>NC_133934.1:105350609-107840609 GCF_031877795.1 Strix aluco | reverse complement strand
CCTGGGAACCATCAGTCCTATAAGAAAATCTATTCTCAGCATTTATCTAGCATTACACTGCAGAATCAGGTCTGGACAGTCCAAAAAGCGTCACCACAGTTGAGGCTTTTTAAACAAACCTTCAAATACGTAATCATCATCAAACATCTTCACTAAAATAAAAATCTATGCTGCTACCTGTGCTTGAGACAGCAAAGCATGTAGCACTTAAACCATGTAGTAAATGATTTTGTAACATTTCTTATTACCAGTAATTTTACATTTCTGTTTATTGCGTACATAGTGGGCAGATGTGTGTGGTCATTAAACTGTTCTTAACAAACATTGCTATAAAGGTACTTGGCAGATAATAAAATGTGTAGCCCTATGCTCAACATCAGCATTTCCAACAGCAGGTACATTGCTGTTCACAAACAGTATGCCACAAAACACAGAAAACGTCTGGTTTGCTCAGGGTGTTAACTGTCCATCTGTGAGCAAACCCAAACAGGAAGGGACACTGGTTCCAGCCCTTGGGAGGAGAACTGGAGTGAGATATCTCTGTCTTGCTGCAATGAACACTGGGTACAGCTCAGCAAAGGGAAAGGGATGCAACAAGACTTTTTTTCTTTTTCTTACCTGGAAAGGACTCAGGCTATGTCCAGTTCTAAGCAATTAACTTCGAAGGTTTAAAATCTAAACATCAGTCTTAAATGGCCAGAAGTCTCATACCAAGCTGCATTTTCTAATCTTATCAGTATATAACTCTTCATAAAAAAAAAAAAAAAACCAACACAACTCACCTCCAATCAAGGCAATTAAGTAGGAAAAAGCATTAAAAAGTGAGTGATCAACAATATTCGATTTTCATTGGCCTAAATAGATCTCATTTTCAGTTATCTTTTGCTTTGTGTCCTTCCTCAGCTTTTGCTCTCTGCAGTCCTTCTCACAGTGTTTCAGTAGAAGGAAAGCATGCAGAGAGCTTTTGGGATCCACAGAACAGACCTCATGCACCTTTTTGAGTCCATGGCACTTTCACTGCAGCTACAGAAAATATCTAATGTGAATACAAAACACATTGCCCTCCTCCTGCTTGTTTAATGCCAGGGCTTTGGGGTCTTTTTCAGGAAAGTCCGCAGGTTGTGAGGATGAACTTTGTTATCACAGCAAAGAAGCACATTGTCCTCCATGAGTTAGATCCCAACTCCTACCTCTAAAACCTTAGGTGTAATTAACAGGGGCTGCAGCGACCTGATGCTGCAACTGATGTCAAATACTAACAAATTAGAAGCCAAAGGGTATAGAAGACTTTAAATACTTAAAAACCACTAAAGATCCTTCACAGTAGCTGCAGCAACCCACCCTTCCTACTCTCCTACATGTCTGTAACAGTCATCCATCTCTTCTTGATGACAAGACTTTGCAATTCACCCTAATTTCTACCGGGTTCAGTATGAGAAGGTAGTTCACATGCAACAGGAGGAAGCTCCTACCCATTGCGTTGGAGGCTCCTTTTTGTCAATTCTCCCAAAGTCTGCCCTTTGTCTTATGACCAGAAAGCATTTGTGAAACATTCACATGGGCTTTCAGATATTTTATGTTCTTTATTTCAAACTAACTAGCAAAACAGCAGACCTGTTGGAACAAGGTACTTTAGAACAGAGAAGATGCACTGCAGACACTTGTCTGATACTCCTTTCTAAAACCTTAGGATGCAAGAATGACTAAATACTACCAAGACTACAAACTACAAGGTTTTTTTCCCTAACACCCAGCACTCCACAACCCAAAACCTAGCAAACTCAGTACAAAGCCTCAATATGTACTTACGACCATAATTTCCATCACAAATCCACTCCGCTGTGCCTGTCATTCATTTCAGAGACACTCAAAAACTGCCTTTAAGTTTAGGAGTCTTTCTGGCATGATTAAATCTTGCTCTCCACCACACATACTCTAATCAAATATAGCAGGAGTGCAGGAGAGTTCAGGGAGCAGGGGGAAGCAAGATCATTACCATATTACAAGGCACTCAGAGCATCACTTGCAGGAGGGATTGTGTCCTGTCTGTTAGCGCTTTTTTTAATTTTCTTTGCTTTATGCCCCCACCCCAAACAAGACACCCTCTTTTTTCTCAGTCTGGTAGCCTTGGCAGTTTGGCACTGTCAGTTCCTCCACAGCACAGTTACCTTCTGGAGTGCAGCAATGCTGAATTATCAGACCAGAGTCTCCACAAAATCAATAAAATGAGATAGGCAAATCAACAAAAGAAGGCAAGCAGATCGTGTTGCTCTGAATTTCTCCTGAGAAGCAACTACCTCCCTCCACAGCGAATGTAGACATTTAGCACAGGTCCTCATTGCCAGGCTTCTACTTTTTAATCTTAGAGTATTTATCTGAGGCATCTAAAGAAGGAGGTCACAAAATACTACTTTAATTAAGTTCATGCCATTTGAAAAGCCAGCAGTCTTATTTCCTAGTGTGGTGGGCCGCCACATCACCACTCCCTTCCAACAGCTACTGTGGAATCTCTGAAGTTTCAGAAACTTGTCCAAATGCTGCTATGTTTATAGCAGCTCCTTATTTTTAACAGTGGCTTGAAAAGGCTCTTCTCACACATGATTTCCCATTTGTCACACTGAGTCAGACTGGGTAGTAGAAAACCATTATGGAAAGATGATTGGGAAGCTCAAGGATTTAAGAAAATAAATAACTAATGGGTGTGTTACCTGGTCAGCACAGCCTCTGGTGGAAGGTGTGAAATGGGGACCACACCTAGCTAATTGCCAGCATTTGCTGCTGCCTTTGCTTAGCCTCATAGCCTGGCCCTGAGCACTTCTGGCCCATAAATTCCACTGCACTTTCATCTCCTCTCCCTTCTGTGTCACCTGCCACTGGCTACAGAGCTGGAGAGAAACACAATCTCACAAACAGACCAAGTGAAATTTACGAAGATTGAGGAGAATCTTATCTAGGTGAAGTACTTTGTCTCAGCTTTCTGAGGATCTAACACTTATGTCCATTCACTCTAGTTTCTATGGCAAGGACTTGAATGTAAGTATACCTGGTAGAAGCCTTCATGATTTGTCTCCCAAGAATATTCTTTCCTAGTTAGTACAGGAAAAACATACAGTTACCAAAAGGACTAGAACAGTCCTACCAGCACTTTTGACTCCCTGACATGCTCCTGCTTGGGTGGGAATCATATCAGACATGAACTGGTCTTTGCCATGTCTCACCCCATCTCTTCTATGCAATTTCAATTACCCCAAGGAGAGACTGTGTTACCCTTAGAAGCTGACACTTTAAGACTGAAAACACCTTTGTCTGCTTACATAACTGCCAATACTTAATGACCAATTAGATACCGGAATTGTAAGAATGAACTTGAGGCTTTGGCAGCAGTTCTCCATTCTGTGCCCTATCAAATATTAGATATAGGTGACATACTGAATACTGTGTATTTGTATTGTTTCACCATAAATAAAAAGAACCCAAACCTCTTTTATGACAACAATCCATTTCCTTTTCAAGTCCCTTTTAAACATATAACAGTCCTTCATACGGCAAAGTACAAAATGTATGAGAAATTCAGCATTATAAATGTAGAAATGCTATACCTGGAAAGTGGAAAATCGACTTTACTATCAACAACACATGAATCATCTGCTTCTCTCCGTGGAGTTGTACGTATGTCTTTTGTATTTTTAGTACCTTAACTAAACATTAAGTATGTCTTTTGCTTTGTGATAGTGATTTTCCTGGTAGCCAACAGGCATGGAAGATTCTTTATTCTAGGCTCCCCTGTCTCTTAACCCTTTACCCTACATCTTGGGCTGCAAACCCCTTCCAAGAGTTACAGTCCTCTCTTTTATCAGGACAGAAATCTAGGGACTGAGTAAAGTGGGAGAGACAGCCCTTCTCAGATAACAGATGGCAGACTGGTAAAGTGGGTCAGTAGCTGTCTCTTATTAAAAGAGCTAGCCTGCTCCTTCTTCATTCCTCCCCTTACACACCAGCCTGGCTCCCCTGGTCCTGTGGCAGCTCTTTAGTCACTATGCAGAAGTGCCACTGTGGCGTGGTAGCATCTCTCACTGTGATCTCCTTCCCAGTCTCCATTTCAACTTTTCTTCTTCCAGCAGTATTTGGATCATAGGCCAGCTGAAGTCAGGACTTGCAATAATCCTTGAGTGTCAGATCATGACAATTAAAAATATCATCTGTAGCCTGCAATACTTTTGTTCATGGAGGTAAAATCACTGTGCACTAATGCAGTCATCTGCTAGCAAGTACTTGTATCAGAGCAGTATAAGACTGCTATGTAACATCACAATAAAAGTTGTGGAGTCAAATACACTTCATTTTCCACAACTTTTTTTGTGTATCCAGTCTACAAATATTTATTCCCTGCAAGCTGCCTCTCATCTTGCCAAGGAACCTCAGGCGTGAAAGCCACATTTTGCCTGACATTGGGTCTAAACCAGTAAGGGGTCTGTAATTTCTAGTTATAGACAAAATGGGTTTCCCAGGATTAGGAAATTGCATTTTTTATCTTGTCCTGAACTACAACATCATTGTTTTGTTAACCTTAAATACGCTCTGATTCTAACACATATTTATTAGGACCTGAAGTTCCCACACTGCTAGACATGCATTCATACATGTAACTTTCTTATTCACACTGATGCTGGCCAGAGCCTGGCCAAGTTATGGATCTCAGGCCAGACTTGAGATTCATTTCTCTTAGAATAAATAAAATAAAATGTTTACATGCCCTTAACCTATTCATTTCTTTTCACTGATAATAATCATTAATTGTTGAGTAAAAACCAACGCTATAGATATCTAAAGGGACATGAGATGAATCCCGTTCTTTATGTCATTGGTTAGCTTTGGATTCTCTTCTGAGAGCCAGGTCCAGGAGAGGGACATGAGATGAATCCTGTTCTTTATGTCATTGGTTAGCTTTGGATTCTCTTCTGAGCCAGGTCCAGGAGAGGGACATGAGACAGAGTCCATAAAGTCCTGAATCTCAGAGCTGGTCACTCCTAATACTAAATAAAGACCAAGGGCAAGCATAACCGCAATTTTGTGGGGGAAAAATACATTTATGGTAGCACTTCTTTTTATGTCTGTCCAAAACCATACAACAATCGGCCAAAACAATTCCCAAGGCTGTGTCTGATAAAACCTCTGTTGGTTTCCAGAATCTTCTAATCCAGGTTAGATCCAGAATCCAGATAAAAGAGGATTGCTGAGCTGATGTTGGCATAGTCAACGTCCATGAACCTTACATTTTCACTCCTGTCCTCACAGCACGGATGGCAGTGTTGATGCTTCAGCTGTTTTAAGGACTACTGGCAATTAACTACTATTGCTGCTTAGGGCAGGATGCTACAAATTGCTGGCTGTGAGAAGCTTTACAAATGATCATAGATCTTGTGCTGTAAAACCTAAAGACCCCATTCGGTCTGTAGGAAGAGTTTTGGTCATTAACAAAAACTTCCTGCAAAGAAGAAAATCCTCTGGAGGGTGAATGAATCACAAATCTCAATTCTGCCTACTATGTTCTGCACCGTACTTAACTTTCATGTTCTTTCTCATAGAGGCGTGGTACTATGATCAATACTAAAAAATGCATATGGAGAACACTGAGTGGGAAAGAAGCTTCCCTAATATTTATGGCAGAAGCTCAAAAATATCCAAATTTCCAATTCTAAGACCCATGCTATAACCATTAGGCCATGGTGCCAAGGAAGGTTATAGAAAGAAGGGGCTAAACGCCCTAAGAGTCTGCTAATGGTTTACAGTTAATTCTTGGGTGTACTATGAGCACAGTTCAGCCAGAATGCAGTGCTAATGGCCAAATATTAGCAGAAAGATTGGTTTCAATACAAGAAAATACCCTTTAGGGAGTATTTTCTTTTCTAAGTGATCTTAGCCCTTTTCTTTTAAACCACTCACCTACCTCATCTGATGGTGGCACCAGCACAATAAGGATAACAACAATTAATGGAACCACCTGGTATTTGAGAATTATATAGCTCAGGTATCTTACATTAGTAAATTCCTTTCCATGTGGCCTAGAACACATACGTTTTGTCTGCCTGTACCAGCATTACTTGTGCCTCATATCTCCAATCATGTGTCTTTAAATCACCAGTCAAAATGAGTAAGAATAAGATGTGGAGAATCTCCCACCATCTCCTACAGATTTGCTTTATCAGAGGTGAACTTGGTGACATGTTGTTGTTAACACTATCTGATTAGCCAGCTTTACCCATAAATAGCCATCAAGGAAATCCTACCATGCAAAAAAGAGGAAGACTACACAGAACTGGGATACATCATGTGTCCCATGGAACTCCAGTTCACACTTGGTATTGTTTCCAGTAATTTGCCTGAGAGTTCTCACATGCAGCAGCATTTTCTGCCTTAGGAGACAAACCATACTCAGCCAAAGAAACTCTGAAACCTGAAGACAAGGTCATCTTGAGAAGGCTTAGGGAGTGAAGTGGCAGATGAAGAAGGTAAGCTCATGAAATGCAGGTGGAAAAGACTAGAAGGAAACGATCAGCAAAGAAAGCTTTCCTGGTGTGGGGACTGGAACTTAGCATCAGGAAGGCCAACAAGGGCTCGGGAAGGTCTCATGCAAACACTGGATTTTGTTCTATCTCCTGCACACCTTCAGCTCTGTGTAACTGAGGTCAGAAAACTCAGCTTACCTCGCTCACATGTTCTACCCCAATAGCCGGTGCCAGTGCAGTCACAAATGAAGCGGTTCCAGCCATCCTTGCAGACTGCATTATTCTTACACGGGTAGCTGTCGCACTGCTTGGTGCTGAGGCGGGAGCAGGAGGACTTGACTCCTGCAGCATTCTGCGCCTCTGCCAGCTGCCGGATGTTCTTGCTTCTTCCATCGATGAACAAGTCTCGGATACAGCCAACGTAGCCATAGTTCAGCATTGCTGTCCAGAGCTCTGTGGGAAGGATGAGTCCTGCCCGGTTCTCAGGAAGCCCACCAAGGTACATGTCACCTTCCAGATCTAGGATCTCACTCTCCCCACTAGCGGTGAACGGTGTGCGTCTGCTGTTCACTGATATAGTACCTAAATGAGGAGGATAAGGAAACATCAACACTTTCACTTACAGCCTCAGTCTAGTTCATTTTTTTCCAATAACTGAGTGAGATTTAATGTTCAGTGCAGGAGAGTGAAGATTCTTCCCTACCCAAACGCACTCCTAACAGAGACAGTGTCTCCCACACAGCTCCCTTTCCTCTTGAACCACAGGCCATAAGTACTTCCATTTGGTGACTGATCATCATGTGTCTGTATCCCAACTTGCATTATAAGGTCACAAGCATAACAATGCAATGGCTAAATAATAATATGTAAAAACTGAGCATTATTCAATGGTATTCATCCAGCAAAGCAAAGACTTACTGAGAACATACAGGAGTTTCATGGTATCGTGACTGGAGAGAAAAAAGATAAGCAAAAGTATATTACTTTACACTACATGGCTCTTCCAGAAAACACCTCATCGATACCTCCAAAGCTAGACCTGGATGATGGAACTAAATAGACCCTCATGAAGTTTGTAGATGACATCAAACTGGGAAGAATGGTTGATGCATTGGAGGAAGCACAGGGCTACCATTCAAAGAAATCTTTACAAGGTGGAGCAAAGGACTGATAGAAATGTTTGATGTAAATCAACAACAATAAATACAAAGTCCTACACCTGGGGCAGAATAACCTCACACACAAGTACAGGCTGGAGACCAGCTGGCTAAGGAGCAACTCTGCAGAAAAGGACCTGGGGATATGGTGGACAACAATTTGAACATGAGTCAGCAGTGTGCATTTGCAATGATAAGAGACATTGATCACAGGTTGCAGCAAGGGAAACTCCAACTCCACAAAAAGGCATATTTTTCACCATGAGTGTGGTCAAACATGGGCACAGAAACCTCAGAGAGGTTGTGGAATCACCATCCTGAAGGTATTCAAAATACAGCTGGACACAACCCTGAAGAAAGCCTAGATTTCAGCAGAGTTTGGACTAGAAATCTCCAGAAGTTTGTTCCAAAATATATTATTCTATGGTTTTACAAAAAAAGTTAAGTATTCTAACTTCCATTTTACAAACAGGAAAATTGAAGTAGAGAAAGACAAAGGTTATATCTGAAGAACGGTTATTGTTAAAACTGTAGTAGCTTCCATATGCTCCAAGCAAGATACAGGCATACTGCACTGAGGCCGCTCCTATATATTTCAAGAAACTGTCCCAGCACATAAAATAATGAGAACATATAATACAGAAATATAATCAGAACACATGAAACAGGTGCAGAGAAGTGAAGTGACTTGTTTAAGGTTAGACAGTGCATCCAAGGAAAACAGGGAACATAATGCAGGTCTCACATTCCAGAGCAGTGTACTCTTCAGAAGAGCATTCAGCAGCTTTCGTGATAGGGACATCCGCCCACCAGACACTCAGCTAAAATCATCAATTCACCCTCCCTAGCTATAAATCATTGCATCCAATTGCCTTGTCATTAAGATAGTCTGTCCTCAGAGACAACTATCCAAGCTTTAAGATTAATTCCACATCATTGCATTTTTATCATACACCCCTATGACAAGGGGGGAGAGTAGTTAATAGCTCTATTTTGTGTCTCTGTGAGAAAGTGCAGTCTTGTACACATGGTTTTTCTTCAGTTGCAATAGGTGTCTTCTTAGAGAACAGCACGTATGACACAGACACAAGTTATTTCATGTGTGTGATGTTCAGAAATAATTTAGAAATAATGTCAGAGGCAGAAGAATGCCAGAAGCAACAGAAGCATTGCAAATTAAAGGCTCAAAGAGAACCATAGTTATTTGATGAATCATTATGTAAAAACAAGCTCCACAACCTCAGACATTTTTCCTTTTACTAAGTAAGACAAGAGAAGATGTGACAATACACCTACAGTTGTAAAGGCAACGTGTCACAGAGTCACAGGATCACAGCCCTGCTGCCAGCATCTCTGCTGTTACTCCTCAAAAGCAGCATGTGGAGTACATATTACTCAAAAGACTAGAACAAACCAAAATATTGGAGGGCTGAGCTCCAGACAGCTGCTACTATGGAGAAAACAAACATCACCTGCAAAAGGTAAAGAAACCCCCCAAAAGAGAAGAAATACTGGTTACCAAGGAGAAGTGTAAAACCTGGAGAGAGAGCATGAGATAATGAAAAGAAACAGGCTAGTCAGAAGCCTAAACTTTCTGCCAGTGTTTTGTACTCTGCAACTGTTCCTGTAAGGAGATGGTACTACCTCAGATGCACAGCACTTTTAAGACCAAGCTGCTGAGATGAAGAAACTCTGAACTGACCCTAGGAAGGAGCAGTCATATGAGCTGACTTTTTTTTTTTTTTTCCCAAATCCCACATTTGCAACCTTGTTTAGGTAGATCAAATGCCATCTTGAGACATCAGAAGTATCTAAACACCCTCTTTCCAGTCCCTTAGGCACTTTGTGCAGGGTTAAAGAACAAAGAGACCAAAAGACCCCAGTTACTAAGGGCAGAGCTGATATACAAAGCAGTGCACTGATGCAACTGTAGACCAAACCTTCCAGTAAGATTTTTAGTGTCTGAGTGGGTGGGACAACACACGTATTCTGTAGCTGATGACCAGCCAAAAACATTTTCTTGTGTACATGCTTAGTGTTTCCCAGCTAGAAACAGTGACAGGTTTTGTGGACACTCTGTAGGAGCCTTCCCCAAGGGCAGAAAGTTTACAGGTGTCCATGTCCACACTGTCAGCTTCTGTCAGAGTAGAGAGAAAAAGCTTTTGTTGGTCTGGCAGCCAGCACAGACCAAAGCATACACAAAGCCTAAGGGGACTAAAGGTGCCAGAGGTTATTTGAGCATGACGACCATGCTTCCCCAGCATTTGTGCTGCTGCACTAGTACATTGAAGTAGTGAGTATTTGGATTTTTAGGCTATTTTACTAAGCTCAGTAGAGCCTAAAGTTCTGGACTGTTACAGAAATGGGAAGAAGAAAGGGAGAGATGACATCTAATAAAAGCCTGGCTGCTTTAGTAATGAAGATCAGAACCTCTAGGTCACTAGCTCATTAAACCCAAATGGCTGTTTTGTAGCCTACATTAGTAAGTTCATTATTCAGTTCAGTTTCTGGATTAAAAAAAAAAAAAAAAAGAAATCTCCAAGGTATAACCATTCTCTGGTTTGCATGTGGGAGAAAAGCCAAGTACTAAACAAGAAGAGATCCTGAACTTCCTTCTCACACCTACCAAAAGTACCACTGCATAAGAGTGGTTGATGCTTGCTAAAGGTATGGTCTGAAGAAGTCGATGCCAGTACAAATGTGTTCATTCTTGTTGAGCAAGGTGATTTTGATTCAAAATCTGTTATCTCTGATCAGCGTCCAGAACATCACAAACCTCCCTGCCAAGTGACAAACAAGTCAGTCCTACAGTTTCATTCACCAAGTAGCCATGCCGTCTGCCACATCCTCCTAGTCCAAATGAACGTGTGTCCCTCTGCCTAGGTTTTTACAAACTTTCTGAGCAGAGAGCTTAATATCATTTCTGTTTCTTGTCCTCCTGCAGCTGCCTCTCCAGGGACCAGACAGTCCCCAAGTGAGCAAGCAAAACTGAAGGCAGTACTGAATGCAACTAATTGAGTTTATCCTTGGAAGTTAATTAAATTTTAGCAATTCTAAAGAAATCAAAGCTCCATTTATTTATTTATGGCTTCCTTTATAAAATGTTCCTATCAATGTCTTTAGGAGATAGGAATATATAACCACACATACTAAGTCCTAGTAGAGCACCATGCCAAATACAGAGAAACTCCTCACATCATCAAAGAAAAAACTAGCTTCAGGCAAAGACCTGTTCAAACAGCTAGACTTTGCATGGTATCTGGAAGTCAGCTCTTTTGAAAACTCGAGGGAACCAAATTCTAGCACTGTGTTCTCTTTACTGATGGCATTCAGCAACTGGAAGCATAAAATTAGGGACCTAAAGATATCATCTGGAGATCACCAGACAAATCCCAAATCCACTTGCAAATGTAAGAAAAATTCCCTTTGAAGGGACATACGGCCAGGCTTTGAGATCCCAGCGGTTCAGGAAGAATTCAAGTACAATTGTTCACATATTCTCAAGACAAAGTTACAGTATTTGATCATTTTGTTTCCTTACACAATTTCAGAGTACATCATGAGCATCTTAGCTTGATATCCAGCACTAGAAACAAACAAAATAACCTCTTGGTATTGCATGGTAGGTATATTATTAGAAATAAACTAAACCACATTTTTGAAAATGAGAAGCTGTGAGGAAATGAATGCTAACTCAGATGTTAAGGCTAGAATTTGGCATCATAGGGAAAGTAAAGAAACGTAACTGAAAACTACAAGATACTGAAGCAAACAGAATAGGATGAAAATGTTGATTCGCTGCATAATTTTGTCACTGGTTGTGCCCATTACTTTTATTTTCCTCATGACAAGATCCCAAACCCCTGCTCTTTGAAGACACAAGATCCAGGAGAAGATGGTTATATTAGGTCACAGCAGTAAGTTTTCATTTGGTTTCTACTAAGTTTCTTTTTGAACGGAAACCCAAAGTAGATCAGTGAGAATTCTCATACCAAGAACAAAATAATAATGGTTCTGAAGGATATTAAACCTTACCATGGCTTACAAAAGTCATCACTATAATTATGTATGTAATTGCAAAGATAGGTCCAGAATATCTGAAGATTGTGAATAAAATATTAATAGACTGCCTCTGTGATGTGCTATCTGAAGTTCACACTAAACATTTAATGAAAACCTAGCCATTCACATTGCTTTGCTGGATAAACACCACTGGAGTAACACTGAGTTTTTCTAAGATGACTCATACCTAAAAGGTTTTGAAGGTTCTGAAAATTAATACACAGCCCTAGGTCTGGATCTGAAAGATGAATCTACTTAAGAAAAAGTCATCACTCTACCTGATCTTCCATCTCGTTGAATATCCACATGATACCACTCTCCATCATTGGCTTTCTTCTGGGTGGCCTTGACTTTAATGGTCCCAGAGCCCATGTCCAGCAGCAAGTAGAGGTTCCCATCTAGAAGCTCAACTGCAAAGAAGTCTACCTTTGTATTTTTCTGGCTCCTGGCATCTTTCCTCTCCTGAGGTTTGCCATGGGTGAAAAGGATCAGTCCATTGGGTTCAGTGGTTCGGAAATCAAACGAGATGGAGCCCATCCTTTTGGTATTCCATTTAGGTAGACTAATATAGGCCTCAGGTGTCTCAAAGCTGATGGGATCCAGTGTAGCCACATTCTCACACACGAATTTCACTTCCCCGTAGATCTTCATCTTAGTATCACCAATTCGTGCCAAGCGAGACAGCTCCAGACGAATGTCGTTATTCTTATAAACAACCTGCCAGACACAAGGAAAAATATCATACATCAATCCTCCATACAGTACAAATACCCCAATTACTTTCAGCCATGGGAGATAAACTTCTCCCAAAAGGCAGTGGGGAGCAAAAAGAAGACAGTGCAAGACTCCGACATGATGACAGAGGGAGAGAGCACAAGCAGGAGTGTGTTTAGAAGTGACAGCAATGGGTATTTTGTGATGACTATAGATCAGATATGCAAGCAGAAGAGAACATTTAACTGAAGGACAGTGAGAACAATTAACTCTACCACAGGTCCACTGTGCTGTAAAAGCTTTTGTACATAAAATACAGTGTGTGTCTGGTATCATGCTGTTATATTTGCATAAATCCCATACAAAATACATAGCAAAGTGTAACCTCCATGTCCATCTCTGCTAGCCACAGCAGGGAACTCTGTGTCACCACTGTCATTTCTCTATTATTCCTATCAGCTAACTTAACTACTAGAAAAGAGATGTAAAAAAATTTAAACAAGTTGTTGTGAACTGTTGGTGATTACCCCGTGGCTCCTAAAGAGCTACAAGAAAAAATAAACAAAGACTTAAAATTTCTCTGATCAAGAAATCTTAGATCGTTACAGGCACAAACCTGCTATGAAGATATCCGCATAGCTTACCCTCACTTCAAGAAACCTATGCTCCCTGTGCTAACACATAAAAGCCTGTACATATTCAGTGCCTGGACTCTTACTCTCTCTGGGTTAAGGACCAGAACTCTGGACTCTGTGTTGCTACATAGATGGAAATTAGCCAAGAGAAGTGACACAAACTAACAAGCATTCCTAAGCATGCCTAGCTTGCTCAGGAGTCCAGACCTACTGCCCTTCTCTTTCTCACAGGTACAGAATTAATTCCATGCAAAGAGGATTCCCCTCTGTCCCGTGCCATTCTCACGGAGGCAGGGACTGGAGAAGGCACAAAACTGAAATATTTGTAAATTGTACTTCCTCTCAACCACCTTCCGTGCTTCCTAAACCCAGAGCTGGCACATACAGCAAGCAAAAGCATTTCTGCAACTAGCAGAATTCATGTTCTGCAACATGACTGAATGTTTGAATTCATGTTCTGCAACACTACTGAAGACTCTGATTTCTTCTAAGGAGTTATTATTTTAAAATACTTTGTGTCTATTACATATAGCATATACCTATACACATATTTGTTTTCTGCTTTCAAAATGCTAGCAGGATGAGTTGTCAGCAATTTGCTATGAAAAGAGAAGGGAAAGGAGATATGAATTGTTAATTCCACAAATAGAACATGAAAGTCAGAGAAATGAGTGTGCACTAAATATTAAAAGGCAAATGAGAGAGGGAATGGGGGATAAGCTTCTAAAGTAGGTGACCTCAGGATGAAAAATAAATGAAATCACAAGTCAACACATTTGTAGCAAGTGAAGAATTTCCAGCTTTCATGAAGCATTAAAGGACAATTTCCCCAGTGCAGCCAGCACAGCATCAGATTTTCCTGTTGCAAAGGCAACACCCTACATCAGAGTGAAAGGAGAAGCCAGCTGTTAACTCCCATTTGGAGTAATGGCACAAAGCTGTAGTTCCTCCCAGCAGAGGACAGTATTGACCCACAGTAGCTTGTTTTTTGCTCTAATTCCCAATAAAGCGGTCTGCCCTTACACAGACTTCAAAAACATCGTCTATTAATATCTGCAACAGGAATAAAATATATTTTCAATTTGTGGGACCGTAGTAGTTTCATTCTATGGATTAACCATGTCAAATGCTCTCTCTGAACAGACCATACACCTCCTTCCAGTGACTCAGCAAGGCTGTGCATTACAGCCTCCCCCTCCTGCAAGACAACAAGGTGCACCTCAGCCAGGCACTAGTTCTGAGCACTGCATGAAGTTCTCTCTCTGTATCTCAAGGAAACAGAGGATCTGAGGGTAAAGAGGAAAATAAATAGAACAATTAAGAGGATGGAGCAGGATGCTTTATGAGGATAGCCTGAAAACAACAGGGCTGAGAAAAAATGATTGAAGTTTACAGAAGATGGAGAAGCTTAATGCAGGACTGCTCTTTGCCAAATCCAGCAATAACAGAACTAGAGGCACTCACTGAAACTTGTAGAATGTAAGTTTAAAATGGAGGGTAGTGAACTTCGGGAACTTGCTGCCACAGGAGATTGTGGAAGCAGAGAGCATCAGCACGCCCAAAAAAGAACGAGAAAGATTGTGGACAGCAAGTCCACAAACTGATATTAAAGGGAAAAGAATGGGATGGACCATCTAATAATCTTAATCCAATAGCGGTGGATGCTGTGGGAGTGGAAGGGGAATGCAACACTGATAGTAGCCATGCTCACACACTCCTTAAATAGCATTTGCATCTGCCACTATTGGAGGCAGAATACCAGGTAAATGGATTGACTTTTCTTCAGGCCCCCTAGGGCTTTTCTCATGTTCTCAATGAATCTACATGTATAGTAGGTTGTGCACAGTCTACTCCTTGTCCCACTGCAGGGACAGCCTGGGAAAAAAGGTAACTGAAAATGGGTTCCTGTGGACATACATACAGGACTCCCTGACTGGTACAACTTCGGCGCAATGCTGCATTTCTGGTTTCACCCCAGTATGCAGTTGCTTTGGTGGGCAAGAGAATGCCAGGCCTGAATGAACTGTGACTTTAATGATCCTAACATAGAAAAACTGCCTTTATAAGATATTACTAACAGTTGCTCAAAGTAATACTCCTCTGTATCTTGACCCAGCTTTTGAGAGGAGCAGAAAAGTAGCAGAATACCCTACATATGGTTGATGACTGGTGCTGGATTGTACCTAGCTATGACTCAGTGATCTGCTTTCAGCAACCTCTGCAGGTTGGTGGTAGAAGGAATATGATCACATACACGTACGCAGCTTCCAACTCTCAGCTGAGCCACATACAAGTTACATCTCCCCCTTTCACATATTTGATACTTGAGTAACAATTCCCGTCTCTTCTGGGGAAATACGGAAGGTCCGCCTCTGAGTTTATTTGGTGTTTGCTGCAGGCTGTCTTGTATTTCATTAGTCATACCAGCACCGCAGCTGGGGAATCCTTGAGACAGAAGAATTTCAAAGGATCTAGAGAAAATTACATGGAGTTAGTTGTAACCCAGAAAGTCACTAACAATGGTCTGAGAGCAAGTTTGAAAGAAAGGACCAAGAAAGCAAGCACAAAGGAAGACTTGGGGAAGAGGGCAGAAAGAAACACAGAATCATAAAATACCAGGTTGGAAGGGACCTCAAGGATCATCCGGTCCAACCTTTCTTGGCAAAAGCACGGTCTAGACAAGACAGCCCAGCACCCTGTCCAGTTGAATCTTTAAAATGTCCAAAGTTGGAGAATTCACCGCTTTCCTGGGGAGGTTATTCCAGTAGCTGGGTGTTCTCATTGTGAAAAATTTTTCTCCTGTGTCCAATCGGAATCTCCCCAGGTGTAACTTGTACTCATTACCCCTCATCTTTTCCATGTCACTCCTTGTAAAAAGGAGTCTCCATCTTCTTTGTAGCCATCCTTTAAACACTGGAGCGTGGTGATAAGGTCTCCCCTAAGCCTTCTCTTCTCAAGGCTGAACCAACCAAGTTCTCTCAGCCTTTCCTCGCACAACAGGCTTCCCAGTCCCTTGATCATCTCTGTGGCCCTTCTCTGGGCCCTCTCTAGCCTGTCCAAATCTTTTTTGTATAGCAGGGGCCAAAACTGAACACAGTATTCCAGATGTGGCCTGACAAGCACTGAGTAGTGTGGGATAATGACTTCTTTATTTCTGCTGGTGATGCCCTTGTTGACACAACACAGCATCCTGTTGGCTTGCTTTGACGCAGCAGTACACTGTTCACGCCTATTGAACTTGTTGTCCACCAGGATCCCCAGGTCCCTTTCCACAGAGTTGCTTCCCAGCCAGGTAGATCCCAGTCTGTGCTGCATTCCTGGGTTACTTTTTCCCAGGTGCAAGACCTTACACTTGTCTTTGTTGAACTCCATAAGGTTCTTGTTAGCCCACTCTTCCAGCCTATCGAAGTCTTCCTGCAAGTTGGCTCTCCCTTCCAAAGTGTCCACTTCCCTACTCAGTTTGGTACTATCAGCAAACTTCGTCAGGGTACACTTGACCCCATCATCCAGATCACTTATGAAGATATTAAAAAGTGTGGGGCCCAGTATCGATCCCTTGGGGACCCCACTTGTGACAGGTTGCCAGTTTGAAAAAGCTATTTACCACCACCCTCTGGGTGCAGTCTATTAACTACCCGCTGCACAGACCACTTGTCTAGATTGTAACACATCAGTTTTCTAGGAGGAGGCTGTGGACAACCACATACCCTGGCAATACCTTTGTAGTTCTCAACAGGTATTCATCTGCTTTTCCATCTCTGCTACAATTCTTTTTTGGTTTTGAGCAGACTCAGAAACTTGCAGTTAAGCCAGGGTGGTCTCTTCCTTTACCTACTTCCCTTACCTTTAAAGGGGATGAACTGGTTTCGTGCTTCCATGAGAGTGTTCTTGCAAAACTCCCAGCACTCGCTAGCTCCTTTATACTCCATGGAAGCTTCCCATGGAATACCCTCCAACTGAGCTCTGAGCAAGCTGAAGTTTTCTCTGCTAAAATCTAAAACCTTTGTCGTAGTACTAATCTTCAGCGTGCTCAGCAGTGTCCCAAACTCCACACTATTCTGATCACTGCAGCCAAGGCTATTGCTAACCGAGATCTTACAAAGATATTTTCTTGATCTGTGAGTAGCAAGTCCAGCAGTGCCTCATTCCTGGTTGGTACATCTAACATTTGTATGAGGAAGCAGGTGTTGAATAGATACAAAGTTCTGAATTCGATCTTTTCAAAGAAACAGATCCACCCTACATTATTTTCTTTAAAAAAAACCCAAACCCACAACCTAGCTTGAGAAATTTAAAAAGCATCTGTGTTTAAAGAAGAAGTACAAGTGTTCACATAACTGACTTGAGGTATCATTGACAGCCACATTTGGACATCAAGATCTTGATGTATAATCAGGTACATCAGAACTCTCAACACTATAAACAAAAGGATGAAAATCCTTGGGTGTAAAACCAAGGTGAATCTTAAGAAGGAATAGAGAGACAACAGCATCTTTAGCTTGGCCAGTGAAACGCTAAGGCAGCTTCTGATATCTGCAGTTCAACTGTTAAACCAAAGGTTCAAGACCAAGAAAAGGGAATACAATTAAATGACTTGACTGCGTGTCCCATAGTAAAGAGCATTCAAATTCAATCTGTTTAATAGGTAGAGGTTAAAGGGTGATTCGATTACAATCTATGAGTAGCTGTGCAGAAAATGGAATTCGGCCATAGAGGGCTCTTCAATCCATGTGACAAAGGAATAAAGGGATCCGGGGGCTAGAAACTGAAGTTAGAGAAATTCACATTTTAAAATATTATTACTTATTTTTACATGAGGGTAATTTGCTGTTGAAATAATTTATTACAGGATACGGTGTGTTCTCTGCTACTGGCAAACTTTAAATTAAAATAGTATCTTGCTTTCTCTAAAAGACATAGTGAGACAGGAATTAATTATATAGCAAATCAGCCTAGATTATCATAATGGCTCTTTCTGGCCTCATAACCTATGAATCTTTGTGTTTTAATGAAATCAACAGATGCTTCAGTGCAGTTTTCCAGGACAGATGAAACACATCCTTCCCAAATGTTAAAACTGCCTGGTAAAGGAGAAGATACTTGTGTCAATACTGGTCTGCTTGCTACCAGTGCTTTCAGTGAGGTTTTTTTTTATATGTTTGTGATCCTAAGTTGCAATCTACCATTAAAAAGTAAGTAAAAGTGGCAAAAACACTTGATTCTATAGTTCTAAATATATGAGCTTCAAGAACTAGTTTTTTAGCGAGTCACCTGCTGCAAGCCAGAGAAGAAACATTTTCATGTTTCACAGAGGAAGTTGTCTGCCAGCAGTAGAACCTGTCATCTGTATAACACTTCCTATCTCGTAGTCTCATTTTACCAGTAATCTCTGAAATAACTTGAGGGCTCCTCAGAATATACCAAGATGCTGACTGAAGCCCACACCTCTCTAACTCCAAATGAGGCCATGACTGACTTAGCTGTCACTCACTAGGACATAGTCTTCTAGTGCCACTCGGGGACAAAACAACTTCCATAACAACTTAGAAATGAGAAAATGAAAGCAGCACCCATAACTTTGTCCATTTTTATCGGAAGGCTTTCTGAACGAAGCCAATCTTGCCTGTTTAAACAGAGACAAGCTTGAGTTCATCCCATGTCTGATATATGTATCAGAGAAGGTTGAGAGGCCTAAGGGAGTCAAGGAGATGATTCCTGGCACAGACATACATATCTACTTTACAGTTATTCTAGAAAGAAAGGTAGAAAAAAGGAAGGGGAAGAAAATGACTAGAAAAAGCTATGCACAGAGCATTTGAAAAGTAGCCTTCATGCTTCCAATCTTAAAATCACTTTATACTCCAAAAATGAAATTAGGACAATGAAAAAAGTGGTTCTTTCCTTTTCCATGAAGACTGGTTCTAAATACAGTTTAGAAGAAGAATATTTTAACTGTTCAATGCCTTTGTTTAATGAATTGGACCAGTATAGATGTATGGTCAGGGACAGGATAGCCCAAATACACACAGTCTCTTATAATCAGCAGTAGAATTCCATGACATCTGAGACATTTTGAGGGATAAAAAGACATACAGTAAATTAGGTTTCCTTTAAATCTGCTGAGAAAGAAGTTTGTTTTAAGCTGAGCTAAAACAAATTGGCAATCTAGTTTTGAGGTTTCTTAAAAACGGCAACTTTGCAATTCTGAAGCATTCAAGGAATTTCTCCAGCTAAACTTATAAGAAGCTTCACTCATGGGTTAATGAGAGCTCTAATCAGATGGCTTTTCACAATGATGAAAAGCAACTCTCTGCAATCAAGCAAAGATGCATATAGAGAAAGAGCAACAAAAGTGAGGAAAAATGATGTGCTGTAGCCAGTATAAAAATTCCTCTCCAAGTTGGTGCTATTAAGCAGGAAACATGGGTTTTGGTGCAGGCTGGACATAGACATGTTCCAAAGGGGAATGGCCATTGATAGCCTGGCGAATTAGAAGATGACCATCATAACCATCATGAAAAAGGGCAATAAACTGAAGGCTGCATAAGTATAGCTAGCCAGGAAGAGCACCTCTGAAGTTCAGCCAAGTTGTTCACCTAATGCATCTTGTGTATCACCAATAGCTTTTTTCTGTCACAGCCTAGCCCCCTTTACCAACTGCCTATATCACTTCTCAGAAGGGCTAACTGTGAGGCGTTCAGCCTAGAGCCTAAGAACTCCTTAAAGGCACCTGCACTGAACCAAACAGTTTCTGCAGCTTAATAAATTACAGTTTATCAGCTGGTTTACCAGAACTATGTGTTTTTGCCTGCCCAGACCAGCAAGTAGAAACAAACACCCAGCTAACAGTCTTTACTTTGTGTTTGGGACAGACTATGTATGCAGCAATCCAAGGCTTCAGTGATGGGTAACTAAAGATGCTATACTTACTTAAAGAACTGTATGTGGACTGTGCATACCCGGTCTAAACATATTTGATGGTTCACTGAGATAACAACTGTATTCAGGTAATAAACAAACACAGTCACCATTCACCACACTGAAGGAGTTAATTTACCGGGCATGAAAAACAATACATCGAACACTGATGATAAGTAACTGAAACCAAACAAATAAGACATAAATATGATTTGTGCTATGTTGACTGAAGTAATGCAATCCTACATTTCATCTGAAATATGTTTAACAAAGAACATGTGTTTATTCAGCTAAAAATAGGAATATGGTGAGTAGAATGCTTAAAAAAATAAGGCAGAACCATTTCAAGCTTCCCTACAAGTTTTTTTTCCACCTTACAAATCAATTATAGGTTCTGAATAACTTCAAGTTTTGTGGAAAACTCCAGAAGAGAAAAGAGATTTATTTAGCTTCAGAAGACTTATAGGAAGATACAGAGAAGCACTCCCTGAAGTAGGATATTAAAGAAAAAAAAAAAAAAAAAACCCAAGAGAAAGAAAAGGGATTCAAGGTGCCAGTAATAAAGGGCTGGAAAAAGTCAGGGTGGAATTTCTTCAACTGGTCTAGTGAGAATGTTTCCTTAAGAGATACTGACGACAGAGGATCCAGTACTTCACTGTGGCCACAACTCTCCTTCAAGCCAAAAAATTGGCCCCTGCTTCTCATGAGAATTCAGGACATTGGAATGTGCTCATAGTTACTACAGAGTTAACACCAACATAAACCATTGACAGGGTATCCCAGAGCACAAACTTAAATAGATTAAGGCAGATCAAGGTCCATCTTCCTGCCTTATCATTCACCTTGAACATACCAAGATAAAGACCAAACATTCTACCTATGCCTTTTTGGAATAAGAACTAGGATTTTGTGCCTTACAACCAACCAAATATATGAATGAGAGAGATTCCAAATGTTAAGGGCAAAAAAGTTGCTTTACAGCTATTTATTGAAGCTCTAATATGTGTCCAGAGCTGTACAATACATTTTTACATACCCTGAGCCTGCTGCTTCTTGAGTTAGGTATGAGTATTGCTAAGCAACTAAAATGTCAAATGCTCTACAGCCTTACTTACTCTTGGTGTTGCATTGCAGCATTCAAACTACAGAAAAGCAGGGTTGTGAAATGACCTACTTCTTGGATTCCTTCCTTTTAACAGGTAGTAAATAAGGACAGAATTTATTTTATCGCATGGGTGGATTTCTACATCCTCCATGCTGGGATACGCTGACTGATAATTCATTTGGTCTACTGTTAAAGAAAATCTTGATTCAAAGGGAATAGATCCCATAATTGCATCTTGAGACAAACATGATGGGAACATTAGAAATTATATATATATATATTTATTTGTGGAAAAAAAAGCATGACACTGTTTAGAGAGGGGAGAAGCCTTTATAGTTACAAAAGAAATGCTGCTGAAGGATTCTATATTAGCCTCAAAGACTAAAGTCGTTTTCTCAACTACCAAAAAGGCACAGCATAGGCAGCAGTAAGATTAAGTAGAATTGGTTGTAGCATGGATTATGATTTGAGGATGAATGCTCTTTTGCAGTGGAAGTGTCAAGTCCTCTTCTTTCCTTGATACAGAAACTTCAAGTTCTGCAATAAGTGAAGAAAGGGATCACAGGAAGGAACATACAGTTTCCGGATTTCTTGAAATACCACTCTTCAACAGATTTTCTAAGCAATGCTGAGAAAGCCACCTAAACTCAGTATTTTCAAACATATATTCCTCACATCACGGTGGCCAACTTGAGGCCATGGAAATGGTTTTGCAGAGTCCTCATTAGCCAAAAGTTGTAAATGAAGACAAGGAGAGATTTTGTTTTTACTGCTAATGCTAAAAGAAATGCTCTGAGAAATTAGACTTAGATTTCTCAGTCTCTTCCTCAAAAACTAGCTGAGACTTGTTAATATTAAGTGAAAAGACTTGTTAATATTAAGTGAAAAAGTAACTGATACTTCACAGTAGCAGAGTTCGTCTTTGTGTCATGGCAAAATGTTTAAAGCATGTGGATTCAGGTGCACAAACTTGAACTTCTCTCTTAATGTTCTATTCAACCTGCCTTTGGCCTAGTAACAGAGAAGAATAAAAGCTCCAGGACAGGGAAGCTGAGACAGCCAACTATGATGCTACTTACTTGTGCCACAGGCCATAAACACAGGCATACCTTACGCTAGCCCTAAAAATCAACTTGTACCTTAGGCATGGCTCTGGATATAAGAATAGCATAGAGGAGATATGTTTGTATTTTACAAATATTCATGCATATAAAATAATGAGGAAATTCTATGTTCTACATTGAGCCTGTATAGTGCAGAGGTAAAAAAAGACAGAAGAAAGAAACACTTAATAGCTACACACAGCAAATCATTCACTAGGTGGATTGAATGAAGCATCCTGGAATGTATGGAGACACAGGAGGAGACAGTGCTGTACTGTGCTGGAGATCATGTCCAGTTTGGAGAATTGCACTTCAAGAAAGGAGTGGGTATATTGGAAACAGACCTGAGGAAAGCAATGAGAATAACCAGAGGTGCAGAAAATAGAAGAAAGATTCAAAGTGATGCTTCTTTTTAACATAAAGAAAACTGCAAGGAGACATTATAACAGTGTTCAAATACAAAAAGGCTGCTACAAAGCAGAAATGAACAATCTGTTCTTTGTATCTATGGTGAAAAGGACAATAAATAATGGGCAAAAATTATAGCAAGGCAGTGTTAGAATTTATGTTAGGAAAAGCTTTTTTAATTTAAGAACAGCGAAGCACTGGAAAGAGATTGCCTGAGGAGCAACCATCACTGGAGACCTTTAATTACAGGTTAAACAAATTGCTGTCAAGACTCACATAGATGTCATTGATTTTTGTCTTGGGACAGTGGAAGTGGAAAGGATTAAACAACCTCTCATGGTCCATTCCAGTTTTATTTCATATGCTTCTCTGTTGGGGGGGCGGGACATGAGAAAGGGGAAATTACTATGTAGCTAAAGATTTTCCTAGTGTTCGATGGACAGAAAGGAAGAATAAACCTTATATTAACACAATTCTGACATCTCACAAATTTGAAGAGCTTAAATTTACAAATTAACTTCCTAGCTAATGAAGGTTTGACAGCTTTTTAGAGTTAAAAAAAAAAAAAAAAAGAAAAAAAGAAATAATCATCACAGAAGCTTATTTACCAGCATGCAGTAGTTGACTTCAATTACATTCAGTTCTGTATTGAGCTTATATAGACATTCACCAGTTACAGAATGCTCTGCTCCTCCCAAATGCATCCCAAAATCTCAGATTTGTCTAGCTAGCACAAGCTAAATCTGTCTAGCTTGGTTCAGTGATGAGTATGTGAGGAAATGATTACTGTCAAGTGTCTTAAGGATTTCATCTGAAAGGCAGAGAGGAATTATTTTAGGATGGCCCCATTGATCATTTAAGGCTTGAACCTTATTACACAAGACACTGAAAACTGTATCAGACAATGACTTAGCAAATAACACTCCACTTAGCGATTTCATTGTATTTCAAATCCACCTAAGGTTGTGCAAGTACAAAAGACCTATCTCAGGAAACCTATCTGCTTAATATGGCTGGATAGATGTTTGCATCAGGATGGCTTTCTAACACAGAATTCTATTTTCCTAACAGAGAATTAGCAATGAAATGCTTCACTTCAAGCAGTTGCAACCCAAAATGGCACATTTAGTTTCATCAAACTTAACAGAAAAGCTTTTGTATGAACTTACCGTAACATAAAACAGTATTTCCCAGGCACTGCATTTACTTTCAATAGTGGTCCCCACTTTTACCTCTAGTCTGCACTCTTCAGGGAAATACTTTCAAGTGACACAATGTCAGTGTCCCTCCTGACATCAGAAGAGACACATGACTGGTTTTGCCACAAAGCAGCTTGACCAAATACTCTGGCCCCTATGGGAGAATGGGCCGCAAGGGCCCTAGAGGACACCTGCCACATGGAACTGCACTGGATAGGAAAATACAGTCCTTATTAAACTGGCTCTAGAGCATCTGGGGTCAGCTCAGTAATTACTATGAAATAATGTGATTTGGGGAATACCAGAATGTTACATGTGAATTCAATTCTGAAGTTTTGAGGTATTTCCATTTTTTAAAAACATCTTACCAGCAGCAATGAAAACAAATGTGGGCTGGAGGAACCTTCTTTGGGACAGAAATTCTTCATTTCGCTCAGCTTTTCATTTCAGTGATAAAATGTGTTTTAATGAGAACACCAATGTTTAAAGTTTTCCATGAAAATACTGAATAGATATTGCTCACGTACAGGTATGCAGTTTTTCCCCACTACCTATCTTTCCTAGCCAATATGCCTTGAGCCTGCTTCACAACAATGTCCCTGGCAGGTACAAGAAGGTAGTTCAGTCTCCATAAGCCAGTCAAGCATTAGTCTCACTGACTAGGCTTCCAATGTGCGAGGCAAATTGTGCCAACCACAGTGGCGTTTTCTATGTTTTTGTCGCTTGTACAGCAAAAAACAAATCAAAACCATTTACCATTACATAGGGAAGAGAACATGTTAAAAGTGAACACTGCTCAAATAACGATGCAATTAGAGCAACAGAGGAAGCATTTAGTGGATTTACTATTGAATAGACTTAGTTCATGAACTTAAAGTGGTGTCACTGTAGCAGGATAGTGTCACTGTAGCTGGATGATAGCATCTGGGGGTGCTGCATCCCATCATCTGTCTTTATGTTATGGTAAGTTCATACAAAAGCTTTTCTGTTAAGTTTGATGAAACTAAATGTGCCATTTTGGGTTGCAACTGCTTAAAGTGAAGTATTTCCCGCAGCCTTAGCACAAAGGTCATAGGGGCATTGGCATCTCCTTGCCAAAGTAAGAGGCATGCCTTCAGCTAGGCTCTCCTCCTGCGAGGGAGCAAAGACACTCTGGGTCTGCTGAAGAAGTGCCATTGGCAAGATGGCACTATCCCACGACTGACACCATCTGTCACAGCGCACTACACAGGTCTAGACGGACTGGGGAGGAGGACCTGTTTCCATACGTCTAGACTGAAATACTGTGAGTTTCTAAACTGTTTTTTAATGCCTCTCTTGTTTCCCTGTGCAAAAACCTGCCAACATGGGCTTCTCTCTGGGATAAGAGATTGCTCATCTCTGTTCAAACTCCAAGGTATGGAACAAAGTCCAAACCTCCCTGGTAGGATTCCCCAAACATTTATCTGCACTGGGCCTTATGTTTTGCGGAAACAGGGAGATGATGAGCTATGTATTTCCTTGAATATTTGCTGGATGGGGCAATGTGATTAATTCTCTACCTAAAAGAGACAACAGAAAAATACTGTCATTTTATAACCCCACCTTAATGCTAGAAAAAAACCCAGAAATTCTTTCACATCTTTCTCCTACATGTATCTAAAAACTCAGTTGCGACCTCCAGCTCTACAGCTTCCAGCACTAACAAAAGGAAGGGGCGGGGGGGGGGGAATCTATCTTCTGTTTGGGACTGAGTCCCAGTTACTATGATGCCAAAACATCTAGTCCATCTATACATTCAGAAGGCACCCAGCTGCACCAGTCACAGCTTTAGTGCACAGTGCGACACTGTCTGAGACCAATAAAGGGAGACTGGGAATGGGACAGCTCCCCCTCACCTGCTCACATGGTCTCACCTGGCCTCCAGAGAAAGGCCACAAAACTGTTTTCCTAGCCCCCACCATCTTTACAGGTTTCCTGGGGAATAGCATTAAAAGTGTGCAAAGAGCCCAGTGGCACTGCCAGGGCCCACCGGAGCTGCTGGTAAAACTTCACCTTCATCCCTCGCTTTGATCTGGAAGCTGTGTGCATGGAGTCTAAGTCCAGCTGCTCCCTGGGGGATAAAAGGGGAGGGGGAAGCAGTCAGCGCAGCCAGAACGCTGCTGCTGCACTGAGAGAACATTAAGGAAAGCATGTGAAAGGGGAAAGAAACAAAAGGGGAAAAAAAGCTGACATTTTTCAGTGGAAGCACTGAAATGAGAAGCAGAAATGGGAGACAGATGAGGGCCTAAACACCCCATTCAGCACCAGATTACACCGCCTTCTCAAAGTAGGTGGGGTGCTGCAATCAGGAGCGGTGAGAGCTCTTCCCTAAGGAGGGAGGTCAGGGCTGGAGTCAGCGCTGAGCATCAGACAAAAAGAGGCAGCTGATTAGCTGGTTCCCAGCACACTAGAACTGATTCTGCAAAATGCAGAGAGCTCTCAATACTGTTTTGTTTCTGGAGTGAGTCTATCACTATGTTTGTTTCACTTTCTTAAAAAAAAAAAAAAAAATAAAAAATAAATAAATAAAAAGAAAAAAAAAGATTTTAAAAAGAAAAAAATAAAGAAAGAGAGGGGCAGGCTTTTGACCAAAGGGAGCTGGAAAAAATACATCTCTCCATTTTAGAAACACTTTCCGTAAGAAATTCCTAAAGGGTACTTTGTGAATATTAGTGCCTTGACATTAACCCACTGCATCATCTCCCACTCTCCCATTAAGGGACACTATCCCCTATTTACAGAAAGAGAAAGCGAAATAGAAGGAACTGAAAATTCTTGGCCAATTCATACAGCAAGTCAACAGATGGTCAGAAAGAATGTCTCTTTTTCCTAATTACTACCCTGTGCCTAAGGAATAGCTGGAGGAAATGTTTTGGTGGCACTGATCAGTGTAAATAATCTACTAAGCTCTTTCAACTTTGAACTTCAATAACGTAAATATGAAATATTAATAAACTTTTCCCTCAGTTTGTTTACCTTTTCTACAATACCATTTTAATGCATCCAGACACAGGGTTCCCATGTCCTCTGTTGGAGCTTGGTTCTGTATAGAAGGGAGAATGATCTCACATCTAAGAAAGCTTATTTGATACAAGCCTAATTTACAACATTATCTTTCATTTTCTGTTTTGCTCAGTGCTATCTTACTGCTTAAGAAAGATCTATAGCAGATCTTAAACAGAGCTTTAGAGCTTACATTGTTCAAACACTAACAGGCAGAAAACAAAATCTGCCTTAGCCATTGTTTGGCCCAAATTCTCCATTTAAATCTTTTAATCCTTTCTGTTTAACTGGACTGCCCATCCACTTCTGTCATTGAAGTCCCAACAACCTTTCCATAGAAACCTTTACTGAGCACTCAGACGCTACTATGGCAGCAGCAAAAGGTCTCAGAACATGGTGAACTTGCATTTCTGGAGTCACCTTCTTTGGAGGAGGGGATTACAAAAGGGGCTGCTCTTGTTATTACCCAGACCACATTGACCAGAATGATAGAAATGATTATTTAATCTATGTGGCACTTTTAAAGAACCAAGTGTTTATCCTCTATGGCAGTTTAATTCCCCTTGCACAGAGCAAGTGATGTCAGAAAAATCACAAAATACATAGAAATCAGTCAGCCATTCTTTTTCTAATATACCAAGGAAGATTGTCTGTGTGTTACATTGGTCACTGAAGGAAAAAAGAGGGGAATAAGAGGAAATGGCTGACATAGTCACAAAACTTGTAAAAAATCTTGGAAGCAAGGACACATATGTATTCCTCAGTGCAGGACTGGTTGCTGATGTCTGGACATATAATCAACATACATGCTATGTTTGTTTGCCAATAGGTGCCTATATATATTTGCATTTACATAAACATACCCATACACTCTGCATACATGCATAAGAAAGCATATGTATTTACATATTCACATACAGATCTGAACAGTAGATCTGTGCATTGGTACCTACTATAGGCATATGTATGGGTTTATACACATCTGTAAACAGTACCTGTACACATGCTACTGTATGTATGTACATGCATACACATGTATACATCTCTCCAACTGTGATTCTTATGCAATGCACATGGTTTTTCAGGACAGTAAACTTAAGTGTGCTTATGATTAGCATTAGAAGAATGCACACCATCTGCATGTGGATCCCCACTTTGTTATGCAGGTGTGCTGCCAACAAACTGCTTGTCATTCTGGTAACCGCTATGCTTCTCTTATCCTGAAGGTAGCTCAGAAAGCAAGAGTGTATCTTTTTTAACAAACACTCTACACAAGGATGGAGTTACCATTTCCTAGAAAAAGACTGGTGGAGTTGAGATTATACCAGCATCCTTGTGACTACAAATTAAGCCTTTGCATATCCACGCTCTCCAGTATATCTAGAAGTGAGAATTCAGTTCAGAAGATGCAACTAACTTTGCTGTACGTGACACTGGACTGTGTGCTAAATGGGGCTTAGCAGGAGCTAAGCATGCTCCTTTATGCATTTCTTTTTCTGTCACCTCAGCATGGTCAAACCTGAAAGGAGAACAGGTAAGGGAGGAAGCAATGAAAATTACAACTGGGGCTCCTAAGTGGAAAATTTCTAATGTAAGCTATCCTGGGTTGGGCATGCTCTTGTCTGCAATCCTTTTCCAAGCCCAAATAACTCAATGTCAGCTCTGATTGTTCTACTACTTTACAGACAAACAAGTAAAAAAAAAAAAAAAAAAAAAAAAAAACCAAAACCAAATCAACAACTACTACATACAAAGCCCAGTGTGCAGAATATAGAGGGGCAGATGCTGAAAAGTACATAGCTAGAAAATGTATGTTCAGCCTATGATGCATCCCAGCATCACTGTGTCTTGCCATTCCAGGAAGGAATTGTTCTGCTTGGCTTGGAATCTTCATACATAAGGCACTCAAAAGTAGAGCATTAGTGATGATGATTATGGCACACAAAGTGCTGCTGTTTTCTATACGGTACTATGCTCTTTTATTCCTCTTTCTTCACCTAGAGCACTACACTATAAAAGAGCTGCATTTTGCAACTACCCCACACTTCCCCATTTTGCTTTGGAAGAAATATAAATAGTAACCAAAAAAGGCAAATTATTTCCCTAACTCCTCAGTCACTCTGACAATAGGATCTGTATGGGTTTATAATACAAATCCTTTGCCCTTGGAAGAGCAAGTATCTCATACTGTATTGGCACCATAAGCCTGACACGTCTCACTGCAAACCCATTATTTGCATGCAGGTCTATCAACAGATATTACTAAGGGTAAGAATTATTTCCCAAGAGTTTCCAAAAGGAAAGGTGGGTTGCAGATATCTGTCCAAGATCCCATTAGTCCCTCACAAAGCCAGAGAAGCCAAAGGTCCTGAACTGCTGCTTCTGCACTGTGCTACCAACTGGTTTTGTCCTACCTAGGCTAACATGCCTCTTAAAGGTAGATCATCAGGTTCTTGTCACATTCTTCCTTGCTTGTGTAGAAGTATTATACCCCAGAAAGTTAAACACTTAAATTAGCTTGAAGGAAGAGAATAAATTCCCTTGTGTTAATTGCACCCTGCAAAGTTTGCCTGAATGTTCCTGTAAGAGGTATAAGAGGCATAGTCACTGCCTTCTAAAAACAAGTTTCATTTTCCCAGGCTGAACATAAAATCTATGCTAGTAATGGAACATTATTATTACTATTATTACTACGATTACTATTATTACTACAATTACAAATTATTATTACACATTGGAAACACTGGTGTGGTCAGGGAAGTGAGGAGGTAGCAAGTGGCAGTTGAAGGTATTTCTCAGACATGGAGAAGCATAAGGATCATCTTGTACCACCTTCCAAAAACATTGGACTGGAGGTTCATTCCAATATCCTAGGATCCCTTGCATGAAAAAAATTAAGGGCAGTAAGAGGAAATATGCCAACAGCCATATTTTGCTTTAAGCCTTGCTTCTGATTTCATGGAAGAAGTGTTTTTAAAAAGCTTTCAAGGTGCTAGAGAGAGGCTGAGGCAGCACACTGGGGAAAGGGCCACTGCCCAAAGTTTCAGTCCTAGCATGGCTGAGCTACAACCTCTGAGCGACTTCCAGATACTGGAAAGCAGTCTTGACACCCAAGGTGGATTCTGGAAAAGGACAAGAAGATACCTAAAATTTAGTTTACTTATCACTTTGACGTGCATATAACAACACATACTCAGACACATTCTCTTTTCAGTTCAGCCCAGTGCTAGATTATAGATTTAGGATCAAAGACTGTAAGTAACTCATGCAATGGGAACCATATTTAAGCCTTGCAAATAGTGACTACAAAAAGAGTGTGTGTGTCTGGTGCATAACCAATTGAACATGAAATGCCTTTGTAAAGCAGTTGCTAAGAGGGCTAATGTGATTCTTCAGTATCTAAGTAGGAAACTATCAAGAAAGTACAGAGAAAATACACTGACTACGTATATAGTATTAGTGAAACCATTTAATAATACTGTGGCCTGTTATCTTGCCTATGCTTTTAAAAAGATGTTAAAAAACTTCAAAGAGCACAGAAAAGTACTGCAGGGATTCCAAGTCACAGTCTTATACTATGCTAGGTGAACTATCCAATGAATCCTATCTATTTCACCAAAAAGTAGGTTACAAGCTGATCCAAATCTACATGCTACAGAAATCTGCATGGGGAGTTCTCTGACAGAGGAGGTCTGCTTTAATTTAGGAGATGAAAGCATAATCATATATGGTGGCTAGCCAAATCACAGCTATTCAGTCTGGAAGTAATGTGCAATGTTTCCCAGTGATCTAGTTAACCAGTGAAGTCTTTAAATCACGATAGGATGCATTAGTAGCTAAAAAAAAAAGATTGTATCTTGATACAGAAGTCCATCAAAACCCCAAGAAGGTAATGGTTTAAAAGGTTCAGTTTATAAAATTTAGAAGTATGCAACATTTTTTCTCTGTCAGATTAAAATACATGAAGAACATAAGTGCTTATATCACAAAAGGATGGCAAAGTATTTTGCAATCCATAAGAACAAAAGAGGATGTCAATCAGCTACCAGGAATAAATATGCTTTAATTTTAATTTCACAGGCCTGAGTCACTTGCTCCAAAGTCTTAAAAGACCTGTATGAGGAGATTTCTGATCCACTGAGGTTTATTTTTAATCTTGGAATAACAGAAAGATAACAGAAAAATAAAAGAATGATAATATTGTGTGAATGTTTTAAAAAGCCAAATAGGACAAGATGTATAACTGTAGGAGGGTTTAGCCCGCAGGAAACATCAACCCTGGAGAAAATAGCACAACAGCTTCTATCCGAAGTGCTTAATAAAAACATTAAAGGATAGGAATACAATACTTAATGTCATTAGACCTTCCTGTGTAAAAGGAGTTTCTGCCAAATAAACCTGGTATCATTTGAATGACAATGGTAATGGCACAGATGAAACAAGTTTTAAGGCATTTGACTGAACACCAGAAGACAGCTCTGCTTAAATTAACAGCATACAAGAACAAAACAGGACATAATATTAGATAGATATAGTCCTCAGCTGACAAATCTCAAAAAGCAGTTGTCAGTGGGGTATCGTTACTGAAAAGAGGCATTTCTAATGCACCATAAGGATCCATATTTGATGCAAAAGTATTAAATATTTTATCAATTACCTAGAAGCAAATATAAAAAGCACTGAAGCTAATACTTGAAGGTGACACCAAGCTTGGCAGAGCACTAAATAACTTCAAAGACAGAGCAGTCATACGTAGTGATTCATAGAGCATGGAAGTCCAGGCCCTTTCAATCCAAGCAAGTTTTAAAACTGTTGAATACTAAAACATGTAAGCTTATGGACCTGGAAGACAGGCCATGAACTACAGAACCAGGAAGGGGAATCCACAGGGGATCTGTACTCTGCAAAGCTGGGACTTTGAAGACAATTTAGGAAACGGAGGAGGAAGTGTGAGCTTCCAGTAAAGCACTATGGCCAAAAGGGCCAGTCAGTCACAGGATATATGACTAGAAAAGGAATACGTAGCATTGGTGCGATATGCACTTAAACCCCAGGTATAATTCTAATGTTTGCCTTTTCTTAACGAAAGGACTCTTAAAAAATTGCAAAGAATACATCAAGCAACTTCAACATGATTTGAGAACTAGAATAAATGCCTTACAGTGAAAGACAAGGAACTCGATCTGTTCGGTCTTTTCAAAAGACAGATAAAGAAGGGACTTGATTATAGGAAATAAGGGAAAAACACTGGATTTCTGAAGCATCTTTGTTCCAGTAGAAAACTGCATCACAAGAATGAACATTTGGGAGCTATTGCCAGATAAATTCCAAACAGATATAAGGTCCAATTTCTTTTAAAAGTAGGGGGCAATTAAACATCACAACAACTTACCAAGGAAAGTAATAGACTGTCTTTTTATACCTTCACACTGGTTGAAACACAACTGGTTAAAACAACAACAGCTGGTTAAAACACAACTCCCGAAAAAAAGGCCCAAAATTGTTAGATTTAATGCAGGGGGAAAGTAGGAGAAATTGGAGCTTGATGGTTTTTGCTTATGAACACTCTGAAACCATGCATAAGTGGGGATAATTAGATAATCGACAGAGGGCTGAGCTAGCTTCATACGATGGTTCTTTGCATCTTAAAAGTCTCTGACATTTTGAAACCCTTACATACCAGAAATCACTCAATTAGCATTAGGACAGATTCACTTTGAGTAGCAGGCATTTGCTTTCTACTGAGTTGGGCAACAGATAAGAAGTTATGGTTCCTGGTTTCTATTCCTGATCCTGCCCCTTGTCATTGGATAACTTTTGACAGTTTTTCTCACAATCTCTTAGTTGACGAAGTCAGCAGTTATAAATTAGCAATTAATTAACTAAATAGCACTAATACATCTCATTCTCCAAATAATTTTTTGCATTTTAGTTGCTTTTTATTTTTATTTCTTTTTATTGTTAAGTCTCCAGTACTTAAAATGCAAAGAAACCCAAGTGCGAGGAGAAGTCTTACTTGTCCTTAAGACATCTTTAGCAGCAGCAAACTGAACACAGAAAATTACAAGTACGGTCTCATGGCGAATGGCTCTTTGTAGAAAGGCTTCTGAGTTAATACACTGAAAGGAACAATGGCACTCCTGTCAGGAGAAGACGGACAAGGTGACCTGATAGGTGTTTACTATTTCTAATATCTATGATGCTCTGAAGTTTATCTCAGTAGGGTAGTCTCTTTTCATCTCTTTTTTACACAGCACCAGTGCACTTTTTGAGGCAGTAAAATAAATAAATGCTCCTTGGTTTTTAAGTCTCCTGTAAAAGACAATGCCATGTAGATTCAGTGCTCAGAAAAAGGGCCCAGTTGGGCAGTAATAAACCTTCTTAACAGTTACTTCCACAGTTACAGCCACAGGGAAAGAAATACACATAATCACAATGTGAACACTAGTCCTGGATGGAAAGATTCCCAAGCCCAAGTTAAAGCCTGGGAGCTGTCCACTGCTACTGCAGCCCATACGGATCTGGAGAGATTTCCCTACCTGAAATGCTCCCTCCAAGCCTTTACAGAATTCCCAATTCCACACATGGAAAGATCACTCAATGCTGAAAGGCAGATGCCTTTGCAACACAGCTCAGAGGCAGTTTTACAGCTCTGCTTGTCAATATACTCATTTTGGGTCAACTGTTTTGGGGGCCTTAATTACAGAATCACAAAATCATCTAGGTTGGAAAGGACCTTGAAGATCATCTAGTCCAACCATTAACCTAACACTGACAGTTCCCAACTACACCATAGCCCTCAGCGCTATGTCGACCCTACTCTTAAACACCTCCAGGGATGGGGACTCCACCACTGCCCTGGGCAGCCCATTCCAATGCCTGACTACCCGTTCTGTGAAGAAATATTTCCTAATATCTAGTCTAAACCTTCCCTGGCACAACTTGAGGCCATTACCTCTTGTCCTATCACTTATTACTTGGTTAAAGAGACTCATCCCCAGCTCTCTGCAACCTCCTTTCAGGTAGTTGTAGAGGGCGATGAGGTCTCCCCTCAGCCTCCTCTTCTCCAGACTAAACAACCCCAGTTCCCTCAGCCGCTCCTCGTACGACATGTGCTCCAGACCCTTCACCAGCTTCGTTGCCCTTCTCTGGACACGGTCGAGTAATTCAATGTCCTTTTTGTAGTGAGGGGCCCAAAACTGAACACAGTAATCGAGGTGTGGTCTCATCAGTGCCAAGTACAGGGGTAAGATCACTTCCCTGTCCCTGCTGGCCACGCTATTTCTGATGCAAGCCAGGACACCATTGGCCTTCTTGGCCACCTGGGCACACTGCTGGCTCATGTTCAGAAATTTCTGAAAATTCATTACAAAAGGTTAAAGAACCTACCTTGCATTTCTCTGCAAATATCCAGGATTCATCTAGCCCTCCTTATTGTTCTTTTCACTTACTTCCTCAAATGTAGGCTTCCTGACATGCACATGAATACTTGTTTACATTCAAATGAGCATCATTACACCTCTGATCAACACATAGCACTCCAGCCTTCTCTGAACTCATCTCCCTCTGTTCCTCCAGCTCCTCCTACACACATATCTCACTTTCACATCTACATATCACTGCCTAATTTTGCACTAACCTGTATGTCAGACCATATACCAAATTGACTTTCTGCTCCTCTGATAAGCCCCTGCTCAGCTGCCTTCCTCCTCAGCTGCGTGCAAACCTTCAGGAACATTCCCTTGTTATGCAATACTTACAGTGAAGGGGTTATGTGTATCATGGCCTCTGATGGGTTGCAGCACATTGTAGTTAATATAAGGCAAAGCAAATGGAATATCTACTTGAAAATACTACAGGGAGGTTAGAAACAGTGTAGCCACACCAGGAAATTTTTAAACATAAAATCCTTCATATAACATTGAATCAGCATCCTATATCTGAAAAATGCCTCCTCAAATACCGAGGCAAGTTGAACAGAGAAGTTGTGTAGCAATACTCCCCTAAAACCATTTCACAGACTCCACTTATTTGGGGCTGGGAGAGTCTGCATGCAGAAGCTGATGTCTTTGTATTTTATATACCATCAAGGATTTTTCTTCTGTGAGTTTTTCCAGTCACAGTAACATCCCACGGCAAGGATTTCCATCACTTTAATTACTGTCATATTTCTTTTTGTTTGTTCTGAACCTTGCCCTGACTTTGTCTTTTGATGCCACTTACTCCCTCTATTTGAAAAGAAACTGAATTCCCTTTGATTCCTTTCCCACATCACACATGATTTTATGTCCCACTATCATATCCTTTCTCCATCAATTCTGTTATGAGAGCCATAGTCCATTTGGCCATTCCTTGTATAGAAGTCTCTCTCACAACCACTGATGATCTTTGTTGCCCTTCTACCCTTTCTGAGATTAAAAGGACAGAATGACAGTGTCCAGTGTGGTTTTATTTAATGACATCATTATGTTTTGTGTATTGTTCTCTATTCTCTTCCTAAAAATTTCTAACATTAGATACACTTATTTGACCAATATTGACCACCAAGCAAATATTTTCAAAGAATTCTTTACTAAAACATCAGAATCAACTCAAAGCCCATCATTGCATATGGAAAATTGGGGTTATTTTCCCTCCCAATATATATGCCTTGATTTGTATTTACAGACATGTAATTTAATCTGTGATTTCTTTTCTTTGTCCAGTCATGTCAACATTACTGCAAACAGTCCTCACCCGAATACCGTCGTATTCTCAGCAATATGTATGCCTTCTCCCATCCACATCCCTTTCCATTTATAATTCTACTAATGAATCTTCAGACCTCAGCATGGATCGCAGAGATCTTCTCCCCCGGGGCCTTCCCATGGGAAAACTGCCTGTATAGTTCTACATTTTGTTTTTTACCTTCCAGCCTGTTCTTCCTCTGTGCAGGGATCTTCTTTCTTTGCCCATTGCTTTTTTAATTCTTGAAGAGCCTTCTGGTGAGACACCTCACTGAAAGACTTTTGAAAGCTAAGCTACATTTACCAAAACTCTCTTGTCCACACACTGAGGCCTCAATAAATCCAAAGAAGTTCCTGGTTGCCACAGTTAAGATACAGTGCCAATATTATTCATAAGTCCTTGGCATCCCCATCAAAGTTCATCTGCTGCACTCCAAATAAGTGGAGTCTGTGAAATGATGTTAGGGAAGTATTGCTACACAACTGCTCTGTTCAACTTGCCTGGGTATTTGAGGAGGCAGCTTTCAGATATAGGCCTTTAACATGGTCACCAACATCATCCTTCTCTCTAAGTCAGTGAGATATGGATTTGATGGATGGACCATTTGGTAGATGAGGAATTAGTTGGATGGTCACATCCAGAGGGTAGTGGTCAATGGCTCAATGTCCAGATGGAGATCAATGATGAGTGCTGTCCTTCAGGGGTCCCTATTGGGACCAGTAATGTTTAATACCTTCATCAATGACATAGACAGTGGGATCGAGTGCACCCTCAGCAAATTTGCAGACAACACCAAACAGTGTGGTGCAGCTGACACCCCTGAGGGATGGGATGCCATTCAGAGGGACATGGACAAGCTCAAGAACTGGGCCCATGTGAACCTCATGAAGTTCAACAAGGCCAAGTGCAAGGTCCTGCACATGGGTTAGGGCAGCCCCTGGTATCAATACAGGCTGGGGGATAAAGGGATTGAGAGCAGCCTTGCAGAGAAGGACCTGAGAGTACTGGTGGACAAAAAGTTGGCATGATCCAGCAATGGGCACTTGCAGCCCAGAAAGCCAACCATATCCTGGGCTGCATCAAAAGAAACATGGCCAGCAGGTCAAAGGAGCTGATTCTGTCCCTCTACTCTGCTCTGGTGAGACCCCACCTGAGTACTGCATCCAGCTCTGGGGTCCTCAGCACAGGAAAGTCATGGGCCTGTTGGAGTGAGTCCAGAGGAGGGCCACAAAAATGATCAGAGGCGTGGAACACCTCTCCTGTGAAGACAGACTGAAAGAGTTGGGGCTGTTTAGCCTGAAGAAGAGAAGGCTACAGGGAGATCTTAATGCAGCCTTCCAGTACTTAAAGGGGGCTTATAAGAAAGATGGAGACAAACTTTTTATCAGGGTCTGTTGCAATAGACAAGGGGTAATGGTTTTAAACTGGAAAAGGGTAGATTTAGACTAGATATAAGAAAGACATTTTTTACAGTGAGGGTGGTGAAACACTGGAACAGGTTGCCCAGAGAGGTGATAGATGCCCCATCCTTGGAAACATTCAAGGTCAGGTTGGATGGGGCTCTGAGTAACCCGATCTAGTCGAAGATGTCCCTGCTCATTGCAGGGGGGCTGGACTAGATGACCTTTAAAGGTCCCTTCCAACACAAACTATTCTGATTCTTATCAAACGGTGTCCTCATAAAAACAGTCTTTCCCATAAGCTCCAGTTGCAAAACCAAAGAGGACACCAACACTTATTTGTCCTCCTCTGCTGGATGTATTGACAAATCTGGCCTTCAAGAGGAATGGGGAAAAGAGCTGAAATTAAGTTTTTTAAACACAGCTGTGGTTTCTAGCCAGACCCAAAACTCCTAAGAGGGGATAGAGGAAGTGATTAAGAAAATGCACTCAATGTCAAAGCTGTCATTTGAATTATTAATGTGTAACGTATAGACTTTATGTGAAGCTCACAATGAGATGAAAGTTATTAACCTAATAAGTTACATGCATAATTAACTTCTCCTGTGATATATTTGTGAAGTTCTAACAAAATGTGTCACAGAGGTTGTAAACAGGAAAAGTAGCCTGAAGCCAGAAGAGCTAAGCATATGCTAATTAAGAGAACATACTAGAAATACATACTAAGGAAAAAATGGAGAAGAAGAGAGGGAAGTGACAACGCTACATTTCTATGTGATGTCCTAGTGTGCAGTCATGAACAATAGGAAGCAAGCTCAGACAATGAGAGAGAAGCAGGCACACCAAGCTTGGGTGAAGGAGAACAGAGGCATTCAGTGTTCTTGTTATCTCAGATGAGGGCAACTTCAGGACAAATCAGTCCTGGAATATAAACCAGGGAAATGGAGGAAAGTGCTCAGCTGGCAGCTTGCCTGGTTAGCTGAACACTGAAGCTGCAGAGGGAGAACCCATTCTTAAATATGTGAACAGCATATACTTCTCTTGAGCTTTGCTTTGTAACCTATTTTAATATTGCAGGTGATTGTTTAACCATTACCTGGACAGAATAAATGAACTGGACATCCCCAGTTAGAGTTTCTTCTTGAGAGAGATGACAAACACAGCAGTCTTGTCCTTTAGGACTGACAAGTCAGAAGGATCATGGTTTGTCAAACTCTTGAGAAAGCTTTCCCTGTGCTACAGGTCATTTCCTATACAGTTCTTTATGCCTTCGAGATGGGTAATGTGACAGCCTCTCCTTTGGGTAGTAACCGTCTTTGGGAGGCTACAACCAACATCCCATTTAGTCAGTGGCCATAAAGGGTTATAGGGCAGCTGCAGAAACCCAGCTGTGGTCACATCACCAGTATCAGGATGACAGATTTCACCCTAGCATCTCACTGGTCTTCTCAAGAAAAATTGCGGTTTTGAAGACAGCCATAAAACAAGTAACAGAGTGTGAACAGATCTTCTTAATTTATTGTCTGAATTGTTGGGAAGATGTCCTAGCATTGCCAAAGTTGAAGCATAGACTGAAACCCATGTCAGAGGTCTGAGAGAGAACTGGCACCTACGTAAACCAGAATAGCCACATCTTCTCCTACCCACTCAGATAACAGCCATATTGAGCTCATATTAGCTAAAAGCCTCCAAGTACCAAGCCTTTCAGGATCTACTGCACTTTTAAGTCAGCAGTTAACAATGTGAGTGAAAACCTTTGTTTCCCCATTTTGCTGCCCATGCGAGAATCTTCACAGAGGTACATGACTGAAAGACCGGGAAAAAGTTTGTCATCAGAGCCTGGTCCGGATTATTCCAGTGATTTGTTCAATCCAGCTACAAACAGGAAAACAACTGTGCTGCCCTCCTAGCATTTCACAGCAATGTTTTAGTCACCTCAAATGTTCAGAATTCCACTGCCAGATTGTTTCTCTGACAAAAGTTCAGAAAGCATCAGCATACTTATCTTCACATCTCTTCAGGGCTTGAAACCTACCAGAGCACTTCACAATCAAAACCAAACTGGAAAATGAGCACTGGAAGGCAGCTGAGAAACAGGATCAGAATGGGATGGACCTGATCAGCCTTCTAAAACTCACTGGCTTCATTCCCTGTTGCTGCTACTGCCTGATGATAGCAAGTGCATGAAAAAGCAGATTGTCTGTCTACCTCCTGCCCCAATCAAGGGAACATCTTGCCTCTGGCTGGCATCTCACTGCATTCAGCTGTACTAAAAGAGGGAAATCTCAAGGACAACCAATCCAGCCAGGATGTTCTGCCAAGGTTGCTGTTCCTAGCTGAGGAAATGGTCCTCTCCATTTTTCTCAGCTAGAAAGAGGGAGAGAATATACCCCCTCCCCTACATTATCCTAAAGCCCGCAGGTGCCAGCAATCCAAATAAACGTGGAGCAATTAACAGAATTAACACAGCTTTAAATAGCTTGGCTCACCAGATGCGGACTCCTAGCAGGGTTCTATAAAATGTAAAGTTATTACAGAGAAAACCATTAATCATCTGTTCAGAGACTTGTTCTAGATGCAAAACCCATTCCACTTAAAATGGCTAATAATCAGAAAGAAAGGCACAGATTTAACAGGAATGATGATGCCATTCTGAAGCCCCATTTCTAAATGCCATTTTTCATCTCTGCCACCATTCCCAGACTCCTGTGTTCCCTCTGCTTGATAAAACCGATGCAGTAAGAAAGCTTTGTTGGCATCACTCACAGTTATCTCTCGGGGTGCTAGAACTGAAACACCACCTCTCAGTCACTTCCACTCTGCCCAGAGGAGCTTGGTGACTTGCACATTACACATCACTGTTTTCCTAGATGCAGTTGTTACTGTTCAGTTGTGTGTCAACAGCCCCATGCAGCTCACAGATACAGTTCAGGGAGAGCATCAGTTAAGTGCTCAAGTGCTAAAATTTGTGCTTAGGAAGTAGGAGCATTTGAGTTTTCTCCCTTCTGGTGATGTGAAGTCACCAGTATCCACGGGATGCAATACAGCAATCTTCCTGATGTGCCCCTAAAACCTGTTAAAATAAGCACCATTCACCTCATTGTGCTACTACATCTATGTCCAGATAGCTACAAGAAGTGGGGCGGGGGGGGGGGGGGGGGCAGACCCTAACTCATCTTTGAGTTCTGATATTACCATTTCTAACACCTCCACTTATGGAACTGTAGACCAAAGAGTACAAAAACTTGTGATAAGCAATTCAGAGTTTAAATTGCATCGTTCCATATACCTATATTATTCCCACTGAATTGCTTAGGAATCTAGATACATCCACTGTTAATTTTGAACTAAATGATTTCTGCCTGTGCAGTTTGAAGGAAGGAGGGAGAGAAAACCATCCCAAAGCACAGATATTCAGTGCAACAGACAACATCAACAGGTGCAGATCAAAGCCAGAGAGCAGCAATGACAAAGAATTAGAACAGAAAGAGAATCAGAGACAATACAAAATCCGGTTGTATCATATCAAGTCCACTGCCTTTTCCATGCAGTTCAAGTAACAAATGCTGCCCAGTAGTTGCCTGCCTCCTCCTGTCCTACTCACAGTTGACAGCTAGCTGGCTCACTGCTACAGAGGAGTGGTGGACCTGGGAGGAGTCGTCCAGCCCACCCACTCAACATTCAAACCTCATCATCCTTTCTTGCCTCCCTTGTTGGCAGCTGTAGCAGCCTCAGTTTTTGTGGTGGGCGGCAGCAGCAGCAGCTCAGTCTTTCCCCATCACTCACAATACACCCAAACACACATGCACATTTCATGGCAATAGTCTAGTCTTCAGGGTCAGGCAAGAAAATTTATATAGTGATTGCTGCTCACAAAGAGATGACACTTGTCAAACAGGAAATAAGCTACTACAGCAAAAAAACCCCTCTAATTAAAGCTCTAAAAATCTAGATCCAGCCCTTGCACATGATTGAATGACCACAACCTACCTGAAAGCACAGCTAGAGTAATAATATTTGCTGCTGGGCACCTCCACATTTGAAGATTGCAATAAAAAGACAAACAGGAGAAAAATTAACTACCGAGAAGACTGAGGACTCGCTAATGGTCCTAAAGTCAGACTGAAATGGGGGTTAAGTGAGAAGAAGTTGTAGCTTCAAACCCAGTGGTGCTTGTTCCTGCTGGTAAAGGTAGCAGGTATTTTCAAAAGAAACATAACTGGTTTCATTAAAATAGTGTGTTGGGAGACACTGTTACATAGGGAGCAGAGTCCTTTTAATTCTTGGGCTTGGAGCAGGTACCCAAATACAGAAGGGAAGGTGCTTCTCTCATCACTATTACAGCTATGTCAGGAGTCAGAGGGCATATCATAGCACTGGAGAATACATTAAGCTCTGCATGCTCCATATTATTAACTCTCTGCCTACCAAGTTTTCAAACCCTACATGCCAAAAAAAAGTAAATACATTCTCTCTTCACCTTCCTTGGTAATGAGCTGAATCCTAGACTGAAAGTGTCTGTTTTATACACTTGTACATAAACTGCACAGTTTCGCAACTTCTCTCTCTCTCCTATAATTATATTAATATTAGCATACAGCAGATCCTGACTCTCCAAGACTACTCTTGTCTGTATTTCTATCTGACAGTATAGGATTGATCCTTAGCAATCTCTTGAATGCAACATAAGGATTGACAAATAAAAGTACATCTCCTATTTCTAACTCAGTATTCACCCAAACCAAGAGTTTACTAAGCTCAGTGAACTACAAAGCCAAGCAAAGCAAAAGAAGCTCATTTACCTTCATCACAAGCTGAGAATATTGGGCTTTGGACAGCCAAAGTTAAGATCACAGCATCCATTAGGATGGTACCACATTTGGCTAACGGAATAAGAAAGACAGAAATCTTTGCTACAGTAACCTCTGTGAGTATCACCACTGCTCTGCTCATGACTTTGGACGCAGCTATGTTTGTCCATCAGTACTCTGTATCCTGTCTTAGTTTGCTCATTCTTGAATGGAGATGGATTAGATCACATATGTGTGCAAGGATTGTTGCTTTAATATTTCCATTCTTTAGGGCCTGGGTTACAAATTAACTTTATTATATGCCCACAGCACAGGCTATATTGCTTCAATCCACATTATATTTTCTGAATTTGCCTATATGAATGTAGTTCTACACCTGTAAACACTGTCATTTTCTGAACAACAGCACATGGCACATCCCTTGCAGGTACAGAAGCTCAGCAGGAGTCAGGTTCATTATGCAAGAAAGACAAGCCTACTCCTGATAGTCCTGCCACAAAGCAAGCACAGGTGTCCATAGCACCAGGACTGAGGGCCACATGAGGATGGATCAGTTGGGATTCAGTCACTTTATTACTGGTGCGACACATCAGCCTGCTGGCTACGCTGCTCAGTAGTGGCACCAACCACCGCTGCTGGTTTCCTCCCTAGGTACCTGTTCCAGTGGCAGTTGGAAAGAGTTAGACTGGGTTAGATCACACTTTGTCCTAGCTCCAGGGATTATCTTTAGTTTATGAGCATGGTGGCAGTACATAGTTCAAACAGCCCTGCAAAAAGATGCCTCTTACACCTTCTGCATAGAAAGTTTTTGTATCTATGTTTGCTCATCAATGCTTGCTTTAAAATGTGTGCTCAATCTACATATATACTTTATTAATCAGACTTTGGCCATTAATTACATTTGTAAACTTTCTAAGAGTGCAGTAACATAGGAGTTCAATGCCACTGAACTGTTGATATGTGAATTATCCTTTAAATTAACTCCCCAACAAAATGTCTGCACTGTGGCTGACCTAGAATGCCTGCAAGCTGCTGTCTGTCTACTGATAAGAGTTCCAGAGAATAAGATACCATACTGTAATAAACGTGATCTTAACTAGAACCTCTAGTTGTTTAATTTGTGAAAAAAAAAGCAAATGGTGCTTGTAGGTCCATTATGGCTGTAGGATTCTAGAGCTTTTGCTATGTGAACTTCGTTAAAGAAAAAATTTTAGGAGCCTAGTGATTGTTTCAGTACGCAGATGACAAAATAACATCTCCTCCATCTCCTGTACAAAGTCAGCTGAAACTTCAGCTCCTGTCTTTGGATCTCCCATGTTTTATTAACTGAAAAGTAATTCTACCACTTCATTTTCATATTCAAATTCCTTCACTAAAGACTAATTTCATGAAGCAATTCCAAATTGTTTTTCTGCTTAACAGGAACAATCTTCATGGATATATGGACATGTCATGAGTACATTACTCTTTCACTTTCTATGAGGTCAGAAAGATTTGATGAAAGACACCGATCAATAATTGAACTTAGGTTATATTATTTTGCAACAAACCGTCATCCAAAATCATTATGCCAGCAAAACTCTCGCTATAGATGCAAACAAGTCAAGCTGACAAAGTTCTTTTCTGTGTCATGCATGAGGCAAGACAATAGTGCTAGCAGAAACCTTTCTTCTGTAGGGTAGGCAAGGGCTAACCTATGTGAAGAAAAGATGCTTTGAATAACTCCCTAGCTAAAGCAAAGCTTCAGCACTGACAGCACACCAATACACCTGACAAGACTACTGATTTTAGTTCCTGTGGGCCAGGCCATTAATCCTTACTAAAAATGTGAGAACACGAGAAAGTGAAATATTAACCTCTGGAATGCACAGAGCAACATGTACTTCATTAAAGAGTCTTCCCAAATCCCTTAAAGTTTAAGTGTTAACTGGATCCATAATAGGAAGATCATTTCCCATTCTGGTCAGACCTGGAAGAAATCTCCTAAGATACACTGCACTTATGATGCAATTCCTAATATCTTGGACTGAAATCCAATGGAAACGGCACAAAGCAGAGAAACTCCCATCAAACCTTGCTTACTTTCAAAAACGAGCTGCAATGCCAACTGTTTGTTCAGGACTGATCTTCATTTGAACAGTCCCCAGCCTCAACCTCAGCTACTTAGATTGCTTGGGAGTACGGCCTGTTCTGGATTTTTCCTTCATTTTGTCACCTGAGCTGACTCTTAAGAGAAAGTAGAGGAGTATTTCATATCCAGTCAGCAACGGTTCAGCTGGCAAGTTAAGATATGCTTTTGACATAACCTATATATGCCCTGTGCAATCTTCCAAAGTTTGTTTTTCACATTCATCCCCTTGTCATCTTGACAGGAATGTATAAAGAAATCAAGGATAAAACAAGAAGAAATTGGTAAATATTATGGTGAAGAAGAAAATTCCCCTGAGAAACAAGGGTGCAGTAATTCCAGGAACATCTAGTATTCTCCAGTAAGAGTATCAGTCAGTTCTGACTCTTACGCTGTACTGAGGACATAGGCTCTCCCTGCCAAGAGGAAGAGCAACAAAAGGAGATGGAGCAATAGCTAGGATATCCCTCTTTTATCTATTGCTCTACCAGTGACAGGCTGTATGATAGTGACCAAGACACATCACATCAGTGCCTCAGTTATAGCATTTGAAGGAAGAGGATAATGACATTTACTCCCTCTGGTACTGTATTTTAGCTAATGGTTTGGTAGAAGCCAAAATCTCTGAGGCTACTTTGAAAAAGCCACCTACTGAACTCTTTGGACAAAGGGTCCTATGAGCTAATATTATTCATCATTATAAATTAGACTTTTAGTACATGTATTTACTAAGTATAGGGTCACAGTGCAGCAAACTCTGTACCACTGGATTTTCTATGTGAGATCCTTGTTATTCACAAGAATCACAGTTTAGAAAAAAACAGTAGACACTATGCAAATATACTTCAAAGCCAAATATATTAATTTGTCATGTCAAACTGACTGGGACGTTCTGATCTGAGTTTCTCCTGGGAGCTCTCAGTCTGAGATATTCTACTTTCTTGGTGTTTAGGAAGAGGGGAAAGTTAAGGGAATTCACTCAAAAGAGTATTAAATAGGAACAACCTCAGAGACTACAGGGAATGCTAGGTAGTTTGTTCCTCTACGCCTAAACCCCTTCAGATGAATTAATTGTAAAATGTTGACATTGCGATACTGTACCACGGGATGCTTTCCTCTCTGCATGCTCCAGGTGCATCACAAAAACTCACCTCTGACATTTCAACACCCATGACTCATAGACACTGCATAGAAATCTGCATCCTCTCTCTTCTGTTCTCCCTGGCTCACAGGATGGGCATAGACTTTCCATGTTGGAAGGACTGCCTTGCCTTTGGTTCACAGAACAATCAATCCTCTTTTCTCCCATCCTTGCTGAATGATTCCCTTAAAAAGCCACTAGCAAAATCAACTGAATCAAGCGCCTTCTCCAGAGAGGCTGACATTCATCACTCTGCTAAATGTTAGTATTGGGACCATGAACCACAGAAGACTTACTTTACTTATGCCTGGTTTAACATAAGTGGTATTATAGATTTTCTCCTACACTTGTGCATAGGGTAAATTTCACTCTAGTAGTTATTCCTGAGAAAAGAGGCTGGCATGATCCAATCTTTTACAGTTATAGGATGGTGTGTGCATGTAAATATATAGGCAAGCAGAACAAGGGAGGCACAATGCCACTCCTTCTGGCAGCACAGCAGAGGTCTGGCAGGGCAACAGAAGTTCCTCCAGTAAGACAAAAAAATTTGTTTAAAAACAATCCTTCTCAAAATGTTGCTACTTTTTCAGTGCTGTCAAAAAACCCAGAGGTAGATGGGCAATGTGCTTCAGTTTTCAGATGCTCAGTTCAGAAAGCCTCTTGCTCACCTTGACTTCATATTATGTCCCACTCTCATACAAGAAAGCACAAGGTATTCTTCACTGTGTATCACAAAGTCTTGCAGGATTCATGCCCAAGCATCCAACATGTGTTGGCAGCCAGCAGACAGCCTGGGAAATGTTCTATTGCCAAACCATATATCCCTTCTGACTCTGAGGTAATACAGAAATATCAAATGCAAACCAGCTCAGGAACTAAGCTTATAAGCATTACTTGATGAGAAGACACTATCATCTTCCCCTCCCCATCTATTGGTCTGTTCAGGATTCTCTCAGCATCTGGCCTTGTATTACATTGCTCTCAGCTTCAAGTGCCTCCATTCCCACCTCCAAATTAAATCTGTCCAGAAATGTTTTTTCTTAGTATCTTCATGAACTTCAGCAGTAGCTGCTTGAAATGCTGGCCAACATCTCCCCTGTTGTGTCTCCCAAGCCACTGTGTTGTTATGTTTCTACAAGGGCACTTAAAAACATGATGAAGGCCTTGTGCTGGATGCTCTGCAGATGCACAGAGAAAATGCAGATATTCTTGACTCCCGATACACACAGCCTAGAACTGCAACAGAAGGTTGATCCACCGTAGCAGCAGTAATGCAACTGGAAATTTAAGAGTGAGGGGAAACCAAAAACTTTACAGGCCTCTGGATCTGAAAGTTTGGGAATCAGGGTCATCATCATCAGGACTATTGGGGACACTCTGGCAGAGAATAGTACTGGGACACCAAGAGTAAGAGGATGACATATTTTGAGGACAGGAATCATATTCAGCCTTTGGCCATGCTTTGTCTTTCTTCCACACGGTACCATTAGCCCCTTCCTTTCTTTTTCAAGCATTAAATTCACTAAGTAATACAGAAGGGAAACAGACTGGTCCAAACACAATAGACCAGCTGAAGCAGAAGTGTTGGACCAAAATGTGAAGGCAATTAGTGCCATTCATGTGGTAACTTCCTCCATAGTGCATCAGTGAAATTCCTCACAAAGTTGATTCTTAACTCTTCTCTTATGCATTCCTGGGGCTCTGTTAAATCACTGCTGTGGAAGGGGATCTTGGGCACCCAAAAGCTTTTGGGCTATCTGGCCTCTCTGTTAGGGAGGGGGCTCTTAAAACTGCAACTTCCTCCATCTGCCCTCTTGACATTCAGGCTGCTTTTCTCTGCCTCGGCATTTTAGGCCTTCTATCTGCACCTTTAGTCTCCTCCCAGTGTGACACTCCAACCAGAAAAACTCATCCCCAAACAGAAACCACATCATCGTTACACATGCAAATAGGCCTGAAAAAGACCTGGCTTGCAGATAGCATCGAGATGTACATACAGCAACTGGGCACACTCATGAACCATTTGGAAATCTGGCTCCTAGCAGTTAAATTGCAGAGAGAAATGATCTAAGCTTTCACAGCTTTCTCCCATCACAGCCAGATGGTGCCTGACCCCTGCAATAATTTCTGCCATATTCCACCCATATGCAAACCTCACTGCTTCCATCAAGCTGTTAGTACCAATCAACATTTTTCAGAATTGAGATTTTAATACAGCATTGATATAAAAATATGAAGATTTCATAAATTCTCTCATGCATATGCATTCTCTAGGGATGACCATAGGGTCTTCTGAAGCACCTCCATCTGTACCATCTAAGTACTGTTCCAAATAAATCGAATTTGAATGGCTGGCTCCCTAATAGAGCCTATGAAATATTCTGATTCTCTCCCTTCTCTAGCATTCAGAGATTGAAATCCAGTTTTCCCTCTTTGCCTACACAGCTAAATTTCTCACCCAGCCACTCTCCACCTCCATCCCTAATTACTGGAACTTCCTCCCCGAGACTCTCCAGTACATGCAAAACATAGCTGTTTGTCATTACCTTTCTTGTCCTACCTTCTTCTGGCCACACGGGTGTCTCTAAAAACTGTCAATGAATCCTTTTCCCTTTCCACCTTCAGGCAGTACTTCTGTTTATCCATTCACTGACTCTTAAAGCACTGTCACTCCTCTGACACCCATTAAAAACATTTCTGCTCCCATGCCTCACATGTGCTTCGTACCTCGTCCTATGCCCTCTCTATATCTGGTTTCCTCCACAATAAGAAATACACCAGCTTCCCCTCAGAGTTCCTCTAGAACAATTTATCTTAAGACTAAAGGTCCAGAGAGCCTTAGATTCTATGCAAACACAATGCAATGTCCATGTTTGATGTCTGTGTAAGGCCCTATTTGCATATTCTGCTTTTTATAATTTTCGTGGGAAAAAGTTACTTCTATTTTCCAGTCTTGCTCCCTCATTACCGTATCAGGTATACTGCAACATTGCCAGGATGGCCACGGAGAAATGTAAAACAAACAGTGCTAACAGACATAGGGACATCTTTAATTCTGATTAAAATGGAAGGAAAAAACCCAACCTGAACTACACATTCAGCGCATGGATTTATGATTTAAGTATATTACTGCTATCAACTTAGTGGAATCTCTTCAGTCCGAACCTGTAGCCACACAGAAAAGAAGAGGCAGGAGGATCTATTCTATACTGAAAAGAGGAAACATTAGCTCAGACAATTCAAAGAAAACATGGTTAACTTCACCACAGTTTATATAGATACTGCAGCAGAGGAGCACTGAGACCCTTAGTTCCTTGCCAGGAACACACTCTTATGAACTCAAATTCCTCCTAGTCAAGGCTTAGACTCTGACCACATGAAGTGTCTACCCTACCAGAGCTACCCCTCCTCCTACCACCAACCCCAGTTGAGTGGAGAAGTCCTTACCAGCTGCAAAGGGGCAGAGAGAGTCATTAGGCACTCTGCCCCATTGCACTTCAGCACCTGCATGTAATCTCAGAGGAAGTGGGAAGGCAACGCTCCACTCAAGGAGCTCTCTTAGCTCCCATGTCAGCAGTTTGGTTGCTATATTGTGAGGCTCATGCAGTCCAGATGAAATAAGAGAGATTACAGGGGGAAGACCGAAAGTTTCACTCCAAAGCCTGCATCAATCCCTTTGCCTTCCTAGGAAAGTTAGATATCCCTAGGGGAAGTCTTCAACAAATGCAGAGGAGTAGGAATAGACCATTCTGCTTTAACACCTTCAAGGGAACAGTACAGGGCTCGGCAAGATGTTCTTCACCATTACAAACAGCAGTGCAATCCACTTGGGATGTGCTGTCTCTGGGAACAGGTGGTTGCATAGCTAGGACTTTAGTAGGAAAAAAGAGCATTGCTCTACCAGAAAGCATAAACTGAAAGGAACAATTATTTGCTATTACAGTCTATCCTACCCCTTGGTCTAACTTCCTTAGCTTAGAATATTTTTCTTGAAAGCTCAAGCTCATCCAGTACTGGCTGATGAGCATTCTTTTTGGCCACAGAGAAAAAATTTTAAAACATAACCTATAGAGATTGATTTATGAAATACACTGCCATGTTATGCAAAGAGCCAAGTAAAGTTCCCTGTAGCCAGTCCTGGAACCAGAAATAATATGGGCACACAAACACTGCACTAACCCAGTTCTGCCTCTTCAAGGATCAAAGCTGTCTGCCCCAGGGGGTCAGTCTGATCCCCACAGATATTCTAGCTCTCTCGAGCCAGCTCAGGTTTCTTTCATACCATGCTGCCTTGCACTGCACAGATATACTCTGGCATTTCAGAAGTAAACATAAAGAAAAGACGCAATTCCATCCCCTAATTCCAGGTGGATCTCGGGTTGATCCTGCTACCTTTGCCATCAGTGTTTTCATCCCTAGCAAAGGAAAGAAGAGGAAACCAACCCTGGGAGAAAATTCACCAGGCAAACTTTTTTTCTGCTCAGCTCATCCAAAGCTCCACTTAATGGAAGCACTGCCTGCTTTGATGTCTGGGAGTAACTCACTACATATGCAATGTAGTTGTTCTCAGCCTATACAGGCTATCTAATCTGGTCAGACCCTGCTCTGTGCAGGTATCAGTGTTACAGCAGCACTTCTGGATTTTGTCAGGATTCTGACAGTCATCTAGAGCTGCTCTTTCTCTGTTAATCACAGTTCCCCATCACCTCCACTTGCCAGAACCAGAACTGAGGAAAAGCAGGTCAGCTTCCTTAAGCTTCCTAGCGATACCTGCAGTAACTCATCCTGTGGCCTAAGGGGTCTGGAGGAATGACAGAATGGAAATGCAAAATGCTAATTAGTAACATGGCTTTCTTTTTGAAATATTACATTTCTCCATTCATTCCATTTCCAGGTGCCTCCCCTGACAACCCTGCACTACACTTATGTTTAGTTAATAGTGTATACTGGATTTGTCCTCAAAGGCCAGGCAAGGTACATTTTGGGCACATTTTCACAGCAGCATACTGGACCACTACTAAGAGCAGGTTGCTATTAAGCAGACTATAGCTCAAATCCAGCCAGCACCAGCCTGTCTTTAAGTCAAGACAGCTGCTCATACACATCTCCTGTCACTGCCTAGTCAAGTGAAGATTACAAAGCACATTATGATTATCTGTTTTCTTCCTCTTCCTCTCATTCTTAAGTGGTTGCTTGGGTTTTTCTTCTCACAGAGCATTATGAGCCTGGAACGGCAATGTAAGCAGCTCTTAGCACATTGTGCAAGCTAATAGAATACAAATGATTATATAAATAATAAAGATGCTGAAGATTTTCTTGTCACTGCTTTCTCTGCTCCATTGGCTTGACTTAAAGCACACATAAAAATGGCCTCTGTTAAGTGTTATGTTCATAGCATTCATAAATAAAATTAAGATCCTGATTTAAAGAGACACTAAGAAGCTGTATCTCCTCTTGATTTCAATCAAACTGGGATGCTCAGTGCCTATGAAAATCAGGCCAAAGGCTCTACAGATGAAAAAAGAAGGATTTGATCTCTGTATGACAGTTTGTATTCAGCAAGGCAGTTTCATTTCCTATGTAAGATTTTCCAGCATATGTGCATCCCCTTAACTAACCCAGAGGTCAGGCAGGAGAGCAGCTCCAAACTGACAGCCATTGCTCACATCAAAGGACTGGCATGTAACATACAACCCCTGACACCACGAGTCAAGCATCAGTAGGATGGTAACTTGTCAGGCAGTTACAGCCACAGAACATCTAGCTCAGCATTGCTGTTCCATGACTTCTGTATGAAAACTCAGCCCTGCTGAGTTTTAACATCCCTCTGATGTTAAATGTTCATACAGAGAGGATATTATGACAACCCTCCAGGCTGCAAATAAAATTAGACCATCCCAAACACACCCTGTGAAAAACAGTATTAGTACAGAATCACAACATTAGGGAGAAAACTCTCGCAAGAAACACTTACTCCAGGCTAGCTAGGAAGCTGACTGACAGAAAACTTAAGCCTGTTTTTCAATAAGCTTTCTATAACACATTTTGGAGATGTCAATATTGGTATCACCATTAATTACAGTGATCATCACAAATTCTATTAGAAGAGATAAGAAAGAAGACAAAAGCTGACTGCAGGGTATAACACCCAAACAACTGCACCAAGTTTCAGATCTGGGCTGAGGTTTAATTTATTATTTCCCCCTGCCCCGGCCCCCAGCGAACACCATTCTGGTTCTTGCTGCTAGCCAGGCAGTCCAATCTCTATTACCCATGTGTGGATTTTCTCAAAGTTGTGGATTAACTATGTGACAAGGGCAGCCAGCCAGCGTGAGTCAACGTGATTTTGGAAGCCAACTAGCTATTCCTGACCAATGAAGCAAGTCTGCTGCATGGATTTACCAACACAGTACACTTCAAGTCCATACGCCACATTATTGTTGCATCTCCATTACCCTCGCATAATTTACACATATATTTTATGCTATCTCCAACTTTTATTTTTCCAGTTTATTCTAACTTTTATCTTCCTAGAAAATTGACAACTATATTCCCAGGTAAAATCTTTAAAAAATATCCTAAATAAGCTTCTGATTAAGATTTTTTCACCCAAAAATACTGCTTTGCAATCAAAGGCCATTTATCTTTTTTAATGGTTATTGCCTCAGTGCCTAGAAGATTGTAATGCTTTCTTCTGAATGGTTAACAGCTTACAGAAGACACTTCTCCCACTACTGTTGGTATTTTTTCTGTAATCCAAGCTCTAGGAGTCTAATTCTGACCATAAGCTCTTGAGTTTTGTGGCTGATGCCTTCTGTCCAGCTAAATGACAAGTTTATCCTTACAGAGCTGTTGCGGTATCAGTGCAAAATTCAGCATCAGGGAAAGCCATTGAGCGTGTAATGAAAAGCAGGAAAGAGCGATGACTTCGAGAAACCAAAAGCACAGAAACAAGATTAATTTGAAATAGTTACCTCTTTGAGGCAGCCCATGAAGTTGTTGCTTACTGGAGAGCCAGGTAAATCAGCAGTACTGGGGCTCCCTCCCACGTAAAAGAAGTCATCGGAGCCCAGCATGGTGTAGTCCTCCTGTGTGTAGCCCGTGGTGGTAAGGATGCCATCCACAGAGATTGTCACCTGTTCAAGGGACACAACAAAGAAAATCCCAGCAATGACCTTACAATCCTTAACAGAACAAATTACCTCCCCTATAATTTTATGTTAGTTTTATTAAGGATTTTGTTGAGATTTGGTATGTATTTTTTTAGATCAGCCAAGCTCCATTTTCTGGTCTGCTTCACCCACAATGGAAATGCTCCAGCATCTGCTTCTCCCTTTTCTGGTGTATCAGCACTGTCAGGCTGACCCGACAATCTACCCATCAAGATGCTTTCCATCTATTCAGGCCAGAAAATGGAACTGTCCTTGAAAGCAATTTCTCATATTAGCTGATTTTATGATTAATTAGTATTTCTTTTAATGATTACAGTTAGTTATGGTTGTTAGTAAAAAAAAAAAACACTAATGAAGACGAGGTTGGTATTTTTTATTTTTTATGTTTCTTTTGCTCACGGCACACTGATGATCATGCATTCAGGGAGGGGGGGAGGGATCTCACTTTCAATACATTATGGATGTGCATGCCATGTACCTAGAGACACACCCACCCACCACAAAAAAAAAAAAAAGTATATTACAAACTAACTCATAACAAAAATATAAATAGGAAATAAATCAAAATAAAATAAATCAAAATAAATCAAAATAAATCAGCTACACACCAACAAGTGTGAGAGAAGCACAGATGAGAAAGAAAGAAAACACAAAGCGTGCACACACTGCACACTGACATGTCATGCCAATATATCTGGAGCCCAGAAAGATGACAGGAAAAAAGAGAGAGGAGAGAGAGAGAGAGAGAGAGAGAAAACTATTTCACACTCGCATGCAATCAAAAATAAAAATACCAAACAAACCCCATAATAATCAAACAACTCAAAACCAAACAGAAATGTCCCAAAACCCTCTAACCCCAAACACATGGAGGGAGATGGGAGATGGAAGGAGAGGGAGGAAGAGGAGCAAGTGAACTTGATGTGTTTTGCTTAGATGTTGTTAGTGGTTTAAAGGGAAGATGGAGGAAAATAGATCGAGGCCAGAAGGAGACGGGCGAGTCACCAGACGTGGACATGCCATGCAGAGTGTGTACTGAAACAAACAACCGGCTGAGCTCCTGTCGGCCACGGCAGGTAGAGGTCAGAGAGAGAGAGAGAAAGTGAGAGAGAGAGCAAGAGGGAGGAGGAGGAGAAGAGAAAAAGGAGGGAGGGAAGTAGGGGAAAATCAGGAGAAAGAGGACAACTCCGGCCAGTTTGCCTGTAACAGCCGTTGCCACAACAAAAGGATGAGAGAAAAAGAGAGCCTTCACCACCATGGACTAGAGGCCCTGCAATGGTTCTGATCTAGAAACCTTCAGAGTTAAAAACAAAAACCAAAAGGGGAGAAAAAAGCAAAATGAAAAACCAAAGCAAAAGAGAGAAAGCTAAATGCAAAAGCAAGGCACAAAAACCTCAACAATTTATCACTGGAATGGCAAAGAAGAACTAAAGAGGGAGGTGAAGAAACCAATGAAAGAAATGTCCAAACCCCATTTCCAGAAGAGTTGTGTCAGTTGCTTTTGTTGCTCATTTTTCCATTAAAAAAGAAGAAAAAAAAAAGGGGGGAGAGGAAAAAAAAAAAAAAGTATTTTCAATGAAACTAAAATAAAATTAAAGAAAGAAGTAAGTATAAAGGAGGGGGGGAAAAGAGGGGGTAGGGAGAGGAAAAGGCAGGTAACACACGGCAAACCCAAAAAAAGAGACAATAAGAATGATATCTACCAGACAATGTAGTTTGTTTACCATAGCGTGTCCAATGCCTGAGTGCTTTGCGGAAAAGGGGGAAGAAAGGAAATTAAAAAATCGTGAACAGAACGATTGTTAATTAAAATAACTAAAAGCAAAGATGAGTCGTTAGGGTGTTAGTACATTAGTTGGTTAGTAAAAATGACACATTGCATGAATGGTCTAGTGTTAGTCTTTCAAAAAAAGGTGTGGGGCACCTGAGACACACAAAGTGAGAAAGAAGACAATATGACCAGGACTCTATGGGGAACCATGCCATCTAGACTGTAAAGAAGAAGGGTGCTGCCTAGTCTTCCCACCCTGGTATTAGTCATTAACTTCAACCCTCATATACATTATCCAGGACTGAAGCAAAGTTAGAACAGTGCAATACTTACTCTTCAAATGCCCATCAAAGTGCTCTCCTCAAACAAGAACCTTACCCTCAGATATGTACACACAGCACACAGTTAGCCCCTTCAGGACAAACCCAACCATAACTCCCTTCTTCCACCCACTTACATTCCTGCTTCTCTTCCAAGCCTCACTACACTCAAGTGTTGCAGAGTATCACAAGCGGGCCAATATTTCCTTTGGCTGGAGGATACAGATGAAGATGAGTCCAAGACTCTGCGTCTTCCTTCCAAGTTTCCCAGTCTGCAGGTGTCTTTACAGCAGGTGAGCTTGTGACTTTCAGGGGAAGCACAAAAAAATGCCTGTGCTTGGCTGTTTGCCTGTAGCTCACTTCTGTCATCCGAGAGTATAGGAATTGAACCTCTCCTACTATAGGAAGAAATGTGTCGAGGGATTGTGTAGGAAGAATTGTGTCACTTGTGTCAAGGTTGAAGACAGAAGAATGACAACATTTAGTGTCTCCCCTGTTATACTGCATCTATATTACAGAGGAGCTAGGAGAATTCACCAGTCAGTTCACTTACTTGAGTTTAGCAGAACTTTGCAGATGATTTCTTAATCCCTCCCAAGGCATGGAGATGCCAACTGTTCAAACCTATGCATTGTTTCTTGTTTGCTTTTTAACAGTTGGGGAACTTAAGATCTTTACAGCAGATTTTGCATGGTGACTAGCTTCAGTGTTAATAAGGAAGCGGAGCCCATGAAGGCTCCAAGTCCTTGTTCCAGTGTGACTGAAGTTGGCAAGAAATATCCTAAATTACACAAGCAAGATCTATGCTGCCTCATGTGAAAAATATCTGCTTGCAAATTTCAGGGAGTTGTACATTGACTAAGGAAGTTTGTGAAAACTTTGTTGCATTGAACATAATGTCCCAAGTCTATTTTATTTATCTGGGGGAATGAAGTAGTAACATTCTGTACTTGGGTATAACAAGCACAAACTCCTGAATTCTTCATCAAGGAAGTCTCATAGTGATATGTTGTGATAGTAAATCCATTTTTACAAACAAGGGTGTTGGAGTATGGGACAGAGGGGAAGAGCATGCTAAAAATGAGACAGAGTGTCAGCAGCAGATCTGAAGACAGATATGGGAAGTCTGACCTTCAGTCTCCTCTGCTCCGCCTCCTCCTCCCACCAGACCACATAGCCCCAAACATGCTCTGAAAGCCCTGGTAAAATACAGCCATGATCCTATTTCTAGTAAAGGTTTCTCACAAGGCAGGAAGAGGGCTTAGTTTTAACAGAAATAATAAGAAAATAAACAAGGAGATTTGCTTTGACATTAACAATCACTACTCAAGGGAATCTGTGGGTTCACTTGGTTTGTCTCTAAGGAGATTAACTGCTGTGATAGTCATTTGATAAAAAAAAAAAAAAAAAAAAAAAAAAAAAAAAGCAGCACTTAGTACTCTCCTAGCTTAGCTACAAAACATTTAACAATTCCAAAAAGTACTGGGCAAAAGTCCAGCTATTTAAAGTTCTGCTCTAATTCTGGGAACAGCCAAAAAATTATGCAAATCCTCCTCCCCCTTCTCCCAACCCCAAAAAAGAGCAGAGGAAAAGACTAGATGGCATCCTGAAGCTGCTGATAGCCCATTTACCTGAAATTGTTTTAGCTTTGGATCATATTTCTTGGAATTTCTAAATTTTTTTAAGTTCTTTTTAAAGAGAAAAATATTTATCTCCAGTGCAATATTTTCAACCAACTACAAGGAGGCAGCTGATTTCCTTATAAAGTTTCAATATTCAGGGGCAATGGGTTTTGTTGGGGTTTTTTGTTTGGTTTTGGGGTGGGTTTTTTGAGGAAACATGAACACAGCTAGAAAAAAGACTTCCAAGTGACCTATATTATGCTGCAACTTTACAGGTGAATTTATGTCAGGAAAGATACAGAGGAGATAATTTCTTACATACAAAATTACTCAGGATATACAAAATCATATTGGATGCAATAAAAGATGAAATGTATAATTTTATAAATGATAAATAATCTTTGTCCTTTATTACATCTCCTATATGAAGATATCAAAGGACTTCACAAGTTCATAGTCTGTCTGAAAAATGGTTAAGTATTTTACACATAGAGAAACTCTCACGTACACACAGACAAAACCAGGAGACATAAGCTGCTGGAAGCTGCTGTCAGAATGGAGAAGAACAAAACTCGTTCATTCTGTGCTTTATTTAGAACGGTGTCTTTATCTTTTGTTGTTGTTAAATGAAGCATTTATAAGGTCAAGATATAGAGTGACCATTCTTAGTTGTGTCCTGAAAATGTCCATAGCAGGTATTAATGAGTTATCAGTCATTCAAGTTTTCAATCTATTCCGAACTCTTTATCCTGAAGACTGAAGGGTATTAAAACTTTTTCATACCTAGTAATATCAATTAAAAGTAAGAATGAACAGGACCTGACAGGAAGGCTGCAGCATTCAAGGTTTCTCCTTATTGAAAACTGTGGTTAAACTTACCAATAATTTTTGGATAACAACTTTCAGGACTAGCAGGATTGCTTCTCCTCAAGGTCTCATCAATTACAATTTCTGAGGACTTTTAGGTCTTGGGTCAGTGTCTTAATTTTGAGACTGAAGTTGATCAGAAGTTACAACGGAAGTATCCAGGGAAAAGATGACTCAAAAACATTCCAGAATTATTGATATTTACTGGGTGAATTGTATTCTGGCACGCCTATCTATAGAATTGGACCCCAAATCACCTCTGCTACTTATTTTTAATTTCATCTTAAGACTGGCCTTTCTTTGAAACGTGCACAGCCATCTTATTAAAACATCCTTTCTCTTGCCCAGACAAGTTGGGCCCTTTAAGAATTCAGGATCACATAAAAACATCCATAGTGAGTAGATCAGGAGGATTAAAAATTTGTGGTGCTGCTCAACGGGCAAGGGACTCACCTGCTTTCTAATAATTGCCAAAGCACTGTCCTGGTCTAATCAAGGATGAAAAGGCATAGACATATTTCCATTTAATCGTGGACCAAGAAAAAAATCACTAGCTGAAAGATTAGGAAAAGAAAGTGAAAACTTCCCATCCACAGTTTTGTCTGCAACCCTTCCTCACTTTCTGCTTCTTCAAGACCCAAACCAATCCTGGCAGGAAGCAAGGATTCATTTTGCTCCAGGCACATTTGCCCATTGAATACTGAGTTCCAACAGAAATAAAAGGTATGATTAACTAAAATGACCAGCGAGCTCTACTGAGATATTCAGCGACCAGCCTTTCTGAAACCATCTAAAAATAAAAAATGCATCAAATAAAGCCATATATTCTTACCCTTCCAGACTGACAAACCTCAACCAGTTGGTGCATCTCCCTTTACTGGACTGATGGGAACGTTTGAATGAAATAGGATCATTAAGACCCATCCACTGCATAAGAAATTATATTTGCATCTGCATATAAACTACTGAAAACAGCCTCATGTTGCCATAAGTAAGAACCCTGCAGTCTCATGAAAGTTTGATGACAGATTTTTCATTGAAGACCCAGACATCCTGAGCATGTAGAAATACAGGGATTCACATGGGAAAGACAAATAAATATCTTCAGCCCCAAACCCGAATATTTATAAGAAAGATATGAAATCCCCATAACAGATAAATTATCCACTGACATCTACTAGTAGAGACTGTTTCTGATTCCTGGCACTGATTATCCTATACTCACAGATACATTTTATCTTAGCTACTGTAAAATGTTACCACAAAAGCTGTTTTCTCAGCAAATGGCACTGTATAAACTTAAATGAAACAAATAAGGGTTGTGATAATATTCACATTAATGAGCAAATAAACAGATCACACAGTTTTCACAAACAGATTTTAATATCTTCGTTTACAAGCTATTTCTGCTGCCTCTACCAATCAGCAAGACACCAAATAGCTCCTATTCACAGAGTAAACCTCATTTATCATGCAGTGGATGGGCCTTAGTGACTTGATATATACACCAGCTTTCAGAGCAAGGTTATTTAATTTTATCTTATCTATTTATGTCTGAATCTATATTTCATGAGGAAGGCTTCAGGATTTTAAGGCTAGCCTACTACCAAATACGTCACCTGATAGAGTTGTCTGCTTAGAAAAGCAGCAGGCAGATGCACAAAATGACAGTGGTAAAATCAGAAAAAAATTTCCAAAGTAGAATTGTAGGGTGCTGGATTGATCTGGGTTTGCTTGGCTTTTTTGTTCCTTCCTCTTTTCCAGGCCCCACAGCCAACAGAAGAGTCTCATAGGCAGAGACACAAGAAATAAAGTAGAATCTCATTATAGAAAGAAGGGGGGAAAATCAAAAAGAAGGAAAGAAGAACAGAGAATCAAGAAGACTCAGAAAGACTCCAGCCAATTAATTCCAAAGCTATAAAGTTAAAATAATTACACACATACCCACCAGCCTGCATACCTGCACACTCACATCACACACAAAAGGAAAGAATAAGTAAAGGAAAACCAAAAGACTTCCTGAATTAGAATTATGACATCATGGTAATGGTTAAACTAATTAACAAAACTGAAAGAAAAAGAAGAGAAGTGTAGAGCACTGGCTGTTGGAAAAAGACTGTTCCCACAGTAATTAAATGCAACAAGAATATTACTGATAAGATTGAATTGTAATTAAGGAAATAATAAAATAAAAAAGAAAGAACAGAAAAAAGAGAAAAGGAAAAGGGAGATGAAAGTAAAGTTATGTCACAAGTTTTTATTATTAAATCAAACTGGAAAAAAACAGAAAATTAATAAAGTGGAAATGAAGATATTGCAACCGGGATAAATTCCCATCAACTAATGTTTTTTCACTGTCCTTTAGATACCAAGATCCAGAAAAGGTGGAGAAACTAGCGATTCCACTGAGCATCCCCATTTCTCCATTACTCTCTCCCATCTGCCCATCCCAATAAAACAGAACAAAATTTTCCCCAGCATTTTCTCCCCTTCACCATTACCTGCCGCAGGTTGCGTGTCACCTTAACGTCGTGCCACGCGTTGTCATTGAACTTGCCATTGACTGGCTCCACAATGGCCTCGAAGGCCCCAGACCCCAGGTTAATGACCAACGAGACCGCACCGTCTTTCAGGGCCAGGTTGACATAATCAGCTGACTTGCCAGTGTGCAGAATGAGCCCATTGCGTTGCCACGTCTTGAAGGAGAGAGTGATCTCATCGCTGCTGCTCTGGATGGGGTTTTGCGACAGGTCATAGCAAAGGTATTCGGAACCACGGAAAGTGGCCGTGTTCTCATCTCGTGCTGGAAAAAAAGGGAAACAAAAGAACTATTCAGTAGTCAGCCAAGAAGAGATTTAAGGTTGTCATGAAATTTCTAAGCAATCCCACAGCACTGTTAATGAAACTATATATCATGGCATGCTAATGACTGTACAGCTCCTCTTGTAATATGGCTATCAAGAGAATTAACGGCAGGGTCCTCCGTACTGAAAAATTTCAGCGCTGTGTTTTCGGTTTCACTGCAGCACTGTCACCATAGGGACCGTTTAAAAGCATGCAACAGTGTCTAGGAAAAGTACATTTAAAGACACTGCTATAAGACACCTCACATTCTTTTTGGGAGAGTGATGGAAAACTACTATTCACAACATGACCATCATGTATGCATTGTCCAAAAGAAACCAACATTTCCCGAAGACTAGTATATAGATTCTAACTTCTCTTAACCCATCTGTCAGGCAATTTAAGACAAGCATCAGAATATCATCCTGACAGAGCTGCCCCTTTCTTCCAATGGAATGAGAGATCAAACAGACAAGGGAGCCACCTGAAGTGTCCTATAGTTTCCTTCTCTGAGAGCATGAGGGAAGTCCACATAAAACATTTTGTCCACAGCTATAACTAATGATGTTGCTGGTAACCACATCTCAGAACTTTGCCTGTTTGATCACCTTATCCAGAAAATCTGCACTAGACAAGCATATCTTTTTCGTACAGCAAAAATAAACATGGGGAATTTATTAACAGCACATGATATGAACTATTTCCTTATTAAGAAAAAAAATCTCTTAGGTACAGTAAGTAAAGCCACTGAACTAGTTTCTTAGCAATTGGAGGCAGTATTTGAATACCATAAAAATCCTTTGTGTGAGCTGGAACTCTGCTTTCCTGTACCTGGGCTTCCACAGTCACTCAGAGCCAGCTCTGCTACTATATTGGGCTCACATCACTTGAGCCAGCTGTGTACCCCAGTTTTGCCCGGTGGAAGAAATACAGGACAGTGATGGCAAAGCTTGCAGGAGGGCTGTGTGTAGCCCCTCCCTACCAGTGCCATCTGGGGGAAAATGGTACTTACAATGGAGTCTACACAGATTCCCCCCACTCCATAGTGCAGCACCTTTCTCACTCCCAGCTGTGAAAGCAAGTCTGAGCACGAATAACTAGATTGTACAAGCAGTCAAGCTATAATTGCTTACAATCCGCTGCATAAGGCAAGTGCTGGTGCCATTGCCATTGACATTAAGAGCATTTTTCTGCTTCATTTTGTCTCATTTAGTAATCCTAATACAGATTAGCCAGAATTTATTAGTACAAGACTGAAGGGAGAATACTCATCATAACCATTCTTGAAAAAGAACTACATGGCAAAATCTGTGCCCTCAGAGCATGAAACAGTGGTGACAAAACAGCACAGTGTTGCAACATGAACATATATCATCCTCAAGAGATAGGTCTGCTTCAAACAGAGACTTTTGCAGTCTTGATTGAGGGTATCACAGAATGAACTCATTAAAAAATCTGGGCACTTTGAAGGCAGCAGTGATGTGTGTTTGTACTTAAGTGAGCAAACCATGTGTCTGTATACCCCTGCGAGCACAGTAAGACAAATTACTCCATGCAACAGTACAGGTTGAGAGCCAACTGGCTCAAAAGCAGCTTTACAGAAGAAGACCTGAGGGCCCCGGTGGACAAGCTGAGCACAAGTCAGCAGTGCTTACCCTTTCAGCAAAAGCCAGCCACATCCTGGGCTGTATTAGCAAGCATGCAGCGAGCAGGCCAAGGGAAGCAATTCTTTCCCTGATGGGCACTTGTGAGATCACATCAGGAATACTCTGTCCAGTATTGAGCTCCCCTGTATAAAAATAGCTTCAACATACTGGAGTGAGTCCAGCAAAGAGCTACCACAACAGTCAAGGTGCTGGAGTAGATGATGTGTATGGAGAGGCTGAGAGAGCTGGGTTTGCCCTGCCTCAAGGAGAGACAACTCAAGGGAAATCTTACTGCTCTCTGCAACAACTTAATGGGAGAGCATAGATCGAGGCCAAATTCCTCTCAGAGGTCTGCAGAAGGAGGAGAAGAGACAACAGACATAGCTGGAATACAAGAATTTCTCATTCTATATGGAAAAACATTTCATCTTGAGGACGGTCAAACACTAGGAAGGGCCTAGGGAGACTATGAAATCTCCATCCTTAGAAACAGTCGAAACCTGATTATGCACAATCCTGAGCTGCCTGCTCTAACTGGACCTTCTCTGAGCTAGTGGCTGGACTACACAGCCTCTGGAGGTCCCTTTGAAATTACTTGGTTCTGTGATTCTATTCTGAATACATTTAACTACCACCAAGGAGTTCATATGCTTGTATCAGCGTTCAACCAGCCTAAGCACAGAGGGCTGATATTGATTGCAGTTCTGGAAGTCAGAGCTGAGCACTTAACAACCCTCTCCACGATGATAATTTCCCTGCCTAGTCACTCCTGATCCATCGGAAGGGAATGTGTTACAATCAAGTCAGACACATGCTCTATGTACCTGCAGGTAATTCCCATCAAACAGCCAGCATCTAAGGGCAGGAGTCAAACACGATCATTATGACTGAGTCTTTTTCCCACAGACATAGATGTGCGAAGCACTGAATACATATTTGACATCTTTGAGAAGGGGGGTGTGGGGGGGTTGATTGTTCACTCAGTACAAGACATATTAACAGGGCTCATTTTCACTTTCTCAACCACTTAGATGAAATCTGACTGATCTATCCAGTACAAAGGAGAAGCCAAAGAGTAGATTAGAAATCTAAACAGTAATTTAAGGCAACCACCACAGACTCATCAGAACAGAGCAGAGCAAATTTAGAGGGATATTACTCTTACTTGTACCACTGGTTTCAAAATAAGGTGCTATCAACACACCTCTGCATACAGCTACATAATCTGCCTGTTTCTTCCAGTCACCTACTGCTGACCCTTGCCACAGATGGGATTCTGGACCTGATCCATCTTTATGTCCTTCCTGTTCTTGGGAGAATGTCACCTATTTATCATAGAATCATAGAATGGTTTGGGTTGGAAGGTACCTTAAATATCATTCCAAACCCCCTGCCATGGGCAGGGACACCTTCCACTAGACCAGGTTGCTCAAAGCCCCAACCTGGCCTTTGAACACCTCCAGGGAGGGGGCAGCTCTGGGCAACCTGTTCCAGTGCCTCACCACCCTCACAGTAAAGATTTTCTTCCTTATATCTAATCTAAATCTTCCCTCTTTCAGTTTAAAGCCATCACCTTTTGTCTTATCACTACAGGCCCTTGTAAAAAGGTCCCTCCCCATCTTTCCTGTAGGCCCCCTTTAGGTACTGGAAGGCCACTATAAACTCTCCCTGGAGCCTTCTCTTCTCCAGGCTGAATAACCCCAACTCTCTCAGCCTGTCCTCATAAGGGAAGTGCTCCAGCCACCTGGTCATCTTTGTGGCCTCCTCTGGACCCACTCGAGCAGATCCATGTCCTTCTTATGCTGGGGGCCCCAGAGCTGGACACAGTACTCCAGGTGGGGTCTCACAAGACCAGAGTAGAGGGAGAGAATCACCTCCCTCGACCTGCTGGTCATACTTCTTTTGATGTAGTCCAGGATATGGTTGGCTTTCTAGGCTGTGAGCACATGCTGCTGGCTCATATTCATTTGTCTATCCACTGCTAATCCCAAGTTCTTCTCCACAGTTTTCTCTCACTCAACCCACTCATTGCCCAGGCTGTATTTGTGCATAGGATTGCCTCAACCCATGTGCAGGACCTTGCACTTGGCCTTGTTGACTGTCATGACGTTTGCACAGGCCCAGCTCTCAAGCCTGTCAAGATCCCCCTGGATGGCACATCCCTTCCCTTGGTGTCATCTGTGAACTTGCTCAGGGTACACTAAATCCCACTGTCCATGTCACCAATAAATATGTTAAACAGCACTGACCCCAACTCTGACCCCTGTGGAACACCACTCATCAGTGTTTTCCATTTGGACATTGAGCTTCTGACCATAACTCTTTGAGTGCAACCATCCAGCCAATTCCTTATCCACCGAGTCGTCCATCTGTCAAATCCATGTCTCTCCAATTTAGAGACAAGGATGTTGTGCGGGACAGTGTCAAATGCTTTGCACAAGTCCAGGTAAATGATGTCAGTTGCTCTTCCCTTACCCACCATCTCCGTTTCATATGTTGTTATGGGTTTTTTTTCTTCCTCCTGTGGCTGCTCTGGATAGACATTCATATTTGCAGATCATGACACACTATAAAATCTCTCTGGGGTTCACTGGACAATCCAAATTCACACCTGTCCACCCCATGTTTCATAAGCACAACTCGCAAGGTCAACATTTTCTCTAAAACTGTATTCTTCAAACCACTAATTCCTAAACATGGCTGGCCATGTGGATGACTGGTTTACCAGTATCATGAAAAGCACAGTCTTTCCATGCTGTCCTGCCTGTTAGGACACTCTGACATATGTGATGGCTATGACCATAAAGTACATGAGAATTACCAGACAGGGGAAAAAGGAAAACAGGTTGTCTCCACAGCGTATGAACAAAAAATGCCCTAGGTAGGCTGCAGGTCTCACAGTATTTCCCTATGCTTTCAGGCGTTGTCTGGTGACATCTGGAAGACCAGAGAGTGGTGAACTGCTTCTTGTTTGTTAGCTCATAACCCTTGTGCTGTACATTTCTGAAGACTCCACAAATTGCAATGTGATATTTATGGCTTCTATATTCTTTAAACAGTGGTAGTGTACCAAGGACGTTCTGCATAGCAACACAGCTAACCTAGAACAGCTAAACTTGAGGCCCAAATCAAAGTCAACAGAAATCCTTTGTTCATGTTACACGAAGCAATAGATAAAACCCTGGTTTTGCTGGGATGTGAAACCCTGTATATAGTAAGTGATATTAACTTGAATTGATGATCTAGCTGTTCAAATGTAACAATGCAACTGTATAAAATAATGTCTACTTAAAACAGCATTTAGAATATGTATGTAAATTCTTGATTTAGACATGATTTGCAAGACTGAATTTTTAACTCAGTTAATACTAGACGGATTTACAAAAATCAGAATCTGAAAGCAGGTTAGCACATGTAAGCAATTAAATCTTCCATTTTGCTTGTTAATATTAATCTAAACCCACTATTTATTTTCTAAGATGTTCACATAACTAAATTCTCTGCAATGGGATTGCTGTGATTTGCAGAGATCCAAGACCTGTACAAAACTCCACATTCAGACTTAAACCATTGACATAATCAAAGCTTCGCAGAAATCAGCAGAGCAGAAACAAAACCCAGGATCTTCAAACTGACCAACACAGACCTTGAACAGAGTCACACATTACTTCAAGAAGTCGGAAAATGTTATCCTTTTCTGACTAATCAGAAATGGGCATGGCTAGCACATTAAGCAGTTACCACTACCACCCCACTGCAAAGCCAGTTTTGCAAGTCTCCGATCTATATGGAGACGTGTTCAAATATGTTCAAATCCTCAAATCAGCTATCAGTACATCCAGCAGGCTGATAGCAAGAACAGAAACGGAAGCATGGCTAACAACTACTTAAGGCAAGCTCCTGGCTCTTCTCATCCCTGCAGAAACCACAGAGCTTGCTGAGTCTCAGGTTTCTAGGAGAGGTAAAGACTGGGGATCTCTCCATATTGTGTATGGCTATAGTGCCTGTTCAGAAGAGTCAGATGGTAATTTTAACTTCTGGTTTTATGTGCAAGGCTGTTGCTATGTGTTCCTGTCAGAGCTATTTCTACAAAGGAGGACTCAAATATTCAGAATTCACAGAGAAACCTTGGCATTTTGATTTATGTATGAGGAAACCAATGCACAGATATCTTAATGAATTTACTCATGGCCACCAAGAAAATCAATTGTGGAGGAAGCATTTGACTTCAGGAGCACCCAGCTCCTCATCTTGGGCTCTTCCCACAGGTTCTTACACATTTGTGGAGGGAAACCAGCCTCCTATTTTTCTCCAGTCCTGTCAGGAGGTCATCCCAGCAAAGAGTGTGGAGCAGAGGAGTCTCCAAAGATTTGGATGACACCTAGAAATAAATACTTCATGACTATGAAGCTGAAAACAGCAAATACTAGAAGCACTGATTCTGCCCAAGGGCAGGAAGTTTAATACTCAACAAAAGCAGCATCTCATGTAACAGGATTTCTGGCCTCAGAAACAATTAGGAAATATTTAGAAAAATATGAAATGGACAGTGACTTTCCTGAAGTCTGCTGAAGAAAACTTCAAATAGCTCTCTTAAAAACAAAAGTTGGCTGCTCAGCCTCTCACCTTCTGTCAAAACCCACTGCATCACAAGTGTACTCTGAGGTAGTCCCTATCTCACTGGGGTTTGGTTTACAGCCAACGTTGAAGCATGTCTTCTGTCAGTGAGAAAAGCAAACTCTCTGCACTGCTTCAGAATTAATCACCACTCCACTGTTCAGTGTGATTTACATTATCTAAGTGGTTTGCTGTGCTTTGCACAGAAGAGCTGGTGCTGTCTGATAATCTAGGAATGATCTAACACTGTCAAGCATCAGGCTTCTCCGCCAAAGCAGTGTGCATTAATGATGGAGGCAGTAGAACATACAGGTACCCCTCTGACCTTCTGTCAAACAGAGGTCAACAAGGAAAATAGTATTTACAGGAACCTTTTCTCCCTAACATTTAATAGTTCTCTATAACTTCAGAAAATCCTACAGATATGCAACTTGTCTTAAAAAATCCGCTTCTAAAGTTGGCCACTGACTACAGAACTGTTATTAAAATAGAGGCCTACCATCTACCATGTCAGGAGAAAAAACCCAAAAAAATCCCAACCTCACCACAAATCCAGAACACAGAAGGAAAAATAACAATGTACTCAAAAGGTATTGTGGAAGTTAATGCAATAAGGATATATGTCATGGTTTAACTCCAGCTGGTAACTAAGCACCAAACAGCCGATCACTCACTCCTCCCCCAGCAGGATTGAGGGGAAGAAAATTAGAAGTGAAAGTGAGAAAACTCATGGGTTCAGATAAGAACGGTTCAATAATTGAAATAAAATTATAATAATTATAATAATTTTTTAAAGTTGCAATTAAAAGGAAATTTTAAAAAAAAAAAAAAAAAAAAGGAAAGAAAAGAAAACCCAAGAAAGACAAGCGATGAAAATGAAAACAATTGGTCACCACCAACCAACCAATGCCCAGCCAGTCCCCAGGCAGCTGCCCCCAGACAACTTCCCCCCTAGTTTACATGCTGAGCATGACATCATCTGGTATGGAATATCCCTTTGGGCAGTTGGGGTCAGCTGTCCCAGCTGTGTCCCCTCCCAAATTCCTGTGCACCCCCAGTCTACTCACTGGTGGGATGGTGGGAGAAGCAGAAATGGCCATGGCTCTGTGCAAGCACTGCTCAGCAATAGCTAAAACACCCCTGAATTATCAACACTGTTTCCAGCACAAATCCAAAACGTAGCCCCATACTAGCTACTATGAAGAAAATGAACTCTACCGCAGCCAAAACCAGCACAATATAACAGTGTTATAAAATACAGCTGTGCTGAAGGCCTAAGTGTAAGGACGTAAAAAAAGACAGAAGTTCTTGCTCTTGGCATTAGTCCTGCTGTTGAATGATGGGCCCTCCTCACCTGAGGACATGCTACTGGAATCAGTAGAGTATTACAGCAGAGCCATGGTACTCAGTGGCTATGAACTTACTGCACTTGGGCATCAGCTATGCTTTCAGCAACATGACATTTAACACAAGGAAACTGTCTAATTTATTTCTGATGGGATGACTGGGTAAGATCATGATCCTACCTAGTATAACTGAACTCGGTGTTTCTGGGAACAAACTTTGTGGCAGTCTTCCTGTACTGCCGAAATTAACAGGTATTCCTGCTTTGTCACTGTATAGCTGGGTATGGACATGACTAAATGTCTTCATGCCAGTGTGTATATCTTTGCCTCCCTTCTATACCAATTCTTACACCATAAAAAACTCCCTGTGGGGGAGAAGTGGAGCAAGCTCTGTAGAGATGGGGCAGTGGACTGTTTCTCTTCCCCTCCCTCCTGGTCTTGCCCAGAGACAGAACTTGCCTAACTGTGCAGGTACAAGCCAAAGAAAATGAGAACCTTCTGGAACAACCTATTGCACATGCATAAGAAAGACTATGTAAAGGCAACACCCCACGTGTGTCTTTGTTGAGCCACCACCTATAGACCAAGCTCGCTTCTCTATGACAACGTGGGATCCAAGGGTAGCAATTCCCCTTTTCCTATCACCTCCTTCTCTCTTTTCTCTTTCCTCTTTTTGCTCACACTCTCTCTTTCTTATATATATTGATGTATATAAGTTTTGTAGAAATTGGGATCAGTTGATCATTGACGGGTTATTAGGAAAATAGTCTTATCACCAAAGTGCCTTTATTCATTCCCCAGACGGTTATCAATTGATTGTTGCCAAATTGTCTCCATTCACTCACTAAAGTGGTCAGTTAATAAAGTTACCAACTAAATTGTTCCTCAGAGTCACTGCCATGACTCGGCCCGCTCTGCTGAGCAGAGACTGGCTCTTCCGCTGGCATGCAGGCTCTCAGGGAATTCATAAGATTCACCCCCCTCATAACCCACCATGTGGGATGAGACAGTATGAAATCTTTTGTCCCAAGTCATAACAAAGTCTGGAAAGAATAAATTCTACACATAAACCACATGAACTAAGAGGAAAATAGACTTTGAAGCTGTTCTAGATGATGAGCCATGAGAGATCAAGGCATCAACTCCCAAAGTATGGGGCAGAACCCCAGTCTGGGAAAACCCCTGTGAACTCTACTAGGAGGTAATTCTGTTCTGGGTAGAAGGGTTGTCCTGGGAGTCACCTATAATATCTATGATCCTCAACATCGTTACAGAACGACGAGCGATTTATGTTCCGAGTCACTTTCACATGTATCTGATGTTCCCTCAGAGGTTAGGGGAGGAGAAACTGTACATCAGATATCACAGAAAATAAGTCAGCCAACACCTCTGAAGGACAAAAAAGGTGAACTATTTCCATCACCCTCCAAAAGAGTTGTCCAGTGACTGAATGCTGAAACCCTAATGAAAGCCCTCAGAAGCAGTCAAAGCAGCTCACTCACATTCATGTTATTAAAACAAAGCTGGATAGTTTAGTAACAATTAGGCTGTTAATTTAAGGAGATGGTGACAGACTCCAGTAATAGCTAAACAGCAGATTACTGCATCCTCCATTAAGTTGTCCAAACCCTTTTGTTATATTCCTCCTTTCACGCCGTTGGGCAGAAAAATTGATACATCCAAATAGTTGTTTTTTCTAGTCTGATCATTCTTCACACCACCTGATTGAGTTAGTGACACCACTAATCAAACCCTCTCATAAGGTTCCATGCTCTTTCCCTCACTTACACACTTTTGTGCTCTCCATAATCAAAAGCAAGTCTTTGTTTGAAAAGTCTTACAGAGCTTATTTAAGTGTTTAGATACATAAGAAACAGTGTGGAAAACATTATTCTATGCCTGAAGCATCTTCCAAGCATCACCAACAGTGATACTGATACATGGAAGCTTTGAGAGTCATGTCATATATTGCATTTATACTCCACAAACTATAAAGTAAGAACATTTAAGTCATCTTAATGTCATAACGAGATGACTGAACTGATTGAATTGATAAAACCTTATAAAAAGAATATTACTTCTAACTTCAAGGAAATTATAGGAATAAATTTTCAGAAGCAAAAGAACTTTTGCTATTGGAAAAAAATTGTCTGTAAAATCATAGAAAGAGGTTATAATGGAGAAGATTAAGCGCTGAGCTGGTCTCCCACCGTAAAAAGAGTTGTTTACCAAATGCTTACTAGCTTTAAACCATTCTGGGTGATGTTAGATTTTTCAGAAATAGTGTCATTTATTGCTTCCTTAGGCCCCTCATTCTCACTTATTGTATCTACATAATTTGTAACTTGGAAGCAGAGAAGAATCAGAGTAACAACATCAGAAACTGTGTAGGTAAGAATCAATGGAGGACAACATCTCTCGTTATGTTTTAGATCTGTAAAGGGCAATGTTAGGGAGGAGCCCAAAGCAAAGGTGAGATGCACTCAACAGTCAGTGTTCTTTCAGTGCTGCGATCAAATTTTGTACAGTGTAGCAGCTCTGATCTTACCCAAAAATCTCTTTCATCCCACCAGTAAGAGCAAAGGAAGCATTTAGTTACACAAGAGAATGTAAAATGCCTAGCATGAATCATGCTCTCTCCTCCATTATCTGCTGCTTTACACATTACCCTTCAAGTCTAAAGGAAAATGCTTGTTAAAAGGTCCTCAAATTTAAGCCCAGAAGAGATCAAGGAGACTTGGCAATACAATGACTGTTCATCTTTTGGTCAAACCTGACTAATCTATTATTTCCCTGAGCTCCAAAGCTCTTAATGAAAACCGGGGAAAGAATAGCTTTCTCTAAAGACACTGCATGAGAGCTCTGGAGCCACAGGTTCCACCTCCATTTGCTGCTGCCTGCATCCTTGGACAATGGTCTTTGAGCTGGCTCCAACACAGAGGACGCTTTGACCCCCTGGACTGCAAACCATGACTAAGAGGTCCAGATCCAGCCCTGCAAAGTGACTTAGCTCTCCTGATGAATTTGGACCACTGCACAGCAAAGACTGAGACCAAAGGGTGGGAACAGGCATGACAGTGCCTGAATCTTTAACCCAAAGAAAGAAGGAATATCCCCTACGCTCTGATTCTCAAACAGTTGACATGTACTATCTAACGGGAAAACGTATAAAGCAGTTTCCATGGATCGTTTTCACCTATCAGTGATAGAGCTAGTAGTCTGGTAGAAGCATGACTGCTTTAAATTTCTGGAGTATGCATCTATTAAATATACAGTTGAAGTTCAGACCATCTAAACAAATGAAAATTCACACAAATTAAAAGCTGTTTTGCTTCTCAACCCTGGAACACTCTTCTTCACTCAACAGATTATTGCTGTCCTTTCAACAAAACCTCTTCTGAGAGGAAAAAAAAATCAGATATTTTACAGAAAATCTCCTATTTAGGTCACATATTCAGCATAGACAGAGATTATTTAAACTTAGATTCATCAATAATATGAGTCACAGATTCCCTACTGACTCTCTAAACCACCTTTTCTGTCTTTTTCTGAAGGGAAGCAGAAAACAGAAGGGTCTGAAGAAGAATCTGAATCTGTGTGAATGAACCATTTACTACAGAATTCACACACCAGCATAATTTGCTCCAATACCACGCAAAATAGCTGAAAAATGCATTCATAAAATCTTTTAGCTAAAATGCTTTGATGACAAAAGTATTAGCACTACAATAATGAAAATTAATAAATAAGATGACATATGTCTACAAAAGATTATAGCATATGGTTGATAACATTATTTTTTAAATTGCTCACCAAAATTGATCTAAATGACAAACTACAGGCGTAGAAGTTAGAACCTGAGCATTTTATTCTTGACTTTACCACTGATTTACTGTGCAACCTGAGGCACTTAATTAACCTCAGCTGTCTCCATCTGTACTACAAAGATAACAAAAATATAGGTTAAGTCCTTGAGACCTTTGGGAAAAGAATGCTCTACAAGTTTAATAAAACTTCTCTGCAAAACAAGAAATGCTCCACATCTGTGAGGAGAAGCCACATGCCAATCCAGTGTATATGCAGTGTACAGTGTGTCCTGGGCATCCTTCTCTCTGCCTATTTTCCATTGTTTGCTAAGTACAAACAACTGTACCAGTATCAGTGTGTGATGTTGCGTTCTCTGCCATTTGCAAAGAAACAATAAACTCCAAATATCAGTCTGACTGTGGCTCTATGTACTTGGATCTGTGCTCATTATTTATGTTCTGATCACCTGGCCAAAGAGAGAAAAAACCAATCCTGTGACAATGCCTTGCTTAACCCAAAATGAAATCCAACAATTTTGTTTTACACTTCCTTAAAAATACATTTCTTAAGAAAATAGAGGTTCATTTTAAAATAAAAGCATGAAACATGTTTATTTTGAAATGAATAATGCTGAATAAATCAATTTTAAAAAATAATTTGCCTGAAACAATTTTATATATTCATATAAATTCACAATTTGTTTTGGTTGAACAAAGTATATTTTTTTCTTTTCATTTCTCTGAACGATTTTGCTACTCTCACTCCCAGCTCCAGAAAGTGCAGGAAAGACAAGTTATTGCTACTACTTTTGTCAAGAGCTCAGATACCATGATGATGTGCTGGGCATAAGAACTCCTCTAGATTCCTCACTGCTGACCATAGGTGAGGACAACTCCCACTGCTGTTGTATTTACTTTTTCTTATGTTTTTATTTTGCTCTGCATTTCTTCTAGTTTACTTATTTTCCTGGTGCATCATTCTAAAACATAAGGTTGCCAGTCTCTGAACATACCACCCAGCAGAAGTGTTTCCTTAGACTGAACATTCAGCAGAGTGCAAACTGACCAGAAAGAGAACATCGTAGCACCACAAACGTAAAACTCAAGATTTAATGTATTCACCAGCCCTGCTCTCATAGAGGTATCTCTACTGCTGGGTTGTTACCCAGCCCCTCTGCCCTTCTGTGGAGAACACACTGGACAGTACAGCAGGGTAAGAGCGTGCAAGTGTACAGCTAAGCTCTTAATGCACCAGCTTTTTATCTTGCGTACTCTGTTGAACAAAAGTGATGTTGTTTTATACAGACCATGCTTTTTTAAAAAACTGAAACAACTTGCATGTCAACAAGTAACATTATATTCACCTCCTAAGAGAGATTTACTATTCTTCAGTAGCAATCAGTATCCCAGTTGCAACCCCCAGTTTCACGTTACCCTTACTCTTCTTGCCTATTAAAAAACAGAAGTCAAACATGAAATACCAATCCTGATGCTAAGTATTTAGACCTGTTTATTATTGGGTGTAGACTCAAGAGCACTAATATTCAGCTGATAAAACAGGATGCACTTGTGGCATTTTTGTTCCTTGCCATACTGCAGACAAGGTCTTTCCCAAACTTTCTGACCTTAGCAAAAAGCCATAGCATTAGGGAGAAGAACATATTGATGGCTATCACAGTCTTCCCTACATGTGTGGTAGAATTGGTCCTGTTTGGGAAAAAACATGGGGACTGTTGGTGGGAGTCTTCCAAGACTGACTGCAGGAATGAACAAAAATGATTTACACCAACATTGAAAGGAAGTTGAAAATTGCATTCAGACAAAAGCACATCTAAGGAGCCCAGCAGGAGGAAAAATTCCTGCTTCCATTGAAGGGTACTATTTTAGAAAACTGCTGGAAGCCTTCAAAGGAAGGGGCTGGAAGGACAGGAGCTGAGAGGCAGCACTGTAAGAGGTGTGCGTGTGCGCTTGTGAGTGCACATGCACTTGTGTCAGCAGCAGCCTTCCAGCAGGCGCCATGCTTGCTGTTGAGCAGGGAGCCCTTTGGGCACCCTTCCAGCCTGAAGCATGAGTAGAAAAGTAGTTAACACTAATCACTGTAATAACACAATAATGATCCACAAAATTATCCTTTTCAATACCAGTGACTGGTGTTGAAAGCCACGTCCATGGGAAAGGGGAGATGCGAAGGAAGGTGAAAAGCAAAAGTGAGGTGGAAGAGAGATGCAGAGTGGGGCAGAGCAGTGCATGAGACTGGTATCACAGAGACTGTGGTAAAGTCAGGTGCCCACAGCTTCAGTATTATTAGAGAGCATGTATGTGTGGAACCCAGTACTGCCACGGTATCAAAATACATTGCCAAGCGCTACTGCTGCCCTTCATTTATGCTCGTTGTGAGACATCATTAAGACCATTTATGGAAGCAGCAGTATCCAAACCCAATTTGAGGCACAATGATTCTTCTCAAAACAAAGCCACAGGCAAGGGACTGTTACAAGCTGGCAGAGCAGCTTTGGCCAGTAATTATTTAGGGGCAAAAATGTGTGCATTTGTATGCAATGAGAAACAGGCTAGACTTCTGATATGTCTATACAGCAGCAAGTTCATGTGTGTTTACCAGCACAGTGGATGTGTATATGCAGGTATAGGCAGCACAGTTGCACAGCATATTTCTGTGAAAAGGCAGATAAAGTGCATCTGGACAAACACGATTACACATAAAGAGGAGATGTGCCCTTTGTTACAGCATGAAAGGAAGCAGGTATTAGTGTGAAGGGATTTACAACAGAGCAAGAAACACAGAAAACCAGCTTGAAGTGGCTATGCATGCATACATGTAAAATGTGGGAGAATTGACATCCTTTTACACCTTACAGTGTACATATTAGGGCAGGAATTAAATGCATCTCCCCCATGTAACTTCAGGGCACCCACACATGAGGACTTACGCTCACATGTATGCACACAGAGAAAATGAATACGTGTCTTGACCAGGTGTAAATACAGGAGTGAATGCATACAATCTCAGGGTGTAAGCACAGACATCACGGTGTGTGAGGACGCAAATGTGGTGGAAGTGTATCGAGCTCCAGCATTGTGCACGGGGGCGAGAGGGAGGGCGTGCCAGTGTTTCTGGCGCATGCTCCAACTTCATCCTGGGCTTTTTCCCTTCCCACTTTAGTTTTTTTTCTGCGGCAGAGCAGACTCCATGTCTACAGGGAAGGTGCTTAATGAGTCAAATCCAATCTCTTGAATGCCTTATCAGTTGTGGACAGGCCTGTTTCTGACAGCTGACCTTTCCCACTGCACGCCACTAAAAAACCCATACACCACAAACAATTAACACAATGCTGAAAACATAAAGCTGAAGGAAGGGAAGACTAGACCGTTACAGACAGCACTACAGACAGAAGAGAGAGAGTGATGCACATAAAAATGACAGAGAGCAGCTATACAAGGCTTTGGTTCCACCTTAGTTTGTCACTCACACACTTTATTACCTTCTTTACAGCTTGGCTGTAGCAAAACTATGTGCAAAAACAAGGCCCATGTAAAACAAGAAAGGAAAGCAGAGAGGACAGGGAACACTCTTGTGAGGTATATCATGACGTTAAGCCCATGCCCAAATAAATACATGTCTGTATAATTATATGCAAAGCTAATAGAAGTAGCAAAGTTCCTTACTGAAAAACAAAAGCACACAGAGTAGAGGAGGTAAAGGCAAGTATCACCCTGCCATCTATACCTCTGCCGTTGTGGGTCTAGCTCCTAACAGCACACAGATAAATACATTCATTAAAAGAACTAAACTGAATACACCCAAGTTAGGAACCTCAAAAATAATAAAACCTATCAAAAAGTCTATTCTAATAACAACAAGGAGGCTCATCCCGTGAAGACTGCAACTCCAATTCCAAGTAAGTAGGATAGTGCTTCTCTTGGGAGGCACAAACACCTAAACATAAAGTGGATGGTCTAGTCAGTTGTCCAAAGGATTTGCTGCCCAGGAAAGGTTCAGAGGAAATCTGCATGTTCTCAGCTCCGCTGTCAGCTCAGTGCGAGTCTTGGATGAACCATACACATTGCATTTTCTGAAGTCTCTCTTCATTAACATGATTTTCTGTAATAGCTGCATGCCACCAACATGCCTGAAGATCAAGACCAACATATCTCAAATTTCAGGAGCAAATCCTAGGCACACAGAATTTGCATGCTAATTTGAAAAAGTAGACATCAATCTTTAGCGCAGTGGCCTTCCTGTACGTGCAAAAGACAGCACAGCCTACTATTATGAAATGTTTTGGTTTTTTACTATTATTGCATTGCAATAACAGAGACTCTAAAAGGGATATGCTCTTCCATTTTAGTAGCTCCTTATATGTACAGAATGGGAGCTAGATGACACTGAGGAAAGTTCGCAGAATAGAAGTTTGCCAGAAGCACCAAAAAAGTCATCTGGACACAGCATCGAATTCATCTAGGCGCTTGTGGAAAACTAAGCATGCTTTTGAAGACTTTGTGTGCAATCCAGACAAGACTGAGAAATATGAGTGGGTTAAGAGGTATGGAATGTCATCTGAGGTCAGAGAGTGGGGGAAGCTCAACAGCAGTGCAGTAAATGTTTCAGTTTAGCAACTCTATCTGGGAAAGATGCTGATGAACAGAGAAGGTACTTAGGTAAAAGTATTCCAGTTAATCACTGGAAGTATACAGATTTCTTCAAACTCCACCAAACCAAAAAGATTTTGAAAACAAATATTTCATTATGGTGGATGTTTCTTGTATTCAACTGAAAAAGTTACAGCATGACTGTAATCGTTTCTTGACTATTTCCACATGGTCTTTTGATATATACATATTATATGCATTTATTTTAATACAATAAAAATTCATGCTTAGTATATACTGTAAATCTCTTAAAATAGTTATCAGCTCACCTGTTTTCAAAAATTTCTGAAATTATCTATGCTATTCGGAATAATAGATCACAGCTATTCTATCAATTCATTCAAAATTAGTAACTTCATCTCATCAATGAAATGACATTCATATCTTGATGTGACAGCACCAAGAATGAGCCCAGCTGTTTTCATTAGTTCAAGCTACTGGGCAGCACAATCTTATTAAAGCCTTGTACAAGTCATCAACACTGGATATCAGCTAAAACCAATAAAACACAGCAGCCAAACCAGTGCTTCTCTTCAGTCCTATAAGCCAAACTCTGAACCCACTGGCCCTGATAACAATTAGGAATAATTTTATGGTAATCAGTGAAAGTATACTGCTGGATGTAAGACAGCGATCATGCTGGTATCTGTGTTCATGTTATTTTTCCTAAGCCTGTTGCTAAAAGGTCAGAACTGATGTAATTCTTACTCTTACAAGCAAAGCTCAGCTGCTGAAAAAAATTACTTTTCAAATCTCCCTGCAGGAAATGTAACACAGGCCTTGTGTTACAACTATTGTTGAAAAATGTGTTTCTCTTTCAGTTTGGAAAGGTACTGCCATTATTTTCCTGGAGATGAGTTTGCCCTGGAGCATCTTGACTTCTGTGGTTTTGTGTTCTGGGGTTTGTTTTGGTTTATTTAAATAGCAAAGACTCTTATTTTAATCTAAGCACCAGGGTCATTTGTATATTTTGTAAATATTTTCCAACCTATTTTACCAAAGTGTTGTCCCTCTTCAAGCTGTTCCCCACACTTTCACAACTCCATTAACCCACTGCCACTGGGGTCTTGCTGTTTTGGAACTGAAAGCAGGTCAGAGGTTTTGGGAAGGAGAGATGGCAGTTTTGGTCAAGACCCACAGGGCAAACCTTTGTGTATCCTTGTACATGGCCAGGGTGAGGAATCATTGAAGCCCCTGCTATGTGGAAAGGACCTCTATTTTTAAATTACAAGACAATTCTGAAAACGGGCTTTAACAGAGTAACCTTCAGAGCCTCCAGGTTAATTGTCTCTTGACAGCTATCTGGTCAAATGTGCTCAGTTCCCATAAAAATAAGCGGGTTATTTTCCCTGTAACTGCTAGGTCTGCCACTACTGTGTGGAGTCACAGACAAGCTGGGATCTTTTTTGCACGCTACCTCTAGCAACAGAATGTGGGCAGACCAAGTTCTACTCATACCTTCATAATGTCGTGATCTCTTATGGGGCTGCTGAAGGAGGACTGGTGGCAGAATTTGGCCTTGACATTCTAATTTTAAAACCTATTCTGTTAATGCATATGTCAGAACAAGGTACAATTTATTTTCTCAGAACCATGCTGGTTCTGCAGAGCTAAAAAAAATAAGAAGGGGGAAATTATATTAATTTATATAATTGATCTATCTATATATACATATATGCAGTTTTATCTTTACATTTAGGCAATTGGTCTAAAAAAAAAGAAAAAAAAAAGAAGCTCCATTAAATATTTTTTCCCAATTTTACACAACTTTCTTGATTGTAACTATACTTCAGTCCCACAAACAAAAGGACTGTGTAACTTAACTACTCTGGGAGGACAACTGAGCAAAAGAACTCACTGCAAATAGTACATACCAGTACTGAAAGCTTTTGTAGTTACGTGATAACTTACAACATTAAGGTCCCCCATCTGCAGCCCACAGAGGATCACAGTTGTTCCTGCTGCTGTCTATATACGTTTCTGGAGCATCACTTTCCTGTGTCTTTGTCCTAGAGATAACTAGCTAGATTTCAATATTCTGCGATCTGCTTGGCTTGACCATACCATGATATCACAAGACAGAGCTGGTGCCCCCTCACCAGCAACATCTCCTTGAATGGCCTACAACAAATGCTAGTTTAAAAAAAAAAGTTCTCAAGTTGCAGAGATAGTCAGTGCTGACCTTAAGATTTCATAGCACCTGGTAGAACAAGCTTGTTGGCCCCTAAGATTCTGTTTCTTAATGGGGGTGAATTAAGACCTCATTTTCAAGCTCTTACAAGAATTGTAGCAACTCCATAAAGTACCTTTAGTCCTAGGTGATTCTAGTGTGGTTTATATGTATGTGCTGAAATAGCTTCATTTGGCAGAAATGAGGCTGCCAGGCTCCAAAAGGTGAAAATGGTCCTCGATGAGAATTGTAATCATCAACCAACTACAATTTCTGAGAGTCATGCAAGCACCAGTCAGAACAGACTGTGATGAAGGACATGGGCAGTGCGACCAGCCCTGCTAATCCTTCAAGGTGTTGCAGCCCTGCTGTCATATGAGCCTCCAGACTCCACCTGTGCCTGCTTTTTCACTGCTAAAAAGAGAGAAATTACTACAACTAATACATAGAGCTCTTTCTAGAGCAGACTGTATCTTGTGCATATAGCTCTGCATCAACATTGCATAACCACTGAGGACTGAAATGCAGTCGGGTATATGATCTTTCTTAGCTGCAAGGGGAGTTCAGAGGGGCAGAAAGAAATTACAGAAATGGGAAACCTGGCTTTTGCACGTCAAACAGTAACCCTGACTGAGAGGCTGGACACTCATGTTTCTGTGCAACACAGAAGTGTCTAGAATACATCACATCAGCTACTTCATGGTAGCTGCCCACATGCATGACCTTACCCTTCAGTAAATGCATTGAGGTGTGAGCTGCCACATGAATATGCTAGGTTAGCTTGCTTTCCCTTAAAATTACAAGTGTACATATGTGGTTGTTTTGGAATAGGTAAATTCATAGTCTAGCTTACCTCAAAGTGATTTGTTATTTCAGCCTGGGTCAGCTGCCCCCCTTCCAGCACCACCCACCTGGTATTATTTTAAATTGTTTCAGCATTCACGTTTTTCACTAAACTGTTCTGGGACTCTTCCCAAGCTCCCTGAGCAGTGCTAAAGATGAACGCACCGTTTCCCTGAGTTGAACTTCAAATGTCAATGGCTCCAGCCCTCTTTCATCCCCTTGGTTGAATCTTCTGTGAATCACTAAATCATAAACACAATCTATAACCTGTAACATCTAAGTTTAAGTTACTTCCCTACTGCTGCATCTGCCTGCCTGAGCTGTTAAGCTTCCACTGGGATCGACATACACCTCTGATAAAGGAATGTTTGTTTGTTTGTTTGCTAACTGCTTCATATTGATGTGTTTACAGTGAACACCAGCACAGAGGGAGGGGGAATAACAGATTAAGGACCAGTTCAAGCAGGTTATTTTTATAACACTTATAATATGCATGTGGTTACAAACAGACTTCAAGGCTTTATTTCAGTGGGCAGAACCACAACAGGAAGAACTATTTTTTTTACCATCTGGCATCACACCGTAGCAATCAGCTTTATAGGCGGATATGTGGGAAATAACTCATACTTGATGTTCCTGCTTGATTCTAAATAAGTCAAAATGCCCTTATAAAGTGGCAAATAGAAGCTCAGATTATAAAATCAACAGATGACCACAAGAAAGCATGCTCAGTAAACATTAGAGCATCATCCTCAATGCAGATTTTGCCAACCAATTTGCTAGATCTTACTAACAATCTGCTGGAGGTATCTAACTTTGCCTTCTGCTCACTAGCATTCCTGTGGCCCACTCAGTGCAATGAGTTGCCTGCTCTGGAACAACCACATGGGTGTGTGGGAGCTGATCATTGAATGGACCAGTTATAAATGATCCATACGTGACAAACCTGTATCACAAAACAATCAATGCAACCCACTGGTTGATTGTTTCAGCAGAAGCCAGCAACTGAATGAACTATGGATATTAAATTCCTCTCCAGAGCAACTTTCTGAACCAAGCAAGGCTCTGATATACACCCGTTAGCCATCTGTATGGCATTTCAATCAAAGATGACTCTCCTAGCTTCATACTCATCTCCTGCATTAAAGTGTTTTCTATTTAGGTTGTTAATGATGGATAGGGAGCATGAAAAACAAAAGGTGAAAGAGACAGAAGAACAGGGTAGTGATAGAAGACATTTTAAAAGTCAAAAATGAGCCTGCCTTATCCTCCTCAAGATAAAGCCAGAGCAACGGGTCCCTGTAGAAGACAGGGTCTCTGTTGTTTCATATGTGAATTTGAAACTTCATGTGTGCAAGCACACACACAGCTGGAGCCTCCTCTCTCTGGTGAAGCACATAGTGCCTCCAGGGCAGTTCTCATTAAACTGACATTACTGTCACGCTGCACGTGGGCATGTAGTGGGCATGTAGTGGGCATGTTCAGCAAAGCAGACATCCACAGACATGCAAGGACCCTACATACATAGAGGTACAGTCATTACAAATGCATGAAAAAGTTGGGTTTGCACCTGCACGTGACATATGCATATGCAGATACATGCATGATGACATACATGCATGTTGGCTGCATGAGTGCTTTTGTACGTGTATGTGCAAGCAGTGCCCATGTATGTACATGGGCTGGGCAAGATTCCTTTCTCTCTCTCTTTTCTTCATTGAATGGGAAAAGGCTGTCAGCAATTTTCTTCTGTCAACAGCTGGGAGATGCTTTTCTGCAGTTAGCTGCAATTTGTTTCAATTATGTGTATTAATCATAGCCTGCTCCTGATGGTATTCTTCATTAAAAAAAAAAAAAATCAGGGCTTTTCTTTTTAACAAGCAGTTTTGTCTCTCATGATGGCACTTAATGACTGCAGGTTTGTTGGGAGAGGGGGAAAACAAAAAGAAAAAGGAAAAAAGGAAAAGAAAAACCCAGACATTTCCATGTTTGCTTATTTTATTAATAAGCACCACGGCTCAAGAAGCTGGCATGGCATGCAGTTGAAATGGGGGTCAGTGCACCGGCATTTCAGTTGTGGAGAGACAGCTCCAGAGAGGTGGATGGAATGATATCAATCAAGGATTTTTGGACTCCAACTTGCTTCCTTTGAAACCTAAAGCAGAAAATCCACTAAGCTCCATGGAAATTAGTTTCCCACTGTTTTAATATCTTACAACACGGATCAATTTGAAAGACACTGGGAAAAATAGTGAAAGACTGGGAAACCCATAGCTGCCCAGGAACTACTCCCGAAGTCTATTGGAACATAACCAAAATATCAGTGAGGATGAATGGTATTTCACCAATCAACTGCACATCAAGCTGTGATGTCTCAAAGCTGCCCGTTTCATGCATGACTTCTCACAGGACTTCTATGGAACATGCAGCAAAGCAGTAAATAAAAAGAAAATCAGATATGTAGCGTGTATGTTGACATTCTGGAAATATTCTAGTTAAATAAGCTCATTTGCAGAGATATGATGGTGTGCAAGCACATAAGCCAAAAGGATCTCTCCTTCTTTCTCGTTACCTCCTTTCCTCTAGTGTTTATTATCTTACCTGCTATTGTATTAGAGATTCCTCCCACACTCATTTGTCATCAACTACAGCAAGGGCTGGCTAGCTCAGAAAACTTAGGAGTCATACAGATTTATTCAGAGGTGTAAACATTTCTGGGAAATTACTTAGATCCAAGCAATTGGCACTTACTCCACAGCCCTGGAACTTTAGATCAGAAATAATCCAAGTACCAAAAATGCAGATGATCTGCAAGACAAGATCAATGTATTTTATCAAAGGTTGGGTTAGAGGAACCCCGTGCTAGAATAACAAGAGAGTCTGTAAGATCTGTACTGCTTAAAACTGTACTGCATTGAGTCCTTGCAAAATTTGCTTTTTAAGAATCTGCTTCGCTATATTTGCTGACTCCATCACACTTAGGGAAAAGGAGAATGATCTTACTGTAGGTCCATATGGTACAATGTGTATAAATACATCTCTTAGACAATTTAGGTCTACTCTTACCTTAAGATTTAATGGCACAGATATATCAGTTGGGTGTACAAAAAAAATCTAACATCTCCTGTAATCACTGTATCAACAATGACAGAACTGTGAGTGCAGATGTCATTATACTGGCAGAAAATAAAGCTTCGCTGGTACGATTTCTTTTGACAAGGCAACAGGCACACTAGCAAAGGAATTTATAAAGGACATCTGTATTCAACCGAGCTCTTTGCATGCCTAGGTCAATAAAGCCCTCCAGGCACAAGCAAGACCTCTAACAGGTTCTGCATCACACAGGTTTTCCAGGACACCAACATCAGACAGGGATAACGTGATGTGATCCTGGACATAGCTACAGTATTAATTGCAGCAAGTAGGGACTGGGCAGCTTCCAGAGCTCTGCTACATCATGCGGTTAGGAATGCACACTGCACAGATGGTGCACATTTTGTGAGAGAAGATGATGCTATATCTCCCCTACTCTACCCATCAAATGCATGTCTGGACAGTGATGACTAGCAAAGGTCACTCGCATACATGCAGCTACACTCACATGTGAGGATTTCATGTTTCTTTGCATGAAGACATGGAGGAAATAGGCAGTACTAAAAAGAGATGCTTTTGCCTGTATCAGCTGCATCTGCACTGACAGCCCGTCACTGATGTCAGAGCAACCTTTGAGTGAAGGCAATGAGTTTCACAGGCCTCAACTCATTCCAGATAAAAGGTAGGTACCTGAAAGTTCATTGCTTAGTTCGAAGGCGTATCTGTGGAGGGACAGGTCTTACAAGACCTGAGAGAGGACCACTTGCTATCATCAGTGCCCCTGGTTCTGTGACATTTCAGATTTGCACAAGCAGGACATTTAGAAAAACTAACCCCACAGCAATCACAAAGTGAAACTAACTCTGGATAATTAAGATGTGAAAGAGTGACAGCATTAGGAACTATTTAGAAACCAACATGATCCACAAGCCAGACAGAAACTACCCAACCTTTGGGCACTCTGTGGCCATCTGTAAATAAAGCACACAAACTCTGGCACCAGAAGAAGCAGGAGAACATACCTTTCATTAGCACTTTCCTCTACATTTCCACCAACAACTTTCAGTACTTTGTGTTGTACTTGTCACATTAAAACATAGCCTGCAGAAATATGTTGGCTGCGGGCTCATCAAGCAAATTTTATCCTTAGTAGACTCATATTGACATGTGCACACAGACAGAACAGAGAAGTAGGTTTAAACTAGAAAGAAAATTGAAAGTCTGAAAGGAGCGGAAAACTTGGAGCTTCACAGAGCTCTCAGGCTTCAGACACAGCATGCTCCAACACCAGAAACAAGAAATCCAGTGGAAAGTAAGAGTTAGACAACATGACAGAGGAGGTAAGAGAGACGAGAGGTGGGGAAAGCAGAAAAACAAGGAAGAAGGAAAAGAAAGAAATAGCAGAAAGCAAAGAAGGGACAAGTGCAGAAACAGGCAGAAAAAGGAAAGAAGAAGGAGCAAAAAAGGAGGGAATGACAGAAAGTGATAGACAGGAGGGGAGAGAAATCTCTGCTGGTACAGTAACAAATAAATCCCTGCAGCATGACAGGCGTCTGCTGAAGCATTTCATTTCCCCGCAGCATAATGGTGTGTTATTGCCCATTATCTGTTCTGTCAGTGCCAGAGTCGATATTAAATGAGGGGCAGCTGCATTTAGCTGCCATTTTTCAGCTGTCTCCCCGTTACCATGGAAACCTGCTTGTTTTTTGATGAACCTGGCTGTGAGCAGAGGGGTGCGTGCATGAGGGGGGAGGTAGTAAGTGCCGCAGAGCAGTGGGAGCGAAGGACAGAGAAACAGTGGAGGAACGCAAACAAGGGGCGGGCAGGTCCCTCGCACCCTTGCAAGCACCACAAAGACAGCCATTTCAAACACCCTGTTAATATGCAGAGGGGCCGACAGCCAAGTATATGTGCAATGCTTTGACTTTCACAGGTTCCAGTGATTGCCCCTTCATCCCTCTGCTCTTCTCTTTTCCCTACACCCTCTGTCCCACAACGATAGCAATCCCCCCTCCCCTCTAGTACCTCTGCAGCAGCATCTCTGAAGTTATTGGAAGCAATGATGAACTAAGTCTCTCAAAGACCATTCAGTAGGTTGAGGAGCATTAATATCCCTAAAATACTAATCAGAAACCTGAGCCACAATGAGATGGGGTTTGTCCCTCTCTCCCACCAAGATTTATGCAGCAACCTGCTGGCACACACAGGTCTTGAGACCTAGAAAACTTTATTCACCATTTTCCTGCTTTAAATATAAGGGTGTTCCCTACAGGAAAGTGTGTGGGAGACAGCTACACAGTGAACTGGAATCAAATGAAAGACATTCCGTTTCCTTTTCCTGACTTCTTAATACAAGGCTTCCTTAGGGGGAAGACACACTGGGCTCTCCCATCACCATTTACTTAATGGTGTCAACTCCAAACTTTGCATCTAGCAGACTCTTGTATTCAATCTCTAACACTGTTACTTTAGACCCACCAGCAGTGCACCTGCAGTGGTTGGGAGAGCCCACCTCTCATTCTCCAGGGGCACCCCAATCACACCAGTACGAGGAAAGTTGCCTGCCTGAAGTGCTGACTATGCATACACCAGAGCTGAGCAGTCCAGTTCCAATAGGAGTATTTTCAGTCTAACCTACACTTACTGTAAGATGTTGATCTCTCCTCAAGAGCCTTGTTTCTCTCAATAGATTATGAAGAGTTTTAGAAACACTGGAGAGGCTGACATGGTAAAAGTCAAACTGATAGACTATACCTACGTTAACAAATGAAATGGAGCCTGGGTGCCCTCCTAGACTTTGAAACATGGTAGTTTACAATTTTAAACTATTAGAACAGTCTGATACTATTTTTCTCATTTTAGCTAGCACTCTTCCAAATAATTCCTGAGCACTGCTCAGGAGTTAGGATATGCCCATGACCATTCCCAGTACCCAGTTTGTATGCAACCATCCTGTTCTGCGTGTTTATGAGCACATACAGACCATTCTGCAATGGCCAACCTTAGCGCCAGGAAACACTCCCAACCATGCTCAGCTGATCAGTAGAGACAACCAGGTGGCCCAGCCTGGAGACATGCAGGATAGTATTTTGTCCAGTCCCAAATTACAATGATAAGGGTCTTGCTGGCATACCCTAATACTGTCCACCCTAACTCTCCGTCAAAGGGCTGATATGCACAGCTCTGATTATCACGCAGGCTAGATGTGGGCACAGAACAATGGAGCCATAGCTCCCCTGTAAGCCTCTGAATACTCAAGCCATAGGTCTGCTAAGATATATCCTCTTAAACAGGTAGATAGGAAAACCAGACCAATAATCCCACTCAAGCTAACAAGGATAACGGGATGCCTAAGAAGAAAATTGCAGCCTTAAGACATGTACCAAGAGTACTTCCAGGGTCTCAAATTTCCCTAGCACTAGATGGGAATATTCTGATATTACACTCCCAGCTCACAGGAAGCCTCACCTCCACATCAACTATCACAATACCAAAAAGAACTCTTTGGTGTGTAATGCTTATGATTAAGGATGAAGATGCCCAGAGGACATTTACTCCTTGAAGGTGAATTTATGATGCAGAGATGATGTCAGACTCTAAGAGCTTTCAGCTTTTCAGGAAGCAGCTTGCTCTTCAGCTATTTTTGTTATATACATTTGCCATGAATTCTGATTTACAGCTTTCTAGTCCATCCTTGGATCATGTTCCTCAAAATATAAACCTTACAGCTCCCTGAAACCATCCCACCCTCTGTCCTGTCCCTTTACCCCAAACTCGCAGATCACCATGGAACAAAGACTTAAACATCTTTGCTAAGAAGTTGTGAGCAGAAGATACAAAGCTGCACACACCCAATTCTGATTTGCAGTGGAGTGTCCCATCTCCTCTGCACGCATGTGAAACTGAAGTAACAGATACTGATACAAAAGTAATGCCAAGCAACACAGCAACACCGAGTATTCTTAACTTTTAAAATACTGATTTGCCGCTTCCTTTTGGCTTAGAGCTCTCTCTTTTCCATTTTATCCTCTCCTTTCCACTCCCCCTGCTTTCCCAATGCTTTTCTTAGTCTGAGTCTCCTCATTTATTCATTCATGCTGTCCAGCATCACGTATCAAATAACTTCACAATACTCACTCAACTAGGAAAATATTTTTTAATAACTGTAAAAAGTGCAGTCTCTTTCAATGACCCACTGCATTCTTTTCCAGTGACCTGCTAGTGCAGACAATTCCAGAACCCAACTATGGAGCAGACTTCATTTATTCAATTTATTTATTTTTAGATGCCATGTAAAAGTCACTGTTTCTCAAGCCCTGCCTAGCCCTCCCATGCTGCATTTTAAGAGACAGCAAAAATAAAGGGTCAAAGTGCTTCATTATATTAATACTTAAGTCAAGTCCTCATCTCCTAGTAGGAACATATCCATGCCTTAACATCTTCTCATCAGAGCGTCTTACTCTGACATTTTCAGGTGTAAAGTAACTTTACCACTTTGGGCCTTCTGAAACTTGACAAAAAAAACTTACAAAAGTAGATTCTAAAGTGTCCTGGTTTGGGTGGCAGGGTTTTTTGGTAGCAGGGAAGGGGGCTACAGAGGTGGCACCCTGTGAGAAACTTCTCAAGGATCCCCTACCTCCAAGTTGGACCCACCTTTACACCAAGGCTGAACCAATTAGCGATGGTGGTTGAGCCTCTGCCATAACTATTTAAGAAGGGGAACATGGGAGGAGTTGTGGGAGTTGTGAGGAGAAGTTGCGAGGAGAAGATCTGTGTGAACACTCACGTGAGTGGAAGGAAGAAGAAGGGGAGGAGGTGTGCCGGAGCAGAGACTCCCCTGTATCCCATGGTGAGATGGCAGGGCCGCCCCCCACCACCCACAGGGGTCTAAGGTGGAACACATACAGATTTGCTGCCTGTGGGGGGTCCCACGCCACCGTGCCAGGTGACTGCACCGAAAGAAAGCCGGGACCCTGTGGGAAGAGGCCCCGCTGTTGTAGTTCAGCGCTGGGAGGATTGTGACACACGGGGGTGACCCACATGCCTGTGGGAGTGATTCATGTTGGAGAGAGTTTGTGTAGAACTGTCTCCCGTGAGAGGGGAACTGTGCTGGAACAGGGGAGGAATGCCAGAAGTTTCCTGCTCCCCGAGGTGGAAGAAGTGGCAGGACTGACTGCACTCCCTGCCTCCTGCACAGCCGAGGGGAGGAAGTAGAGATATTGGGAGCAAAGTTGAGCCTGGGAAGAAGGGAGGCGTAGGGGAAAGGTGTTTTCAAGATGTGGTAATGCTTCCCACTGCCCTACTCTGTTAAGTGCTGCTGTTGTTAGTGTCTGTATTAAATTTATGTTCTTTTTTTTCTTCCCCTAACAAGTCTGCTTTTTGCCTGTGCCTTAAAGGATGATATCATCCCTCCTTATCCTTATCTCAAATTCCTGGGTCTTTTGCATCCCTCTTCCTCAGCGCTGGGAGGGAAGGGGGGAAGTGAGCGACTCTGTGGTTCTCAGTTGCCCTCTGAGCTCAAACCACAACATAAAGAAACCCCTCAAGTGACATTTAATTGGCACAGTGCTGTTGATCCTTCCCACAATTGACATCTGCTACCCTTGCACATCTCTATGGTAGTTGTCCAGCATAGCTCTTCAAGCGTCTTTTCTTATCTTGCTGACTAGTGGTTTCTTCAAAATTTCTGACTGTGCCATGTTTAAAAACAAAATCTGCCTGAATTGCTTATATGCTAATCCTTCCTTTAGCTTCACTCTGTTCTCACAACCTTTTGCTTTTGAATATGGAACTATCTTAAGCACCACACTGAGCACCAGACTGCCATTCAACTTGCAGGATCTTGTTTTTACACTGGGGGATGCCTAAGTTCAAAGTGTCTGATCAAACTCTTCCTTGTAGTCCAAGGAAATTTTGCAAACAGTAGTGGAAACAAACAGCTGATTTAGATGATTGAAAATATGAATGCTAATGAACTTTTTAGCTTGTTGGGTCAATGACACTAGTTCTGGGTTCAATGAGTCAGGGAAGCCAAAGGGAAGAAAGAAATTTGACATAAGACTAAAGAAGGGATTTTGTTTTAATTTATTCTCTGGTCAGCAAAAGATTGTAACAAGAACATTGACAGAGCAGTCTTTGAGACAAATGGAAAAGCAAGAGGGAAATTATGCTGAAGTGCTCTCACAAAACTTTGTGGTCATTTCAAGGAGTTGCTAGAATTGTCTGTCTGTGATTAGACTCAGTTTATACAGTACAAACAAACTGGTTCCAGAACCTGCTAAACTGTCCCATTCAAGTTAATGAATACATTCAGAAGAACAAGGGAACTTGCAGGGAATTCCTTTAACCACATTCCTCATACCCAACAACTCCATCAGCTAAGAAACAAAACAAGGCAACAAAGCTGTAAAAGAAACCTAACTGCTAGATGCTACAGACAGATCATATTTATTCAGCAACAGTTTTTAAACAAAAGTATTGATTTTCCAACACTCAAGGGATGCTTTGTGGAAAGCTTTCTGGCAGACAAAACTAGCACTTAAGTTTTGGGGAAAGAAAAAGCGATATATCTACCTTTGGATTTCTTTGCATCTTTATTTTCCCCACTCTCTCTTCCCAAAATCTACAATAGCCATCATCTTCCTTTCTACAGCCTACTGCCTTGAGTCCAATCAGTGAAAAATAGGTATGTCATGATTGGCTCTATTTGCACGCATGTAGTACAAGGCAACATAGCTGAGAGTTATATCAATGCTCCATGTGTCACCAAAGCCACTGGTATTTCACTGACAATGCTGGTTGACTGAAAAGTAAGAATTCATTAAAAGAGCAGTCACATCCAAGATGATCAGCATCCTTGGACACTGATATCTTTAAACCACTATACTATTTTATCCTGTGTTTGCCTACTGTCTCCCCCAAGACTCTTAGAAGTCTTTCCCAGCCTTGATCAGGCAGCAGAACCAGGCTCAACTGACTGGTTAATATGAATTTTTCCATTTTGCATGGAAGAATATTAAGGCCTGTAACAGTTAAGTCCCTCACCTCCAGTAAACCACATGTGAAAGCACGTAAGGATGAGTTCATTTGTTCAATGTAAAACATATCCAAATATCCAATCAAAATAGTAAGAGAAACGCCATACTTTCAACATGTACCTTTACAATATGGCATTCCTTAATTTTCTTGTCTATAGCACACTGGTATAGTGCTAAGAAAACAACTCCCTTACTGTCATCCTCCTGTATGCCATTCTTCAATGGGACTCACAGAGCTGCCCCTTTAGCTCTAGCATTAAGGAGCTGGTGCTCCTGGTGCTGGTACTCCTAAATCTGAATCCTACTACTGATGGAGGAATGGCATACACCACTCTTCCAACAGCAGCTGTGTTTTTCTGCACATCAAAACAGGATACAACTTTGAATATTTCAATACTCCAAATACCAACAGAAGCTGGGACAGCTCAACTCATCAGACTGCAGGTCCAAGGGGCAGACATTTGAGAAGGTCAGAGCCCAGTAGCACAGCCAGCTTTCTATAAAAACCTGGCCTCAGTTTCCACTATTTAGGAACAGATCTTCAGACCTCAGTGTCCCTGGTCCTGAGCACTTCTCATGTCTTGCCTGTTCAAAGGTCATCATGTCATTCTACTGCAGAGCTGAGAAAGAAAGTTGGGTCCTCTATATGCAAGCCTTCAGCACTGAAGCCTCTCCTTTCCTATCCTTTCCTAATCCATAAAATGTCCCAGGAAGAGATACTATATTTTGCAGAGTACTAAAAACACAGTCACAAGGAAGCATAAGCAGTGAAGTGAGCTTTCATGTCACAACAGACTTTATTAGCATAATTCCTAATTGTGACTGCTTAGAAGCCCCGTAAGAGCAAGAATAATTATGTTTAACATGCAGAGTGATAAAGAGACAAGATTAGTCAATTCTTCATCCCCCCGCTCTCAGACTGCTTACAAGATCCTTTTCCTTTCCTCTACTGTTGAGGAACAGTACAAGGGAATGTATTCCACAGAAAGAAGCGGCCGTTTCTAGTGTCCCCAGGAACCTTCTACTTGTGACCTCCTAATCCTAGTTGCCTTGAGTGGGACCTCATACAAACCTCTGAATGGCAGCACAAAACAAAGACAAAATTTAGAGCCCCACTAGAATATAGTCTATAAGAAAAGGAAGATGCAACTGAGTAGAGGCACAGGGAAACCCAGAAGTGCTGAGATATATTCCAGAACTGCAAACTGTGAAAGGAACCCATCATTTAGTCACAAGTTTGCAATATATTTCCACTGTGATCATAAGAACATAGGAGGCAAACACATTCAGTGCTTTTTTGTGAGCAATCACTTCCTAATCTGCATCACTGACCTAAAGCATAAATCGAGACTAAGCCTTTGTGGTGCAAAACTGGTCAGAGGATGTTCCAGGGGATGCTGAGAGACTGAGCACAAAGAATTTCTTCTGTTGTAGTTGGACAGGATAGCCTTGCAATGGGGACTCGCAAACAGCTCAGGTCTATGAGGGCTTATGGACAGAAGGACCTCCTCCTTCGTGAATTCAATTCAGTCATTATAAAGAGAGTGGTCCTTGCAACAGTGGCTCTTTTTGGATACAGTGTCCTATATTGGATACTAGTGACTTAATACCAAAGAGGAAATCATGCAGGAGACTCAGTGAAGGTAGTCTGTCTTGGTAAGAAAAGGATTGCTAACACAGACAGCAAGTCAGGGTCCTGAGTACACTAATACACTGGGCTGAGTGATGCCCCTCCTGCCCTGCTCTCTCCCCAGCCTGTCCAGCTCCCTCTCTGGAAGCAGTGGGACATGCCCTGGCCAGCAAGGCCTCTGGCCAGCCAGCCCCACAGCTCGCAGTCCCCAGTGAGCTGCCAGCCCCCATGGTGCCCTGACACAGCATAACATCTTTAGATGCCAACTGGTACCATCCTCAGCAAACCAAGAGCTTCTATCCCAACAAATACAAAATGATGCAGCTATTCCAGCTAGCAGGCTTCAGAACACTCTTTTAATATGCATTAGCCATTTTCATTACAGTCTGGGGACAGCTGAACCGTTTCACCCTCTCCTTCTGTCCTTCAACTCCTCCAAATCTTAAAAGAACATTTGTTTTCAAGCTGACTTGTCAATTAACTTCATCCACTCCCACAACTATCTGCAGTTGCAGGTTTAGACCAGGTCCAGAACTGTCACCAAAACACAAGGAAAAACACTTCTCTCCATTTCAACTACATTTTACATAACTAGGAGATTAAAGCAGCCAGAGACTCTATGGTTTAATGCAAACTCAGACTCTGAGGTGTGATTCTGTTTTGTTGCAGGTATTTCAATCTCCATTACAGACAGAAGAGAAACAGAATCTTACATGGTTTCATATGCATTTGGTTTGATTTTTATAGCTGGTGGAAAAGCTATATTAATAGCACAGCAGGGGCTGAACTGAATCCAAAGACCTGGAAAATAAAATATTCTCAGTATCCATTATTTCAGTACTTGCAAATTCCGACAAGATGAGATTTCTATATGCTTATCACGAAGAGAAAAAAACAGGCATGGATTAAAATAGATAAAAACCCCCTCCTTATTTATAGCAAAAAAAGCAAATATATTTGCAAATTGTAAAAGGCATTACCCTCGGAGTCCTCAGAGATTCTAATGTATTGGAACAAAAAGTAGGCATGCCCAATTTAAATGCTCAAAGAAAAACTGGGCGAGACATTTGCAATCTGATATGCAACTGCTGAAGACAGACCAAACTGACACTGAGAGCAGAGCTCTGAAGGCCTGAGTCATGAATCCAAATCTCAGACATCTGAGTTTTTACAAGATGTCTGTCATGTCTCATCTTAAATCTAGCATGAACCTGATGTATGAATGTGGTCAAGTCACTTTACCATCTCTTTCTTAAAATTAAGAATTTGATACTGAGCCATTTTAAAGTCTTGTAAGGTAAATTGCCCATAGTGTTGCAAAGCAATAATATTGCCACTTAGTTTCGCTCAGTACTAAACCAAAACTCTTCAGGAACCACTTACCCGCTTGTTGGGGTCTAAATCCCAGAAATAAGAGCAAGTGTCACGACAATACACAAAAATCAGAGTCTTCAGGATCCCTCTCCCATTCCACTCTTGACTGCATCAGTTGAGTAAATGAGCCTTATCTAAGCTAACTGCAAAAAAATAGGAGTCCTTCAAACAACTGATCAAGAAAAAAATCAAAGAAATATGGAGGAAAAGATTTCCTTGGACTAAAAACAAAAGATCTAAATGTGTTAATAATAAAGGGCTTCTCACTTTCAGCACAATGAGCCCCCGCTAACCTTACAGACACAAATTTAGGGTAGAGGGTACATAGGGCTTCACGAATGATGTCCTACACCATCTTGCAGTGCTAAGCAAATACTCTCTACAGGCTGAGGCTCTGGCGTTTGAATATTTTAAGAAGAGTGGTCATGAACAGGTGCTATATTTCGTGGGTATTTCAGTTTTCTCTTTGTACAACCCTAAATTCTGATTTTATTTTGTATCAGAAATGAATAGGTCACTGCTGTCCTAAAATGGCACTGTGACATTCTGAAAAAGCAAAGAGTGATCCCACACAGCTTAAACAGGAGAAAGTGGGACTAGAGGCAAAGCTTGGGTTGAAGAGGCAGTAAGCCATGAACACACCCCTCACAGAGGAGTTTTCAGATGCTGGAAGGAAACTCAGAGGAGCAGCTGATCTGCTAAGGTCTCCCACCAAAGACCTCAGAATCTTGTGCTGTTTTAGCCACAGGGCAAGGATGATCCAAGAGCAGAGCTTAGGGAATTGCCCATGCAGCTCCATGTTGCTCTTCTGCATGCATCCTCATGGTGTGGGACTAAGCCCTCTGCTCAAGGCACTGTCCCAAGGCTGACCCTTTCACATCCTCCTGTAGCTGTGGTGAACATCCTCAAAGCCTTTGCAGATCACCCAGTGCAAGAGACCACGGGTCTGAATGGCAGCGCTGGGGGCTGAAGTTTCTCTGCAGATTTAAGAAAGGTGTTGTCAGGACAGTAACAGATCATGATCCTTCAGATACTCCCCCACAAAGCAGCCTGCAGCATGCCAAACAGGGAGGAATCCTACTCCCACAGGGTAGCCAGTCTCCAATCTAAGTGTTAGCAACAACTGGTACCCAAGCACTGAGCAAGGAAAAGGTTTCAGTAAAGGCTTGAGCCTTTCAGGAACTGTTCAGACACCCCTGAACTTGTTTCACACATACGTTATAATTTCATGGAGAAGTTGCTATTTAAATGTCAAATGCAGCAGCAAGTCTAAGACCACTGGGCAGATGCATGCATTTAGTCTAGCAAAAGGAAGGTGTACATCCTCTACTGATGTCTTGTAGCTACAGTAAGTTTAGTTCCTTTATCAACCAAATGGTGATAACAAGGGCTAATCCTGCTATGCAACCATAAATAAGTAAATAATGATGTCCAGTTAAAATCACAGTTTTTCATAAGATTATGCTGCCAGTTGACTGAGAAATCACTGTCTACTTCTCTATCAGACGTCTGGTCAGTGATACAAGACTGTTTGACTTACAGCACAAGATGAACTGTGCACTAACACTTTGCCCTAATGATGTAGGAAACTAAAGGAGAATATATATGCTGCAAGGGTCTCCTCACTTGAGGTTTCTTTCCCAAAACATTCTGCCAAGAGTTAATAAAATAAATATTTGGAAAAAAACAAAAGTTTAAAAATTAAATAGTAATGAAGACCCACTCAAATTGAGCAGCTAACCCCTTTCATCTCTGGTGACACACAACTGTAAAACACAACTCTGAACTGTTGTGGTCTTTTTGATTAAACAATTAAAGTCTTCACCATGAGAAGAGAATAATTTTTCAAATTTTTAATTGTTTCTATACAAAGACATACCGAGGTCTCTAACAGCAGTATAATTTCTGTGTATTTGTGATGACCTGTCTGCAAACTATATATAAACCAGGACTTATTTGTTAAAAGAGATTAATCAATAAGTTACAATTAATTTTCCAGCAGAAAAATGAAGTGGCAAAATGTAACAAAGCAAGCATCCAGTTCCCCCATTCCCTCTGCTCCAGCCGCAGTAGTGTGGCTTGAAGCTAATGGAAAGGTCTCCGAAAATCAAGTGGGAACAGTTCCCTGCTGGGGTCTGTGAATGAGGCCCTTCTCCTCTAGTCCCTGCCCTTCAGACAGATTACAGCTTTTGCCATGGACAAATCATTTCAGCTTTTAATTCAGTCTCTCCTTTTGTAAAATGGGCCTAATAATACTCACTTATCTACTTCACTAGGATGCTTCAAGGATTAAAACTGATGCGTCCCTGCTGAAGTAATGTGCTATAATTACCTCGTTAATGTGCCCTCTCTTGGATAGAAAGAAAATTGCTTAGCTGTGTGTCACACATGCCACAGTGCCCACCGCCTCGGCCCCTGGGCAAGCTCAGGCAATTGGACGATGTTTCCTGAAGCAGGTTGCTCTTGTGAAGCTGAAGTGAAAAGAAAATGGCAGCCCTGCAGTCAAGGGATGCAGCAAGTACACTCTACTTGACAAAGCAGACTCAAAGCCACTAATTATGTAGACGAGTGCTCCTTTAGATAACAACGGAGCCAAAGACTATTTTCTACCTACATTTGGGTGACAAAAAAAACCCCAAAACCTGTTGAAATCCTCCTTTTCATTGAACTAGATCCTTTCCTGACTAAAGCAGTCAAGCAATCTTTCTCTCTTTTAAACTCATCTGCAATATGCCCATCCCCACCACTTTTTCCCTCCTGTGTGATTCTTCAGGCTAAGTGTCTTCCCACAAGCTAAGTGTCTCTTTTTCCTCAGCAACTCTAACTTCTAAAAATGAGAATAATGCTAAGAAATGATGCAGCATTAAGGGGGAAGATCTCAATTTTTCTCTATTTCAGAGACAAGTAGCCAGAAGCATCTTTATTACAGACGTACCCTAGCAACTGTAAGTCCATCTCTACTGTCCAGAGATGTGCATAGCCCAATCCATTCCTACAGACAGAAACAAGTGAGGCTTGCAGACAGGATACGTCCTCGTCCCTGCATCTCTATTTGCACTGCATCACATTACCTCACTTCCAGCCAATCCAGCCTTCGCATGCCTGAACACTCTCCTCTCGCCTAGTGCATACCCGCTGCCGGAGTAGCTGATTGCCATGGTGAACACGGGGGAGTTCAGAAAATTATATATGGCCAGCAGTTTGCATTTGTGGAAAGGCAAATAAACAGCACAACTTAAAAATGGGTTGGCAAGAGCTTGACATGAGGATCTTCTGACTACAAAATTTAAAGAAACACAGAGCAATATTCACACACTGAATAGCAGAAGGTTATGTCCTGATAAATAGGTCTTCCTGATTTCACAGCCCAGTTACAATATTCAGGAATAAGGTGACCCTCCTGTCTCAGGAGAAGCATATCAGGAGAGTGATTCTGAACAGCAACACAAACAACAGTGTTTCAGGCAACAGGCCGAGGCCTCTCAATTCACTACACAAGTGGGTACAAAGCTAAGACTGCAAGAACCAAACCCCATTCCTTTGCCCTTATCCAGCTTGGAAATCTCAAATATCCAGCCTCATACATGAGAATCCTTCCTAATCAGCCCTACTTCAGAGATCCCCAAGTATTACCATCACATGAGTCGTAGAGGTCCTGCATTTCTTATAGTTATCTTGCTTAAAGGAGTTTCTGCTCAAGGTACAGTGAATAGTTCTGTTGTATTCCTCCAAAAAAATAAGCCATCATAAATCTTCATAAAGTATTCAGCTCAAACACAGTGATCCCTTAGCAATGATGACTCCACACATTTGCAGTACGCACGTATTGTTTAAAGCACTGCAGACATCTAGGACTGATTTTCCCGTTGTTTTTAAAAGTGGTCAGAAAATACAAGCAATACTAATGAGATGAAAGATGCAGGACTGTGGCTCACTTGCCTGAGAGTCACAGCTGTGCTGGGAACAAGGGAGGCCCTGAGATTGAACTCTGCAAAGAGCAACTTTCTGCTAAAACCAGCTCTGAAATGGCCAGAGGAAAGCTCAGCTGACAGAACTGCTATGACCTCTGTCTATCACAAAAGCTTTGCTCTAACAATGCCATCATATGGCACTGAGCTGCAAACTCACTGCAACATCCAACTGCTCACATGATCATCCCAGCCTGCCTCTGCCTCGGTACAAACTGTCCTGACAAGCAGCCCATGCTGCAGAAAAGAACAAGATTTCCAAGTAGTTGCACACAAGATTATTTATCGCTATGAAAATTTTTTCATAACCCCAAAAGTTAGAGCTGACTTTAAACTCTGAACTGATTCTTTTCAGTCTTCAAAATAAGTACATAAATATGCAGAATATTCATGTTATTTCTATTAATATCTAGTATCTTGTTGAATTTTTACCAACTTTTTCAGTGAAATCCTGGTGCGGAGTAAATCCATCAGTCTAATTATCAATTAACTGATAAATAGGTATACATATATATAATACATATATAATGTATCTATATATTATTCCATCCATAAAATGCATACGTTTTTGTCAGTTTTGGAGATCAGGTTTTAGTTTCAGAAGAAGCCACAACTTGTCTATCTTCTCTCAGGTCTGTTACAATTTTATATACATTCTCTTGTCTTCTTTCCAGCCTTTTCAAACTACTCACAAATGAGAAATTTACATAGTTTCATGTCAATGATCAGAGCAGAGCTTAACCAATTAGGGCTCCAAGTTACTGTGCTCATTGGCTAAAAAGAGGATTAAATAGGACACTCATCTATGTTAGTGTTGAAAATGTGGTAACAAGGTGGTTCATAGTTTGAGTTCTTCTACGCTCCAGTTATGACTGAACCTGACCACAGTCATCCAGAAAGCTCTTTTTTGTATGTTTCTATAACATTTTTGAGGGCCAAATGCAGCTCCACATCTCTGTGGAGCCTTCAGTCAGGCTGAGGCCAGCAGAAGTTCTCACTGCCTCCAATGAGCATTTGCACAGGCTTTTGTATGAGGCAATCTGAATGAACAGAGCATCAAGGCAAGGTTGCACATCCCTGTAAACTGACTTGAGGAAGGGGTAGCTAACAGAGGTTGAGAGGGGAATGGTAGAAGAAAGAAAGAAAAAAATAGATTGTTGGGAAAAAAAAATTAGGTTGTTGGAAAGGTTTTGGTAGTTGGAGAGGGAACATGCCTATAGCAACCCTCAAAAATTTCCCACTCCCTCAGGAGCAATATGATCTGTTCATGCTGTACCAAACACGCACCAGTTACAGAAGAGAGGACTATCCTCAAGAATGACAGTCTTTCAGGGGCAGGCACTTCTGCAGCTACTTCCCACACCTTCAAACTTCTCCTATTCCTTAGGCCACACAAAAAAAATCTATTATAACTCCCACTTCAATCTTCTCAGACTTTTCCAAATTTAAGTTTTGTGATTTAAAAATCATCATGCACTAGGTCATTCATGCAACCAGGCACCGTTCTGTGACCATCTGCACAGGCCAAGGGCACTCATCCTGCCCGACCCTCAGGGCAGGATGGCGGGCACTCGTCTGAGAGCAAAGGCTGCAGCTCTGGCTGGGGGGTCTGCACCGTCCACCCCAGCAGCGGCCGATGCCTCCCCCCAGACGGAGCTGCTGAAGGGAGAGGCTGCAGTGCAGGCCTCAGGCTGCAGGAAGGGCCTGGACCTTTCTCCCGGGGCAGGGACAGGCAGCAGACCTGCCTGCAAAAGGTGTGCCCAGGTGGAGGGTGTCCTGCAGCAGGTGCTGAGCTGCAGGAGGCGGTGAGAAGGCTGCGTAGCATCAGGGAGGGTGAGGAGGAGTTCGATAGCCGGTTCCATGCACAGTCTGCACTGGACCTACAGCCCACAGCCACAAGACTGAAGAGGAAAGACCAGTCACACCAGGAGAAACGCTGGAGCTGAGTAAGGCAGCCCGACTTGCTCCCTGTAGAACAACCAGAGCAACCAAGAAAAACTGACGAGTGACAGTAGTAGGCAACTTTCTTCTGAGAGGTAGAGAGGCACCAGACGCACTCTCTAGAGAGGTGTGCTGCTTACCAGGGCTTGTATCAGGGATGTCACTGAGAGTCTGCCGAGCCTTGTACAGTCTGCTGACTATTATCTGCTGCTGTTGTTTCACGTGGGCACCAGTGATACAGCCAGGAGCAGTCTGAGGAGTATCAAGAAGGATTACAGAGCCCTGGGAGCAACGGTAAAGGGACTCTGGAGCACAGGTAGTTTTCTCATCGATCTTCCCAGTCAAAGGGAAGGGGTTTGAAAGGACCAGTCGAATCTGGCAAATCAACAGTTGGTTACAAGACTCATGCCACAGCCAGGGCTGCAGCTGCTTAGACCACGGGACTCACTTTGAGCAACCTGGTCTACTGGGGACTGATGGGTCCGGTCCACCTGTCAGAGAAGGGAAGAAGGCTAGACTTGCCAAGCTGGTGAAGAGGGCTTTAAACTAAAGTTGCCAGGGGATGGGAACCTCAATCCATCCCACTCCTACCAGCTTGATGCCAGTGCTGGCAATAGAGGCCCAGAGCCTTGAGAGGGGTCACAGGTCAGCAGGAGAGCACCTGACAAGCACTGCAAAGGAATTCCAGCCAGTAAGTCAGCGAGCCCAACTTAAATGTCTCTATGCAAATGTGGAATAAACAAGAGGAACTAGAGACATGCGCATGCCTGCAGGGCTATGATCTTATTGGCATCACAGAGACTGGTGGGATGACTCCTATGACTGGAGTGTTGGAATAGAAAGATACAGGCTCTTTAGCAGGAACAAGCAGGGTAGACAAGGAGGGGGTGTCTCCCTCTACATCAATGACCATCTGGAGTGCATGGAACTCTGCCAAACTGTGTGGTGCGGTCAACATGCTGGAGGGAAGGGATGTCATCCAGACCGACCTTGATAGGCTTGAGAGGGGGGCCCATGCAAACCTCATGACATTCAACAAGGTCAAGTGCAAGGTCCTGCACATGGGTCAGGGCAATCCCATGCGCAAATACAGGCTAGGCGATGAGTGGATTAAGAGCAGCCCTGCGGAGAAGGACTTGGGAGTAGTAATGGATGGAAAACTGACTGTGACCCAGCAACATGTGCTCACAGCCCAGAAAGCCAACCGTATCCTGAGCTGCATCAAGAGAAGTGTGGCCAGCAAGTCGAGGGAGGTGATTCTCTCCCTCTGCTGTCATGAGACCCCACCTGTAGTACTATGTTCAGCTCTGGGGCCTCCAGCATAAGAAGGACATGGACCTGCTCGAGCAGGTCCAGAGGAGGCCATGAAGATGATCAGGGGGCTGGAGCATTTCCCTTATGAGGACAGACTGAGAGAGTTATTCGGTGGAGAAGAGAAGGCTCCAGGGAGACCTTATAGCAGCCCCTTAAAGGGGGCCTATAGGGAAGATGGAGATGGACTCTTTACCAGAGATTATAGTGTCAGGACAAGGGGTAATGGCTTTAAACTGAAGGAGGGTAGATTTAGATTAGCTATAAGGAAGAAATTCTTCAGTATGAGGATGATGAGACAGTGGAATGGCTTGTCCAGAGAGATTGTGGATGTCCCCTCCCTGGAAGTGTTCAAGGCCAGGTTGGACGGGGCTTTGAGCAACCTGGTCTAGTGGAAGGTGTCCCTGCCCATGGCAGGGGGTTTGGAATGATATTTAAGGTACCTTCCAACCCAAACCATTCTATGATTCAACATATACCTACAGGCCTGTAACTTCTCCACGGCAAAATGCAGTAACAAAACCCTCCCAAGCCTTAACATGACTTTGCTTTACAGAGACTGGAAGGGGGCAGCATGTACTACTTCTTCTGTCCAAGCAGTATTGCCCGTTCAATATCTTCAAGCTGCCCATGATCTCTGATAGCTCCTACTGCCAGTTCATCAGGCTTCACTGCTGCACCCCTCCAGGCTGACTACATGTTGCTTAGGACTCTTGTTGGATAGACCTAGGACTCTACTTCATCACACCTTCATTTGATAGCACCAGCATATCACTGTCTGTGTTGTGACATATGGTCATTTTCCTGCCTCCACTAGTAATTCTGGTATATTACAACATTCCCTGTGTGCCAGCTGTTTAACAAACACACGTTAGCAGCCAGATATTTCTGGAAAGGACTTGTGTCTTGAAATGAAGCTGTGCCAACTACTGCTCCATGTCATAACACAGAAAGTGCCCCAATATCTGAGTTCAGCAGTGCCTGTGCTAAGGATGACTGTCATCCAAAAAGCAGAGCTGGAAAAGCACCATGGAAAACACAGTCAAGTTAACAAATACATGGTTTTGAGTACATCTGCTTCAGAGGTATCTTCTGCTCTTTTCTCATTTCACATAAGAGATTTCCATGGACAGATACCTTGGAAATGTTTGGCCCAAGCTCAAAGTGATAACAAAGCAGGGGAAATGAGGCAAAGAAATTCAAGCAATTGGTGTAAGAATACTGAGTTGCTGCCCAAAAGCCAAGAATGCTGGCATCAGATCTTCACATAGTTCAGTGGCCAGTATGGCATCTGTACCTCAGATATATACAACTACCCAAATACTGTCACAAGTTTAAGAAGCTGATGTCCAAGACAGAAATTTTCCTTTAAGAACAAAAGTGGGGAGAATGGAGACAAAATGTTTATGAAATCCAGAAAAATGAATAACTGGGTATTTGGACTGCAAAGTGCAGTCAGATATTAACATGATGTGTACTGTAGAAACAAAATATTCCCAAATAAACCAAAAATCTCAGCAGAAGTGCATCTGATTTTTTCTGGACTCTCTTGTTTCAATGATCTATTTCTGGGACTGACCTGACAGCAGTTATCCTCTCCTGTTAAGTTGACTCTCAGTATTTTCCAAGTATTCTGAGAAACATATGTACTAACAAAATTACAACTGCTAAAGATTCCATCATTTAGATTTGTGTGGATTTCATCAATACTAGACACTGTGAGCATTTGGAAACTTAGGGCAACTGTGAGGGCAGAAATAACATCCACAGGCTTGAAGAGGACAATTGTCTGACACTGTTTATGAAGGAGCATCTCCATAGTAATCAGCAGCACAGGGATTGTGGCACACATGATTATTTGCAGTTCTACCCCACCAGAAGCAACAACGAAACTCAAGCATCAGCTAAGACTTCACAGTTTTATAGCACAAGCTATTGAGAACTTACCCTTATTTAAGGAAACTGGAAGAGGGAGAAGAAGCAGTTATGTTGGGTTTTTCTGCATGAGGCAAAGTCTGGCAGGAGTTATGTGCAGGCTATGGATAAGTTTTTTGTGAAGGGTAGAAGATACTTTCTCTCCTTACCTAAATTATGTTATTCTCTCCAGACATTTGCAGAGAGTTGAATTAAGTAGCTTATAACAAGCTAAATGCTGCAACAAACATGTATGTCCACTTTCTGCCTGCCATTATTTGAGTGACTGACAACTACTATTTCCTGCATTTCAGCACACACAGCTGCTGCAGAGTTTTAATTGGGACATTTCTTTTGAAAAGCTGGGTGATAACATCACCAAGAAGCAAATACTACAGAAACAATGAGAGAAGAGAAGTTTCAAGGATGGTAGACTGTGTTTATCCAAACCATCTTCATCTCAGGTATACAATCACTTGTTGAAGCTTCTCTTTCCAAAAAAAGGCTACCATGGTGTTTCTTCTTCCCAACTGCCATAAGCAACAAACATCAGTCCATGCCACCCACTCCTAAATCTGTTATGATCACTGAGATTCTCTTTTAATTACAACCACTGGAAGTTTTCGCCAGAGCTCTTCACCCAGCCTACATACTCGTTAGGAACTCAGAAATCTATGCTGCCAAAGTTTGCACAGTTTGCCAGAAGCCTGTTCCTGATGTGCATGCCTTCATAATACAATTACAATTGCATTTCAGATTGAAACATATATGCAAAATCCACTAGAATTATGGTTTTCTGACAAAAGGAAGAAATTGCCTGATAGTTGAATTCACCACTAATACAAAAACCTCCTGCTGGCGTCATCTTCACCCAGTGCATCTTAAGATACTGCTTATTTTACCACCTAAATTGCACCCTGCCCCTCCCCCTTAAATAAGGGCCATTAAATAAGGGCATTCTCTTACCAGAGAAATGCAGGTATTAATCATTTCTGCTTTCCCATTCTTTCTACTATCTATGCAAGTTGATTTCTCCTGGCATTTCAATTGCAAGAGAAAGGTCCATAGTTTCAAATATTCCCCTAGAGCTAACAGAACACTTAGAGCATGAAAACTCTTCTAAAAAAATACCACCTTTTGGGGAGTAGAAAAAGAATAAGCTACCTAATGTCACACGACAGATTATAAGGGGTTAGCTAAAAGTGAACCCATTTTTTCTCTGAAGGTGTCTGCCTTTCAACAGCACCTTCCAATTGGAATATTGTATGAGCTTTAAAATATTAATTAATCTATTTTCATACAATTTACACTACCCATGGGCTACTGACGGTCAGTAAAAGTAGTCACACATGAAGCAAAAGGAATACACACAGATAGTGATTTGCCCAAAATAGTAAGCAGAGACTCTTTCAACATAGCCAGAAAAAAGGCAAATCTTTCCATGTCCCAGAATGCACCTTAACTGCAAGACTATCCTTAGATGCAGCTTGGTCCTTCATAGGAAGGATTAATCAAATAATATCGTATTTCCTATATTAAATGTCTTTTACTGCAGTGGAACTTCATTGTACATATATCTGTAGGTAGAGGCAAGTTATAAATAATTAATACTATTACATACGATACGTATCAAGCCTGCAATAAATTATGTATGCCTGTCTCATAAGGCATCTGTTGGGATACTGTAATGTAATTTAGCAGATAAAACACACTGATTATTTAAAAGGGTTATCAAATTTTGAAGCTACATTAAATTATACATTGAGTCATTGTGTTTGTGGAGGTGCACATACTCCTATAGTTTCTGTATACAAATCAATCATATTGTCTGTTAAGCCCCTACATGTGCACAACGCAGAGCACTAGACTGTGCAAGGAGTCAAAGCCCAATACAGCATAAAATAAATGGGTTTTAACATGCACTCCGGGCTTGGCCCAAAAAGCAGCATAGATGTACTACTGACATTTTCTAGGAAGAAATACACAATTCAGGAATGCGTTTTTTTTTTTTCCAAACTGAATTTCCAAACTGAAATAGCAGCTCACCGTACATGAGCACACGTCCATGCCTGCACGTTCATCTGAGTTCTCACCCACTTCTGCTGCAGACATACTATATCGCTTCCAGCACATCAGGTGTTTGGACCTCACTGAGCTGTTTGGCTGGTTCTTCATTGTGGAAGCAATACGGCAACGATCATTCCACAGAGAACAAGCACTTCAGACAAAAATAATACAAAAGAGCACTCTCCTCATATTACCCATTCATGGTATTTCTGATCCATCTGACACTTTATAAGGCTAGGTGAAAGCTTCTTACACACAGTTCTGCCCATGCTCTCTGGTCCTGACCTCCATCCCAGTGCTATTTTCTCTAATGCAAGGGCTGTGAGGAAAAGTCTGACAGGTTTTCTAATATGTGCCAGCTGGGACCCAGCAACCTTTTTTGTTTTGCTCACCAACAAGAGTTTATCTGGATACTCAGGTCTTGCAATAAGAAAACAGCTAACTCTGTGATACTGTATTATTTATGCTGCTGGCTGAATAAACGATCATTGATCTAGTCCATTCACATTGCCAGTACAAAAGAGCATGAAAGCTTTCACCCTGAAGAAGTGTTAAAAATCCTTCATACAGGACAAGGGTCCCATGCACATCCAGTGCACCATACACACACAGCCCTACCATAATTTCATTAACTGACAGAATGGTTTTCTTCAGATTGTGTTCAGTACATGGTCACTCAATTTTAGAGGGCACCATCAGAAACAGAAAAGATACTTAGGAGCATGAGGATAAAAAAAATATGAAGACAGGAGAGATGACTTCCATATAGAAAATCCTTGTTTTACCCAAAATAAAGGATACTGTGGAGGCACAATAAACAATGAAGCATATATAGCACACATCTGTCACACCTTTCACATAGTAGGAACAAGAAAACTAGGATATTTTTACATGATGCATAATTACCTGTGGAACTCACTACCACAGAGTAACACCGAATGCCAGAGGCACAACAGTATGCAAAATAAGGTCAGGCATGTAGGCAGATAATGGAAACTGCTGCAGTCACAGCATATACTTATTAAACTCATTTCTAGAAAATACCCATAAACCCTCTAAAAGAGTTTAGAAATACTTAGAAATACTAAGAAAAGAGGATTGCCAATGCAGATGCAGTGGTTGGAGTGAGAACCTCCATCTTCAGCTCCCCTTTTATATGTCAATTGTAGCAGCATTACCAATATACTAATTTTAATAGCAGTCTGTCTGAGAAGTACCACATCTGATGGTCTTCACGCCAGATTGAAAACTGACATTTTTCCTTTATGAATGTTACCTTTGCTACTGACATTTATTGTATATTCCTCCATATGACAAATGAGAATGTCAGGTCACAGCAGCATGCCTGTTTTGGCTCCCTGTTACTTCCAGGCTTAAAGGGAAGGCTCTCCTTGTTAATTACTATGCAAAGTGAGATCACAGAAAGATAACAACAAGTAGCAGAGAAGTTAATATATTTAGCTTTTTTGCTGCACAGGGAGGCTCTGCCAACTATGAGGGGTCTGAACTACCACTAACCTTTCTGCACTTGAGTTCAGCTCCACTATTCCCCACTGCAGGTCTCTCTCCCTTTTTTCTGCAAGCACCTTGCTTATATCTTCACAGGTTTTCCTACAACATCATTACTTGCTCAGAAGAAAAATGTGAACAAAAGTTAGCTAATCATTTCCCAGCTCACTAGCTCATCCTTAGAAAGGATCATAATCCCACAGGAATTACAGACCAGGATCTCCAGATTCTATGTTATCCACTTGTGTTGCTCAGGGAGGGCTGCTCTCATCACTGCAAGACCTGGTGAGCAGAGAGGATGATATACCATTTCTATTCCTAGTTCTGCCACTAGTCACTCCACCTTCCCTTAAAAACATTTACACATGTGTAGAAATGCTCAAACAGTTCCCTCTAAGCATAATTCCAATTAAGCCCCAATTATGGTTTTCTAAGACACAGAGAATTTGTACGAGCTTGATCTATCAGCCAGCAGAGATCAGCACAGAGAAAGAGCAACTCCACTCAAAGGCACTGATTCATCAGTGACCTATTTAATCAAAGGTGAGTGAATTTTAATTTATTTTTTTTTTAGAGTTTGTTTGGTTTGGGTTTGTGTTTTTTATTTTTTTTTATCCCCTTCATAATTTGCAGAAACCACCTGCTCCTGTTTCCCTGGGTGGATCAAATCTCTATGAGCTTGGTCCACGAGTCATCTATGCCCACATGAAGTAGTGCCAGATAGTACTATGGACCACACTAAACAAGTCCTAAATAACCACATCTCTTCAGATTAATATTCCTAAGTATTCCTGAAAAGTAATTTTCACATTTTCACATTCACTCAGTGGTGAATTATCTTGCAGTTACTAGGTGGAGCTGGAGCACACATAAGAGCAGCTGAAGTTATGTAGATTTAGGATAATACCTTAGTGGTGCACATACAGCCTGTCAAGAAAATAGAATTTTTAATCTTCAAAAAATTACTTTTTAGCAAAAATTATAATACTGAAGTATCTATATTACCAATTGTTACCAGAGGAAATCAGATCCTTAAAAATTCAGTCTTAATGACAGACTGCTGAAGCATATATTTCATGATATATCACAATCTGTCCTCCAGGCTAGAGAGGTAGTGCGGACTGGGAGTTAGTGGCCACAGGGCACCAGAGAGATGGCTGTCTGGCTGCCAGTCAGAGCACACTAAGATAGGAAGCCACCAAATAGCTGATGCTCTAGAGGCACTGTCACACCACATCTACACTGCAGTAACTACATTATTAGTCAAAATATATTTATTTTTGAAGGAATGAATTCATATTTTCTATGAAAAATTGTTTTTGCAGCTTTTTTGACAAAAACATATATTGGGCCAACAGTGAATATTTTTACATTTTTCCATTTTAAAGTAACTTGCTCTAAAATCTTGAATGACATTAGCTCAAGTTCCTGAAAATCTTCCTATTTATGATGGTACTACTGCTTTGACCCTTATTAAACTTAAACAGCTGTTAGGTGTGAGCTTCTGACATGCTGAAGGAGGCTGATAGATCACTCTGGTCCAGAACCATCTGTGGGTTCTGTCTTGCTCTTTGGTTCATTTCTGGGTTTGCACTTGTACAGGGGAAAAAGTTAATTTGGTGGAAAAAAAGAGCAGTTTCCTTCAGGAGGGTCTAGGAGCACTACTCCTCAAGACATTAGGAATTAATTGGACAAAGACAAGGAACAGAGACAAAATATTATAACAGGTGATCCTAATGGCCCTGCCTGACCATGTTTGTATCTCCATGGTACTTGTACTTCCCTGCTCTTCCCATTCATGCTCCTTCCACACCCCTGCAGCACAGACACTCCTTGCATCTTTCTCAAATGGCCTTGCAATGCCTCACACTGGACACTGCACCCTTTCCTTTCAAATTACAGGAAAGGGCATGGATCTTCTGTACCGCTGAGGCCAGGCTTCCTGGCTCTCTTAGGAGCCAGATACATCTCTGAAAAAGGTCAGTAACTTCTGTACCTACCTCTTAGAAAGATCATATGTTGCCATTTTGGCCATCATACAGAACCTCAATCTAAAGCATGATCCAGCGAGGTGGTTAGTAACCTCAATTCCTTTTAAGTTTGTGGTTTTATACTGAAAACAAAATGAGTTTCCTGCTTACTCACAGTAATGTTATTTCTGTGCTTGCAGAGATATGCAACAGGAATTAAGGAAGATCAGCAACTCTGAAGAGGAGTCTGGCTTCAGACCTTTCAAGCTCTGTGCACAAGGACTACGTAGTCCTAATTCCTGTACTAGGATGGACATGCTTGGGATAACCAGCAAAAAATAATAAAATCACAAGAAGAGTTAGATAAAGCTATTTCCTACATAATAATCTAACTAAAGATATTTTATCTGTTCAGTAACAGACCCAACCCTCAGAGCCTTGTCCAAAACCAAGTCAACTTCTGGAGACGCTTGTTTTAACCCAGAGTGCCTCTCGTATGCTTTTCTTTTCTACTTTAAAAACTTAGTCACACACTTTCTCTTATGTCCCCTTGGCTGAAACATTGCCCACTATTGTAGCAAAGCTATGCAAGGTCCTGTGGGTCAGCTGATCAACACTGAAGGACAGGAGGGGAAAAGTCCCCAAATTCTCCTGAAACAAAGGCAATTTAAAGAGTTAGGAAAGCCGTATTGAAAATTTAAGCTGCTGCACGGCCCTGGACATTACATTTCTACTTTTACAAGAAGCTGTGGAGGACTTCTACTGAACAAATTTAGGCACAAACGTATCACACACCTTATCCAATCTTGAACCTTTTTTTGCACATAATCACAAATTCTGATTAATAATCTCACTGACAGACAGAAAATATTATTTATGAAACCTGGAAAGGGAAAGTAGTTTCCCTACAATAATCCCAGACGCCAGTGGCACAACCTTGAACCACTCCCTACTTCTACCAAAACCCTGCCAGAGATGCAGCTTTATTTTTCTTCAGAGCAAGTGATTGGGATTTTGGTTTGCTAATTAGTGCTGTGGCATTTGCTCTTCTAACGCTGCAATTAGTGCAGGTTAAGGCTAAAGAGTTCAACAAGTTACACTGCACAGCACATTGGCACTTCATTGGAAATCTGCAGAAATATTTACTGTGCAGGATCTACTCAGCCTGCTAGACTGGGCATGACCAGCACCTTCAAGAAGACAAGAGGAAGACCACAAACAGTACCTTATTCCAGTACAAAAGATTTCCATCAGGAAACCAGAAAAGGAACTCATATGTACATTTGAAAATCTATGGAATAAAGTCAGCCACCTTCAGTGGAGTTTAGCAAGTACAGCTCCATGTCAGGAGAAACTGCGGGTGTGAAGTGTAATTACTTTATTTTTTTCCCCTCCAAACCCTGTTTGTGTTTTACAAACTAGGACTGACATGAGAACAAAGAGACTGAAAAAAAAGCAGGTAGGAGCTATGCAAATAATGAGCAGTTCTGTTTTATCATCACTGCTTGTTTGAAAACCCAGTGTACAACTAGCTGGAAAATGCAGGGGCTGCTAGACTATGAAGCAGACCTGAACTAACAGCGAGAGCAATAGCTAAAATACTCTGCGCAGCCAGTTTATTTATCTTTATCTACAGCTTACATGTTTTTTGCAAAAAATATAACTGCCCATGGAAACAAAATCGTCTGCGTTATTCTGCATCCAAAGGCCTCATGGTATTTTACAAAAGAAAGCAGCACCATTAACTACTGTTTTACAAAGGAGGAAACCTTAAAGCATAATGATGGTCTCAGACCAGCAGTGGCAGAGTTTAGTTCTGCTGTTCTAGCCCTTGCCCCTGCTGTCTTTCTCAAATCTCTCTCGTCCTTTTCCAAGTATGAACAAAAATTATTTCTTCAAGGCTTCAGTGAGACTGAGCAAGCGATAAATGCAATTTAATCTAAAGATGGCAGGACATAAGATCTAGAGAAGCTGAGCAGATTAGTCAGCCATCTAGCCACTAAACTCTAAAAAGGTTCATGGCAAAACACACACAACAAAAGCAAAACATTTTGCTGCCAGTTAAACATAATACACCACATTCAGGATTCTTATGTAGATTAAATAACCACAGGATTCACCAATGCAGGATTTGCATTTAATTCAAATAGCTATTTAACATTTCTCAGGAAATTATAAAGCAGTCTTTGTATAAATAAGAATCATTCCATTGGGAAACTTGTATCACTGAGGCCTGCTTAAAACTTTAACACGGCATTGAAGAGGTTATCAACAGTATTTGATCAGGATGGTAAAAAGACATTGAAACTGGCACAAATGTGCATCTGCTGTGTCTAGAGAGAGCACCACCACAGATCACGTAGGCCTGCCCTGTTTCCTCCCTCTCTCCTTGCCTAATTTGGACCTAATTAGAAAGTTTGAGAGATGCCAAAACAGCTCCCCCACACTGAGCTGCTATTACCGTACAACAGTTTCTGTTCATCCCCTGTAGCTTGGCTTCAGCATGCTGCAAATCATAAACTCACCATTTTCCTCTACGAGACCAAACAGCAGCTCAGGAAGGCAAAGGAATTATCAGCTACCCAGGACTACAGTTGCCCAGTTCCTCGTGTTATGAGAGCCTACTCTCAGTCATTTCTCAGTTTGCCAGGCTATGAAAACATGACTTGGCAGATTCTACAGTTTTCTGTGAGGAAGCTCTAGGACTTTCACGCTTTGGAACAGGAACTTGAATTTAGCAGATGCATAGCACAGGTACCAGGATGCAACTTGTAGGCCAAGTTCTTGTATTATAAAAAACTTCTTGGTGACTAATACAAGTATAATGCTATTAAAGATCAGTAGCTGTGCTCTAGGATGGAACTCTCACAGCCTTGCCCATGGCAAAATTAGTTATTAAATATCTTCTTAGACCAGAGTGAAAAATTAAGGTAGCGTTTCGTACAGTGTTGCCAAAAGTTACTCCTTGTAGGTTTGGCCACTTATCTCCTCCTCTCTCCTCTGCAGAAGACCTAGCAGTTATGAGGCTGCCATTAACTAATTAATCTTTAGATCCTGTTAAATGCAACATGAAATCTCACCATAAAATTTCAAGTCCAATACTTAGGATGCTCACTCAGTACGGTGAGGATTGAGGCCCAATCCCTTCCCTCAATCATGCAAAACTGAAGTGCTCTGTATGAGAGTCATTACAACACAGTTTGCTTTTTTGAGGTGTGCAGTATATGTCTGTGTCTCTCTACATCATGTCACTTCTCATGAAACATTTTATAAATTCTTTCCTTTGTAATAATGCTGAATGGGAACATTTTTGAAATTTCAAACAAATTTAATGGAACAACAATCTTGCTTCCCACCTAGTCATCTGCAGCATTTATGATGGATAATCTGGAGAAACAGCTGAGGTATTTCCACAGCCAGAAAACAAAAACGTGCAGAGCCTAGGATGAAAATACCTGGCAAGAACATCTTGGTTTTGTGTATGTTGTTCTTGGTAGTGAAAGATAGGTGGAAGATATATGCATTAAACTAAACTAGAAAAGGGAAAAAAAAATTAAGAATGATGCTGTACCATTCTTCCTGGTGCATACAGCAGCTCTATGCTGTGGACAGAATACCCAGAGCTACATGTGTGAAATTTTGTAATGCTCGAGGTCTACAGATCAGGAAGAGTCAAGTTCTATATGCATCCAGGAAAGAAAATCATGAGTTGTGACAGAAGCAGAGGATTTCAAGTTGGTGACACTCTTCCAGGTGTGCCAAGAGAGCACCCAGGCTCTCAATGGGCCACAGGTAGCCCTTCCTTGCACACTGACATGGATGTGTTCATCCCAGACCCAGCTTCTCCACAGGAAGCTGCTGCCTCCTTTCCAAGGCACCCTGCCTTCAGGGCAGGGTGAGCCTGGAGGCAGCAGAAGAATGAGCATCAGTGACACAAGGCCCTGAAGCCCTGGCAAAGGGAGAAAGGACAGGACTGAGCAGCTCTCTGTGATCCTGCAGGGCTGCATATCAGTGTATCCTCCATCCTGGTGCCTCAGAGTCCTTAACTGGCTAAAAATACCCCCAGGAATCCTCTTTAGAGGTGCAACATGGTTAGCACAGGCCCTGCTACACAGTTTGAAATGGACACACCAATGGAGTCAACTGCCAAAACTCACCATCACCTTCCTGCATCTTCACACTCTGGTTCCTAGGTGCCCAAAAATTCAGTACTCCCATTTCTGCTTAACCCCATTTCTTTGGACCCTCATTTCAAACAGAGAGGTCTGTGTTACTGAATTAGAGACCAGAGTTTATGTGTATTTGTCCTGTCAACTTCGTCACAGTAGCTTCTGTACAAGTCTGGAAACACACTGGCATTTACACTGCCATGAAAAACACAAAGTATTGGAGTGCTTCAATGAAGAGGTAGCCTTAATAGCTTTCAAAGCTGAACTAAAGCATGGGGGAAAGAAACCTCTTCATTAAAACCACTTAGCTGTCAGTGCTGGCCCCAGAATTCTTCTCTCTCCTATTTTTATTAAATTATTATTAATAATACAGTTCTTATTGAGGAAGTAACTGCCATTCACTTGGTTTTAAAAAAATACAAGAAAGCAGGGAGTATTTAGAATGCTGCTGCAACAGTAAATATCACCTCTGGCATATTTGTCCTGGAAGAACAGAGCACGATTTGGAATACCTAATTGAAATGTGCTACAGGAGATAAGACTGGCTGCAGAGACTGACATTTAAAAGCAGGAGACACCAAACAAGACATGAAATATCACTGTTGCTGCCTCAAAGCAGAAAGCTACTTTCACAGAACTGAAGGTTTCTCTTCCTCACCCCTTCCCCCTCTCCAGCTCTGATAGACACAGCAAACAATTAACCCCTTCCTTGATGTTGCCAGTAATAACACCCCCACAAAAATATTCAGGGTTGCTATGACTTCGTGTAGTTGTTCTCCCCTGCAAATCATGCAGCCCTGCATGAATCAGCTTGTCCTCCCTCTTGCCATTCCCACTGTGCAAAAACTATTTCTTCCCTGCCACGACAACGTGTCAAATTCCAGCACACAAAATGCTGGAAACAAGGCTCTCTTCCTGCCCAACCCTGCATGGCAGCCTGTGCACCTTTATCTGCTTCTGCCTACTGGCCTCTGAAAAGAAGAGCTGGGAAGCTCCTTCTCAGCTGGAAGAGAACCTAGGGATAGTGCCAAAAAAACAGAGCTCAGAAAAAACCCTTGGCACACAAGTGAAATTATTAATTGTTTGGCTGCTCAGGCTTTTGCTGCCTTAGTCAGAAGGAGTACTGGTGCCTTTGAGCCATCTGATCTGGCGTTGTGGGCAAGCAGCAAGTGAAGTAAATCCAGCAGATTACACCAACCACACTTCTAGCAAGGACTTAATTAGAAAGTTACAGTTCATTAAAAGAGATCAATTAATTTCAACTACATATTTTTTTTCTATGCCAGGATACCAGGGCAAAGATTGGGATGCATACCAGAGCCAAGCACCTTGTGCTGCTCAGTGAAACTTCCCAGTGTCCTTGAAGGAACAACCCTGGTTAAAAAGCAGTTTTGAAAAAGCTGTCAGAAAACATCCTCTGGAGTTTCTGAGCCATTAGACTGTCCATGCCAGCAGACTGATCACCAGTTTTGAGCAAAATGGGAAATCCTAGCCCAAGAGTAGTGAGATATTTTTAGATTTAAGATTTAGATTTTTGGTTTCAGGTTACTGACCAACACTTACTTTCACTTAGCTGCAGCTGGTATCTCCCTGCTTCCCTGAAACAGGATGGGCCAAAAAAGGAGGTTCCTTTCGGTCGAAGAGAAGATACACATTGTGAAAAGGTCCACTGGTTAACCAAAGAGACTCAGCAGACCTGAGTGTTTTCTTGAAACTATTCTAGTTGCTCCCGAGCAGACAAATTGGCACTGCACAGCACGTACTGCCAGCTGAGAAGGTTCTGCTCTACCTTATAATTATGAACATTAAACAGCTGTGCCTTTACATGAAACCAGTTTGGAGATCAGCTTGTGGCATATATTCCACTCTCCCTTAATGGCTTTCCATTGCAGGATTAAAAAAACAAAAAAAAGCCAAAAAAGCAGTTTTGTGATGGTTTGTGGATCTAATGAACTGGTTTCTCTCCCTCTAGATAGTCACTGATCTTAGGCTCTCTGGAGTAAGCTCTTGGCAGCATTCTGTGTGCAGAGCAAAGTACAAGGGATAGAGCACAGGACTGGAGCCAATAGGAAATAGAGGAATGCAAACAAAGCATAAAAACAACAACAACAACAAATTTCATAAACATACTAGCAAATGGTGAGATTTCAGATCCCACCTCATTGTCATAACTTGAGAGGAATGGGGGGGGGGGGGGAGCACAACTGAAAACATATACACAAAGTTAACAGAAGTAACAGAAGACTCCTGCCCCTACAAGCTAATTGTTCCTCAATCGGTATTCACTCTGTGTTCTTAAACAAAATAAAAAACAAACAAGTAAATAAGAACCTTCTAAACGTCTCATTTTTCAGTTAGGACTTTTAAAGAGGTTTTGCTGGAGTGCATGTTGCTTTGCTTTCCAAAGTCTCAGAAGAGCAACCACTGATCTGTTCTGAAATAGAGGTGCAACAATTGCACTGCAGGCCAAGTACATTACCAATGCAGCAAGGAGAACGTCTGTTCAGCTGACTGCTTACCTGCACCAGTTAGAAGGATGGGACTGTCTACACTGCTGTCTACACTCAGCTTTGAGACATCTGTCAGACCACAGGTCAATCTACCCTAACATTCCTGCTCTGCAGCAAGCCATAAATAGATGTCTAAGGAAGAGTAAGAACAGTGCAAACAAACAATAGTTCTGTCCTCCCACTGTTTTCAACTCAGACTTGCTGTGCAGGTTGTCACTCCCTTGCATTCTGTAGCACACGATGTACTTCTCTTCCTTTAAAACCCTATGCCCAATTCTGTAGCAATTTTGTCCACAAAACTCAATACACAGAAATAGTGAACTCTATGGACCCTCAAATAGCACTTTCAGGTGGAAAGCTTGATATACAACATAACACAGAAGAGAAATACTAAGAAGGCTCATCAACTCTTGGATCACAGCATTTCAAAGATGCATGATAGAAATACTGCTCATATGATAGAAATATCTCTCATACTATGCACCCCTGCCTCATAATCAATAGTTTCACAAATCAAGTGAGGTTTGTCTTGAGAATGTCTTAACTGTATCCCAAGAAGATATCCAAGATAACTACATGCAGACCAAAGACTAATGGCGGATGCTGAAGGTGTGCAATTCTTTTCACAAGCAATTACCTGGTCACTTAAGGATTTGTAATAGTGAACAAGTGCCCAACACTTTGTTTTCTTGTTCCTCAGCAATATGGGTCACAAGTTTCCAGTAGAAGCTGCCATTCAAAGCAGGTGGCCAGCTTCTCTGTATGTAAGCCCAGCCCTGCCAGGATTGCCATTCTTCTCTTGCCCTCCTTCAACTCCAAACTGAACAAAAAATTCAGTCCCTGCTCTGTGGTTCACAGTGTTTGGATGTGCTACAAGCACACAGTGGGCTACTTCCAAATCAGGGAAGGAGAATGAGAGGCAGAGGGTGCTCCACACATCCCAGTACAATATTATCATGTTTGAGATCCCTGTTAGAAGACAACTTGCCGACACCATCTCTCAGTACCTCAGTAATCTCTTCAGTACCAATTTCTGTCACCATAACCTGACACCACATGGAACACACTGCAAGATTGGAAAATCTGACACAGGACAGAAACAAAATGAGTGCAGTGGCATCAGCCAAATCGGGAGAGAAAATACTCCTCAGATTACCTCATCATCTGCCTTGGCTGGCTCACCTATGGGAGCAGAAGTACGAGGAAGCATGTTAGCAATCTTTCTCAGAGATCCAAGTGTAGTTACACTACTGGAAGACAAGGCAGGGATGATACTGGGGTTCAGATACATTGGCAGATTGACAGTCCTAAATTGGCTCCAGAGCAGTCATCCACCAGGAACAAGGTACAGTAGCATAGCAGAGTATGCAGGAGCCCAAGAAATGGTGAGAGAGATAGGGAAAGAGCATATGAGCATATGCCTGAGTATGATAGCCTGCCTATGCTTTCCCTATTCGCAGTTAATATTACAAGCTCTTCATTTTTACAAGTTCCGAACTCATCCCATTTGAATTTGAAAAGTCTCTAGTCCAACAGTGAGAGATCCCTGAAACTGCTGCTGGGGCTTTACTGAGGCACAAGTTCATGTCCTCAGCACACCAGTCCATGCTCTTGGGTATCCTATATACACAGATTCAAGTAAAATCATACCTTATTCTCTTCAATCTCTTCTATTCATCCTTTTCCTTTGTTCTTCTATTTTAAATAAATAAAAAGCTTCCTTGCCAGTCACGTTCCCAGAAATGACTGTTATGTTACAAATGGTTTTGGAAGTGCTCACAAAGCAGGTCCTTCTACAGGAGCATGAAGACAGCTACGCATTTTAGGTACCAGTTTGAAGTATTGCTTACTTCCTGCAGCCCCTGCTTGATTCTGCATTCCCTAGGATCACTTCAAATTAGGGTGACCTCAGCAGCTATTTCAGGCTCATGCTGCAGTGGGGCTGGTGATCTCCTAGTTTTAATGTCTCTGCTAATTGTGCAGGAAATAGGGGAAGGATGTGGGGGGCAAGCATGCAAACATGTGCACTGTGCAGTGTAAACTTGTCCACCTTATTTCTCAGTAGCTTCCAGCTCTTCTTCCCCTTTTTTTGGAACTGCTTATGGATGTTGACAGGAAGGGAAGGCAAAGGGAAGAAAAAAAATTGAAAAGAGAGAATTAATCCCAGCTATACACTTATTTTTCCCCTCTTACCGAAATCCTCCCCAGTGAGACCATGGTAGATTGATGTGGCTCTAGAAATAGACTGAACAATTAAAATGAATTCGCCAGAGTACTTCAAAGAAAGCAGCCCTCCTGGAGAGGGAACTTCCTCTCACCTCCAGACTTGAATCCTATTGAAGAAGTGAGCATCCCTGTATATCAAGATAGCCTAAGCCAACAGGGATCGGCTTTCATTACCCATGAAGTCTCCCTGTTTCCATGTATCTGTACTCTACTCCCTATTCATCCTTACAGAGACGACTTCCTTTCATATGTTTGACTAGTATCAGCCCTTTCATTGCCTTCACTTCACAGGATGTTGGAGATTCTCCCAGCTGTGCAGAGTCATTTTAGGTCTACACAAAGCACACCCTAGCGAATTAATTTTAGTCATTCAGTGAATCACTATGGGAGACCACTAATATAAACAGTGCAACTGAGAAAGGAGAGGAATTAGGGAACTACCAGGCACTCCACGAGAAGCATGGAAGTCCCACAATATCAGACAGAAGGAACCAGGGGAAGCCAGAAGGGGAAACTAAGAAACAATTAATAGGACTGTTAGGTTTTTTGTTGGATTTTATTGTTTGCTTGGTTTTGTTTAATAATACGGGATAAGAATCAAAGCAAGCATATTTCTGGGTGAATCAACCTCACCATTAAAATGCACAGATTGTCTACCTCTTGCAGCCAGCAGCAAAAAAAGAAACTAGTAAGCAGAGGTCAGCACCACTGTGAGGTTGTGACACACCATTATTTGAGGGCATAAGCAGTAGGATTGGCTTTCCATTCTCTCCTACTGAAAGGCTAAGAAGCATCAAGAAAGAATCAACAGACCTGAGACGGCTGTGGCATTAAGACTTTTCTGGCATGAGATGACCTTTCAGAAAAACAGACTGGAAACACTGATAGTCGCTGAACACAAATGCAATTACATGGTGCTGCCAGTCAGAACAAATACGCGACCACACTGTGTTGCAGCCAGGTGAAGCAGAACAGACCCGGCCCAGGAGGCTAGGCCATAACCAGCAACTTTAGAGCCCCTACTGTCATCCAGGCTTTTCTTTCACTCCAAATGACTCAGTGCAAGTTGTCTGATATTCTAAGGATGTTCCTGTCCTCACTTTTAAGCTAGGCTTGTTTATTGTAGGATGTCTTTTTTTTGCCCTGGGTTATACCTCTGGGTTTGCTTTTGCATTCTGAGCTGTGCCTGTTACCATGTTATCACACTAAGGCTGAGGAATGCCTTAGCTCCTTACTGGGGATGAGAGAGAGGATTTGTTTAAGGACGGAAAGATGACGAAGCTCATGTCCAGTTCTCACCTACTCCTACCCTCTTTAATACATAGCCATGATTGTGCTGTCTGTGACATCCAGTTTGGCCTGGGCCTCAGTGTACACCCAGGTACAACCTGCCTTTTACCAGGAGACAGAGAGGAACAGCAGGTAAAACAACATGAGGACACCATCCATCTGTGGTGCTTTCCTACATCTCCACCCACACGGAGCTGCTAAGTAAACACCAGCTTACACAGTCGTGACTGCCAAGCTTAGTAGGTTGTTCTCCCCAGTATCCTCCTGTCTATAGGAAGAAGATTTGCAAGTGAAGCTTTGGCCATTCATTATGTATCATTGCCCCATACCTCATACCCCTTCATGAAGTCTGTGGCCAAAGAGGGTCCTCTTCCTGCCCTCAGCCTCTCTCCACCTCTCCTCTTCATCATCACCTTTTTCACCTGCATTTTAATCTCAGCAGTGTCTGTTAGTGAGCCAAAGCTCACTGAAGTTAATGAACAGTTGAGATCAGTTCAACAAATTCAGTGATTCTTTAAAGGAGAGAGTCACGCAATAGAGCACACCACCATCCCAACTGAAGTCTGACAAGTAGTTTGTACAGCCATGGCCTTCCTCTAAAGCCTGGGACTGGGTGCTAGGAAAGGTGCTTTCTATTCCTGGCTTGGCTGAAGACACATACAATGACAGACAAGCCATTTAACCTCTATTTGCTCTTCCTGCCTAAATAATACTAAAAAAATAAGTGATCATCTATGACTTTGTGACTCAGCTGTATCTAGAGGACAGCTAGAGGTTCATGGAAGTCATGGGCGCAGAAGGCCAGTCCTTCGCCTTATTGCTGGAGACAATTCATGTATCAGCCAACTCAACATCAGAGAGCCCCTCCCCCCTAAGTCACTGAAGTCTTCACAGTGCTCCAAACAGCTGCAGATGAAGGTGTCCTGGTTTTGGCTGGAATAGACTTAACTCTTCTTCTTAGTAGCCAGAACAGTGCTGTGTTTTGGATTCAGTATGGGATTTGGTATGAGAAGAATGCTGATAATACACTGATGTTTTCAGTTGTTGCTAAGAGATTAAGGACTCTCCAACTCCCCATGTCCTGCTCGTGCACAGGTGTACAAGAAGCCGGGAGGGAGCAGAGCCAGAGCACCAGACCCAAACTGGCCAATGAAATATTCCATATCATGTAACTTCATGCTCAGTATATAAAGGAGGGTCGGCCAGGAAGGAGAGGGTTCTCTCTTGCTTCCGGTATTGTGATTGCAGGATTTTGGGACTGCTAGCTGTGAACGGGCTGGGTATCAGCCAGTGGGTGGTGAGCAATCGCATTGTGCATTACCCATTTGTACTTTCTATTGCTGTTATTGGTTTTTTTTATTACAATTATTACACTGTTTTTATCTCAACCTACGAGTCTCCCTTTACCCTTCCAATATTTCCCCTATCCCCTGGGCAGGGAAGGGTGTGCAAGCAGCTGCGTGGTGTTTGGCTGCTGGCCAGGTTTAAACCAGGATGGAAGAACAACTAATAACTCTACTGTGTGCCATTGTAGGGCTTCCAATCTCGTTTCCTGACAATAGATCTTTCTTAGGTCCATAAGGGTCTAATGAACACTGTCAAACTGAGCTGTAATAGGTGAGCTACTAGCAGTGTAGCCAGACAAACCAGACCAAATGGCTTCCAGTAATGAGCCTCCTGGCCATCAGGGGACAAGGTCTCCAGTAAAAGTTAGGAACTTCAGAGAAACCCTGAGGTGAAGGTTCAAGCCTGTCCCTAGGTAACATCATACAGGAGAAGCCAGAACTGCTAAGAAATTACAAGTTTCTCTGGAGCCACTTCTGGAAGGCCAAGAAGCTCATGCAGGAGTGTGAACATGCATGTCATCACTTCCCTCTGGGAATGCAGTGCCACATTTTGTTGTTTTGTTTCAGGTTTTGCGGACTTGACCACCTGGAATAATAAAACAGATGGAAGCTCTGAAGTTATAGGACAAGAGCAGCATGTGAAAGTGAACAGTGGAGACAAAGCAGTGTGGCAGGGAAGAGAGATAACTCATGCGATGACGTTCAAAAGAAGACTCTAGGCTGAATGGGAGGAAGAGTTGCCAGAATCCTTGGTACAGTGAGGAGCAGAGCATGTAATGAAGACAGGAAGATATCTGAGCAGAACACAAGGAATGGAGCAATGAAATAAAGAAAAATCTCCCTCTGAAAGGACAGTGCCTTTCAGAGTCAAGCACTTATGATCCTGCTTAACAGAAAGAACACTTTCACATCCATTCAAGCAGCTATGCCTCTCTCCAGGGCTGGGCACAGTTTCATTCATAACGTATCTCCAGCTGGGTCTGGATGCCCAGGCCAGTACCCAGAGCAGGACTTAGCATGAAGGTGAGAAAGGATTTTTCAGGTCTCTCCTCTATAATTAGAACTACATGATCTTCTTAGCAAGAAGAAAAACGTACATGGATCTCTAATACTTTTTCCTAATACTGGGAGTAGAAGCGGTGACTAAACCCCCAGCCTTTCCAATGAGAAATATACCCATAAAAATTCTTTGCAGTTCTATTCAAGAAGATCAGAGAACCTGTCAGTTAAGTCTATGCAATTATTTTATTTGTATTTTATAGAGAGTGTAGTATAAAGTAACACTGCAGAAGAACGGGCATAGTAAAAACATTTTTAAAGACTAGGTGCCCAAACTCATAAATCTAAACAATTTTCAAAGGTCACCAATAAGCAAAGCTCCAGATGCTCCTATGCTCTGAAAATGCAGCTATCGTCATGGCTGCCTACCTGCAGAATACCAACACCAAGAAAATCCTGCTAGCCTCCTCTAACTCGCTTCTACTTCCTTTCCCAATATTAGCAAGTGGAGTGTCTACAGGACACTTAACGTCAAAGAGGCTGAGATGGTATATAGGGCTCATTTAGCCTATGTAGGAGGGGGAAAGAAGTTATTTTTCAATTAAATGATAAGACAAACATTTCAAGGAATCAACTCTTTTTTCCTTAACGTATAGCCCTAATTCAGTCAATACACATAATTAAATTTGCTCAAAATTATTAGATAGGCTTTACTTATAAAAGAGAAATAAATGGGGCTGCCAATGTTTGCATGTATCACTATTTAAAATAAAAACCAAAAGTTCTCCTTGGTGTGCAAGCCTGTTTGTGGGTGCATGTGCACACATACTCATTTCAGACAGTTACCTTTTTCAACACACTGAATAGCTAATGGAAGATGCCAGCTAAGTGTACCTAAGAGTTTTTGATGGGTGCTATTCACAACCAACAAACAAGCAGAATTTGGAGCAATAATTGAGTTATTTTCAATAGGCACGATCAGCAATGCCACAGGCAATGCAACAGCACTGCAAAATGCTCTGGATAGAAAAGACTACAGGGAGATTTGCAGAACTGATCAAAGCTCTTTCCTATCAGTAAAAATAGACAGTGAAAATGTCTTCCATTATGAACTCTGCCACTAGGACACATGCAGTAATATATATATTTCCCTTATTGGAAACTATTTGCTTCACTAGTGGTAACAACTGTCACATTTGAAAGGTGTAATCTTAAGCATGGAGGAAATTTTATTTATCAGGAAAAATAAATGTATTTCAAAATTCACCTTTTCCTCCTCTACCTCTACTCCACTCAAATATGATGTACTTCATGTTTTTTATAAAAGAAATAAAAGAACAGCTGAAGAAGGATCCTTGCTGTGCAAAACAGTAAGCTTTCTAGGTCTTACAAAACTAACAGACTCTTACCTATTCACTAGTATACTTACCGTAAGCATTTATAACTAGATAGAGCTGCTCCTAGATACTGCTGAGCATCTCAAAGAATACATTAAACATTACATAGCCCTCCTGTAAAGCAATGATTATTCCTGTTTTTGGAGAGGCACAGAAGGCTGAAGTGACAGAAGCTGTACAATGGGCTGGCAACTGCATCAGGGACAGACAGTGTGGGAAGACAGACAGCCACTGTGGCTGGAAGCAGGGCTGTCCAGCCGTCAGAGGCAGCGACCAGCCTGGCATTTTGAATCCCCAACACCAACGTGCACCGAATTAAGCAAGCTATTGACCTACTGCAGAAACCGCAGAGGTTGCTGAAAACAGAGAGAGATAATCCTTGTTTATTCAGCAAGGCCACTTAACTGGAAGGGGTAACACACCAAGGGCTCACCACAATTAATTGACACATTAATTAACAAATCATTGCCTCTGGCTTGCTTGATGCCAGATGCTGATGGTCCTCGTAGACTCCTTCGCTGCCCACTAGCCACCGCCAGAACATCCCACTGCCGCTCAGAGGCTGTCCTGGGGAGACAAGCACTTTGCAGGAGGATTCACGAGAGAACCTGCTTGTGTAACTTCACTGTTTCAGCCCGCCTGTCATCAAATATCACATCTAGCCCAGGCCTTCTGCAGAAGGAAAGCAGCAGGCTCCATTTAGAGCTCTGGGAAGGCAAAATGGAGGCTCTATGGCAGCTAGGGACCGAGGGAGAATATTAAACACTCCATGCCCAATCGAGCATCTTTTCAAATTAGCCCGACTACCTTATTTGCTCTATTCAGACAGAACAAAGAGCTGAAATGTTACAAAGCATCTGCAGCACTCGAGCCCAACAGGCACCCTCCCCCTCCTACCAAGCTAGGCCATCGCTCTGTAACACTCATGCAGAAAGCAAACGCAGGCAGAATGGGTATGAGCACCTCTCTGCTAATCTTCCACCACACGGTGCTGGTAACATCCCTCGCCACATGCCAGTTTCCAGCAGAACCACTTCAACCATAACAGCTTTCTGTGGCTATGGTCCTTTATACATAAGGCTTTCAATTCAAAAAATCAGGCTTCCCTTTTCAATAAGAACTAGTAAAGAATATCTCACCAGATAAACCACCTGTAATTATTATAAGACACACAAGCCTGATTTTCAAATCAAAATGGGAACAAATGTGTTAAATGCACAGGGGTGGTTTGACTCAATTCAAGGATAAGTGAGTAAAAATCTACAGCTCATGATATATAGAGGGCCAGAGGCTGGAATGATCTCATAGGCCCTTTGCAGCTTTAAATTAATAATTTTATAAAACATTTTTTCTCTGACACTTCACCTCTCCAACCTACATTCACACTCCTCACCCCATCTAGTCAACATACGTCTGTGCCCAAATCAAACCCTGGAAACTACTGCTATGAAACAAATGCATGAATAGCACTCCCTGCTCTGCCCATTGCTATGCACATTCCTCCCAGCCCCAGCTGGTTCACCTAAATGTAAGCACTGGGACTTACTCCAGTATAAACTGAAGCTAGAGTTTTCCACAGAGCAGCCATAAGAACTTTCTTGCAAACAGGGCAGAAAAGTGTAACGAGTTCAGAGCAAGCACTGTTTAATTAGGGCAGTACAAGCCATTGCAGCTTATTCAACATCCTGATCACTCCAGAAGTCCCCTGCAGAGTGGCAAGGCTTGCAGCAGACAGTCCTTTCTCCTGTGGGGTGTTTTGCAATAAGAAAGGAGAAACAGAAGAAAAGTGCATGTGGCAAAAAGGCCCAAGCATGAAAGGAAGGAGAGACTCCTTTGGAATACCAAACTGCGTTTGGGAAGGTAATGGTAATTTTCAAATCAGAACAGCCTTTTCCCTACCTAAATATAACCTAGAAAGCAGGTCATTAGCCTCTGCTATCCATTTGATACCAAACGCCATGAACTTCAGCAGCAAGGAAAAAGTAGCACTGGCATCAGTGATCAATCCATTAAAGGATGTGTCCCCCATTTTTGCTTCACCTCAGATCCAAAGAAACCCCTTTAAGAAAGGCCTGCTGGTAAGCTCAGCAAAAGACACACACAGGGTAAGCCAAGGTGTGACCCTGTGCCTCACCATACTGACACACTCCAAAATTCCCTCTCCTTCCAGCCTACCACTCTCCCCACACTTCTTTGGAAACCCTTTTTTCCTCTTAAAAATTTAGAATAAGTATCTAACATAAAACAACCCTGGAAATGTACGCTTTTTGAAAGATAAAGTTTCAGTGAGTGCTGTTAGTTGATGCATTCAGAAAGACTTACTCTTTCAAAACCATATTTTCAAATGTTGTTCATGAAGGAACTATGACAATATGTTTTCTGATGAAGACTCTTCAAGCTCACCAGTCTCCACTTTCTGGGCTTGCCATAACAGTTGCCTGTCTTCTCAGAGGAATAAGTTGAGGGCTAAGTTGACTTAGTGAATATTTTTGAATGGTTATTCATATTAAATTAATATTGCAATTTTAGAAATAGATAGGAGAGATGACCATATGACCTAAGTGATGTTTACAAGAAATAAAGACTTTGATAGCTTCACATCATGAAGTATGTGCTAAGGAGGGCTCTCAATCTCATTTCAAGTTAATCTAAGGTATATGAGAATCATTTCCAGAGAAGAATCCCAGTTTGAAACAACATCCAGCTCCCCAAGCTTATATTAAATCTCAGGAAATCTGATATAATATAAAAGTAATAAACTGTTGTTGTTGTTAGACTATAAAATTTTGCATTTCTAAGACTGCTCTGTCATCTTAGTAAACAGAATAACATCCAGAAAAAAATAACAAGAAAAGATGATAGTTTGTGGTCCCTTAAGTCTACTGCTAACACGTCTGCAGTTCTCCTAGGCTCTTCCTCACCTTTGCATGAGGCAAAAGAGAGTGATCAAAAACAGCAGAATGTATCCCCAAAAAAGAAAATCGTGTAGTAGTTTTGAATCCTCTGTTATTCACATCAACTTATCCGCTCAGCAGTAAGACAGCATTCAGTTCCCACTGATCTGACCTGCAGTCCCTTCCCATTCATGATGAGTAGCTCTTCATTGTTTGAATGAAAGACCTACTAAAACTGATTTATCCTTTAGTGCCTTCTCTTTGGTTAGTCACATTCCCATTAGGTTTGTTACAAGAAATACCTCAACCTGCTTCCCAAATTCAAACATGCTCAAGGCTGTCAAAAGAGACCGTGTTGTCAAACCTATTAATATATTAGTTACAGCGATGAGTCTCAGCAGCTTTCGCAAGAACCAAATCGCATAGCAGGTCATCAAGACTAGTTCAGACTTCTCATAGGCCTCACTATATTATCATTATATGTAGAGCTGTAAATCAGTTTGAGCCACCTCTGTATTTTCAAAGCTATAAGAAAGATAAGCAAGGGTGACTGAGTTCACGAGGCAGAAACAAATAGCCCTTCTTTAGCTCATCAACCTTCTTACGTACTCTTACCCCTGAGTACCCAGCCCAAAGACCAGCATTCTGACCTGAACCCTCCCTCGTTCACTACCTAAAGTCTTCTGCATAGTCAGTCTCCAAGCTTCTACCACTGCCACATGCACACACACACTGAGCAGCTCTGCAATGTAAGAGTTAATTCGTTCACATCAGCCACAGACTGAAGGACATCCTTGGGCTGCTCTCTGGAGATAAGATCCAGGTTCACTCCTGGGACCAGTGCTTCAGCTCACATGCCTGGCTTCCATGAAAGAGCCTCTGTTCATAGGTTTCTCTTGCTCCCAACACAGTTATACCACATGCCAGTAGCCACCAAGAGTAACAGTTTACAGATAATGTTCATGTTCTGTCCCCCATTTTTGACCCTTGTGGAGAGTCCCTCAGATAGCAACACCACACAGGGCTGCATGACAAACATTTCTTCTCCAACAACAGTGTCCTTTCCTTTCCTCAGCAAAATGCCAAAGGTTTTTCGAAGAGCAAGTGCAAAGGAGCAGAGAAGAGGTTCTGCCTATATCAAGTCCCTTCTCCCTCCAACACTTGACTGGAGGCTAGGAGAGTGTTGGACAGAAATTATACTAGGAAGTGTAATATAGCCTGCCTTGTTTTTATACTCTCCCCAGTATCCACTTTTGAATGCTGCCGCAGATCCAATACCTACTCTGAGCCAGTATGGCCACTCACGTTCATCTCTTGATTGGCAGTTGCCATCAGCTTCACTCCTCTTTTAGGAAAGCCTGATGCAATTCCTTACCTGAAGCAGTAAGCACAAATGGGAGCACTGCAACTCTCACTGTTCTGACCTGGGCCACTGAAACAACTGAAACATTGATCCTGGCTTTTATAGTAAACTGTGACAGGAATATTACAACACCAGCTCCGGAAGAGCCTGAGGCTGAAAACAGACAATGGCTTCAGTATTGCAGGAAAATCCAGCAATGTTTGGGAACTCTACGAGCATCATCTTCGTTTCCAATCGTCTCAGTGTGGGGCACTGTACCATTTGCCATGTTGAAGGAAACACAATGCTCCCGTAACTGGGCACGCAGTGCTTCCTCATTCTTTTAGCCTCAAAGCAGCAAAGGTCTTTGCTCTCCAGCTCTCTGCTTCCTATCTCCATTAAATAACATTTTAAGCTGGGTGGCCTTGTTTGAGCCATTCTCATTAAGCTGTGTAAATACTCAGTCCAGCCAACCATGCTTTCATGGCTGTACCAAGTGGTCACAAAAACTGACACACAAAAGCAAAAAAAAAAAAAAGACATTTATTCCTGTCTGTGAGGGAATATAAGCTTATGGATAACACACAAATGTATGAAACAACACTCTAAGTATCTCGTGATAAGCATATATATCTATGTGTGCTGACAAACACGTTCTTCCACAAACAGCTGCACATTCACACAAACTTATCATGAAATCACCCATCTGCACATTGACATGTTTACTCTCACATTTGCACAAAACTTCACTGCCACATAGTATCACAAACCCGGGCTCATAAACTTACACAAGCAGTGATGTAGACATGCCTTCAAACAGTAATTCTGCCACTTCCCTTCACTTTTTTCTCAACCAAATAGGCACAGGCACCGTTACAGGCACATACAATTCCCATACGCACCCCTAAAGATCCTTCTGAGCTACAGCCACTGTGCAAATTCCAGCTACTCTATGTATGTCTTGAAATGAACTAAAAGGCAATGCCAAACCCTGAGAAAGCAATGAGCACAGCTGTTAAAAACATATGCAAATACATGCATTCCCTTATAATCATAGTCATTCTTAGTAAAATCAGAAAAAACATAAATTTGCAGAAGAACCAAAGCTGAGTAAGAACGTTGTTAAAACAGCGATGACAACAGACTGGCTTGCAGGAGAACTCTTGGGTTGGAAGGAGTCGGTAAGAACATTGCTCAGGATTCAGCTTTAGAGCACATCTCATTTAATACTTACATTAATCTGACTAGACACAGGACAGGAATATGCTAAACAAATTTACTGACATTCAGGTAGGAGGTATTGTTAGTACAAAGGAGGACCAGAATATCATAATGATGGGCTAGATCATCTTCAGGACTGGAATAACAGAAATGGCATGCAGTGTCTTATTGCGCTACTTTTTAACTATGAAATGCCATAGCCACGTCTGTCCTAGATATCCTGTCAGCAGCAATGACAGTTCTCCAGACAAGCCTGGCAGGCTGCATCCCCTCTGCAGCCACCGTCTCCTAGACACTAAAGTGCTCCCCGGCCATAAGCGAGGTTGCCTACCACTGGAGCACATACAGGCTTTCCAAGATGCTAAAATTGGTGGTTTCTGTGGCAACGTCACCCCAAAACCTGTAGCTTCATTGTGTCTTCGTAGCTGAAAACATTTACTGTGCTGAAGAAGAAATAAGGTCCAAGCAAGTTTCCCTTTACAAGTTCCACAGAAGTCACATCAAGGTACCACAGTGAAGCTGGGTGCCTTTTCTCCCTCTTGTTTTATAGAGGCACAGATAAAAAAGCCTCTGATAGCAAACACTGTAATCAAAAGCTTAAGATCACCCAAAAAAAGGCTTCATTTATTTTGCCATTCAGACAGAATTTGTGCTTTTCCTGCAGGCTCCTTGCTGGTGCCCAGTCTCAGAGAAAAAAATGCTCTCAGTGCTGCTCTGACGAAGTGGCCACCAGCACCAGGCCTTTCCATCTCCCCCTGCACCAAGGGGACGGTACCAGTCTCACTACCTCCAAACTACTGGAGGAATTCAGGTGTCAAAAAGCTGCATTATGTTAAGGATGGAGAAGCCCAGGATAGTTTCCCAGTATGCTGGCTGGTCCCCAAATCCTGACAACTCTCAAGTCCATCAGCTTAATTCCACACTGTCCCTGCAGACCAGGATGCTGGAGCCCACGGCCATGGACCAGGCAGTAGGGTGTCACCCCCAGAGCAGGAAAAGTGACAGGGGCCTGCTGGGCGGACTAGGGAGCCTGTAAGGCACAAGGAGAGAAGGAGCATGGGAGCTCAGCACTGCAGGCTGTCTGGCAGGCCCCAGGCTGGGGAATCCATGGAGGCCCACAACATCAGTCCTTCAGGAGCTACCCCAGCCCAAGGGCACTGCACAAGAAACAGTTATCTTCTTTGCCTATACACCACTGAACTCTTGAGCCCTCATCTCAAGAGCAGGCACCATAAGCTACTGTCACCATGTTATACCTGGGGGAACTGAGGCTATGGTTCAATAAGTGATCACCTACAACAAGAAAAAAAAGGCACCAGGACAGAAACAGCCCCTTCTCTCGCTCTGACCACCCATATAGGTGATTTATTCAGAAATCTCTCTTTAACTGGCAATTTGTCAAACAGCAGCTCCCAATAATTTCTCTGGTATCTGGCCTGTATTTATTTTTGCCCTCACTAGACCTCCTCATCAGCATGTTGTCCTCTGTTTCTGAGCATCCTTTTCTCTGGCCTGTGTGTAAGAGGGGCCTCCTATCATATTTCTGCATGCCATCCACAGGCAAAGGCATTCCTGCTTCTCTGAGCAGCACTCTGCTCATCTTCCATGCAGTGCTGCACCAAGCTGATTCTTGCCAGCATCAGGATTCAAAGATAGCAGAATGGGAAGACGCATCCCTGGAACCACAGAGACAGTCCTCATTTTGTATCATGACAGAGGGCCTGAGAGAAACTAATTTGAAGGAGAGGGTAGGCAGGAAGGTAAGAAACAATGGTTCTTCCATTTGATTACATTTCAGAGACAAGATTTTTTTTTTTTTTTTTTAATTCTCCTCTTTCTCAAATATATAGAAGAGCAAAAAGGATAATCTGGAGCTGGGAGGTCTTTGAAATCCAAAGGAACTCCAAAAGAAATTAGAATGAGTTCAATATTTATACAATGCAGCTCTAATTAAATTAACAGTCCTGTAGATGAGCTAGGGAGATCAGCAATCTACTTCTTTCCCTGAACCCTTTTATTCTTTCTTATCACTGCAAAATTTGTAGGTAATTACCAACACAACTGCAGCTTCATCTAAAAAGAAAAAGGAAAACAGAAAAAAAAACCAAATAGAAGTAATAATACCTTGCAAGGAAAAGAAAGTAAATAAGAGTTCAACCATCCTTCCCAGCATGGGTGTCATCAGGTAAATATTTGAGAGCAGCAGTCATCTTTACAAAAAACTCCCTCAAGTTCCTACTCTCATTGGGAGCTACTGAAATAAGATCACTGTGCTATCTCTGATGAATCAGGGAATTTCTATGGTCATATTCAGTATCGACAACCAAATCTCTCTTCCAACCATCCCTCCAGTCAGTGTTATCGAGAGATCTGGACAACTCAGTGTTGCTAACCCTCACTCTTCATCTCTCTGACATCTACTGGAAACTGCAATCCTGAGTTAGGCACTAACCCTCCCACAGCCGTACAGAAAGAGTTGAGTGTCAAAGGGCGGATCTGTTGCATCCCGACATTATTAGATTCCTCACTGTGGGGAGAAAACCAGGTTCCCAAGTCCTGCCCAGTGAGTGTCCTAAACACTAAACTGTAGAGCTATGTTTACGCTTGTATGTTTACTTGCTCTCACTCTACTCCCAAACATCTGAAATATTTAATTATTTCAAGCAGAGAAGAGAATCTTCAGTAATGGGCAAAAAGAGTTATACCTTCCATTGAAGAATTATTTGCTGGCTACAGCAGACTGAGAAATGCTACGTAACCAGTGGCTCCCACAGGCAGGACATGTACCACAGCCACCAGGATGCCAGACAAAAAGGGAGGCTCCCATCATTTCCATGTGCAGTCTGGTACTGTACTCCTGAGAACAACTATTAGCTTAAGTGCCAAGATTATGGGTCCCGACAGACACAAGCCACACACTGGTGCTGAGCAGCACTGTCAAGAGAAACAACTCCACACAGAGTTTCAGGCACTTCAGGAAATAGAAACACAGCAGCTTAATGACCTGCAGCATCAGGCAGCAGGGGGGGGGGGGGGGGGGGGGACAAAAAAAAAAACAAAAAAACAAAAAAACAAAACCCAAACAACAAACAAAAGGACTTGGAAGATCTATTGAGGATTTGAGCATCTGAGAGGCAGTTAGATGGCACCAGGTCCCATCATTCTCTTTTGTGTATATAGCTCAAAGTCTTACTTGCTAATGTTTATTGCAAAGCTCCCAAATCATTTTATAAGGCTGAATAGGAATCCCTGGATGTATCTCCAAACACAGAGATATATGTAATTTTTTGTACCCAAGATTCTAGACACTCCTTAATGTAAAGCAAGAATACATACAACTTCTGCCAGTGCCCAAGTCCTCCACAGTACAATGCATTACACTTTCCTGCGTCTCACTTGCTCTCACCCTGGCGTTGAGACAGGAAAAGAAGTCGTCCCTTGATACAGCATTACAGGGAATTCCCAGAACAGCACTTTGTGTAAGGCTAACCTGCAACAGAGTGTCTCTCTCCTTAACCCCAGCTGAGATGATATGAAGTGATACGCTCAAATTCATACAGACAGTTACAGGCAAAATCAGGAATACAGCTAGTAATATTCTTCAACCCCTATTCTGGCCATCAGAGACAATCTCTTCTTGCATCTTCCTTCCTACCTTTTTCTGACCTAAAATACCTATGTGCATCTTGAGTGCAAAAAATATCTGGACCACCTACTTGCCATGGATGCTGATGTGCCACAAGTAACATCTTAGCTGTGCACAAAATCTCTTTTAACACCTACAGTTTTAATTCAAGAATGTACAAAACTATCTTGCAGGGAGGAGAAAAACAAGAAAGCCTTGAAAGTTTTTACTTACAATAACAACTACCTCAGATCTTCCCCTTCTAACTCCACCTTTAGAGTTTGCAGCTATTTCCATGGCCCTAGCAAACATCCACCACACCCACCACATCTCAGAAGGCCACTTGGATAACATTACAGGCCTCTATGCCATACAAGAGGGTAGAGAAGGAATTTTTTTATACCATCATCCTCAGAAAAGAACAAGGTGCACAGAGGATACAAAAGAAACACATCAAGACCAAATAATAAAGAAGAATATTGAGGGAATAAGATTCAAAGCAAGAACAAAGTTCAGCATTCTTCCACTGCCCATGTATCTTAGGAAATGAAAGATACCCTTTTGATCAGCTCCAAACTAAACTAGTTACACTCAAATCCCCCCAAAGTGTAACTAGCACTTGCTACCAAAGCCTTCTTACACTGTCCATCAGACCACGGACTATCTGGAGAAATACCAAACAGCACAACTGTTTGGGAGGGAACAAAAAAAGGAAGGGATCTGAGAGAAAAAGAAATGAGAAAAACCCCTCAAGCATAATAAGAAGAAAGTAGACACCAAGGATAGAAAAGAAAAAAGCAGAAAAGGGAGGAGAATTTAAAAACAGAAACCTCTGGAGACAGGGTGGATTCCTGGATCTCACATCCTTTACAACAGTACAGTGGGGGGGGACCGCTTTCTGCCTTGCTTATAAAGGCTCCCAGACCCTTCCCTCTGCTGATCTTTCTCTCCCTTTTTTCTTTGACTGTTTCTTTTCACCAAAGATCTTGTTTTTCTTCTTGTCATCACTGTGGGCTTTTTTCCGCTTTCTCCCTCAGAGCAGCTGTCACGTTTACTCAGGTCTCATGAACCACTGTGCTGCGGGTGCGTGTGATTAATTATACCGTTAGCCTTCATTAAGTCAGTGGATTGGCACTCCAGCAGAGAGGCAGCGGGACCAGAAGGAGAAGCTATTGAGAGCCAGCAGGATCTGTGTCCCACAGTTTGTGTGTATGTTGGGCATGTAAGGCTTTTGTCCTCAAAAATAGCAATATCTGAGTGGGTTTTGTATTCTCTGACAAACTGTAAAGCTTCTGTCTCATTGCATGCAAGGCTCAGTTGGGAAAAAAAAAACCACAAACACAAGGTCCTGGAACATTTTACTACCCCAAATAGCTTGTTTCTGTAGCCTACTCTGTTCTGTGCAGAGGAGATACATAAAGATCAGTGTACTGACAATGGCTTTGGTCCTCATACAACTCTAAAGAGTTAAACTGTTCCCAGAAGGTGCTGACTGCTTTCTTCCAGGATCACCAACTGTCCAGTAAAGCATACAGTGAAAATACTTCTCTTCCATACTTCACAGAAAGAACGTGTTTGGTCTTCCAACAGCCTGGGGAAGGGGGCTTTATGGGAGACATAAGACACTCTTTCTTTGTGGCATGGAATTAGCCTCTCCCATGCAAAAGCCTAGGACATGTTCTCTGATGCTCAAAGATCAAAGGAAAAACTCTGTTTCTATTCAAATTGCACATATTCATCTCAGCTGTTTCTACCTGGCCTGATGTTACCCCGTAATTGAGACCAAGTTGTAAACACCTCATAGGATATGATAATTACAGCCTAAAATCTCCAGGAGTCTGCTAATAACTCTTTACTCTGCACAACGGGAGGCATGCAGTTCCTAAAAGTTATGACATGTCCCTGTTTTCTTTGGAGGGGTTCACTACAGATGCTGTTGGAGCTTCCCCTCAGAAGCTCTCCAGTTCAAAACACAAGTTCAGTTTTTGACATGATGATATTGTGTTTTACTAGTCATCGATGATTCTCTGCAAGAGAATTTGAATTTGGGAAATAGGGTAGTTCGACGACTCCAGTTATAATATGTGGTTTAATAAAGAGAGAACCCTAAACCAAACTAATTCTCTCTAGAGGTGTTATTTTAGTTTTAGTGCCCACTGGGGGGGGGGGGGGGGGGGGGGAAATCAAACCCCAAATGATCTGTCACACTTCAAATCTCAAAAATTTGGTTTACCACATATGTAAATTTTGTTATACTGCAGAAACAACCAGGAGTGCCACAGCTCCCATTGCCCATGCTGTACCAAATCCAGATGATTTAAGGTAATAGCCAAGGCATATCTTAAATAACTTCAGATTAGACTCAAGGACCCCAGAATAAGCAGAATCCATTGATCCCATTTGGGCAAAAGGATACCAGATAGCTCTCTAGGAAAGGGGCAAAAGTGAGTCCAACATGGGAAGCTTCGACAGATTGTTTGAGACACAGAAAGATCAGATAAAAGTCCAATAGAGCAGATGCTGTAAGAGGATTAGAACAAGCGGATTAGAAGCCTTGAGCATGCAAAGATCATCAGACTCACAATTCCTCTTTAAACATAATCAGGAACAAGTATTCCAATTCCCCCTCCCCACTACCAGTACTCCACGTCCTTATTTCCTTTCTCCCTCCTCTTCTCTTTCTCAGTATTTCACTCTCCATCATTTTATGTTCCCAAGATGTGATTAATGTCATGCGATGGACCTGCATGAAGCTAAGTAGGGGAATTTTCTAGAAACGTGTCAGGGTTCTCTTAGGCTAGAAGAAGCAGGACTGTGGAGCTGGACAAAGACATAGCAAAAACCACAGGTCCTGATAGTAGCTGCACTCAGGTGGGTGACAAGCAGGAGGCCAGGGAGAATGCAGGTCCCAAATGGATGAGGCTACTGCCAAGAACAGAAACTTAACTGTTTTTGCAAACACACTACTGCCCAAAAACCAGCTGTTCCCATGACAGCTTCACCTGTTTGTTAGAATCCCTTCACCTCTTCGTCTAGTCCTTTAGAGATGGCTGAAGAGCCCACCAGGATCCACTGAGGATCTTTTATCAAGTTATACAATACTCTTCTTCACTCCCCTACTTTGAATCTGTCCTGTTTGGGCTGTTCTGTCCTTATATACTGAAAGCATTTAACCACAGGATTCTTCCGATAAGTCCTCTAAGTAAGTTTACAGCTATAAGTGTTGGGAAGAGATCCCTATATACTGAGCACCAGCACTGGAAAGCTATGAAATGTATCTACAAAGTATGCAAGTTTGGCATTTGCTTAACTTGTCAATACAACCCCACAGGCATCCAAAATCACAGCATGAAACATGCTATTCATAGCCCCAGACACACTATGGATAGCACAGAGTTTAAGTGAACAACTGTGCATATCCTATAGGCTGAAATAAACTTAAACATAACCTTTTCCAAACAATTATGAATCAACTTATAACAGACAATGTTTGTATGTCATTCACATGCTGTAAAAATGGCTGAATTAATCAAATAAATTGATGCACTATATAAAATCCATGCAACTCCAAACTAAATCATCCCACCATCAGTTTTACAGGGCTCACAAAAAAAGTCTAGAAGTGCTAGCTGTTGAAATGAACCATAAAGTCAACCGACATTGAATCCATAAATGTAAATATATGTGTGCATGTGGACGGCAAATCACGTCTAGCTAATGTCACAGGTGGCAGACCTCCTACATACTAAGCCATAAGCTTTGGAAAGGGAGGTTTCTGTCTTCGGGAGAGCACTTCCATTTAGACACGTTTGGATATTGCCTCTGAACTTCTCATGAAGTTCTCTGGGATATCTTTCTCTGAACAGCTCTGGATATCACCTCTGAACTTCTCATGATCCTTCCTTATCCTTTCCAAACTGATCTGCAGTTCAGGCCATATATGGTCCTCATGGTGTACCCAGGCCACTGTCTCTCCACCTTCTCTCCTAAAGCTTGCTTTTTGTGCTTTGTGTTTAAAAACAAATACAAGCAGATCTTTGTTTACATGTTCAGTAGAGACTACAGTTTAGCTGAACTCATAAATCACCACCAAACTTTTCTTCTGTGGATAGAGCACTTAAGTGCCAAATGCAAAAAGCGGCTTTGCCCAGGATCAGCAGCAACAGTCACCTAACCCCAGGACTGCCTGTAGGATCCATCCCCAGATTTAGTCTCCCCAAATTGACACTAAGAACATCATTATTAGTCCCAGTAAATTAAATCCAAGTTTTGAGCTGTGAGAAGGAGGAGGTAAGAAAGGAAAGTGAAGGGAAACTCTGCCTGACATAAATGATTCTATCAAGAACTTCAATTAAATTGATCGATACAAGTTTGCCAGCAACAGGGAAAAGTGCCACATACCTTCCCAGCCTTGTTTAGACTCTAAATAGCAAAGTAAACCAATAATGCAAGGGAAGCTATAAATCTCAGTTGGGCCTGGTGACAGGCACTGTGCAAAGCTATTAGAAAAGAAGGAGATTAACTTTGGTATTCAATCCTTTAGCTTTTTGGTTCCTTCTCCTTTTCTCTTCCTGCTCCAAGGTCAGAAACTCAGTTCTTTCCCCACACACATATACTCTTTTCACCCTTACTTTGTAAGAGCAATGCTTGTGGTATCGAGTGACAGGCTGCAACAACCAAGGATCCTAAAGAAGCGGCACAGGAGAAAGTGCAGGACAGACTCTGTTGCTCCCAGAGAAGCCTCTGCCTTATGGAGCCAGCTGCTTAGGGACTTTCCCGTCAGTCTGTTTCCAGGTTTCTCCACAGACTGCATCTACACAGGCCAGAAGAACTGAGGTTGATGTTAGAGAAAAGGGTTATTATTATAAACTTGCTTGGCTCTGGAGGTAAAACACACATCAGAAGGTCTCTACAATGAGCAGGTTTGGCCCAGGCTCACCCCTTATAGGAAGAAATCCAACTGTTCACCACAATGATTCAGAAACTTACATAGATCACCTCAGCTCTGCACATCACCTCTTCACTACAGCTACTGCTGTTTGGCCTTTCCCTACAGAATGAAGGATAACCAGGTGCCATGGTCTTTCTCAATCAGCCCCAGTGGCCTGGCTGGGTTTTCCTTTCAGTCCCAGCAGTAGGGTTTTGTGGCTGCATGCCTGCAAACCCTGGCTGGCTTTCCCCTCCAATCCTTCATGCTAGCCTGCAGTGAATTTGCTATGACAGGCTGGACACCTGACTGGGGGCAGGAGAAATCCTGCCCGTTAGAATTAGAGACCTCAGCCAGAAATTCTCTTCCAACATGCTGAGAAAGGAAGAGATCCAGACCCTGCTACCGGTGTGCATGTACCCCCTCCCCAAAATTACCCAAGTTTCCTCGCCAGCCATCACACACCAGAACAACCTGTACAGCACTCTGAGGGTTGGACAAAGCAGTGCTGTTACTCCTGCAAGTTGGAGACTGACAACAGGGAAGATTCCTCTGCTCTTAACTCCTACAGCAACTGAATGGAGCAGATACAAGTAGCCACTGCTACTACACTACACTGCACTACACTAACCTTGTCCCAGTCTCTCATTCTGATGGAAAAAGTACAAAACAGGGAAACAAGGGGAAACAAAGACAGCAGAAAATAAACTAGAAACAGATACAGTAGCAAAAATAGCTGGATGCAGTGAAAGTAAACTCAGCTCTCTTGTGGGGATATACAGTAGTTCCCTATGACTACCCAAGAAGTTATTCCTTCTAATGGAAAAATTTAAATTAGAGGCATCTTTAAGAATGAAATCTGTGCTCAAAGCAGAGGCAAGGAGCAGCAGTTTACAAGGCAGGAATGCCACGATGCTCTCAATATAAAACTACAATAGTCAATGTAAGCAGAATTTCTGAAGATATGTCTTGGTAGGGCAGATGATGGGGGACCAATTAGAGGAAAGCAACTGAGATCAGCACAGCAAAAGGCCATTCCATTTTGAACTTAGAACTCCAGAAAGTGCTTTGCCAATGCACCCAAACCTGACCCACTCTTTGAGTCTTTGATAATTAAACTCTCCCATACCCCCTCAATCTTGAACTTAACTATCCCTGCTATTAGTGCAGTCCAGGCACCTGAAACCAGCCAACTGCTGAACTACATAGCAACGCACAAGACATCAGAAGTGCAAGCTTGCAATTCATGAACTAAGATAGTCTGTGAAGCCCAGCACCTCAGAGATGAAGTAGTGCATTGACTTATCTACATCTCTGCTGACAATCTGCTTTATATCCTCCAGGGAGCTTTTCTTTTTCTGGATGCAGTGGGGAGTAAAAGGAAAAATATAGAAAGAAAATGGAGAAAAAAAGAAAAGAAAAGAAAATTTGGCAGCAGGTATGGTTCGTGAACTCCACTAATGTAGAAGAGAGAATGAGACAGCAGTTGGCAAACACTGGAAAACAGACAGTCACTTTGATAATAAGAATGTTGTCATCTCCTGTGACCTGCTATGATGAAAGGGAAGTAAGTAGAGACCTATCTGAAGTCATCTGCTTTTAACCACTCTGGCAGGAGCTGTGCTGACAGACTCCCATCTGCTGGTAGATCAGATACTACAGAAGACACATTGAAAAAACCACAGTCTCCATTATTAGGAGAAAGTTATATATGTGGTTATATATACACACATCTCATCTAAGGCTGGCAAGCATGCCAGGGATTCCCCAGGAAATTCTCATCTGCCGCCACTACTATTACTTTACAGTTGTCAGATGGAGGGTCTATTTACAGCTCAAGGGGAGAACTTCAATGAACAGTTCTAAATAACTTAGTGAACCATAAACCATCCTCCTGAAGCAGGACACCCAGAATCTCCTCCTGAAATCTAGGCCATAATAATAACTGAACTTTCCTACAGCAATTTTTTTGTTCCATTACTCACAGGCAAGTGAAATGGTTGCAGCTTTATCAGCCTGTTGCTGAACTGTCCTTCCATAAGCAGTTCTTATCTACAGAGTCTCTCCACCCTCAGCAGTTAAGTCCCTTAGTACCCTGCAGCCTTCATTCACATCAGTCAGGTTAATAAACCCCTTCAGAGCACAGCCCCAAGTCTTGTTTGATAGCTCCCTCTGAGGCATGATGCACATATAAGCTCTAAAGATTTTCCACAGGAGACCATGATGGGAGATAGGCTTGCAGAGAGTGAAGGATTCTTTATTGCCCTGTTAAAGACAGAAATCTGTGGCTGCAATTTATTGAACAGTAAGACATGCAAGAAATAAAATTTGTCCAAACACAACAAAGAGCAAACAACCCAATCTGGGCACCTATCAAGGGAAACAAAGACTACAGCTCAACAGCTGTCACACCAGGACAGGAGTTATTACTGCCCATGAAAAGCAACCAGATCCTAAGAAAAAAACATCCTACACAAAGGTAACAGGAGAGAGACAAGGACAGGAGAACCACACAGGGACAAGAACTCATTTGGCATGGGCAAAGACAGACCTGTAACAGGCTGCAAATTACATGGTAATTGGGTATGAGAACAGGATCTGACAAACTCAAACCTTTGACAAAATCCCAACCAGATCCTGCAATCTCTGTTACCATTCTGTTTGGCAGTTTTTGCTAAACTGAAGCAGCAGGATTCAGTCTACAGGGCACAGGGGGAATATAGGAACTTGGGTCTGTTCCTGCAGATCTGCTGGTAGATCTGGCTAAGCCAATTCCTCTCCCCATGCCTTGGTTTCACTGCACAGAGAGCAGGCACACAGAGAGCATTTTCTATCATAGGAAAGTAAGTCTCTTTTTCCTCAGAGAATTATGAATTATGACACTTCTAGGTTTTCATATCACACGGGGCACTGTTTGGCCTTTTTATCACCTAGTTTGTGAGCAACAAAAGCAGAATAAATGCAGCAGACACTTGGCTTGCCTCCTCTATACAGGAGGATAAATTAAAATACTTGCATTTATGAAAATTCCCTCTTGATCAAAACGATCAAGCATCATTCCTGGGATTATGTCATTGTGTGGTGGGGTCACCCGGCAACAGGCAGAGAAAGCAGGAGCTGAGCTTTTCCACAAGCAATGGCTGGGCATGGTTGCACTTCAGGGGAAGCACTGGAGAGGCAGCTGTGAACAAGCCTGGTCTCATCCGGGAGGGGGCACTGCTAACACACATTACCCAAATCTTCAGGCTACCAAACACTAAAATAAGAGAAAACTACTATTAAATTAAAATATGAATGTATATGGTCTTGATGTTCTAGTAATTTGACATGTAAAATTAAATGCTGCATTCTTCTAAACTAATACAGGTAAGCCCTCTGCACTTTTGTAAAACCAAGGATATCCCCCCCTCCAAGGGATCTCTAAAAGCACACACATCACTACCAAGTACTGGTGTCTGGCCAGCAGTGAGCAGACAGAGGAGTCTGCTAAACAGAGATATTAGAGATGATGGCCAGAGGCACACTGAGAAATTCTGTACAGGTTCCTTGCATAAACACTAGCATGCAGCAATGCAAAGCTTTTCTGTACTATCTCTTGTAGCCAAACCAAACAGCCTGCACAGGACACAGGTCTGAGTACTGAGGCTTCTACAACTGTAACATCAGAAAAAGAAACTTGGCTACAAGAAGTACATTCACTGAGGGACCATGATGAGCTTTCACCTTGTACAGAGATGTATCTCAATGTGCTTTTCAGTGAATACACTCAGACTCTGGCTCTTTCTCTGGACTCCTCCCTTGTTCCTGACCCTTACAGCCACGGGCTGTCACGAGCAAAGTAAGGCATCAGGCTCAGTGAACACATACAAGGCAGATTTTTCCAAGAGAAAAAAATATCAAATGTGTATGTTTGCAAAAATGTATGTCCTAGAATTTGGGAATACAGACTTTTGCCTGCAAGTTGAAGTTAATCTTGCACACCTTCCTAGGTTGAAGTCTGTGGAGCTGCTGCTTCCCTGTGTCTCCTTTCTGTCTTTTTTGGAAGCTCCAAGCCTCTTAGGCCAGAATCAGTTTGTTGCTTCCACACTGCTGACTGCAACAGTTGGGTTTGGTCTGCATACAAAACTGGCTCATCCCAGTGCTAGAGATGTGGAGTTTTTTCAGATCTTGCACTAGGCTAGTGATGAGTTTGAAGCGATCATCCATGCAGCAACTCACGTTTAAGCTACATAAGCCCATTGTTAGCTCTTCCAAGAGATTGAGACATCTCACCCTAAAATCCCTGACAAGGTCCCAAAAGCCAGGCTGTTGCAGAAGATAACATTCAGGAGACTCATCAGTTTGCACTGCTCTCAGTAGCTCTCATTTTTCAAACTCGGCCACTGAGGACCTGTTTCATCCTGAGCCTCTGACTCAGTCCGAGCAGGTCCACTTGCCAAATCTCATTCTAACCAGCTGTAAGTTGCTCTCCTCACTACACAAAGAAATGTTACCCTTGAGAAATAAGTACAACTCCTCACGTAGCCCAAGCTGCCCACACTCAGGAAATGTGTTTGGTTGTATAGCAACAAACATGCAGCCATTTAGGAGCCCAAGTCTGGCTACCCTGACCAGTCATCGCTTCTGTCAGTGGTAGGGTTGGCTTCTGATCTCCCTGCTCTGTCAGCCAAAGGCCCAAAAGAGGAGAGAAAGGAGATCAGGCGTTACCTACTAGCAACCTCAGGTCTGCAACACAGGTGGGCAGTTTTGATTTCATCCAGTAGAGGGCAATGCTAACATTTGAAAGAAAAAGTAAATAACAGCATTTCGCGCACTAAAATAAGCAAGCAAAGAAATTAAATGCCCTGATCTAGCAGCATTGAGCACAAAACAAAGCACTCGGATAGTCCATGTGCTCGTTCCATCAAAAATCCTTCCCCAGTCTTTTGCCCCATTTAGTGGAAGGTTGCCCTGCACTAAATTTTCAGGTATTTGTTTCAGGTCAGATTTTTACTGTTTTGATTAAAAAAGAGAAGACATGGTCTGTCTTGGTCATAGCAGAAATACAAACTAACCTTTGTTGTTGTTTGTTAATAAAGAAACCCTTCCATCCCACTAAACTGTAGTCTGCATATTTGATAAGGGCCGAAAGATCAATGCTTCATCATTCTCCCCAGACTAGCTTGTTTTATATTGACCATTTCTTACAGACAAAGAGATAAAATGTAACAGCATTTAATCATAAATGTAATGGAACTGTCTCATGCTTGTTAGGACCTGAAATTAACTTTCTACAACCAAAGCTGCCACGTACACACATAGTCATATTTCTAAAGCTTGTGACAGTACTGTCACAAATTGTGCTCTAATAGCATCCTTTCACAATGAGTTTCAGAAGTTAACTCCATGTATTTTTAAAAAATACTTTTTCCCCTATTTTATAAATAAAACATTCTGCTTCTATAACCTTTCCATCCCATGACTTCAAAATAATTTACAAATGTAAATGACTGAAGTCTCACAATAAAGTTTTGCTTTTGTTCCACTCAAACAAATGCCCTTCTTTAGAGACTGAGAAGTTGAGGAACATGACATGACAGTGCGTTTTTCCAAAGTCACACCATGTATCTGCAATGGAACAAAGATGAGAACTTTTTCTCTAGCTCCAGTCTTGTATTTTAACCATTTACCCACACTGCTATTCATGTTTACTAGCACAAGATACTTTTGTTTCTTCTCTGAAGTCCTCTGTTGTTCTCAGATTATGGAGCGGGGAGATGGGGAGAAACTACTTCTCTATTCACAGTGTTTTGCTATTATGTTTATTTGCTTATAAAGAAGATAAGATATTTTCTAATGTCTTGTTCATTCTATTTATTTTTCCTTTCTCCTAAACAAAAATACCCAGGACTATCTTTCCAGACTTTTTTTAAAAATCAAATAAACTTCTCCATATGTAGTAGGCAAGCCAAGCCCCACCATGACTGATCTCAATATTAAAAAATAGCATATTACACACAGTTCAGTGCTAGCCAAGAGTAATCTACTAAAATCAGTGTAGAAAGGGCTGTTAAAACCAGAAAGAAACACAACTTTTGCACCTACGGAAATGTCCTAGTGAATTTGCAGGTCTTGGCCCAAATTTCTACATAGATGCTTGGGCACACCTAGGTTTCATGGACTTCTTTGGGTCCTCCAACACATGATAGCAGTAAGATGACACATTTCTTCATGGATATGAGCCTTACTTCTTCCTCTCCCCTGCAGCCAGGCAGGGCCAGTTCTACACAGCACCATCAGAGGTGTGAAATCGCAGTTTATCTACTCTATGTAATGGTGATTTTTTTTAAGAAGACTATGGTCGTGTTTATGGTAACAATTTTCTTCTAAAGCAGAAAAGATAAATTAATTTAGACATAGGGTTAGGAATAGTCATACACCTGATAGAACACACAGCCACAACTTAAAGCCTGCATACACAGACAGAGTTACTGCACCTCCCAGTCATACAACAGCAGGAGCGTATTCACCATTCCTCTTTGCATCAATACTGAAAAAGAACAATTTTACCACCTCTTGCCATGGATAATTTTTAAGCCATTATCACAAGAGGACCGAAAAAAAAAAAAAAAAAAAAGAAAAAAAGGACCCTAAATGCCTGGGAATGAGGAGGTCTGGGTTGTGTTCCATGTCTCACAGCTACCCCAAAATCCTTGCCATGTCATCTCAACTCCTATGTCTCACTTTCAAAATGGGGATAATGACATAACTGCCTTCCCTAGCAATGACACTCAGACTTTGAAATACTCCAGTTTATTACTGGTGACATAACATTATGCTATCAGAGAGCAGCAAGGACAGCATGTATAGCTGATAGAGCCAGAAGAGACCACTAAGCCAGTTAGGCTAACTTCTTTTAAGGTTTAACACAAGATACTTTAAGGCATTATCACTTAAAATGCCAGAAAATTTTCTGACTGCTAATACCCGTGAATCTTGCCATCCTATCCCTGTGGCCACTTTGCCTATAGCAGATAAATAGTGCAGGGATTTAGTTATAGCATTGCTTGTTTGAACATGACAGGTTCATATATAACAAAAACAGTTGCTTGTTTAAATAAGGTATTTTCTTCCTACCACATAAAAGAGAATCAACCTGTAGCATCAGCACTTTCCCTGCCAGCAAATTAAAGATCCTGTAAGTAAGGCTGTAAGCACAGGTAATTGTGTTGTCCTGTGTAAGACAGGCTGTGAGACAGAAGCAGTCTGTGCACTGCTGAGCGAAGGCAGGGAGCTCGGCTGGAGAGAAAGGAACAGCTCTGTGTCTCCCGCATCCTCTCCAAGCTCACATGCTTGGTCACTGTCACCGCACGAGATCGTACCTGATCGGGATTATCCTCGTTGTCATCCTCCTGCAGCATAAAGCTGTTATTGCCTGAGAAATAGTTATGACTTAGAAAAGAGTCTCAGTCTGAGACCTTGGAGAATATCACACAGTGTATATGGGGGAGCTTCTGTATCACTCACAAAAGCAAGCAACTCCTAACACTAAAGATGATTGCAGGCAACAAGCAGTCAAGTAGTCAGGATGCTTCTTGCATGCCGCTCTGCAAATGCATCTTGATTCAGATATCAACTCCATTAACCAACCCCATACAGGACATAGACACCCTTCTTTCACATGACATGGATCCTAGAAATGAAGCAGTCGCCCATCATCGCCGTGCTGCAGCTCCACACAGTTCAGACACTGTGACCCTGCTCTACAGTCCTGCAGCTTCCCTGCCCACCCCCCACCCCATCGCCCCCCTCCCCAGAGCCCAGCCAGCACACTTCAATCGATGCACCCAGTACTCCCTCCAGCAATGGGACCACCTGTGCAGCACTCAACACCCCCCTCCCTACCCCCCGGCCTGGGCCATGACACCATCCCTCGCAAGGCAGCCCAAGCCAGCCTCCCATCCAGCCCGTCCCACCAGCAAAGGAGACTTCACTCCAGACACCTGCTGCAGCAGGGGAACTTGAGGACTCTATTACAACAGTGCATTTCTATCAACAACTCACACAGTATGATTTTAAAAAAAAAAAAAATTTTTGTTCTGTATGGGGCATTTCCTTACAAACCTATGAACATTTCCTAAACAACTGCCATATTTTTAAACCCAGTTTCCAGATCTCCTGTCCCCTTCAACATACTGATGCCTTTCCCATACACAATATATGCACGTTTAAGAATTTCCAAATATGTAATAGTTTGAAAACTGCTCCAAACTTCGTTGCTTCAAGACAGATCATGCAATTTGCATCTACATGTGCAAAACCTGATACAAAACCTGACTTTATCAGACCCACATTTCAGAAGTCCAGATTCACAAGCTGCCAGGTTGCTGGGGCCTACCAGGGCTACCTAATGCTAACTATAAATATTAACTACAAAATTATGTTTGGAGTTTAAAGTGCAGAAAAGTGTAGAATACATCTAAATCATAGAGGTATATCATTCTGCCTGCTTATTCCAGCTTCCACACTGAAAAAAATTGCACTGAGTTTGTATTAAAGAAACAACTATGTTTACCACACACAGGGATGTAAATAATGTAAGTGCTGGATATATTGCCTTATCCTTTGATACAAAGGCAAAACAATATCTTGAACTACTACAGAAAATAGATCAACAACTGAATGAACTGGAAACAAAGGATAGGTGTCCACAGCTAGTGAAATACAGACCTTAAATGTTGTGAAAGGCTCTTTGGGTAGCTTTTGTATTTTAGTATTTTCTCTTTAAATTGTAAAGCCCAGTGGGACAAATGACAGGGTATATTTAAGAAGCATGATCTATCTCCCTTTTAATTTTTAATTTCCCAGTAAAAGTGACACTGTTATCTCTAGAAACTCACTTGCTCAGGGGTATTTTCATAGTCTCCAGCTTTGCATGAATTCTCCCTAGAGATCGCAAGGTCCCCCGACTCTCATCTAGCAAACATCTGACTAAACTGCCTATTAGACAATAATGCCCTCCAGCAAGAGGGGAAAACATGGCTCTATTCCTGCGCTGTCTTCTCCCTCCACCCTCCCCAGTCCACAACACCGTACAGACAAGACCGCAACAGCTGCCTGTTTTGTGGGAGTAGCAGTCTGTGGGCGAGACATGACTTCTGAGAGTTCAGAGAGGCTCAGCAGCACAGGGGGGAAGCCTGCTTGAATGGGAATTTCACAACTGTTACCTAATGTTTCAGGCTGTTGGTTTTTCTTCCTCTCCAGGTAGCAAGCACAGCCCAGACCACTGCAGGGTTAACCATTCAGCTCCTGTAGCCCACCATGCACTCTACAAACTGGCAAATTCAAAGCCCTCTAAAAGGGACCGGAGATGACACAGCAAGAGACAAATGTCAAACATGCCCCGAAAACACAGAAATCAGCCCTGCATTCCCAGCATTAAGTGTTCTCTGGCAAACACAACCTCACACACAAAAAGGATCCCTGCTGGCCTCTCATCTGCCAGGGCTTGTGTATCAGCACCGGAACCCAGCAGGAAAGAGTCAGAAGGTCTCTCCCCATCGTTCACCCTCCTGCAAAAAAACATTTCTCTGAAGGACCGAATATTTTCAAAAGGAGGGAAAACCCTTGCAGAAGTGAGGGCAACAGCAATGAGTCTTCCATAGAGCTGCTGCGCTCGGAAGCTGTGCTTGGGGATTTACCTGCCAGCAATTCCAGCATTTGCATCCCAAACCGCACTTACCATCAGCATTTCTGAGCAACCTGGTGTTGGGTGCCTTCCCTCCTTGTGCAGCTGTGCACTTTCCTTCACCTTCCTGATGAGAATTGCTCCCCCTAAGAAGCTTCAAAATTCAGAATTTTTTTTCTCTTCCCTACCTTGCCGGAGACCATCCAGGATTTATGGTTCTGGGGCCGAATTCTTCTCTCTAAAGTAAGAGCAGTGAGGATAAAGGAACAAGACCCACGAAAATAAGCTCAGAATCTAGCCACTAGCTTTCTGTGCCCTGGATCAGCCAGGGACGCAAATGCTGCATAGAGAGTCATTTTGCTCAAAGGAAAGCAAAGCGTGCTTCATGCAGCAGGAGAATCTCTGGCTGGTAGTCTCCAAAACAAAACAGTACTGGGGATCAAAGAACCATGCCCTTTACACTGTTCTTGCAGTACACGTTTGCTGTAATCTTCCCAACATGAACATCTACTAGGCTCCACAAAAAGAAAAGCAGTTAAGACATTTCAAACTTAACAAAGCAAAATGCATATACATTACAGTGCAGCAATGTGGAATTGAACTGGCAGTGAAACAGACTGACTGGATCAGTTAGAGCTATTTTATATCTGATTTCAATTATTCTGCTATGCAAGGAGGTGAAGGTCACAGAACAATTTAGTGGCAGGGCTGCAGACGGATCCCAGGTGACTGACAACTAACCCCTCCTCCCCTCCAGCCCTGGCCTATCTCTTAACTACCAAACAGCACAGCAGTCCCTTATCAGCAAGTGACAGACGCAAGTGGGTCTCCAGGATGGAAAAAGGAAAAAAAGAGGGTCCCCCCGGTTTTGAGGGGGATGAGAGGTTGCTGGGGACATCACATTTCACTGTCTACTATTTTTCTTATTTTTCATTAGATTACACAGACCAAACATACTTGGCTATTAAGCAGAAAGGCACCAAGGGACCCAAAAAAGACAAATTAATTCCTGATTTATGAACAGAAAATGCAATAACCATAAGGGGAAATCAGCATATTGCTCATGTACTAAATGATCATTTCATAGACAAAACTGGGAATAAATCCAGGAATAAAGAATAAAAGCAAGGCTATGGTTGTAGTGCTGGGGGTCTAATCCACAAAGGAGTATTATGGAGAGCACTATTAATTCAGTCACCTGGAGGAATAACAACATCACTGCAAAACAAAGAGTATTTAGACTCTGTATAGCAGGGCTAACCCAGACCAAAGTTTTTCACAATCCTAATATCAACAATAATTTTGTATGTATGTACATATACTTATGTACAAGTACATGTCTATGTAATGTTTTTAACTTCCCATAGCACCTTCCGCTTTTCTAGTCCTCCACCCTCTCACGTCTCCACTAGTGAACCAGAATCCTGTTTGCAGCCTTCTCTTATTCCATGCTTGACTTCCATGCACAGATCTAATACAGAGACCATGCAACGTTACACTGAGTGCTGAGCTGCGGCAAATATATCTCAGCTGTGATCACAGAATGATAGAATGGTTTGGGTTGGAAGGAACCTTAAGGATCATCCAGTTCCAACCCCCCTGCCATGAGCAGGGACACCTTCCACTAGATCAGGTTGCTCAAAGCCCCGTCCAACCTGGCCTTGAACACTTCCAGGGAGGGGACATCCACAGCTTCTTTGGGCAACCCGTTGCAGTATCTCACCACCTCATTGTAAAAAATTTCTTCCTTGTATCTAATCTAAATCTACTCTCTTACAGTTTAAAACTGTTACCCCTTGTCCTGTCACTACAGTCCCTGGTAAAAATTCCCTCTCCATCTTTCTTACAAGCCCGCTTTTGAGTATTGGAAGGACATAATAAGGTCTCCTTCTTTTCTTCAAGCTGAAGAACCCCAGCTCTCTCAGCCTTTCTTCACAGAAGAGATGTTCCAATCCTCTGACCATTTTCATGGCCCTCCTCTGGACCTGCTCTAACAGATTCACAGCTGTCTTGTACTGGGGACCGCAGAGCTGGATGCCGTACTCCAGGTGTGGTGCCATGAGAACAGAATTGAGGAGGAGAATCACTTCCCTTGACCTGCTGGCCACACTTCTCTTTATGTAGCCTGGGATAAGATTGACTTTCTGGGCTGCAGGCACACATTGCCAAGTCATGTCCAATTTTTCATTTCCCAGTATCTTTCTCTGCAGGGTTGCTCTCAATCCATTCATCCCCCAGTCTGTATTGATACCCAAGATTGCCTCGACCCATGTGCAGGACCTTGCACTTGGCCTTGTTGAACTTCATGAGGTTCACACAGGCCCACTCCTCAAGCCTATCAAAGTCCTTCTTGATGGCATCCCTTTCCCTCTAGTGAATCAACTGCACCACTCAGCTTGGGGTCATCTGCAAACTGGCTGAGGGTGCACTCAATCCCACTGTCTGTATCATTAATAAAGATAGTCAGTCCTGATACAGACCCCTGAAGAACATCGCTTGTTAACTGATGTCTATATGGACATTGAGATATTGACTGCAACTCTTCAGACGCAGTCACCCAGCCAGTTTCTTATCCATTGAATAGTTCATCAAATCCATATTCACTGTTTCAATCACTAAAAAGCTTTTTAAAATAAAACAGGAAAAAAGGCAATTAGAACTTGTGCAAAATCCTGATTAATATCTCCTATATGAAAATAATATACAACTGGGATAGCCCAGCAGGCAAGATTTATTCGGGCCACATTTGCAATCATCTCACCTCCTTCTCTTTTTTAGAAAGACATTAAAATTAAAGGGATACAAAGCATCAAGGGAAATCCACCTGGGCATCAGCTCCACCTCTGCTCTCCTCTCTCTAGGTCCTCTCAATAGACCCTTAATCCCCCACCCAGGCTCCACAACCTGTCCTCAGACCACATCTCCAGCAGCACTGAATGCAATTACTGTAATTGATGTGCTGCTTTTGTTAAGACCGTGGTATCAATAAATGGGAATAAAACAAGCTGCTAAGGAAGATGCAGGAAATTTATTAGAATGGATGCATGCAGTGGCTGGCATAATAACTGTTGATGGCCAATTCATAAATCACAGCTGGATTCTTTGGGAGACTTGTAACTCCCAGGTGGCTTCCCTCATAAAAGAACAACAGTATGAGAAAACAAATGAGAGACTGCTGTCAAAGCCAGTGCAAAACCTTTGCTATGCCAGTCACAGCCTCAAAAGCTAACAAGGATCCATTTGTCTAAGTTACCAGGCTCAGAAGCAACTAAAAATCCACCTGGAAATGTCAGACAAGCACTCACCTTTTCCAGACAAGTAGGGAAGTCACACCTCAGACACGCTCTCTGACCTCTCTCAAGGCCTGCAGTTTTAAGAGAGTCCAGCAACCCAGAAAGCAATCCAGTACCTATCAAAGGTCACTCAGCACTTCAGAAGCACCCAGTCTCTGCAACAATACCATACACCTAGCCAGCACATCGAGACAGCCTGCACCCCGCAGCTTGGCAGGCACAGTCTTAGCAGTAGCCCAGAAGCAAAAATGCTGCACTGTTTCAGTTGCCCCATCTTCTCCCCAGGGCAGCCACAACAGTCTTGTTACCTGCCTCTGCCCCCAGTACCCTCAAAAATGAAAACATCAGGGTGGTGGTGCCCTGGCCCGTTCCCTGTGGCTTTCACAAATCCCTGGGATGTGCAGGGTCCCTGACCACAAGATGCTAGTAACCAACTATCTCATGCCTATCACATGGATGAACAGGCAAACTGGGACATCAATTTGGGCTCCTGCCTGAACTGATCCCTGGAGTCCTTACCTGTTCTACATCCCCCTTCTCTCATATCTGTATCTGTGGTGTCTGATCCATGCCAGTGGTGATGAGAAGGTAAGGAGGAGGACAGAAAGGGGCTTACAGATGACAAACGTTCCATGTAAATTTTTAATGGCAATAAATGTTTTTTATTTTTATGATGATTTATTAATGTGCTTATAAATGTATGGACTGGCCTGAGGCATCATTCCATTGTATTAGAGGTTGTTGCTGCTTGCAGCTAGGGGTAATAAATAGCACTTCCTATGCAACAGACTCAGGAGACTTCTTGTTATGCAAAGAGTTTACCCTTTAGGGCACTGCACTGCCTTAGGACAGGGACCACGCACTGCAGCCTTACAAGCTGTATCTGCTACACGGCTGCTTCAAAGCCTTTTCCTCTCCCTAGGATATCCCAAGAATATCTATAGGCTTGTGATGTAGGTTGAGGCTATCATGGCCAAATCTCATTTCAGTCTGTATTTACAGGCCAGTCTCCTTCTTGAGAGGTCCATCTCACACATTACCAATCTGGCTGGCTGGCTCCATGAGGGCCATGCAAGTATTTCCAACTGTGCAATGCTGTTCACTGTATCAGTGTATTGGCTTACCCACCAAGATACGAACTCACTCAGGGCTGCCTGTTTCTCCAGCATGTGTTACAACAACACTACCATTTGGCAGTTACACTGCATGTTTCATTTAGGAATCTCAGAATGCCTTTTAGCAGCATCATTATCCCCACATTCCTTTCTTCATGTAAGGAAATAATTCACATAAGTCCAAAAAAGGGAAATGGGAAAAAGACACTTCAGTTGCTCCGCAGTCTGGATCTACCAGATTATTTTTCAATATATCTTACGGCCAAGAATTAACAAGGTGCATACTCTGAAGATCTCACAGCACTTAAACAATATAAACTATCAGCTTAATCCAGTTTTAAAAAACATAATGCATGAAACTGAGGCACAGAGATGACAACAACCTTGGCTAAGGTCCTACAACCATTTAGTGTCAGAATCATTTAGTTTACAAGAACCCCAAGGAAGATAAGCAACACCACTGTTGCCTTTGCTGTTACAAACAAAAGATACTAGTTAATAATAAAAAGCTCAGGAATAGATACTAACTGGTCTTATTCCTGTTCAATGCATAAACAATGAGACCGTGCATCTCCCACCATATAGGCAAGGGCCTTTTGTTATTTTGGGGTTTTTTAAATAATTTCTGTTAGGAGATCCTAGATACCCAGGCCACTTTACCAAGAGATTTACACCTTACGTTAAGGCAAGAGCAATAGGCAACAGTCACAACAGAAATATCACAAAAAGGGCCACAGTAAAGAATGATGCATATATATTGATAGAAAAAAAAAAATGTTGATGCCATGGGTTCCCTCCCTGACAACATTTGCACCTTGAGCACAGGCTGCACACTCCTGACTTACAGTGTGCAACTCAGACCTAAAAGCCAAGGCTCCAGAGGCAGTGGCTATAACTGCTGTGTGTATCATACAGCCCTGAACATGCAATGAGTACTCAGTCAATAATAAATAACTGTAATAGATTTGATGGGTCTTGGAAGTGCTCACTTCTTAAAACCATCCCAATTTAACTTTTAACTCTGATCTCTCTGGTTTGGTTTTTTCCTTTCCTTCCATGCTGCTAGCTTTGATGTCAAAAATGAAGGAATAAGGGCTTCCAGTACCAGTGCCATCAAGGTAATAGATGTGATAGACTCAGGCTTACCACGGACTAGGTTATTGATTAAAATTTGTCAGAAGATACTTTGGAAAGGCTGCAAGAGGATTCAACCAGGGGAAGAAAAAAAAAAAAGTAAAATGTATTTCACTCCCAGAACTGTATTTCAAAAGACTGAAGGTCAATTATCCCAGCAATTTACAGCCAGTCTCAACAATTTGGCTTGATTAGAGAGTATAATACAATAGAGGAGTTCTCCTCACTCAATCTCTTCACTCTCCCTTCTTTAGCAGCAGGTTTGAATGTCAGAAACAGCAGAAAGTGCAGGACACCTATACTGCTGAATAAAGCAGCAAACAATCATTTGTCAGCAGTCTTGGCAAGTGTAAACTTAGAGAACATATGCTAACTAGCAAGTGCTGCAGGAGAGTTTAAAAGCCTGAAAGACTGGGTTGGTGACAAATCAGCGAACAGGAGATGGGATGCTTTAATCACCAAGAGGTCATTTGATTGGTGGGAATTATCAGCTATTGAAGGAAGATGCACAGAAATTTGGCAGTTGGAAGATGGATTTGTATGGAAAAATTGATAGTTTTGAACAGTCTGTTTATCCCTCACGATCTCCCTCTTTCCTTCTGCACTGATCTGCCAGAGCCACATTTGCCCTTCCCAGGCCCTGCTGCCGTAGCCAGAAAGCAGAGCCTTGCTGCTCTTCCGCTCCCACCATGCTGTGCCACACACCCAGCCTGATACCATCTTAGCCACCAGTATTGGATCTTTTCCAATTCTTCCAACTGCTTGTTTTAACTACTCACAACACAGGTAGTAACAGCAGGTATCACATCCTGGATGGATAAAGCAAAGCTGCCAAGCTGCTCTCACCAGCAGCCCCATACACTGAAAGTTTGTAAACTGGTATGTTATTTGTATCCAAGGTCACTCTGATTGGGTTGGTACCTTCCCTCTGCCCAAGCAAAGCATTCTCATACATCCATGTGAACCTTAAAAAGGCCAAAGCGTGTCTATGGTACAAGTGCTTTGTCTACTGATTAGCGCAAAATGCACAAACATAATGCCTTCCCAACCAATAGGATTATAAACCCATTAGACATGCTTCTACCTGCCCATGTACTAAAGGGGGTGATGAGTAATTTCTGTTCATTCCTTCCTTTCATAGATTATCAACTGCTCACTTCCTCTCTCCTCAGAGCAAACAAAAAGTACAAAATCTTTCTGATCCAGAGCACACTGACGTTTTATTTCAAATTGTTTTAAGCTTCCGTTTCCCTAAATGCACAAAGCTGTCTTCCTCCCACAGGGGAGCAGAAAGAGTTAAAAGCCCACCCTCATTCTCCTTGATGGAGGCCATCCAGCCATGACCCTGGCTGAGTGGCAGACACATAGGAAGTGGGTTATCAATAACTCTTTTTTTCTACCTTCTTTCACCCTCTCTCTATACAACGTCAATGAGCTGGAAAATGAAAGGAATAATGCAGGTTTAAGAGGCCAGTAATTAGGTCACAGCTGATCTCAGCTCAGATCAGCTGACAGCTGGTGCCTATCCTGCCCTAGCGAGCAGGGGGGCTTTCAGGACTCACAGTTTTAGGCCAGCCTCCCCTTCTCTCTCCACTCTACCTCTTTGTTCTCCGACTCCCAAAAAGCAAAAATCTACAACCGTAATGCAAATTTAGTAGGTTTCCATCCACGGGAGTTTACAGGGAGAAATGACTTTGCTTGCTTTTGTCCTAAATTACCTTAAATCCTCTTCCCTGCTGCCTCACCACCACTGTGTCAGATCAGCACCACAGCCAAGTTACCTCTCCCGTGCTCTTTCCTCCCCCAACTCCATCCTGCCCACTCCTGAACATAATCTCAATGTTTGCTTGTTTTAGCTTCCATAATCCTGTTGTCTTGCAAATCTCCTCACCATAATCCTACTTTTGTCTGTCAATACAATTTGTTTGCTGTGGGGAGGAAGGGAGGTGAAACGTTACTGGGAATGGAGAAAGCCTTTGCTGCTGGTTTTCAAGGCTCCACCCGTTTTCAAACACACCCTGGGAGATTTGGCATTGCCGTCCACTCAACATCTGAGCAGGGGGTCACAGCCTCCAAGATAAAGAGTTTGCTGGGTCAAACCAATGGCTGCTACAGAATTAATAGCATGGTACCAAGGATGTGTTGTTACATGAGCCTGCACGCACCAGAGGAAGAGCGGGCAAGAAAAGCAAAGCAAAGGAAGAAGAGAAGCTCCACTCCCTTCACGAAGGGCTTGCACTGTCATTTTTACCTGCGCAAAGCAGGGGTAGTAGCCGAAGAGCTGGGCACCGCTGTAAGCAGCAACACACAAGGGAGGAAAGAACAAAGCCTGTATCACTTGCACACTAACACAATGGTGATGGGCAGACAAACAAACTGGTAATTGATTGGTAGGAGCTGTGGCAATTTTGTGTGTTTGCATGAATAAAGAATCAGCTTAATCAGACTAATTCCTTCCAGTCAAAACACAACATAGGCTCCAGAACTCACAGCAAAACTCTGCTGCACCAGCCAAGTTTCACACCAGAACAAAGGGGCTACGAATTCCACCAATTTGGATGCAAAACTGAGAGTCAGGCCAAGTGCCCAGAAAACACTTCTGAATTCAGGCAACCACCCGCTGAGAAAGAACAACAAATCGTGAAATTAGGCTATGATAGTAAGATTTGGGGTTTGTTTGCAAACATTTCAGAGAGATAGTACCTGAGCAAGCTGCTCCCCAGGTCTGCTGAAGTGGATAGGAAAAGAGTGGGCTGCATGCCATTCCCGGAATGAAAGAAAACCAAAAGCAATGTTTTCAAGAGATTAAGAAAAGTATCATTAATACCCCTTTCCTCACATCAGCTCTCTACTGCAGGTCTCCTAGTAGGAAAGGAAGTATTGCATTCATAAATGCAGAAATGTTCAGAAGTACTGCATTCAGGATGTGCTTCACCCAGGGGAATCTGGCTCAAGCTCTCTGCAGAGAAAAAGGATTTTTGGATTTACACTGAGCTAAGCTTGAGACCCAAGCACTTGGGATGCCAAAAGCATATTCAGATCAAGCTGCAGATGCTGTTCATCCTGCACTTTCCATTGCAAATCTTGATCTATAAAATGTTTTTGTCCCCTTTTGACAATGTACACCACCTGAAAAAGTGCATTCTGGGAAGCACCACTCAAGTTAGGTTTCACTGCCAGTTATGTAACATTTGGGTTTCAGTCTGTAAGGTTTGTTTGGAATATTAAGGGTTAAGTCAATTAACTATAGAGTTCAGCTTATGGGAGATTTTAAGGCAGAACAAATACTCAGAACCCATAAATCAAATAAACCATCAAAGGCCAGCAAGCATTATTAAAAAAATTCTGCATCCTTAAAGCAACATAAAAGGGATTCCCAGACTAAAGGTTGCTTAAGATACTAGGAAAGGCAGTAAAGACTCTAGGAAAGGCATTTTATGAAGATGTTTATAAACTTACATGAGCCCAGTATTCATGCTATGGGAATTTACAGCTGAAACCAATGCTGCATAACCAGGGCTTTCACAAAGGTGCTGGGACTCTGAGGAGGGAACCATGTGCAGAGCCTGAGACAGCAGCTGGGACACTAAGCAGTTCCAGTACTGCAGGAGTGGCCCCTTCCCACACTAGTTTCAAGTAGATCAGGAACCTGTTACCCACCAGTTTATTCTAGAATATGTTGTGTTTTAGCTTCCTCTAAGTGGGAGACCCCCTCCTCTCCCTTGCCCCCGTTGCTGCCCTCTGGCTACAGATTAATATATTCACTCATATTCCTCTGATAACCTTGCCCACCAAGTCTTCCAGAGATGACATAGTTTTTATCAGCAACTTTACCCCACTTTCATCCACGTGTCCTCACCTACCCAGGACTGAATTCCTGGCATTTATCATCTCACAGCAGTGTATCACACTCCATTTAATTTCTGAACAGTCATCATCTAAAGATATGCAGCTCAATGTTGTATGTCTTGAATCAAATGGAGTATTTCCAGACAAGTCGCAATATTTTGCACGCACTTTCTTCAAAATCTGGTATAGATTCTGCCACCTCCTGTGGCAGGTCAGCCAGTAGTATTATTCCCATTGCAGAGATGAGGAACCTTAGTCACAGAGCGGGGAAGCATCTCTTCCTCTAGCTGTGGCAGAACCAGTAGCCAGGTGATAAGGAACGGGTAGATGATCCTGGTTAGTGGTTTCTATTGCCACCTACAAGACTCCCTCTACACGCACTTGGATCTGTAAACCTGCACAGCCAGCCTCCTCCCCCTTCACACTTTACAAGCTCATTCCCACCACCTAGGATTCCAAGACAAGAAATGTGGCCCATTCTGAAGTTTGAGGAAGCTCAGCTTCTCTCCTCTGCTTCCCCCACAACACACCCACATCTCCCTTGCATTTTCCCATAGCAGAAGCTTGGGTGTATCACAGGTTCAGGCATAATTTCCCCCCATGGTCAAAAGCAAAGTTGAAGTAAATGCATGAGACAGTGAGTGTTTTGAGGAACTTGCCATTCCCTCCCTCCCACCCAAAGATATGTTAATAAAGGAAGGTGGTGAAGTTTGCGTGCAGGGTCACCCTGTGGGCACTTGATGAGGTGACACTGACTCGTTCGCCCTTAGAGCCCAGGCACACACTACTGAACTCTAGAAGCTGTGAACAGCATGTTCTGCTCAATCTAACACAAGACACTGAGGAAAAAGGATAATTTGTACTTCTGTAACTCCTCCTATTCTTGTGGACTCTGAGGCATTTTGAAATTGATACAAAGCTTCAATATCACTGAATACAACCTTTTCCACCTGCTGTGAGACACAGTACCTGCTCAGCTACAGTATGTAAGTGTTCAGAGCACAGCAGAGAAGGGTTCTGCATAGACTGGAGAACTGGGGCAGAGAAGCACTGAGACAGGGAGGTGCTAAAGGTGCAGTTTTGTCAGGACAGAAAAGCAAATAATTGCTATTAAAGAAGCAGTGATGTTTAAGTCAAAGAGTTCAGTTTTACATCCAGGCTGAAAGCAAGTATCTGAAGACTTCCTGCCTCTGACACCTTATTGGATGTCATATATGGAAATTGGGTTTGCCTTGGCTTTTGACAGATGCATTTTTCAAGACTCAGTAACAGCAAAGCCCTTGATTCTGCAATGTCAAAATTTATGATCAGCACAGGGTTTGACCTTAGATACCACTAAATCCAAGAGGTGCATCAGGATTTGTTTTAACAGTCCATGTACCAAAGTTTACTTGTGTGACTGTTTTACAACTGCTGACACCTTTGACTAAAACCATCTCCACTGTACCAGTGTAGCTCGTGACTTTTTAGCTTAGAGACATGATGCTGAAACCCTGTAAATGCATCGGCAGAAGCTGCTTCAGGTTCACTGCTACATTAGACTGGATATAATTTGCTCTGTAATCCATTTAACTGGGACAGGCTTCCCCAAGGAAGCATGTTTACCTACCGGATTTCACACGGAACTGATTTAAGCCAGCAATACTTAATGGCAATAACTGCTGTTTAACAGAGACATAAATTCTGCTCAATGGGGACAAAATGCTTCCGTTAAGGAAATTTTGCTAAGACCTGCCAATGCATAATGTTAACTCAGGACCTCAGCAGGCTTACATTAGTTAACCATCTTTCTAATTGGGACATACAGTTGCTCCAGGTGCAACGTTCAAGCCCTCAGTTGTGCTAAGACTATACAACTTGCATTAAAGCAGACAAGGATTTCAGGTGGCCCACAGCTGCCAAGCAGCTCTCAAAAATGAACTCTAATAATCTTTATCCCATTAGCCCCCATTCTACTTCCCTGAAATCTGTGGCAGCTCAGACATTTACTTCAACAGGAGAAAGCTAAGCTTTTATTGTCCTATATTTAACTCCTACTTCCTTTTAAGAAAGAAGAGATGCTGAGATGATTCTAGTAAGTGTATGTTACAATAACAATGCCATCAACATTGCTGGGAATTTTTTCTTTCTGCACAGCTGTGAAGCTGAGTGTTTACCCTAAATTAGTTATCCTGCCATTTATGTTGGGGCACCTCTCAACTGGGAGACTGCCAGTGGTAACAGCAATGATGATCTGGACTGTGACGGCTATCCTTATCTTATGAATCCCAAGGGGAGCAAAGAGGAATTACAAGTGGAATTAGGAGACCCTCAATATACCTGTGAAAGTAGGTCTAGGTATGGGGGGGACATTAACAAACCAGGACACAGCTAGCTCTGATCCAGATACAGTGTTCCACTGTTTGCTATTCCGTTGTTTCTTCTGCACTAATTCACAACCACTGTAACATCAAGACAAGCTTCCATATGCTTCATTTACTGACAGTAATTAATTTCAACCTCTCCCCACACACACATACACGTTCATTTTATCTGACAAGCAAGTCATGAAAAAAAAGTCCATTCTCACAAAAAGAATACAGGGCAGCTATCAGAGGTTGCCTTTCTTCTTAGCAAAGAAAATCTAATTGGTGCATCTGCTGGGCCACGGATGCCTTTCTCACCCTCCGCTCTTTACCTTGCACCCCCTGCCCCAGCTCAGGTCTCTTGCTTCTCCCAGGCCTCCCCCTACATCAGAGAATGATTTTCAATAAAACGCTTTCTTCCAGATGAAAAAGGAATAACTGGCTAAGGAACGTCTGGGCACCTATCTCCCTGTCCAAATAACGAATCCATTAATGACCATGAGGAGAGGAATAAATGCATTAAGAGGCTTAGCAAATCACTCCGAGAAGCACAGACTTTACCCTCCTGCTCCCCCTTGCTCACTGACAGTTTAACCCACAGCTGCAGTGCCAGGAAATAAAAAAAAAAAAAAAAGAAGAGAAAAGAAAATACCAGGTAATTGATCCCACTTTAAAATACTTCTTTTTGTTAGAAAGAAGAGTATTTTTTTTCTCCAAAATCCACTTTTTGCTTACTTGCTCCCCTGCCTTCTGCCAGTTGCAGCTCTGTTATCATTTTATGTATTATTTATGGTCTGTTCTCTAAGTCAGTATTCTTTTATGAAATTTGGTAACTGTATTTTAATTCTTCAGTATGTCTCAGTACAGAGGTGGAAGAGAGAAGTAACCGTAATTCAGAACACCAGTGATGGCGACAGAAGATCACACAACTAAGGCAGGACTTGAAATCCAGACAATTCTACTACAGAGCTGAAGTCACCATTACCTGATTAAAACTCATCTTCACAAAAAAGTGGAAGTTGTATATCATATAAGTTTGACAAGAAACAAACAATGAGAGATTTTAAAAACTGTTAACCTGATTTTCACTATACCATCAAGCACTGCTGCTCCATATAGAAGCACGCAGGTAGAAAATACAGATTTTAAGAGTCCCAAGAAGACACCCTGATTCCTTGATTTTCAGCAGATGAGACACCTAACTAAAAAACAGTAAATACTTTAACTAGCAATTCTCGCAGAGAGCAAAGAAACACAGACTTGCTGACATGCACTTTCTGCTGCCATTCCCCATGAATGAGGAAACAGACATGCACATGAAGAAGGTTTTTGAGTCTGAAATACACTGTATTGACAGATGAAACAGGAACCACATTATTTCCCACCTCTTGTCAGGCACCAGTTTGCACAGGTCTCTCTGTTGGGGGAAGAGGTGGTGCTGCTTGGATTGTTCTTTAGACACAGTATTTTCCATTTGCTTGACCTTTATATACAAGCAAATCTATGTCTGTTTCACTCTTTGATGATCTTTTGCAGTCTCACTGCCATCTTGTGAGATTAAAACCTTATCTCCTCTCTTGAGCCATGTCCAGATTTCTCACACTAAACGATGCATCCAGTTATAACAGTAAACAGCTATGTCTTTCTCAATCTAACTAGTCATCTTAAGACATCTGAAAAACAATTAATTCAGCTAAAGAGTCCCTCCTTTCACTGAACAGCTAAGGAAACTAAGCAGAGTGCCTCCAACCAAATTTTCCTGTGTAATGCTTACTTTGGATGCTTTATTTTAGAGTTGTCCAATATGAGACAGCTGGGACTCAATTTTCACAGTACTCTCAACATACAAAAGAGAAGAATTAAAGCCATACAGGAACCAAAGATCAAGCCCAAAGGAAATATCGAAAGTCAATGACTATTTCTGGTCTGAGGTCTGACAGCAAGTCTGTGGAGAAGCTAGGAACAAAGTTCAAGAGTGCTGAAGTCCTCATTAATGACTTATCTACCAAGACCATCCATTTTCTTGAGACACCTACCATTTCCTGCAGTCTGCGCAACATTTGGAATTAACACAGCAACGTCTATGGGATTTAACCTGTAGAAATGACATCGTAGGTGTGAACTTATTCTCCAATTTGTATCTGACCTTTTATGAAGAAACAAAATTCATCAGTCAACAGTTTTCTCATAAGCACAGCAGCAGGGAAGTGAGAATCAGAACATAAGTAACTGTTCATCCAAACAAGGAGATTAAAGGTTAAATATGTCCAGCTGAGCCACATGCGTAGAAATACAAAGCCAGTTGGGTAGCACATGATAGTCAAGAGAAAATTTATGGTCCTCTTCTGGGGGCCACCACACAGAATAGTTCATCCATGTGCAATCATCTGCCCTTTTTCTGCTACTAAATGCACAAGATAAAAATGCTTTTAGGTGACCAGTCTTTTAGGTCTACAGTCCAGTTCTAAGGAAAATGTACTTCTTGTCTGTAGAACAGATGGTGATAATGCAAGGACTAAACGCAGAAGCTGACTTAAGATGGAACTCCCTGACCCCTCCTAGAAAATACCCATCAAAAAAAGGCTGAACCATGATAACACAAAATTGTCAGAGTTTTCCCACTTGGTCAAATCAGAGCCATCAGTCTTTGATTCTCACAACTGGATCTTCTCATCATCATAAGTAAGTTTTCTACAGAACCTACTGTACTGCAGTAGCAGGCCATGCTGGTAGGAGATCTTACGTGGCTGCTAGTGTGGATTTATGCCAGGTATGCAGGATCAAAATGGCATCTTTGGGAGAGAGGAAAATGGCTACCAGATAAATAGGACAACAACATATTTGCCCTGATAGCCACTGTAAGAGCTCTTGAAAATTTTCTTGTTTCTTGTCTCCCAGAAAGGAGCTGATGCTCCTTTTCATTCCCATTTTCTTCACCTTTTCTCTGCCCTCCCACCCTATCAATCTCACCTTCTCTGCCACTCTTTATTTACTCCATCTGAACCTCTCCCTCCCATCCTCTCTCATAAAACAATTGCCCTTGTTTTTATCCTTTATTTACTTTCCAGCAAGCGAACAGCAGCGGTGGTGCCTGCTTTGCAGGCTGTGATTCCACTCCCTCACTTATTTTCCTCCCAGCTCAGGCTCAACGGTTCCGCCTCAGTGCTGCTCTCCAGAGACTCCCACAGCAAGGAGCAGCCTCAGCCCTCACCTTTCAAACCTCAGTAGGTTAAAGGAGAGCATGGGAGGGAGGCGAGCAGCCACTGGAAGAGGAGAAATATGTCATAACCGCTGCAGTCAGCCATTTTGAAGGTCATAGCAGAGAAGCCCTCCCCTCTGCCTGCCAAGTTGGGAGCTGTCACTGGTGTCACAAAGCAAAAGCCTCTGAGTGAGGGACCGATGTTCCCTGTAAGCCACTACTTCCTTAAAATAGGACCAAGAAAATGAGTACACTCAGCAAGGAGAAAAAAATAAGGTGAGAGGAACAGCCAGGCTCTTGGCCAGCATCATGCGAGACATGGGAACAGCAGACCAACTACATGCTAAATTTCTCACTTAAGTGCCTTATGTCCCTGAAGAAACAACGTGGTAAAACAGGGGACCCTGTCAGCTCAGGTCTTTCCCCTCCCAGAGCCTTTATGCTATTATGGAAACAAAAACTGAGCACTGTAATTACAGAGATGCTCACACCATACAGCCGACACACACCTGGCTGTGTCCATGGTGGCAGTGCACACTCAGCCACCTTTCCTCTTTTTGGCATTCCTAAGGCACACAGCTATAAGCCAGGCATTGCACAAATAATATATAAAGACAGTCCTTGCTCCAAAGAACATGTAAGTGAAATATAAAGCAGGACATTGCAGAAATACAAACAGAGAGGACAGCGCATACCAGCACGATGCATTTTCTGTACAAAGGCTTGTTTTCCATTCATTAATTCAACTTGTTATGAACAGTAATCAACTGGAATAACAATAAAACTCACTGGCAATGAGATTATCTCCTCTACTTACAGGTTTACTCTTAAAATGATCCTCCCTTGCAAATGGCTTACATAGCTCCTCCATGCAGGTACAATACCTACTGCTGTCAGGTATATCCTTACTCGCTCAGGCAATTTCTGATGCCAATTTGTTGTGTTCTGTCTTGACTTCACTGACAACTGCTGGTGCTCCATATACTGGGGAGGTGGGAAGGGATATGCAGGGACAGTGTCAAATATGTCTTCAGCCAAAGGCCAAAAACACAACATGCCCAAACACAATCAGTGACTGCTACTGGAAACAGTGCCTTAAGTGACCCATCCACGGCTCCAAACCAGTAGTAGAACCAATGCTGGGATACATGAGCTCATTCTCAGCTGCATGTTTACCGTCCATGCTGTCTCTGACACAGTGTAACAGGCTCTACGCCCCAGTAAAACTTCCATACCCCATCACTTTGTCAACTTGGGAAGAATGTTTTGGAGCTCACACCTTGTGAGCTTCTCTATAATCCAAACCTCAGTGATTTCTCATGCATAGCAGAGCAAGTCCAGAATTATTAACTCCTAAAACTACCACTGATTTCTAGCAACTTTCTGGCATGAAGTAACTCAAACCATTCTCCTGAATCACCACCTCTTCTTAGAGGATCCCTATCCAGCTGCTGACCAAAAATGCATTGCTCCTCAGCACAAAGACCTGAAAAGATCCCAACAACAAACCACATACTGGCTAAGCTCATACCCAGCACCTGTTTTAACTAGTTGAGCAGCTCTCCTGGCAAATCTTTGCCCTCATAGGCAGCACTGGAGTCACTCTATCCCTAAGGAAATTAACACAAGAGAGAGATGAGAATTTAAGAAAAGGGGAGAGAAAGAAATAAACAAGGGGCAGCCAGAGCTTACAAATTATCATGGACAAAGGACAGTCTCAAACAAGGAGTAATTCAGCCATGTCAAACACCTTTTCTCCTAATCGGACAAGAATACCCTCATCAGCTGAGGAGAAAGCACACAGCCAAAACCAGCTCAGAGATAGCAGAGCGTTAAGACATGAAAGCAGTCAAAACAGCTGCAGGTATTTGGGTATCTTTGGCCACATTCATCACATATTATAGAAGGAAAGGTGGCCTTCACAGAACAATAGATCCTTTCTCGATCACTTTGAAACAGTGAATTCCCTTCACACTTATCACAAACTTGTCAAAAACTGAACTCCAAAATGCAAGTCTCAAATATTTCGCCTATGTCCTTTCATACTGGTTGGGTAAAATCCCCAAACTAGAAGCTCAGAAATTTCTATTATTGAGGTCAGTAGAGCTAAGATTTTACTGTTACCATCTTTAGAAGTTTCTTACTATCCTGTCTATTACCACCTCTCTAAACTCTGTGCAAGTTACTCCACCTTCTTTTGCTATCTGTATATAATTGACATAAACTGTATTTCCTTCTCCTTTTACTCTTGCATAGCACTGACAAGCATCAGCAGAGCTCTGTGGGCACCTCAAACTAGAACAAAAAGGGGACACTTAGGGTAGTGTCGCACTGGCAGAAACACACATACCACTGAACTCAAACCATCAGGAGGAGGTATAAATAAAGACTGACATGCTGACAGACGCAAATAATTGGATTTGTAGAACCTGTACCTGGCCCATGACAGATGCTAAATGAATTTTCATCAAGAATTCACCAACATCTCCTAGAAATTAAAAACAAAAGGATAGGAAAAACATGTAATTTATCACACTTTTAGGCCTGTACCCTGTCAGGCTAGGCACCAGACAAAGAGGAACACAAAAATGGTCTTTTCTCCAGACAGCTTAGGCTCTCAGAAACGTCTTTGGAACATCTGGTCTGTTTCTGATAATAGGCACAAAAAGACTGATCAATCTCCCTGTGACCCATAGAGAGTGGTAACAGGAACCAACCTAAGTCTTTTTACCACTACAGAGAAAATGGAAATTCAAAGGAGTTGAGCAGTTCCTGCCCAAGGGCAAAAGGGAAAGAATGAAGACACAGGGACAAGCCCTTCAAAGACAGCCTGCTGTTCTTATGGCTGCCAGACGCGCCGGAGCAGATGCTGAGGAGCACACGACTGCTGGCAAGGGCCACCCTGTTGTGGCAGTAGCTCACTTGTCTCCCCACGTGCACTGCATTCAGCCCCAGCAGTGGCCAGCCTGGCTTTCCCAGGCACTGCTAGGGGACACATTGCTGCTGTGCTGCCTCCCAGCAACCCCTGCCCCAGGGAGCCCTCACACGGGCTAAAGACTCAGTCCTAGTCTAGGTCCACAAACACGGGAGCCCTGCAGGATACAGACAGCCCTCCACACACAGTCATGAGTTTCGCACTCACGCAATACAATCATTAAATATGTGCCAATTAGATAATGTGATGTCAAAAGCAAGAGTAAAGAGATGAGCAATATGAAGGATTAATAGGCTGAAGGGACTGATTTATAGAAACATTAATCATGAGGTGTTTTTATTGCTTCTTGCTTAAATTTATCCTGAAAATAGGATTACATAAACCAATAGCAATATTTTTTCAGGGTACAACTCTGACTTTCTGCCTGAAATTACAGAGCCAAGTTTTCAGAATTGCCCCTGCAAAATTATTACAGCTCTGTGTGCAAAACACAGTTAAATAGCTTAGAAATTATTTATGTCGGCAACTACCATGACTATTAGGAGTAACTACTTGTCCAATCTGTACATGAAAATCTGAATATTGACCTAAAAATATTCAGCCATTTTATCCCAAGACAACATCCCCACCAAATTATTTAGCTTCAAGTACAGCCTTCATTAAAGGTGCTGAAAGGAATAAAATGTTAAAATATACAATTTTGTATTGTAAACTCAGCCTCCTTTGAAGCTACCTCTCCATATTGTGTTGAGCAAGTTGCAATTTTTCCTTTTTTTTTTTTTCCCCCCTATGGGGCTTCAGATTTGTGTCAGTTTAAAAAAAAACAAGCAACAAAACAAAACAAACAGATTGCATTGGTCAGGAGGGCAAATGGTTATTCCTCATTCTCCAAATTTCAACACTAGCTTTTTTTTTTCTAATAGAAAAGTTTCTGTAGAAATTGATTGGAGTGGGAAAGGGACCTTTTTTGCTTTTCAAATTCATCATTGGTTTGAAGAAGCAGCAAAGATAATAGCATTTGAGTCAAGCAATGATTTAAATTTTCTGAGCCAAATCTTCATCTGTATGTGCTTGATGAAATGAACAACACTGATTTATACAGCATAGTCTTGGTCCAACAGGTTTGATTATCAATAGCAGTTGATCCTGTATTGCTGTATGCTAAACTACAGATAAAAGAGCTGGTCTATTGTTAATCCAAGATCCTACTGAGATATGGCACTGACACTGCATGGTTGCTTAAAATCAAGCCATTCAACTGCGTCTGCTGCATTTGCTCTTTCACACTCAACACCTCATGTGACATTAAATGGATCTATGAAACAAGGGCCTGCTCAATACGCTCCTCACACCTCACTGAGCTGAGAAGTAAAACCATGGACGTGGCCAGGGTTGCGCTGGTGTAAATGCGACTCTTGAGGAGAGCAGGGCCTCGTGATTCTCTGCTCTTTCTCCTTACAGCATGTTAAATTGATCCAGGAAGCAGTTCATCTGAAAAAAATACCTACCGACAATTTGTTTTAAACAAACAGTTGCTGGCAGATCCCCCATCTCCAGCGGCATGCAAGTGTCTTGAAACACAAAAGGCAGAGAATCTGAAATTGAAAATTGATCTCACTGCGGCCATGTAGACTGGAAGAGTGATTTCCTAGCTGCGATTTTAAATAACTCTTTCTTGTCTCCCCCCTTCCTCCTCCCCATACACATTCACATTTCTTCCCCTGTATTCTCCACCTTTTGTCGAACAGGAACAAAGACTTCCACCATCTCTCTCTCTTTCCCCAGCCTTCTTATCAATATTCTATCACCAAATAGGACTTTAGCTCCTTTTTTTTTCTTTAAATCAATAAGAAGTAAAGCAATGAGAAGGAAAAATTAAAATCCCCAGCAGATAATGAAAAGGGTCTTTAAAAAAGCTAATCACTGCTAAACACTGACAGCTCACTGGAGTGTCACACACAGCTCCTGCTACAATCTGTCATAAAGGTAAGCTACCTGAGCCTGCCTGCCAAAAGAAAACCAAGGTAGGAGAGAAAACAAAGACAAATAAAGCTTTCACAATTGGTCTTCATGGATGGTTGTCACCTGGACACCACAATCAGGAAGAGCAAGAGTTTGTAATGCCTGGCCTCTGGGTGAAGGTGGCACTGGGGAAGCCCCGCAAGTCCCTATTGCTGAGACCTACCTCAGCTCCCAGCTGGAAGCAGGGGCAGCCAAGCATCTTCATAGCTTTTCTGCTATGGAAGTGCTCCTGCTCCTCTCCCAGGCCTAACCCTTCCCTCCCTGGCACATCCACGCATGATGCAGTCAGGGCTCAGCTGTGCTGTTTTTATATATATACACACACATATAAAAATTATATATATTGGACATGCCATACCTAACATCTTCAAATGTATTCTCACAGACATTACTGAAAAGACCTTGAAATTATTTAGAAAACCAGCATGAGCAGGAAAAGTAAGTTACCCTAAGATTGCCAGCCCAACTTTGTATGCCCCTAAATATTAGCCAAGTAACAGACAAATACACTGACCCAAATACTAAAACTACTTAACCCTCAGTCAAGTAAATTACAAAACATTTCTCTGACTCCCCCTGGACCCCAGTTTGGCTGCAGTCCTCAAAAGATGTAGCTCAATTACACCTGTTTCATGAGGAAGGCCACTGACTTAAGAGGGAATGGACATCCTTCTTATTTATCTTGCCACACACTCCTTGTAAAACTGCAAAGTTAGAATGGAAGAAATATGCTTTTATTTTTACTATTTTTTTCTTAAGGTAAACAAATTCTGTTAGCCAGTGCAAAAGACAAGGAGAGGCGGGTGAAGTAATTTGGATGTCTGATACAAGATTGATGACAAGAAACATCATTTTTGTTAAATCATATCCCTGTTCTATTATTGCTAATGCTTCTTAACGATCAAAGGATTTTTCAAGAGACACAGCTGGACAGAGACACTGCATGGCAGTGGAATGAAACAGCAGTAAACAGTCCCAACACAGTCAGCAATGCATTTTCTTCAGGAATAGCGTTTAGAACTAGAAAGTATAGTCAATGCAAAAATAGAGCAAAGGGAATAGGAAGCCACTCAGTTTTGACTCAAACCAGTTTTACATCTTTGGGCAGCATACATTGTTCCTTTTCTGCCTGCTAACAAGCTCAAGTTACAGCTCTTACATCAGGCACCTGCTGCAGCACAGATGATACCTCTGTGCTCTGGCCCAGTGCCCTGATGTGCTGGAGAGCACTGGGCTGCACAGGTGCTGCCAGAGAGGAGGTAAAAGAAACCCTATCATCTTTTAGGTCTTTGATTGGCACCTGACTTTGCACATAGTGCAGTAGAAAGCAGATCATAGGGGGCTTCCCATACTCCTTTCCAACCTTCACCTATCCCTCTGACAGTTACACAAGAATGCTAGGGTTCTGTTTTCTTATCGCACCAGGAAATACCTGCACACACACTGGCAGTGAGCAACAAGCTGAATGGAGAAGTTTCCTGTTCCAGACCACCAAAGAGGAGGAAAGAAGCAGCAACAGAATTGAGAGAAACACGACATGACAGTCTGTCCATCCTCAGGAAGATGACCATGAGACAAAACCTGCTTGCTCAAACTAAAATCAATTCCATCATCATTCCTAACCATCATTTACCAAAACCAAATTACAAGCATCCTTAAAATTAGGAAGAACCCTATTTTGTTATTACCTTTTAACAAAGTAAAAATTTTCTGGGTACAAAACGAAGTCAAATAGGAGAGCTCTAAAGATAGTGTATGTATCAGCAGGATAAGATTCAGGTGACTCAGGAGAGAGCACTCCTCCGTCTGAGAAGGTGCCACACATCACTTCCACACAGTGCTAGAGAGCACTGTGATGTTACAGGAGATGGGTTCTGCATTTCTGTTTACGCACGAAGGTCCTCAAGCATTTACAATGAACAAAATCTTCTTCTCCCTCCATACTGCTGTAGTGCACAGTGTGTTCTTTCCTCTTGGTGGTGACATGGTCTTTCAGGTATGAAAAGACAACTCCTGCATAAATCCGTTGTAAAACACTTTGGAACTATGTGTGCCATAAAGGAAAAAATTATTACAGATTTCTCGCTTTAAAATATGCGGTGAATTTAATATGTTTACCTGGGACAAGGAGATAAGAAGGGGCACAAGAACTTGGGGGAAACATACACTTACTTCACCCAGTGTTTCTAAGTCAAATCACCAAAACCAGAACGATAATGAGTTTAAAATCTTGCCTTATCCCTGTAATGATGAAAACCCCTGATTTTTTCTAATCTTTTGCATTTTCCCCACAACTTCACAGCTACCTGTAATGCCTAAATTAGGGCTCTTCCTCCCAAGTTGCCCCTTTTTCCTGCATTCATGCTCCCCTTTGCTTTCCTGTATGGCTAGCACAAAGCAGGGACTTCCCTTTTCTCTTCAGGCAGCATACAGCAGCAGAAATTACCCACAAACCTTTCAGAAGCAGTCGTACTAATTTCTGTGTTTAGCAGCTATATTAATAGGACCAACTAGGACTCAGAAACCAGACTTCTGTTACATTATGAATTAATGGTTAAAGAAAATAAAACCAGAAATTACTGGATAAATCTCAGCACAGAAAAAAAATGCGAGCTAGACAAAAAGTCAAGCAATGTTTACCAATGGTGAGAGCTACGGAACTACAAAACTGTCCTCAGTTAATTGCTTGCATCCCTCTCACTTAGGGGATTTCATGCTGTTCAGGAGCCTCACCAGCAGTTGTAATCATAGCACACCCTCACTCCAGCCCAGATTGCTGCCTTTACACTGCCAATGGCCTTCACAAAAACTGTCTGCAACCACGTTGGCACCTAGGAAGCTCTCAGGAAGACACACTGGAGGTTTGCTCACAAACTGCTTTTTTGCAGAGCAAGCAAGTTTTGGTGTCAAGAGCAGCTTTGACCCCACATTTAGGAAAGTAAGAATATATTCAGAAATGGCTCCCCCCGAAAGACACTAAGGAACAGTCAGGTGTGGATAGAGGGTATGAATTTAATAGGGGAGAAGATCCACTAGACCAAATCCCTCTGGATCCACAATAACAGGAATACAGCTCTACGATAACAACCCATAGCATGCAGCTCAGCACACAAACACCTGTAGAGTAGTTAGCAGTGGGCAGCCCATCCAACACCTCCAGAAACACCAATCTGGGAGCAGTATGTGTGAGCCAGCCTATGCAGGAGAACAGAAATAGGAGTCCCAAGCTGCAATAGGGATCCCAAGCTGACAGGCTGACTCCACGAGCAGAGCCCCAAGAGCAAGCCAGCAAAGAGCACTCACAGCTTGTAAATAATAATATGCAGAAAATAAGTTAACAACTTGACACTTCAGAAGGAAATAAAAACATAGTAGCAGGAAACAGAATTTCACACTACAATTCCTAAAAAGCAAATGTAGGGGAAGAAAACTGTTGTCTAAAGGAGAAGGACTGAAGGAAGCCAAACATCTTAAGGGTTCCTTCGTTTCACACAATTGTTTTTGTGGGTTGGTTTTTCTTTTTATTTCTCTTTTGCGAAGCCAAAGCAAGATCTGTCTCCCTATTCCACTGAAAGAAAAACAGATTCAGAAGCTCTTGTCTGTGATTGGGTGGAAGCTGCCAAGTGATGATGTGTTGTCTATATTTTTCCTGCTGAACAAGAATCCATCAAACTAAGCAGATGAAAGAAGGTGTCCAAAGGCCCAGGAACTGAATGCACCAAGATGAAAGGCCCAGAATTCAGCACTCGTCTCCGTGAGTCTCCAAACCTCACGGGAAAGCAAGAGAAAAAAAGGGGCCAGTAACCATGGGTAACCACTCTCAGGTTAATCTCAGATGGGGAGGGGAAAACGCTTCTCAAGATTAATAGCTAAAGTACTCGGGGATTAGAGATTAGGAGGAGAATCCTGTTTGCTAGGATTAAGAGGGCTGGGTTCACATGAAAACCTCAACCAGCAAATTGCCTCCAGCAAAACAGTGGGTTTTTATTATTATAATTATTATTTTATTCTCCTCCAATAAATGAAAAACATCAGCAGGAGGGCAGCAAAATCCATCAAAGGTTTAGAAAATAAAATCTCTGAGGAAAGGTTAAGGGAATGCAGTCAAGACAGAAATCCGATATTAAAAACAAAAAACAGACCATGTTATTAATAACATGGCAGATTATAAAGAATGAGAGATTTAAAAAAAAATATATAATCAACTTCACTTTCCAGAATCCATGCTGTGTGGTCTATTTCTTTGCCCTTGGCTCAGCTGGAGGCAGGTGAGCTGCAAGAATGGCAAAACTCCTCCTTTTGCATGTGAGGAAAGTACAGTTTGAACACCTGATGGCTGATATTTTCCAGAGTGCTTACTAAGAGCCTCATTTCAACATTCTCTTGGTTGCTTGTCATTAACACATGATTAAGGCACCTACTGAAAGTGTACAGTAGGGAACAGAAAGAGATGGGGCTAACAGAGAGGGAACAGACATTAGTCCAAAGTATCAAAGCAGGCATTCAAAGTTTTCATTAAGCAGCTTACCTAAGATCATATTCAGCAATGGATCTGGGAACAAACCTGGATCCACCACAGCAAAACTGCCTGAACTAGGCCCTACTTCACTCAACTACATCCTATATACAAGTAAAAATGTGCAGTCTGGGAGAAGCTTTTTTTTTTTTTTAATACCCACAGAAAGGTATTTTAGAAGAGCTACACAAATCAAATATTCCTATTCCTCTTCCCACTTTATTCACAAGCCAGAAGCACGTGGGTTAGCTCAACAGACCTGCCAGCCAGCATATCCCCCACCAGCACATGGGGTCAGCAAGGAGAAGCAAGGCCACAACACTGACCTGTAAGCAAGGACCATGCTACTGAGTGACATGCTACTGGAAAACATATTTCTCCCTTGCAGCCTAGTGCCACAGGCCCTCCACATAATCAGATCCTCTCTGTAAGCCTGTGTCAAAAGTGCCTCATCATGAGACTTAGCATCCATCTTCTCAAGCACTATGGAAGAATTGGGAAATCTGATTACTCCAGCACATTTGGCCTTTCAGGTGCACAAGGGCTGCAAAATTGCCATACCAATGCACAAAAGAACTTGCTAACAAGAAAGCCCAGGAGATTGCAGGTAATAATGCCATTTCCAACCAAAGCCATACAGAGAGACAAGGGTTGTAACATGAAAGGAAATGGAGCAGGTCATCTTAAACACAGATGTTCTTGGCTGTTTGCAAGGGATGTATAACTGCAATACAGACTAGGATGGTCCTCAACCTGCTTTAACAGGGAGCTGCAAAACCATCAGCATACCTGCCCCTCAAACCACATGCACAGGCATAGCGGAAAAAATGGCTCCACCTTTTACTGAGCAAGATTTTAAGGAGGAAGCTTTTTCTGTTACAGGTCATTTGGAAATTTTATTAAACTGGCTGTGTAAAAAAAAAGGTTATAAACCCAACCTTTGCTTTGTCTGATGCCAGATGGTGTCACTGCCAGACTTCTGAGCACCACTGGCAAGGCACTCCCAAGGGAGCAAAGCTCAGGAGGCTGGGGCACCATCCAGGCTAGGAACTCACAGTTTCCCATCATTTATTCCTCTGAATGAACCCTGGTCCTTTGGGGTTCCCAAGGCCAGTACAGCAGCAGGTGGAGATCAAGCCGATTCATGGGGAAAGGAAAGTGCAAGCACAGCACAGGTGGACTGAATTTGTACATAGAGAGAACTTCATTAACATACTGGAAGCACCGCTGCCTCCTCCCACCTCGCCTGCAGCTGTGTCTCTCCTCTTTTTCCCCTGCTATTCTTGGAAACTTGATGACTCACCTTCCTGATGAAACCAAGTCTAGTTGGCTCTGGGCCCTGACCCTTTTTTGTACAGCAAATGCCAGGAGCTGGAATTTGCTTGAACCCTTTTCCTCCACGCTCGGGTAAGCCAGCTGTGTCTGCACAGGCTGATGGCAATGCCACTTGCCTAGCACTAGCAGCATTTCCGTGGGAGCAGGGAATGCTAACACCGAGTTTCAGAGGGGCTGTGTATCAGGTTCATAGTCTACCTGCTTGCTTCCCACTGAATAACAGACACTCAAGGGAAACAGAAGGTTTAGGAGGGAGCAAAGTGAAGAGAAACCTGTAGTGCAATAAAGTAGAAAGAAAAACCCAATGTGTGATGCATACATAAATGACCAAGGCACACAAGAGCCTCTCCCAATATTGATCTGTGGCAACTCCTATCTCAAACACTAATTCTGGGCACCATAACTTAAAGGATAAGAAAGAAAAATACTGGGAAAGATCAGGAAATTGCAGGAATAAAGAATTAGTAAGTATTAAGAATGAGCTAGCTTAAAAATAAACAAAACAAAAAAGCAAACAGCGAAGTTGGGGAGATGTGTTGGATGTGTACATTTGCAGGGAAATTGAACCAGAAAGGGTATGCTCCATTGCTAAAGGGAGAAACAAAATGATTAGATACTTAAAAACTTCAGTTCACCAGCATCATGACACTCCCTCACAAATAACCCCCCCCCTCTCCTCTCTCAGTGTGCTTTCACACCTATTTCTGTCCCATCCCTACAGACACAGCCTCTCTGCTGTCACACACTGCCATTGAGTCATGTTTCCCTTACCCCATGTGTCCATCTTACCCTGTACAGCCTACCTGGGCCCCTTTCCTTCCTTCACACATTTGTTCCCCTCTTTCCTTGCAATACTGATCTCTAGTACAGGTTAGAGATGAAGGTCTCCATTATAAAAGTCTACTTTTCCCATAAAAATACTATTTTTAAAAGCCAAAATTGGCTCTGTGCTCTACTGTACAGATAGTGACAGCCAAATCAGCTCTGCTCCCGTTCAGCCACCACAACAGGGAGAACAAAGGACCACCTTCTGATCCTGGCTAAAGATCCACTGTTGGAGACTAATGGCTTCAAAGATGAAGACTGGGTCTTCAATAGAGAATATGAGGTTTATTACAAAGATGCATTAGGGCTATGGAGAAAGTGTTCTACAGACAGGAGGCCATCTCACAGCTCAGATTAAATTGAAAAAAATAATGCTGGACAGTGGTGTGAATGGTATTATGCTCTAATTTAATAACACAAGCACACATTTCTACATTGCCATCACTCACTGTCATGAAGATACTAATCACCACCAAAATCTATGCATTGCCCACTGGCGCTTTTGCACCAACTCAACATTGCCCACTGGCATGGTAGTGGCAGACAAAGCACCAGCACACTGAGGGCAGCAGCAAAGGTACATCAGTCCTAATATAGCCTTGTGCTATAAAAACACACAGAAATTTTACTGTGAATGGGGAGCTGCCCTGTCCACCATAATCACGTCATTTGGCAAGAGCAGGAAAGCTAGGAAAATGAGAATCAGCTCCTGACAAGAATAAACAAAGCATAACAGAAAAATACCAAAAAACCCTCCCTTCAATTGAAATAATTTAAAGAGAAAAAGCAGTAGACGGCAGAGCTCAATGTGTTTGGCTGAGAAGAAAGTTATTTACAGCAAGGTCTGGCCTCTCACTGCCACCATGTAATTCCAGGCAATTGCACTTTCAAATAGATCTTTTTGGAGAAAATCAACAGTGGCTTTGCTTTCAATCTAGTGGAAAATGAAGTCCTGCAAATGTGTTACATAAAGCCGCAGCAGAAAGAGTGCTGTGCACGTGGGCACGTGCTCTCAGGTGGAGATCGGTGAGCTTAGTACTAAACTCTGCCAGGCTCTCTCCACATATACCAGCTCTCACACCCCACATTGGATTTCCTGTAACTAATGATGCATATCAGATACTGTGGCAGTGACAAGTTTCCACAGGCTGAGTCCTACTGCCTACATCAGTCCTGTCTCTCCAGGTCCAAGAAGTGCCATCTCCAAGGCCTGACAAAGCTGCAAACCTCCTGGGCAAGGCCCTCAGGCATGGGGTATACAAACAGTCTTGTGAGGCATGTATACCTGCCTCCAAAGGATCATCCCAAAATTCACCACTGACTACACCCCACAGAATTATGCCCCACAGGTACCTTCAGTCAACACCAACATACGCCCAAGTGCCTACAATGCTGCTTCCCAGGCCTGCAGTGACCAGTATTGCCCTGATCAGTTTATCTGCAGCTCTCGACTTCTGTAGAAATCCTGTCCCACTAGTGCCTTGTCATTCAAAAGCAACAGACACCAGCTTTTTAATGTTGTACATCATTGACAGCATACAGAAAATTGTAGAAAATCATCCCTGAAAGAGTTAATCCAAGTATTTAACCTCAGAAAATCTTTAGGAGGGTGACTATTGAAAGCAAAAATGCTATTAAATGCTTATGTATGACTTCACACAGAGAGGGCTGGAGGCTGCTCATTATCAGAGGTCAACAACATGGGACTACAAAGGTAGTACAGCCAGACTCCAACATATCCCATCACCCCAAGCTGTTACTGGCTTTCACCCTCTCCCCCAAGCCCAGGTGCCAACACGCACATGCATGAGTGTACATACACACACATACAGCACCAGCATCCATTTCAGACAAAGGCTAAGGAGAAATATAAATTCAGGCACCTTCCACAGGGCAAATCAGAGGGATGGAAAGTAGAAGGTAAAGCCAGGCTTTGAGCCATCTCAAACCAGCTCAGATACCATTGCATTGTGAACACAGCAAAAGGAAAAGGTTAATTCCCACTGCACATTCCAGCAGGAAGAATTGTTAGCTAAATTTTCCTTGGTTCAATACATTGAAAAATGACAAGAGACAAACCTGGAACTAGTAATTCTAAAACAGGTTAAGACAGACATGAATAATCCTTATTGTTTTAAGAATACTGGAGCATAGGTTTGGAAACTTTCACCTGGGTCACTGAGTCCAGGTTCTGCAATGCCTCCAACCATACATTTCAACAAGCATATAGCTCAACCTTCTCAGGACACCCATTCCACTCCCAGGCCACAGAACACTTCCAATACCTTACAGCAAATCAAGTCCAAAAAACTGCAGCCTGTCAGTGTAATATGCAAGAACAGTGAGAGAGTGAGGACACCACCCTCCCCACCCCCCCAAGCAGAGAACATGTTAGAGAAGCCTCCTATAATCTTCTGAAACAAACCATGCCTGTCTCCACAGTATAAGGTGATCAAAAAAACAAAGCCTGATGATCTGACCAGAAGAAATTGAATTTTCTCTCCCCAAATCTGGCAATTGCTTTAATCCTGACATTGTGAAGGGGACATGAAATCAGGCATCTGGGGTAATGCAATGACAATGGGAGCACCGATAGCCTGTAGGCTGCACTGGGCCTATCTGTAACTGAATCTAATCTGCACTGCTCCAGAGAAAGATGAAAAAATTAACAGCCAGAAGCCTATTTGCACAAGGGTAGAAAACATTCCCTGTCCTTTCTAGACAACTGTACCAGTAAAGCTCCTTTATAGGATCAAGCATAGACCTACTGACTGCAAAACACTAGAAAACCTTTTCTCTTCTAAGTGCTGGCACAGGTCTCCACAAACTGCAAAGCAGTCACAGCCAGCAATGTCTGTCCACTGGTTATTCCTGCTGCAGTGTAGAAGAAAAAATAATCCAACACAATCGAGTAAATGCAAAAAGGAGTTTCAAGAGGCAAATATTGTAGCGTCTGCTAAGGAAGTAGAGATTAAATACAATTTAAAAAAAAAGTATCAGCAATTGCACCATCAATTCAGATTCACCAGCTGTTTCAACACCATATAATGCGATCAGTTAAGACTTCACAGAAACAGCGGGGAGAATTCAGGATCTTCTCCAAAAGTAAGTTCCTCTGCCACCCACACATCAGAGGAAGCACCACTTTTACGGAACTAAAAAAAAAAAAAAAAAAAAGACTTAACACTTGATGTACATAACGTAGCTTTTCTGACAGCCTCCACCAGAGGACTTCTCTTCCCGGGAGCCATTAAGTACACCATTAATCAGACTACAAAGCAAGAGGTGTTTCAAAGGAAGTCCTCTTCTTCCACCCTGAGCCATCTGCAGGTGGAAATCATACCAAAACAAAGTGATACACCCTATACATGCATTTATCCTCCGCGAACATGAAAAGCTTTAGTTCATCCATTGACACACACCCTGCATTTTGCGTGATTTACCAAAACCACCAACAGCGTAATAGAGGGAAGTTGACACTATATAATGAACGAGATTATAAACCCTTTCTGGAGCACTGCTGGGAAAGAGTGCCAGGCCTCTCAGCAGCAACAGCTCTCCCTGGCACTTGCTTGTGCAGATTTCTGCTCCTTCCCCTTGCCCTCCTCCTGCAGGAGCAGATTTCTTTTCAGCATTACGGGTAGTAGAGCACTGCCACCCTCCAGCCCCAGGCGCCTCGTTGTCAGGCTCCTAACCCTCAACACTCTGAAACAAGGGAGCCCAAACAGCACTGGCCTTAGGGGAATAGCCTGCTGCTTTATCTCCTGAGCCACACCACCTCCTGAAGCCTGTGCACAAATGAGATAACATCCTCCTGCATCTGAGGGGTGCCCCTTTTAATCTTACAATGAAATATCCTCAAAATTATTATTCAGAGAAGGCATTTTAAGATAAATTAATTTAAAATACAATTTATGGTCATAGACTGAACCACTACATCACTGGGCACACAGGGAAACACTATTCCAGCTTGGTGCTTCGTTCCACTCTAAAACAAAGACAGAGTGACTTTCTTCATACAGTAACATGCTTCTCAGCACTTGCTCACAGCTATTTCTAGAAGTAAAGGGTATAGATACATAATTAAGCATCTAATGCATCATCACAGACAGAGGCCCAAACTTCTGTCCTAGATAGTGGTAAAGCCATGACGTTTACAGCATTCAGAAGATCCACATAATCAGTTTGGTACACCAAGCCACATGAGCCTGTAATAATATAAACTGGAAATAAGTAAGAGTAGCAATGAACAGAGTACTATTGTTAAGAAGTTTATGCTAAGTGGGTTCAGGGAGGCATAGCATTCAAGGCTAAAAGTCAAATCACAAGCACTATCCCTGCCTCTCCCTCTCTGGCTCCCCCTTCTCTAAAGGAAACATCCAGCAATAACCGCCCGGATGTTACATTTGCATTTTATTCAGTGTCCAGATCCAAGCCCCAGATAATCACCATACTTAGTGTTTTTACAGAAGGCTTAAAACCTTAATGGCCTGAATCATCAGAGCATTACTTCACTCTGATGCTAGCATAAGTCTAATGCTTTTTAGCAGTTGCGCTGGTGGAAAAATCAGTGACGTGATTGCAAAACTCAATGGCCTAACTGTCTTATATAACTGTTACCTCTGTTCTAGGGGAAGGGATACAGAAACAGAAAGATGCAGGAAAAACTTCCTTAAAGATGCACTGCAAGGCAGTTATAGAGATGTGAAGAAAACCCCCCAGGTCTCTGGACTCCAAGTCACATCTACTGGATCAATTTAAAAAATAATACCCCTTCCTCAATGCTACCCAAAATAACCACCCGAAGTGGTTGCTTTCTACCCTTTCCCATTACCACTGCTACCACCTGACCCATCTAGAGAGCGGTATCTTAATGCCTCAACACTGGCACCCACTTTGGATATCAATGATTCCTACTAGAGACAAAAATCCCTAGCACAACAGAAGAAAAATCTTCCCACCCTACACCACCAGCACAGCTAAGACCCAACTAGTGATCTGCATCTCACCCTGATGTTTCCATTGCTGTAAGATACCTGGGTATGTATTATGCTCTTCTGCACTCAACTCAACAACTAAACAAGGTCCAGATTCCCGGTAAACTATGGTCATAGTAGTATGTAAGCAGCATTTCTGTTGAAGCTATTTGCTTATTTCTGCCTGGGCATATCCTTAAGTCCTGGCTGAGACAGAGGTTCATGGTGCAAGATACTCGCATTTTACATTTTCTCTTCAGCATGCAGGCTAGAAAGTGTTTTGTGTAATACTTAAGCCTGCCAGTGTGATGAGGATAAGGAGGGGTCACTTCACTTGGCAAGAATAATTCTGGATCCCGTAAGTCTGCCAGATAACACATGGACAGGAGGAAGAGAGACTTTCAAATAAGTATTTAGATCAAAAGGTGCAGACACAACCATGGAAAAGCTCACTCAGCTCTAGTTTCCAAGCACAGGACTCTATCCTCACTAATATTTGCTATACTACTGCCTTGTCAACACTTGCTTTAGAAAGCAATAGTAATGGGATTTCTCTCTCTTCCCTTGGAAAAGTTTATCAAAGTGCAAAAAATTTTGGTTAAGTGAAAATTTTCTTTCAAGTTCTCTTCTGAATAATTTCACTTAGGAATGGATGCAGAATCCCTCTAAACCCTCTGAAGAAATGAAATAATAGCTAGTGTGGATAAGTTTCTATTTTTCATATACTTATAGCTCTCTAGGGAAAAATTGCTTTTGACTAATCATCCAACGTGACTCTTGTAAGAATAAAATGAGTGAAAACGTTATTGAATTTTTTTTAAATGCAAAAATGAGGCACATCTCAAAAACAGAATCCACGTACCTATGAACATTTACAAAATATATGCCACCACTGTGTTTAACCACTAGAGCATGCATATGTCAGGTTGTCTTGAGCTCATGTTATCTCTGATAACAGTGAATCCTGCGCTGTTTTAAAAGCCCCAACCTGAAACAGTCATATAGCATCCACATCCTTATACAATAAACCATGAGATAAAGGCAGAGCAGTAGAGTTGGGAACCTTTAGTATCCACATAACTGAAAATTTTATCAGAAGTGAGAACCGGCAACTTAGAAATGCATAATCCAAGTTTCCTCTAAAACAAAGTACAAAGGAAAATGGGGGGAAAAAAGAGACACAACACAACATTATTTATTGTCAAGATTTTAATCACACCCAAGCAAAGGATTTCAAAATTATGACTCTTCCTGCAACCACATCTTGATCTCAATGCTAAGATGTTATTTCTTTCACAACAATGTTGGGTTTGTCTACCATATATCATCTTATTCTCAATTTTTATCTTACATATATTCATTCCTCTGCTGAGTAAATATCCTGGAAATAAAGTACAGTGTTTCTTTATGGCTGAAATAACTGTTTGAAAGGAAGAAAAGAAGATTTGTCTCATCCATGGAAAAGTTTCAACAGCAGAGAGACTAGCCAGCCTATTTCTCTATTTCTCTATTTCTCTATTTCTCTATTTCTCTATTTCTCTATTTCTCTATTTCTCTATTTCTCTATTTCTCTATTTCTCTATTTCTCTATTTCTCTATTTCTCTATTTCTCTAAATACTAATGTCCCCTACTCTTAACAAATGATTTCAGAAATTCATTTCCTTCAGAAACAAAGGACCTCTCAATTTCTTTGCAAACTCCTTAGGATTCATTCCCCAGTTTGGGGTTGGAAGCAATATTTTCTTTCTTAGGTCAAAAGTCACCTTAGAACATGGCCAGCTAAGATGGCCACAGAGCAGATAGTCAGGAATACAGAAGACAGCCATCCTCCAAGCTTATCCAAAACATGATGCTTCTCAGTGCTTTAAGTTATCACCAAAAAAACCAAGGTTATTTTTGCTCACACTGATGATATTTCTCATAACCAACAGATTAGAAGAACTCTACACCCATAGAAGAAAAGAATTCACTTTGAAGAGCCAGTGCCTATTTATAAAACCCTAAATACAACTCTGGTATTGCAACCACACTTCAGTTCAAATAATAATGGCTTAGCTACAACATGTATTTGATGTGTTATAGAAAAATCTATGTTTTTTCTCCTTTATTACGTGTACTAAGCTATGTAAAATGAATCTGAAACTGATACATGCAATTGATTACACTGATTCCTCTATATAGATTGTAAGGTTTGTTGAGTACTTTGAATAGGTAGATGACATAAGCTGCAAGTCATTTGTCTGTTAATATAACCATAATTTGCACCTTCTTGTCCCCCATGTTTCCTCTCAAACTGCTCTGCATACTGCATTATATTAGACCTTCCACATTACACACAGGAATCAAGTGACTTGCCCAAGACTGCAGGCTCAGCCAGCAGAATTGCTTTGCAACTGAATGACACCTACATCAGTGGCCTCTGCAGAACCTACATATATTTCTCTCTACGATGCTGGGGTTTTTAGCATTTCTACAACATGCATCAGCAGGCAGAAAACTTAATGCTCAAGATATTACCTCTTACAGGCAAGTGAACTGGAATGACCGCTAGGGCCATTGCTTTGAAAGCAAAATTCCCACTGAGGTCAGTGGGGCCAGGATTTCACCTCTGATTGTATTGGGTCTGGCTGAAATGGAGTTAATTTTCCCTACAGTAGCCCTCATAGTGCTGTGCTTTGTACTGGTAGCTAGAAAAGATGTTGATAACACACCAGTGTTTTGGCTACTTCTGAGCAGTGCTTGCACAGCATCAAGGCTATTTGTCCAACATTCCCTCCCACCTCATCCAGTAGGCTGGGGGTGGGCAAGATCTTGGGAGAGGACACAGCCGGTGCAGCTGACCCAAACTGACCAATATGACATCTGCTCAAAAATAAAAGCTAAGAGAAGGGGGGGGGGCATTTGTTATGACATTTGTCTTCCAGAGCAACCACTATATGTACTGAAGCCCTACTTCCCAGGAGGTGCAGCTTGGTGGCCACCTGGCATCCAGCCAAGGTCAACCCACCACACTGATACATAAAGTCATATGAGCCATTTATCATTATATTTTATACAATAGTCACCATAAAAAGGAGCTGTGAATATAGATGGTTTACATTAGCACAAATTACCTTAATTGTTTTGCTTCATCCTGCCTCAATTTATTTTGCAGTTGCCTGCATATTCATGAATCTTGTTGTTCATTATGAGGTACCAGGGACGTCGGACTCCACCTCCATTTTCTATCTCTGTGGTAAGCAGTGGCATAGGACCAGCCTTTAGGGAGGTTTCTGGCCATTGGTGGAATACTGTTCTAGGCAACTGTGAAATATGTTGACATGTTGACACCGACTTCCAGAAGTGTCACACAGTGCTTCAGTTGCAACTTGGGGCAAAAGTCCTTCCTATAAATAAAAATTATGTAGCCCAGTTAAATTCAGTGGGTATTCTTTACATGTTGCATGAAGCAACAGGTCTGAGAGACACAGTGTGATCTGATTCTCATGATTTTGTAGCCAAGTCCCACTGGCCAGGCAGCAATCTGATTATGTAAGATCATTTGGGTCACATCATGGCTCAGTTGAGTTATTTCACAATCCCAAATAAAAGACGACAAAACAGAAGAGAAAAACTGAAAGGAAGACAAGAGGAAAGCAGGAGATGCACACTGACAAAGGGCTGATTACATAGGCTTCCACATGAGAACGATCCAAAACAAACTCCAAGGCAGCTTTGTGCATGCTGGGTGGTGGTGTCACCAAAATGGGATAAAAGAACTTATCAACACCAATTTGATGTAGATATGCAGACACTCCTTTATTAACAGCGGGGTGCACAGGGAAGTCGTCTTCACCAACAACACACACCTAATTCGTGTAGCATGTTGATTATATAGGATACAGTAATACATATTAATCAAATTCTCATACATAAACATGCTAATTCCTGTAACTCATTTTCATATTCCCACCTCTTTCTGGTCATGCGCGCTTGAGTCCTGAAATGAGTCGGGGGGGCTGCTTTTGCAACCACCACGGAATACTGACTCAAAAGAAAGACCCCCTAATGTCCTTGACTCAAGGACTTTGGCTCACATTGCGATGTTAACGTGCTTCAAGGCCCTTTCACAATACAACTTTTAAAACACCTGGTCTACAGGGCTATAAATCAGCCTTACCAAACAGTCTAACAATGGAACCTAGTCTAGCAGCATAACTGGTTGTATGGTTACTTTAAACACATCTCTATGACTACTTAAAACATTACACCACTGTCTTTTATAAAACCGGTATTTCTCTGAGATTCCATTTACTTGATTAATCCTAATCATTCCTTATCAAAATCACCAAAAATCATCAACTGAAATTAATAACAAAACAGTAACAATCAGTAACAGTGGCACCTCTCCCTAGATAAGCAACTGTGAGGCTGTGCCTCCCCGAGAAACTCTGACAAATTCATCAACCACAAGTAAGGGAGCCCTGGACTTTAACATTGAAAGCTCACTGTTGGAATCTGCATGGAGGACACTGCTGCCTATTTCTTATTCCTTAGGAGAGTAAAACGTGCCTATGCAAACCCATGTCTGTTGCCATTACAGATCCAATTTAAACAAGTCCTGTCAGTTTGAGGATGGAAGAAATCCCAGAAACCTCCTGGCAACTTGTTTGCTATCTTTCCATATGTTAATATAATATGGAGATTAGAGATTATTGCATTTAAACATTTTAGAAAAAAACAATTGGATCTTGAGCATGGCACAACTGCCTCTGGAATGCCAGTTTTTATTACAAGAGGAATAAAACAGAACAGACTGGAGACACCATCACAGGCAGGTACTGCTTTAAAGGAAATTATCTAACAGTGCTGCTGCTGGATCTGACTGAATTACCATGTGATTGGCAGAGATGTTTAGCACGTCTCAAAATAAAGCTGCAGTCACCATCGAAATTCAGTGCAATGCAGTTCCTCCTAGTGAAATCTGAAAAAGTTGCTGATGATGAGTTTTCGTTCCATCTTGCTTTTTTCTTTTTAAACACTAAGCTACAAATGTGCTATATGTGCCAGACTGCAAGATACTAATTTGGGAGCCACTGTCAATGTTCCAGAGTAGAAGTCTGATGAGCCAGAGACACGGTGGCTTCAAATATGGACTCTCCAGGGGACCATAGACCAATCACTCTCCCTTCAAGCTTCAGCTGTAAATCTCAACACTACATCTGTCGTTCCAAATTATCAACAAATTTATCCTCGAACTGGGGGAACCTCTTCCTCTGAAGACCATGCTCATCAGATCTTTCTACCAACTATCACACTTGCCTAGTTTGTGTGCAACAAATGCCATCTCTTTTTGGTATTTTAGGTTTCCTTGTTGACCGAATTTAGACACGGACTCTTTCTCCCATTCACATTACACGAACTTAAGTGAAACACAGGATAACACTTAGAACAGAATAGCAAAATGCCTTGCTTCACCCAATTCCCTTCAAAACAGCACCAGAAATACTGGCTACAGATACAGATGTTAACATTCTTGGATGGGTAACCTCCAGAGCTCAGGTTTCTGCAGGAAAAGCTGAAAATTTCTAGAAATATTTGCCTCTGAATCAATAACAGAGCAATACCTTTGCATAGAAATACCCTGCTGCAGTAAGCAAACGGGATAACTTGGTATCAGTCAGTTCTCTAACCTTAAACTATATTGATTGCAACTACTAGAGGCTGCACTATCACTGGAGAGGACACCCCTGGAACAGACAAAAATGAGGGCTTTCCCAACATGTTTTTTAAAGATCTCATGAGCAACAAAGTTAGTTCAGATATCCTGGCTGCTTTCCAACATCAGTGATTATTTCCTTTGAAGTTTCAAATCAGATGGGAAATTCTTCTTCATTCCTGTCCTTAACTGTGTAAGTTCAATTAGTGTGCTGTTAAATGCCAAAACATCAGTTGCAAGCAAAATAAACCTCCTGTCCACACAATTCTGAAAGCACTTTGGGGTCCTTCAAGAGGAAGGATGCTTAAGAACAACTGTAGTAGGTCCATTAAGGCATAGTTGCAGTGAGTACTGCAATCTTCATTTATTCAATAATAAATTGATTTCTTCCCTGGAGCTGATTTTTCCCTTGTGCCAGGGCCAGTCTCCGATTTCCTTCCTTGATGTAGCAGTAAAAGATTAAATTGCTCTTGGTGCTCAGCTCCCAGGCACACAAGTTCTCTAAAGATCAGACTTTAACATTTCATCATTTGGTTCAATGGTCTATCTTTAACGCCTGCTTAACTGTACTGTTAACAGACACTGTACTCCTCTAGTTCAGCTCTAGAAGTTACATTTTTTTAACATCGCAGGGGTGTATGGAGCAATTCTCAGGTCTCAATTGGTGAGCAGAGGTTAATCTAATAGCTATGATACAGTGATAAGTTGTTAACCAACATAAAACAAAAGAAATAGCATTATCACACCCACCTTATTCCAACATAAGAAAGAACTTTGAAACATAAAGGAGTTCAAATAGAGCAGTGGAGGAAATTTTTTCCCCCCCATCATTTAATCCGTAAAATAGCAACCTCCTTCCCAGTCCTCTCCCTGGACCTTCACAATACAGTAATTTTCCTGAGCTTTATTCAGATCCAGTCCTTAACCTCAGATTCCTACAAACGGCCCTTTCACAGGGGACACCTCTCATTTTGGGCACACCTCGCAGCAGCACACAGCCCATCCAGCACCGCAGATGCACAGGGAGCCATGAGAGTCCTAAAGGGAGAGAGGCAGGTCCTGAGCAGAGTTTGTAGGCATGAAAGAAGTCACTCTCATATTTATGTTAGACAAGATGCTGTTCTCCAACATAGCCTGTTGCGCAGTGGAGCAGTGACCTGTCACCTGCTGCAGGAGGGGCTGCACACTTCATTCACAAGCATCAGGGCTGTGCTTGCCCTCAGCAGTGCCGCTCCGCAAGCTTCTGGTCTGAAGGACATTGAACACCAAGTAAGGAAATTAGACTGAGTATAAGGGAATGACACTTGAAGACCAAGACCAGTACTCCAAGATACAGGAAATCCAACCCTCATCAGTGCAACACCACAAACATTGCTGCATGGAAGAGTCACTACAAAGTGGTTGTTGTTTTGGTTTTTTTAATTTACTTCTCTCTTACTGGTCTCTCATTCATCCTTTTATATCCCACTGAATATATCATCCCTTCTCTTGGAAAAAGTCCTCTCTGTCCCTAAAAAGTTTTCAAGAAACAGGAAACTGCTGGACAGGTTGTGTATAGAAGGTGGGCACAATACTACCCCTGCTTTTAAATGCACAAAACACTTCAACCTCACAGAAAACAGTATTGGCTTGACCACTAAGGCAGAAGCATCTCAAAAAAAAAAAAAATCCATGAAGACCTGCTGTGTTGATAAGCTCTTTCTGTCGCATTCACTCACATGGGTTGTATTCCTAAAGGACACACAGGAACAGCACATCTCCTGCTTTCCCAGTTCCCCAGTAGGCACCATCCCTGCTTCATGACAAGGAGCCTTGCCTAAACGGCATGACAGACTAGTTGGTGTGAATGCCCCAGACTAGTTGGTGTGAATGCCCTTGAAGTACCTGGCAGAGTTTGCATACCCACCCTCAGTCAATGCTTAGCCAAGCTGCAAGCACTTCACCATTTAAACTTGTCTTATCAGTTGCTCCATCTGGTCCCCCAGGCAGTGGAAAGGCTCCCATCTTGAGTTTATTTCTCAGGCATTGCACTGGCGTGATGCCTCATTCCCAGGAAACACAAGGCCTTTATGGACCTACAGGATGAACACACCTAGGCAGCAGTCCCAGGCTTAGGTACAGATATCTGTGAGCCATCAAGCTGCACCAAGGCAACCAAAACTGAGGACATACATTAGTGACTACTGGAAAATGGTAATTCAGCAATACAACATTGTCACTTAAAATATGTATTTGAAGTGATTTAAAAGCTGATGGAGTATGACTTACCCTGCTATCTGAATTCGATGCACAGTGTAAGTGAGTGTTACTGGGGAGATGAAGAAGAGGGGCTAAATTATCCCCTCTGACAGCTCCTGAAAAATGTGATTTGCCTGGTTGAGCTACTGATGCCTCAGAAGGGGGTCTAGATACCTCATTCCTCAATATATAGCTTAAACTCACATAAATTTCAGTAGTTGGCTACCATGAAAGTAGTATCTAAACTTCAGTTCCCTCTCACCAATCTTGCATTTTCTTGAACGAGACTCTCACAAGTGCAGAACTGAATGGGCAGCTAGCCCACCTCTCTAAAACGCCCTCTGGCTCCATGTGTGTGCACGTGGGCAGATGCTCACAATACGCAGCTGTTTATTCCATACCTGGGCTCTTCCTGGTGTGATATTAGTAGGCATAGCTACTGCATACACTGGAATACAGTAGAGAGCACCCTAAGTTATCTCTGAACAGGATGGGACTTCTACACAGCACAGTGTGACATCTTGTGGAGATACCAAGCTGGGACTGGAAATAGATTGCAGCATTGCTGTAGTCTCCCACTTGAGCTAAATCTGTTTTAATCCCAGTTGGCTGGCTCTTTGGAGGGGCAATGCTGCATGGATGTGGCTTATATCGCCTTCAAGTCATCAACTAGTTTATTCAGTCTGTTCCTCTATCTGACCCTTGCTCCTTGGCCTCACATACAATATTCAGAGTCAACTGATGCTGTCATCAGAGTAGCACCCCTTTGCATCCCATCCTACCTGAGCACTGAAGTCAACACTGACTTGTAAAATAAGAATGCTCTGGGTAATTCAGTGAAGCACTTCACACAACCACTAGACCCATGCAAATAATCAAAGACTTATTTGACCACTTATCTGATACTCTCAGTTCCAGCCCTTCTGGCCTACTCCCATTGGCTTTCCTGGTTCTTTCATCCCAGTTTCAGATAGATTAAGCAGCCGACTCCTTAGTAACATAATAGGTCTCACAGCTTAAACATATATTGCTGTGCTCAGTTTCCTATATTACATCTCTTTACATCCTTCCAAGCCTTCAGCAACTTCATTGATACATCTTTTTGCAGTATTTACAATTTCCTTAAAGGTCTCCCAATGAATCATGTCCTTTGCTCACAGTATCTAGCAGCTCCATATACTCTGGTGATCTGGCTAAGGGAAAACAATTCCTGGAGGAGTGCAATACATACCCTCTCTATTAATATCTCTTCCCCCAGGAAGAAGAGATGGCTCACTTGTAAACTTTGGGTCTGAAATCCATTGGAAGACAGTCAAAACAGATTTCTCATTCTGTTGCCACTGTAAATAAGAAACTGGTAGTACCACATAAAGGACTTGGAAGACTGAACTAATGATGCTGTCTTCTTCCTAGAGACCATGCCACAGGGATACACACACAAAAAAAGAAAAAGGCAATACATTCAGTCTGCCAGCCAGGTGATAACCTAATTTATCTTGTCAGTGGTTAAAATGAACCAAGTTTGGGGAGCCATAGAGAGGAACACTCCATCCCAAACAAGCTCTCTGCAAAATTCAGATTTTGCCTAGCTGTACAGAGCTTTCCCATCCTTGCTACTCAGAGATGGAACAGCAAAGGAAGACTGTTCCTCCTTGTAGCAGGTGCCTCTTTGCATTAGCTGTAGCAGATTTCAGCCCCTACAGGAATACAGCTTCCTTCCTCCCCATTGGGAGGATTAACACTCATGCTCTCTATAAGCAACTGCTTGTCTTGCAACTCTAAAATAAGCACCTTTGAGGCGCCTACAGGATACACATTGCCTCTGGTTCCCTGCACTCTTGTCAAGCTTTTGGGGTGATGCAAGCTGTCAGTCGCACGATCCCACAGCAGAGGAGGGAGCAACGCCAGTGCTCTCCATAGAGAGAGCAAGCTTGCTGTAATTGCTTCTAAAACCAAATTTCACTGGGCCCAGGGGAGGGCAGAGACAGGCACGTGTCTGTACATACTCACACAGAGGATCTCTTATTCCTTTCAGCTTCTCCCATGCAAGCTTACTGACCTCCTGCAGTATTAATGAATTCCTCTGTCACCTCCTTGCTCTGACATCTGCTCAGGAGAATGGATGAGTAAGCAGGTAATCCAATTGGGCAGGAGCAAAGCAATGAGCCAACTCTCCCACACGACTGTGTTACCCTAGCTGTTTGGCACCACCTGTGCCTAAAGGCCCTGTACTCCAAGAAAAGCTTTTGGGCTTCCTGCCCTGAGGAGGGCTGAAGAGACCTTCTCCACCTCCAGTTTATTTTATTGCTTCTGTAAGACAGACATAAAAGGCTGACTTTTCTCATTTTCCAAGATTTCAATATTGAGAAAGCAAAAATTAAACCTCAATTTCTCTTCATCTCCTCCTCACTTTCTGCAAAGCAAATTAACATAAACAATTGCTCTTTGCCCACAGCAGATCAGACCATACAGATCAAGAAAGCTTCTAGACAATAGAAAGAAATCTGATCCAAATCAAACACTTTCAGTAAAACAATTCTCAGGTACCCCTCAGAAAGTTAAAACAGGCAGTATAGTAGATGGTTGGAAATTAAGGACAGAAATTGTCCATAAAATTAATACAGTTCATGTCAGGGCTAGGTCAGGATTGGTCCGTACAAGTTACTGACCAGCACTTTTCTCTAGGCTTGATTTTAAAGGCTAAACTCTATCAGTTCCCTTCCAAGATGCATTTAGATTCAAGCAGTATAAAAATTAAGCCAATTCTCACTGGTATTTAGATGAATTCTTCTTTGTCCAGGCATTCCTGTTAGCAATACTTCATTTCCAGTGGCACCAGAAAAAAATTTTTCTTTCCCTGTTTATGTGCTTTTTAGGATTGCTCCTTGCCTTTCCCTGTTTTACAGACTTTCAGTGGAGCACCTCATCTCTACTTTTCCTACAATGATCTCTCCCACCTCTGCCATCTCCCATTCATACTTTATCACTAAAGGATCTGCTAAAAATGAAGGCTCAAGAGCTTCAAGGAAAAAAGCAAGAATGCAGACAGCCTTTTTAATTCACTATGGGAATGCGTTCATCTCTACTTGGCTCAAAATAGTATCTGACAAGAGTGAATCACACAAGTTCTGAAAAACTCACAAGAAATAAGCAAAGAAATCTATAGCTGCCTTCCTCAATCTCACTCCCTGCTTGCCTTCTTATCGACTTCTGCTGCCTGCATCAACAATTTGTAGCTACCTGTCTTCTTTCTCCTCCATAAAGGTAACTACCAACATAAGAGAGGAGTAGGGAGAAGGTGAAGCAGTGAATTACTGTGAGGACCTCCAGCACTGCCTCTTGCTGGGAGGGATAAAGAGAGGTCAATGAGGAAATACACAGCACAAAATTCTTTTGCTTTCATGAGAAGCCACTGAACTAACTCAATATGAATAAAAACCATAGAATAGATTTTACCCCACTTATAAATGCCCAAAACATCCCAAAATACCTTCATCAGTCCAGCCCTGGGGAAGAGAAGGAAAGAGGAAGGAAAAAAAAAATAATACACCCAGAAAACAGCAAGACCCAAGTTTGAGTCCTGAAACTGATGCCTTTCCTAATCCTGAAAGGAGACAATATTGCATAGCCTGTGTAACCAGGATACCACTAACCTCCAGGGGTTGGGTATGGAAGAAACAAGATAATATCTACCTTCAGAGCAGATTAATATCTGTTCTTCTGTTAATTTACACTTTCAACAACTTTTTGTCTGCTACTTTTCTTGCTCCAGTCCTTCCTCTATTCCCCTAATGTAGGAATTATACCTACTGACACCTTTACACATAACTAAACACATGAACCCAGAGATGAAATTAGTTGCATTTTTACAAATAGGGCGTCCAAGGACTGAAACCAAGCAATAAGCAAAAACATGTTGGAAAGGCTACAACCGTCTAATTCCAAGCCACAAAAGGGTTGGTTTGAACTTAGCTCCCATTTCTTTTCAAGTCAAAGAGAAAAGATACATACACGCTCTCTCCAAGCATTTGACTTACGTTTTTCCCCTCTACCCTTTTCCTTCCCCTGACCCGTTCTATTTTCTGTTGCTTTAAACTTCTCTCCTTGTGGATTATCCTATGTTGTTGAAAAGCTATACTTGATTTGAGAAAGAAAACAACAAGGAAAGCATCAGCTTTTGTGTGTATATGTACATACATGTGTATTTATATATACATACGCATCTTTCTCTACACAAGTGCATATATGAAAACCCACCACACTTGAGAACTAATCTAGGAATTACTATGTATTTTTATGTTTATCTACATAAATATACACACACATACACTTTGCATATAGATTTTGTATTGATCACAATGAGAATGAAAAGTGCAGGAGGGAGCAGCTAGGACAAGAGTTTTCTCGGGACTGTAGCTGTAGCCACAGAGGAGGTGTCGTGCATTATGCACACAACAGACAGCCCTAGTCCCTTGCTGGAGGGCACAGCACTTCCAGCCCTCTATATGCCTATGAGTTTGTACTTTGTGGAAACCAAGCCACACAAAGGGAAGGCTGTTCACCCTGGCCTCAGCCCAGCATGCAGTCAGCAAGCACCCCATAGTCACATCTGGACCTGAAAGCTGGAAAGTGCCTTCAGGTTTACAGTTTAAATGGCCAGAGGGGTAAGGGGAAAAAAAAAAAAAAAGAAAAAAAAACAAAGGAAATGTTAGAAATTATTAGAAAATAATTTCTGCCAAAACAGAGCTCATCATTAAAACTATATCCAGTGGCATAAAGGGAAAAGATGAAATACAAACACTCTGAGCAGTAGTATGACAGAACTGTTTGATCACACAGATTCTAAATTCAGACAGTGTAGAGATACGAAAGAAAAACAAACTATAGATTATACTGTTACCTTTGGTCAAATTTCTCAAGAGCCAGAAGGAAGGCTACAAGTAAAGTTTCTCAGAGAGCATGCTTGAAACCCATTCAAAAAGTCTTCTAAAATTTCTCAGTTTGAAACATCTCTGATATGCACAAAAAAATTTCCTTCACGCAGGCTTAAGATATATGTGGTTCGTTCCTCATCTGACAGCTTAAGAGTCTGCAGGTTCTTAGTGTTATGGAAGTTTTTTTAAAGAGGGTGTTTTTTTTTTTCTTAAAGTTACATGCCAAACATACTGATTTTTAAATACAGTAATGCTCGTTTAACTTGGTTTTGTTACACAGATAAGTAAAGCCTTACATGGTTCAAGCCCTGCACTCATGACCAAACCTCCACACTTCCATTCTAAACAAACAAGCTCTTTAAAAGCCAAAACAAACAGGTTGTGTCCAACTCTTCCACAAAAGTCACAACAAGGTTACATATTTTGGGTTTTGTTGTGTCATTTATAACTAACTTTTCTAGAAGCAGAGAGAAAAAAACAAGTAAAGAAAAGAAAACTGGAATTTCAAAATAAGGATACCTTTGCTACAGAAAGACCTCTTGATATGGGAAGTCCTCCTATAGAATATGGTGGAAATTCCCTTGCCTGACCACCTGAAGTAGGATCAGCAAGCCCCCATACAGACTAGGTGTAACTGGGTGAATGGCAAGCTCAGCCTTACTAAGAGTCCTCTGTTCATATCTACAGCAGTATGAAGCATCTGTCTTCCCCCAAGCAGCACAGGGGAGGGAGGAATTTTTTTTTGCATAGAAAACCATCTTGATCAACACACTGTAGTCAAATTAAGCCAATGAGTCACACCATACACCAAGATATATCACACACAAGAAAAATCAGACACATGGTTACTTTTTCCTACAACCTTGATTCCATTCATGCAAGTAAGTCCAAACGTTCCCAGAAGAAGCTGAAAGCCTGGATATGGGGGAAGAAGAAATAAACCACACAGGATTTATTGGCTTGGTACACTGACATACACTTTCACTTATCCAGTCCTCCAGTGTCCATCAAATAATTTAAGAAGGCCAGAACAAGTCCCCAGTCTCATCCTGCAAACTAAAACACCCAATGAGCATCTCCTTTGCTGTGCAGCTACAGGACACTGAAAGTGCATCCCTGCAGCATCCACCCACAGGCACTGTTTAGTAAAACTGCTTTTACGTATCACCAGGCAATTGCTCAACAGAAATCTTAGTAGTAGGATCTTCTCACCTGTAGGGAAACTTGAGACAAGAAGACTAAGTTACTTGGAGTGAAACCCAAAGTAACCAGAACAAAAAAAGCATAAAAAAAAATGAGGAACTGCAAGTGCAGCCGCCATTATACTGATCCCAGAGCTTTGACAGGCTAAGACTAGTGCTTTGGAAAAGGGAATACCAGTGGGAAGATTCAGCAGCAGACAAAGATGTGGTCAAACCAGGAGATAATAAACCTGTTACAAGCAAGTTTTTAAAGCAAGTACTCGATAGAACATATAATTATAGGAAGATTCAATCCAAAGGTCTCAAGAGTCACCTAATTCATATGATGGATGGAAAATAAACTCCCTCTTCCCAGTCCAACACTCTGCCCACTGGATGGCATAACTTTCCTCCAAGCTACATTCCTAGGTCAGTGCTGCTGGTCATCCACAACCATCATTGTCTCACCCAGATGTCAGCCTGGGGTCTGATACTGTAGAAAAACTCAGCAAGGAGCATGTACAATAGCCAATAAATCAAAGAGCCCATTCAACACCTATGTCCACACACAAACAATCCATTTCTTACAAGTCAAATAGCACTAGATGATAATTTTGTGACCACAGAGCTGGTTTGGGCCTTGCTTTAAATTGGACTGTCTAAGAGCTTATAAAACCATACACTAGTTCCTCACAGCCAGCCAGATGTTTAAACAAGTGTCAGGCTGGAATGTAAATTGTTGCTTATCTCCATCGCCAGCACCAGAGCTGTGAAGGGTCTTGCATTTGTTTCATAGATCTCTTGTTAAGGTAACCATAACACTTTCCTTTCTCTCTTTAAAGTGTTTCATATGAAACAGCATAACATGGTCTCTACCTCCCATGCTTACAATTTCGCTCCTCATTTGATCTAGGCAGGAAGAAGTAGGGTAATTATATTTTTATTCAAGATGACAAAATCTCCATGTCTAGTAAGGGATGGTTCCTTTAAAAAAAGGCAGGTGGATAATGGTTGGAAAGCAAAATGGAGGGAGACAGAGATGGTGGTCATAACCCCACAAATCCATTGCCACAGTATTATGTTTGATTTCCAGAACCGAATACTTTGCCTGAAAATTGCTTTTTTCCCCCCTCTTTCTTTTGCTTCTCTTCTATTTCATATAATTTTAGCACAGGAAAGAAGAAAAAAATTAATTTCCAAGTTTGCTTCCAAAGTTACTCTGAATTATTGATCCATCACTTCTTATGCTCCTCTCAGATAATTAAGTGTATACGAGCAACATACATGCAACCTAAATCCTGTAGTTTCTTAAATTCTACATCTTGAAAGTCTCTATAGATCTGAAGATGCAATTACAGGGCTGCATACCAACAAGCCAGGGAAAGAAATTACAAAGAGAGCTGATATCAGAAAAGATTTTCATAGCACAAGGAAAGTTTGTGTGATGCAGGAAAATTGTTTCAGATAAAACATAAATCTTGATTGGCTTTTGCTCACACAATGACCAGATTACATGAAAGCTCCACAGCTGTTCTGCTGCTTAGAGAAAGCAATAGCTAGAGAATTTTAAAACAAAAAGCACGTAACCCTAAAATGACTTACTGAAGGAATGGGAAGCCATGAAGTTCTTTGTCCAAACATAGGGCTTGACTGTGTTTCTTCTTGTGCCCAAGAAGGCAAGCCCAAGTCCAGCAATATGCTGCAGGTTGACCCCGTGATGGCTATGGAAAAGCTATTCCCAGACTTCTGCACGCTCGGCTTGGCAAGTCAGGCCTTGGCATCTCATCAGAGACAGGAACTGCACTAATGTAGATGATGTATCAAAAAAGGATGGACCAAATTGTAGTAGTCATGGACTCTGTGGCAAAGATGGCAGCAAGAAGATGTGAATGAAGGGAATAGGAAATGGCATGGCATGGCATCACTTTTAATAGTATATTACCAAGACCTGGCTGCCTATCCCGTACTGGCTTCTTTCCTGCTTCTGTTTATTTTACCATTGACAAGCACACGAAGTAGCATCTTCACTTGTCCATCACCAGTAAAAGTGGGATTTGCATCCTGACTAATACCAAAAGAAAATAGCTGGGTGGTTTCCAACAGAAAGATAAAGACAGGAGAAGCACAGCCACACCTCCAGCCAAATACCATATATCCCATCCATAGATTCATCCTATCTGTGTCAGTTCTAATTCCAATTCCCTGTCAGCTCCTTAGGTGTGGATCACCTCATTCTGGTTGTGTACAGCAGTGAGCTCTCATACATGCATGACACTCTCAGCTGCACCTGCAATACTAAGCAATATTTCTTTGAACAAAATGTTTCACCTTCTCCTGTGCTAACAGTAGGAGCATGAGGGGGACAGCAGAACCAACACAGCAGGCACTGGATAGACAAGCCAGAAGCAGCAAAGCAGGACAACCCCAGCATTCCTTTACAACAGCACTCTAACCATTAAGTTTATTTGTGTCAGGAATACATCTGACTCACTGACACACTCAAAATAAGAGCAGGAAATATTATTCCTATGTGACCGTAGATGGGTTCTTTTCCCTGCTCACCCCACACCTTATCAATTCAACTAGAGATAGTATTCATTTGTAAAGCTGAGCAGAAAAAAAAGATAGACAAGCAATTTATCTGCTAAAAGCACTGTCTGCATAATGAAAGGAACTGCCCAAATTCAACACAATTGATAACAATTTTTGCAACTGAAAAGCATTCACCCTATCCCTAATGTTTTAGTTAGTCAAAAAAAACTCACCAAAAAAATCCAGGGTTCATATAGCATTTGGAGAACTACATAGATGATACACTGTATGGCTAGGTACTGTTAATTTAGAAGATTTCAGTGGGCTGTCTGCATATCCTAAGAAGGTCTGCAGTCCAAGACACACCAAAATTAAACAGTCTCAGCTTGTAAAATGTTTATATTAAAATGTTGCATAATAGGAAGTGCCAGACAGGTGAGACAACAAGCGTAAGAAATTTGTAACACTGAAAGTAACAGCTCCAACTGAAAATGTACTTCTAATATGCTGTACTTTTTACTGCTAAGGTGGGAATCATCTCTCAGAGCACTGCATACCACTAATAGATCAGGACAGATCTTTGCTTGTTAACCTTGCCTGTTAGATTATTTGGATACAGGAAGTACTACAATCTCTACAATTTTTTTGCTGTGTGTCAGAAGAGCCCAGCCCAAAGCCTAGTGAAGTTAATGATGGTAATGGGCCCTGAATTACATGTACATTCACTTGAACAAACAAAACAATCCTAAATCAAACCTTGCCTTGGTCTTCACAATACTTGAATGCATTATGGTCTAAGTTAAGCAAATTTAAATATATTCCTTTCTACAGAAAATTAAATAAAAATTTAGAGTAATTACACTTACCTATATACTTCAGAACAAAATTTAAAACCTCAAGAAAACTTCAAAATTGCTTTCTAAGACAGAAAATTCTAAATACCACTGCACTAAAAATATGATTTAGCATGGAACAGAAGTTTTGAGAATAAATTCCTTTTTTAAAAAAAAAAAAGAGACCACACATACAGATGACACAATGACTGTTCTGTACTACTTATTTTGATATAAAAATCCTCTCTTTTGTGCTGTCCAAATATTTTCTAAGTGTCACAGACCCCTGAACTAACACTAATCAAGTCCATCAAGAAACTGAGAGGGAAAAAACTATGCTTTGGTAACCAAGTAAATCACAATAGCATTTCTTGGCACTGAGGAGACAGGGAGGCAATTTCAGATTGTGGGATGCACTTCTTCAAAGCGGGTCTTTCTGCTAATGTGGTCAGCAGTAGGAAGGCCAACAGTGCTAACCACTAAACCAAATCATTTTAAATCCAACTACTGATCACATGAGCCAGGCAGTCCCATTCTTCTGAAAATGGCTCTTCCAGCCAGACTACAGGCACAGGTAGGCATCATTTTCTTGGTTCTTTTCAGGTAGTGTTTATAAGGTCACCATCTGTGCCAGAAGATTTAGGAAAACATCGGCTAAATTTTCAGCTCATGAAATTAAGGCAGACTAGGTTATACCAATTCACATAAGATAAGGAGCAAGACAGTTTTACTAGTGCAAGAGCACAAATTCTGCAGTCAAGTTATGGGACGCACAGCATCTACACTGCCGTTTTTCTCCTCAGTGGTAGCTACCCTTTTGACCAACAGCCAGCATACAAAGCTTTCAGTCTGGTCCAGCTGGCAGGAGGGTTAGAGGTCCCACTCTCAAGCTCTAAACCCAAACCAGCAGAATTTCACAGTGGGATGAAAGCCAAAAATCACTCAGATTTAGGCAGTCACCAACAGTTTTTCCCAGTTCTTTGTGAGCCAGGGCAGGGAGACAAGGGTTCCCACAGATGAGGTGGTTTTCCTCTGGCACACAGCCTCCAAAGTCTTACTGCTTCTACAGGCAGCATCACCAGCACAACAAAATACCCTCTATGTGCTTTTCAGCGTGACCACTTCCATCTGAGCACAGAACACATACCCTCCATTTCCTAAGTTTTACATAAGCTGTGGGCTGCTAGGAACCTAATAATTCTGTGTTTTCAGTTTTGTTTGCTTTTAATCCTGATGGAATTTACTGGTTATGGCTCATAAAGTTCTTTAAAAGCATGTGAAGTAAAATATGCCACAGTCTCTGTGTTGTTATGGCAACTGGAATATTCAAAGTTACCAGGAACTAAATATCTATTTGTTAACTTACAGTGCTATTATTTTTGACCAGAATGTGACTGTATTGTCTTCCACTCAACTCACTCATTTTTCTTTTGATCCTAAAATGGCCAAGACAGGGGAGAGAAGACGGATGTCTGCACACTTTATCACAGAGAACTGCACAAAACTTCTGTGTCCAAGGATAATTAAGGTAGGGTTGTAGACATAGAAGCCCATCAACATTCCCAGCTTTGTTAGTCACAAGACCTTCTCTCTTGGAATAACTCAAGTGGATCAAAATGCACATAGCAGCCAAAGCAAAGTAAAAGGAGTTGGGATTTCTGTGCTCTTCTCCAAGCTCTGTCACAGTCGGTTAGTGACAGTAGGCAGGGCGCTAGATCAAATATTTAAATTTTTACTATTTTCAAATGGCTTCATATTGTGTTTCTGTTTTGAACCACATTAGCCCTGAAAGTTTGAGGTACTAATTATCCACATAATCCAGCAACTGAATCTGGAAGTGTGATTGCTCAATCACCACTCAAAAAACTCCCAAAGAAGCTCCACTGGTCATGTCAATGAAGATGTAGGTTTGCAGCTACTTTTGACAGCTGTCTTTAATCTCTCCATCTTCCGATTCCCACCTCCAGAAGGGCCAGCGACACCCACAGTCCTAGTTGTACTCAATGAATTGCATTTCCTTAAAGGGGTGGAAGAGCCAAGAGTCTTCCCCTCTCCTGTTCATATACTACATCATAATCCAGGGCTAAGAATATCTACTAGTTCAGAGTCATTCCTATGTGACAAGGCTTACCGCTACTCACCCTAAATCACTCTTCTAATTAAGGTGAAACAAACCATAGCTATGCACGCAATTGTAACATCATTCAGCTTTCTAGTTAGTAAATATACAACTACTCCTGCGTTTGTTTTACTTCTGTCCCCACTTCATTCTGACTTTTCTTTGCTGCAGGATAATACGGTGCATCTTTCTGTGCATTTATTGCAGTGTCTTTTTATTCTCTCACTTATCACTTCATTTCTCTTTTTGTCCACATTCTCTTCTTCCACTTCTAAACCTATACCTAGCCACTTCACTACATCTCCCTTCACGCCAACTTTTCCTACTTCCTTATACCAGACACTCACTCAACCATCATTCTCTGCAACCTCATGCCTCACTGAAAGCCTGAGAAGTTTACCAAGACCTTATGACTAGGAAACTAAATTTCAATTCAGTACTGTGATGGAATATAAGACCTGATTAAAAAAAGGAAGGGAAAGAGTGCTTAGATTTCTACAAGACACTTCCTTGAGAATCTGTCCAAGAGCCTCTCAAACATACTTCTCAGGAGATGTCTGTGCCCATTTTCCGGGCCCAGGAACACCACACTTAAAAATCAAATTAAAGATCCTAAACCCTATGAACTTCAGTCATGACTGAATTACAAAGGCAGATGCTTTGGGAAGTTCTTTCAGCTCTATAGGTCCTTGCTGGAATCCTTCTGTAGCTGTCACCACTTTAAAAGTTTTCACTGCTTAATTCCACTTCATTCAGAAATAACAAAACAACTGAAAAAGCAAAACCAAACTTTAAATGCAGACATATTTCAAAAACCTATTGAGTTTTGTTAAGCTACAAACATTAAGCAAAAAACATCATCCTGGCTCTGTAAGCTGCCAATCTTGATTTTATCAAGGACAGCTAGCTTGCTTTCTTTGGTTTTTCACGTAGGCAATTCAATACAGGCAGGTAGCCCATTCCTTTCTCTTATCACTCCTATTCAGACAGTTCTGCAGGAGTTGGGGACTATCTCATTTTCAGATTCCCTGCACATTCTTTCTCCCATTCTCTCACACTGCAATTCTTTCAAAACTGGATTGCCAAATGAATAGTATTTATCTAGAGTGATCTTCCAAGAGGAAGTACAATGCAGGCTCCTTCTCCATTAACTATTCTTGCTGTCTTATTCTGTGCATTAAAAGGTAACCAAATCATTTTGTCCTTCTCTGAAAAGGGAATTTCAGTGCTGAATTTCAAATTCAGGTGATACACAGTCTGCTCACATAGGCCTTTCAGAGAAGCAACAGTTCTAAAAAACATAAAAAGTAACTCCTTGTCTGCTTTCTCCTACACTGATTGCCCATGACTACTGGACTTTGAGTCCTCAACTACTACAGATCCCACTGAGGAAACAATCAAGTCTTTTTACTAGGGAGAATTTTGCTTCTGCTTGTCCAAGATTGTGAATCATGTCAGTTCTAGAAAGACCACAGAATAGACTGAAGGGAAAGCATTATCAAAGATATATATATATATATATAGGAGTAGGTAGGGATGAACAGAAACCAAGTATTTCTATAGCAACTGAACTATGCTCTGAGAATTTGTTCCAGAGATCTATTACACAATGGTTTTTTATGGACAATACTTTGGTTTTCACATGCTAAACACCTGGCCATAATTATATCTAAAAGCAAAAAGCCACAGAGGTTGTATAGTTATTGTGCTTGTAATTAGAAGAGATAATAGTTTGGAACAAAAAATAAAATCAAAAATAACTAGGACTTAGATTGATGCACACCATATTCATTTCATTCATGATGCAAGTTAAATCTAGACTTGCCTTTCTGGAGCTCAGATGGCACCAGGCTGCCATCACGTAAGTCTTTCTAATACAAGAAAACCAAAAGCTAACCTTAGGCAAGAGGATTGTTTAAGTGCACAGGGGCACAGTGTAGAACAGATCAGGTCAGTGGTAAGTCAGGAAAATCATCAGTACCAAGCCACTTCTACCTGAACAGGAAGACTCATTGCCAATGTATAAGAGCATATATTTACAAGTAAGCTTCCTGTAAACATCATGTACAGACATGAGTCACATTTCTGCAAGAACAGCAGCAGAGCAGGACACTGGCAAGCTCAAGGATTGATCCTCAGAAATAAACTCTTCAACCCACACAGAAGGGCCACCACTGCCGCAACTATATAGCACTAGCCAGAGTAAATAGAAGAAGGGAAAAACAATATTTCCAGTGGAGTCCCCTTGTTGGAGCAGCTGCTTCCAGTTAACTGAAAGAGTTACCTGTTTAGTATCACTTCTTTAACATGGAAACTAGAACAGTCTTTCCCTCCGTATCCATGACCTTGCTTCCCACTAACCAGCAACCATGAGGAAACACTGGGAGATCCAGGGACAAACTTGGGATTAGACCTTCCTGTTCTTCAAGCAAGCCCTCTCAGCCATCAACGTGCTTAAAAGAACAGTAAGAAATGGGCAAAAAGTAGCTGCTGCCTCCCATTAAACGAGCAGCAAAGGCCAGGGATGCATTTGATGTGCTTTCAGTCTCTATAGCAGTAAATAAGTAGTTCTCAATAGTTTCCCTGGAAGACTGCATATGTACAGATAGATGTTCAAGTACTGCTAACAGCATGAGGGCCAAACACACTGATGGCAGGGAGGAAACAGTTGAAGCTGCTGTGGGCAAGCCAAATTCAGCTTGCTTCTCCTCCCACCCTAACCCTGTCCAGCTCAGATACATCTCTTCTACTCCAGGTAGGCTCAAACAATAAGATAAATGCTCAAGTAGATAGGAAATTCAGTTCTAGGACTAACCAATTCAGCAGCCAGTTATGCATTCTTATCCTTTTATAACATCGTTGCCAACTCAAGTCTGGCCCACATCCAGTACCATAAAATAAGTTGGTTTGTTATAGTCACATTCTTAGAGAGCAGGTCTCCACAGCAATACACCAGCAATATTAGCAGTTCCTTACTACTACTGTATTCTTTTCTTACATATATCACAGTAACTCTTAGAACTGTCCACAATAATCACCATCTCACTAGACAGAGGTGTAGTATAAACACAAAAGCGACATCTACCATCCTTCTAGCTTGCTATCTAAAAAGAAAGAATTCACAAAAGTTAGAGATAAGCAACTTACAGTCATATAGCAAACTGGTAGCAAAATAAAAGCTACACTTCAATTCCCTAGGTCTTACCTTGTTTCGTTACTTAGTAGATAACTAGAGCAGCAAGGAAAGAGTTCAGGAGTCAAGATATCTTACCCTAGGTACAAAAGATAGAAAATGTGAGTATAATTGACCTAGCTTAACAACACTTCCTGGCCTCAAGCTTAAATCCAGCCTGGAATCTTAATCGTTGAAAAAAACCAGCCTGGCAAGTAACCTGCCTGTGGACTTCTGTGCTCCTAATCTTTTTCTTGAAATTTGTCCTGCAGTCCCAAACCTAGAAATACCCAGAAATCGAGTACAGCCAACTGCTCCTACTCTAGGAAACCCTTCAGACCAAGATCTCAAACATCCTGTACAGCCTTTTTGGAAGGGAGCACTTCCTCCCCTCTAGCCTAGCCATTACAACAGTCTGTAACGCTACTCGTAGTTCCAAAACTTGCAGATTACCACCTTCACTGGGCCCAGGACAGCCTTACAGGTCTCAACTCTAAATGCTGCCTTCTATGAGTCACATCTCCAACCTTATCCCAGGAAATACTAAAGATGACAATTTTAACAGTAAACCAAGTGAAACAACAGTAAACCAACCTGTAGATCCTAAGTCATTGTCAGGAAGCACCGCAGGACAGCCATTCCCTAAGGGATAGGAACTGAGGGGAATAACTTGACCAGCAAGACCAGATCCTTACTGGCCAGGGCCTGTCCCAAGCAAGACAGACCTGGATATGGCAGCCACATCCAATCAAGAGTCCAGATCATAAGGCAGTACCATGGTGATGAGGCAGTTCCACAGTCAAATTGAGAAGTCAATCCATAAATCAGAGGTAGGATGAGGGCTGGCGATTGCCAGGCACAGCCATGGTGATGAGGCTAGACCAAAAATCAAGCCAGGTGATCAAAACCAGGAAGTGAGTCTGCAAGCTAAGATCTATATTATAGGGCTCCATGACTAGACACTAGCATGGTTGTAGCTAAGTTAAAGATCAGTAATCCTTCTCCAACATAGCTCAGACAAAGACTTAAAGCCCAGGGCTGAGCTTAACTAGAGCTCCTGAGCCCACAGGTGTGGGCCCCAGGTGAGGCTCATCAGGGCTATTAAGCCTTATTAGTGCACCCAGAGCCCTGACACACTGACACACTTGCAGTACCAACCCTTAAGAAGTCTAAAAGGCAAAACAAAGCCCCAGTACCAATGTCCAATCCCAATAGGCCCCTACAAGCTCTAACCTTCATCTTAGTCTGGGAAAACCCCTTGAATCCCTGTGTAATCTTAGACAAGAGACTTATAAACCCCAAACCTAACCTCAGTATAGAATGCCCTACAAGTCCCAGCTATGGTTGCCCTCCCATACTATAAATCAGCCAAAATGAAAATAAGCCCTTTTACAGCTCCAATAGTGATGTGTGCCTGCTCCAGACAGAGTTTGGTCACCAGTTGTCTTAAGCCCTGTCTCACAGCAAGGCTCAGTCTAGGCAGCACATGACAGAGCTGTTATACCATTTTTTTCAGAATACTGGAACAAACCAACACAAGTTCGGTCACCTGGCATTCTTAAACAGACATACATCTATTCTTGACTCTCAGTCCTCACCTAAGATATTTCCTACAAGCTTTCACTGTAGGCACAGAAACCTGTGAAAAGAACAGTCCTTTGCCACCTCATGAGAACCTCCCCAGATTCCTGTGTACCAGACTGCAACAGCTACAATTACTTCAGTACAGACTAGCAGTTCCAACCTTTTTAGAAATCACTTGCAACAAATATGGTGAGTGCATAGGGAAGGCAGGGGAAAACTACAGGATAATCTTACAGGCCATTTCATTTTCTCCAGAAGTAAACAAGGCATATGTAGTATCTGTAGAATTTGGATATGAGCCCGCACTCTTAGCAATAGGGGTGGAACTTCTGCTCCTCACAGGAGGGAAAGGATGCGATCAGCAGAGGATGGAGGCTGCGCTTCTGATCAGGTCTAGACAGACAGGTTCCAATCCATCTCCAGTTCAGTTCATCACAGACCAGCTACCAGTATCTAAATCACATAATAACATAATTTAAAAAAGCTGAATTCCAAGGTCAAAGTAATGACGGACAAATTACAATGGTGAAAGTCAATGTAATCCTTGTCAGAGATATAACTGAGTGCTATATCAATAGTGTCGACAGCTCGAGCAGGGGGAAATCTTCCTGTCTGTGAAAGTAATGCTTTTTTATTCACCCAGCTAGAGTCGCACCCCGAAAAGTTAACATTAGATCCTAAAAATGGAACATCTAACCTTCCAGAAAACCTTGCATTTTCCCAACCTCCTGGAAGCTGAGTTAAGTGTTCCTCAGTCATTCACCTCAGAAATAAAGACCCCATCCGGGGAGCTGAAATATGTGGGTTATGCACTGAGAAAATACATTAACATCTTTATTGGCTGCTCCGTCCAACCGAGTCTTTTCCCATAAAGAAAACAGTCCCCATGACACTAATTTCCTCCTTCAAGCAGAGTGTTTTGTAAAAATCTGTGGCTATCAAAGCAGCACTGAAATGGAGCCACAGATGTGTGGAGCCAAGCTTGCCCCCGGCCACGCTGCCAGGGCAGGCTGGCCCCTGTGCCCATGCTGGGAGTCCTCACATGGCCCAGCTGCTACACTGGCACCTCTGGCAGGACCTGCCTGCAACAGCCCAGCTCCACCAAAGCCCACTTCCTGCCTCTCACCTAAAATAAGGCCACTCATCCCTCTCTTCCTGGAACGAATTTCAAACACATTCTTCCTTAGCAAGGTCTCACACCACAACAAACACCATGATCGGGGTTTATCAAATGTCCAGAATTTAAACCTAATCTGAGCCAGAGACAGACAGGGGTCCCCTAACTTGGGATTTGGGGGATAGGCATGAGAGGCATTAACTTACAGCTTTTTCCAATTGGGAGCTTATTTTTAACTAAAAACTAGAAGAGACTGTTCGTAAACAACAAAGGAAGTTAAAGCAAAGTGGAGGAGGCTGACAAGGAGATGAGAAGCACTCTGTCTCAGAAGCCAAAGCCAAATGAAAGTATATTACACACCCACAAACAACATCATCAGTGTGTGCCCACATCTTTTCACTGGGTGCTGTCCCACACTTAAATGTTATCCTGGGCAAGAGAGTACTCCTAAGCAGTTCTGCAGGGAGAAAAGCCGCATTTTGCAGTGTCGGTGTCTTCTACAGTCAGGGTTTGCCTTGCAGCAATGAAAGTGGTGGCCCATGGGCAATTGTTTTCACCAGATTTCTCACATTTCTTACACGGTTTTTGAGTAAAACCATCACCCAAAGCAAAAGTTGTTGTTTCCACCCCTATTGCCTGGCACACAAAAATACAAAAATTTTTATGTTTGTACTGCAGGCTTTTTAGTCTGAGCATCTCCCTCCATAGGGGTCACTGTCAGCTTCACCTTGCAGTGACTCCTGTCCAGAGCATGGATCTGGAAATGCCTTTGCCTCTATGAAGCCACCAGCTCTAAGCGCTTTGCATAGTTTTGTATCTAACTCCAAATAGCAGCTTAAAAAGTGCTCTTGACCACCCAGATTCTTAGTTTTCAGGGTTTCAAACCCTGAGTAAAATCTAAAAATATACTGTATCATATCAGATTTTATTAATGGAAATCACCAAGGACAAGAAAATATGGCTCTTGTACACTTCCCTTTCTAGGTACACTTACACATTTGATTTTCACTGTCCTTTCCTCCAGCTCCCAAAACAAGAAAAACCTAGCAGCACCCTCACAGCTAAGAGAAAACAACAGCAGTCCCTGGCTCTATCAGTCATATTCTCAATCCCAGTCCAGGGCATAAAACACTGCCTGACTTTTTCCACCTACATAATATCATGTGCATCTTTAGTACTCTACTGCCAAACTTGTGAAGTAGCTATCTTTTAGGACTTCATGATAGACTCAGATTTGGAGCTTTAAACTACAATGCTTTTAATTAATAGGAGAATCATGACAGTCATTATAACAATATAGGGAACAACCAAGTATCAGCTTTATCAATTTCCCTGTTCTGAAATGAGACTGACATTTTTGAAGCAACAAAAGAAGAGAGAAGAAGAGATTGTTTTTTCCACTTATGCAGCTGAAATCCTCCATACTGTGCAAAAATCAGGCTGGGAATTTCCTGAGAACAGTTCTGATTAAAACAGAGAGGAAGTTCCCTGAAATTCTTATATCAGATCAAATAAAAAAAATACCTAATGAAAAGCCTTTTTGGCTAGGATCCACACATGCAGAGACTCTAGATAAGAAAAGCATTCACACTTTCCCAACCTCAGGACAAATCTGAACCAAATTTCAAGTTGAAGTTCTGATTTGGTTGTTTGTTCATTTTTCAGAACAACAGAATTTGTCATCCTTCCTGCAAGAAGATGCAAAAGACACAGAATACAAAACTTCCAGAGCAGGTACAGCTATTAAGTTTTGTGCAGCTCCATACAGAACATTAAGGAATTTGCATTATATGAATGAATTCATTCTTTTGCTAACAAGCTAGATGTAACTATAAACTCAAAACTTAATAATATGCACAGAATTTAGCCAAGGCAGTAAATTAAGTGGTACAGTAGTAACAAAGCAAGTTTCATACACACTCCATCCTCCCAGACATCTTGAAAATAGCAGGAGCAAAAGTGATTTACTTTCAGAAAAACATGAACAGTTCGGTGTTTTCTCAGGCTGATTTTAGCCCTTCTGCTGGGTTTGCCAAGCAGCCTGAAAAACAGTAATGAATTTTCAGCCCAAAAATAAGAACTGAAGCCCTTCAAACTGATCACTAACCTAAAGGATGTCACCAAACAAACATTCATTAGCAAGAACCATTCTCTATTTCCTGTTGAGTTAGTCTGGATTGATACAAATGCCTGGAGATGAATGGCACCATAACATGTTAGCAGTGTCCTGCAGCATCTGGTCTGTTTGGTGTGCCAACATCATGCACCTGGGGAATAAGGCTGTTTGTCCAGAAAGGTAAGTTTATCAAACTGAGTTTCAACCTTTTTGGAGATTAGACAGGTTCTTCTGCTCTCTAAGACTGAAACAAAATCTTCCTCATTCTTCAGGTCCTTCAAACTCTAACCAACCCTGTTCCATTAATGAAAACAATTAAAATACCACTAAAAATAAGCATTTACACTAACCAAGAAGGAAACCATCATTTCCTTTTCTTCCTTATCAGGTAGCATTATTAAAGTTAAACCCACATCTTTGAGATTTACATCCCCTTTTCACTGCAACTACTTCAGTTACTATTGAACTGTGTAAAACACGGGAGACATCAACTATTTGGTGCCAGGTCCCCACCTTTTTTTCCTTATTTTTGGCAAGTCAGCCTTGGGCAGCAGATTCTTGGCTCTCAGTGCACCTTTCTGTCTAACAGCTAGAGACATTAGAAGTCCCAGTATACAGATGACCCTCTAGGCTTTACCTCCCTGAGAAGTAAACTGGTGAAGTAAATGCTGGTCAGTTTTTAACAAAGAACAAGATTCTCTTCCATATTCTGTTCCGCATGATATTAGGCAGCCTTGCACTTAGTTTTTCCCTATGGAATACATACTCCTCCATAAACATGTTTACCAGGGACTCAGAAATGGTTATTAAAATCAGATGAGAAAAGCAGTACAGACAAGACCGGACAATACCCCAAACCCCAGGCAACACGCTAATTTATGGAGCAGTAACTCACTCATTTTTCTTCTTGACATCTTCTCTGACACAGAGGAAACTGTGAAAGACCCATCAAAAATGCATGTATCATAGCAGGCATATGAAAAACACTTGGCAGTTCTGAAAATATGAACATCAATCATTTCTTGGTGTATGTTTCTATCATGCTGTGAAACTGAGCCCCTCAAAGCAGATGTGGGAGAGAATATGTGTCCGTTACACTCCAAGACCTCAAAAAGCAACAACTTAACAGCCTGCACTGCTTTCTGATACTATAATAATCAGTGGAATACATAAACATGTAGGGAAATAAAGGCTATAATCAAATGATGTCCCTACCCTCTTATCTTTTAGATGGCTCCATATCTACTCATCTCTGACACTTAAAGTTTGAATTTTCATGCTGAAGTTTCAGAAGCCCACAAACACTAACAGTCATCTCCATCCACCTTTATCAGAAATCTTTTTAAGATGTAAGAAAGCTGCATTTCTAACTCCTTATGAACTAGGGAGGCCAAAAAGTCAAAAGGCTCATAGTACATGCATTCTCTCCCTGCTGGAAATTCAGGTAAGGAAGGAAGGAAACTGTCTTCATGAACAGACAGCAAACTTACATAAGAGAAGATAGATGAAGGAGTCTCTTCAGGTTACTCCCCACATCTCTCACATTTACCCACTTAAATTTCACCAAAAAAATGTCATGAAGTCCAGTTTCTCCAGTAGCCTTCAAGCCTTTCTTCTAGTCTATGTTGATCATTTGTATCCACACTGTCAGAAGTAGTACCAGCCACAAAAGAGAAGGGAAGAAAAGCACTTCCATTACCTCAGTTAGTGGCCTTCGCCAGGGCTATTTGGTCATGAGGTTTCTCCAGCACTTTCCAAGAAATGACTATGCATCACCAATGACAGAAATAATGACTCTGTGTCACAAATGACAGAAATGTGCAAACCCAAGTATCCCATTCCTATCTAAATACTTCTGTGATGGCTTAACTTTTCTGCAGTGACTTCTACTATTTTTTTCTCTTCTTTCCAATCCCCATTAGACAAAAAATAAAATTTCATAAGCATATCAATGCTTTCATTAACTGGAAAATTCTGGTGAAAGGTGTAGGTCCTCCTGGCAAGGCTGATCAGACCTCTGGGTCAGTTGGGACATCTACTCACGCAGCTCCAGCCTCTTCTTCCTGGATTAATCAGTCAGCAAAAGAGACTACAAAGTGTCAGGTAGCACATTCCCAACATTCATACAAGGCAAACTCAGCTGTTGAAATCAATATTCGTTAGCAGGCAGAATGAGCTAGTTTTGAGAGTGTTCTAATTAGACAATAGAGATTATTACAAAACACCTGCAATGTTTGTAATCGTTTAAAATAATGAGAATCAATATTAGCTTCCAAAGGCACCATATGGTAAATGTTCATTGCAGGCAGGTGGTCCCTCATAGGCTCTCAGTGTTTCAAAAGTGATCATTAACAGTTTTTTAATCTGAATGAACTTGTTCTTGGTTAATGCATTGGCTGCTGGTTTGTCCTCTGCATGTTGAGTGCACATAAAGCTGGCTTAATCACAATGACTCCTTATCTCGTGCTGCAAGACCTGAGCCATCTTCTTCTGGAAGTGACTCCAGCAGTCCAAGCCCACCAGGAGAACAACCTTCCTCCTCTCTGTAGCACCTGTGGTTGAGAATCTCAGAGACCTTACAAACCATTTTCAGAAAAAGAAGTGTTACTCAGTGTTTTCTAACTTAATGCCACAAATCTACGGCCATGCACGCAATGCTGTACTTTCAAATAATGCCCACAGCAGTGGTGTCTCTCGGGGTGGCAGGCGGGGCCTCAGAGTGCAGGGCTGTGGAGATGAGCTGTGAGACATGCAGTCACTGTGCCAGCAGCTCTGGTTCTGCACAGCGCAGGGGACAGTGTCTGAGTCTACCCCTAACAAATACACAATTTCTTTATAAATGGTAAAAATGAAGTTTTACACACTCACACATACTGCTTAAGGTCAATGAAAACAAATAAAATAATTTTCCTGTAAGTCATATCCACAGATTTGTCTGTATATCAGTTCAGTGACAACACTTCAAGTCACTGATTTTGTTTTCTAATTGCAAGAAAATCAGATTACCCCCCTGCAGTGTTGCAGAAACAATAAATAACAAATATAAATATCCCCATAAGGTAGCTATTACCATATCTCTTTTACAGAAGGGTAAATTCAGATATAGTCTGTCCATGCCAAGATAGAAATTATCATCCAACAGGTAATAACCCAGAGAAAAATCTTCCTATGTTGGTATGAAAACAGGCCTCAGTTTCTCCCCCAGGCACACTTTGTGCAGTAAGTCCTGGGAGTTGATTGTCAAAGAAAAAAAAGAAAGATAAAGGAGTTACTTCCTTAGCTTCTCCGTTTAGACAGCAAGAAAATGAAACTGGATTCCGAATAAATGTAAACACACTATTTTAGAAATTAAATAACATATCATTAAAGGTTCTCAGCCACACTCTTTGCAAGTATAACAGCTTAGGATGCCAAAGAGAGAACCAGAGATTCCAAAACCCCAGGAAATAGCCAGAGACAAACAAATCTTGAGATTATCTAAGTCTAAACTTAAAGGTTTTTGCTACTAAACAATAATTACACAGCACTGTGTTTACCTATCAACTTTCATGCCAGGGATCTCCAAGCATCTTATTTACAAACTATTAAATCACTGCTCCCATCACTGACACGCAGCTACTTCTGTTACAGCATTGAGGCTGTTTAAATGCACACTGCAGAATATCTAAGACAGGTGTACTGACTGAATTGTAATCAGCTGAAACAGTAGGGAAAGGCAGAACAGCAATTGAATCACCTGAGTTGGAAATTAATTGAGACTCTGGGGTGAAAACTTCAAGACTTCTAGAAAAAATATCACTGGATTTTTAATGATTATAAGTAAAAAGGGCCTCCTTTGAAATATTTAACCACCGGTCATGGTACTTTTAGAAGGGATGCTGGGCATCAGTTCTGAGGAAACTTGGCGAAGGAAAAAGCCTAACAAAGATCAGATGATCTTTCAAGGTCCCTTACAACCTGGGCTATTCTATGATTCTATGAAATCACCAGGACAGATTTTGCCACCTGTTTTAGAGATCTTGTCATAAATGCAGTGATTTTTCTGGCTTTATTTTATTGTTTGAAATTTTGAAAAATGTCAAAACTTCAGATAAATGTTCTGATCACTGAAATATATCAGGTGGCTCTGCAGGCAGCTACTAGAAAAACAAAATTAAGCATTTAAATTTAGACAATTTTTCTCAGGTTCACTCCCCTCGCCTTGAGAGAAACTGATTTTCATTACAGAAATTTGTCAAAAATATGTTTTGCAGAACAACTTGATCATCTCTACTTTAGCCCCACTACAGACTTCCTACGACACAAAAAGGGGGAGTCAGAACCCTGGGGAATATAAATAATGCACATGTCACTCTGCTGCCCTTTCACAAGCTGTAGCAAGTGATACACCAAAGAAGGCACAGATCAAAAGAGAGGACATGGCTCCTGGGTTGAACCACTATCAACAGACCACCCAAAGTGAGCAGCTGTGAGCTGATAGGTCTAAGTTACACAAGGCAGTCTTGCACCACTCCTTGCCCAAGATGTTCCAAAACCTGGAGGCACAAAGGTAGTGCAAAGACATCATTACCATTTTACTTACTGGTTGATGCCTTCCCTCTGTTGCTCCTCCCAAAGATGTAACACTGATATAGAACAGTATTTTGTCACTAAGCTTTTCCCCAGTTTTTTTACTGCTGTGTGTTCAGCTAAGCTGGAATTATATGACCATATCACAGCACAAGATGAGATAGAAAGCACCAGGAACGTTCATTTCATGAGACAGCAAAGTCAAAGAACACAGTAAGAAAACCTGAGGCAGGATTTATCACAAGGTTTGTCCTTGTCCAGGGTTTTACGCTTCATCTTCCTCATTCCTTTTATTTTAAGTATATATAGATTGTTGCTCTGAATTGTAAAGCACTGCCTGCTAGAGAGGCTGTGATCACAAACTCTCTGGGCACTGGCATTTGTCACCATGATTGTAATTCACAGCAATACATAAACTTTTTCAAAATGCTGTGAACGTAACTTCAGGGGGTTAATAAAGCTGCTTTCCAGTTCTCTACCTCCTCCCATTGATAACTTATTCAAATTATAATTGCTTGTAATGTGCACCCTATATCACATTACTGCTTATGCTACATGTACTCCCTGGGGCCATCCATCACCCCTGCCTATGAATAAAGTCCTTGTTCTTGCCCGATGATGGCAGCAAGGGTACTGTTAACACATGGGGATTTGTGCCAAACCTTAAGTGACACCCTCCAACACTGACTGACTCTACCCTGCATTCATCATTTGGAATTTCTCTTATCCTCAAACCCAGCTTAGTCCATTGCATACAAATCAGCTCTTCAGCAGGTACTTCCAACAGACCTACGTATGTTTCACATGGAAAACAGCATTGTTGCCAGTTTTTTCTCCCCTGGAAAACTCAGAGGCTGAGTTTCCTCTCATTTAAACAGCAGCTCCATCAGCTTTACTCTGTATTTCACAGATATAAACCATGGCAGACTGCTTCGCTGGCCTGGGAGCACAAACAGCAACATACTGTTGAAGGAGATAGTAGTGTTCTTTTCAATCAGTAGGAAAAAGCACTAAGCAAAACTACTCATTTCAGTAGTTGTAAGGTACCTAAAATTGAAAGGGTAATATCACAGAGGCAGACAAAACTGAGTAAGCTTCCCTGAACCACACTCCTACGTAGTACACTTCAACATTTATTTGTAGCACATATTTTTATCTTTGTCATTAATTTTATAGCACCCAGAGTTATGGTATGTTGGTTCCTGAGATATATATGACTGTATGTACTCTGAAGACTTTCCAAAATCATTTCAAATGAGAAAGACTACGCTAACATTAAGAAGAGGCTGTGTCCTGGGGTAAGGAAAATCTAAGCCAGACTCATACACATGGCAGAAGTGTCTGTGTGCAGTGTGAAGACACGGTAAGTAAAATGGCGGGCCTTTTTGGACATGGACTCTTTTGGCTCTACTTTTGAAGTCCCACACTTATCTCTGCAGAGGCTCTGTGATCTGACCTGCAGCTTCCAGGTTTGGATGTCACAACAGTATTTTGATACATCTTAATTGCAATACTTCATCTCCTGAATTTCTAGTGCTGGCTCTTCTTTAGGAAAAGGATGACAAAGAATGATAGTAAATATTGTGATTTGAAACTAATAAGGTGCTTCAAAACATCTTGGTGTTTTGAAGTTTTGAAGCATGAAGGTGCTTCACCAAGAAAACAATTTACTAACTATTCTTTTTATGTACAGATCTTCATAGCTATGCATTGTGGTTTTTTGGAAGCAAATTATCATCATCAATGGCAGTGGGATCTGCCACAGGGATCACCTGGCAAGTACCCCAGCCATCCAGACTCCCTTGCGTGAGATGGCTCCAGCCCAGAGTGCATGTATTAGGTACACCTTATTGGCAAAAAGCAATAAACAAGGAGATGGTTGTGAGACATACCCAAAGCTATATTAAAAGTGACAGATCTGGTACTATGATAACTCTGGAAAAGTCCAGATATAACATCTACACCCAAAAGACATCTCAGCTGTCTCAATTGTGCGTGCAGCCTCACAAGAAGGGACAAAGCCACTAAAAACTGAGGACACAACTACCTAGTCATCAACAGGCAACCGTAAGGTGGCTTTGTCCATGCTCTGAGCTGGCTAGATGTGAGCCAGTTCTTGCCATGGAACAGTGTGGTCACCTTAACTCAGGTGTGGTGCTACACTAAACAGTCAAATGCAACTCCTGAGCATCAAGTGTCAAGTCCTATTTGGTAATATTCTAAAACACTGAAGAAAATCCTCACATCTGGGTGACTCAGATTAGGAAATGATTGGCCATATAATTGCCTCCACCAGAACATACAGCTATGCCTTAGAAAAACTTAGTCCTGAAAACATATTTACCCACAAATCTATTTGACTTAAGCAGATGTTTTTTCAGCAGTCCTGAGACACAGGCTCATCAAGTGGTTGGGATACATGTTGTGACAGACAAGTTGTACCTCCTTCCTCTTCTGTATCTCCTAATGACCTGCCTTTCTCCTCTTTTCAACCCCTAATTGCTCTGTGGTTTTACAGTTTTTAGTTCAAGGATTGTCTTTTACTGAGCAGATGGATAGTACATAGCTTAATACATAAGCCCTGCTGAAATATACATCATCACAATTTCCCTAGCTGAATATTGTACCGCCACATTCCCCCTCCTCCAGTGATCTCTCACTGAAATGACAATATTGAGTACCATAGTGTTATATTTGTTGTAAGAAATACTATACTGACTTTTTCCACAGATATTCTCAGTCCTCTGCACATATACTGAACCAGCAGAGATCCAAGCTACAAGGAAAATGTAGGGTCTCAGCCTAAGCACTGTATTACTTTTAGCTCATGGCTGATTAATTTAATGCATGTGAAAGGAAGAGATAAGCATTTAATTGTTATTAGAAGTGGGGAAGCTGATCAGGGTTGAATTAGTAGAATCGGTGGCCTAATTTCATCATTGTTTTAATGTTCTAAAAACTCAGGGCCTATGCTCCTGCCAAGATGAGGCAGACTGCTCTTCAGACTGCCTTCTGCAAAGGATTTTACCTTCTTCTCCCTCTCACACTCGACATTGCTTCCAAATGAAGGTGCCCAGCCCATGAGCTTCTAATTACTTCTGTGCTACTATAAGATACTCTGCCCTTTATTTCTTTTGTGTTCAGGCCCTGCTTTTCATGCAAGACCAAATTTCAGGTTCCACAATAATCTGATCCTGACAGTGGTATGACTGAGAGCAGCTCCTCTAAATGCCCCAGAATATGCATACACACAAAACACATGCTAGATACTGTATGCAATGTGTTCATATATGTTATCCTATAGATGCATGTGTTATCCTAGGGAAGTCTTCAGAATAATCAAGTTATAAGACCTTGGAACAACTGAGACAAGGTGTAGGGTGTGACACTCACATGTCCCAGCAGAAATGAACCTAGACCTCCACTCCTCAAAAGAGATTTTGTTCTGCAGCCTAGCTCTAATACTGGGGGACATGCCTAACTTTAGGGTAGAATCAATGCCTTCTCCCCCAGAAAGCAAATCTATTACCACCCCTTCCCCTTCTTTGCTTCACTTTGGGAGATCCTGCTCTGCATGAGGCCCAAGGGAAGAGATTTTCTTCATCTTGCAAAAAAACTTTTTAGAGATAACAAAAAGGGAAAGGAAGTGGACTAGGGAGAACAATTTTGTATTTGTTTCCTTTCCCTACCTTCCCCTTCCACAAGAGAAAGCCTGTTTGAAAAGCATTTGTTTTCAGGGTGTTCATTCAGTAGACCAAACATCTCAAACTCAAACTCTTTCTGACACCAGTGGAGTCCTGGATGCTTAACTCCTCTTAGGATGAGGCCCTAGGTATGAGTGAGTCTGAGTTATTATCTAGCAAGGAAAACAGTAACTGAAATTAGATCTCTCCCTCCCTCTTCCCCCATCACTTAAGACAAATCATTTATCTTCCTAGAGAGCATGAAGTGTACCAAATTCCACAGGCTGCTTCTCCAACAGACACTTAACATTCCCAGGCAGGACTTCTTCAAAACAAGATTTTCTCCGCTTCGCGATTTACATTACCAGAGAGTCTGTTATTAGTCTGATATTTTATCTCTGACACTGTGAGAAATATCGCTGCCATAAACCCTACTGCCCTTAGTAAAAGTGGAAATACTTGGCAAAAGCTAATAAAATGAGGAACAATGACAGCAATTGCTAATGAATACTTAAGCACCAAATGAGCCAGCTGCCCACATATGCGTGCATGTGCATGCAAGCACGTGTGTACGCGTGCGCACACACACACATGCACACAAGCATTTCTTTCTCACTTGATACTTACACCAGCAGAAAGGGTATTATAAGGACACTACTATTTTCACTTTATACCACAGAAAACAGTGTTGCACTGGCAGGGAGATGGATGAGGTTCTTTCACAGATCCTTAACTCCTATGATTCACATTTCTCTTTACAAACTTAAGTTTAGTATCTAGCTTACTCATTAAACAGTTCTGCTTTTTCCTGGATTCTTACCAAAGAGAGCAAGAAGGGGAGATGGTGTCTAAGATTTTATCAACACAACAAAACTTTCTGTCCTCTCTTTCATATCATCTCTACTTTGAGAAAAAGTTTGAGTAATAAAATACAACAGCTAGAGTTAAAGAGTGATTAAAGTAAATAGGAAATTGAAACACTTAAGGCTGCTCCAAGCACAGAAGCTGGTCAGGGAATTCTTGTGCCAGCAGTTCCAGGACTGGACGAAGAGAAGGAGGGGAACACCTAAGCTATGTCATCAGAGGAAACAGAAAGATACAGGCCTCACTAATTCAGCTGGGACATCATGAAGAGTTTGAAAGATGAGAGAAATTTTGAACCTCAGGAATTCACTGCAGTATCAATACCTTAAAGTGTTATTTTTCAAGGTTCCTGAGAAAAATCACTCACTCTTTCTTTCACTGACTTCTACTGCTAATCCCCAGTATCAAAACTTTGAGGAATTCCAAAAATAGAGGATGCAATAGTCAATTCTAGAAGTTACTCATCTGAAATTGAGCTACACAAATCTAAAAGTCACCATTTAGATTCAAGGAGAGAACTTTTTGTAGGGAAAGTGTCCAGATCTACTCTTCCATTTCTTGTAGATTCTTGCCTTGCAGTGCTCAAAATGGGGTACTTTGGGGCATGAAACTGTGTAAAACATCTCTGCATTCAAGTTATTTTCCCAGGTGCTATGCCTACAACATTTTGGCAGTAAACTCCATTTGCTGCTAGGAAAGATGCTTAATATTACAACTAGAAATTTGTTCCATTTTTGGAAACTGAAGTACAGTCAGACAATAAACTTCTATAACTACTTTTATTCTCTTACAACACTTCTGTTATCTGAAGAGTTGTGGGGCAGTACTCACACCCATGGGAAGCCTTTTTTCTCCAGACAGTAAATCAAGAAAGTCTCTCTTCTCTGGATAGTAATTCAGCAGCATTTTCTCACAACTCTGAACTCTCCCACCTTCTCCCTGCAAAATCCCACTGATGTCAATCTCATCAAGCATGTTACTATGCTAACACCTCCACTATACTTGGCCTTAACATATTTACTTTACTCTAAAGCTTTACATGACCCAGTTTTGGCCTGCACCTTGAAAAACATACCAAGGCCTGTGTACAGATCAACTTTGGAGTTCTGCAGCAACGTCCGTCACCATAGTACCTATTCATATATTTACACAACTCATCTACAAGTGCTCACTCATAATGATATGCCTCCGGGTGCTCGTTTTTGCACATTTCAGAGGAAAGAATTGATGTGGCTTCCTCAAGCTAGAACTTTCCTGTATTTAATAAGCCTACCCTTGTCTTCTCAGAGACCTGAAAAAAAAAGGAGAAATGGTCAGCCATGCAGTGCCTGAGCCTCTCTGAAGTAACCGCAGGGAAGAAGTCAAGGCCTTATAATGAGAACACCTATCCCTTCCTGTTCACAGCTGGACTAAAATCCATCACTTCCTTTGCTGTCAGAAGGAAAGAGTAATCAGTCACTGCCAGCCAAGGTAACTGTATTCATAGTGATGGCCTGCATGGGAAAGTGTGAAGATCTCATTTGCAGTTTCCTGATCTAGCCAGATACTTCCATATAAGTCCACTGCCATAAAAGAATCACACATTATTACAGTGATGAGGATGATCCGTGCAAGAATGTTGAGACAGATCATTACTCTATTGGCTCACAACCATAAACCTAAGCATAACGTTTGTCAGTACTTGTGGCCTTCCACCTTGTGACCTTCCTACCTTCCCTGCACTACCTGCTCCCTACTCCATTCATCTGCCAAGAAGATTCTTCTTTGGCATCAATTAGCATTAGTCCCCTGAACTCCAAGAAAGTTGTCTTGATGTACTCCACCACAGAGCGTGGCCTCTGTGATTACACAGTGAGGTCCCAGCCAGTTCCTGTCCCAAGGCCTGAGATTTATATGCTGCCTGATCTCCTTTTGGCTTGGCATTATCTGCTCTGCCAGTGGTCTGAGTCATTCCCTTTAAGATGCAATGGCCCCAAGGTAGGAGTGACAAGCTGTGATGAAGAGGGGCAGAAGAAGGGGAGAGATGGTCCCTTTATTTTGTCATCGCATTTATACAAGTGCTGCAAGGGAAATGTTACCAGAAAGCTGTTAAAGGGCAACTTTTTCTGGAGTCACCAATACATCTCCATATGACATTTACTCTGCTAGGAATGATTTATCCCTTCAGAAGGAAGGGCCTGAGTCATAGCCCAGCAATAACAAGTAAATCACCTTCTGGAGGAAGATAATAGCTCTGCCCATCATAGGGCTTTTTTAAACCTATCATCAGACCAAACTGTACCCCATTCTTGATGAACAGTCAAATCTCACATTTAGAGTATGTATGGTATTAATGTCCCAAAATAGCCAAGAATATCTGGGGTTTAATTCCTTCCTATGCTACTAATTCCCTAAGGGACCCTCTTCATCCTCCTCCCCTGGGAAGACAAGACACTAATCATTCCCTAACCCACACACTGATTATGGAAACACAAATCAGTACTGGCAAAGAAATCTGACTCACAGATGGGAAGTGCCAGTGAGAGAGTACGGAGTACTGGCCTCTCATTTTTCTACTATTACAACTCAAACATAATAGAAGAGCCAGGATGAGGGGAAAGGACTCATCTGTATGGGGAAAGGACTCATCTGTACTGAGAAACTTCCTAGCACAAAGTTCTTCCTAGCACTAAGGAACCTAACAGAACAAAAAAAACACAGAAAAATGACAGAACATAAAATCAACAGTGTTAATAAACAAACTAGAATGTTCTTTAACACCTTTCCCTGTGTCTTATCAGGTTACAACAACTTATGTTCTGCCCCAAACTGCCTGCTGTTCACTATAAGATTATTCTCCAGCAATGTATTCTCATTATTTAGCCTAATCCACTTTGAAGTGATTTGAGCTCCAGTTTCTGCACACGTTTAACTTTGATCACTTACAAGTGGAATCCTCCAGACATATACAACGTCTATGCAAGTACAAGGAAAAGACGCAGAAGAAACACAGGGTCACAGTTAAGCATGTACTGGCAAAGCTCTACAATGTGACCTAGACAGAATTACTAGAGGAAAGGAGAGAGAGATTTATACCTATTTACACTACCCTTGCTTCTAACCAGGAGCAATTTCCCCTTATTCTAAAACACTGAAATTTCCTATGAGATTTGCTTAAATAAAAGATGGAAAAAGAGCCTTTGGCTGCAGCCACTTCAGCCTAGAAAATGACAACACGGAGATAATGTCAGACAGAGTTGAAAGCAGAAGGGAAGTCCAGCAGCTGTACCTCCATGGGGGAGCTCAGGTGACCAGAAAGTTTCTGTCATTATTCAGTGCTGTAAAGAACAAGAGTCACACAAGACCAGCAGAGCCTGCAGTCAAATATTCTCACCAGTCGGGATGGCACTCAGGTGATCACATGCCAGCATGCACACACTGTACTCACTCCAAAAGTCTCCTTCAAGTTGTTATGGGATTCTGATGTGATCAGAGCTTAAAGGTAGATCAGCCAAGGCTTGTGCATGCAGAGAGCAGGACCACAAGTGTTTTATACTCAGAACTAAGTCAATTATATTTTTAAGATGGAGAAAGTGAAAAGCAAGGACATAGGGCAGACTAGAAAAAAAGAAGTTTAAACTTACCTACCTTGCCTTTGTTGAGGGCCTTTTCTTCCCCCTGACCCCTGCTTTCAACATGCAGTTTTTGTAGTCTTCTGGGCTGCAGCACATCATGCACAGTCCTAACAGGGTCCCTGGGAAAAAGTCTATCCTTCCACCACCTCTACGATATGGCTCTTTGCTTACTCCTGCCAGTATTCTCCCATGGCCATGTTGTGCTGCAAAGTCTCTCCCTACAAAAGTCATCATCTTCTGCTAGCTCCTAGCACTGCACGCTCCAGAAGGTCCTCTCCCTCCACCACATGATCCAGGCCCCCCAGTGAAACACATTTTCTCCTCATTCTGAAAGGTCTTGTCTGAGCTCATCAGAGAGAGTGATGTGGCATAGGAAGCAGTAAGAAAAATCCCATCTGCCACACAATCATTAAAAGTCCTGCTTAAGGAAGAGCTACTGGATTTGGCCATGTATTGCATGTCAATATGGACACTACTCTCTTCCACTAACAGCTGCAGACTAACTGCACTGGCCTGTGAAATGCCATTCTTTCTCAGAAGCAGCCCAAGGACTGCTCAAAGGTCAAGAATTAGACGAAAGCACACCTTCTTACACTCAGACAAAATGCATATCCTGCCACCAAGTGTTCCTTGCCTACTCTGTGACATCGGTCCATCTGCAAAAAAGGCTTTCTACTGCAGGGGAGCAGTGCCTTCAGGAAGGACAAAAGCGAACTGATAGAAGAAAGTCACTTCTCAGCAAGTGATACCATGCTGTCACTCTCTGTTAAAGCATAGATAGATCACTTAGCTGACATGAAACTTGCATCTGGTAAGAAAGAAAAGGACAAATGGGAAGCATAACCAAATCTAAAAGAAGCCAGAAAAGAATATGCAAAATGGAACATTTGCTTATCTGCAAGTGGAGCCATCATGTCCCCCTGCTTGGTATTTGCTTTGGTACATAACTGGGAGCTTTTATCATCTTTGGAAGACAATAACAAAAGTTAAGGGACTTTAGATCAACACAGAATAATGACTCTTTATTTACAGTTCTTCAGTGCTGAAACACTCTTATCCCCTCTTAAGAGTCAAAATCTGACAGTATTTCTTCTGGTACATGCCTCTAGTTATCTTAACTGGGACAATCAGCTCCTTGAAAGACAATACAGAAAGTCCTTGCTCTTTCCTGATGAATATTTTTTCCAACATCACTAAATGGTTCAGAGGGCACATAATGGCAACTACGACCAATATCTCTGCAGCACAAATATGCATTCCCATTACTAATGTTGGATGACATGAGCCACAAAGTTTATTTTGATATATGATCTCACTCAGTCAATGAGGTGGTATTCAGATTTTTATTCCCTTCTAAACTGGAAGGCTACAAGGATTAGTATTTCATGATATGGTCTCTACCACTACTACAGAGCTGTTTGGGAAACTGTTCGGTGATATTCGCAACCTGAGAAGATGCTGACACTATTGGAGGTCTCAGAACCAACGCACTGCTCATAATACTCTTTTTCCATCATTGTTCATGTCAACATTTGAGGGCTTCTTTGTACTGATCCACCAAACTTATCTCTCTTTGCCTTCTATCCCAAGTCCTTGGATGCTCCACAAATCCAATGTCCAGACTGCTTGCTCCATTGCACAGAAATGCCATCATGCTGAGAGTCATTTGGCAACACCTGCCAGTGATGACTGTGTTTTATAACAGTCCATTAACGTAAGGTTCTTAATGAAAATGAAAGCCGGTAATGAAGCCAAAAGGCAGCAGCCGCCTCTAGTCAGGGGAGGGTAATTAAGCTAGAAGAGATGGGGAGACTGAAGAACAAAATTAACACATGGATAAAGAAAAAAGAGACCTGGTAGTGCATTAGCACTAATGTAGTTATGGCAAACCATCCAGTTTCCTTTACGAAAACATTTTGTTTGCATTTGGTGGACTATTTTTATATTGCTAGCTGATACAACAACAGATTATTGCTCCCTCAGAGATACAGACATCAACTAGAGCAATGCACACAGGATTCCAATGTGGAGCAGATAAAGACCTTCTGGAAAATGAAGGATATCTGTATATTTATATTATGGTTCATTTGAGTTTTGAAGAAGGGAAAGACTTCAGTTATCATCCTCTAAGTCACCATCTCACGTTCACTAGATGTGGAAGAGAAAGACTGGCTGCCAAGAACAGGAACTTCATTTGGATTATTTTCAATACAATTGTCAAAACTCAGTGGCTCATATCTTTTCACTTGGTAAAGTACTCTATAATCTAATGTTATAATTCTCATTGTTAAGATGTTTCCTCTTGATATGGGACGTAGAACACCTTTGTACGATTGAGTGGCACCCCTTCTAGGTAACTCCTCTGAGACAACACCAGGATCATTTTTTTTTCTTCTGTGCATTTATGCTCTGTAGGTGCTTGGAGATGGCTTTCACTTCATACCTTGCCACTTTCTCAGCATAAAGTTTAGCTGTACATACTAGGTCTTTCACTGTTCCCTCATAATCAAGCCATGCATGATCTTAATCATCAAGCCCTTTCAGAATTCTTACAAATTGTTTGACATATCTCCACCTTACACTATTTAAGGCCCTTAACAGTTTAGTCTAGGTGCATCTTATCAGATCTCTTTACAGAGGAATTATCCACCTACTGCTTTATGAAGGATGTCATTGCACTTATGCAACATTTATGCTGTTTTCTATCCACACTGATGATTGCAATTCTTCCCATTCTAGTCAAATCTACACATTTCATTAACATGTCATTTCTTCCCCTCTTTGTGATCACTGAGAAAAGCGCTAGACAGAAATGACAGTAACTTCCAATTTCTCTAGCTTTCCCAGTTCATGAAAATGCTGTTGCATTTTGTATTGTTAATTTATTTTAGAAAACTCTTCATGTTGAAGCCAAATTTTAATTGGTTTTTTCAAGTAAGATTATGTAGCACTTTTTGTCAAATAACACACTGAAGTCTAGATATATCACAACCACTGTCTTCCTTTCATCCATTAATTTTGTAACTCAGTCCAAAAGTAATCAAATGTCTTCTATGAGTTTTGTTTATTAAATGACGCTGATGATTGCTCATGGTTCTGTTACTCTGTATAGTTACAGATTCATTATTCTTAATATTGCTTCCATTATTTTATTAGAGGCTGATAAGGCTTTTAAGAAACAGTTTGAAAGTTAATTCATGGAAGTATTTGGGGAAGGACTAGCATTTAGCTACACACAGAATCTAATTGTTGAAAAGCTGCCATAGCTTTTTATTCTCCTACGTATAACATACAGGACAAGAAGAAACAAGAGCAGACAAGGACTAGAGGTTATGTTACGATGCTTAAATTATTGATAATATAGTTGAGACATACACACAATGCACCACAACTACCAGACAAATCCAGAAAGGTTTGACAGCTCACAGAACAAAAGACTGATGATTACACTGCCTGTGGGCTTGGCAAATTTTCACATATTTCATTATCATCCTATACAGCACAAAGATACCTTGTGAACTTCAGGGGCTCACACACCAGAAATTATAATAGGAAGGGTGTACTTAAAGCTCTTTCTTTGAGGTAATGACAGCAAGGTGGGGGGCAAAGGTTAGAAAGGGGGGAATACGAACCCCCAGAGCCTTGTAATAGAACAAGAGGAATTGGCACCTTCCCTCCCTGAGCAGCCCACCATGCCAACACTTGACAGCAAGGGGTACCATGAATGGATAAAAAAGGAGACTGATTCTCCCTGCTCCATGCGCCAACTGCCCCCAGACCCTTTTGTTTTGCCCCTGCTGAAAATTCATATTAAGATTTGTAAACATTTCCAGCAGTGGCAGAAGTAATAACACCAGCAGAGAGCTCTGTCAGCTGGCAGGACAGCCTGCTGCCTCCTTTGGCTCAGACATTGCACCCCGGGAAGAGTGGAGACCTACAATCAAGCCTCTTTATGAGTGGATTGAATAACTGGCTCTATATACAGCTGTTTATGTGGCATCCCAGAAGCCGCCAGGTAAACACCTGAATCTAGACAATCACTGGCCTGTAACTAGAGCCTTGCCATGTAATAAATACGCAGGTCAGACAGATAACCTTGTAATAAGAGACTCTTGAATCAGTCTTGTTCTTCCACTGTTTCCCCCCTTTCTCTAAAGCACTCTGTTAACAAAGTGAAATCTCCATTAACAATTAAAATTAATCTCCCCATTTCTTGGCAAGCCAATGTCTCATATGCAGTAGGGACTTTTAAATTAATATTATTTGCCTGTGAGAGACTAATAAAATGCAAAAAGAAGCCGATTTTACATTGTCTAAGAATATCATTGCTTAGGCCCACTTCTAAATATGGCTTTGATGTGACTTGCTGCACCTAGCATGTTCAACTGAAAGTGTGCTCAGCTCAGCAGCTCTGCACCAGCAGGAATCTGAACCCCTGGGCTCTGCTCCAGGCACTAGTAGTCTACCCTATCTCTCTGGAAAAGCAGGTAATCTCTGTCCTTCACTGTCTTCTTCTGTCAAGTGGGAAATAGTGCTCTGAGTGACTACACAGTACCTCCTGTTCACAGCTCTACCAGTGTGTCTTGTTTCTAGCTCCGCTGTCCCACCAGACTCTACTTGCTGAAGGTCCAGAGTGACGTGCACTAACCTGAGTCCCAGCAGTGGGATGGCATCAATGCCCTAGATCATGGTGCCAGAGGGACCCAGTGCTGCATTATTGTGCATGGCAAGTCAAAGCAAGTCAAAATCAAGGTTTGTGTGGTAGAGCTGTGGGACAAGACAAAACAGCTCCAAATCTAATCACTCAAGCAGGGTAACATAAGGAGACACTTAAAAATGTGTTTGGCATAGATATTTGAGATGGAAAGATACTGAGGGTTATTCTGATAAAAATATACTTGGAACAAAATAGATTTTTGAATCACAGCTATCCATCAATACAAACAAGGTAAAACAAACTGACATACTAAGAATAAAATCAGAATAAAAAATACAACAGAAATAATGATCACCAGATGGAAAGAGAACAGAGGCTTAGGCAATCATTATGGAACAGTAGTATCAGGATATTGGAATTCTTATGGAAAACTGTTATTTATAACTTCTGCAAGTTCATATTCTACATGGTCAAAGCTCTGGGAACTCTCCACTTCTGTCCCCAAGGTGCCCCATCAGCCAAACACACTCCAATCAAAGCCAACAAATTTGCATTATAAGAGGAAAAGATTAGTGTTAATTGAATTATGTTAAGGGGTAAGGAACAAATATCAGAGAATTCAAAAAACCATGCAGAAATGCCCATGCAGTAACTCCATCCAAATTCTTTGTGTGGACTCAACAGGTCACAATCTCCCCATTTTCACTTACACCTCATTTTACTGATGCCTGACTCTTAACTGACAGAAGGAGAAAAATACTCCAACTTAGAACCAGAGTAAAATGAGTAAAGTCAGGATGTGCCTAATACTTATCACAAAAGCAATGGCAACAAACATTAACTGGTTCTTTCTTGGTATGTGTAACGTAGAGGGTAAAGACCATACAGTCATAATCACTGTTGTGTTCGTATACCCCTAAGGACAGGGTTGAAAGGCTTGAGCGAATGGGGACAGCACATAGAGTGGGAAAACACAAAGTGAGAGCAGTAGCAAGGGCAGGACAAGAAAAGTTTCTGCCGTGGTCGCTTCTCTGAGAAGGCTGTCACACCAGGACAAAATGCATTAGGTGCCTGCAGTCACTGCTGCCATGGCTGCTGCCTGGGGAGCAGCCAGCAGTGACTCCCAGAAGCTAGATGCTGATCAGTGGAGAGCAGACAGCAGGTTCAGAGGCAAGACACAGCCCCAAGGTGGGAAGCCAGCACCCCAAAAGGTAACTTGCCCATCTCTTGCTTCAGTTACCCTGTGTAGGAATAGAGAACATCCTTCCAGTCTGTTCCTTTGACTAGTACAAGCTGCAGCTATTTAATCCTGGGCATAGACATTTCAGTAGGACCCGTAGTGATAGGACAGAGGGTAATGGTTTTAAACTAAAGGAGGGTAGATTCAGACTAGATATAAGGAAGAAATTTTTTATAATGAGGGTGGTGAGACACTGGAACAGGTTGCCCGGAGATGTTGTAGATGCCCCATCCCTGGAAACATCCAAGGTCAGGCTGGACGGGGCTCTAAGCAACCTGATCTAGTTGACGATGTCCCTGCTCATTGCAGGGGGGTTGGACTAGGTGACCTTTAAAGGTCCCTTCCAACCCAAAATATTTTATGATTCTATAAAAAATAAATTGCCCTCAGGGTAAAAGCTCAGTTTCACTTGAAAGCAGGGATGTTATATCTTACTGAGAAACACCCGAGCCTCTCCAGCAACACTGATTAGCAGGGACCCTGTGTGCCACTGTTCCCATCACGCACAGACTCAGGAGGGCACCTGATGGAGCTTTTGCCCCATTCCCATCACCACTGTCCTGTTTTCCAGCACTATTTGATTTCTCAGCACCAAAGCACAATGTCTCGCAGGGTCTTCAGGCGGTGCTGCACTTCAAACACAAGTGGTGCCAAAGTCAGAAGACACGAGGAGCAGGGCTAAAGGTGAACTAAATTCTTTGCCCAGGGCTGTAGCGCAAAGTCCAGGCTCCCATCAGCAGTGACATCTGCCAGGCCCTGTACAGGCACAAGCCAGTCTCCAGACCAGTTTGTAGATAAGGTGCAACATAACCCAGGCTGCAAGCTGTGTCACCCCTCCAGAGTCTGGAGGCCTGACAGTTCCACGGGGCAGTTCCTCTTCTCATCCCAAAAGGGGGCTGAGCCCCCCATTTCTACCAGCATTGTGTCTGCCCCACTCATTACACAGAGGGAGAGATAATAGAGGGACAGAAAAAAGCCACCCTAACCACATCTGACATCATGTGGTTGTATGTGTGACCACAGCATGGGGCATGAGAAGAAAATTCTAACCTCTTCTTTTGTACTTACTACCCCAAAACCTAGCACACTTACAGAGTAATTAATTTAGTTTCATGCAACATAAGACAGAAAAGTTATCACTGCTTCCATTTCACACATGGACAAGCTGAGGTTCACTGTGGTCAATCAAAACAGCCTGAAGCAAAACCAGAGCAACCAAGAACTGAACGGAGGACTCTAAATCTTGTGCCTTAACATTACCTTTCCTTTCTCAGCATGACCTCCTCCCAAGCTGAGATGCTACTTTTCCATATTCAAGGGTATTACTTTCCTCCCTAGAGAGACCTGAAGGCTGAGCTGGCTTCTCTCTTCTTTCTCTTTGCTTAGAGAAAAAAAAAAAAAAATCCACAAACACACTCCAAAGGCAATCTTATTTAATCCCAGTGTAATTCTCACTGCTCTTTCTTAATCCTTTCACCTGTGAGATAATTGCCAGCATTCTGGGAAGAACTCAATACTAACCATAGACTTGCATAAAAAGAAGATAAAACAGGCTAAAGGAAATCACAAGGCCTGAATTAACCATGCACATATACACCCATTCCAGACACCCTGCTGACTAGCCTCTTTCACAACAGATAAAAGGTCCACTAATGGTCCCGGAGGAGAAGGCCATGAAAAGCCATGTCAGTAAAGGAAGGCTTTAGTATTCTGTGTGCATTGTGGAATGAGATGCCACAAAAATCAAAGAACCAAAATAAGCTACCAATAGTAATACCTAGATGCCTAATATTCAGCAAAAAATAATGTGTAGGGGTATATTCCCACCTCACTCTGTCCAGAAGACCAGTGTTCATGGCAGATTCCTCTCCCACCACTTTATCCAGGACACTCCTCCCAGATAAGAGTACGCATATTTCTACTACCCTTCCCTCTGCTTCCCTTCCCATTTATTCCATTTGCCCCCTCTTGCCACTGCTGATGCTGCACATCCATTCTTCTTCCTCATAACTGAAAAAAACATTTTCACTCCTTGACTGTTTAAGTACCCTCTTTCTTTTCCACTTGTCCTTAAAATTCATGCCATCAAGGAGAAACCCACATTGTCTCTGTGCACTCATACATACTTTCCCAACAAACTCCTTACACAGTACACTTAGGGCACCTCTGCAGTATGGGTTTTTTCATTCTGTAGACTTTTGGCACAGAGAATATGTTTTGTTCCTTTTGCGAAATATGATTGCTATTTTTACGGTCATGTACATGTTTATCAATAGATAAATACAGTTTTAATCTTCTTAGAGAATTGCTTTAGCAAGTAGAATCTAATTGGGAGAGTCCTTGGTAGAACAAGCAAGTTATTTGGTGGTTTATAAGATAGATTGCACTGGTGGTTACAGAAACAGGAATGGACAAGAGAACTCTGGCATTTATTGCCTGTTCTCCTCCAGCTCTCTCCATCTCTCTGTGCTTCTGCTTATTCAACTGTAAAACAAGGAAAACAAATAATTAACCTTCTTACTGGACGGATGTGAAGCTGAATGATAATGCTTTGTACTCACTGTGCATTGTTTTCAGGACACTCTGTAAGCTCAGAGCAGCAGCCTCCTTGTGCAGTGGTGAAGGGCTTTTGTCCCCCCTCCAATGCCGCAGAGGCACAAAAGCCCCAACAATTCTCAGGGAAAGCCAGTCGCGGAGTGAAGAACACACCGCTCACTTCTGAGGCTCTCCACTAAGCATGACACTATTTAGGAACATACACCAAACATTTATAAGACAGTTATCAGGACAGGAGTTTGGTGGGATTGTCAACACGGTGCATGCACACTGCTGATGACAATCAGCACACAAAAAAAGTATTTTTCAGGAGAATCCAGACAGATAGGGCTGGAAATAGCACAGGGGAGAAAAGCAAACACTCATAAGAGCGAAGGTCATAATTCAGCATCTCTTAAAATGAACTGCTGAGAAATGGCCAACCGGAAATCCCAGCAAATAGAGCTGTAACCAGCTCAAGGCCAGAAAGAAGGAAATCGGTGCCTATCCACTGAGCACATCAATAGGAAAACTTGTAAAGAGGTTTCAAGCTCCTGAATCAGTCAGATGGGAGAAGAGTCAGAGAGAAAATGATTCCTGAAATAAATTTCTTTTTGGTTATTTTTGGAAAAGACGACAAAAAGAAGGGAGGTTGGTACATTGGAAAGCCGACAAAAATCATTATTCTCTATAAATTGCTTTGACATTGTATAGGCAGTGACCTTCACAGCACTACCAGTTTAATGGCATTTACTTCAGCAGTAGCTGATTTCACTATTAAACAGGGATGCATAGCACAAGATTACACAACTAAATCACTCTTGTAAATATTTAATATCATTGCCTTTCTTTTTTTCCCTTTTAACAAATCACTATCAAAGGCAGAGCACACAGTAGAAAACACATTTATTTATTCTATCCTGGAAAAAGCTTAGTGCTCATGCATTTTATCTATCTAGTTCTCCAAATGACTTTGACACTTGAAAGCCCTTGTGATCAAAACAGTCTGAAGGAAGGCAATTTTGCAACCATTTAAGAACTGATTTCATGCACTGATCAACATTTACCAAACTCGCCTGATGGAATAGCACAAAGTTTAACCCAGCAGATTGATAGCAAACACCTGAAGGAGAAAATTAGTAAGAAAACTACACTGGTTTAAATAGAAGTACCTTAAGAGACAAAAAGAAAGAAAATCAGACATTATCTCTCAACTCTTCTCTTTCCCCCACCAAAGAAAAAAAATCAGTATTTGGGAAGTCAAAGGGAACTGGCACTAACAGAAAAAAGTCATCCTTTTGGCTGACAATACAATAAGCACATCCACCACATAATACATTCATTCCATTACGGACATACAGTGCAGCATGGCAGGAAATGAGTGTGCACAGATTTCTCTTAAAATGCATTTTTTTAAAAGATGGAGTCAACAGATAGAACAAATAAAGTACAAGAATGTAGCAAAGAAAAATTACTAATGTTGTCTCTAGTATCATATCTAGTAATATAAAATTGACTGAGAAATTGAAATGCTAAGCCTGGAATTGAGTACCTTAAGTATAGCAAGTCATTTTTAAAGAGCTTTACAATCTGTACATTCTGAGTTTTCCAACCTTAGGAAAAGAGTTTTTCCACAGTCTGGCACAAATGGTCTGTCACACTGTGGCAAAAATGTTCAAACTGCAGATGATCAATGCCAGAAAGAGTTCTTTATGACAGTATTCCAGGAGACAGATAACGAAAGTTATGTGCATTTTCAGCAATTTAGCAACAGAGGAAAGATAAATCAATGGATATTTAGGAACTGAACAAATTCTGTGGAAAAAAGTAATTTGGTAAACTGAGGGATAAAAAGCAGATATAGAGCACAGCTTGCCCCACATGCCTACAAACTTCATTGAGACTGTCTGCAGAGTAAGACTATCCAAAATAAATATGTGTAGTTGAAAAGAGTCAGATAAATGTATTATTTGCATGATGGAGTTGGACAGTCCTGCAAGGCACTGGTGCCTGAAACATGTGTGCCCTTCGTCAGAGCTGGGAAATGCAAATGCACGGCGATGCTAGGTGCTGCCCTGGGTTTTATAAAAGCTTGCAACATTTTTAATGCAGAGCTAAGCGAGAGCCTGTAATCCCTGTGCTGCGATGCAGCAATGTGCTCTCCCTTCACAGGACAAGCCAACAGCTATGCAAGATCCTTTTATCAACATTCACAGGGCTGGAAAATAACTGTTCACAGTTTGATTCCCAACATTACCGAGTGAACCAAGAATTGCTCAGAGAACTGGCAGCTGAATACACATGTAAAAGACAAAGGTTCTTCCGTGATATTTATTCTAGCCAAGTTTTAATATTTCAAGGCTTATAGCAACTAACTCTTTACACAATCAAATGTAATTGTCTGATCCCAGCTGGTGATCAGCACATTCATCATCAACCTGGTCATTATTAATATACCAGTAATTAGGGGGAATAAAGGTGTGTGCTTTATAACACTGGCTTAATACAATTCCACCATACCTAATAAGACCACAGCTCCTTTTAAAATACAATTATTTTAACATTCAAATTATACATTTTTGTTACCACTACTAACAACTAACAATTACAGAGCAATATGATTTTAGAACAAATACTGAAATGCTTTTTTAGAGTCTTCAGTAAAAATAATTTGGTCAATTAAAAGGAACCGTGTTTTGCTTTAGAAATAATCTGACCCGTAAGATGTTCCCCAATCAAACTGCGATTTGAGAGAAAAGCTTGATTAAAATGCATGCAATTGACAGAATCAAATCGTAAACACTTACCTACATATACTACATACATTCTTCTTGCTCTACTGTAGGAGAGAAAGCGATATCTCAGGCACCACGGTGTGGTACTGCTTGGCAAATGCTACTGACTTTTTTAATGGTGACAACTGTGTACACAAATTCTCAAAGTACCAGTTCTGTTTAAAGCCTTTCTCCACAAAGCAGTGCTGGTAAAGGACCGTTTCTATTAAATGCTTTGCATTTAACTTTTAACAAGAGGAGAACTAAGGCCATCATTTAGTGAAAATGATCCAGAATCCCTCAAGTTAGTATTGGAACAGTCTCAGAGCCAGATTCTTCCCTGCACTATTTCTTTTACCTCAGTGCATTTTCTCTGCTTCAATATCAGTTATAGCACAATAAAATCCTTGCAGTGCAGTGAAGAATATGGTTCTTAACACCATTACATCAAACCCCTTGGTATGTAAAGCATATCTAGTACAAGATCAACACCTCACAGAAAATCCTGCTAAAACAGAATTTGGGGACTTTATCCTTGCAGGTACACAGCACATTCCCAAGTGCAAAACACCTTTCATTTCTATGGGCCTCACTGGCTGTTTAGGGAACACGGTACCTTAAGCACAGGATAAGTCATCTGTAACATAAATTTCAAAACAAAAAAGCTTTGAGAACAAATGAATATACTACATCCTGTGACTGCTTGATTCACACCTGATTCCTTGCTCTCTGTAGTGGTATTTTCTATTATCTTCCCTTATTTCATAGCCTATCAGTACTGATCTCTATTTGAATACGTGCACTTAGAACTATCAAGGCTCTTGAAACAAATGTGGAAATGAAAGACAGCATGAGAAGGAACTCTAGCTCCATGAAAGAGGTGAGTATGGCCAAATAAATGAAAGGTGGCGGGTGTCACAGGAAGATCAGCAACTAGCTAATGGTGCACTGCCAAAATCAGAATTGAAAATCAGAATACTGATGTGGGGGAAATCACACACCATTAGACATGACTTAATAACCGGCACAGATGATACTAGGTGAGTTTATCAGACGATTTGAGAAAGCATGACCTTCTTCACAGTAACAGTTTTACAACCATTTGTATGGCATGTTATCCACTAATCTCTAGTCAAAATATTTACTATCTGGTAAAGCACTGCAAATAAGGCTGCTGTTTCTAAGGGCTTACTCTTAATGCATAAGATCCAGCTTACACAGCACGTATTTTCTAAACTGTTCGATACATTGTTATCACTTTAGTCCACAAAAGGCCACAATGAGCCTTAAAACAGGAAACTCCCCTCTTTCACTGGGTTTCATATTTTTGCGGGACTGTCTGATGTGTGTGACGGGGTCTATTTCAGTTCCTGATGGTATTATCACCACTTTGCTGCATTACCATAAAGACCAGGAAATAAGCTATTACCCACCATCACTCCTCCCAAATGTTATCACAGAGAATCATGCATTCACAAAACAGCATTAACTGTGAGAATTAGAGTCCATTTAAACTGCAGCTGTTCCTTCATTCCTAAATAGGTTCTTAGATCAAAACTTCTCCCTGACTGGTCTCATTACCAAATGTCTCTTTCAACTGGAAGAAGAAAAAAATCACTTTAAAAAATTGTATGTTTTACAGATAACGCTCCTTCCTTGTACTATGATAACCAGGTAAGCAACATCAAAATGAAGAATTTTTCCAAAAACACAGTGGACATTTTAGCTTTCAGAATTATGAGTTGAAATTTTGCCTTCAAATCATCTCTGGCAACAGAAATGAACCTGTAATTTTGATTTTCTATTTCTAGTTTATCTCATTTTCAGAATCTCAAGCTTCAATTATTTACAGGAAAGATGTTCTGTTTATTTTTAATGATAATACTAACTCTGCAGTAAGGCCTCTCTTTTAAGTACAAAACCTAAATCCTGGATCTAATATACATGCTGGTGCTCCTTTCAGCTCTAAACCCATACCCTAGAAAAAACCACAACCCTCTATTCTGCTATTATCAAAGAAAATATTGCTTATTACATTCTATTTCCCTCTCCGTTTCTTTGCCTCTTTGTTACTGTCCATTGGAAGGACTCCAATCTGCAGGGAAAAAACACTCTCAAATCTAAACTGAAAAACCTAAATGCCAGGAAAAGGCACAATGTCTCTTTAAGAGTCAACAGTAAATTAACTTGCCCATAAGAGTGCAATAATTAGCAGTTAGTAGCTTATTAAAAGGATGGCAAAGGCCAAGCTGCCATCTGGGATCTCCAGTTTCTTGTGATTGTTACTATGTGGAGATGTGCAACTTGTATTAGCTTTCATGTCACTGTGCTTGCCCTTACTTTACATGTAAATTTTAATGAAAGATACAGCACTTTAAAAATCAGGCATCCATCAAAAGTGCTATTAGTCTGCCTTTTACAAAGCATATGGCCTGTTTTGCTACCTTGGCATCTCTACACACCACTAAATGCCTCAAAAGAAGAAAATAGAGGAAGAAAAAAAAGCCTTTCAATGATATCAATTAAATATTCTCTTTGGGCAGAGTGAAACCTGATCCTCATCGAAAACAGAAGACTACAATACAGCATAAGAGGACAATATTTTAACTCCTGTTTACACACAACATGATCACAATGCCTTTAACTCTCACAGGAATCATTCTTCTTAATAAAAATGAAAGCCAACAAAGAATCAGCTGTTTATTCGCACGTTAGAAAGACACAGTTTTAAAATAAGGCAGAAAGAAAGCATGTAAGAAAAAATTAATTACCTATAAACTACAAAATACTTAACACATTATTAACTATTTTATGCATACACATTATTTGTAAACACACATGCTCATATGCACAAACAAAAAATAATTTATCAGAAACATCCTATTTAATGTCTCATTTTTCTGCCTTCATAATTATGAAGAGGTGTAAAAAGAAGAACATTTATAAGACATTAGCTGATAGTCAACATTTAAGTGACTTCATTCACCAAAGTTCGGAAAATGTCATCACCTCTGGAATATAAAGAAATCCATTTTTTTGGTAACAGGATGAATGCCTTGCAGAAATGTCCCCCACTATCTTACATTTGAAACTCATCAACTATCTATTTCTAATTAGGCTTATACGTATTATATTAAAATATTTGTTTCATCCCTAAATAAAATATGAAACCAGCAGCAAAAATTCACTTACAAGAAATGATACCAGAAGAAGGACATTTACATTCAAGTGGCCTTGATTCTGTCAAAGAGGCTTTACAGATTGTGTATTTGCTAAGCATAAAATAAAATGCTTTATTTTTTAAACAGTCATTAAGAGGAAATTCAAAACTGAAAGTCACCATCCTTATAATAATGCAGGATTTTTTTCCCACCAAAAGGAAAACAAACACAATACCACACATTTTAAGGAAAGGACTGTAAGTGTAGAAACCAAAAACATACAATATTCACATTTAAAAGCCAAATATTAAGATATTTTGCAGGGCAGAGCAGAGCTTAAAAACCACTGCCAAGGCTGGCAAGATTAATGTAGTGTTGTTTTTCCCCTTGTATAATTAGATATTTAGAGAGCACAAATGATTTAATTTGTTACTGATGTTTCACTTCAACATTTGCATAAACTCTTGGCCACTCAGATGGACTTATTCACATTGCTCTGAAATCCTAATGGTATTACTGGTGACGAAGAACTTGAAATTATTTTCCAGATCAGTAAGGTCCAGTCATTTCCTTCTATTCGAGTTCACAAATGCTATTTCATTTTTTCTGTGCCATTACCTCCTGGTCAATATTATTGAACAATTCAAAGAAATAACAACCTCACACTGCTCTCTGAGAGCAATGCTGAACTTTACAAGACTTAAAAGACCTACCTGGGTTAAGAGCAGTTAGGACCAAAGGAGATAAACTGATACTGAAATACTGAGAACTACACAGGGAATTTGTCAGTAGCCTTTGGTCTACACAACACGCATTAAAAAATGTCCTACCCATGAAATATGTGAGTACTCTTTCATTTCTCTCTGAGAATGGAGAAAAAACCTGCTTCATGTTGAAAATGAGTCTGCAGCTATGCAGTTTTTCATCCCAAGCACAGCTACTGATGGAGGGAAGGAGCTCAGTGCCTTAGAGGACAAGCAGGAGTTTGCAGACTACACAGGCACTACAGAGGTGTCCACTGCACACCCAGAAACCAGCCAGACCTCACTGTCATTCTTTGTGTCAGAGGGGATGTTTGAGACTTTTCAGTTCTTTGGGTGAATCTTGGCCCACTAATTTCAATGTGAATTTTGCTATTGCCTTCAAGAAGACACAGGAGTTCATTCAGCAAAAATAGCAGAGTTCCACCAGGAATACAGCCAATTTCCTCTGGAGGCACGAACCTCAGAAGCCAGATCCAAACCAAGAGTGATGGTAAAACCAAACCCACTACGTATGTAAGAAAATGGTGAAAGGTAGCAAAAAGACCAATTATCATTTCCTAACAAAGGCTGTCAAGAGAACAAATGATATAGAAGAACGTGACTACACATTAACTCCAGTTCAATAGCAGATTAGAGTTGGATATTTATGATCTCCTTTCGTATTATTTACTTGTGGGGTGTGTTAGGGAAATAAACTCAATATAATTGTTCCTTAATTGTCAATTCCTCTCCAGAAGAGAAGTCGTATTCAGCAATTCATGCCAAACTAAATAAAAGTCCTCCCTGCTCATCATACATTTACCTCATCTCTGCTACCAGTTCCATTCACCTAATAAAACCAGAAACAATGCATATATACTCAGTTCAGGTTAAAATGCAAGAGGTACCCAGGTGCTTTTGTCTATCTTGACTACTCCAGCCATTGCCCCAGAAAACCTACACTTCATCTTCAGCTTTCCAGGAACTTCTAATCTTCTAAACTTCTAATCTCCTGAATTTTTAAAAAGGATAGATGCAGAAGAAGCCTATTTAGCACAGTGGAAGCAACTAATGAAAGACTTATTTCAAATGATGAATGTAAGGTCACAGACTGCTATACGTTGTGAAGAGGTTTTATGAAATCAAATACATCGTATCCTTTGGCTACATATGTGACATGAGACAGAGTGGGTGCCAGTTTTTACTAAAATCTAGAAGAATGCCAAAAAATATGAACCTTCCAGGTACAATCACTAAGGCATCTGGTACCACCCTCTCTGTGAGCTGAAGGCCATTTGTGGGTTCAAAATCATACTGCTTGAGCCCTCTGAAGTTAATACCACTCTTCATACAGTGATGGTTCTCTGATGAAGTCACTTGTTATAACTAGAGCTAAAAACTACACCTAGCTTGGAAGTGAAACAATATTTTCACTCAGTGACACAATAAATTAAGTTTCAGTGCATATGAATTAATTGTGTACAATATATTATAGCCCTCATTCCTACAGGCTCAACTGGGAGTTTTGCTTTGGGAAAGACTTACCGTTTAGTCCTGCACAGACTGGCCTGCAGCCCCAAATGCCACCCGAGAAAAGAACGGAGAAATGTGAGCTAACATCACACTATACAAGACTCGCCCTGATCTACACTGACCCTTAAATCACACTAAGCCGTATCAGCAACTTAATTACTGGCAGCTGCGTTGAGGCACAGTAACATTTTGTATGGTGTGCTTAGAGCTTTAGGTTCTCACATTTTTTACAGTGTATATATGTGATTATTATGTTCTGATGTTCACCTCTTGCTGAGAAGATAGCTCTGAGTACAGCTTATGTATTATCCTCCACCATTCAACTTTGAATAAATAGAAAAGCTATGAAATTAACTATAGGAATATTTTTTCAACCTCAAAACAGAGCAAATAATATTGATTACATGATCCACCCCATCACAGAGAATCCAACAATACAAACTTGTTAGAAGAAGACAGGGCATCAGAAAGAGGAATCACACAAAGAGAAAGTGTTTAATATGCCGTTGTGCTCCCCAGAATTCATGTATTACAGAAGTGATCACTGGGCAAAGATTGCTTGTGCCTCAAAGGAAAGTTATTATGAACAAATCGTCTGAGCTCTCATATTGTCCCAAATTCATAATAGCACATATAGTATATAGTGTATATAATAGTATATAGTCATTTCATCCCCCACTGTCTAATTGGCATGGACACACCCAACATCCTCCAATCATGCTGATCAATAGATCAGATTGTTCAGCAGTGTATTTGTTGAAAAGAGTAAGCCTCAGCATAATAAAAGCTTTTAATCCCTCTATCTCATTGGAAAATAGGACAAAGAAATGGATTTTCCTTGAGCACTGCTTATAATTTATCAATTAATCTTCACCCTTCCCTCCAGTCCAACTGCAGACCCACAGCAGGTTTGCAGCATTTTGCCTTTTTGACAGTTTTGATTAGATGACTTCTCTCTGGAAAAGATAGGTGTGAACTGCTGAAGAGTAAGCTGAAGCCCCAGAGCAGCCTTACATGCCTTGTGCTGTACTGAGCTGCAAAGGAAGTGGACCTCTCTGTTTAGCAGTGCTGATCACTCTGTTTCCTCTGCAGCTTTTTGCAACTCAATTCCTCTTTGAAAAACACGTTTTTAGTAACAGAGAGGATGGGAAGCAGAGCTGGGGGGAGAAATGATAGCTCAAAAGACCTCCATCGTTGAAGGGTACCGGACAAGCCCAGGTCCTGCTTCCACCAACACCAGTGTCAAAATTCCCAGCAGTGGCATTACTCCAGTGCAAGAGAGTTGGCAGTACCAGCTCACTGGCCTCTGGCTCTGTCTTTGAACTGTCGGTCCCTTTGCACCCCAGCGTCACCAGCTACAGGCAGCCTGACATTGCGCAGCCCATACTTAGTGTGAACAGGGAGAAAATAACACCTGGTAAGAAGGCCTCAAAGCATTTATCTTAATAAATATTTCTTCCATAAAATAATAAATATTTCTTCCATACAAAGCAAAAGACTATTAAGAGACTTTTAAAAGTAAAGGCATTAAGTTCCAATATGAACCACGTTCATTAAAATACATTTTTCCCATTATCAAACAAACACTTTAGAAGCAATGAAGTCTTAGAAAGAATGCAATCTCTACCTTTACTTCTACCTACAGACAGGAAGGTGTGCGTCCAGTTAAGAGGAGGAACAAGAGGGGTGTCCGTCATGGAGGAGGCAAAAGAGAAGAGAAGGAGGAAGCATAAAAAACAGAAAATTATGTCACTGGCCATACTTACAAAAATAAGAAAATGAGCATATTTATGTAGCAGCCAAACCCAACAAAACACAATGTCAGGGGAAAAATGAGAGACACACCACAACTAAAGTACAAAGCAAGGCTTAAACAACTGACAGTACAACCAGCAACTGTCTGGTTAAGCCCTTTGGCTTAATTCCATTTTCTACTGAGAAATGCAAACCCCTCATGCAATAGCACGCCAGTGATATGCCTCATTCCACGTCAAATTCAAAACAGCAAGGGAAACAACAGAGTAGGGCAGAAAAAAAATAAATCTCATGGTAATATATTTGCTAAACACATTTCACCTACCAGAGCTAATGTATTTGTATATAATGTTGACATTGCATATTTACTCACACATACACATTTGCATATTTTATATCCATCATGTTTTTATAGAGAGCAAATATTTATCGAAAAGGAATATCTGTGAGCTGGTTGGCAAGAAAAGAGAAGCCACTGTTCCTTGATGCGCCATGGATAAATAAGGGTGGCTAAAGTTGCCAGAACCCAATAGTTTTCACACTTTTTTGTCAGGCAAGGGAGTATAGAAAGGGCTGATGACAATCATACAGGCCTGAATAGGTCATGCAAGTCTTCACGAGCCAGCTGGGTTGCAACTTGTAATTTAAATAGCCAAGTGCATCTGTTCATATAATCCAGTGCTAAATCACAGACTGCTACAAAAATACGTTCAGTGTTACTGAGATTAAAAGTGGCCATGAAAGTTCACTGTGCTGATCAGTCCCAACATGCCATCATCCTTCCTCTGCCAATGGCTTGCTATACTCAGCGGCATCCTGAGCAACTAGGACATGCTGAAGGGACCTGTCTGCAGGATGCTCCTTCAAGCAGCATGACCCCCAAGCTACAAGTCCAGCTGAACAGTAAGTGGGATAGAGAAGGAGCTCAGTGCTTCCTAGAGCTTAGCCAGATGCTCCACATGCCAAACATCATCGTCTTGACATGCACTCAAGAGGCCTTTTTTCCTACCTTTTCCACCACATAGGGATGCTAAGCAGTACAGAAACTGAAGAGTGAGCCCCAACTTCACATCTGATTTTTTCCTAAGCTTTCATGGCCTCAGAGCAGACATTTGCCTTGAACTACAGAATAAAAACTGATTATGTCCTAAGCCTCTCTACATTTCACTGAGACAACACACAGAAATTATGTCTCTTTTATTCAAGTACCTAATTACTCTTGAGCCTTCACAGGCACTACATTCTATCTTATTAACTCTTTGGACTGCCTAACCTCATATACGTGTTCACTGAAGGACAAAACCACTATTGTGTACATCTAGTCTAGGAAAGCCTCATCAGGCTTTAGAGTCAAAATTCGTACTTTCTCCCCTAGACAAACATTTGGTCAGGTCTTCCTAGTGCACCATGTGTACACCCCTTGCATTACGTCTTCAACCATTTCACTCCTGCACTCACAAGACTAGAATGCATCACCAGCACTGCTAAGTCCTCCCGGCGTACCTATGTCAACAAGATGCCAACACTGTCAGAGGAAAGCAGAATCACCCCTCTTCTCACCAGCTTCTTGCTCTACACCCCCATAGTGCAAAATAGGACTAATGATCCCATCATGTCACAGTCAATAGATCTGTAACAGAATCCAGGCTGAGATATTAAAATGTGAGCTCTGATACAGGCCTAGATCCCATTTGTAGCCCAACCTGGGGTTAGCCCTGTTCTTTTTCTAAACCATTTTGCTCTGTGCATATCTGAATATTTTAAATTGCTGACACAGGACTTACAGGCCATTATATGCAATTTTCCTCAGGATTCATAATGAGTTAGGATCACGCCATGAGGGCTATTAACATATTTTTTGTAATAATTGTACTCTTAAAAATAAAGACCAACATTGAGGTCTACATTTACCAGGCAGAAGTGGGAGTCATTACAGCTGGCACAAGAAGAAAGAAATGGCAAGACAAAATAGTTGGTGGGCTGCATGGAAGGGGGAAGCATACCCCTTCACTGTCCATGGAATGACTTCATGCTCCCTCCTGGGCACCTGAGTCCCAGGCTGACAAGTAGCCATGGCTCATAGGACACAGAGGTGAAAATGCAAATGGCTTGACTGGCATCCAGTAGACTTAGTTGCTTTTGTCATGCAAAGCCCAGCTCAGAAAAGCAGCAGGGACAAAGCTATTTCCTGATCAGTGACTGAAACAAAGAGAAAGTGGAAGGACTTACCTTGTTCACCCATCATCAGGTGTGAGAGGCCTTTGAAAGAGAGAGAGAGAGAGAGAGGGAGAAAGGAAGTGAGAAAAAAAAGAACATAACAGAAAAAGCAACAGCAATATCCATGCACACTGCTTGCAGTCCAATGCCTCTCAGGATTGGAGCTCACATACTTGAACTAGACCAAGTATGGGTGTAGCACACAGGGCACACATAGGTGCTGCTTTCCATGCTGAGCAGGAGAGCATCTGTCACAGGTAGGAAAAACCTGCAGGTAGTTGTAGAATTGTGTTTGAGGTTCATCATATTCCTTGGGGAGTGACGCCAGAGGCACTGCACACCGGTGTATGGCTAAATGGGCTTGGAAAGCCAAGGTCTCCAAAGGGGCCCTGCAGGGATCATTCACTCCTCTGGAGAGCTACAGAAATAACTTCTCCTCAGCTAAAGATTTAAAATTCAAGGCTGTAGTGGTCAGTGAAAGGGAGGCCATGATCCCACCACATCTGCTTCAGATGAAACATCTGGGCTAAATGCATACACACACACACAAAGCTACCCTCATCTTGAATGTGGTGGCTTCAGCATGTATTTTAGGAGTCAATCAACACTGCTAATTAGACACCAGTACACCAGACCTGGCAAGGACTAAAAAAATTACCTGTAACCTATTTTTAATACTACTCCATTTCCTTTCTGGGAAGAACTGGAGATTTGACTTCCGAGGGCAGTGTGTTACTCTGTAGCTCTAGAGCTAAAGCTACTCTTTGGTTTCATAATTCAAGGTAAAGCCAGAAAGCAGCACAGATGCCCTCAGCAGTGACAGTCACTGTCAGCTCTGTAGATGGGGCTGTGGTGGTCACTTGGGCTGCTCCAGTGTCTCTCCAATAACTTTCTGGCACAAACCTTGTTTGCTTCAATTAAAATCCATTTCTACCCCCAATTTTCAAATATGTTTACTGTTGTAAATCCAACCGTATTCATACAAATATCATTTAGACACTATTGGATACCCAATCCATGCCCAATCCATTAAGCATCAACTGACCCATTAGTTAATTTTTTGACATGTGATATCACAGAACTAACATAACAAAAATCAAGTCCTACCCACTCAAGCCATGAGTGACCCCTTTCATACCTGGTTCCTTGACCTTCTTCCCTTAGCTCAATTCCTTCTCCATATCGCCTACCTCTCACAGCACTTAGTACGGCAGGGATGTTGATACACGCACACACACACACTCCCACCCACGCACACACCCTATCTTAAGTCAGTTTATTAATCAAACGGGGCTGTGACTTTTTTAATTTCACGGAGACTGAGAGGTCAAATGAATTTATTAGAATGAGAATTTTCAACAAGCTGCATGCTGAGTTTGAATTTGTTTATTTCTCTCTCTTTTGTATTTTTCCTTTGCGTCTGCTGGAGAAATCTAAAATCCAGATCATCCCAAGAATATGTTCACCCACAAAGAACTCCAAGCCAGATAAGGGGATTAATAATTGTACAGTCTAAGGAATGCAAATATCTTCATGTTCTTGAAGATTATTGTGGATTTAGAAAAATAATCAGAAACACAACATAGGCTTCGATTTTTTTTTAGTTTTTTTAGCTATAAATAAACATAGCAGATTTGATACTGTAGGACATATTTCTGGTCTAAATTACAAGATACAATTTCATTGAACCATTTTGCTCTGCTAGTAGCATGGGTTGAATTTGCATCTCTATTTATGGTCCCTGACCCCATCATTCTTGATAGGCAAATCTTAGCTCTGTCCAAATGGGCACTTGAAAGTCACTAAAAGGCACTGTAAAAGACGAGAAGACAAAAGTATAATTGTTAGGACCTACAAAGCACAGAGATCCTGTAGCAATGGTGAAAAAGGAGAAAAGTCAAGAAGGTGGCAGTATGACATGCAGCTGAAGCTGGCCTGAACAGGGAGGGGACATCAGACCCAGAGTGGAGATAGGGGTCCCAAGCCTTCAGCCCTTGTACACCACAGGGAAGAAAAATCATGGCTAAGAGTCACAGGACGAACAGGTACAGCTGCTGGGGACGGCAGGGGCCTTGTCCACTTGGGGAGACAGGACTCTGACAAAGAGAAACCTCCAGAGAGGGTTCAAAGCAAGAGCCTGCATTAAACACCTCGAATCACACTGTAAGAAGATCACTTCTATCTCTACCAGCCACAGAGGACCTATAAAAATCTCAAAATGTCAGGAACATCAACACCCCTTTCGTCCTTATCCATGGAAAGCCAATGCTGTGTATCCTATCCGTCAGGCACATCACCCAGATGCAGCCTAAAGCCCTTTGTCTGCAGTCCAGGAGTGCCCACAAATGTACCCACCGTTCTGGCCCCCACTTTGGCCTTGGTTCAAATGCGTGGGAAAGAAAGTCTCCCTAAGAAATGTTCTGACTCTTTCTGCTTCTTGACAAATTTAAATCCAGCAGCAGCTATGGTATTGTTTGTACCTCTTGATCTTCTAGTCCCAACTGGACAATGGAAGTAGGGAGATTAATGAAAAATAATGTGTCCTCCCACCAAATGCTACTTTTTCCTTTTTAAAAGGGGAAGAAAAAGGAGGGTAGACTTGGAAATATAGCAAAAAAACAGTATTATCTCTTAAGTTGTCCATCAACACAGATCTTATTTTAACAAAGAGACCACCAACAGAATTCCAGATTCATTATTAGATAGAATAATAATATAAATAATGAAATAACATATCAGTTTTCTCATCTGAAAATTTTCCTCCCTTGCAATTTAAAGTAGGAGTGAATATAAGTGTATTTATCTCCAACAAAATGTCATCAACAACCAAAACCTTCGACCATTGAGATCTAAATTCTGTGACATTTGCAGCATGTGTAACAAAGGCCTCAAATTAGTCACAGTAAAATCAACATGGAAAACATGAACTGACACCATTGACTCACCTTTACATCAGTTTCAAAAAGTCATCTCAAGGTGACATGGGGTAGCACTTGCAATTGGACTACAAAAAACTAATAGGGCATCCAACAAACCAATGCAAGAGGTGTAAGAATTGTTCAGACCTGCAAACTAGACCAGATTTTGCTACAACAGTGGGGAAAACCATGCTATACAGGCATCAACCATAAAGGCCAGCAAAGCTTTCAACAGGCTCGGGATGCTAGATGAACTCATCAGGCCCCAAAGCACATTATTCACATATACAACCACTGTTTGTGCCAAAAGCCATCCCATTCCAGGGAAATCCTGTATGAAAATCTGAGTTTCCACCTAAATACAGGTGAAACATGCTTTCCTTTTAATTTTAGATTTGTTCAACAAGAAAGCCCAATTAAAGCCTCAAGGCTGCAAACCCAGCCGGTATAGAACTGGAAAAAAGGTTGACACAAACCTGCATGAGCCACAAAGGTCAAGGGGTTGGGTGATTTTTCTGAACCAGTCTAGTCATTCTTATAATAATCTACTGGCTGGGCACAACTGCTGCCCAACAAAAACGGTGGGTAGCAAGTGCTCTGGAAAAGGTTTAGGAAAACCTCAGAATAAATAGCTTATCTGCCTGCAAAGAAATTTTATGTCAAAGTCAGGAATCTGTCGACTTGCTATTCCTGAACTTCAAACATGAGTGACAGTGAGGATGAGAGCATGGCTTTGGAACAAAGCTCTCAACAGGTTTCTTAGATAATTATAAGCATCTGCTTGTGCTCAGCCTCTTCAGACTTTCAGCAGTAATGTGAAGAGAAAGTCGCCTGCTTCTTCAGAACCTTGGTTTGTTATTAAAATAATATGTCCATTGCTGAGGGCAGACAGACATATAAACTCTGCTCCCTGGCCATGATTTATGCCTGCCACAACTGACTCTTCCTATTTAGGTCTGGGAGGTTTTTTTGATACTTCTTTAACCTACTATCAAATCAGTATTATTTTCTTAAAGGTTAATATTAATCTCCCTTGAGCTCAAAGTAACATTTCAAAGTACCACATATTTTTTAAAAATTGTGAACCATCTGCTTTCTATATCAAAATAGTAAAATTAAGTGGCTCTAATTGTACAAAGTATCAAGGGCCAACACTGGATTCTTATGAAGCCAGAAGGACATTTTTTAAAGTAGCTTCAGAGTACAATGATATGAAAGAGTAATGCAGTTAAAGAGCAGTCCTCATCTTTAAGGATTTACTAGGGACAATTTTCAGGGTGGTGGACAAAATGAAGGAAACCTTGGAGGCAATTTGAACCTCATCCTTACTGCCAGCTCCCCCCAGCACTTAAAAAAAAATAAAAGAAAAATCAAGCCACAAAACCTAAGAAGGTGGGGAGAGCACAAAACACAGCTGAGAGTGACAACTGATTGCAGCAACAAAGAAAGACGGACTCCTTCATCTAGTTAATTATAGCTTGTCCCATGTTACTGGGCCCATGCTCTAGGGGTGTGCATGAACTGCTGAATTGCTCTGTTAAGGCAGGCAGCCTCAGTATTTCCCTTTTAATGATGCTGTCAGATGATTAGCCCAAAAGCTCTTAATGAATGGGTAGAGAGACTCCCAGGCAGCAGCAGCAGCCCAGCTCTCCCCAGGCACAGGCCTGCCCACAGAGGAGCCTTTCCTGGGTACTGGGCTCCATGACCCATTCAAACAATAACAGGGACAGTTGCAATGTATGTCTGAGGCAGGGCGTCGTGCCCTCTGGTCCAGAATATGCATGCAAATCCTTTATGGCAGAGTTGAAGAAAAGAATCATGCAAACCAGGGATTCTTCCAAAAATAAAATTACATCTACTATAGAGAAGAGCACTCTGATGAGTGATGGAGTCTGTTGTTTACACCTTCTTTCCTAATTTGCTAAAAATACTAATTCCTTAAGAAACAGGCTTTTTTTTTCCTCCTCTGAGCCTCCTACCCCAGCTCCATTTTCTAGTTAGGGAGAAATGCTGACAAGTCCCTCATCTCTCATGTGGTCCTTCTTAAAATAGGTATCTTGAGGTTTTCTAAAACCCAAAGACCAAGGAAGACTCCCTAAGAGTGCCAAAAAGACAGCATTCCAGCAGGGCCAAAGGATGGGACTCAGAGGAAGAAGCAAAACCCTTGTCTTGAGAGATGAGAAGAATGGATGAAGAGGAAAAATCATTCTGAGGCCTAGTTTAGACCTTTTACCTGCTAGACAGGTCAGCTTTGCCAAGAGGATGACCTGATTCCTTGGCTGCTGGCATACATGGTGTCTGTTTTTTCTAACTGGGTAAAGCAGTAGCACAGGCTGGGGAGCAGTCATTTTTGTTTGATTCAACCATGATATGCACAACAGCCAAGGGGCTTCTTGCAGGCCCCAGCAGTGATGCCAGCCGGGAGTGCAGTTCTGTTATTGTAGCCGGAGGCCCACTTCCAATCCAATTACACACGACAGCTGTGCTAGCTCCTCTTTTCCATCCCTTTTGCTTCCTCTGCTGTACAATCCAGGATAGGTTTTGTCATTATTGGGGGCAGTGAGTGAGGGTGAGTGACACCTACTCTGAGTAATCAAAGGAATAAGAACACGAGGTAGAAGCCAAGGAGGAAGTCATTTACCCCAACATTTATGGGCAGAAATAGCAATCAAACCATGCTATCTATCTCCTTTCTCCCATGGCAGAAACAGTGTTCTGACATCACACATGGCATATTCATAGAAGTATTCACATAGAGAGGGCTACAAACATGGTAGTGTTTGAAAGAATGAAAATAAACTTGCAAATGTTCACAGAGATGGCCACATGCACAAGAGATAGCAAGACAGCAAGATGTGCAGATAGCAAGACCTGAGGGTAAATGCATTTTATGGCTGACCCATAAGAAGATGTGTATGACTGCAAATCAGGGCACCTGATCTGATGCGCAAGTTGGTGCCCAAGTTGGGAAAAGAAAAACTCTTAGGCATGGAAAAGAATTCTTCAGCTTGGAAAAGACATCTCTGTCAATATATATGAAAAAGATAAAATCCCAAATAATACAGAGAAGTGAACAGGGAATATTTTTTTTCCTATTTGTCAGAACACAAGGAGTAGGAGTCACTGAATGAAATTCTCAAGTAACACGTATAAAAGCAAGTGAAAGGAAGTACTTTCCACACTTGAATGATTAAACAATGGGACTTGTTATCACAGGGTACTGTGGAAATAAAAAATATAAGTGGATGAAGAAAAACAAAGACTAGACATGTCCAAAGAAAATACATCCATCAATGACTGTACAATACCACAATATGGATGCAGTATCTGGCCAGAAAGTTTAAAACCACAAAGGTATATCAGGACAACACCAATGTTAACATAGTTTCTTAAAGATTCTTCCAAAGCATCTACTTTCATAAAAAGACATTTCTGGGCTAGATGAATTCTTGATTTGACCGCAGTGATCACTACTGCCATACTGTTGCAAATGGGTGTGCACAGAGCTGAAAAGCATTCACATGTCAGTGGAAGAGAATCTGATCTGGGGACAGTGCCTGTGCAAAGAGCATGCAAGAATGAAAACAATGGTGGCACCTATGAAGAAGAACATAAGCCTGTACAGCACTGAAGATACAGTATGGGTGGATTCTTACTCTGACCTAGTACCTTCTGCAAATAAGAAACTTCAGATGGGCTGAAACACAATTCATACATTTGCATGCCCAAAAAGCGGAGTTCAGCTTCAAGGAAGCAGAAGCCAGCATACAGGTACTGCTTAAATGACCCTATGACATGGAGTTAGGGAGACAGACTGAAACAGCAGCCCTCAGATGAAGAAGGGAAAGAAGCATTAAAAGATGGACTTTGAAAGATTAAAGACCTGGATCAAAAAAGCACTAGTATGCTTGTGCCTTCAAGGATCTCTGTATCCTTATGAAGGAGTTGTTCAGGCAAACAAGGACTAATTTTTCCTCAGGGCCCCAGTTAATTAGGTCATTTCTACTGGGTTGTGTCCATCTAGTTACATGCAAATTCTAGTCAGCAGTAAAATCATGACAGCAAAACTTCATCTCTTGGCCTCCTCCCCTTGAACAACTGAAGATCTTTCCCACAAAGGGGGTAAAGTGTGGCATGAACAGGAAAAGCACTATTTAAACTTTGACACCCCCCCACGTATCAACACCAGTCACCATAATAACAAGGACCCATGCTTAGTTCTTTCTCCTGCATATATTCTTCCACTAAAAAAAAATGAAGTGAGAAAGGAGCATATCACTTGCTCCCTGATCTACTGATCTTTTCCCAACACTTTGTCTTTCAGAACCTAGATCACTGGCAAGGCATAGGAGGTGCAAAGAAATGGGCAGATATTGTGCAAAGGTGACAGAGGCATCCATTCTGGTCTGTGCTGCACACCACTCCCCAGCCAAGGCACTTAACCTCTGTAATAAGGCTCTTAACCTCCATTATGTTCAGCCCAAGATCTTTAAGCATGCTGTGAAGATGAGGTGAGGCTGTAGCTATAACCCCAAAGGGAAAACTCAAGTACTGAAAGGAGAAGTTATTTCTCTTCTACATGACACAGTGAGTCAGTGATCCAGCTGAGTACAGACAGCAACAGTCCCACTTCCAGGGCCATGCTCTAAATACTTGACTTTGCTGCTTACAATGTGGTGGTGTTATTTTGTGACTGGGAACATAAGATTTGCTGTGCAGCTGGGCTAACATCTGACAAACTCCTTTCATTTGTGAAATAAGCCAGATGGGGTCTTCAGCTGGCTCTTGAAAGGAGTATAGCACACCAGCCCCTGTTGCCAGAGTGCCTCTTCTTCACAAGCAGACCTTGAAGCCAGGGAACACTCATACTACACATTTCTGTTTACTTTGAACAAGACCAACTTCTTTGTACCTTGCAGCAACTGTACCCAGCAGAGCCCTGTGGTCCCCACTGCGGCCAGACCCAGACTATTCACAGCTACCTTCTCTTACCGGAGAATTCGTTCTAATCAGTCTATTCAACAATAAAAAATACTCAGTTAATCAATGGGCTCTTTATAGCCCTTCTGCTGCCTGTGGGTAAATAGTTACCACTAGCTCATAAAATTCCTAATTTGTCTTGCAAACAGAAGATGGTTAAAGTAACCGTTTTGACAGGGGCTCAGGGCTCTCTCCTCTCAATACAGACAGCTGGATGGCCAAATAGGAAGAAAGCCTCTGCACAGCCAGGCATAGGGGAAGTGCACACTCAAACCCTCCTGGTGGTCCACATCGCTGCCCAGTCATACAGTAATGCCAGTGTCCTCCCCAGGGGGAGCCGAGCAGAGGGATTAGACTGCCTAGGAGTAAAAAGTTACAGAGCCCAATAATGAGGTATGGGTAATTTTCAGACTGAAAACATACAGATGAGTGCGAGAGCACATGGAAAAGCACATTCACATGTGACTAGAAATTCACATGAGAAAGCACACAGCAGTCCTGAGAAAAAGAACACGTGTATGAGTGATGGGGAGAACAAAAAATGCACGTCCAAGCATATAAATCATGAGAATAAGAGAGCAGAAGGATGGACCGCTCCAGGATGCCCACAGTAACAGCAGCATGGTCCTGTCCTGGTTGCGCCACGTCTGCTTGGGCCCCTACTAGTGATGCCGTTGTCCCCTGCACACTGTGCAGGCCTTGAAGATGGCCCTGATGTTGTTCAAGGCAACACTCGTTTGCGGCATAATATCATGAGTCCTACTGGCAGAGAAGAGCAAGGCCATGCCTTCCCAATTCAACCATCCTTTTCTGCCACAGACACCAACAGCCTCAGGACGTGGTGGAGAGACTTGTGATCCCAAGTCCTTGGTGCATGTCCCGTCACATCCTGCTAAGATGAGAGGAGACAGGAGTTCCTGGACACCTTAGACTCGGGCAGAGAAGGTACATGTTCAGCCCTGTGGGTCACTGAAAAGATTCAATGTTACAGTTCACAGAATCTCTCTTTCCAAGACATGCCAGGCAACATTTGCCATTTGGCCACTGCCATCCCCATTGTTGCCAGCTGAGATGCGCACAGAATGCAAAGGACCTCAGCAGAACAAAAAGGAGACTAATGAGAGAAGCCAAAAGGCTAAATATGCAGGGAAATTACCCGAGCAGCTGGCCCTCACTGCATCTCTCTGAAGTGTTTCACAAAATCTGATTATCCAAGTGTAGAAAAGAAGCAAATTGAACAGAGAACTCGTTCCAGGTCCAGGTCGGGTTTAGCAAAAGTTATGCGGAAAGCTGAGAAGGAAAAGAGCCTTGACTCTGCCATCATCCCACTCCAGGCAGGGCAATGCCAGCTGCTTCCCTAGGCTCTCATTTCCATTTCACATAATGATAAACCAGGTGGAGCTGCCTGAGCATGAGGTAAAAATTAGTTTCTTAAGCTTCAGTGGCAACAGGATGTGGACCACAGCATAAGGTGGTCTAGTTTGATTAACCCTTGTAGCTGAAGTTGGGGGATTCAGATCCTTCTGGCAATGAGAGAGCAATCTGGGGAGGGAGGTTTGGAGTTCTCTGTGGTAAAATATTTCCTTGTGGAAGAACTCCACAAATAAAAAAGCAAATAAAACACACATTGTTTTTTCCTTTTATATGAATAATTTGTGCCCCGTCAGGGATTAAAGTTTTGATACCTAAATAAGATCACACATTCACATTCAGCCAGAAAGATACTCACTGCTTTTTAAAATAAAACAACCTTCTTTGTTAGTGGAAATGAAATTCAAGAGGTTATCAGTGGGACTAGCAAATGGAGTAGACTGCAGTAGGAGAAGGAAAATGACTGAACTAGATTTGTATGACAGACTACACACAGATGTATCAGAAATAAACTGTATATAATGCAATGTTCAATGCCAGGTAATTAGCAATACAAGCAACCATTTTTAATGTAATTTTCATTCCGAAAACATCCCTTTAACTGACCAACACCATGTAACCTCTGAAGAGGGAAGTCTGTGACCTTTGTTACTACGAAGCCCTCCTTTTAGCAAAGACTTTGCACTCCAGACCCTGTGATGTCCAGTACAAAGATTTGTTCTGTACACTCTCAGGAAGCAGGTTGAGATTTATGCTCCTGGTAACTGCGCACCACCACTCCTTAAAGAGCAGCCTTTCATCTCAGCACAAGCAACACTTACCTGGAATATGATTGACATCTGTCGAGGTGTTTTCATGGCAAGCAGAAGGGAGAAAAGGAAAAGAGAGAGAGAGAAGAGAAAAAAGCCATTAGAGATGCACACAGCAACTCAACATCCTTGCATGGAAATCAATTTCATGCAAAACCAGAAGTAATTAGGTTTGTTTGAAGGCCACCCATCTGCAGCCAAGCACCCAGCCATGCAAGGGAGGAGGCACTGGCTCCCTCTCCACTGTGCATGTAAAAGTGAATCCACCATCATATCTGTCCGGAGAGAGAGTTCCTGGAATCAGATAGAACCAAGCCACGTCAGTTCCTGTAAGAATATTGGTTAAAATATTCTACTGTTTTTCACACACAAATGCAAAAGAGAGAAACAAAAAACAACCTGCCTGCAGTAGGTTTCTATTGCACATAAATTCAAGCAAGTTTTCAGAAAAAATAAAAGAACCTGCTCCCCTTTTATGAGGGGCCATGTGAATTTATGACCAGGTGTAAGACACTCAGCATAGTCCCAAAGTCTAGAAAAGAGCCCATTCCTTTTCATTCCTCCTGTCCATCATTCCCAAAACATCCTTTATTGCAGACAGCAACAGGGGTGGAGGAGAAGGAGTGTCAGAGGCTTGCTCGTCCCACATGTTGTCTTTTCACAAGATGTTGAATTCAGACCAAATGTCATTCGGTATTTTTTCTCTTTGTGACATAAGACTGCTTTTCAGAATCAATCGCATAAATCCAAGAATAAATTAGTCCTTTAAAAAAAAGAGAGGAGCAAGACTATGTAAGTGATAGTATCAATCACAGAAAAGGCATATCTTTGAATGTAGTGTGTGCTTTGGGCAGAGCCCACAAATCCCAGAGAATGTACTTTAAAAAAATGTCTCTCATAACTTTTTTAACATCCCAAGTTTAGTCTTGCTCTGAATAGCTACAGTTATCATAACACCATGAGGGAAGAACCCCTGAAATCTCATGGGATTAGACTATATCAATACTTTCCTCCCAAGCCAGCCCTCCAAAGAAAAAAAAATGATTTTGTTTGAGAAAACTGTGGGGCCAGGTTCATAGGTAGCATTCTTCCCTGGAGGTTTGTACCTTGCTCAGGCATTGTGCTGCTACAGGTATCATCTTTCCAGTAAGACTTCAAAGCAATGCACTAACGATTTGGACTACTACAGGTCCCAGACCACTTCTGCCACAAGTATAGGAGCATGACATGCTGGGTGCTTTGCCTACACACCAAGGTCTAAGAATGTATCTTCCTTCCCTGAATATCCCCTCCAGTTTCCATCAGTATTTCACCTTCCTGTCCAAATCAGCTGTGCTGCTGTGGAACTGGTGCCACTTGTCTTCCCCAGACACTTGCATTTCAGTGGTGAGTGATTCTTGTGCATGTTGCTTTTTGTTTATCACTTTCTGTTGCTTCTTGTTTATCACTTTGTAATGGCTCCAGAATCATTTGAGAAAAAGTCCCTGTGATACATCACACATATATCAAGCCATCCTTCCCTAAGGAATAAGACAATGCACAAAGAGGGGAGGGACTGTTGCATCAACTCATTTAATTTCCATAGCTTCTACTAAACATATATGTCAGATCTGATGACTTATTATTTGTTGCCTTTCCTCTTTTAACACATAATTGTATCTAAGAACTTGTGTCTTGGCATGCAAGCCTGGAAGGACACTTAGCACTGAAAGTTTGCCTGAAAGTAATTATTTTTAGGTAGGAAAAGAAAACAAGGGTGAGGCAGCAATGTATGCACTGAGGATGGAAGGCAAAAGGAGGTGAGAGCAGGGGCAGAAGGAAGGAGCAGACCCTTAAACAACACTGCAGAATGTGAACATGATGCCAAAGAATTTACAAGTCCACAGCTAGGACTTGAGGAAAATCCGTGGCAGTCAGAGAAGATGAACAGAAATTTCAGAAGAGGAAGAAGGGAACACGATAAGGTACTGCAAATGTTTCTGATAATCCAGCATCTGCCCCAAAGCCTATTCTAAGCAGGTACAAAGCTCTAGACCCATGTTGTACTCTCAGCCTCCCTGCACGCCTGAAAAAGGAGAGGGCACAGCCGCAGCCCAGGCTACCTCGGGGGCCCAGGAACAGCAGGCAGCCTCACCAGGGTGTCTGTGCTCCCGGAGGAAATCTGTGGGACGTTTAGGGAATAAAAAGGATCAGCAGATAGAAAGGGCAAAGGAAAGAGCTAACCAAGGGTGAGCAAGTGATAAACACATTAAGCAAATAAGAGAAGAGGCAGTGGGCTGTAACTGATACACTGCTTGAAATAATACTTATTTAACTGTGCATGAATTAAACAGGTCATGAAGCTGTTAAAAAGGGGAACAACGAAGTGTTAAGAGCTACACAAGAATCTCTAAAAGGTAGTTTATCAATGGCAAGTAACAGGGGGCAGACAGCAAGGGAATTTTTTTTTTTTTTTTTTTGGAAAGTCTCCACCCAACACGATTTCTGCATACACTAGTTGCATTAGAAAAGGCACTGTTTCCATCTCTGTGACACTTTTGCAGTATTTACCTATGTGGCAGCCCAGGTCATTAATGTTACTTCCCATACTAAATAGAAAGGGAGTTTCTTGTATTGCAGACACCCCCCCATGTGGTATTTGCTGGCAAATGCTTATTTTCAAATGGTGAAAGCACTGCTTTGTGAAAACAAAAATGGCATAGCGCCAGTCAGTCCTCAAAAAAGACCCCACAATAAATACCACTGTGGCATACAATTCAAATTGCCATGCAAGTCCTCATGGGAAACCTCACAACACCTCTGCAGTGTGGTGTGCCACTCACTCCACTGTGGTGCACAATTAAAACTGGGGTTGCATATATCAACAAAAGGGACCCTTAATAAGGAACCTCTGATGCAGTACCTTATGGCTGGTGACTCCACAATTAGAAGATATCTAATGCCTCAAGAAAGGTAGAAGATAGAGATGGCAAATAGGCAGTGACCAGATTTGGGGAGCTCAGCTGACTCTCCTTCAGACCCTGTCATCCGAGACGTTCTCTCAAATTCTCTTCATGTTTTTCTGGTCTGTTTTCAAAAGGACTGTTTAAAACATGTTCCCACTCTACTCCTCTTCCATTAGCGCTACCTTCCTTCCCCCAGGGACCTCCTACCTACAGGGACTGAGGAGGTACAGTGTTCTCCGATTAAATAGGGAACATGCAGAACCCATGGCTAACAAAAAGCCCAGTGACCATGGGATTTACTGCCGTGCAAATGGAGATTTCTCCACTTTCTTCAGCTCAGAGCACTTCAAATACAGAAAGGTCTGCCTCTTAACAAAAGACAAGGAAGAGTTTGCTTTATCCTATACACGAGTCCATTTATTGCTCCTTTGTAAAGGGCTGAGCTGCAAGCCGGTGCTGTTTGCTTTTGTTCTTTGATGCTAATAGCTGGGTTGAAAGAGGGATCAGCAGGGCTGCTGCCTTTGTCTGGTGCAGCCCCAGCCATCTGGGTGGGGTGGAAGGGGAAGGAGGAGGATGAAGGGGAGCGGGAGGAACAAAGCAAACATTATTATAGCTCACATAATTCCCCTGCCTGTAGAGGAAACATCTGAGGTATTTTTAACTCTAACATTTTTAACAGGAAGTTTAGCAATAAGGGAAGGTGTCATGAGAGTGCACTTCTCGCTCTCTCCAACTGGAAGACAAGGACAGCACAGACTTCCAGTGCACACCAGCCCTACCAGTACAAATCACCTTGACCCAAAGAGACCTCCTTTCGTTCCCACCTCCATGGTCCATTCAATCTTGTTCCCCACTTTGATGGGCTGTGGACACCTGTCTTCTGACAGCTAAACCGAGAGCCACTGACTGAATTCACACATCACAAACTAGTTGCCAGCTAGAAGCATCCTAGGTTAAGTGGAAATAAGCACCTAGAAGTGAATAGTACTGTCTTGTGCTACGAGTCCCTCAAGCTTTCCAGCATCCCCCTCCAGTGGTCTCTGGTTACCCTCTCTCTGAATGCCAGTGTGTGGAGAGCACTGGGGAGCCTGCAGAAACTGGGGAGAGGAGGAGGACAAAAGTTTTAACACTCAGAGACATCTTTTTGTCATAGGAGACTCACTCCCAATAAGAGGAGATTCTGCCTTTAGACAGGAAAATGGCCTTATTCTGAAATTACTGACACCTAAAAAAGCTTTTCTGAAGGAGATTTGGCTCTCATCGTGCTGCAAATACAGACAATGGATAATGGGTACAATTTCACTGGCAGAAGCATGACTGATTGGGAACTCTCAGTCACTTACTTTGACTTACTGATATATATGAAAACAGTTCAGAGACCACAGATTGATGTATTTACGGCAGCCTGTGAAATGATTCAAAAGATATGTGATGAGCCAGCCTGGACTCCTGCGATGTGGTAGTAAGAGAAGCTGGTGACTCAGAACCGGGTGATTTCCTCTTAACTGAGTTCTGATGCAACATTTTAACAATACGATGAAGAGCTGCATTTTGGCTGAGCTGGAAACCACTCAAATTGCAATAAGCAAAGTCTTCATTAATTTGATACTTCACTAAACAAAGTGTTAATTCCAGATGCTGATTTGTCAGGTGGTCTTACTCCACCCTAACCTGGTCTGATAAGGAAAAGGTAAACACATGGTCCTACTTCACCTCCTCTGTCAAGCTGTTATGGACCCAGTGCTGTTGGTGAAAACTGTGCAGACTCCTTATCTTTCTCCACAGTGGTTCAAAGCCACCTGGAAGGGTTACAGCAACATAAAAAGAAATAGCATTTACATTGTATGAACTGCTTCTAACAATTTGCTTGGGTAAAGATGGGCTCTGTAATGAGACCAGTTTCAAGCATTAGCACATCACTGTAGTGCCCATGCCCACACAGGAGATAGGCATGTTGAAAATTGCTCTATTTATGGTTAACTAGGTTAAAATCTTAGCTCCATTAAATTCATAAAAGACTTGACAGTTACTTTGATAGTGTCATGATTTCATCTTCATTCCTGGTATCCTTCCACTGATTCCAATGAAACTGCCACAGAAGTAAATTTGACCAATTCTATTTAATTCACTAAACATTTAGGATACTGAAACAAATCCAAGACCACTCGAGCCTATGATGTCTGTCACTGAGCTGCACACTGGGATCATGAAGAACTTCACAGTACTAGCAGGTGTAGGCCTTATTGTCTCACTCCAGAAGAATAGGACCCTGTAATTTGTGTTAATGGAGTGTTGAACACTTCTGATTTTATTCAGTAGAGACAAGTGGTGACACATACATAAACAAGTTCATTACAATCAATTACATTTCTCTGTGTCCTTTGTCCTATGGGATCTCTTAGGCTTCAGTCTCTCAGGAATAGTACTCACTTGATATGGTGCATAGAATTGCAGACATTTGTGGTGCTGTGCCTTTGCACAGCTAATACTTGGGATCCCAAAGCACTTATTAGCTGTGAATATAAGAATCATTCATCCAGTACTGAAATACAGCCAGTTCTGAAGTGAAAGAGACAGATGTTTAACAGCTTATAGGAATGCCATACAGCAGTTTAGCCTGTCAGAGTTAGAACAGTAAGAACTACTTAAAGAGGCAGAATGAAACTTGGCTGATTCTACTAAAAGTGCCATATGATTTTAAACCACTCCTGATTTAAATGAGGTGAAGGGATTTGATTTCAAATCTTATCTGAATGATTAACAGTGATTTGATACCTACAATGCACTTCTTCATACTGTGTGCCTTAATGTTGTGGGCAGCCTGCCCTCTCCACAGAGTCAAATGTGAAGTTGAATGACACGTATGTCACCCGCTAAAGCATATGAAGTTTGAGTGGATCCTGTATCTACTAAAGAAAACTGATCCTTTACTTCAAGGGGCCAAGCTTTCTCCTCTCCGGCAACCAAGATACTCAGGCAGAGTGTGTGCTATAGCTAGCTGGGGAGACATTTGCAAGCCACTATGGTTTCGCTACAATTTCCCGGCCATTTAGAAAAGTGCAGTCATATCAACATGGTATAGATGGAATAAGTATGCCTGCTGCTTTCAGAAATGAATGCACAGGGTTACTTAGCTCCAGTAAGAGTAAAAAAAACCAACAGAAAAAATCTTAGAGAAACAAATTCATAATAATCTGTCTAATTAACTCTGTATCATTACTATTCTTAGATAAAGCTGCTTGCTGATTTCACAGCTTTCAGTGAAAGTACCATCCTCTCCCACATATCCCAACAAATATGCTCATGTACGTTTCTCAGGGCCCTGGCTACATTGCCGGGGAAAAAGTCAACAGTTGTAGCCTACTACTAGCAAAAATCCAACTGGAATTTAATTACTCAGTGCCCTCCAAAGAATCTGTTCATCTTCACTTAAACTGCCTAGATACATTGCCCAAGCACTCCAGGATGAAGCTTTTTTTATTTCATCCTAGGTGCCTGAGCATCGGAGGAAATAGAGGATTTGCTCCCTGCTATTTTGCACAGCACCCCTATACATCTCCATTCAGCCAGTTGTGTTCACAGTCTTGTGGAGCACACAAAGATACATAGCTGTATAACTTCTGAAGGGCAGGTGCGAGCAGAAAAAAACCCAAAAAGTGTCCTCCATATTCACCATAGATAGAATGAGAAGAAACTTATGATGCAGAAAGGGAACTTTTGGTTTAATGTTAGAAAAATTTGGTAGCAACAGGGTAGTGAGGCTCTGGAATAACTTGGCTACTGGGAGCTAGCCATTGGCATTGGAGACTATTAAGAAAAGACTAAACAAGTATTTCTCATCAATTTTTCAGATACACCTGATCTTGTCTTGGAAAGACTAACTGGCCCTTGAGACCTTTTCCAATCCCGTTTTCTATGATTTTATTATTCCAATTCAAAATGCATTCTCCCCAGACAATCCTGTCAGTAACAGCTGCCAGGCATCACAAGTTGAGTTTTGGTAACAGAGCAGGGCAGACACCAAGACCAAGCCTCTGACAGCAGCCAAGCACATGTACTCAGGGAAGAGTCAAAGGAACTAAGAAAATTCACAGTACCCTTCTTAACATCTTCCAGCAATGACAGACAGGTGGAGGTTGCATCATGATCAAAATGTTTAACAGTTCTCGATGGACTTTTCCCTCCTTGAATTTGTCTGGTCTCTTCTGGAACTACAATTAATGTGGTGCGAAACAGTATTTTTGTTTGCTCATTTAAAACCTGCAGCTGAATATATTGCATTGGGTATCCCCTACCTGTCGCTTTATAAAATATTATGAATAAACATTCTCTATTCAGCATCACCACAGCACTCTTGATTATAACTATCTACCTCACCTCCTGCTTTAGCCGCTTCTTTTCTAAACTGAAGGGTGCTGGTACATTGTCCTGGTTTCACTAGGATAGAGTTAAGTTTCCCCAGCAGTGGGGGGGAGCTCTAGCCGGGTTTTTCAATACCATGCTGACGTCACATCCCGGCGCCCAAGCGCAGCAGCGGGGAGAGTCGGTGAGCACGTGTGTTATGCGATCTCTCTGCTCTCACTGCTGTATCGGTAGATATCTTGCTCTGTTCATTGTTATTACTGTTATTGTTATTGTTGTTGTTTGTTGTGTTGCTGTTGCACTGTTGTATTAAACCTCTCCTTATCTCAGCCCCGGGGCTTTGTATTTCACTCCCTTTGTGGGGGAGGGGCAGCGGCCGTGTGGTCTCAGACCCCGGCAGGGACTAAACCACCACATACATCAAGACCCTCTGCATATGACAGCCATTCTGTGCCTACAGTGAAAAGACATCTAAGTTATCTACAGCAGGACCAGTTTTGAATTTTATCCTTGGGTTAGTTGTGTTGGGCAATTTGTGTAACTAGTACATTTTAGCATAAGTCTAAACCCATCGGAAACCTATCCCTCCCCTGGGGGCATACAGTACTACACAATCCAGCCAAAAATCCAGTGAGAACAAAGCTATTATTCTTGTCAGAAACACAGGCTGACAAGTTTATGAATAAGAAATACAAACTGTGTTTGAACAAATCAGCCTAAGAGCACTCTACCTCTCTGGAGATCCTTGTTCCTCACCAGTGCCTGGTGCAGATCCAGACCCCCTTTTCTCTTTCTGTTTAGCAGTATCATGCATGCAGCCCTATAAAGAGCACTCACCTGCCCTAGAATTCACTTGCAACACTTGGGCCAAGAACAAGTTATAGCTCCTGTGAAGGAGTAATAGATACCAGAGGACAAATAAAGCATGTTATAAAAAAACCTGGACACTCTGATAGTGTGTGTCCAACTTACTCACACACAGTACACAGTCTCCCCCACAAACACTAGGATTTGTCATTCAATGTTCCATGCAAACAGCAAAAGCCGCCATACGATTCATCACATTATGTACTAGAAGTGCCAAAGCTTCTTCCACTTAAGTGGCAGCTCACAGAATAAAAGAGGACTAAATGGGTTTCCTGCCTTCAGCTACAATATTTGGGACCACCATTTATAAGCCATTCATATATTAGGAGCAGTGGCGGGATTACATAGAAAGTTGTTTTTGCATTTTCACAGGTCATCTTCAGTGGTAAAAAGAGGAAAATGATTTCTCTTTCCCTCCCAGCTTGGATGAAACAAGAACCTACGACCTTCTAAAAGCATACATTGCTTATGCTTCTGCCTGTTTTTTCACACTTCTATAACATTACTTAGGCATCTCTGTACCTGTTTCCATGCAAACATTTGTGGCTGGAAACTCCTATCCTCATTTGGATTTCCCTTCAAGGTGAAAGAGCCTCATGCTTTGCAAAGCCTTTCAAAAACTGCTTGTAAGAGAGTTACATTCCCATGGTCAGCTGCTTCCTCATGTTCTAATTACAGTTGAAAGTAGCTTCCCATTACAAGCCAAATTTTCTCTTGACTTTAACAAGGACTAAATCAACCAATGTGACACTTCAGTGGTTGCATCATATCATAGCAAGAGATGTTCTTGTAAGCTAGAGGTGACTCACACAACAGATCTTTGAGATACAGGAGACGGTTTCTCTCCAATGACCTTCCTATTTTAATTGATTTAAGCATCAGGAAGGGATAGCAACTGGGTAGATCTCCCTAAATTAAATATCCTCCCCACCAGGAATGCCTTCCCTGGATTCACCAACATAGCTACTTCTTCCCAGATCTCTCAGATCCAGCAAAGGCAATAAAGCTAGAAGGTTAACAGGACATAAAAATGTTAGGGAGCTTGCTGATGATGATGCACAACAGTGGACTCTCCTATGCTGACCACCACAAAAATTAACCTCATGTTGTCTGGTTTTGTGGCTTACACTAAAGTGAACTAGTCATGTGACCCAGAAAGCTAAAACTAGTTTCATTGCAGGCACTCTGCTATCTGCTCAATCAGGCCTATGGTGTTTCACCTTTGTCTGCATCACCTGCAAGACGTGGCACAGAGACTGGAAACCAGGGCATTGCCCACCATATGCTACAGAAAGAGAGTACCTCTCTTCCTGTTGAGCAAGAACCTGCACACATGATGAGTATTTTCAGCTTTGTCTTGTTCTCAGAACGTCACCATGACAGTTACCAAAGGCATTTACTATCCCCAAATCCATTGCAAATTATGCTGCTTCCATTCCTCTTTTATCCAAAAAATGATGGACAGGAATGAACTTTGGGCATATTCCCTGTGACATATACAGCACTGAGGATATTCAATAAATAGTAACACAAAGAACAGAAAAAGGAGTTAACACAAGGAGATTTGGAAAAAAAGTGATAAGTAAGCAGAGAAAGGGCTCATTAAGCCTATGAAGTGTCCCAAGCTATAATCTATTTGCTGTACCCAGTCTAGGAATTAATAAAACAAATCCCTCGATAAGTCTGACAGAGTTATTAAAGGATGTTAATATTCCCCTCAGAGCAATCTGAAGAAGCAGAGCTGGAACTACAGAATGCTGTGACTAGCCTAGTTAGGCAAGGGTGGAGGGAGAGGAAGGGGGACCCTTCCCCAAACCCACCTGACTCTCACTGTCAGCGTTGCTTACTCTTAGCCAGCCTGTTCTGGAAATGGTCAGAGGCTGCAGAACAAGGGGGAAACCTGCAAGGAGGAAAACCCCCCATCCCCACTTCTGCTGACAACATAATCTTACATGAGGCAGGAAGAGAGAAGCTGCTCCACTGGTTGAGCTCTGTGCTATGCGAGCTTCCCTGCTCACAGCAGCCCTAGGTGCCAGGCCACAGCAGCAAGGACATCCCAAACTACTGGCCTCAGCGGCCACCACCTGAGCTCTGAAGAAGCAGCAGCTTGTGCAGCCTTGGAGGGCAAGGACCACTCCTTTGCCCAGCTACACCTTGCACTTACTAGTGTCAACACTTCCTGTGCTGCATCGCCGCATTGCAAGACAGAAATGGCATAGTACATCCATCTGCAAGGCACACAGATGTCCCACAGAAATAGAGAGATGGCATTTTCCACGTTAAAAGGGACCTCTAGCAGGCTCCAGCCAGTAGTCCAGATATTGTCTCTTCAGTATCATGTTACCTCTTTGTTGGAAGGTCTAAGTAGAATTATTAGCATTTCACCACTGAATCCAACTCAGTCAATGTTACATACCTCCCTAAGATTCCTGAGATTATACATCTCTTTTTGAAAAAAAGCCGGGGGATGGGAAAGAAAACTCCCACTTTCTTTCTCAATACTGATTATAGCTAATACAGAATCAAATCTAGGTTTATTACAGGATTCAGATTGGATAAATTTGTAACTCAGTTCTGTATTGGGAGCCTTGCAGAAGACACTGTATTCGAGGAGTTAGTGATCTTGATCAGGCCAAGTCTGCTCTGTTGGGCCTTGTACTTAGGGCCCGAGAAGCCCATACATTAACAGGAGTAGCCACTGCCTGGGAACCTGCTGAAGTGCCCTATGCTGGCCTGTGCTGTGTGTTGGTGGGTGTTATCCAAACCCATCAGGAGAAGATACACGATTCTGTTTGCTACACAAAATAAAAGGCACTACAGCAAGGGAAGGAGGAGGAAAATCCATCCAAGGTCCATCTGATGCTGCATGAAAGCAGAGTTCCCAGCCTCTGAAGTGATATAAGATTTACTCGCTATCTATATTCCTCTTTTTATTATATCTCATTAAAATGTCTATTTTATTACACCATTTGTTGTTGAGCCTTCTTATTTAGCTCCAGATAAAAACCCTGCACACTATTTCTTGCTCACTCTCTCACCCAACCGCTCCCCAGTGCAGAAAAGCTTTAAGGGAAAGACTCAGAAAAGGCTGCCACAGTGCTGGTTAGTCACCTGGTACCATCAGGTGCTAAGATCTGTGTTTCAGTAGGTCTCTATGGCCAAAGAACCACTCACAGTCTTCTGTTCTAAGCACTTAACTCCCTGAATTGCCTACTGATTTGAAAACAAAGACCATCATCTTGAAATTTACTTGGTGTCTATAACATGCTTAGCTTGCCTCTGGGTTTGGTGTAAGTAAGTATCAACTAATTATTGATTCATTCACTCCAATTCCAATTAGGATGGAGTTCCAGTGTGCCTGTAAAGTGAGAACTCTATTTATTATACATAAAAATATATAGTGCATGTTCCTCCAACTTACAGTAATCACCCTAAATACAGCATGAGTAATCAGGAGAAATGCATCTTCTTTTGCTCTCCCTCCTACACTTACATATCATTTTTAGAGTATGTGTTAGAGGGTTTTATATTCCATGTTATTGCTGTATTTGTTGCTGCAATATATATATTTAAATTAAATAGAAGTCATCAAGAGGTTCTATTGGAAGCATTTGCCTTGTTTATTGTTGAAAGGCACTGCTTGGAAAAGAGTAACTGCTGACTTAAGTAAATGTGAAACATAATGACGGGAAACAGCTGCATTCCACATCTTTCAAAATGCTCTATTTTCTTGTATGACTGTCTAAATGTAGACCTCCAGCCTGCAGCAGGATCCATGCAGATGCAGACCCAAGTGCATAACCACAGGGCAGGGTAGGACCTCGTACCCACTGAATTTAGCAGATTCATTGAATGCACTAGGATCAGGCCCCTAAAATTACCAGCACTTGCATGCAAAAGAATTCTGGGTTTGTTTTTTTTATAGATAGTCCAAACCACCTTTATGTGTTAACATAATACAAATAAGTTCATACCCAGAACAACAGAAAACAGCCAGGAAAGGTGTAGGAAAAAGACCTGTACATCTTTTTAGTATTGAAAAAATGTTTTAAAACTTCTACCCTTTCTTAAGTCTGTGAAGTGTTTGCAATAAATAGCTTCCATGCTCATTTTATCACATCTGTTATATAAAACACACTGCTGAGTATGAAGCTTTTCATCTCCAAGCCACTAGTTCAAATCCACTGTATGTCAATAAATATTCAAAGTTATTCCCAGCTAGCAGTCCTTCCATGACCTAAGTGAAAGTAGATGAATGGAGACCTCAATTCATATCCTAGCCGATTTCTGAATCCAGAAAAGCCACCATCATAATAATTGGCTTCCAACAGTACATAAATGTGTTGAGCACAGCATAAACTGAGAAAGCACAATCCCCCCACCAAGACGACTGCCAAACACACTGTCAAACACTAGCACTAATTGATATCTCACCTGGGTCTTAAGCACAAAAAGAACACAGTTTAGTCTCTTATTTCTAAATGCAATTTTTCTGCAGAAAATTTCCACCAGATGCTTGGTGCATGAGTAAAAGCTAGTACCTCTCCTCCAGGAACTGTTATTCCTCACCATCCAGGACCCAGTTCTACGTGTTCATGCACCAAAAGCATGGAAAAGGAAGGTGTTAGGACCAGCAGCATATGTCAGGCTGTCCCAGGGTGTTTGTACCTCCATGTCTGTGATGAGGTCGTGGAAAGCCACAGCTCTCTCTTATTCCCCAAACAATTCAGGGCCTATAACTGCAGAATGAAACAGAGAAAGCTGTTCAGCTTATTCTGATTACATCTTACAGAGCCTCATTCACTACTAGGTGAGTAATCAGTCCCATACTTAAAGAGCTAATAAAAACTTTCTTCACTAGGGAGACACAGCCCTGCAACAAAACAATAACCATTAGAGAGCAGAGACACAATTCATCTTTGGGTTCCAGTGATGGTCATAAGCACTATTGCTGAGGGATTTGGAAGGGGGACTGTTCCTTCTTTTCTATGCCCTCTAGTTACTAAAAGGGTAATATCTGTTCTCTCTTCTTCAAGAATATGTCAGTGTGGATCCCACTAGAAATGACTGGAAAGCAGTAGTCTTCCAGGACTGTAGGAGAAGAGTATTTCAGCTATATCAAGGAGTGACTGAGGGACAGTATTGCTGAATCAGCATCTGACCTAGCTGCCTTTTCAAAGACATAATGTTTAACAAGATAGAAAATTGATTATTCTATATTGCCACCTCACATCATGTTGGAGAAACAGGCACTAACATCTGCTTCTGAGTTCACAGAACCACAGAATCACAAAGTAGTTGAGGTTTGAAGGGACCTCTCAAGACTATCTATTCTGACCCCCCAACTCCCTCAGGGTCGAACTAGAGCAGGTTGCTCAGGACTTTCACTAGCCCGGTTTTTACTACCTTCAAGGATGGAAGACTGTGCAACAGTTGGTGAAGTGTGCCTGGATACACAAAACAGCCCACTCATTTAAAGAGAGCTGGATGTAACCTCTAAGTGGTTCAGAAAGGTCAATATAGCCATAAATACACAGGAAGATGGTCCAAGAGATGTACTCTTTTCCCCTCCACAGAGAAATGCAAGTTTGAGAAGAACAGCACAGATAATGATTTGCAGAGAACCCCAAGGACACAGTAGGAATGAAGGTGGTTTCAGCTATGGAGATACGGAGTTTCAGTACCATCTTTTTGCAACTGAATGCTGCATGATCAGCTGAAGGAGCTGAAGATAATTCTTCGTATTAGGGGACATCCACAAGAAGAAACATTCAAAAATATAGGACAGTTTAATGTTGCTTCAAAGCAAACTTTAGAAAGCAGACATTGAGGCTTCAGGTAGAAGTTACATCTCTGATGAAAAAAGTCAGTATAATGTAGATCCTGAGGATTAGTAATACGGGTAATACCAAATTTAAAATATAATACATGGTTGGATGTAACTGCATAAGTGTGTGATATGCTGATATTGTTGCAAGGTGAATCCCGAGAATTGAATATTAATCCAGCATGTTGCAAGAACAACATGTAGAAACCATCTTTTTACCAGGTGCTTGCACAGGTTCAGATAGCTTTAAGCAGCTCCTATTTAAGCCTTGTACTGTGAGAAGAAACTCCTCCTGGATGAGAACTTGTTTGCTTGTATGAAAATCTCCTGAATCTGTAAGAAGCAAACTGGTTGTCATATTCAGCTGCGCACCTCCCATCTGTCATGCACAGCAGCCACTCAACTAGGAACATTATCTGCAGATCATTCTCCTATACATCCACATAAGATGGAAGAAGGGTGGGGGCCAGCTGGACACTTAGACAAGTATGACAACCCAAACACTGTAATTTGGTGAAAGGTGATCAGGAAAATCATAGCCTCGTACCACCTAATCCTGGATATTAGGCAGCATACATGGGGGAGTAATAGAAAACTACACGGTTGCAAAATTGAGCCAATAGAAAACTAGCACAGGCAGTATATGGAGCAGCAGACAGAGCACATGGTATCTTCCCTTGTAAACAAGTCATGAAATATCTGTATTAGCAGAATGTACAGAAGAACATTTATAAGGACTTTTTCAGCAGCCACCAGTTGCTGGATATCAAAAGTCTGGTGAGGAAGCCTGCCAGTTGGGAGGCATAGAGCAACAGGGTCAATAACACTATATTCAGATCCTGATGATTTCCCAGTGAGAGAACAATTGAGTACATCTCCCTGGCTGTTTATATAATGTAACATTATATGGACATATTGCTTATCAGCCATGCCACAACAAAACTCTGTAAAACAAGCAGAAACACTATGCAGACCAGCCTCACACCTTTCTTTCCATGACATTACTGTAGCTTCATCTCCTTCCAAGAGCACATTACTCACCACTGCAGATAGCTCAAGTGGGTATCTGTGCCTTATAGTGATATTGCCTTGGAATGGTCATGACCGTTGTCACTGCAGGGATGACATAAGGAACATTCTTTTTCTCCAGGATTAGCCATAAAAAGTTGAGGTGGAAATGAAACATGTGATCCCCTTGCTTTTACGGTGCCTAGACAGAATACATGGACCTTGGCCATGCTCCAGAAGGCCAGAGGTGAGGCCTGACAAATAGTATCAGTTCAACACACCACCATTTGAGAGGGACTGATTCCTTCTTACCACTGTAATACAGTTTAATCCCCACTTGTAAATAACTAGAGAAAAAGAAACTATCAAAGAAGATGATATTGCCTATCAGTCATGACGTACATGAACTTAATTGCTTGCTATGGGTGAAAGAGTAACTGTTGTAGCTTCTATCTACTGGGGGAAGTAGAACACCCTTCTATTCCAAATGCTGAATGCTTGATGAACCCCCCACAATAGCATGAAGAGTAAGAAAAAAAACAGTCCTTGTGTTAGGAACACTGAGGTCAACAGCACCACTCCAAAGTACATCCTACAGACTGGGTGATGGTACACAAGAACTGTGAGCCAATCTTGAGCTTGGAGATGTCAGCGGATAAAAGTTCACTTCACTATCTTAAACTTCAGACAGAAGACAGTATGTATGCATCTGCTAGGTTCCCTCAGACCTAGAACTGGGAAACAACCTGCCTTACTACTTGGTGTAATGTAGCATGAGCAAAAGCTGCTTCTTCACTCCTACATAGTCTCTTGTATGACTCCCAGAGAAAGCAACACCCATTTCAGTTGGGGGAAAGCTTTCTTATGAGTTACACCCTAAAAAAGAATGGGAAAAAAGATATAAAAGATTAAACTGGTCAGATAGCTACAGCCATACCATGATTTACAAAAGAGGATGATGCTGTCTCCAAAGTTTTATTCACTAAACTCTGAACATGCTCCTAACCACCACTGTGAATTCGCAGGTGTATAATGCGTGTGGGAAGATGACGACTGCTATCCTCCAATATCTCACTAAACTTCTTAGTATGATATTCAGGCTGCTAAGAAAGTAAAATCTAACAATCTGAGAATTGTATTCACTGCAACTCAACGACAAAATGCAAAACCCTGGAAAGCACAAATTGTGCCTTCTGGTATTTCAGAACATGCAGTCCTATCCTCTATTAGAGCTATAAAGTCTCAAGTGAAAACATTCAGCATTAGTCTGAAACTCTGAACCTCTAACGTCTAATATTCCATGGTAGCACCTTGCCACCATGGCAGACATAGCCACAGTGGTTGGGATGTCCAGTGCTATCTGCAAGACCAATTTGGCCAATCCCCTCTTTAATAATGCCTAAACATGTCTCTATCTTAAAAAAGTGGTAAATGCCAGCTGTCACCTTTCAGTAGTTCTTCAGAGTCACATTTGGTTTTGACTGTTCCTTCTAATTTTACACCCTACAGGATCTCCTTCAGGAAATGCATGATGCTCACATAAAGAAAACATATGTTGCTGGAAGTAATGTCTATAGACATATTCAGCCCCACAGGGGGAACTGGAGTCCCTTCTCCACTCATTTTGCACGGGGTATTACTCAGCTTAAGCGGGCAAAGTGCTCTGGTATAGTCAAAAAGGCCTATTTATTACTACCGCAATTTTTGTTGGACCATCTTACATCCTGTAAGCTATACTTCATACCTTGATCTCCAGAGTCTCTGAAACTCTTAAGAACAACTTCTGAGCACTTAACGGCATCTTAATATGCCTTGGTTTGGATGACACTACTTCATCAGATGACAAAGATATAAGAGGTTCTTTAGCAGTGAGCATTAGTAAGATCTTTGTCACTAGATCTTACTCTTCACAGTCCTTCTCCATACCAATAGGGAAAGACATTTTCCATTGTCCCAAATGCACTGCAGACCACCTTCTTACCGAGTCCAGATCACTCAGCAGTGCATAGTCTCATAACATACAGATTATTGTTGGTTTGCTGGATACTGGCCAACTTTGGGCTACTCCTGACAAGGTTTGAGGCAGGACCTTGGCAATCACCTTTGAAAATACAGGACCTGGCTCCAGTACCAATGATGATCAAGACAGCCTTGGTGCTGCTGCCTCAGCACATGAGTAACATCAGCTCTGGCGTTTTTCTGCCTGCTATCTTTTCCACACTAGTCTTTGCTTTCCTGTCTGCTATAGGAGGCCCTGAATGAAGCCACCTCATTTGAGAGCAGAAGGCTGGAGCTTGTCTCCAACAGGGCCTTCAAAGACTGTTCCAGCAGATGGAGCTTTTACTTCATGTCTTGCAATTTACACATTCTTGTGGAGAATGACAATTGTGCATCTGCTCCTCTCTGAGATTCCCACACACAGAAGAGATGCCTGTTGTGTCCATCCCATATAACGATTAACCCTGGAAAATATAGAGTACTTAAAGCTGGCAGGGCTTTGAATCCCAGAGAGGTCAGAAGGAGACGGTTCAGACAGACAGGATACATTCATACGTTTCATAGCAAACGGTCTAGGAGATAACTGAGATTAATATTTTCCCAGAAATTAGTTTAGCTTGAGTGTGTTAGCTATGTTCCTCTATCTGGTTCTCTGTCATAAGGTCTGGAGGGAAATGAAAGGTCACAGCACCTTTACGTCATCCCATTAAAGGTAACAACTCCTTTAATTTCATATATGTAGAATGTGTGGCCCCAATAGGCTCCATAGTGACATCTGTAGACCTAGAAGACTTCAGTCCCCAAAGCCAAGAGCAGAGGAATGAGAAAAAAAGAAGACTGTTGTAGGAAAAAAGGAGATTCATGCATTACTGCATTGTTCTTATACATGGCAAGGTTCTTGGGACACATTTGATGAGGGCTAGGAAGGTGTGAGGAGTGTGTCTCTAGTATCAGGTGGCCAATTCCAGCAAGGGAATCAAACATCAAAAGGAGGGAGATTTAGAACCCTCCCAGCAGATGCTCATGGAACAGATCCTCAAAAGATGTTGATACTTCACTTAGCTGAAGACAAATATTAGGATGCAAATGTGAAAGCACAGCTTTACCTTCCAACTGGGTGCCTTGAAGGCTGATCAGTTTTCCATGCTTGGGCAGTCTTCCCACCTCAAACACACACTGTGACCAGGTTCTCCCTTGCTGACCCACTTTCTTTTTCTCCTGTTGCAGAGCCCAATCCCCAGCCTCCTATAGCTTTGCCTCAGAGAGACTGCTTTGCCTCTCAGTGCCGCCAGCATGCAAATACTGGCCTGGCCAGTCACGACCACGAGGCTCTTCCCTTGCCAGCCATGATCATCTTGACAGTTCTGCTTTCTCTTCACATCATCTGTCATCTCTCTCTCTCTCTCTCTCTCCACCTCCCCTTCCTGAAATCAGCCTCCTCCATCTACCAGGTTAGGGGCAAGAGGAACAAAGATCAGTGCAAAAGCCAGAGCACTATCTGCTTCCTTACTACTCCCAGCAGAGCCAGGGTCAGGCCTGGATGGGACAATTAGGCTGGAGAAAAAGCAGTGAAAAGCAGCAGAGCCATAAGCAGCTACAAAAATCAACTCATCATACTTCTTCTCTGAGGAAGGAACAGCTGGAGTGTTGATGTTTAGGTGTTGTTTGGCTTATGAAAGACTGCCAGAAAGATTTAAAATAAAGATCCGCACAGTCACAGATCTGGGCACCACTTTTCAACCATCTTCCATTGAGCTAATAGCTCTAGCAATACATCTCAGTCTGGACTGGCCACTCTCTTTTCTGTGAGTATCTTGGGATCCACTTTGACAGCACTACCAACAAATGTCACTCCTGATCTTGGCATTGCCTGTTAGTTTAGATCTGTTTCATTCTGGCCTAGTTTTCCTGATGAGTTTTATTACAGACCTGAAGGAATTCCAGTGCTGTGCTTCTTCACAGCACCAACAATTAAATTGTGTTGTGCGCTGCACTAAAATAATCCATAAATAATGCTTACAGCTTCTAATAATTTAATCTAAACACCTTCTGTCATAAGTGCCAGGTCAGAACCGTTAGTTACCCCTGAGAGGAGGAGTGCTACTCATACTCCTGTATGTTATGAGGACAGTATGGTTAAATGCAGTATGTCATGATTACACAGAAAATAAGAGAGCATTTTCGGGCTAAAGAGCCTTTACTCAAGTCTTCTCATTATGTTATTGTTTCCAGAATAAGCACGAGGTCATTATGCCCCATCTGCCACCATCTTCATTCCATGCAGAACTTTCTGCTCACTTGGGTGCCTGCTGTTTGCCAGGCAGCTTTGTTTTCAAGGATAACGTTAGAAATGGGACATAATGGAACCATTTTCAGTGTCTAAAGAAGAGACTTTTGGGCAACAAACACAGAAGAAAAAAAGAACATTTTAGAAGAGTTCTAAGCTGCTCAAAGACAGCAAAGATTAAGAGCCCAGGTATTTTCAGGAATTCATTTTTCCATGTGATCTTCTCTCAAAAATAACCAAACCAAACAAAAAAGTCCAATCAAAACCTCTTTGTCTTCATCACATATGAACAACCTCCTGTAAAGTCAGATCTATCCCTCAGCTGGAAGCCCAGCACATAAGAGTCCTGCATTCAGTGGTTTCTTGGAGTGGAGTCACTCCACTCTAGAGCAAAGTTTCCAGTAAAACTGTCTATATTGACAATGAACGCTAGAAGAGAAGGTTACAGGAGAGCATCACCTTGGCAAGTTTGCAGAAATGCAGAGGAGAGGTGAAATGTAAGACCTCATTACACTTTATTCTGTCTCCTTCCATCCAAGGGGGTGTTCAGTAAAGTATTCAAAGACTTGGAATTAGTGTTTCATTTTGATATTTTTGGTGAAATCATAAACCTTTCTCTACTGGAAACATTTAAAGAAATGGGATCTTCTCCTCCCTGTTTTGAAAAGAGCACATAAACCACAGATGGGCAAAAACAGATAAAACTTTTATTGCTACAAAACCATTTTTCCTCATTACTGACTATAAACCAACACTAAACAGAGGAGTCCCTAAAGCATAGCCCGAATAGTGCAGCACACTGGCAAGAGGAAGGGCACAAGCTGGTTCAAGATGGTTTCAGCTGACAAAGTTATGTGACAACAACCACAAAGGGCAGAACTTCTTGAATATGGACAATCCATTCCACCAGAAAGAATAAAAAGACATCTTTCTTTGAATTTCAATCAACTGAAATTTTACGAGAATCCCTAAAATCCAAAGCCCCATTTTTAGCTTCACATTCAATGTAAACCACAGTATTTTGCAGCTTTTTTAGCACACTTCAGATAAAACTAGACAAACTACTATATTGTTTAATACTTAGAATTTAGCATTCTGGATTCCAATCCCACCTCAGGAAGCTTATGACTTGATACCCTTCAATAATTCACATTCTGCTTGCCTCTCAGTTTTGCCTTCAGTAAAATGGAGATAACATGCATTTCACAGTGTGGTAGAGTGATGTGAAGGCTGACTGATTTATCAGTAGTTGTGAGATGCTTAGGAATACTCTGATGAAATGTGCCACATGTATGCACAATTTATTATTAATCTGACAGCATTTTAGCTTTTTTATTTTCCTGCCTTGCACACAATTCAAGTGCAGGATGCCTGAAGCACATTTGAATGGATGCCATGTGGCATTTTGATTGTAGCAGGTACTACCATTTAATTCTGAAATACACAACATTAACATCACATTAAAGCAGGATTTTTGCAATTAATTTTCCTTCTTTGCTACATTTAAAAAAATAATATTTGAATGGTTTTGGTTTTAGTTCAGTATCAGATCATTAAAATTATTAAAGGCAAACACAGGCAAGGAAAGAATCTCACAGAGAAATGTGCTCTTTCGACCAAATCTTCAGAGGTGAAAAAGGATTGAAATAAACACAATACAAAGGTAAAATCATCAAAACTACTACTTAGAAGCCCAAACCAGTCATGAGGCTCCAAGATACCTGAATCACTTTTCAAAACAGGACTTAAAAGTAGTAATTTTTTAAACTGACAAGATAACATACCTAAACAGATTTGGGTTTAGATTTTAGTTAAGCACATCTTTCATCAGTATGAATGAAGGCTTTGCATGACTAAAGAGCTCTTGGTGTATGAGGTTAATTTTAGGTTGAATACTATTTATGCGACCAGATGCACAAGAAAACATTTTATACAATGCTCTGTACGTCTGATGTATTTTCTACAGAACAGCTCATTAATGACACAGTTTCTGCAAGTTCAAACAGTTCATGTACCCACACTGCAGCACAGTCAGCCAGTTGTTCACAAGATAAAAACAACTGGTCAAGTGTAAGGATAGAAACTAAAACGGATGAAACCTACATTTTGTTTCATTCCCAGACCTGATAAGTGGCTTAAATGGTTTTAGTCAGCTTTCCAATAACAACATTTTGTCAACTAACCAAGAGGAAACTTAAGGAATTTCAGCTCTGGAACAAAATCAGCGGAGACTGTTACAAATGCCCCAAAATAGCGGGATAGAGATTCATAGATTTTTAAGACCAGAGGGAGCATTAAATAGACCTACAACACAGCAGTGACCTCCACTGTAAGTGGTAGTAGGGCTATAATTAAACACCATTGACAAATGAGGTCTGAAATCACAGCCAATTGTTCTCCTGAGATAGAGGATCTGTTAGTACTTTGGTTTAGCTATCCTTTGCCTCAGGCAAACTAGGAGTCACCACATTGGCAGCGGGCAATGACAGGGAAAACATCCCAGAGCTCAAGAATGGCTGTCATGCCATACTAGTGCACTTCCCAAGTGATTTTCATAGGCAGAGCCTTGCTCATCCAGCCCAAATCTCAGCTTGGGCTGCCTGCATTTGAAAGAGCATTTCTTGCACAGAGAGGTATTTGTTATGCTCTTCTTTGGGAATGCCCTCTGCCCAGTCCTCAGGTCCAGCTACATTGGAAACTACTTAGGTTCAATCCAACACACTAAAAAGCTGAAGAGCAAACTGCTGACAATCCCAGCCTCTCAAATCAGCAGCTGTCATTCTTCTTTAACATATGTAGCCGTGTTGTCTTCACTGTCACTACTCAAAGACTGCATTGTTCAATGATACCAGCACATCTGAGAAGCCAAATGGGGAATAACCCACCCAAGTCCTGTCCAGTCAAGATCATTTCTTGGGCCCTTCCTTTAGCGGAGCTCTTGACAAACAGAAGTACCTACTGATCTGTCACTTCCAATGAACTTAAATGATAACAGTGCTTCACACCACTCTTCCCTCCTGGGAGGTTTCGTTGCCCTACCTGTGCTTCAGGTTCCACTCACTGTCTGAGAGCTGGAAATCTGTTCTCTCTGCTAAAGTCTAACCTACGCTTAGGTCTCCTTTTGTCTCCACTTCTGATCCTAACAGTTCCCACAGTTGCAGCACAGTGGGGTTGAGTCCACAGGTTCTCATTAGAGCTTTTAAGTCGGTGTGGAAGCATATGCCCCTTCCTCAAAACTTCAACATTTTTGTGATATCTTGCAGTTCACCAGTAGTAGATCTGTATTAGGGACAATAATGTCAATAAGTTATAAAATAAGCTAGAAATATATGTGCAACTGATATAGACTACATTTTAAACAAAGTCAGAATCCAGAAATTCTACAAAATAAAAATACATCACTTTTTCTGCAGACTGTCATCAAAATCAGTATTTTTTTCTAAATATTTTGATTTGAATGGAGCTACCATTTCTCACAAGGAAAACATTTCCAAGCTGTCTTATTCTGATGTGTCTTAGCTGGTCAAAATGTTGCTTCACACATCTTTCATTTGAACATGCCACAGGATAGGGCAGTCAAAAAACAGATTGCCTTACAGATACATTTATGTGTAAGGTGAGAAGTAGAGATAAAGTGTATAGGTATATAGATCTCCTATCTGTTCAAAACCAGCAGGTTTGGAAATTTGTGGTGGATGTGTTCATTGCTGCAGTTGAGACAGACCTGAGCATTTCAGCTTACGTAATGAAGGAAAATAGAGAATTTAGGAGACAGCTAAGCCAGTAACATAAATTACAATTTGATCATCAGAGCCTAAATTTTTTCGTCATTTTCAGTGAAGGAAAAAATAAATCAGATCTCCAACAGCACGGTGCCCACTAGAGGAACTCTGAATAAAGAGGATTTTGCCATTTTCTGCAGCATCCAGTGTTTTCTCAGAGGGTCTTCTACACAATAATAAGCCTATAGCCATACCACCATCATCATATGACTACTTTCCAAGCTGCTGTGATCACACAGCTACCAGTACGTAAGCTGGCAAATTTTCTAGATATGCCTGAGTTGTGCCTCATCTTTGACACAAATATAAACATACCTCTAGCTCTGGTTATCCTGAGAGAGATGTAACAACATTACTGCTTCACCATGGCAATATATCCAATCCATATTTTTTTATGTTCATTGATCTCCTGTTATCTTCCTTAAAAGTTGAAGCTATGTGAATAACAAGGACCTACACAGATCTCCAATCACACCAGAGGTCTGGTAGGCATCATGCAGGGTGGTCACTCTGTGCAGCCCCCTGCCTCCTACCACACCGAGTCCCAGAGCAGCTCTCACAGAAGCCACAGAGGAAAAGGCAAAAGACAGAAGAAAAAGCCCAGAAATTGTGGCTGCTTTCCCAGCTTTTTCTTTTAGGTGGTCCTAGACAAACAATTTAACCTCCTTTCCTCTTCACAGACTTCACCTTTTTCTTTTTTCCCTTCTTTTTTTAACAGCAATTTACTAAGGAATGATTCCATACTCTTCTTCCTTATTTAAAAAAATTCTTTGGGGAATATAAGCACTGTATTTTCAGCCACATACAGAAAGGAGCTTAAGGAGCAAAGCATTTGACCTGCACGACATCCTTGTCTCTACATTGAGAGACATGGATTTGATGCATGGACCACTCAGTGGATGAGGAATTCATTGGATGGTTGCACTCAAACAGTTGTGGTCAACAGCTCGATGTCCAAGTGGAGAGCAGTGATGAGTGGCATTGCTCAGGGATCGGTATTGGGATCAGTACTGTTTAACATCTTTGTTGGTGACATGGACAGTGGGATTGAGTGCACCCTCAGCAAGTTCATGGATGACACCAAGCTGTGTGGTGCAGTTAACACACTGGAGGGAAGGGATGTGCCATCCAGAGGGACCTGGACAGGCTTGAGAGGGGGGCCCGTGCAAACCTCATGACATTCAACATGGCCAAGTGCAAGGTCCTGCACATGGGTCGGGACAATCCCAAGCACAAATACAGGCTGAGCCAAGATTGGATTGAGAGCAGCCCTGTGGAGAAGAACTTGGGAGTAGTAATGGATGGAAAACTGACTATGACCCAGCAATGTGCACTCGCAGCCCAGAAAGCCAACCGTGTCCTGGACTGCATCAAAAGCAGTGTGACCAGCAGGTCAAGGGAGGTGATTCTCCCCCTCTACTCCATTCTCATGAGACCCCATCTGGAGTACTGTGTCCAGCTCTGGGGCCCCCAACATAAGAAAGACATGGACCTGCTCAAGTGGGCCCAGAGGAGGCCATGAAGATGATCAGGAGGCTAGAGCACCTCCATTATGAGGACAGGCTGAGAGAGTTGGAGTTGTTCAGCCTGGAGAAGAGAAGGCTCTGGGGAGACCTTATAGTGGCCTTCCAGTACGCAAAGAGGGCCTACAAGAAAAGCAAAGAGGGACTTTTTGCAAGGGTATGTAGTGATAGGACAAGGGGTAATGGCTTTAAACTGGAAGAGGGTAGATTTAGATTAGATGTAAGGAAGTTCTTCACGGTGAGGGTGGTGAGGTACTGGAACAGGTTGCCCACAGAGGTTGTGGATGTCCCCTCCCTGGAAGTGTTCAAGGCCAGGTTGGACGGGGCTTTGAGCAACCTGATCTAGTGGGAGGTGTCCCTGCCCATGGCAGGGGGGTTGGAACTGGATGATCTTTAAGGTCCCTTCCAACTCAAACCATTCTATGATTCTGTGACACTATGAATTTAGGTAAAAACATCACTGAGCTATGAAATTTGCTGATCACAACACAAGCTACTCTCACACCTACTAGCCATCTCTGCCTCAACTGTGGCAGTTGGAAAACTCAGACAGTGTCATTTTTCTCAAGTACTAAGGCAACAAACTGAGAACAAATTAAAATCCACCCAACAGACTACAGAGTCCGAGAAAGGCTTCTGAATACATGCAGCAGCCAAGCAAACTCTGGGGCCTGCCAGCCGCATTAGAGATTGAAGTCTGGTTTTAACCTACAGCTCAAATTTCTACATCTACCAATGAACTGCTTCTTCCTTTCTGATAAAGGTCTCTGTCAAATACTCAGAGCCAAACCCAGACTATTATATTAATTCAGGTTACTTTACTGGTCAACTTCCATGAGGAAGAAGAGGAAACTCACACCTCAGAGCACAATCCTGAGAGCCAAGTACCCCTTTCCTCCTTGGCCTACATTGCAAACTGCAGATCAGCTACAAATGCACCTGCTGTATCTAATGAGCAGAGTTGTGTTGTTGAGAGTTAACAGGAAAAGAAAGAAGATTTTACTTACCCTTTCAGTGCCTTAGAACCGCAAAACACTTTGCAGTTTTGGGCTAATGAAACACTCAGAAACAACCCAATGGGCTTTCTTTTCTGTTGTCCTGCTTTTTTGCAATGATTCATACGGGAACAGAAGTACAAACTCCACCGTTCTGCTCTGGTAGCCTTTTATACTCTCTTTGCTTTCCCTGACAGCACAAGGTCAAGGCGAGTCTTGAGCACAGAGGGTGAAAGGGGCAGGCTGGAACCAGAAGCCACAGCAGGGAGAGTGCCAGTGCAGACAGGTAGGCAGAGGCGAGTCACCACATAAGGAAAAGCATCTGATCAGTGTCTGAGGTTCATGACAGAGGGCATTTGGGGGAAGTCAGTGGAGCAGATACAAAAAAAGAGTCAAAAAGCTCTTCTTCTCCCATTGCTCCTATCATCACCCTGCAGTGCAGCATCTGCTCCATGTCACCCAACAGGAAAGAAGCTACACTGCTGCTTGGGCTCTGTCTTTACCAGCACAACTGCAGCCTGGTCTGGAAAGGGTCTGAATACTCATAGTGTGACCCTGCACAAAGCAGCAGGAAACTGGGAGATTTCAATTGAAAAGAAAGATGAGAAACATTCCTCAAAGATGGCCACTTAACAAGGAAAGACACCTTAATTTCTAACTGCAAGCCTAGCTGGAAAACTGACAATTGAACCAGGTCATCCTACTAGGTACTCCTGAATTATCATCATTTACCTGTCCTGCTAAGATATTTATGCGTCACAGAGAAGCATAAGGGATTCTTAATACCTAGAGTACAGGAAGCCCCACTGACTACATATTTCAGACATAGAAACTGAGACACTGAGGGTAACCAGGTACATATACCCTGCAAAGAAAAGTCAGTTGATTCAATCTTGAGTCCTTTAGTCTGCCAACAAATCACCCTGAGGACACAGGAAGCCTGTGGCTAACGCTCTTATGACAAGACCATGCAAGTTCTGCTGCCCCAGTCCACTTTCTTTACATACTATACCTTGGTCATCTCTCAGAATAATGAAGTAAGTGTACTTGCAGGCAGGGCCTGGACAGCTGACACAGCATGACTGACAACACTGTCAGCAACACAGAATGGGAATCCTGTGTATTCAGGTCCCGGCCCCATTTCAGAGCAAACACATTCAAATACAAACCAGTTCTGCTCTGAGTAGTCTGTGACATCCAGAGTCCTCTCCCTACCTCCCCAGATCTGCCTCTCTCAGCCCTTGGGCTGTTTTGCACCCAGCTGACAGCTCCTGGACCTGTACACAGACGGGCAAATGCTTTCCTCTGCATGGTAGGTTTACAACGGCAGTGAGCCTGTCTGCAATGAAGGATTGTGGGAGGACACACACATACACCCAGAAGTCACATTGCTGTCTCTGAACAGCAATAACATGACAGTTGCCTTGCTTTCCATAGGGAGAGAAAGAAGCTTTGCTATCCATCAAGTTCGAAGTGGGTCAGCAAAGGAGGTAAAGTGAAATCAGAAGTTGGCCCAGGACAGGTGGCCACTCTACCATTTCATCACATGGATTACCACCTTCTCCCGCACCCGGGAGCACTCAGTGCTGAGGTCGACGTGCAGAGGCTCATCTTCTCTTAGTAGCTCCAGAGTTTGCCGGACAGATGTGTTCCTCCTCCACTTCTTTTCCTGTAGCTTTGTAGCACAGATTCCAGCATCCTCAAGGTATCCGAGAGGATTATCTCCCTCCATTTTCCACCAAACCTTAACAAAAATTATGCTGTGGCAAATGACCTGCACAATTCCATCCTGGAATAAGGATAAAAGCAAGGCTACAGCATGTGCTGTCTTGCTTGGGATTATATTTACTGCTGATTGACCTCCATGACAGGCTGCCTAGCTCAGCAGAAGCCTGGACAGTAATAATAGATCATCTCCTCTTTTTTTTTCTCCCCCCCTTTTTTTTCTTTTTAAGGCAAAATCAAAGGAAAATAAACCTTCTTTCTGAAATCAAATCATCTCCTAACCATAAGTTGGAAAGAGAAATTTCTGGCTCTGCTCACTTTCATAATTATTATTAGTTACTTTTATTTAAATCTTTACTTAGTAACGCCCAAAAATTCCAGTTTAGACTCTAGCTGTGTACACTTTGGGACAGAGGAGGAGCCAGCAGGCTGGTCTGTGCGCTGACAGAGGAAGCTGGTATCCAGACTCCAGCTAGATTTAGTCCTCCAGAAGCTCACTCAGCCCATTCAAATCTAGTCTTTCCAATAGCCAAGAACTGTTCTCTTATACTATCAGGCAGGTAAAAGCAAAACGGAACAGTTGCTGTAAACAGGCTATGTGAACTATGGCTTACTTTTTTATAAAGTAATATTTTCATCCTGTTTTTTTCCCCCAAGTGTCACCTCCTCCTTGCCTAAAAATTGTTCTCATTCACCAGTTCCACCTCACACCAAATGGCGATCTCCTTTGTACCCAACCACAGTTTGTTTCATCTCAGCAGAGGAGATGTCCAAGCTTTGCCTAACTGAGGGCTATACCTTGTCTATTGCCTGAAGTCTGCAGCTGATCTGCAATCAAGCAGAAAAGGATTGTAGCCTCATGGTTATCTATAATACAGAAGAGTGAAACAAGAAGAATATAGCTGTCAGCATGTATTGCAGCTAGACTGAATAAAGGGCACACTCCATACAGGGGCCTGTAATCAAACTGTGGCTCCCCTGCATTAAAAGCAGGGGAGGGTATAAAATAAATGCAGCTAGTTCTGGAGCTACAGGCAGTCCTTGCTTAGTGAGGCCAGATGGGTCCTAGGTCATTTCTGTGAAGGGGTATGCAGAATCTAAATTGAAAATCTGCGGCTCCTGCTCAGTTTTAATATTTATTATTAAGAATAACAAATGGTGCTTAAACTTCACTTTGGAGTTTCAAAGCACTTTATAAACATTAATGAATATCTTAACACATCATCTTTCTCTGGTGCTCATCTGGCAATGCATCAAAAAGTTACAACCAGACTGGAAAAAGATTACTATTTTAAATACAAGGAACTTAAACCAGGAAGAATGTGCAAGAAAAAGAAATGGGGAAAAACAAATTGTTGCAAAACTAAGTCACAAACTGAGTTCTTACCACCTTTTTGCTCAATGGTCAGAGCTGGGGCATAAGAAGTGGCATAAACCAGCAGATTTTCCTCTTGCAATATTTATTCCACAGGCCTTGTAGACCATGAATTCTAGAGTTTTGCACTGGTGGGTGAAGATCTGGGTCCCCCAAAATGTATCCCAGAACTGCCTGCTGTCCTCTAGAACAGCAGAGCACAAGACCAAATGGAGGGTCTTCAGCTGCTTATTGCCGGTGAATGCAACAACAACCAATTTGTATTCATCTATCAAGGAATATGCAAGTGGAAGCAAATATTATGGTCATGTTCATTTGTTTCTGATTACAAAATGTATGTAAATGCATATTCAAATTAAGCACACCCATCAGACTCATGGCAAAGTGCCAAATTAGCCCTTAGTATTACAAAGTTTGGGGTGGCTGGCAGAGAGATACAGTGATTGCAATTGAGGCTAGGCAGCCCCTTTAGATGCAGCCAAAACTGGGCTGCTCCGAAGGGGCAGGTGGAGGATAAATCCTGCAGTAACTTGTCACTTTAAACGAAGCTGAGGGGCTATAGAAAAATCTGTTGCCGCTGCAGTTAGAAGTGTGATAATTACAGAGCAACGGGCTCCTCTGTCGTTCAGCAGGCAGCATCCCCAGGAAATCTTGCTCTGTAATCAAGGGAAGAGGTGCAATCAAGCCCCTATTCAGGCTTCGTTTAGAAACAGCCCCTGCAGGCAACACAAAGGCTTCAGCATGGTGCTTTGTGAAGCTGGTGATCACATCAACGTCTTGGTTCTGCAACTACAAGCAGAGTTAATGTAATTTCTAAGCACATCTTCAGTTCACCTTTCCTCACAAATTCCTGAGAGGGCCTAGGGAGAGGGGTGTGGTCTTGCACCAAAATACTCTTGTACATACATTGTTGCATTCACACTGTCCACATTAGTGAACTCACTCTCTACACCTCAGTGCCAGAGGAAGAGAGAATTTCTTGCAGACTAAGGAAGACAGCGTGATCCTGAATGAGCAGATATGAACATGCTCATCTGGCTGCTATAGCAGCATAGTTTTCAAAATTTGCATGGGGAAGGTTTTGTTGGGGTTTTTTTTCCAGCAACATGAACGTATCTGTGCTGCTCAAATTCTACAGGAATCTCATTCTCTTGGCAGCAGCCTGATCCCACAGAGACTGATGAGGTTTATTAGAGGGGAAGGTGTCTCTGACTTCAGCTTTCATGTCTAATGCCACCATTGCCCAGAAACATACAAATTAATTGCTACTCAAATCAGCCATCCTTTGTACCCTACAGAGCTGTCAGATTCAATGAACCAGTTTATTCCAACTGCAATAAAAATAGTATCACATTTTATTCAAAACAACCAAACCTTTCAAAGTGTGTATGGATTTGCACTCCCACTGTATACACTCAGACACAGAAATCATACTTCTTGTTGACCTGCAATGACCTGCTCAGCTGTCCATCTGGGCACGTAGCTACCATGAAATACACAATCCTGGTAACTCTGGGTGCACGTTAAGTGCCGAAAATCTTTCTGCATATCGGGGGCACATTCTGGACAGGATTTAGATTTGTCTCAGTATGGAATGGGTGTTCTCTGCTGAGGTTCACCATAACTGGAACTGCTCTTTGCATTACAGTAACTCCTAATACTGTAAACGGAGCTTCATTCCGTCACAGTACAGAATCAGCAGGTCCCACTATTTATTTCTCTCTGGCCACAGAATAAATGAGTTTGCTGTGGTTTTACCATCTGCAGACATAGGTATCAGTCAATAGCCAAGTAATGGCCTGGACACTGTCAAGAGAACTCATTACTAAAAAGGTACATATTGCATTTAGCTGTTGAAACAGCAGTTGTTATTGATTGGATCCCATCAGTTCCCAGTAAAAGAGTCAACTCCAGTGACAAAATGAAAATACGCACACAGACTAAAGACTGTAAATACTGTGATGGAGTGAAGGATCCCCCCCAAAAGGTAGTTGTTGATATCCAGTTGAAAGAGCACATCTTTTTCAAAAATGAGACTGGGAATAAAATAACCGTGTTACTTCTGCAAATATCCAGAGGCAGGATAAGGAATCAAAACAAAAGGGAACAGCTCAATTGCTTGGGTAAAAAGCAAACAAAGAAAATACAAGTTCGTTAATGGCCAGTCAAGCCACAGGCAGGAAGAGTCCACATCCAGTTCTGCTGTTCCTACCAAGTCTTATTGCTCATCAGTAGAGGTTCTGCCACACTCATGGAATTGAGGGAGAATATCTTTGGAGTTTGCTACATTTTTCAAAGTCAGATAAAAAGGTAGCTATACTTAACTTGGTTCCTGTTTTGTTTCCTTGTCACTTTTCTTTGTCTGCTTGTTTCCACTTACTAAACAGCTTTTCTTCTGTTTTTCCCCTTCTTCTCACAATCTGCACAGACACTGTAACATTTTTGGGTGACAGCATTTAACCACAGAAATTACCACTGCTGCAGCATAAAGGAAGCAGAAAACAAGGCTGATTATAAAATTCTAACATATACCAAATAGACACCATGAAGTAATACAAGAGAAAACTAAAGAACCGTACAAGGTAATGACTGTTTTTTGAAATCTCCACATTTGTTCCACAGGAAAAGTTCTCTGCACAGCATGTTCTGTGTGAGTGAACAGATCACAGGTAACAGTGAGTTAAAAATGTTTACTGAAAAACGTACATTGTGACAAACTTCTTTGCTCACCCTTAATAGAAGGTTGGGCTGGAAACTGATGAATCACTATAGGAAACAAACAGCAATGGTGACGCATGCCTTCAAAAGGTAACAATAGCACTGCTTGATCCATGATGTCTACAACAGAAATATCCCTGGATTCATTAGAAGATGGATTTCATATTGCTCCACCCACCCAGGAAATGCAGAAATTCCACCACTTGAGCCCTGGTTAGAGCTCTCACAATTGCCCCACAGGTACATGGAAGCTCCGCTCACTTACAGTATTTTTTCAAGACATTCACTGAAAACCATATGCTGTTGATGTCTTGAGCAGCTCCCCATGGAATCTGGATCCATTAGCCCAGAAGTAGAAAGAGGCTTATATCTTTATGTTTCAGGGTCCACATGCCCATGTGGCTCTTGCAATCTTCCATCTCCCAAAACTGGCATTTAGACATGAGGTGTGTCTGTTCTGTAAGCGTAGGAGGATCAGGCCCGGTGGCCCATCTACTCAAGTGCCTAGTCACATGGAGCAGCCTCTCCAGCCCCACATAACTCATGGTTCAAGCACAGAAAATAGTTCTGGCTCATTATTGGTTTGGACAGGATCCGTGTGGAGCAAATAGCAAGGAAGAATTCCGGTATTCAGCACTTCACATGCTCACACCTCCTATCTAATGGTCATGTACTGTAATATTTGGATATAACGCCGAATTTTCTGTTATCATTAAAAGCACATTAAACTGAATGCAGGTTTGGATGTCATGTTTATTTTCCAAACCTTCCCTTCCTACAAAAACATGCTTGCTTCTCCATCTATATGCAAACATAGAGCTGTATTTACATAGTATTTCTGTAGGGCTTTTTGATTACATATCAACAGTATAGGAACTTTATTTTCAGCACTTCTCACATTCTACATACTAAATTCCTGTTAACCTATTCTCATTGTCAAAAGAAGTAAACAAATGCTAGTTGTGATGTTATTGCAAGTATTTCCATTTTGACAAAATTTCAGGGGTTTTTTCCTTGAGATCGGACAACTTCTTGTCCAGGTTTCATCTCTGGCTTAAGCTCAAACTTGTGTTCAAACCCAAATGTCATTAAGAATGCTGTAACGAGATTCTCAAATTCACACTGGGATTTCCAGTCAACTTAAGTAAGTCTCTTGCACATACAAAGTTAATTACCATCACACTGCTAAAGACCAAGGAAAAAACCCTGAAATACACTTCATCGTGTGGTTTGCGTGACTTAAAACTTCTGGACTCAAATTTTGAAAGAGAGTATGAAACAATGTAGAAACACTCAAATCCGTCTTCCCTTTGTAATACTAAGTAAGATCGTTCAGCAGGTCCCAAAGCAATTTAATCAAGAATGCTAAAACAATCAAGGTTCCATTCAGCGATTAGTATGCAAACAATTGAGGGGGAGCATGGGGCTTCACAGACTAGCAACAGCTAACGTCAAAGATGGACTAACTTTTGCATGTCCTGTCAATCAATTACGTTAGCCATACATACACGGCTCCTGTTTACAGACACTTCACTCACTTTTCAGGGACACAGCATAGTGGAATTCACCCAGATAGCTAAGATAACTTCTTACCACTGCTTTTACCAGCACCAACATAGGGTACTTCTGTATTTACCGATTTATGTTCTTTACCCTTATTAATAAGTTGCTGATGAAAATCTGCCCACACTACAAATGCAGCATCCTTTCAGAAAGGCACTTTTTGCAATTGCTCATGCTCTCTCTCTACTTCCATTTCATTACTTCCAGCTGGAAAAAGAACGGTGGAACTTTAATTCCTCTGATAGCCACCAGCAGGGATAAGAGCTCAGTCATAGCTCTGCTAAGTAACAAATTAACTCTCTGGATTATGTAAAGATCAATGGGAAGCGGGGAAGTATTCTCTTACCTTCAGAACACAGCTTGCCAGCATATCCAGTGACTGAGCAGTCACAGTGTGGCTCACCATCCAGAAGAAAGCAAGTGCCACCATTTTCACAGGGGTTTTCTGCGCAAAGCCCTTCCATTTCCAGTTGGACCCCTTGACTGCCCAGGAGCTGCGGCTCAGAGTTGCCATATTTCAGATCCAGGATAAATCCTTGAAATGGAGGCTCACCCAGAACACCATCAAGGGTCAAGGCAGCAGGACGGATGTCCAGTGGGACTCCACCAACAAAAAGGTCACTGACGATATTCATATACTGGCGTTGTGGACGCACTTCGCCCGGCTTGGCTTCACCATCCAGCACTAGCACCGTCCGAAGGTGATTGCGGCTGACCATCAGGAAGTGCCAGTTGCTGTCGTTGACCTGCTTGTCTGTGATAACTGTAGTCTCCGCACAGTCCACACTGAACTGGAGCTGGATGCGCCCATCAACAAGGGACAGACAGAGGAAGTCACAGACACCACCATCATCAAAGTAGAGGAGCAGCCCAGCAGAGACATTGGTCTTGAGCTGGAAGCTGAGTTCGCTCCTAGTGCTGGCATCCCAGCGGAGGTAGCGAGCCCACTGGTTGGGGATGCCCATGAACTCCAGACCCAAACAGAGACCCACCAAGGAGCCCAGCAGCAAACTCACCTTCAAGGTGAAGTAGACAGACTGCAGAGTGAAGCCCATTGTTTCAAGAATCTGCTCTTCCCTAGGAGAAAAACAAGAGCCACACTACTGGGAGGAGAACCCCAGCAGACAACACCAAATGTTAAATCCAACAGGAGGAGGAGAAGAGCACAGAGAGTGACAGAGAGAGAGGGACCGTAAGTGGAAAGTGAGATAGCAAGCGCACGTGACCAAGAGGAAATGTCGCCTTCCCAAAGAAAGATCTCAATTATCCTTTAGGAGCCACCAGAGGCTTTTATCTCAGAAGTACAAGGTATATGAAGTGACTTCTCCAGCCGGTGTACTTTTGTGAAGGGCAAAATAACCCACAGTGATTTGTTTAGGTGACACTGGTTGTTCCAGGGAGGAAGGAAAGGCAGAGCTGAAGCCCAAGCCCTCAATTCTGGTTTCCTAGAAGTGATGACAATATTGGTGGAGGTGGCAGTGGGATGGAGGAGAGAGTGAATTCGTAAAGCACGTGATCCTCAAGAGGGCAAAAATAAAGTCAATCTTCATGATACGCTGGTGGCTACCCAGCCCATAATTCACTGCTTGGCACTCACAGAGCTTGCAGGACCTGTGGGGTCAAGAGAAGAAAAGAAAGAAAGAAGTTAGTCCTACTACTCACCATATCTTTACCATGAAGCTTATTAACATCTTGTCCAGTAACTCATTTACATTTCTTGATACTCTGGCCAATTCTTCATGCCTGCAGTTGGCTATACAGTCCACCAAAGCAGCAAGGACATCTATGTCCTCAAAACGAAGAGGACCAAATAAAGAACTCACCTACAGGTCTGTACACACCACAACTCTGAGCATCATAAAAATACATCAAATTATTTAAGTCCTTTGACGGATGCAATCTCATCAACTTTACTGAGGGTAAAGGTGTTGAATCTTCCCCAGTAACAATTATGTCTCAATGAAAATGCTTAGGGCAAAGACCAGAGTCCCTTAGAGTTTAAAAGTTGATACAGGGCAAAAGAAGACATTATCCAAACTTCCCATTCCGCTGCTTTCATTATGCTTCCTAGCACACCAAGCAAGCATTAGAGAAGACAACCCTGCTGTCACAGCCTGTCGTGCAATAGCTGCTTTTACTTTACATATCTTGCACACTTCAGAGAGTCTAACAGGGACCTTTGCAACCTGGAAACATGTGCTATGCAAATTATATATGGCAACCTGCAGCTTAGATGATAGGAAACTTGTAGCTTAGATGATAAGAACTGTCTAAGCACTTAACCACTTACCCTGGTCTACTGGTTTGACAAAAAGGCCAGATTCTCCCCTAGCTAACAGCAAGCAATTCCAACTGCCTTCAGTGAGCAAGAGTTACACCTGTTAACACTGGGATTTAATTCACTTCTGCCTATTTTTATGTGGGTGACTGTATGCCTGGGGTAGGAGGATGTTTTAAGATGACATGTAAAGACAGCACAAAGCTAGGCTCATTCTTTGAAACTACTGCTTAAAAAGAAAGTAAGTTTTCCATTAACACGGGTGCTTGTTCACAAAGATGTGTTGGGCATGAGAACAGTTCTGGGAATGGCTAATGTTAGCACAGATACAAAGCAGGAAAGGAGGTGATGAGAATCAAGGCCTTCAGCCTCCCAGAAGTCAGCATGATCACAGATTTCACAAACTGCATCACAAATATTGTGAGACAGTATTTGTTTGGGAAGAGTGTTTTGTGCTGTGGACAATGAGAGTTGCTGGGGCTGCTGTTGCTCCCAGCAGGTGCCTTACAACCCCACCACCCACCTTGCTCTGAAGGAAAAGGCCCACAGACACTGCAGAAATGGGCAGCGCAGGAAAGTTTCTGTTTGGTAAGGTCAGATCTTGAGTTGGAGGAGAATCACTAGGCAACAGAGGGGAAAGCTCATGTAGTCACAGCCTCTGCCCTACCTGCCCCAGGGACCTACAGAAGCCGTAAGTCTCCAGGGCTGTCAGTCTGGCAAATTTAGCCAGCACGAAAACCAAGTCACTTTGATCCCTTTTGTTTTCTATTAAAAGAAAACCTGCAAGTTGGAGAGAAATGTGAGCTTTCAGTGCCCAGTGGAAAACAGGTTTGTTCCCTGCAGCTGCCTGAGTGGAGCGTGTTAGCTAAACTGCTATAAACACAAATAAAATCAAGTCAAAACCAGAGGGAAGATAATTCCTTATAATTGTTAACAGCTTGGCTCAGGAGAATGGAAAGAGGAAAAAGAATGTGTTAGGAGAGGTGTAAAATGAAAAAAAACCACAGATCCAAATGCTCAGATCATCTGTCTTCCTGATAATCACAATGTTGGCTCAGTTCATGGGGTTTGGGGGGGGCTTTGAAAATCAACTGGAAAAAAAAAAAATGTGGCTCTTGTCCATTTACCTTTCTTTTCTGTGCTCCCTAGTGGCTCCACTAAAATAGCCCATGATTTATGGAGAAGGAGTATAGAGTGAGAGGGAGGTAAGAGAGAAAGTGATGACCCAAGCCTGGAATTATTGATGAGATGGGAATTGGAATATAATAATGTGTATAAATTAACCAGTGATGTGCTCCCAGCAGCTCACAGTTCCCTGGAACATTTACCACTACAGTAGCAAAATTCACTGCTCCATCAGACAACTCTGTGCTCAGCCTGGGCTGGGGAGGAAGGCAAGCCAGCATGGCACCAACCACCCACGGAGACCCCAGTGCAGAGGGGCTCTCACCACAGCTTTCGATTGTCCTGGGCAGGGTGTGTTGCACCATCTGCATCAGAAGTAGCCCTCAACCTTATTACTCTTCTCTCTCTGTTTTAGAAGACTAACTCTGAGAATGAGTGAAAGATGCTGTAAATCAGAGCAGCAGGTGTGAACACTCTATAGATAACCACAGATGAGATGCATATATCCATGTACAGACCAAATGTCTGTCCAAAAAGCCTACCAATCTCTCCCAACCCCAGGCTGCTGAAACCCTGTTTTACACACACAAAGAAATCCCAGTCTCCATGGGTCACTTCAATCCTTGGGATATTTCAAAGGCACAGTAGAGGGAGCAGGCTACTTCTGTGGTACAGATTTCTGTAACATCGATACGTGTTCATTAGGAGCTGTGGCAAAGGCCACAGTTAACAAGGGAAAACAGGCAGAAATGGTTAAACAGGACAATCCCTCTCTTACCTGTTTGACTGAGAGAAGCCTTTCTAGCTCTTTTGAAAGAAGACAGTGCCAGTGCTGTTTCAGAAGAGGAAGAGGACACAAAAAACATGAAATATAGGTGTCACTTCTGAGTGCTTCACTGCCTTTTAGACACTGCAGCTCAGGTTTTGGGAAGGCTGCCCGCACCCAGTCACTAGCAGGTTGGGGCCATAAAGGCTCCTCCAGAACTCTGTCAGCACCCGTCAGTCCTGATCCACAGCGCTTCTCACTATTCCAGTTTTGTGTCTCACGCAGTTCAGCCTGTGAGAGCAAACCTCACCACACAGTAGCAGGGCCTTCAAAAACACTAAGACCCAGAATCCTTTTTAGCAGTGGCCAGGATCTGAATCCCAACCGTGAGAGAGTAAATCCTGACACAACAAATCAGTGCCTCACCCATTTCCCACAATGATCCTCCAAGACACACTGAGAACGAATAATTTTCTGCTCTTACCATTTTATTTTTAGCATAAGTAGTACCCTAGCAGCCTCATACAGTGCAGTCCTAACATAGCAATACATTACAGTTTGGGACAATAACTATAGAATCCCATAGTATTTTCTTATGTATTTTATCTTCAAGAAATCTCAAACTTTGTCACAGTATGATCACGTCTGACAAAAAAAACATTTCATGATGGACACCGCCTCCCTCTGTCACGAATTAGCAACACCCCTGTTTCAATTTCACCTATTGCTTACATGGAAAAGCAACATAACAAACATTTTCCGTGTTATATTTTTGGCTTAATGTGATTTAGCAGCACAAAACAAGACAGCCAGTCTGATGTGACCAGCCCTTCAACAAATCACTAGGCAAGGTCTTTGCAGAGCATTTTAAATACTTGCTACTCTGAAGGAATAAGAGAGCCAGCAAGCTATCTCCACTGCACCTCCAGCAGCCTGTACTGCCTCCCTGGCCCACCAGAGAGCTGAGACAGCAAGGAACCTGCATGCTGAAAAGACGGCTCAGCATCTCACACACGCAACACCCACTGTAGGAAACACACCCACTTGCACTACTGAAACATCCCACTCACAGGGCTGATAAAGCTGCACAACTTCCCAAGCCGGGAAGGGAGGCAGCCCCGCCACAGTGCTGTGGACAAGTGCTACCCAATCACCACACATTTTCCCAAACTTGAGAGCAGCCTGTAATGCCAGGTCAGAGCCATCTGCTTGGCAGCCCATGGAGAGGGTCTCATCCTCTCTTCAGAGTGGCTCTCAAGTGCTTATCAGCTGTATGCGGAGAGTGAGTGACATTATCTAATTGCCAACTAATTTCCATAATTACTGACTGGCACACTCTGTATGTGGGGTTAATATCTTTGCAAACGTCTCACAACACACCTGCTTAGGAAAGAGGGTGAGAAGCTGGGCACAGTGCTGTTCCACAGCTTATTTACCCAACCACACAGAAAGGTTGCAGGAGACAGGTTTGTCACTCCCTGGTCTCCCTCCTCTACTACCTCCCTCTCTAGCTGCTAATTGCTTGGGGATGGACTTTTTTGTGTTTGAAAGTATAATTCTCAGCAATTCCTAGTGCAGAAAGAACAACAGAGTTAGATGAAGCCAAGGACAGGCTGGTTTCCCTCACAAACCTCTGCCACTGTAGCCCAGTGCAAGCTTGTGTAAGTCCTGTTATTCCACTTAAGGATGCTGGACAAAACCCCACTGACACACTTACGGGAGGGGTTCACAGTCCCCTCAGTCTGCCACCCCCTTCCACAACTGAAACTATTCATTATGCCATACTTCATGTGGAGGAAAAAACATACACTGGTCACCTAGGATCCATGTATTTATACCCCATGGGAACTCACCTTTGTCCTTGCCTTCACTATAAAAAAAGCGAAATCCAATGGTTTGCTTTATTCCCCAGGCTCTAGTGAAGCAGAGCAGTTTTAGGAAGGGGTAAACAGGACCATAATTTGGCTCTGTGTCCACGTATGTTCCCGCAGTCAGCCCAAACCCCAGCAATCAAATCATTACAGCTCTATGACATGCACTGCTCGAAATGATCTAGTGAAATTCACGACCAATAATTGATATTAAAAGCCAAGCTTGCCAGTGGCAGAGAAATGGGGAATTAATAGCACTTATTCAGTCCGTCTTCACTCATCCAGTTCTCCAGTGAGCAATGGGCTCCTTTTGGCTCATGCCTTGAGTGTGGGTTTCCAGAGAGACTATCTCTTAAGCAGAAATATTTCTGCCTGGTCTAACCCCAGCTGAATCGTGGCTAAAAAAGTAGGGGGAAAAAATAACAAAAAACCCCCTTCCAATGAAAAATGCAGATGTGAAAACAGCGAGCTGCTACTGTTGCTGGGGAAAAAGAAGGAACATAAAAATCCTGCTATCACACAGCCGCCTCAGCAAGGACGCATGACGAGATGTTTACAGAGAACTGAGAGGGGACATGGAGGCTTTGAAATTCAAGAGACTAGAGAAACCCACATGGATTAATTTAATTTTTAATTCCTCTAGCAGCATTTGCATCTCAACTATAAATCTGGATGCTGGCATCATCCCCTTGCTGGGATGGAGAGGACTCTGGGGTGGTGCCAGTGGAGCTGAGCTGAAGGAACTAGGCTGAAGATAGAAGCAGAGAGCTATTCTATGATGGTATGATTCTACTACCCAGGGAGAGTTTGGTGACCCTACACTGCTTGCAGGGGTCAGGGGTAAGGCAAGATGGGTTCTCCTTAGTGAAAAGGCTGGAAGTGCAGTTGAAAATGGGGCCTTTGCCTTGCAAAGAGCTGAACACACCCAGGTCCTGCTGAAGTTGGAAGAACTTCAAGGGATGAAGCATCTTACTTGCTGGGAGAGAAGCAGAAGAGAAAACAGAGAGATTTAAGGCTTTATCTTGGATGTAGAGACACACGTGGGCAGGAAGGCCAGCATCTTAAAATTGGAGATTGGGGGTGACACAGAGCACATGGTGACCTCTTCTGGATGGTTTCCAGTGATATAGTATCCATGCCAGTCTCTAACATCACTGTGAGAACCATTTGTGCCTTTGCCCCATCCCAAGCCCAAGGAGAAGACGTATTCTCCTATGTTCATTGGCTCTTCCCACCACTTATATATCTTGCAGGCTTAGCTTTTGCATTCTCGAAAGTGGATATGGAGTTGCTCAATTCTCCCTATCTGAATTCAGGAGACAGTGGCAAAAAACCTGTATCAAAGCAAAAAGAAGGAAAGGAGGTCTAGGGTTGCAATCCAAGAGTGTCCTCTTAAAACAAAAACAAAATTTAAAAAATTTAAAACCTAGAATTACTTTGTCTTTGCTCCCCTGGAGTGGATTATGATATACACATGCACATGCATACACTCTCAGTCATGATCTGTAGATAGGTGGTTCTTTGGTTTCCTGGTACCTGGGCACATGGTTTGCAATCAGATAGGTTAAGCCCATTGACCTTCTTCTCCCTGTCCCCCGTTCTCACCTGGGAAGGGCAAGAATGACTTTATGAAAAGTCTTCTCTTGGAGCTCACCTCCAGAAACACTGTATGATACCCAAACTAGGTAACTATGCATGGGGGAGCTGAGCTCACATGGACTCATAAGACACACAGCTGAAATGCCACCAGCAGCCTCAGAAGGGATACGAGCAACCTAGTATTGTGCTCACTTCAACAGTAAGCATGGGACCATGGCAGCATAGCCTCACACTTCAGAACTATTAGGCTGGGAAGCCACCTGGCTGCTAGAAGAGTTAATATTTTACCATAATCACCCTTCAAGGTTCTCACCTCCTGGGCCTATTTAAACAAACCATTCAGAACCAGAGCTCTTCAAATCTACACTGGAAAAAGAAGGGTTAAAAAAGCCACAAGGGACAGCGTGACTCCCTTCTTAAACACTCTCCCCACCCCACCAGAGGAGGCCACATAGTCCAGGAGAGTGACCTTTAACTAGCCTACCTAGCCCAAGCTCAGCATGAATGCAATTTACAGACCATTTCAGCTCTCCAGCTTTCTTAACACAAAGAAGAAAAATCAAAACCCAAGCACAATGGAAAAGAAAGAAAGAGAGAGAGAAAATAACCCTGCAGAGCAATCATGTCTGGGGCTGCTCTGATGGCTTTCTGTTCCCTTCCAGGACACAGAAATGACTCCCAGTGTGTTAATTACTCCCATTACCACAAACTCTCCACTAACAAGGGCTAGCTAAAAGGAAGCGTTGGCAGCAGCTGAGCAGTTATTGCTCTGTACCGCCATGCAGGAGAAACCAGACTCCCCCATCTCTGAGCTGGTATAACCAGGAGAGCGATTTCTGCAAAACTCAACAAGCCTTTATTGTAATTCCCATGGCAGTTGCGCGGGAACACTGGCCTTCCCTCAATTCCACCATCGTTGAAAGAGAATGAAGAATACCTGCTTTTCTAAAGACTTTGAAATTCAACAGCTGGAGAGCTCTGAATCATTATCATTTATTTTACTCCTGTAGCTGGTCTGCCTCCATCCCCCGCATCCTCTTCTTTCTGCCACCAAGAAGTCTGGACAGCTCTGTAGAGTTGTTTATTCTACCAGATCCTAATATATCAAATGTAAAGCCAGGAGCTGCACACATCACAGCAGGGAATGTTAGCAGGGAATTCTGTAAATTCACAATGCTGGCATTACTAATAAATGGCAAAACTTCTTCCAGATCCCGTATCTGTCACATACATTGTATTCCCATTTTCTTTTAATAAAAATCAAGTCTTTTAAAAATGTGCTCAACATTACTGAAAATTGATGCTTGAGCATGTCATCAATGCCTGAAAATGAAGCTGCTTCGAAGAAGATTCCTCCTAAAACCAACAGTCTAGAATGGGCTTACTTTTCTCCCCAAACATTTGATACTGCAGAGACAGGCTAGTATTAGACACTCCTCAGAGGAGAGACACAGTTGGAGTGTGGGGGGCTGCCAACTTTGAAGCAAGAAGAGGAAAAAGTCACTGTTGAACTGCTTTATCAGCTACTTAACATTATGAAAAGGTACAGAGCATAAAAAGCAACAACAAAATAAAACTAATGGCTAGCACAACCTATAATGCCTTGCTCTTCCTAGCTGTCTATCCATCTGCTTCTTTCTTTCACATATATTAAGTTCTTCTTGAGCAAGAACAGTTTTTCTGTTTGACAGAACCTAGCACAACACAGTCAAGAACAGATCTCCCAGGCCCTGCTCACGTACACATTAATAATTGTGATTTTCTGTACTTGAACTAGCACTAAAAAGCCTCTATATTCCAGCTGGCACATAGTAGTTCCTTTAAAAAAAATAATAATTTAAAAGGAACAAAAAAAAAAAAGCATAAAAGGATTATCAGATAGACTAGAACAAGAACAAAGGTTAAATTCATTCTTTCCTTCACTCACAGATCACAGTTAATTCACACTTTGCTCAACACATTTTTACACTCCTGAACCTGATTTCCAGTAAGTCAGAAAAGTTTGCATTTTTTTAAAATGTCATGCTAGTGTATTACGGATAGGGGAGACAGATGCAATCAGTTTGGTTATTTTACTAAAAACTTAACATGCATAGAGGGGGGGAACGCTGCACCTGGCCAGACTTCCCTGTCATTAGTACGGCCAGTAATTCATTGAGGCCGTTCCCTGTAGTCTGCTGGCTCATGGGAAGATAAGCAGCATCCACTTAAAAAGGGAATAAAGGGCCCATGGACATCTGGAAATTTACAGATTTTCCCATTATGTAATATGTAGCACTCTCAATGTTTTATTGCAACTTCAGAATGTCATGCTTCCTACAAAGCAAACCCAAACACCCAAACATAACAAACAGGCATGGTAAGCTCTTCATAGTGCAGGGAACACTCAGCTCAGTTCCTAAGCTCCATACCCAGCTGATGTCTTGTTGAAAGACCAAATGGCAATGCCTTTCAGGGAGCCCAGCTAAATCGGAATTGAAGTGTGGGGGATCCATGTTCACACAGGTCTCCCAGTGACTGATGTTGACCAGCACGAGAGAGCAAAGACGTTGGCGACCTGGTCAGCACTCTAAAAGTCTACAGCCACTGTGAGATGAGGTGTCTGCTTTCTGAACAACATTCCTCCCTTACCACTAGCTCCAGAAACATGTTGCTTTTTGTGGGTATATACACAACAGCAGGCTAGGATTTCCCTGCCATGGGAAATCACTTCATTCTTTCAGCTCTCTGCTCTTTTCGTCTTCTGGTATACAAAATTCCTGCCAAAATTCACTCCACCCCATTTCCCTCCCCACTTCTACCTAAGGGTTATTGGGGGGACATGGCGAGAAGTTATGCATGGATGGGTTTCTCAGTTCTAGCGTTCTGGGGGATGGAAGTGGAAATCTTTGCCAAGATAGACTGCTAGCAAAAATCTTTAAGCGTCAGTGTCTTGGCTGGAAAAGGATAATACTTTAAATGGCTCAGGATATTGAAAACTTTCCAGATCATGAAGGAAATGGCTTGTAGCTTTGCACGACAGGGGCCAGTTTCTAAACTAACCAGCAATTATGGGACAGATAAGAAATACGCTAGGCACACTGTACTTGCAAGGCCTCATTTCAGCCTGGTCTGTGCCTGCAGCGCTACATGGTGACCTGTCAGCGTGCACCAAGCAATCCTCCGCCTAACCCAGACATCCTGCTGGCAAGGCTGGAATAACAAACCTGCCGCTCTGCCACAGCAGTGGCCTCACAACCAAGGACTGAGACAGCTCTGGTAAAGGCTACCTAGGCTCCCAAGCCCTAGGGACCCTTAAAGCAGAAATACAACGGTCATGGCAGAATCTCATTTGAAAGGAAGGCTGTTGATCCAGACAAATGTAGGCCTAATAGCCCTGTGAGCCCAAGAGCCCAGAGACTGGGAGGAATTATACATAGGACAGGGGTTTTGTACTGGTTTTTAATTCACGTACATCTTCCTGGATTGTATTTCTGAGGTTCACACTATTTTGCCCTATAAGTTTTCTCTCTAGTTATGCCTTTTCCTCAGAGACCTGCTACCGTGAAATGTAGAAACAAATATTAAGATGTGCAAAACAAAAGGATTTTTACAAATTCAAGTATAAAGGATTAGTCTGCTTATTTTGAGGCAAACGTTAGCTAAAACAAGAAGTCCAGAGAGCACGTCCTGGGCTGTCAGAAGTACTTGGCCATGACTGCAGGAAAGTGGGGGGAGAGCAAAATTGCCCAATACATTTTAAAATGAACCTGGATAAAAACACTAGGAAATAGTGTAACAGGGAATAACCATTCACCACCTGAGAAACAGAGTGGGGGCACTGCACCAGCACCCTTCTACTCTCTCCCTGTATCAAAGCTGATTGCTGAAAACCCCAAACCAGGCAGCAGTGTACCAGGACCACAGATTCGGGAAGCAAAGCCTGTCAGCCAGCTTAATACCTCACATGAGCCCAGAGGAAAAAAAAAGCTAACTAGCAGCATTATGGGAGTTAACGCCTTTAGAAATTATTTCAAATTTTCTAATGGAGTGTTTTAACAGCACTGGAGAAGACATGCCTCTTTATTTAAGCAATAGTTGCTACATACTGATAAATCAATCACACTTGGTAGATTTAGAAAGACCTAGAAGATATATATTCTCCTGCAAATGTTCCTTTAAAAGTCAAATGGTCTTTTAAAGAGCCTCCAGCCTTGGGACTCACAGTGCAGTGCCCTGGAAGACAATTGACATTCTGAGTGACTGGGCTGCGAATTCAAAATCCCAACTCGACCTGCTCAAGTCGGGATTCAAACTCACATATTTTAAAAATAGGAAGGAAAAAAAGAGAGAGCAGGGAAAAGACTTAAATTCCTGCAGCTCCCCAGAACAGAATCTCTCAGGGTACAGATGTGATAGCAGGTCAAGGGATATCTCTGCACAGTATCTGCATGGGACCTCTTTGGTGCTTTGCCATACTACATACAAATTTCCATATGGTTAGCAATACATCTGACAAAGGACAACTGTTTGCTATGAAAGCCAAAAAATACTTATATTGAGGCATTTTCTGTTTTTAATTAAAAAATGAAACATTCTAATTTACCTGGCTTTGGTTATAGGAACTTCCAGTCATTATTTGCTGTCTCTTTTTATTTCTTCTGGGAAAGGAGCATAGAATAGGAAAACTGGGAAAACTGAGACTGCTATATAAATAGCTTCATTCCTAGCAATTGCATAACTTTTCATTTCAAATCAATTTTAAATGTATTTCCTTCCCTTTCAACAAATACCTGAACATTCTGAATAATATATCCTTTCTGCTAACATTGTTTTTACAGTCTGAAAAGCCATTATTTTGACAAATACATTATGAGCAGTTCTTGCTCACAGCACCCACTTTTTCCCCTTCATACCAAGCCCTGCGCTCAGATCAGCATCTGGCTGGAAAGTTCTGCATGGCTCCAGAGATCAGTGATGAGGCAGTGATGGGTCTTGCTCCTCTTTGGCACCAATTTTCATCTCCTTCATCCACATAAAGCTTTTGCTAGCTGATAGCAAACCGGAAGCCAATGAGAAATGCTGCAGTATTAGCTCCAGTTTCTAAATTAAATACCACAAACCCGCTCACCAGGAGCAACGATGATTCTTCTACTGTCCACCAGTAAGACAAGCAAGGAAAGAACAAACAGTAAAACTCCTCTCTACGCCTAAGGAGGCACTGCCTAGGATATCGCTAAAACACGTGGGTGGAAAAAAAAAGAAATCACTAGTGAAAGCACTCATTCCTGGGTAGACTGAGCACTCCAGTCTCCCACCCCACACCTGTCATGAGTACAAAAATAAGTCTAGAAGAAATGGAGGGAAAAGCTTTTCTAATCAACACTTAAAAGGAAGGTACCTGAAGTGCTCGTAATAACCAGGCAAACTTCTGTTTCCAAATTGTATTGAGTAACTGAGATTTAGAAGTAACTAAGGAAAATGATTACTTGGTACTACAGGCAACAGATGGTTCCTGCAACCTGCCAGTTGCCAGATTCTAGGCCAAACTTCTCCCCTGTGTAACTTCATCACACATTAATTTAACTCATTTTATCTACGGTACCTAGTCATCGGCTGCCAATGTTTTGCTGCTCAGTAGTTCCTCATGCAGTAAGATTCATGTTCTAGCAGTCAGGGTACATGCATGAGTCAAAAGAAGAAGGCTCATGACCTGTTTGTGCGGCCTTAGGCAAAGTGCGGTTTCAGGGGATATAGCAAGGACTACAGCAGCTATCTTGTAAAGTTTAATTAGTGATTGTAAAGTGCTCGACCCACTCAAAAGACAAGCTAACATAAGAGCAACCTATCCTCCTTCATGACATTAATAGTCTGCTTTCAAATTAAGCAAGGGAAGAAGCATCTATAAAACGTAGCAGATTTTCTTGTGTTACTCCTCCTGACTTGGTCCCAAAGAGGCACAGGTTTACTCAGCAGGGAGGGCAGTGGTGAGGAGAGGGGAAGCCTTCATCTGCCTCAACTCCTGACCCCACCTCCAGCTGCCCTCTCACTCCACCAGCACTAGACAGCTTTTCACAGCACAACAACCGAACCAGTCATGGAGAGCTGACATGGTCTGCACCTCCCCAGGGACTGCCATGCCCAGTCATATGACACCTCCCTCCTGTGATACAACAGGGGAAACCGGGGCACTCAACTTCCCCATTTAAATACAAATCAAGTGAATCTGTACACTGGCCGCTCAGGGTTTTAAATGGGAATCACAGCCCACGGTTTATGCGCTGCTCAGTCAGGAGACCCTTCTTTTTCCCCCAAACCTCCCTAAGGGCTCCAAAAACAGGCAGGCGACCATGTGGGGAAAAAATGGGTACATTTAACTCCATTTTTCGCCAGTGGTCATCTAAACCATCTGAAAGGCTCAGAGGAAGAGAAAGGTGTAAAGTCAGGCAGGCTTCTTGCATGCACAGCTAAGTACAACTAGTTAAGTTTGCTTTATAGACTCCTGCATGTTTTTCCACTTTTCTGGGGCTTTTAAAAGTCGAAAATAAAAGCAAGTTAAAAAAGACATGCATCTAACAGGAGAAAATCCCTCTATGCATTTAATTAAGATCTAAATAAAGGAAAAAAACTACAAAGTGCATGCCTGTGTATTTGTTAACCTTATGAGAAAATACAAGGTTTTAGCTATTTAATTATAAGCATTGTTTTTTTTAAAAAAAAAAAAAAAAGAAAAGCTGCTTTCAAAGCAGCCAGTTTTCAAACATGTGCAATGTGTACTACTACAAAAAGTCGAACTGCCTCCACAGTTTACAGGAAAGGGAAGACATACATCACTGTAAACTGCTTTTACAGAATCCCAAACGTAGGATTTCCTACAGAATTAAATGAAAAGGGGAAAGGATATGGAAAACCCATCAGTCTACTGCGGTCTTCCAATTACCTCACAAATACAGGCTAGAAGTAGTCACCTGTTAAAAAATACATGTCGATAAAAGGTATACAGTTACTCTGCAGTACTGAGCCAGTCTGTTGTCTTGGACTACACATCACTGTTGGCTTTCTGTCTGATGTCTCCCATGAGAATCCTGTACAGCTTCGCTATGACAAACACTGCTCGTCCAGGGTAGCAGAATTAGAGGCATTCAAAGTATATCTCCTAAAATATCCTTCCCCAATAGCTTTTTCCGACTAGTGGGAGAAATTAAGATTGCAACTGTACCAAGCTACACCTGCCATTCACTACACAACTAGTCAATTTTAAACCACAGGACTGCAGGCTGTTTCATGATGATGAAAATAAAGTCTGAGGTAAAAGTACCATAGAGGCAAGAGTGCATGATTGAGCAGAGGAGGAAGGCAATAGTGGTGTTCAGCAGAATATTTGCTATTTAGGTAGATAATAGCAATAAAGTCAGAAAAATTATTTAAGCAGCACTGCTGGGGAAAACAAAACAAAACAAAACAACAAAAAACCACCAAACCACAACACACTGATACAATTGATTTCACAGACTTTAAGGACAAACTTCCCTTAATCTTCACACCCATAAAAGCTAAGAATCCCAAAACCTACAGGGACATCTTCCTCTCCAGACATCCCCAACAGATTCTGCAACACTAGGCTGAGAAGATTCTCCTGTTGAAGGTTTTTTCCAAAACACCACCTAGATACTGATGCCTCTAGCCACCCCAGCAAGTGCACATCCTCTTTCAGTACTTTCACACTCAAAACACAAGACCCTGAACACTGGAATCAGCCTCTCTTTATTGCAGTAACTTTGCATTAAAAGGGGCTAGTGTGTGCTCCCTCCTCTCCTCCTCACCAGATTCTTGCTTCAGTGCCATCTCATACCACCCACTGCCAGAGTGGAAGTCTGCCTCCTGCTCAGTCATTTTACATCTTGCTTCTCAACACCTAAACACACATTCACACGCTTTTATTGAAGCCACCCCTCTCTTCTCCACTTCAGTCTTGGCCAGGAACGGCAGGCCACATCCCCCTTCTCCAGACCACTGTGGCTTTTACAGCACTCCCTGCCAAAGCCCTCTTCTCACAAGTTGAGGAGTCCCAGTCCTTCCACACCTCTCCACAGAGATATCACTGAGGGTCTGGTGAACTTTTTCCATATTTCTTCTAGGTGGGATGACCAGAATTGCATGGAGCTAGTAATTGTATCATACTGAGTTGGGATCTTGACGGGTTTTATAACACAAAAAGAAACCCAATTAATTTAGAATAGGAGACGTCCAAAGAAAACCCAAGGTACCCCAGCATACCACTCACTCTAACCTGCAGTCCCTACCAACCTGGGTTGTCATCTCAGAGGTATTCAAGTGCGTAACACTAAGCAATGTGATTAGAATTGATCCAGTGAGTCCCCTATCTTGCCCCAAGGGAACAATTACACTATGTTTAAAGGATGAAATTAAAGCACTTCATTCTGAACCAGAGATCCACAGGTAAAAAGCCATGATCCCATCCTTGTACTAAACCTCCCAGCCACAAAGTATTTGTCTGTACATATTGTATAATAGTTGTTTACCTATATTGCTAGTCTGCTGCAAAGATGACTGGTCATACTGATGAAATCTCAAGAACAGCAAAAACCAAAATACCCAGTGGTACAGGTGGGAGCTAAGCTAAGGGGATGGGCCTGCAATGTAAATCATACACGTTTTCCACAGTTACCAAAGAAAACATTCACCAATCCATCCAAGGGGATCAGGTGAGGGTTTTGGTGTGGGAATTTTTTTTTCTATTTTTAGAAAATAGATTAAGTAAGTTTAAGATTTTTCTTTGACCACAAGCTTTCTTGAGCCTGACACAGGGGAATGGAACTACTTTCCACTAGAGAAAGAGCTTTTATTAAAAAAAAAAAATCCTAAGTAAGTGGCAAATAAAAAAAGAGCTAGAGTCCCTGGGACAGTAGGTTTGGGTATGTCAAAGCTACAGCCTCTGTCAGAGAGCAGGGTGGGGAAGAAGGGGTGAGAACAGAATAACATGAGACATATAGTCTCCTGTAAACCAAGCACTTTTACTCATCATGCTGTTAAGCATTTTATTATTTCAGTGACTCCAATATCCCCATTTCAAGCTCCCCGGTTGGTGCTTTTCCATTATCAAGACCTGTCCACAATACCAATGGCCCAGAAAAGAAATTAGTTGCTTCCCTTTTTTAAGAGCTGTGTTTGACTTTAATTACATTTATACTTGCTTGGGAAATCAGACTTCACTCTCAAGAGGGTTAAAAAGGGGAAAGGGAAGGGGAGAAAAAAAGACATGGAGAGAAAGAAACAGAAAAAGGAGAGAAAAAGGTAAGTTGGATGAATCCAATTAAAAGTTTCTAAGCTCCTATCCCTGAAGTTTCAGCCAAAGCCACTACTTAGTAATATGGGAGAGTGTGTTTTTTAATTATTTTTTAAGTTTTCTTTTATCGGTCATCTATTCAGAAAATTGCCAACATTATTCTTCAAGCAGACATGGTTATCAATCATTAGAAAATGCTTTTATCTGGAGCTGCAAGAAATTGAAGTCTTTCCAAGATGAACTTAATGCAGATGGGTGGTAGTTCAAGGGAGAGAAAAAAAAGAAGTGAACTTGGGTAAAGTCTGGTTACCTTTCTTCCATGAGGGTTATTACTCAAGAATGAAAAAACAAAGTGCTGCATTTACAGTGCACAATCAGAGAAGATTCTGCAGAATTGGGTAAGAAGCAGTTCTAACAAAGACTGGTCCATGAAAAATGCTTTTGCTTTTTTCACTTTTTACTTTTGCCTTTTATGCCTGAGTTTCTCAGTAACACACCGTATTGCTTGTCCAAGCTGTAGATACAAGTGCCAAAATATTTATTCCTAGTTGGCTATTCTAGAGCTGCTGATCAGCACTCAGCAGCATGGTCAAACCTTCATCTTCCATTCATTTCTCCCTCTCCTGTACTCCCCTCTTCCTCTCCTCACAGCCTTTCATTCCTCTACCCTTACCCCTCCTCATTCCATTTTAATCAAGGTTCTTTCCTAATTAAAACAAACAAATATGAGGAAGCAATTAACGTCTTGAAGGAAGCAGATGGTGGAATAGTGCCATTTCGTTATTGCATTAAGCCTTAACTTGCTATCTCTTCAAACTTTCTGCACTTTAATTAAGCGCTGTTACAGGCAAGTTCAATGGGCTCTAGAGTAGGGTTTATCCAATTAGCTCCTGAAAAGCTGATGGTGTACAGTAGCAGGCTGAGCATGCTGTGCAGTATGCAGCTAGGAAGAACAACCCCAGGGCCAACAGGGACTAAGAACTTCCCTCACACGTGCAGCAGGTGGGAAAAGGAACAAGAGGGAATCGAATATCAGTGATGTGGCAGAAATATAAACTAGCCCTGCCTGACCATGTTCTGACAGAAATTTTTCACTGCCCGTGTCACAGGACTCAATGATCACGAATTCTATGGGCACACATTTTAAGGGGCCATGGTGACTTTCAATGTCTATGCCACCTTTCCAGAGAGAGGGCAGAGTAAAGAAGATCTCAAACACTGGTCAGAGAAATTATCGACAGCTTTTAGGCTCATTTATCACCCTACCATCTCCATCATTCCCTCCACTTCAATTCTCGGCTTCCATTATACCCCCAGATACAATGGGCCAACAAAGAACTGGGAATTAAAGAGCTTGAATCATCTAAAAAAATACACCCAGAAACAGAGAGATTCTTATTTTTTTCCCCCTCATGTTTCTCTTTGCAGTCAGCCTGGCATTGCTGAACATAGGCCTCTGCAGGTGAAGTAAGCATTGAAAAGCAGTTGTGTCAGCCAGGATCAACCTCTCACTTGGCTCCACATACACATGCCAGAAACGTGGGCAATCAAAAGATGCAGTGATCCAATCTACCTCTGCCCTACCACATTCTGGCAGATGATCCATTACTATTCAACACCAGAGAGATGAGTGTCTCTGAATCCTACTTGCAAACATCTAAGAGGGAAAAAACCACCGAGCATGACTCAGATGGACACAGCCCTATAGATCCCAAGCTTCTCTGCACAGAAACATCTCTATTCTCTACACCCATATGAGGAAAAATATACTACATCCATTTTATACATAGGAATGCGAGTCACAGACAATTTTTTGTGATTCCCAGTGTCACACAGAGACTGTGTGGAAGAAACACTTTTCTGTTTCTATCAACCACAAAGATCACCTTTTTTGTATAACCAAGGTTGGAATATGACTCATGGAAGAATCACAAATTACGAAGCCAGAGAACATCCCTGGGGGTCATCTGGTCTGAGAACTTCTTTGAATTAATTTCCAATTGAAGCAGGGGGAAAAAATAATCCAATCCTGTCTTAAAGATTTCTATTAATGGAGAGTTCATCATAACTCCTTGAACATTTTTTTCAGGGCCTAATTATCATAGTTGTTAGAGATGGGCACCTTATTTCTAGTCCAAATTTGTCTATTTCAGTTTCTAACCACTTGATCTTGTTATATACCCTTGTCTGCTGAACTGGAAAACCCTCTATTGTAAAAGCCCCTCTTATTCTCTTAACAATATAAGACAATATGCAACACACATTTGCTGAGGGATGAGACTCGTATCGTAGTGTCCTGGCATCTCTTCATTCATCAGTTTCAAACTTGAGCAAGGAAAACATCAAACACAATACTAAGATATGCAACCACAGCATGCTATAAATAACAATGGTTTTCTTGCAGATCTCTTCTTTTACAGTTGTGCCATATATAATGCAAATGTATTTATTCTGTTGAGTATTTAACTGTGTAAAATTCAGAGATTATGAACATCCACTTCCCACTATAACCATTATTTAGCCCCAAGTACAGATGTAAGATTTTGTGTTTTCCTGTGGATTTTATCATAATTGTGGCTTAAACACACCACACGGAGAAGAGCATTTAGTAGTGTTACGGGAACAGAAACTCTCATTTCCTGACTTTGGGTACTTAAATTCTCCCTTATATTATCACACTATAGGGTGGTATGCACACACAATAGGATTATATAATCATAGATTCATAGAATCATTTAGGTTGAAAAAGACCTGTAAGATCATTGAGTCCAACCATTAACCTAACACTGTCAAGTCCACCGCTAACCCATGTCCTTAAGTGCCACATCTACACATCTTTTAAATACCTCCAGGGATGGTGACTCAACCACTTCCCTGGGCAGCCTGTTCTAATGCTTGACAACCCTCTCAGTGAAGGAATTTTTCCTAATATCCAATCTAAACCTCCCCTGGTGCAACTTGAGGCCATTTCTTCTTGTTCTATCACTTATTACTCAGGAGAAGAGACTGACACCCACCTTACTACAACCTCCTTTCAGGTAGTTATAGAGAGCAGTATGGTCTCCCCTGAGCCTCCTTTCTCTCCAGACTAAACAGCCCCAGTTCCCTCAGCCGCTCCTCATAAGACTTGTGCTCTAGACCCTTCACCAGCTTCACTGCCCTTCTTTGGACAAGCTCCAGCACCTCAATGTCTTTCTTGTAGTGCAGGCCTCAAAACTAAACACAGTATTTGAGGTACGGCCTCATCAGTGCCAAGTACAGGGGGACAATCACTTCCCTAGTCCTGCTGACGACACTATTTCTGATACAAGCCAGGATGCTGTTGGCCTTCTTGGCCACCTGGACACACTGCCAACTCATATTCAGACAGCTGTCAACCAACACCCCCAGGTCCTTTTCCACCAGGCAGCTTTCCAGCAACTCTTCCCCAAGCCTGTAGCATTGCATGGGGTTGTTGTGACCCAAGTGCAGGACCCAGCACTGAGCCTTGTTGAATCTCATACAGTTGGCCTTGGCCCATCGCTCCAGCCTGTCCAGATCCCTCTCTAGAGCCTCCCTACCCTCAAGCAGGTCCACACTCCTGTCCAACTTGGTGTCGTCTACAAGCTCACTGAGGGTGCACTCGATCCCCTCGTCCAGATCATTGATAAAGATATTAAACAGATCTGGCCCCAATAGAGAGCCCTGGGGAACACCACTTCTGACCAGCCACTAGCTGGACTTAACTCCATTCACCACCACTCTTTGGGCTCAGCCATCCAGCCAGTTTTTTTTACCCAGCAAAAAGTACACCTGTCCAAGCCAGGAGCAGCCAGTTTCTCCAGGAGAACACTGAGGGAAACAGTATCAAAGGCTTTACTAAAGTCTAGGTAGACAACATCCTCAGCTTTTCCCTCATCCACTAAGCAGGTCACCTTGTCATAAAAGGAGAGCAGGTTTGTCAAGCAGGACCTGCCTTTCATAAACCCATGCTGACTGGGCCTGATCACCTGTTTGTCCTGTATGTGCTGTGTGATGGCACTCAATATGATCTGCTCCATAACCTTCCCCAGCACCAAGGTCAGGCTGACAGGTCTGTAGTTCCCTGGATCCTCCTTCCAGCCCTTCTTGTAGATGGGCATCACATTTGCGAACCTCCAGTCAACTGGGACCTCCCCGGTTAGCCAGGACTGCTGATAAATGATGGAAAGCTGCTTGGTGAGCACTTCCACCAGCTCCTTCAGTACCCTTGGGTGGATCCCATGTGGTCTCATAGACTTGTGTGTGTCTAAGTGGTGTAGCAGGTCGCTAACTATTTCTCCTTGGATTATGGGGGCTTCATTCTCATAATATTAATTCTTCATTATCAACACAAGATTCAAATAGTTTGATATGTATAAGTAATCTCACACTAGAAGTGCATTTATATGTAACCATTTCACATTTATCTTTATTTAAGGCATGTTCAGGTTCATATGTGAAGTATTACATACAACTATACCATGTTCTCAAAAAGCAGATGTGTTCATATCCACCTACGATCAAAAAAAGTGTTACCTTCAAATATGCTAAAGGAGGACCTATTTTGTATGAAGTGTATTGTCTATCTGATTATTTGACCTCATAAACCAATCTGGCCATGCAATTATATTAGGTAGACATAGATGCACCAATAGGAGGCAGTGCCATGCTGGCTTCTGAATTAAATCTGATTTACCCAGCCACACCTTATTCCCAACCTATGGAGCTGAGGAAATTCCACCAACATGTCTGGAGCAAGAGTTGAGTCCATGTTGCCACAAGGTTCAACATCCATCATCCATGCCATGAAAATCAGATCCTTCTGCTTTGTGAACACCACATGAACTAAAACAGTTTGTACAGAGATTTAAAACACAAGGGTTCCGTGCTGAGTCCTGACAGGTGGATCTGCATATAAACCTAGCAATGAGTTGTCTTACAGCAGTACCCAGAGGCCCTAACACATCTGAGGCTTGCCTCCAGCCATCATGCCAGACATTGCTTAGACCTGTTCTGAAACAGCACATGCTGTTCTGATCACCTGTGTTCACAAAGGAGGAAGCCAAACTAAGCAAGTTTCAAGAAAGCCTCCAACGATGAACCAGACAATCCAGAGCCTATTTCACAAGAAGAGACTAAGAAAACATAGCACCTTTAGCCTAACAAGATGAAGCCAAGAGAAATGACTAATGTTTATAAATACTTTGGGGACAAGGAAGAAGAGAGATTTAAGCTGAAGAGCAATACTGGCACCAGAACAAAGGTGCATAAACTGACTATAAGTAAGTGTATACTAGGAATTAAAATAGCGTTTCTAACAATCAGCAGACTGAAGATCTGAAATAGGCATCCATGCAGAAAAGAAGCAGACATCACAAAACTCATGGGTTTTATTTTCTTTAGAAGATATATAGCTGCATGTCATAGGACTCAGGAGGCCCTTTGCAGTCCTGTGTCCCTACCCTGATCAAGGTAAATATTGTAAAAAACACATGAGAAGGCACAGTTTGAGCCCTAAGGGGCCAACAAATATTAGAAAACTGAAGGACGGTGGGGGAGAGAAACTGTCCCCAGCGTACTGTTCCCAAGAATGTTTTAAGTTTCCAAAATAGCTTCACTGTATATGAGCATACGCTGTAGGTCATACAGCTTCCCCCATTATGCAGGCAATTGGAGTAGATCATTATAATGGCCACTTCTGGCCTTAAAATCCATGGATCACAAGGCAAGGTAAAAATTATACAAGCATCAACAGAAAACCTGAAATTCTACTCCCATTCATTCAGCACGTAGAACCTGACAGCTGATTCGAATCTCAAATATTTTCCTAGCCAGGAAACACAGCCTGACCTAGGACTCATGCAAAGGTGAAACGTAAACTCCAAAACATTTGATCTGTATTTGGTAAGAGCCCAGGAACACCTTCACAGCACTCATTTTTGCATTTCTTTGTCATCATTTAACATGAGCTGGAGAAACGTTGGTCCCTAGATAAAAGAATACACCACTTGAAGTCAAACGTGCAAAGTAAATATAGTAAACATAGTTTAACATGAGGTTAAGGGGCAAAAAGCACTTATCCTAAGAAAGCATGAACAGACTGCATAGATGCAGTCTTTCAGACAACTTTCAAAGCAAAATCACTAAAATGACTTTTAGAAGCCTTTCTACAGGAACAGGCAAGTCACAATCTGTGCCTCACCCACATTTCACCTCCTGCGACTATCCATCTTACCAACTGCCCTCTGCATGTTCAGCCAGCATGCTCTTCAACCAGTCAGCCCTGCTGCCCAACTCCAGGGACAAAATACATTGAATCCCTTAAAAAACAAGAGTACATTGAGCTTCCTTGAGAAAACACCCTCAGAGAATTGCAGTCTCTAACATGGACAAAGTGGGCAAAACAATCAGGATGGGCAAGGGCCTGAGCACACATGACATTAATTCAGTACATCTTTCTTTTTGAACTCCCAGATGAAATTCAAACCTTCCTTGCCTAGGGATAACTAAACATTTACCCCATGAGAGAGCAGACTTTACATGTACACAAGTCCTCTACATGGCTGAACAGATGCCAAGTCTGAGAAGAACTTTGGGGATCTTCAGATGAGAGAGAGTATCTAAAACCTGCACAAAACAAATATTTATGGTGTATAAATACACACAGGCACATTCCTCCTCCTCTCTCAACAGAGCAGACTCCCACTACAAAGTGTCTTGCAACATGTCAAACATATTGACAAAACAAGCAGAAGTTAGGCTTTTTTCTCTGCTCCACGTAGTAAGGCCATGTTCTTTATTCCTACTCCTCTGATATTTATCCCTCCCTTTCTTCTCCATCTTCTGCCTCGAGCCAGAGGCTTGTCTGCTGTCTCTTCATATTGGAAACATGCAAGCTTGTTTGGTTTAAAAGGTCAATCACAGCTTGTTTGTACTAAGTCTCTGATGCAAAAATCTCTTACTATAAGCTAGGAAAAATACTGGAGAAGAAACAGTGCTGGATGGAGGAGCATGAGATCTGGGCAACATATCAGGGGCACAGACACACAGTTAAGGCACTGTGCCTTACCAAGACAGAACCCATCAACTGAGGGGTTCACGAGTCTATGTTCTTGGTCAACAGCAAATAATCCAATTTAATTCAGCTCATTACAAGAAAGGCTTACGCCAAATGAGGTTACCTCATATTCGTCATAAGCTAATAGCATCCACAAGGATGGGGACCATCACACCAACTGATGCCTCATACATTAATCTAACGCAATTGATTGTGCATCACAAAATATAACTCCTCAACATCCAGAAAGGGGATAAAACACTAGTTTTGTTTTACAGAAAGGGCATGGATAAAGCTATTAAGGCTGACAGTTCCATGATCATGCATCATGATACAGGCCAGGACATTTTAAAGATGTTCTGTGATTAGTTTGGGGGCTTTTTTTAAATGTATATAAAAAGCTTTAAAAATACAACACAAAATTTTAAAATTTATGTCATCAATAGGATGCTCTATTTAGTTTTCAAAATAAACTGGACAGAGTGTGTGGTGCCACTACTTAATTCTATCCAATCTGGCAATGCTGAACCCTCATAAATTCTCTATAGGTAACAGAGCAATTCAGCAATCAAAAGTTGTCCAAAGCTCAAGAGTGGATCCTATTCCCCACTTGCTTTGCCAATGGTTATATTGTATAGCTACAAACTATCTGCCACATCTTTCAATTAAAAAAGAAAAAAAAAACAAAGGTTCCAGTTGTTTACTCTTTCCCTGGCCTGCCAGGGTATCATTGCAGAAACTTGTATTATTGTGTTGAGAGCCGATGGTACTGCTAAGGCAAGTCCACAAGTATTACTTCTTGGCCTGCATCAGATGCTGTGAGGATGAACATTACCCTCCACCACTGGAGGAGACCCTGAAACCCAGAGCTGGGTACCAGCAGTTAAAAGCCCATCAGGAAACAGAGTAAGTATTCCCTCGTGTCACACACCCCACAAACCACATTATATCCACATTTCTGTGCTCTCTGTGCTGTAAGCCATGGAATTCATTAGCTCTTTCTTCCTCCCCTCAACTGTTAGAATAAAAAGAATTAAGTTCCTTTTCCACTTTCAGGTCTGCCTCTCTGCCATCTTCCAAAGCAGTAGTTTCCCATGGCATAACCAGCCACCCTGGCCACTCCAGGACTTCAAGTGAAAACCTAGCCAAACCACAACCTCTGTCAATTCAAAGACCTAAACCAGGTTTTGCTTTTAACTGGCTTTAAGAGGGACCTGCTCTTGGTACAATTTCCAACAGTTATTGATGGCCTTTCGTAACTCACTTAAGGACTCCACTCTGCTCTGCCACTTGACAGTTACAAGACCATCAATAACCATGGAAAGTAACATACCCTGAGAGGGGCCAGACCAGAACCTCCTTCTTCAAAATCTTTCTTTACCTAGGTAGTCTGCAGTAAACCACAGCACTGAGAAGCTTCAGCTGACACCCACACACCAGTGAGGAGCAGCACTCCTCTTCTGTAAGTCAGCATGTTCACTCTAAAAGAGAAAAAAATTTCACAAGAAAAATACTACTGTATCATTTTTCTTCTGTGTGAAAAAGTGCAAGTCCCTGTCCTGTATAATCAGAGACAGCCTTAGAGCAAACACCCACATAGTACCCTGCTGCTATTCATTAATCGCTCCAGCAGCTAGCAATGAAATCCCCAGAGAAATTTTATAGCCTTTCTGTAACTCTACACGTCTGCTTGAAGGGACCCCAAACAGACACACACACAGACACACAGACACCCATCGCATACTACCAGATGTTTGAGAGCTTGCTCCCTGTGGAATATCAGAGAGGTGCACACATACCTGCTCCCACAAGAGACAAGAAGTAGAAAACCAGTGACCTCCATTTACTCACAGCACATGGTGAAATACAACTGTATGAACCCTACCAGCCTGCAGAGGGTATTGATATAGTTATCGCACAACACGTCTTGGGAAATTCCAGTGAGGTATATGACATTCGAGGAGAAATGCTTCAGGAGCTAAATATCAGCCTCTAAGAGCAAAGCAGCCAAGAGGGTGTGAAGAAACAAAGCAGAGATGTTCATTACTCCATCAAGACAACAGGATAAGCCAGAAGTCACGGTTGCAGCAGATGACAGATCCTCCCTCAATTACTGTTGTTCTTCTCAGACACACACAGTTCTAATGAAGAGAGTCTAAATTTTGTTGGGGTGATAAACATTATCCAAAGATTTAGGGGAAATTAAGTAATATTCAGTTCTACTGAAGTCAGAAGCAATTTTCATTGGCTTCAGTAAGGCTAGAAAGTACTTTTTTATCCTAAGTTTTTTATTAGATGCTTAAGGCAGGGGATATTTTATAATCAAAGATGCCAACAAGCCCTGAAGATAGAATTCTGAGCTGCTTTTTTTTCCTGAAGTTTAACCTGGACATTTCCGAAAGACGTGAACTTCCTCTGTTCTGCTGAGATTTGGAGCACCAGACAAAGCCTCAAGGATGCCTACCTCACGGCGGATGCAAACTGCCACAGAAACTCGCACATTTCACTTCCAGTCCAACATCCTCCTGTTCTGATTCAGATCAACCCTCTGCGTCCTGTTTCAGAAACTGCAATTGTAGATAAAGACATAAAACCTGGTTAACTCTATTAACTTTACAACATCATGTCATGAAATGTCGTCTCAGTTTCCACTGCTGTCAATTTATGCCACAGCCCTTCTGGCCTGGGTTCCTCTTGCTCTTTCCTTTCAGAAGTGCACTGCAGGCTGCAGCTTATTGAGCTACCCACCTTACCTGTGCACATGCACTCTAGAACAATATGAATATTACATGGAGCAGCATTTGCAGCAAAGCATATATTAAGTTCTATATTTTTAATGCCACTTTTAGTATGCCTATAAAAAGACTCTATGCAAAAGACTGGATTATGGGTTTTTGTGCTGTATGGGAATAGGGTACAAGTGAGAGACATGGCAAACAGCAATGCTCCCATCCAGGTGCAGCAGCCTTTGGCAACCAGCGTGTGGATGCGATTTTCAGAGAATGCTGTAAAACTTACCCTTCTACAAGCACCACAGCTAGTCAAGCCCCTAGGATTTTTACATCTCAGGAGGTTTCCAATGGGGTATCATATTAGAAGTGCTGGTGAATGCCATCCCTTGCAGTGAGTGGATTACATGCTGATCTTCAATTTCTCTGTAACCACTCAAAAATGTGACATCTTTACATCTCATTGTGTGTCCTCCTACAGCTCATATTAGAGAGGCAGAAGGAAGAGGAATGCCTGCCAGACACTTTTAACAAAATTTGATGATATTTGGAGCCTTCTCTCATATTTGTCCTTACTTCTCTCAAACTAAATTAGGGCACAAGGAACAATTACAGCTTCACAAGTGTCTTACCTTTCTCTGCATTACCCCTGTAACTGTACTTCAGTTCTGGCCTGAAGAGACTTCCCCAGCAGCAAAAGAACATTTAACCTCCATGATCCTTGCAACTTTTGGTTTCCTTGAGATAGCGAATGTACAAAACAAGCAGGACTGGGAGCACTTTAAAGCATGGATAGCTGAGATTACTGCAAGGCTTTTTTTTTTCCCTGGCATGACATGCCAAGAGCAACATTGCTATAAGACAGGGTTTCCTAGCACCACTTCTGCCAAATAACAGAGAAACTTACCTGGGAATTAGGTCATTAAAACAGAGGGCCTGACTCACAATGAGAGATGGATCGATAAGTGACCTTTGACAGGTTGGAGCCACTGATCAATGATTACTTTTTTATTAAATGATTCTTTTCCTGTGCCAGCAGGGACTCCTTCCCTCATACACAGCATTAACATTAACCTTTGCTGCACAAGGATTAAAGGAAATGACACCACAGAGGACTGTCAAGGAAGGAGCAAGCAGTAGGAGAAAAGGCAAAACAGAAGCTCAGCCCAAAGAAACACACTCATTCCCTCTACTTAGAGGGTTGCTCATGCTGCCCAATTTCACTATCACTACTCCACCCTCCTTTATTTGTTGTACATAAACACTGGCCTGAGAAAGAAGGCAGCTCTCAATATGATTAAAAAGGCTGGGAAATGAGGGATACCCAGTGAAGGCAGATGGGGCAAGGTGGCACACAACATCGCCATAACGTAAATAAATTAGCCACAGCACCACAGTGAAAATCAGGGTCTACAATTCAAAAGGAAGCTGTGCTGATCCATGGCCTCCAGGCCCTTAACTGATGGTAGACACAACCTGAAGCCTTTCTACTTCACTGTCTGGCTCCATCCCAAAACACTTCTGCTTCTATCCATGCCAACCTGTTTTACTTCAAACCATTTGCTTCTCCTGAGTGAACCTCATCAGTCACACCAATCTGCAAGAACTATTTTGTGAGATGGGGAGAAAAGCCCCTTAGGGAAAAAGCACAGCTCATCAAATGTGTTGTGCTTGGGACTTGGGTTCAATCTTAACCTTGGTCTCCTGGGGTGACCCTGTACACTAATCAAGTCTGCCCTTTGGCACTGTGCCCACTGCAGAAAGACCAGGTGGAAAAAGTTTGTAAAACTTTGAACAGATGAAAGACTGCAAGCATGACACAGGAACATGAAAAACACCAGCAGATGGCAGGGAAGCAGCTTCCTTCTGCTTTTGAGGGTGGCAGGTTCCAGTGTGACTTTTACTATGAAGGCTCTGCGGGCTTCTCCATATACTTCTTTAGATGATATATCTCACAGAAACTGAAGGGAAGATCATATGTTTTCTTCTCACACCGTCCAACTTCATTATTCCCAGTAAATGTTGCACCATAGTCCCCAGTGAAGCAAAATGTCTTTGTCTTGGTCCAGTGCCAAGAAACCAAGTGTCATTTGAGCCTTGGATGAGGAGAAGAACATACTACAGGCAGTGCAGCCCTCAGCAAAAGGAAACATTTGGCTAAAGAGAGAAACATGGAAACCAGAGAACAATATGACAAGAAGAATCTAGTCCAACTTCACTTCATACGTCTTGCATGTGTATAATTCACCACCATATATTTCAACTGCTGACACCCAAGGAGAGCTCAGATGAATCCAAAGTGTCAAACAGGAAACATGCTCGGCTGAAGTCCACCTCGTGTAGCCATTACCAATGCAAAAGCAGCTGCACTGCTGGCAAAAAGGCATACCCTGTTCCTTCTCCTCTGGGATGGTCAGTTTTAATTCTTGAAGCCACCAGTTTGATGTGTGAACCAGTAACTCTACATGAACCCTCCCTGTCAGAAGACAGTAAATGCCTGCTATCTCCAGAAAGGAGACCCTTACTGCCCTCGTTGCTTCATGCTGTTTTTTGTTGATGCAGAAGGAAAGGCAGTATGGAAAAAAATGGATAGGAAGGGGATGAAAACAAACCATGCTGACTAAATCAGAGGAATAAGACATCAGAGTGCTAATTATTATCAACAAAACAGATCTCAATTGTTAGGGAGAGGTTGGGGAGCCTCACCAACTACTTTGCACAGAAAAATCCCACCAAATATGACAAAGCTCTCTCAGCTGAATAAGGTAGTATGCTCTCAAGTCTTCCCATAGTCTTTCTTTAAGAACACATATCTTGGTCTTGTAGGTGTCATTTCTTTCAACATATTTACATGCTCACTGGAGTATTCAAGGTCTCAATCTGCATGTACGGTGTTCCCTTGCATGCTCAACTTCCTCATCACAGAAGAGAGGGAAAGGATCACAGGTAGATATTTTAAATTTACAGAATTGCTGCACAGACTAAGAAATTGCATCATACACACTATTTCCAAGTCATTCCAATTTTGTACTTCCCTATTATCCTCAGCAGAGTTACTGGGCATCACTCCTTTCCCACTCCCATACCAACTCCTAAAAAGCAAGCCTCTACCTCCTCGTCACAGCCAGCAGGCATTACCAGCCAACATCAGCTCCCCAAGAGACCTTCCACTATTGCACCAAGCAGAGAAAGCTGAGCTCTTCTAAGGGTAAGCAGAAGCCTCTCCTCTCCATCCAAAGAAGCCAGGGATAGATGAGGATACACAATTACAGATTCTAGCCTCAGGCTGGTCATTTGATGGAAGGTGGGTTTTTTTATTCCTAGTTTTAACCAAAGAAAATGTTAACTAGGAACTTCGAAAAGCAGCGGCATCCAGAAGAAAAGTGGTAAGGGCCAGCATGAATCTTCTGGCCAACTCCACAGTTTCCCCCAGAGAAGGAAATGAACCAAGAACAGATGCAGCCAGCCCCAGGAAAGAAGGGCAGGACTGGCTGCAACAGATATCCTACAAGACAGCTGCAGAGACCCACAGTGGGAAATGAAGGAGTAACGCATAATAATGCTACCTGGAGTCCATACCTGGGGGCTGTGCCCACAATATTCTCCCTCGCCAATCCATACATCCCTGATCTGTCCTTCTAGTCACATCAAGTCCTTCCCAGGAACCTGGTCAGACTCTAATATTTGAAGAGTAGATAAGATGAAAGAAGGAACATTATCTCCTTATCCCATACAAACCTGCACTCTCCTCACTTCTTCACAATGTCTCTCCACGTTCTTCATTTCCTGCAGTCCTCTCTGTAGCTGATCCATGTGTTTCTCCTATGAATTATTAGCCTGTCCAATAATTTAAGTGGTCCAAAATGATATGATTCCTCAAACCTTTTCTCCATGGACACGGATTTTGTTATATTAAAAAAAACCAAAAAAAAGGGCAACAAAAAAAAACTGAGTGGGATCAAGGCAGTTCATAATAATTGAATAAAAAATTGTCATCTTCTTCCTTATCAGGCTTTAAAATTTAGAAACTTGCACTTGTTTTTAACAGATCTTACACTAATTTTAAGCACATTTAAAATCAACAACAAAAACCTACAAAGCTTTCTTGCTATTTGTCTTGGATCCTAAAGTAATTTGTCATTGGTAAGTTATATTCCATTAAAGGATACTACCAGCTAAAAAAAAAAATAAATTTCTATTTGAGTACTTTTTTATTTGCTATTGTTACAAGCAACACCTAAGACTAATAGAACTCAAGGATTAGGAGGGAAAATGCCTTTCACCTATATGCTTACTCCATGCATTTGACAGCGTTTTGTGTCAAGTCAGTTTTACTGTTTCTCTTGTAAGCACTCAGATCCCCTGTTAGTTGAGCTGGATTAGACCCATACAAATAGGGAAGGAAAAATACATATGGAAATGTAACTGCAGAAACTCAAATATTAGCAAGTGAGCCCAAGGAGAGCACTTCTTTTTTCAGCTAAGTAAAATGAAGCTTCTGGGCACTCCTTAAACAACACACACACACACTGAAATCCTCTGCCTCAAATAAACACACATTTCCCATCAGACACAAAAACATATTCAACATTCCACAGACAGTGTCAATACTGGCTATGGTCTCTTTTTTCTTATTTCAGTAAAGCATGCAATCTGCTTTTTCCACACACTCTACCCCAGAAACATAAGACACTTATGATTCATTCTGCAACCTACCTCTGCAATCACACACCTAGGGGGAGGCATGTTGAATGTTTTAGGATTGTTTTTACATCAAAGAATAACAATATTAAAAGCATTGCATTTCTTTTGGGATTTTGTTCCTCCTCAAAAGGAGTCTCGTCACTTAATTTTTCCCTTCCGCATTTTCCCCATGCTTCCCTCACGTCCAACCCACTGCCTGGCGTTCTTTCCCTTCCCAGAGATTATCTCCCCTCCCACCTTGCTCCTTCCAGACACCCCCTCCAGTGCTGTCTCCTGGCTCTCCCCTCTCCTTTTCGGTGCCAAGTCAGCCAGGTTCTTGTGCATTTTGTGCAGATGTCAGTTGGGTCAGCACACATGAAGCTCCATTAGATGTACACTTCTTAAATCAGAAAGCTGCCTTCTGCTCTCTTTATTCACTATCTTCACTCAAAAACTTTTTCTCTAGTCCTTCTCCCTCCCAGCCTCCCCTACTTCCCTATATCTTTTTGCCTCACTGAAAACTTGGTACTTTTCTTCATGTTCTTCTCTCTTGCTCTTAAAACTTCCTTTTTCTTACCTATTCTCCACTCACTTCCCTTGGCTTCTTTTGCTATCAGACTATCATCTACACTTAGTCCCAACCATGTCTCCAGTACCTCTGCAGTTAAATCATTTATTAGACTCCTTTAATTTTCCGCATTTCTCATTTGAGTCCTAGCACTGCCAGTTCCCAATCACACGAACACCAAACCCATACCCTGTCTCCTCCTCCTCTCAAATAGCACAGTCTTTCACTGGGAACTGACTGCTCATACAGAAAGCAATTATCAAACCTTTTCACAGGGGTGCATGATGATGTGCCAGTATTAAGAGCGTGGCTTACTAAGAACTGATTGGAAGAGGTAAATGAAGCCTTGATAATCCAGGCTGACTCCATCTGAAGTTCAGACAAAGGTTTGGGCTGACTGTTCTGGGACAACTTATCCCTAGAAATGTAAGAGAAGAAAGATTCATCTGAGACATTTTGGATATGTACAGAGCTAAGTAAGGAATCTGAGAAGTTCCAAGGCAAGAGGAGTCAACTACAGCAGCCAAATACCAGAGAGCATTTACCTCTTCAGAGTTCAAACTCTACACACAGCCAGCAGGCAACTGTGTAAGAAAACTTTCCAACCACTGAAAAGAAGCTAAGAGCAATGAGTCACAGGGGCAGCATTTATGATGCTAAGAGTTTCACCTGGAAAATGAGAGAAGAAAAGGAGAGTAGCACCTGCTCATTAGGCTGACCAATAAGGCACACCAGGGGACACACACATCACAACCCCCAAGTAGTGAGTCAGATGGAGCCTTTCAAAGTCTGACGCATGATGCTTTACATGAAAGTTGCTTGCAGTGACCTGTTGCTCCCACACCTCATAGGAAGGCTGCTTATAGTATCACCTCCAATCTTACAGCAGGTTACACTGTGACATGACATGCTACCCAGTCAGATGCAAAGGTGTGTGGGAGGGTGGCAGAGGAGGTGGCAGGCAGAGAAGTGAACCAACATACAGGCAGCTGTGATTGAAAACTCTGAAAGCCTAAGGTCTCTGCAAACGCTCGAGTTAAAAGCAGAAGCAGTCTCCCAGATCGATTATGCATGCACGCCACTGAAAACACAGGCTGCTAAAGTGCCAGAGCCCTGCTGGATAATTTATAGGCTGGTGTTAGTATTCACAGAGCAGTGGGCAGAGTTCAAAGGAATGAGGTGGAGAATAAAAGTTTGAGCCTTATGAAAACACTGTCACAGCCAGCATGAGCCTCAGGTCCACAAAGGGCTTCACTTGTGCTGGGTACAGGCAGAAGCCAACAGATATTATCACACCAGGAGCTAGCAAGTGCCATCTTGGCACAGGGGCAGAGAGTTCAGGGAGGGTGCACAACCAGAGTGTGCAAACATGCAAACTTTGCTAGTGTCTGGGCGCATGCCCGCTTGGCTTTTGCGAAAGTATAGGAGAGCCTTCTCCCACAACCCCTCCTCGTAATCCTCTTGATTCTCCTAGGCCTGTCATATACCAAATTTCCTGGGCTACTTGTGACATAAACACCAAGCAGGGAATAACTGAAGACCTTCACATGCCTTTTTCACTTATGGTCTCACCAGGATTTGAAGCCAGGACTTCAGTGAAGAAATGAATCATACTAAGCCATCCAAAATGCAAGCTTTATGTAGGTGAGCTCGAGTTTTTGAGCTTTATCACTGCCTGAGCCTCTTAGCCATCTAGTTATTAAGAGAGAAAGATGGGAAGACAGTGAGGTCATCAATTTACTAAGCCCTATGTCTGCTCACGTTTGAGATTAGACACAACACCAACAGCATTAGAATAAGTACTGTGTGGTTGACTTCAGCAGAGATGTAAAGCACAGGCTGCCCCGCCTGTCTTTTCTTCCCTCTGCAAGGCTACTATAAAGCCAGATCTTACAGGCAGATATACAGGTGCACACCATGTACTGCCACTATTCACCATAACCATCTAGCACAGGAAAAGGAGTACAAGGGAAAGTCCAGTATACAGACAAGACAAACTAAGGCCAGTATTTTACTATTGCGTGCATGCCCAGATACCACCTTTAAACTCCTTGTCATAGCACCTTTCCACAGCACTCAGCATACCCCTCTCCAACCTTATTCATTCCAGAAGAGACTTGTCTGAATGCACAAGTAGTTTTCTGATCTAGAAACTTTTCTAAATTAAGCTCTTTGCCCCTTGCAACACATACCTGAACTGGGAAGGCACACAAGAATTTGGGATCATACAGTGTGCTGCTAGTATACCAAGTACTCACCTCACTCACTTCTTACTGCAGGTTACAGCCTTCCAGGACATTCTGTCTGGGTGCAGTACTTGAGGCTCAACCAATTATAGAAAGACATCTTTATTAGAGGCCACAGAGGGGCACGCTTTAGCGGCACGAATCACTTAGAATGAAAACCTTTTGTTCTACGTTTGGACAGCACCACACACACCAAGATTCTTGTGTATGACTGGGGAACACAGTACTATAAATAAATTAATAGTCATTAACACTAGTCTCCTCTCCATACAATTACAATACAAAGTTGGATTCTTCTCCATAGGGTCTGGACACCTAGAATATTGATAGATGCCCATTGTTTTAATCATGGGAGGGTTGGGGGGGAAGAGGTTGGAACAGGGAACCTGTGTCTTTACTCTTTTGAGCAATGGCACAGAATCTCCATGAAGGGCTGGCAACACTGTTACATGGAATATGTAATTGATTCGTTCAGCTTCTCAATATGTGGCAATCATCAGGGTCTTGGCAATTAATCTGTAGTTAGTCCACAGTATTCTTTCAGGTGAATTTTCAACAGCAATGTTATTAAAAGTCTGAGGATAAAGATACATGGTGCACAGCACAGAATTTTGAAACTTGGCAGCATCTTCTGATAAGTTTGACATCCATTAACACAGAGAATTGTTTGGGATACAATCTCAAAACAATCCTAAAATGAAGAGTGTACTAAATGTGATTAAATAAATTGGTCTGTTGTCTATGATCTTCAACAAAAAGAATTTAAACTCCTTCTATTGAATTTGAGTTCCATTTTAGAGATAAGAAATAGAGATAGCAATTTGCTTTTGTTATAAAATAACTCAATGGCAGAATGGGAAAAAAAAAAAGTTTGTGTCTCCTGCCCTTTCCATTTAATTATTTACCTCTAAATATAGAGGTATATAAAATTTTATATAAAAGCATAAAGAAAGGAGGTGTCAAGAAAAAACAAAGAAGAAAGAAACCCCACAACCAAACAATAAACAAAAAAACCCATAAATGCATAAAGTGCATGAAAATATCTGGACAGAGTCCAGCTAAAAGAGGCTATAAAGCAGATAGAAAAGACTCACATGGAAATAGAGAGAAAAGGTATAATGTGTTTAACACGGAGAGAGACAAAAATTACAGAGAAGAACAACCAAATCTGAAATGACACATAAATCAGTTTACAAACAGAACCATTTTCCCAGCACAATTATGGTGACAGAAGAATCACTGGAGAGCTTTAAGAAATCATTCACTGAGCACTTACATGGGATAATCTAGCAAAGGGGCCCAGGAGACCTGGTTGATCTTAAAGAACAAACTCCTCAAAGCACAGGAACAGTCCAATTCAATGTGTAGGAAGCCAAGCAGGTGTGGAAAGAAGCAGGCAGCTGAATGGGAAACTCCTGACAGAGCTCAAACACAAAAGGAAGATAATGGAAGATGAAAGTGGGAGTGTGCTCCCCAGGATGAATACTAAAACTCTGCCTCAGCATGTCAGGATGAAAATTAGAAAAGCTTGAAATTGCATGCAGATTCACAAAGGCAGCAAGAAGGGCTTCCAAACACAACTGGTAGGAAGAGGATGACTAAGGAAACTGTGGGCCCAAAGCTGAATGGGGCAGGGGACTAGAGGTAAAAGGAAAACACTTAGGTCCTCAATGCCTTTTTTGGCTCAGTCTTCACTGGCAAGGACTGTTCTCAGCCTTCCTGTTCCATGGGCCCAGTGGAAGGATCCAGGGGACTGAAAAACTAGTAGAGGAAGACTGAGTTAGGGACTATTTAAGCAAGCTGGGCATATTCCAGTCCCTGGGACCAGACAAGGTGCCCCAACAGCACTGAAGGGTGCAACAATGGCTGTCACTGTGAGGTCACTCTGTCACAGTGATTGGAAAAGGCTCCTGATGACTGGAAACAGGTAAAAGTCACACCTGTCTTCAAAAAGGGCAAGAAGGAAGATTCAGGGAATCATAGACCGGTCAGCTTAACATCAGTCCTAAGGAAGGTTATGCAGCAAATCCCCCTGGAACCCATTTCCAGGCACATGAATCACCAGAAGGTGATTTGGACCAGCCAGCATGAATTTACCAAGGGAAAAAACTAGCCAGATTGCCTTCTATGATGAGATGACAGGCCCAATGAAGGAAAGGAGAGCACAGCTTTTGAAAGAGTCTCCAATGGTAAAATTGTAAACAATGATATGTAGCTGCATTGGGACATTAGGAAAAGGTTCTTCACTGAGGGTGGTTGGTCACTGGAACAGGCTCCCCGGGGAAGTGGTCATGGCATCAAGCTTGTCAAAGTTCAAGGAGCATCTGGATGATGCTTTTAGTCATATGGTTTAGTTTTAAGTAGTCCTATGAAGAGCTGGGAGTTGGACTTGATGATCCTTATGGCTCCCTTTCAACTCAAGATATTCTACAATTCCATGATTTATAGACTGCTGGAACCAGAGGGGTGTACTGCAAAGTACATGGAAAACTTACTGGACCACTGCACTCAAAGGCTAGTGGTCAGTGGTGCAACATCCCAATGGCAGTCAGTTACTAATGATGTTCCTCAGGGGTTCTTTGCTGGCCTCGCTGCATTTTGTCAATGTCTTTCTTGTACTGGGAAGCACAGAACTGGGCATAGTAAGCAGACGTGATCCCACAAGCGCTGAGTATGGGGAAATAATCCCATCCCCTTGACTGCTATCTATGTTTTTGCCAACACAGTTCAGTATATGATTAGCTTTCACCACTGCAAGAACCATCCTGGTGGTTAGGGGCTAGAGCGTGATATGTAAAGAGCTGGGAGAGCTGGGTATGTTCAGCTCAAGAAGAGCTGAATATCTGGTCCTCATTCCCCATACTCTTTAGCTCTGAACCTAAAAACTCTACAAGCAGCTATGAAACCTCACCATCCATTAAGTAAGCATAAAGGACAAACGGAAGCATGGAGACATTATGAGCCAAAAAACACAGTGCTTTTAATTACTTGTTTCCAAAGGTAAACAGAATTCTGTAGTAGAGCCAGGAATAAACCCCAAAACAGCCAACTTCCTTTTCCATAAACGCTTGCCCCAAAAATGTGTTCTAACACTAACAGTCCCATAATTCTGCAGTTTGTCTGTATTGGAGGATTTCTGGCAACCACTTCACCCAGAATAACTTAAATAAGACTTGATTGGACAGTTCAAGCTTTAAGTTTTAGACCATTTTAACTACTCATGATTACACACACACTATAAAACATGCCTCAATGTCTCATGATCACCTCTGGGCTGCTGAACAATAAATGGCATGGCAGGCCAAAGTGGGAGATGGGTGTTGGCAACATAAGGGTTAATAGGAGACACATTTATAACATGCCTGGCATGTTGGCATACTGTGTGACGATAACAAACCACACAGTAAAAGAGAGAGGACATTACAACACCACACAAAGCCACTTGGTATAATTAAAATTCAGAAAGAAGGACACCCTAAAATTACCTAATGTCTACCCTGCATTTTCTGGCCCTCTCAAGGTAACACCGAAAACAAGACACACAGGGCCTAGGCATGCATAGGCCAGTGCCTATGCAGTCACTGGCATAGGCAGAGCCCCTAAGGCCAGGCATGACCAAGTTCCCCAGCAGCATGGTACAGCCACATATCTGGAACAACTGCTCACTGTGTGGGTGAATCCGAGCCCTCCACACTTTCAGGCACTCTTGCACTCACCAGGATACAGCACCAAGGACATACCCTATACGTGCAAAATTATTGCCTATGAACGGCATTACACAGTTTTGGCATCGTCTTGGTAAGACACCACTTCAGCCAACAAACCTCTTGCATTATGCCACTTATTTTAGATACTCATCCATCGGTCTTTTCCCAGCATCCTTTTAAACACAGCATCAAAATCCTGCACTTACCATCTCATTCTCTTTTCATAATAAAAAACTAGTTTCCCTTAAGAACTGCAGTGGGCACTTCGTTGCTGGGCCAGTGTACCTCCCTACCTACATCAGATGAATGATGGGAAGTTTTGGGACAGAAAACCCTCATCAAGTGAGAATTAAGCTGTTTAAATAAAACAGATGGAAGACGCACACACAAAAACACTGAAGCAAAGGCCGCAGCTTGAATTATTGTTATAATCCTTTGCCACATGCCTACAGAAAGCTTGACAACAGCTAAGCTGTCAACATGCTATCATACCACCCATCCTGCTGACCAATCTTTGTTTTTCTGTACTCCCCCAGTTATCTGTGGTCCATCTGCTGTCTCCTGTCTCATCCTTACCTTGCTAGCTCTTTGGGGCAGGGAACATTTGAACGAGGATTGTGTAGGTGCTACCACAATAGGCAGGGATAATAATAACAACAATAATTAGGTTATATCTTACTATCTGCTTGGGTTGGAATGTTTCCCTTCTAACTCCTCATCCATGTTCATAAACAATTATTACTTGGTGCAATATGGGGCCTCATAAACAAATAATTACATCCCAACCTACCTTCGACCATTTCACCAATCATCCCTTGAGGCCTGAATCAGCTGAGCACTCCATATGCTCCAAATGGTGATTGTGTGTGAACTCAGCTTCAGAAGAATATACCAGACTTGCAATGCAGCAGGACTAACACCCTGCATATAACCCTTAGATTTTCCTTGGACAGAACAAGCTTCCTACACACAAACTGTTGCCTCCTACTTTTGTGTGTCAACCCTGACTCACTTCTAGTGCCAAGAAGTAGAGGATAATATCTTCATCCTCCACTCACTCTGAAGAATGGCAAGAGCCTGCAGTTACAAGTTTATGTAAGAACGTGGAAAATGGTTATATTATAAACTCCTCACACACATAGTGTCCAAGCCCAACACTGTCCAAGTTCAACAAACATATATTCCTGAGTGTTCTGTTAAACCAAAAGGAAGAAACTTCCTTCCTTGAGAAGGTTTGTTAGGGGAACTGACTCTCTGTACTGGAGATGCTCAGAAATTCACTCCTAGAATCCACTGGCTCCAGACAGGCGGTCCATGTAAATCTAAGATTCAGGAAAATATAGGAGCAACACACCACATAGCAAGTCTTGGATTACCTTCTAGTAGCAACTGAAAGATTTTGCTGAACCCTAAAGGAAGAGCAGCACCATTCCCCGAGTAACATCCTCTTCTCTGGAAGTGCCATGAGCCCCTTTCACAAGCACTGAAGTGTATGTCTTTGCTGAATCAGCAGGCTCCTTCACTCAAATCCACTGGGTGCTAACACACCTCCTTGCAATGCCTAATCCACACTACTCTTCGGTAGGCAACTGGAAGAAAAGATGCTGCAGAGAGGAAAATCCTTTGCCCTTGTCTGCTACATTTGATAGAAGAGCACAGAAAAATCATCTTGTAGTAACTGTGACACACCATACAAACCTGCAGTGGTTTTTAACAGGTGAAAGGTGAAGTGCAAGTCTTCTTTTCCGTCTCCAAATCATTTCTCCAAATCTTCCCCGTGTAAATTAATCAGTAAACAGGATAAGAATCTTGAATAACTTCCATTTCCTAGTTCTGAGGATGCAGAAAGCTGGGCCAGCCCTCTGCTTGTTTGTTATCTGCAGAAATAGAAAGGCTTATAGTGCTGGATGCTAATGTGACACTGCCGAACACACAATATCCCTCGGGCCTTTCTGGAACATGTACTGTAAAACTGGATCATGCCAAGGGCATGGAAGGTGCTGCAGAAGCATTTGCTGAGGGAGTGTTTTACCCTGGCCCTGCCTCCCCACACTCCCACCACAACCACCAGTGAGGGAAGAAGCCTGCCTTTCAGGGAGCGCGAGAGCTGTGGGGACCTCAGGAGTTCAGGCAGCCCATTCCCCTTCCGAACCAGTCAAAACTATAATAAACCCACACAGATAAAATTAGGTGTGTCTGTCTCATGTGTTCTTAAAACTTCCTGTGATGAGGGCACTCCAACCTCTCATAGGAAGCTGTTTTCATGCTTAACTATCCAAATACTCATAAAGCTTTTCCTAGCACCTATCTTCACATCTTCCTTGTTACAAATTAAGCTGATTATTTCTTGTCCTATCCCCAGTGAACACAGAGAACAATTAATCATTGTCGTCTTAAAACAAGCTTTTAAATATTGGAAGACTTTTCATGTTCCTCATCAATCTTATCTCTAGACTAAACCAACCTGGTTCTTGGAGCCTCTCGCAGGTGGCACTTGCCACTCTGGCTGCCCTTTCCTCATCTCTTTCCACCATTTCTGGGTTTGCTGCTCACACTGGACACAGTGCTCTGCTTTGGCTTCAGCAGCGGCTGCTAGAGTAGAAAAACTACTGCCTGTATGCTACACGTGACATTCCTGTTAAATATACCCTAAAATGAGATTTGCTTTTTTGCAATGTCACCACACTGTTGACTCACATTCTGTCTCTGACTCACTGTAGTGCCTCCCAGATCCTTTTCTGCAGTTCTGTTGCCTGGCTTGTTATCCCCCATTTTACGTGTAGGCATCTGATTTCACCTTCCCAATTGCACTACTTTTCATTTGTCTTTAATAAATTTCTTCTTATCAAATTCAGACCATTTTCCAGTTTAATAGCTGTATGACCTATGTTGTGCCAAGAAAGCAGATCAGCTTCCTGCCTTGTGTTACACACTGGCAACAAAGCGAGCATGGAAGGAAGAACTGCTGTGTTCAGGCAAACATCTTAGAAGAGTTACTGTCTTATCAAAAGCCTATCAATTTGTTACTCCCTTTTCACTCTGCATTTCTACCTCATACACTGTGGTCTTAGTAAATAAACAGTAGCTCACTCCAGCCTCATAAAATACATTTATTCAGTGAAATTACAATCCACTGCCAAAAAAGTACTACAACATCCAAGACACCAAGTCACTCTATGACCCAAGCTAGTACCAAACAGAGCCACTTGCAACTCATTAACTAGGTCATATCAACCAACAAGGAAGACAAAGGACACACTGAAAAAACTAATTATACTGAGCTAAATCCTTAAGACATGGCTCAACAAAATTATGTCTTTTTGTCCACTGTTGTTAGATACACCCTCAATATATATTTGATTACCGATTTACATTAAATTACATCAGGATCAATGTGTTTCCTTGTATTTTCCCATAAAGCCCTTAACATTTGATTTCCACATACGTAGCAGATATTTTAAATGCATATACCTGAAATTATATTGTATCATACCCTCTTTCAAAGTGCTGCATGAGCTGAACAGACAAGCCAACAGATTTTGATTTCAGGACTTCAATGCAGTATTAGGCATACAGGGTCCCTTGAGAAGGTTGGCCTTTGTCCCATCACAGGATTCCTGCATTCCCCATCTCTGTCCCCCAAAAAAGTCAAAACAATCAGTCATTTAAAATTTATTTTCCTCATCATCTACAAAAAGATTGCAGTGTGTAACCGGCCATAGTAACAGAACAATTAAAGAAACTGGAATCTCTCTCTCCCACAAATTAAGAAGGATGTTAAGGTACTTGAATGTGTCCAGAAGACAAAGAAGCTGCCGAAAGGCTGGAATGCATGTCTTACAAGGAGTGGCTGAGGACTCTGAGTTTGGCTAGTTTGGAGAAAATGAGGGTGGGAGGCGACCTCATTGCTCTCTACAGCTTCCTGAGAAAGGAAACTAGAGAGGGAGGTGCTGAGCTCTTCTCCCTGGTATCCAGTGACAGGACATGTGGGAATGGTTCAAAGATGCATCAGGAAGGTTCAGACCAGATATTAGGAAAGACTTCTTTACAAAGAGAGCGACCAAACACTGAAACAGGCTTCCTAGAGGGGTGGTCGATGCCCCATGCTTGTCAGAGGCATTTGCACAATGCCCTTAATAATATCCTTTAACTTTTGGTCATCCCTGAAGTGTTCAGGCAGTTGGCCTAGATGATCATTGTAGGTCCCTTCCAACTGGAACCGTTCTGTTCTCAGATACACAAAGCCCTCCTTTCAAGGAACTCATAATGCTTTACAAATGATAATTTTGAATTTTCAGTGGATGGAGAAAGTGATGACTAGTATGAAAAACTGGTTTGACACATTCTGGGAAAGAAGTCCAGACTTCTGCTTCTTATGTTAATACTTAAGGACCATCCTGCCTGCTCTGCTGACACTCCACACCACTGTAGTGATGTTCCTAGGTCATGCACCAGTACATGTTGAGGGTCACCTGGCTGAAAAGCAGCTTTGCAGAAAAGGATCTGGGAATCAAGGTCAAACACCAAGTTGAACATTAGCCAGCAATGTGCCCTCACACAAAAGAAGGCTACTGGTATGCTGGGCTGCATTAGAAGTGTTGCCAGCAGGTTGAGGAAGGGGATTCTTCCCCTCTACTCAGCACTGGTGAGGCCAAACCTGGAGTATTGCGTGCAGATCTGAGCATCCCAGTACAGGAGAGAAATGGACATAGTGGGGAGAGTGCAACAAAGGTCCATGAGGAAGATTAAGAGCATCCCTCATACGAGGAAAGGCTGCGAGAGCTGGGACTGTTTAGCCTGGAGAAAAAAAGACTCTGGGGGTATCTTATCAGTGTATATAAATACCTGAAGGAAGGGTGTAAAGGTGACAGAGCCATGCTCTTTTCAGTGGTGCCCAGTGATAGGACCAGCAGCAATGAGCACCAACTGAAACACAGGAAGTCCTTGTCTGAACATCGGGAAACGGTTTTTTATTGTGAGGGTGACTGAGCCCTGGCACAGGTTGCCCATAGAAGTTGTGGAGTCTTCCTCCTTGAAGATATTCAAAAGCCATCTGGATACGATCACCTTCCCTAGGTGGCCCTGCTTGAGCAGGGGTTTGCACGAGATGATGTCCAGAGGTCCCTTCCAACCTCAACCATTCTGTGGTTCTGTGGGTTTCATCAGTGGGTCAAAAATCTTCCTGGAAAATAGTTGCTCCACAGCTTAACCTGTTCCTTTTCAAATGTGTCCTGATGCTACAAAAGATTCTCCTGTAGTCTAATATTGCAGATGGTGCAGAAGGGAATTCAGCAGCCAGGATGGGTTCTTTCTCAGGATGATGCTGCCATTTCGCTTACTGCATGAACTGACCAAGATCCCTGTGAGATCACTTTAATTCAGACTTACGCAATGCTCAGAAAGGTCAGACAGGTTATACCCTCCTTTCCATTATCTCCCAGAACTAGTGAAGACAGAAAGCATAGTGGTCAAAATAATTCAAATCAAACTGTATAATGCTGTAAGAATATATTGCTCACATCAGCAGAGAGGTTTATTCCAGATAAGATCTCAGACTAAAGCAAGGACTCTTATCTTCCCTATGCGTCCCTAACACCTGGAAGCACAAAAGGAAGGCAGCATAGCCTCCCACTGGCTCTTCCAGTCTAATGAACGGAAGAGAGTTCAACCAAGCAAAGGAGGGAGATATCACAATCTTGTCTCACTTTCCAGTGCTCTGAGGACCAGAAAAGAAAATGTTAAACGCGCACATCACGATCTTATACCCGTGTTCAGCGACTGACTTATCCACGTGCAGTAAACGAAGGTCAGTTGAGCCACTACATATCTACAAGTAACAAGAGCAAGCACGCCGTTATGACTGGTGACTTAATGTGCACCAGAGCTTAATTAATTTATAGATACAACGGTAAATACAAGAGTAGAAAATCAGGAGAGTGCCAAACTGAATAGAAAGCCTCTTGAACACTAACATGCCTTGAAAAACCTCTCTTCCATTTTGCTTTTTAATAAAAAGCAAGTATTTTGTTACTTATATTTTGTAATAAAATACAGTTGGCTACCTGGTAATTCCTTAGCATGCATCAGTTGAAAACTGTGTGGTTACAGAAAGAACAAGTTTCCTCCTTAAGACAAGTGAAGGACTCTAAACTTAATGTGAACAGGTTTTTCTCCAGCCCTTTTCTTGCTTCCTTCCATGACTGGTCACAAAGACAGCTGACAGAAGGTCCTTCCACACATTCCTCATCAGATCCCGTTTCTCCACACTCCATTTAGTTTCTGCAGTTCAAGCAGATTCCTTTTTCCCCTGAAATCAATGTTTAATTAACACATTATTGGAAAAAAAAATGGGTTGCAACAGCAGACTGAAATGAAGCCAGCACCTCCCTGCTCTGCAGATGCAGCCAGTCCCATCAGACAGTTACCGTGCTGGAGAGTTCCTCCTCTCCTCATCTTCCTTCAGCTGTCAGCAAACATCACCCTCTTGCTTTCCATCCCCATGGGATTCTTCCTCTCCTTAGAAGTGGTTCACAGCAGCAAGAAAGACAGGAAGTAGAGGGAGAAAGGGAGCAAGTGCTTGCTGGGTAGCCTCACAGTATGACCAATGCCTCACCTTTAATCCTGCCATCCCCATAGGAGCAGCACGGCAATTTCCCTGACGACATCTCCCACCAACAAAGCAACAGGATCAGCAATGCAGCAGAAGCGGGACGGTATGCTTTGCCATGAGTGGAGGATGTTCCAGGGTCAAACTCACAGATTCTGGGACTACACACAGCTATACATACCCAAAGGCAGTGGAGACGCTACTGGCAGCTTCAAAAGGTTTACCTCCCCCCATCCTCATCAATTATTATTCTATCCCATTCCTTGGCTCTCATCCGGCTGCCAGGAGGTGCTTGGATGCAGGAAATGCTGCAGCACTGTCAAGGGCACTATGAGGTAGGTCTAGGCCTTGGGCACCCTCCCTGCTAAACACACAGGCACCCTCACTACAGGGTTGGTGCAGCAGGCAAGAAACAACAGATCTGGTCCATGAACTCCTGGGCTGGGCTGCCCTAGTTATGAAGAGATACATCAGGATCTTTGAAAGAGTCTACTATCCCAGCACTGTCATTCCCAGGATCCAAAGCTACTAGTGTTAATTAGTTCCCGTGATGTGATGGATGACAAGCGGCAGGGCCAGGAATGACACAAGCAGATTGTGTTCGAAATAAGCCGTCCCTCACCGTCAAGGGCAGAGGAAAAGAATTTGGAAAGGACAGGAGCTGAGCACACCGCTGAGAGATGACAGGTATGCTGACAGAGCCCCCCCCTTCATCCCTGACATCCCCTTCCCAACACCCCGGCTCACTCCTGCTGCCAGCAGACAAGAAACAGGCAGGGGAGCATGCCTGGGAGAGAATTCAGGGACAGGGCTGTGAAAGACAAGGGGAAAGCTCTAAGAGACATGGGGAAGCAAGGCAGATGAAGGGCTAATCCACGCTATAGCAAGGGCCCACATTTCAGAGTTGAACTTCTGATGGCTGTGGGCAAACCTCCTCCACCCTCTGCAAAGCTACGTAGCGACACCTGCAGCAGCCCAGAGTCCCGAGAGGCTGCAGGCTTTAGCCCAGACGGAGGACTCTGCCAAGCTGGCTGCATGGTGCACAGCTCCCAACAGCTGCCCACAGTGCTCAGAGAGTGCCCTTTTCTGTGAATCGCAACAAGAGAAATCATACCCTCACCTTCCGTTAAGAACGCAAGCTCTTCCAACACCATTGGCATATTTCCACTAGGAGTCTTACTGCTCAACTTCTCAAGCACACTGCTACAGGGACACTGCACTTCACCCCTACTAGACCTCAGTAAAACAATACTCAGGCTAGCCCAACCCAAAGTCATGGTTTTCCCATGCCAAAAAAAAAAAAAGGTACAAATGCAGAGCACTAAAAATGCCATCCACTGCCCACAACAAGGAGAAAGGCAGAACAAACTTCTTCCATGCTGCCTTTCTATAAACATGTCTTGGTCTGGCTGTTTGGATTGGTGGTGAGAGGTCAAAACACCACCTTTGATTCTTAGAGTCCTTTACACACATGAATTGCCTTTGCCTACGCCCATGTGAGGAGAAACCAAAGAAAAGAAAAAGCAAATGACCTGACCCAGGATTATGTAGTATGCTGGTTTTGAGAAGCTACCAATCCCTCTAGCATCTTGGCTTCCGAAATGCAAAATATCTTCCTCACCACTTGCTGTATGAATTAAGAGCCATCTCTGTTAGATTGACAGACTCTGCTATTAACTAGAAGAGGGGGATGAGGGGGAGAAGAGAGCTGATAAAAATTTCCAAAGCTTAACCAAAATTTGGGTAATTTCTGGCTCCAGCTGCATTGGCAACAGTCCCAAAATAAATCCTGTCTCCTCTTTGTGCTGGTGGGGGCAGGGGTAGATAAAGTTAGATGCACGTTGGTTTTTAAATTAAACACCATGTCTCTTGAATTATCATCAGAGACCATCTCTTATTCTGGCTTTTAGTCACCACAAAGCTTCTGGCTCCTTCAGTTTGTTCTTAGCCAGATCACTATGTGTCCTTATCCTTGACAGGGCATATCACAGCTCAGCCAGTATCCAGACATCTACCTGCACATGCCCAGAGCACAGAGCTGAGGAGAGGACAAAGTAAAACAGATCATGGGGGAAAATTACACTCTGCTTTACAAGACAGGTAAACTCAGGAGCCCTGGAGGAGGCTGCAGAAAACAAAAGCAAGAAGTTCAGTAGACCCACCAAAATACCACTGCTGTTACAAGAAAGGGATTAAATTCTCCCTTCCCAGCAATATGTCAGACAAAAGCCAGAAGATCTCGTGCAATTTGAAGGAGTCCTCTAGGTTGAGGGCTTAAATCCAATCCTAACATATAAAGAATAAAAGAGTTGCCTACACCTGGTGGCTTGGTAACTTGCTTGAAAAGGAAGGGAAGGAAGGGAGAAGGCATACTTATTTCCTTTTTGCACAGGGATTTAGGTCTTAAAATCCACCATCATTGCTACCACAAATTACCCCTGGCACCACCTCTCACCCTCCAAATGTTCTGCAGGAACTGAGCTCCCCTCTCACTTCACGGGTGCAAATCATTCAGGGTCAGGAGGAAGTTCCAGTGCTATGTGAAGTTCACTTTGCTCCATTGGCTGTGCAAGCTTGAGGAAGGACAAAGCACCACAGTCAGGTACTGCTGAGCTACAAAACTCACATTGCAATCATTGAAGTTTACCTACAATAATGCTTTTTTCCAACCTTTCCTATTCCTGCTACCAAATAATTCATAAACAGAGGCTCACTGTGCCACAAGAACTCACTAGTACCTTAATCACTGGGGAAATGGAGGAACCGTTAAAACCAGGGCCCACCTTCACCCTGCAGAGTACCAGGGAGGCAGTCTGTAGGGGGAGCAGGCACATGGGCCCTGCAGCACCCTCTGCCTGTTGCTCCGCTGGTCACTGCATCATCTTTGACAGCAGCCGTGGCTGGCCTACAAGCACAGGAGCTTCAGCATGACAACCATTTCTGAAGTGACTGTGGTAAAGGAGAGGGCAGGGACAGATCAAAAAGTAACTACTGGTGAAGCTGGGCAGCTGAGGCAAGATTGGCTCCGGTGAGCACAAAGAAGAGGAGCAGGGGAAACCGGTATCTCTTCGGGCATCTCCCACACCAACAGTGTGGGGCACTGGACATGCCTCTGCCTCATCTTCCTGGCTATAGTTTACCATTGCACCTCAAGGTCAGAGAGAAAAGCAAGAAGCAAAAGGCAAACAATAGCCCTAAACAGATCTATTGATTCAGCTTTTGCTATTGCTCCATGAAGTGGAAAGATCCAGAAACATGGAGACCTCAGAGCAGGCGCAGCTACACGCAGGAGATGAGAAGCAGCAGCTGGCGGAACTGCAAGAGCACCTTCCTCCCCCAGCTCCCCTCCACCTGGGTGCGAGCAGCCCGTGATCAAGAAAGGATGTCCTTCGTACCCAGAGAAGGAGGGTGCTGAACAAGTCTGTGAGCCTTGGAGAGGGTCCTAGTCTGCCTGAAACCCAGGAAATGCCTCCTTCTCACTGCCTCGGCTCCCCCACTCCTGCGCACCAGCCACCCGCAGCCACCCGCTGAGGCATGCTGGGCCCTTCCCCATGTTCCAGCTGGGTGAAAGGAGGAAAGGAGGGAGAAAAAGACTCTTGTCTTCCTTTGCTTCCCCCCCCCCCCCCCCCCAGCACCTTTTCCCTGCTCTACTCAGACCTGAAAAGCCATGGCTCTCCTGCACATCCTACAACAGAAACACAAGGAGCTTTTCCCTCCCCCCTCTCGATTCACCACCCTCCAGCCTCCGGCAGGGACTGCATGGAAATGGCGATATCCCTGTATCGTCTGGATCAACGGCACGGATAAGCTCAAAGAGGGCAAGGGAGGATGGCATGGGAGGACGAAGCAGCTTTGTTTGGTCCTGGCTCCAGTGCAGCCCACCCCCTCTCTCCATCTCAATGCCCTCCAGCTCGGACATGCAAGGAGGCGTTGGGAAGGGAGGGGACCTGGGGTGCTTATGAATTTTGTTTCCCCCATCAGGGGGACGGCTCACTCCCCCAAGCATGCCTGGCTCTGCCAGAGCTCCCTGGAGTAACCTTTTTTCCAGTGTGTCGCAAGCATGTATTTCACGGATGGTTACACTGAATCATTATCACCAGACGTTCATTTGACCAAAATAATGTTATTAGCATCGTCAGGTCCATTCCCCCCTCCCAATTCCTCCCTCCCCGGTACACATACACTCCCTCCAAGCCCCAGGCCCCTACCATCCACATAGGGCACACCCCTCCCCGACACAAAATCTCATGATGTGTGACACAATGTCCAGGAAAAGAGAGCGGCAAGAGGGGCTGGCGAAATGGATGGACGTGCCTTTGGCATTTACTGCGTTCCCTACCCTCTGCCAATGTTTATCAGCCGCATGCACACACACACACAAAGACGCACACACAAAAATCAGAATTAAATCACAGCCTGTCCCAGGTACATGACTACGGGTGTATGAGCGTGTGCACGTGTGCCCAAGCTGTGGTCACAGTCCTATCGGGAAACCAAATCTGTGTGGCATGAAGCAAAGGTCATCGTGCCACTGTTGTGATGCACTAAAAAAAAGCCGCAGAGCCATCAGGATGTAACACAGAATTTTCTCGTCAAGGGACAAGAAACCTTCGGGGGGGGTGGGGGCTGGGAGGAGGAAAGCGGGTGTGCGGATGGGGGGGATGGGGGGAAATGGCAGAAAATGGGGAGGAAAACGAAGAATACAAAGCTCCACTTCGTTAATCCAAGATAGACAATCCATCCCTTCCCCCCTCTCTACGCCCTCCCTCCCCCCGAAATGTTGGTGCAGATGGATTTCTGTATCTTGGTTTTGCAGCAGTGGGTCTAATGACTCCCATACCAAACCCCCTCACTATGATAACCCCTCCCACTATTTTTTTTTTTTAGACCAGGCTGAAGAATAATGTGTTTTTAGAGATAATGGGTTTTATAAAAAGAAAAGAAAAAGGGACGCAGCACAGACATTATGCGAATAAGATGCTCCCCGCATCACCCCCATCTTCCCCCAACCACACATCCCGATTTCACCCCCTCCCATCGTTCTCCAGCCTTCCCCCATCAGCTCCCCCAAGGAAAGGAAAAAAACCCACAACACGATCTGGGTAGCCTATCTCAAAATCCCAAGCACTAATCCGCTTGAATTTGTTCTTCCCCTTATATAAGCAGCAGCACGTCAACATGTTCGGTAGAAATGCAGCGTAAAATGAGGCCAGGCTACAGCCATGGAACAGGGGTGATATCGGCAGATATCGCTTCTATCAAGAAGCCATCACCACCAGGATGATGAAATCAAGTATTGGGCTTTCAGCCGTTGCCTTCCTTTATTTATTTATTTTTAAACGCTTATTCTAATTTTATTTTGTTTCATTTTAGTTTTGCTCCACTTCATTTTTTAAAGGACAAAAGTGAAATAAATAATTAAAAGCCTAGAGACATACCCCACTGGAAGGTGCCCGAATGCTCCAGAAAGAGAATCCTCACCTCCTAACTTTTCTTTTTTTTTTTTTTTAATAAATAAACACAGTCCTGTTGCTCTGATTATCCCCAAACTTCCAATGTCCCCAGCTGCACCTCTCTACTCCCAAAAAACAGACACTTTGTTACAGAGAGACGAATGTTTAAGAAACTGCCAATGACTGAAAAGAAACCTATAGAGAAATAGAAAATTATGTCTATACAATAATCTAGTTCGTTCAGCTGATAAAGTGCGTCTAGTCCCAAAACCAAAAGCGATAATCTCTGCAACCTCCTCCCCCCAATATACTACTAACCCTTAGCTAAACTTGCCCAACTTAACACCGATGACCATTTTAACTTAAACCAGTGACAGACGTAACACCCTTCTGGTTCATGTTACAATTAATAACTGGCTGTATCATCACGGCAAACAAAACCTTTTGTGATCAATTTTTTCCCCCACCTATTCAACATCTCTCTTAGACTTTTCACTGGTCTAGTTAAGAGTTCGCCCCCTCAAAAAATAGCCCCTCAAAATATGCAATAAGCAGGTATTGGTGAGCGGTCATTTCAATATTCACCTTTTTAGGAGGGCTGTGTGCTTATCACGAAACAATTGCGTGCAGTAAAAAATATAGGAGGAACAATTAATATTTAAGAAAAATAGAAATAATTTCTTAAAACTATTTGCAATGAAGCGTTGAACAGTTTGACCATGGAAAGGTGGAAAGAGAGCTTGGAAAAGCGAAAGGCTGAAAGTGTCCTTTTTATAAACGATTTGATGTTCTTAGCCTGGGTTCTGCCTCCCCGATCCTTTGGTTTTTCTGCCGCTGATCTCATGCCTAATCTTTTTTATTGTTTTCTTGGGGGGGGGGGGGGGGGGGGGGAGAAATCAGGAAAAAAAAAATTTGAAAGAGAAAGATTTCAATTTTAACAAAATACATCCTCAAAGAGCACTGGTTAAATATGTTACTTCCTAGCTACAAAAGACTGCAATTAAAATAATTTACAGAGTAAGCAAAAGACAAGTCACCTGCAAAGCACCAGAGTCAGTGCCCTTAGGTAGGAGAATTACATCACTCCCTGACTGAATGTTGTTTTCTTTTAAATTATAAAGCAGGTGGATATTTTTTTTTTTTACAGAAAAAAAAAAAAAAACACCAAAAAACAAACCAACACAGCGGTTATTTCACATACATCTTGCACGAAGAAAGCATTGAACCAACCTTTAAGGTCACTGACTGCCTGAAAACCCACAGCAGTCGCTCACGGTGGAAGTTTTCAGGCAAGACGGCTACTAAATCATTAATACAAACAAATGGAAGGCGGGGAGGAAAGGCGCTAGTGTAATAGATCCGAAGACTTGGAAGAGGAAAAAATATTAAAGAAAAAAAACTTTCATCTTCAGCCTCTCTTCTTTCCTCATTAATAATTTTTTTAAAAAGAAATCCTTAAGCTTTAGTCAAACAGCGGGCTCTCGCTAAGCGTCTCCCTGCTGTAACTCAGCGTAGTGTCGTCTTCTTTTTCGAGAGGCCCCCCTATTTTCCGCTCTGAAAAGCCCCGCCGTGGGAACTGCGATTTCCCAAAAAGTCGGGCAAAAGGAGCCGGGGCCGGAGCGTCCCGGCGGGTCGGTGCGCGCTCACTCCGCCCGGGCGGGCAGCGCCCAGCCCCGCCGGGGCAGCGGGGAGAGGGAGAAAACGATCCGAAAGAGTTGTCGTGAGGAGGGTCAGGAGAAACCCACCCGCGGAGCTCCGGAGCGGCGGCGCCCAGCGCCCGCCGGGCGGGTAGCCCCCGCCGATCCGATCCGATCCGCGCCGAGCCGGGCCGGGCCGCCCCCCGCCCGCCGCCCCCTCTCACCTCCGCAGCCGGGCGGCCGCCGGCCGCCGCGCCAACTCGCGGCTCGCCTCCGCTGCGGGGCAGGGGGCTCCAGCGTGGCCCCAGCCGCGGAGGCTCGCGGGGGTCCCGGGGAGGCTGGGCTGGGCTGGCCGCGCCGAGCCGAGCCGAGCCGAGCCGAGCCGCGGGCGGAGCTGCGCAGGGCTGAGCGCGCCGCGGTGCCGGAGCAGCCCGAGCCCCGCGCACGCCGCCGCCGCCCCCTGCCGCCGCGCCCGCCCGGCCCGGCCCCGGCTTTTAAAGAGACCGCGGGCCCGCGCCCCCGGCCCCCCGACACGGTCCGCCCGGCCGCGGCCCCGGGCACGGGCTGCAGCGCCCCGCCGGGCTTCTCCCGCGCTTGCGGCGGGGCCGCCGCCTCCTCCCGGGAAGGAGGTTGGAGGCTTCTGCTCTGGTCCGGCCCCGGCAGCGTCCCGTTCCCCCAGCGCTGCCTCACCCGGCCGGCGCGGGCAGGGGGTCTTTTTGCCCCTCTGGTCCCCGCAAGGGGAGCGGGGAGATACAGCTTAGTTTTACCTTCTAGAGTTTGCCAACACTACCCCGGCCAGCAGGGACCTGCCACCTGAGCAGGAGGTAACGCCTTCCTCAGACGATCACCTCCGTGAACCCCCCAAACCCCTTAGAGTTCACAAAGATTTTTCCCTTCTGGCTCAGAGTTTGACCCAAACCTACCGGGTAGTTCCAGTCAGTTTACACACTGCCCATTTCATTTAAACCAGCCACTAAGTTTCCTTGTTACCTTGCACAAATCTCTCAAACTTTTTACCCACTCATTTCCTCCCTTGTAAAAGTAGAGACAGTGGCACTGACGGACACCACCGACTGCACCGGGGTCAGCATTTCATTCAGAGTGCATATCTGAAATATTGTTATTTATCATATTATTACACTTAGCACAGTAAACAACATAATTCAGTGTGCCTTCTGTGGGGAACGTGTATGTAAAGTTTTTTCACACATTATGCAGAAAGTCCACCTCAGAGAAGACTAGCAGACAAGAATGTCGTGCACACAAAGCCAAAAGTGAGAAATCAAACCATCTGGCCCCCTTTCCAGACCCTATGATCTTCTAAGATTTGTGTACGATGCTCATACTGCAATGCCAGACACTTAGAAACGCATTTGCCCTAGGGACAGACTGGAAAGCTATTTGCCTTTCCTTTCCCTTCTGATCATATATTCAGAGGTTTTTGTCTTTTTCTACATTTTGCATAGCAGACAGCCTACTCACAGCACTTGATAAATAATAAATAATAATTATTTTATACAGTATGTATTGATCACTTTGCCCACTATCAAAATGCAGCTGTGTCTGAGGTGGATAATAGCCACACAGAAACACTAAATAATAGTTTCAAGTAGTATTAGGAGCCCCCTGGGAAGTTTCTCTGGAAAACACAGTCCTTCACATCCCCTAACAAATTCAGATACATGCACAGAGAGGATAATGGAGACCTATTTCAACAAGGTGACAATCGTCCACCAAAGAAGCATCTTCCTGACTCAAAATCAGCATCCCAAGAGCAAGAATTTATCCCTTTAGATGTCTGTGCAAAGGCAGGTTATTGTTAAGCTTCCTGTTTTATATGGACAACATAACAGCAGTGAGAACTATCAATCCCTCCTCAGGGCATGGGATTAGATCCTGGTCTCAATTACTGTGAAGAAAATCAGGTATTACTTTGTTTACTTTAATAGTTAACTCCAGATTTAAAGTGTGCAACTGGCAATAAAATCTGGCTTCTAGAACCTTTCTTCCCCTGCCGATAGTTGTAGCAATCTAGCATTTTGTAGCTTGCAGTTTATCAAAGTAATGATTTGATGAGGTAGTCATCTGAAACTGTACCACCTCTGGCCCTGCACTCTCCCAGGTCTTCTCAGACCATGTACATACTTCCATCGTATTTTGATCGGGCTGCCTATCACCAGGGTGTCTTCCATGTAAAATCAATGGCAACAGCAGAGTCTCCATTTCTAGTGCCGAGCTAAACCTCTTCGGTTTGGCAGACAGAAAATAGCATGTACCCTGAGAGAAAAACAAGCTAGCAATGGCAGCTTATCGTCAGCTTAATCACAAAGGGTAAAGTGAGCCCAAGAAGATTTGGAGAAAACAAGCTTGTTTTCATCCACACAGGATTCTCTTTCAACTCAAAAAAGAAAAATCTAGGACCCCCACATACTTAATGTTTATAAAGCAGAAAGAGGGATAGGAGACTTCATCTAACTGAGGAGCTTCTATTTGAAGTGCTATATATGAACCAAGGTAACAACTACTTTGAAAAAAATCTTACTGTGCAGAACTCGGACACATAGACCTCTGCTTCTGAAAAATTGTTACAGTTAGGCACCAAAATAGCAGACATCATTTTATAAATAGGTAGGGAGTAGTGAGAAGATATTAGAAGAGCAAGGAAGTTTCTTTAAGGTTGCAAGGGACATCTTTGCTGGAGTGTGGAGCAAAACAGAGGCAAGAGGAAAGCAGTGTCCTACAAGGAGAAGTTCTTTGTCCAGCAAGCAATACTCTGATTGCTCAATAGGGGAGTGGATTCTTCTTGACTAATTCCTCTAATTCTTTGTTTCACATCTCTAGCTCTAGCCCTGCAGTTTGCAAACAAGTTGTATGGAGAGGAAGGAAAAAAATCATTACCACAGTGAGGTTCGCACCACCACCACCCCCCATACCAGTGCTCCCCTCCCCAGCATATGCCACGGACATTGTGATGAGACTTTTAAACATGTATGCCATCCTCTAGATAAAGTCTTTTGTCCCTGTCTGTAAGATGATCAGTAGATACGTCAGCCTTTTCTGGTGTCTTCATTAAGTAAACAGCCAGTTCCCTTTCCAAGGGGCCTTGTAAATGAGGAGTGGTACAGATTTACACACCTGGATACCTGGCCACTCCCTCCCGACACAGGTACTGTGCTTGCAGCTCTCACCACCCGAGAGAAGAGGCAAAGGCAAGAATACACAGGCATAGACATGTTATTCATCTTCTTTTGCTTGCTCCCTTTAGGATAAATTTCCAAAACTTTTTACCAAGCTCATGTGCTTGTTTTAACTAAAAGACATAATGCTGTCAATAAACTGGGGCAATTTAGTTGGTGCAATTTTTAATAAATTGCAAAGTGGGACTGTTTGTACTCAAGGTACTTATTCTGCTTCCAAGATCTGGGCTTGTTAACTCAGGGCAGCAGCTGTAGTACCCACAAGACATAGCTTTTGCTTACATCTTGCTAGAGAAGAGAGCTGGTTCACAGGAGCTACATAACTCCCTAATGCAGTACAAACTGGGCATGCCATTATCATCAGTTCCTAGTCCCCCCCTTTTCTGTTAAGAAGGGGTGATGAGAGACACAGATCAGAGCCTGGAAAAGGCTCTGGAAACAGAACAGACAGGAGTTAGAAGCATCATCCATCATGCCAAGATGTCCAAATGCCCCAATGCAAGATCTAGAAGATTCCATCTAAACTAATGCCCCAAGTATGGCAGCACGGGATGGGAAGAGAGGCTGCACTGCTATATTGTCCCATAGAGTATAATCTCCTGGGCTTTTTCCTTAGGTTCTTTGAATGGCAATCACCAAATCCTTGAAATCAAGCATGTGGATGGTACTGTTTAATGGAAATGAGGCTCAAGGGGAATTTGCCGTTGAAACAGTGGCAGGGAAGCCTGTGCAACAAGGCAAGAATGCAATTTATCTCTCTGGCTTTTTTTTTTTTTTTTTGCCATGTTAGCACTTTCCGTGTCTTTTTGCCCAGAAGTTAATACCCAAGGTGAATTTAGAAGCTGCAGTCCAAACTACTATCAGATCATCTTGGTTGTGCCAAAGAAAGCTGATTTTATCTCACTGGTGACCTTATCCTACTTGAGAGAGCAAAACTCATTACATTAATAAGAAATAACAGAGATGGGAAAAGAGTAATCATGACAGCACCTGGTCAGAACTCCCTTTACCATCATTTCAGAGGATTAGTTCTAAGCCCTTCTCCTGCAAACGTCATTTTTTTCACTCCAGCAGGAGGTTCAACCTCCAAAGTTATTCTGGCCACTTGCAGGACATATCTGTTTATTCTTGATTCACAGACCTTTTCCTCCTCCTAACATGTTCCATTGCATTTATTTAATAGCTACAGAGAAACTACACAGTGTATACAAAAAGTGATTTTCTGAGCACTGCTTTGTTTAGCTGAGCGTACAGGGGACAGACACATATTTGAGTGTGTGGCAGTGTATGAATGGGAGAGCATGTGCCAAAAAACCTGATGTGTGTACCCAGGCACGTGAGGGTGAATCCATTCAAATGAGAGGATTCCTTGTAGGAGAAGTGCATAAGAGGGCTTAAGAGTGGGCAAATGCTGCAAGAGCACATTTCAGGGCAAGGCATGTAGGGAAAGGGAGTATGTTTCATGACATTAATATATCTGGGGAAAAAATGATGCAAGCCCTTCTCCAAGCCTCATACAGTGTTTTCCACTGTCTTTAAGAGCATCATTGTGAGAGTGTGTCTTGTACATGTGTATTTATACCTAGGAATACATAAGCATAACAACAGATGAGACAGATGTGTGTGCACACTTGAGTGTGCAAAGGAAAATGAAAGAAAAATTTAAAAGAGCTGTATGTTCTTTCAGCCAGCAATGTGAAATTTTATGGTTGTCACATTGGCTTTATGACTTCCACAACCAGATATTAGACACATATCTACACCTCATTCTACGACAGGCACTCTAAGACAGAAAAACACCCATTAACATCTCCCAAAAGGAAGACAACCACTTCTACAGGCAGCAGGTAGCATCCAGTAAAATGGTCAAAACCAAAGTCACAGTTCAAAGTTAACACACAAACCTTCCAACAAGTATTTCTACCAGTTTTGAACTCCATCTTTTCTTGCTTCTTGAGTCTAACTCTATGGGGTCAGTCCTGTTTCTGACATGTCATCAGCTCCCTCTGCAGTAAGACCCAGCAGATCCTTATTGCTTACTACCTCCTCCACTTGAACTCTGCCTCCTCCTCTTCTTGTTTTTGAATCCTCAGATGGAGCCGTGAAAATTAACCAATGACATCACAGTGTACTTCCCTGGCAACAAATGCCATGTCATACCTGCCTGTCCATCAACAGGGTTGGATAAGAATAGGAATCGATGAGTACTAAAAGAGGAAGAGCATGAAAAGACCTGTGATAAGAAAAGCTGTATTTAACATGAGTGAAAGATAAACCTCTCTTTAATAAAATGCTCAGCCAATGCATCCACTCCTTGAAGAGCTCCAGCAGCTCCTGAAGTAAGATTAAATATTATTTCCACTTTGCCCTTGAACCCTTCAGAGATCCCAAAGTACAGACACCTTGATTGCTCAGGATCAGTGGTACAAGACAGGGACATTTCTGGCTGTAACCACTCGATACCACTACTAACAATGGAGGAAACACAGACTAGTTTGGGGTTTTGTATCTAGTTTTGTATTCATTATTCAGGATCAACCCCTAGCAATCTCATGTCAAACACTTACCTGTGGCTGGCCAATTATCCACAAAAGACAGAAAACCTTTCCAGCCCACAAGAACAGGTGGAACAAGGACATCAATGCAGAACAACAGCATCAGTGCAGGACGAGACAGGCTGCCCTCTCTTCCTCTCAAAAAGCAGCCCCCTCACACCCTCTACAGCACCCATCTCATGATTAAGCTCAGATCTGCTCCACAGTCACTGAAGTGTAGGTTTCCCCAGCAGAATTTCTTTTATCCTGTGAGATCCTGAAAGATGCGTGCAGACATCTTTTTATCTTTTATCCCAACTGATCAGTTGGGAAGCTCTCAGGGTAAGGAACAACTGCTGCAGCCCGTGCCATTCTAATGGTTGGGCTATCTCATTTTAAAACCTTATGCACCATTCTGGATAAACACAATAAAATGAAATAATCTGTTATTTCTCTACTCACATGCCAGACAAACACAGTGCCATCAAAGATTGTTCTGTCCATGGGAGGAAGTACTTCTCATTCACAATCAGATGTCTTTGACAATAAATGTCTTTGTTTTGCATGAGTCTTGAAGGTTTAAGGTGAGATGAGGAACCCCAAACAGGACTCCAATAAAACTGGGGTGAGGAAGGGAAATTCTCTCACTGCTGCTATAAAACACTGGGGGGTGGGAATTTTCTAGCATAAGCAAAATCCTCCAGCGAGCCAAAAAGAGCAAAACATACCTTCTTTCCACTTAGTGAACACTATTTTTGACAAAAACCTTTTAGCCTGCATTTAATGATAGGTGCGACGTATCTCCAGGGCAAGCTTAAAGCATTGCTTTTGACCTTTAAAGTACTATATGCTCCTTTTTCAAACTTAATAGGCATTAGATATCCATGCTATTTAAGTACTTTCTGGAAATCCTGCTGGGTACCTATCTTGAAAAATTCAACTCTGCGTTTTGAAAACCCAACCCTAAGTGGCTTGGATCTCATCACCTGTTTTTTCAAAGGAGGTTAAGCCACTACTGACTCTCAACCACACAGGCATGACCATAATGAACTAGCAGCCAGCACTCTGCCCTACACTGCTTGCAGGACTGTGTCCTCCTACATGTCTCCTCTCCACACCTAGTAAAAGGCTCTGACTGATGCCGTGAGATCACTGTGTATCAAGGCATATTCTTTTCTTGCATTTCCTAGGCTCAGTCTAGGCTTTAAGACAGGCAAGTTGGAAAGCTAGACAAATGCGTATATTCGAAAAAGGGACAGCAAAAAAATGGAGAGCACTTCCCCTTCTATAGCCTGGCCCCTGTGTCCCAGAGCAAATACAAAGCTTGCTTTAGGGCACCATATAAATTGGTATTATAAATTCAGATGGTGCACCAGGGAGTGCCTCACTCTGTATGATTGGAGTCATTCTCAGGAGCAGTTCAGGCACTCAGGCTGCCACATGCGACTGCTGCCCCAAGGGCTGCCATTACAGATGCATTATTACAAAGCGCTGCAATAAAGCATGAACTAAAACAACTTCATTGAAATGAAGATTAATACAGAACATGTGTTCACCTCCGTACACTCAGAAGGAACAGTCCAGCAAACACAAGCACCACAGTGGGCTGATGGGCTAGGGGAGCAACACAACTGGCCAACCACCACTATTGCTGAAGGCAAGCAATACATTTCCATAGCATCTTTTAAGTGTCCATGGATAGATTTAATGCAGCAGCTGTGAAGCAGAGAGTGAGGCAAGCAAAACATGTGGAGTGCCGAAACATGCAGAACACTGAGCTGTGTCTGAGGCAGAGAACAGAGAGGGATGCTTCAAACCTACAGAAGCAATACCACTAGCTGCAGAATGATCCATGCCTTTAGTTATCACAGACTTCAATGGATAGTCTCAGCACTTCAAAATGTCATATCCACCTGACAGTTACAGGTGAGAAAGATCAGATAAGGTGGTAGTCCACTCCCCTCACAATCAGAACAAGATTCTTCCCCATGATCTATTTGTGGGTGCCATTGCTGCCTCACTTAAACTCTCCCATGCAATACAACACTCACTTACTCCCCTTTCTGATGCCCTTTCAGAGCCTCATAAATTTCACCATTGGCATAAACTGAGAGCCATTACATCTATGTATTTCCCTGCTCAAATTAAACTCATGATATTCTGTTATGGTTTAATGGCCCAACCTTCATGCTTCCTTTTCCGGCTGTATGTTTTTCATTCTTCCATTCCTTGATATCAGTGTAAGGCTCCTATTAAAACTCACTGTGACTACTGACTACAGGTCCCACCGGATTCCTTCCTCCATTATATCAACCAAGTCAGCCCTGAACTTATAGCAGTAAGCATAAAGGCATCCAGGATAGACACAATCCACCACATCCAGAATAAATAAACGGCTCAGTCCTAGAATGTAGGGAGCACTCCCAGATCCCTTCCCTTTGCAGTCTCTGAGACATGACCCTGTGTGAGGGTGAAAGGTGGCACAACATCAAGTCTTCTTACTAAGAAAAAAAAAGGGCAGGGGTAGGGGACATGGCACTTCATGACTGAAAACAAGGGTTGGAGTTGTAATACAGAAAACAAAGTAACAGATTGATGATTAATCTGCATTATGGTATTTGACACTTTAAGGAAAAAGCAACGGTGTTCCCTGAGGGCACACCTCACTGAACACAGACTTTGCCCCTTGAGAATCAACTGCACGCAAAGGCTTTTATTTATCCTCTAGCAGTGCTTAAGACCTCATAGGTGGTCTGTCTTTGGCGTAACACCCAGATAGGTACATTATAATGGATGACACAGGTAGTTTGTTTTTTTTTTTTAATAATTTTTAATAAAAAAAGTCATGCATCTCTGTATATGGGCTGGAAGTGAGTGGGGGAAAAGACTAATTAAAAGTAGAGAACAGATGCCCCCATGATGCTGGCATCTCTATTGCTTTCTGTTTCTGGAATGGAAAAAAAAAAATCATTTGTCATAAAAATAAATGAACTGACATCAAATATTTAAATTAAAAAAAAGAAAAAAGAAAAAAGATTGAAGGGGAGATAAAAATACACAGTAAACAAGCAAAAGCTCCAGTTAGCAGGCTTGCCTTTCCTTCCCAAGCTGACTGGCACTGCACCAATGCAACTCAGAGAGAACGAGATCTGCTGCATGCAAACGATTCCTAACAGAGCTGAAACTCTGCACTGAACATGGATGAGCAAAGGTTGGGCAGCTGCCTTTAGACAAGGCTGCCATGTCACTGCCCATTCAAAGGGCAACACTGTAAAGAAATGGGTATGAATTATATTATTTCACAGCAAGGTGCCATCCATTCCTCCTTGCACTGCAATTTTATATCCCAAAAATAGAGTAGCCTTCACAGCCCTCCCACAGCGCACCTCTCACACCACCACAAATACAGCTCCATAACAGTCCATTGCCATCAATATTCCCCTGACTGAAGATGACTTAATAAAACATTCTTAGAAGCCAATCAACATGGCTTATAATTAAAAAGGAGCCAATGTTAAGCTCTGTTGAATTATTGCTTTCTCTCAGCTCTCCACACTTCTACTAAACCAGACATCATGCTACATCCCAGGATGGATCTATGCTATGTCTAGCTCTCAATGGAGAGCTCTGCAGATCTCCAAAGTGACAGGATTTCTTCTACAATTTTAAAACACAACTTCACAGACATACAGATCTCTTAGATTTAGACCACATATAGAATCCAACAAAGGTCCATGTGTTGACATCTAAACACCTGTATATACCTGATTCCTGTCATGCAGAAAGATATGTGAATCCTTATGCAGGCTTAATATGGAATGGCCATTAAATTTCTGTAACAAGATTCCTACTAGGCAAATTGCCTATACTTAGCATTGGAGGCACTGAAACATTCCACTCTTCATATCTAGGATCAGGATGTGAACTGCAACGAAACAATGGGTGTACCTGGTTAAATGATAAGGCAGTGCCTCTCAGCATTGGCCTCTTGTAAACAGAGGTCAGAATCCTCCTGTAGAAACTGATCCTTTAACTGAAGGGCAGAAATAGAAGTCAGAAGACCCACCAGGTCTGCAGTTGCTATGTTTGATATTACCATCCTAATAAAAGAGAAGGTTTCCAACAGGTCCTAATTAACAAAGTTCTGCCTAGCCTGTCACTGTCTCAGCAAGAGGCCCCAGGGGTTAAGTCAAGGGGACTATTACAACCTGAACATACCTAGGCACGTGTCAGTCACAGCTAAACTGCAGAGTCTTGAACATACTGTGCTCAACTCTACAGAAGGCATCACAGTGAACATATAAAGCATGCTTATGATCACGCCATGCACAGGCAAATTCATAACAACAGAAGACTCCATCCTTCCCCATCCAGCTACAAACCACAGCTGACTGTTAAGATACTGGCCTGCATACAGAAGACATTGCTTATCTTGTCCCTTTTTGCCAGGCACAATCCTAGGACTATAGCTCAGTCTACTTGTGGCACTACTCATCACCACTGCAGAAGCAGCTATGTCATCTCTGAGTTCATCACAATATCTGTAAGGATGATGCAGAAAGTGCTGCATCACAAGTAGATTATTCTATGTCTTGTCTGAAACAGTTTTACTGGGCTTATCAGTATAACTTCAGAAATCTTGTTAAACAAGTGTTGTAATTCCCTGTGTAGATGCTTGCTGCAGAATAGGAGCTGCTTTTTTGTTTTCCTTAGCTTAAGCTCTCTCCAAAGTGATGCAAGTTGACCTGTGAAGAGTTATCTTATAAAGAAACAATGAAGTTATACTAACATATCAATTTAAGTTCACACTTATACACACCAGGATCACTTCTCTAGGCAGACAACGTATTAGATAAGGGACTTTCAGAACATTATCAACAGCAGAATGGAAAGAAGCTACATCAGATACCAGCACTGACAGAGAATTGGTGTCATCTCCTGGGTCTTGTCTCCTACCTCTAGAAGGAAAGCATGGTTTGGTGTCAAGCTGAAATGACTGAGAGCTGGAACTTGACAGTCCAAACACCTGCTAACATGTCTATAAGCCAGTCTCCTTCTCCATACCTCATCTTATCCAATTGTAAAATGAAGATCACATCTCCAACCCCTTCCCATGTATTTTGCAAAGGTTAACTATTTAATACTAAAGATAGCTTCTGCAAAAAATAATTAGTGGAATGCTATATGTGAAAAATCTTTTGAGGAGATGTACAAGTTACTCCCCTGACTGTTAATTTTTTTAGCTTTCTTTTTCAAAGAAGTTACTTACAGATACAGGCACCAGTTTTACATTTTGTGGGCTCTTTGGCAGTTTTGGAGCTAGAAACCTGGCAACACTCCATCTCTAAAGACCTCCCATATTAACAAAAGTTTCCCTACTGTAAAACATTCAAATTTACTCCTTCTCTCTCTCTCTCTGTCTCATAAAAAAAAAAGACTCTTGCAAAGGGTTATGATGCATCTTTAATGATGGAGCTGAGAGAAGCGCCTGCCATACAAAGAAGCTAATCAGTCAATCAAGAGCCAGCTCACCAGACAGAAGCCGTCAGTGCCTAACTGCTCTGTCTCCACCTGTCCAGGGGAACAACAAAACAGCATGGGACATGCCTGACAATTGAGTGCAAAATAGCACATATATTTATATATTTCTAAGCATTAAAGGGGCAAGTTGTTCCTGCAAATTAACATTTTCAAGAATAAGAATAACAAACCCAGCACCACATATGTACTGATCTGCATTTGAAATAAGGCTAGTGACTCTCTTTTATCTTTTTGAAAACAGCAGCAATCCTCAGGATACAGAAGGGCAGTAGGTGAGGATTGCTATAATTAGGCTAGTTGAAAAATCCTTTGCCATAAGCTTGCCAACCTAGATCAGTTAAGTGACTGGTAGTACAGCGAAGGAAACAGATCTCTTAAAACCAAACCAGGTAGAGCTATGGGAGCTGTATGGCTTTGTATTAGTGAGAACATAAAGGTCATGGTATTTATTTCCTGGGTCTGATACTGGCTGACTGAATAGGCTGAGACAAAACACATTATCCTTATCTGCCTCAGTTTCCCCGGCAAGAAAAGGATAACGAAACCTACCTAGATTATAAAGGGATGATTGGTTTTGCAGATGGCTTCATTAACATTCATAAAGTGCTTGGGCAGCACTTTTCATGCAAGGGTCTCCAAGTACTGACTGTTCAACTTGCCATTTCGCTGAGTGCTCTTCGAATTTTTTTCCAATTCTCTTCCAACAGGTGGGCGCTTGGCAAGCACTTGGCACACACAGAGTTTATAAAAGCATCCAGTGGTTTAAAATAACCGGCACGTTGTTCCGCGGTGGCGCGTCAGGCTGCCGGGGCGCTCGCTGCTGCTCTCCGTGGTGCTGAATTCGGAGGGCCGGGCCGCGGCGCCTCTGCCCGGCCCCACCGCAACGGCCGTGCTCCCGCCGGTCGCCTGTCCGGAACCGGAATTTACTCCACGTTATACCCTGGCTGGGCTGCCACGCAGAGATACTGAGAATAACTCTGCACTGTGTCGTTGGATTATTTCACCAGGCAAACCTGAGCGACGAGTGTACATTCTGTCGCTTGATAGAGCATCCCAGCCTGCCCTCGCTCACTGGCCTGGTCACTCGCTGATGAGAGAGGCGGCTCAGGCCATAACTGATCTGTGGTCTCGCCAGACTTCACCATACAGGCATCTTTCCTTCCACTTAAGTCACGGAGCGTTCTGTGCCTGCATGGGTCTAAGTCTTTCTGGGTATGGAAGTCTGCTGTGGAGCACTTTGAACACAGCTTTATGTACACTGAAGTGCAGCTTCACTTAAAGCCTTACTCACTGTCCATTCCTATGACATGGAAAGGCAAGAGGAATAAATACGTATGCTGGATTGCAAAATAAAATTTAAAAAATTATAAATTACTTGGAGGGGGGTAACAGAGAGGGATATCTGTGTCCCCAGTTTACCTGACTTGTTTTATTCTGGGTCACCACCTACCTGGTTATTTCTATGATCACAGGGACCTGGGCCAGCAGCAGTCCTCAGAGAAGCTGTGCAGCTGTTCTGCAGGAAACAGTCTGAAAAATGGGGGGGAAACGCATCTCATCTCTTTCATCAAAAAGCAACACTTGGGTGAAAGGAAGCACAAGCTTTTCATGTGCGCTCCACAGGCAGGGCTCACATAACAGGAAAACCTACCTGATCAGAGAATCCTACTGTCAGCCAGGAGGAAGAGATGACAGGCCAGCTGCCTAACACACAATACCCTATACAAGAACAAACTTGATATTTTGTTCATGAAATATACAGTGATTGGTCCCTCGTTCTGCCTGATCTCTGCACTCACCATGAGCAAGGACAGCAGTGAGGGGAAATGCCCTGTCTCCCATCAAGTCTTTTGAGGCTCATTAAATTACCAATTGTTTCCTAACCTGGATATTTATGCCCTTTTCTTGTGGAAAAGGACAGCAACTAGAACTGTAATCCCCAGGGAACAAACCAAACCTCCCCAGTCTTGTACTTCTTTTATGGACCACTTCTAGGCACCTGGGAAAGTACTTCCCAGCATCACAGAGGTGATATCAGACTAAATTCAGTCACGTTTGTAAGGCTCAGATATTACAAGAATGCAGGTCATAGAAAAAGCTTATCAAGAAAATTAAATACAGGGTCCTCAGTGCCTACCTCTAATCTTAGGAACTCTCAGGATGGGGAAGAGAGATAAATAAAATCATACTTGCTCTGAGGGTTAACTCAGTGTCATGGCTAAAATCCAAACTGAGTAATTACATTCTGCCTCCTGAGTGTGTCCTTGAAATTTCTGCTAAGCATGTGACTTCCCTTCACTTCCTGTTGCCAAGTTTTGTTATGTGTGCCTAAGTATCAGCTGTACCCACCCGTATAACCTGACTCACACTGCAGGAAGAGGAAGGTTTTGTTCATCCCCCACTCTGAAATCTTTTGATGAAAGGTCTTGTTGCATTTTCATACCTCACATGAGTTCCAAAGGCACTTTGCTAGGGCTGTTTCACTCTTAGCAGCAATACTGTATCTGCTCCGTAGCACATTTCATAAATACCTTTCCCTGGTGACAGCAATACCATGAGTGTGCCAGAGTTCTCATATCCACAGCACACCTCTCTATACTCCCTTATTTAGCAGATATGCTGAACAGACTGAGAACATGCTGGCTGCTTGTTTTCAACATGGGGTTTAAAGGTAAAGTTTGGCATAACAGTTATTCCACGAACTACAGCAAGGGCCTATAGAAACCTAAGATAAAAATCTCCCTGTGATACTAACAGAGCCATGAATTGTCTCTCAGACACTTTTATACAACTCTTTATTGTATATTTACTTAGAATTCCTTCTTTACAGCACATTTTCTCCTAACAGGAAACATGTTTTATACCCCTCCAATATTACTCCAGAGACGCCAGGATGAAGACAAAGCAAAGACAGCATCTACTTCTCACAGGCTGCTTGGTTTTCCTGGAATGCATCCTAACCTTAGAAATGCTGGGAAGGCAGTTGGTGATTAGGGTGTGCTCAGATCAGGAATTCGGGAAGAGAGAATCCTTAATCCGTGAGATTTTAAAATGCCACTGGGACAGGAGGGAAAAAAGAAAAAAAAAAAAAAGAACAAACTTGCTGCCCCCAACTAGATCTTAAATCTTAAGGATATACAGACACCTTATTCAAACTGACTACAGTTAGCCACTTGAATATTCAAAAATCTGGGCCCCAAAGTCTCTACTCCCTTTTTCACTTGACATCCTGGGCCCTGCTAGCCAAGATATGGTATCTTATAAAATCCAGAGACTCATAAGCAGAAGGCTTCCAAAGATCCCAAAATGCACACATCCAAACAGACTACCTATATTTCCTGGAAGCTACAAAGCAAGATAACTTCATTTTGAACCAGCGGTTTGGGGTTTTTTAATCTAATATTAAGAAGCAAGTGGGAAGGTGGCTTTTCACTACCTGAAAAAATAATAAAAATAATGAAGTCTAGTTCTTATAAATGTTTTCCATCCACACAGCCAGTAACCTCCATTAACAGAAGAAAGGTCTGTCTTGTAATGTGACATTATAGAGTACTGAAAACCTGCAGCCCCATTTAGCTTTAGTAAAAGCTGTGGGCAGCAAAACAAAAACTAGACCAGAGCTGTCCAATAGTATTCAGCTATTCTGGGGACAAGTAATTGACTTCATCCATACCTGAAAAGGCACCAACTTCCATATGTAACTTGGCATCCCAAATGACTTCAAGCCTGAGCTCATGCACTAGCAACACAGAAGGATGCTCACCTGCTCTTGAAGAAGCAAGATGAAAAAGGCACTTGAAATCCACCCTTCTGCACATAGGCAGAGCAACAGCTGCAATAGTCCAATCAACACGTTTGAACTTCTTACTTGCAGGAACAGCTATGAAGGAAGAAGGGGCAACTAGTCCCTTGTGGCTCCTGGAAGTCTCCAACTGAAACCAGTCAAGGGAGTCACTCTCTGGACTGTTAAGTGTTTATGGTATGCACTTAGTGACTGGAAGACAAATACTGCTAGTGACTAACCATAGTGATTCAGGAGATATGTAGGCAGCTGACTCCCAACACCTCAGCAGTAAGTCCTCCTCCTCTGAATTGCACTTACTTTTTAATAACTTCACCCTCAGGTCAAGACGCTTGTTCATGCAATCCAGACCCACTGCTGTCACCTGTAAAAATGAAAGCCATCTCCCTAGGAAATGCTGGAGTTGTCCCACACAGCTGAAGCCCTTTGGCAGAGAGAGTAGAAACACTCAGTTGTTCTAGGACAATAAAGCACAATGACAGCACAGACTGACATGGAACATTCTCTCTCCAAGAAGCATTTTTCTGCTTTGCACCTTTTTTTCCTATTTGCAATACAACCCACATTCCATAATCTCAGTAAATGACCATTTTCCATGCTTGACTCAGACTAGCTACAGAAACGAAAAGGTAGGACCTACATAAAGAAGTGACATAAACGAATGAGCCATCTGATGACTGCTTACTAGAAGAGAGCAAGCATGATTCCCCCCCCCAGTTTTGTCACTGTTCTATATGGAAGGATAGGATAAAGTCATAGCACTGCACACTCAGAGGATTGATGTATAAACCTCCAAGACATCATACACTCTGTTCATACAGGATAGCTCACTAACTAGCTAAAATGGGCTTCATCTTTGCTTTGTTTCCCTGTGTTGCCTCACCTCCCCTGCTGGACTTCGCTTTGCCTCAGTGAACTCCCATTGTTCACAGCAGAACATGAAGGTTGATGAATTTATCCTCACATTACTCTCTGGAAGGCAGAGAAGTGTCAACTTCTCATCTGCAAAAGGGTGATAATTAAATGCTGAGAGAATAAATGACTTGCACAAGGTCACTTGGGAAGTATGTGGCAGAGCTGAAAATTAAATGCAGATCTCCAGAGCTGCAGGTCAAGGCCCAGAACACAAAATCTTTCTGCCCTGCTGGCACAGTGGAGATCAGAATCCCAGCATATCATAAGGCACTCTGTAAGAATGTGCATGTTATGGGAGATGAACTGAACTTGTGTACAGTTTATCAGTAGGAAGAATGGGATAAATTTCAAAGAATCATGTAAATATCAGAGATCAAGGAAACAGGAAAGCAACACTGAGTCTACCCAAAGAGCTATGAAACCCCTTTTCAACATCTTGTATAAGGCAAAGATGCCCTTGTAGGCTGCTGCTATTGGACATACTACTAGTCCAGGGGAAGATCTCACATCAACACCATGTTTAATGTGCATAAGTCACAAAATACAGCCACTGAGTTATCTTTCCAATTTAACATAAGGCTTGTTAACAGATTAAAGATTTAAGTAGTGCCACAGATTGTGTCAGTGTTACAGTTTAATAACTATGTAACTGCACCTTCTTGTCTTCTTGCTTGCTATGCAAACTCCTGCTAAGCACCCTCTTTTAACCTTCCTTCTTTTCTTTCATTTCCAGATGCTTCCCGCTGATCCATACGATCAAATTTTTTCCTTCATATCTCTCCTTAAAAAGCTTTCTATCCTAAGGCTTTCAAAAGGAAACAGTCATCTTAGCTGGTAGCTATGTGGGTCCTCCTTCTTGTGTTTTTGAAGCTAGGAGTGACACAGCACATATTCGTACTGTCTCCACAGAACTGGAGGGGCACTGTAACCCATAAAGCCTCCTTAGCAAAGCGATAGGGTGTCAGGAAGATGGGGGGGCAGCAGCCCAGGGCTGACCTGCTATGGAAGTGGTACTGGGCAGGGGGGAGGTGCTTTTGAACGCACCAAGAGGGGAGGAGGTAAAAGAAACAGTGGAGAGCTGAGAAAGGAAGAAACTCATCCAGGTGGAGACCTGCACCAGCTGGGTGGGTCCCAGCCCCATCTTTGATTTCAGGACAACCAGGCAAAGCACAACAGTATTCCCTAATTCCTCGATTGCTGGTGCTGCTTTTTGAGAGGTATCAGTACCATGATGGATTTTAGTGGCCCTGCCCTCGCTAATCCCAGGTGTCTGCCTTGTCTCAGTGGTGAATCTTCCTCATGTGTAATGCATGGAGCTACACTGCTTTGCTACTGCCTGAACTCTGCTGTGAAGTCCCAGAGTGGCCCTTGTTCTTAACGTGTGCACAGAAGAAAGCAGATGGGTAAAGCTTAACTCTGACAATAATAATAATAGTTGGGGTAATAAAAATTAATCAAATGCTGTCATCACAATTCCAGCAAATTTCTACTGATTTCACAAAATTTGTTTTTCTAGCCAAAAACACTCAAATCATAAAGTCATGACATGAATTCCCAGCTTCACCTGGACAGCTCAGCTTTTCATATTACATCCCAATTTCCACATAATTCCATGGTGTTTCATCAGACAAAATATTTGGAAAAAATTCTAACTGTAATATTTTTGTTCCAGACACACTCCACCATCAAAATAAGCGGGTATTTGTTTGGGGTTTCTTTTAAAGCAATATAAGTATTCATAGTTGGGAGAAGTATCTGGAGTAAAGAAAAAGATCAAATGGCTATAAAGTATAGCCCAAAGAGGATTTTAACAACTGTAGTTCAATTTTCCTAGTGAATTAAAATATTGAGGAAAATTTTCACCCTGAAACAATGCATTTATTGCTCTGAAATGACTGAAAAAAATTCTTTATGTTCCTGGACTTTTTTTAAACTGTTGCTTAATACTCTTAACCTGGTCACTAGAGGGTGTCATCAAATTACAGCTTTGGAAATACAATCAAGTTAGGATCACCCCAAAGGCTTAATTCATCCTAAAGAGCATCTGCAGATGCGACATCCAACTGTTTTGTACAAGAACCTGACTTTGCCTCCTATTCTGCTGTGAACACTGCAGAGTGTCCATAGACAAAACTCTGCTTCACTGACAGTGAAGAGCACATGCTGCTGCCCTGTCTTGCTCCTGCTTTTGGTTAAAAAGAACATAAACAAAGTCAATATTCCTAAAGTTTTTCTTGCCCTGTTCTTGGAGGATGTATATGCTGGTACATGAGGATAAGCTCAGATATTTTTATTAATACCTCAGCAGTACAGCACTGTATCTCTATCAGTTCTATATAACCACTGCATACTGACTCCAACTGATTACATCTGTTTACAGTGCCTATACACAGATAACTTTATAGATCTTAAAGACAAGAACTGCCAATGGCCCAAAGGTGATCAGTGGGTTTTGCTGCTAGAATCAAAGCTGCATACCCCCTTCACAGCAACATTTCTGCTAATGGGAAAGGAAGAAAGGCTCACCAGGCTGGTGTCATTAGGGAACACAGCCCCTCCTTAACAAATATTTCCTTTTTGTCCTTCTTCCTTCTCCTCCAGATCTACTGCTCTTAGCCCTAAGAAGCAAATTTCTATAGGACTCTGCATAACAGCTATCCAAAACAAACAGAAAAAGCTAAACCCAGTAAGACTTGATCAGCAGCTAGGTCAGAACTAAACCTCCATGGAAGAAGAAAACTAAAATACTTTTGATATTAGTAGGGCAACTATGGGAGTAAGGATTGTTGGTGAGGGTTCAGGTGTGGCAGAGGTCTGTGTACAAGCCACAAATGACCGCTCTGTTTGCCCCGCTGCAGACACTACCCCAGCGGACATCGCCCCCTGCAGGCTGCTACTCTTAACTGTCCTCTGAGCAACAGTATGCATACCATAATGAGACAGCATAAACATTATCAAAACAGGAGCCATGGGAGCCAGGCTGAAGGCAGGCATATGCTGCCTGGGAGACCACCAGATACAACACAACGCAGTGTCCTGCTCAGTTCAGAAAGCAGCATTCCCAAGCATGTGAAACAGACCCAGAATGCCCCCGCGCATCAGATGCACCCTGCATGGATGCACTGATTTTGCACCCGTGAACACAACTTGCACTGTGATAAAAGGAGGGAGATGCTGCAGATGGGGAAACGAAGTCTCCACATTTCCATGGAACATTAATTTGAGGGGTCCCGCAGGGCAGCATGGGGAGCCTGCATCATTTTCAACCTGCCAACCCCAAATGTGCACGGCATTGTGAGATAAAGACCCCAAATTAGGCACATAAAAATGATTAACTTGCAAATCCTGGGGTGTTCTCCCTTTGGTGTAAATAGCTCTTCCTGTTGCTGCAGCTTCATTATTCTTTGCTTTCAAGGGAAACAGATTTTGATGACTCCAGTGAAAGAACACCAAGCTTTGGATGGGAGTCAGAGCTTTGAAACTCAAGTGAACAATGCCCCTGCAAAATTAGGTACAACTGAGAAGCAGAGTCACAGTCCCCTTTTCTTTTGTAATTTTGCCTTCAGCGTGCTCACCCTTCCCAGACAGGAGGGAAGGCACACAGTGATGGCTTCACTGTGGTCTTTGCTGGGATTGGCAGCTTCATGCTACATGAATACCACTCCCCTCTCTCCCTGATCTCCCACTTGTCGCTCTCTAGTTAGTGTCCTTGGTCTCCCCATCTCACTCTATCCCTCTCAGCCTTTTTCCCACCTTTTGCCACTTTCTGACCTCCATGAAAGCCCATTCCCAGCCCTTCTCAGCTGCTTCTACCTACACATCTCTTTGGTCTCCCCCTCCTCATTCTTAATCCCTCTCTTTCTAACCCTTTAGCCCTAACACCTTTCTCTGCTTGCCACATGCCCACAGCTACAATGCCATTCCCTGTCTTCCTCCTCCCCTCAGCAGTACTCCATTCCCCAACCCTCTTTCTCCCTCAGCCCCTGTTCCCTACCCTCCACCTCGCTTTCTCTCTTCAGTTCCCATACAGGTGCTTGACTCCCCACTTCACCCTGGGATCATCCCTCCCACTAGGCCCAGCTTGCTGCCTTTTGTTTACACACAGTCAGGTCTTCCCTCCCCAGCTTTACTTCTAGATCTGCCACATTTAGAAAGTCACCATGACCTAGTTAAGTTCCCTGACCTAGTTATAGCAGAAATACTGACTCTAAACACTTGAGAAAAAAGGGCAGCAGCAGGAGGGAAATATTATCGTTATTGTTTGAAATGAAAACAAACCCACCAGCACAGGGCTACTGAGTTATTCCAGCTGTGGCCATTCCCCAGGGAAGCAAGATCAGCAGTTCACTTCATATTGAAATGCCAGTGTGGCCATGGATCATCCAGGTCTAGAAGTTACCTGGAAAGATGGTCTGTAGTCTCTTGCCAACATCCCATTTTCTTTCCTTTTCCATATTTTAGCCTCTTTCTGTCTAGTCTTGCTCACCTCAGGCTCATCTTCGGCTCTACGCAGGTATTTCATAGCAATTCTAGTTTTACCCACTACTCTCACCAGTTCTCCTTGCTGTGAGCCCAGGCTATAGCAGGAGCCCCTGTTTGCTCAAAGCCAGCACTTCTACAGCTGAGTTTCATTTAGAAATCAAATAACGCTCTGCATCTGTTTGGTTGATGTTCTCAGTCCTTTTATCCTACTTCAGCTATTGGCACAGCTGTCTTCTCTTTTCCCTTCCCCTTCAACCTGTGTCATTCACTCACTTATTTGTTTCTCTAGCTGACTTGGTGTTGCAGTGCTGTCTTCTCATTTCTTTACCAGCTCCGCAGGTGGTGTGAGCAGTGCCAGCATTGACACTGAGCTAGTAAACCTGACTGGAAGCAGCCAGTGTTCTCCAGAACTAGTGGAGAGTCTCTGGGTTAGCAATGCCCATTCCCTTGAGTGCTGTGTACTGTGTTCACAGCTTAGAGGCTAGTAACCGCTGCTCTGTGACAGCTGGGTCTGTGATGTGCTCCCAGACCGGCTTTTATTTTAGTCAATGTGAATGGATTTCCCTGTGTTGTTTGTATTTTAGGAGTCATACTGGCCCTGTAGTTCTGTGGATGAGTTTATTAAATCAAATTATGTCTCCTTACGGCTGATCTTTTGCGGTACTGACTCTCCCTGTATAGGGCCAGTACCCTGATTGACACTGGAAGCAGCCTGCCCTGCACCCTGAGCTCACAAGGTACTCCCACCACCACTACTTCAAATCCTGCCAAATATTCCAGCAGAGGCTCACCCTCCATTACCAAAGCCCTGCAGAAATATGTGGCTGAGTGCAATGTAGCCCTTCCGCAATTCCATTAGCTGTATTTGTACAGACATGAGAGTACAGCTCAAACTGCATCTACTGTGTGAAACAGTCAGTTTTTGGTGTCAGCCACAGGTGGTCACTAGTCATTCTGCATCCATTTACTGTGATTTTGTACCTGTTTGCCATAAACCACACTTTTTGTCTATTGATTTCCTGGGTCACGCACCAACCTACTGTGTAAATGGCTTTAGAAATTTACTGTGGAACCCCCAAATCCCTCTGTTGTCATCAACCACTGCCTGCTAAATGTGCACCTGTGGATATATTAAGCTGCAGTTTGGGTTCCTGCATTTCCTTTGTAACTGATTTCACAGAATCACAGAATCATCTAGGTTGGAAAAGACCTTGAAGATCATCCAGTCCAACCATCAACCCAACATTAACAGTTCCCAACTACACCATATCCCTCAGCGCTATATCAACCCTACTCTTAAACAACTCCAGGGATGGCAACTCCACCACCTCCCTGGGCAGCCCATTCCAATGCCTAACAACCCATTCTGTAAAGAAATGCTTCCTAATATCCAGTCTAAACCTTCCCTGGTGCAACTTGAGGCCATTCCCTCTTGTCCTATTGCTTGTTACTTGGTTAAAGAGGCTCATCCCCAGCTCTCTGCAACCTCCTTTCAGGTAGTTGTAGAGAGCAATGAGGTCTCCCCTCAGCCTCCTCCAAACTAAACAACGCCAGTTCCCTCAGCTGCTCCTCATACGACATGTGCTCCAGACCCTTCACCAGCTTCGTTGGTGATTTCTCAGATGTGCTCCCCTACCTGTTGATTTTCTGCTCCTTGCTGTGCTGTATCAACATTTGGGCATGGTCCTACATAGGCACTGCTAACCCAGTCAGTTCAGCCACCCTTGGTTGTGACTAACAGCATCACTTTGCCTCTCTGTTGTGTCTCCCTGTACAGCTCTGCTTCCCCAGACTACATCACCAGCCAGCCCAGCCACAGGCCCCCACACCACTCTGATCATGCCTCTCTCCCCTGACCTGCAGCACATCATGTTTAGTCAGATCAAGACTGAATTCTTCTAGCATACAGGACGGACATGTAGGGTCTGTGATTTCAACTAGTCCTGAAACCTGAACACACTGAGAAAGTGGCTCACACCTATAGCTGTGGGCAGGAACACCTTGTGTTAGCATCACCACCTACCTCCATGTATGGAGTACCAAGAAGGGTTAAGAAAAGGACACAGTTGTGCCTGCACCAGCTATGTGCAGAGGATCCCTGCCAGCTTCTCAAGACAATACAAAACCAATGAATTAAGACAATTCCAGACATGCTGATTACTTTTGCCATTGCAATTTCTGATGGGATTTTCAGATGTCTCTGAGCATTCTCTACCTGGCATGTGTCAACCACACTTCACTGCTGCCTTTATGTTATTAGTATTGACAGCCACTCAGTTTAAATGGAGGTTAGGATTGAAATCCTGTCTGTTTGCTTATCTCTGCCTTTTTATCTTGTTTGTTTCCTTTCATTATGGAGAAATCCTCCTTTTCATAAAGCCCCTTTGAATACCTCAGCAAACATGCAAACACAATGCCATATGGATTAACTGGGAGGTACTGGGGTCTGATGCCTGCCTGAATAGATGCTCCTGGATCAATCAGCTCTGCGTACCAACACTAATGGTCTGAGTTCCTCTCGATCTTTCTGGGGGTTCAGCACAGGTCCAGTGGCATGCTGAGTATAACTCTTTCCTTTCAGGAAAGGCAGAAGGGAGAAGAACATCTAGTCTGTAAGAGGGAGCTAGTTACTCAGCAATATTATGAACCACTGCAGGATTTTAACACTGGCAATGGCAAGGGAGTGGGTGTGTCACGACTGCAGATTATTATGCCAAATTTTATCATGTCCCTTTCAGCTTGTCCTCTCCCCAATTTTCTGGTTAATAGCCACATTTTGGAAGCTGTCATTTTGTTCTTTTGAAAGGTGTTTGGGGCAGGGACTACCTTTCTCTTATGTGCACACAGAGAGCTTAGCACAGTGGCATTCAGGTCCCAAAATGTGACTTCTGAGATGTTACTGCAATGTCAATAATAGCAACAGTGCTTTTCCATCTTTAGGTCCTTACAGCACGTTTGCCAGACATGAATTTAGCCTCCAAACATCCCCTGTCGGTTGTTATTGTCATATTATCCATCTATATTATACCATTTACTTTAGTGTCTACTTCAATGTAAAGCTGAGACACCTGAGACAGAGAGAGACTAAGGCATCCCTATACCACAGCACCTTGCAGAGCCAGAAAGCTCAGTGTCCACACCTGCACTGAGCACAGGTTTGTATGTCCAGCTGCCTGGGAGGGCTTTCGAGCCGAGCTGCAGTGCCCTGCTGCTGAACTGGAGCTGCGCTCTCCACAGAGCTCTTCTCTGCCCCAGACCAAGCAGCACAGGCCGGCAGTGCTTTTGGTGGCTCTCTGCCCTACACCCCCGACAGCAGAGAACTGCCCTCAAAGACTCCCACACAGACTGGCAGCAAACAGCAGAAGAAGGGGAGGCATTTTGATACCAGGCCCAAAGATGGGCAGTGGGACGATCTCTGCTACTTGAAACCTTCTCTGTAGACCAACAGCAGTATGGGAGAGACCATCTAAACTTTCTTCATGGCAATGGAAGCTCTCCAGAATAAGCAGCAAGGTCTATTCAGCCCTTGATCTTTGCTAATATGGACAAGGAGGTTACCACAGCGCGCTACAGTTTGTGAGGGCTTTGACAACCTGCAAACGGGATGAGACACCACTCAGCTGACTCCTGAACCAGCCATTCATTCTGATGGAGTATACAATAACAGCTGGACCGAGGCTTGCCTTGGCATATGCCACCCATATTTCTTGTGAGGACATAGTAAGGATGCAAACCCTCACCAGAGCCACTAGGTTAAATATACAGTTTCACTCTGTGCTAAAGTGGGTGACAGACCAGAAATTCAGCTTTTCAGGGAAAAGGAAGAAAACAGTATCACTGGTTTGCTCAGCACCGTGATGGTAAGTCAGATACCCAGATGCCTACTATGGCTAGTGGCATATTCCACACTCTAAGAGCCCACACATGATGCTATCAGCCCTAGCAGAAAAAAATTTTGCCTCAAACTACACAAAAGGAGGTGGTTAATGACAAAGAATAAAACAGCCCACTACAAGGAAGTATACTTGCACTTATACTACTTAACAGCAATACAGAGGGTCAAAGATTAAGTACAAGGCCAGCATATGCACTTCTATGTAAACAAACCTTCTCTCTAAACAAAGGACTTCATCCAAACCAAAGCTACATTAATGTTGATGCTCTCTAGGTCTTTGATTACTACTGAACACTAATTATGCACCAACCTGTCTAGCATGTACATGAGTTTCTTCTACTTTTTAAAGCTAACAAACAACTTTCTGTAAGCCAGAATGCAGCACAGGCCACTCACTCCAGGGATACAAACCACTGGGAGTGACAGTACACTGCATAGTGTTTTCTAAAGCACAGGTGAAGCAGGCAAAGTATAAATTTAGTGGTTACAGTAATATAGCTCATGAATGCTATCTGCAAGCTCACCCAGAAACACTGAACTTGCTTTCTTTCTTCCAGCAGCTGAATATGCACATCTGCCTCTGAAAGATTGGTACATGCTAAAACGCTAGAAACTGCATTGAATGAAAACTGTTGGTGCATCACTTGACACCACAGACCAATTAGTGTGAACCATCCATACACACCTGCCTAGACTGGGCCACTGAATGTAAGGAAAGCAGTTTCAGGTAATACAAAAGTCATGTTACAAACCAAAAACATGTGGCATTCAGGTTATAGACACACTGCAGCTGTTGGCCAACTTATATGCCCCCAAAGCTTTCTTGATACAACTATTTAAAAGCCCAACAAAGGCCACACAATTGGAAGCATGCCATTCACAATTCAGTGTGTTTAATGAGGGCCTGGTAATGAGCACTAATGCTGCCTAAGGGCATGGGAACAGAATAACTAAACTGAAGATTTTGAATCTTCTCCGTAGAAGAGTAGGCATAACAAAGCTGTTAGAAGGGATGATTCTAACAGAAAAGACACATGTGAGTGTAGGAAAACACAGATGATGGTCTGAGCTCTAGGAGGAGCTGCAGATCACAGAAGACTCAGCCATGGTTACTCATCAGATTATAGTGTTTCCTACCTTTGGCATATTGTTGTTGAGGAAGGATACAAAAGCAGTTGCTTGTACGTTGCACAAGTAGTAACTGATGAGCTGTGTGGACAGGCTAGAAGATGTGACCTTGCATTTCAAAAGAGACCAGGATAGACACAGACCGCCTTGGACTTTACCTTGAGTAGTCCCTCCACCCTTCATCAGCCATTTTGACCATTCTTGTAGTTCTCTTTCTCCTATATATTAACATCTTGATGCTGAAAAGTGACAAGCTGCCTGATGAAAAAAAGCAAAAGAGCAGATCCCCTCAGAGCGGAAGGAAGATGCCTGTTAACTGCCCATTTCCCATGTCTGAGGGTTAAAACCCATCCCCAGAGTGGTTAATTTCTATCCACTGATAGAGGCATTTTGGTGTTGTAGGCAAAAATGGTTTACTGGTTTGGGGGGATTTTCAATCAATTTAATTTACTGTCAATAAACAAAGTTCTAATTATTGATTCTGGAACTGAAACAAACAAACAGGAACACAGGGAAAACACTCCTTGTCTCTGCCAAACCTCTCTTCCCTTCTTTCTGCTCGCCAGTCCCCTCCTCACACATCCCCCTGACAGGGACTGCCCCTGAGCCCAGGGGCAATGGAGGAATACAGGGTCAGTGCCTTGTGCCTCTTCCAACAGCAGCAGCAGCCCTCTCAGCCCCAGCCCGGCCCACCTCCTCAGCTGCTGCTCTCCTCTCCCCCCCTGCTCCAGTGTGGGCTTTGTCTCTTCTTTGGTCTCCCCTCCTGCTCTGGCGTCCTTGTTCCCTGAGCATGGCACCTACTGCCCTTTCCAAAATATGCTTTCACAGAGGTGCCAGAAACTCCCCCAGCTGGCTCAGAGCCGCCACCACCTCCCATGAGGGCGTAGCCTTGTCCTGCCCTCAGAGCTGGCTGCAACTGGCTGGAACCAGCTGGCACCGGTACAGGCAGCGCCAGCCTCCACCCACAGGGGGCGCCCTGCAGCCCCGCCACGCCCTGAGGAATGGCCTGGCAGGCCCGTCTCCAGAGCCCTTAGCAACAGGCCACACTGCCTCTTCCCTTCCCGACGAGCCAGGCATCCCTGCGGGGAGATGCCAGCTCCCGCAGGCCCGCTCCCCTCCTTCCCCCTCAGCCCTCTGCAGCCCCCGGCCCCCCACAGCTGCCTGCATGGGTGACAATGCGATGGATTTCAGGAGTGGCCCCCTGGGCCACCGGTCACTCCTGCTTTGACTGATACATACATTTTCTGCCTATTATACGTATATATTGGTTTTCAGGGGGAAAAGCATTTATTGCTTTTAGCACACTTAGGAGTTTAAATAAAAACAAATATATCTATATTGACTGTAGTTATTATGCTTGGTTTCATACAGCGTAAGTGGTTCAAATAAAAATAGATTGGTTGGAGTGAATGTGCATCAGTTCCAATAATAACACAGGCAGCTTCAAGAAGCATATAAGTTTCATTTAATGTGCACTGGGCTTACAAAGAAGAGGGAAGAAACATTGGTTTAGAGCAGCTTTTAATCTACATTTTCTGTCTAAAGGCTTCTGCATTTACCAGATTTCTGAAACAGAATGAGAGTCCACAAACAAGTGGAGAGAGGGGTTTATTAGGAGGCCCAAAGTGGTATTACAAAGGGAGAAAGTGATCTACAATAAAACATGACTCTGAGGTAAAAATTCCCAACTATATTACCTTTCAATGGTTAGTGCCCTACATGTGGTATTATCTCCCAATGGGAAGACTGGGCTTCAAGCTAGAGCAAACAAAAACTTGGTATAACAAAGGATTGCGGTTTTTGAGAAAACTGTACTAGCCGAGGGCTAGTTTTCAAAGGGAAAATTAAGAACAAATAGGAACTGGGAGGTTAACAACCTTGTTAGGTCTAGGCCATACACCCTGAGAAAAGGCTACAGGAAACTGGCATAGAGGAGGAGAGGGGGTGCCTTGGGCAGGATGCAGCCAGGCTTTCTGACCCTGGTGTTATAATTCCAGCAGCTACTATGATTGTAATAGCTCCAGGGCGGATAAACAGAAAAGGAAAATACATCTTTTTGAGATATCAGACATTCTATGGAAAGCATCTGGGAAATGATCTCAGAGGCAGTGATTCATTTCCAGGAATGGCTGCTGATGGGGACAGGATCAGTTAAATCCTGCACCTCTGTTCCCCAAGATGATAGAGCAAAGCTGGGACTCTAATTTAAGAGTGAATATTGAAAAGACACTTTTTCAGATCCACGTTAACTCACATCAGACTCTTAAAGCCATGGATTTACACCCCAGCCCCAGTCATGATGGAAATATGCGATGGTCTTACCCTGGGTAATGCAGGAGCATATCTGGGGGCAAGAAGCCATTTGGAAAGTACCGAAGAAAAAGGCCCTTATTTCATGGAATCATAGAATGGTTTCGGTTGGAAGTGACCTTAAAGATCATCTACTTCCAACTCTCCTGCCATGAGCACGGACACCTTCCACTAGACCAGGTTGCTCAAAGCCCCGTCCAACCTGGCCTTGAACACTTCCAGGAAGGGGACATCCACAACTTCTCTGGGCAACTTGTTCCTGTGTCTCACCACCCTCACAGTAAAGAATTTCTTCCTTATATCTAATCTAAATCTTCCCTCTTTCAGTTTAAAACCATTACCCCTTGTCCTGTCACTACAGGCCCTTGTAAAAAGGTCCCTCCCCATCTTTCCTATAGGCCCCCTTTAGGTACTGGAAGGCTGCTATAAGGTCTCCCCAGAGCCTTCTCTTCCCCAGGCTGAACAACCCAAACTCTCTCAGCCTGTCTTCATAGGAGAGGTGCTTCAGCCTCCTCATTATCTTCATGGTCTTCTCTGGACCTGCTCGAGCAGGTCCATGTCCTTCTTATGTTGGGGGCCCCAGAGCTGGGGTCTCATGACAGCAGAGGGGGAGAATCACCTCCCTCGATCTGCTGGCCACACTTCTTTTGATGCAGCCCAGGATATGGTTGGCTTTCTGGGCTGTGAGCACACATTGCTGGCTCATATTGTTTTCCATCCACTACTAATCCCAAATCCTCCAGCGCAGGGCATGGGATTGCCCTGACCCATGTGCAGGACCTTGCACTTGGCCTTGTTGAATGTCACGAGATTTGCATGGGCCCACCTCTCAAGCCCCCTCTGGATGACCTCCCTTCCCTCTAGCATGTCAACCACACCACACAGCTTGGTCTTGTCAGCAAACTTGGTGAGGGTGCACTCATTCCCACTGTCCATCTTGTCAACAAAGATGTTAAACAGCACTGGCCCCAACACTGACCTATGAGGAATGCCGCTCGTCACACCCCTCCACTTGGACAATGAGCCATTGACCATAACTCTTTGAGTGCGGCCATCCAGCCAATTCCTTATCCACCAAGTGGTCCATCTGTCAAATCCATGTCTCTCCAATGTAGAGACAAGGATGTCATGTGGGAGAGTGTCAAAAGCTTTGCTCAAGTCCAGGTAGATGATGTCAGTTGCTCTTCCCTTATCCACCAATGCTGTAACCCCATCATAGAAGGCCACCAGATTTGTCAGACATGAAGCCATGTTGGCTGTCACCAATCACCTCCTGATTTTCCATGTGCCCTAGCATAGTTTCCAGGAGGATCCACTCCATGATCTTGCCAGGCACAGAGGTGAGACTGACCAGCATATAGTTCCTCGGGTCTTCTTTATTTCCCTTTTTAAAAATGGGGATTATGTTTCCCGTTTTCCAGCCAGCAGGAACTTCATCAGACTGCCTCAACTTCTCAAATATGATGAACAGTGGCTTAGCTACTTCATCTGCCAGTTCCCTCAGGACCCGTGGATGCATCTTGTCAGATGCCATGGACTTGTGCACCTTCAGGTTCCTTAGATGTTCTCAAACCTGATCTTCTCCTACAGTGGGCGGTTCTTCATTCTCCCAGTCCCCGCCTTTGCCTTCTGTGTCTTGGGAGGCGTGGCTGGAGCCCTTGTCCGTGAAGACTGAGACAAAAAAGTCATTGAGTAACTCAGCCTTCTCCATATCCCGGGTAACCAGGTCTCCCTTTTCCTTCCAGAGAGGGCCCCCCTGCTTCGTTTTATCACCAACATACCTACAGAAAGTTTCCCCCCTTGCGCTCAGGGAAGGCTATGCTATGGCTTAACATAACCACAGTATTTTGGAGAAGGGGAGACATTAGTGTCATACCTGGAGCTAAATTAATACCCAAAAAGTGTTGGCATTTAGGGATTTGAGTCAGATCCATTTGCACTGCAAAGAAGGACAATAATTAAGAAATCTTCAAATGCTTGTATTTCATGGTCTTTGTGTCTAGTGTTTTACATATTTCCTTCTTCACTGCTCGTCCAGCAGAAAGGACACTACCTGCCTATATGTTGGAATCCCCTGCTTCAGCATGGGCTACGACTCACACCTGATGGCAACAAAGAGGGATTTTTCATGGGATTAGAAACATACTAGAGGAAAATGCTCTCACTGTGCCTTTAGTATGGGCCTTTGAAGTAAAGGGTGGGATCCCATCTCCCACTAAAAAACCCCTGGAAGTTCCCAGCTCTGGGCCATCTGTCCCACATGGGACCATCTGTTCCCAGTGAGCAACACCCCAGGAGAGCGTGTTTATTAAGACTAGCAGATTGAAGCTTGGCAGGGTCTGCAAGAAAGCAATAGGAGGCCTTTAAATGCAGACTTTCTATTTGCAGTGTGTGAAGCGTGCGCGCGTGTGTTTCCTTCAACCACCCATATACCACAGGGGAAAGCATTCAAAAACAGGACCCAAAAATAGAAGAAACTGTGTGACTCACAGCTCTGCCCACCTGAGCTGTATGCTCACCAGAAATCCCAGGCAAAGCAGCATTAGGTGCTACTCACCCTCTGCACTCATAGCTGCAAGTGACCCCAAAGGAAAACCTACACTATATACATATAACAATACATCATGTATTAAAGGCATCTCACTCAACAGTGCTCTTACCTCCAAATGGGCGCTGCTCACACCACACTAAGAAGGTTTGGTTCTGCTGGCTGTGCAGGTTTTCTGGTAAAAAACATCTGAGAGGACCAGCTCCCTCTGGTGTGCAAAGCACAGGCCTGGCTGCCTGCAAGGATTAAAGCATGACACATAAATATAGAAATATTAACACCACTGTTCTTGGCCACATTTCTATTCCCATGGGATTTTCAACTAAGAAAGTTATTCTTTAATTCTGCTTTTACAATGTGTTTTGTTCAGTAGTCTCCATGGTCCTCCCACAGACGTTCATATTTCAGAGGTCACTGAATTGGGTTTTTGTCTATACTGACAAAACCATACACAAGCATTACCAATTTCTGCCTGGGTAATATCCACTTCCCTGTCAGATAAACACCAAGCAGCTAAAAGCTTTCTCTAGAAATATATTTCTAATAAAAATATTTTTGACAAGTTTCTTGATTTTTTTTTGAAGACTGTCTAATAGTTGAATATATTTTGGCCTCTACCAAAAGAACTAAAAACAGTAAAAGGTTTTTTTTAAAGGGAGAATGAAGAAAAAAGGAGGATTTTCTTCATCAAAACCCAAAAGCCTTGAAGACAAGAGTCAGTCAGAAAAGGTAAGTAAAAATTTTAGCATGGGAAAAAGCTCATTTCATGATCAGCTCCAGCCATTCCCTTTTGCACCATGTTGGCCAGGTGGACTGTGTGATACAAATAGCAAACAGGTTTTCTGTGTGTACTCATGTCTCTCTCTAGTGGAAAGCCCTCATCACTACACAAATACAGATAAGAAACATGGGATCTTCAGTTCAAGCAGGGGAGACCTGCTCCCCACTGATGCCCTGCATCTCAGGGGCTGATGCTGCTCCATGGTTGGGGCAGAGCTTTCCTGCCTTCCACAGGAACCCATTCCTTTTGCCCCTTGCTCCCAGGGAAGGCTATGCTATGGCTGAATGTAACCAGTATTTAGGAGAGGGGGAGACATTAGTGTCATACCCAGAGCTAAATCAGTACCCAAAAAGTGTTGGCATTTAGGGATTTGAGTCAGATCCATTTGTACTGTGAAGAAGGACAATAATTAAGAAATCTTCAAATGCCTTGTTAAATACATTTCCAGGTAGGAGCAACCCCACGGAAAGAGAGAGGCAGCACCCAAATTCTTGTAGCACACCCTTGGAGATGCAGCCAAATGCCTGTCAGCTACCTGCCCAACTCCCAGAGCCCACTGGCCTCAACTTGCCAGTCCCTGTTCACATCCCTACGCAGCCACCCGGAGGCTTTGCTTTAGGGTCAGATGGTGCAGTTCTGAGGCTGCTGGTGGGAGGCACACATACTCCTGACCCTTTTGCACTGCCGCCAGCATTGCTGCAAAGCACCCAGGGTGAGTGGCCTGAGGCCCAGCAACCAGTGTTGTGCTGCATGCTGGTGAGTGCCAAGCAGAGGCAGCCTGCCGAGCAGATGTCGTGCTTGCACATGGCTGGGTTTCCCCTTCTGTGGTGACAACTAAGCACCATTAGACAGGCAGAGATGGGAACTGTATAGCATGGAGAGGGTGGATCATGCTTCACCCTCTCCCTCTGCAGAGCTAGAAGCAGCCAGACGCTCTCTGCTTGCCAGGGAAATGCTCCCTTCATTGCCAAGCCCAGCTCAAACATAATGTCCCCATTTATTGACAAAGGGACAAGTAGCCCTGTGTTGCACTTGCACAGGATGACTGCGGAGCACTATTATCTGGAAGCTGTAGGGCCAGCAGAAGCCATCCAGGAGCCCTGTGGACAGCCTGCATTTGGACTGGCCACAGACTGCTTTCCAGAACCCAGGGACCTTCTTGACGGCAGCACTGGGGTCCATCCCTGTGTTGTGCTGGGCCTGAGAGCATTGCCCCAGAGAAACCACGGGATGGCTGGAGGAAACCCCAAGGGCTTAGCGCACAGCCTGTGACAGAACCTGAGCCCCAAGTTTCCTTAGGAGTACCAAGTCACCCAAGGTTTCCCTGCCGCCATGTAGTGTGAACAGGCTATTCTGGCCTGGAGATTTTCCACTAAGCTGTTCATCTCCTGCAGCATTGCCTCTGTTTCACAGGGGTGGAAACTGAGAGGTGCTGAAAGTACAAAGCCTCCATTATGACTGTGAGATGCCTAACTGCAAGCTGACTTGATGAGCAAATGTGCAGCCTTGCTAGGCCCTACTGATGGAGGGGCATCTGCAGGTGCTCCACACTTGGATTATCACTAATGAGGCACTCCAAATAACCAGGCACTTTTGAAAAATCTGGCCTAAATGATGTGCCTGGAGTGACAAAAGGTGTGTGAGGTGTAGCTGGGAGCAGGAGCAGTCTTCAGGCCCTTTTCCTGGTCTAACCACTAAGCCTTCTCTTCCTGTGAACCCACCTTTGACTGAAGACCTTGTTATCAATGATTTCCATGCTTACACTAACCTGGTTTATTTCTATATAAATATATTGATATAGATTCCATAACAGAGATCAGTATTATAAGTAATTGTATTTCTAAGTATTTGATGTATGTTGGGTGCAAATGGGTAGTATGGGCACCAAGGCCCTTGAGCTAAGCAGCATCCACAGTGCCCTCTGCTTATGCTCGGCAAAGTTGAAGACTGTAATATGCTTTGCATGGGAGATATGACTATCACATATCAAACATGAGCCTTGCATCAGGGAGTAACAGGCAAAAAGCTATTTACTCATTTCATTTGAGATACAACGTCAAGGGGCTACTCAAAACAAGATAAAAACATTTCAGAGAAGTCTTGAAACTCCCCTTGCTTCGTCTGTCAAAAATTGGCAGAAAATCTAAGTGATACCTTTGATCGCCTAATTTGCAATATGCCTCTAACACAGGATGACAGCAGTGACTGTCAAGGCAAGTGCCTCCTTTTTTTGAATGCAATATTTGTCTTTTACTAATAAGCTAATTGATTGAGTTTGGCTGTTGGAAGCTCTGAGTTTTGTCCACAATGAACCCTGTATGTATTTAATACCTACCAGCTAGAGGTCAGAAATGAAAGTTATTTTATCTCCTCCTTTCCTTCCCAGTCAGAACAATTTTGAAGTGATGGGTTTAAAGGCCCACATCACTTTTTGTTTCCTAAACAATCATTTCCCCACATTCTTTCAGCTACACTTTATCTCCAGTAGGATCTAAGCAGCAGCTATCAAGCTGGACTTCAGATCTCATCCAGCCCTAGATGTGGCCACAGAAACAAATCTTTAGTGCCAGCTGCTCTGCCGCTTCACCTCCTGACACAATATTATTTCATTGTAACCTGTCCAGTGAGCAAATTGCCTCTTTGGCCCCCTCGCCGTCTCTGCAAGAGGGCTGGGCTATTGATTGTGACAGTGTGCTGGTGCATGCGGGGTGATTCCTGGAGAGGAGGGATCGATGGAAGCATAATTGCTACCTCGCCGGCAGCAACCAAAGAAGGGAGGCTGGAGCACAGCTCAGCGGCAGAAAAAAGGTGACGCTGCTTCTGGAGCATCTTTCTTCTGGCTGTGGGTGCCCCGCCATGGGGCAGGGGACAGAGCTATGCTGCTGCCAGGAAACAGGCAGCGGTTATTCCCACGGCAGTGGTTTTGCAGCCACTTATGGAGTTAAGAGATCTGCAGACAAGGGGAGAGAATGGATGAAGGCTTTGCATCCAGAAAAGAGGTGCTAAGCGAAGGATTGGTGGAGAGAGTGCTGTGGAGCTCCAGGTGAGTTATTCCTCCATGGTGCATGTGCATTGCAATCACAGAAAATAAGTCTGTAAGGGAGACTTCAAGGGTTATATAAGCCATCCCCCTGCCCCAAGGCACAACCGACTATACTTACACCATTGCAAGGCTGCAACCCTGGCTCAGGACAGCATGGAATGGTATAAAATGGACCAGAAACCAGCACTCTCACCTTTAACACAAGACCGTAAGCTTCAAAGACTGTAGCATACAGAGTGACCAAAATCATGACAACATATTACATGTTGGAGCGGCCCATTTTATAGACAGCACCCCTGCATTAAAGAAAACACAGGAATCTTCATATCTAATACATCCACTGGTTCATCTTATTCATACCTTCCGTGTTTGTAAGTATCAAATGCTTCAGCAGAAACTTCAATCATCAAGTAAAGAATAATTATTTAACAAGTTGCCTATCAGGAAATTCTTTCTTAACACCAAACAGCAGTTAACCAATGCATATTTTTAATATACTGTGACTGCAAATACTTCCATTATGCAGATGGGGAACAAACATCTTTCAGTATTCTGCTAAATTCCTGCTCAGATCTTTGATAGCTAAACAGCTGAATATCACTAACACAAAACTGGTCTGCAGTATAAAATAAGGAGTAATATTCTGATGACTTGGAAGGTGAAGAATCCACAGTGCTGATCAGAGCAGTGGCAGTAATGCAGTGAGTAATGCTGGGAGCCTCATTTCTCCACTTTGCACCTCAGTTTTCTCACCAAGTAAATAGGAAAACCAATGCTCATCAGTTAAATAGAGATACCCAAAATGGTTAAATTCTAATAAACACAACAGGCTCACACTTGCTGATTTTACTGTCTAAATTAATATAAATGACAACAGATTGTCTATAAAGGCCTGAGATGAGACATCAGCCAAACAAGGAGCTGATTTCATCCCGGGTATGGCTGTATTACAACACAGCAGAAAGAACTTCTACTCAAGTAGAAGTGAGTGGCCTTTGGAAAAGACTGTTTTTCCTTGCATAATAGGTACCATGAGCTAGTTAAGTGACAATGTTGGCAGGGTTTTAATTTTTCTCATTTATTGTCATATTTATCCTTTTAATTTTCATCCCTGCTTATCATCAGAAAACTCTCACTCAATAAATAACAATAACACTAAACATTTAATATAGGGCTGTCAAAGTCCTTCGTGCTAATAGACAGCGTCTTATTCTCACTATCAAATAGGGAAACTAAGGCATGCACAGAGGAAAATATCCATATGACAGCAGAGGCAAGCACGGTGTCCAAAAATGTAAGGATATTTATTTGGATAATATTTCTGAACTGCTATGAAGATGAAAAGTCCTAGATATTATCTTGTTTCATATGATGTTTGGCTCATTGGCTTCAATTTTGAAGGCTCCTGAGAAGGCAGGCTTGCAAGCAGTGGTTCCTGCACTCTGTACCACTACCACCCCAAACACAGATGCAAACTCAGACCTGCTAAACATGTCACATTCTGGAGAAAATTAGCTACACCCAACTCCAGCACATCCCCTACACTGGAGACACCAGCTGTGCCAGCCATGACTCTGATAGCTTCTCCTCCCCATTTAGCACCTTCCCACACATTGGCTTGGATGTTACTACAGCTTAATGAGAAACTTTGACATGGTGGTCCCATTGCGTCCATATTTGTGGGTGACTCTCTATCGCTGACAGAGCCTGCTGTTGCAATTCCAGCTTTACAGAATCATCCAGGGAGTAAATGCAGGTGATTTATTGTCTGAACACCTGGTGACACCTCGGTGCTCTCATGCACTAACACAGCCAGCGATGGAGTGAGTATTTTTTTCTCACCTCCAATCAATCAAGAAAATTCTCTGCTACAGGTCCACACCAGTGATGCCCAGGCAGGAGCGATGGTGGTGGCAGAACAGGGCACCGAGGTACAAGCAGGACGGTGAAAATGACTTCTTCACTCAGTGTACTCCTGCAGCAAGGAGTGATTTGGGCCACAGCGTAGACTCAAAGGCATCCTGCAGATTAGCTCTCCTGGAGCTGAAATAAAGCTAAATTCAAACTTCTTCAGAAGTTAGATTTGGGGATCCAAACCTGGCCTATCTTGTTGGCACTTACACTCATCTGATTTTTGACTGCAAACACCAGGGCATTTCCACAGCTGGAAATCACTTCCCAAGCTCTCTATAAACTGCTGCTATTTTCAGTGCCTCAGTGGAGTATTTTCCAGACTTTGCCTCAAAGATAGGTGTAAGCCCAGAGGAGCTTCCACTGGAATCAAAAGCAGGAATCAAAACATGCTTTCAAAAGTGAAGTACACTGGGCTAGGTTATACCCACTTTCTTCTTTGTTTTTAATTCCATTGCAGTGTCACAAATTAATTTCTACCACACTGAGGATGCAAAATCATGGCATTAGTAGCACAATGCCAAAACTCAGACAGTAGAGCATTACAGCAGCTCACAAATCTGTGTGGAAAACCATGTCTTCAAAATTCAATAGTGACCTCATGCCAGCAAGCAGACATCCAGCCAGCTAAGGACCTGAAATGACAGACCTTTTTGATTCTGATGCACATTATTGCTTTTCTGACAAGTACCATCCCAACTTCTCAGAGCTTCATGTATTGCAAAATCCACCATTTGCTCTAAGTGCTGCCTTTGTCTCCTTGGTAGGGACTGGATGGGAAAGAGCCAACACATTGCTGGTATCTCCAGCTCCACCTGGAAGAGGCAGCACCAGAAGTCCTCCATGGAGTGTCAGGCTTGGCAGTGGGCAGGGAAGCAGCACTGGGCTCTAACCACCCACAGTGGGAGATACAGAAGAGGCTAAGCAAGGATGGCCAGTATTGATACAACAGCAGTGGGTGGAAGGAAAGCACCAAAACTTGGGTCTCAGTAGCCCAGCTTTTTTCCAACCTAATGTGCAGCAAGCACAGAAGAAAACAGGACCCAGCCAAACCTGATCTCTGCAGTTCCCCTGCGGGAGAGCCCGTCTGCAGTACAGCTTGCTCCACACATGCTGGAAAAGACAGACAGAAATTGCACATGGTCTCTTGCATGAGGTTTAGAGATCTTTTGTCTCTTCGCTTGTCACGTTGCATCATCCTAAGGATGGCACAATACATCCCCATATGTGGAGATAGACCAGAGATGCAAAGTCGCTTGCTAAAAAAGATTTGTTAACTCCCCAACTTCCTCAAGCTTCATCCAAGTCTGGACAGACAGCAGCAGAGAGGGGAAGGAGTCAGGCATGTCACTTCATGTTTTGATCAAAGATTCAAGTTTGTTATTGATTCATCCATTTACCTCCCTCCCACCCCTGAATTCTTCCCAGCATCACTGACTCTGTCTCCGGTACTTAAACATCAAGCCAAAGAATTTCCTCCTCAAAACTGTGTGCTGTGAGAAAGCAAAGGCAATGTATCACTCTGAGAAACTCTGTCTTTTCCATCACACACTGGCCCCCTGCCTTCAGGCTCAGCTTGCAGCAGAGGACAACTTTGTCATCACTTGTAAACGAAGTACTTTAGTGCGGACATCACCAAGGGAGAATAAACCAACCACAGTGCTGTTTCACAGAGTTATTTCTCTGATGTTCCTAACAGCATGTAGTGCTTACGTGGTGCTGTGTCTCCTAAGATCTCAAGGCAGGAGACTTGCTGTCAACTTGATCATGAAAAGGGCTTCTCCCCACACCTCAGTCCCAGAATGAGATTAACAGTTTAGAACATACTTCAGAAAAGAGCAATCACTGATGATAGGATGGAAGAAGCTGATTTGTAAGTTAAAATAAAATGAGCTTGAAATAGCTGTAAAGCTCAGTTGGTGTACCCATGCTACAAGATGTTTGTGAGAGCAATTAATAATCTTACTGTTAACTAACCATACATTATACATAATAACCATATGATAGCAGAATAAAAAGACAAATACCTCCAAATCTTGGTGGACTCTCTGAATAAGAGATAGGTGTTATAAGACGGTAAATCTGAATGGAAAAGAACAAAAAAAAAAAGTCATAAAGTAAACCTAAGATTAATATCCACATACATTTATTGGAAAGTCATCTAGTACAGGTATCAGAACTGGACCACTTATTTCCTTTATTTGCAACAAGCTGTTATAGTTTCTGAAGCTAAATACAGAGGAAGATGTCCATGGTGAAACAACTGCCCAGGCTGTTGTTCAACCATTAATAGGGTGACCAAGCTGCATCAGTCTTCTAGCGAAACCAAGTATAATTCTTCATGGAGATTTGGCAGTGATTGCATACTCAATATCACATCATGTTTAGAGAAAAAATCCAAATTGATTGCTATTCATATATCAGATGGGCAAACACACACCAGCTGCAGTGTTACCCACTTACTCTGAATTAGCAACGACTGTATTGCAATTCAGCCTTTGAGCTTTTCTAAAATACTAGCAGGGAGAGACCATCATAATGTCTGTGATAATGACTGGGTGTGTGGATCATAGAGCTGAAAATTATTTCTCCTAAACTCCTTTCTTAGAAGAGGACATGTGTTCAGATTTGGCTGGTTGGTCTGAAATCGTGCCTCTGTTCATTCATCTCTGCTACATATCCAGTTTGTGCACTGGGACATATCACCATGCTTATTTCAGTTCAACAATATCACATCAAAGAGATAAAAATCACACCACAACCTTAAACTAACCTTCCACTGCTACATTATTTCATAATTTAATATCAATTATAATCTTGAAATTACAATTATAACATGTAGAAGCCTGGATAAGAATGCCAGTTTGATTGCCCACTCAAAATATCCACTTTTCAGGAACACAAAAAAGTTTCTATTGTAGATTAACATTAAAGGCTGGATCCTCACCTAGCATAAACTGACAATACCGCTGTGCTGCACCAATTTATATGTACTGGAGAATATCTAACCCAGTGACTTCAAAATAATCAGATCAGCAATCCCATCCACAGTGCTTAGCAGAACCATACACAGGTATATATTACACATGCTCGCTCACTGTGAGTTACGTATTTATAGAGCAAGCTAACTGAAAGGAGTTAAGACTGTGCACTATGATGCATTCAGTTCTTTGATGTGAGCAACAGGAGTAATGGCGTTGTATTGGAATTGGATATGAAGGCATGAACATGCAGACGTGGCTAAATATGACAGCTGTGCTAATACTCAGAGACTCGCGTAGTGCAGGATGTATGAGAATTGGTGGGTTTCTTGCACTGAGAAAAGACTTTCATCAGCCTCAGCTGAAGCCTACTGGTGTCTGGGGGCAAGCGGGGGGCATATGCATGTCCATATAACATCCTTCTTTGCAGACTGCACCTGGATGTAGTACAAAGGTTGGTATGTCCCCATAACTCCATGGGCTAAAACAGAAGTTCTAATGGATGCCAAGGCAGATGAAAAGTAGTGCCCTGGTGTTCCACATTCAGGACTGAGCAACAGATCAGCATCCTAGCCTCACAGGAAAGCTACAGATACAGCGGGAGGTAGCCTTTCCCTTATGCAGCTAGACAAGATGAATAAGGAAAGTCCAAGTCTGCATCAGCAGACCACACCTTGGCTCTAGCTCTTGGCCAGCCTCCCACCCTCCCTTCCTATCCCTCACAAGCAGTCTAACACCTACAAATACCTGCATAGGCAAAACCACAGCTTCTAGTATTTATGCAGTCTGCGCCGACCCAGTCAAACACCCGGCTGCTCCAAGAGCGTGACCAGGTGCAATCAGGAGTGCATTGTGGGTGTAGCTGTGCCTTTACATCTAATTAGCAATGCAAAGTTGCACCCGCAGCAGAGTCTGCCTAATGTACAAAAAAAAAGTGGCCTATTTTTTAATGCTCTTATTATCACTGAATGCCTTCCCTCCCCACCCAGACACATGGCTGGGAGAGCAGGAGACAAGGGCTCTAGCCTTTGTGCATAATCAGGCAGGGCAAGCTATCTGACCCACTGTGCCTCTGACTCCCCCCCTTCCAGTTAGTGCTTTCGTCATGCTGAGTTCCTGCACTGTGGTTTTCAGGCAAATTTCCACTTGGTGCTCAGAGAGCTGAAACCTTTAGATTAATCCCAGATCTGTCAGCCTCCATCATTTTCAAGCAGGGCTGTGAGCTCCGGGGCACTCTGTTACTTTCTCTAGCACTGAGGAGCCTTAAGCCTCTCACCCTCACTCTCCTGGAGAGCGGACAGCCCCATTCCTCTCCCTCCTCATCCTGAGACGACCCTGAGACTGTGGCCAGTCCGGTTGCAGCAGGATTCTCCATGAATCAGGTGATTAATTTGTTTCCTCTCCCTCAATGAATTTTGATTTGATCTGCAAAGTTCAAGCCAGCTAGGAGCCAAACACTGCCAGCATGCCCCTTGCTCCCTTACATATGGCTGCCCCAGCCCCTGAGCTACAGCCACTCTGGCTGGCACCATAATCCCACTTGTTTGTTGCAGGTGTGGAAATGAGCCTAAATACCCCACACAGAAACTCTTTAGCCGTTTCACTGATAGCTCAACACTCCTCATTGGCTGAACTTGAGGTTTTGCTCAGATCTGGCTTCAGTTAGACTGAACCTCTCCGATTTGTCTGTCAGTGATCAACAGCCAGGGAGATTTCTTACCCCACTCCAGCAGACCATCACCACCAGCTATCTAGTCCCCATCTCTAAAACAATGTTCAGCAGTCAGTCAGGGAATTTGAATCCTTTCCTTCTGCTTACCTTCTGCCTTGTTCATTTTGCTCTACTCCACACAGCAAGTGCCTGCTGACCTGAGGCTGCAGTGCCTAGGACCATACAGCATGGTCCCCAAGCAATCTGTGCTCACAAATCAGGTACGAACCATGGGGACCATGGAGAACATGTCCACTGAGCTCTTAACCTGCTGGAGATGCTGCATAGTTAATCCAACATCAGCAGGACCCTTATAAGTGGCAGGCATGGCCATCTGGAACAAGCAGAAAGGAAAGAGGATTTATAAAATCACTCACTAATGACTAAATTCTGGGCTCAGTGCTGTACAAAGCACAGACCAAGAACTTGTCTCTGCCCCACTGACCTGTAATCCACCACAGCATTTCTTGCCAGCCTGTCCCAGACTATGGAAGTGGGGCATGCTTACTCAACCCGCAACTGGCTCTGCTGGATTTCCTCCCTTGCACTCGACTGTGGCATGGGGATAGAAGCACTCTGCAGGAGGCTGAGCCCTGCAGATGTCACCACTGATAGAGCAAAACAGCCCTGGTTCTGGCTGCTCAGCATTCACTGTGGCTCTCCATCATTCTGGCAGCTGGGAGGCTGGCGTGAGGAGCTGATGTGTATCCCCATATGAGTTGCCTGAAACCATCTCAATCCCAAGGGCCAAGGCCTCCCATGTCTGTGACAGCCATGTGCTTTGATCCTGCCATTGGCAGGTAAGTGCTGGGCAAGGAGAAGAGCACAATGCTGAAGCCCACTGAGGAAGCAGGAAATGAAATAGAAATAAAACACAGTGAAGCATTGAAAGGTCTCTCTGTTGCAGATGGTAAGAAAGGCAGGTAATGTGAGCAGAGTGGTACTGGTAGTTCCTGCCCAGGACTCCAGGACTTTTTCTGGACTTCTCCCCTTCACAGAGCTGCTCTGAGATGGGCTAAGGAAATCTGGGAGAGGCCCCACATGCTGGGCACTGGGCCATGCCCCTGCCACCCAGCATTCCTAGGAAGAACAACAATAATCCTAGCCCAGGACCTTGACAGGGAATTTTTGAAGCTCCAGGTACCACTCAGCAAGCAAAGCCCCATACATGCTATCCAGAATGCTGAGAAAACTGTGGTTTGCTCTGACTTCAGAGGACCCAGCACTGCAAGGAGGTCTCCCAGCCCACAGCCCCTGCAAACCAGCTGCGATCCTGCCCTCCACAGCCCTGCTGAGCAGGGACACGAGAGCTCCTCGAGGTGCCAGGCTCACTGCTTAAGAAACTACCCTTTCTGTGAATACCTCCTCCTTGTGTGTGGAAAGGGGAGATACTCTGGAGCTGGGTGCTGTGAAAAGAATTTAACCCTTTGGCACATAACAAATAAATCCCATTATTCCAGCTCCCTGGCTAGTGCTCTCTCCAGCCTGCACTCCCCCAATCCCTTTCAAGAGCAGCTGAATCAATGTTTGACTTGTACAAACAGCTGCCTGACTGCAATTTGGAAGGGATTCAGATGGGGATTATGGCAAGGCAGTGGATAAAAATCTATTACATGTCAGTGTTTATTCTAGATCCCTGTGGCCCTCAGTGTGAACTCTGGCAGTATCTCCTGTTCCTTATTTAGTGGCACATGTGCAGGGGATTGAGAAGAATCACTTTCAGGAGAACGTGCTGCAGAGCAGTCAGAGGAGAGGACCGGGATTTGGACTGAGTACACATTTCCAAGCCAGACTGTCTTGGCTCCGCAGTGCGTCCTCCCAGAGGGTGGGAACATTTTTAGTTTTGAGGAGAATTTGATATTGGTGAAACTGCATTGCTTTGATAGCCCTAAGGACCTGCACCAGCTCCGGTTTACCAAAGACCAGTGGTTCTGGCTCGATGCAGCTGTATCTGGGTTGAAAATCTGAGCCTGCCTTCTCTCTTTGGGCACAGAAAAGATCTGATCCCTGAGTCAGCAGTAGAGCTCCCTGGGTGCCCGAAGCCTGCCTGATCTTGGACCACAAGAGCAACTTTTGCAGCAAGACCCACATCGCTGCTCTCTACTTGTAGCCTAGCAATGAGGGCAGCAGTTGGGCAAGGAGTGAGGGGGGGTTCTAAATAGCAACCTCTGAGATGAGGTGACCCGGGAACAGGACTGCAAACAACCCACTCATCACCCACAGGGGTCACTACCAAACCACTGCTGCTGGCCCAGCCTGGCCAAGCTAGACAGAAATAGTCTCCCAGGACAGGCATCTGGCCCGAGTACCCTCAGTCCTTTTCCAGCACACACGCACCCAGTCCGCCAGCACAAGGGAGCACAGGGAGCGCCAGGGCAGTGCTGTGAGATGCCGCTGACTTAACAGGCTGTGACAGGGCTGTCCAGCAGCAAAGAGAGGCAGAGAATCCACCACTCCTAAAAAGAAATTGAGATAGGGGAGGGGTCCAATGGGACTGAATTACCCATCCCTAGCTTTGCCTTCTCTCATGTTAAAAGTAACAAATTTTCATCTGCTGGAGGTACATCATGAGTCAAGGGAGAGCATCCTCTCCACACCGGTGCTGCAATTTTTTCTCTGCAGGGTGATAGTGCTAAGAGCAAAATGAGCACCTACCAAGGCCACCTTGCCTTCTTGCCAGCGACAAGGCAGCTTGCACAGGCACCCTGCTCCCTGGCAGCAGCACTTCTGGGCTGAATGATACAGAGATGACAGGAACAAATGGACTGGAGAAGGGCTGGAGGAGCCTGAGCCAGTTCGGGCAGCCCCAGCAATGAGGGACTGCCCTGAGTACAGACACAGACTTCAAAGCCCGAAGTGGTCATGTCCTAAAATCTTAACAACTCTCTCTGGGGACTGTTCACATGGCCGGATCTGCACTGGAGTCAGCCCTGTGCCAGTGAATGAAGCTCTCCCACGAGGTGCTGGTGCAAATACAAGGTAGAAGCGTTTGCTAGCAGGAAGCACCATGAGCCTCATCTTCCTCAGCTCTTCCCTGGGCTCTGCACAGCCACTGCTCCTCCTGTACAGCTGTATGGGTGACTGCCCAGATGAACAGGCTTCAAGTTAACCAGTATTGATGGGGCATGAGATGCTGGGTCATTTTCTGGGCTTAGCCATTTGCATTTTTAGTGTAAATTTTGTTATCTGTAAACCAGCGATAAGCCTGACCTACAAAGATGTTGTGAAATCTAATGAATGGAAAGTTTGCAATGTACTTTAAGATCACCAGGGAGAAGACTCAAGAGACAGGCAAAATATTGCAATACATGTAATATTTTACCAATTATAACAAATTTTAAAGTACTTCATGCACCAATCTTACATAAAAAAATGTGCTCTATCATACATTATTTCTTACAGGAACCACACTGCAATAAAAAGAACTAAACTTCTGGAAGGAAACTAGGAAGAGGGAGTAACTCACAGACTTCTGTCCCCTAGACTCATCCTCTCCCCATGGTGTGTTTTCCCCCCTGCTTCCTCTTTTGCTACAATCCACACTTCTGTTACGTCCCATTTCACTGTCTTCCTCCACCTGCTGGTCTGAAGTTATTGCTCACTGAGTTTTGCTTTCACACAGAAGCCAAAAAGCATAAGTAACATGGAGCCCCAGAGGCAACCACACTGGGATGGCAGCATTCACATCTTCTCCTCCAGATGCACCAACTGCCTTCGGGAGTTGCAACAGGGCTACAAATCTGGGACTCTCCCAGCTTTGTGTGTCGCTTTGGTGGCCACACAGGTTTTCTGCAGGAACCAGGCTGAAGTCCTTCTTGAGAAGAGCTTCACTTTTGTGCCACAGCAGAGCCTCCATCCTTGTGAGTGTAATTTAGTCCATCCCAGTCCACAGAGGCCCTAGCTTACCTGAGCAAGCCCGGTTCCTCCGCCCAAAGGGAGACACTCAAGCAGTACATTATATACTACTGCTAATGAAGTTGCTTTGTTTGTTCTACTGCTTAGGGGAATAAGTTAATATCTCAGAATGCCCTTTAACAGTATTTGGCTTTGTTTATTAAATATTTATTTTACAAGACAAATGTGGATAAGGGGCTCCTATCAGGATTCCTTCTGGGAGAAGAGAGCATCAATAGTCTCAGAGGATCAAATGGGTATAGAGATTCGGGCTGGGTTCTCATCCAGAACACCATACAGTGCCCATCCTTCCTAACAGTGTAAAAGATAAAGAGTTTCATCTTTCTAATTCTCAGAGTTTATACCCAGCAGCCAAAAAAAAGTGGATCTGACATGCTTAGGGGTCTTGTGCTCTTCTTTGCCTGGGGTCTGACACTCCTTCCCTCCTACTGGTGTAAAATCACTTTGCTTCCCAGAACAGGGAAAGGGAACCCTACAAGCTGCTGTATGGTTGCTGCTGCTACAGGAAGGGTTTGGCAGGGCAGGAGGGGAAAGCAGGATGACATCAGTATAGGAAGCCTTCAGCAGCAGTACGGAGGGAAGGGGAGAGGGGGAATCGCATGGATGGAGCACAGCTAGGATTAGCCTGTACACTGGTGAGCCTGAAGGCTGCGTACACACCTGCTGAGCCTTTCTTTGGGTAAGCAAATGACAGAGGAAATACAGATAAATGCAACAGGTTAAGCAGTTATGATTAGAAGTGACCACTGAGGGCTATCCTGAAGCTTTGCAGGAAAGTCAGGACAGCCTCCACACTCCTCTCCAGCAATGCTAGCAGAGTTTGGTGGGTCCCTGCAGTCCAAGACTCACAGCATCTAACTGACAGGGGTTTTAGAAGTGACCTGCCTGATGTCTTCCAATTCCCCCTCTGTGCCCCTGACACCCAGAGAAGAATAGGCAGGCAGAAATTGGTGCTGTTCTCTTGCACAGCCATGTTTCACAAGTCAGAGTGAAGATGCCATCTCCTCTCTGTCCATGCACATGGCTGGCATTTGAATCTGGCTTTTCTGGTTGGAACCCACTGCAGCTGTTTGCAGAGAGAGATTCACCCCCATGGCATCCTTCTGCTGGGAGGGTGACGCCCCTGGCCTCTCTTGGCTGGAAGCAGCTGTAAGGGAGGAATAGCCGTCTCTTCCTGACATGCATGGGAATAGAGCAGAGAGGGAGTGGTGTGGATTCAGCCTCCAGCCACCTGCTGTATGGGAACGGTCAGATCATTACCCAGAGAGCTCTGTAATTTTGCTTTGTAAATGCTTGCCCGATGGCGCAGAGCCTGAGGAGGAGAAGGGGGAGAGGGAGGCTGCTCACAGCTCTGCATGTCAAAAAGGCACTTTACCACACATGAGGCCACCAATGCTTCTGCAGCCGTGAGACCCTGCAGGCTTAACCCACTCTACTGCTCCCCAAGCCAGCTTTTTGTAAGAGGGAAGGAAGGAGTGGCAAGAGAGGGTAGAGAGGGGAAAAAGAACAAGGGGCTGTTGGAAGGAGAGAAAAAAAAGCAGTGCAGGGAGGGAAGAGGAGATGATGGCTAGGGAAAGGGGTGCATGAAGGCCATGGAGGTATGTTGAGACAGGAGTTTCTGCATACCCAAGGTCTCCCAAGCAGACAAGCTGTAAGCACCCTCTGGGAACTAACAGCAAGAGCAAGCAAGAGCCTGCTTGGGACTTTCTGCTAAATGCACTAAGGCTTTGCAAAGCCCGCTTCCTGAGGAAGCCTGGCTCACATAGATACACTGCTTGCAACTGCAGCAGCCTGCCATTCCTCTTGCCTCCCCCACTTCCCCAGAGCATTTAAATTTGTGGGCAAATTTCAGCTTAAATCTTTGACACGGCTACATCTCCATCTGGTATTATATTTTCACAAGTTTCATGAAAACAGGCAAACGGATAGTGGAGAGAAGCCAGGTTTCTATGAAGGGACATGTGAAATGTGAATTCAACAGTATTATCACCCAGCAGAGAATGCAAACAGAAGAGTGCTTCAGTGAATAAGTATCACAACAAAGTTCAAATTCCAACTCACTGAAAAGTAGTTTTTCAGGCAGCAATTGTGCAAAATCACAATGACTTGAGTAAGCTGGACCCTCAGGATCTTTTCCATGCTGATATCTGCTCTCCTCCTGATTTTGTTTGAGCTCATTCCCTAGAGATGTCCCTTCTGAGGCGTACATCAGAGATGACAGCAAGCTGAACCCACTGAGAACAAGTGTGAACCCAAGTGCTCAGCTATCATCTTTGAAGAAGCTCTCCCTGCCCTGCAACCACTGAGCATCCACACACACAACCAGAGGATGGCTGCATCCTACAGAGATCTTTGCAGAGCTTCCAAGGCAGAAGGGCCTTTACTGCACTGTCTTGCATTGCACCAGGAATCTGCCACAGCTCTGGCAGAAGTCACATGTGGCCAGGGTGCTGCACACCAGAGAGGGAAGAGAGGGGTTCTACTGCTTTCCACATTTCCCAGTTAATCTTCTGTTTTCTGCTGCTAGGCCCTTGCCCATCTGGAAAGAGGTTTTCAGTACAGAAGCAAAATAAGGCTCGATTGCTCACACCCACATCCAGCACCCACTTTCCTAGCAAGCTGGGAAAGCCTGTTCTGCTAAAGCACCTCTAGATGTTCCTTCTACATTCAGGTAGCTCCAAAAAGGGCAACCTTCACACTTAAATACCATTCCCTAGCCTTGCCTTAAAGGCTCTGGCTAAAGTAAACAATGTGCCAACATCAGAAACACCGGAGAGAAAAGTGTAAGTCATGAGCAAGCAGGCTTTTGGTATCCGTGGCCAGATGCTCTCCTTTTTATAGCAGAACACCTGTTTTTTACTTGACAAGTACTCTCAATTTCTAATAGTATAAGCCACAAGAAAATTAGATCCACTGTGGCCACCTGATCTATTGTAGCAGTAAACATGAATCCCAATTGTGCTGGCACTATTACATGCTCCAGTAGCACCCATGACTTACAGGATATTTACTGGGCTTAAAGTAACTTTAAGCAGCAACAGGATAACATTTTTTAATGTAATTTGATGACATTTTGATGAGTCACACCATTTTATCACAAATTTGCATCAGCTCTTATTTTTCTAATTATTTCTAAAACTGTGCTATGAGTTTTTCAAGCATCTAAGTAAGGAATCATGCCCTGAAAAACTCCCGTCTGAGCCCCTTGATCCTACACATATACATGGAGGCTTGACTTCAGCATCAAGGCTTCAGATATGGAAATGGACAAGGGACAGGCAGGAAGGGGACAAAACCCAGGATGACTAAGAAAGCATTCTACATGTTGGTTGTTGTGATTTTTTTTTCTTCCCTTTCTCGTGAATTTTTCATCCAGCTCTCACCCACTCAGAACACGGTGCAGTGACAGGTGAGTCTTTCCTTGAGAAGCTAAAAACCTTAACTTTAGAACTTTAGAAAGAGTCCCTTTAGCACACTAACACTGCCCTGTGTGATGTTGGAATACAGCTGGGAATTAATGGGTCAGAACAAAAACTTTTCCCCAAACCGGAAAAAATTATATATTGCTGTTGATTGCTTCATTTCTTTCCTAAGTACATGAGGCAGAGTTCTCATCAATAAGATTTCAAGAAAAGCAAAAAAAAAAAGCTGAGACTTTCTATATTTAGTAGCTTCTGCATTTGGCACATTTGCTTGCTAAAAATACCTACATGCAATCATTGATGGGGTGGGGGAATCAGTATTTCTGCTTTTTATCATCCAATTACCCCAGCAACAAGAGAGGTAGACAATTGCAATTTGAGATTTCCTGACAGTTGTCTGCTGAACGTACAGCATTTAAATGCCCATGTTTGCAGAAGAGGGCGAGGAACCCAATCAAGCAGGCTGCCGTTAGGGTTAGCACGCAGGTGAGGTGCTCAGCAGCACACCAGTGTGTGCCGATGCTCAGCCGGGAGAGACAGTGGTCTGGAGTTAAGTACCACTCCTCACCTGAGGCAGAGAGATAGTGCCCACATCCCCCCCAGGCAAGGCAGAGTGGACAGGGCCACAGGCCACCAAAGTCAGCAGCAGGGCATGCACAGGGAGGGAACACAAGCCTGGAGCAAGGTGCCTGCCCAAACTCTCAGCCCAGGACACCTCTGAGCAACTGGGATGCACCACCTGATCCTCATTCCCGGATGAGAATGTAAATTATTTCTTCAGGGAATGTGGGACTATGCTTACTCTGTTTCTTTTAAGCACTGCCCCTACATGGTGTCTGCTAGGTAGCCCAGAGTCCAGTGCAGTTGGCTGAGGAGCTGAAGACCGGAGCTGTGAGCCTCTTCAGCCTGTGAAATTTTGGTTGTCACAACCAGCTCTATTTGGTGGCTGCATGTCTGAAGAAAGCTGCTGTCACTGCTGTGGAATCATGCTGCCCACATGCATTAGGGCATGCATCCTGGCTCACCCGAGTTACTTTTTCCGACCAGGACCTAGGGACAAGTTTCTCCGGATCAGTTCTTAGGTTCAACCTTCTTTGCGTGTGACTGATCATCAGGATTTCCTGGGACTCAGTCTTCCCTTCAGTATAAATAATATTATTAGTAAGTACCTACCTCCAAGCATGAAGGGGATTTTATGAGTATACATGATGCTGCTGAGAGCTATTGGCTTAAAGTGCTGAGCCATATCGTTCAACAGGAGAGGCCCTGAACCTAAGGCAGAAATTATTCTTAAAGAGAAGCATAACAGCGAATATGGATTTGCAAAAGCAGCTCTAGTCAGAGTGATCTAGTCTCCTTTTCCAACAGACTAACAGGGCTTGGGAAGCAGCGGATGCTATGTCTCAACTCTATTGAAGCTTTTGACATTTCAACATGTGACTCACAATATTCAAGACTGTCTATGTGAATCTACTGTGGGATAATAACATTTGGTTAGAAAAACATTTCTTGAAAATAGTTATCATTGTTTCATTGCCAGATGAAAGATGCATTGAGTGGATCCTACAGGTGCTTGTTGGATGGTCCAGCACTACTCAATATTTCCATTAATGACTTGGATAATGGAATAAAGAGTATACTTATTAAATCTGCAGATGACATCAAGCTAGGAGGGACTGAATACACTGGAGAACAGAAATAGAATACAAGACAATCACAGCAAATTGGACAAATGATCTGAGAACACCAGGTGAAACTCAACCAGGACATATTCATGTAATTAGACATAAGCAGGAATAATCAACCTCATAAACAGAGAAAAAGGAACAGCCATCTAGGTGGCAATTCTACAATAAGTAGTCTGGAAGTTACTGTACATCACAAGCTGAAAAGCAGTAAAAAACATGTCTCACCACCACAGGACAATCAAGTACCATACTGGGACACTAAGGTTAGTCTGACAGACCTCTGATTTAGGTTCTTCCTGGAGGATTACATCCAGTGTTGGGCATTCCATGCTGAGACAGAGGCCAACTGGAGAGAGCCCAGGAGAGAAGGTGAATGGTCAAAGGTTTAGGATACATGGCCAACAAGAGCAGACAGAACATACAGAGGATAGCTAGATAAAGAAAAGATGATTGGGGGAGGACACCACAACAGTTTCTAAATATCTGAACAGCTGCTACAAGGAAGAGAATAATCTGTTTACCATGCCCATGGTGAATAAGAGGCAATTAATTCAACTGCATCATGGAAGATTTACGTTAAACTGTTAAGAATAATGAAGTGCTGGAAAGATTGCCCAAAGATCAGTCAAAATATTGTCAAGGGCAAAGGAGGTGCAGCTGAACATGCCCTGGGCAAGGAGATGGACTAGATGATCTCTCAAAGTCCCTTCCAATCCCATTTCCTATTGCTTTTTTGATCAGTAGTAGCAAGTTTAAACAGAAGCTGTTCACAAAACTCTCCACTCCCCCTCCCTCGTATCAGATATTTTCCACAATGAAGAGGGAGAGTTTTGAAGTTTTTACAGTACAGCAAAACACACATGACCATTCCTACCCAGCTTCAGCAAATCTATTTTCTAAATACACCAGACACACATTTAGGTGCTCTCAACCCTATGTGGAGCAGAGTTTGGGACATTAATCGTTCAGCAACAAAAACACAGTTCTCTTCTAACAAGCCTGTTTAACTGTTCCTAGGGGTGGCTATGGAGCCACAGAGCTTGCAGCTCCCTGTACATGCCTTCTTCACTCAGTAGCTCTAGCTAGAAGCTGGCCTGTGCAATCCCAAAAATAGTTTTGGGGATTTGGTTTGGTTTTTTAATGTTTTCCCATGGAAACTTCTCATACATTAAATGTTACACCTATCCAATAAACTCAGGTTATGTCTAAAGAGATTAGAAAACCCTAAAACTAATAACAGTCTCAGACTCCAAGCATAGAACCAATGGCAACTAATGTTAGCAACACCTGTATTTGAAATCAGCCCCCCATATCTTTATGAGAAGTGGAGAAGTGTGGCACCTGAGGCACAGACTCTCCATTGAAGTGCAAATGGAAAATCCTTTATTATTACAATGGTACATACTTATGCTCTTGCTACCTTAGCTCTTACTTCATAATAAGCAAATCAGCAGCTAGATGGTCATCAACACTCTTATCCCACAAACAGTTCCATACCACACAAGCAGTCTCGGTGCTGCCATTTTCTTCACCACACTAGCACAGCCTGGTATCTCTCTTCAAAGGCCTGTTTCTCCTCCAAACCTTGCTGCTTCTCCAGGCCAGCACAGAGTAGAACTAGCACTTCTCCAAGTCAGCGCAGGACAGAGCTCCTAGCTGGTTCGCCAAACAGAGTTCTTCTGGGCAGAGCTCTCCACCTTCACCAAGCTCCCCAAACAGAGCTCTCTGGCTGAGCTGACTGGCCAATGTCTATTTGGCTCTTAAGTATTGAATCTCCCACAGCTGTGCAGGGCTGACACTCCCACAGAGAAGCCCTTCCACCATGAGCTAGAGCTGTTGGAGGACCTGTTGTGCAGGCAGCTGCCACACTGTCCTGCTGCAGGGCAGAGCAGGCCCACGGAAATGGGAAGGGAGCATGTGCTGGGAACACCGTGTCCTGCAGCGCTCCCAGATGAACAAGACACAGGTTGTGGACATGTATACTGCCAAGAGAACAAAAAGTAACCACAGGACTGTAACTTGCAGAAGTAGGTCAGAAAAAGACATATCCCTTCCTTCTTAAGTGATCATGAAACTTTTCTGGTGTTAAGATAATCAGGAGTGTATGAAACAGTCCCTACCATGCCATAGATGGGAGTCTATAGGGACTCATGGCAACTCTCTCCAAATTGAGAAGGTCATGCTTCCTATTCAGTCTGCAAGTGATGAGGATAATTAATGCCATTTCTTAGATCAACCATAAAGTCCCAGAGCAGCACCTAGCAAAGTCAACGAGTAATGTATTTTGATGCTAAAGAGCTTCTGAGAGAAGCTGTCAGCTGACCCCAGTTGTCCCAGCTCCTCCTGCAAGGCCTCAGCTGCTGCAGGGTTTTTCTCCCTGTGTTCAGGCTCCATCTGCTTGGCAAGGGGCTAGTCCTGCTGCATGCAGAGCACTCCCCAGGCCCAGGGATTTACGGGAAATGAGGGCTCGGGGTAAGCCCTTAGGGGCTGCCCAAGAAGAGCACAATTTTGGTACGAGACAGAATGAGCTCCCACTGCACCTCATCTGGGGAGATGCGGGTCCCTTTAGCCTGTCCAAGAGGCTCTGCCGCAGGGGCAGGGCACAACTACACTTTTCTTATCAATGCACTCAGGCGGGAAATGGGGACCCGTGGGGCGGGGGACGATCTGTGCGGCTGGCCATCCTTCCTCTCCCATCTCTCGCCCACAGCATCTCTGAGCGATGCTCCCAACGCTGGCTGTGCCCCTGCTGCTTGAGTTAATTACAGTAATTATACCTGCGCTCCTCAGCTCCAGCTCCCTTTTGTTGTCACTTCCCTGCCCCTTCATTTGCAAATCTAATAGCTCAGTGAATTTTTAAAAAGAAAAGGGGTAGGGAGGGCAAAGATACAAACGAGGAAAGAAAGTAGGATTCCTGTAGCAACAATACAACAGGAATTGAGAAGCCATTGAGCAGCACCAGGTGTTTTACTCATGCCCCTGCGAGGGCTGCATGCTGCTCCCGGCTCTGACAGACAGGCCTTTGCTGGGCTACAGCACTAGACCAGAGTGGGGAAAAAAAAAGGATTGCATTCAGCCTCCCCCAATGCCTGCCAAATTGCCTCGATCAAGGTTCACAGCAGAGCTCACGATACTGCCTGGTGCTTCAGAGCTCACTTGCAGAAGGGCAGGAGAGCTTCCTGGGCACTCAGTGTTCCCAGCACAGCAGGATGCCCACACAGGCACAGGCACCATGAACCTCCAGCAACTGCTCTTCTTGGTGTTGGGTCCTATCCATTTCTCGGGCAGGGTGCCTGTGGGCAAGGGGCGCTGCCGCATCAGCTGTGGAAACAGAAGCCTCTTCCCATGCCTGGGAGCAGAGGCTTTCCAGTGGTGACCCTGGAAGGGCCATTGCTAGAGGTGAGCATGCAGTTCAGGTGTCCTGTCTGATAAGGGTAGATTTGAGGTCAACCCTTTGAACACAAAGGAGGTAAAGTGTAAGTAGAAAAAAAATGGGCAGAAATGGCTTCCTAACTGTTTTCAGGTGCCCTGAAGAAGAAGCAGCAAGAGGAGGAATTCTGTGATGTGCCCTGTCAGCTGACACTGGGACCAGTGTTATATCACTGCCACAGGGCAGCAAAGTAGAGCAGTGGAGTTTGTTCATCCAGTACTGAGTCTACAGTTTTGAGGAAAAAAGTTCAAAACAGTGTTATTTTTTTGTCTTTTACTGCTAATAGATAGAGACAGTGAAAGAGAGCAAGGGGCAAAAAGATGGCCTGGTTCCTTTGCACTAAGTGCAGCAGTCTAATTATACTGAACTGAAGCACCTTCACACCAGCCATTACACCAGTTCATCAGTGCAGCCACAGCCCAGGTGGCTGCAGAAGTCCAAGAGTTTGAGAAGGTGAGGATTAAACTGCCCTGATAAACTGTCAGAAGAATAGATCTTTTTTTTGGTTTTGAAGGATGAAAGTAGGTGACATTTCTCATGATCAGAGTAGAAGTTTCTTATCATCGTATGCTTTGTACACAAAACATTTATTGTTTTGCATATCTGCATAGGCAAGAAAGCACTTTTAGAGAATGGACAGGAGCAGGAGGTTGAGAGGTCTTCTGAACATCATGGGCAGGCAGAGAGGTAGTCAAGGAAACAAGTCAGGACTGTAAAGCACTTCTATTTGGAAGTAATATCCAACTGGAAACTTTTTAGTGAAGTGAAAGCAACAAGTTCATTTTAATATAACAGGAAAAAATGCAAACCCCCAAAAGTAATGCCTTGCTTCCAAGCAAGAAATATGAAACAACAGTACTACACAGATCTGAGCAACGTGTGACTGCAGCATGGCAAACTAGAGAGTCTCCAAGTCCTTTAGATGACGTGCTCAAAAGGGTTTTCCATCTCCCAGGAAGCTGATTGCTAGGGGAGGAGAGAAAGGACTTGCAATTAGGTTGATTAAAATAGTGGCCACAGTATAGTCTGTTCTTTACTGTTGCCAGGAGACTAGAAGGCTGGGATGAACTGTTCAACCTTTTTGTAATAAAAATAGGTATTTACTTCCACATTGTAAGATCTTGTCCCTCTCCAAGATGGTGCATTGTTCATTAGTCCTCCAGAAAAAAATCCCAACCAACTTTCTTAGACTTGTGTTAAGATGGATTTACCATGTCCAAAAGCACAGTGAATCCTCCCTGCCTTCATCTTCCCAACCCAGTGCCCACCTCCAGGCTCTATACTAAGCATTCAGTAGTTGTTCTTTCATTTTTTATAATACTAATCCTGTATTTCCTTCCTGATCTGAACCCTAGTCCCAGATAGGCAGGTCAATTCCAGGATGCTTGCCCCCCCTCCCCAGGATATACGTCTGAAGCAAAGGCTGGCTATGTGGCTCAGCTGATGAGTGAGGACATTGAGATAGGCAGCCACTCACAGGTTATTAAGTGAACCTGCACTACCCGCAGTCAGTGACTTATGCTGGAAAAGCTACTATAATACTTCAGGAAACAGAGGACCTTGATGTAGAAACAAGTCAGGCTGTTCTACCAACTTACTCCATTTTTTTCCAGCTGATACAGGAAACAGTAAGTATATTGGCGGGAGATGGTTACAGTCCTAGGTTTTCCTTAAAGACACTTTTGGGGACCATCCTAAAGCATACTGAAAAAAAAAACCCGAAACCCAAAGAAAAAAAAGTCTGCAGTAGTAACTGTTCTGAATTTAAAAGCCTGAAGACCTCCATACATTTGAAGCATCTCTGTAGCCTGATTTAGGTCATTTGCTTCAAGGTAAGTCTCATCATTCCTAAAGCCAAGTGCGTTAATGAAACTGAGTCCATGTGCCTTTTCTATGGCTTTCTCTTGTTGTATCTGCTGCTACAAAAACTGTGTGCCAAGCAATGCACTTGCCTTTTAATGCCCCAATGCCAACATCCTGAGCAGGGGCTGTGATAGATGGATGGATAGCAGGCATGACACAGTTTTGGAAAGGAAGGATAGGTGATGACAGTGAAGGTAGAAGATTGCAACAATAGCAGCAAAATCACCTCAAGGCTTAAGTCTCTGCTACAAATGCTGTAGCATGCATGTGGGGGAAGGGAGTTTGAATGCCAAGAGAGAGGATCCTTGTTCCTGTTAACACAGCAGCAATCAGGCAATAGCTGGAGAGAGCCATTTAAACCTCCCTGTGTAGCTGTGTTGTAACACAGCACGTAATTACTCATGATGCTCCTTTCCACAGCCTGTGCAGGCTGCCTGCCGGAAGAGTTGTACTGCTGGAAGAGCTGTACAGCCATCTCAGCACAGCTTGGCCATATGACTCCTTGGGTACCCTCCAGATCCAGAGGGGAATTCATACAAGTACCAGAGACCTTCCCAGCTAAATCCCAAACATGCACAAGGCTTCCGTCGTCATCACACCAAGCTCTCTAGCTCCTCACTCTTGGGTGGAGAAATGGCACCATTCACAGGGAAACGTAGCCTCTCATAAGGGCAAGCAGCAGGAGTGCTACCAGAAAGTCTGGTTTGGTTCCTCATCTTCAAGCCCTTGACCAGACTCAGGCTGGTCAGGAGCCTTATTTGTGCCCCTCCTATGGATTTGATCCAACACATGCACCCAGTATTTTAAACAAGGATCCAAAGAGGGCAAGCACATCCAGGGACTCTGAAGGGGCCCAGATGGGAGCACAAAGGCACAGCCACACTAATGCAGGATACAAACTCACTATTTTTAGCACTAGAGAGTGAGGTCTTCTACCAGCATTTTAATAGAAGTGTTCCTGCTTCCAAACCACCTTAACTGGATGTCAAGGACACATTATAAAGGCAGGTCAATCCAGGTGTGAAGCAATGTAGCATAGAGATAGCAGCTGGAAGACTGCCAGAAGCAAAAAAACTAAGAACACACCCAAGAACCTAAAACCCAGCAAGCTCACTGTAAGATTACTAAACAAAATGCTTCCCGCTACCTCAGATGCTCATTACTTGTGTGTTTTAATTTTTGTACTTAACATTCTTCTGTCCAAATTAATTTCTGCTTAATAAAACATGGCTTGAGTCTCACAGAGACTTTTCTACTGCAAGCTCACATGGCCATATCCTTTCAAAGTCCAGGGAGAAAAATAGAGGTGCTGGTGAGACAACAGGCAGCAATGTTTTGAACCTGTGTGAGCAATGTATTTGTGTACAAAGTCAAAACTCCCCTCAGTGACATGAAGTGAGAAGGAAAACAGGCAAGCAGATACCTCCACAGAACACAGCACCCTCCAAAAGCCTCAGCACTGCTTTGCTTTTCTCACACCTTCTCCCACCTGTCCTCAGCTGCCATAACACAGGCCCACAACCTATACACAAGACAAGGTGAAGGTCCCCTCATGTATTCATTGTCAGGCTTACAAAGAAGTCCAAGGGGAGATGCACTATCATTCATTCAAAAACCACCACCATCTCCAGGAGCAGGACTTTCCCCAGCCACCCTTCCCTTGGCTTTTTCCCAGACAGAGAAGCAGAGAAATACTTGCCTTTCTCCAGGTCACCAGTCAAAACACCACCCTCTTTGGGCTAACCTCACTGTTCCTAACTCTGACCCTACCCCTTCCTCACCTTTCTTCTCCACATTACCCGTATATCACACCAAATGAGCTACCAAAGCCTTCAGCAGATGCACTCATTACCTTCAGCATGAAAAAAAGCAGCCACGATCCAGAGCTGCAACCTCATTACAGTTTGTAATGAGCTGACGGGAAAATATTTCTGCCCAATTAGAATCCTTAACAAGCTCCTGATTATTATGAGTGGAAGCTGGCTGGCCTCTCATTTTGACTATCTGTAGTGGCAGGACAGCTTCTAGCATCCCCCATGTATCCCCCTCTTCCCCTCAGCCCAGCAGGAAGAGGTACAGTAACTCTTCACCAATACATACCGCACCCTGGCAAGAGCAAAAGATAAATACTGCTGGTATTAATATATCAGCCCTTGCTGTAAATCAAGGGTTAAGCTTTCTGCTGCTTGGGAAAAACCTTTAGTCACCAACAATGTCACCAAAGATGCCAGCCAAAGACACTGAGTCATGTTGTGCCCCAGAGACTGCAGTGGTTGGGGGTTTTAAGACCCTTTAACAAGTGCTTGGTACCAGGATGCTTTTTTTCCACTGTATTTTACCTATTAAAAAATTGTCCCCCTCAAGCAATGGGTACTGTCAGGGGATCCCACTAGCAGAGGAAAACTGCAAAATATATATTTACAAAAGAGCATGCAGTCAATAGTGCATGGTAAGCACAAGGCTGGGGTGTCCCAAGGCAGAAACACAGATCAGGCACTGCCACACTTCCCCCAGATGTCCTCCCAGCTGGCAGCTTCAGAAGGAGGCAGAGATGCTGGGATAGGGAATGTCCTGTCATCCCAAGGGGGATCCCTGCAGGGTGGGCTTGTGGTGTATCTGCAAGGCTGGTCTCTGAATCACATCGAGAGTTTTCTTGTCTTCTTTCAGCTTGGGACCACAGAAGCCCCCACGAGACCCTGCCCCTCGGCAGCCTCCACATTCTCCCAGCACTGCAGGCCCACCAGGAAATGGCAATCAATAGGAGGATCCAGTCCCTCTCCACCTATAAAGTCTGAGTCCTCCACCTTCATCTCCTGTCCATTTGTCTCCACTTCAAGGCCCTCTACTCTGCCTCCTCCAAAACCCTTGCAGCCCTCATTCTTGACTCCTTCTCCAAAAGCCATCACAGACAGCAGTTCCTCTCATCAAGCTATTCCTTCTTCCATAGTGACCAGCAATGTCTTTTCTCTGGTTTCCCAACACTCCTTTCTATAGCCCAAATGTGTGGGAGGGGACAACAGATGTTCTCCAAGCCCCACCTACCTTATAACACAACTGATGTGACAGTCACAGGCAGCATCATTTTGAGTGGAAGAAAGCAAACCCAAACACTAATTGTTCTGATTAAATATTAAAGATGGACCATACCTTTACTGTATTTTTAAAGGCCATTTTTGGACTTTACCTGCAGTTTACTGGAGCAACTGAACTGATCTTGGGAACTGAGATGCCTCATGTAGTCTTGGTGATTCAACTCCAGCTCACTTAACTCAAGTGTCCAAGATGATCTGATGATGTGATGGAGCCAGGTGACCTGTATGACCAGCAGGGCTTGGACAGGACACCCCAGTGACCACTGTAACTCAGTCTTTGCCACTATTGTGTCACAAGGAATGGCTGGACCCAGATAGACACAATCAATTGGTTAGTCATTGTGCCCTGCACTGGTTATAAAGATAAAGGTTTCAAGGTACTCAGTAATTATTGAAAACAGGCACAGTTGCATTATATGTAAATACATACATATATATATTTATATATGTTAACAGAAGAGACAGAAACTTTCTTGTTAAAAGTTTAGACCTGTTATGGAGTAGGAAGAAACTTCTCCAGTTCGCAAGTCTTTAGCATTGTCTGTTTGTATGGCTTTTCCACCTTTTTCTGGGCCAGCCAGGATGAACTACTTTTGGAGGTTGCAGTCTGGACTAGGTGGAGCATTGGTTTAATCTGGCCATTAAGATTCCAGTTTAATGTTAGAAATGGCGGCTTTTAATTATGACTAGTGATAATATTTTAATTACTTTTTTCCTTTCAGACATCAGCATTGCCCTTCAGTCTGTGTAATGCCAGATGTTCAGGGCATGTGGTTTGTCTTCCAGCAAAGGAGAACTAGGAGATTTGCGCCTGGCAATATTCTACACATTTTCTCTACGCCCTGGAGCAGAGGCAGTGAAGAGCCTACAAGGACTCTGTTGGGGATCTCAGCCCAGGACCAGTGTGGATTTCCCCTTGAATTGACATTAATAAAAGACCAAAGCAGAACAGTGGTGCTTACAAGGCTCTCTCTTTAGGGCTCCTGGCTCTGCCCCAAAACTTGCAAAACCCCTGTGTTGCATCACATCCTTCCATGGCCAAACATAAGAAAAACATCTTGAAAGACTACGTGTAGTGGGATCATCCATTGGCACATGCCTTAACAATATAAACATACCTTGTCTCTTGACACTAGTTACACATTTTTTAACCGAAGCATTAATACTCAGTACTCATAACACTTTTAATCCATATATATATCAAAGTACTTATATGGAAAAAGAAATACTGCAAAGGCTGGTAGGAGTCTAGAGATAACCTGTTAAGAATTGGTCATAGTGGCTAATATACTCATTGACCCAGTTGAAGATGTACAGAGAAGTGACAAAACCCTCTGCCCAACAGGCAGTGGGTCGGGTGTGAAGCCCAGAATGGCTTCCCTGGAGTAATGTAGTGTGGAGTTCAAAAACATCTTTCTGTGAATACTGTAGTAACACAGAGCTGCCTTTGTAAGTCTCCTGCTTCTAAGTATAGTCTCCAGCAGAATCTGGTTTTTTGAATCTGTAAGGCATAAAATACCTGCCTGAGCACTTCTCACTACCATTCCAATAGAGGCAAAGGGGACAGAGATTAAACAGCACTCTCTGCTCTCCCATTTGTAACCATGTGGCACGTATTTCTGGGCAGAGCCTGCATTGTCCCACTGTGGAGAGATCCTGCGCAGCAGTTTTCCACTGAACATGTGAGAAATCAATGACAAAATGAGAAAGCTGGTAGAGGCTGAGTCCCATCCTGCTGTAAAGCACCCAGTCCACTTCTGTCCCTCCTAACCAAGCAAGAGCCCTTGACTTTTTTGCTCTATGCTTCTATTTTCCCTTTTGCTTCCTCTTCCCCTCTTACCCATGCTGCTCTCTCTGAGAGTTGCCCACCGTCTCCGTCTCTGACCGCTGTCCATGCTCAAGGCAATTAACTCTGACACATTCTCTGGGTCTGCTCCTCTGAAGATTACTGTCTCATGGTCAGAGTGGATAATCCATCAACCAAATGGCCAGCCGCCACCCAGGGGTCTGACACAGTCCTCTGGCACTCGAGCTGGAAGGTCTCTCTGGCTGCACGGCTGGTGGAGCATGGAGAATGCAGTGCACCGGGAGCAAAATGAGCACGGGCTACAGTTTAGTGTACCAGCCATCACAGGCACGCATCGACATGAGCACACATATACGCATGCTCATAAGAGCAGCTGCACAGCCTCAAATCTCAGGCTATGGCCAAAAGAAGAGCCCTGGAATGAATTCGCCATCAGAAGACATCTTGCCTCCTTTCACACTGCAGAGACCTCTTTTTAAATCAGAAGGGAGAACTCTCCTTACCAAGAGTCAGGTAGGGTTTTCAGATGACTTATGGACCCAGCAGAGTGTTATTACCTGAAGCAAATGAGAAAGTGATCTGGAGCCAAACATTGTGCCCATGCTGACCCCACATGCCGTGAGCACACAGGGTGCCTTAAGCCCTGTTCTTGCAGTGCTGCCAGAGCTCCTTGCCAGAGCTGGTGCTCCTGCAGACCGGCTGATGGGCTTCAGCCTGTGGTGAGCAAAGCATCTCCTTCTCCCTGCTAACAGCCCTTCTGCACACAGAGCCCAGGCCATTCTCTCATGAAGTGTGGGATGGCACCTCATGACCCAGTGATGCCACTACAGACCTGGCTCTCCACACAGCCCTGCCAAAATGCCTCCAGTCCGGCTACTGTGTCGGTCCCAGTCACCCATCCGGGCTGAGCTGAGGTCTGAGTTATGCCACTATTAAAGACCAATCTATTGATCTTCAGAGTGATCTAAAACGCACTCAACATCCCTCTGCAATAAGAACCATCGATAAGCAACACTGACATTTTTATGATATGACCCAAACCACAGCCAGGCCTCCTTCAAGCTGCCAAGATGTCTTGGAGAGGCAAACCAAGAGTGACAGAAACATCACTGCAGAGTGGGTTTTGAAAGCAGGGGCCTGCAAGAAAAGCAAGAGGGAAATGACTCAGCATGTGGATATACCATGCAGCCTGCTCTGGGCAGCCAGGCATGGCCCTCACAGCTTCATGAAGCTGAGATGGGGCAACATCTGCCTCATGGCTAAAGCACAGACCAAAGGGAAGCTGTGTGCCCTGTGCCAGTTGGCAGTCCCTCCCTGTGCCCCATTTGCCATGCCCCTAGCACCAGCCAGCTGTGCTGCAAGGTGATAGCACATGGGCTGTCAGCGCAGCAGAAACTGGGGGAAAATCAGGCCTAGAAACAGTGGGACAAATGTGCGAGAAGAGAGGCTGAATACTGAGATGCAGGGTCCTTGCTGGGAATGGGGCTAAGCTGGCCAGGCTGATGGTGGAGTGGATGGAGATCTGGCTGATATAACAAGCCATTTAAGAAGTCCTGTTTCTTCTGCTTTTCACTATCTTTTTTTTCCTTTCTTTCCTTTATGTTTCCCTTGTTAGTCATTTTTTTAAGGGCAGACAGCTTATCCCATCAAGCTGCCCTGACAGGAGGGACTGGACTGTCTGACCCTCCACCAGTTCCCTACTGACAGGCATTTATTCAAATACTCCTCCAGTTTCAACCAACAGAGAGACATAGAGATCCCAGAGATAATGAAAGTCCTTTAGATTTAATGAAAATAGGTAGGTGGACAGAGGAGAAAAGACTCTCTGAGCGTCCCCATTGCAGGAAAGATTACAGTGTGAGCTAAAATACCAAGCACCAGAAAACCTTAATGGAAGAAACCATGCAAATACCCCGGGCCACAGGAAACACATTTAATCAGCCTCCACACTCAGAAGGGCACTTACAGCTGGACACAGAGCAGGGAGTCAGCAGGCGATGGAGGCAGGCGCAGCCAGCCGCGGCTGGATCAGCGGCAGGTCTCTGTTCCTGTGGCTTCCACGCAGAGAGAGAGCATGGCTGTCTGGGAGCAGATGCATCTGTTGCACCTGGCCTGCTATCATGTGGATTCCCTTCCTGGCATCATTGGCCAGCGCTGAACTGTGCATTAATGTCCGGGACTGCCAAAAGTGTTTAAAAGGCCTCTCCATCTCTCACAAAGGAAAGGCATCCTCATCCCTCTTCACACCTGTCCCAAGGAGACTGTATCCTCTATGCTAATGATGCTGGGCCAGCTTCGTATTGAAGCCACATTGTGCCACTAATCCTTCTGCATCCTCTCGTCAGAGTGAGGCCAGTGAGCCTGCTCTCTGTGCAAGTCTTCCCACACCCTCTCCACAAATAAGCTCATGCCAGGTCACAGCCTGACTCCACTGCTGACTTTGCTGGCACGTGAGTGCCCCAGCAGTTTCTTCAGAAGCTGCCGAACAATATGAACCACGCTTAATGATGGATGCGACTCTTGCCTGCTCCCTGGGGATTTTCTGCACTCTGATTGGGAGATCCCATTTCCCACTCTGAAGGGAGAAGGCAGCAAAGGGAAGGGCATTATCCCTTCTATTTGCACTGAAACATTGGCAGTGCCAGCACATAAAAAATGGAAGGAGCCACATACCTTCCTCTTTTAAAAACAGAAGGGCTAGGATGCTTTCCAACCCTAGAAACGAACTTAAGGCCAAAGCTGACATTTCAGGGATCATTGCCAATTAACTTAATGAATAAAATTCTCCTCTTCAGCTGTGCTCTGTGCATGCAGGAGAGGAGCTGGATTTTCCTGCCCCAGTTCTGAATAATAAGTTTTGCTGCATTCACTCAGAGACATCTGTCTGTTTTCATGCCTGCAGTGTAAGCTGCTGTTGAAGTTGCATCTGCTAAGGAGCCTCTCTGCTCCCTATCCTGGGGGCTATTTCAGGGCAAAAATATCCATTAACCGCTTACACTGAAGCACACACTTAACAAAACCATGAGCAAAGAACATAATGATGCATCAGCTGCGGCCGTGCCCGGAGAGATGGAGGGAGCAGTGGTCCAGAGCAGGGTGGCTGCTTGTGCCGCAGTGGCCGTGCTGCATGGGCTCCCCAGCCCCACACCTGCGCCATGGCCTGGGCGGCACAGCTCACTCCCAGAACATTGCAATGCAACTGAAATCTCCAGCGTGTGCAGTGTCCCCACGCAGCCCCCATTCCTGAGGGCAGCTGGGCTTTCAAGGCGGCTCTCCCTACCTGGCCCTGGGGGGACACGCACTGCTGCGAACACCCCAGCCCTGCTCCTTCCCTGCAGACCCAAACCCACAACACATCCATGCTCCTCCCGCCGCGGCCTGAGCAGCGCTTCCCAGCCTGACAAGGGGCTGTTTCACCAACTACAACTTAGAGATACTGAATAAAATAACAGTGAGTTCCAAAACCCACTATAAAAAGAGGAAAGGAGCAAGAAAGGGCTGGGTGCAGTGTGTGTTTCAGCGTGTATGAATGACTGGAAACAAACCCCAAATCCCTGAAAATTCAGAGAAAACTGGAACAAAAGGTGGGACAAAACCACACAAGCAAGGGGGAGGTGGTGAGGAGAGGGGCTCTTGGTATTGATGTTTGAAACAGGCTCTTTAAAATGGAAGATAATGACACTGAAAATTATTCTGAGCTTTTCAAAGGCATAAATGACCAAACTGCCTCCTGACTCCTGAATTACATTATCCAGAAAGAACTTAATAGCATGTTATTATCGCTTCTCCTCTCTGACAGGATTTCGGCACTGAAAAGACAAACAAGAAGTGCATTCATAATCACAACCGTGTTCACCTCTGCGATGCGCTGGCCACAGCTAATTTCAGGTAAGTGTCTCGGCGGCCAGCCGGGGGAGCTTGGCAGGGCTCACTTGTGCTTGGCGGCGAGGTAATTGCCTTTGTCGCTGCCTGAGGGGTACCGGCTGGATGTCCCTGGTGGGGCAGCCAGTGCCAAAAACCTGCTCTGTGGGGGAGAAAGGCATGGCCTGAGCTGGCCGGTGGCAGCTGCTGGGGACCTACCCCCGTGGGGCCAGCTCTGGCAGGTCACAGTGCTCCCTGTCCCAGCAGGTACCTGCGATGGCCTGGGGCTGCACAGATGGCAGCAGGGTCCCCATGTCTGCTGCAGCCTCAGCTCCACTGGCCTGCTGGAAGCTTATAAGAATGGGAGCAAGACAAGAAAGGGGGATGTAGGGACATGTGAGGGCTGGGGAGGGTAAGCAGACAACTTGGCCTGAGCTGTCCAGGGATAGCCCCGTTTGGCACTTCTTGTGTACAGTTACTTTTCATGACTGGCAGCCCCAGAGATAGTGGTGTTGCTGATTTCCAGAGCTGGGCAGCCTGGCAAGCCTCTCTCCCTGTCCCCCTGCCCCTGCCACACCATCCCTGTGCCCCAGTTTAGAGGTGAGAAGGCAGCTCAGTCACATTGTGGTCCCGACTGACCCTTGTGCCCTGACGATGCCCTGGGACGGTCATCACCCTGGTGTAAGCTGAGGATGACCCTAGCATCACACAGCACCATTGTGCTGCCGTCTGAGGGGCACCACAACACAGCAGTTTGTTTTGGACCATTCCCGAGGCCTTTCTTTACATTTAGCTTGTGTTTTATCAACATGTGCCACTGCAGTCCAAAACACCTCTCTCCCAGGAGGTGCCCCATCTCCTCCTGAAGTCTCCCCCAACAGCCAGAGACGGGGCTGGCTGCAGCTGTGGCAGGGCAGCACAGGAGCCCAGCCTGGAGGGAGAGAGACAGGGAAGGGAAAGAGGTGGAGAGCCATTTCGTGGGCTCTGCTCAGCTGCCACTGTCACAGCACACATTTGCATAGGGCTGCCCAGGACACAGAGAGTGACCCAGCCCAGTGGGGTCCACAGGCAGAAGACTGTCCCTGCTATAGTGCCAGCATGACAAGGCTGAGCTAAACCCCAGGGGCAGTCTTCACGCGGCACTCTGTGGCCTGTCCGTGATTTACATCATGTTTCAGCAGCCATGCTCTAATGTCCGTAGGCCCCTAAGCATGTGAAGGGAGTAACTGCCAATAATAACAGCCAGGGCTGTGCTCTGCCATCTGATTGCTACATGCGTGGTCATGACTTTTTCCCCTCGTAACACAATATGGCAAATAAATAATCCTTCCCCACTCCCAGCAGAAGACAGGCTGCAGAAAGAGCTTACACAGTGCACCCAGAGCCACCCATGTCATTGGGGTGGGACTCCACAGCCCAGCCTTGGCAGGAGTCTCCAGCAGAGAGGCCATAGGAGCACCCGCTCCCATAGCAAAATTCAGGTGCTGTCAGGGACAAGGCACGTGGCACAGGAGCACACAAGCAGCTTTGCAGCCCCATACCCTCCCGTGGAGGCTCCTCCAGGGTCCATCTCTTGTCCAGCCACTGCTTGGCAGAGAGTGCAAATGCAGCAACCAAAGGAAACCATAGGAAGAAGACCTAGGACGGAGCTCCCAAGAGTAAGGCCATAGAGCAGTCTCCAAAATAAAGGAGTTGCATGAACCACATAACCCAGGCAGGATAACAACTGAAGAGCAAACTGCAGGGAACAGCCCTTGGCCAGCAAGGGCTGTGAGGGCGATCTTGCACAGCCTGCGCACGTCTCCATCCTGTTCCCTGGCTTCAGTAACTCTCATTCTCTGGGCACACAATTGAACAGTCGAGTGTAATTTCCCCAGGGCGAGACTCTTCTCCTATAAAACTGACTGTTCAGCCTGCTGTGCAAAGTTAGAAGTGGTAACACACTTTTAGCTGACTTCCCACACCACATCAAGCTGTTTTCTTCTCTCTGTCTTCCTCCAGGGCTCTATCTGGCTCACACCAATGTGTTTCAGGTGCATTGATATCCCAAAGTAATTCCCCAGCCCATATCACCTCATTGCTCAGGTCTGCATACTGACTGTTGCAGAACAGCTATTTCCATGCTGACCTGCTCCCGGTGGCTCCACCAACGGGCTTACCCTGCTCCAACTTATCTGATGGCCCCATCCGATGGTTGCAGAGGAGCAACCGCAGTCCCAGCACAAACTGGGTGCAGGACAGGCAGCTGCAGGACTGGCTGCCCTGTGATATATGCATCTTATATTGCCAAGTTTTCCTTTCAGCCTTATCGGCATGATGGATAGTTTAGCCATGGTGAAGTACAAGATAGTAATAACAATGGCCATGATTACTATTTTTCATATTTTCTTTAAGGACAATATGGTATTACCAGGCTTCATGCATGTCATTGTGTTTATTAGCTACCATTTAGTAATCTCTTCAATCTTTACTTTAATAAAGTTAGAGGCGCTGTTAGACTGTGAGCTGAGAGGAGAGCAGGGGCTCACGGGGCAGCCGCCCTGCAGAGACCCTCGCTTGCTCACTTACATCCACGCTGAGTCCGGAGCTGCAGGCCTGCAAACCACCAGCAGCTAATGTGCATTTTACATGCAGACACGTCCTGCTAGATCAGACCTAAGTCTTGTTCCCTTCTTTGCAGTGCGCCAGTTATAGGAAGAGTATCAGAGTAGGGAAAAGTAGCCTCAGCAAAAAAGAATCTGAATCAAATGAAAATTAAGAAAGAGTAAAATAAAATAAAATACTAGAATGCCAAAGCTCCTCCCTACTCCACGCTGCGTGTGCAGTCTGGATGAACAGTTTTTATCAGACCACCAGAAATCAAAGTACGTGAGCAAGCAGCTCTAGGGGGACAATGTGCAAAGAGCAGCCAGTGACCTGACACCATGGCTGATCTGGAGCGGCAAGTGGAGAGATTCTCTCTGGGTCACACAAGCCAACCCAGAAAGGCCGTTACCCTTTGACAAGGTTACCTGGAGCTGCAGAGGGTCAGTGTGAGGCACACAGGTAAGTGCGCAGTCACCTCCTGCCCAGGGCTCCCTCAGGCACAGCTGTGGGCGAACGCACAGCAGTGATCCCTGCAGGGGACAGAGACACAGATCACTACCCTGCCGAGAAGCTGTCACAGCTTTCCAAGTTGGCATGGAGAAGATCTCTCTGCTGGGTATAGCTTCCACTGCCCTGTGTGCTGAACACCCTCAGCCACGGAAAAGCTCAGTACCATCTCTATGAGGCCTGATTACTGTCACACAGAATAGAATTTACTCCTGGTTTAAAGCCTGTTCAAAGCCTGAGGCAGCCACAGCAGGACCCTGGAAAGGCACACACTGCCTCTTCTCAGGAAGACACCATGACGTGCAGGTTTTGCCCAAGGAGGACCTGAAGGGCAGCTGGCTGATTAAAATTGCAAGGAGAGCTACCCAGGCTGGCATTTGCTGGGACGGGCAGGCTCACAGCCCCGGCTCAGCAACTGAACCAAATGAAAACAGTCGCTAAGCTCTGGCCTGGGCTTCAGAGCAAAGATGAGCCCTGGGTGCCCTGGGCAGGGATGTTATCTCATCTGAGCACAGACATTGACACAGAGAGAGAGCTGGGAAGGGTGAAACCCAGATCCCACCTCATCCCACAGCACTGACTCACCAGTGGTGTGAGCCAGCCCCCTACCTGCTCCGTGCCACGGCTGTATGGCTTCACGGGCAGGCTGCCTGGAAGGGGCCGTGGGGCGTCTGTCTCTCTCTGCCCTCCTGCTCCAAGGGAGACTCTCGCCAACAGACCAGCTGAGCCACGCTTTGGCTGGTCAGGTCCTTGAAGGCTCCTGGGATGGAGACCCTCTCTGGGTGACATGTCCTAGCTCTGCACCACCCTCCTGGTGAAAAAGTTCATCCCTGTGCCCAGTCTAACTATCCAAGCTGCAACTTGTGGCCATCAGCCCTTGCTAAGTCATCTGGCACTACCAGAAGGAGTTTGACTCTATTGCTTCTCTAACTCCCTTTCAAAGAGTCACCGGCCATTATCAGCTCATCCCTTTACTTCTTCATTGCCAGAGGAAACAAGCCCATCTCCCTCACAGGCTATGGGCAGTAGGTCCTGGCCATGTCACATGCCCTCCACCTGATCCAACCCAGTTTTTCAACATCCCTCTTCAACTAAGAGAACCGAAAGAGGACACTGTTTCAGGTGTGGACTCAGCAGCACCAAGCAGAGGAGGAGAAGTAGCCTCACCAGCCACACTCCTCCTGATGTAGCCCAGGTCATGGTTTCCACTGCAAGCTCATGGTTACCTGGGGTCTCCCGTAACCCCTTCCTGCTCCTTTTCAGCAGGGCTGGTACTCCAGCAGTAGATTTTCTTTTCAGCTAAAAGGTCCTAGTGATACCTTGTGGACTAAGATGTTAGGGGACATCACTATCACTTGTACGATGCTTGGAAAGGATAATTTTTCTCAGAAGGGTAATTAATTAATTACAAATGTCAATCTTTCACTGTCCAGCTCTTTTACAGTCCTGAGCAGCACTTGAGCAACTGTTGGAGGAGGGAGGATGACCCCACCCTGCAGGCACCTCAGTGGTATTGACACAGGGCCAGCCCCATGTCAGCAGGAGCCTGGTGGCCTGGTCGAATGGGGACTCAGGCTGCCTCCCGACCGGGGCCTTGCATCCGCCACCCTGTCATCCCCAGCAGAGTGACAGCTGCTGGCTCACCAGATGGAACAACAACTAAGAAAAGCCCAGAAGTCCCACGTGGGGAGGGAGGGAAACAGTCACAGGAGACAGAGTCAAAAAAAGGCTCTGAACCACCTCACAGAGACCGCTGCACCTCAGCAGATACTGCACCACACTGCACTGGTGCGTGGGGTGGCAGGAGGAAGGGGGAGCACTTCGTTATGCCAGAGACAGCAACTCACCTGCCCCAGTGTCTGCGTGACCTGTGAAACAAAAAGCAGAGAGTGCAATCTAGAAGCATTTAGAGATCACAAATCCATTTAGAGCCATGCTGGGTTTTGGTATTTACTCCTGAAAGGTGGGGGACACCCCACCCCACCCTTCCCTTCTCCTTTCCTTTCACCTTTCCTTTCTGCAACCCTCCACCCCTCCCATCCCCAAACCTCAAGCCCTCACTAGCAAAAATTAATTGCTGTGAACACACAGAATCACACGCATCCTCCTGCTGCTCTTCAAAGAGCTGCCTGGCCAGAGCACCAACGTCTCTGCTAACCACCGGCTATCGCCACACTGCAGCAAAGCAGTCGAGGCCGAGTCCTCTAGCAAACAACAGGGGTAGGATGGCAATCACCCCCCTGGGCCAGCAACAGAGGACTGGCGATGGGAAGGAGCAGAAAGCCTTTGGGCCTTGCAGACTCGTTCCACACAGCACAGTGTGAGGCAGTGATCATGGAGTGGTGGCAGAAGCTTGCCCCCAGAGACATCAGCTGCCAGCACCTCGCTGCCCAGGGCGGTCCCCCCTGGGGAGCTTTGGAGGTCCTGGCCCCCAGCACTGCTACAGCCTTGCCCAAGGTGCAAAGCTGCAGAGGTGTGTGGCCCAGGAGCCTGAAGTGGGGACAGCAGGATTCCCGGGGGGCTGCTGCGCTCCTACAGCAACCGAGACCTTCAGCTAACCCTGCAGGTGGCAGGTGGGAGATGGCTCTTTAGTGCAGAGCAGAGAGCCACCCTTCTGCTGCTTTGCTGTGGACATTAAGAGGGAGGTGATAAGCAAACTCACAAGCTCCAGTTGCTCCTTCCATACTCCCCCTGCTCCACCTTATGGCACCTCTATTCAAGTTGTCAGAGGATCAGCAGTCCCAAATAGACCTGGATTTACCCCAAGGGTTGGGAGCCTCTAAAGTATCCCTCCTACCTCCCAGCTCAGCAGCACCAGCAAACCCTCTCTCCCACTACAGGGCACGGCCTCAGCCTGCACCCTCCCCCTACCTCAGCGCTGTTTGCTCTGTGCCATTTGAAAGCCACAATACAGACTTCTCACCATCACCCAGGACAAGCACATCCCCTGGATGAGATGGGGATGGCCAGAGCTGGGAGCAGGAGCCAGCCCCAACCTCTTGCTTCTAGAGAGGAGCCAAGGAGAAAGGTCTGCCCCCCCCCTTTCTAGCCATCCAATTGTCAGGGGATGAAGGGGGAAGGCACTGGCTTTCCTGAGGGCTGCACCCTCCAGACATCCCTCTCTCTGCTTCCACCTGAATGCCCGGTGTCCTGGCACAACCCACCATGTGTGACGGCTTCTTGCATGCTCCAGGACCCTGCAGTCTGCCCACACCTCTTTGGACTCAGGGTACAGGTGGGGAACAATGGTGCCGGGGGGACACGGAGATATGCAGCAGTGGTGGGGGAAGAGCTCTGCCAAGCGAGGCAGCAGAAGGTAGCCCCAGTGACCCTGGGGGAGTCATTTGTGAGGAGAATGACTTTGGCGCTGGCCAGGCTGCATGCCGGTCACGGTTCATTTGCTATGGGAAGCAGGGAGTGATTCATTTGGAAAGCTTCAACACTGCGACTGCACGAGGTTCATACGCCCCAGCGAGATGGCAGAGGGCACCATGCAGCCTTGATCTGCAAATCTATATGCCACCCACTTGTCATCATTAAAGTTCACTGGATGTGCTAGGTAAAGACTATGGTGTTTAGCCTGGACTAATGCTCTCTGGCTTTTTCTTCAGCTGGATATCAAAAAGCATGTTCACTTCATACCCTGAATTCTTGCAGTTTTGCCTGGCAATGTTATTTACCCTGACTGCCCCATTTTCCACCTCCAGCCAACCTAATGACGGTACATTTAAATGCTAGATGAAATGACTGCTGGCTCCCCAACAATTCTGAGAGCACTGAGAGCCTTTAGGATGGGAGATGCTATGAGGCTACAATGTAGTATTTCATATTAGAGGAGCTGAAAGTTGACCGTCAGTTTCGCACCTCTGGCCCCAGCTCTTACGTGCCACTTGTCAGTCCCAAGAAAGAGTCAGTGGGCTCAGGAGTCTGCTGCAAGGCCAACGTTTAGTGCCTGCACCAAACTTCTGTTTGCTCACAGCTGAAGCCGGGCAGACAGCAGCCCATGTGCCGCCTGCAAACAGAGCAGCAGAGGCTGTGCCTGCTGGTGGTGAAAACACCAATAAATGCAGGTTGGAAGGAGAGGCCAAGTGCACAGAGCTGATCCAGGTTACCCATGTTTGACAACCACAAATTGGGATGAGAAAGTGTCTTTTCAGAACCCTTTTAACACATTCACCTTTGAGAGCTTTCAGCAAAAAGACAAGGCAGGAATGTTAAAGGGTCAGATTCCGGGTGTTTGCTTGTTCTTTCCTCAGGCAAACCCTTATTGATTGACTGTGGGAAGGGTGAGAGCTGAGCACAACTGATGGAGGAGTCCCACTGCTAACACTGAAGTATGCAGCCTCCTGGCAGAGACTAATGACGATAGACAAAGCTTTTCCAAATACACCCCACGCTCTGCCTGCTGCATGCTGCCAAAACCAACAGTCTGAGGGGCTCTTGGTTCCCTACCACTTTTAGAGCCAGAACCTTCCTCAGGCAGCAGGACTTACAGTCGCATGGTGGGATTTTGGAGGGGTGAAAGAACAGGCATGGCCAAGAGTGGGCTGGGGGCTTGGCAGTCAATGCAAATGCCAGCTGCAGGGAGCCTCTCCACAACACAGGATCCTCTGGAAATGAGGGATACAATCAGGATCTCACTGTGGGATGAGCTTTCACACACAGATATTAGTGAGACCCAAACAGCGCTCTGGTCAGTATATCCAGACATGGATAGGCAAAGTCATTTGCAGGAGCAGCTACAAGACGATGATGTGCAGTCAGTGACCATTGCTAGAGGGTCTCCTGGACTTTACTGGGTGCACCAGGCCAATTTCATGAGCGGAGCTCTACTCGTGAGGAGAACAAGACAGGACCACCCACACTGGCCAGCCTACAAGCTCTAAGTGCCGAAGCAAGGCACTGATTCAGTCAGACTGCTCACAGGAGCAAAGATTACTCGTGTACAGGCTGCAGGACTAATACTCTAGGGCCCCTATGACTCCTTGTCGACTCAGGAGTTTTGTCACCGCAGTTACCACCCTGACACCGTCACACAACCCAGAAGTCAGGGGAATCTCTGATCTGTCATTGCACAGGTTGGGGACAAGCTCTGTGAGGACATTCAGTCTTACCGGAGTTTCTTTTTTTGCTCTTAGCAAAGGTGGGAGAGCGTACCACTTGTGCTGCTGTCCCCATAGTAGGAAGGGCTCAGAGAACCAATGCCAGGATCAGGAGATTGACTGCATAGGAGACCAAAAACCCACGTTCAGTAATTCCCCATCCACAACTCTGCCCATCACACACCACTTCTGTACAGTCCTGAGCCAGCCAGCTGTGCCTACACTCTTGCACATGTACACAGTTGCTGTTGTAAGACACACATCCGCAGTCACTAACTCATCACATCCAAGCACACCTGTAGTCAGGTACGTTTTCTGGATTACATCCCTTCCCTCTCCCACAGAGCCAACAAGAGAACTGGTCCCTCAGGCACTCACATTCACACTCACTCACACTCTGCCCCTTGCTTCCCTTCTGATGTAAATGGACTCCCTGCAAGGTGGGGTCTCACACCCATGCAAGCTGGGAAACTGCATGAAAACTGGGAGTGCTGGTCTTCTGGCTTGCTCTTGGGCACAGCCTGCTGCCTGAGTAACGACCCTCAGCTTAGCAAGCTTGATGGCAGTAGAAGGACATTCCCATCCTGTCCTTCATGTCCCCTTTCACACCAAGACAGTTTGTAAGAAAGCTGAAACAATATGAGCAGTCACCTCCATCCACCCTTCCTGGCTACAGGAATCCTCACAAGCAGCAAGGACATCTCCCAGGATCCCAAATATGTCTCACATAATGGAGGCCTCCGGGTGGACCTCCTGGTAGCCATCCCACAGCTGTAGAGTCAGAGCCATCAGACCTGTCGCTTGCACCACCAAGGTTTTTATCTGAGGCAGGAGCAGTGAAACATCACAGGCAGTGATGAGATGAAATGCTCAGTGAGTGGCATGGAGATGGTGACATCTCACAGATGTGCTGCAGCACGCTCCCACAGGCAGGGAGGAGGCGGGCTCACTGTGGATCCAGGTGGCAAGAAGTAGTGTGTCTTCCCAGCAGAATGACACCCGCTTCTCCATCATATCCCAACACACATCTGATGCAGCACCAGAGGACTCAGATGTGGAACAAACTTCTTGGGAAGAGGAAAGACCAAGAGGCCATTTCATTTGGCTTGCAAGGAGTTAACAGTGCTGCCTGGCATCACTTACTCAGTGGAGAAGTGGAAACAGGACTGAGGTTAGAGGCCCAAACGTCACCCTGAGTGCACAGGCAGGCATCCCTCCCCCAAAGGTCTTTGATGCAACACATTTATTTTGCTGTGTGGCAGTACTGTACATAACACATACATTACCAGCAGTTTCAGAGCACCGAGTTGTCATTCCTCCCGCCTTCCCTGAATTTCGGAAAAAAGGCAGAACCACTGTCCCCTTCCCCCATTTCACCTGCAAGGAAACAGGCCAAGAGAAGTCCAAAAACACAGAGGCACTTGCTGACTGGACTGGAGGTGAATCTCAGAAAGTCCAACTCCCAGTCCATCACTCTCACCATTACGGTCCCCTTTCCCTGGTGCTGGGAGAGGAAGCCTTAGTGCCAGCTCTCCACAAGGTCTCACTCCTCTGAGAAACTATCTGCACACCTGAACAGAAATCAGACTAAGGAGACTGCAAAAACTTATATAAACTCTATTGGATTCTAAAGGGACTTACCACCTCTCTCTGAGGGTCTGAGAAACGTTTTGGGGCATTCTAGGCAGGGTTGGGATTCTCTTAAATTCTGTAAGATTGTTTAAGGAAGAGCCAAGGAGAGGCTTTTGCTTCCAGTGCAGTCCCACTGGAATCTGAGTGGAATTTCCCCTGATCAGATGAGGAAAAAGGTACCTTGCCCTTCCAGACACACGGAATCCTGCACCTCCTTTTCCTAAACCATGAAACAGCAGAGCTCCGGTACCGACTCCAGCTCTCAGTGCCACAGAGAAAGCTAATGCTGTAACAAGCAAGGACAGTGCAGCATGTAACTTGGAACAAAACCCCAAAATAGCCCACAGAATAGACAGAAACAGTCAGAAAGGCAAATGTGCTGTGGAGAGAAGGGACAGAGGGAGCACCCAGGCCTCTCCCACCAGTTCATGTCAGTATGTGGAATGGTGCATCCAGCTCAGGAGAGCAATGACCCAGTTCCCCAGCTGGGACCCCTTCAGCCACAGGAAGAGTTCATACAAGTTGATCTGCCACAGGCTCAGGGCTTCTGTGAGTGAGATCTGGGCTCTTCTATAAAGCGAATGGCTCTTGCTCCTCTGGTACCTAGAATGAGAGAAACAGCTGCATTAGATCCAGCACGATGCTGACAGGTGGGAAGGAGTCCTGTCCCATATCTTCAGTACAAGTGACCCTCCCCAGGGGAGGGGAATGTTCCACATCTGAAGAATCACCAGCAGTGGGGACCCCCGCCAGTAGGGATTTTCCCCAAGTGATGTTCCTGAGGAGCTGGGGCTGCCTTCCTAGCATGAATCTGGCAGAAGATACAGTCTGCTCCCTTGTGAGCCCAGTTCTCTCCCCACTGCGTGTAGCGACCTCGGGCCATGGCACCCTCTGCTTCTATGTACAGCTTCACTTCAGCTAACTGGGACAGGTCCACACTCCTACAGCCTTTCCTGGTAGCACACTTGTAAGAGTCCAGCAATCCCGACACACTGATTCCAGGAAAAGTAATTCTCCACCTTTCTTTAGAAGCAGAGGTTAACGGGGCTTCATAGGTCCCTCATCAGCCAGAGAAATAACTGTTATTTCTTCTCATGGAGGAGGAATCTGAGGCAGAAGTGCATTGACTCATAAGACTCACAGATGGAAATCAGTTGCATGACTCCTGTTCCTGGCTTTTAAACATCAGCCTGATCTTCACAGTCAGCCCTGGCCCCTCAATCAGGCTGCAGAAACTGGCAGCAGTGAACTTGCAGATCTTTGCTACCCACAAATACTTCCCAGTGGTGACGCCTGTAATGGGCAGGAAGTCCCTTCCCCTCCTCTGGAGGGGCCAAACCCTAAACCCTTACCCTAAGGCCTCCAACTCCATCCCTGTCCCCAGCCTCAGGGTGACAGACCTGTCCTCTGGAGAGGCTGATGGGTGTGAGAACAGCACAGAGGCTGAGATGTGTGACTGAGCAGGGGTAGGACCACAGCAGATGTGCTAGTGAGGGGGAGAAGTCTAGAGCTAAGAGTAAGAGGTCAAGAGGTCAAGTTAGACCTTGTCAGGGTCCTGAGCAGGGGCTCTAATAAGCCTTAACAAAACTGACTGGCCTGGGACCTCCCCCAACCCTCTGCTCACAGGCCCAGGAGCTCCAGTTAATCTCAGGCCTGCACCTTCAGTCTCTGCCTGAGCTACACTGGAGCAGTAATGGTCCCCAGGTCATGCCCTGCTGTGAAGCCCCTTGACCTGGACATCAATCCACAAACTGACCTCTTGGCTTGACCTCAGCTCTTGTCTTGTCACCATGGACCTGCCTGAACACCACTAGACCTGATCTACAGATTGACTTTCTGGTTTGACTTTGGACCTGGACTTTTGATGGGACCTGACCACTAACTCAGGGTCTGTCCTGCTTGCCTTACTTAGCTACTGTGTGACTGGGCCTGGCTGGTCTGCTGGCCCTGGGATCCCCCCAAATCCTGGCCCCCAGGGACAGCCAGCCCCTGCTGCTCCATGTCTGGCCCCTGGTGTCAGGAGAAGAGACTCACATGGAAACGGCTCTGACACAGCAGCGAGACATGTTGAGGAAAGAGCTGGCACTGGCCCGCGTGTGCAGGGCTGACTCAATCCCCCTTAACAAGTCATTGGTCTTCAGCAGCAGCAGCATCTGGCGAGGGACATTGTTGAGAAGCTGGGTGATCTGGGGTAGGTAAGCAGCAGCGTTGGACCGGATCTCCACATCCTGCGGCCAGCCGGGTCATGTCAGGGAGAAAGAAGAGAGAAGCTGAGAGTGCATGGGAAACCCAGGTCCAGATGCAGCTGAGATTTGGCAGGAGGAGATGGTGTTTTTCCACACCATGACTCTAGCCAGAAGATAAAGAACTCTTTGTCCTGCTTTCCTGCAGACACCTGGCCATCCCAAGGACTCACAGCACAGTCACAGATCACTCCTGCCATATCCCACCTGCCCCTCAGTGAGACAAGGCCCCGTCCCCTCACTGGCAGGACTAGTAGCCTCTCAGGAACACAGGGCACTGGCTGTTATGTCAGTTCTTGGCCCCAGGCAGCCCGCAGCAACCGTGTCTCAGTACTACCCTTGCAGCCTTCTGACTGAGTCTCACCTCATCAGCCCCAAAGCTGAGAGAGATGCAGATAGCAGAGGACTGCTCAGGAAGGTTGAGGCATGCTGCAAGGACAACCAGGTCGCTCCTTGCCTTGCTGTCCCATGCAACTGATGGCTTTATGCTATACTGATGAAGCTGTTTTCAAGACCTAGTTTAGCCCTCTGTCCTCAACACAACTCAGCAAAGGTAAGAAGGCATTATGCAGTTAAGTGTCATGCTAACCCAGAAGATCAAAAACTGCCACCTGTCAGGTTAAGGGTCTATCTAGACCCCATATCCTGTCTGGTAGCAGCCAGTAGCAGACGCTTAAGGAAGGAGTGTAAGACCAAGGCAGACGCAGGGTGATCCTTCATGTTCCTTGGTTTCCCAGCTTCCAACAAATACACTGTCACGGTAAGATCCCACTGATGACTACAGCCTGAGCTACTTAGGATGGGCTCCCCTCCAAACGTTAGCCACCATAGCATGCAAGACAGCCAGCCCCCACTCTTCTGTCTCTTTTTAGATCTGAGAGTTCCCCCACCATCCCAGTAAATATAGCACTGCATGGTGTGGAGTTGATTCCATACACATACTGTGTCCCTACCTCTTCCTAGAGAGGCCATGACATGAATCAGCAAATCCAAACAAAAGTCCCTGGAACATCTGAAATGTCCAGAATCCAGCAGGACACATGTAGAGGCAGTAAATCACTTCTTACAGGAGGAGAGCTCCTTTGTGGGAAAGGGAAAGGACACCTTCTCTCCTCTGGAATGAGGGCTGGCCAGCCTATATTTCACGATATGGGATCTCACACTCACTCTTTGTGAACATCAGACTTATTATAAAGGAACAGACCTGCACAAATCGAGTGTGCCGGTCGTGATGGCCAAGAGATATATACAGCTCACACACCACCATGGTTGCTTTGCTGTTGACAAATATATCTTCGTGTCCTCCTGCCTCCACCAGTGAGCAAATACACAAACCTTCACCAAGAAGACACTTAGCTCTCCTAAATGTTAAATGTTTTGTTCCATTATTTGTTGGCAGAAAATTTCTCCCTGATTATCTCTTATCCTTTATCCTAGCCAGCATCGCTGCAGAGACTACTTTATTTTCCACACATACGTTTTCTTTTCTGTTTCTTTTCTATTTATTTTTAGCTCCAGCTGCTTGTCCACATCACAAAACAACCACATGATCTGTCATCAGAACTGTCATTTTATGTCAAGGGCAAAGCCTGTGCACAGAGGAAAAAATCAGCTATGCCACAGGACCTGAGAAAAGCCCCTTGGCTGCAGTTGCTGAGGCTGCTGCAGGATGCAGCAAAACACAATAATAAAATCAGATGAGACGAGGTTAGCAGCCACCCTGAGCGGTCAGCTGCCTGGGGTTGGCTGAAGGCAGGAACAACTTCACCTATGGCAATTCTCACACATTTGCCTAGCCGGCTCCTAAAATTCTCCAGTGATGTGACTCAAAGCCTCCTCAGACCATCCACACCAGCGTTTCACTGGCCTTGTCATTACCCAATCTCCTTAGCTGAATTTAAACCCATTACTTCTTGTCCAGTTTGCGGCAGTCTTTAACAGATTTGAAAATCACTGTAACAACCCTTCTTGACCCACGCTCTTCTAGACTTTTTCTGCTCTAACTTGCTCAGACTTACCTCATGGGTTGCATCTGCTTGACCACCAGTCCTTGTAGCTTGCTGCTGGACTTGCCCCAGTTTCATCAAACCTTTCTCAAGACGCAGTGTCCCAGACTGGACACAGCACTACAGATAAGATTTTGTTTCAGAAGGGATGCTTCCTTGTCTCACAGGCTACTCTTGTGTTGATACATCCTCAAGCACAGTCTCTGGAGCTCTGTGCTGATGGTACTTGCCTACACAGAGCTTGGCTCTTGCTGCTGATAACAATCTTTCAAATTCACCTCTAAACTAAGGGCAAGCAGCAGCTCATTTCCTAATGCCACAGCAAATCTGCTCAGCTCCCCATTATCTGCTACAGGATTATTCAGTTTCAGCATTAATTGTGTCATGTAGGCAAAGACAACAGAGCTGGCTCCATACATGCAATTCAACTCAATGACAAAGTTCATTAGCCCACACAAGGCACCATGAGGCTGCAGTTACACCTCTGGCATAACCTTCACAAGCCAGTTTAGGATAAACTTTGCTTATTAGCTCAGATTCAACACTGGCCTTGTAGTACTGGAGCTAGTTCCATGTTGATTCACTTTGGTGCCTCTGAATTTTTTTCTGGAGCTACCAGGTCCAGAAATTGCCAGATCAAGCACAGATCTGCTAGACAGTCACTATATTATTTCTGATATGCAGAAAATTAACTCAGGTAGGAAACAATCAAATTACTGGGTGGGGGGGTCCATTACCCAAGGTATCTGACCTACTCATTGCTATGTATAATGGCAAGCCAGTGCAGCAAATTCTGCCACATCCATCAAAATGAAATGACAACACAAAGGAATTTCCAGAAGAGAATTTCACAGGACTATAACACTACTTAAATGAATTTCATCCTCTCGACTACAAATGCATGCAGATAAAAACAAACCATAGGATACAACCATCCTTCTGCCTACAGTCCATTGGCTGAAATCACATCATTATATGTTCATTCCTAAAAACAGCACAATTGGCAGGGGCTGCTACTATTCTTAAGGTGGTGTGTGTATGTCAGGAGTGTGAGGAGATGTGAGAAGGACCCCAGTATGTGTGGATAGGAAAGGGTGGAGTATGTAAGTGGCAATTTCCTAGATTTGTAGTGATTGAGCTGACAGGATCTGCAGTTAAGCAACCTTGACTCCAAGTTAATAGGGTTTCTGATTGGGTGGTAATTTCCAAGGGTTTTTAGGAGTTTGTATCAGTGCTGATAGTCATTTACATGAATAGTGATAATGCATTATCCTTCTCATGTCTTCCCACTAAGCCTTTATGTCTCCTCTACCTTAACCTATCCTCCTTGATGGTTCCCTGCACAGCTGCATTCAACACTTTTAAAAGAAAAGGCTGATCTACAAATGTTTCCCCTGCCAGAACTGGTGAACACTTAGCCATTAAAATATTACAGAAAATTTAAGCAGCCCGTGACAAGTGAAACTGGGAAATTAAGTTCAGCCACTATAAACACATTGCAGAATGAGTCCTGGCTTTTTCTAGCTTAGCCATCAATGCAGAATTGGCTACAGAGCTGCCAGGGGTTGCCCAGCATCGCTGCAATATCAGTGGTGTAAATGGTTACAACAAAGAAAGGTACCCAAGGAGAAGGAAGGGCACATGATAGGGAAGGGCACACCAGACCTACCTCGCTGGCTGAGACTGGCGACCGGTCAATGCCCCTGTTGACAGACTCCCAGGATCTGGCAGTCAGCATGCAGGCGAAGAGAGGGTACAAATCCCCTGCCCCAAGCCGCCGGCTGTACTTCTGCACCCTCTTCATATCAGCCTTGATAAGGGCCTGCCAAAGGCGGCAGTAGTCCATGCGGAATGACTCGCTCAGCACCTGGGGAGGGAGACACAGCCCCCAGAAGTCCACGGAGGACAGGGAACTGCGGGGGGAAAGCCTTGTGCCCCTTAGCTGTGACCTATCCCCCATTTCAGAGCCAGGAAATATCCTTGGAAGGTTATGGGAGTAATAGGAAAAATAGGGGCTTAGGGGGGCAAGGTTGCAGCTGGGTGTGCTCTTTCAGCCTGACACCCACAGGCAGCCTCACAAGGCCCTTCAGGCCCCCCATAGCTACGTACCTGGTAGAGCCCATGGTCCAGGAGGATGATGTGGGCCTTGCCAGAGGCTGGGCATTTCTTCACTAGCACATTGCCTGGGTGTGGGTCACAGTGCACAAAGCCATTCACAAAGATCATTTCGCTGTAAAGCTTTCCCAGGTTGCGAGAGATCTGTGAGGAGACAGGAGATGGTCACACACTGCCACCCACAGCAGGGTGCCTGCTGGGGAGGGTAGGCAGCCCCCACATGCCAACACTGTGGGGAACGAGGGTCTGGTACGTTTCAGTGTCCCCATGCAGAGCTCTTGCAGGTCCTCATGCTGACAAACACACAGGGTAGCTGCTGGCATCTATTGCAGGGTGACCCAGGACATTCACAGAAGGATCCATTCAGGGGGCACCATGAAGGTGTTTGCGGGGTCAGGGGTTATTTAAGAACACTTGCCTGGCATAAAAAAGAGAAAATACTTGTGGGTAAGAATGGGGTTTCTGGTAATGAGGAGGAAAGTGAAACATCAGATAGGAGCAGACAGGCATTCACAGGGAAGGCATGGAAAGAGCTGCTGGGGTGGGTGAGAGACTACTTGGAGGAAGACTCAGGTGTGTTTTTATCCATGGATGGCAGCAGGACCCAAAGGAGAACAGGTGGGAGGAGACTCAGCCTGTCCATCTGCTGACCAGAACGAACATGGGTTCCCTTTCCCCTTCCTCCATCACACTATTCCCCACTTCCCCCTCTCCTTTCCTCAGACTCCTGCTAATCTGATTTGTGATGTCTGTGAAAATGAAGCAGCACAGAAAGGTTGTTAAATCATCCTGTCACTGCTGTGTCCCTCCATGCCACTGATCCTTACCACCAAGAGATGTTATTAAAGCTAAGAACCTTGTAGGAGCAAGCAAAAATCCGCAGGGCCCGGGATCAGTCCCTCACCATGCACTAACACAGCAGCCTCACCCTGACACCCCACTGCTGGCCCTCCCTGCCATCAGAGAGAGCATGGTGCTCCACAGCAGAGTGCTGAGCAAGCAATTAAAAGACAATCATTATAAATGATTCCAAGCATGTCCCCAGACGCACAGTGTAAGCAGCAAACAGGCAGCTGTCCCCATAAGCAAAGGTGGTAGGAGAGGTAACGGGGATACTAATGACAGTTCGTCCTGCAGAAAACCAGACAGCCAGAGAAGGGCTTGCTTTACCCACCTCTGAAATGCAGCCACTTCTGAGTGCCCAAGTAACTACAAATGAGGAGAAAGAACAGGAACCTTTCTGGCAGCTCACCGACAGGCACAGCTGTGGGACCAGGTGGGACAACCCTCCATCCCCCAAGTGGGACCTGGAGCCACTGCTGAATCGTGGAGAATGTTGCCCGCATGCCGAATCACCCACACAGGTGGCATAGCACAGCCCTGTGGTCTCCTGTAGTGCAGCTCCCCTCATGCCACACAGGTGTTAATGTAAGTACTGAGGGGAATGGTGTCTCTCTTCTGAATCACCAGCAGAGATCACTGGAACAATAAAGTGACCCTTATAAGTCTACTAGATCAACAAGCTCTAAAATTGGATAGGACCAAAGTACCAGGTGCTGTGATCTCCTAGAGAGGCTGAGTAGCATTTGCTGACAGTCCAAGAATATGCCAGACAGTCTGTTTTAAGTCAGGCACTCATTCCCACAGCCTCCCAGGGACCTGTACACCACCAGGAATGGACTTGGACATCATGACTGATCATAGTATCAACCACGACACCTGTGCACACACTGAGTGAACCACATTTTGCCCTCTCTGCCTCAGCTGTTTGCCCTCCAGGAACCTGGAGGGCACAGAATTATTGAAGATGAGGACTTGGGGACAATCTGAGGCACAACATGATGCCTCGTACCCATTAAACACAAGTCCAGACAGGGGCTGGCAGTTCTGCAAACCTGTTGGCTGGTCATGGCTAAAGCCTGGAAAGCTGTTAATTTGGGGCTGGAGTACAGGCTGCTTCAAAGAGAGCAGATTCTCCTTCTGTGCTGCAGTAATGGCATAGGTTGGGAAAGTCAAGCAGTGGAACAAGTTGCCCAGAAAGGTTGTGCAACCTCCATCCTTGGAGGTTTTGAAGACTTCACTGGATAACACCCTGACTAAGCTGGTCTGACCTCATAGCTGACCCTGTCTTAGTAAGAGGTTTGATAGGAGACCTCCTGCAGTCCCTTCCAATCTCAGATATCCTTAGGATCCTATAAAAACACATCTCATCAAGTTATCCATGCCACCCTCATAACAGGATCTTATGGTATGGCTATAGGCTCCAGGTGCAGGGAAGGTGTCCCCTCCTGAGCCACCGTCAGCAGACAGGTTACTAAACAGATCTGTTGTCATAGCCTTTTGCACCCCACGATGCAACACAAAAAAGGCTCAGGATTCATCTTCTCATGTCACCATGAAAACAGAGGGGTCACAGCCCTGTTCAGACCCACAGGCTGGGTCATGGGTACAAGACAATCTTCACTGCAAGATCCCCATCCTCTCTCCTTTCCCTTCTGTACTTATATTTACCTCTTCACCAGCATGCAACCTTGAGTATCTGCAGTAGTTAATTCAATGAAACTACACTTTATGGCTTCTTTAAGAAAGAGGAATGCATTCTGTATAATTTAGTTAGCATACAGAAGATATGTTACAGGGATTTATGATATAAGCATATAAACAGTCTTTACTTTTGAAAAAAAAATTACCCAGTATAAGAGATGGAGCTGTGCTGCACACTAAAGTATTTTCGCATATTTTTGCCTGTTGACATACCTCTAAAATAGGATAAAAAGTAAATTAAGATAGAAAGCACCAATACCATCAAATTCTAAACCAAAAAGGAAGAGTATATTTCTAGGGCTTAGAGTGTAGTATGTGAATAGCAACCTATAATTATAATTCAGACAAAGGAAGTTCATGTTTCTAAAGAAAAAGTTTAGGAAAAAACCATGAAATCTTTATATACATTCATTCTCCAGGAGTGTGCCCCCATCACTATGGGCCTTTATTCCACCATTATTGAGAAGGTCACTGGATAAATAACATATACAGAATTCACTTTGGAAGAATGCAGTGAGGTGAAATGAGAAAACAAACGCGTGAAAACCTCTACTCAGGAGAAGGGAGGAATTCAACATGCATTTAGGCTGTGTAAGACCTTGGGGTGAAGGTGCATTGCAAATTAGACAAAAGGTTGCAGTGATTTACAGAAGCAAAGACCAAAGTAAGCAAACAGGCATTTTGTTATGACACAGAGAGGTCATCATTCTCTTCCCTGTTTATCATCCAACACAATGAGGTCCTTATCATTACCGGGGTCCCCCAGTATTGTTTTGTTGCACATCGTAAAAAAATAATAATCACCCTTGGAATCCTGCATTCACTTCCAGACACCTCATTAACAGAGAGATGCAGACTACACAGAGTGAGTTCAGAGAAAGCAAATAAATGAGCAAGACACAGGAGGAATTTACCTGGGAAAAGATTAAAAGAGCTGAAGATTCTTAAGTTGGCTAAGGAATGGCAGAGGAGGGCAGTCTACCGATGTTAGAAGGTTTGAATAGCAAGGAAGCAGAAGCACTTGTAGCAAGGGTGTAATCAAGAATGGCATAATTTAGGCACAACACCTAAGAAAAAAAAACTATGCTAGTCAGCAAGCAGAGATGAGCTTGATATGTCAGGATGACACCAGACTCTGGCTCTGGCCAGAGGCATGTCATTGCCTATTGCCAGAGCTGTGTTATTGACTAAAAGAAGTTCAATTTGTCTGTCTGTGCCGCAGCAGAACATGATGACTACAGTCACCAAGTAAGCCTGTGGCCTCACCAGTCAACACAAATAGCAACCTGCCATTGCCACAGTACGTGACATGACCATGACACTGTGTCAGGCAAAGCACACATTTTCAGCCCAATTTTTTCATTTTGAAAAAACTGTAGCTGATGAATAAGCAGATTGAAGATGACAAATGGAGAGTCAGCAGCCTGAGCAAAAACAATGGCGTGACAGATACATGTATAACAGCTGGACTTGGAGTAACTTTTCACCAAACTAAGCACGTGGAGTTCATTTTATGTACTCAATGTGACAAAGATGCTACATGTCACAAACTATCCTACATGAATTACAAGCCAACACAGAAGAAAGTAAGAATGCAGTGCAGACATTAAGGATTGTTATTGTACAGTACCACATAGTCTCTCTATAAACTTGTCAAGCTCACTGGAAATAAGTATGACAGAAAGCATGACTTCAGAGGCTGTTCCAAAAATTTTCTCTAGATGGTCAGAATCTTTCTGCCTGATTTTAATGATGCCTAGTTTAAATAATGTCAGAAAATCCCAGCCTGATTTTAATGATGTCTAGTTTAAATAATTTCCTTAGCTAACGTAACCCTAGAGTTTAACTAGTTCCTTCCCTCTTCAGTATTTACTACTCCAGTGTGTTCACCAGTAAGATAATTATCAGCATAAATACAGCATAAATACTGCCCCATTTCTGCAGGATGCTCCCTTATCTGATGTGTCCTAGGAGTCAGCCTGCCTTTTACACAATCACACTGCACTGGAAACACACGCTTACCTTGTAACTGACTAATACCCCAAAGTTAATTCTAATATTTCACTTCCTTCTGATAAAATCCCAGCATATTTAAGAAACATTTCTTATTAGCTTTTAAGAGCATGGCTTTTCACTTGGTATTGCTCATTTTTATCCCTTTCTATCACTTCAGTCCTCAAGGCCACCAAGTGCTACTGTGGTTGTCCTCTACAATGACACAACCTCCCAACTTGGTGTCATCCACAACCTCCTTCACACAGTTCTGTTTGTGTCAAGGTCACCACTGAATTTATTAAGCAAGATCAGTTTGAAGAGCAAACCCCACAAAGCTCTGCTACAGTAATTACTCTCCACCACTGACTCTATCAGTTTCTTACCTACTTTGCAATTTCCCTACTAATCCCCACTTTTTCTAGTTAACTGACTCATATCCAGTGTACCACATATTTTACCAAGTACACCTACTGTATTTTGGTCTTCTAATTCAGAGTATCACAAGCTGTAGCATACACAGCAGCAGTGATGTATTTTTTTCTTCTATACGTACACAGCTGCAACTGTTGATGCCATCAGTTTTGAAAGCGTGTTACCTTCGCATGATTCACTAGGAGCTACTTTTGAATAACCCATATTATATTCCCTCACATACAGCCCCATAGTAGCAAACTCCTGGGCACACACCAGCCCCTGTATGCAACTCTTCTCTTAACAAATCAGCACACCCAGCTGACAGAGCAATCTGAGAATAACAAAACACTGGAAAATCCATCACGAATTAGTATCTTTATAAAAACCAATACACAACAGTTAGCAAGAAACCTCTCAGAAAGGAAAGAATGAGTGCAAATTTGAGCCTATGAATAATCCTACGGTAAAAAGATGGCACACATATCATGTTCATGGGTAGCTGCAATGTAACAAACCAGCCTGGGTTACTTGAGGGAAAGTCACTGATACTTTCCTGGCCTTGTGAGGAAGCTGGAGTGGTGCTGGCTCAATGCCTCCAACTGACATGAAGAAGAAAGGCAAAGAAAAAAATCCTGTGACATGGTCCTGTAGAGCTGATCTCACTGTCTGCCCCTGATAAGTCCCAGATGAAACTGCCTGATCGGGCATCATCCCTTCCTGTCCCACCTCCATCTGTGACTGTCTCTTTAGATCAGGAGCAGATACTAGTCTCTGGCCTTAATTTGGCTGTAATATTTGCCAATTATTTTAAGAGATGGCGACACTAACTTCTATTGATCTCATTAAAAGTAAAGGTCGTTGTGCAGCTCATTTCTCAGGGCTCAATATTACCTCCTCAGGCCAAAATAATATCATTGATTTTGGAACCTTAATCGAAGGTTAATTGGATTGAAGAACGTATTGGGTTTTTGCTTTCTTTCGCTGTTGTTATTACAGCCATCATCTAAGGGTTTGCTTAATCCTGCTAGGACAATCCTACCCAATTAAGCTGGTGTCAAATTAGCAAAGGGTGTGGATGGAGAATAGCCACAATTTGGAGCCTGCTCTGAAATGGCTCTTGTCCATAGCAAATTAGGATGGTCATACACAAGAGATCCAGTTTCACACTCTGCCCTCTGTGATCCAGTTGTGAGGATCAAAACACAGTGCTCTGTAATGCAGTACTATCACTATGCACTGATCTAGCATCACAGCAAGGTGATGTCTGGACACACACGATGTCACTAAGATACAGGAACAGTTTTCAGGACTCCTGGAGTGTACTCCTAGCATGCCCCATACTCTCTGTTGGGGACTGAGGAAATTATTTTCCTGCTCAATGCCCCATCTTCCACAGCATTTAAGTGGGGAGAAATATTCTGACTCATCCGCCCAGGGAACCGAGGGACTAACTTGATAAATTTCTACAGATTCTCGAAAGGACACAGGTAGAGAAGATCAGTCGTTGTTTGTTTAATTGCTTCTTGCATCTTTGTCAGACACAAAATGGCCATGGAGATCATTTTCCCTTGGCTTTAAATGTAGTCATATTCCCTTGGATTTAATGTAAAGCATCTTGATGAGACTTAAGCAATTGATTGACACTGATGCTTGAGACTGACTTTCAGTAAGAAATGGGTTTATGTGTAATTTAACTCTTTTACCTGGTGTCTTTGTACAGTTCAGAAGCTGGAAATGCTGGAGGTCACTATCCTTGCTTACCAGTACCTTGTGAATTTTCATTAAGCTTCACAGAAGAGGAAATGTAGGAGAACCTGCAAGGAAACCTCTCCCCAGACTAAAGCAGCAGGTGCAAAGAGCAAGAATAGCCATCTTCCCCAGAAACATGCTCCATTTCATCTAACACTTGAGTGTTATAAGCACAAATACTTGAGAGGCTTCCACACTTGCGCTGACAACGGGATCCCACCCTGGGAAATCCCACATAAATTTTAGCAGCTACAAGGCAGCAGCTCCTGACTCTTGGTGGAAGGGTAAACCCCACACTGAAAGCATATTTCAAGTTGCAAAGCTGTCAACCATGAGAAGGTAGCTGTGCTCTTTATCGAGCTAAGAGATACTGTTCCAGTGCAGAACCCATTTAGTAACAGAAGGAAGCAAAAAGCCATAGTAGGATGAGGTGACAGATGGCAATAATTGTGCACAATAGCTCATCTTAAGTACGTTAGCTGTTTGCTTTCACTTCTCAGCTGGACAAAACACTTTCCTGACTTCTGAATCATCCACAGCTCATGACCAGGCTCTTAGTGAGCTGAAGTACATGGCATCATTTCCTTTCCCTGACCCAAGTCCAAGCCAGGGTGATCACAGAAGACTCTCCACTTGGCTACCTGAGCTGGCTGGTTAGTTGGAGGCAATACAGCACATGTCATGAGTGCATCTGTAAACTCCACAGCTCCCACAGCCTGCTGATCAGCAGTCTCTGCAGAGACAGGCAAAGCATCCACAAGGAGGGACAGGGAGGACCCGTGCAGCAGAACCACAGATAATGTTAAGATTTGTATAGAGACAAGGTCTCTCTAAATGAATCGGCTAAAATCAGAATGGGTGCAAAAGGAGCATTTGTGCCATTTGGGATCTTCTTTAAAAGTCCATGCTTTAAGTAGCCTTGCTATCCTTCCTTCCCTCCTGCATACAGTATGCTACAAAGGTCTTGAGAGCCCCTCAGTCTATTTTTCCTCCCTTCCCTGCTCTATCCACCTCTTCAAAACATATCTTCTCAACCAAGACTGTAAATACTCTTGTGTCTTGAAACAGGAACAGCCCCATTTCCAGGTGGCCTCCTTCTTAACCCTGCCACCACCTGGTCTTCTCTCAAAAATTTATGCCAGCTCATTTCTTGGTAACTCCCCTCTTCAGACTTCCCTCCCACTGTCAATATCCTAGCTGAATGCTCACCCTCAGCTACACTTGCACATGAATAAGTAACTCTTCCACAGGCAGATATTTCAGTGTTTGCACTTGTCTTTAGAAATCAAAGCCTTCTCTGATTAAATGCCATTACAATCTAGCGCTTGCACGGATCCAGAGAGATTAATGTGCTTTTGGGCAGCTTTAATGATAATCCTGCTACAGACGGTATTAAGTAAATGTCAGTAACCTGGTTTGAAGGGAGCTTTCACCTCAGGGATCCTTTCCATTTAGAGGAGAGAGGCTCAGCTTGCTTTTCAAGGCTGCATTGTCACATGAGAGAAATCCTGCTTAGTGAAGACTGCTCTTCCTCCGCCCAGTAAAACAAAAAGAGTAAGATGATAGAGGGCTTGATAGATAAATAGATTGAGGTGATTTGTAGGGAGCTAATACATGTCTCGAAAGCCAGAACTGCTGTATATTATAAGCCATGTCATAGTTTTGAAACCTGGGTTGCCACCCCTCCTCATGCTCCTTTCAGTGTCTGCTGACTTTTGCTCATTTCACCACCATGCCATGCAATTCTTTTACCCAGGGCATCAACAGCAGCAGCTGATAATAGACCTTGGTCATATTTGTCCCCATCTGCTGCACCTTGCCACAGGAGAAGTCTGGGGTGTGCCTCATCTCACTGTGGCCTTAATAACAGACCTTGTTCCCCATCATGTGATTCTGACAGGCTTGGTATTCCCTCCTTTCTACTGTTGTTTTATTGGCAATCAGTAAAAGTTAATCATTAATTTCAGGGTGTGGGGAGAGAAAAGGAAGAAAGAACAGCTCATCGCAGGCACTGAGAGTTTGCAGAAACTCAGTCCTACCGCTGAGCTGAGCAACATCTTATACCTGACAGATTGCCAGAAACCTCTGAGGCTTATACTTCGCAATAGTGGAAGTCTGTTGACAATTTTTTTTAAATTACATCTTAGCTATCATTTACAGACCAGCTCGGAATCAGCAAAATATGTGGTTTCATTGCTGCACAGAACCTATTGTGCCAGGACATCAGAAAACAACCTTCCCAAAGGCACAGACGAACAAAAAAAATGAATTTTCACCCTAAATCTCTCCTATCACAAGCAAAAGCCTCTGCAAGTTAGAAAAACTGAAATTAGCTGCTTCTCTATTGTGGCACACACTGGCAGCAAAATATCCCACTGAAAGGCTGAAGTCATTGAATTTTCCACTCTGACTTGCTGGAAAAAGCTATGGAAGATTGCAAAGAATGTTTTTTCCTGGGCTTCTCCAGACAACTTTGCTATCTCCAGCAGTTTGAGAAAATTCAAAGAAGCAACCCAAGTCTCAGGGAGCTACACTATGCTAGCTACCTCAATCTCAGAATGCATCTGCTGTCCAAGAACTGTGAGGAAGCCCAACTCAAAATCTGAATGTACATATTGCTCAAGAGTCCTCCTGTTAATACATCAAAACAAGCCTTTCTGACTATTTCAAGACTTGAGGAATATTCACTGTTGTATTGAGCACTGGGGGCTAGATTTGACCTCTGCCTTTATAGCAGAAGGATAGCATAAACTCGTTCAAAGAACTCTCACTTTTGACCAGTTGACTTGTCCAGGAATGGATCTGACTGCATCTGCCATGGACAAGGTTTTTTAAAATCTCTCTTGATAGTAAAGTCCATGAGTCCATGTTTTCAAGAGTCACACTATGGTGCTCTCTGCAGACCAGATACATCACTAAGGCACCTACCTTGGTAAATACAAAGAAAGATCATCAGCACGAAACAGACACAGAGAAGGAATTATGTCTACCTCTGATCAGCTGACAATGACCTCTGTGATGCCTTGATGAGAGGGAGGAGAAAAAACAGTGACCCAAATACTCCAAATTCTTACTGATGGAGATGTGAGAGACTGCACTATCTATGGGTGAGGTTGTATTCATTTAAGAAGTCCCTTGAGTGAAAATGGACCAGACATCTTGTAGGGAAGAGAGCATCATTCACTATTACCCATTGTCCTTGGCTTGTTTGTCACAGTTACAATGGAAAGATAGTCTCAAAATCTACTTTAACCTTAGACCTTCCTGTATTTCAGTGGAGAAACACATGAAAAGGTGCCTGTCTTTCTGTCTGCAGAGGTTACTAGAAAATATCTCATTGACTCCTATGGGGTGCAAGAGCAGAGGAAGAGGCAAAGAGAAACAGGCAGAGAAACAGTCAGGTTACTCAGTCCTCCCCCTGTAATTTGGTTGAGCTCTTCAGGCAGAGAAAAAGCTGCATGCTGACTTAGGGAGGCAGCTGAGAAAATACAGTTAACATTCTCTCCTTGTGGGGCACACCAAACTCACATTTCCCCTCCCATGAGAGGTTTTTGGCATGTCTCTAACTGATGCCACATGAACTTTGCCATGGATAGAAAGGGAGGAGAGAGGAGGAAGAGCAGAGAGAGAGGAAGCGTTCAGATTTCAGAGGTAAGTGGATGGACAGATTAAGTACAATTGATTTTATGCCGTAGCTCTTTGATAGCCAGTCAACCAAGTGCAGCTTTGAGGCTCATCGATAGGGCACAAGGGGAAAGGCAAGCAGTAGTGCCTTAATCACCACTCACTGACTGGGAGGGGTGGCTTGACACACTGTCCAATGACTCAAAACCCTTTTCCCCAGCATCTTCTCAGCCCCTCTGGGAAGTAATACCTCCTTTTCCTCAAGAATCTCTCAGCCACAGAGAGTCCAAAGTGCTCTCCCGACTTCATGCCACACATACAAACTACTTCACTCACTGGGGAAATGTAGCCTCTCTGTAGGGATGAAATCTGGCAGCTGTTTAATGAAGGACTGCAAAACTACACATTAATGTAGGACCAGGAAGCAAAGAAGAAAACCATTGCATCCGGAAGAAAGAGGGAGATTTTGGAAAGCAGAAGAAAACAACCAATGTCAGAATATTATGCAAAGCACCATGGCTGAGGCTCCAGCACTCTAGTAACTGTGATCATGTAAGATCTATGATTTATATCTCCTGCCTAAGGTGATAGCTGCTGGGATATAAAAGCTACATCCCATGCATTTGTCCAGGAGAAAAATAATGCAAAAGAAAGAGAGGGAAAGAAGAGAGACAAAAAGAATCAGAAGTTGAAGTCGTTCCTTTAGGATAACAGGAACAAACCATGAATATACGTAATACAAGATCACGGTCATCTTTCACTATCTTCTTCTTGAAGATCTCTCTAGCTGTGCAGCCTATAGGAAAGTGTTCCCCAAAAGAAGTTATGTACTCTTCCCAGAAGCACAAGAACTGAGATGTCTCAGACTGATTGCTCTGTTCACATCTGTATGTACTCCCTTTTCTGTCCCCTCCTGTCCTGTCAGCCTTCATTTTGCATCAACGTCAGTTGATGTCAACAGTTTTGCTTTGCCCACCACACCCAATTCAGAGATGGCTGACAAACTACCTCATTGACATTGATGCCATTCCTCTCCATGTAGGCCCTGTCGTTCACCTGTCCCCCTTCCATAAACTCCATGAGAAGGACGCGCCTTGTTGAGAGCTCCCAGTAGATCCTGGGGACCTGAAACAGGAACAGATGGGTTAGGTCAAACAACAGGCTGGGAAAGCAAGGAGAATGTATCACATGCAACCCAGAAAAGGAGTAAAAATGGAAGAGACTAAAGTGAGGACTTGTTTTTTTTCTGAGCACAAGGGAGGTAAATCCATCTACTGGCCTCCTCCCCAGAACAGCAGCAACGTGGGCAAGGACAACACACCAATTCAATGGCAGCAGGATCTCCCCTCATGAAACATTTCTAGCCATGCTCTACAAGATTTTGACCACCTCCCACTCCCACTGATGTCTGAGAGCTTTCTTATCTGCTCTGCAGCTCCTCTAGCTGGGCTGTTTAACTAGTACGTATTGCAAGTTTCTGAATCATCCACTCAGCTCCTTTAGACAGGAACTATATCTCGTTTGCTACATGCAGGGCCCACTTATGCAGCTCTAAAAATGATAAGCCATCGTCATAAATTGTATCTCCACAGTGTCCCTTGGAACACAAACGTCTTTGAGCTGACAAACCCTGCATACTTAGGCCATCTGCAATTGAACTGGGAGAAAAATCAAGTGTCACAAATAAGGGGCTTGTCACAGAAACCCTGGGAGACCCTTAACTATCTTGTTGCCAAAGTGACACAGTAACAAGTGTAAAATGTCAAAGCACTTTTCATTCAATCTGCAGTAAATCAAGCTGAATGAGGTACCAGTAAGAGGCCTGGTGTCACCCAGGGAGGCAGTGACGCAGGCATCACTCAGGCTGGCTCCCCTTTTCCAGCCTCTCTCTCCAGCAAAATTCTTCCCATGCTGAAGTCCCTACTGTTAAGAGTCCTTCTGCTGAAGTTCCCTTTGGATATTCCTCACATCACTGTGCTGACCAATCTCCCAAGCTGTCCAGATTTGCTTTTGCACATGGATGAAGCCACACAGGTACATTTTACCAAAGATATAAGGGATCTCCACCCTTTCCCATTACTGTGCCCCAATACAGAGATACACATTGTGGATCCTGTAAAGAGAGAGACAGCTGTGTGGCCCCCTCTCCTCACCTGCCTGCCTCAGCCATGGACTCAGGACTCACACACTGCAAGCATCCAGCAGGACCACAGGAAGAGGTAAGAGGTGTCATCCATCTAGGGTGACCAGGGGAACCAGCCAGGCCACTGTAGCTCATCGTAACTCCTGAACAAGCAGCATTTGTTTTATGCTCTGCTTGTAACTACTGACAGTGTCTCAGTCCTTCACTATCTGCCTCCCCCCACTGTTCCTGTCCTAGAGAGACCATTTCCCCAGGGTCACTCACTTCTACCTTACCATGTGCATGCCGCTTTAGATCAAAGACTCCTTTGCTGAGCAATTCCAGCGTCCCTCAGACCCACCACTCAACCCTCCTGGCACACTTTGCATGTTAACCTTGTGTAGACTTTGACGTCAGAGATCCATTAGGGGCAAGGGAATCCACTTGCAGCCTTGCCAGCTTATCTGGATGTCCATTCTTTGCAGTTAGATTGGTGAGGAAGTAAACCAACTCCGAAACTAACAGTTTCCCAGCCCATCTAGCTCACTGATCCCTGATGCCTTAGATCATTTAGGATGACACTCATTCTTGTCTCAAAATTTAGAGGGGGAAGTCAGTCGGCTTGTAAAGCACTATCCATGCTCTCAGAGATGCCTCGCTCACTCATAGCCAAATTCTTCAGTGATTTTTTTAATTACTCACAGATGTTTGGCTGTAATGCTAGTGCATGGAAACAATTTATCTCTGGCTTTAAAACCTCAAACAGGTTCACAGCACAAAACCTACTTCTGAGCTTTCCAGCATGTTTAGGAAAATTAATGATACAGGAGCCCAATTCTTCTGTTGCCTTTGGGTGATGAACACGTCTCTGAATTGGCAGGTCAGACAGAAGGATCCATTATTTAGCCATCTCAAGCCATTTGTTATTGTTACACATATTGATATCATGATAGCTCCTTAACCCAGCAAGGAGGTGATTGGCCGTCTCCATGGGGATTTACTTCACAGTATCCTAGTTACAGCTGCAACGGATACAGCTCTCCAAGGTGCATCACTTCTGATAAGTGCCCACTCAGCAAAATCATTGGCCTTTGGCCTTCTGTTGCCCTGGTGGCTTTTAGCTGTCTGTGTCTATGGGAAGGCCACTGCTGCCACTGGGCTCCAAAAGAACAGCCTCAAACCTGGAGTCAGGTGACAAGGAATTATAGCCCTTGCATGAAGAAAGCAAGTTAAAAATGGCTGCATCGGCCTGTAAAGTCTAACAAAAACTCACTTCATTTCAGACATTTGTCACTTCCATCTTGGGACTTCTGCATAAACAGGAGGTGAAAACCTCATTTTGATGTGCATATGCAGGAAGGTCCAAAGGAGGGTGCATTGTTTGCTGCCTTTGTGTATGTGCAAATGCAGTTATGTGACTGTGCACACAGCACTATGTGTGCTTGACCATACTGGTGTATTCCAGAATGCACACAGTGGAGGCTTGTACCTCTTGTATGTCAGCAAAAGATTTGTGCACGTTCAAGTTTGAAGATGTGAGCTTATGTCTTTCCAAGAATGAGATGTGTACATGTCTGGTTGTACCTGAGACATTTGTTAGTGACTTTAGTCAGTGCGTAGCAGGGAAGGTGGGTAAGAGTGTAAGTGGGGAAGAGCCCAGTATGGGTGCTGTTGAGTTTGTGTATGAAGGTAACATGAATGCATTAGCTGTGGATGTGTATGAAGGATGCATGCTCAGTTCCAGAGTGAGAACGTGTTTTTTTTCAGGAGGAAGGATTCATGCGAACACATTTCCTCCTGAGATACAGTGTTCCCAGTCCTATTTGACATCATCAGCTTCAGTCTAGCTTTTCTGGTTTATGTTCATTTCTTGCCCTCAGTGGAGATCATGCCCAGGAAAGGGTACCATCTGATGGCTCAGCAAAGAATGGCAAATTCACAGGTCTCTGGACAAGTTCTGAAACAGTGTATGGAAAATAAGGAGCAGGCTCCAGAGACTGCTGGCCCCAAGCCACCGCTCATCCAATATATGGTGCCTACAGTAGGAAACAGACAAGGAGGAAGCATGTCTCAGAGCAATTTCTGGTCCGTACCAGCATAGCAGTCTAGGATGAACAACACAGAGGGACTGAACTCCATTATCCCTCTGTATGCTTCCTCCAGGTGGTGAATGAGGTGCACAAGATGCATAAAGTGAGACTATTAATGCACATACATACATAGAAATGTGTTCCCTCACCTTCAGGAAGTCAAAGTTCTTGAGCATATGAGCAACCTTCTCAGCATTTCTGCCTTCATTGAGAAAATCCAGCTCCAAGGGCAGATTCTTCTTAGCTTCTTCCACCAGCCACATGAACTCAAAATCTGGAAAGATCTGCTTCACAACCAAGAGAAGAACCTGAGAACAAGGAAACAATCAGCTGCATCCTGGCTCCAAAGCCACACAGCTGCACACAGTGCTAGTTTAATAGGATCATTCCATGTAACTCTCAGATAAAAAAACCCAACCTGCACCCCAAGTGCTTGTAGGATTCCTGCAGTATCATAACACAACACATAGTGTCATGCCTTGGTCATGCAATACAAATTTTGGCTTGCCCTTCCACACAGGCACATCTAGGAGTTAAATGGTGGCACAGACATCAAAGGGAGCCCAGCTGCCTGCCGCCTAGAAGTAGGAGAACAAAGCCCTGGAGAAGAGACCACTCGGCCAGATCTTGCCAAGGGCATGGCCCAGGAGCGACTCTCTTCTGAGTCCTGTAATTCTACAAATCACTGTTTGGCTTCATTCGAACAGCCCTTAAATAATGCAAAAAGGAAGATCTAAAGTAAGACTTGTCACCTCTATGCTACTTCTTCCACTGCTGAGAAAGAATTTTGTTAGCACAGGAAATCCACTGGGCAGCTTGGAGAAGACAGTGGAGTCTGGATACAGGGAGTACACTACAGATCTTTAAAGGACACTTTTGGTGGGGGTCAGAGGGTGTGTTGCTCCTCAGTGTCAGTCACAACCATCCTCAGCAATGCTGATGTGGTATTTTCTAAATATTATATGTCTACTACTTGGCATCCTCTTCTGCTAAAAGGGATTAGGTATTCAGCTGCACAGGGCCTTGAAAAGCCCTGCCAAAAAGTTCCTGGAAATGTTTGCTTAAAGCAACATTTAAGGGGTGATGGGCAGCCCTTCCTGAAGAAAATCAAGATTATGCAATTGGATGGCATAATCAAAGCTGCACAGCAGCCAAGCATGCTTTCTGTTCAAATGAAAGGCCAGTTTCTCAGCCAGTGTCACAAATTTACACAAGCTGACAATTTGGACCACATCGTAAGGAAAATAATTTGTTTGGCTTTTTTTAACTACTTGAGTCATAAAGCAAGAATAAAACATTAAAATGCCATCCACTTCACTGTCGTTATCTTACTTGTTCCATACATAAAATGAAAACAGACTTGTCGGTGTGTGTTCCCTGACAGTTTCCCTTTCTAGATCTCCACTGTTAAGGTGGGAATTCCTGCACTGCAGGAGGAACATTTAAAGCACACACAGAAAACTGCTATCATTGACATGTATGACAAAAAATAAATCTATGCACCATCACTGCTCCTGTTCTGCTGTGTGAGAACGTTTGTTTTCCACCCGTGTCTCTACTTCTCTCATCTGAATGTCAGCTCCAAACTCAATGTTCCTTTAAAAATGTAATCACCAGGTTCCAGACACTACTGAATGATTTTTCTACTGTTACATCTAGAGGCATAAATGCTTTCAAATTTATGTCACCCAAACGAAATGTAACCAGCGGTCTTCATGAACATGTACATAAAACTTTATAGGGGCTGCAGGATTATTTCATTGGTGCCTGATGTGAGAAAATTCATGCATTGTTTTTTGCTTTCTTTAAATGCTCTTCTCAATCAATTTGCCCACTTCACCATCAGCAGGGACATACTTAAGTATTTGGCTTGTCCATTTTCTGACATCTGTCTAACGTAGTGTCTTGAAATAAGTATTGATATAAGAAGAGCAGTGAGGTATCTCTCTCTGGATTTATCAGATGCTGTACTGATTTTTAAGGAGTCAGCACTGATGCTACGAAACCTCAAGTGAATTTAGGAATTTTCCATCTAGCTTTTCCCATTCAGATTCCTTCCCATCAGTCTCTAAATAAGACCATCTCCATCAATATTTAAACCAACCTCCTATCTAGCTGCAACGCCTGTCTGAGTCTTAAAGGACCAGTACTTCAGTGCACATAATCTAGCTTTCAGTGCAGCCTACACAAAAATAGCCCCACACAGGATATGATGATGCATATAAGCCAACACTCCAAAACAGACCCTTTAAAAACAAGACTGCATGTGTCATATTGTGAGCTACTTCCCCATAGCTGTGTGTACACAACAGATCTCAAGGATGACAAACTAGACTGTCTCTAGAGGAAGGACAATACTAAATTGCCAAGAGGAAATACACTGGTTTAGTTTCAAGTTTCCCAGAAGGATTAGTCTAAAACCAGAGAAGACAGGAATCATTCTAAAATTGTTTAAATGTCTCTTTCCTGTAAAATCAGCAATCACAGCAACATAGTGTGAGGGGGGATTTCTTCTGTAATATGCACTGTTAAAAGGGCAAATATCCCAAGGTGGATCTAGGTCTTGGCTCATTCATACACAATTCTCTTACTGCCCTGGCCTTACAGTCTTTCATTACCTGCTCACCCTTCTTCCTTGACTACTTAGTTTCTCCCATCCTGTCCTGGGCAGGAGTGAAGGATGCCATAAGCCCCCTGAGAACTGCTATGCATGTGATGACTCACAAAAGCAAACTCACCAGGCAGTCCACTACATGCAGTCCTGGAGTGAACCTGAATCAAATCCAAATCTACAGCTGGACCCAGAGCCAATTCAAACAGTCCTCTGTTCTCAAACCAGCACTAAAACAGACATATCCCATCTTACTGGGATATCTTTACTGAACTCCAAAGTTTCTTCTACTATGAGTTCAAAATAAGTATCAGCTGAAAACTGATGTGCTGCAGCTGGAAGTAACTGTGCTTCTTTAGAGACTAGCCAGAATTGGTCAAAGCAGGGTATTTTAGCTGCCTAAAGAATCTTTAGTTATCATAGAATCATAGGATCATAGAATGGTTTGAGTTGGAAGGGACCTTAAAGATCATCTAGTTCCAACCCCCCTGCCACGGGCAGGGACACCAACGAGTGGCCCCTCTGTCAAATCCATGTCTCTCCAATGTAGAGACAAGGATGTCACGCAGGAGAGCGTCAAAAGCTTTGCTCAAGTCCAGGTAGATGATGTCAGTTGCTCTTCCCTTATCCACCAATGCTGTAACCCCATCATAGAAGGCCACCAAATCTGTCAGACATGATTTGCCCTTAGTGAAGCCATGTTGGCTGTCACCAATCACCTCCTGATTTTCCATGTGCCCTAGCATAGTTTCCAGGAGGATCCGCTCCACGATCTTGCCAGGCACAGAGGTGAGACTGACCAGCATATAGTTCCTCGGGTCTTCTTTATTTCCCTTTTTAAAAATGGGGATTATGTTTCCCCTTTTCCAGTCAGCGGGAACTTCATCAGCTGCCTCAACTTCTCAAATATGATGGATGGTGGCTTAGCCACTTCATCCGCCAGTTCCCTCAGGACCCGTGGATGCATCTTGTCAGATGCCATGGACTTGTGCACCTTCAGGTTCCTTAGATGTTCTCAAACCTGATCTTCTCCTATAGTGGGCGGTTCTTCATTCTCCCAGTTCCTGCCTTTGCCTTCTGTGTCTTGGGAGGTGTGGCTGGAGCCCTTGTCGGTGAAGACTGAGACAAAAAAGTCATTGAGTACCTCAGCCTTCTCCATATCCCGGGTAACCAGGTCTCCCGTTTCCTTCCAGAGAGGGCCCCCATTTTCCCTAGTCTTCCTTTTATCACAAACATACCTGTAAAAGCTTTTTTTGTTGCCCTTGACGTCCAGGGCCAGATTTAATTCTATCAGGGCTTTGGCTTTCCTAACCTGATCCATGGCTACACGGACAGTTTTTCTGTATTCCTCCCAAGCTACCTGTCCTTCCTTTCACCCTCTGTTACGTGCTCCTCTAAGAGGATGCTGTCAGGATCCTTGATTCCTGATCTCCTGTGATAGAGAACTGTGTGTCATTGCATCAGCAATACCCTCTAAACACTTATCAGACCCCCTCAGCTTAACCTTCCCCTCTTTAGTCCCATGGACATACCTGTCTGCCAAAGGATGTGCACATTACTGTACTATACATACAGATATATGCTTATTAGGAAAGCTAAAAGCTTTAGTGTTACCATTTACAGACCTAATCCAGCCTGTCCCCTCCACCTCAACCCCTTTCCCGTTCCCTATCATACTGCTGGCATCTGTGACTATTGCAATGCAGTGCGGTGCCACAGCTTTGCTCCAGTTCCTCTCTTCAATGGGCTAGACTTAGAAGTTTGGGAGAAGCTACAGCACTGCACACTGGGAACATGAGTGGTACTCACCGCTCAGGAGAGGAACAGGAGACAGGCACTGAAACATTTTTCCTAGCTGAATCCCTCATTTGTGTGTCTGTCCCTGTTAGGTGACCCCCTCCATATTTCAGTGTTTTTGTTTCCAGCATGAATCAGCTCAGCATTAAGGAGCTGATCAAGAAACAAAATCAAATCACAGCAGTCTCAGCCACTGTTGAATCCACACTGAAATTTAACTGAAAAAAACCATTCTAATCATGGAGAAAGATTTTTCCTTGTCCACACAGCACTGACTGCAAGGGGAACTGGAACCAGTTTTATCAACCAGTTAATGGGCACACAGGCTGAAGAGAGACTTCAGGACTCACTCTCTAGTTCTTAAATCTCATATGGACTTACTCTAAAGTCATTCATGTTTACCCATCTTCTCGTTCTGCCCTCCTTCACTCTTACCCTCTTGTTAAGTCTCTCCATCCACACAATCACCCGCACTGCACCAACTTTCTGTATTATTCCCGTAAGACAACATTTATCTCTGTGGAGGTTTCAAAGCTACAGGATGGTGGTATTATACCTGCTTACACCATGAGTGAATGTGGCCCCCACATGTTTCAATAGCAATTGTTTTGTAAGTCCAAGACAACAGGTAGTTTTACCTCCATAAGCAAAATATCCTTGGAGCTCTGAGCTTGGACCTTTGGGTGCTGGATTTTCACCGCCACCGTTGTCCCATCCTGCAGCACTGCCTTGTGCACCTGGGCTAGTGATGCTGCTCCCAAGGGAGTGTCCTCAAAACTGACAAAGAGCTCTTTTATCTGCCGGGAGAAGAGAAAGAGGCAACAGTTTAGGGTGCCAGAGACTATCCTTGCCCACAGGCCAGAAGACAGCGTGTACCAAAGTTGTGCAGGCTCAGCCCTTTCATCCTTCCTCTGTCCCCTGCCTGAGCCTTCTCACTGCTTGGCCTCCCAGTGAAGCCTGCCAAGCACAGAAGTGCCCTGGAGATACTCTGCTTATGGAAACCTGTGGCAGAGCCCCAGCAGCGCATTTCATCTAGGACACAGAATGGCCAGGCAGCATGTGAGGGACCCCTCCAGGCTGTCCTAAAAATGGGTTGGAGCAATTATGGTCAGCATCCTTGGCTGTTACTGGATGCAGAAGCCAACAGCTGTCCCTTTGCATGTATTTCTTTTGCAGATATTTAATATCACCCATCATCATGCCCTGAAACCTGACAGTGCATATTCCCATGCATTACAGCAGCAGCATCTAGCTTACTTGGTGAAAGCCAGTACATGACTGGGAGCAGTGGTAAGCGCTAGATTCAGGGCAGGGGGACAAAAATTGTAGTTTGAACCTGTGACAACTTGGCCTGAAAACATGTTTTATGTGATGGACTTTCTCACACCTCCAATAAAAGTAACCAGTGCAACTCAGCTCAGAAAAAGCACCAGGTGGGGACAGCAAAGCACTTTCCAGGCAGAAGAGGAAATTATTAGCAGCTCTTGCTGTGAAACTGAGGACTATACTATAAGAAAAACTGCAGATGAAGAAGTAGATTTACCAGGGGGATGTCCAGGAAGCAAAAACCTAGACAGACATGGGTGAAGCAACAGCAGATGGGCAAAGGCCTGTCTACCTTGCATAGTACAGCACCCTGCTAGAGACCATCAGTGCAGCACTGGGCAGCTTGGGCCCTGGAAACACTATTACCATGGTAGCGTGATATCAGCCTGGCTGACTAGCCAGGCCCCTGCCCACAGATAATTAGCTCAGAGGGAGTGCCAACACAGTTATGTGGCTTCAGGCATGGAGCTAGTTCATGTAATGCTAGCTGAGAGTTTCTGTCCTGCTCTGTGGAGCAAGCTGGAGACAAGCTCTGAGGTATCCAGAAGTCAGCAAAAGGAACCTGTCCCACCCTTCCCGCAGGCTGGACTGATTCTTGGTAAGTAGTTGAGAAGCCTGTAATTTATGCAGTAACAAAAAAGAGAGAATGTCAGTGCATTTTTATAACCTGCTTTTTGAAAGGTAATTAAAGATGAGAGTTGCAGTGAGCTAGTAATTAAATATGAATAAAGACTTTCTAAGCAAAGTCTTCATGCAAAGCGTTAAACGAATATTCTTTTTGCTGACAAGGAAGAAAAATACTATACAAGGAGCAGACTGTTCCCTCCTGCAGCTGCCAGGGAATGAATCCCCTCCCACACCACCCTACCCCTTCTCTCCCAGCCCCTTCCAACTGGAGCATTTGCAGCAATTAGATTCCAACAGAGACTTGGCTGCCTCCAGTAATTCACTAGGAAGGTGCATTTTATTTATTTAATTAATTCCCTTTGGTCCTGGCGGCAAAATCAATTAAGTAAAACAACTGCATTTAAAAATAACTAGTTACGTGTTTTTTTAATTACAGCAGGTCCATAATTCAAACCTATTGACATTTGTGTCTCAAGAGAAAAAAAGTTTTTCTCTCTTCCCCCCCCCTCCGCCCTTTCTTTTCTCTATCACTTCTGGATTTTGAGATTCTCATTTCAGATTAGTATAAAGAAAGAAGCACCTACAGGATGACAGATGGTTCAGGGGACATGTGTTCAAGACACAGGACTTTTACCTTTATGTGAAGTTCATCTATCAGCTGAAGAGAGGACCTGTTAACGGGAAAAGACTTAAGGTGGCCGAGAGCATATTAGGCTACGAGATCCCATAAGGAAGGGAAAAATACTAACAGAGAACTTGCCACATGAGGTCAAGCTGAGGCTTTCTTCAAGTCTCTCACTGCCCTACATCCTCATATTGAAGGAATATACCCTTTATAGAGTAGCAGTCAATATTACTAGTGTTAACTGTCATAAGGGTGGTAACATCCTCCAAAGATTAAAGCACAGAACTGAGCATTCACTGGCCTGAATCCAGTGAGGTACGTTTATAGTAAGACCACATATAAATTGGATAAAATTCTATCTGCTCTGGATTCCAAAAGTTTTTAATTGCTTACACGGTCAATCCATCTCCACAAGTACTGAATGCATACAGGGAAAAAAAAAACAAACCTCCACATATTCCCTCTGGCAGGAATAATATATACAATATTCTTGTGTGACTAAGTTTTCTAAAGAAACATCATTTGAAGAAAGCTGTCTCTAGGAGTTCTTTTTGGCAGAAGGATTTCATTTAAGAACTTGCTATTTAGGACACGAAAGACAGGTTAGCAGTCATGTCTTTCAGAGCCAGCCCAGTGGCCTGTTGCAATCCAAAGGGGAATTTCTGTGTACCCACAGGCTGCAGGCGAGGGCAGCAAGGCGAGGGACGGCAACAGGGCCAGAGAATTGATGGCTCCTCCAGGAGCAGAAGGGTAGAGCATCCACAAGGGGGAGGGAGCAGATCACAGCTGGGCCATTACATGAGCAGGTGTGAGGCTGAGATAAAGCAGCAGCACAATTACGGCTGGGCTCCAGGTCCCTCCACTTAGCAAATCACCCTCATTCATTATGAAATTGTCCTTTTGCAGCTCACTGGAGGCAGATAGTGCCTCTGATGCAGGCTGTGTGTCCCAGACAGGCTAAAGCAAGCGAGAGGCTGTATGACATGGAAGCAGAGAAGAGGTAGCCAGGCTTCCACACTGCCAGTCGGACAGCGGGGTCCTTCCCAAGGGAAGGCAGCTGCACCCATTTCATGCAGGCAGGGAGTTCTTGGAGCAGGCTGCAGGCTCCTACTGCTCACAAGCTCCCTGCTAATAAGCATCCTTAACAAAAACTCTAACCATCATTTCCAGGATGGATAATTAGCAAAGGTCTGGGACAGTCTCAGAGCCCACCTGACATGGTACTTAAGGAACTCTCAAGCTTCTTCCAGGCCACAGCTGGTCTCAAAGGGCCTTATCAAACTGGCTGTTACCATCTGTAATCCTGGCAGGAGATGAAACAAGCATAGTTTCCAGACACATTTAATAAAGGTTTAAAAGAGAGGAAAATGAACTTTAGGGCTGCTCTTTCAAAGGAGCAAGACAGCCAGCTGCAGGTTTACAGCTGTAGAGGTGAGTGGTGTCCCTGCATCCAGTGGTTTCCCTCACTAGCCTTCTGCACAACCAGCTCCCCATCGGGCACGTGTTCAACCAGCAAATGAATGCATCACTGTACTTCACTGGATGGAAACACAGCCCTGACTTTAATTCTAAAGAATGAAGCTCATTTAATTTTAAATATGCAAAATCTTTTCATGATTGTTGGTATTAGTATTCACACCTCGGGGAGCTGATATAAAAGCTCTTACAGGATCTACCTACTTAGACACTTATTAGTATGTATTTGTGCTGAGGTTGCACCTAGAGACCATCATTAAGCCCAGAGTGCTATTGGTGTGAGGTGCACAGCAACTGTGGGCCCTGCCCAAACCCACGCTTTCCAGGAGTCTCCAGTTGTCACCTACAGGCCTCCTCATGTGCTGAAGTGTCTTCCCAAAGCACACACTGCTCTGCCCAAGATCTGCAGCACACCAGCTGATGCCATAATCCTGAGCATCAGAATGCCTCAGCGTTTTTTGTGAATCCTGTCCTTAAACACTTAGGAAATTACTGGAAGTCAGTTGGATTTAAGCTCCCAAATCCCGAGTCCTCTCTGAAAGCATTACCTTACACAACCTGTCCAGCATGTTCTGAGAAGTCTTTGACAGAGCTGGGATTTGACCCTGACATCCCAAGTTTCAGCCTTATCTCCAAACCATAAACATTAAATGTGCATGTTTTGCTAGATAATTTCTTTTGAAGAATACTGCCTCTTATTCCCAACCTTTGCAGCAAATGTTCAAATACTACCGCCTGGTTTCAACCTGCCCACTCCAGAAAGAGGTATGTTACCTTCCCTCTCCAGAAGGGCTGCTGACAAGGTACACTGGAGCAGAAGCTTAAGTCATGGAGCCCCTTCCTGGTCCAGCACTACATAACATCATCCCAAGTGGGATGTGGTAGCTCTGCTCTGCCATGGTGACCACAGCAGATGAATGGTGGCCACGTGTCAGCAGCCTGTTCAGGACAAATTTAGGGTGCAGTGGGATGCAGGATCACTAACAGAAGGTGTCTCAACAGCCCAGCCCCGTGAAGCTGGCAGGCTGAACCCCTTCCAACATGGTGCACCAGACCCCTCTCTGTGGTGTAGCCAGAATGAGGCCACTATGGGGTCTAAGTAACAGTATTTTGCATCACAAGTCCTATCCAGGTTTCCAGCAGAGTCCAGGACAGTTTTGAGAATTCTGGTTTTCCACAACCACTTACAAAGAACCTTTCCTCAACTCTGCCAGAGCTGAACCAGTCCAGTACAGGTGGTGTCACTGAGGAGACTTTCAAATGCTCAGCATTTCCCAGGGGAAGTGAGTCCTTCACCAAAGCATTTCAAACTGCCTTCGAATATTTCCCAGGACTTCAAAGGACTCTTCAGCCTGGAAAGAGAGACAATGGGGAGGGAATGTCACAGAGCTCTATAAAATCACTTCTGCCACGGAGAATGGGATTGGGAATGCTCGTTCACTCCACAGAAGAACTCAGGAGCCGCAAATTGCCGACTAGCACACAAGATTACCAGACAGCAGAATTAAAACAAGCAAAAAGAAGTAATTTTTCCCCACACCAATTAAGCTGTGGAACTCATTGCCACGGGATGTTATGAACACCAGAAGTCCAGGTGGGCAAGTAAGTCAATGAAGAAAATCCATCACAAATTATTAAAAAACACCAAAATCTCTGGCCCAGGAAACCTCTAACCTTCAGATTATTGGAAGTGGGAAGATCATACCAGGTAAAGCTTAACTGTATGCCTGTCATGCTTTTATAGCCTTTATCTCTTACTCAACACTGGCTACAGTTGGAAGCAGAGTGTTGGGCTTCACCTTTTGGTCTGATCTGTAGAGTCATCCTTATGTTCTTCAGAAGCTCTTCCCACCAGACTGATCAGTCTCGATAACAGCAGGATGGACAATGGAGGAATTGCTTCACCTGCTCCTAGCCTGGGACTCAGTTGCTGTTTGACAGCCTAGAAAGTCACTGATAGACCCTGTAAGTTTCTGAGAGTGCAAAGGGTATGGGGGAACCACAGTTGGAAGTGGCCCAGTCTCCAGGGTAAAGCTGAGCTCTGGTAACAGTGCAACTTCATGAAATGTCTTGTCATGTAACTTTCAGACAATAAAGTTGCTTCTGTTACCAAAAGTATGGCAAATATGCCTGAACTGAGTGTAAATATGCCCATGTCAGCGGACTTCACCAGAATCTGGCACATCTGGGGAACATGCATCAGGAGCTGAGACCATCTCAGACAGAGGCCATCACCAGATACTACACTGTGCTCCACAGATTCACCAATCACAGCCGCTCAAAATAATTCACAAAAAGGGGCCTAACAGGGATGATGCTATTCTCTTATCACCAAAAAGCAATGCAAACTGAAACATTCAAAACCTCAACCACAATTTCACAGCAGATCTCCTCTTCTGATCACAGCATACTGTAATTGCTCCCAAGTCCTGCACTTTGTATTTCAAGATACCAATCTATGAGATGTCCTGCTATTTCAGAAGGGGCTGACTAGGCAACACAGGATTAACTTGAACTTCTTGCCTCCAGGATACTCATCACAGGCCATGATACAACAGAGCTCCATTAACAACAGTATTGTGTTGTGATGGCCAGGAGCAGCTTGCAGTATCCTAGCATTTTGATGCCATGCAGCAGCACAGGAAGATGCACATGGCAAAGCTGATATAAATACATTCAAGACAAAGGGAATCATACAGTTGGGAGACAGGTCCACGGTGGAAGCTGACAGCAAGAAAGTGCTTAAGGTAAGTAAATTTTGCACATCTCCTTGTGCTATAATTCTCCAAGCTGAAATTCCCTTGACGAGGTGACTCGATTCATCTGGTTTTTCCATTCCTGATAGAGACAGCACTGAACAGTTCCCTCTTAATCATGGCTCCATGGGTGGCAATTTGCTAACGTGAGCTCAGTCTACAGGAGCTTTCTAAGATTTACACGGGGATCATGCTGTCTGCAGTCTCCCAGCCGAGACAGTGTGAGGCACTGTGATAACAGCATTGGTGAGCTTGCTGGAAAACAGACCAACACAATACCACCCTGGGAAGAGAGCAGGTTTCCCAGGGAAGGTTTGGGGGCTTCAGCTGCCATCTTACACTGCCTTGTACAATGTCCCCTCTATTTCATGTGGCAGAATAGTTGAAGAGTTACTCAGTTCTATATCTGATACAGCATTTCTAGGGCTTGTGGCTCCCAGAACTTTTGGAATTCACTTTATTGACACTAGGACCCTATTGCTCTGAAAGTCTGAATGCCTTTCTTGGACTAGGTTTAAGGGATGTGAACCTCATCTTAGGCTAGTCGTCTTCTCAAGTACATACACGTCTGTCCATGGCACCAAGGACTCACTGATCCCTGCAAGTCTGCAAGACCAGAGCTCTAGGCATGAGAAAATGTTACCTTGGACTAGAGCGATCTACTTCCCAGACAGCATATGAGGGTTTTTTTTCCATTGTCCCAGCCTTTCTATCCTCTCTATGAAAACAAAATGTCACAGTGTTTCTCTGAGAATTATTAAGACAGCAAAAACTGAGATTAGATTTATCACAGCAGACAGTGGATTATGAAGAATAATTCATCAAACGTCAGAACAAACAGCCCACAATTTATAGGCGGCTTTGTTGAGCCAGTGAAATCTGATTGGACTTCTCCCCACCTAATGAATGTCAAGCTTAATTGATGGTTCCTAAATGCATCTGTCAAGAACATGTATTTATTAACTCAGTATTTTTAATAATATTGTAGATATATACAGAATAGCGGTTTTCTTCTGAATGGATTCCCTGGTGTTCGTATTATATATACATGTAAGTGTGCATGTATATAAAGATATACACTACATCCAAACGAATACAGATAAAAGGTATGTGTGTATTCTGATGCACTGAAACAATTACATATGGCTTATTACACAAGATCCCTGCATCTTTCAGTGCACAGGATGGAAAGCAATGTGGTCCATTTCAAGGGGAGATGTGCGTTAAGGTGCCTGCCTAGAATTTGGAAGAGCTGAGCTCTAACACTGGCTCTCCCTGATATCCCCTGTGATGATGGGCCACACCATGTCACAGAGCTCATGCATGGATGAGCAGGATTAGGGCTGTTCAGTCAGCTATAAACCTGCCCTTATCTGATTTCTCAGGACCAAATTCGTAACTTTAATATCTTTTTTAAAACCTATATGTATAATACACGTACAGCAGTTATTACACACACAGCCACAGACATGTAACTTCATCTGTCAATGCATTTGCTCCTGGCATGCTGATCACTGCTAACTTGGTTAATCACTGCTAATGTTGCACTGCAATAGCACAAACCCAGGACTGTCCATCAACCATCAGCCTTTCTTCTGGGAAAGGGCTGCAAGCCAGCTGGGGTATGAAGTTCATCTTTTCCTGTTATTTCTACCTGGTGCCACTTTGGTACTCTGCAGCCTACTGCCAGCTATATCACTGAGAATCTTCTCTGGGATCCTGCCAACAGCATTTCCCAGTCACAAAGCCATGAATGTTACAGAAAATTAACTCTGCTGAAGGAAGAGTCCTTGGTCCCATAATCCAGAGACCAAAGTTGGCTCATTCATTCACTGCCTGATACCTAGGATCCTGGCTATTCCCTGTTCTGCTCACCTACCATCTTCCTTCTGCAGTCTCTTCAGGCTAGAAAAGCAGTGGGAAAGCCCACATGAAGCCACCCTTGCTTTCACTTCATCCATTCACTGAGCTGTACCACAATAGTATCAGTCTACTTGCTATAGTATCTTTAACTGCTACAGAGCCATACTTTGAGGAAAAGCGCCTTTTATTCCATCCTTGATGACTCCTGCTTAATAGTCTGTGCTCAGACACACACAGTAGCTTCATTTATTTTCCTGAGTAAAGTCAGATCCTTAAGACAAGGCAGAACTGTCTGAGAATATCACTCATCCTGGATCGAAACCAATCTCAGTGGTGACAGCTAGAACAGGCAGTAACAGCAAGGAGCAGACAGAGCTGATGCACATCTCCTGAGACCATACCTGTGAGGTGGACCTCATCTCCCATCTCTATAAAAGGTGAGCCACTTACCCATGGCTCCCACAAACAAACAATATTCAGTCCAATAAAAGCAAGGATTGTCATTGCCTGATTGGAATCTAACTGGCTCAGGAACATCCTCCTGGCACAAGGAGATGAATGTTTTTCATCAATTAAGCTACTGGGTGTCCTACTACCTTCCAGAGACAGAAGATGTTAACATTAACAGACTAGCTCAGCACCCTGAGAATGAATGCTTTCAACAGTTGGAATTCCACAGGCTTTCCACCAGCATCACCACAGCCTCTTCCATTCTTAGCTTCATTGAGCTGTTCTTTGTCCAGGTGCTGATTTTGCAAAGCACTCTGAAAGCAGAGAGACTGCACATTAGAATTCTGACATAAGGCAGATACCAAGCTGGATAGTAGGAAAGCAGAGTCCAGACATTACCTGCAGGGCTAGCAAAACATCCTCGGTAGCACAAGCGCATATGGCAAACCAGAGAGTGGAAACAGCAAAACTGGGATGTCTCAGAACAAGTCTCTAACCCATCCACCAATGCGGACATTACTGCTGGTCAAAGTACTGCATTTCAGACAATGCAGAGAGCTTTTCCCCATGCCCGTAATCCCGTGCTCAGAATTAAATTCCAAGAAGCTCTTTCTTTCCAAAATGTCCGTTACCAAAGGAAAGATTCTGCTGTTGGAAGCTGCATCATAATTTTAAGCTGCAAGTCCAATTGACTCCCCTATAGAGAAGCTGGAAGGTGGAACCTTGCACCACTGAAATCACCGATTTCCCCAGGATCCCCTGAGTGATAACAAAGTACCAGTCCCTCTAACCCTGATATGGCCACTAGGAAAATACTCATTTCCTGTTTCCAGATGCAGTTAATCAGCACGATGACCTGGCTTGTTTAGCATCCCACTTCTTTCTGCCTCAGAATAAACATCTTGCGCAGCTAGTTGCCTTCCCGCCATCCTAAACCACTTCCACAACCCAGTCTGTCTGTGACTGGCCTCCAACAGCAGCCAGTGTTTCCAGAGCCAGAGAGTCAAGCCAGAGTCCACCAGCAACTACACTTGTGTGGAGAGAGAAGGTGGAAAATGATAATCTCTCAAAGTGCACACTAAATAGTGTCACTGTGCACTCTATTTTGCATGATATAAGCATCTTATAGTTGATGTAAAATGCAGAGTAAAGCTGAGGCATGTATATTTTTATATATATATATATATATTCCTGTTCACCTCCTTCCATTCCATCATACTGAAAAAGAAAGTAGTGACTTATGAGATACTTATTTCCACCAATAGTACAGGCTATGGGGCAGATGCTCCAAGGTGCCCCATGCTCCCTGCCCTCCCCTTGCACACACAAATACTTCCCTTGGTCTTAATTTGCTCTTTCATCTTGAGCTGTCTGCCACTTGAACAATGCTCATTAAAACCACTCTTTGCTTTCTGTCTTTTTGGAGAAATATTACTTCACCTGCATTTCTCCTGTCTGTGAGGATGGAGCCACACTTGTCAATTGTTCAGACAGATTAGAATCACAGTCCTTCCAGAACACACAACTTCTCTACTCCCAGTCATTTTTTGTGTTTTAATTGAAAGCACTCTCTCTTTCTTTCTCTTTTTCCCCCTGCTAATAAAGGAGGCTCTCACTTGTTATACCAGTGTGCAGTGAGAGCAGGGCAGAAGACAACTCTCTGCTGCCAGTAAACGTCCTTCTGCATCCCATCTGCCCAAAGGGACTCTTATTCCATGGTTCAGCAGAAGCAGTAGTAGCCCCTTTCTACTAAGACCTTTGAGGCTTACCGTGTTCTCTGCAGTTCTTCAGCTCCCAAGCAATAGAGCTGAGAGTGCCAACGTAGCAGGAACACCCCTGTAGTTCCTACGGAAGGGAACAGTTTCCTCAGCCTTCTGCTCTTCTACTGGCTCTGTTAGCGTGCCTGAGCAGCTTCATTATCCCTTTCCCAGCTTCCTGGAGATGTTCCACAAAGCTCTGCTCAAAGACCCTACTCCCACCACTGCATCTGGCTAATAACTCACATAAAATTCCCACCTCCTTTCTGGTGACTTGTAGTTCTATCTCTATACTCCAGATCAGCCTGCTTCTAGCCAAACTACAATTTCAGCCTCCCTCTCAGACATCTTCTTTCAGAAAGTCATCTCTCTGTTCACATTCAACAAAGCTAAAGCACAGTTCCTAATCTCCTCACTCAAACCATCCCTCCTCCTTTCTCATCACAACAGACAATGTCACCGACTTTCTGTGAAGCATGCCTGCAGCCTTGGCCTTGTCATCAACACTGACTTCCCTCTAGTTCTCATTTCCAGGCCAGATCTGAATCTAGTACTAGACATTGAGTACTAATGCTCACAAATGACAGGTGACAACAATCCAACTGTTCTCCCCCTGTCCCCTCCACAGTTTCCATTTCTCTTGAGCCATGCACACCTGGGGGTCCTCAATATACTCAGAACCCCTTGATCGAATTCCCAGACATATTCCCAAATGACATATCAGCGCATTTGGAAAGAATCATCAAATCATAGAATAGCCCAGGTTGGAAGGGACCTCAAAAGATCATCTGGTCCAGAAAGGAAGCCTAGATGAGATTATCACACCTTAAAAACCTCCAGTGATGAGGACTCTACCACATCCTTAGGGAGATTGTTCCTGTGATTGATAGTTCTCAATGTAAAAAAGGTCTTTCTTACATCAAGATGAAACCTCTCCCAAAATGCCACAGAGAAGAAGAAATGCCACAGAGACACGGCCACTTAGCACATTAAGCAAGAAGGTATGATTTAAGCAAGTACCCAGAAGCAAATGAATTTCCAAGACCATTTTGACTCCAGGCATAAACACATCCCTGCCATGCACTGGCTAAAACCTGAGTAGGAAAGGGTCAACAGACCCACAACAAACAGTCTCCACTCAGTTACAGCCAGGCAGAAGGAGGCTCTGTGAGATGCCCCAAGGGCCCTGTCAGCAGTAAGCCTGCACAACAGCAACAGTCCTGTGAGAAATAACCAGCTGCCAGAGCCTGAGGATATATAGGAACCTTCAGGAGCACACATCACCTGTGCCTCATCTCAAATGCCTCTGAATCAGCTCTGAAAGCCTGGGGGCTTTGAGAAGAGTATGAGAGAAGGGGTGGTCAGGGAGAAATGTTTATGGGCTGATTTATGTGACTATACAGAGAGTGGTGAGGGGATGTCTGGGGGTATATGTTTGGAAGAGGTAGGCTACAAGCATCTGATCAGCAAGCAAAGCTGCGCCAGGGCTTGCGCAGAGAATTAAGGAGGAGCCATGGGGCAGTGCATTTGTGTGCACAGTTTGTGTGGGGAATGGTAGGCAAAATCCTCCATCCACAGAGAGGCAAGAGAAGAACAGGGTCAGGACAGGTGTTTGGGTGTGTGCAGAGGCAGGGTGTGCAGGGGGAGAGGAGGGCTACGTTGCAGGGCACATATCTAGCAGGACAGCACTGCATATATGTGAGTATAGGCTACACTGACAGACACTTCTACTCCAGCTCCTACAACAGAGAGAGGGAGGCATACTCCTGTGAGTACTATGTGGAACGCTTTTATCTGTCTTCTCAGAAAGGGATGAGGCGAAAGTGTTTCTAGGCCTGGGACAAAGAGCAGGAATGACAGAAGCAGCATTGCACAATCCAGCAGCCTGTCACCAGGGTGGACAGAGGCACAGTACAATGAAAACACACTAAGGGCAAAGCCCAGTCCCAGCCAGATTCTGCCCAGCTACGTTCCTTCCTCAGACTGTGGTCATGATTACATCGATGCAAGCGTAATAAAGTTTTATTGAAGCACAGCATTGCCCCAGAGTAATAGGACAGGGAAGTAGGAGTGAGGATCTGAGGTGGACATGGAAGTACATGTAGCCTGGCAGATGTGGGCAGCTCTGCCTGAATTGAATTTGTATCAAGGAAGGGATATAATGAGGTCACTACTTTAGAAGAAAGATGCTAAAAAAGTAGTAAAGCCTTAAGATGTAAAGCTTATAAACCAGTTACTGGTGGTGACTGTGCATTGATGAGATATTGACAGGCCAGTCAAAGCAAGAGTCACAGCAGTACAGCAGTCCACACCACAGAGAACAAGGTGCAGGGACTGAAGTCAAGGTAGAATAACTCACGAAGAGATCTGGATGAGACCCTGGAGTTTTTATCCTTTGCAGTCTACTCTCAGAAAAAATGTACAGAGATCCAGAAGAGTCGTTCAAGAGAGACAACTGCACGGTAAATTAAATCCACGACTGACTCTGCCAACAGCATCACTGGCACCATGCTGGGGAAGGGGTTCCATGCATCCCCTAATGACCAGTCATATAAACCCTGGAGCCCAGAGCTCTCTGCACTGATCCAGAGAGGAAAGTCCTGTGCTAAGCCAGCCACATCATTTCCTGTTTCCTTCTTGTCAATCTCTCCTCTGAATATCAACCTCTCCTTTCTTCTCCAGACCATATTTCCCCTACTTCTTACATCTCTGTTCTGATCCATCTGTTCCTTCTACAGTTTATTTATTATCTGCCTCTTCCTCCTCTTTCTCCCCGTTTCTTTTCCTTGCCCCCAGATCTTCTTGTTGGGCTGCCAGGTCCCTGGTTCAGTGGTGTAACTCAGCTGATTTACTCTCCTTAAAACAGTGTCTGCTCTCATGTAAATCACCCTCCAAAGCCAGCCTGTGAAATGGGCTTGTTCACTAAACTCTATGAATAGGAAAGTAGGCACAGCTGGCCTATTCATAATCAACATAAAAAATAGATTAGCACTTTACAGATTAAACATTATCGTTTCAACAGTTAACATAAATCAACTACACTTACAGGCCTAGCATTGCTGCTGCCACTGCTGGGTGACAAGCGTTGCAAAGGGAATGGCTGCCAGTCCAGAGTGCAGTGGGAAACAGCTCGTTTGTCTTCCACCTTGAATGTAAGTTCTCCTCTGGCACCCCCAGGGTGTACTGCTAGAGGTTGTTACAAGGAGAAAAGTGGGCTAAGGAAACAAAGGTAGGGGGCTAATTTTGATTAATTCATATGCATTTCTGAGCAATCCAGCAACCCACTATTCTAGAGCCAGAATCCAATTGCCCTACTTCCTTCCCTAGGGCCCACGCAGCTCAAAAACAGATGAAACAAGAGAGTCAGCCTCTGGAATAGGAACAGGACAGGGAGCCTCTAAACACTGACTGGTATCTAGCTCTGTTTCCTACAGTTCAAAATTGGGCTCCTGTGGATGAGGTAAAGCAGTTTGGTTGATTCTACCTAATGTAAACAGGGGTACCCATCTCAGAAAACACCTCATCATAACCCAGGGAGTCACCTCACCAAAGAAGAGCCAAGGATTGAGATCCACTCCAGACATGCCCCATGGAGAGCAAATCCAGGAGAAAGTAGCCCCAAACCTGCTACTTGTCAGGCTGCATGTCCTCCTTCATTGAGTACAAGACACTCAGTCACTGGAGATGCTCAACTCAACACACTGTGTGCTATGGTGTGCACTCAAAGGAGAGATAAGACCCACAGAACCAGTACAGTCCATACCCATCCCTTCCTCCCTGCTCACTCACTGAGAACCACTCAGTGTCTCAAATGTTTAGATTGGAGCAGCCAACCTGTATTCCCTGAGCTGGTCCTGATAATTGCAAAGGATTGACAAAGGCCTTTGACAGGATATCCCATTAAGAACCAGCCTCACAGCTCTTTCAAATAAAAGGAAAATAAAGGAGAAGTAAAAAGTTAGGTTACAGTCCAAAAGACAGTCTGGGACAGGAGGCTTGGGATTAGAGGTTTTCTTGGCAGCCAGGGCAAAAGCACTAGCAGTTCACAAAGGACAAGGCAGCAAAAGTTACATGGAAAGACTTCTTTAGTATAACCTCTCTTAACAAGCCCTGGTAATTTTAATTGCTCTAGCCTCCTTCTAGTCTTTCTTGATAAATGGGAATAACAGTTAATAGACCTGAACCAAACAGTTACATCCAATAAGGTGTTTGGCAAAATTAGCTTTGTTCTTCACTCACAACCGATACCATCTCAGTTTCGTTCATTACCTGAAATGAGCCAACTAGTGTATATTTTCTACTAATCATTTGAAATTTGGAAGGGCTGATGCTGAACAACCTCTTCCAAGAACTTGCCAATTTGAGATGGAGTGGTTATGTGAGCTTTGTAATAGAGAAACTCGTGGGTTTGCTTCAGCTGAGCTCTCCTGGCAAAAGCAATAGGTCATGTGAGTTTATTGCTTCAGTTGTCACAGACAGCTTCACAGGTTTGGCTCTGAACCATGCATCCAGTAAAACCAAAGCACTGCAAAGCTTACAGAAAATAAGTGCAAAATGTGCTTAATGTTCACAAACATAACTTGATTTCCAAAGGGAACATGAGAAAACTTCCTCTCCCTCAGGCTGGCCTGCCTACTAGGGACTAACACACTTTGCTCACTAATGGTGGAAAGACCTCTGAGACCCCTTAGATCCCAATTTTTGCTTCAATTCTCAAAACACGAGAGAATGTTGAATGTGAGGCTTCCCATGAGGAGAATTTCCAACGTTCTCACCCATAGCAGCTTTTTCACAGGGAAGAAAACCTGCAGGCAAGGTTGAAGTGCTTTCTGTAGTTCAGCATCCTTCCATAGAATCAGGAGCTGTCTGTCAGACAGATCCCAGAAGTGTCATAAAACAGATCGTATTAGATCACTGTACGTTTTAAAAAAACACAAAAATGCTATGTGTTTATTCTGCACATTAGGAAAATGCAGATATGCCAAGGTTGGCCTCTGTAACTCCATACTTAATCTTATGTCATTTGTTTCATCCACAAATAACCTATTGCCAAAAATCGCAGACTCACTGCATCATGTTTTCAGGCTCCCAATGGGTCAAGAGCCAAGTAACTGGGCAGACATAAAATTCAGAAAGAAAACAGAAGATGCTAACCAGGCAAAATAAAGTAGGATAGTAAAAGATCAGTGGGCAGGCAGATGACAGAATTCCCTGCTCCCTCAGAGAAAAATCAGGCATAATAAACCCAGCCTGTATCTAGATCTGAGCATCAAGTAAGAATATTTCTGAGTGTATCAGCAGCAGGCTTTGAAACAGAAGCCAGTTCCTCCACATGGCAGCTCAGTGTTTCTGCCCCTGCCCAGATCCTGCTGTGTCATAAATGCATAGAGATTGCTGAGCAAATGAGACACATGTCATGATTTGAAAAAAGAAAGTCTCCATATGCAAGAAGGCCACATAAAGACTATTAATCCCAGTTACAGATAGTGATTTCCAGTGATTGTTTGGAACTGGAAGGGTTACCCATGTGCTGAGAGGTGGTTTCTGCCAATGCTAGAGCACTGCTGTGCAGCACATCCACCTCCGCAGGATGTGGACACTGAGCACAGCCCGACACAGCTGTGGGTGCATTGCCAGCCAAAATTCATTCACATCACAGCAACACTTCAGGTGTCATCAAAACTCTGAGAAAACCGTACTGAACAGAGCTTACCATCTGCACCCAAGACACTGTGAGCCAACAAATTCCATGCAGCTATGTCATACACTAACCCCCAGGCACCTAAAGAATTTGTAAATTAAAGAAAAAAATGTCACTAAGCATGCATATCAGAACTATTCCTTACCAGGCCATTCCCTATTGCAATTTCTGATCTCAAATCCTTCACTTCCTTGCAGAAGGCCCTCCAAAAAATCCTTCAGAAAATCCACTGTCTAACCTCCTGTATTGTAAATCTTATTAACTTGAAGGAAGCCAAAGGAGATTATCCTCTAATCTATTCACAAAACCTTCCCTCTCTTAGGCAATCGGGCTCTGAGCACCCAGGAAGAGGCTGCCATGAGCAGGACTCAGACAGAGTCTCCCAGGAGCTGTGAGCAGAGAGAAAACCCATGGAAGGAGGGAGCACCCTGTCCCAAATCTTCCCTGGCAGTAAGGACATCAGGTTGTCCTTGGTGTGACACTAAGGGTCAGTAACACTGGAGCTTGCAAACAGAGTGAGCAAGGACACAAGGAACAAAGCAAGGTGGACCACCTGAGCCACACTAAGCTCCCTGTTTGCTTTCCCTGTCTGCCCTTGGCAGTGGAGCAGCAGTTCTGAGCAGCTACTGCCTGCACGAGGGCTCGGTGTAGAGGCAGCCACACTGAGATCTGCCAGTGACTGGGGCCTCTTACCAGAGGCAAGGCAGGGAGAGCATGGCAGAGGCTGCAGCAGCAGCGGGACCTGCACAGGCAGCCACTCCTGCTTTTCAGCTGAGTAATGCGGGCCCATTTGTTCTGGGTGACATTAATGCTATTCGCCATCCATCTCAGACTCTTTAAATTACCTTTTTATGGCCAAAATCCTTTTCATAATTGATAAAAATCTCTTTTTTATATCCCAAGTTATTGAAAAAAAATGTGAATTTTTTTTATTCCTCATTATAGTTTTAATACAAATGTGTTTTTTATTGACGGCTGCTTGGAAACCCTGACGGGCCTACTGAGAGGCTCAGAGGGGTGGGAGAAGGGCCAAATCTTCCCATCCCACTTCCCAGCCCCTCACACTGTCAGATTAATGGTCACCACAGCCCAGCCTCCACTCTGGTGGGTAATGAAGGGTGGGTAATGTCATGCAGGAAGAGGAGATTTCCTGCAACGGACGTAACACCCCTAGCAGGCAGAAGAGGCTCCTGCTGACCTAACCTAGTTTCCCTGTGTCTGTTAGTGATGTACGTGAAGACCAACTTCACAGAACACCTCGGCACAGTGTTGCTGGAGCGGGCTACTTAAGGACAGAACCAAAGCCACAAGCTACAGGCAACCCGGGTGTTCAGCAGAGCCATTCAGCATCAGTCCCAAGCAACAACGAAAACACCCATGTGCTGACTGTGCCACATGTCAGTGTTTTTGGGCAGAACACTCATCCACAAGGCTGTGCAACACCAGAGGAAGCAAACACGTGTCCTGGCACCCTGGATGGGTTAGATAACACTGCCAGCCTAGGAAGATGCTTCCTGGGGCCATAACAGGATCTGCAGAATCATGACCTGAAGATCTTGTGATCTAGCAGGGTAAATGAATCTTCTCTAGGGCAACATATGGAGCCAGCTACAGAAAGTGGCTCATATTCCCTTGTGAACAACTTGGATGCTGTAGGACATGCAGTGTAATACTCAACAGTCTATTGAAGGTCTAGCTGCTCTCTCCCACAGGGCTGAGCATTGCTTCAATAGTTCTGCAAATCAGAAGTAAGCATATGTCTTGCCAGAGCTTAAATGCTAATCAACAGTTCCAGAAGGAAGGGACTCAGTTTGCCCTCTCTGTCACTGGCACAGCAAAGGCTGCCACGCTGTACCAGGAATGCGTACAGAAATAGGAGTAAAAAGAGAAGTCTCTTCTACTCCCTCTGTCTTGTCTTATATTCTAACAGTTCGAGGGCAGAGAAGTCTCTTGCTGTGGGAATTAGCTGTGGTCTCATTCTAAATCTTTCCCATGGCAGGTTCAGACGGGCATACAATTTTTGTCTCAACCTGTCAAATGGCCACATGGCATTGCTGCACATCATTGGAGTGACCATGCTCCCAGGTGTATATAGGTACACTTCAACAGTGGATGAATAACGCTCATGTACCCAACCTAGAAAACACTGTGGGAACCTTGGAAGCAATTTAAAGTAAAGGGACAAAGGGCAGGATCCTTCTTAGCCACGGTTTTGCTGCAGGGACAATGACTTCTCAGACAAGGGGTATCTGTTTCTTACCACACAGCACTGATGCCATGCCAGGTACAGCAGAGAGAATCCAAGGACAGCAAAGCCCTTTAACCTAAGGCTGGGTCCCTCCAAACAGCACTGTGAAAATGCATCCTGCTTCAGAAACCACAGCACAGGAGGTTCCTCTACCACACATGCTTTGCTTACAAATCACAGTCAAACCATTGACATATCCTGCCCTGCTCAATCAGCGAGCTCCATTACTGCATGGCTGCAGGAGGCTTCTTGCAAATGGCAAAATAGTCCTTGAAAAACAGGTAAAAGCCACAATTAACTGTGGATGAAAAGGATGGTCTCCTTGGAGGTGCTGGCTAATCAAGCAATTAGAAACTACTTCCCATTACCTGCACTCCCCACAAAGCAGAGCTAGAATGACATCCTTCCAGATGATTGTCCTTCCATTTACTTAAGCCCTTTACATGATTTGGCTTCAGCAGAGACAAGCCTTGACCTCTGGGCTCTCCCCAGCCCTTTCTCCCAGATTTGAACAAAGCAAGCTCTGGAACCAACACATTCAATCACTGATCTGTTCTCCCTGTGGAGCCTGTTTTGCCTCTCAGCCTTCCTGGAGCACAGCGAACTCACCAGCAATGGTATAAGTATGTCTGTAGATGCGGATACGTGGCGTCAGGATTTCTTGGGATCCCTCACTTAGTAGCATCTGAGACCGCCCAGCTTCAGCAATTTCCACTCATCTCTGCAACAGCTTCAACAACTCTTAACAACAGCCCAGAGATGTGAGGGTAAGTCAAGGGGCAAGAAGGATGGAGACACCCTCACTTTCATGGCAAGCAAGGCCTGCCCTGGGCCCTACACCAGCCCCTCGCCCCCCAGGCAAAGACGCAGCCTGGACACAGGGCACCTGGGCAGCCACACCACACAGGCACCCCACCAGGACGGGAAAGACTCTACCTGGGACCACACTGGCCTCATGGGGATGTTAACTTTATCCTCGCCCTAATCACCAACTGCACAACCTTAGACCAGACAGAGGAGCAGGAACCAGAGAACTAGCCTGATGGCAACCTGCCAGAAAGGAACACAGGTGGAGGAACTGGGATATTTCTGAAAGGACAGTGGTGAGAGATGGGGAGGGAGGGATTATCTCCCACCAAGAAAAATTACCTCCAACATGAGTTAAAGTCGGGATAGCATATGGAGTACAAAAACACACTGAGAGGGAAAATAAGTCTTGGGGAAAAGTTCAGAAAGTTGATTACAAAATGCCAGTGTGTGAGGATGGGCTGGAAACTGATGAGCAATGGGCTCTGGAAAGTGATGTCTTGCTGTACACAGGAAAGGGATTATGGTGGTGCTGAACAGGTAGAGCTATGCTGTGGCCTACAGGGACATGTAATATGACTGCAAAACAGGAGGTATTTTAGGACTAGAAAGAGGTAAAACTGTGTTGGTGTAGACAGGAGAACACAGCAAAGCGAGGAGATGTCACAGTATCTAAACTCATTATCACTGCACAGTGGCAGAGAAGTGAGACCCACAGAGCCATATCAGGGTCTACACTGGACAGCAGTGGAGCCAGACAACAGAAAGGCACCAAGGATATTTGGAAGAGCAGGCTTGTAAAAGCTGCCAAGTCATTCTGCAGCCACTCAGTCCTATGAGGAAGGATGCTCTGGAATGGCCTTCATCAGAGCAGAGAGAAGAAGATGTACTTTTGAAAGGGGAGAGTTTCACAATTGTCCGGTCAGTCTTAGCAATGAGTGATTAGCTCTTCCGACCACCTCGTCCATGGAAATCACATACAGAAAGACCTAGAAGAAACCTTCCCGACAGACACTGAAGGGCTGTCTGGTGGAACTGGCTTGGCCAAACTCAGAGGTGACCTGGGTTCTGCATCTCAGCTCTGGGACCAAACTGACATAACCTCCCCAGTATCCCTGTATCCCACAGCCACAAGCCAGTCCCTTCCAACAGACCTGCCAGAGGTAGAAAATGCTCCTAATCCCAGTGCTGGCAAAACATTTCTTTCATCATTTCTAGTTTCTAAGCACAACGATTTTGTGTTTTTAAGGTGCAGCCACTCTGAAAGATTTATCTTCCAGAGCCCCTCATCAGTCTTTCTCCCTAAATGTCTGGTGTCCACATTTCACCAGAAGTTGCCTGGCTCTGCTCTGCATGCACTTTGTTGAGTTAGAGAGCTTAGATGAACCAGCTATCTTTCCCTGTGTCATTAATAGCTCTGCAGAGAAAATTACAATTGTGGGCTAGGGAACATACTCGTTCCACTTTAATTTTCCACGCTTGACACCTTTTCATTTTCAGAACCTTGTTCAAGCAAGGAAGATGAAAATAGAGGTAGGAAAGACTCTTTCAATCATATCTCATCATCCATTCTTATGCACACAGCTTTTTCCAACTGCTCCAAGGAATACATCCAGAACAAACCCAACCTGTGGCATCTCCACTGTCTCCCCTTAAGACTCCTACTCTATGGTCTTGCTGGTGATTGTTTCCAGGAGTAATTTTAAAGATTTCTTTGTGAAGCCTCTCCTACTGCTACTACTCATGTTACCCTGAGAATCCCAAACCTCATCTCAACTTCTTGCATACAACACTTACGAGAATGATCACCTCCCATGCATCACTACAGGCTTGGGGAGGTGTAGCTGGAGAGCTGTCTGGAAGAAAAGGATCTGGGGGTTCTAATTGACAAACAGCTGAACATGAGCCAGCAGTGTGCCCAGGTGGCCAAGAAAGCCAACAGCATCCTGGCTTGTATTAGAAATAGTGTGACCAGCAGAAGTAGGGAGGTGATAGTCCCCCTGTACTCTGCACTGGTGAGGCCACACTCTGAGTATTGTGTCCAGTTTTGGGCACCTCAATACAAGAGAGATATTGAGGTGCTGGAGTGAGTGCAGAGGAGGGCAACGAAGCTGGTGAAGGGCCTGGAGAACAAATCCTATGAGGAGCGATTGAAGGAGCTGGGACTGTTCAGTTTGAGGAAGAGAACGCTAAGGGCAGACCTCATCACTCTCTACAACTACCTGAAAGGACATTGTAGAGAGGTTGGTGCTGGTCTCTTCTCACACGTAATTAGTGATAGAACAAGGGGGAATGGCTTTAAACTGAAACAGGGGAGGTTTAGACTGGACATTAGGAAAAAATTTTTCACAGAAAGAGTGGTCAGACAGTGGAATAGGCTGTCCAGAGAGGTGGTGGAGTCACCATCCCTGGAAGTGTTTAAGGGTCATTTGGATGTGATGTTGGGGGATATGGTGTAGGGGAGAACTTTGTAGCATAGGGCTGATGGTTGGACTTGATGATCCCAAGGGCCTTTTCCAACCTGAATGATTCTGTGATCACTTAGCCAGACCACTGTGGCTAAGATGAGAAAGACAGCATCTGCTCAGTACTGATTATTTTATCCCAATGATCCCTGATAGGTACACAGATTCCCCCTAGACTTAAAACAGGGTTTGACAGGGCAACCCACTAGTCAGCATATATGATGCTTCTCCTTCTGTGTCAGATCAGCACACATGCCATTTGCCTTTAAATCAGTCCATTAGCTCATGCAGCAGAGCTACATGCTGCAGCTTCCAGTCTCCAGCCACGATGCCAGACTAGAATGGGAGACCCCCCCATCAGCAGGGTGTCATGCAAGTCTGCGTAGTGACAACAGAGCCATGTTGAACTACTGTAAACCTACCTCACAAGCCCTCTGACTTTGCTCAAAGATCAGTCCCATTGGCATGGTCTCCATTTATGCCAGTTGTCCCACAAAACCACTCCATTTGTCAAACAGCCAAGCCTCTGATAAGATTCTTAGGTCACATCAGAAAACAGACTATTTCTAACTGATTGAAGATACAATGCTTCTATACACGAAATTGGCTTTTTTGATCTTCATGACCTTTTGCAATCTCTTGCCTAATCTGTCACCTTGTCACATTCCTCCCCAAGTATCTCTCTATTTCCAGTTCTGTATTTCTCCCATTTGTTCTGCACTGATCCAAACTGTATGTAATTACTTCTTGGCTACACTTGAGATTCATCTGAGCCTGCTCTTGTGCCTGATGGGGGAACTGGAAGCCTTACCGCTGAATTCGAGAGCAGCAGGGTTAGGCCTACGTGTCCTGGGAAGGTTCCCTCACTGTCATTTTCTCTTCTATTTGAATTCATCTGCAAGTTCTCAGGTGTGATGCTGGCCCCAAGGGGAAGGTTTCAGGACCCCTCTTTGCACTCTCCTTTGCCTTGACATTTCACCTTGCCCTTCTGCCATCTATATTTCAGCTAAGTATATCATATTTAAAATGTACTGAGGATATAGCTACACTGGAATTAAATTTGTTCTTGAAGTAACCCTATTAAATCCTCTGGGATCCAGCAAAGACAACTTTGGTGCATTAGGTTCCCCAAATCCTTTTTTTAAATACCTTGATTTGGTACCTTGTAACTAATGGACACAGGCATTTACCCCGGCTTTTAATACTTCCCAGTTTCACCAGCTCCTTTATTTTTATATGCCATTCTCTTCATTTCTCTCTTTCATCATTGCTCTCTTTCTCTCATTAGCATTTCCTCTCTGTCTATTTCTTCTCATTTCTACCTTTTTTTCCCTCCCTCCCTCTGTCTCTTTAAAATTAAATACTGCCCAGCACTGCCCATGTGGGTGAAGTGAATACTAAGAGGGAAGGCTGCAGTGGAGACTGGATTCGAGCTGCCTCGCTGGGAATCAATGACGCATGGAGGGTTCGTCTAGCTCCCAAAAAGCTGAAAGAAACCAGGGTGTATCAGTGGCAACCGAACACACACTTGAGAGAAAACTGCCCACCTCCAAGCACCTGACTCATCCTCTGAGAGATGCCACACAAACTGAGCCAAAGGTGGCTGCTGTGGTAATTTAATGGGGGTTAACCTTGGGGTGGCTTTCTGCAGCTCCTGGTGAGGGGAAACTGCCAGATGGAGGCCCATGGAGCAGCAGGGGTCTGCAAGGAGCAGCCAACCTGCCCTGCTCCATCTATCCACTGAGTTATGAAGCACAGCTAGTACCAGCCATGCTGCAAGGATGCAGTGCTGAGAGAGGGAGCATCTTGCAGGTCAGGGGCTGACATTAACCCTGCCATTAAACTGCAGGGAAATAGTAATTGTCATTCCTGACTAGACAATACCTAGACCCTTAAACTACACATAGGCAGACCCACCCCATCCAAATCTACCCATAATATACCCACTAGGTACAAATACTTCATTTACCCCATCATGTTCCCCCCCCATACCTCCTTACCACACAGTCAGACAGCCCAAAACAGCTCCACAAACCTCTATATATGAGCAACAACAGATATACACACTGCTTCCCTTCTTCAACCTCATGTCTTCCTCCTCATCACATGCACCCTCTCTACCATTGCCTTTGCACACTGTTGCCTCCTGCCTCCCTCTCACCATGTCAGTTGTGATCCTTGAAATGCCTCTCCTCAACCTGGGCTGGAGTGTAAGGAAGGAGACATCTTGTAAGGGGCAAGATGCAGAGTAGCAGAACACCGTCTCTAAATACTGCAGTTACTTCCCTTACATCTAATGAACACAGGCACCTACCTCTGATCTCAGTGCTGTGGGCTGCTGAGGGTTAATGGTGACACAGACTCCTGGGCTACTGCATTACCTGACTGCAAACACCAAAACTAAATTATGTTATTATTTTCTTTGGGGGTTAATTAGGGGCTCAAGAAAGTAAACGGCTGTCAGTGCTAGCTGGAATTGGTCTAGTGCAGCCAGGAGAGTGCAGTCATCTCTCACAGAGCTCTGCTAATATATCTTTGTCCTGAACATCAATACCTCCAGCTCACACACCTCTGTATGGCAGACAGCCCTCCATCCTGACTTCCAGCAACCCTGTTAGTCTTGGCATAACCTTTGGGGTACTCTGCTCTGCTGAGTCCTGCCATTTCCACCTGGCAGCTTTCACACTCTTAATCCTCTGTTATCTTCTCCTTTCCTAAGCTTGCCAATAATGCCCATCAATGGACAGGGAAAATTAGCATGGCATTCTCCCAGGTACAAGGAGGAGATATCTCCCCTTGGTATCTCTTGCAACTGAGAATCACCAGGGACCTCCTTGTTCCTGTTTTCCTTCCTCTAGATGCCCAGGGCTTGCTGAGGCCTGAGAAGCCAACACAGGCTATGGCTGCCCCTACCTCTTTGCCCAGATCCTCACGGATAACTTGCTCAATCTCCTGCCTGGTGCTCTGCGGGGCCTGGCTGTGCAGCACTTTGAGGGTGCGGGTGTACTCCTCAGGCAGCAGGTAGTCAAGCGCTCCCAGGTGCTGTCCCACCTTGATGAAGGTGCCTCGGTTGGCGCAGCACAGCTCCCGGAGGCGCTCAGCAGAGCGCAGGTGCACCTGCAGGAGAGACCAGAACGTCAGCCAAGCCCTTTCGCTGTTACATGCACATGCCCACATATGTACCTTTTATTTGTCCAGTACTTAAACAGACCAGGGATTTCCTTTCTTGAATTTGTGCATCATCATCTAATGTGTCAGCTAAGTATTAGGACTCTGTCCTGATTTAGAGGGGCTGAACCAGACCAGGGCAAGATGCTCCAAGGGTATAAGGGGCTTTGACACTTGTTTGCACAGGCACCATGATCAGTGGCAGCACATTAGTTTTTGGCTCTGTCCAGGGCTACATCCTTGCAGAGAATAAGATGTCTAGCTATAGCGCAGCATTGGTTTGTCACTGTGATCCACCGCTACAACACACAGTTTGGGAACCCCTTGTCAAAAGACAAGTCAGGATCACAAATGTGTATGTTGGATTCTTAGTGTGAGTGCAATGAATTAAAGTGAGAAGAAAATGACAGATACCATCCCAGAAAATTCCACAAATTTGGAAGAAGAATCTGTTAAAAATCAAAACTACAGATGTCTATCTGGCAGTGAGGAGGACAATATAAGGGCAGTCCTTCATCCTCCTCAGCTTACTCTGACACACCAGAGGGGAAACAGGATCCCTCCAGTCCAGCCAGGTCTTGGTCTTACTGCTTACATTGACAACAAAGTCCGCAGTGACAGCAGTTTTATAAACTAAGAATTAGAAGGCTTGAGAGCTTTGCTCACATTGGCCAAAATGCAGCCATCAAATGACAAAACCGATCACCAATCACTTGCCTGATCTGGATTTCAGCTCCTGAGGTTCATTCTGCCTCTCAAGAACAGACCAGTCAGTGACAATGATTTATTCTACCTTTATTACTCTCACTAGAAAAGCCTTCTGCCAAGGACACAGCTATATTCAATATTCTTTAATAAACTTCAGATAAGTTTACCCTGATACATTAATAAAATCTAAACAAATCAATGACAAAAAATAACTCTGCACCATCTCCTGTTAATGTCTGACACCTATCTGTATGAAGGCTCCTAATTCCTCTGGCTTCTGTGTCAGAAGACATTAAAGGTCAAATCCTGTGTCTGTAGACTTCATCTGCCCAAGATCCTGTGGTGAGGGACTCTAACAAATGCCTCGAAATACATGTCAGAAAGGAACACCACCACAAACATACATGAATATCACCCACCCCACCCCACCCCCATTTAATGGCTAACTTTGCCCTCCGTGCAGAGCAGTGCCATGTCACATCACAGGACTGGGTGAGTATCTCGCATTTGGAAACACGTCAGGGGGACAGACTGGGTGCTGACCTTCAAGTGCAAGAAACACAGGCCTAAGGGACTGTAAGAAGAAAGCCTAATGTGCGAGTCTCACACGCTGAGTGTGAGACTTGACAGCTTGATGCACACGTGCACACACACACACTTTGTTAGGTGGGTGTGCAGGGGCAAGGATAACTCACGCTAGGTGAGTGAGCCTCACTCAGCATATTGCCTGCTCAAAAGCACTCGCAAATACATAGGCAGAAAATAACATCCTTGAGCATGCCTGAAGTCTCCCACATTATTGTGCTACATTTTGCACACCAGCTTTAAAGCTCCTGCTGTAACAAGCAAGCCTCTGCTCTGGCTGTTTCGCTGCTCTCCTCCCTTGCATGTGGCAGGGGCAAAAGCAGACCGTAAGGGGACAAAGAAAGGAAGCTGGGAAAGAGGACGAGAGAGCAAGAGAAGCAGGGACGGAGTAATGGGATGAAAGAGGAAGGTAGTGGGAGGGAGGGAGCCAGAGCAGCTGGGTAGTTTGTCACAGCACCGAGAGTGCAACCCATTACAGGGAAACAGCTTTTATGCAGCTCCAATAATCGCCCTCTGCCCACTGCCTCCAGCCATGCAGGAAACCCCCCGCCAGCAGGGAAGGGGAAGGGGAGCAGTGGCTGGCCACCCACCTCGAGGCATCAGGCAGCCACAGCCCAGGGCATTGGCGAGAAACAGTGGCAAGGCTCCTTGCAGATGCGCTCCAAAAACCCCAGCACTGAGCACGAGCCAGCACAGGGCCCTGTGACCTCCCACAGGCACAGCAGAAGCCCATCTAATGACTCCAGGCTGCGGCAGGGCTCAGGGCAGAGCAGCAGCAACCCTGGGGCTGTAGCACAGTGCTGGGCATGAGGCCAGCCAGCCAGCTCGGGATACAGGTGCTGGCTCCAATGCACCTACCTGCCCCACACGGATCACCAAGGGAGATGGAAAAAACAGAATGGAAAACTCATGTAGCTGAAAATGTAACTGGTTGTAGACACACTTGGATGCAGGGTGTATCTTCCTGTTGGTCACTGCTGAGAAGGAGGCAGAAATAGCCTCTCTCTCCTCTAGCAAAAAAAGAGAGAGGAAATTTTGGCCCTCCCAAACTTATCCACCCTGTAGAGAACCCAGTTGGCCTCATGGACACAGCAGTCCTGGCCAAGAGAGACAAAAGCATCCTTACAGAGGACTCCAGGAACAAAACAGAACAAAACTCCCATGCACAGCATCCTCCACCACGTTCTCACAACCGGCTTGGCTAAAACTCCTAAGAGACAGCTGCCCCAGCTGGCTATTTGGACCAGGGAATGCCAGCTCCTGCCCCTGCTAGAAAGACAGAGGATGACCAGGCAACTTGCCTCAGAAGAAAGAAATCTATCTGTAGCCCTACATTTTACAAAACTCCAGCCCACATTAGAGGCAGAAGTACAGTGAGAATGAAGTAGGACTGTGAAGGCAGCTTCCAAGGTCTCTTTTCTTATCAACCAGGTCAGGATTTTTAGCAGAAAAAAGTTCATAACACTATCTACTAATTGCCTGGATCTCCCCAAGCTAGGTCACAGTCCAGATGCAGCACTTGTTTCTCTGATAGATGACCTTCTCCTAATCATAGGCAAAGTAAGAGTGCCACGTTCCCACTGCTGTGTCCAATACTGTTGACCCACATTTCTGTCCTAGCTTGAAAAAACTGCAGGGTAAATGGAAACCCCTGGAATAGCTCTGAGCTTTTCTCTGAGAAATCTCACAGGATACTGCTCTTTGTCGCACAAGCAATACCTTGAAGACCCTTCTTATCAGGGAAAAGATCTGGGAACAACAGCTAGTCAGACACGGACCCCCTTGTATGCATCAGACCTAGGAACACGCTGCAGAGAAAGGAAGCATTTCACTTACCAAGGATTACCAAGAACTACCTCCCTCAGGAAGCACTTCAGATCGCAAATGCTGTCTGAGTGTGTATATGGTTCTTTCCTCAGTCCCTATGGGCATCTCTTTCTGTCTCAAACCTCTTTCCCAAATTTCAGCAGGACAAATTCTCCATTGGTCCACAGCATGGGTGTCAGACTCACGTGGTTTACCTAAACCCTGGGTAGATTGGGATTAACATTGATTACTGAAATTGTTCCAAATGGGCCATAGCAAAAGTAACAACTGTCAGATATGGAGAAGAGGCACCTCTGGGATGAAGCACATACTCAGCAAGCAGAGCTGCAAAGGAACATTTTTTAATTTACCCTTGATGTACAAGCAGACCTGGTTTCTCAAGTCATTTTGATGCTTTTGAAGGAGCCTTTACTCACAGAGACCTTGGCAAAGAACTGCTCTTCAGAGCATCAGACGTGCAAATGTCACAAATTGGCAGATGCTAACCTGGTCTTAAAAATAAATGAATTAATTTAGAAGAAAATAAATACCAAAGTTAAAATATACTGGTGAAAACCTGAGCATCTGGTAACAGACCTGGTGACAAAAGGGCTCAGAAAGGCCACTAAAGACAGTAACGTAAGTGGTGGAAGCCACTCCTCATATGAAAAATCTTTCAGAAAAGTCATTCCAACCCTGAAGGGCATACTCATAGCTGGCAAAACGTGAAATGAGGATTAGGAATGCAGAAAAAAAAATCTGAAATGCAATTAGTCAAAGACATAACAAACAAGTCACCAGAAAATCCTAGTGATGGAGTGTTGCCTCCAGGAACACTACAAACACAGAAATCTCACAAAGGACATCAGGCTGGATTTTGCCCAGAGGTCAGGGCTAAAAGGGCTGCTCCTCCTCTCCCCTCCATACCAGACAGCACTCTTGTACAGGTGAGCAGGAACAGCTCCACGCCACAGGGTGCCACTCACCTACTCCCAACCTGAGCAAGGGAAAGGAGGCGCCTTCTGCTGCAGGCAACTTCCTGCACCGGGCAGGACACTGAGGAGAAACTTGCCCACCACTGCTTACAATGGAGATACGCTCTCCAAGACAGTATTTCAAGAAAGATGACTCCAGAAAATACCTTGAAAACTTCAATCATATAAAAATTACAGATTAATTCCAAAAGTAGCTGAGATGCTAATAATCATAATAAAAAGGGGATCACAGATTAAAACCATTAGCTTCCAGAGGACTGAAGGGGAACAAATGTTGCCCTGTTTTTAAGAAAAATCCAGAGTAATCTGGGAAATTATAGTCCTGCAAGCTTTTATTCTGTATCAACTAAATTAGTTGAGACAATAATTATAGAAAGTACTAAAAATCATCTTGCTAAATGTGATATGACTGAAAAAAGCCAACAGTGATTTTGAGAGGAAAAAAAATCATTCTTCACTAGTCCACTAAAATACTCTGAGCATGTTAACGCAATGTTCAACAGAAGAGAAAAGGAAGATATTTACTGGGACTTTCAATAGATTCCATCATAAAGAGTGAAAACTAATTATTGTAGAAGATGCAAGAACATCACTTGCTCATTTTATCCCATTCCCAGAATTCCCTCTCTGCAACACCAAGCCCAGCACTACAGCCAGCAGCAGTGGGTGACTCTCTAGTTCAGACAAGGCTGCAACATTTAGTGATGTTTTTCCCACAGCTTCATTTCAACCTGCTCTGAGCTCTTTTAGATGAGGTGATACTGCAGAAGCCCTGTCTACATTAGCACCTGCAATGCTGTTACTTCCAGTAAGGCTGAACTAGCACTAGAAACACTGAGAAATCTGATGAAAAGGGAAACAGGTCCAAGTAGCGCCCACAAGGCAGAAGGGGCTCTCTACTATAAACGGGTTGACCCACACCACTCTCAAAAACAAACAGCAGAGTGTCCCATTACACCCATTCTTACACCAAGGTTTCATTTCCCTGCTAGTGAAAGGCAAAGGACAGAACGGTGCAGTGACAAAAACTGCATGAGATGCAACAGAAATTATTCACCACTATGGAAAAATAAGTCCTACCAAGTCCCTACCAAAGATAGGTGAACAATCAATAGACTGGCATATCACCATCAGCATTGATGGCTGCAAGGTTACACATATTGGAAGGTCCAATTTATCCTTCCCGCACACACTGATGGGCTCTAAATTGACTGTAACCACCTAACACTTGGACCACATTGCTGTGGACAGCTCAGTGAAGGCACTGCTCAATGCACAGTGGGAGTCAGAAAAACCCAAACAAGCTGTTTGACTGTGTTAAGAAAGGAAAAGAGAAAAACATTAAAAATATCAAAATGCCATTGTATGAATTGAAAGAACAACCTCACCTTGGATTCTGGACATCCCATCACAAAAAGAGGTACACAAGAAAAAGAAGAGAACAGAGAAGGACAGGGAAAATTGATCATGGACTTGAAAAGAGTGTTAAAAAAGAGATCTGAATTGTTAGAGGACTGTTCAGATTAGAGAGAGTTGATGCATAAGAGAGAAGAGTTATAAGAAATAATAAAATCTCCCATTCGTATTTCTAGCTCTCACAAAACAGCAAATAATAGGGCATTCCACAAAGCAACAACCTTTTTTTAATTTTTTTTTTTTTTACATCTCATTTTGCACAGTATAGCATTAACCAGTGGCACTCACTGTCAGAGGATAGAGAAACCAAGAGCTTAATGGCATTCAGAAAGGCTTTATGATAAAACAACCATACCTGATTTTATATGGAGCTTTTAATCCCTAAGAGTGCTTTTACAAAGCTCTTTACAAAACTCAGGATCGCTATCCCCCATTTTACAGACTCATAAGAACATTACATGTAATAAAATGTCTAAAGGGCTTTCAACACTCTTGCTCAAGGCATCAAGACAAAAATTACCCTATGGATTAGCCACAGTGAGAGACAGAATACAAGTGGGGTGCAACATTAAAATCTTTAAAGAACCTATTTGGTGTATCCAGCTCTCACATTCAGGTTAAATCGGTCACCCCTTCTGCGGGGGTTCAAACTGCTTCCAAGGATCTTCTGTACTTACTAAATTACCTGCCATTGCAAGGATTTGGGACATTGATGATGGATGAGACAGCTCTCCCAGGAATGCCTGCAGGAGCAGGAGGCTGGACTGGAAGACCCAGGCTGTCACTTGGACTCCATACAGAGGGAAGAGAGGATGTCATCACACCTCTGTAGTGGGTATCCCCAAAACAACTAAGTTGGGGAAGGAGAAAAGACATGTCAGAGAAGGCAGAAAAGGAATTTGGTCACAGTTCTTTTCTCTTCCACCCCTGATAATGACAGGGTCATATGCACACGGCTAGTAAAACTTCAGATCAGTTTTCGATGATCCAGGACAGCATAAACCAGAGAAAAATGAAAGGATGTCCACCTCAATTTAACGCAGTGAGAGACTGAAATCAAGTGCCATGCCAAAAGATCTGTGAGGATGATTAGGGAGGATACAGCTACTGGTGAAGTGAATATGTACTTGGGTGCTTTAAAAACAGCAACAGAAAACCTAGAACCCATTGCAATGACAGTGTAGTTGTGTCTAAGGGGCTGTTATCTCCTCTTTCAACAAATCTGAATAAGCATACAGTTAATATAAGCTACTGTAGCCTTCACTGACACTATCAGCCTGGTAATCAAACTGACTGACAGCAGGGATGCTGCAGGGAGACACACAGCTCTAAATGGAATTGTTATTGCCTCCTTTTTGTACTATCTTTCCTGTCTACCTTTTACAAAAGCTCATTCCTAGGCACACCAGATATTTCCATTCAAATGCTTCCTTATACCAATACTGATCATACTGCTGATCACAGACAGATCCACATCTTTGGACTGGAATAACTCTTGGTGCAATGCACCTCACTCTATAGTAATTCATTATTTGTGTAAGTTACGTATATCATTCCTAAAGATATACCTATGGGTCTCTGCTTGCCCATATGAGAGTAGGGCATTCTGTATGTTCCCACTTAGGCAGGTACATTGTTACCTTTTCAGACCCATACTTGTTAGTTAGTTCCCCTTGGTGCAAACCCTGGTTAAAAAGACATCCCCCTAATTCTCAGTTTTGTCTTCCATAGCTCAAAATATTCCTAGCAGAGATCAAGATCCTTCAGAAATTTGGGCACAACAGTTGGTTGCCAGTGGGACAACCAGGAAGAAAGCAAGCTTTATAGCTTGCAAAGGATGAAGGACAGAGACGATCCCCTAGACTAAAGAGACAATTTCTTAGCTTCTCAGTTTCACAAATACAGGAACAAAGAGTCACTCAACTAGCAGGATGACCAGTGAACTCTGTACAAATGGAAGGATATACATGGTAAGCCCACATCAGACAGCTGAAATCTGGTGTTGGTGCTGGGGCCTTGTATCACCAGTACTAAAGACAGCTGAAATTAAAGCAAACACATTTCATGATTTGTGCAAAACTTCCCTGGAAATCACAAGCGACTTTTCCAAACCTAGGCCAGCCAATTTCATGCTGAACAGATGTGCAAGCTCCCACCATCTGATTCATCAGGACTCTGAATTTCCACACACAAGCACACACAGACATTGATCTCCCACCTATGCTACACATACTCCCACGCTCTTCCCTCTAATACCCTGACTCACAACATAGTTCCTAACAATCTGCACAGGTGACTAAGGGATGGCCCAGCAATAGACCCTTAGTTTGAGATGCCAATTGATTCAGGAAACATTTATACTGGGCTAAGGTCCATCTCTTCAGCCAGTCACTTCCCAAGCTGCTCTGGAGAGGAGGAAGCAGTGTTCCTCAACCGCAGCACAGAGCACCTGCAGTCACCTTGCTGAACCCTGCCCTTGCTGGCTGGTGCATGCACAACCAGCACTGATCGCCTGCTCGTGTTCCATCTTCATTTTGCTCCAAGCTTGGTCATTTGTGCTCTGATTATCTCTCATTACTGACGACCTTGCTGTAATGAGTTTTAATCTGCCTCGTATTAATTAGAAACATTTTCATTAGCCAGCTCAATTTTAGGTAAATAGCTAATGGAAGCAACTGAGCTGCAATTAGTTATCTGTGGGGCAGTTCAGGAGAAAAATCAAAAGGGAGCAGCTGTTTCCCCTTTAGACACCTCTGTGATAGAATGCACTATTCTGTCTAAGTCTCCTGAACATGAAGAACAAGGAGCACAGGGAAGGGATGGTAAGAGACAAGGGGAAAGTAACATGCTAAAATAACCAGGACATAGCACTTCTACGGCTATAGCATTACCTGTCTATTCTCTCTCACTAACAGTTCCAGATCAAACTGTTGAATACAGTAATCTGAGAGTCAAGCTGAGTCCTTTACACCTACAGACATCACCTCCAGTGAACAGGTTCTGCTCTTGAAGCTGTTTTACCCTGCGACTGTACAACAGGTTCTTCACATAGGCTCTCTTCTTGGGCATGTACACTTATGTGAATGGTACTTACATATGAGGATAAGATCTGATCAGATTTGCATGAGAAGGAAGGGCCAGACCTATGTATACACAAATGTATAACACTTGCAAAGTCAGCAGGTATCCAAAAGTGCCCTCAGTGCCTTGTTGTCTTGATAGGGTTGGTATACAAAGAGATCTGTCCTGTGCTTTGTTGCAGAGCACCCATGGAGGATAGGAAGTAATTCAACAGCATGGCTGCAGAAGGCAGAGAGACATTTACAGAAGCTGCAGTGAAATTAAGCACGTGTCTCGATCCATTGATCACAGTGCCTGCAGCTCCTGTTACAGAGGCAGGTGAAATGATAATAAATTTGACGCAGCATCTCTCAAAATCTTGCTAACAAAATTAATTCAGCTCAGCTTGGATCAGACCATGTGGGATGGCAGTGAAAACAAGCTGAGAGCTGTAAAGACACCATCTTATATGTCTTTGTGTTTAGCTGTAGTGGAGGGCTCCCAGCCATCAGTCCTATTAAGCCCCATTTTATTTGCTATTTTCAGTTGCTATAAGGAACAAGACCAACCGAGATGTGTGTTACATTCAGGTGTGTTCCCTAAACAGGAGCTGCTGACACACCCTACAGAAACCGTAGACTACTGGCTGAACAGCAAGAGATGATGTTGTGCAGCAAAAATTACCTGAAGGGAAAACATTCCCCAGACAGCTATGTTCATGTAAGGAAACCCTGGGAAGGCAGTAGCATGGGAAGTGAGGTCTGGTCCTGGGCCATGGAGGATGGGGGAAGAGCCACAGTAGGAATTAGCTCTCACTGAAGCACATACATTTATGGCTATGCAGAGGGAGGCATTTTATCAGGGGGAGGCATGTAGAGATGGTCTCTTCACTTAAAAAAAGATCTGAAGTCTCAGATAGAGAGAACAAAACAAACAAGGTAGAGTACATCAGGAGCCACTGTAAGTCCAAAGAACCAGTAGAGTGAAAAAGAGAAAAGAGTTTCATGATTTGTCCTCAGTAATAAAACAAGAAGGCTGACCTGGTAACATTTTCCAACTACTCAAGAGGTCAGACACTGTAAATGGGAAGGGAAACATACAGGGTATTACTAGGGTTAGTGAAGAGGTGGAAGATGAGATGAAATGAGTATCAAGGGAATCTGTTCAATATTGAATACTCCTAGCCTTCAAAGTGAAGTGAATGATGAGGCGGGACATCTGACAGCCTCCTTCCTTAGTGCCCACACCCAATCCTGCAATAAAATGGAGCTGGAAAAGCCATGGACTCTACAGGATGCACCAACAGACAGAAGATACACTGAAAGACACACAGACAGGTGAGGTTTATCAATATGCATGGCTCAAGCACCAAAGGAAAGATGGAGAAAGCTCAGCTAAGTCTCATCTAGTTCAGCAGCTGAGGGTCAAGACAAGGTAGCTTCACACAGTCTGCTCTCCTAGTGTGGGCGTGCAGGGAAGAAGGAAGCGCAGAGGCAGCCGTTGCAGCTGGAGGGGAGAAATCATCACATCCACTTTGTCAACACCGAAGAATCTGGGCTGACATATTTCTCTTCCCAACAGTCGAATCTCACCCTACCAGCTGCACGTCACAGCTGACCTCCAGTCAGGACCTATTTGAGTCAACATCAGGCGATTAAACCATGCAACAGCAGCTTCTCCCCCTTGTACATATGCAACTTCTCCCCTGGCAGGTCACTCCAATGGTCAGGGGAGTAGAGCAAGCAGGCTCCCTCTCTTACAGTCACACAGATGGGCACCAGCATTCAGCTTGGTCACGGAACTCAGAAAGAAGGGTTTCCATTGAGGTCTCTCTAGAGATCTCAATACAGCCCCTTACCAAACTGACAGAGGCAGATTCCATTCCCCTTCTTTAATCTAAGAAGCTCTGACCTTTAAAGCACAGAATTCTTCCCATAGGAGCAGGATGCCTGAAGAGGAGAGAGACAGTAACACATGAAATACCTAGAAGTGATTAAATTGGATTGACGAGGAAGTCAGTGAAGATAACAACCGTGGGATTACACTGTCAATTCCAAAAAATTGCAGTCACTGTCATAGCACCACATCCAACCGATAGACAGTGGCTGCGGTGCCAGTAAGTCATCATCAATGGCAAAGTGCAGTTCTACTTTTAAAAGTGCCTATGTTGAAAAAAACAAAACCCAAGAAATGTCCCCTTGTTACTCAGCAGCTCTGTTCCCTTCTGGGTATCAGTCAGGGTTGCTGACTTCAGTGAAAAATATATATATATAAATTACTCCAGCTTTTCCATCCAGTTAACACCACACAGCTCCACACCAAGAAAGGCAGATGGTGTCTATTAGCATCCCAGCAATGTCACCACTAAGGGAGACCGAGCTGGTGTCTCTTCTGATTCATACACAATCAATACACTTGTTAAACTGCAATTAGAAGGTCAGATCCTTCCTTTCAGCCACTCCTGTGCTTTCTCACTGAAAACAATAGGTTTGTGCAGGTGCCAATGGAAGCAGACTGTGGAAAAAATGGGCTTATGTGGGTGCCAGTCAGGGTAGCATTTGGTCTACTGAATCCTTACAGCTACTAGGAACACAAGCAAGAGAGAGAACCTATCTTGGCTTTAAGAGTGCCACTTTAAAATAGCATGAGATAGTAGTTTAATAAAGAAAAACATATGAATATTTGACATGGTACCAAACTGAGATGAACAAAAGGAGAGCCCAGGTGAGGCCGCATGTTGGCTATTCATTACCCAGAGTAGATTACTTTTGCTCCTACAATAAGCAGAAGGAATTACCCCCAGCAGTACCAGAGGCAATTACCTTTCTTGCAGCTGGTATCACAATGAACAATATTGTACATGTCTCCCCTGCACTTTGCTGTGGCTCACCAAGGTTGTGAAGGGAATAAAACTGAGATCATCTTTATATACAATTACATATTCAACATTTTGCCCTTTCCATTGCCAGTTGTTGAGTTTTCCCTCTCATCTAAGAGATGAATGAGCATCTACGAGGCAGGGATGCTGCATTTGTAAATGTCAAACGTATTATAAGAACCTAGACTAAAATAGTCAGTAAAGCTGTTCTAATTTTAAGAAAATGGAGTGTCCCTCCACCTGCAGACTCACTGTCAGCCATTATTTTATTTATGAGGAATTGGGTGCAACAGGAAACATTATGAGTGCATGGAGAGCTGGGCACACAGCCAAGAAGAAAAGGAGGAGAAATCCTCCATCTCCAGGTTACCTCCCATCCAGGATCAAAGTGACTGGTCAGTATTTAAGAGTGGTTTGGCCTAGGACATTCTAAAACAGATTTCTGCACAACTGCCTGTGAAGGAACATTCCTACCCTTATCCCCCAACCTTTCAGAGAAGCAACTACAAATAGCAGGAAATGGGCTTTATCAAGTGGAAATATAGGGTTTAATTTTTCTTGATTTAAAAGATGCTGATCACCACAGATCACCTGTGCAAGCACCCCAAGGGGCAGGGTAAGGGAAGACTGGTCCATCACCACCCAGTTACAACTTCTCTGTGGAGAAAACTGCAAATCAGGCAGCGCTTGTCACAATTTTAAAAAGAAAGCACCATCTAGGAATCCAGAGGTTTTGGTCTGAATCTCACAAAAGCAAAAGTCAAGGTTCCTTTGACAAAAGGGGGAGAATCTGGTATAAAAGGCTAATGCTGGACAAGAAAAAACAAAGATGACACTGCAGTGGAGATAACAGGCAAGAGGCACTCTCCATCAACAGGCTAGCCAAAGATAGGTAATTTCTAACCTTGGCTAGAAGGTAAACTCAAGACAAAAGGCAATCAGTGCAAAACCTGACAGCAAAATAATACTGACAAAGATCCTCCAAAGAATCAGACCTTGCTGGCATAATACAATCACTGTGAATAGTCCCAAAGACAAAATTTGCATGCCAAAAATGACCATAGAGAATTAGCACTACACAAGATGGACATGAAGCAAAGCAATGAAATCAGATGCTAGTAATTCAAAAGTAATGCTATCTATAACTTCTAGCCTCAAATATTTAATATTAAAGCATTTACATACTCCACACAGAGATACACAGATCCCATGAAGAAGGATGAAGTCACAGTGAAACTGGGAGTTGACATCAGCAGGCAGGAGAAGATGGAAAATGGGCTAAACATGGTCTTGATTTGGTCTCTGGAAAAGAGTGGAGCTTCCCTGTTCTCTCATTAAGGACATCATGGCATGAAGGGGGGCTGTGCGTTGATTACCACTGAAGATTCATTCCTTTCCTGGGCAGGGACAGAGTGCTGCATGTACAAGCACTTGGCTGGAAGTGGTAAGAGGGGACTCTGGTCTCAACTAGAGAGATCCTTTGCTGAGTCACTACTGCCTGACAACTCGAGTGAGACATCAAAGAAGGCAAAGCTGAGATCATGAACAGGCCTCCTCCAAGACCTTCTTTAAATCTACATTATGCCTATTCTGAAGCCTAAAATAGGCTCCTTTTTAACTGTGTGCTCATCAGCACCTGGGATTCACCAGCATCCCATAGTAGCCAGTCAACTGTGAGATACATATGTAACTGCCTCTTTCAGAGCACAATTACCAAGTCTACTTGAATTGTTGTCCTGACTACACATAAATTGGGTGAGCTTCTAAACACGGCCATGAACAATTCAGATATTTCAAACTCATCCTCCCCTGGGCTTTAACGGAACACTTCAGTCACAAGGAGGCAAGGTGCCTCGATCACCTCCACTAGAAGGCGGCAGCCATCTGTGGGCCACATCACAACAGTCCCCAGAAAGCACCCCACAAGAATAATTTGGGGCAGGTAGTCTGCAACTTCCAGGGGGACACAGCAGACAGAATATCATTGGCCATTTGGAACTCAACCAGCACATCAGATCGGACCTCCCTGACACAGGGAACCCTTAGTGGCAATAAAGCAGTCCAGATAATGACTTTATGTCTTGTTCTAAAATCCATCAAATCCATAAGGCCAGCATTCCTCACTTCCAAGCTTTCATGATGCTGCTCAACCATGACCCAGACAGAAGACATTGGTCCAATACCAACCACGAAGACCTCCCCTCCATATGGCAATGCCCAGACTCAAGCGCATTTTGGCACATGATATTGGGAAACCAAAAGCTCAATAAAAGCAAGCTTGGAAACCCACTCTATACTCTAGTCCTAGTTTTGTAAATTCCCCATTCCAACAAAATATGTGTTGGCTTACAGAGAAGCACATGTTTCTAGCAGTTATACAGGAGCTGTTAGATTTTACTATTCAGTTGCCTGAAAGAAGAAAAAGAAATCTCCTCTGTTGGCCTATTAATCTGTCATAACGAGATTCTTCATAATTAATTTGTCCCTAACAGTTGCTTTGTAATGGTAGCGAGAGAATACTTCAGGAATGGCAATTACCTCTGGTGTCAAAATGATGAGGAAAACAAATGTTCAACCATCAACAAAATGCAGTGCCTTTTCCACTCCCACCCGATGGTGGGTGACAGCACTGCACATCAGAATTACAGTGTGGTTAATTACTAGGCATGTTGCAACTGAAAATTCATTTCCCCTCTTGAGATGAAATTTGTTGAGCAATGCAGGTGGAAGGAGGGGCATCAGCCATGGGGATGGGGGTTGTGTGGGGAAGTGGTCTTATCTATACACTGCTTCTTCTTTAATTTAAAGGAACTTTCCTTCATTAGCTACACATACATCCCACCATTTCAAAGATTTTGCAAAGGGACAGAGCTTGACTTCTTTGTTGTTGCTTTATTTAAATTTAGTATTCCTCAAATAAAAATTGCATGCCTGCATTAATCTTTCAATATTAATATGAAATATAATGGGGTTTTAGGCTGTTTCTGAGTGGAAGAGTTCCTTGGGCTTTGAGTTCATTTGATTTCAGCATGTTACAGAACCTGACATCTGCCTGTTTCTGGAGTGAGATTTCCAGGAATTAAGCTAAGATACACACAGTGTCTCTCCAGGTAAAGACCAAAGTCTGCCAGGGCTGGGAATCCTACTCCAGAAAGGGACTGGGAAGGGGAAACCTGCCGGCTCAGCCGCCATTGACACAGGTGTGCAAAGCCATAGCCTGGGAGAGCTGTCCTGCCTGGGGCTGGCAATGCATCCACCCAGCACTGGGTCTCCATTTTCTCAGAAAATTAAGATTGTGGCAAATCTTTGCCACATGAGCTACTAATCGGTGCAAGGCTGGGTGGGGTAAATCCGTATCAAATCTGCTGGCAGCATGACGGGGGCCAGGGAGGTTGCTGCCAGGGCTGAGGCGTCAGTGGGGAGAGGTAAGGGCAGAGCTGGGGCAGGCTGCAGGAGAATCAGGAGAGCAGGAAGCTGATTCAGGTCTGGTACAGGATGGCAGCACAAGCCAACAGAGAGGTCAGCTGTGCAGGGCTAGTGCGGGAAGCTGCATGCGTTCAGACGGGGATATACCAGGAGAGATGCATCCGTGAAGCTGCTTCTGCCTGCATTTTGCTCAGTCCTCAACCACATTACCAAGCACTTGCTACCCTAAAATTAAAACACAGGTTCAAAAGAATCAAACATCACCCTCACTCCTGGTACAGACTCAGTCCCTAGCCTGTGGCCTCTGGGGCCAATGGATGTCGAGGAAAGTTGCAGTGGATCTAACCCTTCTGGTCAGGGAAGCAGGAGCTGATAGAGCTCTTGGAGCCCTTCACATGCATCAGGTTGCAGACACCTCTTGTCTTCAAGCACAACAGCCCAGTACAAGCACCAGCTCACAGAGAGGAAAGCACGGTTCCAGCTAACAGCCTTGCTGTTTCTCACTCTCCATCGCTCAAGAGCCATCATTTCATTATAACAATGTTCCCCAGTCAAGGATCACCACTCCATATATTGGCAGCAAATAACTCCCAATTCAGACTGCCACAGCAAAACCTCAGCTTACTGCAAGAAATAGAAGCAGGGAAGTTGTCCTGGAGAGGAAGAGAGTCAGAAGAGGCGATACCAGGGCACTGCAGAGATGAAACAGCTCCTGCTAAGCTCTGGAAATGCCCAGCTGTGCTGCCTGACTCTGAACGAAAAGGAAAGGGCCCGAGGGAGCAAAGTGTATCTTCACACTTCTCTTCACACAACAGTCCTATGATAAACAAATGGGAGTGCAAAGCCTGCTGCCCTTCGGCAATCCCGTAAAAAACAACTTCCGTTCAGAGCAACCCTACAATAACAAACAGGCTGCCACAGTTACAGAGTTCACAGGCAACTCAAAATGAGTACATTTTCAAACAGAGATTGCAGGGGCAGTGAAGACATTTTAGGAGCTGGGTTTTTTTGAAAAGCAATTCTGCTAGTGACCTTTTCAGTGAATTTACCTTCCAATTCAGCAAAACTGGCAAGACAGTAAGCAGATCCAGGCTTAGCAGGAGGCATTTCATAAAGCACTGTGCATGTGTGTATGCATGCATGTCTGCAAGCTCATGCAGATTCACTGTTAAAGTGGAGCTAGGAACAGAGTGGAGGCTGTACAAAGATGACCCTTGTCACTATGTTTATCTGCTCCCTGTGGGCCCCTTCCAAGTCACATCAGCTCAGTACACTGACAAAAACAAGTTGTTACTGGTGTCAGACCTGCCAAGATGATGCTGCTGCAGAGGAAGGAGCGGAAAGCTGCTCTGAATGGTGCATCATCAGCAGAATTTGCAGCCACTGAGACAGGACTCTCAAGTCAAAAAAGAGACAAGAAAAAAAAAAAAAAAACAAACCAGTTCTATGGGACCAAAAGTAGGCTTAACTAGGCTAGCAGTGAATGTGATTACCACCTTGGATTCCCTCCTCCAAAGCCATCTTTGAACCTTTGACTCTGTCTTCAAAGTGGCTACTTCAACAAAAGCACTCACACCTGAACACACAGGCACATGCCTACAGGCAGACAGATGTGCCTGTCCAGATGTACAAAAATGCAGACACGTGCTCACATAAGCAGATTTCTAGGCAGAGCACCTGAACACGCTAGTAAATAAAGGGGTAGCTTCCAAACCTGGCACCGAAATTTACATTTTGTTTTGTTCTAGACTAAAACTGCTCCAATGCAAGAGAAACATAGCTTCCTTTTTTCCTAGTCCCCTGGGCTTCCTCAGCCTAGCAGAGTCCTGCCTGGTCCTGGGGCACCCGATGCATGAAGACAGCAGAGTTCCTTTCAGAGACACCTTTCCCTCAAGTATGCAAACAGGGTGGCCCCCACATAGGTAAAGGGGTTTGCCTGGAACCCACTAAGACACCTTCAACATTGCCAAGAAATCCAGAGAAGTTTTTGCAAGATACCACCCACCATAGCAATTCCCTCAACACTGACTTAACGCACTAAATAAAGACACTAGCTTGACAGGTAAGATAATTGTGTGCTGTCCTCCAGCACATTCTTTTATCAGATACACTTTGGGGAGGATGCGTTAAGGTCACTGGTTTAGCAGAGCCAATCTACAGTATTCAGTCCTGCTCTGAAACTCCAACCTGGCCTGATACATGAAATATCCTCTGCACGCCATGCTAGTCTTTTCATTCCTGTTTTTACATCTCTGTACTCCTAATTTGGGGTCCTTCATTGCAAGCTGACTACAGTAACCTTAAAAAAGGCAACAGAATCCACAATATGGGTCTTGTTAAGGGCTCAAAGGACAAACAAAAACATTTGAGAAGCCTAGTTTGCCGTTGGAAGTACTGATGTGTCTCTATCCCCAAGCGAATCTTCTAGGTATCTATTTTTCCTAGTCTCAGATAAGATTATTTCAATTTTCAAGCCAGCTCTCTTCCTATTCTTAAAACAGGTAAAGCACTGGCTACCTCTCAGCTCTACTGATTTTACAGGTGGTCTCCCACAACCAAATCATATAAACTGACCAGTAGTTCAAGGATACACAGTCCTTCATTAAGAAAACATCCCTAATTAGAGCCTGAACCAAAGTCATTAGAACCAATCTTAAGTTACTTACAGTGGCATCCTAAGCAATTTCTGCTTTTTCTTTCCTTCCCTCTTTACACAGACCTTCAACCCTCTGAGAAATACCGTGTTCATATCTATTTGCACCACGCATATCTAGGGTAAAAATCTAGGCAAATACATAAATCGCTCTTCAGAGGAGATATCATCTCTTGCCATATCTCTTGACTTTGCACTGCTGAATGTTCATTTCACACTGGGACTCTAGGCATAGTCCAAAAACTAAATAAAACAGGATTATTTCTTCACTTTCCATTTGCTCTTTTTATAGTGGTCATCAAGGTGCAGGCTCCTTGCAGTCTACATCATTCAAGGGCTTCCTAATGGTTTCCTCACTGTACCGGTTGAGATATTCTTCAGATATTCCTCTGGCTATTATGTACCTCTTCAGCAGCTATAAGGAAGCAAAGTAATGAGGTCTACAGGGATTCAAATGACATAGCCCCACCTGGAGGAGAGAAGGTTAAATGCTCCCAAGGCACAGAGTTTCCTGCTGGGGAGGTGCAAAATGCAGGACCCCTTGGGCAAGTGGTGTGCCTGACACTTCACACTCATGCTCCGGGAGTGAAGCACTTCAGAGATGAGGGTGCACAGACAGGAAAAGTGCAATAAATGAGGCATTGCCTCTTTCTTCTCGCTTCTCTCCTTCTTCCTCCTCCTAAAATGTCACAGTGAGATGGCCCATTTCTCTGAATAAATCACTGCTGAGGACTGAAAACATCTTGTTTCATAGGCACGCATCCCCAAAATAAAGGACTTTCCTAATGCTACAAAATTAAAATCTAGAGATGCTGTGGCCATAATGTTCAGCTGACACCACTCTAGAAAGCAGAAGGAGGAAAAGGAAGTGTCTTATAATTATAAGATTTATTTTACAGCTTGTTATGTGTTTTCAGTGCAAAGCTTTCATGCTTTATGTGTTGGCAGGAAGTTTGCTAGACAGCCGTGCTCAAATGTAGAGTCATCAAGCCACCAGCTGGCCCTGCTAGTAGCTTTTTTAGACTGCATTAGCGTAGACCATGCCTTTTAGATGAAGAGATATCCTGGGGAGCACATAATAGAGCAACCAAACATGATCAGATCAGGGACTGTGGATGCGCTGTGAAGCTCTTCACCTCTCTATTACTGGTTCCCATTTAGCTTGGCAACAGAAAGTCACTGCCACCTAATGGCTATTCCGTGTCTCATAGGGAAGTTCATTTGCTTCTTCTCACTCCAGTTCATCAGAGGTTGAATGAAGCACAAGCAAAGACAGCCACCACTACACAGACTGGCTGTGGTGTACAACAGCCCATAGTCCCCATTCATAGTTGCCTTTTTGAAGGAATGCCATGGAGAGCTCCTGGGGATTTCTCTCTGCAGATGCAGTCCACCTCCATCGTGAAGAAACTATTTTAGACATCACTTCCTATTATTCAAGGCACACAGTGTTACTGAATCATGAGGGAAGTCCAAAGACACCGGCTATTTCGTTGGTCTGAACTATCCAGAAACTATAGGTTATTTCTGAAAAACACACACATACATACACCCACCCATTTTCTTTCCAGGATCCTTCAGTCAAGCAACTTCACAGTGAGACAGCTCATTTTGAAAACACCCATCCCACCATGAGAAGCAAACACAACAAACGCCAGGAATAGCCTCCAAGGAGCAAGAAATTGTATTTTGTATAACGATGGCACAAGGTTACACCTTCCAAATATTTGCCCAGATACTGACAGCCCAATAACCAGGAGTTTGGATGAGGAGAATATCCTCATTCTGCTCTCAAAAGGAGGAAAGATAATTAACCTCCCAAATGGCTTTTCCCTGACAAGGCAATTCTGTGGCCAACAAAGTTAATTCAACAATGGATTCCCACTGTCTCCCGAGACACCTTGACCACAGATCCTTTTTCTCCTTGCTATCTCCTTTCCATTAAAAAAAATACCTCTACCCACATTCACAACAGTAACCTTTTGTCTTACAGAGGAAAATGACACAAAAATTCCCTGCTCAAGATTTTCAACTGTGGCCACTTTGGCTGAAATCTGCAAGATGACCAACCCATTGCAATCCTCTTACTACACTAAGAACAATTCAGAATCCCATTGATGCCAGCCCTTAAACTGCATGTTGTGAGACACCTCCTGACTGACAGCAAGATCAACAGAAATTGATGCAGCACTATAGGAAGCGTCAACCAAGACATTCAGGTGCTACAATGGATGTCACAGAGCAGGCTGACTTGAGACTGAGGACACAAACATGGAAGGAGGCAAACACTCAAGGAAGCAAAAGAATGTTAGAGAAATGCAGCCCTCTACAGAATAAAATGCACTGTTGAGAAAGCAATAGGCAAAGAAATGGCACTGACTGAGCAGGCTGCCCTCCTTCCTCCTCTGACCCATTACAAGCAGGGGCAGAAACCGGAAGAAATGGCCAAGCTTACCTGTGCAAAGATGGCCAGAGTCATTTAATGAAACAGACATGAAGTGAAGAAAGTTCATATCACCCCTAATGCTCCTGACACTAGACCTACAGATATCCAATGTCTTGGGGCTAACCATGGCTACCACTGGCCTTGACATCAGCACACTGGCATTATCACCAAATGCAGGAAAAGGGCAGACACCCCAGAAAAGGATCCTTAACTCAGGAGAAAGATCATTACCTTCATGGTCAAGCCACCAGTGGTGAGATGAAGCAACCACTGGGACGGACATAAGCCTGACCACTTAAGCAGGTTTCTCTCTGGAAGGGGCAGGAATCAAAAAGATACGCAGTATCAGGAAAGTGGATTCTCCTATCTCCTGGCTGAGGGCAGAAGCAAAGAGAAGCAAACCAACCCCAGGGACACACAGTGAATTTCCAGATACTGTTTCCTGCCTCACAGAAAGTGGTGAAACACCCTCAATCTGCTGGCCATAAAAAGGTGCTGAGAACGGAAAGGCTGAGAGCATTAGCATCAAGAGTGCTCCATGAGGGACAGAAAAATAGAGTAAGATTGAAGAGAATTCCTTAGAGCTAGGCAGGAACCTGGCTAAAAGCCCCTGGGGAACCCATTTCCTTCTTAATCTGCATTGCATTTAATTGTTTCCTAATGACTATGTCCCTGTTTGGCCCCAGCAGGCTCAGGGACTGGTGCTACTACTGAGGCTTCCCATCTCTGATCTGTGGCCATGGGTAATTTAGAGGCTCCAGTTTAATGGCTAACTGGGAATGCATAGAGAGCAAGTTGAGCATTATTTGCACTGGAGTAGCACTCACCAGTATGCTGAGTACAAGGAGGAGATGAACAGAAAAAGTGTTTTTCCACTCCCAGCTGCAAACCCATTCCAGACACACACGCAGCACAACCTCACCAGAGACAGAGACACAGCAGCTGCATCCAGACCTGCTGGCACTATCCACAGTCCCAGGGTCACCAAATTCCTGCCTCACAGAATCTCTCTTCTAGGCACAGCACCAAAAGTGAGGTTGGAAATCAGTAATCAATTCATACATAAGCTTAAAAGAAAATTCCAAACTCTCAGCATATGAAGAGGAGCTTAAGATGGCCTCACTGGAAGAACAGAAAGCACAGAGAGTACAATGAATGGCTGAGAACACCAGAGATCTATCCAGGAGAGAGGCTAGTAGAAGCAACATCTGGATAAGCATCCTTCACACACAACACTTACTTGGGAGGGGCATTCACATCCCCTTGGTCCTGTCCAGCGACTAATCTTTAGTACCAACTCCAATGGGGCAACTTCTTAAAAGTCATTCTGAGCTAGTCTGAGACCAACAAAATCAGCTTCCACAGAGTGTTATAAGAGCTGCAAGATGGTAAAGACATGGTTTTCATCCACTTAGAGCTGCACTGAGATAAAGGGTTTGGCATGTGATTGCCCAGGCCCAAAAAATTCTCCCATGCCAAACAGATGCTTTGCTAGCACAAGCAGTACAGGTATGTTGCTGAGGAACCCACAAGTGCTGTCACTGTCAGGCTCAGTGGTGGCCCTCCATAACACCTGCCAACAACAGGACATGCCATGCCTGCGCCCACTTTCTCCTATCTCCCAGCTCATTCCCCTTATGCAGCCAAGGGCTAGTGCTGGCCATGCCAGAGTGCTCGTGTCATGCTGACATGCTGTACTTGCCACTGGCTCTGCCACACGCAGAGGCTGACTCAGCTAGTCTTGTTTGCCAAGCAGGGAGAGCACAGCTCTGTGCAGCGCCAGCCCTTTCTGGCTGCCTGGGGCATGAATTGACAAACCATCAAAACCTGCATGACAGAGGTTAATGAAGCCATGGAGAGACACAGCAAAAGGTCAGGAATTTGCAAGGGCTGCTGCAAACTGCTGCCAAATGACAAGCTGTCCAAGCACTGGTAACTCCATAACTTGGGTGTCGCTCAAGAAAGCTACAAGCAGCCCTTCTGCAAACCAGGTTTCAAAGGCACATGGCAGAGACGTGGGCAGATGGAAGGTGAAGCTCCAGAATCCAACACACCTATCTCCAGTTTATGTCAGGGCATCAGTGCCACTCACCTGGGATGGGGAGCTACAACAGAAGAGCTTAGCATCTTTAGACAGGAGAGGGTGAGAACAAGCCCAAGGAAGCCACTCTGCAAACTATCCCAAATACTCTAAGACCACACTGATCACGTGGATTTTCTGCCAAAAGAATACTAAAGCATGCTGGAGTCCGATGTCACTGATTTCTACCTGGCCCACCACTGTTTCCAGCTTCAGAGTCCCTCCAGTCTGAGAGTCCTTGGAGAGCACCACCCCATGCATTACAACAGCACCAGTGGCCTAAATCCTATATGCACTAAGAAGAAAAATGAGGTCAAAGACCTTACTTCAAACATACTATGCAGACTGGCCTAATTTGGCACAAGCCATATTTCCCACTCCAGAGAGGCCTTGAGCTGGAATAGCAGAGATACCCTGGCTACATATACCACATGCGCTCAACTAAAACTCGGCGTCACTCACAGCTCAAGGTATTATAGGGCTGTAGGCTGGAATGAAAGGTGCAGCACAAGCCTGAGAGGAGCAATAGGGGTGCTTATCTTCCTTCTCACTAGAAATGCTTTTTCTATTCATGTTAATTACTGATAGCAAAACACAACAGTGTGTTTTGCAATGAGATGTACATTTCTTTGCCCAATTCTTATTTCTTCAGGGATCTGCAAGCCTGATTCATCCCTATTATTTCTCCTCCAACACACTCCTTTTACTTAAAACTCTCAGCCTTCATATTATGGCCATTACCAAGCAATAAGCAGGATAAGAAACCACTGCCAGGCCCCTCTCAGCATCTGACCTCCACACATCCAGTCTGGGCAGCAGAGAACAGGTGACAGAGCCCAAATGCATCTTACCCCATACACTGAGGACTTGAATCTCTAATGGACATAAGTGAGCACTGGTTGCATGTGGCTACTCTTGACAAGGGACCTTCTCTATTGGGCAATACAGGTCCTGCAAGAATCTTATCTAACATGCAGTACAGTTGGTAGAAGGCATACTGAATTATTAAGCTGACAGCTTGATAGTTTGCTTTACAGCAATGGCTTTGGCAACACACCTGTGCCTTGCAGTTTCCAAGGAACACAGTCCAGTGCTATCACCTACCTGTGATTTGAGGAAGTCATACTCCTCTGATCCGTATGGGACACTCCGAAGAGAGGTAAGGTAGTCATAGGTGATAACTGCCGTCTGCAAATGAAACCAGAAATGTTGAGCAAGCTCTGCAGTTATCAAAACAACAAAATTTCTATTAAGGAGAATGTATGTATCTTACACAGTTTAGGTTCCACAGTGAAGTTTATGGTAACAGACTTATAAGAAATTAAATTATTTCAGTTTCAATGAACATTTATAGAAAGCAGTGCAGGGACCTCATTGACATGCAGCTATTAAAAATAAGCAACACTTAGCACTCCTATACTATCTTCTTTTCGAAGCTCAAAGCATTTTCATAATCTCTGTACAGCACCTTGCACAGTAGACTCCCATTCTCAGTCAACCATCCACAATAAGGTCTACTGCTAGTAATAGAGGCCATGCAGACCCTGTTTGTGCCCCATCAGTTATCCCACACTTCATCTTCACACCTCCAACCTGCCTAACCACACTGGTGCACACTGAGCTCAGTCTGGGTAGATGGCTCAAAAGGAAGCAAAGTGACTGAAGACAAGCTCACCTTTAGCACAAGCAGCAGTACTTTTGGGGATATTCAAGTGCACAAAGGACTAGAGGGCCAAAGGGTCAGATACCCAATTACAAAACAACAATTTCAGCTGGGGATCCAGCTAAAGCTTGTTAGCTAGACATAGCCACAGACAATGAAATTAGTGCCTTAATGATTTCTGAAAATAGATGCAACATATTTCACAATTTTATCCTATGACTAAAGTTTCTCTCTTTCCACAGTCAGAACACCAGCAAGTGGACAGAAACATACAGGTCATGTTTATTAAGTTTACTTGGAGGGAGAAAAGGGAATGTACATCTAGATGAGCCTGTCCACTAACCTGCCATTTGAACTTCAAGGTCCTTGCCACAAAGAACCATTTGCATAACTCAGATCTAAAGTCAGATTTCCTAAAATCTCCCTACTGAAGACCCCAATTCTGGGACAGGATAATAGCCCCATCTTTTACCACAAGCACACCTAGGAAGGGCATAAAGCACAACTGATGTATCGTGAAAGCCAGGGAGGCAAGGGAATCAAATCTAGTTTGAGACAAAGTCACCAGAGCTGACAACAGGGAAACAGTCAAAAGTTCAGAGACACATCCAACAGGAGACTCAGCTGGGAATCAGTTACAAACAGACACATTCCCTCCTTATGGAGGTAAGGTTTCTCACGTTTCCTGTTTTCCAAATTGGAAACTGAGAACAGCAACTTTTTTTTTCTGGCTTTTCAGGCTCTCTTGTCTCTGGTGAACTCAGGAGCTGCACAGATACACAAAGACCCATTCAGAAGAAAATTTTTTCAAAGCATCTTCACAACCTCAAAGAACAACTTTGAAGTGGAGGAAGGTTCAAATCAGCCTTGCATGAAGTCTTGAGTTAGTTCTTATTTTATCTCTGGTCCACGAGGGTAATTATCACCTCCAACTTGAAAAGCAGCAGCTAACAGATTGGTCTGTATTACAGAGGAAGAGGGAATTAATTAAGCAGTTGCTAATTACATCGTAATCTTAAACACTGAATTAGTATTATGATGATCCTGATAGGCAACTCTGACATTGCCAAATCCCTGCTAGTGCCTGAGATGTATTCCAGTTACTGCACAGAATGTTCCTTCCACATACCCAAAACAACTGGGATACCCTCAGAGAAATATGGCAAACGCACAACTGCTCTGCCAGGTTTCTAATTTTACCAGAACATAGAAACTGTCTGAACCGTGACGCTGTTCACGCCACTAACTTCATTCTCATGCAAGACTAGTGCTGTCTGTCATTCATGTTACAGTGTGAGACTGAATCTCAGAGACATAAAAAGATCTAGAAGATTAATCAGTCCCTCCCCTTACAAATGTCAGAATACTTCTTTAACTGATCTGGTATCCAGTCCAGTGTTAAATGTCCCAAAGACTTGGGCTTTCACTTTGTATCAGTGAATTCTCAACACCTTATGCTCTTCCACCACTCCTAAAACTATCCTCAAATCTTACCAAGTCACGACACAATGTTCCCTCTGAATCGTTGTCTACCCACACATAAGCAAGAGCCAGTTTTCTAAACTTCAAGAAGAAATTTTCTGCTAACGCACTTCATCAAGTTTCTTAGGAAAGTCTGCAAAGGACCACTGAACCAGTATGCTTAAAGTACAAGCAGGCTCAAATCTTTCTAATCAAACTCAGATGAAATCTGTCCGGAGTCCTGTAGTTCTGCTTTAAGTTTCTTGACCTCCACGTGTTCTTTTCTCCAGGCTTTTGTTTTGTTTTGTTTGCCACACCATAACTTGTCTTAAATTTTTGTGTCTGCTGCTGCTCAACTTAGCTCTTAAGAATTACAGCCTCTTAATTACAGCTTGCTTTTGCCTGGCTATAGTCCAATGATTGAATCAAACCGCAGGTAAGAAGTGTGGGCACGGCTACATTGAAGGACAGACGCTTTAGGTCCATGTAGAAGCCACCAATACCCAAAGTCCCTTGTTTGCTACAGAGTCTCAGCTTTCATTTACAAAAAGAACAAGCCCAAGAAGCTGAGCTTCTTAGAAATGAACATGTCTAATTTCTCTACTGGCTTAAGCAGTCCACGGCTAAGGAATGAGAGCAGTTCGGGCTGCCAGTGCTCAGATGAGATATGACCTCTGACTTTCCAACAAGGAGCAGACCCCAAACTGAGAAGACAGAGGTCACCAATGCAGCAGGACTAAAGAATCTCTCAGAAGCAACCTAACCATATGCAGTCCTACATATCAGAGGGAACACATAATTTAAAAAGATACAGAAAATTCTTGTTTGAAAAGTATACAGACACACAGATATAAATACACGCTGCCGTCACCTACAGAAGACTGACCATTAGTTGCTTGGTTTTGGGGGTCACTGCTTGCAGCTACAGGTGCAGAACACTCTAATGCATTTAAGAGCAAGGCCAGTGAAGTGCTTTACAGCCCATGATTTGTGACTTTCCTAAATGCAGAGGACATGAAAGTCAAGCGTGTCTTTAGATTTGCCAGTATCTAAAGCAAAGAAAATCTCCTTTCCCCTACTCCCTATTCATCAGGAAACTCATCTCTCACCATCACTCAAAACACAGACCAACTGCACAGCTTCATCACTGCACACTTTCACTTATTTTTGCCAGAAGATAGCCACAAAATCACTGGCTTGAAGAAAGACTGAGAAACACTGGTCAAGCAGGCAGAACTCAAGGGCTGATTGGACAGCCCAAATAGCCTGAACAGCAGATTCCCCTCCAGCCATAATAAGCTGTGGGGAGGAATAGCAGATTCCTCTCCAGCCATAATAAGTGTTCTCCGTGCCTCAGTTTCCTCTGCCATAAAAGGGACACACCTGTTCCCTGCCACCAGGCTGCGCTGCCTTATGGTCAGGGACAGAGCATGAAGCTTAGCACTTAGGAAGTAAGAAGGAAAGATTACAGTTTGTATTTCTGCCCTCACCCTTTCAAAATAAACACTCGCTTTTCACAATAGTTCATGGTGCAGCTTCCACATATAAATGGCACAGCCAACCCACAGAGCTTGTTTCTTATTGCATCTGCCCTCAGGAGCCGATTCCCTGTAAAACTCATTAATGAAGTCCTTAAAAGTCATAGAATATGCAGACAGACAGCTGCTTACCACTGGGGGTCTGTAAATGATGGAGATCGTGGCCTGAAGTGACAGATGTATAATGCAAGTGAGGTACAGGGAGACTGATACTCCCTCCAGAGTCTCTGGTCTCCTTGTTCCTGGCTGCTCATGGATTCATCGGTCAATATCCTCAAGGAGAAGGCAGCAACCTGTTTGGCTGGCAGTCTCCACTCTCAGGTTTTCTGGAGCAGTGATCAACACAAGGGTGAAACAGCAGCGATGCTAGGCAGATGTAGCATTTATTTTACGAATCTGGAAACCAATCCAATCTCAGAAGTACATCATCTCCCATCTCACTTTACTCTCGCTTTGAGAATGATCCTCAAAACACCTGCCCTCCTCTCCCCAAATCTCTCATACTAAGGGTCACAGGGCAATGGCTACCATGGCACATCAATACAACAACCATGATCCTTAAAACAAAACATTCCAATGTTAAAAATGGCATATGCAGACAAGATGGTTTGAACTAGGTCACTGTTAAAGGCAGCAGGACACTGTACCTGGGTGACTGACCTTGAAGGGTGGCTGATGAAGATGTGGGCCCAAAGTGAGCCCTTGCTCTGAAGGTCCCACCCTATCCGGGGAAGCAGAGACAGTTCTCTGCAGCCCAGGACCTCTGTTTCTTTCCAAAACGTGCAAACGACAGGTCTATTCCTTATATGCTTTCACCTCTTTTCTCCCCACTGCATCAACAATTTGCAGAGCTCCCTATTGATCTTCTGACTCCCGGAGCCAGCTGCCAACTGGAAATGCAGAGAGGGAATGCAGGAAATCCCAAGTTCTTGTGAACTCAAATTCCCTTACCCACCTAGGAATCTTTCTGCACATTATTAGGGTGAAACTTACTGTGGCAATGGCTCGGCCCACACGAACAACTCCAAAATCATTGGGATCCAGGAACTTGTTTCCATACAGATAGATGCCAGAAGCAGCTGCTGCCAATGAGGCAAGTTTCAAGGCCCTTCGTGCCATGACTGATGAACCCTGCTGGGACACAAAACAGCAACTGTAACATCTGAGAAGGATGTAGTGAACTGATGCCTACAGCCCCAAGGGACCTGACAATCCAAGTTTTAATTGCTCCTTTGCTAATGATGCATTGCTAGCACTGCCCCCAGCCAAGAGCTCAAGCAATCACAGAGCAACTAAATTTAAGCTGTTCTGCTCTGACTCCATTGCTATTCCTACTTTGGGCCACAAACACAGAAGTAATTCACTGCTAGACCTTGTGCACTTGCAACAAAACATTTGTTCATGGTCCCAAAGGCTTCACAAGGAGAAACGGGTAGCCAGAGAGAAGGGAACACAAGCTCACCAAAAGTCATTTCTGACCACTGCAACAGGCCGCCTCTTCAATGTAAATGTTTTGAAGATATCACAGCATAGGCAGATTGCAAGGGGATAAAACAGGATATAAAAATGCAGGGTTTAAAAAGAGCTCTTGCAACATCAAGAGCACCCAACACCTGTTGAAAATTCTGCCAGACTAGTTATGAAAGTGCCTCACTGCTGATGAGTGGTGGAGGAAGCACCAATGCATCCCTGGAGCTTGCGTGCAACTCCAGCAGCCAGTGGCAGACAGCCGCATGCAACGCAGGGGATGGGGGACCGGATCAGAGTGACCAAGCGAGATTTTTCTCATCATCGCCATCCCATTCAAGTGCCAGGCAGGGCGGCAGTGGCAGAATGGACACCTGCAGGAATAAACAGCCTAATCCTGGCTCTGTCACAGGCACAGCCCAGGTCTGGGATGGGACATTTCTCACTCACTTCTTCTCTGGAAGGCAAGGGTGGGGAACAAACACATTTCCCACACTAGGCACTTTGGAACACTACTTCATTGCTTACAGGATATAAAGCAGTGTAAGCATGTAATTCATTACATGTGATACATATACTATGATTCATTATATCACTTTAGAGGATTCAGACCTGAAAAAAGAATTCCTCTTCTTTTATTTGGCTGGTATTGGATAGAAAATATGATTGGCCATTCTTTCTGCTTATACCACGAATCAAGTGGCATGGTTCACCTACTCTGTAAGCTCTCAAGAGCACCCTTGACAGAGTGTGGGCTTTTACCCCATCACGAGTCCACTAATCCTCCCACTCTTAGACTAGATGGAGAAACTTTCCTACTTCTCACTGTGAACCTTTAGTGGGGTCAGTCTGGCTCGTGCTTTTTCTCTCAGAAGTCTTGTGACCAAAAAATACATGCAGTGATACAGGTCAAGCTTTTAAAAAACAGTTCACAAGAACACAATTGGCAAAATAGGCTAGTATAACACAAGAGACCTCTGTGCAAGAATCTTAGCTAAACATTATTATTTCCTTTTCTTTCCCTACAAGCCCTAGGTAACTTTGAGGCAGAAAAGCTGAGACATACTCTGTCAGCACCAGACAGAAGGGGTAGCTGGCTGATCAGGACTCCTTCAAACCTACGATCAAATTCAAGAGAAAATAAACCTGGACCCTTGACTACAGCCAAATGAACACACGCTTCCCAAAAAAAAAGCTGCCCTCCTCCCCTTGTCTCACTGAAATTCTAGAAATTTCAGGGCTTCTTCCTGGAAGACTGATCTCTTTTGTACAGAAATCTCTTGTATCCTCTGTCACCTTCAAAAAACATTTTCTGCAACATGTTTTAATTAAACCATTTCTGCTCCTTGTACGCTTCTGTAAAATTTCATTTATTGGAAAGTGAAAGGTGCAAACAGTGACTTTTTTTAACACAGAAGATATGCCTCCCTTTATTTTTTCCTTCACTTTCTTTATTACTGAAAGAACATTTGCTTGAAAGCAGCATGCAAGTCCATCTGTTCTTGCATCTTATTCCTACCTGAAGCTATAATCTGCAGTTCGTGACATCACATCTATTGCCATACCCGCCAGCTGTACGTCACGAACAGAAGATGGGAACTTTAGGTAGCAAATAAACAGACAGAGCAGCTGAGCTCTTCAGCAATAAAGTTCCTGTTTTCATGCTCAACGCGTTGTACCAATAAAAAGGGAAGAATTAAAACCCCTCCAATATAAGGTGCAGAAATGGAATTGTTAGAAATCAATTGTCTTTCAAAGTTTTGCATAAGGTGTCGAGGAGCTTTTTCCATGTAAATGAGCCATTCCAACACCCCTAGGGGTATCTTAAAGACCCTGTCAGCTGTGAAATATGCCTCAGGATGTCACTGCCTCTCGTTATTAAGGCCTGCGTTGATGGATCACCTTCAGCTCTGCTTTCGCCTAGGTGAGCTGGCTCCTTTGACTTTCACACTTCACACACGAAGGGTTCCCTCTCCTCACAGCGGGGCGCCCCGCCTCTCCGACTCCCAGGGCTCGGGGGAGCGGGGACGGACGGGCGGTTACCGGTTCTCCCCCGGAGCCCGGGAGGTGACTCCCTCGGGGCCCACCGCCGCCACCTGCCCAGGCCTGTGCCCCGGCGCGGCAGCGCTGCCCGGGAGATCGCGCTGCCCCGAGGCCCGAGGAGCGGCAGGGAGCGCTGGCCACCCCCAGGACAGCGGGGACAACGTCCCCGGGGCCGCAGCAAAGACCCGGCGAGGCCGACCCGCCCCCCCGCGCCCGCCGCCGCCACAGCAGCGCGGCCCGAGCTCTACCCGTGAAGGACGCGGCTGCTTTCGGTTCTCCTCCGGGCGCGCCGTGCCCCGCCGTGCCGAGCCCTGCCGTGCCTCCCAGAGCAGCGCCCGCGCCCCCCGCCGCTCCCGCCTTCAGAAACACCCCCGGCCCCACCGAGCTCTGCGGCAGCCGAGCCTCCACCCCCGGGGCCGGGGCCTGCGCCGGGCAACCGCTCCCTGGGCCCCGACCCCCGCGTCCACCGGCACCAGCCGGGGCGCGGAGGAGCCGAACCGGGACGAGGCGCCCGATGCCGCGGCGAGGGCCGAGAGAGCAGCGAAGGGCCGGGTCCCGCCCCGCCGGACCCTCCACAGCCTCCGGCACCGCGTCGACGCCTCCGCCAGCCCACGGAGCCGGCACTTACCGCCTCGCCGGCACGGCGGCACTTCAACTCCCGCGCGTTCAGCCGCCTCCTCCCCCCCCCCCGCCTCGCACATGGTACGGCCCTGCCCCGCGCGGCATGCTGGGAAGTGCAGTGTCCGGCCGCGGCCGCTCGGAGCGGCGGGGGCGCCGCGGGACTGCAAGGGGCGGCCCCTGGGCGAGCCCACCGCGGGGCGGCGGGAGGGCAGCCGGGAGGGCGCTGCGCACCGGCGGCCCCGGGGCTGCTTTAACGCCTGTGCCCCCGGTGCAGGGGTGCGCGCCGCTCCCACATCCTAACTGCAAAAGAGGAGGTGCAAGGGCAGCACCCTCCAGTCCAGTGCAAAACGGGGTAACCCAATCTCCCCTTTATCAGTGGGTCTCCCAACCTGGCACGGCTGCCCGAACAGCCACCTTCTGCGTTCTTGGAAAAGTCTTAAGACTTCGTGATATTTCAATTGGTTTTCAACGTTTTCTCACTGAAAGCCCTGCAGCAGAGAGAAGGTACATATATCTGTAAGCATATATACATACATATATCAGAAATCAGGAGAGAAGGTAGAAATACCAAACTCAGATATCAGAGCCCTAGTTTTCTACACCTGTGAGAGGTGCTGGAGGGACACCGATGCTTTTATCAACTAGAAATCAGAACTGCTCTGTAGTGAAGGGTGTGGGTTTGACCAGGGCACTATGAACATTCTACTTTGTGAGTCTGGCTACTGCAACACATGCTCCCGGTGCTGAGGAAGTGCTCTCACCAGAGGGCTTCTGGCAATGGAGTCGAACATTGTCCTGCTGCTGTTGAACACAGAACAATGTTGTCCATCCTGTGGTCAGATTCTCAAGCAGCGTAATCTGATAGCACAAACTATGCAGCTATACTTAGCTTTTATAATTCAGTGAAATGCACACATGGCTGCCTAAGATCAGCTTATATTTAAGGGTATAATTCCAAAGACCAAAGAGATGTGTATCATAAATATCTCAGAAACTGCTGTTCTCCATCCAAGAAAATGATCCAGTAAAACAACCATGTTCATCAAGAATAAGAGCTGTTGGCAACAAGGAAAATAATTGCAGAATGGAAAAAAAAAAAAAAAAAAAAAAAAAAAAAAAAGCAGCTTTCTCTGCAGCTAACCTTTATCTCCTTACCATAAGAAATGAAAATTATAATAAATTTTATCGTATTCAAGGTTCAATGCAAAACCAATCTCTTCACCAAAGTCTTCTTGCAATAAAGATTACAATAAAAGAGAGCAGAGAATGAAAAAACGCTGCTGAATTGTCATAAATATTGTAAGAGATTCATATTCCCTGGAGCAAATACCTAACTTGATAGTCACCCACTGGAAACTTAGCATTTCTGATTGAACTTTTCTCCCATTGTGAAAAGAAGGAAACTCAATGTTGTTTCCAGTCAATATCTTTCTGATAAAGAGAACCTGCAATTCAGTAACACCTGGGAACCCATAGTGGAAAATTGGAAGTATTTGGGACAAAGTTAAGGACACAGCTACCACAATTAATCCTTAATACTTTAAAAGGATGCCAGAGACCAAAACCAGAATGAGACCGAAAGGATCTTAATAACTCTTTGAGAGTTACTGTTTCCAGCAGGATTCTGGAAACACTGAAAGAAATCCAGGAAAAGCATCACCACATTGCCTTTCCGTTCACATTTGGAGGGATACAGTTGCACCCAAAAAGGTAGAGAGAGGGAAAAAAGGGATCTAGAAACACTTGAAGCAAAAGGTCTCAGCTTCTAGAAGTAATAAACCAGGACACTGTGTTCAGGGAAAGGTCCTGATGACCAGCATCTCTTCCAGGATGAACAGGTTTTTCATCCAAGCCCCAGCAGAAAATGCTGTAAAGGTAACCTGTCCACCTTCTCCTCGGCTGTGGGACAATGGTATACTAAAGATTTTCCTAAAAGATCAACACAATATTGGGAATATTTGCTGGGTACCCCTTTTGTTTCCATCTGGCTTCACTTCACTTTTGTTTTCCCTACTTGTCCCCTACAGCAGATATTAACATAAATGCCTGCACAATGTGGGCTTCCTGCTAAACATTATCTCTAAGAAGCAAATCAGCTACAAATTATGAAGAGCAGAGTTAAGGGTGACTACCCTGCCAGCACACTGTGGATACAGGGCCCACATGGCCAGTTGCTGCATCAGCCATATGATGGCAAAACTGGCTACAATCCCATAAGCTTCTTTCCCTCCTTGGACAGATGGGAGCTTTCGAACTGATGGGGGAGCAGTGAAGCATCCCAGCTCAGTCTTGGACCATTACAAATTGTGTAGGAAAGACTATCTGTTAGAAGGAAGCTTTACAGCTTAGAGGGTGATGTTAAAAGAGGAATAAAATAAAAAGTCACAGAGATGTGCATGTGATGTACTACTGGGAAAATGAGAGAGAAATGAGTGTGGGGACATGAAATAACCACTCCAAATCACAGAATAAAATAAGCTTAGAAATATGGGGAAAAGATCTATTACTTCTGTATTTACTAGAGTCTGTGGAAGTTTTCCTATAGATTTTTGTGTTTGCAAATTCATGACCTCCATGGCTCAGGCCGATACTGGGCATAATAGCAGGGTATCCATTTAAAGCTACTGCACTACTGCATATAAAAACCCAAAATAGAGACTGTAACTTCAGCACAACCACTGATTCCTGATCACAGCTCACTGCTTCTACCCAGGATGCTTAAGACTGTGGCCCAGGCTTTCAATCCCCTGCTTTAACTGCAAGATCACATGTGTTGGCAACGCTCCCAGCAAAGAGAGCAGGTCACTATCTGATTTTTGCTGGCCTCTCCTGGAAAAGCTGTGGCAGGTTGCTTGAGATTAATTCTGTTCCTTGCAGCTCTCAGTTAAACAGGCTGACGCTGGGTCTGCTGCAGAAAGGGGGGGGAAAAAAGAGGCTTTTGTAGTATAACAATGCCGTGTGCCAATGTGCAGCGGGCAATTATGTAACCAACGCTAAATCTTTCTATAATTAGAACAAGCACCTAGTTAGAGTGATCAGAGCTCTTTTGTGTGAGCCTGCACGGGGTACGCAAGAAAGAGCTTGGCTCGAAAGAAAGATGCTGGCTTGATTTTCCCTTTCCCTTTCAACTGGTGAATAAATTAAATCTCAGATTACCCCAAATTGCTGTGAAAGATGAAAAGCGAAAAGCGTTTCCTTTTCATTCTTGTTGAAGACATTTGCATCCCAGGTGTGAATCTCATGAAATGCAGAAACAAACTCAAAAGATTCAGGCCTCTCTGTCCCAAGCACAGAGCGGGAAGAGCAGCCAGACTGCCTGAAAAGAGGACAGGAGGTCAGTATCAACCCTCCCTACTGAGAATCAACCTCTTTTTTAGATTCACTTTAATGAAGAACATGGAAGGATATCGGGAAAGTCTCACTTATACCAGACATTCCTCATGTACAGGAGGAAGCATGGGAAAAGAGATCAAAACAGTCCCAGAAACCAGGTGATCCTATGATTTTGTGGACCCAGAGAACTAGCTTAACAAGGAGACATGAAAAGGTGTGGGGAGAAATTGCTACCAGTGCAGTGGGAAGAACAGCTTGACCCAGCAGGTTTTTCTTCACTCTTCTGATCTGTTCTGCCATTGTGTGGATGGTCAGTAACACAAATATTGAGGCAGATCCATCTTCTGCTGCTATTAACAAGTTCAGCTCTAAAAGTCATTGTAGCAATGCCAATTCATACCAGTTGAAGATCTAGCTGATGGGATCTCTGTTGCTAGAGATCTGTACTTCTGAAATATTTTCTGATTCTTTTCCGGTTAGTTCAGGTCACCAGAAAAAAATATTACAAATACCTCTGTATAAGGGTTGACAGATGTGCAAATCAACATGGAAGACCGGAAGCAAAACAACCTACCTGGAACTAATTCCAGAAGATAGCTTAACATACTCCCACAGGTCTCTTGCTAGACCAAACCCACCCACATTCTTGGTCCAGCTTTAAATGGAGATTGGCAGGTTTTGCCTTTATATCAGCAATGGAAAGCTCAGAGCTGACTCTGGGAGACATCAAATTTTAGAATAGGATCTTCTTACCAATCATGCTGTACAGAGACAATATTTGGATAAGACATCTCTCGAAAGAAACTTGCCTAGTGCCACAGGTCATTCAGTCCCTTCAAGTCAGTAGTGACCAATGTCCGAATGTGATAACAGAAAGTAATGTGCTGCTTGGAGAGCTGTGCTTTAGGTGACCTGCAAAGCCCACTTCTACTACTATTTTGCTCCTTCAAGGCCTTTGCTCAACCTTGTTGCCCAATATCAGTTTAGACAATTGCAGACCACCTCCATACCTCTCTCTTATAATTTCTGTTGGCAAAAAATCCCCTTTACATTGTTTGCTAAAGCTGTTGGCCGCTAAAGGATACTCCACTTGCAGGTCGTTGGGAAGTGTCAGTGGCCCACCATGTCCTGTGTGAAAAGATGTTTACCAGCTGGGAGTGGAATGCTTCCAAAATATTGGCAAAACACCCTGGAGTCTGGAAGGTGTTACAGAAGTACACAAGATCATTTTTGCCTATCTGAAAAAGTTTACTTTTCTACAAAGTACAACAAATAATAGAAATCAAACCAGCCTCCCTTTCAGTCATTCGAAAGAATACAGACATGGCTTGAAGAATTTAAAGATTTTACAAAAGCACTAATAGACCTTCTGATCTTTTTCCCACAGCTATAATTATTCCTTCTGAATGCTGCCTGTAACCCCTAAGGGAATCTGAAGTGCAGGGGTTGCTGATGTGGCTGAACCTTTCCATCTACGTAAATATCTTCTTTTTCACTGTTTAGCATCTTACCTGTGGTGTAATTTATCCCTTGAGTTAAGAAGTGTAATTTATTTTGATCATTTTTATCCCACAATGTGCAGCAACTCTTAGGCATACAGATATCTGATATTAACAATAGCTTATTCCATTACTTTGTATTGTCATCTTCATTTGTTACAAGATATTTCATGAACCATTTAATTCTGCATTTGCAAATGTGAAAAGTGCTGAAGTAGATAAAAAAGGTGCAGAGGATTTAACAGCCTAAATCTACCCCAAAAGACTCCTTGGAATGCATCAGATACATGTTCTCAAAACCAGTTGAGGTATTCGCATCAAACTAAAAAACATCTCTGCTGGCAGCCATGCCAAGGATTAAGTACTCCACAGAGCCTGAACTCTTTACTCACCGTAGAAAGGATCATTTTGGCATGATCATTTTTGTGAAAAGAGATGTATGTGGAAACCTGATAGCATTATTGTCCAGAAATATTCAGCAAAAAATATCGTGGTAAAAACAAATAAGAATTAATCCTTCTTTCTTAAGAGACAGATTTATATTCGGGGAAAATGTGTTTAAGGATCTCAGAACGATTACCAGGTCTGTTTCAGAAAAAGTCCAGAACTAGAAGAGATACATGAAGATGCACAGAGATGATCAATTCAGAAAAGAATGTTAACTGTTCTTGTCTGATGCTGTATATATTGTGGGACATTAAGTTTCACCTGGCTATTCCTGTATGGGCCCTGACTGCTCAGGCTTGCCCAAAGCAGATCTTGTAATAATGAAAGCAGTTCTTCCCAAGAGACTGCAGCTTTGATTAGAAGATAACAAGGGATTGAAAAGTGAGCACATCCCAGTTTTCCAAAGGTTAATCACTCTCATTGTTAAATTTTTCTGCCTAATTTCTCATTTGAATTTCCCTACTTTCCACTTCCAGTCACCGGCTCTTGTTTTGCCTTCCTCTGTGGGATTAAAAAGTACCTTCAGATCTCGCATTTCTAACTTGTACAGGTACACATTGTCAAATCTTTTAATCTTTTTGTAATGGGCAAAACATGCTAAATGTTTTAATTTGCTCACTCAGATCATTTCTCCTTGTAATGTAATTGACAGTAAGGACAGATAAATGGGAGTTCACCTGATTCTAATCTGGCAATATAACATTTACCTCTTAAAACTTCACCACAAACAAATTTACTTACTGTATTTCCCCTACACTTCCAATTAACAGTAGCCTTATATTATCTTTGTAGTCTTCTAACCCTCTTCTATCTTCCAGCATTGCTTTAGAAACTTGAACGCCAGGGCAACACGGAGTCCCCCCAGAGTTCACCATGTCCCTACTTTTACATCGATGGGCTGCACGAGGCTGTTACTTCATAGCACAAGAAATTCATGCTAAGCTGCTTCTCTCTTACAAGCCTCATGGAACCTTTCCAGAATCACTGTTTCCCAGGACAGTCTGTACTTAACCCCCCATTTCTCACTTCCAGATATAGAAGTTTGCACAATGTGATAGTAAAACACATCTGTGTTGTGAAATAGCTCATAAAGTTGTATATTTACCACACAGCACTAAATAATGCATCACAGCAAAGGAAGGACAAATGTCAAAGTAGGAGGGAGAAAAGACAATTTTTCAGCTTAGACTAGTATAACGGCTGGCAACAGAGACCCTGGCAACTTCTGACAGTGAGAGGAGGCTCCTGAATCAGGAGGCAACATGGCCAGATGTGGCAACAGCAATTCTGTTGCTAAATGACTGACACAAATGGGTAGGAGAGATGACAGATGAGTTTTTCTCATGAAAATTATTGATAAACAATATATGTCAAAGTCTTGTATCTTTAGCTTTGTCTAAAGTGCTCATAAGAGGCCAGCTGTCTCAGAGAGAACGGGAAGTATCTGTCATTCATAGAGGTGATGACGGAACTGCTGTTGCCACAATGCAGCACCAAAGTCTGATTCCCACTGGAGATGTGAAGAGTTTTGGCATAGAAGGACTGCAACAGTACTGTCCTTACCTTCCTCCAAATCTCCTCCATCCTAGAAATTGTAGCAGATTAATTTAGTCTGCAGGACTAGTCTGCCCTGCAGATTAGATGATGGTAAAGCAGACAAAATGACATTTAGTCTGCCTTATAGTATTCCTGCCTCTTACAGTATGATGCAGGTATTTTTATAACAAAAACTGTTTCTTTCTTAATCATTCTACCCTTTTCTTCTCTGGCCAGCTCCTATTTCTCTTCTAGATAAACCATGCCTAGCACAATGGGACTCTTCTCCCTTTGATTCACTAGATGCTAATATAATGATAGCAGTTACTTAATAACTAAATTATTAATTAATAATTAATAATTATTAATTATTATCTATAAATATTAAATGATGAATAATAGTTATAAATAAATATATAATTATAAAAATCATTAATTAATTAATAATTAATAATTACTTAATTAATAACTAAATTTGTTTTTATATACTACTATATACTGCCACTTCAATACAAATAGCAACTTGCCCATGTAAAGCTCCACCTAGTTCCCCTCTACTACAACTCCCTGAGAAGTATTTTTCCCTATTCCACATTTTAACTATACTCTAAAGAGTGCTTCTCTTGGCTTAAAAAAAATTTCTATGTAACATATGGATGCCCATTAAACATAGGCAGTACAACTCCTGGCATTTAATACACAAGTTTTTATTTTAAATCAATATATTTTTACAACACTTTTAATCGCTCTTCTTCCCTTCTCTCTCATGTTCCAATTCAATGATATCTAAGTAGCAGATACCAGAATAAGAAATTTTATTCCAAACCATTTGTTCTGTATTTTCTGCTTTTTACTTGGACACCTTCAGCTAGATGAACCATAACATTACTGAACTTGTTGGAAACTACCTGAATAGTCAGGATATCTGGCTAAAAAAAGGGAAAAAAAAGAGATACTGGACTGAGCTCCCTGCCTTTTTCTTCCAATTGTGCCTAACTAATCTGTATTGCTCTTGCTTTTCTGGTACAGCCCCGCTGGGATTGCACCATTTCCATTGGGTCCATCTCCTCTGGCCAAGTTTGCTGAAGCCAGCAACGCCTTGGTGAAGTATCCAAACGGGACAGACACGCACTACGGCAGACACCGTGCCTGTTGCTTGGGAGGGGTTCGTTAGACTGTGATCCTCAGACGGGGCAGGTGGGGGCCCGCGGGCACCACGTAGCCCGGCCGGCTGCCAGGCCCGAGGGAGGCTGCGGCCTGCTGCCACCCACACCTCGCAGTGACCTTGAGGCCGTCCCGCACGGCCGGAGCTGTCCTCCACAACCCCGTGCGCCCTGAGTCGGCCCTGGGAAGGCAAATGCCCTAAAGGCCGCGGCATCCCTCGGAAAGACGGAGGAAAAACGACATCCCCCAAGATGCCTTGCGGCCTGGTCGCGTGCGCACGGGCGCGCCGGGCGTGACGTCACCCAGACTACAATTCCCAGGGACGCGGGGCGGGGCGCATGCGCAGTTTCTGTCACCGCCCCTTCCCCCGCGGCCTGGCTCCCGAGAAGACGACGGTAGGAGGCAAGATGGCGCTTACTAGGTGGGTTTGACTGGTCCCGTCTGTCTCGGTTCGGGTGATTGTTGTTTCCGGCCTGCCTGCGGCTTCCCGGCCGCTGTGTGAGGCTCTGGCTGGCGAGAGAGGCCGCGCTCGGGGAGCGCGCTGCAGCGCCGCGGCCTCTCCTGGGCAGTGGCCCCGGCGGCCGGTGAGGAGGCCGGGCCGCGGCTGGAGGGAGGGCGGTGAGGGCGCATCGGGCCTGGGGGAGCTGCCCTGCCCTGCTTTGTCCTGCACTGGCGGGACGGGGTGTTTGGCGCTGCTGTTGGCTCAGGGCTCTGCCTTCTTCGTGTGTTTTCTACGGGAAGAAGGAGCTCCTCCGCCTCGGCTGGAGGTGATCGGATCCGTGGAGGTTTTGCCGAGATGTCTTTACCGCGATTGAGGACGAGAAGTCTTTGTTACAAGCTACTGCCTTCTCGCAAGGCTCAGGAGCGCAGCTTCAGTGGCTGCTCTGGAATGCCAACTTTCTCGGAGGTGGACACTTCCTTAATAAACGTGTAAAAAGCCTCCGTAGTCTAGAGGAGCTGAAAAAATGGGAAGTCAAGAAACTGGGGTTCGACTTCTTGGCTTTGGCCGAGAGGTAGCTTACGTTAAGGGGGGAGGTTGTTGACGGATCTCTTCGTGAACGTTTGTCTTGAGAGAAGGGGAGGGGGGGTGGTCCTTGGGACTAGGGACATATTTTCTTTTTCTGCTCCATAGTTGTGGAAAGAACACACAGTGGTCCATGACATTACTGTTACAGAATGGGCATGGTCACATTCCTGTTCAAACATGATGTGAATGTGGATGAATTTAACGTCATTTTTTATCGGAATTTTCCAGAATGCTGAGAAAGCGCCCATTGCTTTTGCCCCTATAATCTCAGAAGTTACTTCCCTCAGGTTTATGAGTGCAATACTTGTTTCATAAATTGTTTCTTAATCTGTATAGAGTGACATAGAGAAAGTAATGATTTAGTAGTAGACACAACCATAGTTGAGCATCATTGAGTGAAATTACCTGTATTAACTTTTTATGTCTTTCTTTTTGGTGGCTGTCTATGGATGTGCAGTTTTTTACCAGCTCCAACCCAGCTGTCTCAAGACCAGCTAGAACTAGAAGAAAGAGCCAGAGCTCAAAGATCTAGGCAGACTGCTCTAGTTTCATCACGAAGGGAACCTCCCCCATATGGTTACCGGAAAGGATGGATACCACGGGTGCTAGAGGTAGATATTTAATTTGCATTGCAGTAATGTGTCTGCTAATGGGGGGAAAAAAAAAGTATCTTTTCTGGAGTAGAAAGAAGCTTTGAACATCTTTGAGTGTAGCACAGAATTGTGCAAAACCTTGCCATGTGCAGCATTTCCATCCAGACAGCTCGATATATTCTTGGGTTGGGGGAAGTTGTTCTACTTCACCAGATTGCTTGAAACATTTGGTGGTAAACAGGATGTTATAATGACTTTTCCCTTCGGAGATTGTTGTGTTGTAATACGGAAATAGGTCTATGGTCCTTTCAGTTTACAGTTTGTGAATGCAAGGATCCTCTGAGAAAGACATCTGTATTGTTCCTCTGTCATTATTTGTTAAATACACGTTCTAGATTACAGCTGGAGTAATTGAACACGTGTATATCAGAGAAGAGAACACTCAAGTGTATTCTGTTCTTAGCGTAACAGAAGATAGCAGCTGTTGGGGCAGAAAATTGTTAGAGTTAGAAGCAACTTAAAAATTTGTCAGATATTCATTGTTTGAGTATGTTACTGGCAAAAGGGTTATAGACAGTGTTGTGTGTATTTAGCTGTAATCTTTGCCAGTTTAACATAATTTCAACTGGAAATGTTAAAAAGTAGAAGGGAAAATACAGATACATAGCTCTGATTACAAAACTTTTAGTACAGTTTCTCACTGTGAACCACAAAACATTGCAGATTTTGAAGTGGTACTTGACAATAACATCTGAGATGTGCTCTGATGAGTCACAAGCCAGTGCTCTTGCGACAAGGCATGCTTTTAAGGTTTTGATACAGTATTACATGTATGATCCTGCATTGTTCCTAAATACCATAATTTCATGAGCTAGTAGCAGCTTTGTCCTCATTTATGTTTGAGTCCCATTTTTATAAAGATGGGTCCAACACTGTACTATGGTGATCCATTAGTGCTAGAGCAGGTGTCTTCAAACAATAGTTCCAGTGGTTTTCTAAAGGAGAACATTTTTATGTAAGTTCAGCATTTAATAAAGCATCTGTGCAGGAAATAATTACTGCAAGCTGTCTATGCAATTCGGTGTCTTTTCTTTTAGTAAGTGTATGTTCTATAGTCCATTGCTCTCTTACAGCAAAAATAATAAAGTTAATTGAGCATTCTGGCAATGTTTTGTTCTGTTAAAATCAATCCACTCTTTCACTCTGTTTCCCACCCATGCAAATGTTATACCTTGTTTTTGTCTTTCAGTCATTCACTACTTTACTGTTTTGTATAGGATTTTGGAGATGGGGGTGCTTTCCCAGAAATTCATGTTGCCCAGTATCCATTGGATATGGGCCGAAAGAAGAAAATGTCCAATGCTTTGGCTGTTCAGGTGGATGCGGAAGGAAAGATAAAATACGATGCAATTGCTCGACAAGGACAATCAAAGGACAAGGTAATATTTCTTCAGCTATGTAGATTGGCATGTATACCTGGAAAAGTTGTATGTACACATTGCATATACTTAAACTCATTGGTCTGGCATTAGCCAGGATTGTGTCCTGTTTTCTTAAATTTTAAGAACTGCAATAATGTCAGACAGACATGAGCATTTTGACTGGGATCACTGTTTGATTTTCTCTGTTACGTAATTAAAAGTTAAGGCAAAAATGGTGAGAGTCTCTACACAAAACTTCCTTGATAGGTTAGCAGCTTTCATTAGAGAGCTTGCCAGTGAAGGCAAGAAACTGAAAACAGGCCTGATCACAGGCAGCCTTTTTTAAGAGAAGAAAAAGCCACAAAAAAACACCCCAAAACCAACCAGGTAACACAGTTCAGCTTTCAGAATACTATAACTTTGTCTTACTAATTTAACATTTGATGCTTTTGGCTGTTTTCAATGTGGTTGGGCACTTCCCCCCCTGCCCCCCCCCCCCCCCTTTTAATTGCAACAGAAAGTATTGCCGGTGGTTATTAACCAGAATTTTTTCTGTGAAGTTCAATGATGGCAAGGTTGTCATCGAGTTAAATGGGAACCAACTTCAACCTTGTGTATACAGCAGCCTTTTTAAAAACAAAGAGATGACACTTTGTCTTGGAAGTCCTAACTAGTATTGAGGAGACCAGGTACTTGGGTCTCCTAAGTCCAATTTGAGGAGTATTTATGTTTGCCTCCTCAAATGTAACAAAATGAACTACATTAAAACTTTCTTTAAGCAGGTGTTGGGGGCTGAAAACTGCTGAGGCATGACCAAGTGTATGACCAGCTTGCTGCTTATAGCAAGCATCTCCTGTAAAAAATAGGGTAACCCAAAGAATATCTTAAAAGAGTGTTAACTGCCAAGGGTGTTTTAGCTAATAGATACAAATAGTTGTTTTCAAAATAATTTTACTTCTCCTGCTTTAATTAAGGATGCCTTGAAAAGCTTATGGGTATGTAATATGCTCCATGTCTTACTGCAAATGAGAAAGGGGGAAAACTTATCTAAACAGAAAAACAGAAGGTGAACTTTACCTCTCAAACAAAAAAATAGGGTGAACATTCTGACAGTCTCAAGGGAAGTCCTTCTTTTTCAACAGATAAATTTTTGTTGCTTTAAATTGATCCTACAGTTGCCAAAGCTGCAGAAAGGTAATGCCAATAGGATTTTACATTTAACTAATACTCTGAGTGTCAAAAGTGTCCTCATACTGTGCATCATAAATTACTGCAGTACCTTTGAAAAAAACAAGTGCAAATCAGATTCCATGCTGTTATGTAGTAGAAAGTAGTTAACAGTAACAGCAGCAGTGGCAATATTTTTATTGAGGGGACTTTCACTGGGGTTCTGTCAGACTTCATGTAGTGTCTTGAATTATTTGTCAAGAGGAAGGTGCTAAAATACTAATTACACTTCAAGAATTTTGTGAGCAAATATTTGATACTTGATACTAAGTACTTGATTCTAAATAGAAATTTGACTTATCCCAAAGCATAAAAAACAAGTTGGAGTAGATAAGTAGACAAGAAGCAATAATCATACTGATTTCAGGGAAGCTGTAGGGCAAATAAGAAGAAAAAAAAATTGTGTCGTTAAAACCTCATTTTTACAACTTGTCAAATACATCTTTACCTACCTGTAGGATTTAACTTGCATATAATAGAACTATTCAGGTTGGGATCTAAGTATATTTGAAAAAGAACTAGAAACAATAGTAGGCTTTAGGCAGAAATGACTAATCTTTCACTGTACCTTATTTGGAAAATAAGGAGTTAGGGAAATACTTAGAACAGGTAAAGTTAAATTAAAGCTGTTAACATTTGTCATATTTGATTCGTGAAGCAGTAATATTCTCATTTTGTAACCATACTTGCCAGGATGAAAGAGATGCGTGGCTTTTCTAAAACTGGGCTCTGTAGAACTAGAATTAGGGTTTCCTAACCCTAAGCTCTGCCTTCTGGGTCAGCTTGATTCTGATTGCATGCAGCTGGATGTAAATGCTGAGACTAAAGATTAAGTATTGTGATTTGAGGGGGAGTAAAAGTGGGGGAAAATTAGATATTTGAAACAATTTCACTGGAAGTAACAGAACTACTATTGCTTGATCTGTTTTGCAGGAGGGAGAAAGTATCGGCAGAGTTGTCACAGGGAATAGTTCTTCAGTGATCTGTGTTGAGTTGAATAATGTGGAATATTTTTTGTAAGAGAGAACTTCTGATAGTACAGTGTTAGTAGGATTACATACAGAAGTTTAATTATCCTGAGAGCTGCAGTTGTAATTCAAATATTTCTTCAATCTTAATACTTATTGCTAAGAGAAACAGATACTTTGCAGCCTGCCAAAAATGAGAGGGAGTTTCTGATCCTATTCTGTAAGCTACTTGTTTGGTCAGAGTTAAGAAGCAAATTTTGTTTTTGCTACAGTTTATGGATTTTTTTTGAAGTTGAATTTAGTATTCTGACTTCTTGTAGAGGCCGCAGTTCCATCACCCAGACCCTGTGTCTAGATGGCTTGTCAGCAGTTTCTACTGTTGCAGTGGTTCATCTCTCTTGCATCTGTTCCCTTACATATTTAAAAAATAGTTGCTTCAGAGAATTTTCTTTGAAAAATGCTGACATAAATGAGAGAGTCTGATAAGCCTCCTGTCTGGGGCTGGCAGAAAGTCTGCTAGACATGAAACGCTGGATAATGTTGACAAACCTGGATGCATGACCTTATTGGTCTGAGGATGGAGTTCCGTCTGGTTGTCTAGATGAAGGATTTCCAGCATTAGCTGTGTATTTAGCTCTTGTGCTGCTATAGATTCTTCCAGTATTTTCTCTACTCACATTGCTAAAAGCCAGGCTAAAATAATGCCTCAGTAATTGATAAATTTTGGTGAGACTGATGCTCTGTCCCTTTGTTAGGAAAATAAGGACATATATTTGCTTACTGTGTTTTTATTAAGATGGAAGAGAGGGTGAAATGAAGGAATGGAACAATTAGGTCCATTACTTTTTCCTGTCAAGGATGATTTTTATGTGCAGGCATTGGATTTCTTCTTGGTGGCCCAAGGCTGTGGCTTAGGTGATAAAGGAGGAAAAAAAAGAACGACAAATCTTACCCTACAGTTTTTTCTCAAGTTTGTGAATTCAATTGAAACATTTACAAGGAGAGTAGTTCTGTGATTGACGGAACTCCTGTCACAGCAATGGAACAGGTCAAGAGAACACGAATGTAACGGAAATAATCAAAAGTGTTCTTTCCTCATAGTGTATTTGCCTTTGTGGTAGAGCTTGGTTTGAGAGCTTATCACCATTTTTTTTTTCTCTGGTGTGTGTGCCAGGCTTACAACCAGGTAATTTTAATGACTTCTAAAATGTTATATGCTTCATATGGAGAAACCATTGTTTGACAAGGAAGGAGTTCATTCCACAATGCTTGATGGTAGCTTCATTTACACATAGGATTGATGAGCACTGCACAGGGCTGCTCTGGATATATAGAAATATGTTGAGGGGGGATTTACCTGTTACAAATTAAGAAATTTCTGTCAAGGCACTTGGTGTCTGTCAGGTGTCTTGTGAAACTCTGTGATTGATGTCTAAATCCTACCATGAGCTACAGTATCTTACACAACTAGTTAGGTAAGATTGTTCTTTTCGTGATGGCAGTGGCATGCAGATTTCTAATTGCTGCCTGTTAAAGCCAGAGAAGGAATCATGTAGCTGTACTAAAAATTGAACGTTTAGTTTCTGTCTAGAAGGAGATTCTGCTTTTCAGTAGCAATCAAAATTAAGTATCTGAAACATGTTGATGCTTCCTTTTAAATTTTGTAGATGAAAAATTTTAGTGGATGGACATACTACAGATTCAAACAGTCCAAGTCTCCTCTTAGATTAATAAAATGTCTCAATATTACTGTTAAAATAAGGTACACATCTCGAAAAATAACACAGTGCAACATCTTTATGTGCCTGTCTACATCACCTCAAAAAAAGGGCTCCAATTAGAGCATGTGTATCAAGTTTTTGATGGAGACAAATTTTTGTATTTTCAGGCTAATTAAATCTATATTATGGACTTTAATGCAGCTTGCCATTTGCATGCAATACTTTAGGGTTTAAATAGTTCACATAGCTCATTTGTACCTCAAGTGTACTGTAGTTTTTAGAGCACCTCTTCGACTTTTATTTTCTTTTTTGTCTTCTGGGATACTCTGAGCTCTTTCAGGGTACTTTGTTCTTCATGCAGCAAGACACTTGGACTTAGAGTTAATTACCTTAGAGGAACACTGCTCTTCAGATGTCCTTCATTCAGCATCTGAGAAGCTAGGTTATTATAGATACTAATTCAAAGGATTAAAATTTTAGGAGTGAAGGCTGAGAAGCAGTAAATGGCTCTTGTGTGACAAATTAATGCTGAGGCTAAAGGTCAGTTTTATAGTTGGACATCCACTTTATAATGAACTTGAAATAATAGTTGTAATGACTTTTAGCCCTTTGGACTAAGACTTTCTGATGTTATTTTGTTGGACAAGTGTGAAGCATTAATACAATACAGTACATTTCTCCCTGTAGCCACTGACTGTTCTTTCCCTGTATTTACAATTGGGGCTTAAAGCTACTGACAGCTAGCTGCATGTTGTATGAAGATTGAAGTACCTATATAAGGGAAAGTGTCAAGAATAGATTTCTCAAGCATTTATTTTTTCAAGAAAATAGCAAACATAATGAAATTTTAAAAATCTAGATGCTGAAAAAGTCTTGTATCAAATTCTTCAGTAATACTTGAAAACAGAAGTACAAATGTGGATATTTTTGTCTGTCTTGGGGACCCTGAAAAAGGAGAAGAGTAGGAAAGGGAAGCAGGAAACTGGTGTTCTAATCCCAGCTCTGAGAGTGATTTTCATAATTATATTTAACCAAATTATTTTCTTTGATTATTCAATCTGTAGAACGGTGCCCAGAGTATATTCTTCTATGGGAGTCATTGAAGAATGTGTAACTGTAATGTACTTAGAGTTATATGCAAGTTTTAATTAGTACCTAAAGTATAATCTAGGCCTGAAACATTTCCTTTGATATATATACATTTATTTCTGTTTGCCAGCACTAATAATAAGATATACTGTCTTCCAGGTTATTTACAGCAAATACACAGATCTTGTGCCAAAAGAGGTCATGAATGTGGATGATCCTGAACTGCAAAGACCAGACGAGGAGGCAATTAGAGAGGTATTATATGCACTGATGTGCCTAGTTATCAGTAGTATGTTGTACGTCTTGCACATGTGATGAGATGCATGCTGTGGTATTTTTGTCTTCAGATAACAGAGAAGACAAGAGCAGCCTTAGAGAAATCGGTCTCCCAAAAAGTTGCAGCAGCCATGCCAGTTCGAGCAGCTGACAAGCTAGCTCCTGCACAGTACATTCGGTACGTAGTGCTGGTGTGTGTGTAAGGTGGTGTTATGTATAAAAATCAGTTAAAATGGGGACATTCCTTGAATTTCTGAGAACAAATTCCTCTTAAATTCTGTTCTTCCAGAAGTAGTATGAAACTGGCTTATGTATTTTGAATTAACCCACTAATAATAACAACCTAGTTTGAAGTGTGTTGAAGTATGTCTTAACATGTCATGAGTTGTGGCACTTTGTGGAGGGGTTATTGTTTTAGCAACTAAATATAGATCTATCAGGGAGCATTATTAATGATGCTGTCCTGAAAACAGAGTCTTTCCTGAGAGTTTCAAGACAAGGCATGTAACAGAGTTCCTCCCTCATATAAAATGAGCTATTCAAAAGAATGGGAATTACTAGGAGGCTGATTCTCATTTATGAAGACTTTCTGCTGCAAACACAGAAAAATTCCATGGCAGTGTTAGACTTGGCCTGAGGTGAATTCTGAAAAAAAGTATGTGAAGAGGTTCTTAATAACCAGTAAATAGGCACCAGGGATTCACAGACATAGGTAAAGAGTGTTGTGATATGCTCTGTGTACTCTGTTAGTTTGTTTCTTCTACTTAGAATCTAGGTTGAAACAGGAGAATATAGCCCTGGGAAGATGCATTTTGTGTGGTGTAATTGATTCCCTGCATTCAGTCCAGTATCCTCTGTGCAGTTACCTGCTCCTGGTGTTCACAGTTGGAGAAGTCTTAAACTGGTGTGGATAAAATCAAAATGCAGCTAGAGCAGTGAACTGAGTAAAAATGGAGGCGGGCAAGGAATATCTAGCTGTGTGCAGAGTACTGAGCGCTTTGATTGTTTTTATTCAGGTACACACCATCTCAGCAAGGTGTTGCCTTCAACTCTGGAGCAAAACAGAGAGTTATTCGGATGGTGGAAATGCAGAAGGATCCTATGGAGCCTCCAAGATTCAAGTAACTATTCAAAACTTCTTCATGGCAAATAGAAGATTCTGAAGTGTATTTCCCTACAACATGCTGATTATCATTGTTTTCTTAATTGTTCAGAATTAACAAGAAGATTCCACGTGGACCACCTTCTCCTCCAGCACCTGTAATGCACTCTCCTAGTAGAAAGGTATGAAATGCCATAGCTGTTCTCAGTTTTGAATTCTAGATAGATGGGTTCACAAATTCTACTTCGATCTAGTTCATTTCTGTGCACCTTTTCCTTACTGTTTTTTTGATGTGATGTTAAGTGATAAACTTGGTGCCCAGTGCAGTTCTGAAAGTAGCTCTCTTCCTATGTACCTTGTCAGAGGTTGAGTAGATTTCTCATACTTTATGCAGGGCCGCATTGCTGGATTTGTTCATGGCATGGATGAGTTGACTGAGGCTTTCGCCTTGGTACACTGATGCTGCTTTCAGACAATGCTATTAAACTAATCCTTAATAACACTAACTTGTGTTATTAAGGATTAGCTTAATAGATCTCTCTAGATTTTGAGAGATGAGTGTAGTGGTGGTTTATCAGTTTCCTACAACTCAAACTGCCATTAGATGTGCAAAGATTAACAAGCTGGCTGTGAGTTTCAGCCTGTGTGATGAAAGTTTAAGACGACGGCTGAAAAGCTGTTGTGACTTTATTCAGTGTTGGCAAAGGTATGGTGCAGAAATGAACATCTTATTGCTGTGAAGAAGAGTTAGGTTTTTTTGTAGCGGTGTCCTGAACTTTGTACTCTATTTCCATAGTTTCATAGCTGCCTTTGAGAAAGAAAACAGTATTTCCTTTTGCTATAAATCTAAAGATGACTTTACTTCTTTTAAATCAGATGACTGTGAAAGAGCAGCAAGAGTGGAAGATTCCTCCATGCATTTCAAACTGGAAAAATGCAAAGGTAATTAAGTTGTCATAAATTCATCTTCCTAATGTTTCACCCTACTGGGAGACTTCTGTGAATTATTTAAGGTTCAATAATACTAGTTTGAAACCTCTAGAGTTAGGGAAACTGGCTGCTTGTAGCATGGAGAACACATGATTGTACATCGTTTTTTCTCTCTTTGGCATATAAGGGTTGCCAAATTGATAGGAATGTAGAACTGAGAGAGAATATATTATTTCATGGCAGAGATTATGCATTTTGAGAGGAAAAAATGACATTACTTAAAATCCCCATCATGTGTGTGGAATCTGAAACCAAAGTCTCTGGAACTCACAAAGTAAAGCTGTCTAAACTGAAAAAGGGAGGGGTAATTCATAGAAAACTAAGTGTGTTTCTTTTTAATACTGCAGTCCAAATTTCTGGAAAGTTCTCTGTGGTGCATTCTTGCACTAATTAATTTTCATCACTGGTTAGCTTGGCTATTTTTATTCCTTATTTGAGTAGGTATGTCCTGTCCCTTTGACTTTTATCACCCAGTAAGTGTATGTTCAGAGAAAAGGGAGAATTTATAATTTGCTGCAGTAACTGGTTTAATCGTTCTGAAACTTACCAAGCTGTTGTCGTGAGGCAGCCTCTTCAAATGGAGGAAGGAAAAGCTGCATGTTTGGATGTTATTTTTTTTCTACCCCAACACAGCTGTATAACTGGGACTGATGCTAATTAGTAGATCAAATTTTAGGTTACAGATGCTAAAACCAAAGCAAAAATTTTGTAGAGCTCGCTAAAGAATCTTAAAATATCATCTATAAATAATTTTTCGTTTCAGTTTTTGAAAGCAAAATTAGCATTTAGTCTCTTGCTGGCAGCCTTGCCCCTTACTTTCTCATTTTGAATCAGCTAACCTCTTAACAGGTATGAAAACAGTTTAGGGAAAACAATTTTTAAGCATAAATGGTAAAACAGCTTAGAGACTAGGAAAGTTATTCTCTGTAGTTCTTAACACAAAGCAAAGAGTGGACATTATCAGTCAAAAACTGTCATTTGTACAAAGATGTACCTTGAAGGGAAAGTGTGGTGCGGATTTGGGGAGAGTGTGGAATTGCAGTGAAGCTGAGTTACCTGCTATGAATTTGAAGTATGGTATAAAGGAGATCCATTGAGGCGTATTAATGATGGGCTGTAGTTTTGCGTGTGTTTTTGTTCTCTTACACAATAAATGTAATAATGTTTGTTATTACAAAGAATGTTAGTTTCTGTGATTAACTGCCTCTCTGTTTCCACTGTAGGGTTACACCATTCCATTAGATAAGCGTCTGGCTGCAGATGGCAGAGGATTGCAGACTGTTCATATTAATGAAAACTTTGCCAAGCTTGCTGAGGCTCTCTATATAGCTGACAGAAAGGTCAGGTGGCTGTTTAAACTGTTTTGTTCCATGTGGTTTTATCTTCTTTGTACATTTATTTTCTTAGGAAAATCAGCTGTGAATAGGCTATAGCTTTTTGATCTGTCCTGTTTCTTGACTAACATAAGACATAAGGTCTTAGCCCCAGTATCTTTGAATCGGTGGCTCAATGTAGGTTAAATTATTGGAGGTCATGGGTCCTGTTTCTCAGTTCTAACTGCTGTGGCTGTATGTCTTTGAACTTCCATGGATTAGTCCATGACAGAAGATCTGCTTGCATCCCAGGTATTAGCTTCCTGTCTTTTTAACTGTGTCTTATGTGTGCAGGCTCGTGAGGCAGTAGAGATGCGTGCCCAGGTGGAGAGAAAGATGGCTCAGAAAGAAAAGGAGAAACATGAGGAAAAGCTCCGAGAAATGGCTCAGAAAGCCAGGGAGAGAAGAGCAGGGATCAAAACCCATGTTGAAAAAGGTACATTTCTTTGTTATTAAGATGCAGTGGTGTTTTTTAGCACTCTCTGAAGTATGGGTTTGAAAAAAGAGAACTTAGAATACCTAAATATCAACTGTAATTTCTAAGCATGATATCTGTTCTTCATCTCTTTCCTTGGTGGGATCAGGATTTGAACCTCACAGCAGTATGTCAGTGTATATAGGTTTAGGACATTGAGAATTTAAGAGTTGTTAATGGATCAGTGCAAGTAATGGCTTTCATGGACTGTTTTAAAGTAACTTTTTTCTTTAGAAAAGGTTTGTTGCAGATGAAGATCAACTTTGTTTACAAGAACTAAACCACCTTTAAGTTTTCAAAGATGGTAAATGCAGTATTCTGTCTCTTGCACTGTTATAACTGGTCTTGCAGAACTGTAGTTCTGTGGGCCAGTAGGCCCAAAACCTGCTAACTAAATCATAACCAAGTCTTATGTTTTGATTGAAATGGCACTTCAGAGATCAAGATGCCGAATTTAGAGCAGTTAATCTCTTGAAGAGGTGGAGGTTATGGTCATACAATGCCAAATCCTGCAGCTGGGAAGGACTAGCCTTTTTCTAACAGGCTGGGGACTGGCTGGCTGGAGAGCTGCTCTGTTGAAAAGGACCTGGGAGTCCGGGTGGACAGTATGCTAAATGTAAGCCAGCAGCGTGCCCTGGCAGCGGTAATGCTAAGGGCATACTAAGCTGAATCTGCAGGAATGTAACCAGTAGATCAAGGGAAGTAAATCACATAGTTTTACTGGTGACCTCTTACACTGCATCTGGAATATGTGTGTAGTTATGGGCCCCCAGGTACAAGACAGACATTGATAAACTGGAATGAGTTCAGTGGAGGGCCATCAAAATGGTTAGGGGGCTAGAGTACCTGCCTAGTCAGGAGATGCTCAGAAAGTGAAGGTTGTTCTGCCGGGAGAGGATGTGGCTTTGGGGAGCCTCCTGTATTTGTAAGGAGATCATCAGAGCTCTTCACTGAGTTGCACAGTGGAAGAATGAGACAGTGGTCAACACTTGAGGTGTTTAGGAGGTTCCAACTACATGTGAGGAAAAAAAATTTCACCGTGAGAACAGCAGTGGAACAGGTTGGCCAGGGAGGCTGGCAATCTCTGTCCTTGGAGGTTTTCCCTGTCTGAGTGGGCAGAGACCTGAGCAACCTGGTTTGAATTCAGCAGGAGGTTGAACTAGAGACTCCCTTCCAACCTGAGTGATTCTCTGATACTGAGACACAGAATGTTATTCAAAGCACTTACATGCCTGTGTGTTTGAACAGTATTTTTACACTTAAGAGATAAAAGTATGATCTGTAGGTGTTTTGGGATATTAATTCCTAGATGGACAAGTATTCTAAGCTCTTCAAAGCTGAGAAGACATAGTTGTTGGATATGTCTGCTTTAACTGTCTTGTCAAGGACAGTTAATTGCATGTGGCGTAAGAATGCTGTGGTTTTCCATGTGTTCAGTTTGTTTAAACTGTAACACTAAAAAGTGCTAAGGGTCACTTCTGTAAAAGAATACTGAATTGACTTGCTGTGCATGTGTCTGTGGCATAGTTAATTCAAACTTCAAATGCTTGTCTATAATGAGCAATCTTGCATTTGTTCAGAGGACGGAGAAGCTAGAGAGAGAGATGAAATCAGACATGACCGGCGCAAAGAGAGACAGCATGACAGAAATCTTTCCAGGGCAGCCCCTGACAAAAGGTGAGTCACAGAAGAAAGTTGCTTTATTCCTGTACTGGCACTGGCTTCCCCACTAGCAAAACTATCACACTGGGCTTCCTTTTGCTTGATGTGAGTGCCTGAATTTTACCTTGTGGAGATATTCACTGCTATGAAGCACTGTTCATTCATTGCATGAAATGGTATTACTTGTTAGTGTACTGCAGTACTCTCTTCTAAATTTAGAATTTTCCAGGTGAATGGAGGAGGGGAGGGGGTTGGTGGTTTTGGGTGGGTTTTTCTTTAGCAGAACTTGAGTATATTCAGATTTAATTAACGTGTTTACAGTAAAGGTTGAAACCTGGATCCTGTAACTTCAGTGAGACCAGAGTATCATTAGTGGCTTTGTTTCTTGAAGCTGTTCATTTGAAGTAAGCTTAGATTTATGAGTGTAGGCTGAAGTATCTTGTTTGCCCAAGCCAGTAAGATTTCTGAGCACAAATGGTTTCTGGAGGCTTAAGATCTCCAATATCTTAAAATTAGATTGCTTGGCCTCCCCAGAATATAATTACACTGGTTCTTGCAAAAAATACCTATGACATTTTAGACCAAGTCAGTTTGATGTAAATTGCAGATAGTGGAAAGCAAATTTAAATGTCATGCCCAGCTGAACATAACTTTGCCAAATGTTTCCTTTGCCAGGAGACAAATTTTAAATGCTACCTAGTAAGGAAGGACAACAGTCAAAATCTGGCTCCTGATGCAAATTGTTAGCAACTAATACAGGATCAGGTTGCAGCTGACCATGTCAACAAATACGGTTTACTGACCTAATAAAACTTGAAATTTTTAATTCAGGTCAAAGCTGCAGAGAAACGAGAACAGAGATATCAGTGAAGTTATTGCCCTCGGGGTACCCAACCCCAGGCCATCCAATGAAATCCAGTATGACCAGAGGCTGTTCAACCAGAGCAAGGTAAAAATACCTTTTCACAGCTGTGTAGCTTTCTATGACAACATGTTCATCCTTCCTTAGTGGGTGTGGCTAGAATACTAAAGGGACCCTGTTCTCATGGCTGGTGTGGATACATGAAAGAAGTCTCAACTGCTTAGGAAACTGTTACCTCCTTTATCCATAGCTGATGCAACAGAAATGGAGTATATTGAACCTATAACTGGATTAAAGTGTTTTTGTTGTGGTTTTTCTTACTGGGAAGTGGGGAGAAAGAAGCTATTTTGCCTTCAAGCTGCACTGTCCTAATTTTCCTCTTTTGTACAAATGTACTGACTGAATAAGAGAAATCTGCGCAGAGAGAAGCAAGTAAATACTTTCTATTCCCATTATTGCTTATGTTAAAAATCCTTCTGAAGATATAAATAGTTAACAGCAACATTTATTTTCCCTGAACTTAATACTATTCAGAGATGAAAAAGTAGATTAGGCTTCAGAAAGTCCCTGAATAGACCTGCAGTTTGTCAATCATTCTTTTTCATGTCTCCAATGAAAGACTTGCAGGCAGAAGGGAAAGCTGATGAATCAAAAGTGAACAAGCAGGCACTTCACTTCTACTTTCACAGTTTACATAAGCCTGTATGATTTGTATCAATCAGCTTAAATGTTTTCCAGAAATTCTGAATAATATACATTTCTGTATGGTTGTATTTGGCTATTATAGACAGCTGTACTTGCAGGGCAGACTGAAATGATCCATTATTCTGTAATATGAATGGCCTGTAATCCTTCGTGTTGCTTTCTGGAAGAGTAGGAGCGTCCTCAATAAGACTTGTAATGGTTGTGTCACATTCTCTGGACTTAATCCCAGACCCAAAGCCACTCATACACTTGTTGAAGTGCTTGAACTCATTTGAAATTGGTATTAAATCACACAATACCATCTTTGTATCTTTGTGTATCTGTGTGACATCAGTGTGTATTGATGTTAAAATAAACCAGCTGAAGTTTTGCAGACTCATTTGTGGTGTTCTTCACAGGGTATGGACAGTGGCTTTGCTGGAGGAGAGGATGAAATTTATAATGTTTATGACCAGCCTTGGAGAAGTGGCAAGGATATGGCCCAGAACATCTACAGGCCAAGTAAAAATGTGGATAAGGACATGTATGGTGATGATCTGGAGGCTCGAATAAAGACCAATAGGTAAGAAAATGAAGTTAAGAAATATTAATTAGTATTGTGAAGTTACAGCCAACTGAGTATCACCTCTTCTCCTGCAGGTTTGTTCCTGACAAAGAGTTTTCTAACTCAGATCGTAACACCAGAGGGAGGGGTAGAGACGGACCAGTTCAATTTGAGGAGGATCCATTTGGTTTGGACAAGTTTCTGGAAGAAGCTAAGCAACATGGTGGTTCTAAACGGCCCTCAGATAGCAGCCGCCCTAAAGAACATGAGCATGAGAGCAAAAAGAGGAGAAAGGACTGAATGCCTCTGCTCTCTGAGAGGTAGAGAAATGGACTACAAGCTTGGACTTACTAAAAATGCCTTTTGCAAGATCAGAGGTGTGTAGGGGGATGGCGTTGTAATGCAGCAGTTCACAGCTCGTGTGGATATATACACACACACTAATTCTTCTACATAGAACAGCTACCCCTGGAGAGTGGAGGAATGGAGACCACTCTGAAACATTTCACAAGGGAATTTATTCTTTAGCAAGTACTCCCTGTTTCCCAGCATCTCAGGGTAAGAATGTAGCCCCTTCCTGCAGCTTTACTTTTTGTAGGTAGCTAAAGCTTTTACTTCATCTGTTAAAAGCCTTCCTGCTGTATATAATTACTGTCTTTATGCTGTAATGGATGCTAGGGAGTTTGATTCAGTGTTTCTTTAGTATGGCTATACAGTTTATTTGAACACAGAGGGGAAACAGCTGGATTTGGTTTTAAAACAAATACTCCTTCATAGTTTCTCAGTAATCTTTATTTTAGTTTCTTTACATTTAGTGAAATAAAGCCGCCTTCCACCACTCACTTGCTTTGATTCCTTCTTTGACTGTGTCTTCTATGGGACTGCTGTCTGAGAGCAAGCTGAAAACAATGGAAATTATTCAAATTAGTTAGGCAAGAAGGCTTGATATTTTTCATTTTTTCATACAGAAAGCAAAAGATGGGTTTATAACAGGTTCAGTTTCATGAGCGATAACCACAAATGCTAAGGTCCTGACAGGAAAGTTGAATATAATTTCCACAGCAATTGCTAGCTGTATCGGCAAAATGCATCTTAAAAGCTTGTGCTTTCAAGTGGAACTAATAGAAGGTAACTGTCTAAACCTAGCCTTGAACAAAGTTGGCAGAAGTGCTTATGTGTTTTGCTTCTAGAAAAACTTGCATTTTTGAAGAAATGAAGAGAGCTACCTACTGCCTGCCTTCTACTTCTTATTCCACCATAAAGCCTCTTAGCTCTTGCACTTCTTTTGAGTATAGTCCTCCAGTTAAGTGGATGTGGCTATCTTACAGCTTCAAGAATAAAAAGCAAAATAATTTCCAAGAAATTTGACACTAAATACTCCTCTATGCTACTCCTAGTACTTATCTTGGTAATTGCATACAGGTAACATCTTAGTTATTTTCAGCCCAATTTATGAGCCTGGCTTGGCAGTTTAAGACTGAAGACAGTAAACCACTCCTTAATTTCTCTTTTCATTTTTGTACCACAGTTGTAACTCACAAGTCAGCTCTTCTTAAGAATAGGTATTGAAGTAACCACAAGCACTAAAGATTTCTCCAATAGTATGAACCATGTCAAGCAAAATACTTAGTCAACATACTGCATCCCTGAAGTCTTGCCAATTCATTTTACTCATACCATCTCCTAGCACTGAAAGTCTCAAAAGGAGAAACTAGTTGTCAGAAGGATAGTGAAGAATTCTTACTAGTTTTTCAAAGAAATGAACTGTGTCTGTTATACCAGCCTGCTTGTTGCTCATGCTGTCCCTCTGTACTACCAGGTTTAAGTAGTGAGATCAGCTGAAGCAAATACCCTTAGTGATTTGCACTTACTTAGTGAACATAGTAGATTCTAATGATTTTGACATGAGACTTGTTAATTTATGAATGGCTTTGGCCACCCATTGACTCACCTTTTATCCTTATCTGTTAACACCACCATCCTAAATGTTTGGAAAGCAGGGCCATGGTCATTTCTTTGCTGTTTATTTGCTGCAGTGAAGCTAAAGCCAGGCAACTGTATCATCTGACCAGTCAGTGACAGATACCTTTGTATGGGTACTAGACCAAAGGTTTTACACTGATGGTGTACAGTCTCTTGCTACCGTACATTATGGACTCCAATTGCCAAAGTGTCATATTTTTTTCTTTACTAACATTTAAAATGTTGAAGACAGCAATTAAAAAAACAGCTGCACTAAGGCTAATTTAAGGTTATCTTGAACACATGAAAGCAGGCAGCTGATTTTTCCTGTACAAAATAGTAACTGAAGAAAAAGAAATTTTCACTGAAGTTCAAAGCTTAGCTTTACATTCTTTGTTATCTTTCCCCTGCTACCCAACATCCAGATCAGATGTTAGAATCCACCTGCAGAAACCTGTATTACAAATAACTAGTTGCATGGTAGTTCCTGAACAGTTTTACTGCATTCATACTCCTTTAGCTTAGCATAGCAGAAGGTTTTGATCTATGCGATTTCTGTGGTATCTATATGATCTCAGACCCTAATGAGTGGAGTTGAGGGGAATAAACAAAAGTGTTAATGATTTAAAAAACATTAAAAGCACATTAAGTGGCAAAATGCTTAATCACTTGGAATGAGTATGGCAATACTTTTATGCTACTGTGTCCAACCAAAGGCAAAATTAAAGAGCTCAACTTATTACATAACTTCATTAAAAGAATTGGCATGCTACCTTAGCGCCTTCAAGTATGTGGGAGTCCTTCTGAAATACATTCTGAACATCTTCTGGTGTTGAGAATTTAATCCAGCAGTAACGTTTGTGAAAGCCTGTATCTTTGTCCTAGTTACCAGTTCAAAAAAATAAAATACAATTACTGTAGAAAATACATAGGCAGTTAAAAACTTTCTACAGATACTCAATTTAAGGATTTAGAAATTATCAGAGAAATTAGCACATTTGCTGTTTCATTAGTCTTCTTTACATTTTAAGACGTTTATTCTCATTGACAGCACCCAGGGGCCTAGCAGAGACTGTTCTGTATTCTCTTCTCCCAGTGTGAGTCCAGCAATCATAATAAAACTTAAGATTTTAAGTTACAGTGGAAGACTGAAATAATGCATAGCCAGTTGTTTCAAACTCCACTAAGTTACCTACTGTTATGTCAGTCACAACAGAACTGACATTCAGATATCTGCCCCATCTGAAAATGAGCCTGCCATGGTACTTGAAGAGCATTCAGCAAGATAAAGCAGCTGCTTAAGATACTAAGAAAGTAGGCTGCAATTCAAGATGAGAAGCACTAACTGCACTGAAAAGAAAAAAAAATATTTTTAAGAATAATTTGCCAATCAGAAGACAGTTGTCAATAAAGAAGAGATAATGCAGAAAAGCCAGGTCTACCAAAGTGCCTTTTATCCCAACTCTGATCCCCATCAGAGTTCACAACAGCTCTGCCACTCTGATCATCAGGCATGACTGGCAGCACTTCCAAACACTGGTGAAGTTTTCACCCACAAGGTACTGTAGTCACACTCCTGGTTTCAGTATCACAGTGATGTCTTAATTAGGGTGTCTTATGCTGCTGGCAGATTTTTGTACCTCTGGCAGTTTTAAGCAGTAATGAACACTCCTAAAAGTAATCACTGAATCAAAACATTCACATGTGTATCAGTTCAGCTTTAGTTGGTGATGGAGGCCAGTTTACAGTAAGCTGCCAGCCTTCACAATGAAGTCTTCTGTCCTGGGCCTGAGGAACTCGAGTGGCAGGCTGACACCTAAGCTTCAGCATTCAGAAATAACCAGATTGTTTCAAACTACCCTTCTCCATTTGCAAGCTAGTCCTCAACTGATAGTGAGCCCATCAGCTCACTAACTTATGTTCTGACACACTAAGCTTAATTTAACAGACCATTACTTTGCATTGAGAAACGAGCAGGCAGAACTTCCTTCAGCAATAACCTGCAACTTATCCATAACAGTGGGAAAGGAACAACTTTTTTTTGGCTGTTCAACTCTTAAGAAACTGCAGTAGATACTATTGTCCCTGATCTACATGCTCAGAAGATAAATAATCTAAATGGCAGGGGCACAAACAGTTGACAGCTTGAGAACATCCTAAAGAGGTTGTGGGTTTTGTGTTAGCCCTGCACTCTGGATGGGATATGAACCCACATCAGGAAAGGATTGTAGGTTCGTATCCACACCTTTAAAATTTTTAGACCAGTGAGACCAGGCTCATAAACCTTTTGTTCTTTGTCAGAAGAAAGATAACACGACAATAGAGAAGCTCAAAGTACTTTCAGGTTAATTATTCAGACATGGCAGTATCAACTGGATCTGAGAAATGTGCTTTCTAAAGCTCTTTCAAAGCCAATGGAAACCACGAAGCTTCAGTGAGGCCTACAGCTCGCAGACAAGCAGCGGCACCCACTGGGAGAAGAAACTTAAGTTTGAAGAGCACCGAAGATCTGACTAGAGTACAGAAAGCTTTCAGAAAGCAGCTCCGAGGGAGCGCAGCAAGGCCCCAGCCGCAAGGCGAACCCTGCCAGGGCCTAGCGAGCACCGGCCGCCGGCTCTTCCCCGTTTTACCAAAAAGACACAAACAGTGGCCTGGAGAATAAGCGGGTACTCACAAAGGGCAGCTGGCACCTCTGCACTGACCCGAACTGAGAGAAGTACTCCTTCAGCTCCTCTGTGGGGGAAATGCACAACTGGTTACACAGGCCCAGTCCCCACGGCCTCTGCCGGTACACGCGGCGGGGCCGTCTCCCCCCGCGCCAGCCCTAGCACCGGTGGGGGATGAAGGGGGTGGTGTAGACTCACTGCTCGATACCGTCCACGGAACGTCAGCCACAAAAATGTCGAAAAATCTCCTGGAGCGGCGCGCTGCCACCCGCGCCGTACTGACCGCCGCCATCTTAGGAGCTGCGGCGGGAGCGGGGGGCGGCTGTGCTGAGCTGGCCCCGCCCCGGCAGTGCGCCGCGCCGCACCACCCACCGCCCGGCCAAAATGGCGGCGGCGGCGGCCCTGACGCGGGAGGGCGGGGAGGACGCCTTCCGACGGCTCTTTCGCTTTTACCGGCAACGCGACGCGTTGGACTTGCGGGGCGTGGTGGACTTCTCCGTGCCGGGGAGCCAGGTAACGCTGGGCTCCTCCTGTCCTCGCCCCGCGGTGAGGGGCTGGGTGACGCGGGCTGAGCTCGTCCTGCCCTTTGAGCGATGTGGCGGTGTTTGAGCGCGGTGTTGTTTCCCTTCGTGCTCGACGCCAGGTCTCTAATGTTGTCCAGTTACTGGCTAGAAGACGCTGCCCTCCAGCGCCAAGCCTCTTGCGGGTTGCTACAACGTTTAAAAGCCAGTTGCGTGAGTAGAGACGGGCAGCTAGGGAAGGGCAATGAGCTCTGAGGGCCCAGGGCCCCTCTGCCCGCGGGACCCAGGGGCAGGTTCACTCAGGGTCCCCTTGGGCCGGCTGCCGTGGGGTTACGGGATCCTGCCCGAGGGCACAAGGTGCCGGCCCAGCTGTCCCGGGCCAGCACTTGGTCTGTTCACAGATTTACCACTTTTGTTTATGTTTATTTACTTCCATAATGTTTAATTAGCTCTCTAGGATGCAGTAAGGGATCTCCAAAGACTCTGACTAGAACTATGTGTTACTTAAGGAAAGCAAAGGAACATGTGGACGGAAAAAACTAAGTTTCACTGTCGGAGCTGACACTTTTCTGGGCTTATGGGTCCTTGTCTTGGACCTGAAATACCTGAGTGAGCTGGAGAGGGAGCTGGGATCACCTTCCCCCTGCAGTGTGTGCCCAGGGTTCTTGCAGTCTTCCCCTTGGTAAAGTTTCATTGCCTTGCTTGCTCCCATATAATAAACATTTGGCTTAGCCATTGGGATAAAAGCAACCGTTAGAGTAGATTAGGGGTACACAGGAGTACATCTGAAACTAGTAGCCTTCGTGGTTAGTAGTTCACCGTGTCTTGAGTGATGAAGGAGTGATCCTTTAAACTCATCTTCTATTTTGTCACCTCTCATAAGGATAACAGGTATCTGCTGAAGTATTGTTAACTATGGATTTTCTATGTTTGAGCTTGTATGAAAAAAGGGTGTAGGGAATATGGTTAAAATGAAACTTTGTCTAATTTTTCATAGTTCAAATGCTTAGCCTTTTCTTTTTACAGTTCTGTTAGAAAATATATTTTTCTGTCTTTTCAGACTATAACTTTGATACTGTCAATAGGACACAAACCCTGACCCATATGAAATTGTTCAAGGTGTTAGCATTAAACAAGGGAGTTGTTAACCTTTCAGCCTTTTTTGAGCTTGCAGCAGTCCTTTAGCAAATAAAGGATTCCAGCCCTTTTGGGGAATTCAGAGTACTTGAAAGCATCACAAGCATCTGTCCCCTCTCCACATCATTCTTTTTGTGCCTGTTACCTTCTAAGATCAGTTGATAGCTTACTAGTGAAAGCATCTTTTAGTCCTCTTTCCTCCAGGTTAAAAACATCTGGCTTTTCTCTTTTAAGAAGAGCTACAGACCAGGCCAGATTGACCCAGATACTATTGTTCCTTTCCTCTCAGAAAACTGCTTCAAGTGATTGAGCTCTTCAGTGAAGTGTGACATACCCCAGCTGCCCTGCCACCAGGCTTATTTAACTGATTCAGCACATGTAATTCTTAAGCATAGAAACAGTTCCTGTTCTCCAGAAGCCCTGGCAGCAGCTGGTGTGTAAGCAGCTTGAGAAACAGAGAGGTGGCAGAGTCATAGTCAAAGGAAGAGCCTTCCTGGGGATGTTCTGCAGACAGGACTCTGAACTAAACTCTTCAAGGCTGGCAGTCACAGAGCAGCTTTTGGCAGAAAGCTGAAAAATTGGTAAAACTGAGCACGTTGCCAGAAGCTGCTGCCCAGCACTAATTTAGAGTTCTCTTACAAATTCTATGTACATAATTTAGACCCGTTGCTCAGAAGATGTTAACCAGAGCTGTCAGCCTGCAGAGAGACTGATTTACACATTTATCACTGCAGAGTCTGTGTGCAAAGGGCTTAATTTCATGTACACTTTAAATTGTCATAAACAAAGTCTTGCCTGTCTCTGCCTGCCTATTCCCACTATGCCTGGCCAGCTCTTTCCTTATATGAGTCTGTACTTTTGCACAGCCTTGTGGAGAGCCCGACTGGAGAGCTAAGCCAGAACAAAACCAACCTGCCTCTATCCTGCCCTCCCTAAGACAGTTCCCAGTCCTAAGGGAAAAAGGGAGTGGGAACACAGTGGATGAGTTTGTTCTTTTCAGCAAGTGTTGGCTTATTACAGCTTAAATATATGTGTTATTGAGACCTGAGAGAGTACATCAAGAAAAATATATTTTGTTACGCCTTGAGCCTGCTGTTGGAAACAGAAGTGGCCATGTGGTATTTGGAATTTATGGGGTTTCTGCAGTTCTTCACATCAGACAACTTTGGCTGCTTCATCACTGTACTACTACTTCTGTAAATTACAGATGAGAATAGTCATCTACCCTATGGGATCATGAGCAACTTGTGTTTGGAACATTATTTGAAGGTATAAAGTGTTATGGGTACTAAATATTGCTCTCTAATGAAGATAGATAATTACCAGAATGTTTTATAATGATGAGGCTGTACTGTAGAAATTGAAAAATAGTGTCAAATTTTTTCTCACCGCTATAAATTGTTTGGGTTTTTTTATGAATGGAGAGCATCTCTCCTAATCCCCAAGTATTGTAAAAACTGTAGGTGCCTTTTGATTCTATGTTGAGTACATACTAGCTCTGTTAGCAGCATGCCCTGTTCTGGTCACAGTTGCTTAGACAGTAGTTTTGTGGCACAGTTGGCATTTTCATGAGGTTTACCTTGGAATATGGTAGCACTCTCTTATAGGTGCTATTCTTAGATGCATTTTGTATTTCTTCTTTTTTTTTTTTTTTTTAACCAGATCTGTTTTCTTTTGCCAGGTGTTCAGATCACAGCTCAATATTTCTTCAGTCAGTGATCAAGATGCCTACAGGGCAGGGTTACAGCCAGTTAGCCAGTGGAAAGCCTATGGCCTCAATGGGTATCCGGGTAGGTACTTCTGATTTCAAGAAAAGTTAAATACAACCTTGTTGCTTTGGATTCAGGCATCTTCCATCTTATCCTCCTTGCCCTGCCTGAAAAACCTATTTTGGTTTGTTTAAGTGTAATTTAATGTTATTTTAAGTGCAGGAGGACAAACAAGTCAGCTAAAGGGTGGGATGCAGCAATATGGAGGTGAAATCAGAAAGGCCAGTTGTTTCACAATCTCTGATCAACCAGACCATCCCTCGCAAGAATGGATTCCTGTTGCCTTTGATAGAGATTTTATATTTCTGTAGCATCTATTTTTCCTCAACATATGTCATGAAAATTAGAGAAGTGGCTGAAGTACAGTTGTTTCAGGGCTGAAGTGTGTGGCATCTACTTGCTGGTGTAGAACACTGAGTACAGTAAGTAAGAACCTCTTGTCCTATACAAGGTACAGAGTAATTTCATTAAGCAGGTTATTTCAAAAACTGAACTGGATCTCAGGTTTGCAGGTCACCTGGTAGAATCACAGGAAGATGTTAGGGACCTCCAGATGTCTAGTGCAACTCCCTGCTTAAAGCAGGGTTAAGTTGAAAGTTAGATCAGGCCACTCAGAGCTTTGTATGGGTGAGTTTTGGAAACCTCCAAGGACAGAGATTACACACCCTCTCTGGGCATTTGTTCCAGTGTTTCGCCACTCTTGTGATTATTTTTTTTTTTTTTTCACCTTAAATCAAAATTTGTCTTGCTGTAATTTGTGACTGTTGCTGCTCATAATCTTGCTGTGCACCTCTGAGAAGAATCTCGCTTCACCTTTTCTGTAATGGCCCTTTAGGTAGCTCTTACCTTTGTCAAGGTTCCTTTCAAGTGGCAGCAGTAGCCTCCAGCATGTTCACTGCTGCCCCAATTTAGTGTTATCTGTAAGTGGGATGAGGATGAATGTTCCATTGTCCAGGTTGTTGATGTAGATGTAGTTATCCGTCTTGACCCCTCTATCAATGTGAGGAACGCAGCTCATAACAGCCACTGGTTAGGCTTTGATCCATCAAATTGCTGCTCTTTAAGCCTGATGGCCCAGCCAGCTTTTGCTCACCGTTATAGTTTACCCATAAAATCCATGAGCCCCCAGTGTGGCTGCAGGAGACCGACTCTAAAACTTTGCTAAAGCCAAGGTAAACAGCATCCCCGGCTCTCCCCTTGTTTGGGCATCTTCCTCTAGCAGGCAATAAGGCTGGTTAGACAAAATTTGCCTTCGGTAAATCCATGCTTGCTGTTCCCAACCTCCCTGTGTCTGGAAACTGCTGTCGTGAAAGTTTGCTCCCTAATCTTACCAGCGGTTTTGGTAAGACTCATGAGTTTGTAGTTCCCCAGATCTTCCTTATTTCAGGGATTTTTGTTCATTTGATTTTGTTTTTTCTCATGTTTCTTTTGGTTCCTCAAGACTGCAGTCAGTGTCTGTGGAGGTTGCTATGAAGCCAGCCTACCATTTCTGAAACTGAGGCAGCCACATTAGCCACTTGGTGTAGTTAATACACAGGAAATGAATAACTTCAGGAGACAGGCTTCCACCTCTTCTTGACTCTCGAATTGTTCTGCTTACCTGTCATGTTATAGCTGCCCTTGCTTGGTCTCACTTTTCACTTTATGTCTGTCTAAACATCTTTCCTAGCAATTATGTGGGGGTGGATCACAAGTGTTCCACTTAGCTGTGTTTTTCTTCTGCTTTGACAAAGAAAACCTTTCACTAAAATGAAATGCAAATACGTTAACAAATTCTCAGTCCTGTTCAGAATCAAGTCATGTGTGGACAAGAATAATTCTTTTCCAGCTACCTTTATCTGGACATCCTAAAGCATTCAAGATATTTAACCAACTGCCCCAATAGCCCTCTAAAATAAGTTCGAATTTCTTTATTTTGTCTGTGGGCATACGGAAGGGAAGTAATTTGGTTTTGTCCCCACAGCGAGCAATGAAATATAAGACTAAGTAAGCTGGGTGGATTTCTGTTGCGGTTGTCCTGAGTTCTGTGAGATGTGGGTGATGCTGTCTTTGGGTCTTTGCAACTGACACCAGTTGGTTTTATGAGGGGTTGTTCTTGTTGCTAGACATCTGCATGTCTTACCCTTTCTTTGACTGAGGTTTCAGACCACTAACACTAGGTATAAATTAATTTCTAGTGTGCTGCCAGATTTTGCTGCAGTGAGAGAATTGCATCTGCTTCCTCAAGGCAGATTCCTTTAGTATACAGATCCCCAAAGAATTTGTCTTTTGCTCATTTTACTCACACCAACTCTTTCAATGCCAAGAGGTCCAATTGTGTTCCCTTCAGTTCGTCTGTGGTGTTCTTCACTCAGGTCAGAAAGATTGCTACAGAAATCTATCTCTCTTGTCCCTCCCACATGTGGTATGTCACTGATTTCTAGCACCTTTGGTTCTCCCAGGAACTATTAGTGTAGAATTTTATAGTAAAACTCTACAACTGTTAGAAATTCCGTGTTTTCTGCCTTTCTTGACATCGGAAGTATAGCAGTAACCCACTACTTAGTTGTGCTTGCTTTTGTAAATCTAGACTAATCTGGTTAGTAAGCAATGTAATCTGGAGTAAGCAATGAAAGGTTTGGAGAGACATGGCATGTTCTAAGCTTCTGATACGAAAGTCGTAAAATTTGGATTCTTGTTCTCAGCTCTGTGTGTAACTGGCTCTCCAGGCTTCAATTCCTTCATTAATACCTGGAGATAATACATACATAGTAGAGCGTAATTTCATGAATGTAGTAAAGTGTTTTGAGAACCCCACATCAAAAGTTGTAGACAGCAAGATTATTGTGTTCTATGTGTAGATTATTCTGTCCTGTGCAGAGGCCAACAGAAAGTAAATTTAGTGCTTCTGGCAAAGAAACTTCTCGTCACCAGACCTATCAGAAGGCTGCCATAGTCTGAAGGTGCAGGGAATGAAGTGAAATGAATGACAGTGTATTATTAATACACTGAAGGTTCTTTTCCTAACCAGTTAATTTAATCTTGTGAGATATGCTGGCAGGAAGCTTTTTCTGTGCTTTTATTACCACTTTCATAAGGCCACAAGGCAAGTTTGTATCCTACTGAGACTCCTAGCCTTGCTTCTTCCTTTTTCATCTATTTTTGTCTCTTTAACTTGATATGACTGAGAAGTTCAAAAAAACACAGTAGGGTAAAACCTTGAAACCTCCTTTTCCTTTGTTCCTCTTATACCCTTATCTCTCTTTGTATGTGAATTTTGTGTTGGTGAGTCTTACTGAATTGTCAGTCTTTCAGAGAGTGCCTTGATTCTCGAAGTAGGTACAATACAGATTAATAGCATCTTCCCATCAGACACTCATTCATCAATACCGTTGACCCTGGCCTGGAAGTAAACACCCCTGGGGTGCTGGGGAGAGAATTCCAGTAAAGAATCCTGTTAGCGCTCCTGGTGATGGCAGATCATGTCAAGGACTCTTGTCTGTTGAGATACAGACCAAATCAATCTATTACATCACTGCTAACCCTCTTATTTGGGTTGCTGCTTGAACTCTGCCTGAGGTGCCTGGCTAAATGAATGGGCAGACTAGCCACACATCTATTTTGTTTTGTTAATTAACAATGACTGTAAAGTATTTGCAGTCAGCAACAAGCAGTTTGGGATATAATTTGACTTTTATCCCCTTTGAGTATTACCATACCAAAACACAAAGATGGATACAACCAGACTTACCTGGAAATAAACATGAAGCAAAGGAGAAAACAGTTTCTGTTACTAGAGTCTTGCTCAGCCTGTGGACTGCTCTCCGCAGTTCATGACACTGGAGTAGCAATAAGGAGATAGTATGAGTTCAGAGGCAGCAGCAAGGTTAGTTTGAAGTCTGGAAAAATTAGGCCAGAATGACTTTAACCTTGCAGGGTTCAAGAGAAAGATCTTGCTGAATCATTTCAAAATCAAATTTGCTCCAAAGCATTTGGCTTTCCAAGTTCTTACTCCTTTATCTACCTGTAATCAATATGCCTTACACAGATAATGTCCTTTATTGTCACTTTTTTACTTGGACCAGTGTTGGCTGCCCTCCCTGTCTTCTACCTTATGGCCACCATTTGTTTGTACTGAAAAAAACAATAGCTTTTAACTTAACTATTCAGACTTGATAATAGATTTCATCAGCTTACATGCAAAGTCAGTGGTTGTATTGTCTAAGGTGTTTCTTCAGTACCTCCAACCCCTGTCCTTTGCTCTAGTTCTAGAAAAAACAGGGAAATGCCTAATTATACTTTCTCCCCACCCCCTCCCTTTTTCTCTGTGGTCAGGGTTTATTTTCATACCAAACCCTTTCCTTCCGGGCTGCCAGCGTCACTGGGTGAAACAGTGTCTTAAGCTATACCCCCAGAAACCCAATGTCTGCAACCTGGACCTGCATATGGCTCCTGAGAAGACCATTGACCTGTGGGGACAGAGCACGGAGCAGCTGAGGTGAGTCCACAATAACCTTTGGTGATGAAAACTTAATGGAGCCAGAAGGTCTCAGCTCTGAGAAGGTCTAAGAAAAACGATCAGGGAAGGGAAGCTGAAAAAGATTGTGTGCGTGCTGGCAGTATGCAGATGGTGTCAGACATGCCAAGTTAAAGATGGGTTTTTCATGGCTTGATGTGCTCTTTGTTAATTCTCTGCTTTCACACTCACAATGGGATTTTCTAGTATAAAGCCATCAATAAAATGTAAAATAGTGATCCTGGCTGATATTATGGTGCTTGGAAGCATGCTAACCTCAGCTACAAGTGGAACTGTGAGGTCCCTCTAGGCATCAGTTTTTCTGAGGCAAAGAGGATCCTTTCCAAACACCCTGCTCATGCTAGTTCTTCTTCCCCATCAGCTGTCGGACCTAGTATACTGTAATTGAAAGGCTGTTACCTCCACTTTTTTGAACTTCTCAAATCAGCTAGTTTCTGTGGTTTTACTTTCCAATGTATTTTTTTGTTTTGGTTTGGGTTGTTTTTTGGTTGGTTGGTTTTTTTTTTTTTTCATTCAATCTGAGATGGCTGTCCTGTTTACTCTGAAAGATTCCCACAGGTTCAGAGTTCTGTGACTGAAGCTGTTTTAAAGACTTTTTTTTTAATTGGTCACCTGTAAAAAACCATACAAGATAAATGCTGTTTACAGTACACAATCTTTTAGTTATTGGGTATTTATCATTACTATGCTGACTTCACTGCTCATTTTTTCATAATGATTGTTTCTTGTGATGGAGTGACCAGAGTTTCCTACAACTCTCATCTTCCACCTCAGTCTCTTAGTGAAATTGACATGCTGAGATTTTTCTTCAGAAATACTGTTAACACCTACAAGACGTGGAATAGCAAAAGCAACATTTGGACTTCTAAATATTTGCACCTAGGAGAGAAGTTATGCCCCCACTTGTGTTTTTCAGGCTCAGTCAGAATTAGTTACAGAAATTCAGACGCCTTTTTTGTGTTCCATCAATGATGAAAAATTGTTCTTTGAAAGTATTGTGCCCTACAGCTGAAAAAAGTGGGGTACTGTTCCAGCTTGACAGGCCTTTCCCAGCAGCACCTCCTGCACACACAGAGAATGATCAGAACAGGGGTTAATTTTCAGCTGAATCCACTTCAGTTGAAAACAGTGTTTGGAAGAGTGATGGCTGGCAGAAACACTGACAGGTTTATTAAGCACTTGCCTGAGTCTTCAGGTGAGCAAACTGCTGTATTTGTGCTTTTACCCAGGGGACAGCGGATCAAACTAGCCAACTTGTCTAGTATCTGGAATGAGAGCCTTTCAGGGAGGGGAGAAGCAAAATGCTTAACTAAAAAGAGGTTTACTTCCAAGACTGGACACAACTTTAATGTTTTTTAAAGCCATCACGAAGAAGCATAAGATGTGCTTGGGTCCTGGCTTATGTGCTCTTTTTGGGATGCAGGTATCGCAAGGTAGGGAGAGTCTATACAGTTCCTAGAAATGTATGCTATGCTCCTGTTGTGGTTTAACCCCAGCCAGCAGCTAAGCTCCACACAGCTGCTCGCTCACTTCCCCCCATGGGATGGGGGAGGGAATTGGAAGGGTAAAAGTGAGAAAACTCGTGGGTTGAGATAAACACAGATTAACATGTAAAGCAAAAGCCACACGCAAGCAAAGCAAAACAAGGAACATATTCACCATTTCCCATTGGCAGGCAGGTGTTCAGCCATCTCCAGGAAAGCAGGGCTCCATCATGTGTAACGGTTACTTGGGAAGACGCCATCACTCCGATCGTCCTCCCCTTCCTCCTCCTTCCCCCAGCTTTATATGCTGAGCATGACATCACATGGTCTGGGATATCCCTTTGGGCAGTTGGACACAGCCGGGACAGCTGACCCCCTTCCCAATTTCTTGTGCACCCCCAGCCTACTTGCTGGTGGGGTGGTGTGAGAAGCAGAAGAGGCCTTGGCTCTGTGTAAGCACTGCTCAGCAATAGCTAGAACATCTCTGCATTATCATCCCTATTTCCAGCACAAATCCAAAATACAGCCCCATAGTAGCTGCTGTGAAGAAAATTAACTCTATCCCAGCCAAAACCAGCAAAGGTCTCTTACAAAGTAAGACTTTGGGTATTTTCTTTAGTGCTGGGGACAATTAAAAGCATAAAAGGGGGTAGAGCATCCCTATGAGGGATTTATATATCCTTGTGTATAAGGAAAAGGCTGGGGGGATTTTATAGATGCAATCATTTACCAGTGGATACAGAAAAAAGGAAGCTTCAGACCAAAGCCCCCCTGCTGTTCAGTCTTGTTCTCTTTCTAACACAGTTATACCAGAATTTCTCTCTGCTTGCTTGTAGGAGCACCTGCTGCTACAGCTCTAGGAACTCATTATTTCCAGATACATAACACGCAGACTTTCCTCTCCTTAGCAATCACGTGTGAAATCGCATGCAAAATACTAAGTTCTGGGAATAAGGACCTACCGAGCATATTTGGGTTCCTGCTGTTGTGCAAACACTCTAGCACTGTAGAAAAAGAAGGGTGCTTTCAAAAGTCACATGCTAATTACGAACATTCACTTTGTTGATTTAAAGATGTAGAGGAATGAGTTGTGGGCTCTCCCTTTTCTAAATGCTGTGTTACCTGCTTGTAGGCTCCATAAATTGTTCCAAGCAGCAGCAGTTACAGTGTTGCTGCATTATGGTAAATGTGACAAAGATGGAAACTGGAAAGATTACTTTCTTTCAATAATCAGTGAGCTATGAAAAATTACTAAAGGTAAAGAAACTGGCCTTTTACTCCTGTTCCTGGTTTAGCTTAGGAACTATCAGCACGCTATAGGTGAAGGGCAGAAACAAGCTGTGTATCCAGGTACAAATGCGCATTAAATGCAGATGCTTGGCTGAGACTTGACCATGGCAGTACAAATATGAATCCTGTTCTGTAAAAGCGAGCATGTCTTACTGAACTAATGAGGCTATAAATGAGAGCAAACCATCTGGAGCTACTGTTTATCATGATGTTCTGAGTACATTTCCCTTTTCTTCCTTTCTTTACCATAACATGTGAATTAGCTTGAGAAAAGAAACTGAAATTGCTGGAATGGACTAGAAGATACATGTGTACCTTGCTTTTTATATTTGTCACTAACATGTTTCTATTGGATTTACTATAGTAATGCTCTTTGTAACGTTTTAAGGACTTTTCTGTAGACCATAGTAAAAGCCCATCTCTGAGGTCTCTTCCTGCCTTTACCACCTTCAAGTAAGAATGGTAAATTGGTGTGTGGCTTCAGACTGCTGAGTCCTTCTGCATCAGGCTTGTCACTTTAGAAAAGCAGTTTTTTGTTCTGCATAGCAGTCTGGATAGGAGACACCTGCAATCTGGACTTCTTGATATGACAAGAAGTGTATGGTCATAGCTAGAGCAGTCTTGCTTCTTACCGACCACTGAGTCAGTCCATCCTAAGGACTTTTGTAAAAGCACTGAGTGGTAGAACTAGCGGTCCTTTGCAACTTGATACACTTCACTGTCAGGGGAAGCATTTTCCTTTCTTGTCACTTTCCATTAAGTGCCTAGAATATTTTTTCCTTGTGTTTGTACCTTTTAGATCTTCACAGATTCTGTTCTTTCACTTCCAGGTGCTCAAATAGTACATGCTTAATTCTGACTTCTAAATCTGTACCAGCTCATTGTGTTGTCTCCATCTGATAACCCGTTATGTATCATGTTGAAAATACAAGCTTTCAAACTGATAGTAGTTGACAGTAGGCCCTACAGCTTGCACAAACTGCATGAACTGAATTTTCAGGGTCTTTGGAAGAGAAAAATAATGGCACTGAAAATTAGTTTAGAATTGATGGTTTTAATAGGCTGAGTGAATCTCATTACTGTATGCTGTGCTACCAGAAAACTCCTCAGAAATTAACATGTATCCTATTTCGTTCCATTTTGTCTTTGCAGAAGGAAAGGTTCCAGTAAATGGGAGCCCAGAAGCTTACTGGAGAAGCTGCGCTGGGTGACCCTTGGTTACCATTACAACTGGGATACTAAGGTATTGAAATTAAATTCTTCTCTATTTTTATTAGCTGTAAGGACTCAGAATGGCAGACAGAGGGCATCATGGAATAAAATGCTTATGATCCTACAAGACAGTCTTGAGGAAAGGCTGTAACAAACCATGCTTGTAAGAACATTTTAATCTGTATTAGTTTACTGTGAAGGATTTAACAGCAAAAAGTCCATTGCTGCACTCTCTCCTTTGAAAGGTAACATGGTAACATATACTCAGCTCTAGACCTGTGACTATTTGACGATAAGTGAGCATTTTTACCCTACCAAAAGGGACAGTCACAAAAGCATCATTAATTACTTAAGATGAGAATGATCTTGAGTGCTTGAAGACAGCTACTTTGGAGAAACTACTCTTTGGAGGGGTGAGTGAGAGCAGGAAGAGACTGCTGCTGATGTGACTTTGAACTTAAGAGTCTGAACCAGTATAGTACAGTCTCACCAACTAACACCTATTTTGAGCCTCCTGACCAAAATAAACGTTTTGATAAGACTGAGTCAGATGGAGGCTGAGAAAGGATGGCAGAGTGAATATGCAGTCTTATCAGTATATTGCAGATACTGAACCAAATCTGCTTGCAGCCTGTATTTACCAGGTCAGCCTGTTGGGTGGCCTTCATAAAAACTTGGTTTTTCCCTTCCAGTCCTCTCAGAATCACTCATGGGAGAGAGAAAAAGTAGGTTTGCAATTGATTCCTGTTTGGTTTATTCTTCAAAGAAGGAATCAAGATACTTGTTTCAGAGCTCTGTTGAGATACAGAACTGTCTTTCCATTGGCAGCTTTAGGTAATGACCAAGTAGATCCTCAGGATGTTGGTACTAACCTTAGGTACTAATCCTACTGACTTCATTTGCCATCCAGATATAATGCTTAACGCCACGATTAATTGAATCTCTGGCAGTCTCAGCATAGGCCCCGAATTAAATAAGAGGTAAACCTGCTGTGGTTCTGCCTATGTTGTAGTCATTTTCCAGGCAAATATGATGTCCTTCTCCATGACTATCAGCAAAACTGAGTTCTCCTTCAATGTTTGTTTCCAATTGTATTTGCTGCTCTGATGTTCTGGGTGTGGTTTGTGTTTTTTTTCTACTCTCCTTCCTCCAGAAGTACTCAGCAAATCACCACACTCCTTTCCCCTCAGACCTTGCTTTCCTGTCAGAACAAGTGGCTGCAGCCTGTGGGTTCCGGGGTTTCCAAGCCCAAGCAGGGATCTTGAACTACTATCATTTTGACTCTTCACTGGGAATTCATGTGGATGAGTCTGAACTAGACCATTCTAGGCCCCTCTTATCATTCAGGTGAGTCAAGGAAAGTGCTTGGGTGTTGTGGAAGGATTGGTGGCTTTTTTTTTTTTCTATGGTTGTGTATGGGTATAGGAATTCAGTATGACATAGTTTGCTAATTGGGTGTATAATCTTTGTTCTCTGAAGATTTCAATAGTAGGAATCTGTAGCTCAAGGGCATAGGTTTTTCTTTGAAGACTGCTTGAATAGCATGGATGTGGTGCCTGGACTGGAAGAGCTTTTTGCATGGAGCACAGTTCTGTTCTAAAACAGCAGAGTGGCAGCTGGGTACTAGCAGGCAGGGATGAAATACCTCAGCAGAGCTTCAAACCTGGCAGGGCAACTGCTCACACTTTGCTTACCTTGAACCAGGCCTCTTGGTCTGTTTTCTGTGTTCTCATTGTAAAGTTGTTACTAGGAGTCCATCTGGTTTTCTTGTTTGGGTTTGCTGAGTTTTTTATAAAGGGATTTAGCTGCTAATATTTGCTTACTGTATATATAATTGTCCTCTAACTGAATTTGTTTTCTCCCTCCATCCTCATACCACCTCTAGTTTTGGGCAATCCTCAATATTTTTGCTTGGGGGCCTGAAGCGGGAGGAGGCCCCAACAGCAATGTTCATGCATAGTGGAGATATCATGGTGATGTCTGGCTTCAGCCGTCTGCTGTACCATGCTGTCCCCCGCGTCCTCCCCAACCCTGAAGGGACAGCTCTGCCTTCATGCCTGGACCAGGCACTTCCTTCAGACCTTCCTGTTGGCTCGGTCATTGAGCTCAGCTCTGATGAGGATTGGCAGGTGTGTGCCAAGTACTTGCAGTCTTCCCGCATTAATATGACTATTCGACAGGTGTTGGCTGAGGGTCAGAAATTTCCAGAGGAATCTGGGACAAACGGAAAGGGCCAAGCAGCCTCTGAAGACAGTCACCATCAGGAGAACAGCAGGGCCAAGAGACATAAACCAAATCCAGACAGCTGAGACCAGGAGATCATGCTGACGTGGACTGGACAGGCAACCTCCGTATGGAATTGGGAACTAATGTAATCATACTAGAAGTCACTTGTCTGTATTGGGATTAATAAACTTCTGCAGAATAAACGTAGTCCTCCTTGCTGTAAGAAATAAGTGGGGAGAAGAGAATTTAAAAGGAAAAGAAGGGTAAGTTCAGGACTGGGACTCAGGAGATGAACTTTGCCATTTTGTTGCAGACATTTACTGTACTTGGTTCCCTTTAAAATACCTGTATGTCAGAATTTTAAGCTTGGTTCAGTGATGCTCATGAAGTATTTTGAAATCATTGGGCAGAAAGTGCTAGCAAAAGATACATAATTGCTATGTGTTAAAGAATCCTATTGGGTTTGTGAAGCTCAGATCAAGTACACTAACAAGTATGAAAGAGAATAGGTTGCTATGGGTGTGGGACCTACCTGCAGCCTTTCCAAGAGAATTGCCTCTACAGCCCCAGTGGGTTCAGTGATCAGAAACTAGCACCTCCCTCAAGCAACACCTGCTGTGGGCTTGCTGTAGTCCTGTGCTCTCCTTTTGCCTGCTTGCACCCCCTCAGCTGCAGCAGAAACTGCTCTTAGGAGTGGAACTGGACTTTCTTTGCATACCTCAGATTTTAGAGAGAAACAATGGGGGGAAATATCTACTTAGAATATCTAGTAGCTCCCAGCTGGATCTCCTCCCAACAGTAAGTATGTGACAGACCTACATTCCCATTCTTTCAAAACTGCCCCCTCTTAAGTGCCTGCAGATTATGGTCCTCCAGTCCCGAGCTAGCATCTTTAAGGAACAGAATGACTTACAAGTAGAAGCAAAGAAGTTGTATATTAAGTACCTAAAAAAAATTAATCGGTGACTATCTCTGCAACCCAAAGATAAATGTATCGAAACAAAGAAAAGCACTAGCTTTTGTGTCAGTTCTCTTTAAGACTCGGACCTTCCTATCTGCTTTTTAATGCAGTTTTAATTGTTGGAGTGGAATGCACTATCCCTGGGGTATTTTGTTGCACTTTCCCAATGAATAAACTTACTCAGTTTTTAAATTAAAGATCTCTATCAGTGTTGGGCTGGCTTTTTTCTTCCTTTCTTTTTCTCCCTGTTAGTTATTTCAGTGTATAGTTAATGCTGCCGCATCCCTTGTGCTGTTCCCTCCAGGCTTCTTTTGGATCTAATGCGTCTGCCATCTGCCAGCTCCGGTGGAGGAGCCCTGTATATGCCTGCAGGGCTACTTTGCTTACCAGCAGTTCAGGGTTTGTTGGGCAGTTTCAGAGAGGTGCTGCCTGCAGTATGAAAGTCCAATTTAATATGTATGTGTCAGCTTCTCCTCATGGGGAAGGTGTGTCTGGTCTGCTTATTTCATAGCAGGTGAATGTGTGTATGTGTGCAATTAATTGCTTACACAATACTGCAAAGAGCTCCAGTAATTTAATGTCTAAAATAATCGGATGTGGGTTTTAGTATCTTATTCTATGCCAGCAATGTGTCCTTTCTGTATCCTAGGCTTGGGGTATTTACAGCTGAGCCCTAGGAGAGTGAATACTGTTATGCAGGGAGGTTACAACATGACCAGAATGGAAAGTTGACTGATTAAGTCTCAGAAGACAGCAAAGCTCCCTTAGTGCCACCTGAAGGTGGGGAAGGGGAGAGGAATATTTGTTTTCTTGACAGTGAGAAGGCAGACTCTCTGTTCTTCACTCTTGAGAGGGAGGCAAAATCTGCCAACTCCCTTGGCACCAAAGACGAGAGAAGTCAGAGTCATGGAACTAGATGGTCATGAACTGGAGCTGGTTTCTTCATGTCACAAGCTGAGGTTTAAGTTCATGGTTCTCATTTCTTATGTCTTCAGTTTCCTACAACTATATAACAATTGACAAGCAATCATTTATTCCAGGATTCAATTGTTCCTGTGATTCAAGGACAATAAACCCTACTGTTTATCCTTTGCAATTTGAAATTGTAGTAAATGCTGCAAACTACTGATAGCAATTGGTCATGGGAAGGATCCAGTCCACTGAAGCCTTATGTTTAGATGTGACGAAGTTGTGAAGTTGCTGAGTTACTGACTTGCAGTCAAGCTTGTTACCTAATGCCATTGTGAGTGACGGACAGCCCTGATCTAATTCTGTATCAGACACCCAGAAAATTAAAAGTCCATGACCCACAAATGGGTGTATGGGAAATGACCCAGGGAAAAAAGTCATCCATGTACAAAGAGAAACAACTATAAGAAGGAAGAATTTCCCAAACTGTCAGCCTAGAAGAAGCATTGGTTCTGTGACCACAGAAGAGTGGAAAACAAATGAGCAAATCACAGGACTTCTGTGGGCTCTGCAAGCTGTGCTTCCAGAACATGAATTCAACAAGGCAGCAACAGCCGTGGGAAGAAAGCGGGGAATAGGGCTGCATCCGGCGATGTGCTAGTTTTCCTTCTAGGACCAAATGATTGGGAACCATTGGCCTCTCTACACAGCTCTCAAGCTGTGACACTGCACCTCATTTGTTTAGGTTTCTGATGATCCAACAGGATTTTTCAGAGCACTGATCAAATTTTTTGTATCTATAGGTATCACAAATACTTGCTTGTGTTCATATAGGTGCACGCTGAGATAATCTCTGTAGCTTTTAATTCCTCTAAATGAGTAGTGCCCAAGGGCCACAAGTGTAAAACTGCATCGGTGGTATAGGCCGCAGTCTTGTAGGATGCCCTGCTGTGCACAGCTGAGGGGAGGGAAAAAAGAGGTAATCTGGACGAATTCTGCAAGAAAATTAATATAATGAGTTGATTACAAGAAGATAATTGTGTTTAATTCAAGGCCACCTGGTAATGAAGCATGTTGTTTACCACATGTACTCTGTTCATTATGTGATCTATAGATAAAGCTAACTGTCCAACAGAGTTTAAACGATTACTGCTTTTTTTGTAATCAAGAGGAAAGGGAAAATAAAATCTCCAGTTAAATCAGAATCAAAGCACAATGGGATGAATACTGAAAGCAGAAGAGGAAACTGTCTGTACAAACTTATTTTTGGTCCTGAGAGTACTGTGCTGAAGAAGTTCAGTGTTACAAACTGGACTGCTGACTAGCACCCAAGAGAGATTTACCGCATGCCCTCTGCATGCCAACCAGGCACTAACTTACAGGCAAAGCAGTCCCTAGAGCTGTGCCTGCCCCTGGAATGATTCTCATTGTAGGTATTTTTACTTTTTGAGAGCCTGTTGACACTTTTTCCTCACTGTTCTACATCAGATATTTCTACAGATAGTAGTAAGGTACACCTAAGCTCCTCTACTTATGCTATGTGCTCTGCTGAGCTAGTACATAGTGAGAAGCTAGTAGCTATGGAAGAAGCTAAGTAGGTAGGGATTACTGTGCTGCTATCTGGGTATCTCACTGCCATGGCTACAGGTCCAGGTTGAAGCCATCTTGCAGAGTGCAGACAAGAACTTGGATCTGTCTTCATCTATTCACATAAGTCATTCTCATTCTCTGCATCACACCTGAAGCAGGATAGATGTAACACGTAAAAGAGACTTGTCAGTGACAAGACTGTCTTCCACTTAATTGGGATGCAAAATTAACTGAGCTATAATCCAGTGTGCTCTAAGCATACTTTAGTTCTGATGAAATCATAAAACTTGCCTGGGTCTGAAAGCATTACCTCAGAAAGTTAACAGAAGTACATGGACTGCAGAAATTAATGATCCAGAAAAATAAGTTGCTGGAGGCCTCAAAAGACCTATATATAAAGGGCCTTTTTTTGGATAATGTCTATGCAAGAAGAGACTTTGAGAGAAAACCAGTGACAGTCATCCACAGTCTGCAGATGCTTCTGTAAATCATAATAACCAAAGCTGGTTGAAAACAATCTGTAGCATAAAGCTATAGATCTGGTACAAGAGGCACAAGATGTGGCTGACAAGTTTAGGACAGTACAACATAAGTTCCGCTATTTATATTTAGCAAATGATAATTACAAATACCTTAATAAAACCATTTTTCTATATGAAGACTTGAACACTGACTAAGAATATGTTTACATGTGCTCTGGTAAAGCTGAGATGAGATAAAAGTTGCTGCTGTGCAGATTACAGCTTAGCTCATACAAGCTGTTTCCTTGCATCATCTTATGATATCTGTAGTCAAAGGACCACAGAAGTGGTGGTCGAAGGGACCTCTGGAGGTGTCTAGTCCAAACTCCCCCTAGGAATAGTGCTGTTGCCAATGGGCTACCTGCATGAGACTTAGAAACCTTCCATGATGGAGACTGCTATTTTTTTCAGTAACCTCTGCCAGTGCTGCCCTACTCAGAAGAAATTCTGCCTATGTCCTGCGTGAGTTTCCCAAAATACCACTTGTAACCATTCTCTATACCTTTTCTTATCATCTGTTACTACCAAGAGTTTGGCTCCACTGTCTTTCTAACTCTTCTTCAAATAGCTGAAGTCTACAGTTAGACCTGCCCCCAACCCCTCTTAGTCTCCTCTGTGTCACATGAAAGGACCCCAGGACCCACAAGCACTTCCCCATAGATGGTGTGCCTTGGGCCCCTGACTTTCCTTGCTAGGCTTCTTCAGCATCTTTTCCTATTTCAGGTGGTACACTGTTCTCTCTGCGAGTGCTGGTTTCTGTTACAAACAGGATGCCAACAACAAATGGACTACTGAATCCTAGTTCCTAAACCTGCTAGATCCACCAGATCCACTTAAATGCACTGGATCTTAGCTGGGGGGGGGGGGTTTACAGTGTTTTGTAAATAAATAATTTTTTCCTTGCATCTACATCACAATAAAACAAAAACAGTAGTTTTGTGAAGTGCAGAATTAATGTACCATGGTTCCGTATAGATTTATGTTCCTGAAAAATTGTGAGCTCTCACTGAAGCTTTTTTTCCAGCTGAGCATTCATAAGTGATTTTTCCCATGTGATCCCTCCAGTGTTTAAGACATGTATGGCACACCCTTTTCCTGAATCAGAGTCCCTCTCCTCTAACTGGCTACATACTAAACCTGCAGGAACTTAATTAGCTGTGAATTTTATGACATCTATCAAATCTAATTGAAATAGACCAACAGGTTTCAAAGTTACTGGACAGGAGTGTGAAAACACACAGAGTTTAACACATGTACAAACCAGGAGAACATAAGCCTTATTCCGTCAGGAAGCCAAGCTCAAAAGCCTACTTTTAGGCTCTCAATGCAGACTTGTCTGGATTTTTATAGTAGGTCCTGCTCTGAGGGGTTTTGCTCTTGGGGTCCCAGTCAAGAGAGGAACAATCTGGAATATCGGAGTAATTTTAGCCCAGTGAGCATCATCCCCATCCAGTTCCTGCTATTTTAAGTGTATGACCACTCTTAGAGGGAGCTGACTATGCACAGAGACTCTGAACAGGTTAATCAGCTAAATGCTTATCTCTCCAAGATGGTAAATAAGTGGCTGGAGTACAGCAGTGGGCCAGATCTGATTTTGATTTGCAGCTGGGGCTTGGATTCAGATAGGCATCACGGAAGGTATCTACCGCTTCTACTGCACTGGGGTAAAAGGAGGGAGGGGATAAGGTCTGGAAAAGCTTGCAGTAGCTTTCCCTCTCTGCAAAACAGAGAAGATGTTTATTGCTCTGGACAGTGAAAGTTTTAACCTTTTGAAGACATCTTCCATCTTGTTTTTCCCAAGTCAGTAGGGACTATTCTGTCTCTGACCTTTTCCTATCATGCTGTTGAATGTCCTCTTCCACAAAATCCCCATGCATACTGGACTCTTCCCTGAGCTTCTCTGTCTAGCCTTTCCCTTTTTGTGTCTGTAATCTCCCATTTTAGCACTGAGGTTGTGCCCTCCTTCATCATCACTCAACGCTTAGTTCCTTAACTCACGTGCCCAGTGCTGCTGGCTGGGCTGAAGGAGGCCACTTGCCCACAACATGACTTTTCTAATCTGTTTCATGATCTCAAAGCTCTTCCAAAAGGTAGGCCAGGACCATTACCTCCTGGAAGGTCAGGAGCATGGCCAATGTATACCAAAATGTGAGGAAACTGAAACAGAAGTAAGGTGAGGTGGCACACACACTTACATGTAGATGTGGCTCTTAGGGCCATGGTTTAGTGGTGGACCTGGCAGTGCTACATTTATGGTTGACTCAATGATCTCAAAGGTCTTTTTCAACCTAAATGATTCTATGAGGTACAATGAAACATTCTCCAAATATTCTTGTTGAAACTATGTATAGAGAGTAAAAAGTGAGTCAGCCTAGAAGACATACTGCCTCTTTCTTCTCTGATGTTGGGAAGTCAGCACTTTACATTAGCTTTTAGCTTCCTTCTAGGTGAATTTAAAACTCATTCTGTATTTACTGAGGAAAGCCAGAAGAATCAATAAAGGCCTTGGCTTTCTAGAGGTGATCATCTCACCAATCATTTCTGTCTCTGTTCTGCGCTAAGGGCTTAGATAAGAAGGTTTTGGGTTTGTTTTCTTTCTCCTTAATGGATAGGTTTCTTAATTAGGATGGGGGAAAAATGACTGCTATTTTGCTGTGGCAAATTAAAACCAAAATGAGGTAGCAAAGAGCAGGGTCTGGCGGGGAGGGGGACAATCAGAGACAGCTATTGATTTTGAAATGATGGAGGAGCCAAAAGAGAGCACAGAGCTTGGAAAGGACACTCATCTTTCAAAGCACTGTTCTTGCTTAAAAATAATCAGTCCAGGCAGAGGTGTTGGCTGTTGCTGAAGCTTCAGAGTTAGCTTTGTTTTCAGACAGAATTTGGAAAGACTTGCTGGTTCATAAGGGGATGGCTTCTTACACAAATCTTGAGATTGTGGAGCTAGAAATCATCAGATGGAGCTGAACAAAAGTAAACCTGAGTGGAGCATCAAGAAATTCTTAGCAGTAGCAGTAACAAAAAAAAGTTTGGAAATAGTTTCTTCCAAGAATGAAGAAAAGGTGTCACTGCTCACAGCCAAGGCAGGCAGAGGAAAGGGAACAAACATACCTTGAATGTGGGACAAACACCAAGATCTAACAACCTTCTCACTTCCAGTTGTTGCATAGCATGTCCCACCTTTTCTAGACCAGAGAGAATTGATCTGGCATGGTTTTACCTTGTCCCAGTGGCTGATATTAAGCTTAGGTACAGCTTTCTGCTACTCATCAGCACACTTTCATATACACTGGCCTTTTCTCCCTTGGCTTTTCAGACAGCGTTCCTCTAAGATTAAAGTCAGATGTTAGTCTGACCTTTTGTCAAATATAGCCAGCACTGGAAAGACTGTCAGAGAACATCACTAATCTTGTAATAACTGGTTTGACTTTGTTGGCTTGTTCTCATTGCTGTGATGAAACCTGATCATAGAAGTGGTGACTGTCAGGTGTCTATGACAGGGCATCAGGAAGATTTTAGCCACACTACTGCAAATAATCTGCAGCCATTCTAAACCCAGCTGAATGCTGCATGCAAATAAGCCCTTTCTCAGCCCAGACAGCTGAAAACATGCTACAGGTCCTTTTAAAGCAAGGGTTTTGTTCCAGCATGTAGGAGACCTGTCTTCTATTCTTTACACAGACATTGCTCCATCAAATCCTCATCACAACACTGGTGACAAAGTGGCATCTCTTTTGCTCCCCATAGGAGTGGCAGTTTGTAGGTGGTAGCACGTCCTTGTCCACTACCCATTTTTTCCCCTCCTTCCTTTTGCCTCCAAGCAGTGCTAGAACAAGTGGAACAAAAATCTGTCCTTTCCCTGTCACCTCCTCCATCTTTGTAGCTCAGATGGTGCCATGTCACCTGTTCTCTGCCCGAATCCCAACTGTAGGCAACACCCGTAACTAGCTGGCAGAATGAACTCTTCATCCCCTCCTAACACCCTGTTCTCACTTGTCAACAGCAGGAGCATACCTCTCCAACTGTTTCTGCAGCTGCTCCTGCCATTGACAGCTGCTGCTGGATGTCAAACATGAGTGTAGGGATATGAATGACCTCCTCCAAGCCCTTCCTGACCCAGTGCTGTGATTGTACTCCAAGAGAGTTCTGAGTTTGGCACACTGTTTTGATACTTCAGCATTTACTTGGGCCAAAAGTGGAACCAGTCTGCAGACATCTGGCTTGCACAGGGGGTTACGCAGCAAACCAAGTCTTAAATAGTCTTATTACTACCCTCGTCTAATCCACTAGCACTTCTTTCCTTCTTCTAGGACAAAATGATAAGGGAGAAATTAAAGGAAAGAAGGATCCCAGGTGAGCAAGCATAAAGATGAAGATATGGCATGCTCTTTCTGATCCCTGTGGCCTACCCATCCCTCCCCCGTAGCTGCAAGCAACACTGCACACACACTGTTCTGGAACAGCAGAGGTTGCTCAATGCTGAAGGCTGCAACCCCTGGCTCCACAGATCTTTAATAATTCCTTTCCCTGGAATTCACACTAGAAATGCTGATTTCTCAGGTGACATGGAACCTACGGAGAAACCATGGGTACCATATGGAGAGTATGTGTGCAAGTACTCAATGTTTGATTCACTGACTATTATTTTCGGCAGCAGAAAATTGGGAGAGAGAGAAACATTAGTCACATACTTGCTTAATTGAGATCTAATAGCCAAGGTCAGTGCTCAGCCAAGAATAAATAGCAGAAGCCTCCCGTGATGTATTTTTGTGATGAGATGTTCATAGCACACAGACCGATCTATTATCGGTTTTCACTATGAAAAATTTAACTATCTCCTGGAATATGCTCAAATCTATTTTGCATCATTTTCTTGCTTTTCATTTAAAAATATCTTTCCAATGAGACCTCATGACCATGCAAATTAGCAAATCTCTGCTGTGTGGAGAGATTGCTTCACCTCCACTGAAGTGCAGCTATTTGTTCTTTTGCCAGCCTTCTGCAAGATGACAATACCTGTTTGTCAGTGTCTAGCATGCTTTTCTGTGCTTTAAACAAAAACCCTTAAAGGGAAGAGATGAGTTCTCAAGGGAAGATGCTGCAATGGGCACGTATCCATGAGGAGGAGCATCGGACCTTTGCCTCAAGCTGTGTTCAGCATATCTGCAATGCTCCAGTGCAGCAGAACATGATGAACTACCTGCTGGTCTACAGCACCTCTCTGGTCTCCTGTGGCACTTCAGCCTACAGGACCAGTGTGACCATCTATTTGGTTTGTTCTTTCTAGCTTTTGCATATGGGTCCATGCAGGATGCATTAGTGTTCCTCCCTACACCAAGCATTTCTGGCCCCAAAGCCTTTCCTCTTCCAAGTTTTCTTCACAGACCACAAAGCAACAATCTCCTCAAACTGTTAACTGAGAGCACAGGAGAGACAGGATTTATACAGCCTCACAGATCACTGAGCACTAAACCTAGGAGTTGATGAAAGAAATCAGGTCTCTGAAGATGAAAGTAATAAGGTCTCTGAGAAACACGCCTTAGCTCCTGTGGTACCTGAGAGATGCAGCTGTACTTTCTTTGCCAGGGGCTACAGCACAGGACATGATCTGATCCAACTGAGTAAGAACAGAAAACATACTCCCTGTGGGCACTAACAGCAAGCATTAGGTGCAGGAAGGCTTTATGTTCTTTCTGGTGAACATTTGCCTTCTGTCTGTCCTTGGAGACTTGCAGTAACTATCACTGGTGAGCTCCAAGCTCCTGGTGGTGCCAGGGCTGAAGCTGTACCCTGCGATGCTCCCTAGAGCACCTCTCTTGCAGCATGGGTGCAAAATCCTCCAACAGAAAGCTTTGCACATGCACAGTAGGTGCCTAAGAACTGGCAGCTGGCTCAGACTTCACGGCTCCTGAGGACGCTGTGTGGACATACAGTGCAAGAAGCATAATGTATCACAGTAATTCAAACCACAGCCCTTTGCACTGCAGGAGCCACCAGTATAGGAGGTACCCAGACAGCGACCCCCTCCTGCTGAAAGACAGAGTGTGTGGAAACCACCCCCATATCCCAGTGCCTACTGCTCTCCCAGTCTGGAGAGAGGGCAGCATGGTCCTCACCCATTCGCAAAAGAGGGAGAGTGAGTTTGGGGCTTTTAGAACAACACATAAACATTATTGCCTGGGAGCCTGGCATCTGGCAGGGAGAGGAGAGTGCGGTCGCCATGGTAATTCTTTGCCTCATTTAACTGCAAAGTAACCTCTTGTGTTGCTACATGCAGCCATTCTCGTCACATCTGCCCCATGCACAGCACTGGCAGCATGCTGCCCGTGTGTCCAGTGCACAGCAAACCCCTGCCCACAGCCCCCCCACCCCCCACATCCCCTGCTGTGCAACACCCTCTCCCATGTATATGACACACAACATATATGTGATGAGCAATACACATTCTCTCAGCTCTCTCCCACTCATATCACCTATGCCTCTAGATAATCAGCCAGGCTTACAGCCCCTGCTCCTACAACTATAGGTCCCTCTGCTGCACAGGCATAAGATGCTTCAGAAGCACAAGATCAACACATGCTCAGCCAGCCACCAAAAAACGCACCCACCCTGTCTCCCCCAGCCTTGCCACACCACCTGCCTACGGCTCTTGTACAGTTTATTCTTGGATGCATTTTGTTCTAATGCTGTGGCATGAACAAGGAATAAATTCAGCTCTGTCTCATTCATTTCTCTCTGTTTCTGCCTCTGAGGAAAAAATGTCCCTGAGAAGCAGATCTCTAAGGAGAAAACTGTGTGCCTCTCTGCAGTGCCAACTCATGGGAGGCTGGTGGTCAGGTCATTTCGTGCTCCTGACTGGGCCTTGCTGCTCACATTTCTTGCAGGTAACTATGGGAAATAAATCTCAATTCCATTTCTCCTCAAAGCACCCTGTGGGTCCCTGCAAAGGGGCTCAGTTCCCTGCTGATAGTCCAGAACAGCAGTGACTGATTTTATAGCACAGCAGGAGCATGGTAGATAGAAGCCATGAGCCAAGTCCCTCACTTCTCTGCTACACAGCAGCCAGGTATCACCCCATACCTAAAGATGAAACTTGGCTCCCACTTACACCACCAGACACAGCTGGGGGACCTCTCCCAAGCTACCAGTGTCACATCAGGTTCCCTCAGCTCTTCCAGAAGGTGCTGGTGTGATTAGAGCTCGGGCAGTGTTGCTAGGGTGGCAAGTAGAAACTCCTCAGCCATACATAACAGCTCCAGCTAACAGGACCCACAGGAGCCAGCAGGCAGAGGTGGAGCCTCAAGTTCCCATATTGCGTGGTGCAAGCGTCCTTTTCTGCCTTGTGCTGTTGTGAGTTTTAACAAGCATGTAGCAAAGGCAGACAGTCAGGGATGGCCCATATTGTGAGGGTGACAGTCACCTGAGTCTGATGGGGTTGCTAACAACCAAGTCCTGCTTGTTACTGCCATATAGCTTGCATGCTCTATATGTATGGCCTACAAAATGCTCTGAGAAGTGCTTCAGTCAAAATGTCTCCTTTAGAGAGCCGGCAGAGATGCCTGCCCATATCATTTTGGGCCCATCTTCCTTTTTATAAACCTTTCAAGCTCACCTTGCTGACTTCAGCTCTCTTTCTCTTGAGGTCCCCTGCCCCTCCTAAAAGCACCTCAGCATCACCATCCTCAACCTTAATGCCCTAATCTGAGTATGACCCAGCTAATACAACCAGTTATCTGATGTACACATGTGAGGATACGACTGGAATGAGATTTCCCCACCTAGCTGCCCAGTTCTTCGACAAGGCAGCCCCAGGATGAGGGTTGCACATCTCATTCTCTGCATCTCCAGGAAGTGACAGGCACCTGCACATGGTGACTCCCCTTCCTATCCCTGCTTCCTTCTCTCCCCATCCCCATCATCGCTACCTGCGCACCTGGCTGTGGCTGAGCTCAGCTGCCTCCGGAGGCACAGGCCCTACTTTTAGCCCTGCACAGGACGTGGGACCCAGGCAGAGTCCATGCTGCTTTGCGGAGCCCACAACCAACCCAGCTTGGGTTGTTCCAGCCTGGAGAAAAATACCTAATGCCTGAGTACACACTTCCCTCTTATGGCCATGCCCGATACAGCAGCCATTCAGGCCTACAGCATCTGCACTGGAGATGTGATTTTCCTGTGAATATTGACATTTCCCATAGTTGCCTCTTACACTTGTTGGGCACAGATGTCTCTCCCCTGCACTTGGGGGGCAAGCACAGAGCCAGCCTTGCCGCCCTGTTTGGCTGATGGTGATCAACACACACAGCGTGAGCAGTGTGAGCAGGAAAGACAACTCAAGTGCTCAGTACGTGTCCTGCCTGCAGTATCACACTGTCTCTCTGATGGAAGCCCAAGTATCCATACCGGGTCCTGCGGCAGATTTCCCCTATGGTAGGGCACATCCTCTAATATCTTTCCTTTCCTCAAGTTAGGCTTTTACTTACTTTGATGGGAAAGTTTTTAACTACCTAGTTATGGGTAGTTAAGGATTCTGCTCAATTTCTCCCTCACCCCATTGCACTGTACCACAATGCCTCTCTCTCTTCTATCCAAATAATAATATTCTTGCCAAAAAAAGAGGCAGCAGCCTTCTGTTTTCTTGTACTGATCTTTTTCTCTGGACTGAGCTTCATATACCAGATTTGTAATTCAAGAGCAATTCGCAGTATAGAAGGAGTCGTTTCCCCTTACATCTAACCTATGGCCACCTTTCTCCAGCTACCAAGTCAGTTCAGCTCACTGACCTGAAGAAAAACTAGCCAATTTTCCATGGGATAATTTTCTGTTGGATCAGTGAGTTGAACTGACTCACTTTGCAGGTAGAAAGCTATGCATTAAAAAAAAAAAAGCTTCTTTAGCCATGTCTTTTGTCAACTTGTCTATCTCTCCTCATCCAGCTTTTCCAAAGAAGAGAGGCAGGAGAATGAGAACCTGTAAAACTGTGCTTGATACCTGAAAGGGGACAAACTGCTCCTTCTTTCCTTCTCCAAGCTAAGGTTTGGTCACTGCTCAGGTGCTAGAGTACTGTCCTCACCGTCTCTCTTCTTCTCTGCAGTACGCTGTCTTCTCATGTGTCACCTTTGTAATAGCATCAGTAAGAGATGAAACAAAAACTATTAATAAAGACACATTTTCAAGAAAACACTGTCTGTAGTTCTGTTCTTCATACAGGACCAGGTGAATGAGGAGGAACCTGTCCAGTCTCCTGCAGTACCAACAATGCTATCAGAAGCAGCAGAAACCGTTGTTGTCCTCCTTGAAGTTAGCTGTAGCAGCCTGATTGTGCTCTTCTGGGCTCAGTGCCCTTTACCAGAGCTTCTCAGAGCGCTCTGCAGCTGTTGGTAAAGTGAGACTACATCTGCTCTGACCCCGTTCGCCAGGGTACTGATGGGAGGAGGTTTTAGGGTCACTTCCATAGTGACAAAAGTCATAGGCCCAGATCCTCAGAAGTATTTAAGCACCTAAAAAGAAGTTAGGAATTAAAATACCGTGGGGCTCTGGGTCCTAATGAGGATGCAGTTATATTGGTATTCAATGTTTTTGCTGATATAGCTGATAGCGCTTGGAAAAGTTCTGCTCAAAAAAGAGCCCTATTCTGCTGACATAAGCTGCCTGCACACAAGGAGGGCTTCACTGGTACAACTCTGCTGCTACAGCGATATCACATGCATTTACATGTAAATTAGGGCTTTGTTTATACCGCACAGATGCAGCCTTTCACTTCATTCTGGATGGGGAGGGGAGAGGGAGGGTAATGGTCTCACTACTCTCACTCTATGGACTAAGAAAGCAAGGCACAAACAAAATGAACTCATTGACTCAATATCACCCAACAAGTGGGTCAGAAAAGCCAGAGGCCCTGGTCATAGGTTACAGCCACAGGACTTTCTTCACTGCTAGAGACAGGGAGACAAATAAGCGAGTCATTAAATAGGACTCCCATCATGTCAACTACGCCATGTCAAATCCCTGATGTGTTGGGAGACAGAGGGGCTCGTAATGAATGCACTAGGGAGCCCTGAACCTATGGGACTGAGGCCTGTTTAGACACAGAAAGCACCGTCAGAACGTAACTGAACCTGAGACCTAAAGAAAGTTTCTACTATGCTGCTTCGCCACTCACCAACCAGAGCAGCAATAGGCATGAGTGACAATGAATGTCTGTGGAGGATGGACATGAAAGCTGAAGCAGTATGGATGATTAACAACACATCACAGGAACCAAATACAAGATCAGAAGCTGCTGAGATTACCTTGATTCCAACCACTGCTGCGCATTATGCACCTCCATTCTGCCAATACTCCTGTATCTTGACCACAGACTCTGACAGGCCATATTTCCATTTACAAAAGCCAACATAAGTCAAGAATGATAAAATAACTGATCCTATCTCAGCCATTCATTCCCAAACCTGCCTCTCCTGCAGTACTAAACCACATATCTGACACAAATACAAGGTGAATTGCATGGTAGGACCAAACTCATCATTTTTGCTAGGAAAGTTTTAATCCATATCAGCTTCCCTCAGTAGCAAGTACCAGGGTTCCTGGAGCTATAGCCTTTGCTGGTCTCACAGTGCCAGTAAGTGACCTGAGAAGACACATTACCACACAGTTCCACTGTGATGACATAAATGAAGATCCAAAACTCAGACTCCAGAAAAAGCAGGTGTTCTCATGGGTTGGGTAAAACATAGTGAAAGTGGGTGGATGTTACTGCTGGCCTTAAGTTAGCTATAAGATACAGTCTAGCTCCATTGCAGAGAAACAGCAATGTCCATTTCAAAACATTGCACAGGTCACTGCCCAAAGGAGAGGCAAACACCCAGAAGTTTGAACTGGGGGGGGGGGGGGGGGGGGGGGGGTGTCAGAATTACACACAACAGGGACAGACAGGGACATGACTTTCTGAGTACTGTTTTGCACAGGAGTCTTGGGGACAGGGGACATAAGGAAAAGCAGATAAAGCATAGTGAAGAAGGCTCCAAACAAAGCCAGGACCATGTTGGTAGTCAGCCCTGACTGAAACCTAGAGAAAAACATCGCTTCTGTACTGGCTGAAAGAAGGCTGGAGACATGAGCAAGGAAATAGTGGATTCCCTCCTGTGCCCTCTTCTGCTGGCCTACACGTATCATCCCACCCCCTCTTGCATCTCTCTTTTCTTGTGGCTCACCAGACCCATATTAATACCCATCTTTCAGTCCCTGGTATATCCTCTCAAGCCTCTTGCATCTCCGATCACAAACCTCCCATCGTGACACCTTTCTCATTTCACCACAAAAACGTTCCTCCATGCAAACACACTGAACATCAATCAGTTAATTATGTTTACAAATTCTAGTCCAAATCAGAGCCCAGAGGTAGGTTCAGCCAAGGCTCCATTGCAAAAGAGAAGGGAAAATTTCTGAACAGAGTGGGTTTAGTATTGTATAGCTTTAGAGGTTATTTCCAGAATAATATTATTCTCTTGAGACAGTGAAACAGAAGCTGTGATGAACCCAGAACTGTAGCATTCACAGCAGAAAATGTTAAGGACAGGGAAGGTCTCTCCATCAGGAGAAACACAATTCTCAGTTTAGCTAAATTTAAACCAACCAACTCCATTCTTTAGAAAGATGTACCTGCCTCCCCTTGCCTTCACCAGAAGGAAGCAATCTGCTCTGGGCATTCACAGTTTACCTACTTATCAAGATATACTGCAGACAAATGATGGTCACTCCTACACCAGGCTAGCCACCCATCCAAGCATTGCTTCCTCTTATAAACTACACCAAGGCCTCTCCAGATACCTACGTTAGCTAGAAGCTTGACAAGTTCCCCTGGGGCACTCTCATAGCTATCTGCTGTCTTCAAGGACTATGAGGTCCCCCAAAAGCTTTCCACACTTTGCCAACTCTTCTTCTATGCTTCAAGCAGGCATTCTGACCCAAACTAAAAACCAAGGTTCCCTGCTCCTCTGGAGTCATTCCCCAGCACAGTCCCTGCAGTTGCAGTGCCAGGTTACTGTAACTGTGGATGAAAACTGGGAAACAGCAACAATACTCACCTCACAGCACTGCGTTGGTCTGCCCAAACTGCAGCCTTTTCAATTACACCTTCAGCTCTCATTTTGCTCTTACTTCACACTGCACCTGGAGACTGAAGAAGACAAAAGGCACCTGAAGAATGTAGACTGTTCCCTCTCAGAGCAGCCTGCCTGCTATTAACTGCCTTGAATGCAACAGCTGAGCCACTGCTTATTCTGTCTCTGCATTGCAAATATTAAAGTCAAAGGCTTAGGTTTATTTCTGACTACAGCTGCCTTGAAACCATCCGTCAAAACTCTCTATGTAGCTGGCATCATTCATATACCCAATTTTGTTATCAAGTCTCTCCTTTCTTGAAGGAAATTCTTCCCCTCAGTCACACCTCAGTGATGAGTTCTGATTATCTCTTAGCAGTGCAGAAGGCCCTTGTTCTCCCCGTATGGGACATTGGAGCGGAAAATTTTTCTCCTACACATCTCTGTTCCAGTAGTTACCTAACTGTTCCTTCCTGAATCTGTCCTTCTGCTGTCTCCAAACTTCACAACTTTACTCTGTGATCCCCAAACCTACAGATGGTTAGAAACAGTACCCCCTGACTCATGACAGTGATGTAAGCCCTTTGATGAGTCTGCTGCACAGCAATCCCTGCCTGTCTGACTTGTTACTTATGGTCCACTCTTCCTTTTGACTCATTAAATTTTTTGATACCGTCTTTTGCTTCATTCAGTTGGCTGAGTAAGGCTGTTTGTTCTGCCAGCTCACAGAAATAGTATCCTTGAGACCTAAACGGAAACTTAGAACTGGAATTTGCTGTTCTGAGTCTATTTGACTCCTCTGTTGTGCAACTGCATAGTCCAAAGGCACAAGCTGCAGACACCTGTGCACGCAGGTGTCTTGTGTGTCACACAGAGCTGTATCAGAGCTGCCCACAGGTGTGACTCCAGGAGCTCTGTGGGATATGCTTGGTGCTGCCTGTGGCAGCAGCTGTGCCCTGGGATGACACTCCCATACTGGGACTGTCTCCATGGATATCCTGGACTCCTCCATTACTGCAGCTCCAGGGTGAGTGTGGCCTTCCCTGCCCCCTGTGCTGTGCCAGAAGGGGCCAGATGGCACCCAAACACCAGGTTATGCTAGCCCCACGCTAAGGGCAGGGTGAGTTCTGTCAACATGATGAGGTCCCACGTACAGGGGAGCACTGCACCCGCTGTGTGAGACTGCCCAGTCCTGCACAACCTAACCGGTGGGTCCCTTAATGTTTTTTCTTCCCATGTTTCCTAACCAAAACTGAAACCATTGCATTGTAAGGGTTTGTGCTAGTTGGGTTTAAGGACAGGTGAAGTAATCAGTCTGCAGGTACCTACATGTGGACAGGGTTTGGGCTCTAATTGAACAGATAACAAGGCAGTGAGATCCAGTGCCTGGCAGGTGAAGTAGCTCATCCTCTCTAGAAGTAAGGCATTAACAGATAAAACTCCTCTGTACACAGGTGGACAGGGAGTAGAGAGTGCTACCCCACATATGCTCTGTGAGTGTAGGCTGATGGGCCACCTGCACCCTATGGCACAAACTGGCCAGTATAATTCAATTCGTTCTGTTCAAATGGAGAGGAGACAGGAGAAAAATGCCAACAGCCAACTATGGCACTGGGGGAAAAATCCTACAAAAAAAATTCTACAGTATGTGGTCCCCTACTACACTTTTCTCTCACTTGCTCTTTCATTTTCTTTTTTTCATTATATTTGTTAGTTTCCTCATAGATCACTTCAACTCTGCAAAATACCTCTGCTCCTTATCCAGAAAAAGCTGAGCAACAAGAGGGGTCCCTGTGCCTCTTCCCCACCAGCACACCTAACTACCTACACTGAAGCAAGTCCATTCACAAATGCACCCAAATGCTGAACAGGTGTGTTTGCTACTTTGATCACTAGGTTCTTCCTACCAGCACGACTCCCCCATGCTCCCGTCCTGCAACACCAGAGAGGGGACATGGCCCATCCCATCTTAGCTGATGCTCTGTCTCACTGCATACCGAAACCAGGTGAAGAATGCATGCTTCTCAGGCAAGCCCATACCTGCTTTAGTGGCAGTCAAGGTATGGGAGCGGCTGCAGACAGCAGGAAAAGGAACAAGGTCTGCACTTGTTACCCCTGATCCTGTGTTTGTAACCCTCATTGCAAAAAGCCCATTTGTCCAAAGGTGACTCAGAGATATGAAGCATACTGGACACATACTGCTGCCTACAAATAAGCTGAAACCAGGCTGTGAAGCTCTCCCAAGTCTTTCTGAGGGAATGTTACTGTCTTTCACAGAAGCTAATTAACTTTTGTTCAGAACTCCATGTTCATATCGAATGTGCAATAAGATCCATGACAGAGGCTCCAGGATGTGACTGTAACACAGAAAAAATAACTATCAATAGTAGCAAATCAGAAAGAAAAGGATGAGACCATTCTCTCAAATTCTTCTGCTTAAACCTGCTAACTTCCCGTTGTGTTAACTGAGATTTGTTCTGATTGTTTGAAGTTACATTCTAAGAAACACCACAGCCCTTCCCTCTCAATTATGCTGTAGAAATCAAAGGTCATAGTCTTCCATCTCTTCAGCACGTGATGAATATGTTAGGCTGTTTCCTTTCTGCCATTAACACTCCTGCAACTCGGAAACCTCTGGATGCCTTCCCCTTCCCACTCCCTCACCAAAGACGTACACAAGCTGTAGAACAGACAGTGCACAAATACAGATGCTTTGTGGTTTGCAGAGCACCTTCCCTCTGCTGTTGTCTGTGAGATGTTTAATAACCCAAACTTTACTAAGATGGGTAATGCCTACCCCCGAACTGAAGAGTGGTTAGTTTACTCGGTCTTAGAATGAAGTATGTTATTTCCAAACCCTGTCAAAAAATACTCAAAGTCATAGCTAAATATATGATGACTTTTAAACACAGTTGCAGGCGGAGTTAAGAGACTGGCAACTTCAGCTATCAGGGATACTAGCTCAGCAAGGCAGCCAAGCATATGCCTATCTTTAAGCCCAAATTTAAATCCTATTGACTTAAGCTCTGCCTGGAGCTTGTCTGCAGGGTTTCCTATCAGGTCCTTCATTAGCGTGGTGGACCTGAGCCAAGATACACCTCTCCCAAGTCGATCCTAAGCAGGAAAGGGCATTACAGTAATTAAGTCTGACCTCCTAAAAAGCCATTCAGAGAGTTTCACCCAGGGGTTCTCCCGTCAGACTTGCAGTGGATTAGTTTATCTTTCACACAGCCCATCGCAACACAGCCCAAGGCCTGCGTGTCCTGGGGCAACCCCCCCACGTCTTGAAGGAACCGCTTCACTCATCAGCTCCCTCAGTTCGGAGACGTGAGAGCTGGCGAGAGGCTCCCCAGCTGCCCCATCCCACGCTGGCCCTCTCCCCGCCCCGGCGACTGGGATGCCCCGAGGGGAGGGCCGCCACCAGCGCCGGTAACGGAAGCAACACCAGCCCGCGCATTCCGCGGCGCTTCCCCTTCGCGTCAGGGGAAGCGTTTACGGCCGCAGCGGGGCCCCCCCGGAGGGCAGAGCAGCCTCACACGGCCAGCGCCCCCGCACCCGCCCTGCCCGGCCCGGCCTCCCCCTGCCCAGGCGGGTGCGCCCACGCCCGCGCAGCGCAACTGGCCGCAGCCACCAGGACCGGGACCAGACCCGCCCCGCAGCGCGGCCGTTGGGTCACCTCACGTGCCACCGCCTCACACCCTGCCCCGCGAGCCCGCCCCGCCGCCCGCCCGTTGGCTGCCGCCTCAGCCACCGCCCTGTTCCTCCCTCCTGTCATTGGACGGACCCCGCTGTTCGCGCGTGCCCCTCCCTCCACTTGGCGCTGTGATTGGCTAGCTCATCTCCTTCTCTTCGTTCCCGGTTCCATCTCTGCCAAGTGATTGGACAACTTTCACCTTCTGGCTCCGCCTCCCTCCAGACTCTCTGCTTTGCGGTTGGGCAAGCCCCTTCTTTCTCCGCTCTCCCCTCCCATCTGATTGGCATGCAGAGCTCTCATTGGGCCCCTTCCTCGGGGCCCCGCCCCCTCTCCCTGGCCTCTGCCGCCGGCCTCGCACGCGCGTTGATGTGTCGTTACAGAGCCCGCCCCCGAGGGTGACGTCTCCGCCGGCGATTGGGGGAAGCGGCGGGTCGCGCTTCCGGTGCGGCGCGGCCCGGCCGGGCGGGGGCGGTGGAGCGGGCGCGGCGCGGCGGAGCGGAGCGGGCGGGATGGAGCGGCCCGAGCGGGCTGGGGCGGCGCTGGGTGCCCAGCCCCGCGCCAACGGCTGCAGCGGCGCGGCCCACGGCGCGCTCCGCAACGGCTACGTGCGCGGCCTGGCCGCGCCCGACACCCAGGTGTGCGCGGTGGGCGCCCGCCGCCGCCCGGGCGGGGCCGGCAGCGGGGCGGGGCGAGGCGGGGGGGTGGTCGCCCGTCATCGGGGACTCCGGTGGCGGGTAGGGCTTGTGGGGCTGCCCGCGGCGTGGCCGGGGGCCGTTCCCGGTGCTTTCTTCTAGCTGAGCGCCTCCTCGGTGTCTCTCTGTGCGAGCCGCCAGTGCCCTCCGCGGGTGGGCTGGGGAGCCGCGGGAGCCTTAGCCGTCCCCCGCGCCGCGGCGGCAGGCGGGCGCCGGGAAGCTACCGAGGTGCGGGTGATGGGAAGTTAGGCAAAACTTCGCTAGCCGACGGGGATCGGGTTTGTGTCCCCCGGCCCTCGCCTGGGGAGGACGGGCAACGCCTCGGTCACGGGCCTGCCTCGGAGGGCTGCGCCCGGGGGGTGTTTGCTCGCCAGGCCGGTAACTTGGAATCGGCTGGCCCTCAAGTCATCGCTATACCTTTACTGCAAGGCTTTTGTTAGCAGCAGAGCTTTAAACTTAAACCTCACTATAACATAATAGGTCTGTGCTTTAGAAGAAAATGTTTTAGCACTGTTCTTCACCGCTGTTTTATTGTTGCAGGTGTGATGCACAGGGCTACGGGTACAAGTAGCCTTGAGTAGGGACTTCCCTCTACAGAAGAGTTAAAGGTTGATGCAGCACTTCCCATCTAGCTGTATTAACACCCTGTGATGTGCGTATTTGTGCTTTCAGACTTCCAGTTGTTTCTCTGCAAAACACTAAACTTTTGTGTTATGTTGTAAGGTACTTAATGGTTCTCATGAAGGCAATCCCTGCAGTATGGAATAGGTAGTGTTTCTTTGGACACCTAAAGTTGCTTGAGAAAAGCCTTCCTCCACTGTCATCCCTCCTGTTGCTCCTCGTTTTCACTCCTGTGCAGCCCCTTCTGTTTCTCCAGTGTAGACATGTGCAGTCACTGTGTGAACCGGGTTGAGAACTGGTGCAGGATAAAACTAGCTTTTTTTTTTTTCTTCCTGAATTAACTTGAATCCAGGACACTTACTGTATTTGTTTCACTGGATGGACACTCACAGTCTTGCCTTGGCACTTGAGAGGTGTTAACACAGTATTGGGAGGGAACAAATGGAGGAGGAAGGTACAATGCCTTGTACTGGTTTAGGGAGCTGTGGTGCTGGTAAGTCTTTTTGCCTTCCAAACACCAAGCTCTGTGGACTATAAACCATAGGTGTAAATCTTTGCACTAAGACCACACGCGGTGGTGAGTGTTCTGTGAGCATTTCCCCCCCCTCCCTGTGCTTTTTAAAGAAGGTGGTCTGAATACAGTTATGTTCTTCTGCTTCAGAAGAATGGAAAGATGGGGTAAGGCAGCTTTTTCCTCAAGGATTTTCTTCAGCTGTGTATCTGGAAAACATGGGAAATGTAGCATGTGAATGGAAAACCTGTCAGTGTCAAATGGAGGAAGTTTAAAAACTTTTCTGTTTTATGAGGTACTCTGTTCAGTTAATAGCTCTCTTGCGGTACTAGGCTACAATATGTCTTGGAGGCCTGAAGCGTTTGAGATCCCTATTTCTAAAGGGTGGAGAAGGCTCATTGGAGAAGCGGTCATGAGACATCTTAGCAAAAAGCCCAAGTGTAGTGGCATTGTCAGAGGATGTAAGAAAGTTTTATATCTTTCTGGCAGCTGCTTGTTGATCACACAGAGATTTATAATAAGGTGTCTTGCATTCTTTTCTCTGTAATTTTATGTGGGCCAGTTTGCTAACTTTCAAAATGAAAAGTTAGGGTTAGAACCTGGCTGGAAGAAGTGACTGTTCAGGGGTACTAGCCATGTACAGCTTTCTCAAATAACATCAGTGATGGGAGCTTAGAGCTGCCAAAGATATCGCCGCTGATATATCACAGATTTGGCTACTTGATTGGCCTTCTGGCTCTTGAATTTTGGTTGTTGGGCCTTTAAACAGGAGAAGGGAAACATGTTAATGCTTACTGTGTGTTGAATATATTTGTATGTAGATTCTTTACTACATACAACACTTGAGAATCTGCAATTGAAGAGATCTGTGGAATGCAAAGTAATCAAGTACCAAAAAGGAGGCAGCTTACACTTGAGAATGCAATTTCTACTTAGTAGAAAAAACCAGAAAAGTAAGGATGAGGAAAAAGAAAAAAAGGTGCTTTTGTAAGAAAGCTTGTGATGGGGTCCTTGAAAGAAGAAAGAGGCAACAAGAGATCTAGATAAAATGAATATATTGATGGGAAGAGGAGAGGGAAGGAAAGCCATTTGTATAAAGAAGTGTTGCTATCACTGGTGATTTATCTGGAAAAGCCTGGAGCTTGTGAGAGGGGAGCTTAGAGGCAGGGTAGTACATCAGCATGCCCTTCTTTAGGGCTCGATAGTGCAGGAAAGCTTTACCCATGTTTAACAATGTAAAAAAAAAGGAGTCTTCCCCTACCTAGGACATTTCTGCTGTGGTTACCTGAGTAAGTTTGGGGGGTTTTTTTGTTTTGTTGGGTTTTTTTACCCTAAAAAAAAAGGTTTAGATTCAAGGGTATTATCTTGATGACACAGATTTCAAGCTTTCCTTAGAACTCCCTCCACAGAGAGAGAGAGACTGGTATTTAATGTAGAGCAGGCTCTTTAGCATGAGCAGAAGAGGGTGAAATTGCTCACCTTAATTTTTAAATAGGTTGTATTACTTTGTCTCCTGCTGGGATGTGAACTGCTAATCCTTCCCCTTGGTAAGAGGAGAGGGGAACTTACTGCCTACTAAGACTGTGCAGTAACTGACTTTGGCTACCTTGGAGATTAATGAAATATCATCAGTGGCTAGGAAAGTAATCATCTGAAGTTAGCGTTTCAGCATATTAAAAAAACATTCTGTTGAAATACTAAGATAAGTAACAAGCTCACTCTTTTTGTTTTCCTGGGAAGTCCCATGTTCAAATTACTTTGATTCTAACAGTTACTCTGTTTAGAGATTCACATTCAGTGAATGCAACAATCTCACTATAAGCATTAATTAAAAGAGGTTGAAGAACCATCTAGCAATTCAAAATTGTAGGATATTGGAGAAAAGTAACTAACTTATTTCTGACTGTGTACAGTTAAAGGAGTGCATGGTTAGGAAGAACAGTAATCTGTGGATGGGTTGAAAACCAGTTTAATGCTCCAGTGTAATACTGCACTATGTAAGATGAAAGCCTAACATCTCAAAGGGTATTGTCATGATGTGAGGAAATTAACGCAACCAGGAGAAAGAAAGGAAATCTAAATAAAAGTTACCTCTTCAAGTTGTGCATGATTCTGCTTTTTATGTCCTTCTGGTCTGTTGGAGAGAGTGTTAAGTTAGTTCAGTAGAAAAATGGTATTTAGGATCTATCAAGACACTTGTGGGAATAATAAAGAGTGCAGGAAAAATTGCTTTTTCTTTCTGCAATGCAATTTTAAACTGGAATGTGTTTCTCCATTGGAGTGTTTTGCTCTGAAGCAAATAGCTAATGGTTTTCTAATACTGCATCTGAAAAAAAATTTCTTGGTTAAAATAGGGAGTTTGGGACGTATTTAATGGGACAAGGTGCCCTTCTTTTCCCTGATAGCTTATTGGAATCTACCTATTATTGTGAACAGATCTTTAGTAATGTGTGTTTTGGACTCCTTAATTGAGTTCCTCACTGTAGAATGGTTTTGTTATGCTTCTAGAAGTTGAAGAAGAAATAATCTCATACTAAAAAAATAATTGGAATATAGGTTTTAGACATCAAGTTCTTAATTTCTGTTATGTGTGGTATTTCCAAGTCAGTTAGATAGGAGCTGGAATGATATAAACAAATTATAATTTCCCTGATGTTTCTAGGTCTTCAAATGCAATCTCTATAGCAATTTCCAGATAGCTTATTGCATACATGCTTTTGTAAATAAGGTCTGATACTACTTCCTCAGGAAGACAAGGAATAGTTTGGTTGAAGAGTGGGAGGACTGTGGGATTTGCATTCCTTTCAAACTGTCACAAGTCCTGAATTCTTACAGCTATTAAAATGGGCAGTGTAGATTTTTTTTTTTTTTCCTGAAAGCTTTAGTGTGTACATGCTAAAAACAGCTTGTGTGGACCTGTGATCTGTGTTTGTTTTAGAGCAATCATACTGCTTGTAGATTTATCTTGTGAGGTGCTTCAGGATGCAGGGGAATGATGGCTTCATACTGATTTTATAGATGCTTTTGCTGGAATTCAGGTTAGTGTAACTTCTTTGGGAGAGCACGCATATGAAGACAAGTGCAACAAATACTGGAAGTTTTTTCTTGTTACAATGAGTTAGTGGTAGCAATGATGTGAATAAGCCCTTGTTTCAGATGAATGTCAGGGTAAGATAAAGATGTTAAATAACTGCCCTATCCACTGGTATAAAAAGGAATTTAAGTAGAGAATTGTGTTTTTTCACATCTGTGTGCAAATTTAAAATGCAAATATTTCTGATAAAAAGCAAAAAAATTGATCCTAAAGAACTAAATCTCATGAATTTACTCATGAATAAGTGATCATTCTTCCTTACTCAGCATTTGTGAGACTGCATCTTGAGTACTGTGTCCAGTTTTGAGCTCCCCAGAAATATGCTGACATAGCCACATGAATCTGTGAATCCAGTGGAAGGCCCCCGAGAAGCAGAAGAGGCTGGAGCACATGAGGTATGAAGGGAGGCTCAGAGAGCTGGGTTCGCTGAACCTTAGGAGGAGAATACTCAACTAGTTGACTGGAGGTTATAGAGAAGGTGGAGCCAGACTCTTGGAAGTGTGTGGCAGTAGGATGAGAAGAAAGGATGTAATTTGGAAGAATGGGAAATTTTGATTACATGAAAGGAAAATAATTTTTCCATGAGGGTGGTAAAATACTGGAAGAAGCTGCCTAGAGAGGTTGTGAAACTTCCATCCCTGGAGGTCTTCAAGACTAGATTGGACATGGCCCTTGGCAACCTCCTGTAATTAGACCTGCTTTGAGCTGCAGGATGGACATGATGACCACTGGAGGTCCCTTCCAATCTTGGTTATTCCATGGTTACAGAGATACACTCAGATTGCTGGAGAGTATGCCCAGGTTTAGACATTAGCATTTAATCCTTGAACCCTTGTAAAAATGTGTGCTTTAGGGCTTGTAGCATGTATTCAGAGGCTTGCATCAGACCTGAGGGAAGAAATTATTACTTTCGGTCTCTTGGCTTTTTGATTAACTGCATTTATTGTGTCAGTAACGTAAAACTGAAGTGAATAGGGAATTGACTGACCTAGAAAAGACTATGATCTCCTTTAGATGTTTTAATTGACAGAACTCTATTTCTGAAAAAGCATACCTGTGCATGAGGATACTTTTCTAATAACAAATTCAATTATAAAAGTCTATAAGCCTTTGTGGAAGGAATAGCTACACGACATTTTATCTGGCTAAATGAATATTTGAGGCCATCATATTAAATGAGTAGATATAGTGCCAGTGTTGTACTTGTTGAGAATTTGTGTATCTGTACTGGTACAAAAACAAACGCCCATGGTAGCTGTTGATGTGACTGTCTTCTAGATTTCAATATGTGTTACTGAGAAGTCAGTTTGGATAAAGTGTTAAAATCTTTCAATTATATTGGGACTGCCATTTCAGATGTGGCTGGTGATAATCCTTAAATGCTGTAATAAATGTATGCAAGTTCATTTTTTGTTATTGTAACTACTTGAGTTACAATAACATTATGGAGATTTATACTTTTTGTGTAGATGTGGAAAGTGCATCCTAACAAAGGAATGCCAAATTTGTTGGGAGTAACTAGTTGCAAATCAAAATATTTGATAATACCTGCCAACAAGAACAAATACTTAATTAGGAATGCACTTGAGTGTTAAAGTATGTTTTGTAAAGCAAGTTTCCCTCCTGTGATTTTTTTTTTTTTTTTTTTTTAAGATTAAAATGTGATTCAAATCAGTTCATTCTAATTTTGGTAGTAAATACTTGGTCTTTTTACCCATACAGCAGTCCAGGCTCTGAAGTTAAGAACAAAGCAGTTCATGGAAAACGGTCGGAGATGACAGTAAAATTACCTCAGAATACCTTAACAGCTTAGAGCAGCTGCCTGTGTGGAGTTCTCACTTACTGCTGCAGTTTCTGTAGTGCTGATTCCCTTGATCCTTTATTATGAACATGACTGCTTTTGAGAGTGGAGGTACATCCTAGAGTGGAGGTGCATCCTATGTCCCTTTTATTCCCTATAGTTGGCAGGAATCTTTGACAAAAAAGCAAGCAACTCATGGAAGCGGTCTTCCACATAATGTTATTAAAAAGAAAAAAAAAAAGAATCTGCAAAGCTGCTAGTAAAATTTCTGCAGTATGGCAGTGAGAAGCTGCTAACTTTTAATAAGAATTTAGCAAAGTTGTGTTCCAGCATAAAATAATCCTTTTAAGGTGTCTGCATAAAGTCTGCAAGGTTCATCTGACTTTGTTCTTCCTGGCAGCAGGAAATGAAACAGCCTCTTTAATACAGTGTTAGGGTTTTCCTGGGGTAGCAGCATATCCAGTTCTAGTGTACATCTCTCTTACTGTGTGCTCTGTGTGTGGCACTTGCAGCATCTTCTCTCTCTAAAGTATATGTCTGCCATGCAAAGTATGTACCCAGATCCCTGTGGTAAAATCCTGTGTTGTCTACAGTAGCGCCTGCAAATGTTCCTGTACTTAGGCGTGGCTTTTGTCTTCTCACAAAATTTTTCCTCTAATGCTTTTGAAAGTTAAGGGTGGCACCCTTCAGTCTGAGAGTGTTTGGCTTCTGGTTTGGCTTCCTTTGCATCTATCAATTTGTACCAAGCTGACTTTGTTTAGGATGAGTTCTTATCCAAGTTGTCTGCTGACACAGGTATAGCAAATATACTGAAAACCCTTCTTTTTATTGCTTTTGAGAAATAAGTTTTTAATGAAAAAAAAGTCAGGTTCAGAATAATGTCAGTCTCATATGTGACCTGTTTTGTGAGCTGACAGTGAAAGCATAATTAACACTGAAATCTGTATCTGTTTGCTGGTTTCATTTTACTTTCTTTGTAAATCCATGACAAGGTGAGGTATGGTTGTCCATCTCTGAAGACCCTATTGTTGAAATTTAGAAAATGGAAAATGGTGAAGGTTACTAGTAAAAGCAAGTTTACTTCTAACTGCTGTTTATGAACTGCAGATTTTTTAATGCTCTGATAAAGGAGCTATCTTCACATCCAGTAGGATAGTGGAGGTTGTAATCAATAAAGCATGCAATTGGATACATTCTACTGTGAATTTATGCTCAGTGGGGTGGCTTAAATGAGAACTACTTTTGTGTAGATTACACTATTCTGTCCCTAATGCTAGATGACCTGTAAACATGCTAAGGTAACTGCAAAAGGGGTATTATGTGAGATGTTTTCCATATATGTCATTAAACGATTTGAATAACTCGGGATAGGCAGCAATACTTCTCTGTCTGTGGAGCTGGAGTCTTGTTCTGATGGTACCTGACCTTAAGGCACTGCAAGAGCTGATGTTACTTGGAGGCCAACATGGTCTTTAAAAGCATAATTTTGTGTAGTAGTTGGGTGAGAACATCAGGTTGAGTGTGCTTTTGCTGCATGTGCATCCATCCACAATACCATCCTCTGCCTGTACTGGACATGCTATCATGCTACTCATAATGCTTCTAATTTGCAGGATGAACTAAATCTTGTCAGTTTTGTAATGTAATGTCTTGAGAATTGGAACTGTTTGTAACCAGGCTGGCGAGATGATTATAGTCAGACTCACTGATATGTAGACCAGTGCAGTCCTTTCTAGCTGTAGCTCTATGATGCTGCTGCTCAGTAACTGTTACAATACTGCTTTGTGATTTGTTTCCCCAAGAGCTTGGCCCAAACACAGTCATTACCTGTGGCTGATTCAGAATGCCATCTCTTTGCTGCCTTCTGTAACCAACTGGGTGGTGCTCTTTGGTTTTTCTTCTGCAGTTGAGAATCTTAATGCGATGGTGCTCTTCTGTGTGCATGCGGTCTGGGCAGTACAGGAGATGTTGGTGAGCATACACCTGCTTTTTTGAACTACACGCTTAGGTGAACGGTGACTTTTCATTGTAGTCTCCACTTAGATATGCAGTATATTCTAGTTCAAAGGTCATGGCTCACTTTGTTATCATAAGACTTGTGAAATCATAAAAGTGTTAATCTTGCATGCTTTTTTTCCCCCCCGAGAAAATGAAGTGAATCACTAAGCTGTAGCCACCTTCTTTCTTGGTCTCTGGAACAGAAGTTGCTGCTCTTTGGCAGCAGGCTTGGAGCTTTCAGCATGTAAGCCTTCATTTGAAGGCTAATGTGTGGATTCATAAGGCATTCTTGGAAAAACAAATAGGCTTGTATCTAAAATGTGACTACAAATTCTCTTCTATAGGCAATTCTAGAGTGTATTTATGGTCATTGTATGCTTCATGAGAAGTCTGTGAATTTCATTCAGAGTATTTCTTTAATGTTTAATTCAGATAGGATAGCATAGAAGCTTCTCAGCTTATGTGGTAGCTGACATGAGAGTACGAGGACATATAAGCACATTGGTAGAACACTGGAAGGTGAAATTGATTGAAGTATGTTTTGAACCAATACAGGTATTCCCAAAAGGGCCTTTCTCTGTGAAATGTTGGTTTTGACCATGTGGAATAACTTCTTTAATTTTAGCATTTGTCACAAGCAGAGGCACCTCTAAAGACCTGGGAAAATATTAGCATGCTTTTATTCTGATTAAAATTGTGTATAGGTTTGGGGTTGTTGGTTTGGGGTTTTTTTGGTGCATGATCCTTCTCAGATCTGAATGCAGTAAAATTCTATGGCTTTGTGAATTGAAATTCAACTTAAGCCACCACTGTCTGCAGTATGCGTTTAAAACTACTTCTGTATTAAACTGGCCTCAAAGTGCTGCAAGCTAGCTATCTGCATCTGGGGTAAATGTTCCTGCTAAAAGAGAATTTCCTACTCTGTCTTTGCTGGTTTGTTTCCACACTTGCACCAGTTCTAAAGTCCCTGCAACTACGGTGACCAAATCAAGGATTTGCTCTGCTTTAAACTTTGTTCTGGATTTCTGTGTCTGTAAAAGGGAGGAGGTAGAAATGAGTATCAGGAAGAAGGTGCTGGTGCAATTTATACCCAATGACTGCATAGCTATAGCATAATTGTATCCTAAGAGCAGACCCTTGCATCTGAAAAATTACTTTCAAGATATTAATGCCAGGCTTGAAATACAGACTTGCTCCAGCACCTGAGATGAACAGGTGTCACTTTCCAAATAATGCAGTGTCTGGTGACACCAGCAAGAATGTATGCCTTTGTTGATTCATCAGCTGTTACAGAGGTTAGTACAACTCTGGCTTCCTTTCCCATATAATAGTACAGGTGCCATAGGTGAATAACTGGTTTTATTATGTCTGCTGGCTCCCATCCCTCATTAATTATTTGCTGTTGTCCTTTTTTGGTGTATTTAGGATCAACCTCTTTCCTAGGTGCTGATGTTTCTTTGACTAGAATGTTTTAAAAAATACATTTCTTATTATATCTGGCTATATGCTACAATTTGAGTACAGTCCAGAGAAATTTGAGCAGCGTACTAGATACATCCTCATCCTAGCCTTCTTTTCAGTGTGTTGTTGTTAATAATTTAGGCATTTATTGAAATGTATTATCTTGGTTTCCTCCTTCTAGCTGCTCCCATGCACATCTGGCAACATCCTTCATAATAGATTTGCATACCAGAGTTACAGAATTGTATGCCAATCTTAATCTGTTTAGATTACCTAATAGGCTGTAATTTCCCTAAACCTAGGAGTACTGGGAAAAATAAATCTATTCTGCAAGGAGTAAGACTTGTCACCTTTGATGCTACAGGTAGGGGATTTATGTCTTGGAGAGTGTTCTTTCACATGTATCTGTTCTGTTATAGGGTAGCTGTTCTATAACTTTTAGGAATACAGATAACAATTTGCATCTAATTGCGGGGTTTCTGTGTTTTGATACATTGACTTCTGAGATCTGATCTTTAACTTAGTTCTTTGAACAAGTAGTCTAGTTAAAACCATGACCTTTTTCCCCTCAGTGTTATGTTGAGTGAGCCCTTGCCTTGTAGCTGTGGAGTTTTTCTGTAACAGTCACAAATATTAAGTATTACAGTAATCGTATTTGAGATGGAGATGCACATGTATTATACAGCTAGTCATGCTCTTATCTTCAAGAGATGGTATGTAAGTAGCAAGATGACTTTTAGTGTGGATTTTATGCAGAAAGCCTTGCTTTGTTCTGTGTGCTGACATATATGCAATGTTGAAACTGTGTATACAATGACTTTTTTGTCTGTGGTGTCATGTCCACCTCATGGATGAGTACAGTGTTTACGTCAGCATCTTTAGGCTAACAGCTATGGAGACACAGAGATTATGCTTGTTTTGTTACGGTAATATAGGCTTCCAAAGTTGAGTCTATTTTGATATTTTCTAGTTACTTTTTCAGTTCGCATAATCCTGAGAATACACTGTTTAGATTAATAAAGCTATTCATTTCTATTTTGTTTTTCCCTGTAGTGAGCCTGGGAAGCTTCACTGTTCTTTTCTTTGTGCCTACGTAGTTTTTGGTGAAGGGGGAAGGCAGTTTCTTCATTTTGGTTGGCCTGGATGTAAGCAATGCTCTCTATGTAGCTTCACAAGCTGAAGAACATTAATGGGATGTTAAACTGCACTAAATTGGTAACTGTGACTGGTTATATCAACAACTTACCAACCTCGTATATGAAGACTGACAGTATTTATCAGTAATGGCTGAACCTAGCTGGAAGTACTTTGAGCTAGGCGATGCAGAGCTTATAGCTGATTGGAGGGCCAGGGACTACTCTGAAATGCCTATCTGCCTTTTCTTGAATGAATAGCTCACAACTGCCTCTCTTTAAATTTTTACTATAGCTAAATCATATTGTGCACAATGGAGGATTATACAAAAGGCCTTTCAATGAAGCTTTTGAAGAAACACCAATGCTGGTTGCTGTGCTGACCTACGTAGGCTATGGCGTTCTCACTCTCTTTGGATATCTGCGAGATTTCATGCGGCAGTGGAAGATTGAGAAGTGTCAAAATGCAACAGAAAGAGAAGAACAAAAGGTAACCACTGGGAAATAATGGTCAGTGGGAAATAATGTGGTTGAGGTTATAGCTTGAGCATTTCTTTAGGGAGCAGTGTTTCATGTTTTCTGCTGTTTTTCTTGTCTTCTGAATGCCCCAAATATTATGCTAGTACTGCTGTGTCATTAAACAAAATGTTTCTTTTAGTTGGGTTATTTTTTGGTGGAGCAGTTCCCTCATCTGGTTCACTGCAAAGCTGCAAAACAGTTACATCAACATTCTGAGAGATGCCCCAGCTGCAGAAACAAGGGTTTCAGGGAGCAAGACTGCATATGCCAGCATCAGCAGTTAAAGAAATGCTTATCCAAGGATCTGGTTTGAGTTTGACAGCAGTGGGAGGCTTTCTGATGCTGCTCTGGTGACTGTGTTTTGATTTGGAAGCATGCAGTTAATTCTCTTTAGCCTAAGCAGTTGCAAAGAAAAGCTTGTGAATGAGAACCAGAGCACAAGCTGGATGACTTCAAATTCATCTGGAGTCCAGAACGCTAGCAGGTTAGCTGGTGAGTAATCTGAGGTACTGACCCCTGGCTCACAGCAAGTAAAAAAAATTGATTCATAATAAGACCTATTCACAAAAGCTGCTATTACCAGATGAAAAATCTTGTCTGCTTCAGCAGTTAGTCTGGAATAGATAATCCTAATTTTCAGTAGTTGTAAAATATTTTTAGAGGCCTTTATGCCCCATAGGAATAAATTACTATTAAGAAAGCTACTGTTTAAACTTGCAGTTCGCAAGCTATTTCCTGCTAACTCTTAGTGTGAGCCCTCTTAGCACAGTGAATACCAGTGAGATTTGCTCTAAAGGTGGAATGAATTGGCTTACTCTTGCTGATTGGGGTTCTGGTTTTCTCAACTGCTTTGGGGAGCCAGTCTGGCTTATAAAATGTTAAGGGAGTTTGTTTTCCAGTTGCTGGTTTCTGGTTCTCTGTGCAGCCACACAAACAGTTGACTAGCAGAAAATAGGGAGGGTGGGAAGGACATCTTACTAATACAAACAAATAATCAAGGGTGGGAGGGGGAAGAAGAAGGAAGGCTTCATTGGAGGCTTTTTTTGGAGGCAGCACTGGAGTAAAGTGCATGTCATTTTATGGTCGATTAGCTAAGATGCAGTATAATAATCAATGCCTAAAATTACTTCACAGTAGCTTCTTTGTGTGAGCACTGTGAGGTAGAATTAAGCTGATTCATAGTAAGGCACTTAATTCCAAAATAGAAACATTCTCATAGGAGTTTAATGAGTAATAGGTATTTTGGTTAAATACGTATTTATTTGGTTAAAAGTACAGGAGTTTAAATTTACACTATTTCCACAACTGACTTCTGGAATCTGGAAGTGAGAATCTTGGATCTCTTTTAACAGTTACAATATCTGAATGAGGATTGCTGGCTAAATCTCACCTTGAAACATGATGTGTTCATTAATGGCATTTGAGCTACTCTGGTTTGTGTCACCTGAGAACATGACACCCTTGTTTTTTCTGTGTATAAACTAGAAGTTGATGCAGAAGAGAACAGTCAAACAGTTGCGGAAAACTACCAAGACATTAGAATAAAGGTTTAAATATTGGTCTGTACTCATGGTACTTGAGGATTATAAAAGGGTAACTGAAGTGTTGGTGCAGTTACTCTATAATGTAGTTGTTATATTTCTGTTACACAGTTTTTGTGAAATGCTTGTTCCGATACCAGTATGTAAGGTGCAAGACTGCTTACAGTAGTCCTTTTCTGTGGGGAGCAGTCATGATTTTTACATGAGAATGTACAAAAGGAGGACCTTGGGCAGTAGATCTGATTAGGCTCTCAGTAAAGACTGTCACAGAGGATGTTGAAGCACAGAGTTTGTTAGAAACTGATTATCCTAGTTCTAAAAAAAATTTAGCCTTGAAATTTTTTGTAAATTAGCATTGCATCTTACCCTGAAACACATTTGCTTAGCAAGTATACTTCCTGGACAGATGAATTGAAATCTTTTGAGTTTGTGTGTTGGTAATGGCTTGCAGGGAAGAGATGCACGTATTCTGGTTTTGTTTTGTATGTAGGATGTCTGTGGATGGAGCTAGTAAGAAGTGCCAGTGAGTATTACGTAAGAATGAAAAATAGGAAATCCTGTTTTTTTGGTGTTGAAGAAATCTCAGCCTAGTGTACTTCTCCAAATCACATTTGTAATGTTTAGGTTGGAATAGCTGTTTCCGATATTGGACAAATAGAAAAGTGATCATGTGAGGTCTAGAACATACAGTACTTATCCTCACACTTTGCTGCTTTAAGCTTTGCTTGCCTTTAAATGAATTGATGAGAGCATGTTGCAGTGTATCTAGTGTGGGAGCCAGCTTTTATTTTGATACTGGGGGATGCTCAATGACTTGTTTTGAAACAGTTTCTCATGATTTTCAAATATTTGAATCTATCAAGCTACTGGCTGACAGCCCGATCATATTTTGGTAAGGGGATGCAGATACCAGTGCACAGAAAAGGCTTGAAACACCTGCTTTTTTTTAATTAAGATATGCAAATTGGAGGAGCCCTGCGGTTAACCTGGGGTAATTTCTGGCAGATTGGTGACCTCTGAGTGGAAAGTAATGTTTTTATTTAAATTCTAAAAAGCCAGCTAGAGGGTTATGATCTTCTTAAGTATCAAGCAAAACGGCTTTAGCTTTTTGAAATAGCTCATAATTGCTTAAGTGAAAAGTTCAAAGCAATGGCAGTGGGAGTAGCTGTGGAGCTGAACAGTGTGTGAGCAAAACAAAATTACCTAGTGCAAGGAAGTGTTTCCTAAAGGGATGAATGAACTTGTCCTGAAAGCCATGGAATTGAGGTATGTGGATTTTCTGTGCTGTGTTTCTGAAGGTGATTACAGTTAAAAGTGTAACATAAACTTAGGTCCAAAATGTAGTAATAAAAACAAACACAAAAAAAAAGCCACTTTCAGTTTTAGTGTGTTTTGGAAGAGCAATTTATTTAAGTAGAGCAAAACCCTCCTTAAATTGTCACTTCATATTGTAATCTTAGTCTGTGCATCAGAATAGGAACCAAAAGTGATCAAACTAATGTAAAGAGCAGGCTTTCCACCAGGTCTATATTGGGACGGTCTCTGACAGTGGGTAAGTTCTTTGGAATTTTAGAGCCTTGCATTGAAACTATTGATTCCAGGAAAACTTAATATTCACTCACTGCTGGAATACAGAAGGGGAAAGGGGACAGGCTTTGCTGGTTCTGATTTCCAGGAAATACTCTGATGGGTTTGGCTTTGTTTAAAATATAACCAGCCAGGCTTTTCCTGGAAACCAGTGTTATGTAGCACATCCTCTCTGAAGCATTATCAGTCTATTTTAGGCATGGGTAAGCAGAAACTTTAACAATTCTCAATTACCCTGGAATCAATTTATGCATACCCAATTTAATGTAATGTCTGGTCATACAACGTAGTTAAATCTGCAAAATGCTTGTAGGACTTTTTTAGGCAGGATGAATATCACTTTTACCGTTATTCCGGTCTGATTTGCCTGTTGATTGCCTTGTACTTTGTATATGGGAGCAACTGTGCAAATGGGGCCAGTAACACTCTAACATACTTCTTCATGCTCAGTAGCTTGCCCAGTTAGAACATGTTTCTAGCATCTGGGGTTTTCAAACACTTGTTCACAGGAACTGAGCTGTAGGAGTATCTCAGGGGCAGTAAACTGGAGTCTTTTGCTCAACATTGTCTTAGAATCTGTATAGCTCATCAGAGGCCTCCTGATGGTATAAAGGCTATCCACAGTTATTGCTCCACTTTTTCTTGACTCATATAGCAGTGAGATGGAACTAGTCTTTCTGCTTCCTTTTAGAAGCCTGAAATTTATTGCAGTTGTGTACTAGATTTCTGTTCAGAGTCAGTTTTGTATTATCAGGGAATCCATGATGTGAATTGCAGATAAGCCCAACTGGTGCTCGTGGCACCATTTATTAGCTTAGGTGCAACACTGTGAAAAATTGGCTCTAAAAGCAGCATAATTACTGTATTTGCATGTCACTGTGCCCCAAGCTAATGATTACAAAGCTCTCATTATGACCTTCACTTGTTGTAGTGTTAATTTACAGTATGATGAAATCTTGGATTCCCAAATCACTTATGCTGAAGTGCTGCACCCGGAGGGATGTTTCACTCTTTCTTGAAATTGCTATGCCTTTCAGGCTTCTGGGAGACCACTAGTACTTAAGTTTCTTCATCAAGTATCGCCTTACTAATTGGGGATGTGTTCTAGGCTTAAATCGACAGGAATGGAGCTGTTTGTGATTCCTTGGTTCCATGTTTATATGAATTCAAATGAAAGAACATGCTGCGTTTGCTTCCTCCTTTGGCCACAGTATAACCTTTGCAGTTGTTTGACTGTGGTTACTCTGAAGATTGCTCAAAGAATCAACTCACTTCTAGTTATCTTTTTCCTCCAAATGAAGCTGTTCCATCTCAAGCTGATATTCTTAGGGCTGTTATGGCTAGAATTGTTGGATCTGAAATAGGATGAGAACTTAATAGAAAAATAACAATAAGCTCTGAAGGCCATTTAAAGGTGACAGTGATTGCTTCCAGCAGTAAGACACTGTTGCAGCACAGCACTGTGGCTGCACGTGCTGACAATTTGAAATAGTATGGATTGACAGATTTCATACCCCCTCCCTCCCCAAATGTTTTTTCTTGGTTCAAAGATTGAAAACGTTTAATTTCCATGAGGAATTCAAGTGGTCTTTTTGGTGTACTGTCCTTTCTTAACTCTCCATCTGAAATGCCACACTGTAGAAAGATGGCAGGGGAGGAGTGGTGGTGGGACACAGATGACACAAACAAAAAAGCCAAAGCCCAAACCAACCAGACAAGCCATCTGGTCCTGTATACCAGCTCCAAAAGAGGGTTCTCGGACTCCAAAAGTGAATTTATAAAGGCACGATATCCCTACCATTTCTCTTTCTTGTGTTCTCAGATGCATGGGTCATGAGAACCTCTTGGCAGGGTTAGGATTACTGAGGAAATAGACAATCCAGTTTTCATTTATGCAAAAATAACACTTCCTGCCTGTCCTACTCCAAGGAACCTTCTCATAAGAGCTAGCTGAGGGTGTCTTATTGAGGGGGTGTGGGATGGACAACAAAGGGGCTGGTATTAAATTGATGCCTCATTTAGAGCCTTTTGTTATAATCTTGCAGCTTGGTACCCCCAAAAACTAAGGCTAGTGTCCCGGTTTAGACCTTAATTCCCTTACTCATTTGTTCCTTGAAATCTTGTTGACTTTTAAGACACCTTTTTTCCTTATAATCCATTAGGTTCATAGAACTTCTCTACTTCCCATTTAAATCAATTTAAACTTAGTTATGCGGTTGACTTGCAAGATCATACTTGTGTTGTGTATCTTGGTGGTGTCAACCTGTTGTGGATGATTGTCTTTATCTCACCAGTTGAGCTTGTTACTCTTCCTGCTTTGTCATCTTGGGTTTCAAAATAAAATATGCTCTATCTGGTCAGTAATCTGAGGTAAGATTGGACTGTATCAACCCAGGCATATCTGCTTGAGTTGGTATAATGACTCATTTCCAGCCTCTGATCCTAGCCAAGAATCTTGGCTAAAATCTCTGTTGTTTCCTGGGTCGCATAGTGCGCTTCAATAACTACTGCAAAGCTGAAGTCTCATGTAAAGATAGTTAAGAGGAGTTAAAAATGCTTAAAAGGATCTCGGTAGATTATAGTTAGATGTAACAAGGCCCTCAAGTATCGATCTTCTGATGTGCCAGAGGTTTTTCTTATCTTCTCAGTACCTCCACCCTTCTACAAATGATGTTACAGAGAGTTTCAGACACTTGTAGATAATTATTTCAATTTTGTGTCATGAATCGGGATCTTGTTAGTATATTCCTACAAGTACTCTCATGCATATCACCACTTTGTAAGAGTACAGTAGCTGTGTAACTTTTCACATATGAAGGAAGCTCTTGAATGCATTTGTCAACACCAAGATGTTTTTCTCCATTGTAAAAGTGACCAGTTTTAGTGATTCAGCCTGGAACAATGTGAGACACTGAAGTCAAGGAAGGATAGAGCTGTGTAGCTACTTCAGGAAACGAATGCTTTTCTAGGGGATTACAGCTTTGTGTTAGCTGACCTACTACCCCTATTAACCTCCCTTGACAAAGAGCCTTCAGAGAAGGCCTGGTGCATGTGAAATAATGCAAAACTATACTTAAGTAGAGGAACACAGAAGAACTAATTGCCCTCTGTGCATCTTAGCTCTTGGAAATCTTGTTCCCACTATCTGTCTTTGCTGAGAAAGGACATACTTGTGTTTCCCTGGAGAAGTGATCACTGGCTCATTTTGCTTTGTTTTTCCATAGTCAAAATGATGAAAACTAGTATCTTTCTGCCTTTTTGGCATGTCATTATGCACAGGCAAATCAAAAAGGGTTTACAGGCAACTGTGTCTGCTTAGAAGTTGGCCCTTTTGGGCTCCATCTTTCCTGTGCAGCTGTTGGTAGGAGGATGCAAAGGGGTGGATCTAGATGTTTCTTTTACTCCAAACTGAAAGGACAGGGTTGTTAAATCATTAAAATAGGAAGGTAAAGAAAAAAGTACTCTTCTTGCCATTGAGCATTGTAAGTAAAAGCTTGTCAGTGTCCATTTGTTTGCGTTGTTATTAAAAAGCTGGCATAAACGCTCCCAGTTTTGCTTCAGTGGTACAAACATCAGGCACCATAATACTGGGTCAGACAGATATTCTGTCTTACCCTGTCACCAAAAATAAAATGCTCCTCACCATGTTTGCATTTCTCTTGTGAAAAACAGGAAGCAATGCTGTGCTGGCTCTTACATTTGTCATAAATTCTACTTTTTCCTTTTGTAGATTTTTAAAAAGTTTTTTTTTTTTTCCTTTCATCAGTAGCAAATAAATTATGCATTCTTATCACTACTAAATGTTAAACTTCCTTTTAATTGAATAGTAATAAAGAAACCTCATTAGTTTGGAGCATTTTAAGTAGGCCAGAAAAAAACATTCTTGAGCGTTCAGATGTCCTTGCTGTCACAGTTAGTTTGACATTCTTGTGTGCTATCCATTCAAGACAGTCACTTACTTTTCCTGAAGAATGTTGGAAGGGAAGCTAGAATTCAGGAAATGCTCATGCAAAGAAATCCTGTGGGACTTAAATGCTGATAAGCTGTGCAGAAGAGAGGTGCTATAATGTAACTTAATAGCTTGGATTCAGAACAAAACATAGTGGAAAGTTCTAGTGGCAACTTCTGTAATGAGGCTAGTGCTGCTATATTAAATGCATTTCTTATGTACAGAATAAAATATGTCAGAGTACCTCAGTTTACAAATTCTTCATGTGTTCAGTAGAGCAATGCATACTGTTCGGTGCCAAAAAGCAACTGCATGTTCCCTTGCTCTGCTTAACTCTGAAGGCTGAATACAAATCTCTTGCAAAGACTATATGCCCATGCATTTCATGAAGGGGGTTATTTTATGTTTCAAGAGACGTGCTTTCTTCAACTACCCAGCAACAACTGGAAAGAGAGCCAAGGTATTTCAAGTCCCATTTGAGTTCAGAGAACAAGACCTCATTGTGTCATTAGGATCTCCCAATTCAGTTTCTGTGTTCCTTTGAGCACTCCCTCTCCTATACGTTAGAATTCATTGAGGGTTTCTAACTTGAAGCGTGTCCTAATGCCGCGATTGTTTTTTCTAGTTGTGGTTGATGGCTTTTAGATTCTATGAGGTACTTAAGTTATATACAAATAAGCACCTGCTGTTGAGGAAATCTTGGGGGTGTGGTAGATTTGCAGGTCAAAAAATTTGGAAATCCCATCTAACAGATTAATTTCTTCAGTTTTGCTGCTGTCTCACCTTCAAATAATTTTGCACTAGCACAGATTTCCAGGATTAAAAACACTTTGGGAGGAACTGGTTTCAGGACTTGTGATGAAGAACTCTTTAACTTTTTCTTGAGTCTTCTTGATACTTTTTTTTTTTCGTTTATAAATTACAGTCAAATGACAGAAACAATTTATTCTTCTTATTCCTAATTTCCTGTAATAAGTATTTTCGTTTTACGTTGAGTGCTTTTGATATGTTTCAGGACTTTGTCCCATTGTACCAGGACTTTGAAAATTTCTACAACAGAAACCTCTATATGCGCATTCGGGACAGTTGGAACCGTCCAATCTGCAGTGTGCCAGGGGCCAAAGTGGACATGATGGAGAGAGTTTCCCATGACTATAACTGGACGTTCACGTGAGTCAAAATTGAAGAAAAGGCTTCCAACAACTATCTTTAAGTAGAGGGCCTATAAGAGCAAGCTGCAGGCTGTGAGGTTAAAGGAGCAGTGAATCGTGTTTGTTTTGAGCTTTCCAGTGGCTTGAATCGATGAACTTTGCTATTTTGAAACACATCTGGCCACCAAGGTGATTATGTATAATCTTTTGGCTACTTACTAAGGCTCCTGACTGTGTTAAGATTTCATGGGCCTATAATAAAATGAATCCTTTTGTGTGTGATGATCAGAACCTGGAGTAGATACTTTGGATTGCACTACATGTGACTTTGTGTTGATTTAGAATCAGTCCTGACACTTGAAGTAAACTTTGCTGCCTGAAACTGAATTTAACATGATTGTTTTGAGTCAGAACTCAGGTACTCTGTAGAAGCAAAATCAGAAATGTAAGGACAAGGATTTTTACAAATTGGAAACAACATATCACAAGTTTGATGAAGAGGTTTGCAGCACAGTGTTTGGTGAAACTAGTCATGTCTCTCCTTGACTTTCAAGGGCAAAATAATTAAAACTTTTTTCCTGCTAAACTTCTTCCTTAATCTCCTTATCACGTATTGTTAGCACAGCAGTGCCAGATGTGTTTCCTTTCTATGGTTAGAGGATATCCTGCTTGAGGGGCTGCCAAGTTAATTGATCTAGAGATCTTATTTTGTAATTGAAAAGGAAGTTGTATGTGTCTGGGATGGAGAGAGTATATGTCAGAGAAACAACAAATGGCTTGAGAAGGCTCAAGCAATTTTAGATATGATAGCAAATTCACCTTTCATGTAAACCCTTCTGGGAACTAGTTTGAGACCATAAGATAGTGGAAGCATCTTTTTCACTGATCATTTCAGTTGGATGATGAGTGGCAGTACTGAAATAATTGAATGGTTGGTTCTATTGATTTTTAACATTTCATTGTGTATTCTAGGAAACTGAAATAAGAATCTTCTGGTGTAGTTAATTGTTTTGATAGTGGGTGTCCTAACTTTTGGTGTTTTAAAAAACACAGGTACACAGGAAGAGTGATAAAGGACATTATTAATATGGGTTCCTACAACTACCTTGGATTTGCACAGAAGGCTGGGACTTGCCAAGAAGCAGCAGCTAAAGTTCTGTCCCAGTACGGAGCTGGGGTGTGCAGCACTAGACAGGAGATGGGTAAGTTGGAGCAAGATAGGATGTTTCCTGAATGTATGTTTCGAAGTCTGTAATCTGATTGCAGATCTTTGAAACATTACTTGTTCCAGCTTTTGAACTTTAGATGAATCAATAAAGAAGACTTTACTTTAGTGAAGACAAATTGATCTGCTGCGTTTAGTTTACATGGAACAACAGTTGACTCGCTTCTGTTTTCACATTTTTTTTTTTTCAGTATTCCCTTATGGGCCTTTAAATAAAAAGCGGCTTGGTTGGTGGAAATTCTCATAGAATATAGCAATAGTGAAAGCTTCTTCTCACTCTGAATTTCTCATTTGTTTTGTGTGCAGGAAACTTGGACAAACATGAGGAGCTGGAAAAGCTAGTTGCCAGGTTCCTAGGTGTAGAATCTGCAATGGCATATGGAATGGGCTTTGCAACCAACTCTATGAACATTCCTGCTTTAGTTGGCAAGGTATGCCTTAAGTCACTGGCAAAAGCTTATCTAACAGATACTGCTGGTACTGCTGGTTGGGTTTTCTAAAAGTTACTTGTCTGGTTTTGTTTTTCTTCAGTGGCAACCCCTGCAGATACTCCCTATAGGTCACAGCATGCATCTCTAACTTTGCAAAAATCTTTCTGGGAAACAGCATCCATGGGACCAGTAAGAGTCCAGATCTTGCCCTCTTTCTGGGAGAGAGTCTAGTGTGTTAAGGCTTGCTTCCTCAGGCTACTGATTAGTGTATGAAATGGTGGCTGATTAACAAGCTGATTGGCTGAAGGTATTTTGATGTTCTTGAGACACTAAGAGGTGACTGTCTCAGTGGACCACACAGATAAGCTGAATTGCATGTTGGTACATACAGAATTTATTATCTTTGAGCGACAGCTGAAAAGTTCTTCCTCTGAAGGAAGGAAGGAGCAAAATCCTAGTAGAAAAGCTATTTGAGAGAAACAAGATCAAATGTAAAGACTGATTATGTCTACTGTGTGCCCCATAAAACAGTACACGATGCAGCCTGAGTGTCCTGCATCTCAAACTGTGTTTTCTTTAGTTACTGGAAAATGAAATGGAAGAGAGCTCTTTGTTTGCATCTTCTGATGTAAAATATATGTTCTCTTAGCTCCTACTTAGAGTAAAATAGTGCAAGTACTGGAACTGTTTTTTCTTTTTGAAAACGATTCACTGTTAGCCTAATACTACTAGCCTATTGGAATTCTTTGTCCCTGTGTAGTGAATTATTTCCCCGTTATTCCATTTATTTATTTTTGCACTTCTTGAGCTCGCTTTGTGAATTTTTCTACTTGTGTATCTACAGATTATAAAATTACTGCCTTGTTCTTCCCAGCAACTTCTGGTGAATCTCTTCTTGACTAGCTGTAGTGTCTTCCCCTGTGCTGTTTTATTTGTAACAATGAGGCAGCACTGTCTACATAATGTCTCTTTCTTTTGGTCTGTTAAGTTGTAAATATCAGATGTTTTCCATAATAAAAGACATTTTTGAGTCCAGTGTGGAGAGAAATTCAGTGCTTCAAATCTAGTCTTTCTAGAGTCAAATAGCTCTGTAGTGCTATGATTTTGAACAACATATGTTACTCCTGACATATTTTTTACTTCCATTTTTCTGCTCTTTGTCTTTCCACATATCCCTGATTTTTCTCTTCAACAGAAAAATGATTCATGATTTCTGTGAGACCTTTTGGATTTGGAACACACATGGTCAGATACATTTAAGTAGATTTCTGTCTTTTGTAAGTTAGTACAAATTGCCAATTACTATAAATATACTCAATCTTTCTGTGTATGTGGATCCCACTGTATATCTTTAATACCCTATGAAAATACCCTTGAGACACCTTACTCAGCTCCTTAATTTTCACATTTGAACTTGGACAGTTTTTACAACCATTGAGAAAATCTGAACAGTAAATTCCGAGGCATTTAACATACCCGTTTTCATGCATATAACTTGCGCATTTACTAAACCAACTCTTTTCATAAATGGATACAGAAGTCTGTACTGTGTTAGTAATGAGCATACTTCGGTTTTTTGCACTTCAAATAAAGTAGGAAGAAGCTTCTGCCTCATAACACTAGAAGTGCCTCTATACTCAGGTGACTACTCCAAACAGAAAATGCTCTCTGAAGGAAAGAGTTCTTGTTGAATGAACCATTTCACAGTTCAGAATGTTCACTAAATGATTTTTTTTTTGGCTGCCTGAAGTTGCTTCTCATTGCACTTCTGATTTCTTCATTGTCTGCAAATAGGGACTCACATAAATCCTGAATTCTGGCACCACCCAGTACACAATTGGCTGTGTGTGCACAGCCTGTTTGGCAGTGCTTTCATAGGGTCTTCAGTAAAGCCCAGAGACTCCCATGTTTGGTTAAACTCTTGGGCTCTGATTTTTCTTACTACTGTTTGTGTCTCTATGCATGTCCTACATACATTTTCAGGTGCAAAGCTGCTTGGAACATGCATTTTTGGAGGTTTGGCAAATATAATCAGTAATGGCATCGGAATTTGGCCAAGAGTTTCTTTGACAGTCACTGATATGATTTGAAGCTAATCGTTATTTATATCATATATGGGCACCTCTATTGCAACTTAATTAGCTCAAAACACTAGCCACTGCAATAAAGTTACTCATGTATATGTAATACTGGACCACCTGTTCTGTTTTTGCTCTGTGGAATCCCTAAGCACTTGGTTTATGTTGCTACTGAATCCTCTTTTAATAGCAACAAATATGACTTGACTATCCTAGGATCCAACTCTACCCCATAATCTGATAAATGTTGGTCAGCAAAAGGAATTCAAAAGCTTCATCAGCATTACCAAGTTGATCTGTATTCACTATGCCTTGTTTTCAGCAGTTTCTGCTAAGCAGATGCTGAAAACAGGTATAGGTGGTGTATGCTGAAAGTTGTATTTGAGCAGTTAAAGCATCACTAAAAACAGGTCTTTCTGCACCTGGCAGCTCTCAGCAGGAGAGACCCGCTGTTGACAGACAAGCTGTTGGCTGCCTAGTACAGTCACTGCCAAATATGCTGAGTCTAGACCACAGATAACATGAGATTTGAGGATTACATAGTCAGAAGTTGTTATACCATTTGAGGCTAAGCTAGCCTCTGAAACTTGCCTGTTTTGGAGTAAGTGTCATTAATGTAGTTACTGTAAATAGCTAATAACAGCAGTCTGTACTGCCTTTAGCACAGAGCTTTTCATCATAGCTCTGGACTGACAGAGGTTAGATAATGGAGTTAGAGCAATGGTGCTTGAAGAATCTTTTTTTGATTGTAAGAAAATAAATTAATTTCCATGTATAGTTAGTTTGTGAAATTAAGTGCTCAGGACTGAATTACGCAATTCATGTATGCAGCATTTTGATAAAATGTGGCATGCACTTCAGTTTCTGTGTCTGCCTTTTAGGATGTAGTGGTAAGTATGATCTTCACTGGCATGTTTTTCCTGATATCAGTAGTGTGATCTCCAATTAGTGTTAGTCTTCTCCTGGATACTCTCTCAAATGTAAGTTTGCTGATAAATGCACCTGTAGTCTTACCATTGTAATAGCAGCACTCAGTTTTACATACGATCATCAGTGATTGCTGTGACTTCTTTGATCCTTTGCCCTCTCTCTAGTGGCAGACAATACAAGACTCTACTTCCTCTTCAGTTTTAAATTAATTTATTTTGTCTAATTGAATGTCCTCTTCTGTTACAGGGAGATGAAAAGAGGCTGTTCATCAATTTGTTAAATCTTCTTTCTCTACCGAAAACTCATACTTGTTTTTTATGAAGAAACTCCTTCTAGACTATTAATTTCTTCTTCCTCTTTTTTTAATCTTATCACTTTTCCTACTTCCTACCATTTAAGAAGGATACTAATACTGGATTATTATGTTCAGTTTTTCATACAGTAGTGTTTAACATGACCTCTGACATAGCGTACATACTCCTTGTCTGGTGTAGTAGTTCCAAAGAGCAAACGCTAGTTGGAGATTTCCATGCTTCTTATGCCAAAGTCTCTGAAATATGCAGTGTGAATCCTTGTAACAGCAGTCTGAACACTTGAGATTTAGTGCAGTTTCTGGGGAAAACCAGTCTTGAGCTTTCCCAGGATGTAGAATATTTCTAGGTACACTGCAATTCTAGTGCAAAATTTCCTTTATTGCGGAGAAAATACTGCTATTGTTTGTGACACTTCCTTGTGTAGGCAATGCTCTTCACAGTCCTTTCTAGTAACTCTCATTGCAGAGCAGAAATGTTCTTGATTCTTCATTCTACCAATTGTTAATAGAGAAACATAGAATGAGCATGTGTTTCATGTCAAATCCTCAGCATCTGGACACACTTTCTGGATTTTTAACTTAAAGTCACTTCTAGAATTGCGGAAGACTTGCATAGTAATTGGAGTGGGCCAAGGTTATTTAGAAATATTATTGCTGTCTTACAAACTAATCCTCCAGTATGCATTCCAGTAGTTCACAGCAATAACACCGTGACTGAATGTTCAGCATATCAGCGATTGACCTGTAATCATTGCTGCTCTCAAAACAGACTTATCCTGTTTTGGTAGTTGTCCAAGGACATATCTTGCCTCTTTTGAAAAAGCAAACAAAGTCAATCTAATGTTTAATGGCTTCAGAAAACTTCTCAATTTCACTCTACAATTTTGTTTTCCACTTCCTGTCTCTTGTATGTTACCTCTATCTATGAAGTACTTAATAGCTCTGTTCATTAAAGAAAATTAGTCCCTTTGGTAACACTGAGCACACATCGGTTTAGTCAGTAGTTACCTCCTAATGTAAGAAATAGTGCAACTTTGATAGGGTCTTTAATCTAGAACTTCGATTGCCTGTTTCCTAGCACCACTGTAGACTTGCTGAGTGAACTGCGGCCAGCTGCTCAGCTCTCTGTTTTAGCTGGCTGCATAGGAGGATGAGTACTAATCATCAGCATGAGATATTCAGGCAGATTCAGCTGCAGGGCTTCTGGAAAAAGTGAAACTTAAGTGGTTCTTTCAGTTAACAGCAGTTGTGTATTTTTATTTGCCATACTAAGGCTGCAAATTGTTTCCTAGCAAGTCTTGTGTGGACTTGCTGCTTTTATCTTGGAATTTTTTTTTTTTTTCTTAAATGATCTTTAAGCAGTTCAGAGCTGGAAGGTGTTATATGCTTGGCTGTGAAACATAACCTTTTCAATATCTTCCTCTTTCCCCTTCTAATTCAGGGCTGTCTGATTTTGAGTGATGAACTGAATCATGCATCACTAGTGCTCGGAGCAAGACTGTCAGGAGCAACTATTCGAATCTTTAAGCACAACAGTAAGTATCAGATGGTGGACTCTGCCTTTCTGCAGATGCTATAGATCAGATACAATCTCTTATATCTTCTCATAGTTAGAAATCCAATTTCATGTAAAGAAATCAATTGCTGGTTACATGAAAGGTCAGAAGACTGCTGCTACTGAGAATTTAATCATCCTGAGTTGGCTATTTTTGGTATGTTCAGTCTCAACTAATAACATTTTTATCCTGAAGCTGTTCCAGCTTACATCTGCATATGAAGAGGAACATGCTGCCCCTTGGCAGATATAGGTGCACTAGTGTTACTTGGATAGCTCAGCGTTATTGGACTATTTTAACAGTCCTTGTCACATAGTAATGCAATCTTGTAGTGGTCTGCATTACAATTTGGGGGATAGGAAAGTTTAATTTTAGGACCAGATGCTGATGTGATCTCACAGTAACAGAAGCTTACAAATGCAGGTGTCCTAGCTAAACTAGAGACCCATGTGTTGGTACAATGTAGTACAAAACACATTTTTGGGATGCGAAGCATAGATTAATTTCACTGAGTTACTTGCTTTAAGTATTTGTTTCCAAAATGCACGGAATTTTCACTTTGCTAGTTTCCGCTTCCTCCAAAGGAGGTATTTAAAATAACTTTCAAATTAAAAATACTTAGGGTTTCCTTCTCTTACTGAAAGAAGTACCTGGTTGTCCTTGATTAGTAAAACCACTACCTTCATTCTTCAGCTGCTCCTAATACTCTTTATAGTATTGATCTCTGAGATCATGATGACTCTTGCTCTCTTTGAAGTGTGTGGTAGTGACAGCAAAGCTTGGGTGGCTGCAGTTATTTTCCTTTCGTTATCCTACTTGATAGTGGATACTCTGCTGTGCTTATTGTTTCTTTTGTGTTCTCTCTTGTTTTCTGTCGCTTGAATGATTTTCTTTACAGAAGTGTAGAGCTTGCTCTAAAGCTTGCTCTAACATGATTTTTTGTTTGTTTTTCTTAAGTCTTCATAAATCTCGATTGCTAGGCAAGATCACAGAAGCTTTGCATTCAAATTCTGCATTTGTGTAGACATACTTCTGAACACTGCATCCAGTTTCAGAATTTGGAGAACACTGGTGACAAACAGTTCTGGGTATAAGGAGAAGGACTTAAACTCTGGTGTGATGAGAAAGAACAGATGATCTGTGGGAATGGGGTACAAACTAGCAATGGTGAGATTGGGGGATATTCTAGAAACCTTGTAGATGGTGGGGATCTATGAAAGAGAATGGAGTGGCAGATTAGAATCAGAAGGCAAAATGCAAGCAATGATCTTAGCCTGTCAAGATGATGTTCAATTCATAATTATGTATGTGTTCTCAATCCTACTCTTTTGTAATACTCTGTGGTGCCTTAGTTAACTTCATATTCCTGGGATGTTAATGGCTTCATATTCTGCTTTTTAGAAATTTGGGGGGGGGAGGAAAAAAAAAAGAAAATCCCCCTAAAAATCCTTGTTCAATGTTTTCTCTTTTTTTGTACCTCATTCTGCAGTTTGTCCTTTTTATTAAGATCAGACCTAGTTCCCAGTCTTTCCCTCTTTCTTGAGAGATCAAGAGCAGAAGTTTGTATTCCATTGTTCTCCCTAACTGCACTAAACTCATCCTTTCTTCCTTGAGAGATTTGTTGAAGGCAGGGACTCCACTGCTGACTTCATCTTTGTCTTTTTCTGAACATTAGCTATTTTTAACAGTCTATTAACTGACCTATTTTGCTGTATAATTTCTAGTCTAGTTCTAGTCCACAAGCTTCTCTCGCTGCTGCAACTGCCCTGCTGCTCCTTTGTGATTGATTGTGCTCTTTTTCATGCCCTAGTGTTTGCCCAATCTGTCTCTTGCTCAACACTTGAGCTTTTATGGTTTGATTACTCCCATCTCCATCCTTTCCTCAGTTTTTTTTTCAGGACTGATTTCATGTGTATATATTTGTTCACTATTAGTCAAGTCTCCTCGGATCATGTCGAGCATTCATAGCTAAAGCTAGTAAGGTTTCAGAATACATTGCTACTAATAACATCACCTGCCTAGTTTCTGATATGCTGGGCACTGTCTTCTTTCCTACACTGATGGTTTTTTCTTCCTTTTCTGTTTTTGATTTAGTAGTTTCCTGTTCCACACCTCCAGTCCCTTTAATTTTAAACAAAGTAATAAAAAAAGTACACTTGCTCCCCTTCTTGTCCTGCACTTTGGTCTATCTTCTACTTGTCTTTAGTTGATTATCCTTGAGCTCGCTTGTTCTTTTTTGAGTTATTTCTGTCCACAAGGACATGCTACCTAAATTGCTGCTGCTTTTCCTCACAATGAGATACATTCCTTTTTTATTTTTTTTCCTTTCTTCCTTGTTTGCTGTTTATGCCTAATGCCCTAACGTGTGCTTTTAGCTTAGGATGATGAAATTCTTCCTCGAAGTTCATACAGTCACCCATTCCCTTTAATCTCATCTGTGGGCCTGCAACTAGATGAAGCCCATGCTTATTGACTTATGTATGGTCCTCCACACTGGAGCAATTTGTGCATTTCTGGAGTATTGCTGTATAGTTATGTCAAAGCTCAAGCTAGTGGCTGTTTTGGTACCATTTAACAGTAATTTCTGGTGCAGATATGCAAAGCCTGGAGAAGCTGCTCAAAGATGCTATTGTGCATGGGCAACCTCGTACACGGAGGCCCTGGAAAAAAATTCTTATCTTGGTGGAAGGAATATACAGGTACAAACTATTCTTTATATTCCTAAGACCCTCCACATGAGATCAAGCTGCTTAGTATTTGGGTTCCTTTGCCAAATCAAACTGAATATTGTCACTTCATAGTTATTTCATTGATCTCATCTGCAAATTAAACTGAGCTATGTATGTTTCACATCCTGGACTTTCTGTTGCTAGTGCTGTAGCTGCACCTGGTGTTATCACAATGCTTCCCACATCCTGATTAGATTGTAAAAATTAATTAATCTCAAGTGAGTATTTACATCAGAGCTGAGGTCTTAAATTGCTTGTCCATTCCATTCTTTCTGTGCTCACTAGATGATGCTAGTGTGAATGGAATTGTGCAAATTGAATGTTCTTGCTGAGAGTGAGTAGGAGCATGTAGTAGGCTTAGCTGTGTTAAGCATTTAAATCATAGTTACTTTCAGCACAAAATGGGGCATTTTGGAGTGCTACCAATGAAAGCCTAGTCAGTTCTTAAACTTAAAAAGAACAGGTAAGTAGATGTCAGATCAGAATACTGACATTAGGGTGGAAGTAAAAATGAAATCATTCATTTCTAAAATTTTCACTGCACACATTCCTTCGCCTTAACTTACTGTTGCTGCTACTGTTTAGTGCGTATGTCAGCATCCCAGAGATGTTAAACAGGTAGAAAGTAGAGATTTGGGCCTCAGGTGCAAGAAGGAATTATTTTTCATCTCTCTGCAGGACATGATGTTTCTAGCAAATTTTATGTCTTCATAATTACTGAAAGAGTGAAGAAAAGAAAGCTTAGTGACTTTAGGCTCTATAACAAAGCCCTAACCATTAAATCAACTTACACTGAATTTCTGTTTCTCAACAGTATGGAGGGATCCATAGTCCGTTTGCCTGAAGTGATTGCCCTTAAGAAGAAGTACAAATCCTATCTGTACCTTGATGAGGCTCATAGTATAGGTGCCCTGGGTCCCAGTGGCCGGGGTGTAGTGGAGTATTTTGGACTCAGTCCTGAAGATGTGGATGTTATGATGGGAACATTCACCAAAAGCTTTGGAGCTGCTGGAGGATACATTGGGGGCAAGAAGGTAAAAAGCTGGGAATCTCATAGCTGTTTCAGGCTGGTGGTGGAGTACTTCACTAAGCATTTCAAAGTTGATCTATTTCTCAAGTACCCTGATTGTCCATTTGTTTCATAATTTTACATACTGTCTAGTACAGTCAAAGCTTGTGCAATGCAGAAGAGTCCAGTCTAATAAAATACCTCCTGTTCTCACGTGGTCAGTGATGACCTCAGTTTGCAGAATGTACAGTAATGGTGTAATATCTTTTTAGGAACTGCTGGGAGCCAGGAAGGAGTGATTTCTTAATGTTACTTTTAATAAGACTTGCAGGAAAAATGCCAAAAGCTGAAGTTTTGCAGCCTGTTTGGAGAAGAATCCCCTTGTTAGGTTAGTCTGTTAGAACTCATTCCCTCTGGACTCAAAACAGTTTGTTTTCCAAAAGACACTTCTTCCCTTTTTGGTTTGTGGTTTTGGTTTTTTTTTTTGTGGCTACTGACTCACTTCTATTGGAAAGTACCGCTAGAAAGTGTTGCCCTTGCCAAACCCTTCCTTTTGGGAGGGATGGTGTAGACAATTGGATGTGTCCCCTTTCTCATATCCTCAAATGCATCTCACAGATCAGGCTTCTAAGCTTTATTTGAGAGTAAAATTCTACAATTTCCTACCAGGACAATAATTTTTTAGATACTAATAGTGACAATTACTTCAGCCCATCCAAATGGAGATGGGACTTGCAAATGTTTCCTTTTGGGAGTATACTACAGTTGGATTAAAATTACTCTGACATCTTCCCCAGAAGAAAGCACCATATTAATCTTTTTCTAAAGATAGTGAGCTAGAGGGATTAACTCCATTGGCATAAAGTGAAGCAGCTAAGCACAGTTGCAAAAGACTCTTTAGCTACTGTTTGTGGACTTGCTTCAGAGGTAAGAGGTCTTACCTAGTTTATTTCAAAGTCCCTTTACAACTTCCTTTAATTTAACTCTGACTCCAGTCAGACAGCGACGTAAAATTGAGCACTTCCACATATTTCTATAACATATTCTCAGCTTGTGCTATATACAGGACCATCATTATTAATTTTCTGATAGCAGAAGACAGAATCTGTCCTGGCATTCCTACTGGTCTTTATGATATTTTGCTGGAGTGGTCTGCATGTTTTAGAGTAGTTTTGTTACAGTTAACAACAGGCAGCCTAGATCTACAGTCTGTTGGTCATTTGTTCCTATATGACCTGTTTTTGTCCTCTTCACAAATGTAGCAGGTGTGTTTAACTGGGAAATGCAGGAGGGGTAGGCTGAGGTTCTTGCACTCTTAAATTACACCTGCTGCTGCTTTATTTGTATTGTGCTGATAAATGGGAGAAAATATTTTGTGACCTATTCCCCTGTTTGGTGACTTGTGGGGAAGCAATTATATTGAGCATGATGCATAAGCACCTGTGGCTCCTGCTCCCCACTACTTCATTTGTTTTATACTCCCACTGTTACGATAAACAGTTTTGAAACACAGCCTGTGCACAGCTTCAGTAATGCAAACACCTTGTTGCAATCCAGTGCTGGTGGTGTTAGCTAAACAAGCCTGTCATAGGCATTTGTCTTTGATCAACACACATTCCTGCCCTGTGACATAATTATGGGTTGTCATGTCCTTGCTATTTGCTTTTCAGCTGTTTATTACTGTACCGTAAAATGAATCCTTGATACACCTGTTCTCTTCCAGGATATTCTGAAAGAGGTTTCTTATGGTGGCCCATTTTACTGTGTGATTAAGAAACAACAATAAAGCATTTTTATGAGTGCTGAGAAGGCAATGTCTGATGCCTCTTGTGTTTTGCTAGGAACTGATTGATTACCTCAGGACATACTCTCACAGTGCTGTGTATGCAACATCACTGTCACCTCCTGTTGTGGAGCAAATCATCACCTCCATGAAGTGCATTATGGGTGAAGATGGTACCAATGTTGGTGAGTCTTTCTAACAGTAAGCACATGGAAGGGGGAAGCCAGAGAGAGTCTCTTTATCACTTTGGCAGATAACTTATTCAGTGGACACATTCATCATTATCTGTTAGTACATGTAGACTTGGAATTTCTGGAGCAGTAAACCAATTTACTATCCTACTTGGCAGATCAGCCTAATAATAGCATAAGGAATTTCCAGCTAGATGTAAGTCATCTTAGTCTTATCTAAGACACAGTATTGTCTTGTATTGATTTTTGTCCTACGTCTTGCTTTTCTAGCCTCCTTCTTTCTCTTTCCCATTGTATGTCCTTTGTTATTTGCTCCACTTTTTAGATTACTCAGAGTATTCTGCTGTGTCTTTTACAGCCTTGTGTTCTGGCTACTGTAGGGGCAATGCTTTTGACTTTCATCTCTAGTATAATTTTTTAAAAAGTTTTTTTTAAAGTTGTGAGCAGCTCACTCAGGATGACACTGTAGTTTGCTAAGGATCTGTCAGTGACATTCAGTTCAGAGGCTCTTAAAATTCAAACTGCAGAATATATTCAGTTATGGGAGTTTCAGGCATCTGGCCACAAGGTGGTGGTGTATACTGAAGAACTGTGTTTGCTTTTGAACATGGGTCACCTGACCAACTATCCTGGCAGATAACTCCTACAGTGAAAAAGCTCGCTGGAGAAATGACTTAAGAATTTTTCTCTTATAACAGGTTTCATTCAGTTTGCTTGCTTTATCTGAGAACAGAGTTAAGTGCCAGCAATTGATGTTGGTGGTTGCTCAACAGAGAAGTCATTCACTGGGGCAAGTACAGCCAGGCAGCAGCCTGTATCTGTGCTGTCACTGAGGGCTTCAGAGTGGTCCATGTGAGATACCTGTTCCAGCCAAAAGTTGTCGCCAGTGCTGTTCTCGAGAACAGATATCAACTAAGCTTCATATTATGTGAAAAGTTCTGCAAAAGTGCTGGGTCTTGCTGTCGTCTTAAAAGTGACTGTTGGAGCTCTTTCTAGCTGATGATTTGCCAGCAGTGGGTGGTCTGCTCAGGTGTTGCTTGTTTGGGGTTTCTTCCAGTATCTGTTTTGCTTAATGAAGTGGGAAGCAAGGAATGTGTAACTGTTTTGTGTTTGCAGTATTCAGACTAAGGCATTTTTGCCCATTTCTGAGGCCACAATATGATATTTGTTCATGGCAGGAGAATAGAAGCAATTTCTACTCTAGGCTGTTCTCCTGCCACTATGCCAGCAAGGTCCATCAAGGCTTGAAAGGTGAAGCAGACCAGCAAGCAATTTGGCAAAAAAACAGACTCAAAAAGGCCTTGTTTTGTTGTTGTGTCGCTTAAAATGCGTGTTAAGCTACGTCCTGCTGATTGGTGCTAAGGAATACCAGAATTCCTAGCCACTCTTTCTGTTGAGAAAAGTAGTGGGTTTGGTGTTTGAAAGCTGTGTTAATTCAAAGAAGCCTCCACATGTCCAATTTCTAGATGAAGTGTAGTGCTCTTCGGAAGTGCTGGATGTAACAGCTGGATAAAAGTCCTGTCTGCTTGTAGGAAAGGATTTCTCAGCTACAGGTCTTGTGACCGAGTTGCTGGCTTTCTAAGCATCTAAGTCAGCCTTCAGTTAGGATAAGCACTTCATAGGATGATCCCTGCACGAAAGTGCTTCTCTGTCCATTTTCTGCGCAGTGCTGTTTCCCAGTCATGCATTTTTTTAACTGCCTTAAGGCTTTAGAGATAACATTACTTTGTAGGCATTTTCTGTGGATGAAGTTGGCAAAAGTTCAATTGGGTGAATTGAGCAGCTGCTTAGTGATAGCATGACAAAGTTTTTTTTCCTTGTTTAAGGGCTTTGGCTGAAAAACTTCTGTTTGGATTCTGTGGAATTGTGGGTGGGGCTCTGGAGGACCACTGCCTGCAGTTGGTTTGACTATGAGTAAATGTGGAGTAGAGTGGTGCTGGTAAGAGTTGTTTAACTGTGGGAGACAAGTAGAGAAATAGTGTTAAATTGCGTCACTGGTAAGCACCTCTGAATTGACTATGTATTGCAAAAATTTCACTGCTTTTAAATTAGTCAAGCTGAACTAATGGGTGAAGTGAAACCGAGACAGGTCAATGGTTTTACAAGGGCACAGGAGTTGGAGCTGGAATCAGAACAGTAGACGGCTAGCTCCCAACCCAGTTTTTTGGGCCACAGCTAAATCTTTCAATGGCTTCAAGAATGCGTTCTGGAAAAGAGCCTTTGCGGTGGCTTTGCCTGCCTGCTTCTGTTCACCACACACTATTTGTAAAAGCCGCTGTCCTCCATGGCATCAAACCTTTGTGGAAATTATGTCAGATTGAGATGGCCTGTGGCTGAGGAATAAGTAATAGGAAGCAATAAGTTTTTGAGGATGAAAGGGGGTTTTGTGTATTATTTTGCAAGAATAAGTTAATTCTCTCCTCTTCAGGTTATTTCTAAATCTAATGAAACATCTGGAGACTCTAAACTTACAATGTAAGGCGTTGTAGTTCCTAAACCTTCACATAACTAAAAAAAGTAAACATCTCCTTTCAGATCTTTCCAGCAAGCTGCCAATGCCTGAATAGGATATTAGTAGGAGGCAGTACAGACAAAATACAGATGGTATGAAAAGCTGAATGGCTACTTACAGAGAGCATAAGATGGATGGCATGCAAATGGGCTGCCTGAATTGGGACAGTAGTTTCTTGTGTCTTGATTTGTGTTCAAACTAATCTGTTAATTCTCTGTACTGTTTATGCATGTAAGTGACTAGCAAGCCTCAATCTCTCTGAAGACAGTTATGGGAATATAATTATATATGAATACAAATATATTACTTGCTCCTTCATCCAGACTGCAAAAAACACTCCAACAGCCAAAGTGATGGCAGAGCCATGTTATGGGTTCTTGGTAGTGGTGCTTCAGTACTGCTTCTGAAACTCCTCTACATTATTAGCTCAATGCTATATGTCTGTCCTATTTTACTTTGCAATGCTTGTCTTGCACATAATTGGCTAGAAGACCATCATGTGGTCTTAAGCAAAACATACTTGATTTGTGATTGCTTTAAGAGTTTTTTCAAAGGAACAGTCGTCCTCAAGATTGGTGAATATCTTGAGCACATAGAATGTCTTCAGAGAACACCAGTGACAATGTACATGGGTATATTGCATATAATCACATTTGGCTTTGATATATAGTAGAGCAAGGTGAGTAGGAGAGATGGAGAAGGCTTCTTTCTGCAAAAGCAAATTTTTGGCGCTGGTTTTCCAATTCAGAGTCACAATGGTTGAAATCGTTAATGAGCAAGTGTTGCAGATGCTTGTCAGCAGTTCAGTGGATGCTGTTCTTTCTCTCTGTTCAGCCACAGAGATGAAGAACTTCAGATAGTTTTGTAGATAAAGGGGCTTTTTTAAGCAAGTGTAATAAAAAGACACAAGATTTTTTGGGGGTCCTAGTATACACAAAGATGACTGATTCCTGGAATGGGGTTCTGGAAAGCTGTAGTGTAGAGCCACTTGATTCTTGCTGTTTATGTGGTGTTTGAGTTATTTAAATAGACTGTAGGGAAAATGAGACAGCTTGGTAAATGAGACATTGGAATTTATGATAGTAAGTACTTGACTTGTCTCAGTGAATTTTTCAGCATCAATGATGGATCTACCAAAGCTGGATTTTTCACCATTACAATCTCACTAGGACTGGGAATCCAGTTGGCTCCTTTCTGCCATTTACATAAGAGCCAGTGATACATCCTGTGCAACTGGAGTTCTGTTAGCACTGTTGGTGTTCAGGACCCAGACTGTTTATTGCCCTGATAACATTGTTGGAGACAAGTGGAAGAAAATCATAAAGTAACCCAACTGAGATGTGGACAAATCAAAACATGCAAGGTGAAACCAGTCTAGGAACTGGTTAACCTCCTTCAGACATGAAACTTAGTTTGCTCTCCTGTGTATTAAAACCTGAAGGCTTAAATCCAGCAGTGTTTTAAGGCTGAACTAAAGCTGGCAGTGTTAATGGCTTGTAAAAGAGATGAACTACTTCCCTCCATGGACATTAACTCAATAATAGTTATTATATATGTTGATGTTTATAACAAGTTTACTGTCTTCCATCTCCATTTTGTGAGGCAGATATCCCACATACAATCACCGTGCCATACACAGCATGTATAGAATAAGTTGTGGATAGACCTTGTCCAAGATGGCTTATAAATTTTGAATGAATGTTGTCTTGAACACTGTATAAAAACCAAGGATAATTATCCTACATAGCTCTAATGTTGCAAGCAATGGAGGTAGCAGTTGTATAGGCCATCCCAGCTGCTAAACTATTGGAAATGCATAACTAACCTTTGAAGGCTAGTCAGCTGCACATAGTTTGATTGGTATTTGTCTCATATGAGCACCTCAGTTGTGAAGAGCTAGTAGTTAATTACATCTAGTCAGAGGAAACCTTTAAAAAAAAATTTATTTCTAGTCTTGCCATTGCTGTGTGCAGCAAACTTGACTGAGTTAAATCAGAAAAGGTAGTTAAACCAATTAGAGCCAAAGGGAGTAAGAATGTACAGATGTGTTGGCAGAGAACTGAGCTTAGCTGAGCTGTTGAAGACAGGACTGTTGCTATACTGTTAATACACATGGGGAGAAGCATGGTGGAAACAAAACTAAGCCTGGTCTGCTTAAATTCTAGGGGAGAAAAGACTGCAATTGGTATTTTAACCTCCATGTGGTTAATCAGGCCCTCAAGTGAAGATATGACCTCAGTAGTTCAATCAGCTGCCTAATCAGTAGGTTTCTTCACGTTGGATATTTTGTAAAATTCCCCTTTTCCTTTCAAAGACAAGCCAAAAATATATGTAAGTATAAAGTGTAAGCAGTAATGAAAGAATAACCCACATTACATCACTTGGAATTGAATTTTAAGTATCTTATAGTATTTATAAACGAAGCTTGTACCTTGCCATTGTTAACAGTAGATCCACAAATGGAAGCAGTGGCTGCTGTTGTACTCAAAAGGGGAAATAAATACTGCTTGTGCAGGCTGAGGTTGAAAACATTCAATTAGCATTAAAATCGGTTCATTTGAATTTCCTCCAATAATGCACTTGTTAATGAGGTGTTAAATTATCACCTTGGGAACCCTGGGACCAGTCAAAACTAATTTGAGAAAAGTGAAAACTTTTTTTGTTGCTGCCCTTGAGAATCTCAAGCTGAGCTGGGAAACTGTTGGAAAAACAAATACTCTGGGGGTCGTAAAGAGAGTTTCCTGCTTTTCTCCAGGGGACTAACAGTTTTAAGCATCACTCTCTATATTTGTGCTTCCAGCTGGGGATCTTTTAAATCCAGCTTGTTGCTGCACCCCTACCTCCTTCCCACAGAGCATGGCAAGCCTCCAGAAAAATTGCTTTAACCTGGGCTGGGCAGGAGAAATCTTTCAGCCTTTGGTGCTTTGAAGAGTGTTTACAGACATTAGCAGAGCTGTACCCTTTGTGTTCTGCATTGGAATGTGAGATTTCTTCAGTGCTTCTTTTGGACTTTAATCAGTATTGTGGTGTTTGTGCAAGAGCTCATAAACCTTTATAACTGTACACCTGCTTTGTTCTTGTAACATTCTGGTTCTTCCTATTTCTGTTCAGGTGTGAGCTGTCATCCTGTATCTTCATAGCCTAAACACTGATCTCTTACAGCAGAATTACAACTAGGAATGTGGCTTTGGAGTAATTTCATCTTTCCTCATTTCTTACACTACATTTGCTTTAAAATGTGTGGCTTGCTTTTTACTCTCAATAGCACTTGAGGCGCCACATTTCTACAGAATGCTGATGTGTTACTCATACATGGAAAGGCGAAAATATTGCATAGCAGCTCACTAGCATATACTGTTAGCAGTAGTGTGACTAAAATGCTTGTAAGTCAGTATGAATGTTAAGGTAAAGCATCTGAACAGCACTAATCACAAATGAGGTGATGCACACTCTGTCTTTGCGTTAGTGTGAAACACAGCTCATGGTTCCTGGTGTGATACATGATTTATGGAGCAGAGTTTTTTTGAAAATACCTGAATGACCCATATAAGCACCACTTTCCATCATCATCCCTGGCAACTTCAGCAATTTTCTACACAGAAAATTAATACTAATATTACAATAGTGTTTGCAGTGTATGTAAATGTTTCTAGCTTCTTTGGAAATAAGCAACAGACTGTAACTGAAGCCCTTTCTGTGAACTATGTGCAGGTGTATTAGTCCATGTGGGTCTCACAGACCAGTTTAGCTACTGTCCTTGCCTACTTCAGCAGGTTCTGATGTAAAATGTGGTTGACACCAGGTCAACTCATGCCGCTTCACGTCAGTGCAGAGATCTACCACAAATTCCCAAACGTGGACGATCTGGACAATCTGCAATGTGTACTTTAGTCCTACTAGTGTGTCATGTTTGTTATGTCCCAGAATTAATAAACTTCCTTAGTACAGATTTAATCTTTGCAGGAAGAAGCTCTCTGAAAAACCTGCGTGCTAATTAACGTGTTTTGAGAGCATATAGCCAGTGGAGAGATTTGAGATGACTTTAAATGAGATCATACAGGTTCTGTTGCAGTCTAACTTCAACAGTGGGGTTTAGCTCAAGAAAAATTGGCTTGTCAAAAACAGGATAAATCAACCTGTAGAGCTTCTTGCTGCCATGGGTAAGTGTCTGTTAATGCTCAGGTTATTACCTAATTGTTGTATAGTGGAAAAGTTGTGGTTACTAGGCTGTCTGTGTCAGGGAAAATGTATTGCGGAGCATGCATGCTTCTCAAGTTGGCTAGCAGGACCTAAGATATCTTAACTGTTTGTCTATGGACACTGGGATTTTTAAAAAAAAAAAAAAAAAAGAAAAAAAAGACCCAGTATTTTACTTCTGAAGCTTCTTAAGGCTTTCAAGCTCACCCTTCCCACTAGTTGACTTGATATTGTGCTGTGGTCACCAAACTCAGGCCCTAAATGGGCAGTGGAGAACTCATTTACCCTGCAACTAGCATCTCCAGGACTAAGTACTCTGCACAAACAGATGTGGTGCTCTTACAGAATAACTGTCAGTATCAAGATCTGGAAGCAGAATGTTTAGTACCCTCTAGCCTTTACTGAAAACAGCTTGTCTTTTCTAGGGTTATTGCTATATTTCTGACAAGTAACTTTTTGTTCAGAACCTGGCATTGTAGAGACAGTTGTGGGTTTTATATGCACAGCTTTGATCTTTCCAGGATCCTTGGAAAGTAGAGCCGTACAGGAAAAACAAGTCAAAGTCACAGCAGAGACAAGGTGTCCAAGGTTTGGGCCTTTTCAGGCACAAAGCTTACTCTTCCAGCTCACTGCAGTTCCAGGTGGCAGGCTACCAGGAGCTACGTGCCAAATACAACTTAGTAACATGGGAAAACTCAACACCCTTCCTGTTGAAATTATTGCAGAGTTTTAGGGTAAGTCTGAGAGCACACTGGAGAAGGACAAGTATGGCTGCTGTAACATGTACAGGCAGATATGGGCAGCTCTGGCATGGTGGCAAATTTGCAGGCTATAGCTTTTATCATGAGATGAACTTCTTAGCTATAAGCATCTTTGATGACAAAGGAGAAACTTGAGATGTTGTACAGGACTTATGGGAATGGATCAAGGTCTTCACAAAAAGATGTATGAAGACTACATTCTGTGAAAGATTCGGGTGCTACCTTCTCAGTGACTTCATACATAAATTTCCTATTTAAAAAAAGCAAACAAACCAAACTAAACCAACTCCTCCAGAGTGGAAATCCTTGATTTTAGGACACATCAGTAAAGAGCACATACACACTTGCAGCATCCTGTCTCTCCTATTGCTTCTTGTGTTAGGTAGGTGAAATCTTTAGCAATGTTAGGAGGTATATCAAAGTCATGTTGAGGGACAAAAAGGCCTTTGGAAGCTACTGTGCTCCATTCCATAAGGTGCCATTTAGTACCACTGAGGAAAAGTAGGTATTTAAGACTATTCTGTTCACTCCCCTTCTCCTTTAAGGGATCCACCTACCCAAGAGAAGATAGTCTGTCTGCCAGGTTTAGGAAGTGCTAACTTACTAAGTTTACATACTAAGTGCGAACTTACTAAGAGTAAGTGCCAACACAAAGATCAAATACTTCTCATAGTACCTACAGTATCAGTTACTGGTCAAAGGTTACTTCTGTGTAGGATCTCATTATTATCTCAAGCTCGTAGAGCCTGTTATATAGTGCTCCTGGTATAATTTCTTTCTGGAGCTGTTTTCTGTTCAGTTTGGCCAGAAGATGGTACTCCAGTGTTTATGGCTGCCATCTCCCAAAGAAGTTTGCCCAAGAGTAGATAGCTAAATACACCCCACCCCTCAGCATTTCTCACTATCGAGATAGGAGAATGGATGCCCAGGCTCTGTCTCTTTTGAGCTGATTACTGTCTATTTCTAACCAAAGGCGGACACTTTATAGCTGGCTGGTGTATCTCTTCCACTGAGTATCAAGCCTTTCTGTGCTAGAACTTGAGCATTAGTCTAACTGCTTCAGGAACAATGCTGTTAGAAACTTTTAGGATATTGACATAGAGTGGGACCAATCAACTGACTCTTGCTGAATATTGTTTCTTGCAATTATACATTTCCCATTTGATTTTATAGTTAAGAGCAGCACCTCAGTGGCTGAGGCAGCTGTAGGGAATGAGGGATAAGATTGTTGTTAGTTATCTGCAGTTAATCTGTGCTGTTTCTCATTGCCTGTGAACTGACTTTGAGTTTCAGAAGAATAGACTTAAGGCCTGTGGATGTTGTATAACCTTGTGCTTCCGTACTGGTTTGATGTGAAATTCTAAAAACAATGCAGTCCAAAAAAAAAAAAAAGTACTTTTTATGACCAGCTAATGTGGGATCCACAGGGAAGCTAGTATCTCAAAGACCAGTTAGCAGAGTTACTGAATAACTGCTCCAGAGTTGAATACTGGGATATATTGTTCAGTCTATGAATTGCAGCACATAATCCTAAGAGATGTACCTAATGGCAGGATAAATACGCTGACAGACCAAATGTTAATACTGTTGATAAATAATGACCTTCTGTAAAACTACACAAACTATAATCCACTATGAGTACTTCCCTGAAGACTATTCTTGTATTAGAGAATTTAAGTAGGAAAAATTACTTCACTTATTTTCTGGATACAGCAAAGCTTAATTCTTCTTTTCGAAGCTTGATTTTGTGAGGTGTTTCCTATAGTTGTCAATGGTAGCTCTTGCACAGCTAAAAATGTCTTGGATCCTCTCTGATTTATAAAGATTTCTGCTCTGATGCACATGTAGCTAGAGATGTTTCCACAGATAGGATTGTTGTGAAGGACTTTTTTAAGTCAAAACTGGTTTGGGATTCTATGTCTATTGCTGTTAAATCTCTGGTCTTTGGTGGCTGCTTGGTATAGGGAATGTTTACTATGCAGCTTTGCTTCTACACTGTTAGACAAGACAAAAACTCTTTGAGTAATTCATTTGTTCATTTGGTCAGAAGTTGATGAACAACTGATTTCTGTCCCGGCATCAACAGAGGCGCTATGAGGTATGGGTCTAAGAGGGGAAGCAGATAGATCAGCAGCTGCTGAGAGGTAGGAGATTAGAGGAGAGAGATGTATAGATAAAAAATGTTTTTCCATATGTAAATCAACATACATAGGAACCTGCAGACCTTGTAAATCATAACCAGTCTTTCTTCTGCTCAAATAGAAATTTCCAGTGCATTTCCAGACAAATTTCAGACTATTACAGTGGGTAATTGAAGTATTTATTTAAAAGAAAAAATGCACAAAACCCCTAACCAGAAACATATAAACAAAAAAACAAGCTGCAAATAAAGACTAGCATTCTTAAAGTTTAGAAATTGGTTTTGAATGCCTTTGCAATGAGTATACTTCAGTGTAATTAAAAATCATCCTTAAGGATTAGTTATTAGTTATCCTTGCCTTAGTTACGACTTTATATAACAGGCTTTGTGTAATTCAGGCACGGAAAACTGGTTAAAGATGATAAATAATACACCTGTGGTGGTACTATTGTAAGTTTAGGTATGTACATTCCCTACGGAAAAGTTTACTTTTTCGTACCTTTGCTAACTTGGACTGAAGTAGTATTCATTTTCACAGTCCTGAGGTTATTGGAACATCTGGAGTTAACATTTAGTGATTTTTAATTCAAACCATACACGAGTGGGATTTTTCCAGAGTACTGGATCTAGTATGAAAAATACATTAATTTAAATATAAGTGAAAATTGCAGCTGCTGGTTAAAAAAAAAAACAACCAAACAAACAAAAAAACAAACCCAAAACAACAAACCACAACCAACTTGGAAAGTCGTTATTTTACTGCTCATCTGTTAACACAGGGCATTCAGGTATGGCTGTCAGACTCTTCATCCTTCCTAACTCTGAGCTTTTGCCATAGACTGCTTTGTATGCACTTGTTTTTATCAGATTTTTAATCTTTTTAAATTTTATAATACCTCATACTTGTACCTGCTTCCTTCACCATGTTCTTGAGAGAAAGTAGCCCAGTTTGGAGTAGAGGAAGGTTGCATGGCCATTTTTTTGTTACGGGATTTTCTCTCTCTGGGAGAAGGTAGTAGCTTGTAGTCTGATTGTGAAGGTTGTGCCCTAATATCTTGGTTGAGTCCATGGATTTCAGTATAGTTAACTTAGAAATTTTAGTACTAAGGGATAGAAAAATATTCCCCTAAAAGTATTTGGTCTTCAGAATGAATTCTTTTGACAATTCATCATGAAGTGAAGGATTTGTGTAGCAGTGTCTTCATGAAAGCTCTGTAGATACCTGGTAAGCTAGGGGAATTACACTGTGTTCTGGGAAGCTCTGTGTGTGTAGGATGTAGCGGTTTTGATAGTTCTGTTGTAATGGTATTTACTGGAGTGGTGGGAGAAACTACTGCTGCTCAGGCACAGTCTTGGATCCATGTGGTGGTATACATAAGATTGCTTAAGTTCTGGTTTTGATGCATTCAGTGAGAATGAAGGGTGGTTTGAAGGCTCGTAGGGGAGACTGGGAACACTTTTAATAGCAAGGTTTTTCCTAGTACAAGTTGTAAATGTTAAATAACTTCCCTTCAGATTTGAGAGTAGTCTAATATGAGGGCTGTACAATCCATACACGTTTGTTTTTGTGTAGTAGTAATGATTTGTGGAGTCTTTTTCTTTAAAGTGTTGTCTGTGTAGAACAGACCTACTAAACTTGAGCATTGTGCTTTTTCTTGGAAAAGCTGGTGTACGCTACAGCTTTTTTGTATTCTGGGAAGAGCAATGTGGCTTACAATGCTATTTCTGGTGGTCTGTGTATGGCATAGATGTTCTCTATATACAATTTAGGGTGAACTCCAGCCTAGCAGAACTTGTGCTAATGGTATATATCAGTACAATAGATGCTATTTATTGTTTCTTCTATCTCTTGAGATGGACAGCTTCAGAAGAGATTTTATGCTATCACTCTAAATGAACTTTGAACATGGAAAGAGTTCTTACAATGCTGGTATTTTTTGTTCTCATGCCTAAGCTAAAGCTGTATTCGTGTTTTATACTGACCATATCCTTCCTTTTTGGCTATAGCTGTCTTAAATCAGCCCACTTCCACGTTTTGCTGTTCTTATGGCAGATGTTCAGCTGCAGGTGATAATCTGTCTGGTTCTGTAAGGTATTTTATATCTGTGTGATATTTTACAATTAGTAAAGGCAGTTAGTAATGCTAGCTGAAACTAGGTGACTACTAAGTTATTTGTAATACTTCCTGCTTAAAACATATGAAGAGGCCATATCCTTCATCTTCTCTTGTACTACAAAGGCAAAGAGCATTTCTCTACCCTCTTGTGTTGCTGTTTTAAAATCCCAAAGAACGGTTAGCTTTGCTACTGGCTTCCATTGTAGAAAAACACTTTGCACAAGCCAGATGGAAAATATAGTTCACACTCTTTGTTGCTACGTTGCAAAGCTACTGAACTGTCTCCATGGAAGTAGATTATAAACATCCTTTATATAATATGCTTTGTCAAAGCTTGCACATTCCTTAGCTTGTAAAGAAATGTGGTGTTTGTATGTGTTCCTGATGTTTTTTCTCTGTGGCTTTAATCTGCCATAAAGGCCTGCCAGCCTATTTGTGTTGTACAAAGGTTTGAGTCTGTTTCCTTCTGCCTCTTCTTCACTGATGCTTTGTCTTGTTCTTGAGATTTTAAGAGCAAAGATGTGCTTTTTAAGTTCCAATGTCCAAGGTATCATACTGAAAAGAAAATAGAAGTTTTAAAATGCTTGGTTTTCTCTAAAATTCCATTAATTTGGCAAGTTAAGTTTTGTTGAAACGCTATGAAGTTTTTTTTCATGTTTTCGACTTCATGGTGACGGCACCATAGCTAGTTCAGAAGAGTAGTCTGACCAGCACACACTTCTTTTCCCTTTCTTTTCAACAAGGACAAAGGCATAAGCATAGCTGTCAAACAGGATATGTACAGCTTCTTAGCAATGATTATGAATATTATTATCATGACTGCACATTTGTGATAACACACGATTTGTATGAGCTAATGTGTAAGTAGTGTTAATACCAATCCCACAAATCCTCCCAGAAATTAATATGCAGAGTTGGATAATACATATACCCAGGCAACACAAACTTAATGTCTTTGTTCTGGAGGGATAGCCCCAATCTTGTTCTTTAAAATTATTGATTCATCTGAACCAATGTTTTTTTACATTCAACTTCAAAATAAAGATGACTGTAAATCTCAATTGTTAGGATTCAGTGAATTTCAGCCATGTGACAGTAGTGTAGCCAGATACAGTGAACAAGGTATATAAACAAACATGAACAGCTATGTGTAAAAAAAACCAAACAATCGTTAAAAGTATTGCTCTTGTGAATTATATTTCAGAAATTGCTTTCTGGGTTCGCTGGAGCTGGGTGGGGTGGGCAGCAGGAATTGTTGCAGGCAATGCTGCTGTTCCTCAGCAGATCCTTCAGCTAGCATCAGAGTAAAGTTCAGCTGGTAGTGTGCTTTTGTTCTCTCACAGGACACTATTCTACTTAGCTATGATCCTCTAGAGAGAACTTACATTGCTTTCAGTAGAAATTCAGCCTCTGGAAAAATAGTATGTTGACTTGTGGGGTTGGAGTTAGGGTGCCCTTCTGAATCTCTTCATTAGCCTAGTCTTTCACTGTAGCATTCTTATACAGAGCCTGGAACATATCAGAGGAGATAAGTGTAATGTGACCATGAAATGGAGTTGTTCCTGTGCAATCCTTTGCATATGCAATAATTTTGTGTTCAGTCAGTCTTACTGATTTTTAGATATACAGATACATGCTCTCACTTTCTCGCTCTTTTTTAATGGTAAAATAGAGTTCATGGATGATTTTTTTTTTTTAATCAGCTCTAACAGACCAGGCATTTCTTGAATTCTACTTTGAGCAGAAAGGGCTTGTGTGTTTGACAGCCATTCATAGGAGGCAACGTTTTAGTTTTTGTTTGTTGTCATTTTGTGGGTTTTTTTTTTTTTTTTTGCCTTGGACAAAATCCATTCTTCACCAAAGACATCAAATCCTCCTACTTCTGTCTGGGTTGATTTCCTGCAAAGAGTCACACTGAACACAAATGGAGAGCATCGGGTCTTTTGTTCTCTGTTGTGTGAACTTTAGAGACAGTTGCTATTTTCTGCAGTATCTGACTTGGATCTGGTATACCATTACAGTTAATACTGAAAAAAAAAAAAAATTAAAGCCTATTACAAGCTAAATGTAATTCTGGTAGTCACTAAGGAATCTGATGGTACCTGCAACCATTTCATGAGTTTCTGTAGCAGGCTTCTGTAATACACAGTGCATTTTCAGTATGCAGAGAAATGGCAAGAGTCTCTATTATGCTTTCCCATCTCTTGAAATTGAGTTATTGGAATAAATTACAAGTTGTTGGCATTATGTCTGAGGATGTGGTTCTCTTTCACATGGTTAACTCAAATAGATGATTTATGCAATATGGATCTACTATTTGGTAATTTTTGTATCGGGGTTGCTGATAAATAATGTGAGCAATTCATTTTAGTTTGTATGCTGTCTTACATAGATAAAAGTCTGTGTAAATGTGAATGGGAATTGTGGTTAGCTTTTTAAAATAGAAGAGCTATATAGGTCTTGGGGTTGGGTTTTTTGTTTTGGTTTGGTTTTTTTGTTTTCCCCCAATGCTAACTGATTAGTTAATCAGACTTCTGCAGAACAAAGCTGGCCTCATGACAGTTTTTGTACATTAGGCTTACATGAAACACTGATATACAAAGTCTGTTCCACAGCAGTCCTTGAACATCATCTATAACCACAAGTTTTTTAGCAGCCCAGGTGCTTCCAGGTTTTGAGAGAAGAATTGGTCCAGCAGAACTTTTTGCAAAGGCAGACATAAGGGAGTGTATCTCCCGCTGAATAATCCTTCCCTCTTCTCTAGGTATTGCTTGTGCATGCTTCAAAGACTGCTTGAGGTCAGCAAATCATTTCCTCTAATTATCACACAGGGAGTCTGAGATGCTAATGGCTCTGTATCCTGTTTTGTGTCACTTTCTTATCTATACAGAGGGAAGGGGCAGCTTTTAAAATCAGAGGGGGAAGAAACACTGCAGCTCAAGTGTTAAACCTTGTGAAGGTTACTGCTGCAAACCCAGTGGTTCTTAAGATCTCTTTCAAAGGCTGACAAATGTAAACACATGCATTTTGCCAGATTAGGTTGTTGGTATCCCTTTAACTGTGGACTCCTGAGGACTTGTATGGTGCCTAGAACAAATAAATGGTCTGATGAAAAACCTCTAGGTTCAGAGGGCCAATAATCTCTTCAGCAGCCTGAGAGCGAATGTGTGGGAGGGGGTACTCTTATGAGCAACGCGTCAACTGATGGACTGCACATAAGGGCACAAAAATGCACACACTTCAGTGACAAATATGTGGCATGCATAGGAATTATCCTGGTATTAAGACAGCTGAAATGTTTCCATATTAAATTACAAATAATCCTGTCTTTTGGATGTACCAGAGAGTTGCACATTGTTCCTACTGTGGAGCAATTTTTTTGAATGAGAGAGATTTGAAAGAATACATTGACTACTTCCAAGGATGAGCTATTGGCTGTATTTTTATCACAATGCTGAAAATACCGGTATTTTAAAAAATGCTAGTTAGTATACCCATGATGTTGCATACCAGTGGAGCCTTTAAAAATCTGTATTCCCCAGAACTGTTCTGAAGTTCACTTTTGACTGTTGATGCCTTGTATGTTTTTTTGTAGGGTTCTCCCCACCCCTCCTCCTTGTTTCATTTAATTAGATCTCAATGCAGATACCAATCCATCTGTGTGGCAAGAGGGACTAAGGTGTTTCAATTAATACAATAGGTTAATTCAGTTGCTGGCTTTGGAACATTCAGATTAATTAGGAAATCTAAAATGCAAACTAGAAGTCACAGTAAAACCTACAGCAAAACTGTTCAGACATGTTTGTCCTTAGAGTTGTATTAAATGATTTGATAAGGTGTTACTTAGAAACTGATATCACTTCTTCAGTCACTCACTGCAGAAGGAGGTTGATCAAGAGGAAGGTTCTGAACATGCTGCAGTGGTTCTGCCCTGCTGTAAATGCTGGCATAATTAGCAGCTGATCATCTGTGCTGTGGTGTAGTCTATGTGTTTATGGCTTCATTTTTCCAAGTACAGTGCATCAGTTAATCTTAGTAGTTCCATTGGAACAGGCTGCCCAGGGAAGTGGTTGAGTCACCATCCCTGGAGGTACTTAAGACATGTAGATGGTGCTTAGGTGTTTAGTGGTGGACTTGACAGTGTTAGGTTAATGGTTGGACTTGATGATCTTAAAGGTCTTTTCTAACCTAAAAGATTCTGTGATTCTATTTTCTTCATGTAAGGACAAATGACTTCAGTTGCCTTTAGCTTGATTGATTGGTTTGACTGGTTTCTAAAAACGCAACATGTACTCAATTTTCACTACTTTGTCATTAAAGTAGCTTTAACAGCGGTCTGGCAGCAATCTTGGGAAAGATGATTTTGTAGTATGCTCTGTGTGTAATACAGCAGAGTTGGAGAGAACAATATTGTACAAAACAAGAACAGTAGAAATGGTTCGTTTTCAAGATGAGGCTAATTGGCACATGTTGGAAAACAAAGGCCTTTATCTTGTAAGGGACAATGAACTTTCTCTTGTGTGCACCTTTGCACACTCATCATGAGGTGCAGAACATCTGTGTCTGGACTTTGGAGAAGCCTGCAAAATGTCCATTGAAGGCTACTGTGTAAGTTCAAGAAATGCTCAAACTCTGAGGAGAGTTTTAAGTTTTAGTAAAAAGATATCTGTCTGTCTCTGTGGAAGTTGTTGAACATGAACATTTCCATTGTATTCTGTTACAGGTAATTCCTGGAAATAGACACACTTGTCTTGCAGCTCACCTTTAACTTCCCAGGCTTGACAGTTATTCTAACTTTTCAAGACAAACAAAATGTTCTGCTGTTGTGGAAAGAGGATGTGTTTCTTAACTTCATTAAATATGTACTCTTGAAAGAAGGGGAAGCTGAAAGTCAAAATTTGGCATGGAAACAGAATCAGAAAATACTTTCAGTGTTCAAATAATTACAGCTTTTTATTTGGCAGTGTTTGAAGCTCTAAGGGAAATCTACTATTTAGTGAAATTCATCCAGTCTCTTGCATTGCTCAAAGCGAAGGTACCATTCGGTTCTACTGTAAATTGTTTAATTACACTGTGGGGGCCAGTTTTCTGAATTACTCCAGTATAACTGGGATGTGTTTCCAGAAGTCAGAGGAATGTCAACCTAGTGGTGTTTTGGTCTGGAAGAGACAGCTTTCAGTTCTATTTTATTTCTTTACTAGCTAACCTTTAATTCTCTGTGCTTCGCAAACTCTTACCTATTAGTCATCCCCTCAGAACAAATGTTGCTACTCCTACTTTTGAGATGAAAAAATGCGGAGTCAGAAGTGCATACCAGAGCAGTGAAGATCTACCATAGTTTACTTAAAATGCCAAGGACATAGGTGGCATTTTAATGCAGTACAGCTACTTTTCCTGTAAAACTTGTGATGGAAAAAGTCTATGCAAAAAGCTTTTAAAGAAGATTCAAAATGTCTCTATTTTTTTAAAATTTTATATCATCAATGTCCTCTCTGAGAGACTTGTGCTATGTTTTTAACAAATGGTCTCCTTCGCTTCTGTGAGTCTAATGAATCCTGGAGCTGCACAGTGGGAGTCTGACAGACTGGAAGTTGCATTAAACAGCTTTGCGTTTTTATTGAAAACATTGTCCTTGGTTCAAAGGGAAGGTAATTATTCTGCCCTGAAATGATAGCAGCCCCTCCTTTATTGACAGAACACCATCTGGTTGTGATAAATTACATGGCCCTGGCAAGGCTGCAGCTTTTTGGCAGTAATGGGTAACTTAGAGGCTTCATGTCCAGAGTAGTAGAAAATAAGAAATATATATTGTTTATGGAAATTACATACTTCCCTGTCATTGGTCACAAAGTTTTTGCTTATTTTTGTCTGTTAGATGTACCTCTAAAGGAAAATCTTAGAAAGCAAGATAGTGCATGGGATTTTTCAGGAGCTAATTCTTGCTGCAAGTTCAATTCCACCTATCTGTTGAGGGAGAGCTTGAAAAAGTGATGTTAGAAATTGAGTATTTCGGGTGTAATTGGTACCATTTATTGTACTTTACCACCTAAGGACTGTACTGAAGTTCTCACCTAGCATAAGAATAGTGCAGTTTACTAAAGGGTTTTTGTCAAGGTTATACTTAAACTTGTTGGTTGCTGTAGCTTCAGGGAGGTAGGTTCCTTTTCTGAAAACTTGCCAGGTAGTCAGTTTGCATCTATAAGTAAAAGTTCAGAGTGGTGTTAGGTAATTTGCTGCTTAATTGGTCTTCCTGGCAACTACTTCTTTTTCTTGCTGTCCCAGCCAAAGTATTATTACTTCTTCTAACCTGCCTAATTACATGATACATTAAGGCTCAGTTCTGTGCTCTGACCAAAAAAAAAATCTGAGCCAATAATGATTGTTAAACAGAAATGTCTGCAAAAGTCTTGGAGGGGAAGAGGCAGCTTTGGTTCTCATATCTAAATTATAACTCCACTCTAATAACAGCTTTAAATGCTTGTGAGTAGAACATACTGGATATGACCTGCTGTAGTGTCTGATTTGTTGAGAATGTTGGTCTACACTTCCAGATTTTCTTTTATTTTGGAACACGATTCTAAATTGTCTGCTTTTGCTTTAGAAATTTCCTCAATTTGTTGGGTTTTTTTGCTTTAAAAAAAAAAAATCACAGCAACACCATGATGAAGCTTATTCTTGCCAAGTTCTTCTGACACCTTTTGTGAGGCTAATTGCTGCAGAGGGAAGTGTCCTCAGTTAATTCTGTAAAGCATTTTTGTCTTTCTTACTCCTGCAAAGGTAGCAGTAATACCAGTCATTACTAGTTCTTACTTTCCTACCACTTCTGTTTTTCAAGCTGGAGTCCTTGCAGTTATGTTTGCATAGTGTGGCATGAATAACATTTATCTTAGATTTAGTTGTAAAGAGAAAATACTTTGAACCTGGCTTTGCTATGCTTGTTGTTTCTGTGGCTAGGCAGTTTGGACATTCATGTGGGGATTGGCCATAGGTTAAAATAACTCTGAAGCCATGTTGAGTTGTTACTAAAATTCAGTCAAGCATTTTATGTATAATGAGCAAAGTGCCCTGGCAAGTTTGACTCACAGTTTGACTGCCAGGGTACATAAGAAGCGGATGCGTATTATTCTGGGGTTTGGCAGCTTGGGCCTTCATCTTTTGTGGGCAAAATACCTCAGCAACTTCAAGCCATTTAGGGCAGTTCTGGGCAACCTGCTCTAGCTGACCCTGCATGAGCAGGCGGATTGGATGGACTGATTTGAAAACATCTCTTCCAACCTAAAGGATTTTAAGAGAAGTTAAAGTGGTACCTCCCACAACAGTAGCGCCCTATTTTCAGCATCTTGGGACATTTTATATTTTTACACAGAGAATAATAAGCCTGTAGAGCTTACTTTACATTTCACAAATGCCTTTTCCAGTGCTGTTGGACCATAGGGAAAGGTGCAGAGTGGATGTTTCCAGAGTCATTGTCTGTGCAAGATGCATCCTAGAATGACCTCATTGCATTGACAACACTTAAGGCTGTCAATTCCTGCTGCTTCATAGCTGATTCATGTCTGCTTGTGTGCATTTCCAACCTGTGGTCAACTTTGGCCAACTTGTCCTCGGACAAGATTCCTTCTGACAGTCTTTAACAAGCCCAATACAACGTGGCAGTATTCTACTAGACCTTGGCTGGCGAGGATAATTCTGATGCCTCATTTCTTAGACAGACCGTAGACATATTGGGTACTCCCAGATCTGATTGTGCAGAACTCAGTAGTTCTGCACATAAAAGCATTTGTTCATTAAAGCATTGGGAACCTCTGTCTGGAGTTGAATGATGGTCATGTCTAGAACACTTCCATTACACTTACAAAGGATGTGCTAATTGGTAAGCAGGCAAGATTCAAGGGGACATTCTTATCTTACAAAGTAGGCTGTTTTGTGCCATGTATAAGCTGTTACATGCTTCTAGCTCAGCAGTTCTGGAGCAGCTGTTTGGTTACTGTCTTTCAAATCTACCCATTGGCTAGATAGGTTTCTTGTATCACTTATGTCTTCAAGGTGCCATTCTCAACATTGTCACCCTGTAGCCCTGAAATACCAAAGCAGTCAAATAAAAGTGTGTCCCCTAGTAAAAAAGCTGCTTCTCTAAGGTAAGTTCCAATTTTCATTCCTGCTGTACTTGTATGCCTCATCAGGGCAAGAGTTAGCTGCTTCTCTCTTCTATGAAGATTACTTTTCTGGTGATCTTCCTACAGAGGAATGACTGACAGCTTTTAGTAGTAGTTTCTTCCTGATGATGTTTGACTTCCACCCAATTCAGGATATTACCTTCTTGCACTTTTGGTTTAAGGTTTGTACTTCAGGACTGAAACTTTACTTCGCAGTATGGAGACCAATCAATTCTTGCCCAAGACTTCAATTTATCAGTGGCTGCAGTCCCTCCACGGCCTGTTGGGATTGGTTACAGAAGATGCTTCTGTAGTAGTGGAAGCATACTCTGCTAAAATATTCTAACATAGCCTGAGCTAACTTAAAAATATCTTTTGGATATCTGCAGGTCAGTTATGTTTCAGTCACAGCTTCATCAAAATCTCTGCCACTGGTACAGCATCTGGTGGTGATGCTACATTTGATTAAGCAGCCCTTCATTCATTTATGTTTTAAAGACATGGACCCACTGTTGGCTAACTGTAATGACAGGGAGTGCTTGGAGTCTTCCATCCTGTGGATTTGTAGATGTACCCTTCTTATGGAATGTAAATACTTTATGTATTCTCATGCATTAGTAACCTCCCTCTGAGTCCTTCATATGTTATCCAATTCCTTAGTTGAGGGACTGTAAAGGACACATGTAAGGCTGAACATTAGCCTTGTTTCAGTCACACTGGGGAAAATGCAAGTTGATATACAATTATGCCAACTACAAAGGCAGAAAGTATAAAAGTTGATTACTGATGATGTATGTGCACCCAGATGATTAAAGGTACATGTGGACAAAAAATAATTAAAGAATTGAGTTATTAAAAAGTTACTTTCCTTCTTGTAAACTGAACAAGTTTTACCTTGCAAAACATTTTCAGCCACTCTTGCTCTGGACTGAACTCTGGCATCTTAAATACTTTCCACTGCTGCCTCCATGGATAGGAGCTGTAGGGTAGTTTGGATATGCTTTCAACCACTGAGATACCTAGTTCAACTATATGCAGAAATGAGGAAGTGGTAGGGGTAGACAGTCCTTAAGTTCTGAATTGCCTGGCTGGTATGTATGTGAATCCTGATCTGCCATGTGATACCTTGGTAAAAATTTATAGCTGGAGGTAATGCCTGTATATTACCTTTCTACTCCCAGAATTCTGCTGTTACCCATTACTGTTTTGTGTTAGCTGTTTGTACAAAAATGGTACTGAGTCTAGGCAAAACTAGAACATTTGTAATCTTACTTTAATGACTATGGATTAATTAATAATTTCTAAATTTCAGCATTTATAAACCTCCTTAATGGAATTTACTCATTTTAAGTATTTGCAACTTTTACTAAATGTTTGCTTTATGCTGATTTTTAGGAGCCAACATTGGCCAGATTTGAGGCAGGATGGTCCATTAACCTTTTTTTTTTTCCTGTGGCGTCAGTAGCATTGTACTGGTTTAGTCTCTATCTCTTTAAAGCTTGAGTTTTCAGGATCTTTTAAAAGAATTTTTGCTGTAAAAAAGCTGTCTCCTGTAGTCTGATAAACGTTGGCTCAGTTTAAATCAATTGGTTTTAATACTGCTTTTACTAACTGCTTAAAATGTTTATTCATGCTGGTCTCCTTTGCACATGTATCTTATTTCAAAGTCTCTCTGCTCACATAATGAAGCCTGCTGTTTGAGGCAAAAGAGGACTAATCAAATAATTATAATACTGTCATGGCTGTGCATGGGTGAGTGGCCATTTTAGCTGATTTTATTACCATGTCATTTTGTAACATCTTTGTGTCACGATATCACAGAAAACCTTTGACATGAGCTAAGACTGTTGTGCTCACTACTGTACAGAGATTGTGACTGCTATAGAGAATTTACAGTTCAAATGATACACAGACCAGGGCAGTATGAAGAAATCAGACTTGTGTTAATACAAATACTATTTTATTGGCTGCAAGAAGGTTGGGCAATACTACCACTGTGATGTTTGGAGTTCATGTGCATCCTGATCAGTCAAGTTCTTTTGTGGTCACCAACAGAGAGTTTCTATTAATAGAATAATAAACTGCGGAACATGTGTTATTTTGAACAATTAGTAAGATCTTCTGGGAAAGTTGCCTCCATTGCAGCCTTTCAGTACTTAAAGGGGACTTATAAGAAAGATGGGAACAAACTTTTTGGTAGGACCTGTTGCAACAGGACAAGGGGTAATGGTTTTAAACTAAAAGAGGGTAGATTTAGACTAGATATAAGGAAGAAATTTTTTATGATGAGGGTGGACTCTGGAACAGGTTGCCCAGAGAGGTGATAGATGAACCATCCCTGGAAACATTCACAGTGAGGTTGGACGGGGCTCTGAGCAACCTGATCTAGTTGAAGATGTCCCTGCTCATTGCAGAGGGGTTGAACTAGATGACCTTTAAAAGTCCCTTCCAACCCAAACTATTCTATGATATTACGATGACACATTCAACCAAAGTTCTTTTAAAACCTCTGTAAGACTATATTTTAAATGGCAGTTCTTTAACAGACCATCAAGATCTTTCCAGTCACATCAAGAGACATGAACTCTTTCACGGTGAGAGCTGTTTCTCTTTATGATGGAGTTCATGGTGCAAGCAGGCTGCCTTGGAGTTCTCTAAATGCAGCTGGTGGTTGCAAACAAAATCAGAAAGTGCAAATATAAAAATACTCTGGGCTCTGGAATATGCCAGAGGCTTCAATCTCACCAGTATATATAAACTCAATGAGTACACAATACATGTACCCAGCTGTTTTTTGGCATGCCTTTAGACTCCACTGGAACTGTTTAGCTTGATAGCAAATGCAATGACAGATACTTAGCGTAAATTTTGTTTCTTGGAGACAATGCCAAGAACATCAGCCATAATTTTTCTTTTCTCCTTTTTCCATTTCTGAATCTCCTTGATTCTACCATTGCCAATTTTTTTAAATCAATTTTAACTGTTTTCCTCTCTCTTAAAGCACAGAGCATTTTTACAATTACCTCTGCAGTGGCTCCATACTCAGTACCCATGTAATCCAGGCAAATCCCGTGTATACAGTCTTGTTAAAAAGCCATAGTCATGGGGTTAACTCAGAATGGTCATGAGCCAAGCCCTTCACTACTTCTCTTAAAATAAATCATTGCTAATGCTGCTGCCATATGGCCATGAACATGAGCTCTCAGCAGTCTTTTGATTTCCTCATTCATGCTTTCAAGTGCACTGGCTCTTAAACTGGGCTTCTCCTCCTATATTATTTGTAGTTTATCTCCTAAGCGGTGAACTCAGGAAGCACACAAGTGTGTCAGAAGAATAAATAACTTGACTCAGCTGTCCAGTTAGCAGTTCCTTAGCGTCTCCTGGATGAATTAAGGATGGCTGTACCTTGATGCGGTATAGGCTTTTTCGGGGGGGAGCACATCCTGACAGCGCGTCTGCAGCTGCCCTCGGGTACCGCAGAGGGTGGCCCTGGACTCCCTCTGTGCAGCAGTGGCCCCTAGTGGAAGATGCTCGGTCCTTCTGGTGACCCCAGCCACTAGACACAAAGCCTAAAGACTCTTCCCATAGTGACTCTTCCTATTTCCAAGCTTGTTTTAAACCTGGATCCCCCCATCAGCGCTGCATAAAAACCTGAGTCGCCTCTCCCCTCTGACTGGTTTGCTAAATATTAGAATTTGAGCTATTCAGCAGTAACATAATAACATTGAGTTAAGGAATTATTCTAATTACTTTTTAAAGTTTCTCATTGTTTTGGCAGGTTCTCTTGCATTTGTGTGTGTGTGTTGGTGCTTTATAATGTAAGACTGGGGGAATATAGTATTCTGACCTATACGTTTTAATATGTCTCTGTGCAATCTCAGGTTACATTGTATAATTGTATATAATGCTTTTCTGAAGACCTGTAATGAAAATCTGTAGGTGGCATCTGAAGTGAAGGATGTAAAATTCTTGCTGCAAATATTGGCAGCAGTGCAGTGCTCACACATACAAACTTAGAGGAAGCAGATTGGTGCATGTGGAGCCATCTTGTCCCTGGAACTTAAACAATGAGATAGGAGAAGTATTGTGAAAAATAAGAAATCTTATGTAATGTATAATAAAAAAGTTTCCTTATTAGCTTTTATAGTATGATCTCTCAGAAGAAACCAGTGAAAACTTTGCTTTAAACCTCCATCTTGTTTTTGAGCTGTTGTAAATCCCCCCTTTTTTTTTTGAGGCTGAAAGAGTAGGTTGCTGTAGGAGGTGACCTTTCCATTATTGTGTAGGTGAGTGCTGCCTTTGGCAGGGTCATACATGTGAATCGATCTTGATCCCCTTTCTGCCTTGGGATGTGAGTTCATGTTATGAGTCATCTTTCTGACAGATGTTACAAGCCTCTGCTCTGGCAGATACTACCATTCCAGGTCCTTAAACATCTATTACAGCATTTTTAACAGCATTATGCTCTCCCTGTCTCCCTTAGTGCAGCTTTTCCTTAAAAGGTAAAAGTGTTGGTATTTGATCAATGTTGAACTGGAATTTTGTTTAGTGTTCCAGTGTTTTTTAGTTTGAAATCTCACTCTACTTTCTCTAGTTTTCAGTTTACTTACTATTATAGCCCTTAAATAGGTGGTACTTTTTCGAATCTGTCCTTTGCTTCCAGTCAGATATTCTTAAGTCATGCTTGTCCTTTCTGTTACCTGGCAAATCTAAAAACATTTTGCTGGGTTTTTTTCTCATTGTGCAAATGTTCTTAGAAGTCATACTGGACTTGGGCTTTTCAGGAGAAGACTTAGAGAGTATTTTCTATCTATTACATGAAAAACATGTTCATAACAGTAAAAGAGTAGTAGTGCTTTTATGCCTTCTCAAAAAAGGAATCGGTGGTTGTATTTTTTTAAAGATGAGGTATTTACAAGTATAGTGTCCAGAAAACAACTTATTAGATTGCAAAAGATCTTCATAAGCCTTCAGGATGCAACTTAGCTTCTGAAAGCTTAGTGGAGAATCTGTTAAATCAGCAAAAGAATATTGAATTCCTTGTTGAAATTTGAAAAATGCTTGTTTCCAAAGCAGAGTATGCTGAATTATGTCTTCCACTGAAACAGCCAACCAAAAGACAGAAATGTAGGAATAATAAACAGAGTGGAAGTGTAAGTCTTTGCAAAAACAAGGGGGTTTTAATGTGGAAAAATTTACAAGCTTGAATATATTATAGCATGACTCTGACTTGAAGAAACAAACTTCTGGAGAATTATATATGTAACCAAGTTTTCATCACCAGTTTACTTTGATTTAAACACTTCCAAATGTCTGAAAATACAGGCTTTTTGAAGTAGAAATAGAAACCTACACAGGTGAGCAGTCCTACAAAACTGATAGTCTTCCCAGCAAAGTATTCCTGACGATGCTAACATCAGTAAAGCTGTGTTATTTGTCAGGGTAAACTTATTGCTGGATAAATCCCTTCTTTGACTGAAATAAGCTATACCAAGAGAAATTATTCTGCCACAAATTAAGGATGGCACATCTGTCAGTAGGTGATACAGTGCTTCTCACCTCCAACACCTCTGCACTGGCAAGAGTTTGTAAGATGGGGCAAGCTTGAAAAACAGTGCAAAACAAATTACATTAGAGACTAACTCTTGTGCAAAGAATTAATGGAGTGTTTTAATCTCAAAGATGCCTTATAGCTCTGATATTAAGATTTAACTTGTCCTAATCTTCTTTACTTCTTGCAGTGATTTAAAAGATGTCTTTAATACGCTCCAGCCAATCTTCTTAACAAAACCTACTTCTTGTTAGATACACACAGAGTCTTATCAGAGGCAGTGTGCTACTATCAGAGTACATCTTCACAAGTTTTCTCAGAATTCTTACAAATCTCTGCTAGTAAATGTTTTCATTTTGTTGATTGCATAATGAAAACTAGAACTGAGGGTATTCCGTTATGTTAGAGTGAGCTGTTATTGAGAGACTAATTGGGGCAGTAAATACATATCGCAAGTGGAATGATTCTACATGTACTAAATAGCAATCTATTCGTATCATGAGCTTTTTTCTAAATTTTTCATAGAATCATTACAACCAAAGCTGTTAGCCTTCAACTGGTATGTAAGATAAAGGCATGAAATTGCTCAGTTTAGCCTCATTGTCCTTGTTCACAACAAAAAAAAATAGGTTAAATTAAGATTGCAAGATTAAAACTCTGTGTCAAACAGCTACAAGATAAGTTAATGAAAGAATATATAGTAACTTCATCATATCTATCTAATTTGAACTGGTATTTGTTGACCAACAAGAGCTGTATTGCAGCTTGTGCATACAGTTAACAGTTTCACTGCTCAGGAACCATTTTTAAAGATGAGTCCTACTCTGTTGCTTTGCAGTCTATTTGTTTACAGTTTAAGTAATTCTTATAAAGCTTCCTTTGTATTGCAGGTGACAGTGATCCTTAGTGTGACAAGCAGCTAAAATCCTGCTGTGGTTTTTTTTTTGCCCATCTGAAGTTGGTTTGCCCCTCTGGAGTTCAGTGTCAGTCAGTAGTCTGTTTGTGTACAATGCAGCATGCCTTTTATTTCTCAAGAAGCCTTGCTGATGAAGTGTTGCATTGTTTAGAAGGACAGATTTGTGGTTGCTCTCCAATTACTGCCTAGAGATCACAAGATGGGGGGAAAACAAATACATCCTGGTTGAACTCAATTTTCTTTTGAGTCCAATACCATCTATGATAACTTGTTCATCAGCCTTAATAGATGACAGGAATGTTACAAATACTAGATCTTTGTGGCAGAGTAACTTCCACAAATTCTAGGACTTCTTTGTTCTTTGTAGAGATGATTTTTTTTTTTAACATGGAATAGAGAAGTTACACAGATCTGAGCTCTAAGAAGTGTCTTTTTTTTTTTTTTCCCAAAGACTAAATTCATCCTGGCCTTGCAAAAATTTTTGATTGCTGAGCAATTGCTGTGTATTTGTTAAACTGCTTTTTGCAAATTAAGGGTTGTCTGAGAATCTTTGCAGTATTTGGACTATTAGTTTAAGCATGAACCTCTATGATGTAAAAAGCAGTGAGGCTAAATACAGATGAGTTTCTCTGATATGCCTCTTTAATAAACCCATTGCAAGAGGAATTTAGATTTGGTGTGGTGGAACGTGCAGTCCCCTTTTTGTTTTGCAGGTAACTATGGTAAGTATCAACTTAATTTCTGCTTCAAGAAGAAATTTGCTTAAATATCTCCAAGATAATGTTTGCACAATAACTTCTGACTTTCTGAGCAATATAACTTATAAAGCAGGGGCCTTCACAAGTGATGAAATATCATTCTTTTAGCCTGTGGGAATCTGTCCTGGCAGAGATACTAATTTACTTTCCACTAGGGTTGTGGGGAATATGCATCTCATGTGCCTTTAGATACATAATGGAATCTAAAGTGCTCTCTCTAGGGTGTTGGAATTTTTTTTTTTTTCAGGGAGATGCCATCTGCATTTTTTAAAGAATATTGCTTGCCTTACATATTTGTAAGACTTGATAAATTGTATCGTAAAATGTCAGAAAAGAGAAATATTCTCCCTTAGCCCAAATCCAGAAACACCATCTTTTGAAGCTTGTTTAGAAGTGGGCAAAAGTTTGCTGTTCATATTGGACAGTATGTGCTACATAGTGGAAGAATGGTAAAAATACTACAGCCAGTCAGCCGTTACTTACTGTATTGGTTCAGCTGATAGTCCTGAACCCTTCTGCTGCAGAAACTCTAAAGCCTGACTTGTCTGTTGTGTTAAGTTGCTTAGGGTTTATAAATGCAAAAGCATACATGTGGCATTCTTGGCCATGTAGAGTAGATAACAACCACGATGTTATGGGCAATACCTTAGAGCAAAAGGTTTGAGAGGAGCTCTGAGTGACTTCCTCAGCAAAGCTTCTGCTGATCTGGGAGTTCACACTTGGTTATTAGCACCTGGGCTAGGATAACTGCAACTCTGTACCATGTATTCTGCACTTAAAGTGTACAGTAAAACAAATGTTGGTATGAAAATGAGCAATGCCAATTTAAAGTGACTGCCTGTTATCTTGGACTGGTATAAGGTTATCTCAAGTAAAAGCACGTTCCTCTTCAGTCAGCTATAAATATTCAGCCCATCTTAGCTATCCAAGCAGAGGCAATTGTTGTATTTCTTTTCTCTGTTCTTTTTCTTTATCTGCTGAGTCCACACAGCTACAGCTCTGAGTTGAGGGTGGTAAAGGGAGAGTGTTTCTCCCCTTTAAGTGGCATGTGACCTTTTACTTTTGATGCAGTGGCAGCATGTTCTTTAGGGGATACATGTTGGCTTTAGACTAAATGATGCCCAGGCTATTACAAGCAAGAAAGTGTTTTACTAGATTGCAAGAGCAATCTTGTTATGACTGCAGTGAACTTGCAAAAAGAAATAAAAGCAAAGGAGAAGTTATTAGTTAATCCTCTAATTCCACTGTAGGTCTGTCAGTAGCTAGTTTAAGCCATTTACAGGACCCATAAGAGACTTCAGATCAGTTGCTCTGATAAGGGGTTCTAGTCTTCTAACCTTTTGAAGAACTCTGTTCCAGTAATCCTCCTTTTCTTCCCCCTTTCCTTCCCTCCCTGAAGGTCATCACATTCCAGTTTCCTAGATGAAAGGATGTTACCAGAATTGTTGCACAATTCCTATGTGAGAACAATTGACAGGGTGGTGTCTCAGCTGGCCTTTTTTGGGTGGTCTTAAAAATGAAGCTGCATACTGCCAAGAAAGCCAGCTGCAGTCCTGGCAGTCTTTTGAGGCCTACAGTTGAGCAGATATGGACAGAACTCTGAGCTTCAGAAGGTGTTTGGGCTGGGAGGGGATTTGGAGGTCCTGTCTGAATGCTCAAGCACTGTTTGGGTACAGGTGGGACTAACAGTGGTACCTAGTCACTGCTGTCTCCAGGCACTGCTTGGTTTGTCTCTGTGGTCTCAGAAAACATGGTAAAACTGTAGTAGCAGTTAACAGCCTGCTACGCTACTGTGTACCGGTGCGGCTGAACCAGCAAATACTAAGAGCTGAACTCTGGGTGTATGCTTGTTGCATAACATTGCAAACCCTATTCAATTAGCATGTGGCATCACTCTTCAAGTGCAGGAATTTGTAGCGGAGTAGGAGACTAAATGTGTTGGAGTGCAGACGAGAGTAGTTGCACAGGATGCAGGAAGAAAGGGAAGTGGAGGGCAAAGAACCTGTGCCCAGTTCTTGTTCGATTCCTGGTGCTTTGCTTCACCACAACTACCACAACTTCAGAAGATGGTAATGACATGTGGTGGGTAGTGATAAGACACCACTGAATATGTTTTCAAGTTCTTGGTAATATTGTTGTAGCCATGGGTGACAAGTTTTTAGTGAGGTACTAATTTCATTATTAGACTGATGGTTCTGGAGCAAAGTAAAAGCTGACAGGCTTTTGAGACCCACAAATCTGAAGAAGGCAAGTGTTTTCCAAATCTGTCAGTTGCTGTAGTAGGTGATTACATCTCTGTAGAGAAGTGAAATCTGAAAGACTTGTGCATGAAACTTGTTTACATCTCAAAGCACTCTTCAATTTGTAAGGACAAATCTAGAATCATAAACTACTTTTATGGGAAAGAGTTTAAGGAGGACTGTGAAGCAGTTGCCAACTACAAATTAAGGTTGCTCTTTAATCTTTAGCCTGGAAGGCTCCCAACAACTTGGAAAAGGGGGTGAATGTGGAGGGGAAAACTATAAAGGTGCTTACATTCCTTCTGCTTGAAGCACTGTAAACTCATTGCTTGATGGGAGCATGGAGAGAATGATTATATGGGAGAAGCTGTATTCCTGGTTTGGAAGAGGGGCTGATCACAGGAGTTGTATCCAGCTGTGTACGTTAACTTACTACTCTCATAGTGGTGAAATCTCATGTGTATTTTGATGGGATTGTACATCGTTGATTTGAGATGTTGTCAGAAGTTGTGCATGTCTGTATAGGAGAAAGGCAGATGCAGCTTTCTTGGAAGGTACCATAGTAGCTTTTTTTCTGCATGTTGATTGCTCTGGACATTTGTGTTTTTATTGTTTGTCTCAATGTTAGAAATGCAAGTAGTGGCTTTTGGCCCAGTACCTGTAGTATCTTGTAGCAGGCCTGTTTCTTTTTATTTTGTTGGGTTGTTGGGGTTTTTTTTGAACCTCACTTAGCAGTCTTGGGTATTTTAAATCACCAAATAATTGGTTTAGAGAACCACAAGAGAAAGCTGGGTCCCTACTAGAGGGTCTGATCGATGTGAGCCAATGAAAAAAGTGAGTTTCATAAGCACAAGATGCCATTGTATTTTACTGAAATCTTACTGCTTTTTAGGGAAGAATAATTAAGCTTCTGCAGAAACTCTGGGGGAGAAAAGATTGAGAAGTGGAGAAAAGATTAAGTTAGTGAAGAAGAAATGTCTTAAATGGCAGTGAATGCTGTTAAAAATACCAGCTCCTACCCACTAATGATAGGCCAGGTTTTGCAAACTTAACAGGTTTCATCCTTTTTTCTCATGCTTTACCTTTGGAATTTTGCCTTCGATTGCATGGTTGTGGGTGGAATGTCTGATACTTTTGGGACAAAAACTATATAGGTTCTTAATTACATTTGTTCTGACCTGGAGCAGAGCTATGTGGGTGATGTTTCTTTGAGACCTGGTGTTCCTTTTGGTTAATCACTTTGTTATCTACAACTTTAAAGGAAGATGATTAATATCTAGCAGCCAACTTCACTATGTGGCATAGATCTGCACTGCTATAGATTTAATGCTTCAGTATATGAATCACCCATCTGGTGAAATCAGTGTTTGGATAATCAATTATCCAGAAATGTACTCTGTGGACCAGAGACAAGTAATTATAAATGTTACTTATTATAGTCTCATCAATGGCATCGTGCTCAATCTCTTAAACACATTAGATTATTCATTCACCAGAAATGCATTATCATCTGCTTAGGTGAGATGGTGTGGAACTTTTTCTGGGCAATACAGAAACCTAGTACACTGTGCTAGGCTACAATTTAATTAACTGATAAATAGGTTGTCCTATGCATATCTGAGTAGCTGAAATACTTAAATTATACTAGCTGTCTAATGTCTTGTATGGTAATTGTGACAAATGTCAAAAAAAAAAATCCCTACAGAATTGGCTGAATACGTTATAAATTGGCTGCTGCTGCTTATGCAAAGTGAGCTGAGTTGTCAGAATTAATCAGTTTAATTTAAACACAGCTCATTTTAACTGAAAAAGGTTAGGGAGTAGCCACATGATCAGTTCAACAAGCAGGTCTAAGGAGGAAAGTAGTAATTTCCATTAATACAGATTAGCAGGATAAAACATGGTGAACAGCCCCAGTTGATTCAATAGGTTTCCATTAATTATTTGAAGTATAAGCAAACTCTTCAAGATGCAGATACCAGTGAATTCTGAGCAAATTCTGAATCTTGTTTAAAAGCAGGTAACTGCCTTGTTTTGCCTGGTGGTACTTGATTAAAAACCTGATATGGAAAGAACAGGGAGTGTTTGGACTTGATGGTTGTGCTTGTCTTAGTCCATTTGGCTATACCCTTATCAGGAAATGAGTGATTAATCTTGATTACATGAGGGAGAAAGACTGCAAGTTCTAGTTTGTATTTAATTTTAACACTTCCATAAGCACAAGTGGTACATTCATAGTTTGTACTTGAGCTAGAGGTCTTGTGTTGCAGTTACGCATGTTACTTATGACTATTGTGTTCACGGTCTTATCTTAATTTCTTTTCTAGGGAAAGCACGTGTGCAGCAGCTAGCAGAGAACACAAGATATTTCAGGAGACGGCTGAAAGAGATGGGCTTTATCATCTATGGAAATGAAGATTCCCCTGTTGTGCCTCTGATGCTGTACATGCCAGCAAAAATTGGGTAGGTTTAGCAGGGTAACTTCTCATCCCTCTTCTTTGAAGCTAGGGTAGTACAAGAATATTAAGACTTTTCTAAATATAAGAAAAGACTGGTTTGATTTTTGCTTTTATGATCATTACTGAGTCTTATAAAACATAGAAACTTCCTATAAGTGATCTTGAGAAAATAGAGGCTTGTAGCTTGTGGCAGCAAGAAATCACTTCAGGGAAGCAATTTTACCACTACATGCCATGTTATAAAAGTTGGGGTTTTTTTTCATTTTATTTATATGTAAAGTGTATATGTATGCTGAAGAGAAGCACATTGAATGGAGATTAACATTAAAAGCCACTGGAGGAATCTTTCAACCAGCTCCTGTATCAGAAGTAGCCAACATTTCCATAGATAAACTCTGAAAATTAAAAAAAAAAAAAAAAAAAAAAAAAGCAGGCAGGTGGGACGTGGTGGGACACAGCAACCTGTATTTGATGAATCCCAAGTTTTTTAAGATGTGTGGTTTTAATAGCTCAGGTATTGTTACTGTAAATACTAGTAGAACTGTAACACATAGATTTATAAATGCTTATGAACTTGTGGGCTGCTGTGTGGATAATTAAGGCTAAAATTCTGCAAACAGGATATAATGTATATATTAAAAATTTGTGCAACATAAAAGCCTGATTTCAAAGGCAACTTGGTTTTGATAGCTGCTTCTCAGTGTCCATGCATAATGCAGTGCTCAACCAGCACTTTCAAATTTGGAAAGCACAGCTTCATTTTAAGCCATACGGAACATCTCTAGTGCTCTTCTAGCTCAGTTAGGTTCACTCTAAGTACTGTGGTTCTGTGAGGGAACACTTTCCAGCACTTTGTATGCAGCTAGATAGATTCTTCCTTCACCCTTCTCAGTATAACCAAATTTAAAAGGCCTGTAACCTTTATGGGCGGTGTAGAGTCTGCAGTGTGTGCCATCCAGCACACAGAGGCGTGCTGTTTCTATCACCCAGCTGCTCTACCAGTCAGTAAAATCTTTTCACTGGAAATGTTCATGGAAATATTTATTAGCTGAGCAGTTAGGCCAGTAAATTAAAAAATGAGCAAGAACACAGATCTCTGTTAGCCCTTAGGATCTACATCAGGTCTATTTCATCCTTTCTTTGTCTTTTGTAGTCTGTTTTTAAAATAGTCTGAGTACTAAATGGGTACAAAATTAAGTGTATCAGCATGCACCTATTTATAAGGAAAATAGTTTAGCATGTTGTGATTTAACCCCAGCCAGTAACTTAGCACCACACCGCTACTCTCTCAGTCCACCCTGGTGGGATGGGAGAGAGAATCAGAAGAGTAAAAGTGAGAAAACTCATGGATTGAAATAAAGACAGTTTAATGGGGAAAGCAAAAGCTGTGTCCACAAGCAAAGCAAAATAAGGAATTCATTCACCATTTCCCATCAGCAGGCAGGCGTTCAGCCATCTCCAGGAAAGCAGGGCTCCATCGTGCGTAACGGTTACTTGGGAAGACAAACGCCATCACTCCGAACGTACCCCAGTGCCGCCTCCTTCCCTGAGTGTTATATGCTGAGCATGACATCACATGGTCTGGGATATCCCTTTGGGCAGTTGGGGTCAGCTGTCCTGGCTGTGTCCCCTCCCAATTTCTTGTGCACCCCCAGCCTCCTCGCTGGTGGGGTGGTGTGAGAAGCAGAAAAGGCCTTGGCTCTGTGTAAGCACTGCTTAGTGGTAACAAAAACATCTCTGCATTATCAACACTTTTCAGTACAAATCCAAAACATAGCCCCATAGTAGCTACTATGAAGAAAATTAACTCTATCCCAGCCAAAACCAGCACATAGCAGAAGTAAAATGCAGAAAATTTAAAAACCTAATAAATGGATGTTATTTTTATACGTTCTTATAAGCCTCTTAAGTTCATTGCTACTTCTCAAGGCAAAGTAGTTTCAAAAAAAGATTAACCATTTCCTGTGGCTTATATAAACACCCACAATTGCACTGCCATTCCAGAAAGGATCTAGATCTTCGTGCCTCTCATCACATAAATCACAGCCACTAATTTCTTTAATCCCCATTGTTTTGTTGAAGATACTGTGTGACAGTTGTATGAGGTTTTTGCACCTTCCTTAAAAATAGTTGGTATTGGATTAGATGATCTCGATTTACTGTGGCAATTCCGTGGTTCCCATGATAGGCACTTAGAAAGTGTTACATTCTGTGACACCACCATGTACTTTAATTGAATTAAATTGGTGAAAACAAACCATCTTGAAAATGCAGAAGAATCTGCTTTGGGGGATTGCAGCATGGGGCATTCCTTGTATAGTCAAACTTCTGAGCCAAAATCCCTGTTTCCTCTCAGAAAGATTTCCAAGCTTAGGTTACAAATCCACTTAGAAACAGCCTGCTAAAAGACCAGCCTCTGCCACATATAATCTTTCAGCTTTGTTAGAACTTAATACAGTGAAATCTTTTGAGGAGGACCACCTTGCGATTGAATTAAAAAAAGGCTTTTGTGAACAGGCATTCTGCCTCTAAAAGAAAACACTGGCAGCTCCAATTTGTGGTCTTACAGGCTTGCTTCAACAAAGGTCTGCATGCGTTAACATACTGAGACCTTCATGCTGCTGCTGCTTTGCCTCCACTGATATCATTCTGACGATCTTTCTTGTTCTTTCTGTCAGTGCATTTGGGCGTGAGATGCTGAAGCGGAACATCGGTGTTGTGGTTGTGGGCTTCCCTGCCACCCCCATCATTGAGTCCAGAGCCAGATTCTGTTTGTCTGCAGCTCATACCAAAGAGATGCTTGATACGGTAAGTGTTTCATCTTGTGTTCCTTCTTCTCGTGCCTTCTATAAACAGATAAAACAATTGTCTATTTTTTGTAGACTGGTTCAGTGTTTGGTATACAAACTAGTTGAACCTAACGTTCAAAGCCTTGTGTAGTAGAGCTGGCGATGATGCCATCTCTTTTCTTGCTTCAACAATGCAGAATGGCTGCCTACAGTAAATCTCAGGGACTTTCTTTTCCTATTTTAAATGATGTGAGAGAGTGTCTCATTCCATTGGGACAATACTTTTTCCCCTCTTAAGAGTCTCTACCTTCCACTGAATCTTTTAGAAGGAAAAAATTCTGCTTCTTCTAGATGCAGAAGGTAAGGGAAGAAAAAAGCCTGAGAACCTCCAAAACATTTATATTCTTCTCAAAAGCAAGTGCAAACCTCAGCACGTGATTACCAGTGAGAACTTTTATTCCAAAGATTATTGTTCCAGTTTTTGTTTACAGCTTCAGAGCACTGTATCTTAAATGATCCTGTCCTAAATGAGTCTGTGTCATGTGCAATGACTCCTGCCTGCACTAAGCGTGTTCCAGCGGGAATAGAGGTCCCCTCTAAGGAGGCCTGCATTACAATTAGGAGATGCTGCCTTAAAAATTAAGGATGGAAGTTAATCTCTGACTAATATAGGTGAAGGGGGATTATATGAATAAACCTGACTATCCTCATTATGTTTTGGTGTGGGTGGTAACTACATTCATTTTTGAGTCTTCTGAATAATCTGATGGACATGTACATGGGCTGTCTTAGGCTCTGTCAAAGTTTTCCATTGTATTCTTTTCCCCACTTTGCTGTTCTGTGACTTAGAACCTAAGCTAGGTTGAGTCATGACCTTGGACTTCAGGAGAGTAGACGCTGTCCTGTTCAGAGACCTGCTTGAAAGAATCCCAAAGGATGAGGTCCCGAAGAGAGGAGGTGTCCAGGATAGCTGGTTGATTTTTTTTTTTTTTTTTTTTTTTTTTTTATTCCGCCCCCCCATCCTGACTTACAGGAGAGAAAATGTAGTGGGAAGCCTGCACAGATGAACAAACCCAACAAAAACATAAAATGGAAGCATGTAAGAGGTGCAACCCAGGAGGAATAGAGAGACAGTGCTGAGCATACAGTCAGGAAAGCCAAAGTCCATGTGGAACTGAGTCTATCAAAGGACATGAAATGCAGCAGGCAGGGCTTTCGTGGGGACATTAGTAGCAAAAGGAAGAGCAGAGAAAATGTGGGGCTGCTGCTGAATGACATAGGGATCAGGTGACATGCAAGAGGCCAGGGTACTCAGTGCCTTTGTTACCTCAGTCTTTACTGATGAGTCTTGCCTTCAGTAATCCTGGGCCCATGAGGTCAGTGGAAAACTATGGAGCAAAGACAACTTACCCTTGGTGTGAAGGAGAATCAAATAAGGGAACTTTTAAACAAAGTGAACATACACAAGTCTGGGACCTGATAGGATGCACCCACAAGTATTGAGGGAGCTGGCTGTCACTGCAAGGCCACTCTTGATTATCATCTTTAGAAGATCATGGTGACTGGGAGAGGTTCCTGAGGATTGGAAGAAAGCACATGTAACCACTGACTTCAAGAAGGGCAAGAAGTGTGGAACTGCAGGTTGAGAAGCCTCACCTTCATCCTTGGGAAGATGATGGAGAAAAAAAAAATCCTTGAAACTATTTTCAAACATTTTATGGGCAAGAAGGTGATTGGGAGTAGTTATCATGGAGTTATGAAAGGGAAATCACGCACAGTGTCCAGATATGATGAGGTGGTAACACTTCAGTACATGAACAGCAAATGTGACATACAAACAGATATTTACTAATTGCTTGGGAAAAAAAAAATCAAACTTTTCACACTTCACTGCCACAGAACTTTCAAATCAACAGCTGAAAATAGCTCTTTTTTTTATTATTATTTTGGTTTTGTTAGGAAAAATAGTAAGGTGGTGGGTGGTGTGTGCAGGTTAGTAATGTTTATTTAGTGTCGTTCTTTATCAGTTAAACAACCTGCCATGTATCTGTGGTGCTGTAGTTGCTGCTTCTGAGTTGTTTCTGCCTTGTAAGACCTGAGAGATTCTGCACTGACACTCTTAACAGCAGATTGCTTAAGAAGTTACTTCCCAGCTACTTGTCCTGCTACTCTTCCCATAATTATCCCAATTCCGTTGTTTCTGTTACAAACAAAAATTCTGAAACGGTATGTTTGGACAAGGCCCTCTCCTTCCCTTTCTTTCCCCCCCATATAAAATGAATAGTATCAGGGACTTGGCTCAGAGCATGGTAATAGAACTGAGAGCATTGACACAAATGGAGAAGCAGTAACTTCTGGCCAGGTGGACATGGAGGAGTGCATGCGAAGGAGGTGGGAGGAGGGAAAAGAAAGAAAACTGAAGTCTCTGAAATCATATTGTTGCAAACTGAGCTACAACTGAAACCATGCAGACTTGATGTGCTGGCACTACCTGAGTAATCATGAAGCCTTGCTGTTGATTGGATTCTTGGTCTTCTCTCTTAGTGACTGGCTGGAGTCTTTACCGTAACAAGCTGCTTTTGCAGGGTCTATATAAGTATTATATTTGCTCTCTTCCAAAATCAATCTGTAACTTTTATTACTCTGCTAAAAAAAAAGCTTTTTTCCTGTCAATTCACTTACAAGTCTTTCTGTTTTCCAGAAAATGTTTCAAGTTTTGTGAATTTAACTCTAAAGACTCATTTCTAGAGTACCTCTGTAGGTGCTAAATGCTCTAAATCAAGGAAATGCTTGTTTAATATATTAGGGCTTGTCTGCCTAAGAAAATTAATCTGGGACAAAATGAGGTGTGAATTTTGAAGTGAATGAAGAAATCCTGATTTAGCTCAGTATGTGGAGGCTTTGTTCCAAGTTAGTGTAATCCACTTCAAGGTTTAAAACAGCTGCATGCTCTGAACCCAGAACACTGGCAAGAGGAGTTAATAAGGAGCAAGCCTTTGTGTCAGTGACTTTGTGTTGTGTTTTCTAGTGATGCAGTGAAAGGGGATTGATTTCAGGCAGCTAATCATTAAGGCAACCCTCAGATCTGATTCCCTTGCTGAACTGTGGCAACAATATCCAGGAAGAAAAAAAACCTGAAATTAATAGACTTTGAGAGAGCTGGCAGAGAGCTTCTTCAAGTCAGTGACAGAGAGGAGAACTTGGTAGCCCATCTGTGTGTGCTGCATGGATGCTAACTAGGGCTGTTACAGCATCTTTTCTAAACAGAATTTATTCAGGTTTGGAGCATGGGTAGGAGAAGCTTGTCTTGTAAATGCTGATATTTGTAATGCTCTCTTGTTCTTACTAAATAAACCCACATGATGGGGAACAGTTCTCAGTTACAATTTTAACTGTTTTACATAAATAGAACTTCCTTGCCTGAAAATATTTGGCTCAGGATCAGAGTGAAGTCCCTCATAACCTGCATCCCTGTGGGCTGGTGCTTTCTTTTTAGTGATGAAAATATATTACACTCTCCTGAAGTCAGAGTTCACCAATGCCATTTCCTTTGTAGTCTTTACTGGTCACATGGTCCTTTTTGTTTTAAATTAATAAAATCCTAAATCTGCATTCAAGAATAACAGTTAACAGACTCTTTCAACAGAAATTCAACCTTAAATTGTTTCCATATGGGATCTTTACTTAAAGCTCTGGCAAACTGTGCCCACAGTTTTGTTTTGTTTTGTTTTTACCGAGGTCCAACTTCTGGCTTTGTCATTCACCCAGATTTTAAGAGTGGAGAGGTTTTTGCTGCCAGATATAACACGCATGAGGGGCCATTGTTTAAAGAAACAAAAACTTGGAACTATCTATTCAGGAAGGAAAAACATGTAGGGATATTAACCTCTGTCTGCCAGCTAGTCTCAAGAGACAGGCATTTGACCCAGAACATGTTAAAATTGGAGCATTAATGTTGAATTAGTGGCATTCTGAAGGAATGCTGAGTGTACCTATTTGAATAAGTTTACAGTTCAAGGGAGTGCAGAATGCCAGCCTTTGAGTTCAAAAATCACATTGGATTTGGAAATCATCTTCTGAACTGATTTGTCACTTGCCTATATAAGATAAAGAGCATCACATACGGTTACAGATTTCTCTGCAGCAACTGTTAATTTTGTACCTTGCTCCAGGAGTGTTCTGTAGAGAAATTAATTAAAGTTTAGGGTTTGGCATTTAACAAAGCCTGTTGTGAACCAGTGTCTTATCAAAGAGATTGCAACATAAAGTAAGTATGATTAACTGAGCCGGGACTTTACTCATTTCTTATGCTAGCAGATGTTTGATCTCTGGTAAACTTCATAACATTTGCACTCAGGTCAAAACAGTGAAAACTTTTGTTAGCTGGCTAGCAGTGTTCTGGGCCATCAGTTGCCTGAGTGTTGCCTTTGTGGCAACCTCAGTCACTGGGACTTGCTTTCTAGGGAGAAAATGCTTGGGATCCTACCCAGAATAACTTTTTTTAATTCCTTGGATTGGCTGGTAAAAATCTCCCGTGCAATATTGTTTACAATACAGAGCTTGCATCTCTAGTAATATGTGGACAATGCAAACTAATAAATGTAAATATAACAGATGCATTAATAGAATTTGTCAGTACAGTATTGCAGTTTGCCTTTCGTTATCTTGCAATTTAAAAAATACAGTAGGTCAGAGATGGTATACTAACACACATGTTGTTTTCATACTGAATGATACATAAAGAGGAGTCAAACCTCCATGTGCATATTTTTTTCTGCTTTAGCTTTATTACCTTCAAGAACACTGTTCTCAGTTTTTCTGTCTATGAATAGTCATGGCTTTTTTTGGGATGAGTGTGAAATTTGAGTTAGTATTGCTGGATTTTATGATCCTGCCTTGGAAGGAAAGTAGTCAGATGGGTGCAGAGTCACTCTTGGTTAAGTGACCAGTGCTGCTGACTTGGTCTTGAGACTTCCAAATGCTAAAATCAAAACCAGATCCTATGGACCTCTGAAGCTACAGACTTCTAGCACAGTAAAATCTCACTTAAGTAAAATGGCTGTCAGAGTAGTCTGCAGGCATGCAAAAAGGAAGATGTGCTGATAACTTGCTTGCATGTGTCTCTTTCTCAGGCTTTAAAAGAAATCAATGAAGTTGGGGATCTTTTGCAACTGAAATACTCCCGTCACCGATTGGTACCTCTCTTGGACCGGCCATTTGATGAGACAACATACGAAGAAACAGAAGACTGAACTCCCTCCATGTGCATTGGTGGGAGGGACACACCCCGTGGGACACTCGCTGGCACACAGGCCACAGCGTCCATGAACAGCACACTTATGACTGCTTAGCATAAAAGACATTTCCTCACAATACTGAAGTGGCTCTAAATGGCATTTTGTAAATAGGGAGAGGAGAAAAAGCTTTGATTCCTGTGTCTTTGGGGTCTGGCCCTAGAGGTGCTTGGCTTTATTTTTCCTTGTTGCTTTTTTAATTTATTTGTCTCAATGAGTTCACAGCAACCCGAGTTGGCTGTGGCTGATCAGCTCAGACTTTGTGTGCACTATTAGCTTCCCAAATGCTGGCTGAGATGATGTGAGCATGTGTGACGCTGGCATGGCAGCATTTCCAGTGTCACTGCTAGGTGTCTGACCTTCCCAGTAAGGAGTGAGCTGACCTGTCTGTTCTTGGAGACTTCCTAGAGAAACTGTTGATTGCCAACTTTGACATATTTAACAAGATAGATAATCAACCAAAGTTTTTTTTTTTTTTTTTCTTTTGCAGTTACTTGTGTTTAAAACTTGAATTTAGCATTTTTAAAATAAATGTGTTGTTGACATGTCACTGACAGGGCCATTGTTCCCAAACGTTATTTAGTTTTGTAAGCCACAGGCAGAAGGACTTCTGGGACTCTAGCCTCTTTTCCTTCCCAGTATGGATACCAGATTGTCTCCTGGTTTTGACACTAATTGTCCTCTTGATACAGGGTAAGTGATGGAGAGGGTTTTTGGTTTGGGTTTTGGTTTTTTTTTTTTTAAATGGACTGTGTTGTCTTCCTTCTGACATACTTCTGTTTAAAAAAAAAAAAAAGGTGGCTTTAGTGTGTGTTGCTTTCTCACCTTCAGGTTAACTTCTCTTGCTTTAGAGCTCTCATAAAACCATGAACAAGTCACTGCTAAGTTCTAGAAGGGGGCTTTGGGGATTAAGTAAACCATAGCAAGCCCTGTGCTTCTTGTTGTGACCAGAACCCCTCAATAAGCAGGCCTATACCATGGATGACTGTTAGGAGAACTTATTTTCTGCAGACCTGTGAAAGACTGATTGCTGCCTTTTTTCATGCTAATTCACTGTTTCTTGTCATATATGAGGTGTTCTTCATTGGCCTTGTTGTGCAAGGCTTTTATGCAAAGAGCATAGACAGCTTGGATCTTGTATCATACATTACATTTCAGCTAGCCAACAAAGTCTCAGCTGGCAGCTGTGTAGGCTTTCCCTGAAGAGAGAATGTCCTCACAATTGTATTTAGTTTATTCTTTTCATTTCTGTTACAGTGAGATCAAATTAATGTTCACTGAGCAAGTTGCTGTTTGAAATCTTTATTTGCAAGTTCCACACTGTCTTACTCTGATCAAAGTTTAAAATAGACACCTTTGCTCTAGCACACCTTAGAGATGATCTGCTACTTAGTCATTGCATCTTGAATTCTTTCAGCTAACAAAATTGATCATTGAAGAGGTACCAAAAATTTTATAACAGGAGTCAGTTGCGGTATAAGTTCGTTTCTGTATTTTATACCTTCAACATACAGGTTTTCTGCAAAGACAGTGAAACTTTAACATAGTGTCAGCTGGGTTAGCATGATGCTTTTTGCAGGTGACAACTTTTTAAACAGATCCTTCATAGTAATGCTAAAGCAAAGTGCTTTAGCTCAAATCTATTTGCCTGGTGCTGCAAAAAAAATAATTTTTTTGAGTTCTTTTATGTTTACTCTGCAACTAACAGGGAAGGAGCACTTTGGTCACTAGAACCAGAAGTTCTGCAAATACATCTGGTGATTTAAAGCAAAATTAGCTTCTGTTTTATAGAACATCTATCTCTGTGTGTTTATAGATCATGTTCCATTTTAATGTAGCAGAACTTCAAAACACTGATTCAGTTTTTTACCATTGCCTTTCAGAAATTAAATTAGATGAGAAGAACTAAAATTGACTGTTTCAAAATAGGTCCAGATAACTGTTTCTTAGTCCACTAATGTTGATTTGCTTGCCTTCTGGAGCAAAGTGTGTGCACAGACCACTAAGTCCACCTGTATGTAGAACTTTGATAGCTACGGAGTAGTCTAATTTGTACAGCCACAGAGTAAACTGTAATTACATGATCTTACTTTCTTGCCTCCATTCTGCCCAGGACTAGCTCTAACATTCCAGCAGATGACCTGATTTCTGACTTCAAGAAGCTTTACCTCAAAGAATTACTGCTTTTTTTTTCTTTCTGAATTGTAGTAGGGAACAAGGGGAAGTTAGTGCAGGAAGCCTTGACTCCAGCCTTGGTCCTGTTGATTTGATCATTGAATGGTTTAAGATCAGACAAAACCAACCAACTTGAAAGCATAGGCACGGGTCAGTAGGGAGCTGTTTTGAGCATTCCTGGATGTACAGCGTGCTTGTGTCTGCTGTGTGGTCAAGTCAGTTTGAAAACTGATGTATTAAGTTAGAAGTGGGTTATCGTAGATTCTACAAGTCTCGAGTCTTAATCTTGTGTCTGGGATTCACTTTTAGGGCAGCTTGTCTTTAGAAGGGATAAAAACATCTGGATAAATCTCAGTAATTCAGATAACTCCTTCATAACACTTCTGAAATTGTCAGTGTTTGAAAATTACTGGTCCCCATTGGGATTCCAGTTGCACTTGCTGAGGAAATAGCATTCATGCTAAACTTCTGCCATTTAGTATCTTTCTGCTATGTCACGCTGTCTGCATATGACTTTGAATTCTGGGTTGCAAAGACATTTCAGAAACCATTCAGGCATTTAGTAGCATTTGCAAGATGCTTGGTTACATTTCAGTCCTGCTGTATCCTTTTTGGGAAGCAACTTCCTCCTCCCCCCCTCCGCCCCGAGGCCTTTTATTCAAGGGAACCTGTTTTGCCAAAGTCTGGTACCTGTTGAAACTGCTTCTGAAAAAGAAGTTAGAAGTCCAAGATTTCATACTTTTAAGTCAGTAATTCACTGAGCATGAAAGGCAGGAAAATCTTGTCACATCTACTGAAAGACTCTGCTCCCACAGCCTAAGGAGCAGACCACTACTGGTTTGTACTAGTCAAACCTACTGCATGTGTGCTGTCACAGTGTGTAGGGTGGATTGCTGCTTTGATACCTATGTACTGACCAGATATATGTCTCCTTTTTGTCCAGGCAGTAGAAGTGAATGAAAGAACCAATCTTTAGAGATCACAAAGGGAGAAAAGCTGCTTAAGAAATAGACTACAGTCCCTGCCGACTTTTCTGAGACAGTCTAATTGAAAATGACTCCTGGTATTTCTTAAGAGATGTAAAATTCAAAAGAAAATGAAGGCTGCTTTAGAACAAAGGATTTTGCCCTGTGCTGTACCTTGGCTAAACTTACTCATAAATAGACAACACTTACCTTCCTAGTAGCTCTCTGAAGAGCTTAGCAAGCAAGATTTTTGCCTCTGTTGTGTGAAGAACCATTATAGTTTTCAAGGCTGATGGCCATATTCTTTTAAGAAAATTGAGAAGCTCCTATTACTGAGCATCAGTAAAGAGTGAGAGATCTGCTTCTTGTTAGAAACTGGCCTTCCCAAGTAGACCTTTGTCTTAAGGAGCCTGATTCATAATCTTTCTTTAGTTCTTTGGCAGAGAAGCCGCCCAAGGTTTTTTGTGTCAAAATATTCAGGGCTTGCTTTTTTTTAATGCAAGACACAAACTTTTGTATAGTATTTGTGTATATGGTATATTTAACTCTTTGTTTAGTTTCTGTATTTTTTCCCTTCTAAGTAGCATCCTTAAAGAGCTGTTCTGCTTCTTGGGTTACTGGTGTAGCATGCCTCTGCTTTAGGCAGACTCAGGAGTGAATTGACTGAACATCATACCGTGATGAAGTCATTCAGTGAAGGAATTGCATTACCCATCCTTCTCTTGCTCTTCCCTCTAAGAGTGCAGAACTGGTACCCACTGACAGAGCTGCACCTTCACACAGAGCAGGAATGGGAAGTGTGCCCGTGAAATCAGTGACCCAGCCCTGTGCTGCGTGGATGAAGGAGTGTACAACAGAGATGGAGAAAAGGGGCAGTCAGTCATCACTTTATTCTCAGCTGTACATGTGTACTTGAACAAGCATCCCTAAGACAGGAATGCAGCTTTCAGTGTCCAAAGGGACGCCCCTCTAAAACTTTTCCACACCAAGTAAATACTTCCTCTCCTTATGTGCAAATTCTAATTTCTTTTCCTCTGAAAAGTATTTGGCTTATAGCTGTTTGCTCATCCAGGAGCCATGTTATCCATTCAGGCAGCTCATAGGAAAGGTTGGAGGAAAGCTGTGAGCATGAGCTTTCCATTTCATTGAAGAGAACACCTTGCAGCACTGGATCTGGAACACTATGCATGAACTCTGTTGCTACATCACAGAGAAGGAAACTTGTAGAGATTTATGCCAATATACAATGTTCAATCAAAATGTATACAGTATATATTATTTTTAATCAGCCCGTGAAAGTCTCAAGCATGCTGGGATCTGTGTGGGTGGCACCTTCTGCACAGAGATCTGAGGTATCTGCGGTCTGGTCTGTTCTGACACTAGTGAAACATGGAGCTATCTGGGAGTGCCTGGGATGACCCCTCAGCAGGTGCATCGCTGGCTTCGGTGCTGGACCTGGTATCCAGGTGGCATTGGACCTCTGTTTGGGAAGAGCACCCGTCATTCAACCTGTGTAACTTGAACATGGTTTTAAAAGAAAGGAGAAGAAAAAACATCAACCCAACTCAGATGCCATTGTGATGTCTTGTAGTCCTGTAAAAATCCCCAGCCTTGCAGTTGTTCACCTATTCAAGGATTTGGATGTGAAGTTAGAGCACAACCATGAAGTGTTTGTGTGAAGTGTTGTGCTTTATCTTCCATTAAAGAGAGAAGTATTTGGTGCAGACATTGGAGCTGTTGTGTTTACATCCCCAGAAGGGGCTGGGTGAAGGAGATGACTGTGGTGTGTGTTGAAGGCCTTAAACTGTGACTATTGGTATGAAGAATTGAAATTAAAACTGACTTTGAAGAATGCAGTGGATTTTAACCCGTGAAAGAATACTCTGTGCTCTTAAGCAGTATGTACTGCTGTTTTCTTGGGAGGGAGGGAGAGGTTCAGCTCAATTTGTGTTTGACCCTGGCTAGCAGCTGTTTAAGAAGCAGAAGAGGTGTCTATATGAAGGCCAAAAATAGTGCAGCTGTCTGCCCTGATGTTCCTATGTAGCAAGCATGGGTAACTTGTCCCTGGGCTGCTGAAAGCAGGAGAATTACTGAGAGGGTCAGGGACTTCAGAAGCAGTGGCTGCTAGCAAATTAATTTCCTCAACAGTAGGTGAACAGGTCTCACCTGAATATGCCAGGGGTTGGTGCAGTTCCAGAAATACCCATGACAAAGTGAAACATGCACCAAACCGTTTGACGGCTGTAAAGCTTTTATTTTTTTCCAAATCTCATCTTGTTCAGACAGTATTTCTGCTACCCCCTAATGGTATATTAAGCTAAATGCATCTCCAGCCTTCCAATATTACTAATTTCAGACCAGTTTGAGAGAGATCAGAGGAACTTTGGAGCCTGAGGCTTTAGGCTAGCAGCCCCAAAGCCAATGGTGGCCCACATTTCCACAAGCCCTGGGCAGAATTACCAAGTCACAGCACTTTGTCTTAAATTGCACTGTATTCTTATGCCTCTGTGTTGCTATAATGTACATATATATCGAATTTTTTTGTAGATAAGACAATTTTAGATAAAATTTTTAAATGGGCTCCCCCCCAAATATTTTATGCCAGATGTCTAATTTTTTTTACACTTGGAATTAACATGAAGTTGTATGCTTTGTGGGCAGGGAAAAGATAAATGGATGGTACATTGGCTTTAAAAAGGTAACAATGCATGTTAAAAAAAAAAAAAAAAACACAAAACAAAAAACAAAACACCACACTGGAGAAAAAACTGCTTGGGAAAAAAATCCATTCAAATATATTCTATGTTCTGCATAATAAAGACTTTAAAAAAAATGCTATATTGTGATTTATTTTTTTTTTCTTAATGCTAATGAGGCTTTTCCCCTGTTAGGGAGACCAAACCCCCTTCCCCTGTACCACCCCACCCCAAAAAAAACCCCACCCAACACAAGTTTCATACCGGAATGGCAGGATAAAGCCACAACCTGTTTGAGTGCTCTGATAGATCAGTGTCCCCCTCTAGCCTTGGACTCCAGAGCCAGGAAGCCTTGGTCTGTCAGATGGATGCTTAGCTCTTACTGGTCTCGGGTCCATTGTACAGCAACAGCCGTGATGCCCAGGCTAGAGCAGCTGCTCCTGTTGTGGAGGGACAGGTCGGCAGAGGTTACTGCAGCACTCCTGCAGGTGCCCACCATAGCTCTGTGCTAGCTAAAGCTAGCTCTGCTCCCATGTTAGTCTGCTACTCTTGGGTGCTGGTAGAGTGTCAGGCTGCTGTTGGCTGTCCTGCTGCTAATGAGATGTTTGAAAGGGCTTCTTGATCCATCTCACGTGGGATTCTTGACCTCACATCTGTCTTGCAGTCTGTGCCTTGTTTTAAACATTTCCTTCCATTCATCTCAGCCCCAAGTTTGCACAAAGCAGATGTCGCTATTTGAAAAGAAGGTGCAGGTCCTGTTTTCAGCTGTGGGTGCACAAAGGGGCCCAGGTGAGGTGCAGGGTTGTGCTAAGGCTGCTGTAGAAACGTTTTTCCCTGCTCGGTGTCACTTTCTGGGGTGTCTGCCTGCACTGGCGCTTTTCCTGAGTGTGCTGCAAAACCTCTTTTCAGTGTCTTTCCCTAGTAATTCCTTCATCATCACTTCCCTAATAGTTTCCTTCACAGGCTCATGGATATCTCTGGAGATCCTGGAAAAGATGCTTTCTAGGTCTGAAGCAAACAGCCACACCGTCTTCCTAACGGGCTTTGGGGGCTACAAAAGATGCTGCCGGCACAGGGGAGAGCAGATCAAAGAGTAAAGGCTTGAGTGATGGAAACTTCCTCCCGCAGCTCGGGAACAGCCGGAGCTTTCACCACACGGAGCCCGGAGCCCCGTTTCTGCCTCCCAGGGGCTGGCTCCGGTGGGGGGTGGCCCCGGCGCTGCAGCCCGCGGCCCCCGCTCGGAGAAGGGGAGGGGGCCGCCTCCGCGCACGGAAGCTTGGCGGCGGGGCGGCAGGCTTTGAGCCCCCGGGGCGGCTGAGCCCCCGCTCCCCAGCCCCGGCCCGGCTCCCGCCCCTCCACCCGGGGCGCCTCCACCCTCCCCGCCTCATGCGGCCGGGCCGGGCCGGAGCCCCGCGCCGCCGCCGCCGCCGCCGCCGCCGCCGCCGCCGCCCCGCCTCGCCTCGCCGGGCGGGCGCTGCCCCGGCGCGGCTCCCCCGGGGGGCAGCGCCCGGTGCCGCAGGGCTTGTGTAAGGCCGGCGCCGCCGCTCGGGAGCGGAACAAAGAGCCTCGGGCCGGGCCGGGCCGGGCCGGGCCGTGCCCGCCGGCGGGGCACCGCCGCGTCTAAGGGGTCGCGGCCGCCCGGGCCATGCCGCGGCCGGGAGGGGAGGGGAGGGGAGGGGAGGGGAGGGGCGGCCGGCGGCGCCCCGGAGGGGGCCGCGCTCGGAGGGAGCGGAGTGGGGGGGGAGGTCCGGCGGCGGCGGCCCCCGAGCGGGGCAGGGGCGCGGCGGGGCCGTGCCCGGGGCCGGCTGCCGCGCCGCTCGCCCGGGAGGGGCTGGACCGCGCCTCATGCGAGAAGGAGCCTTTCGGCGGGGAGCGCTCGCCCGCCCGCCCTCCGGTGCCCGGCGTTGCCTGAAGAGCCGCGGCAGCACCGGGGAGTGCCTCGGCGGGGGGGAGGAGAAGAGGGGGAAAGAGATTGCCGAAAGGATTAGGAAGGGGGGTGGGGAGGCGAAGCCCTCTCCCCCCACCCCAGTCCCCCCCCCGCACACACTTGTGAAGCTTTTCAGAGTTACCCTTCAGCATCAGTGGCACCGGCGGGCGAGCCCGGGGGAGCAGCGACACCAAAACGTGCTCGGCAACTGCAAGAGAGATCAGAGGGAGCGGAGCGGCCGGGAGCGGCCCGGGCCGCCGGCCCCTGCCCCGGCCCCTGCCCGCACCCGCGGGGACTGCACTTCCCGTCTGCGATATTTTATGTATTATTCTTTTTTAAAATTTTCCCTGTTCCTCTTGCTTTCTCGAGGAAGGACGGGGTTTGTAGCGTTGCGGGCGGGCGTGCTGCCGGGCCGCCTGCCCTGGGCGGGCGAGGTGGGGCGAGAGGGAGGGAGAGATGCCTCTGATTAGAGGGAGAGTCGTGCTCATCCTCGGCTTCGTCTTTCTGGCAACTTTCCTGGCTGCGGTGAGAGGGCTGCCCGTGAGGAAACAGCCCAGCGACAGCCCGAAGGAGAGGAGCTCCAAGCTGACGGAGGTAAGGCAGCCTTTGGGAGGAGGATGGAGAGCTGGGAGGAGGGTGCTGGGGTGAGCCCTCAGCCTCCGCACCCTCTCCCGTGTCCGGGAAGGCTGAGGAGGGCAGCCGGCCAGCTGGGCAGTCGTCGGGGCTCCCTCGGAGGCGGTTGTGCATCCCCGAAGGGAGCAGCATCCAACACATGTCCCCGCGGCCAGGCCGCCCGGAGCGCCGCGTGGAAAAGCAGCAGCGGGGAGAAGCAGCGTTTCGTGCCCCCTCCTCTGGGCTGTTTCTTCACTCGCGGAGGGGCAGAGCCCTTTCCCGGCCTCCGGGATTTTCAGGTAGCCTCAGGGCTTTGCATCGGACTGAGGCTGCAGGAAAGGGGCCGGTTTAGGTGCTTTGAGATCGGGGCCGAGTGCCCTGACCCAGTGCCCGGGAAGATCCGTTGCCTCCAGGGGGCAAAATCCCTCGTAGGAGAGAGGAGTCCGGCCACAACCCGACCTGCAGTAAAATTAGCAAGGTTGGTGGCTTGCCAGGAACTCCAAAACTCCGCTACTGCAAAAATAAGACGTCACAGATTTAAGCCACCATCTCTCCTTCCCGCTGGGACGACCCTGGGGCAGATTCCAGAGTTGTCATGCTCCATTCGCATCCCGACAGCCTGCGCCCCGTCCAGCATCCCCCGGGCAGGCAGCCTGTGCTCCATCAGTGCCTCCCGGGCAGGCTGCCTGCGCCCATTAGTGTGTCCCCTGGGCAGGTGGCCTTGGGAGCCCCTACAGGCTGTGGGGGGCAGTCCCGGGGCTGCGCTTCTCGCTCCTCTGAGACCTGGATCCTGGCTAGCGCTGGCTTAAGAGCACACATCATGGAAAGGGAAACCAGCAGGCAGTGAGGCACTGGTCAGACTGGGAACCAAGTGGTGGGACCTGATGGGGATGACAGGAAGGCAACGGGGAAGAAACAAACTACCAGGAGGGCAGGGAGAAGGGTTTGATTAAGGAAGATAGACAACTGAATGGTTAAAGCAAGCAGTTTCCATCCTGAAACTGCTCTCTGAAGAAAAAGTGGTTCAGGCAGCAGAGCTGTGTTTAAAAAAAACACCGTTTTGAAGAACACTACTGCTAAAAGTGGCTGAAAGGAATAAGTGGGAAAAGTGGTGATAGGAGAAGGTTGAGCAGGACAGGGTAGGAGCAGCTCAGCCCTTGTTGGCGATACACAACAGTATGGGAAGCAGCAGGTTTGATCTGCAGTGGCAGTAGACTGACACAGGAGGTGCGGTGTGATGGGAATATACCTTACTGCTAGTTGTTGCCAAAACTCGGTGCTGATCTGTGGAGGAGTCATGCCAGCAGCTCCCATCAGATGCGCTAAACTCCATTCCAGCATGAAATCCAGGGAACAAGTGTGAAGAAGGAATCTGCTGCATGGAAAGCCTGACCAACGGGCAAGAGAGAGCACAGGCTGCGTCCAGCCAAGTACCACCAGTCAAGCCTGGTAATGGTTTTGACTGGAGCATGGAGCGAGCAGATGCAAACAGGACTGCTGGGGATGTTACATGTTGTAGCGCTGGTAATACCGTTTTGGTGCTGTACTTTGCTTGTGAAACTTCAAGCACAAATGTAGATGGCGGTTCACTCGCCAGACAAATGCCAGGCAGAGTGTGCTTGGGCTCCGGCTGCAGAGGGAGTAGGAATTTACGCTTGAAATCCAGGAGAGTACTGCAGCCCTGTGACAGGGGGCATAGGATAGGGACAAAGTGCATGTTAGCAAGCTGTGCAGGTCCCCACCACGGGACCCTGCAGCACAATCTCAGGCTCCTTTTTATCTGATGTCTAAAATCCATCGGGAAGCAAGGCAAGCTGCTGGCAGTCGCAGTTTGTGAATGGTTGTGAATGGGGAGCGTTGTGCGGCCAGCCAAAGCTCACATACGGCACTTACACAGCGCAGCCTCTGTCCCCTTTGCTTCTCACAGAAATGCAAACATACAAGAAGTTCACAGGCAAAGGTTTGAGGGTGGAGGTTAGGAGCAAGGAGGAAGATGAAGAATGGATTCCTCTGGGGGTCTGTTGGTGCTCCCATGCACACCCTGCATCCTTCGGGGTACTGGCTGCACAGTTCGCATGGCAGGGAGAAAGCGGTAGGTATTGGTTTGTGTCTTCTAGCTGCATTTTGGGAGGAAATCCTCTGTTTCTGGTGCATGCAGGGGAGAATTTGGAGTAGTCATGCCCGGCTGTTTGAACTAAAGCGGAGAGCACAAGCGCAGCAGTATGGTGGTTAAAAAAAAATCCAGAGTGATTTTGGGTCATACACACAGATGGTTCCTGTTGCAGTGCTGATAGGTCCTGTCTCTATGGCAGCAGGGCAGCCACAGCTGGAGTATTGGTTACACTATGGGTAATGCCCTACAGATGTGGGTAGAATGAAGGGGGCCGGGAGAAGAAAAATAGAAATGACAGAGCAGAATAGATAGACAATCAAAACCATTAAGCAATTACATAACTTGGACATATTTTAATTTAACATCCTTATTCAAAGCAAGCATTTTTCCTTGGGTTAGAATTGAATGGGAATTTTAATAATCTGTAGTGAGCCTCACAGTCGCATTTCTATACTAAAATAATTTAGAAAAATTAAAGCCATTAAGATGTTCAGTAAATTCTTGAGTTAGAAAGTTTTCTAATTGCAGGAAGGATGGAGGGAACACATGCTTCATCTTTGGGCGATAGCCTTATCAGTATGTCCCAAAGTCCTGTACCTCAGTCAGGATCCATTACTTATAGCCATTACCAAAGGAGCAAGCACTTGTGTTTAAGATTTTCTCAGATGTGACACTGTGCAGAAACTTTGCCTGAGTTACGCTGAGACCAGCATAAGCAACAGATGTAGTGAGAATATTTTCTGTTTCTTCAGTCTATTTGTCTGGAAGTTGAAAGGCAGAATACTTTCTTTCCAAACTGTGACTTAAATCTAACAAGAGAAGATACCTGCTCATTCGGAGGCTTTTTGCCAATGTTTGGGAAGGCAGGTGGGCTCCAAAGCAGCAGACAAGTGTACAACAGGGTTTTTTAGAAGCACTTTTGTAGGTTGGATGCATGACACTCTGACGTGGGCAGAAATGTGGCATGTTCAAGTGCTGACCCATACCAGCGGCTCTTCAGATTTGGGTAACTGAATACTTGGAAAAGCTTGTGTCCCTTGTGGAGACAAGGGACAGCTCATCACATTGCCTAATGCTTTGTTTATTTATGAAGTCAGGGGGTTTAAATGCAAAATATGTTTTAATAAACTCACTGGGTTTCAAAATATTGGCTTTAAGCATTGTTAATAGTTGTTTGGATTCTTTCAGACTGATACCGATCGGTTCCAGTGCTCTTCTAGTAAATAGAAAATAGCAAATGTTCTAACATGATAGAAATGTAAACGTTAGAAGTGATTAGATCTGTGTGAACCGAGACAACCGCTTCAATAACTGTGCATAGAAATAATAGTACCAGTGGTAACGGTGATGGGGGTATTGGTAGTGAGTGTCCCAGTGGTGGTGGGATGCAGCAGAGCAAGGCAGCAGTGTTTTATGGAGGGTCCAAGCCACTCAGCCCAGCTCCGGTGGACTTGGTGGATGCTCCTTCGCAGGAGGGAACCACTGAGAGAAGGGGCCAAGAGCAATGGCAGCAAGCTTCTCAAGGGACCCAGGAGTGTTACTGCGGGGCTAGGGCAGGGGCAGGGTGAGAATCCAGACTGGAGCTTGCTGTTGGAGTTCCCCTGGTCTGAGGCTGCGAGCAAAGCAAATCTGGTGTCTGTGGTAAGAGATAATGGAGGGCAACAAAAGAAATACCGAGCGTAGCATAAGGGCTGTAGTTGGCTGCAAATCAGTGGGTTTGTACAGCACCTGGTATGACTGGCTCCTGGCCCCTGAGAAATAGGGAAACTATTAACAACAGTATGTATTATCTACTGGTTACACCAGGCAGCAAGAGTAGTGATGGGAAACTATGTTTAAAACTGAAGGACTACACCAAGCTTGCTGATTAAAAATCATTGGTAGCAGTCTTGATTTAAATCAGCTTGTCCTGTGCACAGGGAGTCTGAGTGCGGAGGAGTGCTTGAGAATTAAGTGTATAGCAGTGACATGGTGCCTAGCTGGAGATACCAGCAAGTGGAGGGTAAAGGAGCTCCAAGACGATGTGGTGTGGCTATACTAGATAAAAAGCATTAAAGGGAAGTATCAGCTGGGCTTGAGTGGAGTTTGTCAGGAGACTGTAAGTCGGGGTAGCCCTGTCATTTGGGAGCCCTAACATAGCCTAGACACACTGCCTTTGGAGACCCCTGGGGTGATGGGCTGGCAGGGGCCTGCAGGTGGCTCCTACCTGCGCAGGCACCGAGGTCACAGGAGCCTCCCTCCTCCCGTGTGCCTCCCCCCAGCTCTTGGTCCCTCTTGACTCCCCCAGGGCTGTCTGGCCAAGAAGAGGATCTCACTTTCCCCGGAGCCATCTTGCCCTGCTGTGGATCTCCAGCTTGTGTTATCAACCATGTCTGCCCCCTGTGGGGGCACCTCGCCACACTGCCACCCCATCGGGAGGGCTCGGCTGGGGCACGAGTGCGTGGCGGGGTGGGTGCTGGCTGCTTACACAGCCAGGGCCTGCACAGCCAGGTCCCCGGGGCCACTGCAGGCTGTGGTCAGTAGCAGAGTCATTTTGCCTGCGGATGTGCTTTTTACCTTTTCATTTCTTCAGCAATTAAGCGTTCTTGTCCCTGGCTTTGTCCTTGGCGGAGGTCGGATTTGTGGGTACAAAATGTGCACTGAAGCATCCTTCCGCTCTGAAAGGGGCTCTTTGTGCGTAGGGAGGTACTTCACCCTTTGTAGCAAATTTCCTTTTGAGAAGTGCCAAATTATCTTAGTAAACACAGTTGAAAACCCTCCCGCCCTGGGGCTGAGGCAGGAGCAGAAACAAAGGGGAGCCGGGTGTAGGGAAGCTGCCCAACAAGGGGGCTTCTTCCCTTTTCACTGCACAAATAGGTCTGCTGCATTTCCATTGTTACCATCAAAGGGGTTCCTGTAAAAGGCACATGTAAGGGGAAGAGATTAGGCATAAATCGTTCCACAGGGCATTGCCCAGCCTCCCTCTAGGTTCCCAAAAGTGTCCGGCTCTTGCAGACCTCCTTAAAGACAGGCAGGCTGGAGGACTCACCTTGCCTCCAACCACGGTCTCTCCAAGCCCAGCAAGGTGACGGAGGGAGTGTGCTGGAGATTAATTTCTGCTTTGCTTCTGTCAGTGTTTTAGAAGTAGGGAATGCAAACCAAGGATCTTCTGTTTTCCACAGTATCAATAAATATCCTTCCAGTCAGAATAATCCCCAAAACAAGATGCCTGGACACTTCCCATAGGAAAGCCTGAGGACAGTGTGAGCTACAGTCACAACAGCAAGGTGACCCATGCCATCCAGCTCCTCCAAAGCAAATGTTGTCAGCCAGAGGCTCAGTTTTTGTATAAAATACCGGAGCTTGTAGTGAAGAAGCAGGAAAGAGATTGCAGCCATGTTTCGGTGTGAAAACATTCCTGTTTCAGACAGAAGCTTGCAAAAGTGCAAAGACTTTTTTTTTTTTTACTGTAAAAGTCAGCCTGCACGGTTTTGCTTCCAGGCAGTTCAGTTTCTGCATGTTCCCTGTGTGTAGGGACTCCTGGGTCTTGTCTGAGAAACTGTTATGAGATATACTTCATCTCAGTACTTATGAGATGAATACACCAAAAAGATGGTGATCTACCTGCCTCTGAGTCCCAGGTGCCTTTTGGCCTGAAGGACAGTAATGCCTTCTGGGCTGCAGTTTGGTTTAGTCTCCAGGGGAAGGATACAGCTTCAAAGGGAACAGAATGCAGTAAACCGCTGCCTTCTGCTGGCCCCCAGCACCACCGGACAGGCACGAGGTGAAGTCCTGGCTGCAGACATCCAGGAAGTGCCCATGCGTGCAGGGAAGAGGTGGTGAGACGTGGGTTTATCTTGGATTAGGAGCTGTTGGTTGGCCCAGTCTGCCAGGGCATTAGCTAGTGTGCAGGACTTGGGGTGTGAGGCAGGGCTGAGAACGTGTCCCCAGCCAAGGGAGCCTCCGTCATGAAGGGCACAGCAGGAGCCTGGCGCATGGCATGGGTACAGTGCCCTTCAGGTGAGCTGTCCTCCATCCCAGCCCAGCAGCCTGAGCCTGGGGGTGAGCAAGCCAGGCTTGGCTCTTTCCTGGCAGCTAAGCCCTGAGGCACTCGCTGGTGGAGGGGACAGTGTTTGCAGGATGGCTGAGAGGTGCTGCTGGAGGTGCCCCCCCAGTGTAGGATCAGCATCTCTTCACCTCCCCGGGATGTCCTCTCTTCCCCCCCACTTTGGCGTTCTGTCCTGCTGCCCTCCCCACCCTCCTCTTCACCCGCAGCAGCCAGGATGCCAGGGGAGGCCAGCTGTGCTGTGCCGTGCAGCACCCCCAGCAAGACAAGGTGTTGTACAGATGTCTTCACGTCCACTGTTCCTCCCCACCCCTTCCCCTCCAGCGACACTGTGGTTGTATTACATGGTTAAGCTGTCTGCTCCTTAAAAATCAAAGATCCCCCTTGGGGGAGCATCTGGTTCTTCTCTCCTGGAGAGCATCTCCCCTGGTGCTTCCAGTGGAGGAGGTGTGGGGCTGCCCAGAGGTGCTGTGGGCATCTCAGGGTCAGCTTGGCTTCCCCCCCATCCAGGATTACAGCTTGGCTATTGCACGTCTGTGCCCACCCTGGGGACTGGTTCTGGGGTTACAGCTGAGGTCCTGCTGGGAAGTGACCAGCCAAAAAGAAGTGGAAGGTCAATGGCAGCTAAGATGCTGGGGAACTGGGGCTCCCTGTTTTGATGTGCCCTAGCTTTCCTCTGTCTTTCGACTTGCCTCTGCAGCCCTGCAAGCCCCAGGCTCCCATCTGGTGGGGGAAAAAAAAGTAATTCTTTCTTGGTGAGGCACTTAGAAGTAGTAGGGACTGTCCTGGAAAAACTTATGAACAAGTGAGTTATGAACAACACAGACTGGAGCTGCAGAGGAAGGTTTCCCTACCCTGAGACCCTTTCTCCACCCCACGCTGACATGTGGGAGTCATTAAACCCTGCCACTGGGTTGGGCAGGGGAGCCAAGCTCGCCCCCGAGCTGGGGAGCTGCAGCCAAGCACCTGGGGCAGGGGCTGCTGGCTGAGTCACCCCTGCTTTGCCCCTTTGGGAAGCCAAGGTGCAGCATCCCTGCCTGGATCCCTTCCTGTGCAGGGCATGGAGATGCTCCGAGTTCAGCTCAGGTGCCCATTTTGGCTGTCGTTGAAGGGATCCCTGATGGATTTGCATCTGGTTGGTTGGCTGCCTGCATGGTGGGGGGCAGCCTGTGCACCCTGCATGGGACAAGGGGAGTGGGTGCCTCCTGCGCTCCTGCCTGACCCGTATTTCCGCACACTGCAACCTCTTCTAGCAGGCTGGGGGGGGTAGGGAAGGCTGACATTGATCTCATCCCTCCAGTTTCTGCACTTGCTTTGCTATATTTTGGGGTTTTTTTTTCCTTTTGCAGTTTTGCCTGGGCTGTGGCGGGGAAGGAAGCAGCAGCTGGAGCAATCAGAGAGTTACGGTGTGCAGGCTAACAAATGTGGATCATTAGCTGGAACAAGTTAATGGTTACTGAAGCACATGGGGTTTAGAGCTGGAACAAGTTAACAGCAACTGAGTCTGATGCATTAAGAGCTTATGCGTATTACAGTTCAACTATGTTAACAGAAAACATGTGCCCTAGCAGCAGCATTTGCCAGGGAGCACCAGAGGGTATGGATGTGTGTCTGTTCATCTCTCCAGGGGACCTCTCCATACCGTTCCTGCGGGGGCCCTGCTCCCGTACCCACTGCTGTGCTCTATATGAGCAGCTCCCAGCTGACCTGGCTGCAGCAGAGGTCTCAGGGGTACCCTCCTCCTCAGGTAAGGGTGCCTTGCCACTGGCTGGGCTCCTCGCAGCAGGCACCACCTGTCAAGGGTCAGCCTTTGGACCTGCGCACTTGGGCAGAGTCTCCAGTGTGAAGACAGCCCCGGCTGCTGTGCTGGGACATGTCGGTGGTGCTAACCAGATGCCCCAGCTTCTCCACTGGAAGGCCTGTGTGGTGCATCCGTGTGGGAGGCAGGGCAATCCCTCCTGGGGGGCAGGTAGGGAGGAGAAACTGAGCTGTGGTGGACCTCCCTGAGAGCCTTCTCCAAGTATGACATTGGAGACCTGCATCTATTCCTGGCCTTGTCACAGGCTACTTGAGAGACCTGGAGAAGGTCATTTTCTTTGTCTGCAAAATGGGGATTTTACAGTACTTGTTTCAGCATTAAAGGGAGAAGATATTTATTTATGGTAGAGAAGCACCTGTGTGTGACACTGAGAAGGGCAACAGCCAGGCATGGTGAGAGGTGAAAAGCCACCAGGCTCCTACTTGTCCTTCTTGTGTCACAAGTGACCTGGGGAATTGGCTGAGGATGCCACGGGCAAGTTACTCATCGGTGTGCCCACAGGAGAGCCAGCTGTGGTGAGAGGGGCCGGACTGTGTGGATGGGGACATGCGGTGTGGAGCACTGATGGCAGCCTGGACAGCTGCCCTGTTTTTGGTGTTGCACAAAGTCAACTGTGCCATGTCCTTGCTTCTCGCGGTGCTGCATGCTGCTGCTTCTCCATGCTGTGGTGTCTTCTGCTCCAAGGCTGGCTCTGCCTCAAGGGCATCCGAGTCACTGACCTTGGAAAGAGTTTTGAGATTACAGTTATCGCAATTGTGAGACATGAAAATAAACGAGACATGAAGAGCCTTTGATGCTGCCTCCTGCAGCTCCCTACTCAAGACAGTTGGGATGAAGCTAATTAAAAAAGAGAGTGGTTCCATATGATCTAAAGTATTTTGATAACTGTGTGAAAATTACACTCATGAGGGCATAATAATTATCTGCACAGCCCACAGTTTGTTGCTGGCTCCTGCTGGTCTGTCTTAAACAGGATCTGCCCACGTAAGCGCGATAACTGAGCGTGTTCTCTGTTCCACAGTCATTTACAGAGCTTTCCCAAAAACTAAAGGGAGATGCCTGTGTCTTTATTTTTAAAAAATCAAAACCAGCACTCACGTATGAGTTGATCCTGAGGTGGACCAGTGAGTAGAGCAGTTGGGAGATCATGGTCCTGCTCTTGACTTGTGCCACAGCCCCTTTGTGGGCAGGAGTGTAACCCAGGGCAGAAGATGAGGGAGGCAGCTGGAGGCATCCACTGCCTTAACTTACCTCCAGCAGATCTTCCAGAGCTCACCTGTCAAAACCCTGAGTGGTGGCTCCTGCTAAACCACCTGCCTATAAGTCTAAAGGTGTTATGTCTGATCGTTGGGATTGTGGCTTGGAAGGTCTTAAAGACAGTAACAGGGACTGGGTGGCATCTTTGCCTTCCCCATTTTCCTGTAGGTACCCACCCAGCTCTTGACACCTCTGGAAGCGTGGTGTGCTTTGGCACAGTTCTGGGAAATCCGTTAAGCGGGTGATGAGCTGGTGGGTAGCAGAGGTCACTTGCCTGATGTGCGTCCAGTGGATTTTCCATCTGAAAGACTGTGCCAGTAGATGGATTATGTGCCAGTGGATGGGTTATTAGCCAGGAGGATCAAACTACAGCCCTTGGGGGGCTAAGGCGGTCTCAGCCAACTGGGCTAAAAAAGCCCTTTCTTTGATCATGTCTGTGGTGGGGTCATCAAGGAGAGAGCATGCCTGGCACTATGGGAGGGAGGCAGAGTGACCCGCTGCATTTGTTCCTGTTGATTATCCTGCTGTTCAACCCTCCTTTATGTTAAAGAGACTTAACAGTGTTACTTGTTAGCACTGGAGGAACCTCCCCTTTCTCCCACTCGCACCAGCAAAAACTGCCCTGAACCTTTCTGCAAACTACAGCCCCAGGGCTGCCCCAAGACAGGCTGGGCTTCCTTCTGAAGCAATCAACCAGCGTCCCTCTGCTTCTATAGCTTTATAATAAATCCCTGCTCTGGAGTTGCTCCTGCCCGGTTTCAGTCCAAAGATAAATTGTTTTGGAAAGCTTTCTCCAGATCTTTGCAGCTCGTTTAGGTGAATATGGAGGGAACAGTTTTATGGTAAAAAAAAAAAAAAGAAAAGTAAGAGAAAGTTCTGATTTCTATTTTGTACTTGGCTAATTCATGAGTGGGCAAGTGTGCAACAAACTGCAGAGCAGATTTTAAAATAACGTTGGAGAGAGCTTGGGGGAAAGAGTAGGAAGATGCTTGTGTAGACTCACCTCTATTCAGGAAAAGATCAGTAGTTTTTCTGGTGGGTTCTCGTTTCAGTACAGCATGGTAAAACTGCTCAAAGGAAACCTAACACAAGCAATAATGATTAAGCAACAAAAAACACCGTTTGTTATAAAGACAGCCCAGTGCAATACTAGTCTTTAGCAAATAGATCATTTTCATCACTGCAGTGTTAACAAGCCCAAAGCACAGCCTGGATGTTGCCTCTGATCTGACTCCCATGTGCACAGGTTTCTTTGGTTCAAGCTGAACGTTTATACACTCACTAACTGGCTTGGGATAGGTGTGGGTGGAAGCTGCATCTTCTGAGCTCATCCTATGCCAGGGACTCCCTTGCTTTGCTCTGTTGATGCATGGGCTGATGCACAGACTCCAGCAGTGCTTTGCTCCCTGGGGAGTTCTCTCAAGTGTACCTGGCTTGGTTTAGCCCTGTGACGAAGAGCAGCTCTGCTCAGCGATGTCCTTAGTTAGAAAGAGTGCTGCCAGTGGGTTCACTGGTAACTTGCAGCGCCTACAGCAATGCTGAGGAATGCACTGGAGGGACAAGTACCTGTGGTTGTGGTGGCAGCATAGTGGTGTCCCTGGTTGCCAAAGGGCAGCACAGCACAGGGACTAGTCTGTTGATGTTTTCATGTTTTAAACTGCTATAGGATCTGAGATGTCATGTCTCTAATCATTTTTATGGGAGAGCTGCAGCATGTGAATGTCAGTCATTTGCTTTCTTAACCCAGGTTAATTTGGAGTCTTAGAGAAGTTTATAGCAAAATTGCAGATTTTAAGACCAGAAGAAATCATTAGATCCTTGAATTTCTTCCCTAGTACAGATGTGGTACATATGTGTTGAGCCCAGCGACATGGGTTTGACTGTCTCCACAAGAGATATTGTCACTTTCCTTGTTAGTTTGTTCCTGTAGTTAATCACCTACGGTGTTAAAAGCATGATCCTTATTCCTCAGTTGAATTTGTCTGGCTTTGATTCAGACACATTGGTTCCTATTATGTGTTTCTGTTCTGGCTTAGAGAGTTTCTGCTGCCTGATGGATTACTGATTTAAAGAACTGGGAAATCAAGTCATTGCTTTCTCTTTTTAATGTGACAAACAAATTGAATTGTACAGGTCTTCCATTGGAAAAGTCTCCATCCCTTGAAATGGTTATGCAGCTGCTATCTTCGCCATCTTCAGATTTCTGAGCAATTTTAATAGAATCATATGGACTAGAAATGGGAAAATATCAGCCTTTAGTCTCTAGAGAAATGATGTGTGACCTTTCCCCATACCTTTTCCATACATTCTGTTGCCCATGTTATGTACAAAGTAGGCACGACACTGGGGTGAATCGCTGACAGGTTCCTTCCCCTTCCTAAAATCTCTGCTGAGCTTGTGCCCCAAGGTGTGGGGTCAGTCCTACATGCCTGGACTATGTGGGAAGGGCTCCTGGGCTGGTAGGGAGGCAGGTGTGATCCTGCTTACAGCCTTCACTCTAAACAGGGTCTTCATGAACAGAAAGTGCATGCTCTTTCCTGAAGTGCTGTCCCAGAGTTTCTCTCAGGTTCCTGCCCTGGAAAGCCTTATTCCCAGCCAGGCAGGATGTCCCAGGTGTATGCAGGAGAAGCTGCAGCAATTCTCTCTTCAGCTTTTTCCTTTTCTTGGTGCTGGCTGGTCACAGGAGAAGGGTGGAGCTTGGCTGCGAGATACTGATGGCTTCCTGGCACTGCGCTCTCTGCCTCTGTGGTTTGGTGGACGTGTCCTTCCCTGGTGGCAGAAGGAGAAGGGAGCTGCTGACAACCAGCTCTGCAATGGTTTGCAGCCTTTTTGCTGCACTCCATGGAGAGTGGGGGAGTAGAGTTTTCACTATGGACAGGCCAGCTCTTCTCTTCCCTTAGCTGATGTACTGCAGTGGCTTATCTCCGGGCTTGATGGCTTTATCCAGCTGTTCGCTGGGCAGGGCAGAGGAAAGAGTGGGTGTCACACGGCAGGACTGCGACCCTCAAGGGCAGTTGCCTGCGTGGCTGGCAGGAGCCCCTTGGTGACATGGAAAAGACACATCTGCCCGTCAGGATCACAATGCCATGGATGGTCTGATCCAGAGGGAGCACTGGGCCTCATAGGACCTTGCTAAAATCCATGGCTTGATCATCTAGGGCAGGGCACTGAGCAGGGCCTTGCTCAGGAGGGACATCTTCTGATGCAGGGACAAATTTTAACCCAACAAAGCTTCAGAGTGATGCAGACATTAGCAGGAGAGAAGGGCTGGGTGGTACGGTGCAGTGACTGTCACTGAAGGATTCTGGGCCATACAGGGTGGACACCCCAGGGTCTTTGCACCTCCAGAGGATTTGGGAGCCAAGGGAGTTCTGTTCGCCCTGCAGTACTCTTGCAGCCAATTCCCCTGGGGCAGTTTTATATTTTCCCTGTGGGAATAGTACTCTGAATTTCTTGAGCTTGTTTGGGCGTAAAATCTGAATTAGGCACTGAGTATAAGTTTGGAGACTTCGAGTTTGTTCCTGGCTCGCTTGCTCTTATGTCCTTGGGTGAGCTTGTTGCTAGAAAAGACCTTGCTTTCCAAGTGTATTAAATTTGTCTTGTCTGTGAAATAAGCTTACTCAGCCCTGATAAGCTCATTGCAAATTAGGCAGGAGCGCCAGCCTCGCAGGGCTGTTGGCAGCCCCTTGTGCAGGGGTTGCGTTGGGCACACGCAGCTGGCAGCAAACCCAACATCGGCAGGTGGTGTCGTGCAGCCAGCACCAGGACTTGGCCAGGTTGCCTGCTTAGTCCCCCTTGCTGTTTCTGCTCTGCCTGGGCTCCTCCATGCTCCCTGCCAGAGAGTCCCGGGGCACAGGAGGAGACCTGGCAAGGGGCTGAAGCACTGAGAGACAGGCAGAGGCAGAGCCTTCCCATGGATGCTTCTCAGAACCGTTGTGGTTTTGGACAGCGGCAGAGGGAGCTGGGAGGGGAAGTTGCAGGCAGAAGACTCTGTGCCCACGTTTGCTGCCAGCAGTGCCACAGGAGCCCTCCTGGCCAGGGTGAGCCCCAGACACTCTTGCCGGGCAGCACAAACTCCCTCCTCCCCACAGCCCTCTCTCCTCTAAGCCCATCTGGTGAAGTCTGTCACTGGCCCTACCCCGTGTCCAGCCTGCTCTGGGCAGCAGCCAAGGGACCAGCAGCGTCCCTGCTGCTCTTTTCCCTCCCCCGGGGATGGGGGGGTCACGGGCTTTGATGTGCGGGCACAGGGCTGGGGACAGGCTGTGTGCGCTCATGAGAGCCTGGCCAGGCTCCAGCTGCCTTTGAAGTGCTCCAGTGATCAGGATGAAAGGGAGGGGAGTCCTACCCCAAACCATCTGGCTCTAATTGCAGGTAGAAATGCCTCTCTGCGTCCCCCTGTGGGGAGGGGTCACGCTGCTCTCTTCATTAATCCCGCAGCTCTCTGGGCTGGCGCAAAGTGCTAGAGCTTGGGAACAAAAGGGGGTTTCAGCTGGGCAGCCAGAAATAGGCAGCCGCTGGTGGAGATGCTGGGGGTTCGGGCACCTCCGCTCCCAGCCTCGAGCTGCGGGGCCCCACAGACCTTCCTGGGGACAACCCGTGCTGCGGGGAGGGCTTTGCCAGTTGTTCCCATCTCCGGTTTCTCGGGCGCACTGGAGCCTCCTGGCCCTTTGACTCACGCTTTTTTATGCCAGCGCGCGCCAAACGCGGGAACAAGGAACGTGGGAACTCAGCGCGAGCCCGGCCATTTGGCAGGGTTTGCTGGCCACCTCCCCATGCCCCCAGCCAGCCGGTGCTGCTGCCCTGACGAGGCTCCCTGCCTGCTCCCCCTGCACCTCCTGGGCAGGGCTGGCTGTGAAGCGCCATATGCCACCACAGGGGCAGCAACGGTTAGAGCCATTGGCAGCACTGGCAAGTAAGTTTTGTTGTCCTGTTCGGCTGGGCATCTCCCCTTACCTAGGGAGATAAAGGTAGCTGGGTTACATCTACCAGCAGTTTCTTTCCCTCCTTGTGGTAGTCTTTGGACAGCATCTGAAATCTCAATTAAACCTGTTGCTTGAAGTCATCTGCCCTAATATTGACACCACAGAACAATTTATTTAGGTGAGGTTTTACCCCTTGTCATGAAACCTTTTTATAAATTTTTTTCTAAATATATAAAATTATTAAACGTGAGCTCTGGTAACTCCGTGACCAGAAGCAGCCTTTGCCATTACCCATCTCCAGGGACCAAATGATGGTGAAAAAGGGAGAGTGAGAAGCGGAAAGCCAGGTGAGATGAGTGACGGGATGGCAGAGGGGTGCAGAGAGGATGGTCGCAGGGATGGGAAGCACCAACCTGAGTAGACCTGTAGGTTGTCAGGTGCCGTGGAGCCGAGCCCTGGCACAGCACAGGCCACTGGATATTAACTTGATTAATTAACATGTTAATTGCTGCCCTGATGCTGCAGTAAGGTGGGATGGAGGAACCGTTTGGTGCAGGAGACCAGACCCACCTTTGCTGGGCAGCAGTTTGTTCCCTGAGCAGCCACCCTCAGGAGATGTTCTCACTGCTTCTTCCCTCTCCAGGTCTCTGCCTCGTCTGACCCCCGTTCAGCAGGGGACGAGGAGCTGCTGCCATCGGGCAAGGCACGGGGGCTGAGGCGGAGCGGGCAGGCTGGCCTGCGGCGGCACAGGCGCCGTGGGATGGCTCAGCAGGCTGTCAGAAGCCCAGCAGTGCCCCAGCCTAGTGGCACTGGCGAGGAAGAGAGCCTGCCCTTCATGCTGGACCTGCAGAGCTTGCCAGGGCTGGCCAACGTAGACCTGAGTGCCCAAAACCCCAACATCCAGGTAGGGAGCAGGTCTGGGTGGGCCACAGGGGAATGCAGGTGAGCACCACATGTGCTCCCCAGCCTTATTTGGTCCCCTAAGAGGAAAGATCTCATGAGCGGGGTCCATGTGGCCGCTGCCATCTGTCTTCTTGGTAATGACCAGATGCAAATAGCTGGCACGGACAAGCTCCTTGCCAGAGGAATTTGCTCATGGCCTTTTTCCTGCCCCCCCCCAGCCCCTCCCTGTAGAACAGGAGCAAAGATAGGAGTTATGGGGGTGACCTCTCAATTTCTGAGGGCGGTGTTGGTTCCTGTGGGTGACCACCAGCCCCCCTGCACCTCCCACTCTGCCCCTGCTCCATCCCTCCAGATGAGGCGAGACCTCTTGCCCTCATCACGTGGTCCTGTAGCCCAAAGCATATCTGGCCTCTTGGGCTGGGCGCCAGTGCATGGTCCCAGGACTGTGTCCCAGCTCACTGCCCTGCCTCATATCTGGCCTCCAGGTGACCATCGAAGTGGTGGATGATCCTCAGGCTGAGATGGAGATGGACTTGTTGAAGGAGACAAGCAATGACTGGTCCCTGGCATCCTCTGAGTGGTTGTCCCACAAGGACCTCTTCTGGCCCCTCTTCTGGGAATACACTGACCCTGCTGAGGACGAGGAGGAGGAGGAGGAGGAGGAGGAGGAGGAGGAAGAAGAAGAGGATGACAACCTGGATGTAGGGGACAGGGAGGAGGAAGAGGAGGAGGAAGATTACACAGCAGAGTATGAGGAGGAGGAGTCCATGCTCAGTGGAGTGGGAGGTGACTGGGACCAGCAGTGGCCTGGGCAGAAGAACTGGATCTTTAAGGAAAAATATAATTACGGTGAGTCTTGGACAAACACAGCTGCCCTGCAGACCAGCACTGCCCTCCCCTGCCCTGTCTGACCTGCAGCCCTGTCTTGCTGCAGGGGAAGCAGCTCTGCACCAGGGATCACAGCATGCTGGTGCTCAGCTCCTACTTAAAAAATAAGCAAGCATGCCAAGGAGGAAGGCTGGCACCCAGCTGGGGCTGCCAGCAGTCAGACACGCCAGCGTCTCAGCGGGAATTGCCCTTGCATGTAATCAGACTGGAGCATGGACTCTAGCAAAGGCATGCTCAGATGAGAAATACAGTGTAAATGTTTAATGGCAAGTGCTGCTGCCATCTACTCGGGTCCCTGCAGTGACACCAGTGCCAGAAGCCTTTGCCACAGACCTGGGCACCTCCCAGGAGAGGAGCTGCAGAGGGCTAGATGGCAAGTGCCGATGGGCAGACAGGCCAGGGCACCACGCACCACAACAGTTCCCTCCTGCAGCTTCCCGACCACGAGCCCAAAACAAGTCAACCTTTGCTAACACATGATGCTTCAGCATCATGGCCACTGCATTGGGCAGGTTCAGTGAGGATGGGGATGGGCAGCGATGCCTGTCTGGGTCAGTACAACCATGAGCAAAGCTGTGGGAATGAGAGCCTTTGCTCGGGGGCTGCTTCCCTAGGGTTGCCAGCGAGGACAGGGTTGGCCCTTGGCATCATGTGACTGGGCACCTCAGTGTGCCCTGTGAAGCTCTGGCCCTGTGTCCCTGTGAAGGGCATCCCAGGGACAGGGCAGAGTTGAGGGAGGTTTTGGGTGGCTGCTGGCTCCACTCCTGCTGAGGCTTTGCTGAAGTCCACCGCTCTCTGCCTCTCCCTGCTGTGCACAGACTATGAAGATGAGGAGGAGTGGAGCCCATGGTCCCCTTGCAGCATCACCTGTGGCAGTGGCAACCAGAAGAGGACCCGGTCCTGTGGCTACGCCTGCACAGCAACAGAGTCAAGGACCTGTGACCTGCCACGCTGCCCTGGTGAGCCCTCGGCCATATCAGTGCTTGGGCACTGTCTGACCCTGATGTGGGCTGGTCCCCCACCACTGCGGGCTGGGCATTGCTCATGCTGCAAGAACTAGTTATGTTTAACGTGATCTGCACTAATGACTGGGGGGGTTTGTTTCCACAAAAAAGCTCTGATGGTGCTTCATAGCTCCCCAGGCAGTTACATGGGGCCCAAGGGTGGTAGAGCTGGTGTCCAGCTCGGTGTGCAACTCCTTGCACCTCTCTCACACTGGGAGCTTGAGATCCTCTCCTGAGGCATACTGAGAGCTGGCTCCATCCACTGGGATTTGCATAACCCTGCATGTCTTGCTGCTGGCCTGCCCTTCCAGGCACAGGCCTGTGTCGCCAAAGCTTTGGTGGGAGAAGGGGTGGAAGATGGATGGTGTCTGGTGTCCTTATGGAGGGAAAAAACCCACCACTCCTCCTGGTGTTCAACCTGGCTCTTTTTTTTTTTTTTTTCCCTTTCAAGGAGCAGAGGGGGAAATGGTCTTCCCCACAGACGAGACACCTTTCAAAAATGACAACACCACAGAGCTGTTCAACTCAGGTCAGCCTCTGCCTCTGCCTTGCACTGGGGTCTTCAGAGCCAGCCCCCACGGGGGGTGTAGCTGGCTGGTGGGGAGAGCTCTGCCAAGGGCTCCCACATCTGATGTCCAGACCTAAGTCACCCAAACCACTGCCATGTGCAGGCTTCAGCACTCATGCTGGGAAACCCAGTTCCTCCCAGCCCTGGTACAACATGGTCCTGCTTTACGGTGCAGTGGCTGAGGCCAGCCCGCCACATGGCCTCTCCCATGCGGGGATGCTGCCATCCCGGCTGATGTAGCAATGGGTGCCCCGGGCAGAGCCCCTGCAAGCAGCAGCTCTGCCCCAGCATGAAACCCCTTCCCTCTGTCACTGCCTCGGGATAGAGCCTTGGCTCCAGCTCATCCCAGGAGCCTGGCTGCTCCTGCCTGGCAGTTGTAGGCTCCACTGCTGGTGCTGGCAAGGCCATGGGCACATGGCAGCTGGGTAAAGTGGGGTCTGGACTGTGCGTGCCCTCACCCTTTCGGTGCCCTCCCCCGCAGAGGTGGACAGCTGTGAGAAGTGGCTGAACTGCAAGAGCGACTTCCTCACCAAGTACCTGAGCAAGGTGCTGACGGACCTGCCCAGCTGTCCCTGCTCCTACCCACTGGAGGCCGTCTACAGTGCCGTCAACCTGCGGGATGACCAGCAGGGCAAGAGCTTCCGATGGCGGGATGCCAGTGGCCCCAAAGAGCGCCTGGACATCTACAAGCCAACAGCGCGCTTCTGCCTGCGCTCCATGCTCTCCCTCGACAGCACCACCCTGGCTGCCCAGCACTGCTGCTATGATGAGCACACTCGCCTCATTACCCGCGGCAAGGGGGCTGGTGTCCCCAACCTCATCAGCACAGAGTTCTCCCCGGAGCTGCACTACAAGGTGGACATGCTGCCCTGGATCCTCTGCAAGGGCGACTGGAGCCGCTACCACGCTGTCCGGCCTCCCAACAATGGGCGACGGTGTGCTGACAACCCCGCTGAAGAGGAGTACCTCTCTCAGCTGCAGGAGGCCAAGGAGTACTAGCCTCAGCCACGCTCAGAGGAGACATGGCCACTGCCAGCTTCCACCCTGGCCCAGCCTGGCAAAGCCCCAGCCCTGCTCATGGGCTCCTCGCTGGTGCCAGGCAGAGTGGAGAGATGCACCATCCATCTCGTCCCCTCAGAGGGGTACCTCGGCCCCCCTCAGATTTCTGAGGGCGCTAGAGGTTATCGCAGTGCGATCCCTACTGTGCCACCCGGGGTGGTCCCGCACCCCAGGGTGCCTGGGCTGGTGCGCGGGGAGCCGCAGGGCATGGGAGGTGTAAAGGGAATGGGGGCCTGCTCCCGTGTGCTTTTATTCTCTATGATCTTTCAATGCAGCCTGAAAGCTGAGCGTGTGCAGGGTGAAATGGCCTCAGCTCCTGCTGTCTTCACACCACATCTGAGGAGCTGGCCTGCTGCAGGCAGAGGTGCCTGCTCTTGCCTGTACACCTGCCCTGGCACACACTGGTCTACTTCTGAAATGGGGGGTGGAACCTCCTAGGGAGGGACAGGGCTGTCCCAGCCATGGGTACAGAGCAGGGCCTCTTCTCTCCTCGGGTTTTTGCATGCACGGTTGGGAAGGAGCAGGGAGAGGCTAAGCAGGGTTTCATGGGTCTGGGGGGTGGGGGGACAGGAGGAGACTGGCTGCCTGGGTTCCCTTGGCAAGAGTGTGTTGCCACCACGGTTTTTGCTGTGAAAGGCAATACTGGGTGCTAAATCCAGACATGGGTGGACCTCAGAGGAGGTCAGCACAGGGGGACACCACTTGTGTGCATTTCAGCCTCTCTGCCTCAGTGCTTGGAGGAGCAGGGTGGCAGCACCCATGCAAGTTCCCACCACCAGCCTGCCTCCACACCTCAACTCCCCAGCAGCCCCACAGTGGGTTTCAGTGCTTGGGAGCACCTGTGACACGGCCCGGCAGAAAGTCCTGCATTTTCCACCCACAGCCCTGCCAGGGGCAGGAGGCAGCTCAGCTACCACTCATGCGATTGCTGGAGAGGAGCAAAAGGCACCAAGCCAAGTTTTCATGGGGATAGGAACAAGTCAGGTGCTGCTGGGAGCCCCCAGCGTTGCCCCTCTCTGGTCTACTGCTGGCCTCGGGCCCTGCTCCGTGCTGTGTCTGCCCAGGTCCCCAGCAAGAGGCAGCCCAGATGAAGCAAGTTATGGGTGTACCCTGTGCCCTCAGGCTTGCTGCCTGGCCAGGCGAGCAAGTGTGGCTCCAAAGGAGGAAGACACACGTGCTAATAATATCAATACCTGGTGTCTGCAGATCATGATGCTCTCCGTTGGAGCTTTGGTCTTGCCTGGGTTTTATTCAGCTGGCTACTCCAATGTTTTTCTGCAGGATGCTGTTGGACAAAAAAACATCTGTCTGAGTGCAGAGGTCCTTGGTTGACTGTCCTGTGCTAGGTCTGTCCTTCTTGCCGGAGCTTTCTCCAGGGCCAGTGAATGTCTACAGTCTGATAGGTCTTTGGAGAGTCTTTCTGGCAGTGTCTTATATATGTTGAGTGTACGTTGATCCTTTTGCCTTGGTTACTGATAGAATATTGCTTTCTTGGTCATCAGCACCTAAGACTTCATTGCTGGTAAAACAAAATTATTAATGAAGTTATCACTGAATTATTCTTATTTAACTATTTCCCTAACCCAAATGGTCATTTGCTCACTAGTTTCTGGTAAAGAGGTAGGTCATTAATAGGTGGTCAATAGGGGGTGGCAGTGATCTGGTGGCTTGGTTCTGGGAGCCTGGGATGTGTGTGGGGAGGCTCAGCAACAGACATGGAGGCGTTTGTATGGGAAGCAGACAAATCGAGTGGCTGAGGGCATGGAAGGATGAGCTTGTTACCGTCTGTGATTTGGTAAAGCATCTTCATATTTTCTCTCCCATATCATATGTCATCATTAACATCAGCAGACTCTCAAAGGAGCTTATTTACCATCAGTGCACAGACTTCTTTAAAACAACCTCCTGTTAAATGTGCCTAGTGTCCAGTATTGGACTCGTGCATGGAAACAGGAGCTTTGCAAACACCCTTTCTTGAAGGAGACTTCCAATAGCTCAGCCAATTTGTTTGTTAGGCTGACTGCTCTCTGAGGAAGTGCTCTTATAATAAGGACTGTTACCCAGGATTCGCACTCTCCTCTTCTTTATATGGGGTATGTCAACCAGTCTAACCCCAAAAAAGAAACTATTAATTGCTGTAATAAATGAAGTTCCTATCCAAGGGCATGTAGAAAAATTCCTTGCATTGAGCCCCCCCGCTAAAAGCTGTTTGACAGCTGAGTGGCTGTTCTGTCTCGCTGCCTCTATGGTTTGGATGATACAGGCATGAACTGGAGCATGAGAAACAAGAAGCAGTGTTGTTCCTCACACAAGCACCTTACACACTGGGAGAAGGAGATACTAAGCAAGTGTTTATTTTTACAGCCCATCAAAGATTCTGTCCAGCCCACTGCTATTTAAGTGATGAATCTCTAAGCTTCCACTCACGTTTATTGTGTTTTTTATATATAATATATATAAAATGTCTTTTATTCTGACAAAATTTCATAGAGAATAATTCTTTATTCTCATGCTGCAATAAAGCACTTTATATATGTGTGTGTGGCTGATGCAATTCATAGAATCATAGAATCACTGAGGTTGGAAGAGATCCTTGGGATCATTGAGTCCAACCATCAGCCCTACTCTACAAAGTTCTCCCCTACACCATATCCCCCAACATCACATCCAAACAACCCTTAAACACATCCAGGGATGGTGACTCCACCACCTCCCTGGGCAGCCTATTCCACTGTCTGACCACTCTTTCTGTGAAAAAGTTTTTCCTAATGTCCAGTCTAAACCTCCCCTGTTTCAGTTTAAAGCCATTCCCCCTTGTTCTATCACTAATCACCTGTGAGAAGAGACCAGCACCAACCTCTCTACAATGTCCTTTCAGGTAGTTGTAGAGTGATGAGGTCTCCTCTTAGCCTTCTCCTCCTCAAACTAAACAGTCCCAGCTCCTTCAATCGCTCCTCATAGGATTTGTTCTCCAGGCCCTTCCCCAGCTTCGTTGCCCTCCTCTGCACTCACTCCAGCACCTCGATACCTCTCTCGTATTGAGGTGCCCAAAACTGGACACAATACTCAGGGTGTGGCCTCACCAGTGCAGAGTACAGGGGGACTATCACCTCCCTACTTCTGCTGGTCACACTATTTCTAATACAAGCCAGGATGCCGTTGGCTTTCTTGACCACCTGGGCACACTGCTGGTTCATGTTCAGTTGCTTGTCAATTAGAACCCCCAGATCCTTTTCTTCCAGACAGCTCTCCAGCTACACCTCCCCAAGCCTGTAGTGATGCATGGGGTTGTTGTGGCCCAAGTGCAGGACCTGGCACTTGGCCTTGTTGAAGCTCATCCCACTAACGTTGGTCCACCGATCCAATCTATCCAGGTCTCTGTAGAGTCTCCCTATCCTCCTGCAGATCGACACTCCCGCTTAACTTGGTGTCATCTGTGAATTTACGCATAATGCACTCTATGTCCTTATCAAGATCATCAGTAAAGATGTTAAACAGAAATGGTCCCAACACCAAGCCCTGAGGAACACCACTTGTGACCGGCCGCCAACTGGATTTAGCTCCATTGACCACCACTCTCTGGGACCGCCCATCCAGCCAGTGCTTGACCCAGCAGACCGTACGCTCATCCAGGCCATGAGCAGCCAGTTTTTCTATGAGAATCCTATGGGGAACTGTGTCAAATGCTTTTCGAAAATCCAGGTAGACAATATCCACAGCCTTTCTCTCATCCAATAGTTGGGTCATTTTGTCATAGAAGGAGATCAGGTTTGTCAGGCAGGACCTGCCTTTCATAAACCCATGCTGACTAGGCCTGATCCCCTGGTTGTCCATTATATGACTTGTAATGGCACCCGAGATGATCTGCTCCATGACCTTCCCTGGTACCAAGGTCAGACTGACAGGTCTATAGTTTTCTGGATGCTCCTTTCTGCCTTTCTTGTAGATGGGTGTCACATTTGCCACCCTCCAGTCCAATGGGACCTCCCCAGTTAGCCATGACTTCAGGTAAATCATGGAAAGCGGCTTGGCGAGCACATCTGCCAACTCTTTCAGCACCCTTGGGTGTAACCCATCCGGTCCCACAGACTTGTGTGCATCCAAGTGGTGTAGCAGGTCTCTGACCACCTCCTCTTCAACTGTGCTGACCTCAGTCTGCTTCCCCTCCCCATCTCCCAGCTCAAGAGACTGGGTGTCCAGGGAACAGCCAGTTCCACTGCTAAAGACTGAGGCAAAGTAGGCGTTGAGCACCTCAGCCTTTTCCTCATCCTTAGTTACCATGTTTCCCTCTGCATCCAGTAAAGGAGGGAGATTTTCCCTAATCCTCCTTTTGCTGTTAACAAATTTATTGAAAGATTTTTTGTTATCCTTAACAGCTGTAGCCAAGTTGAGCTCTAGCTGCGCTTTGGCTCTCCTAATGCTCTCCCTGCATAACTTCACTACATCTTTATAGTCTTCATGAGAGACCTGGCCCCTCTTCCAAAGGCAATAGATTCTCCTTTTGTTCTTGAGATCCAGCCAAAGGTCCCTGTTTAGCCAGGCCGGTCTCCTTCCCCGCCTGCTTGTTTTTTGACATGCGGGAACAGCCTGCTCCTGTGCCTTTACGACTTCTCTCTTGAAGTATGTCCAGCCTTCCTGGACTCCCATATCCTTCAAGGCAGCCTCACAAGGGATTTTGTTAATCAGTCTTTGGAACAGGTCAAAGTTTGCCCCCCAGAAGTCTAAGGTGGCAGTTTTACTAACCCCTCTCTTTGTTTCTCCAAGGATCGAAAACTCAATCATCTCATGATCACTGCACCCTAGACAGTCTCCAACCTTTACTTCCCCCACAAGCTCTTCCCTGTTCACCAGAAGCAGGTCCAGGAGGGCACCTTCCCTGGTTGGCTCACTCACCATCCTTGTGAGGAAGTTATCCTCCACACATTCCAGGAAACTCCTGGATTGTTCCCTCTCTGCTGTGCTGTGATCCCAGCAGATATCTGGGAGGTTAAAGTCCCCCACAAGAACAACAGCAAGTGACTGCAAGATTTCTCCCAAATTCAGTTGGGATAGAAGCATACATTGCTATTTGTTTTGATTGAGAGGGATGACACTATGGTGAATGTTACATGTCTTGCGTCCCCAGCTCCAACTGTACTGCTAAGACCTTGGTGGCTTTGCTTCCTTCCCTTAGCATTTGTATTTGATGGTGTCTGGCTGCAAGAAGCGCAGCTAACAGAGACTGTCTGGAGCCTACCGCCACAGCCATGGGATATGTGAAGTTCTGCTCACAGGGAAGGAAGCATACAAGAAGACCATCAGGGTCAGTGTTGAGAAGCCAGTGCATTGCCTGTGTCTCAGCCCTGATCCCAGGTTTTATTCCATGCTCAGCCTGGCCAGAGCAGACTGCCAGCTGACGTTACACCAGCACCCTGCTTTAAGCAGGTGTTGAGCATGGGAGCAGGTGAAAAAACAAAAACGGCATCATCCCAGCTGGAAAACTGGTTTGACAAACCACCTCTGGAGCCAACAACTAATGATAGCAGGGGGATTTGCAAAGCTTCCCAGGGATCACAACTTTTTGTTGCCGTTAATTTGCCACATAAATTGTGACCACTTGCAAGTTCTTGTTATTTCCAGCTGTTTTCCCTCCTTCTTTCTTGCTCATTTTGTTTTGTGCTGGTTGCACATCTGTCAAGGGTTATCTGCTACTCCAGCACAGGGCTCTGCTCCGCAGCTGCTTGGCGCCATGGCTGGCTGGTCCCTGCCTGGGGGGAGCAGACAGCTCCTCTCCATGAAGGATGCTTGAGCTTCCCGCTGGTCTTCTGCCACATCAAAAACATTGTTGCATGGAGCCCAAGGCAGCAGGAGCAGGCTGAGCTCCACTCTGCAGGAAAAGCAGCACAGAGAAAACCACTCTTCCAGGATGGACAGTCAGCAGTTACGACTGTGTATATAACATGCCCAACATACAAAAAAGACCTTGCTGTGCTGGATGCTGAGCCCTGCTCTGAAACTCCAAGGCTATAGAAATCCCACAGCCAGAGGATGGAAACAGGAGGAATTGCCGCCCTAATTCTGCAGGTGCTCAAGACCTGTAGATGTCACCTGAAGTCACGGAGCGAGTCTGTGTCAGTCTCAAGCTGTACCTTTGCTTGCTGCTTTGAACACAAGACTTCTTGTCTTAGTTTTAGTTGTCTTAGTTTTCCAGCCTGGACTGTAGCTTCATGTGTCTCAGCTGTACCAGTTCCCTGGCATCTGACTTGCAGCTGAGTTAGTTTATACACAAACTGTGCACAATGGTCAGCATGTCCTTGTCCCTGCTGACCTCCCCTCTTGGCCCCAGACAAGTAAGGAGCAAGCTGTACAAAGAACTTTTGACTGTGAATGACACCTTGAAGGCATGGGTGCATGGTCAGCTGCCTGCGGAACAGGCAGGGTGAGTGCAGCCCATTGCTCAGGGATGAACAAGAAATTTCATAGAAACATATTTACAGCAGCAGAGATGCCATTAGCTGTCTGCTTTTTTTCAGGGTTCCTGCTCCAAGAATCTGCTGCTTGGAAAGCACGCAAAAAGCCCAGCTGGGCCCAGAAGGAGCTGCTTTGGGAGGAGAAGACAGAGGATGATAATGTCAGGAGAGTTTGGCCAAAGCCTGTGGAGCAGACCTGAACTGCAAGGCCTGGCCTTAGCCTAGGAAAGAGCAAAGTGTGGTTGTGATGGTTGAGTTAAAACTGAAGCTCTCAAAAGGGAAAAAAAACCCCAACCTTTCAGGCACCATCACTCCCAGACTGTAAAGGGATCTACCACACTGGCGACATCAGCCCTCTGGGGTGGGTGTCCTGGTGGCACAGAGTGACACACAACCACCAACTTCTCTGTAGAAGAGTAAAAAAAAAAAATCTCACACTAGCTGCATTTTTTTTGGCTGTAGCCCTGCTGACCACAGCATGAACACTGGGTGAACAGGAGCTTGTAGCAAGACCTGGTCTCCTGGGCTTTGCCTTCACCCTGAGTGCGGAGAATCACCCCTGGCATGTCCCCAGCACCCAGCAGAGCCCGTCCTCTGCTCTGCTTTCACTGATGCCATGCAGAGGGATGCTGAAATTGCGCTGGGGTAGCCCTGCCCAATGTGTCCACATGACAGGATTTACTCCCTCTGTCTCCACAGAGGATGGACCCACACATTTGCAGTTGGGAAAGGAATGTCTCACCCTCCTTCCCTGCCACGCAGCAGCCAGCTGGCCCTCGGAAATGCCTGAGAGGAGCCCAGCTGGTGGGGCCTGGCCCCTGCTTTGTTCCAGGTCCTTGCAAGCATGTCAGCTATTCTTCTCTCACTGCATGGGAGCCCAGCAGTAGGGATCACAGCCCTGCACAGCTTGACCATCACACATGGGCCAGGGGCCGCAGCAGAGCCCATCCGCCAGCCAGCATCCCCTGCCATGCCAGCCCCGGCCCCAGCCAGGCTTGTCTGTGCTGTGGGAGCTGAGCAGCAGCTGGCAGGGTAGCCCTGAAGTTTCTGAAGAGCCAGGAGAAAGTCGTCACAGAAGACCACAGAAAACTGATTTAGATGGGGTCTCAAGAAACTACACAGTCCCACCACAGGAACGTGGGCAAATCATTCCTCACTGACGGGTCTCGGTCTCTCCTGGGCTTCAAGCTCTCCAGTGATGGAGATGCCACAGTAACCCTCAGCTTTACTGTTCTTGCAGGGAGAAATATTTTCCTAGCAGCCAGTCTAAATCCTTCCTGCTTTATTTTAAGCCCACTGCATCTTATCTGCAGTGGTCACAGAGAGCATGTTATTGCCTTATTTGCTCCTACCTCTCATGTATTTCAGAATTTTATCATTGCACGCCCTATTTCCTGCCATCTTCTCTTCTCTAGCCTAAACAAATCCAATTCTTTCAGGCTTTCCTTAGAAGCTGTACTTGTAGACCTCTGGTCGGTCTCATTGCCTGCCACTGGGCTCACTCCAAGTAACTCACATCTTTCTTGAAGGGTGGAGCCAAAACTGAAGCCATGAGCTCTTATCCAGGGCTTTCTTAATGCTGTATGGACAGATTTCTTCACAAGACCTATAAACCCCAGCCTGCCCAGGCAGCTTTTGTTCTCTTCCATGGTGTTTTAAATTTATGTTAATATGAAAATTCACAACCTGCCCAGTTTAAACATCTTTTACAGATGTGCTGCCAAGCCTGTTGCTTCCTCTCTTTTACACATTACTGGTGGTTAAAACCTCAGTGTAAAACTTTGCAATTCAGTGAGGTGGAATACACTTTTTTTTTTCCTCTCCTGGACCACTTTTCCACTTGGTCAAGATAATGTTGAATCCTAAACTTGTCTTCTAAGGGTTTTACAGCACCAGTGGTGATGTAAATTATTTTGGACTTTTAAATTATCAAGTATATTATCTTCTATACTGAAACATACTGGATTCATTACAGCTCTATTAGGCCTTCCCTTATTTACTAATAAAAATATCATATAAAGCATTGCCTAAAGTCTTAATAAAACCCAGATATTCTGCCAAAGAAAGGCATTAGGTTGACTGGATAAGAGTTATGCTTGATGTAGCCATGATATAGGTGTGCTGATCACTACTTTTTACCTGATTAGCTGGGTATTTACAGGTTACTGACTCTATTTTTCAGTATTTTTTCATGACTTGATGTTACAGACTGATCTAATTCCTTTGGCTCTCACCTCTTTTTCTTCCTGCCTCCCTCTCCCCAGCCCCATTCCTCATCAAATTCTGAAAGCCTGCTCCACTTTCCCAAGTAAGTCTTCTAGGGTAAACTGTCAGACCCTGTCATGCTGGAAACATCCAATTATTTTCACTTTAGCTTTTTAAAAAGATATTTTATTTAAGTTCTTCCCATTTTGCCACTGAAATAGGGTTGTGATGATATTTCAAAGCAGTTTTAGTAGTTACTTAGGATAGGGGCTTTCAATCTGTTTGATTTGTGGCCTGATTTTCCCATAGAAGTTTCACATACATAAATGATCAAAACATATGAGAAAGGGCCAGGTGAGTCATAACATAGGCCCACTTAAACCAGCATCCAGTCTTTGACAGCAGTCAACAGCTGGTGACTAGAAAGGAGGAGTAAAGAGAAGGACAAGCACACATTGCTATGTCCCTGAAGTACTTTCATTGTTGCCAGCAGTTGGTGGCCAAGAAGCTTCTTGAGCCAGATGTGATGGTTGTTCTGTTTAATAGCCCTTGATTTATTCTTCCATGAATTTTTGTATTCCTGTTCTGAATCCATGTAAACTTTTAGTGGTACCTTATCACCAGTTGCAAGAAATTCCAGAATCCACTAAATACGTTCAGAGACCCCTTTGGTTGGGACCCCATATTATTTTGTTTGATGGTTCCTCCTTATTCATCTTCTTCACGTGTCTCATAAGCGCATAGCCAGTTAGCGTCCACCTCTGACCTCTCATCACTGTGAAAAATTCACTGTTTACTTCTATCTGTTTTCTGGTTTTTTAACCTTTTTCTTTAATTCACAAGACTTTTCCTCTTATCCTGTCAGTTCAGATTCTTGAAGAGCCTTTGGGCAGGAGTATACTGGACCTTGCTTTTCTTCCTCATCTTATATAGCCCTCCCTCCCCCAAATAGCTGAAGGACTGCAAACTGTCCAGCTCTTCTGACACTTCCAAGTAAAGCAAAGGTCTGGGGTTTCTCATTAACATCTGTATAGCTGCACCAGATGTCAGCTGTAGTTGAAGAAGTGTATCTCTGCTAAGGGCAGGCAGATGTAGTGCAGGGACCTTCACTAGCATGGAACGACTTAAGGCTCACATTGCCTTTGCCAAGTAAACAGCAGAAGTGGTATAAGGCATTATCACCACCACTGTGTCCCGTTAAGAGTTAGCACATCCTGATATGCTCTGTGCCTCCCAGCCTGGCTTTTTAGCACAAGCTTTCTTCAACCAGTGGGTTGGTCCAATAGGTTCAGTTGTGAACAGCAGTCAAGGCACGGCCACATGGCAACACAGCCTGTTCTGCTGCTGTGGGGGTGGTGATTTCCAGCCCAAGGGACAGGGAGCCAGCTGGGGCAGCACCAGCATAACTCAGGGCCGTCAGTTTTGCTGGAAGAAAAGCCCACAAACAGCCTCTGAGTAAAGCCCTGAGTCCGTGAGCCCCATGAATGTGGGTTGCTGGCTGAGGCCAAAGCATGTCCTATTAGAGTAGCAGCAGGATGCCCGAAGTAAACCCTGTTTGTGATGAAAGGAAGGCAATTAAAATTCCACTTCAGCTGCCTTCCTGTCCCATTTCCTAACCTTCCAGCAGCAGGTGATTAGCGGGGCCTCCCTTCTGCTGCCCTCACTCAGCTGGGCCAGCAGAGCCCTGCTGCAGGCAAGCACTGCTGCCGCAGCCTGGCCAGCTGCCAGCGCAGCTACTGAACCACAGCGAGAACACCGTGATTCAGCTGTCGAGTTTGTCTCATGTTAACTTAGAATGAGCTCACTTTTTCAGTTTTCAAATCATTTTGCTGTTGTTACCAAAGTTCTTGCCTTGGCTGTGAACACACTTGCTAGCCCTGCTGTTTAAGACTTCCCACGTTTCTGTCCAGGATTTCCCAAACAGAAAACCAAACAAACATGCTGCACAGTGACATCAGTGTGCTTACATCACAGTACACTCCTGCAGCCTACCAGATGCCTACAGTAGTTCATCTGTCAAAATACCTGCGGCCCCTTTCTCAGTCAGACCGTGCTTTAAGGGAGACAACCCTGCAGGCCTCAGGGAAGCCCCACCATATCTACAGGTGCCCAATCTTCATACAATGTCCTTTGCTGTCACAGGTCAGCACAGGGATAAGTATGCAATACAGAACTTTGTTTCATACTGCACTCTTGATGTCTTTACACACTTTACCATGCATAATCACTTTGGAATAGTGAGCAGAAAAGACTAGAAATGCTCTCCATAGTTTAAAAGGCAACTCAGACAATTACATTTGGGTTTTTTCAAACAGGCACTGAAGGGGTTTTTTCCTGTCTTTTCTGCAGAGGAGAATGGCTACAGCATGCCATTCAAATTTAGAAAAAATAAAATCTCCAAAGCCGTAATTCTACCCAGTAACATTACTTACTTGTAGCTCACTAGATGTGCTCTGCAGAAAACAAAGTATGCAAGAGAAGTTCATGCCTCAAATAGAAATCTGGGCACTTTAGTGACTCTTTAGGCTAAGCAGATTGACACTTCTGACCAGAACTAGATTACCCCCCTATCCTATTGTTGTGGTTTAAACCCAGCTGGCAGCCAAACACCACACAGCCGCTCACACACCCTCCCCCACACCCAGGAAATGGGAGAAAGAGGTGGAAGGGTAAGGAGACTTGGAGGTTGAGATAAAAACAATTTAATAATTAAAATAAAATAATAATAATAATCATAATAGAAAATACAAACAGGTAATGCAAATGTATTTGCTCACCACCCACTGATCGCTGCCCAGCCCATTTCTGGCTCGTGATCCCAAAGAGAGAATCCCGAAACCACCATCCCAAAAACTCTAGTGGGGCTTCCTGATCAACCCTTATCTATATACTGAGCATGACGTTGGGTCCGTTGCTTTGGCTATGCTCCCTCCCAGCTTCTTGTGTACCTTCACACTAGCAGGACTAATATTAGAATTTGAAGTCCTTGATTTCTTAGCAACAACTGAAAACATCAGTGTATTATCAACATTCTTGTCATATCAAATCCCATAGTGAATCCAAAACACAGCACTATTCTAGCTATTAAGGAAGAAAAAAAACCCTCCATTTAGCTCTATCCCAGCCAAAACCAGGACACCTATAAATAAGCTTATTGCTTTAGAAGACATCTTGGGGAACTAACTGTAGTGGCAGGAGAGAACCATCAAGTGGTTTTCCCTTCCTCCCCAGTTGAAGCAACAGCTGAAGTGGGGTCAGCCAAGAAGTACTGCACCTTGTTTACTTTACAGGAATAAATCCCACCCCCACTGAAAATCTACAGTTTGCTTTGGCTTCAAGCTCCTGGAGGCAGCTGACCCTGGGCCCCACAACCTGCTAGAATCGTTTTGTAGGTGGGAGTTTCTTTAGTGGTAGCTTGCTGATTGTCTTGGACACTGGGTGACTGAATGGTGTTCTTGTAGAGCAGGCTAGTACAAGTGTAAGAAAGGACTGCGTTGAAGGTGGTGATGTGCAAGGGAGGAAAGGAATAGCTTGTAGAGGATCTTAGATCCCCTTCAAAAGGGGAAGGGATTGAAACATCTACTAGCGGCAGATCAAAAGCAGACAGAAAATGAGCAGCTGCTCAAACTAAAAACTGCATCAAGCTCATGCTCTCTACTCCCCCAGAAGTGAAGAGTAAATCACATTGGGATCAGCACTCCTCACTGAAGGGTGTTTTTCCAGACAAATCCCTCCCTCAGCCTATCGACCAACCCTTTGAACTCAAGCCCATCTGAGGACACAAGCTTCATGGTGTTTTTTTTAAGTTAGGTTTATTTAGCAATAGAAGTATGTACATGTAAGAGAATCCCCTGCAGCATGAGACATGCACAAAGCAGTGAGGGACTGAAAGTGGTGCTGCTCAACGGCCTTCCTCATCACCTGTCATCCCACTTTACTCAGCAGCAGGGCCAAGATTAGAAAGGGACAGGTGAGAAATTTATCAGTCCACATGGCAGAGTCTTCAGGCAGAGCCTTCCCAACAACAGGTATTAAAACAAGCGGGCACCATAGCCAAATGTCTGTTTAATGCCCTCAAAGTAGTAGCGCTGCCAGCCTTGCTTTGTTCTTTCCTCCTCACTGGCAGGAACGCCCTTGCCTTCCAAGCACACCTCTGTCTCACCACCTTTGTCAGTGAAGTTCAAGGTAATAGTTGCAAAGTGCCCTAGAGGAACCAAAGCAAATCTGTCAGCAGTGCATAGTATAGTATATGCTGCCCCGAGGAGCTGCTCTGCTCCTCCTCTCACAAAGTACCACTTAAAAGACTCCTCAGGATCCCTCCCAGAGAATCTGTTTATGACAGCTGCAGGCCTTCCTCAGAAACTGAGGGAGGAGAGGGCTCCCTCTTGATGGGGTTCAAAGCAGTTGCAGCTACAGCTGAGCAAGTTGCTACTTCATTGTTCCTAATCCCCGGCCGCTGCTCTAAGCAGTGGCTGATCTGACCTGATCGTGTGGGATATGAAGCTGGGATAAGGCTGGTGCAGCTCCCAGAGCACTGTGTGATCCCCAATTATGAGCCAGAGTGCAGTGTGGAAAATGGGGCTGGAATTCTTCAAACACAGGCAAGGGCTATAATGCCAATAGTCCATTTTTGGACTACTTACCAGCTGGCCAAGATTTAAATCTCCATTTCATAACAAGTTGCTTTTCAGGGACCTTGAAAAGAAAGAAAGAAAGACTGAGTAATCTGTAATTTTTTGCAAATCCTGCAGTCTAATAGAAAACAACTAGAATTGTGTTGATCTGAAGCCTTAGAGACCCCTTGAGAAACACACACACACACACAGAGGGAAAGAGATTTAAGTGTCCTTTCCACTCCTCTTCTAGGAAGGTAGGCCATAGTACAGCCCCAAACACTGAGACAATGTACCTGTCCAGAAGCCTTTAGTGGCAGGAGGGCTAAAGAGGAAAAGGATCAGTTACTATCTTTTAACACCCCTCCAACCCCTAATAAATAAGTAAAATCACATAAAGACAGGGTAGATGCATGACTGGAAGCCAGATTTTCTCCCCAGACTGAAATCCCATACATTAGTCAATACTATAAGGAATGCTTCAATAGTCAAGCAACTATAGATAACTATTTAGCACCAGGTAGAACTGCACAATTAGCTAAATGAAGCATTGTTACAGAATTGATACCTCAAAAATAAAAAGGCTGCCCCTGAACAAGATACACCTGCACTAGTTAGTACTTACTAGGTCAACAAACTCTCCCGTGACACTGCCATCCAGCAACTGAAACTTGCCCCCTTTATCAGCCTCCAAGGTGGCTTGTGCATGGGTGAAAGCTTGGACCATCTGAAAAGAATTCAGAAGGAAACCTATATTACTTGACATTATCTGCTTGCAAACTTGTTGCCTAACGCCTCCCACTCAGCTACAAAAGTTCTGGAAGAGGAGGTAAGTCAATAGTGTAAGGTCTTCATCAAGAAAAGACAAAAACCCTGCCCTGGTGAGAAAAACAAGGCTATAGGCACTACAGAAGCATTCTGCCTGCCAAGAGAAAAGAACCCCTAGCTTTCATATTCTATGCAGTGTTCTGTAAGCCACACATTGATTTACTCTGTTGATTCCTTAACAAAACCTAGTTCTTAGAAAAGATCATATTTTTTGCCTTTTTTTTTTTTTTTTTTTTTTTTTAAATAAAAGGAGGAACAAAAGACCAAGACCATGTTTAAATAATGATACAATGCTACTCTCTCTTCTTAAACTATGTGATAGCGTGCAGGAGAGGGCAAGCTATTCCCAAAGAATACTTTGATACCGCATAACTTTAAAAGCAAAAAAATAAAACAAACCCATGAAGCACACAACTGTAAATCCCAAGAGATCTGACCACATGCAGTAAGGGATACACCTACAGACAGGTGCTGACAGCAGTCTGGAACTGGCTTCTGGCTGGCATTAATCGTCTCCTGTCAACTGTGTGAAAAGATGCACACACGAGCTTTAAACAGCTGTTCTGCAGATCACCCTTCTTATTCTGTTCTCATGGGTTGCGACTGTCCTACACAATGCCTTAAAAAGCATATTAGGAACAACCTCCTCCATGCAAAGAACAATTCTTAGAACAAGCCTGGCATTACCTCCTGAGTAACGAATACCCGGTAGAGCTCCTCTGGAGATGTTAAGAAGGTGTCCTTCAAGCTGATCTTACATGTAGGGATCTTGACTCCTATGGATTTAGACTGTGATGTGGCAGTACTGCTGCTAGCGGCCGTCTAACAAAACAAGCAGAACAAACACACACATACTTTTTTTCACAAAAAACTGAACAAGTGATTCACATTCCAAGAGAAAAAACAAAGGCCTTTGGTAAAGACGTGATTAGGTACAGCCACATTTGAGTGTAAAGAGCAGATTTGTCACTCTGCTTGATTTAAGAAATATCATGTGCTGCACATCGAAACAGTCAGCCCTACACCACAGACTGCCAATTCCTGAAAAAATATATATCCTATAAACAGCATAGGTTGCTCCTGTAAGCCCCGGAATCTACTACTGTGTACTTTTCTTCACAGATCCAAAAGCATGTTTGCACAGATTTGTTTACCTTGCGGTCTTCTGCTTTAGGAGCCACCTGAGGTGTTGTTTCCATGTGTTCACCATTCACTGTGGGCAAAATCATGCCCTGGGTGAATTCTGGAAAGACAGGAATGCACCCATGAAACTAATAAAAGATCAAGTAAACCTTTTAACTGTTCTTTGAAATACACAATCAAAAATGGCTTTCCAGTTTCTCCTCTGCTCTTGCTAGCACCCACAACTTGAAACAGTTTAAAAAAAAAAAAGTAAACAGACCTCTTTTTACAAGCAATTAATTCTTCTTGTCCTTACTGCTCTCCACTGAAGCCATATCAGAACCTGCCTACACCAACAGTTAGGAACTTACCTCCTCTTCCTAGCCTAGACATACCAATCACTATCTTCCACATGTTGCTCTCATATGAATATTAGCCTTACACAGCTTTTTTTCCTCTCTCACTCTCCAGTATAAACAGCAATCACATCTCAAATACTTTTACCTTGCTGGTCTAGACAAACCAAACCAAACTTTTCCATTTCTTTTCAGACTGGTTCTCCATTTCTCTTATAATTGTAGTACAGAATAAAGTTACTTCTAACTCCATCTTCAATTTATCTTTTTTGACACCAGATGCCAGGACTACACACCAAGGGGAGGTCTCACCAGTGCCCTGTTCAGCAGCACTAGCACTTTTATACTCCATCAGAAGCTTCGGTGTCTTTCAGCATCATGTTTGCTTTTTCTCCAGCTCTATCACTTCTGCCTTTACCAATTATAAAAGTTTGCTCTTTCTCCTTCCTCTTCATCTGTTCAAACTGGCAAAGTCTCATTATATAGCAGAATTTTATGTGTATGATCTTGTATCCCATAATACTTGATTCCCACCTATTCTTATTTATTCCAGCCCACAAGATGATAAAGTTCTTCCTGACTAACATTCTGGTCTTCCACTGGGTGACTGCATCTCCCACCCCGAACACTGTAACACCTGAAAAAAACCAAGGGTACAGAAATTTGATCCTGGAAAAACAGCAACCAGTGGTGGTTTGTACTCAGCAAAACTTGAGTATCTAACACGTGTAGTGCAATACAGGTGAATGGATATAAAAAGTAACTGTAGCGTTCCCAGACAGTACTAGAGAGCAAAGCCGAACTCAACCAAAGCACATTGATTTAACTCCAACTGCTGAAATCAGATTTATCTTCTAAAAAAAAAAAAAATAGATTTTGATCCAGATGCTGAGACAGCTCATTCAATGACAAAACCTGCTGAGCAATTTCCAGTTGTCAGTTATTCTCAAATCCAAAAAACGCTAGATGCCTTTACTAGTGTGGCAAAACAGAAAAAGCCAACAAACTAGAGAGAAGATATCACCTTCTAAGGGAATAAAGCAAACTAAAGGCCAGATTTTGCCAAAAGCAGTGACTGATACTCTGTGTCACTGGAGTAGCAAACACATTTTACTGGCTTTATTTTCTTTATAGCTGAGCTTTAGCATGTGAAGGACATTCTCAGTTTTAAAACATAAATCAAAAAATGGGTTTTGGGTTACCACCAAAAACAATCTTTCTGGGCTGTGCTACAGTGTCTAGAGACAGAAGTGCTTCTTGCCAAATGCTAACCATTTTCAAGAGAGACAGAAAATCTACTGCTGTTGCTCTGAGACCTTCCTGTTAAGGTGCAATGAGGAACTAATCCTCTCGTTACCCCGATCCTTTCTTTAGCATTAGCCCATATGGGTTTCCGTAACATTTCTCTCTCTCAGTTACATACCTGTTTTGAGAGTGCTGATGTAAGTTTTCATTGCATCTCTAATTTTTTTTGCACCCTCTTGCTTCATCAGGGTCTTCAAGTTAGTGTCAGGCTCATCTTTAGCAAGGCTGACATGGATCTAAACAAGAAGGACAAGTGCTGATTAACAAAGCCATACTTGCACTGTTCTTTTATTACTCATCATCACAGTTAAGACTTCAGCTAGACTTTTACAAGCAGCAGTGCAGTTTTATTAATATTTCACTTCATCTCTGTCAGCCTATAATAATGTATGCATGTACCTAAATGCTTTCATGTGCTAAAGCCTTTATATCTGGAAGACAGAAACTAATCTGATAAAGATACATGATGGGGAGGGACTTTTTATCAGGGAATGTAGTGACAGGATGAGGAGTAACCGTTTTAAACTGAAAGAGGGTAGATTTAGATTAGATATAAGAAAGAAATTCTTTACTGTGAGTGTGGTCAGGCACTGGAACCGGTTGCCCAGAGAGGCTGTGGATGCGCCCCTCCCTGGCAGTGTTCAAGGCCAGGTTGGACAGGGCTTTGAGCAACCTGGTCTAATGGACGGTGTCCCTGCCCATGGCAGGGGGGTTGGAACTAAATGGTCTTGAAGATCCCTTCCAATCGAAACTGTTCTATGATTCTATCAACTTAAGCAGTCTCTAAAACTAAAAAACTTCTACACAAATGTTCCAAAAAAGGTAACGTGGAAGAAAATATTAATGCTGTGAAGATTCCTGTTAGAACGGCCATACCACCAGCCTTTAACTGTGCTTACCTCAACTTCATCAATGTCATTTTCATCTGAGAGATTAGGAATTTCCACATAACCTTTGTATTTCACTCCTGTCTTTGAGGTGCCTGCAATTACAATTATGTTGTTCAGATCAACATTTCTTACTCTGGTTGTTGTAAAAGCAAAGTTATATTGTATCACAATACAATACTTCCCTGTACTGTAATTTCCCAGGCAAGAGAAGTATCCTTATCCTTAATCATTTACTTGAATCTAGCCTTGAAACAGGACAGGAGAACATCACTTACCAGTCCATGCCAGCTTGATAGCCCACTCATAGAAGAAGATAAGTTTCCCTTTGCGGTTATTAATGGAGGCCTCTCCGTCCAGTTTGCTCACTTCTGTCACCTCACAAGCCCCATCCTCACCCTCCACCCTGACAGGCAGGAGGAGCGTTTTCAGCCGCTCTGTGGACCAGTTGGAGGCATCCCGCTCCGTCCTGCGAGAAAACCGGGCGGTGTGAGGCTCTGGGCCGGGTCACACCGCTAGCACGCACCGGGACGGTCCGGCCTTGCACCGGGACGGTCCGGCCTTCCGCCGGTCCTTCCCTTCCTGCCCCGCTCCAGCACACGCACACAGAGCCCTTCCCCCGGGCACCCCCTCAGGCTCAGGCACCCCCCCACACACACACGCCGGGGCCTTCCCGGGGCACCAGCCCGGACACCCCCACCTCAGCACCTACACGCCCGCAGGGGAGGGAGGGAAGAGCCCCTCCCGGGACACCGGCCGGGCCGCCTCCCTCCGCCCAGGGGTGCGGGAGCCTCCCGCGGGGCCGCTCGGCCGGGCCGCCCCGCTCACCAGTGCCAGTTGTTGACGTTGGTGGCGTCCGCCCGCTGCTCGACGATCCAGCGCGGGTCTCCCTCCCCCCACTTAGCCATCGGGACCGCCGCCGCCTCCTCCGCACCGACCGCCCGTGGAAACTGCTAGAACCGCCGGCCGCCGCGCCACCTCCCGGCTTCCGTCACCGGCACGGTCCCTTCCGGCGCCCTTCCCCCGCCTCGCGCGCGGCCCGGCTTCTCGGTTCCGCCGCGCCGCCTGCAGCTGGCGCTGGCGCTCAGCCCCGCCCCCGCCGGCCGGCCGCTCCCGGAGCCAGCCGCGCCTCGCGTCGCCTCGCCGCCGCCCCCGAATGCGGCTGCCTGCCCACCGGCCACCCAGCCCTCAGCCCCCGGCCCGGACGCCGCCCCGCCGCCCGCCGGGACTTGTAGTCCGGCCCCCGCGGCGGCGCGGGGCACGCCGGTACTCGTGGTGCGCCAGCGCAGGGACGCCGGGTCGGGCGGCGGCGGCGAGACTCCCTGTCCCGGCGTGCCCTGCGCGGCGGCCGCCCGCCCCGCCCCGCCCTCCCGTCTGTGCCCTGCCGTGCCCTGCCGGTGGCCGTCCCTGGCGTGGCTGGGGAGGTGAGCGGGACTGGGGGATCGAGTGGCGGGACCGGGACCGGGACCAGGGGGCAGGGGGCAGGGGTGGGGGCGGTGATTCCCCTGAGGCAGCCGCTCCCCTGAGGCAGCCGCTCCCCTGAGGCAGCCGCACGGTGCCGTTGCAGATGAGCAGGGCGAGGGCGGACGAGGAGGAGTACTGGCACAGCTCCAAGTTCCGGGCCTTCACCTTCGACGACGAGGATGACGAGCTGTCACAGGTAGGGTCCGACCCCGGGACTGCCGGGGCACCGCGGCCCGGCGTGAGACCCCCCGGGCAGGCCCCACCGTGGCTGACTCAGCCCAGGCCTTGGCCCCGCGCTTTGCTGAGGGTCTGTGCTTCGTGGGTGGGGTGGATGCTCGCCTCCTGCCCTGTGTGGAGGCCACCGCGGGCTCCCGTCTCGTCCCCCACGTAGTAGGGGGTCAATCTCAAATTTGATTAGGACCGTGGTTCCCAGCCCGTGCACCACACTGCATCTCCTCTGGTAGAGCTGCTGGTGTTGGTGTCTGTAGGTGTCGGTGGCCTTTGGGTTCCCAGTGGTGAGGAAGGGCTGCTGTGTCTGTTGAACACCTACAGGCATAAAATACCTCCTCCAGAAGAGGCAGTGGAAGCTGAAGAAGCTGATTTCAGAGGGAGATTATTTGAAGGCAATAGGAAACAAAGAGCACTCTGCAACACTGGTGGTCTTTATACAAGCTCTTTCTTTTGTCCATAGCTAAAGGAATCCAAACGGGCAGTGAATAGCCTTCGGGATATCGTCGATGATGATGATGATGACCTTGAGAGGGTCAGCTGGAGCGGAGAACCTGTGGGAAGTAAGTGCAGAAGTACTGCACATTATCCTTCAGATGGAGTTTAAAATTACCGCTTAAATTTGGTGTTTAGTCAAGGTCAGGAGTACTACTTGTTATCTAATCCAGTTCTAGTCTCCTCATGTCACATTGTGAGCCACTTGATTTACCTGTGTGGATCCACTGAAAAGAGAGTGAGCAGAAGCCCAGATTACATAAAGGAGTGCAGACAAGCGGAGGGAATTCACTGTGTTTTTCTCAATATGTAGCCCATCTTAGAGCAGATATTTTGGAGGTTATGACTTGATATTCATCATGCTCAGCTGGCCTGCAGGATTCTAGGTGATCATTTCCTTCACACTGCTGCCTGAAATGGCACTATTTAAAGTTCTCTGTGCTTTGTCCCAACAGCATTTTAAGGAGATATTCCAAGGTTTAGTGCATGTTTCTAGACTGACTCTTATGCTTGAAGTTTGAAAGGGAATTGTAAGCACTAAGCACATGCTTTTCTAGTGATGGTGGGAGCAAGCTCATGACCCACATGCAGTGCTGTCAGCTACTCTTTGGAGTTCATGACCCACAGAATATGTGACAGTTGCTAGCCAGTGCCAAACAGTGAACATTTACATTTGGGTCACCCAGAGAACTTCCAAGAGTCCATTCTTTTCCTATGCTGTAGCTCCTCCCTTTGGTTCAGGCTGTTTCTTTTCCCACCTGAGGTCTCTACGTATCAGCTTTTTTTGCTCTATCACCCTGTCCTAAAATGTGTGTGTTGTGCAGCTGCGTGAAAAGAAGGGAAAACTGTCTTGAACAAGCAAGAGAGAGACATGCATTGATGGCAGCAGCATATGCACGTTGATAGCTGTTTTGTCTGTGTGGGGAGAAAAACTATCTTAGTTTTGCAGTGTTCACGAAGGTATGATCTTATTCTTCAGTAATTTGAGGTAAACCAGGGATTCTCTGTCTTGCTCTGTACCTTTAGAGCAAGGATTATGCTTTACCCCATGCAACAACGTATAAATGTTGGGTGGTCTATGCATTTTTTTTATATAAACCATAACCAGCTGTACAACATTGCTGAAATCAGCCATGTCTGGAGGACAATGTGCAACTGTTTAACAAGCAGTATTACATGAGATTGGGATTCTGTGTGCTGCATCTGCTTAGTGCTGAGGGTCAAAGTTATCAGGATGTGCTAGTGCAGAACTGACCGGGACACACTTGGTAACGTTCCTGCTGTGCCATAAGATCTCTGTTTATAGACTGTTTTTCTCTTCTCTGTAATAAATGATCTCTGTCTGCACATAGGTATCTCCTGGTCAATCAAAGAGACAGCCTCCAGCAGCACTAGCTCGCTGGAGGGCCGCGACTCTGGCCTACAGAAGGGCTCTTCCTCCTATGCTGCTTTTCCCAAACAAGTTTCCTCCTACTCCTTAAGCAGCCTATTCAAAGGTGGGGTTCCTCATATACAACATGGACAAATGCTTTTTCCCTCAACCGTGTCAAGGGACAATTGTGTTATGTTATGTAAATTGTTTTCTCTTAAGTGTATTGCAAAACAGGGAAGTGCTGATCTCCCCTCAGTGTGGGAGTGTATCTCTCACTGGTCAGAAACTGGAGACTGTCTTGTGCAGAAGATCGCATGCTCTTGTGGTATGGGAGGGGACTTTGGAGATAATGGCTTAAAAGCCACGTTCCACAAGAACAGCAAGGCATAGCACAGTAAAGTACAGCAATCCGTTTGCATGGTGGAAAGGAGCAAGCTACAAAGGGACTGGATTGACCTGTGTAGCCCTCATTTGATCTCCAGTACTGTAGAGAAGACAGGTTGATTATCCTTTATTTGGAGCTCAGCTGCCTGCTGTTGATGTTACAGTTGGTTCAGCAAACACGTGGTAGCAGCAGCGATAGCATTGCTGGTTATGGGGGGAACCACACAGCAGGCCATGGGGAGACTTACAGATTGCAAGAGTTCAGCTCTGTTGTCTCACAGCCAGACAACAAACCAGCTTTTACTTTGTCTCTCTTTCTTTGGGATGATTTTTTACTCTCAACTTTGATAATACAGAGATAATGAAAGGCATCCAAATCACAGCCCTGGTGAATGAAGGCATCCACACTGCCACAGCCTAAGAAGTGCTGTGTGTTTGAGCCTCTGCTCTGCAGGTAGATGAGTGAATTCAGGCTCTCTAACCTTTCCTGGCCTCAGCAGCAAGAGGGCAGATAGGGCCAGGGTGTGATACAGTTTGTGATGCCACAGGCAGCTTCAAAGCCTTAGACTGCAGGCAGGTGAGCCCCGGCTATGCTGGTGTAGTGTGAATCACTGTACAGAGTGGCTTGTTATACAGTGGCATAACTGCAGTGCACTGCTTGCAGTCTAGGGTTTTGTTCCCTCTGCAAGAGGTGTTGCTGCTGAAGAGACAGTCTCTCATGAGTGTTTATTTTGATTTCAGGACGAAACAAGCTTCCAAGTTTCCAGTCCCTTTCAGATGGTAAGTTTTGAATCCCTGCCTCATTTTGGGAGGGGTGCAGATTTACGTAAACAAAGGCATTTCAAAAAAAAGGAACATGTCATCTTCCTTATGTTGCAGAAAGGGAAACTGAATCATGGGTTGTCTGAAAGCCATTCAGCAAAGAAGTGAAAGAGTTGGCATGATGGTGTGGGGTAATCTGCTTATGTACGACTGATAACTGTTGGGTTTAGAGCAACTTTGCATTGCCATTTGGTGCTTGAGGTTGGGTCTTCTACCACAAAAACCAAGAAAAGGGTGGTTTTGGAAGTGGGTGTGAATCCGGATTTTGATATCCTACTCAGCTTTGCCTTTCCCTCTCAGCCCTCTCTGACACGGGAGTTAAAAACTACGCCCCAGAGCTGCGCAGACCGAAAGCTGAGTACAAGGTGAGCAGCCTGTGTTTGTAGTGTGCTGAGATCAGAGTACTGCCAGGAGAACGTCCTACTCTATTAGTTTCATGGGAAATGATTAATCACTATTTCAGACAGCAGAGGGCAATGCAGGGAATAGGACAGGGAGCTGCAAAATGCAGCCTCACAGTAACTTAGGTGTTCTCTGCTTTTGCTCAGAAGCATGGAGCTTTCCTGGGGGTTGAGGTTCCATGTCCCCAGGTCTAGGCAGTAACAGGACTGAGCACATATTCCCTACACATACAGATATGCATAATGCTAACACAGCTGTCCACACGGATTGACACAGAAACCAATGCCTTTACCAACAGACACATAAACACAGAACAGTCAAGCCTGATCCTGACCCTCCCCTTTCTGTCTGACCAGGACTAAATTCCACTAGCGGAACATGCACACACTCTATGGGTGTCTCCAGTAGTTGGTCTTAGACATCCAGTTTGTTTTGTAGCTGAAGCCCAGACCCCAGTCTCCTCCAGTTGCTGGCACTGGGACCCTTGAGCCCCTAAGGTTCATGATCCCATTCTGGTTCCTGGTACTCAGACTGCTTATTCTACTTAGTGGCTGGTTGAGCTTGAGCTGGTTGAGCTCACTAGCGTTCATATGAACACATAGACTTGGAATAGAAAGCCCACCCACACAGAAGGTGGTTAAATATAGACTTTAATGAGAATATCAGACTGCAGTGATCCATTGCAGGGCTCAGTCAGACTGGCACACTAACTAGCCACTTGTTTAAACTTGGCTGGCACTCTGTGCCCCCATTTACCTCTATTTTCCCATGCTTGTTCCTGCCCAATTAATTTTTATTCCTCCTTTTCCCTGCTTTTTGTCTTTCCCATAAACTTCCATAACAAGCCTCACACATTTACATAACCCTCTTAAAACATCCCAGGATTCTCTTTCCCCTGCGTCCATACTAAGTTCTGTGCCTCTTTAGGGTTGCATGGTGTTTGGGGAAAGTTTCTTTGGTTTACTCATCTTGGAGGGTTTTATACAACAGATAGTGGCCTAGTTAGTCTCATTTCATAGTGGTGAGGAGTGGCCAAGTCAGTGTGCTTGCATTGCACTGACTAGGTTACTGGGTTTTCTCCACCTGTCCTTAGCCATCTGATCCTCACCAGGTTGGTGTGTTTGTGTTGATGAACCATTAATCACATAACCTAACAGGCAGCACTTCCTGAAAGCACATCAGGAGAAATAAGTGTGTCCTGGTGTGTTCTGGTGTGTGCCTGCAGAGACAGTGAAGCAGGAAGGAGAAGGGTTGTACAGCCCCTTAAAAGCAGGCAGGAGTATTTTAAGTGGGATGGAACAAAGAAGGGAGAGTTAGTGGCAGCTTTGAACCAGGGTTCTGGCAGTGACAGGATGAGGAGCTGCCTCTGGCCGAAAGTGCTGGAGGGAACCCTGGTGCTCAGGACATTTGACGCTGACTTGAGACTCGTGTGCACTGGTCCCCTAATGAGACTGGGTCAGCCCTTTTTTTCTTTAGATTTGGGCTTTCAATAAATCTTCAATGAATTTAAAATTCAATGTCCTCATTGCTGGTTCTGGTTACTCCCTTTCTCTGGCTCTTTTGAGGCAGAAGGCTGAATTACAACCGCTGGCTTGAGTGCCCCACAAAGACTTAGACGCCTTCTTGGAGTCTGAGCTCAGAGGTGGCTCAGGCCACTGCTGCTTTTTATCCAGTGCTTCCAGATCATTGTGTCTGCAGGGGAAGAACTTTGGTCATTGCAGCAGCGGTAGCATATTACCTTAAGATGGTCTCGCTGCAGGCTTCAGTGCTCTTGTCACATTGTACTAGTCCTGTGTGACTCTCCAGGCACTTGCCTGAGGCTGTTGTCCCTGCATTCTCCCCACTGCTGTGGAAGGTTCACCAGCAGAAGTGTGTCTGAATTGTAACAAACAGCTGACTCCTTCCCCCTCAGTTTTGGGTTTGTCAATTTTGCACGTGTTTTGTTTGTCCTTCAGGACAACCTGTTGAAATGCACTTATAAAGGATATGATGACAGACCTTACTCAAGCAATAGAAAGACTCTGTGTTAACATCTGAGCCTCTAGCTTCCCTCCCCACCAGCATGCAGAGTCTGAGGGCCTGGCATCTGCACCTGAATGCTGTAGGGACCCATCCTACTAACAACCCCGCTGGAGCAGCTGAATGACAAGTCTGAGAAGCTACACGTGGGCCATCACTCTAATCCAGCACAAGTGGAAAGCAGCTTGGGGACTGCTAGCATGATCTGGCCTCTTGAGGCTCAAGAGCTCTTTATTTTTCTTGTGGCAGGATTACAGCAGTGATTGGAGCCCCAAAGATACAGTCAGGCGAATGCAGAGGGGCAAGGTAAGGACTTTCCACTCCCACCTGCTTGCAAGAGATGGAGGGTGGGTGGTCCTAAAGGAGCAGGGAGGGGATCTGTGTTGCTTGCAGCATCTAGCAGGGACAGTGCTCTGCCTGTCTGCTGCTTTGCCAGGTGGCAGTGCTGGGATCACACTAGCTCAGGAGCAGCACGAGACTGGGTTTTGTTGCGTTGTTTCAGGGTTTTGTTGCATTGTTTACTTGAGTCGTCCCCTCAGCTAGGCTCTGACAGGAGTTGTCTGTACTGCTGTGTCCCTCTCTACCCTTTCTACTTCCTTGTTTGGTTTTTGGAAAAAATCTGAGAGTATGGGGCTTTAGTTCCCTTCTTAGTTAGTGGCAAATGGAGGGAGGAAGACAGAAGCAATGTTGGTTACACTGGAGCTGGAATCTTAGTCTCAGCTGCTTCTGTTTGCAGTGAGCAAACGGGAAGTTTGTGGTTTTACTCTGCATGTGTTTCCTCAAAGGCTGAGGTGAACTAAAGGCTGAGAGAGGCCACAATTATTGGGTAAGAAGAAGGGAGGAAGAGTCTTACAACTCTACTTTTCTGGTCTCCTCTGTGGAAAGGGCCCTGCAGGGTTCCCTCCTCCTGTCAGGACAGGTGATCTGTGGTGTGCAGGGAAGTTTTGCTTTGTTACAGGGGTGTTTGTGCTGAGTGTACAATGTCTGCTGTCCTAGCCTGGGCAGTAATGAAGGCCAACTCTGCAACCCCTGTGGACAAATTCCCAGGGGTCATCCAGCATGTTGCTGAAGGGCTCATGGGGGAGAAATAGGTAGTACCTTGGGGGTTGGTTCAGCCTGGGGATTGTCTGATGTCCCATATGCCTAGTTATACCTCTTCTATCTCCAGGTCTGCTCTCTAGAGAGATTTCGCTCCCTGCAGGACAAGCTGGTGCTCTTGGATGAAGCTGTGGCAGGGCATGACGGGAATGTCATTACAGCTGTGAGTTTTGCTGGGGCCACATGGGGCTGGGACTTCCTGGGTGACCCCAAGAAGTGTCAAAAAAAAAAAAAGTGTCAGAGCTTAAGACTGGAGAGTTCCATATTCCTGCTGGCTTTCCTGCCATTCTGAAGAACTCATATCAGGTTAATAACAAGGAACCTGGTCTTTCAGCCTTACTGAAATTTGCAGCAACTTCTTGAAGGCCAAGGTTTAATATGCTCATTGCAGCACAGAAAATTTGAGGGGTCTCTTCAGTTTATCTGGCTTCCAAAGCACCAGGCAGCAAATGGGACTGTATCAGAGCTTCCCTCATCCAGGTCTTTTATGCCCTTGGATCTGTCATGGAAAGGTTTTTCTTTGTAAATCTTGGTCTCGCTTATCTAAGCACCAGAGTAGAAGCTTAGGCAGGCACTCAGGCAGCTGTGACCCTGGCTCACTGCTTGTCCTGTGTCTGGTGGGTAGCAGAATTCAGTTAAGTGCTGTAAGAGATGAGTCTTCAGAGGCCCTTTGGAAAAGCTTTGCCAGGCCTTGACCAGTTTGCTGTCTGTCTGTCTTAATTCTGGTGAAGACTGATCTGGTCAGCTGAGAGCTGCCTCTTTGTGCTCACAGGTCCTGATATTCCTGAAACGGACACTAAGGAGAGGTAAGTGTGACTGGGGCCAGGGTTTCTATAGTGTGTTTCAGTTAGGGGCAGAGGGGATAGTTGTTTCACTAGTTGCAAGTCACAAAGAGAGCATCTGGGGTATTGGTACTTTACTGAGCATGAAATATTTTTGCAGTGATTGTAATGTGGGAGGGGGGGTGATGATGCCCACAAAGGCCCCAGAGAGGAGCCTTAAGCAGTGGTAGGTGGTAGGGTGAATGAAAATTAATCTACAGGGGAGCACACTGCTATGAATGTAGCCGGCAGCCTAGTGAACGGGCTCTTCTCCTGTGCTCTAGCCTCCAAGGCTGTGCTTTGAGATGGGATAAGGTTGTTGAATCCTGCCAGTGGCTTGCAACTCCAAGTGCCATGCTTAACCCCCTCTGGTTTGGTAGTGCTTACTTGCTTTACCCACCTGTACATCTCCCTCTCTCCTGCAGAGATTTTGTTTCGGGAGCTGGAGGTGCGGCAGGTGGCCTTGTGTCACCTGATCCATTTCCTCAAAGAGGCGGGTGAGCAGAAGTTGCTTCTGGATCTGCTCAGGTGAGGCTCTTTCCCAGCCTTGTGGCAGGGTTGAGCATGCTGCTGGGGACCTGCCTCCAAGTTAATGCTCGCTCATTCCCTTTTGCAGGTTCCTAGACAGGACTGAGGAAGTTGCTGTGAGTATTCTCAGGAGCAGAAGCTCCCTTTCCTCAATGAAGAGGGAGCATAGTAGGCAGGGGGAGGCTGGCTGCAGGGTGTGTGGTAGTCAGGAAAGAGCTTTGCATCCCCATTTTGCCCTCTGGAGTCCTGTATCTCCCAAATCCATGAGAACAGACTGTGCTGCTTTTCCCTCTCCCTCCAGCTGTCCCAGTACCGGGAGCATTTGAACATCCAGGATGTAGAAAAAAGGAGGGAATTTCTGAAAGGCTGCATTGGGTAAGAAAAAATGCAAGAGGGTGGGAGGGATGTTGGTGTTTCATAGAAGGTGGTAGTAAAGAAAATTAGACCTCTGTCCCAGTGCCGTAGCTTACGTAGTTTGAGAGCTGATGTTGGTTTTGCCTCGGTGGGAGTAGGGTGTTGTGGACACAATGTAGACCAGAGAGGAAGAATTTGTGGTGATCACTAGTCCAGCAGCTTTTGCTGCTTAGTTGGGGCAAAGATGCTTCAGAGAGCTTCTAATCATTAACCCTTCAGGTTGTAAAGGATGAAAGCTTGGGTGCCTGAGCACTTGGGAAAATTGGTAGCATCAGCTTTAGGTTGTTCTGTGAGAGATGCCACATAATTTTTCTTTCTCTGGAGCCTCTCTAGGAGAGAGACAGTTGGAGAGGGCAGCGGGGCAGGAGCTTGAGTACCTACTAGCCACACAGGCTGAGGAGAATGGGAGGTGTTCCCCACATCTCTGTGGGGAACATGTTTGGTAGAGAAGAGCATCCTTCTAAATGTACTGTGTTAAGAGCTCATGTCAGTGTCTCCTTCCTCCCTGTCTGGCCAGGCTGCCGTTTTCAGCTGAGGATACCTCCCACATCCAAGACCATTATACCCTCTTGGAGCGACAGATCATCATTGAGGTATGAAATCTTCCCTACTGGTCAGGAGATGACTGGGACTAGCTGCAAGATCTCTATCTGTCCCTAACTTATACCACTTTGGATCTAATCAGCCTGCCCTGGCTAGTGTAGTTTAACTGCTTTCCAAGCTGCTGTGCCAGGCATATGTGTGAAATACCTGAAACTTCATGGCATGTTGAGGCTGTGCTTGTGCAGTGCTATCACAACACTCTCCCCAGGTCTCTATCACGCAGTTAGGTCAGGCAGTTGCCCTGGCTCATGTTCACCCTCTGTCTTCCTGTTTCCACAGGCCAATGACCGGCACTTGGAGACGGCTGGGCAGTCAGAGGTATTTCGGAAATACCCTCGCAAGGCTTCAATTCTCAACATGCCACTGGTGACCACCCTCTTCTATTCCTGTTTCTACCACTACACAGAGGCTGAGGTGAGGATGATGTGGGAGAAGAGAAGGGTTACATCTCATCCCTGTAGCCGTCAATGTGTGGGGTGGTTAAGCTGGGGCATGTTAAGGAAAGAAGGGGAGGCAGGTCATATTTCATCCCTCAGAGATACCTAGAGAAACCCAGCTCCCCTTGTCCATCTGGGACCAGTTTGGAGTTTTCTTTTGTGCTCTAAAATGGGACATTCAACCTTGGACAGCCTGTCAGGGAGTTGCCTCCTAGGAACCACTGTCTTTTACTTCTGGCTCCAAGTAGCCAGAATTGGCCCTTAATCCCATGAGGCTGAGGTGTGTGATACTGGTCTTGAAGTGCTGGAGGTGTACCAGTTGAGGATGTAGGGGAAACCAAAGCTAATGGGGTGGGACAGTTGTCTTCTGCCAGCTGTTTCCTCCTGAGGCACTGACACGAGCAAAAAGCAGTAAAAACTGGGGGAGACTCACCCTGTGCGAGGCAAATGCCTTACAGCAGGTGTCTGAGTCTCTTCAGTGGCCTACCCTGCTGAGTTTGCACTGAATTGTCTGCTCTCTCCAGGGAACGTTCAGCAGCCCAACCAACCTGAAGAAGACATTTAAGGTATGTGAGTCTCCTGCTATTCTGGCAGCACTGGCTGAAAATATGGGCAGCCAAATTATATTTAGTGAGGGGGCTGGGTAGAAGGAGTTTGAAGAGCTCAACACTGAGATAGGGAGGGTGTCATGGCATCCTCCTTGGGCAGGGCCATTCTGGAGGCTCAGAAAGGCAAGTGGGAGCCATGTGGAGGCTTTCACTGGGTGCACCCTGGCTGCAGCAGCACTTGTAAATCCCCACCTCCTGATCTCTGCAGTGCTGGCCCTGGCCTCAGGCAGCATCTCACCTCTTTGCCTGGCTGTTGTGGGTCCTGACAGGGCGGGGGGCAGGTGCCATTCCTGTTCAACCCACGCAGGCCTTATGAGCTGTGCTAGTGCTCTGACTGCAGCTTTCTGCCTTGCAGATTCCTGATAAGCAGTATGTGCTGACTGCCCTGGCTGCCCGTGCCAAGCTACGAGCCTGGGATGATGTGGATGCCCTCTTCACCACCAAGGTGGGCTGTGGAAGGCCTTGCTGGGGACTCAATTCCAAGTACTGATATTACTACTGATAGCTGGCTTGTTGTGGAGTTACCGGACAGACTGGTTTTATTTCAGCAGGGCCCAGCACCTCTGCTGGAGGGTGTTGCAGTATGTTCCTCTTCTCCCTGTCTAAGAGCTCTGCTGGGCCTGGCTTGGCTGCAGCAGCAAGGTCAGAGAAGGAGGCTGCCCTCATGCTCTGTTACCAAAGGGTTCACAGCCAGCCAGCACCCAGCCACTGCATGAAGGGCTCTGCCAGTGGTGTGTGTGGTGGCTGGTGGTATATGTTGCTGACACTGGGGGAAAACATTTTCCTGTGGCTGGAGGGGTTGCCCTTTAAGATTAACATAGGGTTTGGCTCTCATTTCAGAACTGGCTGGGCTACACCAAGAAGAAGGCACCTATTGGCTTCCACCGGGTGGTGGAGATCTTGCAGAGGAACAATGCTCCTGTGCAGGTGAGCAAGGAACCGCTGCTTATGTCCTCCTGCTCTTTGTTGAGATTTGGGGTGTGAATGATTCCCCAAATGAGCTGCTTCCTAGCTGGGAGTGGGAGATCAGCTTGCCAGGCTGCTGGCGCTGCCAGGTGGGTGCAGCACTCAGCTGAGCAACACATGCATCACCAGCAAGCGTGGCGGGTAGTGAGGACTGGGTCCTAGGGCTGACTGCAAGAGGGACAGCAGGCCTAGAGCTGTCTGGGAGCTCTCTCCCCACAGTGCATTGCCACCTTTGTTTGCTACATTAACTTTTTCTTATGCTTAATCTGGCTGGCAGTGGTTAACCCGATCCATAGGAACGAGGTAGCCTAGGACTCTGAGTTTTGTGAGCAAAGCTTTCCTGCCTCTGGGATCCCGAGCAGTCTTGTCCTGGTCACTTGTTGCCTTAGGAAGGAAGGGGTCAAGTCTGTGTGACCAACGACCTTGAAAGGCTTTGTGATGGGTGCGAGAACGAGGCATGAGGTACATGCAGAAGGGAGCTGAGACACCCTTCCCTCGCAGGTGCTGCAGGAGTATGTGCGCCTGGTGGAGGATGTGGAGATGCGGTTGAACCTTGCCACCAAATACAAGTGCCATGATGTTGTCATTGAGGTAGGTCACTGTGTGTGAAGAGATGGGAGAAGAGCCTGGTTTTGCTCCCTAGCTTTCCTGCCATGCGCCACTGCTGTCATGTACCTCGTGGTGTTTGTTTATCCCTGTGCGCTGGGAGCAGTGATGTAGTTCCCAGCGGAAGCCAAGTGAGCCAGGAGAGTGGCTCCTGGCGTTTGTGCTGTGAAATTGTGCGGTGGTGGGAAGTTGAGGGGGGATTGAAGAGTTGCCCTGCTCATCTACGAGGCACCATCTAACTGTGGAAGTGTCCTCTTCACTCAGCTGGGTGCTGGTTTTGCTGTTTATCTAGACCTACAAGGATCTAAAGGATCGCATCCAGCTGACAGCATATAAATGCAAGGTGGAGCGAGGCTCTGCAGAAGAAGAGAAGATAAACAGCATTCTCAACAACATGGTAAGAAACGCCTACTTTTTCTTCCAGGGAGTTTCATCAGAAACAGCTGTAGATTAGGTGTAAGGGCATGGCTGTCCTACATACTTTTTATCCCTGCTGGGAAGCTGATCTTATGTTTGGGGTTGCATTCAGGGTAGGAGTGAAGGGTGAAACTGATAGAAATACCACCCTCTGGCCATAGTTGTCCTTGTCAGGGATTGGGACTCACTAACTCCACCCCTGAGGGAACTGTGTTCAGCACCGATGTTAGTCACGTCTCTTTCTCTCTTTTAGCAAATCCGATGGAAGAACTGAGCACCTGTGAAGCAGCCTGCTTGGGCGTTGCTGCCAGTGAAAGAGGAAACTGCAAAACCCAGTCCAGTGCCAACAGAGCAACTCTGTTACTACTCATTGCATGATCAACCTTCGTCAGTGACAGTGGGTGTCCGTGGCTTGTGGGACAGTGGCATTCGGGCTGGTTGAAGGCAGCTGCTCCAATGTAGCCAGCAAAATCATGGTTCTGATCCACCAGGGTTGATTCTTTTTGGAATCTGATTCTATTTGACTTGGCTGTAAGCCAGGCATCACTTTTGTTTATGGAGGGAAGTTGCTGGGCACAGCAAGGTTACATTTGCTCTGGGTGGTGCCTGAACTTATTCTCACAAGAGGAACAGGTCAGTCACACTCGTGGGTCTTCCCACCAGACAGTGCTGACCAGTCCCTGTAACACTCAAGCTGGCTTGGGCATCACCAGCTGTGGCTGTGACTGGAGTAAAGCCTACTGGAGTGTATTCTCCCTGCATCAGAGAGCCACTGGGGGAAAGGACCAGCTGCACCTCAAAGCTCGGGTTTTTTTGTTGTTTTTTTCTGGATCAGCCTAGAAAAAGAGGTGTTGTATGAACTCTTGCAGAGAGCCAGGACAGCAGCCTCTGCCAGTATCCTCGTGCTGCTCTTGGAAGATCCTTTTATCAGAGAAGAACAGACACCTGGTGTGCGGAGCTGTCAGAGCCCTGCTGGGTTGGATGGAGAGCAAGGAGGGACCCCTCTCAGTTGGCACAAACCTGCTGGCCCCAGCAGCTCTTTTCTCTTGAGAGTGTTACGCCAGGAAGGATTGAATTGCACTTTCTCAGAAACAACTCCTCAGGCAACTGCTGGCTTCATCCTTCCAGACCTCACTTCAATTCCTTAAATAAAGCTGTCTCTTTCTCCTTGGGCTGTTTATTTCCATCCCACACTGAGCACTTTGTAACTCTGTGTGCTAATCCTGAGCAATTTATCACACCTCCCACAAAGTGAATATGCAGGGTGTTTTCTCATATCCTGAAAAGCACAGTGCATGTCACCGTGGAGTGGCTTTGATTGCAACAGTACCTTATTTCATACTTTAAGTGCCATCAGCACAGATGAATTAATTTTAATGTTGTAGGAGAGTTTGCCGCCTCAGGGGTGGTCACGCAAAGGTGAAGGTTATATGTAGGGATGTACCAGTCTGAGGGCAGGTTTGGGTTCCAGCCTCCCTGCTGCACTGTGCACTCTCAATTTTTTTCTGTTGGTGTTTGTTTTTTTTTCCTCACAGAATTGTTTAGGTTGGAAGGGAGCTCTTGATCATTTAGTCTAACCCTGCTCAAGCAGGGTCACCTGGAACAGGTAGACCAGGACTGTGTCTATTTGGGTTTCCAGTATCTCCACAGCTGGAGATGACTCAGCTTCTCTGGGCAACCTGTTCCTGAATTTGACCACCTTCACTGTAAAAAGGTGTTTTCTTGTCTTTAGATGGTCTTTCAACATTTCAGTTCGTGCCCACTGCCTCTTGTGGGGCACTAGGCACCACTGGAAAGAGTCTGGGTCCCTTTTCTTCCTTCCCTCTCATCAGATACTTACATTTGTAAGATCCACCCTGACCCTTCTTCAGGCTGAACAGTCCTAGCTCTCAGCCTCTCATACAAGAGATGCTCCACTCCCTTAGTCATCTTTGTGGCCCTTTGCTGGACTCTCTCCAGTATGTCCATGTCTCTTTTGTACTGAAGAGCCCAGAACTGGACACAGCACTCTGGATTTAGAGGGGAAGGATCACCTTCCTTAATCTGCTGGCAATATTCATCCTAAGGCAACCCAGGATGCTGTTGGCCAGGGTTAGGTTTGCTGCCAGGCTCTCCTCCATGCCGCAGGCTGGGACATTGCTGGGTTGTAGGAGTTGGAATGGTGTCACTGGCTGGGATTTATGTCAGGGAGCAGTGGGAGAAGCTGAACATACCCTTGGAGGAATCTGATGAAGCCATAAAATAAATCTTCATGCCTGTATTCTCCAAGCATTCATCCTGGAAGCCTCTCTTGACCACTGATAGAGGTGTGTACGGAGGTGTAAATCCAGCCGCAGGGGAGCTGTGAGCTGGCTGTGCCCACGGATCCCCTGACTTCAGGGTGCAGTTTGCAGGATGCAGCGCTTCTGACCTGTGTGTATCGGCACTGCCAAGGTCCCAAGCAAAGCAGGACCACTCGTAACAGAAAATGCTGATGTGCCACATGGGATGGGGTTAGCGATTTAGTTGTTCCTCACACCCCAGTACTAGAAGCTAGATACCAGCTTTGTGAGTACCAGAATACCATGGCTGGTGTCAGTGTCTGATTGACTGCGTGGTGCATCAGGGAATGTTTTTCTATAAGGCAGCATTTGGGAGCCCCAACAGTTGTTCCTGGGTTCCTCTGAGGCCACAGCTCACAGGCTACCCATGACTACTCTGTGTGGGCAGGAAGAGGAGGATTTCCAGGGAAATGTGTCCTATGGCTGGGGAGGTGGGGCTTATGTATGTAGTAAACCTGAAATTACTGTAGAGCTAGTGGTTTTGGTTGGATTTTTTTTCTTTTTAGCAATGTGGCAGGCACTGCCCAGCTGATGAGGATGATTTTGGGACAAACTCAGTGGGATACAGGCTTTAATACATGCCCTAGGCTCTGTGTGCTTTTGGTGTCTATCTGCTTTTAGGCGGCATAGTTCAGCTGATTAAGTAGAATGTAGATAGAATTTGCATGATGGTAGCAAAATGCTGCTTTTTTTTTACTTCCATTGGAAATTCAACCCATCTGCCCCCACTGGAGAGGCCAGCCTTCTGGATGAGAGCACCTTTTCCCCATGAACATGTGTGGGCAGGAGCTGGCATAGAGACATGTTAAACCCCTGCCCTTTTTGTTTTTTCATGCTGACCTAGCTGCTGGCTCTTGGGTGGCACATCTGTACCAAACAGAAAAACACAGGAACTGCTGCAGTGAGGGTGGTCCTCCCGCAGATTGATTTCTGCTTTCTTCTGTGCTCCAGGGAAGGCTGCAGTGGCTCTGGAAAAGCCCACATTCCCAGCTTCCCTGGGGGAAAGTGCAGTTCTGCAGTAACAGGGTGCTTCCTGTGGCAGCAGCAGTGCCCAGGGGTCTGGGCTCACTGCCTGCACAGGTAGGGCTGGTGCCTGCCACACCACGAGGGGATGTGAACCAGGACAGAACCTGAGTGGGTGGAAACTTAGGGGCCTTGTTCCTTGTGCTGACTATGGTGCCATGGGCACCAGTAACCTGTGGGTGGTGAACAGCGCAAGAAAGGACTACAACTGCTTGTGATGGGGCGTGAGATCATTTTTGTCCCTGATGAGCTTGGTGGTGGGTGTTTCAGCCCAGTTGGTGCCTCTCATCCCATGTGAGCCATGCCTGAGTTGGGTGAGCTGCAGAGAGCCTTAGGGAACGGGCCAATTTTCACCTCTCTCCATCTCCAGTGCAGGTCTGTGATACACTGAAGTGTGCTTCGGGTTCCATCAGAGGACACAGGTAACTGAGATAGCTCAGCAGTGTCTCGCTTGGGCCAAGAGCTGGGGAGGGCAGAAGGCACAGTATTGGCCTAGGAAAGCTGAGGATGAATGAATAGCTTTGAACTGGAAAACTGAACCACTTGCTGAAGGTTTGATTTTCTCATTACTTCCAGCCCAAGAGCAGCTCCAGTGAAGTCTGTCCCAAGCACTGTGCCAGCAGCTTGCAGGTGGCTTGGCTTTAGAGTCCAGCTGGGACTTGTGTAACAGAGAAATGTAGCATCAGAGAAAGCACAGGTTCAGATGTCCACTGATGCATCCTGTTCTCGGTGGCTGTGTTGCATGTGGCATCAGCCACTTTTCTAGGCCCTGTGTCAGCAAGGAGAAACCCCAAGAAGGGCTGGGGTCTCACGTTTCAGGTACAACCCTGGCAGGTGCTGGGATGGACTGTAATGCTGCATGGGTTGAGGCTGTCTCCCTCTTCTAAATCCTTGCTGCTGATGCTTGTCCTTCTGGGCCAAGATGTGGGACCTTACAGAGCCTTTCAAGTCCTCTCAGGCTGATGAAGCAGTAGAAGGTGAAGAGGCCTTGATGTATCTGAGAAGGAGTTGCAAGGGGTTTTTGATGTGCCTATGCCATCTTCTGCAAACTTCTCCACGACCTCAGGTAAGGTGGAAGTGAGGTTCTCACTGTCGGTAAAATGTGCTGGCTGGGTGACACAGTCATGTCAGGGAGAAAGCTTGATGTGCTCTTCCCAAACTACTGCATCTTTACTGAGCTAAAACATGGCACAGGCACATCACTGGTCATTCAGGTGACTGGAAGGTGACTGGTCTCTGTAGGGAGTTTCTCCTATGGTTCACACCCCCTCTGTATGAAGTTAAGCATTATATAGGTATTCCTACACAATGCTACAGTTTGCAGATTGTTTTTATCTGGTTCTGCATGGTTAAAAACTCACCTACTGTTTATACCCACACTTGCTGGTTACTGAACATCTGCATTTGTATAAACTCACCGTCAGTCAGTCCTAAATCACTTGGACTAGTTTTCCGCTGAGAAAACCAGGGAATAAAGATTGTCTCTAGCACCAACTCAGGGTTTCATCCCACAAACCTTGTAGTGCCCAACACCTGGGACTTGTTTCTGCCTCTAACCTATATGATTTATAATGAGCCAATTGTCCTCCACTAGCATGTGTTGTCCCATGTCTCTTCTCAGCAGCTGCCTCTGCTGTCACTAGTCTATCCTTCTCATGCTGACCTGTCCCTGAGCTTGTACACCCTGTGGGTTCATGTATCTGCCAGGTATCAGCTCTTAATTGCTGAGCTGCTTCACAGTTAGAGGCCAGTTAGCCCCACCATGGGTGGTGTGTTTTGGGATGGGGACACCGTGCTCCCTGGGGTCTAGTCCCAAGGCCCATGGATGCTGTGCATGCCAGGCTGCAGCCATCAGCCTCTGCCTCTCTGGCAATCCCACTGGAGAGCAGGGGCGTGAGTTGGGCTGGATGCAGGGAGTGGGGTTGGGATGTGCTATCCAGACATGTGGCATGGGACCCTTCTTGGAAGGGTGGGACCACACGTGGTCAGGGGAAATGTGGCTCATGCTGGGCTGATGCCAGCTTCTCTGCTTCCCCAGGCAAAGCAGAACTGAGAAGGGTTTGTCACCTTCCTTGGGGTACAGCCACGGCCTGAAGGTTGGGACTCTCAGCAGGGGCCACCTTGGGAAGCAGCTGGCCTGCACACTCCTGATGCTGACCTGGACTCTGCACCCCAGAATCCATGTTTCCACCAGGTGCCCTGAGTGCTCCCCAGCCTAGGCCTGGAAGTGGGACTGCATTTATGTGGACTTTTAACTGCACTTTTTTCATAGCACGTTAGGCAGAACTCACTGAATAATGTTTTTCTGCAAAAAATATTGAAGATACGGAATTTCCAGGTTTTTTATTGGAAGCAGAGGATGCTGTTGTAGAAAAGATCTTTATTTGATTGGAAACCTACTCTCTGCCAAACATTAATTCAGTTGTTTGCTTTTTTTACCAATCCCATCTGAATGTGGTGGAGACATTAACCCTGTTCTTTGAGCGTTGGCTAGTTTAAGGCCCATTTTAGTTTAGTCCCCCCATTTTTGTGGCTCTTCAAAAATCTCCTTGTCATTTGCCAAGAGCCTGGTTGGTGACTGAGACTCCAGGTTGTTAAATATTCACCCAACAGAGAAAACATATCCCCAGATGAGCAGCAGTGCTGAAATAGAGACATCCCTCTCCTTGTTTCATGGCTGCATGGTCAGTTGTAGCAGACGAGCTTCTTGCTGGGCTCTGAAGGCCCAACCAGGAGAGATCAGCCCACAGCATTACAGCAACTGTTTGTATACAAACTGTCAACTGCCCCGTAAACTCTTATATAAAACAAGACAAGTGGGGAGAACAGTCCTCCAGGGAGATGTTTGGAACAATAAAATCCTCTTTCTAATCATCTCAGGGCAGAGAGGAAGCAGGGATTATTAAATGGCTTTTTATAGATCTTGAAAACTAGCCAGATCCCAAGGCTCGGCTGTTTCAGCTAAAGGCTTTAAATCAGCCTGTGTGAACTGGGGCCAGGCAGCTGAGGCAGCTGAACTCTCTGCATGTTTACTTCTGGCGGAGAGGCTGTCTGCTCTGTGTCACTCTGCTGCTGCCTTTTGCCATGTAGGAACGGTGATGGGCAGCAGCCAAGTCCCTCTGTGCCACTTTGGGCAGGCAGGCAGCGGTCCCAGCCTGGGAGCGGTGGTTTGTGTTTCACCTGCATGGGGCAGAGCACAGGTAAACCATGCTGCTGGTGCCCAGAGGTGCTGGTAGGTCACCTGTGTTCCTTCTATGGGCTTTGAGTTCCTTTCTTGCTTATCGCAGCAGACCTGAAGAAGCAGAGGCTTGTGTGCTTTTACAACAATGCTCCGCTGGTGGCCTGGGCGGACGTTGTGTTCCTCTGCTGTTTCCCACCACACGTGCTCCATCATTCAGCCTGCCATCCAGAAACCCTGCATTGTGTCCAGCCTCGTCACTGCCATCCCTCTCCTCAGGTAAAACGGACCACGTTATTTCAGAGTCTGGATGTGCTGCCATCATTTGGGACCTCGTGGGACAAGCACAGTGCATCACGTGCTCTGGCCGAGCCGGAGCACAGCTCTTATTGCCTCTCACAATTTTATTGTGAAATGTCTTTGCAAACCTTGTCATAGTTGGTCACTTCCCCAAGTCCCCGACTGCTGGAGTCACAGGAACACTTCAGAGTTTCAGCTTTGTGTTTGTCTAGAGGAAGTTGTAGACTTTGTGGCTATAAATGTGAAAACACGATCAAAAGGAGTCAAGGGAGCTCCAGATCAAACACAATGCCAGCATTGAAACCCTTCTCCTGCCAGGGCCTCAGATTATCGCTGCAAGATAACCTGTTGTGAGACAGCTCAGGAAACAAGGTGCAAAGAAGCAGTCTGCAGTCTCCACGGTTGAAAAAGCAAACCCAGTGCATTGTGTTGCACTTTAAGTTGCTGCCCTAGCTCTCCCAAAGGCTCCAAGTGCAGGGGTATGACCTGTACCCCCTGCTCCTGATGTCTGGGGGTGCCCAGCCCCTGCAGTCAGGCCAGTTCCTGGCCTTCTGCCGAGGTGACCAGTGAGGGGCCAAATGTGATGCTGCTCTTCAGCGCTATGGGCCAGGCTGTCTACTAGTAAAAGGTTTGCAAGTAGTGCAAAGGATAACTGCTTCCTCCTTACCAGCTAAACCTAGTCCCTCCCCCATCAGTTAACCCTGAGTGATGCTGGCTATTGATTGCAGGTCTGAGGAAGGGCAGACAAGTAGTGGGGATCCAGCTGGAGAGGGGAGAGGAGAGGAAAAGATAGGAGAGACCTTGCTTGAGGGAATCTGCCTGCAGTGGGGAGGGACCTGGAACTTGACACATTTCTGTGCTGCTGCAGATGTGGTATGACCTATGTGCACTGGGGGAGAAAGTGCAAGGGATGATTTTTACACATTTTTACATTTTTTTTTTTTTTTAAAACAGGCCACTACATGGCACAATTAACAATCTTACTATGGCCATCTCTCCACTGGCAGTGTTAAGACCCATGGATTAATTTTAACACAAGGCAATGAGGGTCCATCAAGTAGGAAGAACCCTCCTCACTGGTTACGATTGCTGTTGGAAAGAAGTCATTATAAGAAATATTAGTGGGATGAATCCCAGCAGCTGTTGACTCAGCCATGGCTGGTGCAGTGGGATATTCCCTGTGGCTTCCTCTGAGTTTTCCTCATGCAGGGCCTTAAAATGTCACAATCCCACCCATGCTGTGCAACCACCGCCAGCTCCGGGCACCTGCTCTGCCATAGCAAGCCTGGGCCCTCCGAGAGCATCCCCTCTCCCTCTCCCTCTCCCTCTCCCTCTCCCTCTCCCTCTCCCTCTCCCTCTCCCTCTCCCTCTCCCTCTCCCTCTCCCTCTCCCTCTCCCTCTCCCTCTCCCTCTCCCTCATCCTGGCTGCCTCCTCTTCCAGGCTGAAGCAACTCCTTCTCCGCAATACTGGTGCTCTGGCCAGGAGCCTACCAATGAGTGGGGGGGCAAAGGGGACAGTCCCAGCCACTCTGCGAGACCCTGCTGCTGCACAGGCAACATGTACCTGCAGCTCCTGAGGTAAAAACTCACTTTTTGCTTAAACCTGGCAGCAGTTCTGAGGAGTTGCACTCAGTGGTTCCCCTGCCTTTATGATTCAAGGCTGGGTCTGGCGTGGAGATAATTTTGTTAGTTAGTGCGGTGTGGGGAAGAAAACCCTCCTAGAGAAATCCTGCTGCTGTACAGCTAAAGCTGGAGTGCATGGAAGGGGGTAGTCGTGCACCAGCAGTGGGGGGGCAAAATGAGGCAGTATGTGCCTCCTTCACCAGTCTCTCTGATTAGCTCTCCGGGGGTCACCCTTTCTTTCAGGAGCACTGCTTTCCATGTACCTGCCACCAGTTTCTAAACAGCTACCATTTCCCTTCATGAAACAATAGTAGCTCTGAGGCTAAATCAGTGAGCAGGAGCCAAGATATACTTTCTGGGTAAGAACATGGCCCAAAACCCTTTTCTCTTTCCTCAAGCACAACCATTTCCATGCGCGTGCTGTTCCTATTGCCAGCTGCTACCTCTGCCCATTGCAATTTCATTATATGCTTCTGTGTGCACTTCCAATTCTTGCGTTGCTGAATGCTCTTAAAGCAGCTACACTGCTCATCAGGCCATGATGGATGAATGGTTATATGACCTTATATGCAGCCTGTAAAGGACTCCTGTTTACTCAATGAGAATGAGCTACAGAAAATACAAGTGTTACTAGACTTGTTACTAATAATTTCAGCATCCCTCACCTAAAATGATCCTAGATCAGAGGTGTCAAATAAACCAGCTCTGATTGATTGCCAGTGCAATTCTTCACAGGAGTGGGAGATGAGAATCTCTCTTCACACCTGTGTGCACACTGGTAATTGGCATTTGACTTTGTTTGTCCTGCATGGAAAATAAGAGTCAATGCTGAATGGCTGGTGGCCATTTTCTACATAGCCCTGAACAGCAGCACATTGCAGAACTTACTTCACCAGAAGACACTGAAATTACCCAATAACCTCTGCTTTCCTGAATGCTGCCCCATCTGTGCAGAGCAGAAAACTTTCTACCCATGGTTTGTGTGTAAGAGTTTTGTCAGTAAAGGTTTTTCCTTGTCAATGACTCAAGAGGAGTAAGTAAAGGGTTGAATGCTGAGGTACTGCTTGTCCAGGCTTCCTCTTTGGTCTGAAACTTGCCTCATCCCACAGCTGAAGCATGGGCTGTCTTGTTGGGTTGGAAGATGTGTGGCCTTAGGACCACATAGCAGCCAAGGGAAGATTGCCTTAGGTGATGTATTAGCATCTAGACCTGGACTATCATCCCTGAGTTATTTTGTCCCTGGTTCCTGTTTGGCTACTTATGATGGTTGTCCGAAGCCACTGATCAGGACTGGGGCGTTGGATGCAGAAAAAAAATTTCCTATGGAAACATCTAGAGAGGACAGTTCTTATGGGTAATGAACTTACGGTAGTTTATGAACTAGACTATGGAGTACGTTAAGACACGGGAACACTGCTTGAGGGAAAGAACTTCTGCTTGTGTAGGATTGTTCTAGAGCCATTAGGCTCAGTTTTGCTCTGCATGGCAGAGTAATGCCTGGAACACTTTAGATCGAAGCCTCTGAGTCTGATTGTTTCTCAGAGATGCAAGAAAGAGACTCGTAGTCAGACACTGAAGAAAATAATTGTTAAATTATTAGCAAGCTGCTTCAGACAGTTATTGCCCATTAATGTTTCCACGTGTTTTCTCTTCCCAGAACCTTTCCCTGGTTTGACCTGACAGCTGCACAACTGAGAGAGTGACCCTTTAGCCAGCTGCTAAAAGAGTGAGCTTGTCCAGCACCATCTTGCTGTACTATACCAGGCATCCTTTGAAGACTGGCCTACAAAGCAGTGAGGGCTGATCAGCACCAAGACATCTCTTACTCCAGCTGTAGTGGAGCCTGGTGTGACATTTGATGACAAGTCTCCATTCTCCATAGCTGCTTCCAATATTTTCTCAGAAATTCCAGAGGAAACGGCTGACTATGATTCTAAATCCTCGTAAACGATAACGAAGCCTGCAGCAGAATGCTTTGCTGAGATCTCATCCCAGCCCCCTCATGGGACTGAGGGGTGCAAGAACCAGCACTGGTCACTCTTGTACTGTTTAAAATATTCCTGGCAATAACCCTATGTACACATTTGCTTCTACAAGCTTCACTCTCTAGACTGCTCAGCAAACTTGCTTCTCCCTGTCTGCCTGAGTCTTGCTTTATTTTTTTTTGCTTATTACATAGTCATCTAGACTTATGAACTGCTTCAGTTTCACTGGATTTGTGTTGGAGTTTCAATAGAAAACTGAATTACAAAAGAAATTACAGGTATTTTGTAGTGGCTACAGGTTTGGTGTAAATAATTAAACAAGATTGGGCCCAGCCTTTTTTTTTTTTTGATAAATTTTTTCCATGGGGGATCTCGAGGAAGCCGTTGATGCCAGACAAAATAGCAATGATTTAGTCAGGAGCATTCTTTCTGTTGAACCATGCCTTAATCGGCATTTACTCGCACTTTCTTGCTGATGATAATGCACCCCCACACACACACCACAGAGTACATGATACGTATTTCAGGTAAAAAGGAGGTAACTGGGTATTCTGTCCAAATCCTCCCAGGACAAAGCTTTTTTTTTATTCCCTAAATTCTCTAGTTCAGCTTACAGTATTCTGTTACACTTCCTCCCATCATCTATAATGTGTTTCAGTTCTGTTTACTATGATAAACCACTGCCTGCCTCACAGGAAATAATTTCTGTGGTGAGGCCAGGGATTAGTTGTGCATGTTGTAACTAGGCCCCTTGCTTAGTTACAATTGCCGACAGCAGCTGGCACCACACCTGTATACCAGTTATTGTTTATGCCATTTATCTTACATCTGGGCTTTACAGTGAGCCCAGTCTGCAGACACTAAAACCTGACAGAAATCTATTCACCTGAGCTGCAGGAAAGTTTTTATCATCACTGGTAATTAAAATATGTCTGTGATTGGTTTTTGGTCTTTTTAATCAACTGTGAAGCAGAAGTGAAAGACAGGCACTGATACAGTCTGATTTATAGCTTCTGCTTCACTTAGCTCCTGGAACCAAATGAAGGATTGCAGAAAAGTGCCAAGGGGGGGATGTATTTGCTGTAATCAAATGGCTAAGAGCTGCAATGGCCTTTTCCATAATCAATAGAAGGTGAAACTGTACCTCCTTGGACAAACTGCAAGGTAACAAGGATATATTCTGCTGGGCTTCTTACAAAGGTGGAAGTGCAGTGTGAGTCTCTAATCCTGCTTCTGGGTGCTCTGTGGTACAGGGAGAGCATCTGCTTCTACTCCAGCCTGGGCTGGTTGCAAAGGAGGAGCTGTAGTATAGGGCTCCAGTGCTGCTTCTTGGATAATCTGTGAGAAAGTGAGGGCATCTGCTTTCTTTCCTGATCGTGACTTTCGCTCCAGGAAGAGACCCATGCAGTCTCTGTATGGGAGGGCAATGGATCTGTTGAAGAGAGGCTCCTCAATCCCCAGCAACTCTCGCACGTGTCGTGAAATCTCCTGAAATACAAGACAAAATATCTGAAATTCTCATTTGACAGGGCAACAGCTAATACCATTCAGTGTCAGAGCAGCAGGAAAAAGAACTGAATTTCTGAATTTTGGAACAGTTTCACACTTGAAGTGGCAACTTGAGAGGGATCTGAGCCCCATGTGACATTGTAGAAGCAGAGCAGACCACTCATTCTCCAGATTTACTGTGGGGGATGGCATTACATCTGGTCTCTTAGTGGCACAAATAGCTCTGCTTTCCTCTTTGCTCTTGCAGAACACGCAAGTTACGGGTGAATGAGCTGGAGTTTTCTGCCTAATGCAAAAACATTGCTGTTTGCTAAATTATATTGTCAACAACAAAGTCTATACACACATGTAAAAACTAATTAAACTGACAAGCCGTATGGCTCATGAAGAAAAGGATGGGTGACTGGCTATCTGAGCCAGCTGGACCTGGAACTGTCAGTGAACAGAGCCTTGCCATTATTTTTGAAGTCACTTCTGAGCATGTAACCTTCTGATTTGTCTGAAGCTTCGAAATACAATTCACAAGGCTTTACTGATCTTTCACAGCATTTGCTCAAAACTTTCCCCCAACTTTGGCTTGACTCTGAAGAGTGTGATATCAAAAGAACACCGGACTAGTATCTTCAGTGGGTTTGATATTTAAAATATCAATACAGTGGAACTAAAACCAGCAGTAACTTCACTCGTCCATGCTGTGTAGCTTCCACATAATTCACTGTGTAGGTCTCTACCAAACTGCCATTTCCCCTAAATTGCAAGACGTTCCTATCTCACTGAGCTGATGCTATCATGTTTATTTCTATAGCAACTATCTCGGTTTTGACTGTTCACAGCCTTTCATTGATATTTCCTGTTGGGAAGCTGATGTGCCCAGGATTATGGCCATAACTTTGCACCTGCTCTAGTACGCGGTTCCTGAAAGACCCCAAGGGCCACATCCTGCTCAGAGCTCTGCATGCTTGGATTCCATCGGAGTAAAGTTCTCTAAACCACAAATAACCAGCAGGATAGGGCATGATCCTCAAGAACATTTAAGTTCCACTGAAGTCTGTGAGGTGTTCCCAATTCACTTGCAAGCTTTGGAAAACGTTACAGAGACAGTCTCATTTCCAAGCTTGCTGCAGTATGCTGGCTATCGCTTATCCTAGACCTGAGGAATTTCAGTATCTGCAGGAGGAAGAATGGGTTACAGTTGGTATGTCTAACCCATGGCTTAGTGCTTCTCCGCAGTTAAACTACCACCATACATAATCCCTATAACCCAATGTAAGGGTGAGGCTTACAAAGCATATACAATTCTTGCCATCTTCGGTAAGTGCAAAAGACTATAAAGGCTGTATCTGCTTGAACTAGAAATACTCTGAAGGGCTGCTGTCTGAAGAACTAAGCATTGTAATTCGATGACTTCTCCTGCAACCAACAGGCAAAGTCATGGCACTAGTCAATGGTTTTGGTGGCATATTTTGTTTCAGACAAAGAGTTAAGATTGTGCAGCCAAACAGAAGTCTGGTGAAATTGCTTTTTGGTGCCCTGGAATAAAACAAACAGGTTCATACTCTAGTCATTGGACCATAAAGATTTTTCTCTCTTCCTGATTCTTTGAACTTCTACCTTCTGTCCTCTGGAGAAAGCAACTTTAAATCATGATGCAAAACAAATGATTTGGGTCTGTAAATGCAGCCCCGAGTCTCTCTGTGGTTTCCATTAAGGAGGGGAAGGAGGGTGATGAAATTTAAGTCAACTTGCTTATTTTCTGAGCCTTCAGGAAGCTTTGGAAGGCTAGACTGTAGCCCCGAACTTCAGTCTAGTTAGCTTAACTATCAGTGTTTGTTCAAGAAAAGATGTGGGTTTGAAAGGAAAATGGCCAAATACATGTTTATAAAATGAGGAAGAGACAGATGCTGTTTGTGTTCAGCCAAGTGTAAAACAAGGAAGTAATAATGAGTTGCCCTTCTGCTGCTTGAGATCAGTGGCTCAATTGCTGCAGGTTAAATCTGACTAGATTTTTAGAAGTTCTACAAATCAGTAAGTGGAAAATTACTGAAAAGAAATTCTGAGGGATATGTAAGAAAGGTGCATGTATCTTGCTAAGCAATTTCATGGGACAAGAGGAGCAACGTAGGCTTGAAGAAGGCTAAGCACTTCTGATGCACTTATGGTGTCCCAGAGAGGATGCCTGCGATCTCCAGCCGGCTAAGGATTTACACCTGAAAAGCCTTAAGAGATGTAACTGTTTGGCTGAACAAATTTGGTTGTTCAGTTTCAGGCTCACTCTTGGAATAAGCCATCTGCCTGGGCAGACAGGCTATAGCCTAGCCTGCTTGCAAGCAGAACGGGTCAGAGCGGGGCTCCGAGGGGCTGAGGGAGCTCCGGGACCCGCAGCCGGCCGCACCTGCATGTGGCCGAAGTCCGTGACACCCATGGCGGGCAGGTTGGAGCAGTTCGCGAGGATGAGGCGGCGGCCGGTGATGCCGTTGGCCCTGAAGCACTCCTGGGCAGGGAAGCAGAGGGAAAGGCGGGTGGGCCGCGGGTCACCCTCGGCCACCACCACCCCCACCCTCGCCACTCGCACACAGACAGAAAGTTGAGGGCCACCGGTTCAGGCGGCGGTGGGGCCGCGGCTTCCCGCCCGGGCCAGCAGCCCCGCACCTCGTACTGGGGGAAGCCGAGCCGCGCCACCCACTCAGCCACCTCCGCGGCGCTCCACGCCAGGAAGGGGCAGGCGGGCCGCAGCCTCCCCCCGCCCTCGGGCTCGGGCTCGGGCCCCTCGGTCGCCCCCGGCCCCGCGGGCCCCAGGCTCGGCTCCATCGGCGCCGTCCCCAGGCCGCCCCGGTAACGCGTCCTTCCGGGCCCCCGTTCCCACGGCAACCGCCACTTCCTGGAGGTGCACCCCGCTTTCCCTTCCGCCGCCCCCTCCACGCTCTCGGCCCGCAACGCCGCCTGCGTCCCGCGCCTGGTGGCTCCGCGGAACCGGTTTCCGGTTGGCTGCGTTGCCGGCGGGGGGAGGCTGAGGGGGGAGCCCCGAGGCGCCGCCCTCTGCCTCCTGCCGGCTCGCACGCACCCGCTCGGCTCCTGCCACCCCCACTCGGCTGCTTCCGCCGGCGGCGGCCGCGGCGCCTCGGCCCCGCTCGGCCCTTTCCGCCGCGGCGGGCCGCCGCCTTCGGCTCCGCGCGCGCTGGCCGCCCGCTCGGCCCTGCCCATGTCGGACGTGCTGGCCGCCGCCGCCGGCTCCCGCTTCGAGCCCCCGGCCGCCGGGGCGCCGGGCGGCCCCGCGCCCCACGTCCCCTCAGGTAGGGGCTCGGCGGGGGAGGGGGGGGTGCAGCCGGGCTGGCCGCGGCGGATAGCGGGAGCGGCTCCCCGCCTGCGCGCTGCCCTCCCGGCGGCGAGCGCATGTAGCCCGGCCGGGGTCGCTGAGGAGGAGCCCCCGCGGCGGCGGGGCGGGTGCCAGGCCGTGCCTGGGGGGCTGCCGGCGGCAAGGCGGCTGCCCGGGGGCGCGTGTTTTAGCGTTGGCCTTGCAGTCAGGGAGAATACCGCGGGTTTCCTTTCCACGGTGGGTTTCCTCGTTTCTCCCGGAGAAGCGTTACTTCCACGGGGGCGGTTTGCCTCGGTGAAAACGCGGCGCCCCTTGCGAAGAGCAGCGCCGGGAGTTAGTCCGCGACTGCCGCTGCAGCGGGGGGTTGCTGCTGGGGGAAGGGGCAGGCGGCGGTGGCCGGGCGCGCCCTTCCGCGCCCGGCACCCTCGCCGAGGGAGGCCCCGGAGCGCCGCCGCGCCCTGGGGTGCTCGGCCCACCTGCCGCTCCAGCGCCTGAACCTACGGCAGCGCTTCCCGGTGTTCCTTCCCTGTAGCGGAAAGGACGAGGATTGATGGAGGTTCATGACAGACAGGGTGCCTTCCCCAGTGAAAGAGGCCCCATCTAGCCGGAGCTGGAGTACCCCCGCCATGCGGTCTCTGCCGTGGGCTGGGGGCTGGTGCTGTGTGCCCGTGGGCTGGAGGTGCCTCCCAGCTCCGAACTGACTCCCCGGCCCAGCCAGCGCCTGTGAGGTGTGTCATCGGAGAGCTGCAAAAGCTGGCCCTTGTCCATGCCCGCTTCACTGCCTTAATGCGATCCGACGGCAGGGCTGTGGAGTGCATACCGCAGCTGTATGGGGACAGAGCTTTCCCAGAGTTCAGGAGACTCGGGGGAGACCAGGAGCCATCTTTATAGACAGTCCTTTTAGCAGTGACCTAGGAATTTCCATTTCATTGGTGCCCTGTGGGAACCACTGCATGATGGCTTTTTCCAGGGTTTTGTCAGCCCAGTTTTACGTGATGAAATTTGGCCTTGTTCTGTCCTTCTAAAGTTAGGATTGGTGGTTCCTGAATGAACCCTGCTCCTGAGAGTGGTTCTGCACCAAAAACATGCATGGTTTTTTGTTCTTCCTTTCCTAGGGTTGGGATGATTAAAAATCTTTGTCCTGTAAGGTGCTAGATACAGCTCATAACATGAAAAACTAGTTGGCACAGCTCTTTGTTCCACAGCCCTGTGACCTTGTCAATGTTTGAGTGCTGGCTGTAGTTCTTCCTCCTCCTGTCTGTGTATACTAAAGACTGAAATTTATTTCACTTACTGTATATTCTGTTTGTTGTTAGAAAATGAAGATGCGCCCCAAAAGATAGAGCCTGCAGATCAGCTGGTTGATTCTTTGGAGTCCAGTACTTCGCAGAGTGGGTAGGAAAATCTTTTTGTGTGTTGTGGTCCCAATGCATGACAGTCTGTTTTGTTCCTGTGACATCCTCTTTATGGCAGTTAATTCTGTGCAGGTGAAGAGAAGGGACTGGAGACTGAATTGTCTGCTTTGGGACAGTATATACGGGAATCGATATAGGAGGGACTGTTCTTATAGGTTTAAGGTTGTTTTAAAGCTTATGAAATGACAAAGTGTAGTCCATGACTCATCTATTCAAATCACAGAATCATTCAGCTTGGAAGGAACCCTGCAAGGTTTTGTAGTCCATTGTAAGAGCTAATAAACTTTCAGCAGGAAATTTTCTCTATCCTGTCTGAAGGATGCTTAATTATGAAAGTATTCCCACTCTCTATAATTCTGGTGGAAGCTGAGCAAGAAAACACCTTTCACTGTTTTCCTGACAATGTTTTGGTTTTTTTCTTCACCCTTTGTTTTCTGTGTCACTCCTTCATTAATGCTGCTGATTGACCCTGTTATCAGATGTTTGGCTTGTTATTATCTGTTGAGCCTGCGGTGCCTGTGGCCAAATCATTGCATTGGTTACAAGCACTAATACCGTATGCAGTGGAGTTTCATTTGCCATTGTACATTTGTTGCACAGGATACAGTTTCAGAAATGTGTGAGTTAATTACATCAGACAGTAGATAAACCACAACCTCACTGAAAAAGAGGGGGAAAAAATTCCAGCAAAAAAACCCAACAAACCACACTGCTTAATAAAACAGCAGTTTGATGCCATCTTGTCTTGATGCTAATGACATCTGTATCAGCCTTCTTGACTCCACACATGTGTTCTTCCATCTCTTTATTATGTCATCTAATTTTCTTCAAAGAGATTAATACAGACTGTGAGCAAAATGGCCAAAGTAGGTGCTGGATACTTGTGGACATTACCTGATAAATTTGTGTAAGTTAGATCTCCTTTGAAAGGGACGGGGGTGGTCCAAAAGGCTTGTGTGAAGAGGAAGCAGCTGAGCTCTGTCTTCGTAAATCTGCTTATAAAGCTTGTGCAGCACTTCCTAATCTTTCAGTTAGACTCTTGGACTTCAGTGGTGTCTGGAGGAAAAAATTCCCAAGCTGTTAGCTTCTGTTGATGGAGAGCCTTTTGAGCAGATGTGTGCACCCATGGTAGCAAGTGACCAAATAGCCCTTCTAGGTGTGATCATGCAACTGCTAAGCTAAAAAGCAAATGGGCTGAAAAACGATGGCATAGAAGTTCAAATTTGTCATGGACTGCCAGAGAAATCATTACAGATCACAGTGAGAGTTCTTCCTTTAAAAAATAGTCCCCTCCAAGTGTCCCTTCTTTTCTTATATTGTCCATCTGCTGCTATTTTGCGTATCCTGGTATTCAGCTCATTTGAGTTGTTCTTACAGACCTTCTGGTCTATCATGCCATTTCTAGGAAAGGAAATCACACTGTTGAGAGAATTTAAATAAGAAATGGCTTTATTTCTGGATAAAATCTGTACACCTGTAGGAGTAAAGACTTGGAAACAAAAGCCGCATTTGCCCTGTTCTGGTCTTCTCTATGGGTGCAGCAAGGAATTTGTCCGAGTTGAGCTGTGTATGGGGTTTTTTAAATTATTTTTTTTAACTCTTCCACACTATACTGATAGTCTGCTCCTTTGCTAATGAGGATATTTCCCATTTCTGAAAGGAGGCATTTGAGGAAATGCCATATTTTCCATTACTGCTGTGTTCTCATGTTTCTGATCCTTTAGACCAAGGCAGTTGACATTGGTTTTATAGTGCTGTGAGAAGGCTTTTCTTTTCAAAAGGGTACCTGTTTCTATTCCTATTAAAGACTAGGTTGCTTCTCATGGAAGTTTCACATAGTATCGGAGAGTATGACAGGAAAGACTCTTTTGGCATCCATCTGAGTTCATTTGGGATGATAACACTTTCCAGCTATAGACAATAGGCAGCATTTCTTTCATATAATTTAAAAGAAAACCCTCAACAGAGAATGAATGCTAAAGATGTTTCCTTTCTTGCCCATTTTTTTTTTCCTGTTACGTACCTTTCTTTTTGTTCTAACATGTCTATCTCCTCTTGTCACAGTGCAGTACTCGGACCTCTTTGCTAATATTGTGCTGCCATTGTATGTCTTACAGCTTGCTTGTCTGTGCAGCATAGCTGAATATGGCAGAGACACTGGGTGCTCCCTGTATCTCTTAGGAGTGCTAATGGGAAAGGCATTATGGGCCACTTAAATAGAGGGTTTTTTCAGGATGGCTGTGAAAACTATTTTGAATCCTTTCACTGATCCAGTTGACCTCTGATGGAATATGCAGGAGTTGTGTAGCTGGCATAAAAGAAGTTGTCCTTTCTTGAGCAGAAAAGTTGCTACTGATTTCTGCACTTAGTACAGTGTTGGTGAGCTAGCATGCTGTGGGGTGAGTGCAGTGAATTGCTGCTGTCTACAGCATGGTAAATAAGGAGTATCTCACTGAAGTTGCTCCCTCTGGTTCACGTGGAAGATAGTCATGTGGAGATGAGGGTAGGACTGGGGTGCAAAGGGCTCTTTGTGCAGTTGGCAGGTGCTGACCACAGATTGTTCCCTTCAGTCCATTTGAATTTGAGTTCCAGAGCAGAGCGATTCCTCTGCTGGCCGTGCCCTGGGTGCAAGTGCTGAATTGTAGTGCTGCTCTTCTCTGACAGGTCACAGATTGGGACGCTCGTGAGTGTGGGTGCGACAGAGGATTCGAAGGAAGAAGCTGGGACTTTAGAGGACCAGGAAGTGGCTGAACTAGAAGAGAAGCTGCCTGACCAAATTCAGTCCCTCAAAGAGGTAGGTGGATGTTTCTTATGTCTGAAAGCAAGGACAGAGGTGGAGCAATAGTTCTTCCACCTTACTGCTGTGCTTATGGCTATGGGACTGGGACTTTAAGGGTTGCGTTAAGACAAAAGTAGTGTTAACATAGATTCAGTTATATTTTTTTCTATACATTAGTGGGAGGTGTTATAGGTCTGATTTGCAAAATTCCACTTGTTTCTTTGGCTAGTCCTCACTTCCTTGCAGTTTTTGGCTCACTAAGGCTTCAAGGTTATTCTCACCTTCTGCCTCTTGCCTGGGACTTCTGGGAATTCCCTTCTTGTAGATTTATGGAAGGGGGGGGACCTGAAAGTAATTGTGCTGTCTTTTGTTTCTTTTGGTGAGCAGCCAATTCATTTGCATTACAGGTACAGTTGGGAAAACCTGTGCAGGTGGTACGCAGCCCAGGAGCTGTGAGTTTGCATATATAAGGAGAGAGGGCTGACCCTAGTGAACCAGATGGACTTTTAACGAGGACACAGCAAATGACAGTTTGATTGCGGCTGTGGTCTAGATGCACGCAGAGCTGAAAGGCTCTCCCTAGAGAGATTGTGTCTTGGGAGCTCTTTCCAAGAGCAGCCAGCTAAGTCTGTAAGGCTGTTGCTTTGTTGAGAGGTGACAATGAACTCTGAGGGAAATGCAAAGATGTGCCTGCCTAGGGAATCCTGGGAAGGCCAAGGGGTGTGTAATTTGTGAGACTGATGCAGCATTTGACTTCAGAGTTCATGACTTTGGTGCTATGGGGGAGATAATGCAGAGAGGTGTCTTGGAACCAGCCAGTTCTTTTTAACTACTAGAAGCTTCTGCAGGGTCTGACCTGGCTTCAGAAAGATGCCTGAATTACTAATGAGTTGGTTTAAATCCAACTGGGCACTTTCTTACCACGATGGTCTTTGTGACAATGTTTCTTATGTGCTTTGTGCAGGAAGCTGTTGTTCGGATAGCCAACTACCATGTACCTCAAGGAGCAGGGGATATAGTCATGATTCAGTCAGATCACACTGGTGCTGTGGATATCCTTTCAGCTGAGCTGGAGACTGCAGACCTCCTTGGGGAGCAGAGGAAAGGTGAGTCCTGAAAGGAAGACTCTTGTTGGCGCCACTTTTTAAGTGCCTGCCCTGGCTAGAGAAGAGCTGAGGCTGTCCTAGAGACTAATTCCTGCTAGAAATTTGGGATCCTGGCTATCGAGTGGGAAAACTTCACATTCAAGGCTTCTGGGAGCAGGCTCCAGAATGCAAAAGCCTCATCAGAAATAGCTTCACTGTTTTCAGATAAGAACATTTTGTCAGTAGCAAAGTCAGGTGAGCCCACAATCTTTTCCCTTGTCTCAGCTCAGCCTCCCCCTCTGGCTCCACCCACCATGTGGACCACTGAGAAGACTAAGGAATTCAAAGCCAAGATGGGAAAGGAGAAGAACGGCCGGATGGTGGTGAAGCGAGGCGAGGTGGTGACAGTCCGCGTGCCAACCCATCCTGATGGGAAATGCATTTGCTGGGAGTTTGCTACAGATGACTACGACATTGGGTTTGGAGTCTATTTTGACTGGACCACAGTTACTAGCACTGCCATTACTGTTCAGGTCAGCGAATCCAGCGATGAGGAGGATGAAGAGGAGGAGGAGGAAATTGAAGGTTAGTGCAGACCTTATAAGGGTTAATTTGTGGTGCTTGTTTCCATGCTACTGAGAGTGTCTGTCAGATGCTGTAATTTCCATTTACTTTGTTTAGTCAGCCCACTTGTTATCTCTGCAGCCTTTTGCGTTCTTGGTTAGGCTGTGATGAGAAAGCATTTAGCCCTTCCTGCTTCAATGGCTGTCAATGGCTGTCCTTCTCCAAGAGCATTCTCAAAATTGGATGCATTGAAAAATAAAATCAGAATTCACTTGTTCAGCTTCTAGCTGATAAAAAGATTAGGGTCCAAAATTTTAACTAGACTGCTTTTCGTAGCCTCTGAACCCAAGAAATTTCTGGTGGTGAGCAGGAGCAAAACCATTTTGTTTCTGGGGGTTTTTTGTTTGGTTGGGTTTTTTTCCCCAGTACACCCCAGTACACTGCTGAGTGCATTTGAGAGGATTGCTATCCATGTCTTTTTACTTGTGAAACACACAGGGATGTTGCCTGTTCTGTGGCTTCGGTGTTTGTGTGATCAGTGTAGCTGGGGGGGTTGAAATTAATTTTGCAGGTTCTCCAAAGAGGGGTACATTCCTGTATGAGGAATCCTCTTGGAGAAGTGAATTGATGACCTAAACACAGAGAGATTATAGCTAAGAGCCTTCCCACCTTTCTTTTGCTCCAAGTCTGTATCACTGGATCACTGTTGTGTGTATAAAAGCAGCGAGGTGTCTAAAAGGTAAGTCCAGGGAGAGGAGACCAGGCTGGCAGGCAAGTGGATACTGTCCCATCAGTATTCCCAAGAGAACTGGTTCTCAGCGTGTCCTTTGTCATGATAAGGAAAGCTGGACTTTGTGGGTATGATTTGCAGAAAGGTCAGAGCAGACACTATGGGTAATGCTATCATAGTTAGCTTTCCATATATCTGTATGCCCCTGCCTCATCCTGGTCTTGTTGATCTTTTTCTGGATCACCTAGAGGCTTAACTGGCTCTGGCCTACTTGTCTCCTCTCTCCCATTCAGGACTCGCCCCTGTTGGTGATGTGGAAAGGGGCTCCAAAAGCTACCTGCGGAACCGCTACGGTGAGATCATGCCCGTATATCGGAGGAACAGCCATCGGGAGGTGCAGGCAGGCAGCCATGAGTATCCAGGGGAGGGCATCTACCTGCTGAAATTTGATAACTCGTACTCTCTCCTCCGCAATAAGACTCTGTTCTTTCATGTCTATTATACTAGCTGAAGAAACGGGAAGGGGCAGGAACGGCAGGCAGGCAGCGGTGAGTGTAGCAGGCTGCCACCCAGCCCTTGTACTGCCTGATGGGCCCTGCTGTGTGACAGAACCAAGGCACAGTTCTGCCGGCTCCTCTTCAGACACTAACTGGTTTCTCCCCTCACCCTCCTGCCCCGCTGTCCCAGTGGAGAAAGGTAGCTGCGACTGCCCGGTTGTCCACAGGCAGCTGCTCTTTCTGTAAAACTTCCGGAGGTCTGCTCTGTGCAGGCATCGGGCTGGGCCTCCATGTCACAGCCGGTTAATGCCCAGAGGCCGGGTTCAGGTGGTCATGGTTTCGATCGGTTGTGCTGGCATGAAGTGAAGTGAAAATATTCTTGATCTGTTACTATTTTGTGAATAACTTTTCCGACTCTCCTGCTGCATCTGCATCACTAGAGGGCAGCTGTCAGCTGCAGTGAGCCAGAAGCACAGCTGTCACTTAGCCACTGATAATCTCATCACCTACCACCACTACATGTCACCAGCAGCCAGTGCTTCCTTCACTCGTCTCGGTGGGGGTGCAGCTGGCCAGCGGCAGCCTGTGCTGCAGTGGCTAGGCCATGATACAACCGGCAGGCCCAACGGGCAGTCACAGCATGTGTTTGAACAGGGGCTGGGGGGAGGGTGCACACCTAGAAGTCCATAAGAAAGTTTTCCTACAGATTAAGAATTGGATGTTACACCTGTTGACTGTAGAGATATGTAGATGATTAAAAGTTCAGTGACTACCAAAAGTTTTTTTTTCCTGTAATCCAGATGTGAAGCAGAAGAAATTACTCCTGTGCTGAATAAATACAAAAAGGTTGGAGTACAGCAAATAAATACATGGGAAATGTTGGTTCACTGGTATTGCTGCCAGCTGGGTAATACCATATGTAGCAAGGAAGAGGCTCCCCTGAGAAGTTTAGCTTGTCAGCTGCTATTGCTGTTGCAAAGGTATTGTTAGAAAAGAACATCTCTGCTCAGATACTCGAAACGTGTGGGTTTTTAACCAATCCTTTCTGTGAACCAGAATCAGCAAGGCCATTGCTGACCCTGACCACGTGGTAAAGGATGGAGTTCCTTGGCATGGTTTGGTGGCTAGTGATGGCATTAGTGATCACCTTATGCTAAAGTACTGGCAGAGTTGAACAAGGATTAAGTTAATCCTTCAGAGGTGAATTTTAAATCATTTTTGTCTGTAACTGTTGTTTATTTTAATACTTTTAACTTGAAATCATTCTCTTTTCTAAGAATACTGCTGTATTTACATTTTGATACCTCTTTTCAGAGATACAAAATGGCTGTTAGCATGGTGATTCTAGCAGAGTTCTGAGTCCTATTTTTTAATCCTCCAGGTAAAGCACATCTACTTGGTCCGTTCCTTCTATTGAGGGGGAATGATGGACAAAATGATTTTGGGGTTGTTAAAGCCAAAGATTTCACTCTCATAGGAGGCCGCATATTTCCTGTTAAGGCTATATTGTAGTGCTGTGCAATTTGCTCCATATTCAAGCTCTTCTTTTAACTATCTCTGCTTACTTATTCACTGCCCCAGAGCACTTAGTAGGTCAAAATGGTAAGAGAGAGGGAGAGCAGTCAGTCTACAGTAGAGCAGCCCAAGCTGGCAGCAGGAGGAGTGGAAATGCAAAGAACATTTGTTGGAGTACAGTGGCTTTCTGGGTGAGGAGGCAGGGAGCAGAGTTGTTGCTGATTTGGACCCTGAGATGGGGAGAAAACAGCAGCTTTTCTCAAAAGAGAGATAGAGAGTGTGCACCTGGGCAAGGCAGGAACTGCAAAGCTGCCTTATTCAAGCAGGGGCAACCACAGGACAACCTTGCAGGGAGACGGAACAGTAGGGCTTGGTATCTGGCAGAGTAAGATGCTCCTTCATTTAGCAGCTTGGGGAGGACTATTCCCTCCTTTAGCCTCTCTTGGGGGAGTTGAAGGACCATCCTGTGGCCTTTGTACAGCACTTGAATCAGGCCTGAGTAACTTGGGTAAGGTGCTCCATTTTTGTCATCCTTTGTCTATCAAGTTCCTAGACTAAACAGAAGATGATAGAAAAGACCCTTCAGCCTGACCACAATGTCAGCCCTTCCCCACTCAACGACTGCCTTTGGTCATTTGCTGTGAGATCTGCAGAACCTTGCGTGCACTTGCTGGTTAATGTATGATGCACTGTCTGACACCCACTCCACTTCCTAATTAGGATTTATTTATGATGAAGGGAACTGACCTGTATATATGTTAGATATTCCAGAATTACTGATCCACAGTTGTTCGTCTTATTGCAGGCTAGTGGATTATCTCCACTAAAAAACTGTTACCCTTACAGTGTGGCCTCTCTGTTGCTAACTCACAGCTACTTCCCCCTCCTGTCTGTCTGTTGCTCATATTAAGGTTCAAAATACATTTTGTCATGTAAGAAGTTAATAATTCTTGCCTCGTGACCAATTTTGATCACTCATTGACACAAATAGGATGTGCCAGTTTTCAAGCCATTAGTTAGTGGTTTTAGTTAAGATGAATTGCACTGTAGATGGTAATGCTGTAGCTCAGTTCTAGCTTTCTGAAATATGGACCAATCTTTAATAAGGCTCAGGTCACTTGTTTGGAACTGTGCCCGTCTCCTAGTCTCATTGACTTAGGCCCAACAGCAGCACTGAATATCCCAATCAGCATGTGCCTGGTCTGCAAATTCAGTGTGCCCATAGATAGGCCTGCAGCAGTGGAACCGAGAGTGTTCCGTGTGTGTCACTTCACTGCTTAAGTTTCCCAGAAGTATCTGGTATCTCTTATGAACACAAGATAGTTTTAGGCACAGAATATTTCATCTGCAGGAAACAGAAGCTTTACAGTTTTACAGGATAATTATTCTTTTTGTTTATTTTTAATTTCCACATCACATGAGCATGTTGTTTCTCAGGTATTCAGATAGCATTCATTATCCAAGTGACAACTTCTCTTTGGAAGGATATATAGTCTTTATTCATTTTCTGATAAATCCAATGACTTGGCTGTGTGGCTAGTGTTTAACAGCAGCCATTCCCATTCAAAACTGAACCCATAGTTGGTTCAAAAAAGTAATCTTATTTCTCATGCATCCTTTTTTTTCGCTTTGGTGTATTTCCTGGATTTGTATCCAATCCTGCTATCTGGCTGAGGCAGTGATGGAAACCCTTATTTTGAGACCTTTGGAACTAGACCTTAGGTCTAGAAAGAAACATGAATTGAAAAGGCAGTTGCACTTCAGAGAGGGAACCCAGTCCTTGAGAAAGGAAAATTCCTTCTTTGTTTTTGTGGAAGGAAGATTTCAGATAGGTTTTTAAAATGTGTTTCATCTCCCTGTAAATTGTGTCTAGGAATTGAGAAAGCTAAATCACAGAAGAAGCTGCTTTTGCATTTTGGGTTTGCTTTTGTGAAAGCACAAAATTGTTTTCCATTTTGTTTTGAATATGATTTAGATCTAGAAATAAGATTTACATGTTCATCCAGAGATATAAGACAGTCCTGTAGTGCAGGACTTGTATAGAAATTAGCTTGTATAATTGTTTATTTATAATAATGGTAACAATCTGTTGGGCATTCTTTTTTATGTTAAAGAAGGTCATAAGCTCTCCATTTTTTCTCTTTTTTTCCCCTTTAGGTGCCATGTAGCAGCAGGAGTTTAAAATGTATGTGTTTTACTGAGGACAGAGTTAAAATTGCTTAAATCAGGGACCACTTGTGCTGATCTAATTTACTCACTCTTTGGAAGCCTGTACTATGGATTCTTGTGAAAGGTTACTGGTGTCAGATATAGGCTAGTTGCCAATTAATGCTTGGGACCCACTTAATAGTTACATAAATTATTATTGGTAATGAGCTGTTTACATGAACAGGTAAAATGAAAATGCATAAGAGAAAGAGCTTAGTTGTCTGACTTCAGGTGCTAAGAAGAAAGTCAAGTTACTATGCAACCGAGTCTAAAAGACAGCCACACGCCTTTTGTTTTGGTTCTACCCTCTGCGCTTGTCTCCTTGTAACTGTGTGTGCATGTAACCTTCATCTATGGCCTGCAGTGGGTCAGTTATTGTGATGCTGGACCTGGTGAGGTGGGTTAGAGGTGAACCTTGTCACATGTCTAGTTGCTGAAAGACTTACGCATTCTTGTGGGGAATTAGGGTAGAGAATGCATCCCTAAATGAGTTCACTTTTATCCCCACTGCTTATATCCTTCCTTCTTGTCTTATTACCCCTACTAGAGCCACTCGACAGAGGATTTATCACAAGGTGCCTTAGGAACAAGGACTATGTCTGAAATAAGAGCCATAGATGTCATTAACCTAAGGGAGTGCTCCTTGTTTCTCTGCCCATTGGGTAGAGGGGAGGCACTTCCTAAGATCAGGCAAGGGGAGGCCCTATAGGCTGTTCCTGGAGATTTAAGCTGTTTGTTAGACTGCCTTGTTGCTGTAAGATGAGTAGCAGAATGGTGTTTTGAGTTTTCTGGCACCATAAGATCTTTGCCTTTTAAAATCATATGCTGCTGTCAGATATTGAGGAACACCAGACGACTACTCCTTTTGATATGCTGATGCTAAACCTGAGGACCAGAGGAACACTAGATAGATGTAGAAGAGCATTCCTTGTGGCCATTCATTATTTTCGCTAAAAAGTGTCTGAATCTGGTATTGTGAGTGGTGTGTGCTTATGTGTATTGAGGCTGGATAAGAGACCAAAGCAACAAAGTTGTTTTTTTTCTTTCATATTTGTAGATCAAAACTGTTTCTCCTTTTCTCATATCTGGGAAAATATTGGATGTGACAGTGTCATGTAGATGTAGCAGAACATCTCAATCGGTAGAAAGAAAAACTGGGAACTGATTGTGTTTAATATATTGGCTAATTAGACTGTGAAAGAAGCCAGGAGTTTAGCAGGAGTCAAAGTGCTAAGTCATCTAAATGAGTTGATTTGCAATAAATACCAACTAAATAAAGTTTTGGAAGGTATGTAAAACTGCAGAGTTCAAATACATCTTGCTAGAAGGAGAATTTTGTGTGGGGTTATTCCACGTTTGCCTCCAAAGACTATCTGGCAACTTATTCTGAAACACTGGTGCCATTGCAGCTGAAGACACATCAGACCGGGTGGATGGTGGGTCTGACTCCCCTTGGCTTTTCTGCGTTCTGTTCTGGATTTTACATGTGGCTTGCTCAGAAGCTTCATCACAAGAAATGTACCCTTTATCACACAGGGAGAGAGGAAGAATTTTATGATCCATCAGTGAGGGTTATCTGGTTTAAGCCCATCTGGACTGGCGAGTCAAGGCCCTTGGGCAAGAAGCTGGACACTAACCATTAAGCTCAGAGCTAAGGAGGTTTTGCCAAGTAATGACCTTGAAGTTTGAGCTGCATTTGGGAATTTTAAATAGCTGGAGATGGTCTCCCTGCAACCTCCAGGATACCTTGGTGACTATCTGCTCTCCTCAGAGGAAAGCAGTCTGCTCTCAACTCCCTGCTCCAAGCTGCTAGCATAGTCTTTCAATGGGGAGCATCTTGTAGGTGGTCATACCTTTTTCAGACCTATATTCATGTGAACTGTGATGGTTGTCTGTTAGTCCTTATCTATGTGATGTGAATATTTCTGATGTCCTGTGATTTCAAAATTGAGTTCTCGGCACCAACTGTTTTCTTTTCATGTCCTCCCAAGACATGAATTTTAAATGGAGGAGAGGATATCTTAACAAAATGTGGCACTGAACCTCTTGCTGAAGGGCACAAATGAAGACTATATTTATAGTGTGCTTGCACTCCTTCTATGCTTGGTTTGTACTGTTTATATTTGATGTGTTGTGGCTGATTTGTAATAGTATATTGGAACTTATTCCCTTTAAATAAACTTTTCACTATGCAACCAAGAACTTTGTCTTCTGTTTAAAGTGTCTTGATAGGAAAAACTGAACTACAGACTTTCCAACAAAACAAGAATACAATTAAACTTAGTTTTATGAGCAAAGAAGAGGCAAATACTCAAAATATACTTTGCAGTGTACTGGACATTCTGGTTGCAAATGGATACAAAAATGCTCTGTCAGCTGGTGATGATGGTTCCATCCAGGAAATTTTCTTCTGTTAAAATGACTTGCTGGGATTTCTTTTTTTTTTTTAATTTTTCAAATTTTCTGCAACACTTGATTATACTGAATGTCTGAAGAATTGGAGAGGAACAAGCAAGTACCCAAGCTCATTTCCTGGACGGGGTAGAGTTTGAATGCTTTATCCTCCAGTGCTTCACATAGGTACTTTTCACCTCCATTTGCAGAGACCCTCTACAGCTAGCTATTCCATTACTTCAGTTTTCAATCTGAAGGATTTAAAACCTTTCTTCAATTACCAGGTACTGATTAAATTACCTAGACAAAAGTGTTTGCCCTTCATAGCTCCTCATAGCTGCTTGCCCATCAGCTTTATCTTACTGTGAAGACTGAACTATAGTAAATATATGGCCTGAAGAAAGTACTTGTGGGTCAAAATGAGGAATGATACCTGCAGCCTGAGCCATCCTTCCTCGCTTGTCATGTGATGAAGCTCAGCAGGACAAGTGCTGCAGAAGTTCAGTTGTCTCTGTTCTAGTCTTGTGTTTCCTTAGGCACTTTTATAATTGATGGGCAGGAGCAATCATAAAGCAAGTTGATCAAAGGGATACACGACTCTGCCAAGTTGAAGATGTTTTAAGAAAGACCACTGAAGAGAAAGCGGCGCAGCTATTTGATTACCATGTACTCACTGTGAATCCCTGGCCTTGTGCTTGGCTCGGGCATATGGGCCAAGAGGAAAACCAAGTAACTTGGTGGGGATGCAGGGAAGTGATGTGAAATTTCACAGTGTTGGTTCTTTCTCACCCTTTCTGTAACTTTTGTGGTTGGGCTGCAGCAGAAACGCTCTGATCACAAGCTGCTCAGGGAAGGTCTTGCAGCAGGCTTCATAGGCCCTGCCTGGGAAGTGACTCTTCCCTGTTTCAGCTGCATAGGGAGAAAGAATATGGTCATTTGGCTGCCGAAGCCCTGTCATTGCTCATTTTAGTGGTGTTTGATTATCCACAGCAGTTTTGAGCTTAGCAGAGCTATTCATTGTTATACAGGTGGTATTGGATACACAGTGTGAGTCTCTGTAGTAATGTTGTCGGAAAAGCAGATTCGTCACCCGGTGTGCAATAGGTGTGTGCAATCACACATTCAGGAGAGATGTTGCTTATTTATTTTAGGGTTGCGCAAGCCTAGGTGCTTGGTGGTTTCCTACAGATCAAGCACACTAAGGGGTCCTTTTGTGCTATATTTATACACAAAACTTGCAGAGTCAGCAATTTTCCAAGTCCATCCTCTCTACGATGATTGGTCAGTAATTTACGTACAATTATAATACTGCTGACACAATACTTCTACTATGTGTGCTCAGGGGAGGAGCCTTCACCTGGGCAAGGGTCTTCTTGACCTGTAGGCATGATTTTTGATATATAATAAGGGTAGTTCAGCTAAGGATACATGGGCCTTGAGTTTGCTTGCCAAGTTGGCAATCTACCCTCTTCAAGGTCTAATTGCTCTGGGATGTCCTTGCTCAAAGGCGGCCATCTACTTCTTCTGATTAGGGATGCCTTTGGCTTTAACATATACAAAGAACATCTTTCTTGATCCAAGCATAATATTGCTACATTCTTCTGAAAGTTTAACCTTCAACAGTAACACATACACAGACTTATTATTGGTTGAGGAGAACCTGCCACCATCCTGCCTTCTCTTGGCGGTAGCCCTGATAGCAGAGTAAGAGAAGCAAGTTTCACACCTGCTCCTTTTTATGAGAGCTATAAGATACGTGTACAGGTACCATCGTTTAGGAATCGGCAAACAAACTACCCTGCCCCGGCACGGGCTGTGTGGCTTGGGCTCTGGCCTGAGTGTCATTCGCCACGGAGGGGAGGGTGGGCCTGGCTTCGGACGGCCAGAGCTGCTGGCCTTCCTCACCCCACTCCCCCCCTTGCTGTCGGGTGCCCCCGGGCCCTGCCGGGTGCCTGCCCGGGGAGGCCGTGGCGGGCGGATGGCCGGCGCGGGCGGCCCCAGCTGCGCTGCGGCGCCTTAATGGCGGCTCTCGGCGGCGCGCGCACCCGCCGGCCGCCATGCTGCCCGCCATGCTGCCTGCCTGCCGCCGGGCCCGGCCCAGGCCGGGGGGCAGCGCCCGGGAAGGCGGCCTGGCCTTCTACGTGCTGTGGGCGCTCCGGGAGCCGCCGCGGCAGCTCGGCAGGTGCGGCCCGGCCCTGCGGGGGGCGGCTCCGCCACAGCAGTGGCTGTCCCGGGCGTGGGGAGGAGCGGTGGGGCCGCACGGCCCAGGGGTGCGCACGCCCGCGGGCTGGGGGCGACCTGCGCGCCTCGCCGCGCCTCTGCGGAGCTGCCCGTCCTCCGCCCCCTGCCCAGGCTACCGCTTGTTTTCTTTATCGCATCCCTGCGCAGTCTCCACTTTAAATGACACAAACCCTCTCCTTTCGCCCTCCCCTGGCATAAACGTGTTTTCAAGCCTTTTCATATATTGTTTTGCCCCTTCCATTTTACTCCCGGATGATTATTTCTGTTTTACTGTTGTTTTTCTTCCCTCCCCTTGCAGCCAGTCCAGCAAGATGGGTTTCCAGGCTTGGCTGCCCCTGCCGTTGCCAAGGCAGCTGGTGGTGTTCGGGCTGGGAGACTGGAGCTGTTATTCTCCGGACACAAGCGTCGCAGTGGACGTGCTGGTGTCCCCGGGCATCGCGCCGCAGCGGGTCGGCACGCTGGAGCCCACCCGCAGGTCGTGGTGGGAGCTGGTGCTGCCGGGGTGTCAGGAGGGGTAGCCGGGAAAAGCTTTCTGCTCAGTGGTGCTGCTAGTGTCGTCCCAAAGCTGCTCAGTCCTGACGGTCCTCCACCGTGGGGTTTCTCTCTAGCGATGCTTTCAGCTTCCTTTTGGCTGCTTTCAGGGCTGGATCTTTTTTTGGCTTCGGGGTGTTACCAGCTAGTGTGGGAGCAGGAATTCTTCCCTGTCAGCATCACTTGTGGGCTGAAAACCCGTGGTCCCCTGTGCAGGTCTCTGGTGTGGGAAGGTGACTGGAGGACAGATATTTTCATGGCCTCGTTGGAAGAGATGGACAAAGGCAACTCTGTGAAGCTTGTGCTGACTGTCAATGGACAGGTAAAAGAACCAACATCCTCCTCTTTTCCTGCCCGGGGTCCCAAATATTGTCACTTCTGAGCTACAGAACTTCCTCTTCTATCCTCTCCTTTTCCTTCTCTTCGCTACTTCAAGGCAGAGCCGCCTCACGTGGATCTATTAGTGCACCTCTGTGCTGAGCCTAAACCCTTGGTGATGCTCCAGCCTATTCCCTAACCACAGCTTTGCAAAAACACCTCGGGTGTTGCAGGAGATGGATAGCAGAGAGTGGTTCACTTCCAGTTCCACTCTCTCCTGGGTCTGTGATGCTTACACTGTTGTCTTACCTTGTGCTGAAGCCCTTGGATTTAGCATCTCTCAGTGCCTGGCTTTGCTGTTCTTTGTTTATTCTCTTGGTGCTAGAGATGAAAGTTGGGCTATTCCCTTGCAGGGAATCTGTCCCTTGCAAGACATCTTTTTGCTCACCCTTTGTGGATGGAGGCCAGCACACTTGGTGTGTCCTTTTATTCTCACCATCGCTGTTTCTGCCATAGCTGCTCCGAGGTGTCTCCAGCAGCACGCCCACCCACCCCTTCCTTGTCCCGGAGACCACCCAGTCACCAGTGCTCCCGCCAGATGATATGCCCCTTGGCCAGGGCCTGGAGGATCCTACTTCGGTATGTGTATCCTGGAGCCTTCCTCTTGTTATTTCACCCTCTCCCTAGTATCTTCTCCCTCACTTGTAGCTGCTCAGTTGATGTCTAGCAGAAACATCTGCTGCCGCTCTCTTAGTGGAGACCTGGCTAAGGAAGTTTTGGAGCCAAAGATTCACTTGTGCTAAAGAAAGCGGTACTCTCCATTGAAATGCCTTTGGAAGGATTGAATTTAACAGCCCTCGGTGGGATGATTGATCAGCCTGGTTACTCCTAGCAGAGCAGTTGCCTTGTGCTAGCTGTGCCTGTTGCAGCCAGCAGTCTGAAAGCGGACCACTGGGTATATAGCATCAGGTAGCTGCATTGCTCAGCACATATTTGATGACTGATACTGTTGGCGTGCTGGCCCTTAAGACTCATTGGGAAGGTGAGTCTGAAAACAGTCACCGCGTGAAACTCCTCTCTGGCCCAATAATAAACAACTCACAGTAGCCTCAGGCCTTTTTCTTCAGGGCTGATTTAACTGGCACCCTTGTCACAGGTTAAGAGTCAGACCTCAGAGATGACTGCTAGAGCATCCAGGCCTGGGAGGAAGGATGTCTGCCCACCACTGAGGACCCTGGCGGTACCCTGTGCCCTGAAGTCACCACCTGGCAAGGTGGACGCCAGTGAGGCCTGGAGGAAGAGTCCTGTTCACCCCAAGAAGCCCAGGAAAGTTTTATTTGAACCCACAGCGTCCGAGAGAGATCTCGATGAAGAAGGTAACTGTCAGCTTTCAGCTTTACTTTACAGGTCTTGTCTGAAGGATCTGTCAATGCTGCCAGGCAACAGCTTCCCAGTCTGTTTCTCTGTATACCTCCAAGGCAAGATGAGCTTGTCTGTCTTGGCTTGCGAAATACCAAGAACTGCTCCTTTCCTGGATAAACAGCTTGATGAATTTTTGCCTGTTGGGGAAAGGCTAGAAATAGAACACGGGATACTTTCAGTGCCAACACTCTGTACCATAACATAATACGCCTATCTCTTCATATGAGTACAAGTGCTTTATAAATGAAGGCAAGTATTGTTAGCCTTGTTTTACAAAAGAGTAAATTAAGGCACAAGAAAGTTACCTACTGTGACGTTCTGTAACCTCTCCAGTAGTCTGTTTGTTCCCCTACTAACAGCATACACTTGGTCCGATGAAGGCATTGGTGGTTATTAAAGTACAGAGAATATGAAAAGGAAATATGTATAATTAGTATAATTGTACTGACTTTTCAGTAGTGAGAAGGTAGTTGCCATGGGGTTTGGAAACAAAACCTTTAGCTTCTGGAGTGTGCATTCCAAGTCAGCTCCAGGGTGTGACCAAGTTTGTGTGTAAATGTTTGATGATAACTCAGTGGTCCCCATGTGAAGTGACTTCTTGGGACTTGTCTTGCTTCTCACAAAGGGAAATACAGCTCCATCATAAAGTCAATTCTGCTGTAGGCAGTGTGAGAAGTGGGGAAATGAGCTGCCATCTGAGGGGTAAAATGCAATGGTGACAGCACGATGGCAGTCAAAGGAAGTGTGCCCTGCAGTCTTCTGCATATCTTCTGATGAGACTTTCTTCAGGATTCTTGGTCTTGCACCTTGTTTGTTGCAGTGAGGTAGCTTTGTGCTGGGGGTTGAAGAAAGGAAGGCCAAAGGGCTCTTAAACTGTGAAGCTGAGCACTTTCTGGGGTATGTCTGCTGTCTGCTTTTTTAATGGGGCCATCTCTGTGTTTCCTCTGCAGATCTGGCAGTGAAGGAGTTGCAAGGTGAGGATCTGGTTCCTACACCCTGCTTTGTCTTTCCAGTCACTCGGTGATGCCATTCCCTTTAATGTCACAGGCCTCTCATGCTTCATACTTCATCCTTCATCTCTCCAGTGATCAAGAATAACAAGTAGGTTGTGTGTATATACTGCTCCTCTCCATGCAGCTGCCCTCAGTATAGGTGGGCTGGGCTCTCCAATACACTTCTGTAGCCCCTCTGAATCTCAGGCACACCTCTGAAGGCCTAGGCCTTTGAAGCAAAGGGTAAGATGTGGAAGAAACTTTGATTTAAAAGTATTTTTTAGCTTGCTCAGCCAACTGCAGGGGCTTGGGAGAGGAAAAGTGGAGGAACAGAGCAGTATGAGGAATATCTCTGGAAGCAGCTCCAGGCTTCTGGTTGCTGTATCTTAGGCACTAACAAGCTGTCCCTGGGTAGCCCTCCCTCACAAGGAGTAACACAGGGGGATAGCACAACTGGGATATCCCTTCTGGCGATGAGTAATCAATGGGGGGGCATCCAAACTTGTCTGAAGTGTCAGCCTGTATGTGTCCTACATTCAGTCAGACTCTCTGCTGGCTCCCTCTGCTAGTGATGTCTCTCCTAGTACAGCAGTTATTCCCCAAAGCCAACAGAAAATTGTCCTCAGGGAGCTATGTCTCTTGCCACCCCAGAGGGAAGGGACCTGGGGCCCTTGCCTTCCCATTTCTCCCCTCTGAGCCTTCAGCTGCCTTGTTCTCCCCAGCAGGGAAGGCAGCCGGGGGTGTCTCATGTGACTCTGCTCACAGCCCTGTGCTCTCCCCTCGCCAGGCAGTCCCAGCCCACGGTGGTGCCACGCCATGTGCCTCAGTGACCTGGGGACAGCTGTTCTGATCGGTGGTGAAGGTGTCAATCAGCAGTCCTGCAAGGATGCATTCTGGAAGCTGGAAATTGGTGAGGCCTTTAGGGCTATCAAAGACAATGGGGGCAGCAGGACTTGAGGACAAATTATGCAGATGGGAGGGGGTACTCAGGGGTCTGTGCATAGGGAGGGGACAGCAGAGGTGTCACATCTGCTAGCATGGTCACCAGGCTGAGCTGACAGTGTAGGGTGCTATGAGAGGCTGTGGGATTGTTTGTGATAGCCCTCCAGGAGCTAAGGTATAAGTTCTGGGAAGAGTTCAGTGAGTTTTCAGGGGTAAAAGCAACAGCACGGTTTGCAGTCTGTGTGTGATGACTGGTGGAGAAGTGGAAGACACAATTCCAGTGCCTTGCAGCTTTCTGCACCTCACTGATCCTCTCTTCCATCTTACTGTTCCCCACCTAGTGTTCCCCTTCATTTCTTACATGGACACATTTCTGTATGAGTCCCCTCTAGCCATATATCAAAGGAGAGGAGATGAAGGGAGCAAGGTCTTGAGTAAAGATTTTTCTGACCTGTTCTTGAAATCTGGAGAAATCAAGAGCATCTTTCAACTGCCACACCATGTGTCTGATGTTGCTCCCACAGACAGTGATTTCTGGCTTCCCGTGGGTTTCCAGCTACAAAACACCATGCCATCATGCTTGCATGGTCACACAGCTACCTACGACCCAGACACCAAGCGTATCTACATCTTTGGGGGTATAAGGGAGGACAAAGACTACAGCGGCATCTACATTCTGGACACAGTCACCTGGAAATGGCTCCTCGTGGCTGTAAGTACTGCAGCTCTTTCAAGACAAAAGCACAGGAGGGGTAGCAAGTCCTGCCTGAATGTGGCAATCAATGTGCCTGTATCCTTACTCCAGTAGTCTTGGTCCACTGTTGCTGCAGGTTGTCTGAGCTACTTAGTTGGGATTGACAGATATAAGAAGGCTATGTTGAAAGGCCACAAGCTTGGCAGAAGCCAGGGGCTGTGCTTGCAATGAATGAAGCAAGGTGAAAAAATGGTTGCTGCAGAGTGCTGTGTCTGACCAAGGTTGTGGGTGGGAGGTACTGTACAAGTGGCAGAGGGAAATGGCCTCTTATTTTATATGGTGCTGTTGAGAGCTGTGCTGGATGCTGAGATGAAGAGCTGGTCTTCTCAACTCACAGACTGCTCTGAGCACAGCAGATCTCTCTGCTCTTTAGTTGCCTGTCGTGTCCTTGTAGAGGGCCCTGTCAGCAAGGGACTATCTGTCTCTTTCCTGGCTAAGTCACAAGATTGCTTTTACAGAATAAGCCTGGATGAGATCTTTCTGTTCTCTCATCTTCTGAGGAAGCTGGGGTAGGAGGTTGACTTCCTTCTCTCATCAGAGCATTCTGGTGGTGCAGAGTACACAAAGGATGTGCTGTCTGCCTGTGTGGCAAAGATCTGGCTGGGGAGCCAATAAAGTGAAAATTGAGACTTGTTGAACTCACTGCATGATGTGGACCCCTTTCCTACAGGTCATGCAGCAAATAATGCACTTCTTGTAACAAATGTATGTTGAACCTTTTCCAGGCTAAAGGGAGGATGCCAGTGCTCACCTACCACAGTGCAACTATCTACCGCAAGGAGCTCTTTGTTTTCGGGGGCACTTGGCCCCAAAAGGCATCACTGGCAGTTGGGCCCTGCAGCAATATGCTCTATGTCTTCAATCCAGAGCATGAAATTTGGTACCAGCCCATCTCAGAAGGGGAGAAGCCTCTGCCCAGGCTTGGGTGAGAGTGCTCTTATTCTAGCCCTCCAAAATAGAGCAGAAAACCTCTGCTCACCTTCCCTCTCACCCCTAAATATTAGATAATTGTTTTCCACCATTTGCTCCATAAGATAGGGCTATGATTTGAGCAATGTGACTCCCAGTACATCCTGTCATGAATTCTGATGGGATTCTGTCCTTGGGCTGCAGTGGCTGGGGGTAGAGGCAGGTGTAGACTGAAGCTATGGCAGCCCAATAGCAGAAGCCAAGGCTGAAACATCATTTTTGGGAACTTGCTGAGGATACTTTGTTCACTTACTGCTTCTCTGCCCAGGCATTCAGCTACTCTACTAAAGAACAAGCTGCTGATTTTTGGGGGTCGGAGGACTTCTCTCTACCTCAGTGACATGCACATTCTGGATCTGGGTAAGAAAGTCTGTGCCAGGTGGATGCCTTGGGAAGGTCTGTTCTAAGGCAGGGACTGGGAAATGAGGCGTGCTTGATGGGAAGGTAGCATTAACGTTGTAAAAACTCCTGACTAGGCAATGGAGATGGAAAACTTTGGGGTAAAAAAACCCTTTCTGGGGTAAGTGGAGTGGAGAATGGGGAAAAACAAGAGACTGCTTTTTTGGAAGAAGCTGGGTAACAGAGAATGCAGGTTGCTGATGTGTCAGAGCATGGAAGTTTTTGTCTAGTTATGAGGCTGAGCTTTATGGACATTTCACCCGCCTCTCTCCTGGCTGTTCAGGTTTCATGGAGTACATACCAGTTCCCCTCCTCGCAGGACAACCTTCTGCACGTTGGTAAGATCCTATTGCAGACCCAGGAGCTGTTTCTTTCCTCTGTCCTTTGTCTTTGAAGCCAGATTTAAACTGTGCTTGCGATCAGACCGAGTTGGATATCTCTGTCTCACTAGTCAAAATACAGTGCATGGCCCTTCTCCTGTGGGACCAGAAATTCCTGTGCTGTCCCAGTTGGTGCCTGTAGAGTAGGGGGTATCAGACCCCTTAGTCTTCCTGGAAATCTGCCTTTCAGGCTAGGGGAAGTTTTCTACTATGTGCTAGTGAACTGCATTGCCTGCTGTTTGGTCTCCACAGTACCTGGAGTACAACAGACACACAGAGAGGAAGAAACTCTTGCACAAGTACTATGCTGTTCCTAAAGGGACATTATTGCCCACTAGAACAATGACCTAAATTAGACCAAAGCCTAGCTAGCCTGCTATCACACTCCATAGTGCAAAACCTAGGAGTTTTGATAGCTCCTTCTGAGATGAGGTGCTTTTCAGGCCTGATTATGGCTTGACCTGCAGAGGCAGATGTCTCTATCAGGGCAGAAGAGAAGCAGAAGTTAACTTCCATTCTGCAGCTTAAGCCCCTAGCCTCCTGCTGAAGTCTGCCCACCCCTGCCCATTGCTGACTGATGCAACCCCAGCAGGTTTTGCTGTAGTCACCTTTCAGCTTTACTTTGGTCGCAGTTTTCATGCAGCTCTGGCTGTGTCAGACCAGAAGGTTTTGATCAGTGGAGGCTGCAATGCCAAGGGAGCCCTGCAGGATGCCTTTGTCTTTTACCTAGGTGAGTGACTCTCCCTCCCTGTTTCCATAGCCGAGGGCGACTGGGGCTGCAGTGGTGTTTCTGAACACCTAGTCTGGTCCATTTGTTTCATCCCTTGCACTAGGAATAGGTTTGTCAATATTGATAGCCCCTTTCTACTTCAGATACTCTTTCATGGAGCACGGTGATCCACCATGACCTCTGCTCTGTGCCCCGAGCTGGCCACACATTGCTTGACCTGACTCCTGCCCACCTGGTAGATGTGGACAAGGAGAACAAAGAGGAGCATAACCTGCACACGGTGTTGGTCTTCGGAGGCTCCAACTGTGCTGGGACCTTTTACAACAGCACAGTCAAGATCCAGCTGGACCTAGGATAATGAAGAATACTCAGAATGAGCCTGGAACAGCAAGGGCTCTTCATCAGCCTGACTACAGATGTGGATGGCAATAAATAATTCCAAGCAATGTGGCAGTCCAAGTACCTATACGTAGTTGAATGCTACCTTGGCACAAGAGATCAGGGGTTTGTAAAGTCTTTCTGAAGGCTGTGGGCATTGCCCTCTTAGGGTAGCTGATATACAGCATCAGACTGGCAGAAATTCCCTCCTATATCTCTAGCTTGGTACCTGGGCTTGGGTGCCAAAACAGTCAGTGGGATCTGAGCTGAGCCTGTACAGGAACACAGTCACAGGCTTCTGGGTTTCCCTTGCCCTACATGTTTCTGGGCTGGAATTCCTAGGGTGCTTTCAGCTCTGAAGGTGACTCAGTTATTGGGTTTCATTTGTGATGAGTGGAAAGGGATTTACCCCAGCTGCTTGGAAGCTCCTTGCGATGGAAGTACAGACATGATTCTGGTTTTGAGGGAATCTGGGGTGGGATTCCCTTGGGCAATAGTCTGCAGCTAAGGACTAGGAAAACACCTAGAGCAGTGTCTGAGGATGGGAAAAGGAAGAGAACGCCATCATTTTTAGTGTATGGGAATGAGCTGGTTGTGTTTTGCTGACTGGCACAACCACCTAGCTTTAGACTAAAGCTCTAGACAGACTTTTATTATAAATTCCACAAGACTGCTGCTAGACATAAGGAAGAGGTACAAATCAGTTGTCCCAGGTAGTAATTCTCTTGTCATTGCAAGCGGTGGCAGAGTTGCTGACTGTTGTCTCTTGCAAGACCTGCGGGACCCAACAAGGGTTGGGATTAAGCTGTCTTCTGTCAGAGACTAGCTCTTACTGTTTATATCCATGACACTGATGATTACACCATAGCTCTGAGGCAGCTGCAGGGACAAGCAGGCCTGATAGGTTAGTAGCCCATTGTGTATAGTGGTTCCCTGATGCTCTTTCTGTAGGTGGTAGAAAGAAGCAGCCCCTGTGAGGAGCCCAGAATTGGCTCAATGCCTCACAGTTGTTTGTGGCCACATTCCCCAACCCAAAGCCATACAAAGGGGACTTCAATAATTATGGATGCTTCTGCTTTAATCTGCTTCATAGAGATACATCAGATACAAAAAACATAGTCAGAAGTAGCTGCAAGCTTTCCAGCAGAGGCATAGCTCCTGTAAGGCATCCAGGCTACTTCCAGGTCCTCTTTCTTCCCACCCAGATGAAAGTGAGACCATAGTACTAGGGCTTCGGGCTGGCACTGAAGTCCTACTGAAGCTGTAGCTGTTGTCCTCTTTGACGCTCCAGCTTACTTGGTTTAGTGAGTAGAAGGGCTTCAAGCTCGCAGCTCTGCAGGAGTATCTGGCTGCCGGGATGGGTGGCTTACTTTGAATGCCTCTAATTCCAGAAGAGCTTTGTTTATTCTGGTTATTGTGGGATATGGGCCCATGTCCACTTTGAATCTGCAAAAGGAAAAGAGTTTCTGAGATACTACGAGTTGGACAGCCAGTGCAGCAATCAGCAGAAGGTCACAGCAGTGTGCTGTGCCTGCCCAGTATGGGAGAGTCTCACAGGCTGGGGTACATTTGCATTAACAGAAAAATTTCATCCTTGTAGGTTTAAAAACAAATGCTGGAGGGAAGGTTAGTTAGTTCTTCCATCTTCACTAGGCTTTTACATAGTGTGCAGCACAGGGTAAAAAGGCACTATGCTTTTCCTGGGAATCATGCAGCCACTACTTGCATAGGTTTAAGGCTTTCAACAAATATAGTCAGATTAATCTTTTCCCTGTGTGCAGTAGGGCAAACAGGGAGAAAGGGCATGGAGTGCAGGCAACCTTAGCTTTTCTAAGGACATAGATCAGGTTTCCTCCAGGGGCCTCTGAAAAGAGAGCACAGCTCCTTATTTACAAGAGCTTCCAAAAGAGACAGTATTTATGACACATGAAAACTAATGCAGAGAATCCCTAACTGGATAGGGAAGGCAGGAGGGATGCTTTCCTAACAGGCACAAGGAGCAGCAGAAGGTAAGCTCTGACAGCCCAGCACTGGGAGTAGGTGCCCTTGAAGAGTGCCTCAAGCTTAGCCTTAATTACCTTTCAGCATTGAAAACTTGAGGCACCAAGCACAGATCAGCCATGGAAACCTGCAAACGTAGCAGAGAAAAGGAGTCAGAGTAACTCAGAGACTGTCCTGTCACACTTTGCTGTGGTGGCAGACTTTGAGAGCAGGATAGAAATTATTTATCAGCCAGTACAGAGGAGTTATCATGAGAATCTTTAATCCAGCATTAATAATATGACAGTGGTACAAGGAAAGGAACTTCATAGCAGTCACTAGTAGAAGAAGCCATCAGCCTTTAGGGAGCCTTATATTTACCAGCTGATCAAGACAACCTCAAGGACACAGTGCTTCTATGGCAACTACCTCTGAGCAAACAAGTCTGCTGGCAAGCTGCAGAGGGAGGCGATGGAGGGAGGGGGGAGTTTGCGTGGCTGGGAAAAGATGAGTAAATTTTGCTTGTTTGCATTGTAAGAGTATCAAGCAGCTCCTGCCAATGTCAAGACCTGATACATGATAGGGCCTTTGCACACAGGCTCAGGGACTCGCAATCTGAAAAGACGACTCAAGGACAGCTAGCTGCCTATCTGCACAGAAGCAGCTGCCCCCACCCCACACCCAGATCACCCAGCTCAGGGTGCCTTTCAGAGCACACATTATTCTCCAGTATAGGATCTCGTAACTAGCCTTTTCCCAAGGGCTCCAGCTCCATAAGGCTCCTACTAGACAATCCTCTGCATCACAGGATATTGCAGGAGCCTTCCTTTTTTCTGAGGCTTTTATAGGAACAATCCAATTGCCTGCCAAACAGGACTACTAAATGGACGAGGCCTCAGTGGACTCCAGCTTGGTAAGGGTCATAACAGCTTGTATGTGAGCTCTCTGTCCATGTTAAAACTGGACAAACAGAGCAGAAAAGTACAGTACAACTTGGTTAAAGGTTAAACCTTTAAACCCTGTCTGGGGTTAAACCATGACAGTTCCAGAGAGCAGAGCTAAGAACTGAACCTGTGTTTCTTGAGCCAAGCTTTGCCCCTGTGACAGGACACTTTGAACTCCCAAATCTCTTAAAAATTAAATATATATAATCTGTTTCCACATCCTCTAGTACTAGCCAGATCCTAGATACAGCTGCAGAATCTGGCCATCAGCAGATTATAGACAGGGACAAGTAAACATCTCTGTAATTAACTGCAAGTCAGTAATGGCCTAAGCAAGATCCACGGAACAGTGTTTCTTCCAGCAAAGGCACTGCACGTAACTCCAGGCATGGGATGGGGTTGTGCTCTGTCTCCACAACTAATTTCCTTTCCTATTTTATGGAATATACTGGCATTTTCAGTTCTCTAATGGTACACAACACTCTCTCAGATACTTACTTCATCCCCCACACAGTAGCGCCCAGCAGTGTGGTGCAGAAGCTGTTCCAGTGCTGTCAAGAGAGGTGGTACACTGGTGTGAGGCATTGGAAACTCATTTGAAAGGGATACCAAGGACCTTTTAGACTGGGAATTATGAACAAGAACATTTTGACACTGAGCTGGGTATGAAAAGGAGCATTTGGGGACAGAACCTAGAAGGAAGAGAAATCTTACAACAGCATAGTTATGGGAGTCTTTAGGGTTCTTCAGCTTTTTGGGACCCAGGGTGATTTCAGCTGCTTCAGGCAATGCACCTGAAATACTAAGAGGGCAATGCAGAGATATGTGAACGGGGAGGGAAAAAATGCAAAAGTTCAGTCAGTTTGCTTCTGTCCAGAAGTGAAGATGGGCCTGCCATTCCAGCACATGGGAGAAAGTGTTTTGAGGAAACAAAAAGCACCGTATTTCTCCCAGGGAGGTAAAGAAATACTCTGCTACTTGCTAGAGTCTCTGGGAGTTTGCCATCAGGTATCTTTCATCTGATTACAAAAGCATATAGATGGATAGAACTTTAAAGCAAAAGGGACTAGTTTGGGAGCAGCTGGGTGGAAAGGAGAAGTGCTGTCAGCCCTCATGCTTCAGGGTGAATCAACTGCTGCAGTGTACAGGATGGCCCCAGGTTTCCCCTCCTCCATGTGCAGCAATGGAAGCTCCCTGCAGACAGCATCTTTCCTCCCAGACCCTGGAGATCTAGCAGTCCTGGACAAGGGACTCCGGGCAGGAAGAGCACTGTCTCTGCCAGCAGGGCAGGACCCCAGTACACCAGCCTAGGGAGATCTGTTTTTCTGTTTGAAGAGGAAAGTAGGACCCCAGCAGTGCAGCATTTTGAAGGGTCTCTTGAAGTGCTGATCGTTTTATATGTGAGACGCACCTTGAAAGCCAGATGCAATGCAGTTCTGAGCCCATTCCATTTTTTTCTCCCCCATTTGTTTCAGGATGCTCAGGTTCTGCAAAGGCAAGCGATCTCCAGGTTAGATTAACAGCTGCGGGCTGGATCCTGCCCACTGCCTCATCCAGTGGAGAAGAGGGGAGATGAGGAGTTGCCAAGCCTGAAGCCCCAGCCTGAGGTCAGCCTGCTGGGTCAGCCCAGAGCTCACCCTCACCAAATCATGCGCCCTGCAGTCTCTCTCGAGACTGTCCTTCTGTAACAGAGCTGTCAGGGTATCCCTTTGCCTCTGCCCTTTGGGTTGCTCAATGGTCTTCTTCCTAAAACATCCTAGACCTAGCAGTGAAACCATATGGGTTCAGCTGTTTCTGGAAAGAACCTGGGGTGCTATAGGATTTTCTTTGTAGGAAATACTGTATTGTTGCCATTGGCAAATCAAGCAGAGGCTAAGCAGAGATTTCATCTGCTAACACACAATCTTAAGGTCTGCCACTCTACTGGCTGGCAACAATTTAAAGAGACTGAGCTTTTCAGAGATACAGACTCCTGGAAACCCATCCTGGTTTTCTCATTTGCATGGATATGACAAGGCAATACCTGGAGTGGCTGAATGCCAGAGACAATGTGATCTGCGATCATTCTGACTTGGGCTCTCTTCTTCAGATCTTGGGGCAGGAGCCTGGGGTTAGGACGGGTGTCTTCTAGGTAATGAATTATAGCTAGCTGTAATGAACAAAGAGGTCAGGGGAGGTTATTGGAGAACCAAGGAAAAGTTCACATCCTAAGTGTCTGAGAAAGGGGGGCTGATCCAAGAGAATACAGCTGTTTTTGAATTAAGTTTGTTACCAATCCAAGCAACAGAATATCTCCTTCGATGTCTGCTTGGGATCTTGTTGTCATTTAGCCCAGCTGTAATTTCAGGCAAACCCTGGCACAGCCATCTAAGTCAGACTATAAACTGCTCAGTGAAAGCTGAGTTGAGCTTAAATCTTTGACAGCAGTTTCCCAGCAAAGGCTATGTGCTATTTCTGCCCCCAAGTGGGATTGTTTATCACAAATGCCATCTCTTTTCCAATGCACAGATGAGAGCTCTGGGGGAAAAGATGGGGCAAAGCCATCCCCTCCAGACTGAGCAGCAGGCTGGAGTGAATGGTTAACAGGGATGGGACTGGTAACTCACCGACTGAGAAAGGGTGATGCCATCAATTTTCAAGGCTGGGACTTGCTGCATTGGATTCACTGCCTTGAATTCAGCAGAAAACTGTGGAAACAAACCTGAGAGTACTGCAACAAGGAATTCTTCTTCCTTGTTTTCTTCCCCTAGAACCCAGTTACTAAACCTGGCTTTTCCCTCTACCTCAGTACTAGTATTTGCAGTAAGCTATGCTTACTATTAGTCTCCAGCAAGCTATGCAGTAAGCTATGTACTATTAGTCTCCAGCAAGCTCTCGCTGGGGCTCAGGGATTGCTACATCTGAGGCCAGACTGCCTTACCTCTTGACAAACCATCAATACAAAGCCCAGGATGGGTGGTGCTGCAGGAGTGTCACTGTTATTGTTCTAGCTCTCCAACTCTGTCTTAGCCCATATTGGCACATCTAGCTGGTGGTACTACTGAGTGCACAACTCCCTGCTATAGTGCCCTTGAATAAATTCTCAGTGAAGATCTCTTCTGGCATCCCACCCCTTCGTTTTGCAAGTCCTTTGCAGCCCCTTGTTATATCATTTAGCATCTTTTGGACACACACACTTTCTGGTGCTAACTGAATGAGGTCAAGTCTGTGTTTAAATTGCAGTGCAGCTTCTCTGAAGTCTATGTGCCAGATATGTTCAGTTATATCATTCTAAGCAGGAGCAAAAGATCTTCAGCCTTATGAAATCCAGTCATATGTTTGAGGAAACAACCTTTAGTCTCCTGCAGTCATCTTCTCCCTCTGTCTTGCATGCCAGGGAATACTGGCTGAAAGCAACTATTAACTACAGAGAAGCAGTGAGGAATTCAGTGACTTTGCCTGTGAATTTTCTAGTGCTAATCCCGGTTCTCCTAATGAACCCCAAGTTCAGTACCCCTGGAGAGAGCAATGGAGCTGTATCCTTACCTGCTGCCCCCCATCCTTCAGGAGGTTCACTGGCACCAGATCATAGGAAATCCCTTTCAGAGCCAGTGCTAGGGAGAGCAGAGTGTACAGCTTGAGACAAGCACACTGAGACCAGTTTCATTGGTAACGGGCTCAGGGAAATGTTACCATCTCCATTTAAAAAAAGAATGGGTTTAAAACCAAAAAAGACCCTATCCCTCAAGAAAGGTGGCCTGAGTCCACTGAGAAGACAGTGCTCTGGCAAATGAAGGATCAAAGCACTAAAGATCAGTCCTGGCAAAAACACTGCATTTTTCAAAATCAGCTTTGCCACTCTTTACAGCACAGACTCTCCTAATTTGGCTTATAGAGGGCAGGGGGCCCTGTGCTCACCTGCAAAACCTTGCTTAAGACTGTCTCAGTACAAGTAGGGACCATTCCCAGCCCTGCTTACCTCTCAAGACCTGGGCAGACCAGAGTCTGAACCAGTATCTGTGTAAAAACAGAGTGTAGGGCCCCTCTACATAATGTCCAAGAAACAGCTGTCTGCATCATGTTGGCTTTACAAAAGGAGTAATCCCCTCTAACTAGCTGCAGGCTGAGTGAAGCCCTCCTGTCTGTTCCTCTCCCTTCCCCCTGTTCCAGATAAGCTATGGTACTCCCCTCCCTCCCACTGGGGAAATGCCTCACTGTTGCAGGTTCCTGTTTGCCTATCTCTCTCTTAATAAGTGACTAATTGGTTAGTGAAGAGGAGGATACTGCAATAACACCAAGACAATAAAAGAGAGATCAACACTGGATCTTACCGATTCTCACTCTCCAAGAGCAGGAACTTCGGAAATAGCTATAGAGTATTGGCTGAGAAGAGAAAGAGAGATAAAGTGGGTATGTGGCAGGAACACCAGAGTATTTTAAGGAGAACAATACATGAACAGAAGGCATTTCAGGAACTGTAAGACAGGGAAGAGCAAAGTTTGGGGGAGAGAGGGGTCCTTTCTGAAAGTACCTGGACATACTGGTAGTATCACTGTCTTTCATGCTGGCCCTCTGAATATTTAGTTGCACCTGGTGTTTTCAGCAATGCATAAGTGACCTTAAAATTATCCCTTACAAAGCTTCCCTCTTTGTCTCTATCACGTGTTGCTAACTTCTATCCCATTTTAGATTTTTGAATCAAATTCCCCACTGATTGTGCCAAACACCTGCACTGAGTATTTGCGTGGCATGAAATAGCTTTTCCAGCCATGCAGGGCAGGGTCAGGTCTCTTTCCAAACAAAAAATGCTTCTGCTGTTTGAGATGAAGGCCAAGACAGCAGACAATTCATCTCCACTTGAACCCTAGCACTAAGGCAGCTTTCCTGGACACTTCCACCCTCAAGCTCTCACCTTTTCTGATGCCATGGTCAGTATGTCCAATCTACTCCAGGAAATAAAAACAACCTCTTTGCTTTCCCTTTTAACTCAGGTGGGATGGGGGAAGGCTTCTCTCCTAAAGCCAATGAGAAGAGGACTATGCCCCCAAATCTGTGCCCAGCACACAAAAAACAGCCAGTCAGATTCAATGCTGAGCGACTGCAGGCAGCTGCGTCAGCAGTCCTGTGTGTTGTGCTGCAGCCCCAGTCCTGATATTAGAACCATTAACCAGCTTTGAGGTTGGAAGCACATTTAGGAACCATCCTTATTTCCCTAGCTTTTTGTCCATAAATAAATAATATATCTAGAGAGCCTGTCAGGCTCTCAGCAGTTGCCAATGAAGAAATATAGCCCTAGGGAACAAAACAAGGAAACCGAAGCCACATGCAGAATTTCTGTTTCACTAGGGAACGACTGCCAGCTTGCTGAACAGAGGCTGCCTTTGCAGGGAGGTCCCTTAGGGTGCTCCTGTAGCCCTCCTCCCATCAACACCATCTGGTACAGAGGGTTTTCTACATTGCAGGCCTGGGAGAGGCTGCTACTCTACTCCTGAGCCAACTTTGAGCAAAATACAAAGCACACTTTTTTGTGTTACAGTCTTTTCTTTCCACACAGGAAATTGGTACTCATGCATGTCTCCAAATAAACCTGTAATCATGTCTCTCCTTCCTTCCATAGATCCCATGGCATGCCAAGGATCTCTCTGTGTCTCCACCCTCCCAAAATGCATAGAAATTATACCAGAGACTAACAGCAAGGCAGAAGGTGGCAGGGATTTGCTCACTGACACACAATCCGTCAACAGAAAACCAGAGAGACTCTAAGGATTTCTGTGCTCCAGTCCTCTTTGTAAGCTTGATGCTTCTCTTACAGTTTAGATTGGTTCAAATAACTTTAAGTGAGGTATTCATTTGTTTAAATTACCCTAATCAAAGTTTACTGGAGTAATGGCTTATAAGCAAGCAGGGAAGCGATGGCAGTATTGGCAAAACTTTTGTGGACAAAGTATTTACTGATTTTCTTAAATTCTCTGCTTCTGGAATCAGGGCATCAGAAATCTCAGCTATGCTTTTTTTCAAGTGTCTAGCTCACTGGGTTGCAGGGAAAGAAACAGAAACTATGGCTTCAAAAGGGAAACGCACGGCATTCATGACATACTATTTGTACTAGTCTTTCCTGGGGACCTTGCTGATGATTTTTTGGCTCAGAAATTCATGTCCTTCACCACATCTGTTTTGGACTCTGGCCTCTCAGCTGGCAGAGACATTACTCCTGATCCTCTTTATAACTCTTTGTTTTTGCAGCCTGAGCTATCATTTGTAATAAATTGTGCTAACTAATTGCTTCACTCTATAATAATTTCAAGGACCCAGGGGATTTCACCAAAAAGAACATAGAAAACAACCCATCCCTCAGCTGGGAACTGTGTCTCCAGAGGCTGGGGCCTGCAGTGATCACTTTTCATGCTGTTTTGGTCCCAGTAGCAAGGCAGATCACAGGCAAAACAATCAGTTAAGACTAGAGACAGCAGGAGTGTTTGCCCTCAGTAGACAGGTCCCAGAATGACATTCTATCTGGTCTTCCTCAGAGGAAGAGCTAAGCACAGGCCAGGGAAGTAGCAAGGAAGAACTGCCTCCATTTACAACCCCACGGGGTGCAATCCCCATAGCTGCAGGTTAGACCCGTTGGAGCTGGGAGGACAGCAGGACAACATTTGCTTAAGGCCTACTGAGATTTCTGGTTTGGTTCTGATTTCATTTCCAGCATCAATGGTGCAGTGAGGAAATTTTGGGCTTAAATCCCAATTTAGTGTAAAAAATGGGGGAAATGCTGTTTAGGAAGATGGAAGAGACACCCCAAACTTTGTGCACGGAGCTCTCAGGTTTCCCAGCCAGTCCACTTCAGTATGGTCTCCTGTGGATATTGCCTCTTTCCAGGCTATATTCGGGATGTCCTTGGAAAGGCAAAGTCTTTCACCTGTTTCTTGAGACCCATCACTCCAAGCAGCCTGCACACAGACTGAGGCCGGGCTCATGTGGGACACAAGAGAAAACTGCTCCTTGGAGGCTCACAGAGGGGAAACCTCAGTGTCTGAAAGGCACTGCTTGTATGCTGTTGGCTTAAAATGTAAAAGTATAAGCAGGAGGCACAGGTTTGCTCCTAAACTCTCAGTATCTCTGCAGTAGGCGTTGGTGTTAACAGCTCACGTGGATAAACTATCTTAAGTAAACACCACTGCTTTGAAGGGCATTAGTTTTACTTAGGATGGGGGCAAATTCCTTGCTCTCCACTGAGACAGAGATGTGGGTGCAGGCCAGGGCAGCAAAATCTATTTCAGAGCCGCTGTGCACGGGGGTGCGATCCTCCCGGTAACCGCCCTCTCCCAGGGCACCAGAAGCTGGCTCAGGCCGCCATCCCCGGCAGCTGCTGAAGCGGGCGGCGAGACAAAACCGAGCGAGGTCTGCGCCGGCTGAGGGCGGAAAGCCGCCTCCCCGAGCCCGCTCCTTCCGCCTCTGGCGCCACTATCGCCCTCCCGCTCCCCTCCCGCCCCGGCCCGGCCCGGCCCGGCGGGGACACGCCACAGGGAGGGCGTGGAGCCAGCACCGCGTACCTTGGCCGCGGCAGAGCTCATCCCGCGCCGCGACCCTCCGCGGGGCCGCAGTATCAGCCTCAGGTCGCCCCTCTCCTCAGGGCTCAGCGGCAGCCAGGACTGCCGCTGCCCCGGCGGGACTACATCTCCCCGCGTGCCCCGCGCCCCGCCCCGGCGGGACTACATCTCCCAGTGTGCCCCACGCCCCATCCCGGACTCTGTCTCCCAGGATGCACCGCGCCCGGCCTGGTGCTGCGCGCGGCGGAGCCCCGCGGATGCCGGCGGCGGGGGGCGGCCAGGCCGGGGCGGGCCCGCGGGGCGGCTCGCAGCGGCAGCGAGAGTCTCGCCGGCTGCTGGGGGGCCCGGTGCCCCCCGCCGCCCCTCCCGCGGCGGCTCGCCCGGCGGCTCGCCCGGCGGCGCTGGCTCTCGTCACCCTTCTCAGCTTCGCCTCCCGCTTCTACCGCCTGCCGGAGCCGCCACATGTCTGGTACGGGCCGGGGCGGGGCCTGTGCCCCTCCAGTGGGGCATCGCCTCAGGGGGCAGCGGCGGGCAGGGCCCAAGCCCTTGGTGGTGGGTGGGAGGCGCCCCGGAAACAGCGCCCGGCCCCGCGCGGGAGTGCGCCCGAATCCCCCGCCCCTGCGTTGCCCGGCTAGGAACGGATCTGTGTTTATTCCAGGCAGGTGGTGGGCTGGGATCCCGGTGGTGAGGGCCGCAAGGAAGCACCGTGATCTCTGGCCAGCCCGGCCTCGGCCCTTGACCGCTCCCTTCGCGGATCCCGGGACGTGTTGCAGAGAGGGGACCGGGTCTCGGGGAGGCGGTTCTGAGGATCTGTGGTTTGCAGGCTGACTTTTTAAAATCTCAACTTGGAATCAGAAGGGCAGGCTAGAGGTTTTGGAGTGCTAATATCAAACTCTTTAACAAGGACCCTGCCTAGAATGGCTGAAGTACTCTCCATGATTCTCCAGTGAATTTAATGCATTGTCTTATATCGAACATATGGCACTAACCCTCTTTATAATGAAAAGCATGAGTAAAAAGACCTCTCTGGATTTTTTTACAGTCTTCATCATTATAGCAGGTTGGTGGTGGTTGTTTTTTTTTTTCCCCAGTTGGGATGAAACTCATTTTGGGAAGATGGGAAGTTACTACATTAATCGGACCTTCTTCTTTGATGTCCACCCCCCTTTGGGGAAGGTAAATTGCTCTTCTGTTATATGTTTTAGAAGCCACAAGAGTGGTCCAACAAAATTCTTCCCCTTCTGGCTGAAGGATGTGATGAATACCAATACCTTTTCTAACTGTTGTTGGCATCATGGTAATTTGCATTCTGTATCCAGAGCCTAAACTCACATCTTTTCTTCTTTACGAAAGTACTTTGAATATGGGAAAACAGAACAGTGTTGCATGTTGGGTATTTGAAAGGCTTGAAATTAAAAAGTGAAGGTGGCACTTACGTGGTTTGGACGGGGATATGTAATAGAACCCTACGGTTCAAAGAAACCAAACAGTTCCTGATAGCTTGTGTGCAAATGAGATGCTGACTGCAAAGGATCCTGAAAGTCTTGACTTGCTATTTTGTAATTGAATAACTTGTTCTAGCAACAGTGTGCAGTGTTGATGAAGGTGCACTCCTGCTTCAGAAAAGTTTCTTCCTTTCAGGCTGAGTCTCATTAAACTATAGGAATAGGGAGCTATGGGAGAGGCTACAGAGACAGAATTCTCTCTGCTAAATCTCACACCTGGTATTTCTCTTGAGCTTGCAGTTGTCTTATAGTCAGCAGCCAGTCTTTTTGATCCCTTCTAATTTTGCCTTTAGACAAAGGGCAATATGTATGCACGTGAATTCTGTACATAAACACATTGGATGATGTGTATGAAACTGTACATAAGCGCACTGGATAATATGTATGAATTAAGTAGTTATGCTCTGGATCAGACTTGGGTTCTATAAAAATCTTACCTGCTGCTGGCTTGGATACTCCTTCCTCCTGTATGATTTCCCTGACCAGTTTTTTCACCTTTCCTCTTCAGATGCTGATTGGACTTGCTGGCTACCTTAGTGGATATGATGGTACATTTCCTTTCCAAAAGCCAGGGGACAGATATGAGCAGCACAACTACATGGGAATGAGAGGGGTAAGGCTCTACAGGCTAGTATCAAGCTGGTTAGCTCTCCTGTGCTTTTCAGTACAGATTGTTATGTCATAAGGGCAGCTCTCCTGGATCAGAGGTCTGTTTAGCCTTGTGCCTTGTCTTTAAGCTCCTTAGAAAAGTGTTAGTCATTGTATTATGAATATAATGAATAATAGTCTTAATGTCTGGCTGTGAGAGACCAGGTAAGAAAGTAAGGTGATTACTGAGGCCAACTCTTGCTGCTAATTAGTGGGACTACACTCCTGAGTGGGACAGATATCTTGCCTGTTCTGCAAAGGGAATATTGCTGAGCTTGGGCTTCTGCTCACTCCATTGTGCCTGGCTGCTCTGCTGCAGAGCCAAGGATGTCAAAAAGCCAGGATCATCCACTGCCACCTGCAGTTTGCCACCACCAGTGACACAGCTGAGTAAGCTGATGGAGCAGGGGGTGAGGGAAATTACTATTCAGAGTGGTATTCTATCAGAAAGCTTGGCTGTACTGCTATCTAGGAAGACCAAGAGCCATAAAACTCACAGCAGAAGCACGAGCCAAAAGAAGAAACAGTGGCCAATTACTAGTACCTAGAAAGAAGAATAAAAACTGGGAAGGCATATTTTCTTGGTTTAGTTTCCGGGTCTCCAGCAATTCATAGTTCTAGATTTCCCTAAGCCAAAGGTGGGAAAAGTGCTAGAACCAGACATTGAAGAGAACAAATTTTACTGTGGTGCTGCTTGCTTTTTGCTTTGATTTCTGTTCTTCCTCATCCAACTACCCTTCGTCTCATTTGTATAGGGCAGGTGATACTGGTCTGCTAAAGGTGTAAGGTACAGGTGTATTTTGTTCTTAGATTTCATATTCTAATATCTTGTTAAAATATGTTGAGTATGGTGGACATGTAGTGCACCTACTTGACATCTTTTTACGAATATCTGATGTAGTTTAGCAAGAGAATGACTGGTTACTGACACTTCTGCAGAACAGAGTAAGCAGCTGTCCTTCTCTGAACAGTATCTTTGGTCATTTGGCTTTTGTGTGATGTTCTTAATGAGTCAGTTCAGCTACTGCAACACCTCCTGTTGTTGGTAGGTGTAGAAGATGAAGGAAGGGAAAGGGTGTGGGCGCACATTCACCTTGGGGAGGGTTATAACTTCTCCCATGATCTTCTTTTTCTGCAGTTCTGTGCGTTCCTTGGCTCCTGCCTGGTTCCCTTTGCCTACCTCACAGTGTTGGAACTGTCAAAGTCACTGCCAGCAGCCTTACTCACAGCTTTCATCCTTATTTTTGGTAGGTGTTCCTGCTACAGCAAAATTGAGCAGGTTAATTCTTCGGAGAGTTTTGGATTATCGCATGTTACTTAGCCAGGGGATATTGAGGTTAATGAGAGAGGTTCCCAAAAGCAAAGTAATTCTGCTTTATATAAAGCTTTTTAATTCGTGGTCCCTTGGAGAATTTTAGTCTTGTTTAGTTCATAGGTACTTTTGTTATCTGCATAACCACATTGGACTACATTTCACCCCAATTTTATGAATTTTTAGAAGTTGGATGGTCAGGAATGATTTTTTCCCACTAATGAAATATTGGTATCTCCCATATGAATTATAGAGTTATTTAACAGCCTACTACATTACTGTGGAAGAGTTCACAGTAAGAAATGAATAAAGTTCCTTGTTGAATTGAGCCAAGTGGAGAAATTAACATTGCAAACAGAGTTACCCAAATTGGGGTTTTGTGAGGTCACACAGATGTTGGGGCATGGAGACTTATACCCAAGTCATATTAGTTTTTTATAGGTAACATGTGAAAGATGACTTCTCCTGTGGCATGCTCTGGCACCGTGCTGGTGCCTTAGGAGGTAGATCATTGCTGTCTGTAATGCTCGCCATCTGAATATGTTAGCAGCACTTCTCAAATGGTGTTTCGCAGATACTGTTGTGCTGTCTGTTTTTTGTGACGGTTTTTTCCATTTGTTAGTCAAGTAGAATAGAAATATTCTGATCTGTTTCTGTTTCTAAAATTTCCCTTGTTCCCCTCGTCTTGACTACACTGAGGAAACTAGCTTCCTGCAATCGTAGATTCACTTTGAAACCACAAGCCTTTTTGACGTTGTTGTGTGTCTCTTTGCAGATACGGGCTGTATTACTTTGTCGCAGTATATTCTGCTGGATCCCATTCTGATGTTCTTCCTCATGGGAGCTGTTCTGAGTATGGTGAAATCTAACAGCTCTGCAGATAGGTAAGATAAAGATAATTTTATTAAACTATAGGTAGTCAACTTTCACACAGATAAAGTACTAGAACATGTCTGCCATGTGGTAGTCTGGGTGAATGGCTGAGATGAGATTGTTTCAGGAAATTTGGAGGTGAAAATGGCTCATGGTAGGGGAGAGAAATTTTTGTATGAGGGTTTGTGAAACTAGGGAGAAAGTGTCGTGGCTGGGGTAAACCAAGAGAGAGACTTAGATAGAGAAATTGGTACCAAAAGTTTGAGGGTACCGAATTGAGCCAGGATGTTCTGAATAAAGTAGTCAAGTTGCTGAGGATATTTGCTATAGATCCAGCCAGAGGACGATGGTGATTTATAGGTATTTGGATTTGTCAAAAGGCTTCTTTGTGGCTGAGCTGTACAGAGGAGTTTCCCCACAGTGCATCCAGAATTCAAAACCACAAAAGCTTAGAATACTGTGTTATATATGAGCAATTTTTGTTTCATGAAATGTTCAGGGACTAATCATATCAGTCTTAGTGTGACTGCAGCATACGTGGCTAAAATGCAGCCTGCAGTATCATGCAGGGCCATCCAAGGCCATCCTCATTTACAACACGTACCCCAGGGAGTGCAGGCACAAAGTTACAGGGCTGTGTTTGATCATCTCGGTGTGCCTTGACCTGAACTTATTTCTCACGTCTTAGAGCTAATCCTGTTTTCAAACTGGTTGATTTTATGCAAATTAAAAGCCAGCTCCAGCTATTGTGTTGCTTAGCAGGTCATGGGGATTTTGTCTAGTCAAAATATAAGTGTCAGGGCATTAGGAGTCAGTAGGAAAAGGAGTTTTAATTCTGCTGTCATTTCTCATTTTTTCTCTGTGATTCAATTTTAGTTTAGTTTGTAATTTGTTTGATTTTTGCTGCAGCTTTTGTTTGTGCTTTGGGTAGATGTTTTCCACTATGGCCTTTCTGCTTTAGGAAAAGTGACCGCTCTTTTTCTCCCCCATGTCCTTAGCTTTCTGAGAGAAGTAAGTTTTCATGTTATGGAACAAAAGTCCTGTTTCTATTTTCAGACCTTCCATGTGTCAGACTTGCTTCACACTAGTATTTTAGCTTATACCTGGTGTCTATGTTCCCTTCCTTAAAGGGGAGATCTAGGGCTGCTCAGGCTGTTGGGCCCTTCAGAAGCCAGTATTCTTGCATCATTCTAAAATTAATGAGAAACTTGCCTTTCTATTCCTCATGGGCACCTGAGAAGATGGAATGTAATTTTGTGGGATAACTGATTTGCTGTTCACTTTCCTGATTGTAGATGCCCATTCATGTAGCCATCGTTTATTTACTGACCTGCTCTATCTGTCCTGCAGGCCATTTTCTGCCTCCTGGTGGTTCTGGCTGAGTCTGACTGGCGTGAACCTTGCGGGAGCAATAGGGGTAAAGTTTGTTGGCCTTTTTGTAGTCCTCTTGGTTGGCCTGAACACTATCTATGACTTATGGGACTTGCTGGGGAACCTCAGCCTGTCAGTGGTGAGTGTCCAAAACTCTTCTTTACATTAAGGGTTTCTTTGGTTTGTTTGCTTTGTAATTCTCCTGGTCTTTGACAACCATGTAACCAGCCAACAGTAATACTCTGCAGCAAACGGGCATCTGAGGTGAATGATGATAATTAAAGATGAAGGTTATAACGGAAGAAATATTGCCATACCTTTGAAAAAACCCAAACACACACGTTAGCAGGATATAATGTCGTAAGAGCACATCAGAAAGGTTGCTTTTTCCTGACAGAAACTATTACCTTTCCAGATAGATTAATTTTATTTCAGTCTAGGCTAAAAATGCTCATTGGGAATGGCTGTACAATGGCTCAAAGCAAGAAGTTGTCCAACACTGTTACGTGACCTTCTGAGGAGTACATGCTACCTGGCAAACAGACGTGTCTTGCAGCACCTAGTTTGCATAAGCAGTGCAAGCTCATGCTCTGCTTCATGAGAGTACAGGGGCATAGGCCACGTAGCAGCAGCATGCTATAGTCCATGATGAGTCACAGGAATGCCCTGCAACTTGCAGTCTCCATAGCCAGTCCTGGGGATCAAGGCAGCCATAGCCTGCTTGATTTCACACACATTTAGTTCTTCTAAGCTCTAAGAAATTTGCTAGTGTGTTTGAATGCCCTGTTCTAATATATTGCATTTTATATTTGGGGACTCTGAAATCTGCTATTTGCAGAAATACCTTGACGTACCATTTGCTGTCTTGCAACCAGCATGAAAACAAATTCTTCAAGCACATCTTTTAAAAGACGTTCAGTTCTCTTGTCTCAGCCTCTTCTGAAGCTTGAAAATTCTGTTTCTTTCTCTTACTGTTTTTGTCCTGTTTCTCTCAAACAGTGAGGGGTTTGGGAGACTTTTTCTATTCCTGCTGTGTGATTTGTTTTCTCTGATTAATGTGAATCAATACGGGCTGCGAAGATGCAGTGTTCCAGCTCCAGAGAAGCACTTCTTGAGCAAAGTCAGTTAATTGCATTTGAAATGGAACAAATCCATCATGTCTAAGCTTTCTGCCAGCAGACGGCTGCACAGTGATTTCATTTGTGCTGCTGGCAGCAAAGACAGCAAGCCCCTGAGTGTTAGAATATGTAAAGAAATTTACTCCAGAAGGTAGATGCTTTCTGAATAACTATTTGGCAACCTTGGTGCTTGAGGAAAAAAAGAAAAAAAAAAAGTGAAGATTAAACCCCTGAAAGCCTGAATAACTTATCTCTGCATTTGTTAGGAAACTACTCGTGATTATGTACATGCAGTGTTTTTGGGACTAGTTTGATTTCTAGAATTCTCATCTCAGTCCACTGTTCTCGTTTGCTCAATGCTGTCCTTCATATGCATTTTCTTTTTTGACTTTGCAGTGCAGTCTGTAGTTAAAGAAAACCTTTTCACACAGACTGAAGCATATTGTGGTCATTTTGAGCAGGGAACTGGAGATTAGTTCATGTGCCTCTCCACTGCATAAATTTGGTTATGTACCATCAATCAGCATTCTTCCAAGTCCCTAGTAGTTATTAAGTGTTCTGCTGAAGTACTTGAGCTGAGCAACTGTTTCCTTTGTTGACTTCAGTAAGTTCTTAGTTTTGTAATGTGTTCAGCTCTTTTTTCGTTACTTCTGAAATCTTTGCATCTGGTATTAAGGGATGGAGAATGATTAGCTTAATGATTGTGTGATAGGTACCATGTAAAAAAAAAAAAATACGGAGGATAGCAAGTACCTCTGCCTTCAACCGCTTTGAAGTTAGATGTGGACATTTAGCAATTTTTGCTATTTAAGTGTTTTCTTCTCCTACAGCTATTTATTACCCACCCTGTATTTTACATTATTTATTCTACTATCAGCAGGGTCAGTAGGATGTGAATATGTAATTGTTCCTTGGGCATCTGTGTACAAACCACCTTTCCAAGTGGTTTAGATAAAATACTCTTGCTTTCATGTTGGGGCAGCTGAAACACTCACAGGTTTTGCTGCTGACTTTTTTGTAACTTCTGGCTCTGCAACAGCAGAAATTGCAGTGTTTGAGTGTGCTTGTTAAGTGAATTGGTTTCTGTGAATGAAGCATATCTAGGCTCCCAAGAAGTTCTGGTTACATTCACATTTGCACTTGTTGAGAGAACAAGTTTTCATTTTCCCTTTTGCTTAGCTTTGACAGTTACTGTGGCTCTGGAAGCCATTTCCTTGCTGTGATTTTGTATCAAGATGTGTACCACTCTGCTAAACAAGTTAAGGTCCTTGTTTTCAGCGGGAGCTGCCCAACATCCTTTGCCAAAGTTAGGGATGCTCAGCACTTTGGTGTGGTGTGGTGCCTGTTTTTGTCTTCCCAAGACCCTGAAATTTCAAGGTACCACAGCTCCAGCTTTTGGAGTTGAACAGCAAGGTCTGCCTAAGCTTTTACCTTCTTCTAGGCGTTCTTGAGATAATTCTGCAGCCTGCTGAGCTTGCTTGCATGGCAAGCTCCAGCTATAGGACCGCTGCTCGGAGTCCTGTGAAATAAGGAGTGGAGTTGTTCCTGCAGCTGCACTGTTTGATCCAGGTTGTGTTTTTTACAGGTCATGTTTGGGAAGCATTTACTGGCTCGTGTACTCTGCCTCATCCTGCTCCCACTTGCCCTCTACACGGCTATGTTTGCTGTTCATTTTACAGTATTAAATAAAAGGTATTTCACAATGTTTTCTCCAGAAGAAAAATCACTTGTCTTTACTTTGAATTAAAGGCTATTGATTATGGATTTCTCCACTTTCAGTGTCAGAAGCACAGCCAGAGCTGTGTCTTTGTTTAATTCCCTTTCTAGACTCCTGCATTGTTCTTACAGAAAGGCTCTGTCCAAGCTGGCAGTGAAACTGAATTTGAGCTTGAGACTTTCTGAAATGCCAAGCAAGTATCCTAACCAAACTCTGTCTCCTATTTTTCCTCCTCTCTTTCCTGGACCTGAAAATGTCTCAACTCCGTTCTTTTTCTTTTTGTAATTAAAAAAAAAAAAAAAAAGGCATTGCATTCCTGAAAAATGCTTTGGCTATGATTAAAAAATTAAGTCTGAGTGTTCCCAAAGGGAGGATTCTTCTCTGAATGCCTGCAACCAAGGGATGCTTTTTATGTGGAAAGAGCACAACAGCTAGTAAAATGGCTAAGTAATGTTTTTCCATATGCCAGCATTAAGAGATGAGGTGAATATGCATTTCATCATAAAAAAAGAATATAAAATTAAATCTGTTATTTTTCAGTTTAAGTCAACTGGTATTACCACTATCCTCTTAGCGGAAATGAGACTTAAGGAGCCACAGAGAGAGGCTTTGTTATATCCGACGTGACAGTGGATCAGTTTATTTGCCATAAGAACACCTCCAAAGATAGTTGGTGGTGCTTTGTGCAGTTCCAGTGTGTGCATTTTTGTGACCTCAAGTCCTTGCAACTCTGAGCAATTTCCTGCAAGACTGCCTCTATCTGCTGTGGTTCACAACATTAGAGGTGTGTGCAGCTAAAGGAACTGCAGTCATTCTTCTCCTGATGCCATGTCTGGCTTTATCGTTTTCCTTCTGTAAAAACAATTTGGTAATGTGTGACAGAGCTTTGTATGCCTGTTTTGCCAGACTTTGAATTATCACATTCTTTGCTCTCTTTTGTAGTGGTCCTGGGGATGGTTTCTTCAGTTCAGCATTTCAGTCCCAGCTGATCGGGAATAATCTTCATAATGTCTCCATTCCAGAGCGTGAGTGTCCAAAAGAATAAATCACTCTGAGTGTTGTCAATGTACGTGGGGGTTTAAATAAAAACAGTGTCTCCTGTGACTCAGTGCAGGACAGTGCAGATTATGCCTTCATGGTCAGATCCATGCTATTCCTCTGCACAGTTTTATGCATCAACAGAAAAGAAAAAGGCTGAAAGTAACAAAATAACACTGTGTTTAGTGCATGGTCACTAGCTGTTTCATCGTATTCCTTCTAGAGGAAAAGATGCCATTTTGAGGGATTTGACAGTTTTGTGTGCATGCATCTCGGTTTTTTTTGGACTTTATGGTGCTTGAGACAACAAAAAGACATTTGTCCTGTTCACCTTGGGCTTGTAAGTGTTCAGATGTGGGATTTGTTTCCAAAATATGTGTAAATGAAAACTATCAACTCCTTTGTGACACAGTGTGCCCCTGGTTCAGCTGTGTTGTATTCAGCATGCATATGATTTTAGGGGAAAGATGGCTCTGTGGTTGTTCCCTAATCCTCAGGTTGGCTAGGTTCTACTGAGCCTTTAATATGGCTTAGCTTTCTGATTACTTCAGGTTTTCTCTGGCTGTCTGCTGCTCCAGAGCTGCTACTGACAGAGCATCAGGTGTCCGTTCTCCAAGACTGTGTTCTCTCACTTGCATTGGGAGGCTATGAAGGAAGGTGTCTTAAGCCAGGGTGTCATCTCAGCTATCTGATAGCTGAACTTGCTTCTCTTGCCTCTTGCATTGCTGCTGTAGGGGTCGGGCAATGGAGTGCTTCAGAGTGGTCACATGCTTTTCAAACTTGATTGTGTTTTAATTTATATGGAAAGCCATCTCAAACCTCTCACTATTGAAAATACATACAAAAGAACTAGCACTTTGTTTATGTTAAAACTAGATGGGAGAATTTTAAGTATTTCAGCCAAATGTTATGTAATGGTTTTACTGAATCTGGTTGGGGATGGAAGATAAGCTTGCAGCGAGCTGTGTGGAGTAATGTGTCAAACAGGAAATGAGCTTTCATTAAAACAAAGCAGGAGAATGCGTGCCTAATCAGAGCACTGCAGACTAGCTGAGGGAGATATTTATAGGAGAGCTGCCTTATGCCTTTTTTCCTCCTTCCTTCCCATGTAGACTTGGCGTATGGGTCTGTGGTCACAATGAAGAACCTTCGGATGGCAGGGGGATACCTTCATTCCCACTGGCACCTCTACCCGGAGGGCATTGGGGCTCGCCAGCAGCAGGTTAGTGTGCTGCGGTAGTACTGCCTCGGACTACAACCATTGACTTGCTCCCGTTGCACTTAACGTTAGGGGCAGTTGTGACAAGAGCTATGTACTTATTCAACGTCTGTTACCCTCTCAGTGCCACAGCTGTGCACTTGCCTTCGAAGGCTGAGTAAGAAGGATGCTTGAAGAGAACCTACCACATCGTACCAGAGAGGTGACTTACAGTAACAGGGTTTCATTGTAGCAAGACCACCCTCCATAGATGGAGGCCAAGAGGATGTAAAAATAACCTTCCATAATGAAAGTGCTGTTGTTACCTCAAGGAAGGCTGTAAAACTTATGTTTAAAACAAATATATTGTTTTATCCTGTAGGTTTCATTGCTGCATTTTAAAAGCAACAGAATAGGACTGCTATGTATTGTTTTCACTCCTGGTTTCTGTCACCTTACGTGAATTATTCTGCTTTTGTGCCTTGCTTTCCTCATCTGTCACCAAAGAATTTGTAAGGCTTTGCTCATTAAATTAGATATCTGTACATTTGTAAGCTAGCCGTAATGAGACTATCTGAACTCTCTAAGGGCTTCTGATGAAATGATTAAATAATAAATCAAAGTAAAAATCAGAAATCATGTAATTCACTAATTAAGTAGTACAAAAATTAAGCTAATTTCTTTTTTTTGTCCATCATTATCAGGCTCCACAAATCTTTGCAGCTTCTGCAGCTTTCCCAAAATGTATTTTGCAGTTTGCATGTTAGTGTCTAAAAATTGTTCTGAGCTCCTTGAAAGAAAGTTGCCAGAGAAAAACAAGTGTTTGTTTTTTAACTCCCTTCAGTCTCTGTGGTGAGGAAGAAGTTTTCAGAAATGAAAACTTTGTCTCAATCTTCTTTTCCCATTGTTCTTCCCAACCAAGAATTCTAATACTATCATGTGACATTGATGTTTATTACTGTAGATGGAGATGTCATACCAAAACTGACTCAAGGATAGGCAAAATTCAAGTGCAGAGCATGCTTTATGATACTAAAAGTAGGGAAGGGGGATTTGGAGAGGACCTTGATGGGAGTTTCCTTGAGGGTAAGTGGGAAAGGATGGAGATTCTCCCCCTGTGCTCCCTGCTCTGAGGGTAGGGAGCTGTGGAGAGGGGAAGGGAATTTAGAACTTGGAGGAAATTTAGGGAGGAAAAGATGGAGGCAGTGATTTCTGCCTCCTCCTTTCCTTCCTCTCCCTCCTCTCCTGATACAACCTCAAGGTAGAAGGTTTCACCTCCAGCTCTCCCTTTTTCCCCACCCTCAAACACTCCCGTATGTTCTGCCTCCCACCCACCTGCTGGGCCATATGCTCCCACCTGAGTGGAAGGCACAGGTCTGAGACTGGGCTAGGGTCCCACAGAACAGGGCTTGCTGCTGCTGGAAGAGGAGAGTGAACAAAGTGGGCACAGTTCCTCATGGTGCTTAGGAAAGTTGCCCTTGGGAGCAGCACCCTGGGGCCAGATGGTCTCCCCTGCTCATGGTAGCAGTAGGAGCATTTACTCTGTGTGAGGCTGAGTAGGCCAGTAAGGATTAGCTGGGTAGCATGTGCGGCTTTAACAGTTGATCCCTGAATCCTTTCCTTGCCTGGATCTTCTGGCACAAGTATTATGTTGTCACAGGCAGCCTTTTGTCATAAGTAATGCCTGTCTCTGATGCCAGTCTGTAAAGCCAGTGCTGTTTCCATCTTCTGGTTCTGGTACTGATCTGCGGTTATTCAGAAAGTTCAGGTTTTGATATCCTGTTGTTGTAGAAAGAGCCTCTGAAATAGGGTGAGAGGTCAAGCTCTATGGTTGGAGGCTGTTACTCATGGTACATGCAAACTGCCAGTGTAGTGCTCCTGAGTATATGGGCTGTATACTGGATAAAAGGTGTGATCTGGGTTAAGGAGTGGCCAGTAACTGACTTTCTAGGGACCACCATCATAAAAGTCATCCCAGGGTTTCTTTGTTATTGATGCATTCATTTGGGGCTTTGATTTGCTGGCAAATGTGTGTCTGCTATCACCAGCTTTTTTCTTGTTTGGTAAAGTAATTTATCCTGTGTGTTCAGGTCACTGCCTACTTACATAAAGACTTGAATAACCTGTGGATTATAAAGAAACATGATTTGGATACAGGTAACAAATACTACTAAAGTGCCTTTTATAACTGCTGCTTCAGTTTTTCACGTAAATATTCTGAGTTCCCTCCAGGGCAAAGTACCCTTCATGGATATGAGGGGGAGAGGAAGAAGAACAAGGGGAATCAGGCTCTATCTTAATTCTGTTTGTGTCTACTGTGTTTTTGGTTTTTTCCCGGATTGTGCAACTGAAGTAAATAAGCTTTTCTCAGCTGAAGGTTGCATTGACAACTTTTCAGCTAGGTAGGGCTGCAAATAACAGAGAGGAGATTAATCTGAACTCAGTTAATTCTTTGTGGAATCTGTTATTGTGGCTATGGGTCCTGGACAAGTTGGGTCCTGGTACATTCTGATACATTGTGTTCAGCTGATTTGCATGGATGCTTGTTTGGGACAAGATAAGAGTACTGAACCTGAAGATCTATGGTTTGTACCTACATCTGTTGTTTTAGAATATCATATAGTGTAGCTGAGGCATGTTTGGTCTGGCAGGGTTTCCTTTCTTCACCTGCAGCATGTGTATATAAAAATTATCAAGAACTGTCTAAACAAAAAATGCGAATAACCTAGATATAACAAAATTATATCAGTGTTGCAAGAGTAGTTTTATAGTTCATGAAATATAGATAGATAGATAGATTTATTTTTGTGTTCAGTTAGCCTGACCACTCATCCTCTTTATTTAAGGGCAGTATGTGCTGCATGGGGCCGTGTTCTTTGGAGTAGCCCTCAGGGTGGGTCTTTAAAGAGCAGTGGTTTACACCATGCTTAGAGTCAACACAAATTAGTTTGCTTTGTATTGTCTGCTTGAGGCATGAGCATTCCCAAATTTCTGAGACCCTGGTATGTTTGTCAGTGCACTGATATGATTAGTTTCCCTTCTTTCAACAGATCTGTCAGACCCCTCAAGCCCTGTGGAGTTTGTGAGGCACGGAGATATTATTCGTCTGCAACATAAAGAGTAAGGATGTTTTCTGGCATTCAAAGAGATTGCGTGATTGAATAGAATTGGTGGGAGATTTGTCCTGCTGGAGACTACATGGTTAGGCCAGCACAAGCTGGCTGTGTGACAGAGGTATCTGCATTTCTAGTATGGGGTTTGTTGGGTTTTATTTCCACAGTTTGTTTGGAAGGGTGTCTCTTAAATGAGAAACATTTAACAGAACACACAATTTCATTAGAAATACCTAGCTAAGCAGTAGAGGGATTTGTTCAGCTGTGTGAGGTGCAGTATGAAGGGTAACTCTTCTGCAAAGAAGCACTTTCAAAACCCTCATTCTGTTGCTTGTCCCCACTCTCGAGTTTTCTAGGCAAATAGAGTGTGGGGTTTTCTGTCAGTGTACTGTTCCTATGTGTTGCAGGCAGTATCCACCCACTGAAGTTCTCAACAGCACTGAGACCACAACAGTGGAACACTTTGTTTGAACTAAAATGTTGGCTGGTGCCCTCCTTCTCTGTAGGGAATACCTGAGAGGAAGCAGGAGAACTTCAGTGACTTGATATTTAATCTTCATCTAGTCTAATGTCACTGTGCCACAATGCTCTGTGCTGTCACAGCTTTGATTTCTTAACAAGCTCTGACCTTGCGAGCCCAGAAATCATGTCATATTATATTCAGCGGTGCATGTTCACAAATCATTACTTAGGTTTCCAAAATTATTTTAAGATTTAAAAGGAAAAAAAAAGAGCCTTAAATTTGGGGTTTTCCTATCAGATCTATAATAACGAAGGTGATAGTCTTGATCAGGCAATACCAGTTAGGGCTTGGTGAGATCTCCAGACTGGGGGCGAAACTGCGGTGCTGCGGGAAACCTCCGGCAGAGGGAGCTCGTCGCCCTGCGCGGCCGGCGGGTGTCTGGGCGGGCCGGGCCGATTTATAGGGGACGGACCAGGACGTGGCCAGCTTTTTCTGGCTGCCTCAGTTTGCGGTCCCTGCTAGGGCAGGAGGCTGTTTGTGTGCATCAGGTGCAGCTGGCGCTAATGCCGGCCACTGATTTCCCCTTCAGTAAATCTGTGCCTGAGTGGTACAATCTTTCCCCTCAAAAGCAAAACTGATAATCTAGAGAGGTCAGGATCTTGCCTTGCCACTTGCAAGAGCAGGACTGTTAGTCCCACCTTTAGTCCTCATTTAAAAAACAAGCACACACCTCCCAAATCAACAATGTCTTTTCCACTTGGAGGTGGTGGACTGTAGCTTGAGGGTCAGATTTATTCATGCTGTCCTCCTTTTCCAGCATGGCCCAGCATGGCAATAAGCTCAGAGTCGCATGGTGGGAAGCGGCAGTTTCACCCTGTGGCCCCTACTGCTGTTAAGGCTTCGTCCTGCCCTGCCCTCAGCTGGAATTCAGTGGTCAAAGCGCTGGCAGCTCTCTGAATGGCTCAAACCAAAGTTCTTATCACAAATTGACTGAGACATAAAATCAAACCAAGTTTTGACTTTTCATTTCAGAACTTCTAGAAATCTTCACAGTCACCAGCATGAGGCTCCCCTGACAAGGAAGCATTTTCAGGTCACTGGCTATGGAATAGTAAGTGAATGGCAAGATAAAACAAAAGCTCCTTTTGTGGAGACTTCTTCCTATGCCAAGGGAATTTATTCTTGCTTTTTTAGTTTGTTAGCCAAGGTGATAGATGTGCATCTACCATACCGGAGGAAAAACCGATTTAGTATGAAATAGCTTATCTCATATTTAAGGTCTATTTAATGTGAACACAGACAAGAAAATAATTTAAGCTTTTACTGCCAGTCTAGCTTTGGCAGCATTCAATTCCAGAAATGCCAAACTGAGCAACCTTGAAGTTGCTCTGACAAGTATTATTTTATGTATTTGGCCTTGTCACATAGACAAGTGCCTTTTTTTGACAGAATGATGACAGAATTTTGAATCACAAAAATGAAATCTGCTTTGAGGGCTGAATTTCCAAACGCGAGGGGCTGTTGCCTAAACCCCTTTTGTGAAGCAGCCAAGTTACCCCCGTTTAAAATCTAACTCTGAGCCACAGTCAAGTATGAATTGGAAGAAAAAAAATTTAAGGTTGGCAAGATAAAAATGTATTTGTGAGTAGTTCCTCATGTCTAGAATAATCTTTTCTTGATGGGGAATCTCTTCTGTGAAGTCTGAGTGAGGGTAGCCTGGGCGCCTTTGTTTAGGTTAGCCACCATTAGAGTTTCAGAAGTTCCTGTTTGCAGTGCTTCAATTCTGTATGTCTTCTAGATGGTTTTTCGGTGTTTTGGTTTGGTTTGGTTTTTTTCTCCAATGGTATGTTTGCATGATAGAATGGAACAGGAGACTCCAATGATTTCTGGCGGATTGAAGTGGTGGGCAGAAAGACTGGGAACCTCATCAAAGTCCTACGGAGTCAGATTCGGCTAACCCATGTGGCCACAGGGTGTATACTGGGCTCTTCTGGAAAGACTCTGCCGAAATGGTAAATAGGTTGTAATCCCCATCCACCCCTGCAAGGCCTTGAGCTGATATGTTCCTCTGCTCAATGGTACTTTTAAACTAAGCAATAACCATGTTTCCTCCATGTCTTTATCTTTAAAAGAATAAAAAAGTAAGTAGTAGATACTAAAAATATAACCAGAGGGGAAGATCTGGGTTAAGGTTATGCAGTCTGTTACAGTGAAGATATACAGCTCTGAAAAATAATATCGCTTACTAAGAGATCCAAGAGTGGCATGGGCATAGATCTTGTCATCTGGTAAGTCCAGGAAGGGATGACAGACATGTTCTTCAAGGCCCATTTTATCCTTGGGGTTCACAAAAATTGCTAGAAACTGGGACAGTTCATGCTGTTCCATACTGTAATCCTCTAAATTTCTTTTTCTTGGTATTAATTTATTTTGTGGTTGGAAGACCTTCTGCCATCTTTGCATGCAGCATCTGAAGTGAGGGCAACAGTAACAACCTGCTGTTAGCAGCGGTCAGGATTTAATGTGTCCTTGGATTATATATCCTCATCATTAAAATGAGGTATATGCAGAGACATCTGAACTAATGGCAAGCGAGCTGCTGTATCTCCAAAGCTGCACTGTGTGGGATGCTAACATGGACCCTGACGCAGCAGGCTCTGCAGTCGTGTTGCCTCTGTTTCCAGAGCAGCCTCCATTACTGCTCGCTTAGGTTTCTCTTCACTGTGTTATGGTAAAAAGGGCTTCTAAGGAATCCTGTGGATGCTGAATCATAGTGAGTACAGGCACCTCTGGTGACTGCCTGGTCAGTAATGCAAGTGCCATTTAGATTTTACCAGTAAAACTGGGCTCATGGGTACATAATGTGATTGGTTTTTAAAAAAATATATATCACTACCTCTGTCAATAATATTCAAGAAACGGGGTATTTTTTTTTCCACAGCACAAACTTACTCTGTCAATGTAAGTTATTGTCACAAAATATTGATGACATTAAGAGCTGAGGGGAAAAAAGACTTAACTGCAAATAACAATGGTTAAGAGTATATCGGATTTTTTTAAAGAATTTAAAGGGGAGTAATCACTGTCCTTCAGAGAACTAAGTGATGATTAATTAATTTAATTAATTAATTAGTGGAGTTAAGTCAGCTAAGTGGTGATTGGTAGAAAATTCCTTATTAATCTGTCACATTACTGCAGGGTTTGCAATTTCTCCCAAAACGTTTGATGTGACCTGCTAGAAATAGGGTGACAGACTAAATGAACAGTTGGTGGGATCATCTAAAGTAATATTTTTGTTTCTGTAATTCAGTTGTTGAGGCATGGATTGACTTAATGATTGTGATTTTCTTCTGGAGAGACTGTAAGGGTTGACTTAAAGTAGTTTCTAGTTGTCAGTGTGCATTATCTTCACAAATCCCACTGCTTATGTGTGGACCTAGGTTTTTTAGTTTAGACGCCCAAAGTTAAAAATGCAGTTCAAATATTCAGTAGAATTTTGATGTTGTCTGCCTTGCAAATCTGTTTTGGTTTCCACATGGTGCTTAGAGCATGTAAGAGTGTGTAAGCATGCAGCTGCTGGGATTGAGTGGTAATGGTAGGTGCTACGGGAAGTATAAAGCTAAATGGGGAAAAAAAAATAGATGTGAACTGGAAATATTGAGTCATCTTTTGTGGGGCGGTGGCTGACTGTTCTGCTGCTCCTCAGGGGTTGGGAACAAGTGGAAGTCACCTGCACACCATACCTGAAGGAGACTCCCAATTCCCTCTGGAACTTTGAAGATCATGTTAACCCTAAGTGTAAGTAACTTCTTTCCTTTTCCTTGGAGAGTGCATCTTGGCTTGCTGTTAAAGGAAGGGATGAGCTATCAGATGGCAAGAACTGGCATTCAGTGTTTGGAGTCTGTGTGTTCTTTCCCAACTCAAGTGCAGACTTGCTGAACTTGGGCCAATTGTTCAGAGATGCATAGCCTTTTTTTGCTTCACTGTTTGTACTGTAAGATGATGATAATACTTCAAGTTAGTGGAAGTACAAAGACTTTTTTAAGGATTTTGAGACCTTCATGGGTAATAAAAGTGAAGTTTTATAGGCACTGCAGTACAGGCTGTTATTTGTAACATCACTGGTTTAATTGGGAATTATTGTCATCAATATGAGTATGTCATATATACTTTAATGATTCTTTTTAAAAAGCTAGGATCCACCCTGTTCTAGTGTATTTTTTCCCTTCTCTTACTGGGGGCATGCTAAAAAATGACTTTGCAGTACCATCAAGAAATGAATAGAAGTGTGACAGAGAACGAAGTTTGCCAATAATGACAGATGGGCCTTGCAGCCTCATCCAGGAGTTAGATATGTGTCACAGCCTCGTTTGGCCTGAATTATTCGGTACAATTTTCATCCCATGAATTGCAGATGACTTGGGCTGAGTTCTGAGTTAATAAAAAACATAGTTCTTTATCCTTTCAGAGTGACTGTATGCAAACCAAAGGAGAGAAATCCTGGTCTGTTGACTTTCCTCTTCTGTTGTAATGCATTTTACATTTCCACACTCATGGCTTATTTACGGATAAACAGCAGCCTATGAACAATATGTGTCCTAATTTTAGCTAGAAATACAGATCTGTTTATTTCATGGACTTTTATTTATTTCTCTTGCTCCTGGAAGTAAAGGAGAAAATCTAGGAGTACATCAGTTGTGAAATTCACTGGGGGATGCTTTTGACTGCAAGCCTCTGTGTTTAGAATATGAATTAATTGAGTACAGAATTAAAAGACGTGCTAGAAGCAGATTTGTCACAGGAGGAGAGAGTTTAGTTTGTTCTGAAAGAGGCAAATAAAATAAACCATTCAGACTTCTAATCTATTTTTCTCTCTTTTTCTGAAGTGCCCAATATCAGCCTGGATGTTTTGAAGCCCTCTTTTGCAGAAATTCTGCTAGAATCCCACATGGTTATGATCCGGGTAGGATATCATTAATTCTGGATTATAATTTTCTTCCTCCTTTCTCTTGCATCAAAAAAAAAAATATAGCATTTTCTGAGCTATCTGGGTGATGGTTGCAAGTTAGGGCAGAATTTACATGCCCCAGCAACCTACTTGAATTTATACTTAGAAAAAGGGGTGGTCTTGCAGCTAAATCTTCCAGAAGTTTGGAAGCCTTGGGTTTGATGGCTGGGTCTGTTGTTGGTGTGATCTAGCTACAGCCTGGTTACATAATTCCTCCACTGCTGAAATTTGGTTCTGTAAAGGAGAGTTGGAAATTTTCCCTACCCTGCTGGAAGGTTTTGAAGTTAAATTAATATTTGTGAGGCAGGAGGATGTTACTGTGGTCAGTCAGGAAAATTAGCTAAAGAGACACTTAGGAGAATAATACATGTTTGGATTGAAAATGGAAAACTTCTAATTTTTTGAAGTTCATCAAGGTGCTGTGTTTCCTCCTTTCTTCTTCCCTATTTATCCCTAAGTATAAAACTAGAGCTGGATTTAATATTTTCAAGGTGGACTGCTCTTGTGGTCCTTCCCCATGATTGTTCTTTGTGCTCTTGGTGACAGCCCTTCTGCTTGCAGCTCCTCAATCCTTCTTCTGAAGAGTGAGAAGTTACTGTTTTGAGAAAGGAGTCTTAAGGTTTTATTTGCTACTGTTTGTAAAGCTTTTCTCAGATTCTTAAGAGAAAGAAGGTAGTCAAGCAAATTATTATTATTAATGCTAAGCATTTCCATGGCAACCAGTGATAATGCTATCTCAGGTAAGGAAGCACCTGCCTGAGTTTCCATGGAAATAATCTTTCTGAGGCTTTTTTATTTTCCTCAGAGTGGAGGGAAACCCGTCAAAGTAGTCTCTTAATGAACAAAGGTCTTGCTTATGCAACATACGTCCTCAATGACTGAAAAGCTGGAGAAGAAAAATGAGAGAATATAGCCTCTAATGGTACCCAAAGAACATTTTCACTTGCACAGTAATATTAAAATGTTCATTGTCCTCATTGTGGCCATCTCCAGAAGATGATGTGTTTATGTAGTCAGAAAACAGCCTTTACTCAGAAAAAGTAGTCATGTATGTTTGTGTACCCAAACATTTCTGGGCAGGCTTTGCAGCATAACTGCCTGCTCATTTAAATTTTACCTTGACTTATCTGTAGGGAAACAGCGGCCTCAAACCGAAGGACAATGAAGTTACATCCAAACCTTGGCACTGGCCCATCAACTACCAGGTATATTGATCAATACACCGTTCTTTCTGTTTTCAAGTGCTTTTGCTGCACTTCTTGAAGTATAGCACCTTTTAATTGCATTGAAGGTGTTGTCAGCTTTATTTTGTAGCATCTGAGCTGCAAGGATGGAAGTTTCTCACCTTGAGACACTGTACAAAATACAAACTGGACTGGTGGAAACCCATTTTACTCCCTTCTGGTCTGTTTCCACAGGGCCTGCGTTTTTCTGGTGTCAATGAGACCGATTATCGGGTTTATTTGCTGGGAAACCCGGTAAGTTGGAGTGGGAGGTTCCAAGCCAATGTCTTTAGCAATTTTTAGCTTAGTCTTGATTCTGCCAGTGACAATGATTCTCTTCCTCCTCCTCCTCCTCCTTTTGGACTGTCTCTCTCATTGTACTCTCATGCTTGCACGTAGCTTTTCATTTTCTCTCACATGTGCATGTTCAGCCTAAAGTCCTAAACCTTTCTTTTGTTTCCTATGTAGGTGATTTGGTGGCTAAACCTGGTCACTATTGGGTTGTATCTTCTGATAACAGTTTCTACTGCAGTGGCCCTGAAGAGAGGTGTCCAACTGACATCTGAACTCAAAGGTGAGGTCAGTCTTCCTATCCTGCCTGCACTATAGAATCCCTGTTATAACATCCTGGTTTCCTGATACAGGAAAGCTCATCTTGGGACTCCTGTATTAAAAAAAAAATATCTTTGTTCATATTGTATTAAAACCCTGGGAGTTGAACAAAATACACTCAAGGCAGCTGTATGTACAAAACACTAAGCTTTTAGTGCTTTGAAAGTGTAGCACCAAACAATGTGACTGTTAACAAAGGGTTTCATACTAAAAATAATCACTCTGATGAACAAATCTTGCTTTTTGCATGGCAGACTGTTCCTGATGAGTTGTCAAATTTCCTAAGCCTGTAAGACTTGATCAGAAATCCTCAAGTCAGCACAGGCCCTGAGACACCTACTTAGCCAAAGAGAAGAGCTCTGGAAGTGACTCATAGGCAGGAGATGTGATCAGTGGCTCTTCAAAAGTCTTACCACTACTTTGTTGGAGATTTCAGACCTGGTCTGGGTATAAGCTGGCATCTTAAGGTGTTCCAAAGATATGAGTCTCAATAGGTTTTTGTTACCTTGTTTTCTTGCAGGAGGCAAGGGCTTGGATTAGTCAGTAGCTCACATGCCAGCTCTGCTTTGCGGGTGATCACTCAGACTAGCACAGGAGTTACTTATGAACTGTTCAAGAGCCAAGGTGTTGGCCACAATTGCTCTCACTTACATTGATTACTGCAGCTCAGAAATGGCCAGATGCAGAGATCTTCTGGTCCTGTGGTTTTCAGATTGTTCTGCTTTGCAGGCTTCCAAGGTATTTTTTTCTAGTAGAAATACTTACCCCTCATATGTTACTGATAATAGGCTTCCTTTTCATAGATGCTTTTTGCAGGCACCTTAAAAGTGTGTGGATGGCAGGCCTTTGTGTGCCAGGGGTGGGAAAGCCTTGGGTTACCAAGCAGTGTCCACAAGGAAAAGAGTGGGACCTTCATATCTGAAATAGTTGATAATAGCAAACAGGACAGATCTTCAAGAGAAACACTGCAAGGAGCTACTTGTATTGGCTGTGAGGGAGACAGACCAGTTGGATCAATGCCCTGCTCTCAAGCTCTGCATCTACTACTGTAGTATGCATGGTGTTTTAAAATGAGAAATGTTTCCTGATATTTATGCAAAGCAAAAGACAAATGCAAGAGGCACAATGATCCTTTATTATGTCCAATGCCAAGGTTATAGAGCTTTTCACAAACCCTAATAAATCATACTTTGACCATTCCTGTTTACATCAGTGGTTGCTTCATTTCGTAGATCTCTTTGTGGGAAACGAATTCTAAAATGTGATGTGAAACTATTCAGTTACACAATAAGTTATTGACTAAGCTGCATGCAGACACCAGAGCTCTCAGTCCCTTCCCCAGGCTCTGAAAGCCAGGCAACTTTTCTTTCCAGGAAAGGCTGGCAAGGTGATCATCTGGATGGCTTGTAGTCTCATTGGAGAGAGAATAAAAAACCATCAGAAACTGAAATGACCTAGTTAGTCTGATGTACGTCCTGAGAAACTGCAAGTTTGGCCTTAACATAGAGCATGGTCAGCCTCCTGCCAGTCCCTTGAGACTTATGCCTTTGTGTATCTTTTTTGATAACTGTTCTCCTGAAAAGTGTATGCTTATAAAGAATGCAGCTAGGATGTTGCAGAGGCTTAGAGCAATTTCAGACCAGTACGTGACTTCCTTCAAAGATCATTCTGTTGAGCTTAGTTGATGTGTGATAAAGCTTGCAAATAGGAACTGTAGTTGAGTTTTTCTCTGCTGAAATGTGTTTATTTGTGTTCCAGAACTCTCCAGAGTCGTGCTACGTGGTGGAGGGCAGATCATGCTGGGCTGGCTCCTTCATTACCTCCCTTTTTTTATGATGGGACGAGTTCTTTACTTTCACCACTACTTTCCTGCCATGCTTTTTTCCAGCATGTTGACAGGTAAATACTAGAGTCTGGGAGAAGACAAGGCAGGGAAACAGGTAAAATTCTGTTAAATGGAACGTTTTCAGACTAAACAGTTGTGGGGTTTTTTTAATAGGTTTTTTGCTTGCTTGTGCAAAGTGCTTGAAAATATTGACTAATTCAAAATGTTTCTCACAAAGCAAGTTGCTGTGCCAAATTCTCTTTTTTTGTTACCGCCCTGAAGAGGCAGTCATGTCTAGGGCTTAGGGCATTTAAATTTAATTAAATTCCTATTATTAAATTAAATTTCTATTCTCTGTTGTTTCACTGTTCTTATATATGCTTTTATACAAGTTACTTCCCTTTGTTTTCTGCCCCCACTTTTCTGTCATGTCTGTTTATAATTCAGTCTTGGTAGTTTTTCTTGTGATTTTGTACCAAGTTAGTTAGCATCTGGGGCCCAGATCTCTTCTGCATTTATTCAAATGAAAGGTAGGAAAAAAGAACCTTCTGCTGATACAAAACAATCCCTGTAGTTCTGAAGGTTACCAAGGCAAATTAATTTAAAAATTGACAAAGTCTTCTAGTGTTAACAGAGCTTTGTCAGCCCAGTCTATGATTGACTGTAGCAGCTCTGTTCTTTGGCCTCTGCATTGCTCCTGTCTTCTACCTCTTCCTTCTAGGAATCACCTGGGACACACTGCTGAAGTTCTGTGCTGGGTTCTTGTCACCCAGCACTACAGCTAGAAAAGTATATGGAGGGGGGTTCCTGGTGCTGATTCTGCTCATCTTGTACAGGTGAGTGCTGAAAGCTGAACTTTTCCTGAATGTGTGACACTCACTGTCTCAATGAAAATTGTACTGCCTGTTAGTTATCCTTAGCCTTTCTCTCTGCCTCTCTTCTCTGCTGAACTTGTAAGACATCAAGCCCAATCCTAAACCCTCAAATTTGATTAATTTCAGCATCTGTGTCCCAGTAATGCATTATAAAACATCTTTTCATTGCAGGGAATCTTTGTTTTATCCCAGCACTCAGTGTGAACACTCTTATTCTCCTCCAAACCTGCAGTTCAGTGGTTTCTGATTCTAGATCCCATGCTAGATGATGCCAGATCCCTCAGATACAGGCAAATTCTTCATTGCTGTAGGTTTTCTCAGCTGGCTTCTCTCCAAAGCTCTTGCTTTCTAAAAGAAAATACCAGCTGTGATAAAACTGTGTACTACGTATATATTGTGCTCAGTGGACATCAGAAGTTCCCCAGTGGAGCTTAGAGCAGCCCAAAAACAAAGGTCCCATAGGACATCTGTAAGGACTGATCTGCTGCAGTGTTGCTGAGATGGAAAACTCTGTAGTCTCTGATGGGCATTTGGTTTCTTTCCACAGCTTCTACCTCTTCCACCCTCTGTCCTATGGGATGATAGGACCCATGGCCTCTGACCCTAGCAGCCCCATGGCAGGGCTCCGGTGGATGGACTCCTGGGAGTTCTAGAGCCAGCAAAGGGAGCCTGGCAACAGTGGATGAGAAGCATGAGATCTGCTGTGTGTCAGGCTGATTCTGGTGCTTTGGAGACATGTGACTGTAAAATGCCATCTCTGGAGAGCTCGGGGTATAGTAGACCTGTTGCTTTGGCATTTGTTTGCACTACCTGCATTGGAAGATGCAGAGGATGACCATGAGAAGGTACTCTTAAAAAAAGACTCATGTCCTGAATCCTTAGGTTATATTCCTGAACAACTGGCTGCTTAAATCAATTATTTTGAGCAATATATACGAGTCAAACAGCAGTGGCATTCCAGCAGTCAGATCAGTACAAGTTGGAGGCTGCGTGTAGTTACGTGTTTGCGCGCGCGTGTGTGTGTGTGCGCGCGCGTGTCTTCCTTCTTGTAATCTAAGTGCCGTTACAGTTTGAGAGCCAGATGGTGTCTGAGACATTAGGACTTTTATCATGATTAACAACCTTTCTTATGGTGAGGTTTTTGAAAGCTTCATGTAAGTATCTGGGGACCTCCATTCTACCCTGCCCTGGCTGTCTGTGTTTTTTGTTCTCACCCTGAATTTTTTGAATTTGACTGAAAGGAGTCTGCTTGAAATCTCCTGAGCCACTGTGCCTTGCCTGTCTCCCAGGCCCTCTGCACATAGAGGAGATGGAGATTGTTTATCCCTGTATACTGCCTTGCTTTCTGGTCACCTTTGATCATTTATAACAAGTACCTAGCAGGCCTGTGCTCAGAGCCAGACTGTTCCAGCTCAGCACTTTGTAGATTCTTTGCAGTTCTGTCTGAAACTGCTAAGGAAATTACAGTGGAAATAGCAGGTGATTTATTTTCTGCCCCAGTATGCTGTGAAGACCAGCTTCTTGGGGGTGTGCTAGAGACTGAAATGATAGCTTGGAAATTTTACAGACAGCTGTCATTCGTTTTTTGATCCCAGCACCAGTACCTGTGCTTTTAGGGGGAAGACTTCATCCTAATGAATGTGACGTCTGCAAAACTGGCTGTCAGTGTCACGGTATCTGCTCACTGCATTCCAGTATTGAGCAAGTTCCCTCTCACAGATGGCTGAACATCAAATTACTGTACTGAAGGAAATGTGAGGCCAGGCAAAAATTTTTTGGCTGTTAAGTGTCAAGAACCATTGGATGTTGAATCCACCCCTTCTAAGAAAACGGAATTCTATTTATCAGGTGCCTTTCTCCTGTGTTAGGTCTATTTTTGTAAATGTTCCTTTTATTCCAACTCCTACTCTTCACCCAATTTCAATTTCTTATCACAGTTCAAGGTTGCTACCTTGTAGCATCCAACATGAATGCCACTTAGATGCCAGCTGTGTTCCTGTCTTGAGAAGTAATATTGCAAAATTCTTTTGTGTATGTTTCAAGGAATGCAGGCCTTTCATTTCAGAGTTCTTGCTTCTGCTTCTCAGCCTTGCATCAAAATTACAGGTACAGGGAGAGCAGCAGGTGAGTGTGTCTGTCTTTAAACATGAATTGTGCATTCATTTCTTTTAGCAAACCTTGACTTCTGATGTGTTTCCTACAACACAGAGGGCTGCATTAGTGTTGTTGTTCTGTGTGGGGGACTGAGACTCCAGACAGACTTGCTTTCATTCCTCTCTAACAGAGATCCATAGCATTGTTCAGTAAGGCAGTGGCTTGCTATTGTAAGGCTCTGGCATGGTATGTCACATCTCTCTCCAGAAGTTGATTCCTATAGACACTGACTCAGATGGTAGGACCTGTGCTTTTGATTCTAAAGGTTTTGAGTTAATCACCTGCTGGTAATACATGGTGGGAAGTCATTGCACTAATTAGCTACTGGGTTTGATGGTTCTTTTCCACTTGCTATTGCAGGAAGTGCTCCCACCTGCAGGAGCCAGGGGTTCACAGAGATGATATGTATGCAAGATGGATGAGGGAGAGGGCTGCAGACTTCGTCAGATCTGACAGCAGCTGTGAATTATTAACTGTTGGTGATGTGGCAGGCAAACAGTGCAGTGCTGCCTTTGTAGCAATGTGATTCAGCATCTTCTACTCTTGGTGAGATTATTATCTTCATACCTTGCTGTCCTGAATATGAGCTTTCCCTAAGGTAGTCACATTGCCATGGGGAGGATTTGCCAGAAGAGCTGATAAAAGCCATGACTTAAAGTGCAGGGTTTTTTCCAGCACATACAATTACACACTTGCCCTTGACATTAACAACAAAAAACCCTAAGAAACTTACGAGTGTTTTGGATTGGCGGTTTCTAACACTCTTTATTCATCAATTTAAATCTGTGGGAGAGAAAAAAATCAACTTGGTACCTTGGTTACTTCAGTTACTGCGAAGGGGTCAGCTTTGTAGGATCTGCCTGAGAAGATGAGCCAGTGTATTCCTTGGCCAGGGTCTCTCTATCCTTTATTACTAATAATCTTTGGGGTGGGGATTTGATGGCTGAGTTTAGGGATTGACCACCTGAAGGTGGCAAATGTCATGCTCCCATCCCACCTTCCTGTGTACAAGCCCACCTTCTGTTTCAGTGCAGACAAAGGTTTATTTTCCTTTAGGACTGTCATGTCAGAAACCCTCTGAGAGCACTTGATTGGCATTGAGACTGATCTGTTTCTTAGGCCTTGTGTGCTGGTAAGGGCATGGAGGTATACAGTGAAAAAAATCTAACTGTTCCACAAGAGGGAGCAACCTCCAGCACAATCTTTTTTTTTTTTTTTTTTTCCTTAAATCGAGTTAAAAGTATTAAAAGGTCTACATTTGAAGACTAGAGGACAGACATTTCCTCTGGACTCCCAAGGGTTGGGTTTTCAAGTAAGTGTAAATTGATGTTGCTCTGTTTTCTTTCAGGAGATTACTGAAAAATTATTTTAGTTAGAATTTGACCTTCAATACTTGCTTCTCAAAACAAAACCTGTCAGGCCATAGCTGGAACATAATAGTAACCAGTATTTAGTGAGGTCAATAAAATACAGTAATTGGGATTCCATTACTGACTCTGACTTAAAATTTGAGTGGTGCAGACATGAGGCAATGGGTGCAGGGTGCTCTTTGCTTTCTGAATGGAATTTGGGCTGCTTCAGTTTTTCTATTTGTGCTTGTGGAATGAGTTCAGATTCATTTTGAGGACTGCTTATTAGTCCTCTTCCCCAGTCACGTGGGAAATAGCTAACAGTGCTTTCTGAGGCCAGAAGATGCTGTTCTCTGGAGCAGCTGCTCTCTTTGAACTTTGCTTGCAGGGCTCCTTTTATCACTGGCAGAGGATTTCATCAAACTGTATCCATGGATTCAAATCACAAAAAGCTGCAGGCTGCTGCGTTCCCTGCTTCAAACTCTTTTTTATGTCTAAACTATTTTCACCTCTTCAGTCTTTGGAGGATAGATAGAAGGCCTCTAGGCTCATCTAGCTTCATCCTAGACAATCCATCCATCTTAAAAGGTTTCTGTTTACAGTTGCTTCAGGACACCGATGTGCACACACCTACTCCAGCAGCAGGGACTAGCCCATTTCCAGGAACTGTACTACTCATGCTATGAGACAGATGTGACTGTGAGGAGGATTTGAATGGAGATTCCTGTGCCAAGGTTGCCCTTGGTCCAGGTGGAGGACTTCGTGTCATGCTCTGCTTACCAAGCATCATTCACAGCCCTGTGGCTGGGAGAGCCACCACCACTCACTCTTCTGCAGAGTGTTTTCTTTTTCCATCTTGATTGGAAGGGCTTATTGATATACCAAGGGCATTGACAGGATCTACCCTTTTATATCTCCCTCCTTCCTTTTGCTTCTTCAAGTGTGCCCAAAGTACAGGACATGTCTTTGCTTCTTCTCCAATTTTTAGGCTTTGCATCCATTTCTTATGGGTGGCTGAACAAGGGGTAGGACAGGACACCTCATAGTATCCTGAGTGGATGAATGCCTGTCACATGCACTGAGAGCAAAACTAGAACCATGTTATGGAAAGGTAAACAAATGTGTTATTTGACAGTTCCCTTCTGTTCCTCCTGTTTCCCTGAGAATCATTTTCAAGGGACTTGAGAGTGAACCAACTGTCAACATGGAAACAGGCATTTACCTGAAATTCTCCATTGCCACACTTAGTGGCTTCCCTTCCAGAGGCCGTGCCTCTGGGATTTACCCTCTGAGGTGGCACGCTGCGCACAAAGACCATTATAACACTGTTTCTTCTCTCAGGATCCTGCTGGCAATGTGAAAATCTCCTTAGCGGTGCCCTGTGCCTCCGCCAGCTGGGGAATATAGGTAAGATTTCTTTTTTCCCCCTTTATAGCAAGTAACACACATTGGCAAGTGTGTGTCATGAAAGCAAAAATGTGTGGACTGTTGGAACATCACAAGGCTCTTTCCTGCTGGGAGAGGAAGGCTGAGGATAAGAACACCACCTCCATAGCACACTTGCTCTCTTCAGGGGACTGTGGGCTGCAAGCAGTCAGGACTGAAAATTGTCTCCACCTTCTTTAAAGTATTAAGACCTTGGTTGCATGGTTGGTTGTGAGTGGCTTTACTTTTTAAACTTCCTTATGCTCTTTACTTGAATGTCAAGGGCTATGATTGTCACAAATAATATCTGAGGTAGGGGACATACTAGCACAGAAACCACTCCTGTTGAATTTGTAAGTGGTCCTGAAACTTTGCTAAGTGAGTTCATTGTGTTTAACAAGAGGCGCTGTTTAGAGCCATCCTTGGAGAACTTGCCCCTGACTGAGCTAGAGTTTGGAGCAGCAGTGAGACGGGTTCTTTGTAATTCTGTCCTATATTCTGAACCTTTCTTACTAATGCTGCGTGTGTGTGTGCGTGTGCATCTCCCCATGAACTGAATGTCCTCTAACTAAGGTGTAATTCCTGCCCATACAGTGTGGATGGGAGAATGTGCCCTTGAGTTATAAATGTATTTTGTACAGGCGGTCATGGAAAAATGAGGTAGAATTTGGAATTTAATTTTGTAATAAATACTTCTTCTTTCAAGCATTGTCTTTGCGTCTGGATCTTGGGGTGTGGTTTTTTTCCCCCTTCCTCTCTCCCTCACATGCACACTTGAAGTAGCAACATGAATTTTAAATGGACCTGTTGGGGAGTTTGATCTAGGATAATGGTGGTCTACATCAGCTTTTAGCACACAAATGTTGCTGGACTGCAGTTCTAAGAGGTCAGGTTTTACTGCAGTCCAAGCGATGCGCTGGTAAGCACAGCAGGAAGTGAAACTGGTACATTTGGATGAGAATAACATACTGTCTGTTGAAGCCAGTTTATTCCTTCATGTTAAGGATGTGTTAAATATGTGTAATACATCAGGTTTAACAGGTATATTCATCAAGCTTCTGGTAGGTTGTCTATGAACACTTCATTTGACAGATAAAACACTTTATTCAGGAACCCAACATTTTTCTGTGTTGTTCTTATGTTGAGTGTGTAGTATCCATAACATCAGACTGATGCACAGTTTTGTACAAATGAGGCCCTTGCTGTGAACTAAATGAGTGAGTAATAAAACTGGAATGCTGTAAATCAGAATCTGGCTCTACACCAGGCTGTGGTGACAGGGCAGCATATACTTTTGAGTACAATGTAACAAGGGGCTGCCATCCTTGGGGTGGAAGTAGATGGGGAAAAGTAAAATACAGCCACCTTATTTAGGGCTACTGACAGATGCCCAGATTGGTGCTGGAGCAGAGCCAACCAGGCTGTTCATGTCCAAGGGCTGCTAAAGTAGAGCCAGGACAGCTAGAAACTGGACTGTGGCCTGCATATGGTACGTATTACCATATGATAGGCTAATGGATGGCTACTGAAAAGCCTATTGGCACCTTGTACTGCTTCAGAAAGTGCAAGATGGTCTTTGGATATTGTCTGATCAGGGCTATCGTTCCGGAAGGAAGGACTGCTGATACAGACGCTGTACTAGAGCGTAGGGAGACAACCATAAGGAAAAGGCGTGGAGTATTGTTCAGAAAATGCCAATAATAACTGAAGTAAAACTACTTCTCAATGCCCTTTACAAAGGAAGAATGGCTTCTTTCTGCAGGTAAGTGATCTCATGTGGGTGGACATTGGTGACTGATTCCATTTGCATCTGATTTGAACCTGCCAGGTTTATAGGCTTCTAAATTCCAGACATTATCCTGTTACATGTTCCTCAACAAGAATGAGGCTTTTCTATAACCTGTTTTCTTAATACAGATTTTGTGCTCTGTCTTCAAGCTGCTGCTTCATCTTCCTGTTGCTAATGAAATAAAAACTTTCGAAGTAAGTTGCTTTCTCTGGCCCTCACTCTCCTGTGCCTATTTTCTCATTTTCTTTGGTTTACCCATGGGGTTTCCCAAACTCTACACTCTCTTCCAACATCAGTCTCCCCAGTTCATTATGCTGAAATAAATCTTCATTGCTCCTACCACTGCTTCCTGCTTTACATCCAAGGATTGTGGTTGTCATACACTTTGGAGTCATTTTTTAAAACACTATGTCTAACTGTAGCTCTGGCCCATGTGATACATGCTCTGGAAATAGCAAATCTGTGCTTTATCTGAATGGGCACAGTCTACCAAGTGTTACAATTGCTGTAAATGGCTTTGTCCATATTTGCCATTCTTGCAGTCATTGTTTTATCTCCAGATTTCATCCAAAGCTAGTCATCCTGCTGTCTTACAGCTGATAAAAGATAGTTTTCAGGCTTCGTTCATCTGACCCTTTTTTTTACCATGTGTTTTAGGATGAGGCAGTTCTGAAGTACCTGGGTTTCTCCATTGACCAGAAAGGGAGTTTAGGTTACTTGCCCATATGAAGGTGTCTGTGTTGGGTCAGCTGAGTCCCACCTGGGCAGTGTGCTGATCCCCTGGAATGCTTTAGGGACAATAACTATTTGGTTACAAGGTGGAGAAAGAAACTGATAAGTGGGGAGGATTGGTTGAGATGAGAATGTGAACATGTGTAAGATGGTACATCTTTCTTTAAGGTTTATGAACTGTGTAAGAACAGCCAAATAAAGCCAGTGCAGCTAAAGAAAGTGAGTTTAAACAATTTGATCACTTCTGGGCAAAATCCCATTGGAATCAAGTCTGAGAAGCAATATTTAAATAAAGGTCAACAAGAGCACAAACACCAACTACCCCAGTGCAAAGCAAGGCCAGGGAGATCCAAAGATGAGAAGCTGAGTAACAAGTTATTAATTGACTTCGAATACAAGAGAGAAGCATCCAGAAAGTGAGAACTCAAATTACTAAGGGCTGCTATGAAAGAGTCATGCGGAGAGGGAAAGCAGGAAGGCTGCTTCACAAAATGAAGACCTAATGAGGAATATCAAAGTTAATGAAAAACTGCCAGGACATAGGTAGTAAGAGATTTGTCAAGAATTAGACCACTATTTGGCAGAGACAGAAAGGCATGAACTGATGGATCACTCTGGAAAGTTGTACACTTGCCTTCAAATGCTTTTATAATAAACTCCCTACTGGGTTTTTCATTATTCTCTCTATGCTGGTTTTTACCAGGCTAGTTAGTTTCTTCCTTACTTAATCATCCTGTTTGGTCTTTTTGAGTATTGCATTTTATACTCTCTAAGTCTGCTGAAATGTCTTTGTTTCAAGCATTATTTAAAAAAAAATAAAATTAACAATGAGTAGATTGGAGATGCCCTCAGGCACCTCTTGTAGGACTCATGGGTGCAAGCTATCTGTGCCTGCTGATTTTAAGTCTTTATTGCTAACAGTTGCTGTTTAACATCCTATTTAGTTACTAATGGATTGGAAAGTGCTTTATGATGTGGCATAAGTACATCATTCTCCTCAAGACAAAGCCACAATATTTACTCAACACTTAGGCATTTTTGACTCTGGAGTTTGCAGGTGCAAAATTTCTCACTGAACTGGAGAATTATTTTTGACAGAGCCCCAGGACTAGAATGGCTTAGCTGAGGAGGAGAAGACCTCAAGCAGGAAAGGATCCCACACACAGAAGTAATAGCACATGGAGTTTGTTTTGAGAGCAGATGGCTGAGTGCAAAGCTGAAAGGTTGTGATGCTAGCACAGCCCTGCCATGAAGGAATGGGTGCAATTAAACACAAAATCTTTGTTTTAATAAATTGCATCAAAGATGCTGTTCTCAGAGATGACTGCTCTAGGGCAAATGATTGTAGGAGATGCCCTGGTCAATAGTGTCAATTCAAATTGCAAGGAGGAGGGAAAGGACAGAGTTGAGATCAGAGAGAAGACAATCAATGAGCACTTCAGCGATCAGCACGAGCAGTGCTTCTGAATTAAGACAAATCTAGTGGGGAAACTACAGAGGAGGCTCCATGGGGAGTAAATCATCCAAGCTTTTGCCATGATGTGTCGGCAGCTGAAGGATGATCCAGTCCAAAAGTATAAGGACAATTGGAGGAAGACCCAAGCCCATGTGCACTGTCCCTAGGTAGGACGCTCTGCTAACACAGTGCTTGCCAAATTGCCAGGCATGTTAGATAGAGCACCATGCTGAGGTAATGAGGCTGGAGAGCTTTGGGACTACGGCTGCTTGCATCCCACCAGCTTGGAGCACGCACACCTCTATAGTTGTGTCTTATGATCAAATTCGGCTTGTGTGTCAAGACTGACATGGTAGGTAGACTTTTCGAACTCACTTTGGTAGAGTGACCTACAAAAGGCAGAGGTTGCTTGTTGAAAGATCAGCCTGGTGGTAGAAGTAGCAACCAGTGGATTATCACTCTATTAGAAAGCATAAGGTGAATAACAACCAAGGTAAGGTCTGAGCATCTGTAAGTGCCAGACCTGGTCCAACAGCCTCATAAGTCAAAAATACTTAGGCTAGTAGCTCTCTGTGTGGTCCCATTTGGGTTCTCTCTCTGCTTCATGTCCTGTCAGCCTTGGATTGTTTTCACCTGCCTGTACAAACTTTCCCCAGCTGGCCCTGGGAGATCCACGGTGAGCCTGGAGATGTCTAGTAGCAAATTGAAGTCAAAAGACCTGTTTTTGTTTCATTTTATTCTGCCATTGAATCCTCTCCCACACATTGTTCCTTCTCCCTCTGCCTATCCCTCTCCCCGTAGCCCAAATCCTCAAGGTCGGTAGTGCTGCCCTGCTCTCCCTGCAGGCATGGTGGCAGCCTGTGAGCTCTGCAGCTGTTCCCTTCATCATTTTATGGGCAAGATTATTCCCTCCTGCATCTCTTTTGCTTCTTGTTATGCAACTGTATTTTGTGATTTGCTTTGCTACTGAGCAGTGCTGCACCATGGCCTGAGGGGGTAGCTTAAGAAGACTGCTGGTTACGTTGTGTGACTTCTGCTCCCACCTGAGGGTGGGGATGGGAGTCTGGGGAAAAGAGGAGCCGTCATGGCCTGGGGTTTTGAGATTGGGGGCAAGGGGAAAGAAAGAGGATTAGCCAAGCCCGGGAGTCCGTATCTGAGGTGATCAGGGAGCCTGAAACAGCTAGATCAGAGCAGCATTATTAATGAAGACTCACAGACGTAGAATTGGAAATGAGCAGGAGTTCAAAGGGGGATTGGGGTTTGTTGGTACTGCAGCTGGGAGGAAAACTGACAGTGCCACAGCACAGTCATCCCTGGGCCACGCTGATGGGGTGTGTCCCTTGGGAGGGAGGGTTGCTCTCCAAGCATCCTGAACCCTGAGCACAGGGTTGGGGGCTGGTGTTTGTGAGCTTATTCCCAGTTCTGTCACACCATTTTATGAGATTGGGCAAGTTTCTTTCCCTGTGGGTAAACTGAGGCACTGAACAAGTAAAGGTGACACTTGGCAAGGGGAGTTATGAGCATTGGTACTCTAACTTGAAGGGGCTGTAGATTAAAATAATAAGCCCTTCTGCAAATTAAAAACATTATACATTTCTGTTCTTCCAAAGCACAAAAGAGCTTTATCGTCCTCTTTGCAGGTCAGTGAGTTTTTCCAGAAATCTGCCTCCCCTTTCTCCAAGTGGCCTACAGATGGTTTTGGAGCAGTCTGTGCTGCTGACCTGGTGGTTCTTCACTGATGAGAGCTCCAGGGACTGTCTTGTAGAAATCCAAGAACATCTCAGAAAAGAGCTGAGCTGCCAGGCTAGGTACATGGAGCTGGGGACCATTGCAGAAAACCCTGACTATGGAAACATTTGCAGTGCTCAACCTCTTGATGCATCCTGGGGCTTTCTTATGCTTGAAGGCTCACAAAACACTTGAACAAGAAGGGAGGTTTGCTTGTTTGTTTTTCCTTGTACTTTAAATCCTCTCTGGGCTCCACTTGTGCTGTCAGCACATCAGTGCCATGGCAGCAGGAGGAACTTCTCTGACAGCCATGTAGCTGCAAGGGAGAAGCTGCTTTGCACGCAGGGAAGAGCACTGTGTCTCCTGAGCCCTTGCTCTTTTAAGTCATGTGAATGGTGGTTCAGATGTTTCTTACCCCTGAGCTCTCCCTGTCTCCCACCTCAAGTCCCTCCTTACAGATCCCTCCTCCTGTGCTGGAAGATCTGTGCTGTCACAGGGAAAAAACTGGTGGTTTTATTAAGGGAGAGGGCATGTACCAGTGCCAGAAGTCATCAAAGGGATGAATTTGCTGTTCAGAGGGGCAGGGAGGGTGGGGAAACTGCTCCTGCATGTGCCTGTACCCTGCCCAGAAGGAGCTGTTGGGGGGGAGGGGTGGCGCAGGGAAGAAATTAATTCTCTTTGGTTCTTAGACTCTGCTAAGTGTCATGCTAGCGTGAGGTTTGGGTGCCAACAGGTGGGCAGGGGTATGGCCAGCTCATTGCCCCTTTCATCAGCTGGGGCACCCATATGTTCCACAGAAGGAGAAGACACGTCACGCTCAGCGCTCTTGTTGCTGCTGCTGTGTCTGGTCTGTTCTGACACTTGTGCCTTGTCTGTGAGCACTCAGCGTGCAGCCACCATCTGCAGCACGGAGGGAAGGTGCAGAGGGGAACCTTGGACAAGAGCCACCATTTTCCCTTGCTGACAGCTTTACTGCTATTGTCTGAGATACCTCTGCCATCAGGAACAATGGCTGAACCTGCATTTTGTTGTTGCTCTGGGATATGATAGCTGGTATAGTGCCTGCACAGACCCGAGGAAAGGTGTCCCACATCCCAACTAAGCTTTAGGAGCTGATCACTCTAAACTACAAGAACTTGCTTTTGTGGTGCTTCTCTTCCTCCTCTGTCAGCTAGCTCTGCATATATTCAGAATGTTCCTAGACAAATACTCAACCTGGGTTGCGGCTCTGACTGCACATACGTGCTTTAACTCTGCTCCTTGGTATCCTGTGGTCTAGGGAGGACTCCGCTCTCCTTTCCAGCACCCTGGCAGCACAGCACTGCCCGCCCTGTTACAGGGTGAAGATGAACCGTCCAGCCAGACTCTGGTGAAGGTCCATGTCTGTGTGGTTGTGACAGCTGGCTGAAATGTCAGAGTAGCTTGTGCAGATGCATATGGGATGACAGTTCATGCCCTTTGCTGGTGTTCTAGATCAGCTGCAAGATAGCTAAAGGTTAATGTTTGTATTGGCACTACTGGGCTTGTGCTAGCTGCCCTGCTCAGATTAACCTGATATTTCCCACTGCTCTCATAGCTGCTCTTTCAGGCACCTTGCAGCTTCAGCAGTTATCATCACACTGATTTATCATCAGTCCCAAGTGTGAATGCTTCCTTTGCAGCCACACAGCTAAGACGCTGTTTTTAGCGGGAGTTTGTTGTAGACCAGAAGATGGTGGCCAACAGCAGGAAGCACTGTGGGCTGGCAGGTTGCATGTTCCAACACCTCAGCCATGAGATGGCCCTGAAGCTCATGACTCTTCCTTATTATTGACTGCTTTCTAGTTATCCCCTGTTCTCTAAGAACATAGATGTGTAGAGATCATAGGCTCAGTTATTTTGAAAGATAAAATGCTGTATTTTTAAAAGGAGTCATGATTTAACAGAAGCCATTTGCATCTGTCCAGAACCTGGGACCTTTGACATTAATGAAGTCTTTCCTAGCAATGGCATTCAAAACACAGTTTACCTGGAACATTATTTGTTTTCTGGCTCAGTAGCCAGAGATTTGTAAGTATTTGTGGGACTCCTTAGTCCCATCTGACAGTTCAATTTCTTTGTGAGTTTGTTGGACTCTTCCAGAGCCCAGCTTTAGGATAGGGCTCTCCAGCTTCCTCTAATGGATATGGAGCTTTTCCTATACAGCATCTCGTCTGCACTGAGAATGCAAGGTCTCAAAAGCCTGAGAAAATAGGTAATTTATTCTGGCACTTGCAGAAGACATCTCTGGTTGCTTCCTGCTTTCACTGCAGTCAGTGCTGTCACTCCGGCTCTTTAGGAGAAAGGCCCCTGGGAGACAAGCTGGGGCTGAGGATGTAGCATCATGCCTTTGAACTTGTCTCCTCCCAGGGCTTATTTTCAGTACTCCAATAAGAATGGCTTCTGCCTACACTGAGTCAGTGTGTTCCTGGGTTGGGTCAGAGGCTGCTGTCTCCTGATTACAAGAAATAAGTCTGATGTATAGAACCAGAACTTGTAATAACATCAGCACAACTGTTATTTCAGAGTAGGCTGTGATGGTTTCAGCAATATTCGTGCTTTTGTGTTGCTCGCATCCTTCTGAAAACCTTAACTTGCATGACTGCTCTGGCTTTTCTGGCTTCTGTTGTGCTGCTTGAGACCTCACTTGCCCCTTCTCGCTTTGTTTCCTCTATGCTGCCTAAAGCCTGGGGCCAAATTAAAAGCAGTGTTTTCCTTTGTCTGAACAATAAAGAGAAGCTGGGAGTCCTGAACATATTGAACAAAGATGACATGTCTTCTGATCTGTTATTAACAACTTTGCCTGGTTCAGCTGGCTTAATTAGCCTTAAATTAAACATGTACCTTGCAGGGTCTAGACTGCATTTGCCTGTGGAGGTAGCAGGTGGCTGTGGGGTGTCCTGAGCCTCGGTGGAAGTGGCCAAGAGCAAGAGGATGCCATAGTGCTGGTGCATCGCTGAGACCCTCCACAGCAGAGTCCCGCTCGGAGGGGTCTGTGCTGAGCAGCGAGCGGAGGCGGCGGGTCCCGGCGGTCCCCTTGCTAGCCCCGCTCTCCGCACTGCTTCACCTGTAACACCAGGCCCATCGGAAAATGGCAGCCATGAATGAGCTGAACTTTCTACTTTGCCCTGCGGCTGCGAGCCCGGGGGGGCGGTGATTGGCGATATAATTCGGTGGGTTTTTTTTTTTTTTGCTTCCTTCCCCTGAGTGGGAAATAGAAAGTGAGCTCTTTCTTACCCGTGAGGCGGTCGGGGAAGCCCCGGCTGGAGGAGAGGGGCACCGGGGGGCGGGGGGGCGGCACCCTCAGGTGAGCGCGGGGGTGCGAGGGGGCAGCGGCGGGGGGCGGCGCCCCCCCGGCGGAGCGAGGGGCGGGCGGCTGCTGCTCGGCGGGCGAGCGGGGCCAGCGCCCGGCCGCGGGCGGCGAGGGGCAGGTCCCCCCGCCCCGCCATGGAGAGCGGGATGCTGCTGTCTGGCGGGCAGCGGGCGCTGATCCGGGAGAGCTGGCAGCGCCTGAGCGGCAGCCCCGTGCAGCACGGCCTCGTCCTCTTCACCAGGTGAGCGGGGCGGCGGGGACGGGACGCGGCCGCCGGCACCCACCCCCAGCCTGCCCCCACCCCCGGGCCGAGGGGCCGGGCTCCACTTCTCGGAGAGCCGCGATTCCCGCCGCTCGGCGCCGGGTCCCGGCCGGCCCCTGCCCCGGGGCTGGCGACCCGCAGGGAGCCGCGCGGGGCTGAAACCCCTCCGGCGTGGGGCAGCGACTGCCGCGGGGCCTCTCCCACCCTCCGCCAGCGAGAACTTTGTTACGGGGAGACGGAGGGTGCGGGAGAGAGGCAGCAGCGGGCAGGTTTTGCGTGTTTCTGCCCACTGACCCCCCGCCTTGGCACCATTACTTCGGCTGTGTGAAGAGCTGCGTGTCCGCCCAGCCTTGGGGAGCGCATGCAAGGGACCCCCTGGCTGTCCCTGCCACGGCACTCTGCAGCCCGGGCAAAGACCTGGCCGCTGGGGAGGATTCAGCCTCAGGGCAGGGGAGATGGGGTGCCGGGGGGAACGGCTGAAACCCAACTCCTTGCCTCTCCTAAGCAGATTAATGTATCAATTATGGGAAGAGAAAAAGGAAAATCTATGAAAACTCGTTCAAAAAGGGTGGTCGGAGAGTTGATGGCCGGTTTCTGGAGTGGGGCATAGCAGGCAGGAGCCAAACCTTGCAGAGCTGGGCTGTGTGCAGCGCCAGCAAGGCTTGGGAGTTTCAGTGGAGGGGAGAGGGATCCAGAAGTGCAATGTGCAGGATGGGAAGAAGAGAGACTGTCTTGCCTGAATTCCCTGTGGCCTCCACGGACAGTATCAGTCTGTTAGATTTGCTTGGGTGGCTCTTACAGAGATCTGTATGTGCCTGGTATGCACTGGCAGGGGGGGTGAGGAGGGAGAAATGGGAGCTGGTGAGGGAGAGTGAGGCATTAGCGGAGTTTGTACATGTCCCCCTTGCTCAGGTAGGAAAGCTGGCTGCTGGAGCTTGTGGACCTTCCCCAGATTTGGGAGCTCTGGGGCTCAAGGGGATCATGAAGTGGGAATGGGAAGAGTTGAGACAACAACCAAGACGGGAGGAACTCCAGCAAGCTGGGACTGGTCCTCAGGTGCCGTAAATACGTATCTCAGAGCTGGGGCTGTGGGCTAGGGAAATAAAGACTTTTTTGTCTATAGGTAACCTGGATTGCCCCAAACTAAGACTTTTCAGAACTTCTGGGTCCTTTACAGGTGGGGAGGGAGGCGGGGGGGCTGCAGGTGTGCTGCTGATGGGGTTGTTCCTGGGATGAACAGGACTCTAAATAAAGCTGAGGAAGTGAGAAGATGAGGGTTCTTCTCTTGCTATTGCAGGTTGTTTGACTTGGACCCTGACCTGTTGCCCCTTTTCCAATACAACTGCAAGCAGTTTTCCAGCCCTCAGGAGTGCCTCTCTGCCCCTGAGTTCCTGGATCACATCAGGAAGGTGAGAGGGGGGCTGTGGCATGGCTGGAGTGCAGCCACTGTGGAGGAGGAAGCCCTTAGGCAGTGGCTTGGGACTGTGGGGTGTCTGACTGGGGAACACATGGGAAGCCTCTTCCTGAGACGGTAACTGCAGGGCACTACTCATGTTCGAAGAAGGTGCTATTACCAGGACAAAGTGTCCTACAACAGTTGGGAGGGGATGAGGATGTGGGTTGTGGTGGGTCAGAAGCACCGTGCTGATTTCCATGCCCTCATGTGGGAGTGGATTGCCTCTTGTGAAAGTTGGAAGCCCCCTTCTTCTACCGTGGAAGTGCCTCACCTCTGTCCAGACAAGGACTGAAGCCCTCTGCTTGGCCACATGCTGGCCAGGAGGCGGCACAGAGCTGGGCAGTGGGCCAGGCTCCTGTGGACCCACTACTGTGGAGAAGCTGCTGGTGTGGCTGCAGAGCCAGAAGGCCCACAGCATCTCTTGGACAGCCTCTGGGGGAGTGCTGCAATTCACCTCCCGCTGAAATAGGGAGAGGAGCAATGCTGATGTCACCTGGAGGAGCTCATGCATGGGACAGAATTATACCCGGTGCATCAGAGACCCTTTGCTGAGCCCTGAAGAGCGGCCAGGCCGGGGCAGAGCACAGTCTTGGCTTGCTGGTGCCTTCATAAACTGTCTGGCTCCATCTTTAAACCAGTTTGATGCTTCGCTTGCCTGTCTTTATTCCCTGTAAGAGGCTGTTTCAGGACTGCACTCCTCTGATAGCTGTAAGCTTTTTGTTATTTTCCAGCCACTGTTTATTGGCAAAGTTAAGTCCATTTTTACTTCTGCTATTATTGCCTTGAGCTGAAATAGCTCTTTGCTCTTGTTGGAGATAATTTCCCTGTTGAAATTACAGGGCACAATTCTATCACCTCCCAGCTTTGCCAAGCTAACCATGCCCTGGCTTTAATCTCTTCTAATTTGGTCTGTCTGTTCCCTTCATCCCTCATTAACCCTTCTCTGTCCTGTTTCCATTTGACTCTTTGTGCTTCTGGAAGACCATGGTGGCACGTGCTTTACCAGACTAGGTCTCTTGCATATACTGTCCACCCAATCTCCTCAAAATGCCTTGGCTGATCTTAGAATTGGAGTTGCCTTATTCACAATTACACCATCTTGGCAACTTCTAGTTGGAAACTCTAGTCCTGGCAACTTCCAGGGCTCCCCTGCAGTTGTCCTGGGGTCCTAAGAGCTGTAATGACTGCATCAGCCCCTATAACTGATCTGTTATAGGGCTGTTTACCTCCTCTGGGACAGGGAGCTCAGCAGTACTGCTTACTGTGGCACCTCTGGCAGTGTCCCATGGAAGGATATGGTGTGTGCTGCTGCCAGCATGCCTCACTGATGTGACACAGATCGCAGCAGAGTAAAGGAAAGCTCAGGGCATCTGCTGGGCTGGGAGGTGGTCAGGCTGAGAAGGGTGAAGTAGAGGGGTCAGACTCTTTGTTCCTCTGGGAGGGCAGCAGAGCCTTGCTGTTAATGCCATTCTGCCTCTGTGCTCCTGCAGGTGATGCTGGTGATTGATGCTGCTGTGAACCACCTGGAGAACTTGTCCTGCCTGGAAGAGTATCTCTGCAACCTCGGCAAGAAGCACCAGGCAGTTGGTGTAAAGGTCGAGTCTTTCTCGGTGAGGCATCCTCTCTCGTCCCACGGCAGCTGGGTTTGTGCAGCCCTGCCTGCAGCCCTCAGCAGTCCCCATCCCTCTGCACCCACCTGCTGCGTTCAGCTGGCTGGAGAGAAAGCTGGTGGCTCAGGGCAGCCCCTGAGCTGCTGATAACTTGTGTAGCAACATTGGCTCGATTAGGGAAACCCTTGAGGTCCCCTCATTTTCTGCCCTTCCCCAGTAAGCCCAGGGAGAAAGGACAGAGGGGAGCAAGGCATTTTCCCTGTTTGAAGAGGGCCACAGTCTGGGGCACTGCAGTCTCTCCTGCGGCACAGGGCTGCAGGCTCAGCCCTTGCCCTGCGCCCTGGATCTCTGTGTCAGATCCTCTGGGTAGACCTCACTGCACCTAGGAAAGGGAGCACCCACCTCTCTGTCTGCACTGGGATGGGGGGGCTGCACCTCAGCCCCTGCTTCCTCCATGGCAGTAAGACAGGCACATCCTCCATATTAAACCCTTGCTTACTCCTCTCCTGCCATCAAGCACGGACAGAAATACTGGATAATACAGCAGGGAAGGGAAGGTTGAACTAAAGGTTTCTAACTAACACATGGCTTCCTTCTGATACTGTTAGCTTTGGTCCTCTTCAGAGGCAGCAAAGTCCCCTTTGCTTGGGGCAGCAATCCCCACCAGCCCTGCGCTCAGTGTGTGGGTGCTCCTGGATATGGGGTTGCTTGCAGCTCTGTGAGGAGCAGTGCCCTGTGAAGAGGCCTGAGAGGCAGCGAGGCAGGCCCCGAGCATCCAGCCTGGGGTCTGACCCACTCTCCTGGTATCGGGGCATTGCTCAGCTCTGCTGATCTGCTGCTATGCCAGGGGATGGGACTGGCTACCAGCAACTGGAAGCCACGGAGAATGGACGTGTACCTCTCCCCTGGTGTTACATGCGTGGTGTCAGCCCTTGCTCCCTGCCTGCACTCCCCACTCACCCAGGGTTTGGGTGAGGGCCAATATAGAGCAGGGGAAGGGGATGGCGTGGGATGGTTCTGGGCCCCCTCTGAGCAGCCAGGGATGGGGTGGCCTGGCCCCACTGGTAGTGGAGGAGCAGCTGTGCTGTAATGGGAGAAGTCCAAAAAGGTGGTGAAGCAAGAGAATGGGCTGTGTGTCATCCCCTGGTGCTGAGCTTGATGCCTCTCTGGTTTGCAGACTGTCGGCGAGTCCTTGCTGTACATGCTGGAGAAATGCCTTGGCACTGCCTTCAGCCCGGACGTGCGGGAGGCTTGGAGCAAACTCTATGGTGCTGTGGTGAAAGCCATGCGACGTGGCTGGGACACCCTTCCAGAAGGGGACTAGATCCTGCCAACCATCCCTATCCCTGACCATGCAGCGGTCCTGGGCAGGGGGAGCGCTCATGCTGTGCTTTCTGCCTCTCTCCACTTCTGTCTTTCTCTGTGCACCAGCCCGTCACTGTCTCTGCCAGTCACGCATGCTTCGGGGCTCTCCCAGTGATTCCGCCTTGCTTTGACACAACTACATCTCTGCCTTTGTGAAGGGCTGGCAGGGTACATCTCTGTGAGCCTAGGAGTGCCGCAGCACAGGTACACCACCCTGCTCCAAGTCCCTTCGGGGTAGCTGAAGCATCAACACCCAGGTATCTACTCTGGTTTTAAGCTGGCTCATGCTCCCTCCTCTTGCTACCCACCCTAGTTAGATGACAGCTGGCGTAGGCCTCTCAAGCTTATTTGCCTGAGATCCTATTTGCCTATTTACTCAAGACCTGCCAGGTCTGGCACTGCTTGCTCCTCCCGTGCTGCTGTGCCCAGTTCAGCTGTGGCAATGATGGATTTGGCTCCCTCTAGGGCCAGGGACAGCAGAGGTAGGAGCTGGCTGTGCCATGCAGCCATCCTCCCCAAACCATGTGGGTAGCTTTTCCCTCTCTCCCTTCACCTACATATTACTACTGGATCGTTAATCCTAGTACTCTCTTCTGCCTTGCCTATCCCCTGGAGGGATCCATGGCTTTTCCTCATGTCAGATTGGCCACAACTCAGTGTGTTTCCTAAGGATGCTTCAAGCAGTGGAGTCACATTAATCCCACAGTGAGGCTGCTTTTAGCAGGTCTAGGCTGCCAGCTGAAAGGCTTTGTGTTGGTGTGGCTGACTGGTTTAATCTTAGAGGCAGCTGAAATGCAGCAGCAGTGGTGACTCTTACTGCTTTGTGTAAAGGAGAATAAAGTAAAAACAAGGAAAAGATGTCTTAAAATGAAAATGAAGGTTGCACTCATGTCATGGCAACAGCTTCCAGAAATCATTCTGGCTCCTGGCCAGAAGCAGCATAGCTGGAATTTCTCTGCTGATGCTGTCAGGACCTGGAGTGATTTCCAGCTGCACACAGTGCCCATCTACAGAGCTCCTCAACTTTTAGTAGTCCCTCCCAGCCGTACTGGAGACACAGCCGCTTTGGAGCACAGTGAGGTACCCAGTTAGGTGTGTGCAGCACTGCTATATCAGGACAGGAGTGAGAAGACAGCATCTGCCAGAAGAAATCCCAAGAAATGGCTGCAAGGCAGCACCTGAGGGCTCTGAGGGGAGCTGAACTTGAGCACTTTGAAGAGTTCATCTTTATGGGGAAGTCACTGTGGGACAGGCAGAACCGTGTTTCCAGATATCACTAGCCCCAGGGCAAAGACATAGAGCAAGCAGTCAGTTACAGGGCAGCGTGCTTTTTTGCTGCTCCAGGGCAGGAGGAACCCAGCATTGAGGGCTGAGATGGTTCTGTTCTAGAGACATGTTCCTCCTAATCTCAAACCTCCTCCACTCTGGGGCAGGAGAGGGCTGCCTGCTCCTTGCAGCTGCAGCTGAGGTCTCCCAGCCCCGTGCCATGAAGGGAAATGATGTGGTGCCCTGTGAGATGGGGCTCTGCTTCCCTGCCACCAGGTCTGGTGGTGGCTGTGGGCTTACAGCAAGCAAGGAGCCCTCCAGCTGTGTTTGGGAGGGGAGCTGAGAGGTGTTGTGGAACATCCCCATGTAGGATGTTCCCTGTCCTCCCTGCAGTACCAGGCTCTGCTCCTGCAGTCCTACAGCGTGGTGTTGTGCATCCTGGCCCATGGCTCTCTCCATCATCTGGGTCAGGTGAGGTCCTCCTGATTCTTGTGCCAGGCAGTGAGGGATGGAGGAGCTGGGGCTGGGCGGAGGTGCTAGCTGTGACGGCATGGTATGGGGCAGGAGGGTCTGGGAATGGGGATGTCCTCTTTGCAACCCTGTTCTGGGGCATCAGCATTCAGCATCACAGGGGGGGACCTTCTGGCTCTGTGTGACAAGTAGGCAGCTGTGTGATGGGTGGGGGGTGGGTGTTACTGCCCCAAACCATCCCCACTCCCTCTAGCTTTCCCAGCTCCTTGACTTCTCCTCCTCTGTACCATGTTCTGTGTAACTCCTCAGAAAACTGAACTAATCTGTGTGCCTCTTATACCTAGCTGTACTGTTTAATAAAGAACAACAGTGAGTCTCGGCCCTTTGTGCTGCCTTATGTTTATTTTAATATAAAAGGCCCAAGCAAGAAAAAAAATAGGATGACAGAGAGGTTTACTGGCTTCTTGTTGGCTCTAGCTTTGGAGATACTAGTCACTTGTGTAGTCCAGCTTGACTGATATAAGAAGGCATCCAGCACCAAATGTCTGTTGGGAGCTTCTGTGCACTGTAATTGAATAGGTGAGGAGTGGAGAGGCTAGCAAAGGTGTCCTGCTGCTGATTGCTCATTACCCTTCAAATTTAACTATCTCTAATGGAATTAGAGCTTTAAGCGATCAGCCTAAAAATCCCTTTTCTGTTGTTCAACTGCAGCAGCAGGGCACAACCTCACAGCAAAGTCCTGCCCGGCTCCATGCAGCTCCCACCCTGCCAGCTGGGCTGCAGAGCAGCCCCAGCAGCCCTGCCCCAGGGATCAGCTGGTGGGGATGCAGGAGGTCCTGTCTCCCCCTTCCCGGGGCATGTTCTAGCTTTGACATGGTGGGTTTCCAGCCCTGGGAGAGTTGGGCACTTGACACTGAAGAAGGATGGTCCAGAGAGTGGGGAAGGCAGCTCAGGGTCTGTAATAGCATCTACTGAGGGCTGGAAATCCCAGCCCTGCCACAGGAGAGCATGGGGCAACATTTAGGATGGGGCTTGTTCTGCAGGGCAATGTGCAACAGTCTGCAAAGGGCAAGGACAGCAGCAGAGATCGAAATGCAAAGAAATCCTCCCTGTGGTTCATTGCTAAAATAAATTTTCCAGCTCTTCCTGGCCTGGAGCACAGCTGCCAGCTTCAGGTCTGGCAGTGGGAGCCCAACCCCAGTGCTGCAGGGAAGGGCCAGCGCAGCACCCCCCAGCAGCACCCTCACCTTTGACTCCCTGCACCAGCGCGAAGGTTTGTCACAGCTCCCACAAACCGCCCTTTTGCCTTGGCTGCTGCCTGGTGGGGATGCTCCTGGCACTGCCCACCATCGGCCGGCGCAGTGGGACATGCCATGCAATCGCTCAGCCCCAGCTGTGAGGCACTTTTGTATGTGCAGGCTGTAATCAGGCAAGCAGGTTTCTGAGGGCCAGAGTGTCAGAGACGCAGTGTGATGGGGCTTACACAACCTCCTTAGGCTGTGATGGGCTTCCCTGGTGCGAGGGCCAGGAGAGCCACAAACCAGGGGGGCAATTACAGCCCTCGCTCATAGCCAGGGCTCCTGCCTCAGCTCGCTGGTGCCAGCAAGGCCCTGTATTTAGCCCTGTTTACTACTAATGATGAACTGTGGGGGGCCTCTGTGGGGACATGCGATGAGAGGAGTGGGGTTTTTTAATCTTTCTTTTTAATCTTTTTTAATCTTTCAGTTTTTCATCCAAAGGGAAACTCTTCCCATGCCCCCTGCCCCGTGCTGTAAGCCAGGCTGGCCAGGCAGGGCTCACCCCATGGGAGCCATGGAGGGGCCGGCTGGAAGGACCTGCTGAGGCAGATCATTCAAGTAGGAATTTGGGTGTAAAGTGTGTTTTGGGAAGGAGAAGTGGAGCAAAAGAGCACTGTCTGCTCAAAACCTAGAGAAAGACTCCCAAAATGGTGTTTGCCCCCTTCCCTGGGACTTGCTGGTGGGCAGTTCAGCTTTGGGAACATCTGCTCCATCCCCAGATGGGGTGGGTCCCCCCACTGCCCCGCTCCTTGCTGTGGTCCCGGAGGAGCTCCAGGCCACCCTCCTGGTTCCTCCCAGTAGTGTATGCTCCTTCGGTGGTGTCCTGTGGGGCAAGCACCGGCAGAGGACAGGCTGCCTGTCCCAGGGCTGCACCCATCCCCAGTGTCAGGGATGGTGCCAAGGGCTGTGCCAGCCTTCCCGAGGGGTCATGGTGGGTTGTTAGTGCTTCCGTGCCTTTGCCGCTTCTGCCCACTCACTGGGGTTTGCTTTTGTGGGGACCATGGTGGGTGGCAAGGTGCCTGGAGGTGAAGAGGTGTTGAGTAGTCTCCTCACCACTGAAGCCTCTACAGGACATCCCCATGAAGGGTCAAAAACAGCCCAAAGGTGCCACAGGAAAGGGGCTGGGGAAATTTTTCAGGTTCCAGTGGCGAGGGTCCCCCCCTCTCCTGGCACCAGGCAGGACACGTGGAGGTGATGATGCCAGGCAGAGGCTGGGTGAAGTCATTTTATTCAAGGCACGGTCATAGCAATAAATCACGAGAAGGTACAGACCTCTGGCACATTCCTACAGCGGGGCAGCCAAGGGCAATCGGACCAGCAGCCCGAGCTCCCAAGGACGCGGTGCCACTCGCAGGCACTTGCTTCCACCCAGAGAGAGGCCACCAGCACCTCCCCCCCTCTGGCCAGGGCTGCCCCCAGAGCAGGCAGTGAGGGCAGCAGCTGAGCTGCGGGCAGCCCTGGGGGCACCTGGCCAGGGAGCCACGAGCCCCCCAGGGTGCTTTTTGAGGTTGGGAGGGAGCAGCTGAGCTCAAGGCTCCCCCGAGGCAATCACTCCGTGGCTAGTGTGCCGCAGCCATTGCCCCAGCATGCAGGAGCGTGGGTGGGACAGGGACCACGGGGCTGCCAGCTCACTGAGCTGAGCCCCATGGGGATGTCCCAGGGCCCACTTGAGTTCAACACAGCTGAGCCCCACAGCTCGCTGCTGGACTGTCTCTGACCCCACCTCCACCCCCAGGACTGGCACATTGTGCCCCCCCCCCATCCCAGTGGCACCAGTAATGCTGAGTGGTGCAGTGCCATGGCTTTTGCACAGCATCACTCCCCATTCTGGCAGTCCTGGTGCCACAGAGCCACATCATTGTCCCTTCCCTCCCTGCATGGTCCTGGGACGGTGGCTAGAATTGCTCTGAAGCCAGCAGGAAAATCAGGAGCAGGAAAACCAGTCCCAAGGCCAAAGTGGGGCCAAGCAAGGAGTCAGCATGCCCAGGCGGGCTAGCCTGGTGACAGAGGGGCTGAGCAGGGCAAGGATCTGCCCTTGTCCCCAAGGGGCCTCCACGGCTGCTGCGGATGAGCTGAAAACCCTAGAGATGCTGCCTGGGCAGGAACTGGCACATTTACACTAACCACAGCAGGCTTCACACTCGAGAGGTGGTGTGGCTGCTGGGGGACCATCCCATGGCTGTGGCTTGTGGGCAAGGGCAGGATGTGATGGACCAGGACCCAGAGGCCAGGTTCCTGCCAGTTGTGAGTCATCCCTCCCCTCCACCCACCACTTCTGTTGCCACAGGATGGAGCCATGCAAGGTCCCATGGCCAGCCCTGGGGAGAGCATGAGCACGAGAGGGATGCTGCGGGGGTGGGGGTGGGATGATGAGGAACTGCTCTCACAGCCATTAAACACACTCGTCCCTTGACCGTCTGCTCCTTCCCTAGGGCCCAAGGGCACAGGCATAGTGAAGTAGCAGTGGGGTGGGAGGGTGGGGAAGAGCTGGGCTTGTGTTTTGATGCCTGCCTCAGGGCAGGGCCGCTGGTGCTGGGAGCAGCCCTGGGGAACTCACCTCCTCCACCAAAGCACTCATGTCTCAGCAGTCCCGGCTTTAACTGGCAAAGCCTTGGGGGTGACGGGGGGGTGGGGGCAGGCAGAAGCCTGCATGGCTGACACCAGGGGACACAGTGGATGGGGTGGGAAGCAAGGGTTACAACTGACTGTCCCTCCCACTGAGGACCCGTGGGACAGCGTGGCGGTGGGCACATTCATCTGAGCTGTCTGGGCTGCTTCCCCCTCATGGAGGGGCCAGGGCCTCCCTCGTACCCCCAAAAGCATGGCCTCTCAGAGAGACCTTCTCCCCACACCACTGTACCCCCTCTTCCCCATGATGGGCTGGAAGAGGCAGGTGAGGATGGGGGGGCATGGGGGGGGCTGAGCCGGTCCAGGCAGTGGAATGGACCAGCAGAGCCTCCCACTACCTCCCATACAATGGGGTCTCCCCCTCACATCAGTCCTGTTGTCCCCCCACCCCGTCAGCGAGGTGGCCTCCACCAGTGCTTGGAAGGCTCCTTCCTGCCCCACCAGCATGTCCTCCACTCTCGGCACGGCTGGTCCTCACCCCGGCGGTGGGGATGCTCACTGGTAGCGGGCCTGGCTCTCCATCACCGGGCCACTCCTATACTCGCCCTCCACTGTCTCCAGCTCCGTCTCAAAGCTCTGCAGCCCACCGTCCTCCCCGTCCTCCGCTGGCTCCAGGTGGTTTCCCATGGTGCCATAGGACTGGTGCGCCGGGGAGGCCGCTGGCGTCAAGCTCAGCTCGGGCTCCTGCAGGACAGTGGCCACAAAGAGCTGCCCCAGGGGGCAGTGGGGGGTCAGGGCCCAGGGGATCCAGGGGAGGTGGCTGCAGCAGGGCTGGGGAGGCGTACTCACGTTGGAGTTGGGGGTGGAGGACACGCTGCTCCGCTCCACATCATTGAAGGCGCCCTCAGACTGGTCGGACATCTGGGCAGAGGGAGGCCGGGAGGAAACAACGGTTTGGGGGTCACCAGCCGAAGCCAGGGGGGCAGCCAGGCACCACCTCAGACTCCCCATAGCAAACACAATGCAGAGAGGTGAGGAGGGGATGAAGTGGGGCAACAGAACAGGACAGGCGGTTGTCTGCACTCACCTGGTAGCTGGAGGGTTTCCGTGGCTGCAGCTTCTTCAGGCAGAGGCCAAAGAAGGAGAAGATGATGCAGGAGAGGAGGACCACAAAGGTGAAGAGGGTGACAGGGCGAGTGGGACCTAGAGCACAGAGACACTGGGGCAGCACATGAGCCTCCAAGGACCTGCTGCATGCGCAGCTGAGCCCCAGGCTGGCACCTGCTTCGCGTCTTACAAGCTCTCAACCCCTTTCCCAAGACACTAGCTGACACCCTCCTCATCTGCCAGGTCTCCATCACACCTTCCCCCTTCACATTCCCCTTCCCACCCTCCACGTCATGCCTAACTCAGGGGTGACACTGGTGATTCATCCCCCCAAGCATCAGCTGTGACCCTCAGCAGTGGTGGGGGGCAGCCCCAAGTTCTTCCTACCAAGACGCAGAACGGAGAAGAAGAGCAGCCAGAACATGCAGAGGATGGGGGCCACCACGACCTGGCTGATGGCAGCGACGTGGAGGCGCTGGTTCAGCTTGGTGGGGATGTACACGTAGTAAATGTTGTACCGGTCAACCATGTGCTTGAGCAGCATGTAGAGCAACCCTGGCAGGAGGAGAGTGGCCATTTGGGGAGAGGACAATGGGGACAGCCAGGCTGCAGGGACAGCAGGGCAGGCCGAGGGGATGATGCCCAAGGGTGCCCTCCTGTACCATGTGGGAAGCTTGTGCTCCCACATTGCTGCTGGTGGCTGGGACAGGTTGTTCTTGGCATGGCCAGGGGCAGTGGGACCATAGGCATGGGACTGGACTCACCAAAGGGGACGATGATGGGGCAGGTGATGCTGTAGGTCATGACGACAGAGAAGATGCAGCAGGTCCAGGCGTACTCCAGTCCAAACTGGAACTGGTAGGCTTGGCTCTGGGACACAACCAACAGTGACATTACTGCCTCTGCCGCTGCAAAGGCTGCACTTACCTTTTCACCCTGGTCCACATGATTGCCTTCCCCCCCATTAGCCCCCATGAAGCCTGAAGAAGTCCCCACAAGCCTCCCCATGGGACTGGGACAGTCTGAGTTTTAAGCAAGCGCATCCCCACTGTGCCGGGGGTCATGTAGCTCAGAGGTGACCAGAGCCACGTACCCGCTTGACGTGGAGCCGCTCAGGCTCGGACTTGGCAAAGCAGAGGCGGGCGGTGTAGACAAGAAGGCCCGGGATGCGCAGCAGCTCCATGGCCGTCCCAATCAGGCTGGAGGTGACCACGTAGTTGACAAAAAAAGCTCCGTTGTCTGGGAGAAAAACGCACCTGCCCCGGGGACACAGAGGGTAAGAGGATGCTTGGGCAGGTGGTCGGGAGAGCCGCTGGAGGCTGGTGTTGGGCACTCCTGCTCGCCTGGGAAGTTTGGGAGCTGCCTGCTACTCACTGGAACTTGATATCAGCCTCATCCAGAAAGTGGGTGTCGAAGAGCCAGCGGAAAAAAAGGTCCAGGCTGTAGGAGGAAGAGGAGCAGCTCAGAAAGAGGGGGAGACACAGAGCAATGTGGGGGGGCACCCATCACGTGTCTGCTTTCCCCTGCCCCAGGTGGGCAAGACTCTCTGGATGCTATGCTGCCAGAACAGCCCTTTCTGCCACTTGGGACCACCATAGCATGGGTGGTTGCCTCCCGGATGGTCAGGATTGCTGTAGCTGGGGCTACACAGATACCTGACTTGGTCCTTTCAGGGTCTGCTGAAGGGCTGGCCCCAAGCAGGGCACCACCAGCACCCTCAGGTCAGCTGTGGCAGCCTGGCAAGCCGCTGCACTCACCTCCTCCTCTGCCTGGAAGCTTTCTGTCCATGACCATCCGGGAGCAGTTTGGCCTGGCTAAAGAGCATTTTCCTCCCCAGAGACAGCTGTGTTTCAGTGGCAGTGGGCCCTCAGCCCTTTGGGGCTGGCTTGTGGGAGGCGAGGGGCCCGGGTGCGATCCCGGCTCCCAGGGAGCAGGGAGAGCAGCGCAGCAGGGTGGTCTGTACCTGCTCAGCCCCAGCGAGGGCAGGATGATGACCATGAACACAAGGAAGAAGAAGCACTTGTGCATGGTGAGCTGATTTTCACTCGACCTGCAGAGAGGAAAGGCAAGAGAAGAATGCTGCACTTTTCCAAGGCAGATTAGCTGGTGAGGGGAGAGGCTGGGCTGGGTCTTGCTCTTCACCAAGGCGTTACTCCCAGCCCCAGGAAGCCACGTGCATTTGATCTGTGCATCTACTGGGGCCTTGCAAAGCCTCTTCCAGACTGGGGGGAGTCACCATGAGGAATCTGCTGCAGTGAAAGCTCTTGTCCCCCCAGAAATCTCTCACCTCCTTCATCCTTGCCTTCTCCTACCATTCCTGCTGGTGTAGACACCCAACAAGAGTCAGATGGGTGTCTACAACAGGTTCAAGACCCCCCATTTCCCCCAAGAGAAGGAAGGGAGGAAGTGACAAGCTCCTGCAAGGACTCAGTAGACCAGGCACAGGGGTTGGGGCCAGTGAATGGTCAAGACATAGAGAGCACATTGTAGGAGCTGGGCAGAGCTTCCTCTCTAGGAGACTTTGAGGCTCCTGAACCCATGCCTCCACTTCAGAGGGCTGTGAACACAGCCAGAATGTGCTGCCCGAGTCAGGGCCATGGCCCTGCTGCTGCCAGTCCACCAACACACCATCCCTTTCACGAACTTCCTCAGACCCATCTTAAAATGTTTCCAGCAGCCTGGAAACATTCAGGGCTATGGCAAGGAAATGGCTCCTTCAGGCATGGACTTGGGGCTCTTTCCATGGAGGGCAATACCTACAGGGCTCTGTGGGGGTCTGCCACTCCATGCCTGCCTCCCTGCAGGTTGGGTCCCACAAGTCCTACTGAGGTTGCTCCCATCTACCACAGCCCTGGGAAAGTGTGGGGGCCAGCCCCGTTACCTCGTCCAGTGCGACTCAAAGAATGCCGAGTAGTAGACGAGGAAGGGCAGGAAGACGGAGAAAGCCCAGAGCAGCAGCGTGGGGAAGAACTGGGTGATGATGGGGTTCTGCAGGAGGAGAGATGACAGACACCCCCTCAGGAGCCTGCCAGAGCTCAGCCATGCTGGAGGCAGCTCCCTGGGCCTCCTGGCACAGGATAGTGTGTGCAACAGGCAGGCTGGGCATCCCCTCCCTGAGCAGGAGCATTTTTTTCAGGAGATAAGAGCTTGAGGGCAGCCAAAGGCACCACGGGCACGCTCTGAGCCCCAGTCCCCACACAACAGCTCACAGGTCAATGAGCAGGAAGGAGATGTGCTGCTGGCAGCTCTTAACATCTGGAGCTCCTCTCACCCCTCTTCTCTTGCCTGGACACCAACCTGCCCTCCCCCATGGACACCACCACCAAAGCTCAGGTTTGTACTGGTGCTCCAGGGCTCTGCCACTGGAAACACAACAAGAAGGGGATGGATGGCAAGCAGGGGCAGGACCACTCTTTGCCTCTCGTCAACACCCATCCCAGTGATGGCTTGTCTTCTTGGGCCAGTGTAGACCCAGTGCCCTCCCCCTGTCATGGACAAGCCTGGAAATGGAGACACTTTAAGAAAGCTGGCAGGGGCCCAGGGCCTACCTTGAGGCTCTCCACAGGATGTGTGACATTGAACATGTCCATAGTGTTGACAATGATGGCTGGCGTGGTGAGGAAGAAGAGAAGGACGAAGAGGCAGATATTAAGGAGGATGAATCGCACCCACCAGGATGTGCCACGGACCGATAAATTCTCCCTGTGAGACGAAAGCACTTATTGGACATGGTGTGGAGGAAAAGCCACGTGTCCTGGGCCTCCCAGCCCAGCTCCTCAAAGGTCTGCCTTCCACTACCCGCACCAACCATTCTGGCAGCCATTGCTCTGAGCTCACCCTCTTCCCCTCCCTATGTTGCTGCGTTGACACCTGCAGAGCCCCAGGACCAGAGAGTGGTCACAGAGGGGGCCCATACCACCAGGAGGCTTTGGAGTCAGGCTGGAGAGGTCGGAACCTGGCAATAACCCCAAACCTCACCTGGCTGAGCCCTGCCACCCATAAGGTGATCACCCCAGTCTTCTGCTGACTTCTGCTATGGCCACAGGAGGGACTGTCAGCCTCTGCCACCCTGGGAAAGTGCCCTATAGATATGGGCACAGGTTCCCTATAGTTACATGGCTTCCCTATAGGTATGGGCATGGTTTCCCCCCAAATGCTCGCCCCCCAATCCCTCTCGCCACAGGGGTTCACCAGATGATATCGCTGGGTGCAGGGGCATAGCGAACACCCCAGTGGTGTGACTTGACCACGGTGGTGACAGAGGACTGCTGGGGGTGCTTGCGGCAGCGGATGTGGCTGTAGTCCTTCAAAATCCTGCAGGAGGAGGGAGCCAGGGGTCAGGTCCAGACCAAGGGCTGAGGACCTCCCCCCCACTTCTTGTAAGACCCTTCCCGCAGCCCCAACAGAGCGGCCACCTCCATAGATAGCAGAGGCGCAGAAGACACAAACCCATCACCCGGCTTTGGCTGGAGAAGCTGGTGAGGTGCCCCAGTTCCCCAGTAGTGGTGGCCACCAGGCTGAGGGACATCCCCGTGCCCATTGCACAAGGGGCACTCACACAGCCGTCATCCGCTCATCCTGGAAGGTGACAAAGGCCATGTCAAGCCGCTTGAGCATGATGCGGTTGCGCTCAGCATTGAACTCATCTGTGAGCTTCTCCTCCAGCTCCCCATAGTACTGCTCGGCATCCACCTGTGGGAGCAGACAGGGCTCTGCCACACTTGCCGGGCTGGGCCATGGGCAAGCTGCCATGCTCTGCCTTTCCCACAGTGGGGGTGTGTTGCCTGCAGCTCTGCCTATGCCCTCCTACCTGCTCAAAGCCACAGAAGCGGCAGCAGAAGATGCGGGCGCAGGGGTGGGTTTTGATCATGATCTTGCCCTCTTTCTGTGCCTTGGTGGTGAAGTAAAGCCGCCCCTTCATTGCCTTACGCCTGCCGGGAAGCCAACAGGGGCGTGGGTTGTTCAGGAAGCATCAGACAGACAGACTGACAGACTATGTCCCTTGACATGGTGGGCAGGAGCAGTACACCCACCCGCAGAGGCAATGGAGACCTGCAGGCACTCACCTCTCCACATCCAGCTTCATCAGCTTGCGCACATCGAAGCAGAACTGGACGTTGGTGACGGTGCAGCTGGGATAAGCCTCACTGCGGGCACAGGGACATGATGGCACCAGGAGCCGGGGGACAGGGACAGCCCCTGCCACCTGCCTGCCAGCCACCTGGCGAGGCTGTGGCACACTGCTACTCACTGGAAATGCTTGATGATAAGGGAAGGGTCTGTGATCTCCTTGGGGATGTGGGTAACCATCAGTGTCCGGGCAACCTAGGGGAGAAGGGGCAGAGGGGGTGGGTGGGCAGGGGATCTGTGGGATGTCTCACTGCCAACCAGCTGCCAGGAAGGCAGAAACGAGCCAGGGCACTGACTGCCACCCTGAAGGCTGGTCAGCACAGACCCCAATACCCACTACCAGACCCTGGGGCATAGCTGAATGCTGCCACCTCCCAGACAGACAGACACAGTAGAGCTTCAATGGCAAGATACAAGGCAGCAAGAGAGAGAGATTTGCCTCTGGGCTGCCAGACTTTCTCCAGAAGCTGGAGAAAACCAGCCATATCTTTCCTTGCTTGCTCAGTCCCAGGCTGTTTCTAAAACTCTCCCTACCTACTGGGACCGGACCATCCTTTCCACAAAGCATAAAGTTGTCCATTAGCACTGAACAAGGCAGGGCTGGAGGAGGGGTGGTTGCTCACCTTCTCATTCTCTCTGTATTCAAGGTGGACAGAGTGGTGAGCCATGCAGAGGATGGTGAGGATGAAATAGATGAGGGCAAAGATGCTGTGCAGCCACAGGAGACGGTCCCTGGAGGAAGGGAAGAGGGGATCAGCAAGCACTGCAGCAGGCATGTGGCATGCAGACCAGCCTGGCTCTCAGTGTCTCACTCGTGGCCACCCGTGGCTCAACCATGGCCGCTCCCACTGCCCAGTGGGACCTCCCCAAGCTGGCTGCCAGACCCCCACCCCAGGGAAGAGAGGGGCAGCTTCCAGGGTGTTGGCTGAGATACTACAGAAATGAAGCCGCCCAGTGCCCCTGAGAGCACTTCTGCCAGCAGCAGGGTGCAGCGAGCAGTGCCAGTGTGCTGGCCGCCATGACTGTGCTTGTGCATGGTGCAGAGAGACACGGGGACTACCGCGACCGGCGTGCTGCTCACATGGACCTGTCCCTGTCCCCGGCATGGGGCTGTGGGGAGCGCTGTGCCTGGGTGCTCCCAGCAGTGCCCACCACAGTGGCAGCACCCACAGCCCCCCCAGATGCGGGAGCCACGTACTGCGTTGGGATGTTGGCGATGGTTGTCCGGCCAAAGTGGGTGGGATTGTGTCCTGCAGGGGAAGATGAGAAGTGGGAGGTTAAAGGAATCCAGTGCAGTGTGAACGTCCATGCTTGCAGGGTTAGTGGCTTTGGTCTTTGCTCCCTCCTTTTCCATCTCCCAGGTCCCCACCAAGCCCCCACTGCCCTGAAGCTCTCTGCCTCTTGTGTCCCTCTGTCCCACAGCTGATGGTGGGTTCCTGCTCACATGGGTGCTCCTGACAGAGAGATTCTTCTGCTGTCTGTCCCCGTGGCACAGTTCTCGCCCCAAGGCTGGGGAAGCTTGCACCACACTCCTGAGCCATTCCACAGCTGGGGAAGTACTTACCCAGGAGGTCCCCTGAGAAGTTGACGGGCAAGATGACAGCTACAGAGAGAACGCAGACCAGCATCAGCAGGACCAGGAGGTGCCGCTGGAAGGAGAGGTAGGTGGTGGCGTCGATCCCACACTTGCTCTGAATTTCCTCATCCCTGGAGGAGAGGCAGGTGGGGGTGAGCACTGGTGGTGCCTCCCCACCACCTCCCGCCCTGGGGACACTGGCTGCTCCAGCCTCACACAGCCCACACCAACTCATGGCATCCTGCCTGTGGCATGTGGGCTTTGGGCTCAGAGGGAATGAGGGACACAAGCAGCCCTCAGGTTGCCATCCCATTACAGGACCGGCTCCTACCAGAAGAGGTTGAAGCCCTTTTCTTTGGGACAGGATCCCAGAGCCAGGAGGAAACGCAGAGGTGAGCCCTCTGCTCTCTCTCCAGGGGGGATGTTTGAAGGGAGTTCTCCTCCGCCACTGGTCCCAGCAGCTCCAGGTGATGGGCCACCACCTGTGGGCACTGTCCCCAGGGGTGGGTAGTGGTGGAGCATGGCTGTGATGCTGAGGACACACACTTACTTCATCTGGTAGATAGAAATGAGCCAGGAGCAGAATCCCTGGAAGGGAAAAGAGTTGGGATGAGCCAGGGGTGACCACTTCCCCAGCATGGAGCCAGGGCACTGGGGACACATGCAGAGGTAGTGAGGTGCTTGGGGCTGGCAGTGCTGAGCAAATGAAGGCAGTGCCCAAGGCAGCCCAGCGATGCTCAGCCCAGTGGCTTGTCTGCAGCAGTGGCAAAGGCCTTGGGAGGAGTGAGAAATATGGGGCCTGTCTGTAACACAGGCTCCTGGCTTCCAGCAGCTCCCTTCTCTGCCCCTTCCCTGACAGTCCCTAACATACAATGTGCTTTTTTTGACCACTACCGAGCACTGAGCTGGCACTGCCATAGAGCGATATAGGACAACGTAAGATCTTGTGTAATAGCTCAATCCCTGTCAACGCATATGCAATATAAGGGTTTTTGTCCCCTACACACTATTTTATGTTTTACTGACACTGGAGTTCATGCAAGTTCAAGGTCCCGCTGCAGTCCTCCCAGTCATGGCTGTGCTGAATAACACTCAGCCATCTGGCCTCTTCATCCCCTTCCAGAGCGTTTATGCTGACCTTGGGTGGGAAGGACCCCAGGCAACACCCTGTGGGATTTCCTTACCCTCTGGCAGCTTCTTCCTCCTCTCCATCCCCTGGCTTTAGCCATGCCAGGACCTTCCCTCCTACCCCACAGCACAGATCACAGTCTGATCAACCACAGCAGGTTTTGGAGGTGCAAGCATCCCCGTGCCCCTGGCAGCTCTGCAGGGGCCAGACACCCCCTTAGCACAGCCGGGTTGACTCCCCTCCTCTGCTACGGGCGTCTGCTCTGGAGAACGATGTCTAGGAGGTTGTCCATGCAGACCCCAAGCTCCCTGGGTTGTAATTTCTTGGGCTTTCCAGAAACCCTCCTGAAAAAACAGCATTTGTCAGCTGATTCCCAGCTCTCCAGGATCTCCACGTGCAGGAGAGAGGTTGTACACGGCAGTCAATAGCTTGGCTATTTGTGTCAGGGTGAGTGAGAAGTCCTGTGCCTGGTCCTGTGAATTTGTGACGGTAACAGGAATTTGTCAGGCTGCTTTGATTGCAACCTCATCCTCCAACCCTGCTGCTGGTGGGATGCTCCAGTGCCTCCCCATGGAGGGCTCCCAGGCAGCAATCTGGTCAAGCACTGAATACAGGCACCAAAACTTTATTTAGCTCTCCTGTCACATTCTCGCCTTCTCCAACAAGCGTTTTCTATCTTCAACATCTATCAGCACTACAATCCCTCTGGCATATTTCCTGTTCCTGATGTGTGAAGAAAAATCCAGTATTTGCTTTCACGCTCTCTACAAATTTCTCCTCAAAACCACTCTTTTTCCCTCCTTAGTGTATTTTACATCTAACCTGGCAAGTTTAGATTTTCCTCATTTGGCAACAGCTTGACTTTTTTAAAAGGATATCTTCTTACTTCTAATAATCTCCCTTAATCTGCTCTTTAGCCATGCTGGCTTTCCCTGTGGTCTTTCTCACTTATTTTTTGATGAGCAATATACATTTGCCCAGAGCATCCGGTACCAAGCCTTTAAACAGCCCTCCTGCCACCTGCAAGGATTTTTCTTCTTTACTTTTCCTGCCTAGTTTTTTTTTAATAAGTCATGTCATTTATTCATAGTCACACCAGTGACTGATTTTTGAGCTTTTGCTGCCAAAAAAGAGAAGGAAACAGTCAGCAAAATGTGTCTGTCTCTGCTTGTTTCCAGAAAAGCCTGGTTTCTGCCTGGTGTGGTAGAGAGAAACAAAAGATGACTTTGAAGCACCCGCAGCCCACCACACCGGCAGAGGTGGAGGTATGATCCAGGGGACTCTGTCCTGCCAGGACCAGAAAGGTCCCCGCGGGTGCACAGCGAGGCTCTGGCCATGCATCCAACTAGGTCCCCACAGCCAGCAGGGATGGCCATGCAGCTGGGAGATGCTTGTCCTGGCAGGAGCATCCTCTCCAAGCTGTCGTTCAAGGCAGATGCCTCAAAACAAGCCAGGACAAAGAAACCCTCCAGCTTTCCCAGGAATACCCGGCTGCTAAAGGGTGTTAAGCAGGAAACCCTGTGCTGGAGGGTTTAATTTCTCCCATTTAACTTCTGACCTGGGTTTCTGGTGAAGAGCAGGGGAGGCTGAGCCAGGAGGAGCGCAGTCTGGGGCTCCCACTGCCACGGCTGCTGGTACTCACCACGTCCTTGTTATCAGCATCTAGGGGGCTGCTCTCCGACGGGGACTTCTCCTTCTCACTCTGCTCTCCATAGAAAAGCGACGTCAAACTTTGCAGTGAGGGGAGGAGCAGAAGGGTGAGGTGGGAAAGAAACAGCAAGCGGGAGAGGATGAGCACCCTCAGAGAAGCTTCTCCTAGGAGAGCAGCCTGGAAAATGCCTCCCACCTCCCTGCATCCTGCTGGACCAGCAACTACTTCTGAGCTCGGGGCAGGAGTTGCATCTTGCTGCCTCTGTGCTAAATCCCCACAGCTTCTCTGTGGTCCTGGCCCATGTTGGGGTGGCTCATGGACAATTCGCCTTAGCTCCAGGACAAGGGACAGCTGAACCAGATTTTTTCCATTTCACTGGTTTCAGCCCTCTCAAATGATATTACAGTAAAAAGGAACATAATCAGGCTTGGATTTTAAGTACTGATTGCACCTTTGCTCTTCCTGGTGAAGGGAAACATTGCCTGTCCATTGCCAGACTCTGCTCCAGAGCCCGAGGTCAAGAGGAGCTGGAGAGGGGAGAAGGCAGAAGGCGGCCTTTTACAGAGTTTGCTCCTGCAGGCTGCCCAGCCTTGCAGAGACCCCTCCTGTGTGCACCCACCTGCATAAAAAAAGATGCTTTGCTGCCTGGGGCAAGACGTGCTTTGGCAGGTAGGCAACTGCAGGCAGCACAGCCCACCTGAAAATGTGGTCTGGGCTCTACTTTCATGAGGACACCGGTATTGTTTGCGCAATTCTGCACCTAGCCCAAAGGATGGGCCAGGCAACATGGGGTACAGTGACATGAGGTACAGTGTTATTGCTGCATATCTCCCTCTGCCTCCTCTGCCAGACAGCCCTGCTCATCCAGAGAGAGCAGCAGGGGGAGAGGCAGCAGCTCAGCCACCACTCAAAAGCAGCTCTTGGGCCTCTGTCCTTCCCAGGACATGCCCTCCCTGGCACTGACAGCACTGTCAATAGGTGGTACCTGCAAGAGGGAATCAAAGCTGGCCTGGGCTTTCCCTCAACCTGCAGCAGACAGTGTCTGTGCCTCCATAGGCAAGGGCAGTCACGCCATTCCCAGCGGGAAGGAGGGACAGGAACACCTGCTGAGCTTCTCTGTGGGCCACCCCGCAGTGCCAGCCCTCCTTTCAGCCCTCTTGGAGAGGCTGGAGCTATCACCCGCAGTGGCCTTCCATCCTCCTTACCTATCATTGTCCATCAGCAGCGCCAGGCGCCCATAATCCCAAGCCGCTTTCCGAAGGCAGGAGAAGACCAGGAGGAGAAGCTGGAAGAAGAGGGAAGAGGAGAGGTGAAGGGTTTTGCTGTAGAGTCTCGCCCTGTGGGATCTCCTCATGTCCCTCCTTTCTGTTTTCTCACTCATGAGCCCAAGCTCGTGCAAAACTCTTGCCTCAAGCCAAACTGCTCCTGCTCCGTGATCTCACCACTGCTGCCCACATGTCACCTGCTGCCCTTGGTCCCACCAAAGCTCTTGGTCCCCTGCACTCACCCCTGTTCCCCCAATCAGCCAGGTGCATGGGCACACAGACTGCACTCACGTGTGGCTGTCAGTACACCCATAACACACACACACACACACACACACACACACACACAGTGCTCACAGCCAGACTCTGACACCACAGCCAGGGGCTGCAGTGCCCATAGACATGGCACCCTCCTGGTCTGCTCACCAGCCAGAGGATGAAGTTGATGGCGAGCACAGTGGGCACGCCGCCGAACGGCAGCCCTTCCAGGACTGTGCTGTGGGAGCGGGCGCTGAAGCATTGCTCCTCTGTGCTGTTCACCAGGGCATCCAGGAAGCTGAGCACATCCAGCGAGGTGGGGCCAGCACCATCAGGCGCTGGCTCCACCGAGTACACGCTCTCCATTGGTGTCGTCGTGGTGCCTCACCCTGCAACACAGGGGCAGGGGTGTGGATGGAGAAGTCTCTGCTTGAAAAGGGTCCGTGGCTCTTCCAGGTCCTCCAGCGAGGTCTGAGAAGCTCACTAGGGGCAGGGAGGGGAGAGTACTGGCTGGTGATCTTGGAGCTTCTTCAGTACTAGTCTCTCCCAGGGAGGGGGTGTGGGACACAGGGCAGGGGGTGTTGCTGAATAAATCTCACAGCTGTCTCATAGCTGTTCCCCACCCCATTAAACCCCATGCTATGTTTCCATCATACCTGGCACAGGTTTCTCACCACCTCTGCCCCTCAGTCCTGGAAGCTGCGTCGTGTCATGGCCACCCTGGTGCAGTCAGCAGGCAGGAATGGGGAGCCAAAGCATTTGCTTGAGTTTCTGAGAATAAGAGCAATGATGGTGTTAACAACTGGGCTGCTGGGGATGTGCTTGCTTTGTTCCCCACAGCCAGATATCTACTGCATGTGGAACATCCCTTAAGCCCTCACTTCTCCAGCATCACAATCTGTGTGACTCAGGAGTCATGGGACCTTCCTTCTGTCTTTCCATCAGATCATAATTGCTCCTTCCAAGGTATCTTGATGTCTTCAGAAGAATCAGCTTCTCAAAACCCTAAATACCATATTTCCCCCCACCTCCCCAGGAGCTGATACCGCAGGCTACAGTCCTCACTGGTAGGAAACACTTAAAGGCCATTAATGGCCAAGACCATTGCTTGTTTCCAAAACCTTTTCTTCTGCCAATCTTTAGGTAGGAGAGGATCCTCTCCAAACCTGCAGTGCCTGGGACCCCTGGGAATAAGCATCCTACAGCAGCTAGCATGGCTGTTACTCATGGGGATGCCACAGACCTGTGTGCCAAGACGGTGCTGAATGGCCACTGCACTCACCAGAAGGACAGGAGGAGAGGGAACCAGCACAGCAAACACTAAAAAAACCAGGGTGGGGACAAAAGGGCCAGAGTGTCTTCTCATGTGCCTGCCATGTCTCCATGCCTTGGAGCCCCCACCGGTACTTTTAGCCAGCTGCTCCTGGTGCCTGGAGGACCGCTATGACTGTGGTGAGACCAACCACATCGCCAGGGTAATATGCATGCTGGGACAGTGGGGGGTCTTCAGAGTGCTCTCATGACGGTCCATTAATAGGTTGTTGGGGGTTTTCAAAATGGCAGCTAAGCTGGATCCCTAATGTCTCTTCCAAAAAGACCTTGAGTTAGGATGTCTAGTACTTTTTAGGTAGATAAACCCAAAGGGCTGAAGACCCTGCTTAAGGGAAGACTGAGGTTACCAGTGTGGGGGCGAACAACTAGACAAAGAAGCATTGTCTTTGGAGGCCTTGAGCAACAAAATATAATTTTGAAGTTGGCCTGGTCCTGAGCAAGGGCTTTTATCAGATGACCTCCAAGGGAGCCCTTTCAACCACAGCTATTTACACCTCCATTCTCGGGGACTTGTGCTCCTGACAAGCCCATCTTCTGGCCTGCCTGAATTTTATAAGGAGTTACATGAGTGCCTTACCCTGCAGACATGCTAAGCACAGTATATTGTGACCAGTATATTGTGGCCAGTGCAAAGGCCACATGAAACTTTAGTGTGCTTATTAACATGTGCTCCGGTGAGCTTAGTATTCAGGCCATGGGCATTCAGTCCTACTCTTCCTTTTTATCTATATTCCAGCCACAACTGAGACCCTGCTGCAGCCCCTGCAGTCACCCAGCAACAGCTGATTCTTGCTGCATCCCCTGGACAGGATGGAGGAAGAGCAGGAGCCATGGTCCGATTAAGCAATGGAGGAGGATGAAAACAAAGACAGCCAGCATCTCCAGGGACCTGGAGATGCAAGTGTTTATGGTGTTTTTTTCTCACCAAGACCAAAGAGGATCAACTCTTCTTCAACACCAAAGGAAATCTGATTGAGAGGTCCTTGGGGAGCACAGACAGAGCACGCACAAAATGCCTTGTCTTAGAAAGGGGATCTTCCTGAGCTCTACACAGATTTGCTTTTGTTGGGAAACATTTACTTCTGCTGTGTCAGTGTGACAGATGGGAGACTACAGTAGCACGTGGTTTTATGTGCACTGCTGTAGCCTCAGCCTCTCTCTCTCTTAGACCACACAGCTTCCTGCTTGAGACGATTAGTCCTGTCCTAAAGCTCCTGAGGGGCCCAGACAACCCCATGGCTGAGCACAGTGGGTAGGATGGGGATGCTGGGGCAGGAGCTGACACAGGTTACACGCCTGAGACACTGACTCTCTTTGACTTCTTCGTCCAGGGAAAGGAAAGACTTAGGAAGAGGGAGGTTTTCAAACACAGAGTTGATTAAAAAAAAAAAAAACAAACGGCTCTGACAGCCTGACAAATGCAATCAGGTGGTCACCAGGGATTCCCAAGGGACTCTTAACCCAAGCTCTCAAGAGGGTTGAAGAACTTAAGAACTACTCTTGGTGCCTGCAGTTTCCAAATTAAACACAGAGAGACAGTGGCTTGATATTTTTTTCATCTCTGAAGCATAAACTCCAGCCCTGCAAAAAATCTCCACTGGAAGCTTGGACCAAATCATCCACTGGGATGCTTGGACCAAGGCTATAAGCCCAGCAGAGCCTGAGGCTCATCCCACTCCAGGGTTAGGCTGGCATCTGGCTACCTGCAGAGATGCCTTGAAGGGACATCAGAAGCCACTGAACTACAGGTATCAAGATCCCCAGGACACGCAGACCCATGGTAGTCCCTCTTACTGTGCATATGGTGCAGTGTCACCTGGGGCATGGGCTTCAGTGACTGCTACAAATCTGCCCATCCTGCCTACAGCATCTTCAGTTCTCCTCGGAGGTCCCTATACGTATTGATCTGGCCAGTCCATGGTGTCTGGAGACATCATAGCCCAAGCTGGGACAGCTGACCATTAGTGTGGCTCCCAAAAGAACTGCCATGTCACTTGAGATATGCTGATACTGCTCCAAAGGGCATCCCAGTAGACTTGGGGCTGAATCACTATCCCTGCAGCCAGATGTGAAGTGAGGGATGGGCTGGCAAAGCCTCCCTGTAGTGCCCTCAGTCGTGGCCTGATCCCCAGCCAGGGTTGGGAGTGCCGTACTTCGAGGCCAGCTTGGCCCCATTGGGTTAACAACCCCTGAAAAGGGAACTACAACAAGGGGAGACCTGTGGGAAATGAGTGAGTCACTCTGGCAAGCAGCAGCTGTTTGCCCTGGCCGCCTGCCTCCTGCTTGCCGTCAGGCGCCTGTGAAACCACCTGGGCCACTGGGACCTCTGGCCAGGGTCAGCCCTTTCCTACGGAGATGCTCTCAATCTGTTCTCCCCATGTGCACGTCTCCCTCCCTCCCTCCCCTCCTCCTGTAAGCAGCAGAGCCATCGCCATCTGGCATTTTCAGCTGCTAAATAATTCATCACCTTTTTGTTAACAAGGAGAGTGTGCCTCTGACCGAGGGAGATGTTGGACCTTCAGCAAATAAACAAGGAGACTCTTAGCAACCTCCGAGTCCCTTCTTCACCACCACACTCCACTACCTGGTGGTAATATCCTGCAGCTTGTTTCTAGGCACATTCTTCACACTTGTAGGAGGAACATCCTGCTGGAGGATGGCAGGGTGAGGGGGATTTTCACAGGGATCGGTACAGGTTGTCTTTCCCTATCAAGTCCTTGTTGCTGCCCCCTTCCCCCAGTAGCAGATATTTTGCTCCTGGTGGCCAAAAGCAATGGATTCCTCCTGGAGATGGTGCTAGTATCTCCTGCTACCCACAAGCCTGCCAAACGCCAGCCTTCACCCACCCAGCCCAACCGGTTCCTGTCTCTTCACCCAGCATTGCTGTTTCAATGCCAGAGTGTTACTGCACAGAGTAATTTCAGGAGCAGAAGACACCTGAAGCCACTGGTCCAGCTCTGTCCCCTCTCTGAGGCACCTCCAATTCCGTTGCCCAAAGGAGCCATCATAACATGCTCGGGTCTGTAACACAGCCCTTGCAGTGTATCACAACTCCTCTGAAGATGATCTCAAGCTCATTCTCCTGCCTTTTCCCTGGTCCCTTCACCCCCAGATACCCATGGAAATCCACCTCCAAATACCCAAACCAGTACTTCTCTAGACCGTTTGTTCCAGCTAATCTCACCTTTTATGGTGCTACTCTTAGAAAAGCTTATGCAAATTATATAGCTGCAGCGTTACCATTAAAATAACCGTTGGGAACAACCAGCTAAAAGTAAATCATGTAAATGTTCTTGGAACAGCACATGCAGCAGAAACTGTGAGAGAAGATTTGTGCTCACGCGCACCAGGAACAGCTTGAACTCAGACCTGTAGGACATGTTCAACCTCCCTCCAACTGGAGGAGATACCTTACTTGGTATACAGAGTGAGAGATCACATGGACACTGTAGGTCAGGCTTAAAAGTTGCTGTTAAAACACCTAAGCTAAATTTTCACACCAGACATATGAGATAATTCAGCATTTTGCAATACTCCAGCGACAGCACTCTGTGATCGTATCTTAAAGGTCCAAACAAACCCCATAGCATTGCCAGATCAGTTCCCGTTCCCAGGTATGCCACTGCCATTGTGCTTTTCCTGATCTTTAAGGGCCAGAGGAGGAAATATTGTTGTGAGTAACAGAGCTGTGTGAGTACCTTCACTTCCAAAAAGTGTTGGGAGAGCTTCCTGTTAGCTGTGTATGAGGCAGTGCCTCCACATGCCCACCACAGGTGTCCCTCAGAGCAGCCACTGTCCTGAAGGAGCGACAACAACAGGCAAGTCAAGAAACACAGGAGTGGACAGGGTTGCAACTGGGAAAATGAAACAATAACAGAGGCAGAAATCACAATATATGGTCTACCCAATTTAGGTCTTACTTAGAGGAAAGATGCTAAAATAGGGTCAGAAAACATGTAGGCAATAGAGAAAGGCAATCCTTCTTTCACTTCTTTGCGATGGCTGTGAATGGACAGCGAATGTATGAGATTTATCACTGAAAGTGATTTGCTGGATAATTTCTATGAGGCATTTCCAGTGTGTAAGGTTTGTCTTGAATATTCAGTGCCCTGTTTGTTTTGTTGATTCACCAGCATATGCTTCTTCTCTCCGGTTGGGTGGGCACTAATCCAGAGAATCAGATTTCCAATTAAAAATAAGGCATGTCTTTTATGCGAATGCAATTTTTCAAAATTTATCTTTCCCTTGAAGCACCCTGCCAGCAAACTCATTTGCTAGGGGATTCACGGACAGCTGGAGTAGCAAAACACCAAAACAAAGCCTTGGGAGCACTCAGATGACTAAGCTGGGCTTCTCGGCATGCCTGCGCTCACCCAGTCTCAGCATCCCACTCCAGCAGGGAGGGCATTACTCACTTCGGCTGGCAGGTGGGCAGCCTGGGCACAGGGCTGCTGATGGAGCTGTCTGTGGCCACGCAAAGCCAGCAGAAAAGCCAAGCTGAGGAGTCAGACCATGTCTCCTAGAAAGCAAGCGTCCCTGCTACCTGACTGCCTCTGTGTCCTTCTTCCTTTGCAAGGAGATATGGCCAGGCTGCAGAAGTGGAAAACGAGGACCACCATAACGGGAAGATCAGGTTCGTGCCCTGGTGTGCCCAGGACTGCGCAGGGAGGCAAACCTCTGGCATCCCACCATGAGGGACTGCAGTGACTGACCTTGCGGGACTGCAGTGAGGGAGAGGCCAGGAAACCCAAGCCACTGCCACTGACTCAGCACACCTAATGAATGACCTTGGGCTGGGAAAAGGCTCATCAACACCCTGTGCTGAGCTCAGCGCGCACCCAGGCAGAGGCAGTTTTGCCACCAAAGGGCATGGTGACCTCTCTGTCCCTGTAGCTTGGTGCGTGGGAGAACAGGTGCACCACAGGCCACATCCATTCCTGAGGGGGATGAGCACAGAGGGGATGGGACCACAGACACAGCCCTCCAAAACCCCACAGGGGTCCAAGGCATTCCTCCCTGGGTCTCCCTTTGCCCTTTCCTCTTACAGTCATGTCCTCCAGGTTGAAAAAGCAAAGAGAGGATCAGGTCGCTGGTGGCCTGTGGGGCAAGTGGGAATGGGGCAGCAGCATTCCTGGGCAGGGCTCTTTGCACCACCTTCAGCATCTTCAGGGCAGGCTCACACACAGACCCATGGAGAGTGGAGCCAGATCCCGCCAGGGAGCCAAGGCGCTGGATGCAGAGAGATTGGCAGCACAAACACTGACACTGCTGTGAATGCTATGCTTACATCCTGCTAAGGCCACGGCATAGACAACCCACCAGCAGCTGCCTCACATGGGACATACACCAGCCCATGCCATTAGGCTGCTGGAAATCAGACGCATCTTCCAAACAAGGAGAACCACACCACGAGTGGCAACGTGGCAGGTGGGCCATGGAGGCTCGGGTCAGTAAGGTTTGGAGGCAAAGGACCACTCTGCAGCAACTGATGACTTGTAACAGGTGTAAAACACCTGCTCAAAGATGAGTTTTGTCATTGCCAATGAAGATATGATTACCCAGAGAGGTCAGAAAGACTTGGCAGCCAGTGTTCCTTGTCCCCATATCACCCACAAGTGACTACACGTGGCAGGGTGCTTATGACAATAGTGGGTATGAGTGTGGGAGCCAGTGAGATCAGTAAGAAAATGAGTGTGAGCATGTGGCTGAGTAAAATAAATCTGCTTAAGGATGGTGTAAATAAACCTCACCTTACTCACCCATAAGCTCTCCCACCGAGGGGCATGAATGCCCCCCAGGCTCACTGACAACTAGGGCAGGATGGTGTCAGGGAGCGGCTGGCCCATGAGCCCACCCAGGCCCTGGGGATGCAAACCCCATGGTAAGACCCTTCCCTTCGGTGGTGAGCCCGCCTTCGGCACCACTGCTCCCATTCCCAATGCTTTGTCTGTGTCCCTGGCCCTCTGGGAGCTTCCCACAGAAAGGGATGGCACAGAGGCACAGGAACCCACTGCGAGGGACCACATGGGCAGCAGGATGAGGGAAGAGGTGTCTGTTCCTGGGACAGAAAATGTGTGTCCTCCCCACTCTTCACCGACCACTCCCAACCTGCCCCGCCAACACTGACCATCTAAACAATGTAACGCACCAGGAGGGCAAGACTGTGGCCCCATTTTAGGGAGCCAAGCAAGTTTTTCTGCTCTCAGGAGTGGCAGGTTGCCACCACTTTCAGGAAACCCTGTGCAAGGTCATGCTGCCCCAGGGACTCACCAGAAACCAATACAGCATTTGAGAGCAAAACTCTCCCCTGCCATGTCCCCCTGTAGTCACCCCCAGCTCCCTGCCCTCCCCTTCTTCCCCAGCATCACCATGCAGACCCGGGGTGGCCACATTTTGGCACTGGGACAGACTAAGCTCCATGTATGAGGTTTTTGAACAAGAAGGCATCCCAGCCCCCAGTCTCCAGCTGGGCTCTCTGCAGGACCACGTTTGGGGCCTTCCTCTACAGTATGGCAGCCACCTGCATGAGCCACTTCTCTCGGAGAGATGCTGTGGACCAAGCAGGGCAGCACTGACTTGCTGCAGTGCTCCTTGGTGCAAGAATAAAGCTAAACCCCAGGTAACCAAGAACAAACAGTGCTTACGGTGAGATCTACAGCTGGAGAGGTTTGTTTGGGCCGGCACCTGGGAGAGGCCGTGCACAGAGCAGCTCTTCTCCAGCACCTCCTACACACATGTGCAAGCCAGTGGCTGCTGGAGCCAGCTCACAGCGACTGGGAAGGAAGAACCGGAGTGGAGTTTATTTGTTCCACCCCCAGCCCTTTTCACCACATTTGACTAAGCTACCACTGCAGGCTGTCTCTAACCCGTGTTTGGTTTATATTTCAATATCCTGCTGTGCACACAGCACGTTTAGCCCCTCACACTGCACTTTGTGTGTGCAAAGCACCGAGCAAACATAAGCTCATTGGGCTGCAAGCTCCCCAGGGCAGAGGCCCGTCGCTCATTCTGCGTTGTGTGCCCTCGTCCTCTGATAATGTTTAAATCAACGCTCTTCAGCACAAAGGATTACACAGGCCAGGCCCAGCCCAAGCGCAGCACAGGGAGCTGCCGGGCTGCTGGTGGGCTTTGGCTGAGAGCAGAGAGCCAGGAAAGGGAGCTTATAATAAAGATGGGGACAGACTCTTTAATAGAGCCTGTAGTGACAGGACAACGGGTAATGGTTTTAAACTAAAAGAGGGTAGATTCAGACTAGATATAAGAAAGAAATATTTTATGATGAGGGTGGTAAAACACTGGAACAGGCTGCCCAGAAAGATGGTAGATGCCCCATCCCTGGAAACATCCAAGATCAGGCTGGACGGGGCTCTGAGCAACCTGATCTAGTTGAAGATGTCCCTGCTCACTATAGGGGGGGGGGTGGACTAGATGACGTTAAAGGTCCCTTCCAACCCACACTTTTCTGTGATTCTATGAAAAAGCCGGGGCTGACTGTATGGAATGGAGACCCACGTTGCTTAGAAGTGGGAAAGAGACAGGGAGTCATCCTGGGGCTCTCCGTTAACATACACACATGCACATGCATGTGCATTCAGGAAAACAGTATTTCAGGAAAACAGTAAAGACACCTCCTGGTACCACCAGGTCCCTGCTTCAAGCTGGGATTCTGAATGCTGCCTGCAGTCCCCAGAGCAACCCCTGCACTTGCAATTAATTAACAATGCGCGCAGATGAGGACAACTTCCAGCCCCTGCTGCCTGTGTGACTGAGGGCCACTGCAGCAGCCAGCGCTAGGGAAGGGCTTGAGCTTCACCGCAAAGGGTAGCACTGGGTTGCTTATCGCCTGCCAGCTCCAATACCATGGCATGCTGTGCCCACGCACAGCCAGCCTGGCAGCCCCAGCTCCCATTTGGCATCGAAGACCAAGGCAGGCACCCCTCAGCAAGGCTGCGTCAGTGGTGGGATGCCAGGCATTTACAGGCAGATTGCTTCTTCCTCCATCCAGGTAATCATGCTCAACCAGAGGGAGATTTTAAGGCCTCTGTGAAGGAAAATGCCACCTCTGCTGCAATAAACACACCCTTGTGGAAACATATATGGAAACCAGGAGCAGCTGCGCTGTGATCGGGAGCCAGCCTGAAGCTGTCACTGCAGGTCGTGGGCACCTTTCACAGTGCCACAAGGTGCAGGAGCACTGTGGTCCCTGGAGATGGGGGAAAAGGCAGCTCTTTCCTCCCTGTGTCCCTTCTGCTGTTTGGGGACCAGGGAGCTGTGGGAGGTGGAGAGGAGAGTGGGAGGTTTATCTGCTGCCATTTATAAAGCCAACTGCTGCAGAGAGACTGCCAGCCACAGGAGCAGCCAGCACAGCTACAGTCATCACCAGTGAGCGGAGGGAACCTCACCCCAGGGCAGAGGGAAGGAGAAGACTGGCAAGGAGAGGACTTGGGCTGTGCACGAGGGGGACGCAGACCAGGAAGCCCAATACCGCATTGCTTGGACCACGCAACTCCAGTGGCTTTGCACCCTGGTGTCCTGCCTGGCTGGGATGGCATGGTGCGCTTGGGGATGGCAGGGACCTCACTGCTGAGCTGGTGGAGAAAGTGCACAAATCCCCTGCACAGTTGCTCTCAGCTGCTGAGCTCCAGCCAGCCCTCCTCATGGCTGATGCCCGCAAGCCTGCTGTGTGATGGGGGCAAGAACGGCTGCATGACGGGCTAGCAGGGGTCTTGCACCCATGCTGCTGGGCCAAGCTCTGTTCCACTTCAGCCTGCTGCTGCCTGATAGGGATCTAGGGGCACCCTGCCCCCAAGCACCCTCATCCCACAGCCTCCCAGGGGCCAGTATAAGGTGGGCAGTGTCATGCTTGTCCCATTGATCCCCTTCTCAGGCCACCTATGCACTTCCCTCCACACTGGTCTAGGGAAGGCCTTGGCGCCCAGCTGCTCCCAGCCTCCCTCCCTTCGCTACTCCCCAGCTTCAAGCAGCCACAACGTCCCCTGCAGCTGATTCTGCTGCAGGAACAAAGAAACACTCCTGCCTTGCCCAGGTCCCCTCTCTGCAAGCACAAAAACTTCTTCCTGAGAGCAGTGGGTTACAGCACTATATATACACACATACATAAAATATGATTTTAGAGCATCTGCAGAGCTAGAACATTTATATTGCCTGTGCTTGATGCCAGGAGCAGAGTGAGGTTTGGGCTGTAGCAGGAGCCCAGGAGCACACCACTCTCCAATCCTGGCCCCGATGAGGCTTTCCTTCCACCTCTGCCCAGCTTCTGAGCAGATTTGGGTAACACCAGACGACCAGCATGAATCCCGCTGCCCTGGGAGTGTGGGAACTGGCAGCTCAGTGAAGGCTCCAGCACCAGCAGGTTGCACAAGTGGGGATGGCCCCGGCAGCCGCTGCACTAGCTGCATCCAGCCGTGTCAGAGGAATTAGCTCTCAGCATACTGGTTTGAATCAACAGTGCATCAAAGGGAAGGGGAAGCCTTTGATGGTGAACACAGGGGCCTGCAAAGGGAGAACAAGGACAGAAGGTGCTCCCCAAGGCCTGACTCAGTCACCTCCATCCTGGGATGCATCCATAGGGGACCCAACAAATCACCACCTATACCCTGGTGTGTACACAAATTTGGTCCTTGAAAAGGAGGAAGAGATGTAAACCTGGCTCATAGTTTCAACACCAGGTTGTGCTGCCTTTGCCTGGGCCATGGGCCAGCCACCTGCCCTCCCACCAAATCCTGCCCCCACAGGGCCAGCCTGTCGATGTTTTTTGCTTGGGGCACCGGAAGGAGCACACAGTCGGTCTCCCCTGGTCGCTGGCACACACATCCAGCTGCCTCTGCAGCCCACGCAGCCTTCAGGGGAGATCAGAGGAAAGCTGCTGCTGCTGCAGCCAGGAAGGGAGGCAGCTCTCCCAGGCACACGTGGAGCTGCAGACATGCGGCTCTGCAAAGCACCAACTGACTGTTCCAGCCTCCTCCCGGTGTGACAGGTGCTCGTGCGCACCGACAAGACAGCTTATCCCCATCACTTCCATTGCCCCCGGAGAATGCCCCTTGCCTAAGACACCGGAGCACAGCCACAGCCACGTACCTGCCACAGGGCAGAGCAGAGCCAAGCAGAGCAGGGCAGACAGCCCATCACACCCACCAGCCTGCTCTTGTCTCCTCCATGGAGAGGACCTGGGGAGTCAAATGGCCTTGAAGCATCAGAGAAAAGAGGGAAGTTACAGGGCTGTTGGGATGGGCACTTTGGTGCATCCCAAGCCAGCAGGAGCAGGGACAAGATGCGTGGCAAGGACTGGGGTTCAGGACACCCCCCAACACACACCTACTGCTGATGGGTGGCCCACCACACAGGGGTGAGTGGGGCACAGACAGTCAGCACGCAGCCTCTGATGTGCCAGTGCCGCAGGCTGGCACTGCCTGCACCCACTACGCTGCCTTCCTGCCCTGTGCTGGCCATGCCCACGGGCCAGCAGCTGCCCATGGCCAGCACAAGGGGTGGCAGGAGTGATGGACGTGACAGAGGAAAACACAAGAAATGGTTTCTTTCCCTTCAGGTGGAGAAGGAAGTGTCACATCTGGACATGTACAGCAGCCGGGCTGGGAAAGGGACAAGGCATCAAGAGGACAGAAGCTGTGGGCTGGGAGGCGCAGCATCGCCCAGAGGATGTGGTGAGACAGATGGCAGATTTGGCAGCAGGGTGGTCACGGAGCGACCTGCAAGCTCTTCCCACTGCAAGAGCAGGCGACATAACACTGCGTAGGGGCTGTCAGCCCAGCCTGGCAGGTTTGGGGCGGGGAGTCACATCCTTTGAAACACACCACATTGAACAGCCGGCATCAGAAATGCTCTGTGGGCAAGGCAGCCTTGGAAAAAGGCTATCTGGGATCAGGGGGAAAATGGGAAAAAATATCAGGATGGCAAGTTTTAGGGGCAGGGAGGCAGAGAGATTGTCCCTGGTTTCTCTGCAGAAGCCTGTCTTCCCTGCACACAGGGCCACGCAGCTAGGCTGGCACTCGGAGAAGGGCTGGCAGCTCCTGCGCCACTCTGCCCACCCTGCCAGCAGCACAGGGTCCCCAGGCAGCCACCCCCTGCCCTCCACAGCATCACCGCTCATGTGGAAGAGAAAAGGAAAGGAAATTAAACATGAGGTACTGAAGCAGATGGCTGCAAAAGGATCCTCCCCAAGCCTCTGCCCCCTTGTCCTTCCAGGGCACTTTGGGCACAGCATTGCTGGCACCAGGAATACAGTCAGCTGAAGAGATCTGGGGGCCCAGGCAAGGTGCAGTGTCCCAGCAACAGCCACTGCAAGCCTCTGCACAGCCCAGCAGCTATCAAGGCCCTGCCACAATTAGCAGGAATCAAATAGGCTGTGTCTGTTTTGGGAGAGATGCTGGGGGATGCAGCACTGATAGCGGGGTTTTCACAGTGGCTAGCTGTGCTGGCCCATCCCCAGCTCAAGCTCCTGCTTCCGCCTGGTTTTGGTTATGCTGTTTTCCTTGTCTGCATTCCCACCCAGCACACCCCAAACCTGCCATCATGAACGCTGCTCTTGTCTGTCTGGGCCCTGCAGTGAGCGCCCGTACTCAGCCTCTGTGGTACCAGCAAGGCATTTACTAAATGAGCGAGGGTCTGAATCTCCTCAGCCACTACATGGTTGATGTAAGAGGCAGTTTGGCACATACTGTGCTGCATAGCTGCTGTCCCTTCTCTGGGAAGCATCTCCCCACCTGGAAACATAAAGAGCCTCCAGCCGGTTTGAGAAAACCCAAGGTGAAAGCACAGGAGACACCTCCCAGCCTGGGTCCCTGGGGCAACCAGCACTTCCAGTAAAGAAAGCATGGGCACATCCCGCCCTGAAACACCCCTCTGCTTCACCAGTGCCAGCACCGCACCTGCACTTACTAGAGACAAAAAGCAGTGCAACTGAAGATACTGCAGAGGCTCCGGCTCATCCTGACATCCCTGACCACAGCCCTGGGAGGGCGAGCAGAGCTCTGCACAGGCAGACAAACCCTCCTCCAGAGTGGCAGGAGGGTTTAATACTGATTATTTAAGTGATGCCAAATCCCACAATGTTGCCTTTTCCCTGGGGATAGGACCACCATCAAGGACACACCGGTCTCCAAATCCTGCCCAGTTGCTTTCCATGCTTCTTCTGGCAGCACAGTTCCATCGCGGGGCACATGGATATCATGCTGGAGGGAGGGGATCAAAAAAGGACCGAAATCCAGGTGTGAGGAGCCACAGGCAGGCACTGGGAAGGCTCCTCCTAATGCTAACCATGGCATGGAGAGACCCTGTGCTAAATGAGCTGCAGTACCAGCATGAACCCAAGAGTGGGCTCCAGCAATGCCGCTGGTGCTGCGCAGAGCACCAGGCTGGCCACGCACATGGGCATGGCTGCAAAACCCAGCTACCTGGATTAGCTGTGTTCAATGAGGGAGTAAGATACCATCCTGCTGACACAAATGCCCTCCCTGCTTCCCATCTCTCCACCAAGGTGAGCTCCAGGGAACAGAGAGCTTTCCCCAGCATGTTCAGGGGACGGGCAGCCAGCCTGGAGCACCGAGAGCAGGACTGGACCCAAAGCTCAGCAGGTCCCCTCACACATCTGCACACCCATTCTCCCACCCCAGGGGATGGGGAGGACACAGTGCTTCCATGGGCAGCCGGGGTGGTGGAGGGACATCCCCCAGCACTGCTCCCAGCTGGGACTCTAAAGGCCACAGACGTACAGAAACTTATTCTGTCCCCAAGATATTTTACACAAAAAAAACCCCAAGCCCAAAGAAATGTAGAGAGAAATCCCTTCTTTGCTGAAACCAACCACAACATGCCCTTCAAAGAGCCAGAAATTCACCTCCTCATTATGGAGGGAAAGAAACCCCTAAGTCTGACTCCGTGCAGGGGCTGTCTAAATAAACAGCCAGCCCCTCAGACATAGCTGCCAGGATGAAGAAATCCTGAAACCTAATGATTACCCTGGAACACACGTAAAACTGTAGTCGTGATAGTGTACGTACGTACCTAAGACAAGGCTTAGGGTATGGTCATATTTCTGTAAGTTCAATTACTAAAGTTTTGCACAGCTAGGTTTATCCAGTCCAGTGTGTCCCAGAGGACTCTGTTTGCAGAAACATTCACCCCCTGACTTTCCTGCAATGACTGAACTAACATAAAAGTCTTCAAAATGCACCATTCTCAGGAGGTGGCCCAGTCACTGCAGCTGTTATTAGCAGTATTTGCTTTGTTGGGCTTTTTTTTTTTTTTCTCAACAAGAAAGAATTTGATGAAATTTCATGGAAGAAAACACAAGAAATTAAGAACTCGGATGAAAGAAAATTAAACTTGATTGAAACCTCCCAACAGAAAAATCCAGTGAAACTGCCTGATGAGAAGATTAGCATCAGTGTAATATGAAAAGAAAAACCAATAAAGAGGACTTGGAACCAGAACAAATAAAAGAATTATGACTTTTGGAAACATATACCTGACTTAAAAGTAATCAGATTTTGTCTGAACTAAAAACTTTTTAAATTAAAAGACAGCCAATTTAAAACTGGAGGTTCTAACAATCTACATGCTAAGACCTCGGATCACTCTCACCAGCAAAAAATTAGTCAGTAGAAATTCATGCAGTATGTCCTTGCTGCCAGATCCACTCAGTGGCTGAGTGCCTGGAGCTAAAGCCTGATGAACTGCAAAAGTGGCTCTGACAGCAGCAACCGTTTTGAAAGCAGAGGTAAAAAAAATGTTTCAATTAATTTAGTACACTAACTAGTTTAGTCAAAGTTCAAAAAATTACTGCAGGTTAATGCAGGAGAGCCTGGTTCCCTTTCCAAACCCAATGAAGATGAAATGTGAGAGGATAATCTCTACTAGTTCTGAATTCTTAAAAGCCAGAAGAAATCAGGTTATATCATTCGTTATATTTTATATCTCCTATAATAAAATTCTGTTCCTATAATATAGTATTATAGCAATACAATATAGTATAGTAATATAGCATTGTTAAATTCATTACATATACAAATAATGTTTTCATAAACTTATTCTTTTTTCTTTTGTGGACCCACACATTTTAAGCAGTTTTATTTAACCAACTAGAAACCATTTTTTAAATGCTTGCTTTCTGCATTTTGATTTGGATTTCATTCTCCACTGAAATACAGCTGGACCAAATTTATAATAAATAGTGAAGTTATATCTAATAAGGAAACGTGTCATTCACCATTTTCTAATGCAAGAAATATCGACATTAAGAATCTAAATAACCATATGTTACACTGTAAACCCACCCACTTAAGCATGGTGCAGCCTCCTGCTCAGCCCTAAGCACCACAACATACTCATCACTAAAAATCAGCTTGTCCTTAGGAAAAAAGCGGAAGTGTATAAACACAGCAAGATTAAAACTAGGTACTTAGGTTGTGGGTTTCTTATCATTAATTTAAATCATTACTTTAATCCTACTCAGCAGCAGGTCAAGAGCCCAACAAGGCGCAGATCAGATTTATTCTGAAGTCTACAAAGTTCAGTTCATTTTGCTATTTTTGCCATTATACTTCCCTTCCACATAGTTCTGCCATATGTGACCTCTCCTTGAGAAAAGCAGCCCAGAAACACAAGGAATGGTGCATGCCCCCAGCCTGAAGCCTGCAAGTCCTGGGAGTCTCTTACTGGTGTAAAGACCTCCAGACCACTGCTTGCAGGCTCTAGGAAGCTAGGCAAACCTCCAAACTTCTGGTCCTTTCTCCGATGCTGCCTGGGGGATTATCCCATGGTGACCAAATTTGTCAGAAGATAGGACAAATAATCACAGAAGTGTTGACACTGAAGGGAGATTGTCTAGTCCAGTCTCCCTTCTCAAAGCAGGGTCAGCTAGAGGAGGTTGCTCAGGGCCATGTCCAGGTAGATTTTGAATATGGGCAAGGATGGAGACTCTGCTCCCCAGCTATCCTTCCAAACCTGAGGTTTGCCCTAAGTTCCCCACCTCTACCTTCTCTGAATTTCAGTCTCCTCTAGCCCATCCAACGCAGCACATCAAGGGGCTCACTGTCTCAATCTCCATCACATCCTGCCCCAGCTGCCTCCTACCACCAACTCTCAGCTAACAATGAAGTACTCCCCAGTGAAGCAGGGCCAGAGCCCCTTCCTCTCTCTCTTAGGAGGAACTCAAAATAGCATGACAACATATTTTTCCACCTCTCACAACCCGCCTTTTAGCACTTGGGGGTGCAGTGGAGCTTGGCTCACTCAGATCCTGCCTTCCTCTCAGCTCACCCACAATCTGCAGATGACAAGACACAAGACATTGGTGCTGGGGGTAGGGGAATCGGGTCACCCAAAGCTTTCACATGCTCCCACTGAACAAGAGCCCTGAGTCTCTCTGCTCTAGTACTCCATTTTAAACACATCTTTATTTGAGATCAAACTACAACAGCATAGAAGCCCCTCCTTGGTCAAAATGGTACCCACAGCTTCTCATGGGGACTCTGCTGGGAACTGCACAACTGAAACTGGTGTTGAAATGCTTCCATACCATGGTGTTCATGCTCCCCAGAGGCTGGGCAGCATTACAGTAATTTCAATTAGGAAGGCAATTTCTCAGCCAAAGAGGTTTTCTCTGCAGCCCTTAGCACAGCTGCAGCTCTTACACCAACACAGCCATCCACTAAGAGAGGGCCATACCAGGACAGGCAAAGCAGGACAGTGCTGGGCTTAGGTAACCACCAAGATGAGTCATAAGAAGTGAACCTGGTGAGGAGGAGTGAGATCGAGTGATGGCTGAACTGCCAGAGAGGTGAGGGTGAGGCAGGGCCTGGGGCAGCGGGCTGGGAGAGGGGAGCCCATGCCCCCCGCCAGACCACTCCACCCCACCTCCCTCTGTCTCTGCAGAGAGGTCCTGTAGGACCTGCCGTGCCCAGTCTCACCCATTAACCAGCAACAATAGAGACCTGGGCAATGGGAAGGGCTATGCATGGCTACCTGGCCGGGGATGTCCCATTGTTGCTGTAATGGTGTGAGCAAACTGTTGCCATTGTCCCCACCTAATAACAAGGTGTGATCAGAGCCTAATTACCAGTCCCAGCTACATTTGAAGCAATAACTTCAAGCCAGCTTTTAAAAGATGTTCAGGCATCTTAAAGTGTGGGTAGATGCCAAGTGGGATCCTCAAAAGCTCTAGGACCTCTTGTTGACGGACCTGATAGCTGGTTAGGGACTGAATGTAATCAAGCCATAGTGAAAGAAATTGGGACTGGAGCTGCTTCTCCTGAAATAATCTCAAAGCAAACCCACTTTGCTCTGAGCACACTGCATCAGCAATGCAATGTTTTCTTCAAACTTAGGGCTAAGTAGACAAAATATATTTACAACAATTAAAGTAGGTAAGAAGAGCTGTTTCACCAACTGCAGAAGTGACAACAGTAGAAGGCTTTGGTGTTTACAGGACTCATGGAGGAGTCAGCATTCGCACAGCACACTGTTTGCCTAAGAGTTTAGGTGACTGATTAGTTTAATATCAATTGAATTCACTCGTGGGTGTTAGAAACATTTCTCCCTCTCCTTGCTTCTTTAGGAAAGCTCTCGCAGTCTGTTAAGACAGGAGTATTTCCTGCAAGGAATATTTTAAAGCAGTGACACTCCTCCTTTTACAACTCTGCAGATGTAGGCTCTGAAGCTGTACTGAAATCTGCCTTACTTTCCCTTGGGCCAGAAGTCTGCGTGGAAGGAGAACAGTATTCACCTGTGTAGGCACACCCCTGACCAGCATCCCCAGCAAGCTCTGCTATTTCTGTCCCTGTTTGCAGGACCACCCGATGCTTACCACTGTCAGCAGGCACCAAACCAGGGATGAACTAGTTAACCTCAGGGAAAGCTCTGAAGAGGAGAGCAGCTACAGAGCGATTCAAGTGTTATCATGAAAAAAAATAAAAGAGCTGAAAGGCATTCAGACAGAGTTGCAGAAAGATGGGAGCCAGGATGCTGCCATGGGAAGCAGGCTGAGGTTTAAGCTTACAGGGAAGCCAGAAAAGCCCATATGTGCTACAGAGTCAGAGGCTGCAGGGGTGCCGGCGGCCTCCCTGCTTTTATTTATTATTTATTTCTTTGCCAATGGCTGTTTGCCAGGCTACTTAAGACAAACCCTTCATGAAAAAGCTGCTTCTGTTTCCCTCTCCATCTGGTGCCCAGCCCTGACCACCGCTTTGCAGGGTAGCAGGGATGGCAGTGAGGCCAAGGCTCAGGTCTGGTCTCAGGGCCAGTCTTTGTGCCTTCTGTTTTTTCCACACTTTCTCTCCTCTCCCCTCTGAACAAACCACTTCAACAGCACCTTTTTTCCCAAATGGCACATTTTGCAGTCTCTCTGCCACTCACACAGGCAGCCTGACCTGTCACACAGCGTTGTAAAACCCCAGCATGGGGTAAGGTGCTTTCTCATACCTCATTTGCCCATCCAGCTTTCCGCTCACCTCCCACTCCCCCCTGAACTCTCTGAAAAGGGAGAAGTCAGGCCTGTACATCAGTCCTGGAGATGGTGGCTAAACAGTTAAAAGGAAAAAGATGTTCATGCAGAAATAACATCCGCCAGTCAGACAAAGGTCTCTCTTTCTCCTGGATAACACCCCTTCTGTTCAGGAGGTTTCTGAATTGCAAACCCACTGTGCAGCGGTGCTGCTGCTACAGAAGATGGGGAAGCAAGTGAGGGAGAAAGCAGGGCCTTGATCTGTGGACAAATCTGGATGAAGTCATAAATTGGGGGAAAGCAGCTCAGCCAGTGTTAGATCATCCTGACCCAACAGCCCTTTCAGAGTCATCAGTCTCTCAAAGGTGGAGGGAGAAATGGGGAGACATTCCCGCTCCTCTCCCCTGCTAGCACGAAGCACTCCCAACACCGTCAGGTGTGGCTCCCAGAGGGAGCATTCTGTGGCCAGGATGACGTGGGGACCGAGCACAAGCTATGGCATGACACAGCGGTGGGATGACATTTTATCTCGCATCAGAGGACAACAGCACAGGCCAGCATGTGTGCACTGGGGAAGGCCACTGAGGGGCTGGGGCTGGCTCCCTGCTTCTGCCGCTGACTTACTCCAGCAGCCCAGGGGAGCCCCCACGTCTCGGCGGGCCTCAGCCGCCCATCAAGCATTAGTTAAAGCCACTCTGGTACGTGGTGCAGAATGAGGGCAGTAAACCAGTGTCTAAACAGAGCCAAGCACCCAGCAATCTCCCACAACAACAAACCAAGGCCACCCCTGCATCCCGCACCCGCAGTCGCCCTGGGAGCAGTACGTGGGCGCTGCCCGAGGCGGTGCTGGCACACTTGCCCAGGGGGTCCCGCAAGTTGCCGCGGGCATCCCCCTGCGCAGTCCCAAAGCCAGGCCCACCCGGGAGGCGCAGCTAAGCACGGGGCAGGCGGGAGTAGCCCCTCGCACGGCGCCGCTTCCTCCCCACCCCCATCCCACCCCGGCAGGACGCCCCCCGCCCTCTCCGCCCGTCCTGCACCTCAGGAGCCCCCCCAGTCACCCCTCGCTTGAGCTCGACTGCTCGCCGGGACCCCGCCCCGCCAGGCGCCGGCTGAGCCCCGCAGCCCGGACCGCGGCTCCCGCCCCGCCGCCGCCGCCTCCCGCACCGCACTGACCTGCTGGGGGGGGGGTGTCCCGGCCCCGCTCCGCTCTGGGCGCCGCGCCCGCCGCCGCGCCCGCCGCCTCCCTCCTCCCCTTCCCGCGGCCCCCCCGCGCCGCCCGGCCGCGGGCTGCCCGGCACCGGCACCGGCAGGGGAAGGGGAAGGAAGGGGCCGAGGCCGCCGCCGCCGCTCCGCCCCCCCGCCCGCCCCGCTGCGGCGGAGAGGCCGCGGCCCCCGGGCTGCTGCCCCCCCCCCCCCCCCCGCCTCACCCGTGCTCGGGCGGCGGGGCCTGCGCCGCCGGGCCGAGAAGTGGCCGGAGCTCCGGGCCCGGCGGGGGGAGCCGCCTCCTGGCCCGAAACGGGGGCGAGGAGACCCCCGCCGCGCTGCCTACCGGGCGCCCCGTGGCATCCGAGCGGGGAGGAGGCGGCTCCGCGGCGGCCCCGGCTCTGGGTGCGGGGAGTTGCCGGCAGAGCGCCTGGGTGCGGGCTCTGCGCCGCTCGGGCTATTTCTGGGTCTGAGGCTGTGCCCGCCGCAGCAGCCCCCCCCGAGCAGCCCCTGCGGCTGTCGGGCTCCTCGGGGGGGCTGCCCGGGCAGATGCCGCCGGGGCGAGGGCAGCGGGCGGCCGGGGCGCTCAGCCAGCACCGCGGGGGCACCCGGGGGTCAGCCCGCAACACAGCGGCAGGGCTGGGTGGATGGGAGCGCCTTAGACCTCAACAGCATTTGCAAAAACCTCTCCCGCTGGTGCAGCATCGCTCAGTTGCTTGGCGGGGGTGGTAGCTAAGAAACTTCCCAGGGGTCTTATTTGTGCTGAGCAGCCCTGCCTTCCTGCCATCGCGGCGGCTGGGACGGGACCTGAGCCACCAGCGTGCAAAGGGGCTTGGAGAGCTTGCTTTTCCTTAAGCATCCCACCTTGCTGCTCCCCATTTCTCCAACCTGGGAGGGTGCGGGCAGCACACCCCGCGCTGGAGAAACGCCCAGCAGCACACCCAGACACCGGTGTTCCCAACCGATGTGACCGCAGGGAAGTCCCACTGACGTCCCAAGTGCTTCATTGCTGCCGCCTCGTATGGGGGCCTGGGGTCCCACACCTGGGGCTTCTCCAGATGCTGAGTAAACAATGCTGCTCTGCAGCATCCTCTGAAGTCTTGTTTGGGCTCATTTCATCTTTTTGGGGCTGAAGAAGCACAATCCAGTGGCTAAGCCCCTGCCGTTTAAAGGCAAGCACAGCTACAAGTCACCGGGAGAAGCATCAGGGAACCAAAACATGTAATGAGCTGCCAGCCAAGAATCTCCCTTCATACTGCAGGTGGAAATAGACTGACACAGCTCATGGAGCATGAGGAACCAAGGGGTGAAAAACAAGTGTCTTTTTTTTCAGGCTCCCCAAGGCTGAGGTAGCACTCAGCTCCTTTGTGCTCTGCTGGAGCATGGTGCAGAGCACAGGTGAGCTACAACACGATGGCTTTTGATAAAACTTTACTACAAACGAGACTTTTATTCTGGACTGGTGACTTCTAGGAGATACCATAGCCCAAACAACACATCCCTAAAACCCTAAGGAACAGCTGAACAAAAAAAGATTTCCAAATCACTTTCACTGCCATCTCCTTCAGCCCCAGCAATATGTATGATGTGGAGAAGTCACACAGCTTGCCCCCTCACTCCAGACAAGCCAGCACCAGTCCTACCGCATCACCAAGGCTTGGAGACCTTGGCTGCCACCTTGCAGCAGGTGACACTCTCTGCCTCAGGAGAGAGCAGAGGACTGCGCCAGCTTAGTACAACATGTGCTCCACAAACACTGAGCAATGGGGGCTTGTGGGAGACACAAATCTGTGGGGATTTTCTAAAATGCCTTGTGACTTGTGATCTGCCACCAAGTCCCCAATATTCAATACTCCTCAGCAAGTGCAGACTGTGTTTTTCATAAACCATGACTTTTCTGACCTACTGAACTGGAAACCTATATGCTCCATGACTTAAACTGGCAAATGCTGCTGGGAAATCTTGACTTCTGAGCAGAGCTGGCATCCTTGCTGCTGGTGAGTTACCCCAGTCCCAAAGGAGTGAACACCTGCTCCCCCTCCCTTGGCCCACCAAGACATCAGGGACCACACAAAGCTGGGTAAACATAACCCATGCATAAGCGATTCCCTGGAGATACTTGTTTCTTCTGACTCTGGCCCAGGTTATGCCTAGCTAAAATAGAATAGAATAGAATAGAATAGAATAGAATAGAATAGAATAGAATAGAATAGAATAGAATAGAATAGAATAGAATAGAATAACCAAGAGGGAAACAGAGAGGAGTCCAAACAAGGAGAAAAACTTTTTCATTTTCTGTTAAGTATTGGGCCTCAGTGGCCATGACTGGCTCAAGAGCCTTACAGATCCAGTCTCACAAGGGCTTAGGCATCCCATGTTTTTTAAGCCATTTCACACGCCTGGGAAGCACAAGCAGCGTGTGGCTCAGTCTTCAGCTCTGCATGTGGAGGAGCCCGTTACGTCCTTCCCATGCTGCTGATAACCCTGCAGCAGTGTGGGAGAGACACTGAGCCGCAGCCAGAGGCAGCAGCAGGATGAGGCACAGGGATCTGCTTCGCAGTCAGAGCTGTAGCATTATGTCCTGCTGTCTGTGTGATACTCCCAACTGTAATTCCTCTTTTCCATCATTTATGGCTTTAATATTTAAGCTGAATTTCTCCAGGCAGGCTCAGGGACTCAGCCTGAGTTTGTCTAGACACATTTCAGGCAAGATGGTGCCACTGTTTCTGAGAATGATGTCTGGAGAAAAAGACTATTTTGTCCATGTTTAAAAAAAAGGCTGGTAGTTTCTTCTTGGGCAGCTCCAGTGACTCCGAGCTTCACAGCCAAACACTGGCAAAGGTGTGGCCTTTAGCTGGAAAAGTGCCTTTGAATACCCCCATGGAGCTGGTGTATGTCCCTGGAAGACTGCAGTTTGCCCAGGCTGGGGGGCAGACATGAAGGGTGCGGCAATGAAAAGACCATTTAGTCCCTGCTCCCTGCTCCTGGAGCCAACAAGAATGTGTCTGTGCCCCTGGCTGGCAGCCCAGCCTGGCATGGCACAGTGCTGCCAGGATGTCCTCATGCTGACTGCTCCCCACCAGGATGGGCCAGCTGGGGTGCGGTGAGCGTGTCCCATGAGCCCTAGGCCCGGGCTTGCCTGTAGGCAACCATCGAAGAGGGCCCTCACCTCCCTAGTGCGGGGGTGGGAGCCGGTGTGGGGCTTCATTAAGCCATGCGGTGCAGGCAGGCCTGGACATGGCACCTGGGGAGTGGGGCTGGGAATGGGCAAAGGCACAAAAGGGCTGGTGCTGGCATAGCACAGCCCTGGATGCGGCCCCAGACTTTCTTACCTGCAAACTGCTTCGAGGACAGAATTACTTGTTTCCTCGGAGGATTTTTTTCCTCATCATTACACTATGTTCATGCTTGAAAAGCAGGAATTAATATCTTCTCACCCCTGGGACAAGTGGGGCGTTATCTCCGGGTAGAGGTGGAAACTCACACCTCAGGAGGTTGAAATTGCACTCACCCAGCGATGCTGGGCAGTTTCCCCTGTGGTTGGCACAGCACAGCACTGCAGCCCTTCTGTGGTAACTTCAGCCCCCGGCCATGGGCACTCAGCATTTCTTCCAGCTGGACTGCAGGGCACGGAGTGGACACCTGGAAAATGAAATCCGGGCACTTTAGTCACCACGTAATGGAAGTGCTGGTGAAGCACCCTGCCTCGCACAGCCCTGGGGATGGCGGCAGGAGAGAGGCTGCTCCCCAGGCCAATGTTAGCTGTCTTCTCCCGAGACCTGCCTGCCTTTCCTAGCGCTGCCTGCCTTCTTCCCGAAATACCTCCTGCCTGCCGTAACTAAGGAAACAGGGCTCCTGTAGGCAGCAGTTTCTTTCAGTGTGCGCCATTGCCGGGTCCCCAGAGCACAGGGGAGCTGCGGGCACCATTCCAGGCTTAGGCACTGCCAACCCCATCCACAGCCCGGCCAGGGCTGCCCCATAGCCCACTCCAGGAACCCAAATGCAGGGCAACACCTCCCACACACAGCCCCTGAAAGCCGGGGCAGAGCCGGCTGTGACAGACCTGCATTCCCCTGCACAGGGGAGGGCTCTGCACCCTTCACTGGGGTCTGCCTGGCGGGAACCCCTGGCCCCAGGCAAGATGCTTCTCCCTTCCCACAGGACACCATGGGACTCGTGCTTTGCAAAAGGAGAGGCTGAAAGAGCTGCAGCAGAGGCTGAGCTGCCATCACACCAGCCACCTCAATTCCGTTAATTAAAACAGTTAATTTCTTAATTTTCAAGTGCTCACCCCAGACCTTTGCAGGGCTCCTTGAAGGCAGCTTGCCATTGGGAATAGCAGAGAAACTGGGGCCGCAGCTGCTAAGCTGGGAAATCGTCTCTCCCCCATGCCGCCTCCCTCGTGGTTTGGTGTCTGCATGCTTGTAATTTCAAATCTGCTTCAAACATCACCCACCACCCAGGCTGTGTGACCAGGCACTAATCAGTTACATTTAGATATGCTAATTGGCTCTTCCCAATTGCCAGTCAGGCGGGACAGTGGGGTTCAGTGCTCAAAGGCATGGGATTTCTCCATGGCCCCAGACCTCAGTTTTTTGGCTGGCCTGGGGAAGCAACGTGTTCCTGCGGTGCTGCCCAGCCACTGCCAGCCCCACTCCAAAAGGCACCATGGCTGGGCCCTCAGCACAGGCAGCTCAAGTTGTCCAAGCCACCAACGCAGCTTAAACTCAACCACTCATCTCAATGAATACCAGTCCTGGCCCTCCCAGCTGTCAGCCACTGCTGCCTCCAGTGGTGCCTCTGTGGGTGCTCCCACCCGCTCCTGTTATCACTGCGAGCAACTGGTGTAGCTCCTTGCTTGGGGCTTTTCTCTCTTCACCTCAGCATCCTGCCACTAACTAAATGTTCCTCCACTTTTCCCTCACCAGATCCTGCCTTTTGCAACATGGAGCGCTTCGCTCACCCACCTTGAAGAAGGACCCATTGGAAATCTTCTTCTAGACCTGAAGGCTTGTACTTGGTAATGCCGAGCCAGCTTTTGTGCATCAAACATCCTTGCATTACTCTGCAAATACCTAGTCTGCACTTCACCAGAGGTCAGGCCCACTGCTCACCTACCCTGTCAGTGACAGATGCTCTGACCTGCCCCCATGTCTGCTCTGAAAGCCCAGGGTGTGCTGTGTTTCTTGCTTGTGACTCTGAAGATGCACACAGATAGGAACATGGGTCCATTCACTCTGTGGAATATACATCTCCCTTTCTTATGCATGTGTGTGTGAAAGAGAAACAAAATAAATACATGGTTGTATGGATCTTGAAGTAGAGGTCATGGATCAGAGTCAAATCTTCCCTGCAGACCTCAGGGCAATGACCCCTCTGCATCAGGAGGTGCAACTGGTAATTCCTGACAGATGAGAAGATGATCCAGGCTGAGGTCTTGACCTTCTGAAGCAGAAAAAGGCATTTGTGAAGATGCTTTGAGCAATGGAAGATTGATTGCAGACATACCAAGGAAAAGTGATGGCAGCTTTAATGAGAATGTCAGTGGATTATGGAGGGAGGATGTAAGCTGGCAGGCTGAGCCAGGAGAGCCAGCGAGGAAGATGCACATCATGTAATGAACCATATTACCATTCTGGCCAAACACAGGGCTCTGCGTGCAGGCTGGTCTCTGCCCACATGCCCGGCCTTCCTGCAAGCAAACACCCAATGCACTGATGTTCTCCCCAGCTAAAACAGCTGCCAGCAGTGCAGTCAGCTAAGGCACAGTGGTGCGGTCCTTTATGAAAGTCATTAACTCTAAATAGGCTCTCTCATACACAAAATATTCAACAAAAGTATCTTTGCTAACTAGCTCGTTGGCCTTTCCTCCATGTACAGGATAGCATCAGAATGAAAAAAAAAAAAAAAAAGGAAAGCAAAAGGAAGGGCTATCCTAGGTCAGAAAAGGGATTTGTGTAGACTAGCATTCTGGTTTTGGAAGCAGCTGGTAGCAAACACCATGAGAAGAGCATAAGAACAGAGTGGAAGGACTATGCTCTTGCAGTGTCCTCTCCCACTCACCAGCATAAGGCTTCCTGCACCAGCAAATACAACATTCTTGGAAGAGATTCAGTGTGGCAACTGAGGCATGGACTCCCAATGAAATCCAGAAAGAAAGAGCATTTATTGTTACAATGGTACATACTTATGCTCTCGGATGCTATCGGTAAAGCTCTTACTTCATAGTTAACAAATCAGCAATTAGACAGCTATCAACCTTTTCTCCTATCAACATAAGACACTCTAACACGTGCTGTGCAGACCAATCACCCTCTCATTCATGCACTGTTCTTGCGGTAGTAACTTCTCACAGTTCAGTACTTTTCCACAGTTTAGTGTTGCAGCTGTCCATTGTTTTTCCCTGCCACCTTGGCATAGCTCAACAGCCTCTTATCTTTCTTCCAAGGCCTGTTTTTCATCAAAGCCTAGGTATTTCTCAGAGGCTGTGCAAGGCTGACAGGCCAATGCCTCCCACAGTTCAGAAGCCATATAAAATGTGGGCAAGGTGCAGCAAGGTGTTCTCCGGGTAAGCTGCACATTGTGTGAAGAGCACAATATCTCCTGACGGCTCTTCTGACCCACTCACCAGCTACTTTCACCCACTTCTCAGTCTGGAACATGCGATGTTTGAGCCCAGTCATCAACAAATAATTATGTATGCATTTCTCTGCTCATGCTGCTGGCTCTACCGATAGTTTTACTGCATGTATAATTTATCATCTTCAACTTCATTCATAATGATCTTTGCACCTCCTTTCTCTCTCCGTTCCTTTCCACATGCACTGAAATGAAGCCTCCACTTAGTAGAAGCAATATGAGGTTTATCAGCCTGGAGTTACACCAGGGAGGAGCTGGGAATGCTCAACTGAACTGAAATGGGAAATGTGAGTGAGTGACGTGCTATTAATGGCTACCATGCTATTAATGCTACCCCATGACAAAAGCAGGGTCCTGAAACACTGGTGGTCACTGATGATTGCAGCCCTGCTTCTGGTCCTTCATCCACCTTCCCAGGTAGCTCAGCAACTGGCAGGTCTGCAACTGCTTCAGCAGACTTCCAAGAGCCCAGGGAGAGCTCTAGCACACTGAGACAAGGCAGATGCAGCAGTGCTTCTGCTCTCTGTTGGTGACCAACGTAGTATGTGGTGTAATAAACAAGGAGAAAGCACTGGAGCTCCCAAGCAAAAGCTTGGAGAACTCCTGGAGCATAATAGCTATGTTGCAATAGAGCGTGAATCACTGCAGCAGGTAGGATTCACATCTGATGCAGCTTTTATCCTCCTGCAGTGAGGACTGCAGCCCTCATTGGTGGCAATTTGGGGAGCTGTGGGTGGGGGATGCTGCTCTGCAGGTGGATCCTGCTGGGGAAGAAAGCGCTGCCCTCCCAAGGGAGATCACAGCCATGGGGCTGGGGGCTCCCTGGCAGAGCTGAAGAGGGAGGCAGGGCAGACGTCTCTCTTGGGTTGTGATGGTCGGCTCCCATCCCACCTCCACAAACGTCCTCAAGCTTCTTGACTCCCAAACTGTGTTGGTGACTGCTCCATGCTGTGGGTGATCCAGGGAAGGGATGTGTAAGCTGGCCCCTTGTGCCCCCCAGCCCACCCCCTGCAGCACCCTGCAGCACCCTGCACTGCCCACTTACTGCAGGGCTCCCACTCTCCTACCCCTTCTCCACCCCACACCATCTGCCCCGCTATTGTCTTTGGTGTGCCAGTGTGCCATGGGGGACGGAGAGTTGGGCTCAGAGGAGCTGACTGCCACAGGACATGCTCTACGCTCAGCGCTGGCCAGTGCCTCCCGTCCCTCCCAGATGGGGCAGCATCTCAGCAGTCTGCTAGGTAAGCACGGGGCTGTGGGCCAAGCAACCCAAGCTCTGCAGCCCAGTGGGCTGAAAATACGGCAGCACAGCATCATATACCACGTGTGGTACAGGCTTGGCTTATACCTGCTGACCTACACCTCTTGCTCAGTGGATTCATTCCCCACCAGGTGGTTCCTAGCACTTGGCCAGGTTTGTATTAGCCTCTGACAAGATGGCATTTTGATAAGAGATGGGTGTGGAGCTCCCCAGGGCATATTTAATGTGCACGTTGGAGCCAGGCTGAACCTCCAGGTTATCTGTCCCGGACATGCAAGCAGGTACTGTAGGAAAAGTCAGTTGTGCTGGAGCAAGTTTGGTGGTCTGTGATGATTTCCTATCTCTGCAGCCCCTTCATTTGTTACTCCTTCCCCATGGGCAAGGTGATAAAGGCTTTGGGGAGTGACTCGATCCCACCCCTGCAGGGAGGGTGGGATTGCTGCTTCTCTACCTTGGTCATTGCTCCACTGCCTTCGGATGCCTCTCTGGTAAGGGAGAGCACAGGAAGGGGTCATGCTTCTCTGAAGGAGGCCGGTTTTGCCTGTGTCTGCGTCTTCCCGTGGGAGTTGCCCAAGGAACGCTGACAGCCTGGCCCCCCTCCCCGACCCGCAGGGGCCTTCAGCCACCCAGGGGAGGACCTGCCTGGGGGGCACCACGGCTACCCGGGTAGGAGCGGACTTTGGAAGCGGGTCGGCGGGGCTTTTCGGGGCGAGCCTGCGGGCAGGACTGCGCTCCCGTCCCTTCCCCTCCCTTCCTGTCCCGACCCCTCCCTTCCCGGCCGCTCCCGCCGCTCCCGGCGGGCTCCCAGCCCCCTCTGCCGGCTCGGTCGGGCATCCCCACCGCGCCCGGCGCCGGTGCCGGGGACACACGCGCTGTCCTGTCCCCAAGTGCCAGCCCACCCCTGGGCACTCCCCGCGGGCCGTTCCCCAGGAGGTGACAGGCTCCCGCGCCACAGCAGCTCTTCCTCGGAGAGGGGCCAGCGGCAGCCCTGGAAACCGGGCGGGGGGCGGTAGCGGGTGCCCGGCAAGGTCCGACGAGCAGCCGGGATTGGGAGGGCGCTTGGGAAGCCGGTACCTCCCGCACAAAGCACCTCTCATCCCGGTGATCACCCCAGCCCCTCCGCTGGCTCTTTCTGATCCCGACCACCCTTGATATTTCCAGCTTTCACATCACACCAGTCCCCTCCATCCCCACATCTTCATCTCTTCTGTTCCTGTTTCCCAGCTCCTTTCAGCCCTGCCCTCCACACCAGGCCAGGGCCCCTCCTGTCTGAGCCCTCCCCAGGGCTCCCCCTGGCCCTGGCCCCCTCAGAGCCCCCAAAGTGATCGTGCCTCCTCTCCTCACTGCATGGCCACTGCTCCCTCTGCTCCCCGGACACAGCCTGCCTGCTGCCCCTCCAGCTCTATGGGGCAGACTTTCTCCAGCTGTGAGTGAAGCAGATCCTGGCTTCTGCTTCTGGCAGGTGTTTTGGAAACCTGGCTACTGGCTGTGCTTACCCCAAATCCACCAGAGAGGAATCCGAGAGAAGCAAGTGAAGACAAGTCTGGAGAAAGTCCAAGTCTCTCTGCTGCGGGACTTCTTTCCCATATTTATTCCTCATGTTTCTGTTTCATCCCATAACTTCTCACTGGGTCTTCAGAGGTGAATAATTCACATCCCGCCTCGCTGTTTACACTGCGGTCCTCTGTAGTCACCCTCTGCAGTCCTCCACTGCGGAGATCTGCTGCTCCTTCACTGCAGTCTTCTGTTGGGTTTTCCTCACTCGGTCACTGCCCTTGCGAGGAGGAGGGAGAGTAAAGCCAAAGGTGCCATCCCCACAGCAGACACCACACCAGCTCCGTAGCCCCTGGACCACCATTGCCACTACCATTGGCCCAGAATCTTGGGGATAAGGGAAATTATAATCCGCCAGGAGCATGCTCTTTTTTCAGGCATCCTGATGTGTGGTTGCCCTTGACACAGTGCCATCAGCCTAACCTTGAGCTTACTCAAAGCAGTGCTAAGGGCTTCATTTGTTTGATACCAAATACATTAGGTGGTTCCTGGAATCTGGCAAACAACTACCCATGATCAAATCATGGCTTTCTTTTCCTTCAGCTGGGAGAAGAAAGTAGCATCTCAATTATTTTTGTTTGGCTCATTTAGGGAGATATTACTGAACCAAGGTTTACCCTTCAGCCCTGCCCTGCTCAGAAGGGGTATTGGCGTCAGAGACCTGGTGTTTGCTCCCAGCATCTGTAGGGATATCTCCAGCTCCCTGGCACAAAGAGTGAGTTGCTTCCCCTGGGAGTCCAGGCTACATGGAAACAGGGGAACATGGGGCTGCGTCCAGCCTCCTCAGAGGAGGACCTGGTTCTGCCTCTCATCCTCTTCCTGACCAGGGCTTTGAAATTCTTCTGTTAAAGCAAGCCAGATCTGCTCCAGGAAAAGATGCTGTTCATCACCAGTAGGGACAAAGAGCTGCCCAGAGGATGCCGTGAATGGTGACAGGGCTAAACAGACATCTAGCTCAGGGCTGCACAGAAAGTGCCTTGACCGGCCCAGGGATCAGTGTGGGAATCAGCTCCATGTGGTCACCCAACTGGCAGGGATAATGGACCTTCTGCACCAAATCCGGGGCTTAAATGTGTGCTCAGAAAGTGAAGTGCCTGGGCTCTAATTCCTCCTAAATCTTTCAGAGTTTGAGCCCAGTGTCTTTCATACCAAGCTACCTGATGGGATGGGCTGGGACTGGCTCCTTGGATGGATCTGGGCAACTGTGTGTATGGCACGTGAGGACAGAGAAGGCCAAGAAGCAAGATGGTATTTGACTTGGCATTGGGTGGCTGGAGGTCTCTGCTCCCAGTGCTGTTAGTGCATTTTATGTAATGGATCATAAATGGGAACTGCACCCACTGGGGTGGGTGGAAATGTGACAGAATCTGGCCCTCTGTGTAGCAAGCAAGTAGTCAGTTAAAATCATTGTCACCTGCAGTGTGGCTGGGGTAGTGGTTGTGTGCAGTCCATCTAGTGCACTAGTTGATAGCTAGCATTTTTGCAGAGCCAAAGTAATTTAGGAACTGCCCTTACAGACCCACTGGAGGAGCATCTTGACAGGGGCAGCAGCCGTGTGATGGCAGGGAGAGAGATCACTTCTCCCAGAGCACTGCTGCGGCAGGCAGGAGGATTAATCCAAGTCTATTTTCTGGAATTGATTTAACACTGTGTTCATTTATCTGCAGCTCCTGCTGAAACATTTCATATTTCTGATTTCAGTGTTTCCAAGGCTGAAAGGCTTACTTCTCTAGGGAGCAGCAGTTCTGCAGGAGGACAACAAGTAGGAGCCCTAGGGAAGCAGCAAAAGGGAAGGAATATTTTATCTTTAGTAGCTGGTCATTTCCATTTTGGAGGCAGTGAAAGAAGAACCATCTGGTGGGTGCTGAATATTCACTATGTAAACAGTGACTTGGTTATGAATATGTGCATGTGTTATTGTTATTTATTATTTATAGGATTCCTTAGGTGTGCATGTCACTTCACAAGCAGAAAGGAAGACCAGGGCTCTTGCACCTTAATGTGCCCAGTATAAATTTGACACAATGCTTGATAGCAACAGAGCACGGCAGATGAGGCAACCATCTGGGGGTGGGGAGGGAGATGCCACCTCTGTGAAAAAGGGCAATGTACAACTTCTGGAGCAGTAGCTGCTCCTGTTGACAGCAGATTGCTTCAGATGACCACCCTCACATATTCATGCCTGTTACTTTGGGTTTTAATCCTCCCCTGCAATAAACACCATTTACATTTATTATTTTAATTCTCTACTCCTTAAGAGCTCTGCTCCCGCAGTGTCCTGCCTGGAAATGATGCAGAATGAAAGGAACCTTGGTCCAATACCTTTCCTCACTGTGGTATCCACCTGGGGGTGATGAGACTGCTCAGTTGGCTTGAGCTTTATGGCTCAGGATCTTCCAATCGGTCAGCTGAAACAAAAAGAGACGTTTTATTGTGCACTTTTCCTGCACAATATATTTCAAAGTATCTTGAAAGCAAGGACAAGAGTCCCATCAAGTCACAGGATGACACCTTGTTGTCAGGGTATAACATCTGATACTGAAGCCTGCTGGGGATGATGGGATTTTGAGAGCACCCAGATACCTGCAGAGGATGCTCAGAGTTTTGCAGGAAGAAATGCCTGTAGTACTTCCCCCTTCTCTTGTCCTTCCTTTTCTTTTCACTGCCTGAGCTTTTATTCTACTTTTTTTTTTTTTTTGCAACAACATTCAGCCCTTGCTCTGGTGCCGAGCAAGTATTGTGGGCAGGGTTTGATGAAGGGGCAGTCATAGGAACTAGAATGGAAGGGTCAGGTCTGTTAGGGGAAAAATACCCGAACCATTATGGGGACAGTGTTCGGGGGCACCTGCAAGGCCAGTGGGATGGAGGAGTGGTTGCACCACAGCCGGGACAACAGCCCTGGCCTGAGCTCAGGCCCTTAAGTGTCTTCCCTCCTGAAACACTCCCTTCCCAACATTTTCTCTTCCTGCTGGCATGCTCTGACATACTGAACTTTACTTGACTGCAAAAGTTTGTTTCCCAACACCACCAGCAAGCAGCAAATGAGTCAAATGCTGATTTTTGCGACAGCTTTCCTAACACAGCAGGGTACACCATAAATTGTGACTTGTTTCTAACAGGCCTGGTGCTCTGTTGCACGGGCCAGCTAGAACAGCCCAGAGCATCATAAACAATCCAATATCCCAGCTCCTTGGAACCACACTGGCTGCTTGGTCTTTCTCCTCTGCTTCCCAGAAGATGTTTAGGTGTTTGTTTAGATGTTTATATGACTCCAAGAATGAGAGAGCTAGGCTAGGAAGGACAGAGATACCTGTAAGAACTTTCACATAAGATGAGGCAATGTTAGAGACTGCTCTGCTTTTATGTGGTGAGAGCTCTGTATTCCTTGCTGAGCGCCTGTAAACAGTAGATATCCCACAGTCGCAGGGCTCTCCCTGTTAGTCACTGCCAGCATGAGAGGAATGTAGCTGTTGTGGCAGCTCCTCAGCTCCTTGGTTGCAGGAGGAGAAGCAGTCCCAGGTAGACAGTACCAACTCAGGCAGACCAAAGCAAATCAGCTAAGGTTTCGAAGGATGGCCTTCTCTATTGTACCCTAGGCATCAAGTCCTATTTAAAAAAAAAAGTACTGTGAGTTAGAAGACCCCTAAGACACATCTTAGAAAGCAACCAGTTTTTTCCTTTTCTAAATATACCCTTGGTGCTCATGCTACTGGGACCACTTGGACTTTCTGACAGAAATGTCAACTGCCCAGTCTGTGCGGTGGGTTGCTATTCAGGAGTTCAGAAGGTGGATTTTGTTCAATAGACACAAAACGTCTTTTACAGCCTACTCAACAACTCATTCTTCACTTGGAGGCAATTGACCCTTTGTCAATAAACCTTTCACTCTGTCTTCTGAAGTGCTGGAAATCCATTTGCTAAAGGACATTGTCATGGGGGAAGGTGGAGAACAAGCACTTTTGAAAGAGTAGGGTTCTAGATGCATTTTTTTCCCTCATTTCCATTTCTTCTCTTTGTTCACATGGCTTATTGACCTGAAAATGTCTCTGAAATACAAAGATACAGCAAGCCATGGATATGTCGTTAGGTGGCAGATTATTTACTCATTTACTTTAGGACTGTCTGGATTAGTTTTAAATATATGCCACTATCTGAATCATAATGTGTCCTTGCATAAATACCTTGTACACCAAGCATTACCTCCTAGATTAGTTTTACACTGAATGATAAGCTGGGAGGTTTGTAATGAAAAAAGAGCAGCTCTATCAGCCTGGGGAAGACTCAACACTGGGGCAGGAGGTATGGCTGTATAAACCCCCTCTCTTTTTCAACACTGTCCTTGAAGGAAGGAGAAGGGAAGGACAGGTGAAGATTGGCCAGATGGGAGTTGAAAAAGAGGTTCAGTAGCTTAACTCATAAATTCAGATACAGCATGCACTTGACAGTGTGTTAAAGTCATGACCATCTGTCAACTGTTTAGTTACCATCTCTTCCCTTTTTAACAAGTGTCCTTCTCACTGCAACCCCCAGCACAACTGATACAGCACAACTGGCAATCTAGGTCAAAATGATTAAAACTCAGCTACCTAAAAGTGTTCTGTCAATCTGCCTGTCCTCAGTGCTGGGTGCCCCTCAGTTCTCAGGTACTTGCACAACAGATACAATGCCCCAGGTCCTTCAGTCTTTCTTTCAGAGGTTTCCAAAACACAACTCAAGAGAAAATATTGAGGGAATAGGTTGGCTTCATCTAGAGAAGTCATGGTAGACACTTTTAACTATGTAAAAGACTGCAGAGAAGAAAGGATTTACCTGTTCTCTGTATTCACTGTGCATGTGATAAAGACTAAGGCCTTAGATTGCTGCAAGGGAGTGTCAAGTTAGGCATGAGGAAATACTCTGAAAGGATAACAGTGAATTGAATGGATCACCTGGGAGTGGTGGAGAATCTCCATCACCAGAGATTTTCAAGACCTGATCAGACTCTTGTCTGCAAGGGTATAGTTGGGGCAAAGGTAAGGAGACACTGCGAAAGATGGTTGAGTTGGCCTCTGAAGGTCATTACTCACTATGAGTAGGAGCTTAGCATTAGATTTCTGTTTCAGGAAGGTCAGGTCCATCCTGACAACCTCAGTAGTATAATCCAGAGCTGAATAAGGAAAGAACTGAGCTCCCTTTTCCTCTCAGTGTTCATGTCTCCACCTAGGCAGATTTGAAGCTGGCCAGCATAAAGGCATACGGCTTTGCTGCCGACCATGCTATGTGTTTCATTGCTAAATTGAAGACATCAGGCCTTGCCTTGCTACTTTCCATTCAACTTTACCAAACCGAACAGAAAACCTCTCCAGACATTGTGGGTGTTCAGATTTTGAAAGCTAACTAACTGGAAAAAGAAAAAAAAAAAAAAAAAGCCCACAAAAACTTCATAAGGCTTGTATTTAAGTGATAATTTAATGCAAACAGCATCAGGTTTACCACAGAGAACATTAATTCCTTCCAAATTATAACAGCAAATAGCAGAGATTAACTCACTCATTTCAGAGAAAAATCACCATCAGACTGTATCTTGAATGCTAAACTAACAGGGCTGTCTGAGGCAATGTGCATTTTGAGTTGGAAGAAATTATACATAATTTGGGATGCAATTTAAAGCAAGACCTTGAAAGATGTTGAGCAGGCTGTATCAGAGCATGGCATCAACTGGAACTGTATTTTATTCTACTTAAAATGTCTGAGCACAGGGAACTAGGAGATCCGGGGATCAAGCTACCAAAACTGTCATCTGCCAGTCATGTATAGCCCAGGTTATTGAACTAGAAGATGAAAACACCAGCTGGCTGACTGGTATAGATTATACCAGTGGCTTCCCACCCTGCTTGCTAAAGGGCCATATTGAGAAAGGGTCCATACCAGAGAAAGCCCCTCCACACAACTGGCCAGCAGGGTAGAGGGGAGTGGTGACACTCAGTGACGTCAAGGCTGGGGTGAGACAGAGGGACTGGCTGCAGTATGCTGTGCTAATTTCTGGAGAACATCTGCACAGTAGGTAATAAGAACAATAAATTACTCTTATAGGCGTTCCTCGTGCCCAGCTGTCAAGATCTTCCAGAGAAAGGGATATAGTATATGCCTATCCTATTCAAAAGATAGGAAAGTCTTGACACATAGGCAAAGTGATCACAACCGGACTCTGTCCAGGGAAACTCTGTCTCCATAGAGAAGGAAAAGGGAGATAGTGTTTCTGAGTGCCACACATCCAAGTTGTCTCCTGATGTTGATTTTACAGAAGGAGAAAATCAAGTTCCTGCAGTAAATATTGTTACTTTTTAATGCTGGCTCCAAATTAACTACTGTTCTCACTATTCACTTACTCCCTGTGCTAATCTCTTTATTTACCCATCTCTTTCTTATATACACATGCACATGCATAGGCAAATTCATCCCCAGACAACTTCTCCCCCATCCTGCCAACAGCTCATCATATCAACACAACAGCACTGAAAGAGGAAATTTTTTTTTACTATATTCTAAAATATGAAGCCAGTATTTTGACACTGACAAATCATAAGCATCAATTTGCAGGAGCATTTTAATGAGAATGTGAGGGATAATCTGCTTCACCATTCTTCCATTGCAGTGGAAAACAGGTCCTTTCCTCTCCTTTCCTTTCCTTTCCTTTCCTTTCCTTTCCTTTCCTTTCCTTTCCTTTCCTTTCCTTTCCTTTCCTTTCCTTTCCTTTCCTTTCCTTTCCTTTCCTTTCCTTTCCTTTCCTTTCCTTTCCTTTCCTTTCCTTTCCTTTCCTTTCCTTTCCTTTCCTTTCCTTTCCTTTCCTTTCCTTTCCTTTCCTTTCCTTTCCTTTCCTTTCCTTTCCTTTCCTTTCCTTTCCTTTCCTTTCCTTTCCTTTCCTTTCCTTTCCTTTCCCCTCTCCTCTCCTCTCCTCTCCTCTCCTCTCCTCTCCTCTCCTCTCCTCTCCTCTCCTCTCCTCTCCTCTCCTCTCCTCTCCTCTCCTCTCCTCTCCTCTCCTCTCCTCTCCTCTCCTCTCCTCTCCTCTCCTCTCCTCTCCTCTCCTCTCCTCTCCTCTCCTCTCCTCTCCTCTCCTCTCCTCTCCTCTTTTCCTTCCTTCCTTCCTTCCTTCCTTCCTTCCTTCCTTCCTTCCTTCCTTCCTTCCTTCCTTCCTTCCTTCCTTCCTTCCTTCCTTCCTTCCTTCCTTCCTTCCTTCCTTCCTTCCTTCCTTCCTTCCTTCCTTCCTTCCTTCCTTCCTTCCTCCCTCCCTCCCTCCCTCCCTCCCTCCCTTTGGCTACAGCTTATGATGCTCCCTATGCAGGCAGGATTAATGTCTTTCATGAGATGCAGTCCCTTCAGTCAGGAGTCTTTCTTGACATGAAAAGGTTTCTCTGTAATTTTTTTATTATTATTTTGATGTAAGCTGTTAAAATATGGAGAAAACACTGTCTGATTATTTAAAGATAAAATCCAGGCTGGGTCACATATCTCTATTGCAAGGCTCAGTCTACTTTAAGTTGACGAGTTGAGGGAATATTGGAGGATTTTTATTCTCACTAGTCGTGACAGCAGAATGAGGGAGGTGGGAGTGAAAGCTTGATCGGTTCTGAACAGCTTTCCCTCCAGTTCTGCTGAAGGTGTCTCTTAGTTGTTCGTCACTGCGGATCCAGTGCCTACAGGCTTGGTTTGTACTTGCTTTTATTATTGCCACTGTTTTTCTCAGAAATCTTGAATCATGAAAGTTATCTGGGAGAAAAAAGTTATTTCTGATAAAGAACCCTTGAACAATTGGTTGCTGTCACCACTCTCCATGCTAGTGCACGTGCAGAAGACAAACAGCCACTCTCTCCTCCAGGCCTCTCTCCCTACAAACTGAGACATGAAACACACTCTAATTTTGCTCTGAACCTTCAGACAAAGAGAGAGCCTCTTTTGGAGAAACAGAGTTTGTGCTGAAGGGCTGGCCAGTAAGCCTAGGCCCTAAGATTAGGTTAAACACATCTTTCTTTGACTTTCAACCAGGCAGAGTCTGACTGTCTCCAGGGGCAAAGCTGCAGCCCAGAAGCCCTCTTCTCTCCCTTTCTCCTGTCATGGGTGTCTCGTCTGCGGAGGGAGAGAGGGATGCTTTTCATCAGAGCTGGGAGGGTGCAGCACGTAGGTGTGTAGGAGAGTGAGTGGCTGTGTGCAGCGCCTGTGGAGACAGTACAAGGACTGCGTGGGTGGGCAGAGTGGGGTGAGGGTGTGCAGCTGTCAGAGGGCAAACACGTGTCTGCAAAGCTTCTACCAGCATGTCATACTGCCCAGGCACCACCTGCCCAGCTCAAAGCCTTTCCTAGCTGCCTGCTGTTGTGCGAAGGTGCCCTGAAAACCCAGGGAAGCTTGAACCTGCAGAGACTCTCCCCCAGATTTCCCCTTGCCTCAGATGCTGGTTCCAACAGGAGCAGCTTTGGGGTGGCAGGGAGACACACTGAAACCTCACCTTGTCTCCCTCACCCACATTGCGGGAAGGAAAAATGCTCTGCAGGCTGGAGCAGGCAAGACATCCCTTCCCACTCCCCTGCTCTCCTTGTGGGACTTGTCAGGACCTCAGGGCCCCAAGCACACCCTTCTCCTCCCCAGGGCTCCGGGTCGTGCTTGGAGGGAGGCGAAGGGACCCGCAGGGGGTGAGGGTAGTGCTGAAGGGACAGCTCCGGGGGGTGCTGAAGGGACAGCTCCGAGGGTGCTGAAGGGACAGCTCCGGGGGGTGCGGGAGGGACCGGACAGCTCCGGGGCGGAGGGGCCCGGCTGGGGGGACACGGGCAGGGACACGGGCAGGGGAGAGACTGGACACGGGCAGAGTAGAGGGAGAGAGAACCGGACTAGAACAGGACGGGAGAGGGAGATAAGAGTGAGGGAGGGAGAGAGGACAAGGGCTGAAAAGCACAGAGACAGGAACAGGGACAGGGACAGAGACAGGGAGAGAGACAGGGCAGGAGATGGAGAGAGACAGACACGGGCAGGGACGTGGGGGAGACAGGGACAAGGCTGAACCGGGAGGGACAGGAAAGAAGAAAGAGAGGGCGAGGACGAGGGAGAAGGCGAGGGCGAGGGCGAGGGAGAGGGAGAAGGGTGGAGAACGAGGGCAGGGCAGTGCTCCGGCTCCGCTGCCGTGGGGGTGTCGGCATGGCCGGGGGCGGCCGCCGCGCCGGGCGGTAGCGGCGGCTCCGCCGGCGCCAGACACGCCGGTACCGGGTGGCACCCGCCGCGCCCGGGGACAAGGGGACGGCAAGGTGGCGGCGTGCAGCCCCCAGCGCCGAGGGGCCGAGGTTGGGCCGACCCCCCCGGGCCGCCGGGGCTCTGCAGACACCGGCAGCGCTGGGGAGTCCCTGGGGCTGCCAGCGAGGGGGTGCAAGGGGTGCCGGGGCACCCGCACCGCCACCCACCTAGCTCCCCGTTGCATTTGTTCCGCCGGGCTTTCCTGTGCCCTGGCGATGCAGGCTGAGCCCCGGGGTCGGGGGGGCCGGGGGTGCCCGTCCGCCCGCCCGGCGGCTGCGGGGCCGCCCCGGCTCGGTAGCGCAGCGCCGCAGGTTGCATCCGGACAGCACTTGACCAGCTGTTTTGTGCATTTTCTAATTTCGTTAGAGCAGAGCAGCGGTCATAGAGGTAATCTGTAGATCCGTGGCTTTAAAGGATAAATTAGAGCATTGGATTTGATCCGTATTGCAGTGGATTAGAGCAACCTCTCCCCCCTCCCCTTCTCCTCCCCCCCCTCTTTCATTTCACTCCCCCTTCCTCCAGCACCACCTTTTTTCCTCTCATGCAATACCAAAACTGACCCTGCCTGGCAGAGGGACTCTGCTAGGCAAGCAGAACGGTGCCCACATCGCCGGTACACCGCGGGAGCCGGCTCTCCCCTCCAGCCTCCGCAGCCCCTCCGGGGCATCGCTGCTGCAAGTTCCCCGGAGGCAGACGCCGGGGCCGGGGTGCCTCCTCCGGGCGCCGGGGAGCGGCTGCTGCCCACGGGCTCTCCCTTTGCTCCGGCCCAGCCGGGACCGTGGGGCGGCGGCGGGGGAGAGCGGCCCCCGGAGGGCATTTCCCGGAGGCAGCGGGGCCGGGACCCGGCAGGAAATGGAAGGATGAAGTGTGCAGCCGGAGCGGTGATGTTCCTTCTCTCCTTGCTTTCCCCTGCAGGAACGTAATCCGCAATGCTAGTTCTCAGGTTGCTCAATGTTGTCGCTCCAGCCTACTTCTTGTGCATCTCCCTAGTGACCTTCGTCCTTCAGATCTTTCTCTTCATCCCCAGCATGTTCAGAGACCCTTCCACCACCCCACTTTTCTCTCCTGCTCTGCTGCATGGGGCCCTCTTCCTCTTCCTCTCAGCTAATGCCCTGGGCAACTACGTCCTTGTGATCCAGAGCTCCCCCGAGGACTTGGGCAAGGGCTTAAACTTGGGCAAAGGAGCCGAAGTGGTGGCGGACTGGCTGGATGGAAGCAGGTCCCCTGGCTCAGCCTTGCCCAGCACTCACTTCTGTAGACTGTGTGCCAGAGTCACCCAGAGGCATGACCACCACTGTTTCTTCACAGGGAACTGCATCGGGAGCAGGAACATGCGAAACTTCATCATGTTCTGCCTCTACACCTCCCTGGCTTGCCTTGACTCCTTGGTGGCAGGCATGGCTTACATTTCTGCTGCACTCTCCATGTCCTTTGCGAACCCGCTGGCTTTCCTCACTCTTCTGCCTCACTCCATCAGCCAGTTCTTCTCAGGTAAGGACTCCTTCCTCAGAGGTGAAGAACTTGTTCCTCCTCCAGGGCTCCTGGGGTGGGGGGGACATGATCTTCCTCGGATAACTCTGTGTGGGGAGTGGTGGTGGGGAAATGGGCAAGAGGGACAACTGGCTGTGTTCAACAAATCCCTCTTTGGAGGCTAGAGGCAGCCTTTGCAAAGGACTTTGCTTCACCTCTAATAAAGGTTGGGACCCATTCCAGGTTACAGCCACAGCCCTATTCCTAATGCATTCAGCTCAGGAAAACGCCCTATAACCAGCTTGCTGGTGATAAAATAGGGCTATGTGTTGTTCAGGGAGTGTGTTGCAATTAAATGGAGGAGAGGGATTTCACTCATTGTACTGCAGGTGGAGGGGATCTTTTGCCTGTCCTACAGGCAGAGGTGGAGGGTCTGAAGGTTTTTGTATCCTACAAGTCTGCAGGTTCCCCATATCCCAGTGGAGATACTCTCTTCATCCAGGTCCATTCACCCCCTCCACTGTCACCCACCTCCTGCCTCCTGGCAGCACAAACTTACTGAGATCTTGCCATCCTTCCAGCACAGGAGAATTGGGGTTCAGGCAACAGAAACCAAGAGATGAGTTAATGTGACGTGATTAGCCACCTCTCTTGTGACCCCCATCTGAGACACAAGTCCACAGAGAACTAGGGGAGATTCTCTGTGGCTGCTCTTTGCAAGACCACACCAACAGCATATACCTCTTTCTTCTTGTCCCCATCCCTTGTGCTTCCTTCTGCTTCTCCCCCCTTTCCCCCTCTCTTCCTGCCTTTCCATAAATCTCCACAACCCTTCCCCATCCTCCTCCTGATTCTGCTCACATAACTCTTCCTCTGCTCTTCCAGTCTTGCCTCTTCACCTTTCAACACACCCTCAAACACTCTAACCTCAACCCTTTCTCTGTTCAAACCCAAGAGCTAGATAAAACCTGGTCTCAGAGAAGGGACTATGCAGACAGTCTAGACCGTTACTCTGCTCTGAAGGCGTCTGCAGAAAAATGCCATTTCCCCCCCATGCAGCTCATGCCTCACACACTTAGATCAGCTTTTGTTAGACTAAAATAGGTATCCCATATATTTTAGCTTTGCAGATTCAGCTGAGCTCAGGAAGAAGGACACAGAGTCTGTCTTGGCTCATGCACCACCACCAGAAGTGTTTATTATGATCTGAACGTGGAGTCTCCACTGCTGGGGATACAGGACTCAGAGAGGCCCCAGCCTGCTTTTCGGATTCCAGGCTGGGTTTGCAGGGTTGCCGTCTGAAAACAAACAAATATCTCTCTACTTGGCAAATTAGCAGATTTGTCATGGTAATCACTGAGACACAATAAACATGAAATTCTGCCATGACATTTTTATGGAGTCATTTTTCCAAGTAGAAGAATTTTTGTAAATAATGTTGCACGAGCTTCACTAGCATTAAAAACACTGGGAATGATTTTCCCCTGTGCCTAAGCTCTGCTTAGCACAGCAGCATAGGAGAGAGAGCAGGGGTGTGGGAGGAGATTATCAAAGAATTAATTTTCTCTCTCTGACTCTGAGGGCTCATCTGCACTGAACTGGGTCCTGACATATGTTTGAAGAACCACTGAAGTGCCCCAGCTCTGGTGTCAGCAATTGCAGTGCCAAAGAGAGCATGTGGCCAGTATTTGAGTGGGACACAATGGGGCTGGGTGCAGGGCTGGGAGCTGGGAGCCAGAACACCCTGAAAAGGCAGCAGCTCCTGGTAGCTCCCACCTAACCTTTATCTCATCCGGGGTCAGAACTGCTGCTTCACAAGTAATACATAGGCGGGTGGCGTCTTGGTTGCTTGGAAGGAAGGCCCTACTGGGTTTCTACCAGCACATTTAACCTCCAGTTCAGGAAAGAAAAACAGCCTGGAATAGTTACCTGGAAGGGTTGTCCACCCAATATTTTTCAGCTAACATAACTATTACTTAAACGTTGTTCTAGGACCCAAAGAAAGCATTGCTATAGCAGGGAAAAAACTTTACCTTTCTTCTTCTCCATCATGCCCTCTGCACTGGAGGAGTAAAGGAGGATGAAGGGTGAATCTGCTGGTCTTATGTCAACTGAGTGTTCCCTGCTTTCATGCTGGGGAAATATTCAATTGGCTTGTTCTGCCCAGACTGTGCTCGGACGTGGATTTCAGAGTCTGACCCAGAGTCTATAATTTCAGCCTGTGATTCAGCTTTTCTGGCATAGATAATGTATGGCAATAAGCTTGAGATCACACCAGGTCAGATAGAGCAAAAGTGAATCTGAGACTAAAATGGACTGTGGTGATGAGGGACAAAGAGAGCATTCTTGTAAACACGGGTCAGATTGGATCTACAAAAGAAATTATAGAAAATGCTTTATGTAGGTAACCTGAAGAAAAGGTTAAAAAAACCCATGTGTCTGGAAAGCATGGCTCAGAGATTCTTAATATTTGTAAGGGGAAACAAGGGTAGTTACTTTCTTGATGTTGAATTTCAGCAGCTCATAGAAATAAAGCGTACAGCTGCCTTGCAAAGGCTCTAAAGAAAATAGCTGTCTTTCTCTATATCCCATCTGAATATCAGCTGTAGGAAAGAACAAATGTCTGTCACACTCTGGTCAAGTAAAAGAGGGGCAGAGAAGCCCATATTTGGCTCTGGGCTTCTTACCTGATGGATTAAGTTATTCCAACAGAATTGGTATGAGGACTTATCATCATCCTAAGGGGTTTGTTCTTTCCTTGCTGTATTGCATGCAAAGCCCACTGAGCTGAATGGGATCTAATGAGAAGGGAAAGGTGACGTTGCATTTAGGAAGAAAACTGAATGGCTGCTGTGCCTTTTTCAAGTGAGGACAATCTCTGAAAGCTCAAGACTGTAGTCAGTGTCCTTACAAATCATCCTTAGAGGGGTCTGCTGGCTGAGCCCAAAGCTTGATGTGATTGTCATGGGTCAGCCCCAATCTCTCACTTACAGCACTGCCAGGTGGAGAAGCCAGGATTCACAGATTGCAAAACCAGATGACACCACCTAATCCGGGCTTCTGTACAAGAGAAGCAAGAGATGCTTATCCAGTCACCCTTGTATTGAACTTAAAACCTGAAGCAGCCATGTAGCTGTTCTAGGCAGCACAATGCTGCTGTCCATGCAACCCCTGCTCCAGAGAATTGCTCTTGCAGGGCCTTTGAGTGACTAGAGCTTTCACCTGCCCAAGTCTTTCTGCCCCATGGTCTTTCAGAGGGACGGGAGCATGTGAGAGCTTTTTAATTTCTAAACCTCACAGGAACTAGTGAGAGGATATTGGCTATTTATACTGGTATTGACACACGTTTCATTTTTTTTGTGTACCTGTGTGTAAATATGGGTGTTTAATAATATGCCAATATACACAAAATATGTGTGCACACATTCATATGCACACACAGGGAATATTATTTTAATGGGTATACACCTGCCTATGCACTGAAAGGTCACTCAGTAATAGCTGATATTATACTAATATTTTCCAGGAGTTCTAAAATCATTGTAGAGCAAAGGGCCCACAGAATATTTTTATTTAAATATATTCAGCATAAATAAAAACCGTTGAACTAGGAGCTTCAGACCTACAAAGTATTTTGAATATTCTAGCAGCAGCTTTAAAAAAGGAATTTTGATTGTATTTTGAAAAGGTTTCTCTTTCTGTTTCTTGCATTAATGTAAAAACTGCCTTTTCCCAATGGTAGAAAAGTCATTACTGATTTATTTTTCTTTTTTACCATACTTTTTATAGATATATAGTGATTTGAGAGAGAGAAATCCCAAATCTTTCTGTGTAGTATTAATGCACACAGTAAAGCTTCTGGAAGCATCTACATGCTGTAGGACCCACATATCTTTTTGAAAGGAACCTGGAAATCTTAGATTCATTGTGATGAACAGGTAGATCCTTAAATAAATTAACCAGTCTTGAAAATAGTGCTGAAGTCTTACAGACATGTTTCACTTCTGGCTGAATTTGCCCCTGTAATCTAGATCCTCACATTAACAGCAAAGGGAGAAGTGTATGGAGACCATTATAATTTCAGTATTTCCCCAGCAGGATCCATTGCATCAGATATTACAAAGGAAACAATTTTATATAGTTAGAGCAACCAGCTTGTCTTGCTCCTAACTCCCCACTTGTGGCCAGAGATTATAGGCAGCTCGCCGGTTCTCTGGGCTGTTACACTGGCATGTGAGGTGTGTCTAAACTCTTTCTTTTATTGTCTTCCCTCTCCCCATACTCCTGTCCTGCAGGAGCTCTCCTTAGCTCTGAGATGTTTGTCATTCTCATGCTCTACCTCTGGCTTGGGATCGGACTGGCCTGCGCTGGCTTCTGCTGCCACCAGATGCTGCTGATCCTGCGTGGGCAGACGCGGTACCAGGTGCGGAAAGGGATGGTGGTAAGACCCCGACCCTGGAGGGAGAACCTGCAAGAGGTCTTTGGCAAGAGGTGGCTGCTAGGACTTCTCATCCCCGTGCTGAATGTGGGAAGTGACTACCGTAGGCAGAAAGAGAAATAAAATCCCTGGGCGTGTGTATGCATCCCATGCACAAAACACCTCCCCTGTTCTCTCCCACTGTCTCCTGGATCACTAAAGAGCTGGGCTACTCCATCTCTTGGGATTGCAGCCTCTGTGGGAGGAAAGGACTAGCTATCAAACAGAATAAATTTAGCATATTAACAAAGAGATCACAAACCATGTAGATGAAGAGATACTGCAGCTTAGTAGTCACATCACCTGTGTATGTGGCAACAGTCTTTGAACTAGCAGAAAAATTAGTCAGACCCTCCTGTGGCTTCCTGCCCAACTCCTCCAGCCCCCAGCCCCATTAGCCACCCTATATAATCCTTACAGGAGCTTTCAGAGAGCCTGGGCTGTTGTGGTAGACTGTAAAAATGGTGTCTGTTCCTTGGGAGGGTTTTGCAGGGTGCCTTTTTGGCTCTCATATACTTGAGGTAACTTCACAGTACTGAGAAACCTCTAATGACAGAACTGCAATGCAATCAAGATACCCTAGGAGCAGGCTATGCACATGGCTAATGCGGCAGGTAAACCTTCTCTCCACAGGCTAGAAAATCAGGAAGAAAACAAAGAGAAATCCAGAATTTCTCATTTCTGTTCTTGATCTGCTCCCTATGCAATGATATGTCAGGACTGTAGCTCTGCTACTTATTTTTAGCAGTCCTTTGCCCAATGACACAATCCAGGCAAAGCTGCCCTTCTGACAGGGAGCAGCAAGCATATAAATCATGATCAGACAGAGGCACAAGGAGAGGAAACCACAAAGGTGAATGAAAAGGCTGTGTTTAAGAAGCTGTGTGATGAGGCAGGCTATGCCTGCCTGTGAGAGAGAGGGAAGTGTGGACACCCAGAGCTGTCAGGAGGGTGCCAAGAGCCCCGCTGATGTGTCTGAGCCCTGAGGCATAACGCTTTTGCAGGGGGCACCTGCACCTTCAGTGCTGTGAAGAGTTCAAAATCCCAGAAGACAGGGAGGTTTTTCAGCCAGTCAGGACGCTTCACTTTGCACTAAAACAAACAAAAAAATGTTTACCTCAGACATCCCTGCCACACCATAGTTATAGGCTCTCCGGGGCAATTCCCTCTCACATTGCTGCAGAAGGGTAAACACCCATGTTATAACTCCATTAAGGAGGTTAATGGAATTACTACAGGGATTAATCAGCCTAATGTGTCAGTTGTTTTCTAGCTGCAGCAACAGCCCACGAGATCAGTGCTGAGATCCTATGCTAATAGGTGCCTTAAGAAAGGATACCATGACATCTCTAACAGGATCATAGCACTGGATTCCCCAGCAGCTGCAACAAGAAGCCTCCATTTTGGCAAACTGCATCAGCTTATGTGGGCCAGATAGGAATCCATTGCTTCTCTTTAATAGGCTGGGGAGTATGCTGACAAGCCGTGAAAAATGTTATTTCTTCCTCAGAAATGCTCTCGATGCATCCTAAGTAGGGGAATGCACCTGCTTTTATCCTTGTGTTTCTCTCTCACGAGCCAGAACAGAGACACTCATTCCTACAGGCTTTGTAACTGTCCTTCACCACTTCACACTTGTTTACACGTTTGGATCAATAACAAAGTCTATTGTGATGAGCAGAGTAACCATGAAAATATACCGGAAAAACTCTTAGTTGCATAATTAAAACATGTAGGATATACATCCTTCCACACTGTGTGTGTTCGCATGAATGCACCACTGTTTCCATGTGTAATACGCTGTATTTTCACTAACAGTGAACAATAAAAACCGTTCTGGTTTTTTACATGAGCTGTATTGTGCTTTTTGACAGTTCATTAGCTGTCTCTGTACATTTGTTACAGCATACACACAGACATGTTCAGGGAAAAAGTTAGGATTTGTTTACTGGCTTTGCCAGTAATTCATCATACGATTTTGGACAAGGCCTTGCACCCTTCCTGCTTGAATGTAATGACCAATCTAAAAATGCATCTAATAACCAACTTGCAGACCCATTCTAATTTCTATTTATAAATTACACTATCAACCTCAACTGAAATCTACAGGAAAATTAAGCTATTTTCATCACCCACAAACACCATCTTAATGTAAATTATTCCTTACTGGCACAATGGCATCAAGGTGAGCAGACAGTCACCTTGTCGCTGGAACCAGAGCCAGCGCCTCGTGCCATACACCTCGACTTGGAAGGATTCCCAGGATTATTCTTATTCCACAGACCGGTTGATCCAACTTCTTCTTTTTCATATATTTCTAGAGGCAACAGACTCCCAACATTTCAGCCAGCAGCTTCCTCATGTCAGCAGAAATTATGGTTTGACACCCTCGCCCTCTGCTTTTGGCATTTGATTGACACTGCAGTCTCGGGCAGCTCGTGGCACTCGGCGCCTGCTGCCACGCTGCCTCAGGCTGTGAGCTCTTCGGGGCCACACGCTGAGGAGGGCACAACCAACTCACAGTTTTGGGGGGCTGCTCTGCAAGGACAGCCCCAAAGCAGCACAACAAGGATTAGTTGTCCATGAAGCCTGTTGCCTCTTCACACCAGGGTTGGACCATGCCTGGCCCCTGTGTCAGGGTCACAGCTGTCTGCCCTTCATGAAGTCTTAGCCCTTGCTGAAGCGCAGAGAGATCCCAGTTTGAGTAACTGCAGCACAGTTCCACACAATTATTCTTTCTGTCAGACACCTGTGTTCCTGGCTGTAAATTGCTGCATCGCCATTTTATGCAGCTAAATGGTTCCTTTGCAACAAACTACTGGATTTCAGCAATAGTGGTGGGACTTTCAGATGGATACAGCCTTTACAGTTACGATCCTCTGGGATGAAAAGAGCTATAAAAATGTAACATTAGACTGACCCTGTATATTGGCTTATTTTTCCACTCATTCTCAAGTGTGTGGACTGCCCTGTTTGGGGTGGAGTGTACTTCTGCAGAAACAGTTGAGAGTAGTTCTTTAATTATCCAGCTGCCTTGACATTCCTTCTTTGTCATACCTGTGCATCCACTTATAGAAATTCTTGGCAAGAAAATGTAACAGGGCTCAACAACTATGAACAGAACCTTTGCTCTTAGCTATGATTTAGTAAATGAAGGCTGAGCTCAATGATAATGTCACAAATTCTAAATCTGTTCAATGGCTCTGAAGTTTTATAAGGATAAATAATGAAAGCTTCTCATTTTCTGTGCTCAGAGAGCCATTGCTTATTATTTGCATTTTATTAAATAGCAGCTGTGATAGCAAATACATTTTGGAACATGATTTCTTGTGACAATGTCTAAATACTTATAAAGATTTTGAAAATAAAACACTTAGGGCTTCTCTGGCTTTAGAAAATCAGATGAGCATCGTTTCTTCTCTGATGATGTCAGTGGCTCAAGTAAAATCTCCCTGTTGCTTAAGACCTTGCACAGAAACCATAGACTTTTGTTTAGTGGCTAGCCTCTTTTAGGTGTGGCTACCTGAAAAAATGGTGCCACCTCTGAGGTCTCAGAAGTCTTTGCAACGACAGTATAGAGAAAATTAGGGGATGCAATTGTGAAGTAAACCTCAAGAAGTCTGTTCTTATGTATAGTAAGAATCTCATACAAAATAAGTAGATGGTTTTCCTCTTCATACTACAGTATTGGGCAGCCCTCAAGGCCTGCATGCAAAAGGTCTTCATTGAATATCCTCAGAGGTTATAGAGTTAAAACATGAAGAGTCTCAAGTAAGAAGGCACAGGGAACATATGAGAAGAGATGACGTGAAATAGCATTTATCTTGTTTAAGAAATAGCTAACTCAAGGGAGACGACCACAGTCTAAAAATACTTGCAAGGAGACAGAATAAATGAATGAGGAGACTCATTAACTGTAAGGACATAGCTGGAGGAGGATGGGAAGTCCTGGACTGAGAGAAAGAAAAGCCAAGGTCAGAGCTTAGGGCATCTATCTTTAAAACAGTCAGAAGAGAGCAATCAGAAAAAGTGGCCCCAGTGAGAGCAGAAGTGATTTGACTTTGGTACAGATGATGCACTGAGAGCCATCAGGCGGTGGGAGGTATGACAACAGAATTCAAGTTATCTTCATTGATTGTTGACTGAATGGACACAAAGAAAGCCCAGACTGAGAAAACTCATTGCTAATCACTTTCTGCACAAAAAACCTCAAAGTCCCAGCAGAGCCAAAAGAGGTTTTCTCTCTTGAACAGCAAATGATGTTACAAGCAGGAGGGGCATGGGTAGAAGTCATAAGTAGCAACAGCAGAGTCTATAGACTTATTTAAAGACTAGCCAGAACTATTGCGGTTGGAGTAAAGAAATGACCTACTTGTTCAATATAAATAAATAAAGGGAGAAGAAAATTTAAAGCATATATGGAATCTCTGTGCCCTGCTAGATATTTAAATCAATGGAAGCACAATGTCAGACAACTTATATTAATGAACAGTAAGATGTTCTCTAATAACTACATGTCCACATGCAGGTTCTCTGCTTTTCTAGCTCTTTTCCAGAACGCCAGGGCAATAAAGAGTCCTTGGAGATTACCCCAAAAGGTAGCAAATATGGTCCAATTAGTGCTTCAGTCCTCTTATGGAGCCATCCAGCCATCTTCATTACACCAAAGAGGTTTTAGTATTGATTGTCCTACTGAATCTAACTGGCAAGTGATGTCAGAGCTCAGGCAGGCCAGCCCCATATCCCTTAAGGCTTTTAGAGCCAGGATCTTCTAGTCTCCCCGGATGTTTACAAATAAAAAATGCAAGTTCTCAAGTACCAGTGTCATATGCTGTTTGCACCGTACCTCATTTAACATGTTGGCAGACACCTTAATAGTAGTTCCAGAATTGCTATCAATTGAAAATAAATGGAGCATGTTGGTCAGTTTACTTCTAAAGTAGAAAAATGGTGGATGGCAATAGCAAGCTCTGCATGTGAAAGAGAAGGCTCACCTTGTGATGAATGGGGATGGGAAAGTTTTATTTGTCTGCTACTGATTTTCTAAACATTGCTGTTAATCTACCTTGATCTTGAACAGTTATCAACTTGGCTTTCCTGTGATTTACTCTATATCCACCACCTTATGGGAATGCACAGCCTCTGGCATGTATTTCAGCTGTTTTGCTCAGTCTATCTTTACCACCAATCATTCCCAGATTCACATTATTATTACACCTGACTGGAAAATTTCCATTAGATGTCAGGTCAGTCTTTTAGCTGCTTGTGTTGGATAAGAAGAGATGAAGACATGAACCTATGTATCACCAGCCTGCTGAAAATACAAGAGATTGGTTTGCCATTGCTATACCCTTAAGAATCTTATATATTCACTGGGCAATGGGGTTAACACAGTGGACCCATATGAGAGTGCCCTAGGAGTTAACAAGCAACTGCTGAATGCAGCCTTGTCACAAAGGCTGTTATCAAGGAATGATGTTATCATCCAGAACTGCCTGAGACCACAGATGAGCTTTATGGTCAGAGACAGAAAAACAAGAGACAGATCTAGCATCATCAGCCAGGACTCCTAATGGTTTATGATTGCTGGAAGGAAATTGTTGACCAGTGCAACATAAGCAATCTTTGTAGGTCTAAACATGAACTGTGAAAGTCAAACAGGGCCACAAAGTCCAGATGCTATGAAAGCTGCTTTGAGAAAAACTTCAAAATAGCTTTACCTAAAGGAGAAAGTGTTTCACTAGGTAGGAACTTCCAAGCACTCAATGCTAAGATCAACATTTTGAGCAATGGAAGTTCCTTCAAGGCTTGGAGAACCTGTCCCCCTACTGACAACTTTCAAGTATCAATTCTTTATTAATCTCCACCGAGTTTGATATTTGAGGCTGTCACTAGATGTTCTCCCAAAACATCCAGTGCTAAATTAAGTGAAAGTGATTTATACAAGACTGAGGACCATTATAGGTCCTCCCAGTAGCATGTATTGATACTGATTTTCTTTTCCAGGGAACACCTATAACACTCAGTGAGATGGATTTGTCTGAGAAAATCTTGATTAATCAGTTTATTACACTAACCAAAACTTGATTGAGATTTTGGAAGTGTTATGGTCAAGGCAAAGAATTTTTCCTTTTCTCTTCAAGCCACAGTATAGGGTCTAAAAAAAACCTTTTGGACCCACCTATTCATGTCTCTAAACTAGCATGCATTACACTGCAATTTTATGAGTGCTCTAGCTGTCTTCCCTTATACTTCCATTGTCACTAACCATCCAAGGAAATAAGCCAATTTGTGAATACTAAGCCATGAAAGAAGGCACAAGGAAATAAAAGGACTGACTGCAGAAAGCAACAGGTGGTAACAAAGTTCTACTAAACTATCAGCAAGATAGTTCATGGAGATCTAAAATCTCTTTCAAAGCCTCTATAAACAAAACTCAAAAAACCTCATAATATTTTTCATGCCAGGAGGAAAGCTGAAATTTCAAATCAAACTATAAGACCCAGTTTCTGTGACCCAGAACTGCAGTGTTTTCCAGGTGTATGAATTCAGCCCACCACCACTTCAGTTCACTCCACTGCTTCAGAGTTGTCAGGTGTTTCAGAAATTTGTCTGTATAACCAATGCAGCTGGCAGGCACAGTCAACCTGGGCAGGGCCAATGTCCTGCAGCAAGAGATGCCATCAGCTCAGAAAGAAATGTTACTATCCAGGTTGTCAACAGCACACTAAAAGCCCCTCAGCTCAGGCAAGGATCTTTCATGTAACACAGAAGCTTTCTATCATATTCAGGTTTGGGGTAGAAGAAATTCTGTAGTCCAGATGGAGGCAAACACCACACCTCTCCCCTTGACAATCTCTTTTTGGTTTTCTGTACTGACTACTCCTTATGAACTCATTTGGCCAAAACTTGTCCAGTGTTATCCAATTGGCTATTGGCATCTTCTGTGGAAGGATGAGTTTCAGCAGAGGCTCATTAGGATATGTATTATGTTGATGGGAAAAGAGTAGGAAAGCGTGAAATATATGAAGGAGCATGCCAACCCAGCCTACAAATTATAGCATGATGGACAAACTCAATATGAGCCTGCAGAGTAAGATGGCAGCATTTCAGACTGCATATGAAGATGAACTGAAAGGGAAAAAAAATACAATAAACCTTTTCCATGGTGCTCTGATGCAATAAAGCCACAGAATATTATATTCAGCTTTGCCTTTATTAGTCAAACCAGATGGAGTTCACGGAAAAGCCATAAATAACTAAGAAGGTGAGAAATGGATTTGTAAGAGGAAAAAATGGTTATATTTACCTAGCTTAGTTAACTACAGCCAAAGTGGATGTGAGGAAAACATGGCAACCATCCATGTATTTTGGAGGGTGGGAGAAATAATTCTTGTTGGATAAACAAGCATCAACTAGAAATAGAGTTCAATTTAAGAAAAGGAAATGACATGTTAACATTTCAGGAAATACTTTCAAACAGCAGTTCTTCCACTGTCAGCCTTTAGAATAAGCTTAGGTTGGAGAAACTGAAATCTTCACATCTAAGGTGCTACAGAACTGAACAGGGAAAAGCACAGTGAATAGGTGTCGTGGTTTGAGCCAACTGAGCACCCACCCCTTCCCCCCCAGCGCTGGGAAGAAGAAAAATTAATCAAAAGGCTCAGGAATGGAGATTGGGGGGGGGGGTGGGTGTCGCTCACCCATTAACTGTCACGGGCAAAAGACAGGGTCCTTAGTAGAAGAAAAAAGGACATTGCTTTAATTCAAAACACTAATGATAACGACACTTAACACACAGAATGGGACAGTGAGAAGCGTTACCATACCTTAAAAACACCTCCCCCCACCCCTCCCTTCTTTCCAGGTTCAGTTTTGTTCCCAGTATCTCTATCTCCTTCCCTGAGGCAGAGGCAAGGGATGGGGGGTGCAGTCAGTCCACCACTTCTTCCTCCAAGGCAGGGGGAAGCACTCCTATGCATTATTCCCCCTACTCCATATGGTTCCCCTCTCACAGGAGACAGTCCTCCACAAACTTTTCTCCATCACAAGTCCTCCCCATGGGATGTATTCTTCTCAAGATGCTCTGGCGTGGGTCACCTCCATGTGTTGCAGTCCTCCCAACACCTAACTACAACAGCGGGGGCTTCTTCTTCCCACAGGGTCCTGGGTGTCCTCCACAAGCTGCAGGCAAATCTCTGCTCCTCCGGTGACCTCCATGGGTGCCAGGGAGGGCAGCCCTGCTATCTAAACCACAGGATACAAGGGGGCTTTGTGCTTTGGTGCACCCCCCTTCTTCCTCCTTTCTTCCACTGACCTTGGTGTTCACACAGATGTCCTTCTTGTAACTCCTCCTCAAAGTCCCAACCTCGTCTCTGGTTTCCCTTCTTAAATATGTTATCACAGAGGTGCACCCCACCATCACTAAGTGGCTTGGCCTTGGCCAGAGGTGGGTCCAACTTGGAGCTTGTGGAGCTTCAAGAAGCTTTTCACAGTGGGCCACCTCTGTAGACCCTCCACTGCTACCAAAAACCCTGCCACACTCAAATCCTGCACAATAAGGAACTGCCTGCTGTTACTGGAACAGTGGAGAAAAATAAACCAGAGAAGCTTCCACTTTTGAGCTAGACAGTTGCTTAAGCTTAAGCCAAGAGGAGCTAGATGCTGATCATACTCACCTGGGATTTGTTGACTGCATTGCACTTCTTGCCATCTCAGCTGCGTTCAAAATATTTATTTGTACCAGTGCTTTATTCAATAGAAGTAACATGAAATACAAACAGTTGTACAAATAAAGTAATTGTATATAGGTGATATGTGTTGAAAGAAGCACAGAACAGTGTTTTGGTCTTCTCTTTATAGGCATGGGATTAGAGCATGTGATTCCCACATGGCTTCTGATTGTAAATGCTACAGTGACGATTGACAGACAGCAGAGAATGTCACTATTTTATATCCCTAAAGTATTTTCTGTTCAATGATGAGTTATAATGATATTTATCAGCATTTCAGTAGGACTAAGAGATACCCAAACTCCTTATGTTTTTATCCTCTTTTATACTTTCAAGTACTGCCAGAATAACCACTCTAAGTCTATGTAAAGTGAAGAAAACATATATATTTCTATCTGATTTTTTTTAACCTTGAAATGAACAGTTAGGTATGTTAACTTCTTATAACACAACTTTCAGATAGTTTGGAGAAACATTGCCAATTAAGAACTTCTGGAAATGTCAGGACTCAAATAGAGCAGCTACATAAATACATGCAAACTGAGATGTCATAACAGATTTAGGATCCATTTTGAATTCTGACATAATTTGAAGATATTATTTTTCTTTTTTACTCTTGCTCCATCTCCCTCTCCTTCCAAATCTAATACAGGGAAACATTTTTGATAAAACATAGTAGGTCATATAGGAAAGATTTACATGGAAGAATTGGGAGACCTTCACAGTATTTGAGAAATACCAAAGAGGAGAAAGTAGATATTTCATTAGGTCAGCTATTATTATTTATGAATCAACTAGAATGACCTTTTATACTTGTTTGACAAAATTTACTTACTGAAACCCCAGTGGAAATGTAACCAATACATAATTTAAATTGCCAGCAAAAGCCTAAAATTAAGGTCTACATTTAAATCAAAGTGTTAAGAGGCTCTATGGATTTTCACTCCCCATAGGAAGTCCCTGAGGCATTAGAAGCTTTACTCTGGTTGTCAGGAAGTCTCCAGCACTACATCAGAGAAAGTAATCCTTTTGCAGTTCACTAGCCAAATGTCAAGTCTTTTAACAAATGCGAATTTTGGAAGGAATGCTCAATCACTTGGGTTGTATAGGTGCACAAATAGCAAGACTGTGCCCCTAAAGTTTCTTCAAGGCATACAAAAAATCCACTCATTAATGCACTACTACAGATTACAAGCCATCTGAGAGAATTACAAATCTTTACGCTGTCTCAAAAATCAGTCCTTAGAAATCCTATGTCCTGATCTTTTTCACCTTCGGCTTTGACAAATCCCAGTGTCTCTTCAACAAAATTGTGCCGACTATGTAAACACACGTAAGCGAGCAGGACAGAAGCTCCATGGATGAAGAGACAATGAAAATACTTGGTCCTACTAGTTGCAGAGCACTGTAGCTCAGTCTGGGAAAAAATATTTGAGCATATTCTTAGCTTCAAGTATATTCTTAGCTTCAAGCACAGACATAGTCCCATAACTACAGCTGCACTACTCACACCCTTAATTTAACTCATGTGTTTCTCAGTTCTGTTGGTTAGGCTGCACTACTCAATGTCTTCCAGGACTGCATTGAGGGTATTTTTCTGATTTCAGATTTTGTATCTTTTTAGATACAAAAATGGCACATCTGATAAGCCTCCAGGCTTTTGACCCCAATTTCAGATAGTGCATTACCACAGTTACATGAACAGGTTTACATGCTGGGGAGGAAGATTACATTTGTGGGAATAAATTAATACGAGTGGGGCAAGATAGATGTCTGCTTACACCACAAAAGGTTTTTTTAGTGTCTGCAATGCAGCCAGCTAACACTCTTTCCATTCCCCTAGCCGTTATCAACCTTGAGATATTTATAAAAATTTCCCTGGATAGGCATAGAAGTAGATTTTAGTCCCCTATGTTCCTTCTTTTCAGTTTTCCAAACCACAAGGAACCAGTCTCTATACTCACTTGTGGAATTACATTAGTGGAAATTAACCCAATGAGTATATAGTTTAATTTATTAACATGAAACAAAATGTAGGTTAGTATAACCACATAGATGCTCACCTTTAGAAAATCCAGCACCAGAACCATGACAACCCACAGCCATGACTTGTAATAAATGCCAACATTGCAATTCTTATACAAGAAGCTTAAAGCTTATAATAGGGAACAATCATAGAATCACAGAACGGTTTGGCTTGGAAGGGACCTTAAAGAATATCTCGTTTCAACCCCCTACCATGGGCAGGGACACCTTCCACTAGACCAGGTTGTTCAAAGCCCCGTCCAACCTGGCCTTGAACCATTCCAGGGAGAGGGCAGCCACAGCTTCTCTGGGCAACCTGTTCCAGTGCCTCACCACCCTCACAGTAAAGAATTTCTTCCTTATATCTAATCTAAATCCACCACCCCTTGTCCTATCTCTATATGCCCTTGTAAAAAGTCCCTCCCCATCTTTCCTGTAGGCCCCCATTAAGTACTGGAAGGCCACTATAAAGTCTCTCTGGAGCCTTCCCTTCTCCAGGCTGAACAACCCCAACTCTCTCAGCCTGTCCTCATAAGGGAGGTGCTCCAGCCCCCTGATTGTGGCCTCCTCTGAACCTGCTTGAGCAGGTCCATGTCCTTCTTATGTTGGGGGCCCCAGAGCTCCAGGTGGGGTCTCATGAGAGTGGAGTAGAGGGGGAGAATCACCTCCCTTGACCTGCTGGTCACACTGCTTTTGATGCAGCCCAGGATACGGTTGGCTTTCTGGGCTGCAAATACACATTGCCAGGTCATGTTGACCTTCTTGTCAACCAACACCCTCAAGTCCTTCTCCTCAGGGTTGCTCTCAATCCATTCTTTGCCAAAGTATGCTTTTCTGCTACAAGTATTGCTTTTCTCATTTTACAGCTGAGAAGATCAAAGTGCCTTCTCCAAGGTGAGACAAGGAACAGAGCCTGGAGCCATCTCAATTCCAACCATGTGTTATTGTTTGAATTATTTCATGCAGCAGTAGCAATGTCTGTGCTAAATGCTTTTGAGCTGGGTGCAATTTGCAGCATTAAAACCACAAACTTAAGCCTACAGCATATTTTTTGGCTGGAGGAAAGTTGAGGGGAGAAGAGCAAGAACTCAATGAAAGTAACAAGTGAGTTCATCTCTGCCATCAAGACACATTTCAGCTTATACATCTAGGTCAAATGGGAAAAAATAATCTTTGTGGTTAAAAACACAGTGTTCAGATTTTTAAAAAGGAAAACAGGTTTAGGACACTGTGTGTGGTGGTTACCTTAAGATCTATTTTCACACATCTGTAAGAAAAATCCTTGGTAACATTGTTATTCAGTATTCTTTTCCTTTGCTTTGCCTTTGTTCTTCTCCTTTACTAACAGCTGCCACCTACTTATGGCATTATTTTTGTGAAATTTTCTTCATCTTCTTCGACTTTCTTCCCCTCAAATTGTTGAGATTTTAGGCGTCAGCCATATGGCGACCAGTTCCTCACTGAAAGTTCTCTTATTTTATCTTCTACCTGATGTGACTATTTAGACTGTAGAAAAGGAGTGGAAAATTACAGTGCATTGAGTACAGAGTATGACTTAAAACAAACATGCCAAGTAAATACTGAACATCAATAGCGGTCACTAAAACAAGATTGAGAGCTGATATTACACATGATAAATATCACATCTACATCAAGATCTTTTTTGAGTTAAGAAGAAAGAGTTGAGAGCAAATCTCAAAAAAGGGAAAAGTCCAAAAGTATGTTAGACATGTCAGTGCTAGTGGCACTTGTTGGACATTAAGTGTGAACACAATTGCCAATATCAATTTCACGCTGTTATGTGTGCTCACATTAGAGCAGTTCTGACCTGGATCTTGAGTGCCATGGAAATGTATGAGAAGAGTCCAAGAAGAATTGAGTGCTGCTATATTTGTTCTCATCCCAAACAGAAAAAAATTCAGGCAAATAGAGACTCATTTTTACTCACATTTATATTTTGAAGGGACTTAAAATGGATGCAGTAGCCCATTTACTGAAAAATTATGTGCTAAGGACTGATCTTGCATCAGAACAGGGTGTGATAAAGAAATTACAAAATCATGCCCTAAATTAAGCTAAGCTGTGGAGAACAGTGGGGTGTTTTCCTCCCTTCCCCATACTAATGTGAGATGCAGGCAGTGGCCTATTACTGTTATTGTAATTATTTTTTAAGAGGTAATAGTGAATCTTTGCAGGGCTATTGAGCACTTGGTTGTTACTGAACCAACTGCCAGAACTGAGAAATGAAACAAGCATGCAGGTACTTCTCTAAGTTGTTCACCCATGGATAAACAGATGTTATAAAGACATGGAACAGGAAAAGTGCTATCGGGGAGTAATCTTGCCCCCAAGAATTCAGGATTTTTATTTTATTGGCATTCATCTGCTTCTACTCACCCAGCTAAGCTCACTGATAAACTAACCCCTTTTACATCAGATGGCTGTAGTGTTTCAGGCTGGTAGGTGTTTAAGTGCTGAAGAGGCAGTGGAATTTGAAAAAAAGCAAGCCTTAGAAACTGCAATAATGCTTCCCATAACTTTGCTGGCTCCAGGATCAGGCAGAGGCAGTGCACCATTCTGCTTTGCCTAACATCATTGTTAAGTCTGGCTGCGGAAAAAATGAACAGGGTAACAGTTTTAAGGTGCAGGCAAGTTTTATCTTTGCATCCCAGCCTTTCAAAGAAATAGACGCTTTGGCTTTGGCCATGAGGCACATGTCCAGACTGCCCAGCTTGATTTTGAACTGCTAGAAACTAGTCAGGGCCACTGGTGTTCCTGTGGACCAACATCTCGCTCTGAACAGCATTGCCTCTCTAACTACAACAGTCTCTATCCAAATGCTGCCATTGCAGACCACAAGCACTATAGCAATAGACTCTCAGTGCAGTTCACTGCTCTGCTCTGTTCCAGTTTCAGCTGGCTGCAGCTCCCATTATACATCTGGAGGCATTTCAGTATTCAGATTATTATCTTCAAGCTCAGACTTGACTTCCTTGCACAATTAGTGTGGAAACAAATGTTTCTGAATTTTTCTGGCCATTTCTCACACAATTGATGTCAGCCACCCACTTTCAGAGTGTTCTCAGAAAGTATTGTTGTGTAAGCATGCTGCAAGCATGATCAGCGATAGGATGTTGGACAGTGAGAGCAATTTCACTTTGATGAAGACTATCCTATTCTGACTTTCGAGCATGTTTGGACATGTTGTATAGCATTATCATTTGCATGGGAGACAATGCTTAGCAAGAATACAAAACAATAGGCATTGTTAACATTCACTCTGGGTAAAACAGCTTTCCTACTGTCTACTCATATTTCACACTTTCCACACTAAACACTGCTCATCTCACAAAATAGTCATTGCATTGAACTCTGACTCTGGCAATTGTAAAACAAGGCCTATCTGGCACAGCAATGTTTTGTACTGAACAGAACCCTTAATATTTTTTTTAATTAGAATTTTTAGGAATATGGTGAAAAAATGGTATTTGTACTCATTGAGCCAGCAATTTTCTCAGGAGATGCTGTTTTATCCTCACTTACTCAGGAGCTCTCTATTAGTCTACTCCTCCATCGCAGACAATTGAGCAGTTTTGGCTGTCTATGAGGGCTTCTGCTTCTTCAGCATGAGGTGATGGAACCACTCATCAAAGTTGGGGTCCTGTTTCCTGTACAGACAACCCAAAACAATCCAGGATAAGGGGATGAGTGTAAACGGAAATAACATCTTTCCCCACCCCCACAGTCCGGACTATTTCCATAGTGCTTGAGATTCACTGAGAAATGAATGCTATGACTAATGCTGCACAACACTAAGCTTCCAGCCAAAATACATTTTCATTTCCAATAAAAACACGGGAGTTTTCCATTGAAAACACATAATTTTTTCAATCAGTCCTATCTATTAAAAATAATGATTGGTTTTCTGTCTGTTATTGGATTTCTTAGTCCTGGTAAATATAAGTGGCCTAAAAAACCTCCTTACTTCTGCTATAGAAAAAAGGTAAGATTGCCTAAGAGGGCATTCTGGTTCCATTAAACTGACTCTATTAATTTAATCGCAATAAGAATGAGAAGAAAACAATGAACGAGTTGATGAAACTCCCTTTTCAGCCCTGGAAAGACCACTTCCTCCATTTCTTAAAATGTACGAGACGCAGAAGAAATCTTTATGTTGGCAGTGCTCCATTTCAAGATGGAAATTACATTGCTGCAGTGCGGAATGGCAAAAGCATTTCACAAAAATTTCTGTTGAGCAATTAGAAAAAAGCCAGATGTATTCCTCTCATATCATGACAGCAGCTTGATTTCCACTTCAAAAAGTAATTCAGGACATTTTAAACAACGGTTATTAAACATTTTAAAGTCAGCAAGCCTGAATAAGTTGTGACTGAAAATTTAACAGGAGCTAACCAAGAAGGTCTCTGGACCATCAAAACTATTTCAGTGAATTACAGACCACTAGGAAAGATTTCAGAGGACTGAGGGGATGGAAGAACTAGTACAGGATCAGCTTTTCAGTGGGTAGGTAGACTGATCAGAATGAACATAGGCTGGACAACTGAGAGAAAATAATGGAATAACCCATAATTTTTGATTCATCAAGGACATAGAAAACAAAAATAATTGAGATTAATGAAGCTTATAAGATGGTCAGATAAAACTGACTCCTTATTTTGATGATCTAGAATTAAAAATTGGTTGAGGACAAAGCCAACACGGCTAGAATATTTATACTTCTGATGGGCATTTAACAGTATGCCACATGACACAGACTGAAGAGAGAATTATACAAAATTAACTGGATGGTGTGAAATGCATTACAATTATGGTTTCTGAATTGTATACAGAGATCTATTAAACACTGTCTTTTACTCTTATTTTGAAAACAGTATAAAATTGGTTCTTGACTGTAACATTATTTAATATTATTTTTAATAATTGGAATACAATGTAAAATTACCTTTAAAATCTAAAGGTGAAAAAGTCTGCAGGGAGAGAAGCAGAAGCAACTAATGAATGCAACTGGTCACTTATTAAAAACAGTTTGTTTTGTTTTCTGGCTGCAAACTGCATTCAGAGGACTGTGGAAACATACTTAAAGGACAGGGGTTCACCAACCACAGAAGCAACAGGTCCGAGGATGATTTAGACTTCCGATCTGATGCCATGGTCAAGGCTGCTATAAGAATTAGGCAGAGTAGCAGTAGGAAGGGTTGATATTGTACAACTCCTTTAGCAATCCTGTTTTGCTATTAATGTTAGTGTTCCAATTAAAAATGCATTTAAATAATTTTAAAGGATCCAAAGAAGAGTGCCACAGATGAGTAAAGGATTCAAAAGATTTGAGAGCTTAATCAGTTACTTTAAAAAAGAAAGCTGAAGAATGACTTGTTCAGTTTGTAAATGCCTACGGTGAAAACAGCATGTCACAGCATGCACTTCACTTCAGCAGACAAAAGGCAAAAGATCTGACAGCTGGATACTGAAAGACAACAAATTCAGGCTCAATATAAGAGGCACATTTTTAACAGTAAGTAATTACGTTTTGAACAATTTGGGTGGATTCCTCATCGCTAGGAGCTTTCAAATCAAAGCAGGATGCTTCCTCTAAAAACATGCTTTAGTTCAAACCGGAATTTGAGGAACTCTTGGAAACTGCTCTACAAGAGAGCAAACTGAACACATGGTGTTTCCTTCTGCCTTCTCAGGCAGTTTGTCTCATGGACATACCTCAAAGGAGGTACAGATTGAAGAAGGGAAGGCAAGTCTCATGCATTTTGGATGCTCTGGACCATGCAACACAGATGGGGCTATATGGCTGCATTACACAGTGGCCTGAAAGGAAGCTGTTGCAGTTTAAGCTCAGAGGGCAACTGAGCACCACCCAGCCGCTCACTCACTCCTCCCTGCCTCCTCTGCTGGGATGGCAAGGAGATAATACAACAAAAGGCTCAGGGATTGAGACAAGGACAGAGAGGGCTCACTCACCAATTCTGGTCATGGCAAAAGACAGACTTGATTTGGGAAAAAAGAAAAAAAAAAACATCAATATGAACACCACCACCACTAATTTACCAATCAAATCAGAGTAGGACAGTGAGAAATACATCTTAAAAACACCTTCCCCCCACCTGTCCCTTCTTCCTGGGTTCAGCTTCGCTCCTGATTTCTCTACCTCCTCTCCCTCCGTGGTGCAGAGGGGCAGGGGATGGGGGTCGCAGTCAGTTCATCACATGCCGTTTCTGCTGCTCCTTCCTCCTCAGGAGGACAACTCCAGTGTGGGGTCCCTCCCACAGGAGAAGTCCTCCATGAACTTTTCTGACATGAGTGCTTCCTAAGGGCTGCAGCTCTTCACCAGCAGTGAACTGCCCCAGCACAGGCTTCCCTCTGAGTCCCAGCACTCTCCGGGCACAGCCACCTGCTCCAGCACGGGGCCCTCCACCAGCTGCAGGTGGGCATCTGCTCTGACACACCTCCCCCACTCCTTTTTCTCTGACCTTGGTGTTTTCATAGGTATTTCTGTCACTCCTACCTCCCTTCTCAGGTTCTCCTTCTTAAATATATTATCACAGAGGTGCAGCCACCATTGCTAATTGGCTCGGCCCTGGCCAGAGGTGGGTCCGACTTGGAGCTGGGGGAGCTCTGAGAAGCTTCTCACAGGGGCCACTGCTATAGCCCCTTCCCTGCTACCAATCGCCCCTGCCACACACAAACCCAACACAGAAGCATCACCTAGATACATAAGAGTGTAAAACTGTGTGGGTAGGGACCCACCTTTCTGTCCCAGGAGTTACAAGAACAAAAGCACTAACAGCACACTGTGTTCAACCTAGTGGACAGCAGAAATTCTGCATGCCAGGAGATTCCTCAGCCCAAGCCTGTGGGGGTACAGCAATTCACCTTTTTGGCCTCAATGAAATAAAGGTGAAACAGGCCTGACAGCCTGCAGATGGACTTCATCATGTAAAGAAAAAGCTAGCCCAAAGAAACACAGAAACATTAAAATTTCCTGCTTGAATTGTACCCATACCTTTTATAAATACAAAATTTGCAAACACTCTGAGTTTCCAGTCTCAGGGAACAAAATTACTTCAATTGATAGCTCTCCTTTTTGGATGTAAAGTAATGAGATTCAAGTTATTGCCTTGTCTGGTGCCAAGTAAGAACTTTAACCAGAATCTCTTACACCTTAGGACAGGATCTCATGCCACAAGGCTGCTGGATGTTCTGGGCATAACTGCCTAGTTCTCACTCTGTCATCTCTGAACACAGAAAAGAGTGAGTAAAAATGGCGACATTTTGAAAAATGTGTTTTAGTGAAAAGCTGGTATACAGATTTAGTTGAAGAATGTTCTTCAAGAGAGGGAGTAAAATTATTCACTCAAGTAATTCTTTCAGTAGCCAGGATCCTTACTTCACAATTTAGAACTTCTGCATAGCCGGCTGACAGGATTAAGATGCAGTGTAGGAGTTCACCCTGCACAGACGGTGAGCATAATGTACAGTCATCACACAGAGATAACAGTTCAAAGATGGAAAAATCCTTCCAGGTTGTTCATGACAGATCTATGGCAATGGTCACCCACGACAATATATTTTTAGAGTTCTGTACAGCCCCCTTTTACTCATGCTCCTCCCAAAGACCCTTTAATTCATACATACTGTTACAGCTCACATGACTCTGAAGAGAGATACATCATAGTATCACTTTTGGTTCTGCACTTTCCCACATGGGCAACATGCTGTTGTGGAGCTGTATGTAAAGCACACTTTGGAACCAAGGACTTTACAGTTTAACAGCATTAAAATAACCCACAAACTTTTCAAGTATATACTTTATTTCATTCATATTTCACAGTCTGTTTCTGTAAAGTTTTAGCAAAAAGGTCATGTTCTATAACAGAGTTCTTAGGCTACTGTATTCAGAGCTGGCAACGGACTTCGGAAGTACAGAAAATGTTTACATTCCAACTAGAGCAGTAGAATTTCAAAAATACATAGTAAAAGTAATCAAAAATACCAACATTTATTAAAACTTAATAGAAAAACAGCAGTCTGTCCAACCCATGAACTACCCCTCCTGCTAGTTGTCAGCAGCAACTGAAGCCCCAGCAGGCCATCTGATTGACTTTTTAGACTGGGACAGCTGTCTTCAGCTAACTTGCTAATACAAAGCCTTGCTGCTTCAAAGGTCAAAAAACACTGTAAAGTTCATTGCTTACAGGTTTCGAATCGAGAGAGGTTAACGTTTCTGCTCAAATCTACTGGACCACTTCCAGATTCTGCCCAGAATCAGGACCTATTTTGGTACTGATGTAATCAACTAATTTTCTCAACACAGTTCCAAGCTATTAAATTGCAGCCAAGAAAGGAAAGCCCTTACTGTTTAAAGGTTTATCAGGGCTTCCAGGAATAAAGGCAGCCAAGAGAAACTGAACAGAATGGGACTTGATGACCTATGTATCACTAGGGCCTTCAACATCCTTTTTTTAATAGATGTTGCATCAAGATTTGCAGTTATCTAGGGACATGGTTACTAAGGCGCCCCAGATTTACATATAATAGCTCCAGAGTGGATTTTTCTAGTTCAGCAAATACTATTTAAGTCTGGACTGATGCCTAGTAGGAGATTTCTAACCAGCTGCTGGACTTTATTCATAGATCTATTGAATATGTGTTTATACAAATTACACCAGCTGAAAGGCCCATCAGCTATAAGCACACCCACTTCAGCCCACCCTCGGTGCTGTCAGGGAAAAAAATACATGTGGTACTGTGTGGACTATGAGAGATTTCTATCAGCTAGAGTCTCTCTAAGTCAGAAGGTATTACCCTGCAAGGCAAATTTTTCCTTCATTTTACTCTATCAGAGCAGTGGAAACAGGATGGCAAAGAGGTCATCAGTAGACTCACTTTTTCTTGTCTCAAACAGCTGGGACTGGACATTTTTCCTGACTTCCTTTCATCTCTAGATAGCTTGAGTCCATCATCTTGTTTTCTGGGACAAACCCTTCTTAAAAATATATATATTCTGAACTTCAAATTCTCCTCTTTATTTGAGAGGTAGAATAAGAATTTTAGGAAAAGCAGGAAAGATATCCTATGAATTTTCTCACACCTCACCTCTAGGCCTATTACAAGTTCCCCAATCAATGGAACTGCCTCCTACTGCCTCCTCTCCTTCCTGAAGGAAGCTCAGAAGAAAAAAGCTTATCTTTCAGGATTCTTTCACAAATGGCCTAAGCTACCATCACATCTGTCCTACCAAATGTCATTCAGTGCAGATATCACACTGATTCCAAAAGAGCTAGATTGGATATGTCCTATGTTATTACCCTGTACTGTGCTGCCTTCCTGCCTTCTGGGTTTGCTGGTTAAGTTTTGGTATTGCTGTGCTGCGAGTTATGAGACATCCTAGTATGCACAATTATAGCAGGTATATTAAAAAAAAACCCCACATGACAGAACACAGTCTATGAACAATTTGCTTTTAATCAATTGCCACATACTGCACTAGTCTTCCGCAGATGGGCAGGATACCACAAAAGGCATGGCTACTAGTTTGCATACAGCTCCACCAGGGTGAATCCTGCCACAGAATTTCTCTCTAGGCCTATGGCTAGTACAAATATGACTTGAATTTCTCCTCTTTGTGAGGCATGTACAGCATTTCTTTTCATCAGTATAAAAAGGGGAAACCCCTTACAAGAGAGAAGCCCCTTACAATTTTTCTAAAGCACATATTTGAGGAAGAATACAAAAGCCTTCTCTGCAGTCTTCTGCAATATTGATTCCCAGAGGCATCAGAAAATGAAAAGGTCTAATCACAAATTAGCAAGACATCCACTCTGTTTTCAAGTTTCTTTTTTTTTTAGAATCTGAAATAGATGACAGAAGTGATCAAAGCATCAAAATACTCAGTCACCTAGAATGCACAACTTTTTGAAAACATTGTCATGCAGAAAGGAACTTATCATAAACAATCCAGATACCTTAACATTCTTAGACAAAGCCATTCTTAGTTCTCTACACAGACTGCCTCTGAAAAAAACCCTTCAGATTGGAGGGAGTCACATAGCTAAGTGTCTAGATAAAATGAAATTAAATAAATGCCTGTAGAACAGCTTTTGTAACAGGACTACTGTGAATCTCTACCAGTAAGGCCTGATATCTCATGCACACAGTGGTGTTAGCTATATCTCAAGGCAAACAGGCTAGGAATGATATAAATTTGGAGGAAAAATGTTTTGGGGTCTGGTGGGTTTTTTTAAAAGTTCAAACTCAGATAAAATTTTTTAGGGAGATTATCCAAGCTGACATATCTTTTTTTTTTTCCCCCCCCTCCTCCTCCCCCCTTCTCTAGGTACATTCATCTGATTTCTCTAAATAGAAAAGAGAGGGAAGGACTTTTTTCACTACAGGCCAGTATGCTCCTTTTCCTTTCACCTCTTCTTTTTTTATACTTAGCAATGTGATTTTGCAGAAAAAAAGGAGTTTAGGCTTGTAAACTAAAAAATATCAAATAATATGCAACTAGTCTTGCCAAATTAATCCTGGTGAATTAATATCTTCCTTGTACTGTTTTCAAAAAAAGTCACTGCAGTCTTTAATAACAATGTTTAATCTGTTAGCTACCAAGAAAACCCAAAGCCACTTGCCTTGTACACTTGTTAGCCATTAATAAATATGGCTTAGGAACAAACACTTCCAGTACAAGCCTTGTGATTTTCACTCAGCTGTACAGATGAAAATCAAAAGTATATTCATCAAAACACATCATTTCACTTGGGTCCTAAGACACTCATCACTTTGACCAAAAACTGTAATGAATATAGAACGCTGCTTCAGCACAAGCAGATCTCCACTAATTCAAACACATTAAAACCCCAAAGTAAGACTCTGCTACAATGAAGGACAGCAACAGTCTAAAGATACCACCCCACCAAAGTAGGTTTCCTCTCCTCACACCAACTCCCATCATCTACTTGCAACTGATGATGGCCTAATATTGGGGCCTGTTCTGCTGTTCCATTCTCAAAATTGACTATCTGAAGATGGGAATAGGCAGATGCTTGATTGCAGAATACTGCAAATGATCATCTTTTCACTGCAAGAATGGAAACATGCCAGCCCAGCACATCCAAGCTTCTGGAGTCCAAGGAAGTACACATAGTTAGCATGGAGTTCAAGGTCACACTGATGTAGTAAGTGCCCATTCTGTCAATTCCCTACCATGCTATTCCAGTCCACAACTGGCTCTGAAGACAAGTTGTTAACGGCATGCCACTTCGCAAGTCCTGGACTCAGAAAATGCTCAAGTAAAAGCTTGAGACAGGAAATAGGAGGCACAGAAATAACCTGACCAACAGCTATGTACCATTTTACTACATGTTGGGATAAGTAGGGTCTTCAAGGTTTCTATCAGCTTTATCAGATCCTGCTAGAGATGCTTCTAGCTCTGCCCACGACTGTGGAGCATTGTTCTTTATTGCCTCTATGAAAAGCTGTGTTTGGTGCTTCAGCCGGTCCAGCTCAGCCTGAGTCACCTGGTTCTGATGAATGAGCTCCTTGGTTTTTAAAGTGATCTCCAGCAATCCCGACCTGCGTAGCACGACGAGTGTATTCTGAAAGCGCCTGCATTTGCTTTGTTGTTGCAAAAGCAGCTCAGGAGTAGTGCAGATCTCTTCTGGTATCAATGGGGGGCTCCACACTGCAGACTGCATCGTAGCCTGTGCTGCACTCTCGCTCTCATGAGGGGTGCACTTTGTTGCCTGCAGAGTTCCAAAAGGCAAAAGGGGAGTCAAACCTGGCACTTTCTGAGTGTCACTGGAAACACGATGAAAACCAGGAAGAGCTGACAGTTTTCCACTTGTCACCAGAGTCGAAGAACTTTGCTGGTGAGAATCCTGAGGGGTCTTAAAGCTAACTGGTAGGTGGGCAAAAGGACTAGTAGGCAAGCCTGTGCTCCTCGACACAGGAGAAATTTCCATCTTGGGTGCTTCTGTACAGAATCGTTTATGGCAACTGGTTTCCTGACGTTCTTCTAGATCAAAGGAGTGATCTCTTTTGCAGGGCTGTGGTGCTATTTTGGGATAAGAATTCAGGATGGGCAGGTAATTAGTGGAGTCATTTCTTTTTTTCCCAACAGGGTGAGGGTTAATAGGAGGTGGGATTGATGGACGAAGAAACACTAGCTGTGGCTGAGCTGGAATCACTTCAAAGGATGGCTGCACAGTCCAAGACTGGAGCTGCGATGAACTCCCCTGAGAAGCACAAACGGGGAAAAAAACAGAAGTCTTACAACAATATTGTAGAAGAGGATCAAAAAACCTTAAACAAAACAGGTGGACTGTGCTGTTTCTCCATATTTGATATACACTGTCCAATTAATACATTCTGAACAGTTTTCCATCAAACTCATCCTCCTTTCTCTGACAACAGAGCATAGCACTAGACTCAAAGTCGTAATCCATAATCCTTTTACTACAGAATATCCAATACATTTAAAACCAATTAAATCTGAATTTATACATGCCTTCCTAAATGAGAATTACAGTGCACGCTTATATTGTACAATGCTCATGTAAAAGTTCGATGCAGACTTAGGATTGAACAAGTGTACAGGAAAGTTGAAAAATAATTAAGCATTGTGATTATGAAATACTTTACAAAAGTCAAAGAAAGACTGCACAGACATTTTAGGAACAATTCAGACTCCTCTGTTGAAAGGCAGCAACTCTAGTCTTGTCAATTCTATTCTTATAGCAAGCTTTTGATATGGTGATTTAAAATAGATGACAGCTGTTCAGTAAGTCTTGCAATCTTAAGTACAATACACAGTTTCAATAAATTTAAAACCATGAAGTAGAAAAAAAAAATGCTGAATATCAACTAACGCAAGGAAAAAAGGCCTGTTGTAAGCCCAGAGCAGTTTAACTCCATACCTGTGGTGAAATAGTGCACAATGATAAACTTTAAAAGCATTGTATTTCAAGAAAAATGCCCAAGTTTTTACGCCCTCCTACAAGCCATATTCTGCAATATAGGGGAATACATTGATTTTTACAAGACACTACCTCTTCCTCCTCCAATACATTACTATGGATCTTCACAAGATCTCCTGGCCAAAAAGCATGCCTGCTTTTCTCCAAACATATCAAATGGTCTAGTAAGAGATACTATTTCTTTCTGAAGGAAAAATCTCACTACTTAATATATTTAAGACATCACCACTACAATTATACTAATATACTGTCAACTGATTTTCCAGCTCCTTACAACTTGGAACACTACTGGTAGGCCTGCTGAAGGCACAGTTTTTAGGTAGTGCAAATATATTTTATTAGTTTTGGTACAGTTCAGAGTCACCTGAAATCCATCTCCTCTCCCCCAGTCTCATAAAAGTTAAACTGGCAAATGCTAACATGCTTTGCTGAAGTCCATTCACCCAGTAAAGGACATGGACTTGTCAAAAGTGGGTATTACCCACCAATTAGGAGACTAAGACTTGGAGATGAGTTTCAATTACCTACTCTGACACAGAATTTCTTTGATTCAGTAGGCAAGATGCTCATGGAATAGGGGTACAGAATAACTACCTGTAAAAAAATAAATATTACTACCTTATCACAGAAGAAAGGACAAACACATTCAGAAGAAAAGTATCTGGAGATGTTAGGAGAGAGGAAATATGTAAATACCACAGCTATAGACACACAGAGGACAGAACATGCAGCCTTAAGGAGCAAGGTTTTGGGGTCAGAAGTTGTCATTTACTGCACAATTATACAGTACCTAGCACAACAGAGCCCCAAAATCATTGAGATCAAAAGAGCTGTGGTAACTGTTTATCTTGTTCTTGTTTTTTTCCTATCTCTGTTATCTACTTTCTCCTCCTTTCCACTCATGTTACATTCTGCTTTTGTTCTCACATCCAAAATCTCATTTTTAGTAGAGAAGGACATATTTATTTTACTAATTCTGTGAAGCGGTTTTCTGGGGTTTTTTTTAAAATTAAAGTTTACATCCTACATGCATGTGTCACTTGTCTAAATCCCACTTATTATGGACTTTTATAAGACTTACAGAAACCTTGCCACAAGCAGCACTGTGTTTCAGAGAATTAATCCCTGCTTGAGTTTTTTTCTTTAGTAACATTACTGCTAGCTGTTTACACTCTGAAATTGGGACAGCAGGTAACCATCACTGCACAGGATGATCACAGTGGTTCTAAGACAGAAGGATGATGCTGACTGAAATTGAAACTGGAACAAACAAACAGCAGTAACTGGATGCTGCTTTTTTTTTGACCAGTAAGCCCAACTGAGCACTGTGTTGAAAAGACCATTTTAAAAAGATGACCAGCATGACTATCTGAGGTAACTAGACATAATGGAAAGAAGCAGAAAGACACTTCATGATTATTCTGACCTAGACTTGTTGCTTTTGTTTATTGCAGCAAACATTTTTCAATTTAACATTATCCTCCTTAACTGTACATAATTAGACTTAGATATTATAACACAGTGCTCAAGAGAACTGAATCTTGTAATTTTATCTACCTCCAACTCTTCCTCCCCTTTTAAAAAAACTACCTTTTTTTTTATTTTAAAAAATATTTATATATATTTTTTATATCTATCTATCTAAAAGCTACTTATTATTAGCTACTTCTAACTGTTTGCAACACAACGTGGAGTTTAACATTAGACTACCACTGCAGTCAGTGTTTAATTTTTGAGCTCTGGGACAAAGGCTATCAACCTTTGGTGAAGCTTGCCTACTTGCTCCCTACTATATGAAAACTTCAGTTTTGTTTAGACAGTATTTTGTCCACACATTGAGGAACATGACTATAAAATAAAATTGCTTCCTGTCAAGATAAAGCACAATGCTCAGAGATCAGTACCATCTCACCCACAAATACATAATCTGCCAAATACTAAGAAAACTTGTAGCTGTGTTAGCATTGATACATAGTATTTGAATTTAATAGGTTTTGCTTGTTGTCATAACAGATTGAGTAGAAAAAGAATTGGGATCTATATTCCTTTTTCCCCTTCTCACTATATTCTCAGAAGTATGCTAACAAAAAATGCTGAAGAACTTTTGTGCTGCTCAGAAAATATGAGTGAATACAGAGCAAGAGGTCTAATAATATGGCAGTACTTTGAATTTGGAGCTCTCATATCTTCTGTTACAATGTAAAACTTAGGAGTCTCACAGATGTGCTAGAGGAACATATAACAAGATACTCGAGGACAGAAATAGGGAATATAATTGTTGCAATGTGAGCAATCACATACTGTTAAGAGAAACAATTGTTAAAGTAAAAAATACCACAGCTAATTTCAGATAGGGATTTAATGTTTTCATTTATAACATTCTGGATTAGTGTTTCCTGTTGCATATAAAGCACTTCTAGGACCTAAAAACCAGGTAGAAAAACCTATCATCATATTTTACAGTCCTTACAGAATGAAAAAGAAAATATCAGCTTTCAAAAGGAAAAAACTCACTTTTTTTTTTTGTTTGATTTTGGTGCTATTTACAAAACATTCTTAAAGATCTATTTTTGGGGGGATATCTTTGAGACAAAGAGGTTTAGTAGATGTAGCAGAGCTTGTCCATTTCACATTTTTTAATATCTCAGTGATTCTAGCAGCCCCTTAAAAGAACAGGCTATCACAATAGAACTTTTCAAGTTACCAGTTACTTTCTGGACTGCAACAACTTTGTAAAATCTTTTTGAAAGGAAATATACTAAATAAAAAAAAACAATCTAAGAAGATGCAATATTTCTCAATGTATTATTTCTTCCCTACCTGCTTGACTAACACATTTTTCATTACAACCATAGGAGAAAGCGCAGGAAAGGAGTTGCTTGTGGTCATTGGGCATGGCCAAGGTCCATCTTCTGCGTTCCAACACAACGCATTCAGCACGTCCTCCGAGTCAGTCTGCTCCATAGCACTCAAGCACTCTGAACTTCCATCTGCCAGAAATGTAGATGTAGAATTCAGCTGTTAGTCATTTCACATGCAGCATGCTTGCTACCTCCTTTCAGTTCTACTATTCTGCTTCCTTTCAACCAAGCCACCAAGAACAGTAAAGTTTAGTTCTGGAATACCAATAAAATTAGACCTGTTGTGACAGCTGTCAAATAGCCTTTAATAAAAGGCTTTATATTTCAGGCCAGCTCTCATGCAGCTGCTGTCTTCCGAAAATCTATTACTTTTTGTTCTTTTTTATTTAGTCTCCAAGAGATTGTGCACTATCATGAAGACTGCTCTAAACCTGGTGCAGTGAAGAACTATGGTCTCCAGCACTGCCCCAGCCGTAGTCTGTGCTGCAGGCATTTGGTGTCTTGAAGTCTTCTATCTACAAACCCAAAAAGGCACGTATCTCTCAAAAGCATTTTTTTTTCTTTTAAAGGCCATCTCTGCACAGTTTTGTGGAGTATTAAAATGGCATACCATATCTACATTTTACTGATAACAATTATTCTACAGTTTATCAGGCTCTACTGACAATCTGGTTGAATCATAAGAGACATTAGATGGCATAATCCAACAGTTCATTCATCACTGCAAAGAACAAAAAGTAATTTTGCCATCCCCACTTCTAGATGCTGAAGTCTGAGATTCTTCCTTTCTTTATTAGGCACATTGTAAATTCTCGTGCCATTCAAATTCACAGGATGAACTCTTCACAACTACAGAAAGCTCCACTCCAAAAGTTTGCTGGTAGGATGACTGTAGGTGCAAGCGTCTTGCATACAATGGCCCTCCCAGCTAATAAGAAACAAATTGTAAGGGGCTAGAGTCAGATTTGTCACACATCACCAATAAAAGCAAAGTCTGAGCAAGAGAACACACAAAAAAAGGTAATGCTGGGGTTTTCTAAACCTGAATATCCGGAGTCCTTGTCAGATTCAGCTGCCGCCATGCTGAAGTGATGGTTCAAGCTCTTCATCTCCATCACTTTGCCCAGTAGTTCCTTGAGGGTCTCAATAGATGACTGTTTTGTCTCCATGCTTCCATAGTGCTGCAGGCAGTTTTTAACACCTTTTCCATTGAGGAACTACAAAAATAGTTAAGAACAAAAAGGGACTTTCTCTGAATCTACAGAAAGTTCCATTGGTATAAGACAAGGAAGGAGGCCATGTTCATCCTCATGGAAATCTGATTATCAAAGGTTTGCTGTATCTGTTAAGTGATCTGTACATTTCTATTAAACTCCCAGCTTCACATTTGCTATGTTTATTACACATTTAAGTTGGCAAAGGCTTGCCAATAACACCACAGTTAATTTCTTGCAAAACTGTCTAAACGATGCATGTTTAATAACACATTACAGAGTAGAAAAGATAGGCAACAATTCTTTGCATCAACTGACATGTTACTTTGTAGAATCTTCTGGACTAAAGTTTCCACCTGCCTTAGGCTGATTTTTTATGTTTCAGGAAAGTTTCCATGATCCAATCCTTCAGTCCCCTGCACCAACTACAAGAGAGTATCATACTAGGCTGTTGAGTCCTTTAGGGTAGGTTAAAAGATGCCAAAAAACCTAACACATAGGAAGGAAGAAAATCATTGAAGCAGAAATATAGTACAAGTTTTTACTTTTAAAAATTTCTTTATTTTTTACTACTGCCGTGAATGTCACCAATGAATCAAAGATATTTTAGAAGTATTGAAGACATCAATGCAGTTGAAGGGGCAGAATGCACCTGTCTCATTCACCTCCTTTCTTCAGTGGCTGAGCAAGTTGTACAGAGCACAGGTCAGCCAACTTTACTGAACTACCTGAAGTAGAATCATTTCATACTTAAAATTACTGAGTAAAGCACACAGTAGATTAATCTGGAGAGCACAGTGCATAAGTAATTTCTAAGTCTGTTATGAATTCTGTTGGACAAGGTAATATTCCTTACTGTACACACAAAACTTGGAAAATAGGAATGCATTTTCTTGATCTGCTAAAAATGTAATGCCCAATTCTACGAAGTTCAGCAACACAGGTAACCAAGATAAAATAGCAGATACAAAGTATACGGTTGTTATCTGTAATTAAATCAATACCCCTCTGAGTCAAGTGGAATAGTTGCATATCTCTTTTTACACTGCCAGTGAGCTACTTGGAGACTTTCAGAACAGAAATATCTCAAATTATTCAAGGAATGAAACGCAGATAGAAAACTAATGTATTAGACATGTTTCTCCACCCAAAAAAAAGGCCAACTAACAGCTAAAGGCTATTCACAAACAACTTTTTTTTCAAGAATTAAAAATTACTCAGGCCATATTTATCTTACAAAAACTTAGCTATCTCAGAGACTGAATCCCAAAACAAGTCAGCTGTGCTGGGTAAAGCCCATATAACAAATATAGCTGAACCTGCAAAACTGTGGTTTTCTTAATACAGTCTGTTTCTGTCTCAAGAGAAAAGTACGCCATCAGAGAATAGAAAGTATGGGATCAGAGAACATGCTGGGACTAAAGAAATCCATACTGCTAAAAGTGGAACACATACTATACCTGCAGTGCACTCCTAGAGACACAGCCTTAGAAATGCCCTCTTCTTCCCACACCCAGAATGAGAACACTGGAAGGCTGAAACTAAAAGCTACGAAAATCAGAAAAATGTATAGTTACATTATGGCCTCCCATACTACATACTTGTCAAAACCTTCAGCTACTTCCTGAGGGTAGGCAGACTCTAGTAAGACAAAGTTTCTGCTTCTCTTAAAGGAGGTAGCTGAGAGTTTGGCTAACAGAAAAATGACTGGATGAAGTGCAGAAATTACATCTAATATTATCTGTAGAAATTATTTTCCTATAAAGCAACCCTTTGAACTTATGTCTCATGTTAGAGCTCTATACTTTAATTACAAATACAGGAACTCAGTAGTCTGCATCATAGTCAGGCCAGCTGTACATTAATGGCAGTATCCGGTGCAAGGTACTTCAAATGACACTGCAGCTGACATTCTGGAATAATCTACCCCAAAAGGCAAGTTTCTTCTTAAGGTCCTGACAGCTGTTTGTTAGAATTCTACTCCAAGATCTTTGAGCCTTGGCACCTCCAGTAATGAATTCTATATGTTAGATAAGAGTGCCAAGATGGTAGGGTGACTGTCTGTATAACTACAAGAAAGACAGAATAATGGTCAGCAGAAGAGAATTTCCTCAGTGGCTATTTGCATAATTTTTACTTTCTATCTTCGGTCACACCTGCTGACCTGCTAACAGGTATGGAGCAAACATAACTACGTAAGAGCAACCTAGATGCTATCCCTGGAATGGAAGATGAGGTTTAAGTCCCGATTGCTGCTTCTGCTACACAGCCCTTTCCAAAACAAATGTATTTTTTAAGGAAATTATATGTATTGATGCTAATCTTCAAAAAAGCAGAACTAGAAACAGAAGGAGGGCTAGAAATGAGTAAAATAAGAACACGCCACTGCTAGCCTTGCATCAAGGGAAGCTTTGGGAAGCACTGGCACATCTTCCTCTCCTCCCTTATGCAAAAAAACCCCAACAATAACAAAATCACAACCGAAAGTAAACAAACCAGAAGCGCCACGCTCCGGAGACGTGGATCCCTCCTGCCCCCCGCGGGCCAGCGACGCCCCCCCGCCCGGCAGGTGCTCCGCCGCGCACCGGCAGGAAGCGCCGGGCGCCAACCCCGAGTCCCAGGGTCCCTCCCGCCGCCACGGCAAGAGCTAACCCCCGCCGGCCGCCTTCCTGGCGCTTCGCCCACACGCCAGGCACGGGCGGCGGGGCGCCCCGGAGCTCTGCCCGCCCGGGCGGGGTGCGCTCGCAGCGGGCCCGGCGTGAGGAGAGGCTCCCACACAGGCGGGCCGAGCCACCGGCTGTCCCCACGTCGAGGCGAAGCAGAGCTCAGCAACGGCCGAGAGTCCTCAGACTCCACAACTACACCACTCCCTCATGGCCACCTTCCCCCCGCGCCGCGCCGGGCCGGGCTGGGCCGCGCCGGGCCACCCCTCACCTGGGTGCGGGCCACCACAGCTCTGACCCCGCTGAGCCGCGCATGCGCGACACCGACCACAGAGCACGAACCTCCGCACTGCCTAGACAAGCCCCCCCGGAAGAGGAAAGTTGCCCGCCAGACGCCCCCGGCGTACACGCGCACAGCGACGCTGCTCGCGCCGGCCCGCGGGCTCCGCGCGGGCTGGGGGCGGGGTGGCCGCAGCGCGCGTGCGCAGGGCCCGTGCGGCAGTTGCTGCCCGTCCGCGTGCCGCGCGGGGCGGCGGCTTGACGTGGCGCCGTGGTGGCTCGACATGGCGTCGTGGTGGCCGGGGCCAGCCTACCTCGGAGGGAGCGGAGGCGGCAGGGCAGGGGCCGCTCGGGCTCCGTACAGGAGTCCCTACCATAGGCCCTCGAGGGCAGTGGAGGTTGGGGTGGGAACGGGCAGCTCTAGATGCGCAAGCGGCCATGGATGCACACAAGGTCTGTCAGGGGGAGGGACCTGCCAGCTTCTTGGTTTTAAAAGGCTTCTGGAGACCCGTCCCACCATAACTGTCAGGGACATGGCAGAAAGGAGCATGTTCACTGAAAAATGGTGTGGGTACCTCCTGTTGGCCTTGCACCACGTGGCCGGGAAGGTGTGCAAAGGCTTGAAACTGTTCAGTGTCAGGCCTGGACTTCTGAGGGAATCAGGTTGATTAGAGCCAGGAGTTTGGGATGCTGCTGGACTTCGCAAATACTGTACCAAAGATTACAATTTCTACAGAGGAGTTTAGACTTTTGTAGAGCCTCTCTCATTCCAAGAATGAGGAAAGTGAAAACAGAAACATTGAGAGCCACTTAGAAAATGAGGAAAGCAGCACCAAAATGGTCCAAAAGCTTTAAACCTGTCTCAAGGGCAGAAACATGGCAAAAGGAGGAGCTGCCATGAGTAAAGGATGCTATTATTCTATGTGATTGGTAAATCTGAGATAGTGAATGAAATACGTGGATTTGCTTTCTATGAACTCCATATAAACCAAGAGCAAATAAGTAGGAGGAAGTGAATCCTCAGGTTCAATGAATACAACTAGAATAGCTATTCTTGTTCTGAGAACTGTATGAACACTATCAGCACCCTGGAAGTCTGTCAATATTTTGCGTTTGGACACGAAAGCCATTTCATTAGAGAAAACTGAAAAGGCTGTGAGGAAGGGCTGAGCAAAGACACTGTGAATTCCCCAAATAGAAATGGATGAAAGAACCTGAAACATGCTGATTAAAAAGATCAACATGATTCCCAAGTGAAAAAGAGAAGGACCTTTAATCTCAGTGTAGTCTCGTAAATAACCTGTCACAAATGCAAAACAAAAATGTCCAGGATTATGTGAAATAACAGTGTCATTTTGAAAATGTGACACAGATCGGATTCCAGTCCTACTAATCCGAAATGCTGTGAGGGAACGCTAGTGATACATATTCCTAGGATGTATTTTTGAGTATTTAAATACCAGAGTTGGCGCTGAGTTACATCTAAACAGTATTGCGAGATGTGTGATCTCTAGATCATGGATTTGGATCCCTTGCTGTTCAGAAGATCTGGGTTCTGAGGAAAAGCATGCTGAGAATGCCATTGCATCATGGTATTTGCTCAGGGATGGTCCTTGTTGCCTTATCCCCAGAAACAACCCCTACTGATCTCCACAGAGTCCAGATTTCTCAGGATATGGGGTATGTGTGGGTGCTCACTGAAAGCAGCTCATCAGAGAGTGACCAATCTGTATTTGGGATGGACAACTTGCCGTTCAGTTCAGGTGATTCAGAACAGATTTGGAATGTGTGATACTAGGCCTTCATCCAAGGGGTGGCAGGTAGGAGAACTGAAATACTGTACTGTTTAATAGAGAAGTTTTCTTGGATAGTCAAGGTAAACCTCTGTTTTAAGTAAACTAAATCTTATCACCTGAATTCTCCCTGCTCCAAAGTATGCCTTTTTTGTGGTTTTAATAATCTTTCTGTCATCATCCCTTCTCTCCCATTTCCTTTCATTTGATTCTTCATTGATACAAGGTCTCATTTAATGTGTGCTTTCAGGTATTACTGTTAGTGGCAACAGGATGTTTTCCTTTTTGCATGAGTTGTACTGTGGTTTGTTTGTTTATCCTAAAGGTGAGCATTTTGGCAAATAAGTATTAGCTTTTTGTTCACTTCCCTGTTTATTCTGGTCATACAGCAGAAGAAGAGTGAAAAGAATATGGGTGAAGTATGACTACAAGTTTACTCCATTTAGGTGTTTCAACACTTTTATTTTAAAAATAAGGGGGGGTTGTTAGAAAAAAAGCATTGAATCTCTTCTTCCAGGAAGAGATGCAGAAATCGTGTTTCATGGCTTAAGAGGGACAAAAGAAGTATTTATTCAATGAGACAGTTAAATAATAGGACTTGTGTAGTTACTGAACAATTAATAAAGGTGTTGATGCATGGACTTCATAAATGCTTATGGAACAAAGAATCTTTTGTCCTAACACAGCAGTAGAAAGAAATGTTTGGCAAACTTTGGAAGTAAAGCATAGCCAGGTCAGAAGAAGAATGTGGTTTCATAATACATTGTCTGAACTGGAGAGGTGAGGTGTTTGTCTGAAAACACAGTGTACTCAGTCTTTTTTCTTCATATACTCACCGATTTATTTTGCTATCACAAACAAAATACAATTTAGTAGGTACTGTGTTGCATTAAGTTAGTCTGCAAATAAATAGCTTTATTCATCTCACTTTATTCATCTCACTTTATTGAACCAAAGTCTGACTTTTATATTTTGATATAGATATCTTTGTTCCTTCTATTCCTCATTTCTGTAATTTTAATACATTAATAGAAGACTGTTGTTCAAATGATGTCTCTTAAGTTTCCACTGGCCTCAACCCAAGAATGAATTCATGTGAATAAAGTCTTTGCTTCACCTTTCAGAGAGAGGAACTAAATCTCAGACGTGTTTCCTTTCATATTTGTGTTAGCTGTGTTGTTGGCATTAAAACAATATTTAACCTCCAAATCTGTTTGAAAAGACATTCCACGTGAGGGTTTTGGTAATAATTAATGTCTTTTTTAATAAATATCAAAGCATGAAAGAGATACTGTGTGATCACCTTCTCTGACCTGAAGCCTATCACAGGTCAAAGAATTTCACCCAACAGTTAACAAGATTTTTCTCTAATGAAGGTATTTTTGCAATGGCTCATTTTTCTTCTAGATTTCAACTTCATCTGGGTATGTTTCCTTTTCAAACTAGACATCTTTCAGATTCTTGTATCCATCTGCAACTTCATCTTTACTACAAATGTCTCCAAATTAAGAGAAGGCAGAATGACAATAATTTAACAATAACAAATGATTAGCAGAGATGGCATATCAAGAATAAAGCACCTTTGATGCTCTTTACACTGTTCTGTACTGTATTATGTTGGAAGAGAACAAAGGTGGGTTTAGTATCCCCTTTGCAACTCATAGACTTGGGCCAACTGAGGATTTGGGGAAACTATGCAAAAGAGCAGCCCCAGTGACTGCTTTTAATCTGTGCAGCATCAGACCATTTCAGCAGTCAGGAGTACTTCTGAGGACAGCATGCCCTTTTTTACTCCCTCGCTTCCCCAGCGCAGTCATCTTCTCTGTCTTCAATATAGCCTTCAGTGTGTGGAAAGCTACAGGATGTAGAAGGATGGCTTTATTTAAACAGTGCAATGCCGTCAGGCAACTCTCATGATATTGTTGAGATGGAGAAATCTACAGGATTTACACTGTTGTCATGAAAGAGCTACTTTTTACTTCAAATAGGATGGATGTCATGTTTTCCTGGAGATCAAAAATTACTTGGGTTTATATTTCAGATGTTGGTGGTTGCTTTGGGAGTGTTTTTGTGTCGTGTTGAGTCTGTTAAGGCCATGTCTACTGACTCTTTAATATGGATTGTAACTTGTCCAGAGTCTTCATTTTCCTGGTTGCATCTTAATTTTATGAACCTGAGAATTGTGATAAGTATCTTCACATTCTACATGGCTTCTGCATTCCTGCGTTTTTTCTAATAACCACTGGGTGTCGTGTGTCTCTTTGAATTACAGTACATAGGGAAGGTCAAACTTGGTCCAATCAAGGACTGCCTGTGGTCTTTTTTTCAGGATGAAAAGGACTTTATCTAATTTATATAAAATTACAACAAACAGTCCCAAATCTTACTTTAAAACAATTTTATTTATACACCAAGTGCAAAAAATATGAGACAGGGATACTACAAACAACAGCCTGATTCTCTATATGATTTATTCCCAATACCATTTACCCAGTCAACTGGATGACACATTGTTTGGTGGAAAAAAAGATGTCAGTAGGTAATTAAAGATAGCCTGATAAAATAAATGCATAATATAGCAGAATTAAGGCTGCACTGGTGATTTCAAATCTGTATTTTCCTAATTGATGGGAACTATATTTGACATGACTATATTTGAGAATATTTTGATAAGGATTTTGGCCTGTTATTTCCTGTCATCTTTACAAGCAAATGAAAAGGCAAAAATTCATTACTTTATGTGCAATGGCAACAAATGTACCTCATGCAGAAGAGAATTTGAACCTTGAACCTTTAGTGCAGACCTCTGCTACGAAGGATTAAAGACTAGCCATATTAGTTGCACATAGAAGGACTAAATTTTCTACAGACTAGTTATTAGAAGGATCATATGATATGGTAACCTTGATATAGCCATGTGCTGTGCCTCACAGTACAGATAGATGAGCCAAGGATATAGACTGGACGTAGGCTTTCCGAGAAGCTCAGATGCCACTGTGACTCAGTTGCTTTCCCTGTAGGCTTGTTATGTTAGATGGCTGAATTATCTGTTGTGTGTGGGTTCTCTTAGTAGTGGTTGAGGCTTTGCTTAATAATACAATTGTGAAACATTCAGAATTACTAGAGCCATTTAAAAGACAAATACAGAACTGGCTCTTGGTTCGCAGAGCAAAGTACATTCCCCTATGCTAGGGGACAGTAGCAGGATCCATTTTACCTTTAACTTAGAAATCTATGCTGCACAGACTATCACAGCAAAACACTGAACAGTTTGTGTGCAAGGCTACAGGAATTGTGAGGACTTATAGAAGCAGATCAAGAAAAAGCTGCTGAGTGCTGATTTTTCCAGTGGTCTGTGTATAGTGTAGCCAAATCTGAACAGACTTTTATGAGACTAGAAGGTAGTGCCTTGATGATAGTACTTCACAGATCTTCAGACCAACTTTCTAAATTTACCAAGTGTAGCATCTCTTTTGAAGACGTCTTTTTGTACAGGAGGATGTTGATATCAATTAGAACATGGTTTTGTTCTGGAGTCATTTATGGACCTTGCTGAAGTCCATAATTACTATGTTTGCAAACCTCTGGTCAGTGAGAAACTAAAAACCAGTTACGATTGTAAGTGAGGTAGCAGAATAGACAGAAGATACCAATTGGTTTCCTAATCCACATGCAAGGCTGATTTCTGTTGTGCTGAATTTAGGAGGAGCTACTGGGGGCTCACCACTCTTGAAAATGGGGCCACATGCATCTTTGGGAAAAAAAAACAGAGCTTCTTGGAAATGTTCTGACAGTAATTGCCTTCCAAATTGTATTGATTTAACAAAAATAAAACCTGTAAGAAAAATGTGTCAATATTGCTGAAAAGTTAATTGAAAAATGCCTATTTTATTTTTACTTTTACAGTAGCAAATACAAAGTTAATCAGTACAATACAAAACTAAAAAGTAATAAAATAAATCAAATTTGGTGATGTTCCATTTTGGTTTTTTTGAATTGAAGTATAGTTACTGGTTTTGGTCAAAACTTTTGAAATCTTGGAGTTTCCTGGAAGGTAGAAATACTCTCCTTCTTTTCCTAAAATTAATATAGTCCTCTAAATTTCCAACCTTCCAGAACAGTTTTAATATTTTTATCAAATTCCTCAAGCGTGATTGTTATGGTGGTCAGATAAAATGGAGGATTCCGTAGTGGGAATAGTAATGCCTGAAAAATGTATATTTTTCATCCTAAGATAATTATACAACTAGATTAGTGATACCCTGCTGTATTGTTTTCCTTTGTATTGTTGCTGCATGGAAAGAAATAGCATTGATATTAAATGTTTGTGTATTCCTGCAGACCAGAGAAAGAAACCTGTAATGGAATATCAGAAATGACAAGCATACCCTGGCTGTCACACTCCTGACCAGTTCTGCTATGCCAACAAATACACTGCTTCAGCAGGGCAAAAGTAAAGTATACTAAGGATGGTAGAATATTTAGCAGATGTTTATGGCATTTGTGGCTCCAGGACTAGCCCTGTGTAGATGTAAGACAATTATTAGATTTTTTCAGTTTTGGCAAGGGCAGGAAAAATCATACCCAGTCAGGGAAGACGGTTTTTCATTTTTTTAGGAAATTCTCCACATGATGGCAGTAAAAAACCTCTGGAATTCAGAGGTGGTTTATGTTTCACCTTCAAAAGCCAAAGGGAAAAAACAACCTAAGATGAAGAACTGAGTATGTGACTGAGCTTTTAGATTTCCCATTTTTCTCCTGGTAGTCCTTAAATTCCCCAGATAGTTTTCCAGACAGCAAGGCTACATGCAGCCTGGCACAAGGAGAATAGGTCACTCGTCACATTATACTAGGGCACAGTGTCACTCACAGGCAGGACTTCAAAAGATATTTTTGGTTTCTTATGCTGTGTATTAATGTGCAGAGGGAGAGGATAAGGAAAAAAGAGGTTGTTTTTAATCCCTATCCGAAAACATGTCCCTGCCCAAAGAACTTGGAGACTGTAACTCATCACTTCAAGTCACATAACAGAGGGCACTTGGATAAGAACCCAGTTTGCCCCAACTGGGCATTTGACCAACTTGGTTTGATTGCTGTAACAATGCCAAACAGAGATCAGTTGCGGAATGAGTTTGCAGTTGACACTGAGCCTGTCTAGAGCGTTTGGATAGCTTGGTGTATGGAAGCACTTAGAGGGGAGTGTATTTAAAGAACACAGAGGCAGCTGTGTGGCTAAAATTAAAATGCGTTTTTCTTGTATTGTTTTTGCTTGGTTTCCTGTTGCACACTCTGGACCTGTCTTACGAGAGCAAATGGGCAAAGGAAGGGGATGAGTCAAAGGGGTGAAATCGATCCTAGAAATTCCTGCTTTGCTTTTTACAGCTTGGATGCACCAGATAGTTGACATGAAAAGGTCTGTGGCTAAAACAGTCTTTAAAAGTCTCTGCTTCATATTCATATGCCTTTCATTCCATTCTTCATTCATTCAGCCCATAGATTTTCTTTTTGTTTGTATGCAAGGAATGCTGCTCCATACCTTTCTCCCATCCTTCCTCCCCAGAAGATAGGAGGTCTAATTCTACAGTGCCTAACACCAAAAGTCGTTACCTATAGCTGATCAAAACATGTAAAAATATCAAATATAAGTGGCAGAAAAATACTGGTGTGTAAATGAATGCATAAGGTACAACTTACAGATGAATCAGACCAAGATCTCTGATAAAGCATAGGTTAAATTAATAATACAAAAATATAAACAAGGTTAGTTTATTATCAATAGAGAAATTGCTCCTTTAGCAGAAAGATAATTTTCTTTGAGAGAGTATATTACTTAGAAGTCTTAGCATAAAAGAGATTTAGCAATAAATTTATACTCAGATGCTTTTGTCATGAGGAATTATTACCCCAGAATAGCACATGGGGAATTAGGAAATAGATTTAAAAACTTGGTCAAGGTCATATAGGAAGTCTGTGGCAGAGTCAAAAAAACATGAGATTGGTTAAGGGCAGTTCCTGTTTACCCTTTCCCTCTCTGATCATGTGCCTTATAGAGGTTCTAAAGTCTTGCTGTCAGGCTAAGAATTTGCTTAGTCTGCTGCCCTAAAAAGCTGCTTTGGAGATGGATATAGAACTCATAAGTTATGGGCAGCTTGGTATACGATCCCATATGATCTTTTAGCAAAGAAAAGACATGTTTAGCTGTCATAGCAAATGTAAAGAGGCTATTCAAAAAACCACAACCCCCCTCCAAACCAACAAATGTACTCATTCCATCAGCTTAAAATGCCCTGTAAATCTTTCCTAATAGATTTAAATTAAAAAAAAAAAAATTACAAATATATGTTAAGTCATGCAGCTTTCCTAAAGAGTAGGAATACTATTAAGGAGTGAGATAAAATGACCAGCCTACCTTGCCACTGATAAATGGGAAAGTAGAAGTCAGGGATGTAACTCCCCAGTTTTTGAAACCATAGGTTTGATCAGAAGTAATAAACAGAATTTCATGTAGCTCATCCTTCACTGGTAGAGCGAAATACTTTATTTTCAAAACTGATTAGGTCCTTTGAGTACATGTAGCATTTCTGCTCATGACAAGGAGAGTTACACACTATAGCCTGAACCCCAAAGTCAGCAGCACCGAAAGGGTCACATTAGCAGTTTGAACTCTGGACATGTCAAGGGTACTCCAGAAACAATGAAACCAAAAACCAGGAACAGAGTCTGAATAAAACAACAAAACTGAAACTGTTACTCGTCTAAATCAGCCTTCTGCCTCAGCAATCAGTTTGGCCAGTGTTTTGGGTATTCTGCTGAAATCTCAGAGGGGTGAAAGATTCAGGAACAGTAGCTCCATTAAATGCCGCTAAAGACTGCGGCTTTCACAAGTACCAACTTCTCTTTTTTTTTATCATACACATAATGCAGCTCTGGTATCGTGTACATTTTCCACAAGAAGAAAGGATGGTGATTACATTTTCTGGTTTGTTTTTCCTCTTCAGAAATAGCTCAGTTGTGAATGACCCTGTGTGATGAGTAAGAGAAGTTCAGTATGCAGTTTTGGTGCTACAAAAGGGCCTGTTAGTAATTTCAATGCATGTTTCCCAAGTCCTTGGAAAGGTCATTGGGGGTCCCCATTACGTGCAGTCTTGAGCCTACTACAATTTTCTCATACAATTTAATCTGCTGCCTGGACGGCCTCCAGTGTACAAGCAACTGACAATCTACAGTCTTTGGAATTGATTTCCTGGAATCGTGGAAGGCCTGCTTGGCCTCCAGATGACAGATGTGTGCTGGAGCTCTCAGTGCAGCAAGATGCTTTACAGAGATGAGAGAAAATCTGCCTCATTTCAGCATTTTCTGTAAGCTTTTAAATCTTTTTCTAGTGATTTTAGGGATAAAGTTATCACTAAGATATGAGCATCATTCCGAGTGGGCATTATTAATAATAGTTCTTTGCTTTCTGTAGCACTTATCATCTAGGGAATCTTTATGGGTTATAAATATTCTTTAAGACAAACACCCCACTTATGAATTTGATAACTGTTGTCATAGTCATTTTACAGCTGGGGAACCAAAAATTAAAGGACAGATCATAGAATCATAGAATGGTTTGGCTTGGAAGGGACCTTAAAGAATATCTAGTCCAATCCACTATCATGGGCAGGGACACCTTCCACTAGATCAGGTTGCTCAAAGCCCCGTCCAACCTGGCCTTGAACACTTCCAGGGATGAGGCATCCACAACCTCCCTGGTCAACCTGTTCCAGTGCCTCACCACCCTCACAGTAAAGAATTTCGTCCTTATACCTAATCTAAATCTGCCTTCTTTCAGTTTAAAACCATTACCCCTTGTCCTGTCACTACATGCCCTTGTAAAAAATCCCACCCCATCTTTCCTGTAGGCCCCCTTTAAGTACTGGAAGGCTGCTATAAGGTCTCCCCAGAGCCTTCCCTTCTCCAGACTGAACAACCCCAACTCTCTCAGCCTGTCCTCATAACGGAGGTGCTGCAGCCCCCCGATCATCTTTGTGGCCTCCTCTGGACTCACTCAAGCAGGTCCATGTCCTTCTTATGTTGGGGGCCCCAGAGCTGAACACAGCACTCCAGGTGGGGTCTCATGAGAATGGAGTAGAGGGGGTGAATCACCTCCCTCAACCTGCTGGCCACACTTCTCTTGATGCAGCCCAGGATACAGCTGGTTTTCTGGGCTGCAAGTGCACATTGCTGGCTCATATTCAGTGTCTATCCACTGCTGCTCCCAAGTCCTTCTCCACAGGGCTGCTCTCAATCCACTCATTGCCCAGCCTGTATTTGTGCTTGGGATTGCCCTGACCCACGTTCAGGACTTTGCACTTGGCCTTGTTGAACTTCATGAGGTTTGCCTGGGCCCACCTCTCCAGCCTGTCAGGGTCCCTCTGGATGGCACATCCCTACCCTCCAGTGTGTCGACCGCACCACACAGCTTGGTGTCGTCAACAAACTTGCTGAGGGTGCACTCGATCCCACTGTCCATGTCACCAACAAAAATGTTAAACAGTGCCAGTCCCAACACTGACCCCTGAGGAACGCCACTCATCACTGCTTTCCACTTGGACATCAAGCCATTGACCACAAATCTTTCAGTGTGACCATCCAGCCAATTCCTTATCCACTGAGTGGTCCATCCATCAAATCCATGTCTCTCCAATTTAGAGATGTCGTGTGGGACAGTGTCAAAAGCTTTGCACAAGTCCAGGTAGATGACACCAGCTGCTCTTCCTTTATCCACTAATGCTGTAACCCTGTCGTAGAAGGCCACCTAATTTGTCAGGCACAATTTGCCATTAGTGAAGCCATGTTGGCTGTCACCAATCACCTCCTGATTTTCCATGTGCCCTAGCATAGATTCCAGGAGGATCCGCTCCCTGATCTTGCCGGGCACAGAGGTGAGACCAACTGGCCTGTAGTTCCCCAAGTCTTCCTTTTTTCAGTTTTTAAAAATGGGGATTATGCGTCCCCTTTTCCAGTCAGTGGGAACTTCACCGGACTGCCTCGACTTCTCAAATATGATGGACGGTGGCTTAGCCACTTCATCCGCCAGTTCCCTCAGGACCCATGGATGCATCTGATCAGGTCCCACAGACTTGTGTGCCTTCAGGTTCCTTAGATGTTCTCAAACCTGATCTTCTCCTACAGTGGGCGGTTCTTCATTCTCCCAGTCCCCGCCTTTGCCTTCTGTGTCTTGGGTGGTGTGGCTGGAGCACTTGCCAGTGAAGACTGAGGCAAAAAAGTCATTAAGTACTTCAGCCTTCTCCATATTCTGGGTAACCAGGTCTCCTGTTTCCTTCTGGAGAGGGCCCATATTTTCTCTAGTCTTCCTTTTATCACCAATGTACCTGTGAAAGCTTTTTTTGTAAAATCTTGATGTCTCTGGCTAGATTTAATTCTCTCAGGGCTTTGGCCTTCCTAACCTGATCCCTGGCTGTATTCCTCTCTGTATTCCTCCCAGGCTACCTGTCCTTGCTCCCATCCTCTGTAGGCTTCCCTTTTATGTTTGAGCTTGTCTAGGAGCTCCGTGTTCATCCATTCAGGCCTCCTGGCAATCTTACCTGACTTCAGATAAATGAGTTACCAAAGATCATACACCAGGGTAGTGTCATCATGAAGAAAAAACATTTTAATCTTAGAGTTTACTTCAAGCAGTTAATGTAGATTCATGCTATAATTCTTTTGTCTTCACTAGGATTATACCTGTACTTTATTTAAAGCACATGAAAAGTACATGTTCTTCTTAGTAAACACAGTACCCACTAAGTAGCAGAGTGAGAAAATAGCTTGAGATTTCTAACTTATTTTCCAATTTTAAGGCCAAATATTCCTCCTTTTATCTCCTGTATATAGCAAATGGTACTAAATCTGGACTATAGGTGCCATTCCTTCCTCTCATAGTATATAGCAGCAAAAACCACATCTCAGTCTGAGGATCACCAGAAAAGAACCCTAGTGGTGAATGCACATCAGGAAAAGTTTTGGTTTTTCATTGAAAAATATGAATATAAACAGTTCCATGAGAATGGGTGTTAATTTTCTCCCTTGGTGACAGGCTAAGCAGGCAATCTGAAGCCCAAATGATCTGCTGTCCTTTCGAATCTAGACATGTCTCTTCATAGAAATCAGGAACAGAAAAGCTGGAATTTTAATACAAAACTCCAACTTAACTGGCATAGTAATGGCTTGTTAGAATAGCTCACATGACTAAAATATAAGGGCACACAGAGTGGCTTACCCAGAAAAAGGATACATACACCTGTTATAAGATCAGGGAGATTTCTGTTGAAATCCCAAACCAGAAATATCTGTTGCATAAGGCTTGAGTTCAGTTTGGGCACTTTTGTGGGGGTGGCACTGTTTTGGGATGGTTTTGTTTTCTTTGAGAAACTAGCCAAATCCTCTAAGGCATGGAACTTCATAAAAACAGGCCAAAAAAAGTTTACGTAGACCTCAGCTGGAAAGGAATATAACAGCTTACAGAGACCGAGAAAAATATGTATTTTTTTGTGGCAGCCTTGGTACAGAAACTACAGGAAGCAACTAGAGAGGTTAGAATACAGTTTACAGCAACCTTGACTTAATAGGATATGGATGAGATTATGAGAGTGGAAGAGAACATGCGTGAACATGAAACAAAAGTATCCATGATCCTTTTGAAGGAAAGGAGGGATAATAGCAAAATAGAAGAAGAGGATTTCAAGAAAGCAGACTTCAACAAACTTGGGATACTGGAAGATCACATCATGGAAGAGAAGTTTAAAGGAATAAAAGAATTAAGCACTTCCTGATGAAAAACATGCTATTCAGAATGTAATGATCCCAATGCAATGAAAGAATAGCAAATATATAGCAAGAAATCATTTGGTTAAATCATATATATTGACCTCAAACATGTGAAAGAGTCATACAGGAAATGAAAATTATGTGAGATTACTAGGATTAGTATAAAGGAATGCATAAGTATGTGGGGACAGAAATTAAAAAGAACAAGGCACAGAAGAAGGTATAATTAAGAGGAACAAGAAACCTTTTATAAGTGACTGGCTTAAAAAATATGTTTTTATAAAGAACATCATGGTTTGTGACTCTTGAGCTTCTACTTGAATTCTGTAAGGAACAAGAGAAGGACAGAAACTATTCAATACTCAGTTGAAAGAGAAAACTAGTAATGAAAGATGTCTTAGGCCAAAACATTTAATGCCTTTTTTTGTTTCAGTATTCACTAAAGAAGTCTACTGTAATCATTTGGCTAATACAATTATTATGGAAAACAAAGGAGCATGATCTTACAGCCTAATAAAATGAATTCTAGGTTATTTAAAGCGCTGACCTAAAGTATTTAAAGCTGTCAGCAGGCAACTCTGATAACCTGGAGATGCTTGCTAAGGCTCTAAGAGATTGAAAAAGGACAAATGTAGTGCTTAAAGGGTAAAAAGGAAGAAGCCAGGGAATTTTACACCAGTCAATTTAAATTCCATTCCTAAAAAAATACTAGAACAAATAACAAACATAATCAAACAAGTTATATGTAAACATCTGGAAGACAGCAAATAAAATGGCTAACAGACAGAATGGATTTGTTGAGAGCAGCCCATGTCAAACCAAGCTGTTTTCCTTCTGCTTTGGGCTCACAGGGCTGTGAACAGAAGAGCAATAATAGATGTTGTGTATCTTGACTTCATCAGGGTTTCTGACCATCTTTACATGTCATACGTACATAGCACATTTTTAGAAGCAAAGCAGGAAAACTTGGTATGAACACCATGACAGTAAGACTAGTGCAGAATTAATCAGAAAGCATACTCAGACAATAGTTAGCAATAGCAGTAGTAGCAAAATAGCAAAATTAATTAGCATTGACAAATTGGAAGTATGTATCAACTGGGTTGAACAAGCATCTCTCCTGTGTCTCATACTATTTGGTATTTTCAGTAGTGGCTTGGGGGGGATGGAATACAGAGTATATTTATTCCATTTACAGATGGCAGTAGGCTGGCCACAGCAAGTTGGAGGACAGAATTCAAATTCAAAATGGTCTTGGCCAGTTGGAGAAGCAATCTGGAAAACTGGATGCAGTTCAATATGGAGAAATGAGAAGTTTCATATTTAGGTGGGATTAAGCAGCTTTAACAGCTTGGAATAGGAAATAACTGGCTAGTCCTTTAGAAGAGGATCTGGGGACAGCATAGGTCTCCCTTGGATACAAACCCAGAAATGTAGCCTGTAAAATATAGGAAATTATGGTACTCAGCATCAGTAAGGTCTCACCTAGATTACTGTAGTTAGCATTTAGCGTTACACTTCACAAAGGAGGTGGGAGTGAGTCCAAAGGAGAGCAATGAGAGTGATCATGATATATGAGGAAAGTTTGAAGAACTGGTGGTGTTTAGTTTATAGGAAAAAATGTCTGAGGCAAAACATGTCTTCAGATATGTCTTCTGGGCTACCCCAGAAATAAAGTGAATAATTTTTCTCCATGTTCAGCATGGATAGGAGAAGAAATAACAGGTTTAAAATGCAGCTAGAGAAATTCAGATTACATATAGGGAGGAACAAGTAGGAATAATGAAGCACTGAATATGTTGTGAAGAGGTGATGTCAAATCTCTATTACTAGAGTTTTTTATGTTCAGACTACCTGTGCTCAGAAATGTTACTGATATTTCTGTCCTGCATTAGGACAGTAGATAGATCAGATGAGCTTTCAAGGTCCTTTCCAGTGGTATTTTACGTCAGAAGTTTTCCCTTCTCCAACCTTGCCTGCCCCACTCTTGTGTATATATCAAACACTTCAGACGACAGTGATGGCAATCAAGCACTTTTCACCAATATTCACTTCAATAAAATTTTGTACAAAGGAAACAGCTATTCTGACTTGTATAATACAAATGTTGGGAGGATCTTCTCTGTATCTGCTAAGTAACATGTAGAGTTGGGGGCAGAAACTGTTAGACTTACATGTAGTAGATATTTAAACCAAATATAGCTTCCATGTTTTCACTGTAAAAGTGACCATCAGCTGTAATCCATCTTCATTTTCCCTTTCCCATGTTTTTCCTCCAAAAGCTTTTTAAAATACTGCATTGGGAGCTTCAAATTGACTTCTGATTTAGTAAGAAATTTTTGGCTCCACCTAACAAATGTCTGAAAGTCGTATCTGTAGCTCAGGTAGAAATTGAAATTTCTGTGTAAAACATCTCACCAAAGAAGATCACAAGGCCTTAGCACCGCTCTACTTACAAAATGAGAACTTGGAGCATTATTCTTATAGCCTAGTAACACGGTGGTAAGTCACAACATGGTGTATGTTGAACTGTTTAACAGAAAACTAGTTCTAGACCTCCAGCGACTTGAAAAAAATGAGAATTAGTTTCTAGAAAAGAAACGCCCAAGTAATATACTTTTCGAGAGTTAGGTCTCGTTTCACTTTTATTCCTGTCTCCCTTTTTGTACATGAAATCTTTGTCAAATGCATATTACAAAACTATAAAATACTTTTTCTTTGTACTAAGCATTATCATAGTTACAGAACTGGAAGTCTTACAAGGAATGCATGATATTCTTAGTTACAGGAGAACGGGGATGGAGCTAAATGTTAGATATTGTGAGGAGAAAATAGGTGAGAGTATCATGTAATCGAGGATGGATTTGATCTGCTAGAAATTAATGGAAGATAAATCATTGGAGATTAGCACATCTTATTTTCATTCTTTACAGTGTTAAATTCAAGAAGTGGTTATTTTTATGGTAATTTTAGTAAATGGGAAAGCTTTTTATTAATACAACAAATAGGTAATTTAGAAGTAGTTATTGCTAAATTTCCGTGTATATTAACTTGGGTTGATAAAGGGAATACTAAAAGACTTAGTGGGAAAAAATGATTGGAAAGACTGAAGTTATGAAAACAGCTAATTTTTCTGAAGTGAAATGTAAGCATTGTCAAGAGTTGTTAAATCACAAGATAAAAAGAATTCACACTTATTTCGAAAAGAAAATTAGTTTCTTCAGAGTCTCCACATCAAATGAATGAAGCTTTGTGTGTTGAAGTGGAAGAGAAAACATGAGTTTGATGATCTTCCAAGTGAGACATCTTCACTGTCATTGAAAGTTAGCCACAATGAAAATGTAATTCCCTACTTTAGGTCTTCCAGCAGCTCTTCAACAGCAACCTCCTTTCAGAGCATTCTCAGTTCATCTTTGAAAACCACAATATGACAGATCAATTGGCGACTGCACCTTAAAAAAAAAAAAAAAAAAAAAAGAAGAAAAGAAAGAAATGAAGGCAAAGGCTTGAACTTGATAGAAAGTTGCAACCTTCTTTTCTTCTAAAAACATCACCTTCAGTGTAGCACAAAATGAGCAATTTAAAAGTGATTGAAGCACTTTGCCCTGAACACTCTTATTCAGACAAATTTAAATTTGTGGTTTCATTTTAGATAGTGCAAGTGAAGAGACAGAAGTAACAAATTAAAGGAACAACTAAAAGAATCAACTTTGACATTAAAGCAGATGGTTCGTTGCACATGAGAAATGATCCAATAATGGATACAAGTATCCATAGAGAAAAATGAGTTCCTACTTAATGCTATCGATTTTGTGTCTGGAAAGAAAAGCAAAGAATATTGTGTCTGGGTTGGTATAGATGTTGCCTACTAGTTCAACAGAAAAGCATAAAAGAGATCTTTTCATTTGTTCTAATGATGGAAATAAAGGGAATAAAGCCATTTATATTTAAAATCACTCATTTGTATGGTAGGTGTTCAATATAAATTGAAAATATAACTGTGAAATAATGTAGCTTCTGACACTATCATATGGCACATTTTGGGAGTTCAAATAATCTCCTGCAATCACCAGTCTCACGTTTGCTTGATTAAAAGAAGAGGATTGATGCTGCACCTTACCAACATCATTCAGAGGAACTCCATGGAAAATTGTTGACCTGATTTTCATTTACAGTAAGATGATGGCTTGCATTGCATAAAGTGACCTAAACATACCCGTAAGTCCATTTTACACCATCCAAGCAGTATAATGTCACCTTCTTGTCAAAGGAAATCAGATCTAAAAGGTCTTTATACTTTCATCAGAAATAACATGGGGATTCAAATTTGTGTTGAGCCCAAAGTGAGCTGTAGTCAAAAAACAAAACACAGACTTTACTGGTTTTGTTTTACAGAGATGCTGCATTTACAAGAGCTATTATGTTGTGTCTTTGAGGGATAGAAGGTTTATGGACATACAAGTCTACTGTCACGGTCACAGTGAAAAAATGACATGTCTAATTAACAGCTAGAACCACACAAGGAGAAAAGATGTTCTTTGATTGTTTTGGGGTTTTTTATAATTAGAAATATTATTTAGCCAGCATCACTGATTATTAATACAATTGCTGGATTTTGGTCTAAATTAGGAAAAGTAACAGAAATGTGGTAGGTAGGCTCTAAGCCTGCTTTTCTTCCTTCTTTTAACACTTACAGGCTTTGTACATGACATATGGGAAGAAGTTATGCCACAATTTATGTCAGAGTAGTAAAATTTGGGAGTAGAATCACAGTGGATAGATACTCAAATTCTGAAAGATGTCAGTTTTGCAAAATATATACAGTTCTGTTCAGCAAGCTCAGTATGCCTCTATGGTGATTCAGATTAACTTGGTTGAACTGTTAATCTCTGAAAATCACTGTTTTTAAATATTCTGGCTTGTCAGAATCTGTCAGCCAAATCCACTGAGCATTCTCTGTCTCTACTGATCTTCCTTCCCCCTGATGGGTCTCCTTTCCAAAGGGAGTAAAGATGGTCCATTTCCAAAATCTCTTTGAACAGACTAGCATGGACCATGACTTTTCCAGACCGTTCTTCTGGAGTGCCATGGCACCAGAGAGGAAACTGGTAAGACCTTTCTCCTTGTATCTTAAAGCTGCTGCTTCTTGCTTAGAGCGGGAATGGAGGAGAGAGAAAGCAAGCTATCTGACATACAAAGGAACGAGTAGGAAAGGACAGTCATAGGTCAGATTGGGGTACAATATTTGTCAAGATGTGAGAACAGCATATGCTAGGATCGATAAACAAAAAGGGAGGAAAATAAATAATTAACAGGACATGTAGTTAAACCCGAGTCCCAGTGTTCTTTTGTTATCATAAAATGTATCTGAGATCTACTAGCAAAGTGCACCTTACTCCCCTCTACTCTCTGACCTATATTGCAGTTTACCATTTATACCGGTGATTTTGTTAGTGCAGTCTGACTCTGACAGTGGCATGTACTATGAATTTAAAGATTAGAACCCTCTTATTATAGAGATCAACATAGGTCCATATGATGGAATTTGTATTTACCCCTAATTACTTATTTATTCCATGAAACTGGAAGAGTAATAAGGTTGTGCTAACATTCTAGAATGTAAGCAGGCTGACCCAAGTAATTATAGATCTGTTAGCCTGGCATCAATCCATGCCAATATAATGGAAAGTTATTAAGGATTTATTAAAAAAAGGAGTTAAAGAATGAAAATATAATGAATGCCAGCCAAAGCAGATTTACAGAAAATTGGTCTAATCAAAGAGGTCTGATTGACATTTATATGTTTACTAATTTATAGAAGCAATATATACAGATTCTTATAAGGTGGTTGAATTGGTACCCAAAAAAACCCCATTCTAATTCAAGAATGAACCCTATGCAGTGTCAACAAGGCATGTGCTGCTCTGGTTGAAGAACTTGGAACACAAAAAAGTAGTTGTCAATAAGGGAGTCATCATGAATGGAGTTTACCTTGCACAGGGATTGATACTAATGCTATCAGTAGGCTAGTGGAAGTCTAATGCTATTTAGTATTTTCCCTATTATTTTGATAAATAAATGGTACTAAATGTATTTGGTAAAATTTGTGGATAATATGAAAATGGGAGAAATAGTAAATACTGAATGAGCCAGGGAAGTCTTACAGGACCACTTGGACTGTTTGATTAACTTACACCTATTCAAAGAAAGTTATATTTTAACACTGCCAAAAGCAAGATCATATATTTAGGGACAGAAAACATATTGTCTGTTGGTCTATAGGAAGAGGAGTTTTCTCCTGGAAAACAGTGATTCTGAAAAGACTTGAAGGTCATAGTGGACAAATGACTCAACATGGGTTCCCACTGTAATGATTTGGCAAAAATAGGTCATTTGAATAGGAAATTGACCACTTGAGAGGTCATTTAAATGTTGGCTATAGAATTGACACTGGAATCCTGAATAAGTTTCTGGGGCTTGCATTTTAAAAAAAAATGGTGCGCACTTTGAGTGGATAGAGAGCCACAGAAATAATTCTGAAGAATTGCTTTGTAGTTTGAAAACTGAAGAGCCCAGTCTGCTTAGTTCATTAGAAAGAAAAAAAAAAAAAAAAAAGAGAGAGGGAGAGAAATTATTCAGAAGTTATTTGATTACAATGTATAAATACTTTCCTGTGGAGAAAATCCCACATTCTAAAAGGCTTTTCATTTTAGAGGAGATAGGCATAGTACAATAGCATCCTTTGTGCTGGAACCTGTATCCAGATAAATTCATGTTAGAAACAAAAATTTTTTTAACAGTGACAGAATAAGCTACGGAGGAAGATGGAGGTACTTCATCTCCTAAGATGAAGATCTGAAAGTTTCTCTAAAGAAATATGAATAACCTTCAAATCAAAAGAGGATTGGGTTTTTTTTGTATGCATTAGTGAAAAAAAAAGTTAGTAGCCTTAGTATAGAGTGAAATTTAATAGACTGTGATATGCCAGAGATCGAACTAAAGGATTTTAAAGTCTTTTCTCACCTATGAATTTATAGAAGAAAATGCATTTTACTTACAAAAATACCTCAAAATAATTTAAAGTTCTAAGTCATGCATTCAGAAAAAGGAAAAACAGAATGTAGGCTTCCTGGGCAAATTTGACTCCAAACTGGTTTATCTGCACATTATGAAATAGTCCAATTACATGTTCATAGATGTTGGAAGTCATGTAGAAAATTAATAAGGTACAAAAGAGGGTAAAAGGCACTGTCTGGGTAGAACAGTGGAATAGTACCATGGAAATATTACATGATCATACAGTTATAAACTTATTCTAATGAATATGCATGAACAAAACTACTTCTGGCATTTACCAGCTTGTGAATGCTTGTCTCTGCAACATCTGTGATCCTTTAATGGGAGCAGTGAGATCGAAGAGGAATGAGAAAGAGGCCAAGGCAAATAGGAAAAGAGTATTCTAAAGGCAGATCTCTCTGAGAAGGCTATAGAGTGCTTTAAAAATATTGTGGAAGAAAAATTCCTCATTTAGGGATTGTTTCTGCTTTGAAAAGAATTATTTGGACCTATTTCTTCATTTACTTTGTCCTGTCGTAGGTTAACTTGGGAAAAATCTTAAAGGCTATTATGTTTAACTAATTGCCAGATTGATCAGTTACCTTGTTTGTCCAAGCATACTAGGGTGGCTGAGCAGAGCTTGATGGGAGTCTGGAGATGCTGAAATGAAAGGAAAGAGATGTCATTTCTGTAAATTCTGTACATAGTTCTCCAGTCTCAGGGATGATTGAAAACTGTTATTGAAGAACTGTGAGAACTCTGTATTTTCTTTCACATTTCTGTGGACTGAAAAAGCAGATAGAGGAAATGTCATAACTCTCTGAATAAAAAGAGAATAAGAACTTAATTTTAGTGATTGCTCCTTGTTCTCAGCTGCATGTAATGGCATAGGGATGGCTTTTTCTGCCATATGCTACCTCAGGAAGAACTTCAATAGACTTCTCTCATGGAATAGTAATAGTGAAAAGAAAGCAATACTGAATAATAAGAAGCAAATATAGCAAGCCAGTGAATCTGTATGTTCTTCTGTTTGCAGACTATAAACTTGCATTTTACCAAGTATACACTTTTTTGTTTGATAAAACTTCATTGCATAAAACTTAGCTGTTCTTCATTTCCCTTTGCAACACCTTTCTTCTCATCCTCCTTTCATGAAACAAAGAATGAAGTCAATGTAATAGCTTTTTCTTCACAGCAAAGAGAAAAACTGCAATAACCTTGGTGCCTCTAGTAGGAAGTACTGGTGGGAATTACAACTTGTGAATGTTTTCTTGATTTCAGTGATAGTCTTCAAACATCACTGAGCCAAACAATGTTCATGGAATTTCCTTCTTACTGTTTTATACTATGTAGTCCATTTCTTATATCGCATTAACCATAGTGCTAATATAAGACATGTACTTCTGTTAGGTTGCTGACCTACTGTATTTAAATATGAAAAGAGGTTTTATAAGGAAGAAGTGTGCTCTTCATGATTTGAGATGGAGAATAAAGATAATGACATTCAAAGGACAAGGATAGTATACCCAATGGGAATAATGATAGGGTAATAGAAATTACTGTCACCAGTGTGGAAGAATATAGAAAATATAGACTTCATACCTTGAGAAAACAGGAAACCTATATTATGTGCCAGAAAGAACTGGCACATGAAATTACAACTCCGCTAGCAAGGATTTTCAGTTAATCTTTCAATTCTGGGATGGTACCATGTGATTGGCAAGTATCAAATATTGTTTGTTTTTTAAAAGAGAGGGAAAAGCTACAGGACTGTTGTCTTGACCTTGATGTTGTGCAAGGTCTTAGAAAAAGTTTGAAAGGAAGGAGAAATCAAGATCATATAAATGAAGGTAAATGGAAAATGGAATAAAATGTGAGATGGTTTTATCAGAAGTAGATTATGTCAGACAAACCTCATCTTTCTGTGATAAGATAAGGGATTTCTTTAAAAAGGGCAATGCTGTGGACCTGATACATCTGGATTTAAGCAAAACATTTGAAACAGTGTTCATGGAAATCATTATTTAAGCAGGAGAGGACAGGAATTGCAATTAAAAAGTGGCTAAAGACTTACAGTGGGGTATTTTTAAAGAGAGGTTGTAAAAATGTGGGGAGATTTTAATGGTATTTTTCAAAGAATCATCTTGGGGCCGATTCCGTTTAATATTTCACATTAGTGCCCTTAGTGCAAAACCCAGTTTGTGCTCATGATATTAGAGTAGATAACAGAGAGTTGGGAGGTATTACAAATATTAAGGAGAATCTGCCTATAAGATAGGAGGAATGAGATGACTCTCAGTAGGCATCATCACAATGAGAAAAAATTTAATACTGCCGAGTCATGCATTTAGGGACCTTCTGCTGTGAGCTGGAGGCTCATTGGTTGGCAGGGATGCAGGAAGTTAGAACTCTGTGATTATTGAGGTAAATGCACTAATAGTATTTTTCAGCCATGAAGAAGGCCACTGCAAATGTCAAAACCACATTTTCTGTGGGTATTGGAAAATATTGATATGATTAGGAGAAAATACTGTTAAGATCTCATCTGGATTACTGGTATCAGTCTGACCATCTGTACTGGAAAAAAGGTGAATTTAAACTGGAACAAACCCAGAAGAGGTCTCCAAGGACCATTAATGGAATGGCAAAAAAGTCTTTTGAGAGGAGATTAAAAGAATGTGGCTTGGTTTGGCTGACCAAGATGAAGATTCAAAGAGGATATGATTACCTTCTAGAAATACATTTGGGGGTAAATAGCAAGTAGGGAGAAGAAGAATTAAAGGTAAAAGATAAGATCAAATGGATATGAATTAATCAATAATACATTTAGACAGGAAGTTAAAAGAAGTTCTCTAGCCATCAGAGAAATTAACTTCTGGAACTGTCTTCCAGACAGAGTAATGGGTGCAAGAAATCTGAAGCTTGGTAAATTAAGGACAGGTGAGGGTTGGTCATGAAGTTGTAAAGTAATACTTGTGAAATGAGGCTTTGTGCATTTGGTTTGCTGTCATTCTTATAAGAGCACTAAAGGAAGACTGGCTTTCCATGTATGGCTGTGTCAGGAAGTGTTTTGTGCCATGTGTTTTGTTTGCTGTAAAACTAGGAAGTGGAAGAGAATGAAGCCAGAAAAGTTGGCAATGAGATACAATGGCACAGATAAAAGGAAAGACTAAGTACTGGTGTGGTTTCTGTCCTGTAGATACTAGGCACGTCTTTGAAAGCAAACAGACTGTCAGTCCAAGGACATGTTTCAGTATGGAATCCAAGGGTTTCTATGGCTGAAGTGTGCAAGGACAGAAGATTGGGCCAACCCAGATCCACTCATTAGATGAGATTCTTCATCTCTTGCTGGATCATGAGCTTTCAATAGTAATTGTTGTATTTAATTGTTGCATTTAATTAATGTATCACATGCTTCAGAGTTACCATTCATTGCTTGAAGAGGAGAAGAAAAATTTCTTGGTTTCTCTCCTTTTTAATAGTGTAATGTCATTTTTGAAATGTTTTTCACTCTTCTATATTTCTCTGATCAGATTGGCCACAGAGTTGATAGGATTTCAGATTTGGTGCACTGATTTCAGGTCAGAAAGGAAACTTTTTTACTGGTCAAGTTGGGGTGGGGGGTGCCTTTCCCTGTATTTTGTAAAGTGGTTTACTTTAAGATTATTTGAGTTCATTTCAACTAACAAATCCCCTATATTATAGGGGCCTTGGGAGTGACTTCTGGAAGATGGAAACGAAAGTGTGCATGTTCTTGTGGCTGTAGTATCCTTCTCAGTCATGAGTTCCAGGATTGAACTGATGCATGATATTGATGCTAGAGTTATGCTTCAGAAAGTAGTTTTATTGATGAAGTATAAACCTGAGTTCTTTGTTGTTTGGTTTTATTGAAGATTGGTAGCATCTTTCTCAAGAATTGAGGTGCTAACTACAGCTTTGTGATTAGTTACCAGCTGACTGACTACATTCCCTCTAAAGTTTGAACTAGGCGTGATATACTTCATCACTCCCTGAACTGCTGTGTAGTACTATTATGTGCTTTTCTGCATTTGAGAGTTTGGATGCATTTAAATTATGGGACAGATAAATTTATAATCATCATCATGCTGTCTTGCAGAGAGCAGTTTCTAAGACACATTGTGCTGAGACATTAACATTTATCATCTTATGTTGTTATTAAATTATTATGACTAGTATTTATACTTCTTTACTATTCAATATGAGATAAAGTATAAAAGCATCCTCTACCTTAAAAGGGATTGTAATGATAAAACCCCAAACCAGACAAATAATAAAGGAAAGCATTAAGTGAAGTAGTTCACATGGTAATTCAAGAGAAATTAGTATTTTTAGCCCCAGAAAAGAAAAATGCAACCCAAAAGCAAGGTGCAAGGAAGAATTTAAAAGACATATGAGAGATTCTAATTAAAAAAAAAAATTACTGTCTATCCATTTTTAAGTTTTTACAGAATTCTTGAAGTAGCTGAGCTGCTAATAAAGTATTCAGTCTACTTTTAAAAATCTGAAATGTTACCATGATATTTCAAATATTTGCATAGAGGTAAATGTTGTACCTATTTATAAATGCTGCTGGGAAGGATACTGAATTTACAAACTAAACGCAATGAAACCAATGAATTTATCAGAGACTTCATTTTCCAGTAGCTGCACTAGAGATTGGTATTCAGAACAAACTTTTTTCTTACAGAAGAAAGAAATTTATAAAATCGTAAGTTATTTTTAAAAATCTTAAAGGTATATTCACAAAATTTATTTTCAAGATTTTTTTTTTTTGCAAGTTATCAAATTTGGGACATTTTTAGGCTCCTTGGACCTTGCCCAATATGACAGATCCATTCCCAGTGACTGTTGTTCCAGGGCACAGAATCTGCCTTTATGCCATTGAGAAACATGCTGTTAATGGGGTATGGTGTTGAAAACCTTTCCATAAGGCGTCCAGAAGGGACACAGTTCTTAGCTTGAGAACTTAGTCTTTCAAGTCTTTCCACTAAAACCTAAAAAACTAGACCATATCCTAAAAGACTGTGTAGGTGTGGCAGTACAGCTTCTTTTCATTTAATATTTTAAAGGAGAAATTCTCTTATAAAGTGAGACTAGAAGAAGCTCTAGGGAAACCATGGTAGCCTCCTTGGCTTATAGGCGTTTTTTTTAGTTTCTTCCTCCCTACCGTGGGAGAAATGTACATCCTCCTCCCCTCTACCCCTGCTTTCTTATTTTATAGCCTTGCCTACTAAGAAGAGAGTTTTCATCTCTTCTTTCTAGCAGTCTAACAAGTCACATCTGTTAGTTCAAGCAGCCTGTAGGAACTACTTTGCTGTTTTCACACAGTGGGAGAATTTAAATGCAGAGTGAACCAGGAAGGGCTTTATGTGTGTTATCCCTGACACAGAACTGTTAAGTGGGTTCCAATGGGTAAAAGTTTAGAGTTTGTCAGATGAAGTGAAGGAGAGCAACTCCTGTAATAATAGCAAAGAACGGAAGAGAATGTGCAATATGCCACTTAAGTTTGCCTGGCCAAGATACCATCAGCTGGCATCTTTGGAGGTGCTTATGAAGGAAATGTCAAATAATCAAACAGTTACTTATGCCTCAACATCTTTAGGAAGCATCTTCTCTGGACTAAATGAGAGTCCAGGAAAATGAGTCCTTTGTGTAAAGGAAGCCAAAGTTCAAACTTTATGTCACCCAATTTCTCAAATCTATAGATCTCATCTTGCTGTCATAAAGCCCTCAGAGTTAAGGACCTGGTTTCATATTAAAACTCCACTTAATAAAAATCATGTTTAATCAAGAGAACACCTTTGACACCATTGCTGATAGTTTAGATAGCTCTAGAGTTCACCTTCTGACTTTGATTTTCTTCCAGGCATTTCATAGCACGGGCTCTTGGTGCTGAGGTTCTACTCCTCTATCATCCATCCCCCTAGCAAGAAATGTTGTTTCTATACCTGTCAGTATATAGAAATTGAGGCATCACCCTCGTTCAGGGGAATACTTCTTCAGATGGTTTCAAACTGGCTTGTGGCATGCCTTGCAAGTGAACTTACAGCCAAGTATACTCCCCTTGCAAGTGATCACTTAAAGCCTTTTTATTTTTCCTTAGATACAGAAAGAGGGGTGGAAGGGTTTTGACATGAGGAAAAAAATAAGCTAAGCAAGATCTTTATTTTGTCCGCAGGTATGTAGACGTAAATTTGATCATTCTATACAAAGCCTCAAAAGGTGGTATTAAGTGTCACTGCTATAAAAAAAGTGGAGGACTATAGAGAATTAGTTAGGTGGCATTAGAACTGCTGGTGCTGGATGCCAGCCCTGGGTTGGTTGGTTTATTGGTTTGCTTTATAAATTAGAAAAAGGGAGATATGTGGGAAAGAAAAAATAGCATAGAGGGTAAGTGTAACGTTCTTTTGTATCATAGCATACAGAGTGACTTCTGGGAAGTGGCAGGTCCAGCACTGCCACTTAAGTCTTAAACACTTAAAGACTTTTCCTAGTTTTGGTTTAAGGCATTACTTTCTGGTCACTGGCTCACAAAGCATTGTGCAAATTGAGGACTGTTATGGCTGCTTGCATCAAACCTTCATTAGACAGAATGCAAACAAGGAAGATAGGAAAGACCAGAAAAGACTTTGTGGGAGAGCTGGGCACCACTACTTTGGAGAAGAAAATGTTAATAGGAATCTTAAGTTCATATTCCAAACATTAAAGATTCATCTAAATGTAGTGGTACAGATATCATCCAGTACTGTCTCCTCACACAACCATTTGTGTAGCTTTTTCAGAGACAATTAAAACCCTAAAGGAGAGATAATAGATATTAAACTGGGTGGGAGAAGAGGGGCAGGAATGCATAGCAATTCCGATGATGAAACTTGTTCCTTTCCCTGTCTCTTGAGTTGTTCAGTCTGACAACCTTCCGGTCCACAAACCTAAAAATGTTGCCAAATAGCTGCAGAAAAATAATTTCCAGAAAAGGGTGGCATCTGATTTATTTCCTGCATCCTACCCCATCTTGTTGTGGTTTTGGCTGCAAGACTGCAAGTCTAAAACTGAGAGAAGTGTCATTGGCCCCTAGAGACAGTGTCCAAACAATTGAGCATATTTGGAGGAAAGGTTTATTCTTTGGCTCTCTCAATACTTGTAGCTGCCAATTATTGAGTAGTTATGGCCAGACACAGACTCACTGTGGTTCATGGCTGGCTCTTGGGTTCAGAATTATCTGGAATTGTTCAAGGAAGGCTAAGGAGGTGTCCAAACATTTCCTCAAGGTTCCTTTGCTATTTTGTGCTGCTGGCGGTCTTTAGGCATGATGGTTTCTCTCAGGAGTCATTACTGACTCATATCTCAGAGATTGGGCTAGTATAGGAACTTAAATAGAGAGATGAGAATTCCTTTTCTGTTCATCTGAGAAACTGGACTTGCTCAGATCTCTTCAGCTCAAGGCAGACAAGATTTTGGAAGAGCTGAAAGCCACAGAGTTCACAGTCAGTTTTCAGGGTTTGAATCAAACTCTGCTTTTGAAGGAAATCTTTTCAGTCCTGTATGTGACAGCAGTTAGCAATCCTCTTTTAGGAACTGGCTACCTGCAAAGACCACGAGAATCTGCCAGTCCTAATCAAAGGAGAACACAAAAAACAACACCTCTCTTGCCATTCTCACTCTTCTGCCCCCTTCAAAAAGAAATCAAAATTGCCCCTGAAATCCAAAGTTAAAGCCAAACTTGAATCTAGATATCATTTATGAATATGACTGAGAGATCTAAAGCCAGACGAGAGATGTTTTTGTTTGTCTTATGATGATTCTTTGTCTTGCCTTTTCTGTGGGTCATTTGGTTTGAAAGGCTTGAAAGGGTGGTGATTCTGACTAGAAACAGAACCAAAGCCTAGAGATCTTGTTCCCTTCTGCTCCTGGTATCTTTATCATGAAAAAACCCTTGAAGACTGTAACTTGGCTATGGTGAAAAAGTGAGCCATAGAAGACATTGCCAGGAAGAAGAGTTTAAGTTTCTGTATTATTTTTATGCACACACACACACTCATGGACTCACACACACACTCTCACACACTCACACTCACACACTCACTCATGCACACTATATACTGGATTTGAATTCTGCAATTTGGACAAATACCTTAGTAGAAGGAAATTCTGCATGCTTTACTAGAGGAGAGTAATCTATCCTTTCAATGTTCAGGATGGATTTGGGTCTCTAGGCTTTTGAATAATTTCCATCTATATCTCAGTAAGACAAGAAAGTACATCATGTTCTTGGTGGGCTGTGACCATTGCCTTTCAAGTTGCTAACCTTCAGATCTTCATTAGCCCTTAGGCTATCATTAAATGCTTGGCAATGGTTTTACCTTATCTTTGTTGTTAATGCAGGTGCATTAGTTATCTATAGAACTTACTCATTAGAGATCATTTTACACCAGGGTAGTTCATGCCTTCTGGGAAACTTGTTACTTGAAGAATCTCTGTCAAAATAAGACTTTCTTTTGCCCCGTTTCAGGTTCTTCCTTTGACAGAGGCCACCTGGGGTCTCAAAAGGGCTCTAGTTTACATGTGCCTGGACAGCTTCTGAAATTTAATGCAGAGATCAAGCTATATCCACAACAGAATACCCAGGTTATATTATTTCATTAATTTTACACTGAAGAATGGTATGCAGTTTGGATATGATCTCTACCAGAACAAGAGAATTTAAAGTACAAAATAAGCATTTGAAATTTGGACTCAGTGCATTTTCCATCAATGCATAAAAGACTTGATCCAATACTGACCAAATATACTTTGATGGAGATGCCCTTCTTTTAGCCTGCTCCAAAAATCACAATTGGTAGGGAGTATCCAATCCGAAACAGAGCAACTCTTGAACATTTCTCTGGAGAAAAATGCTAACACAGAGAAAACTTTCAATCATTACACTATGGCATACCATTTACTTTTACCAGCTCCCTTTTCTGGCAGCCAGGCCAGAAAACGCTCCTTTGTGCACCAGTTAAAGCTTCTTACAGCATCAGTTTCATGGTGAAATGTGCTTATTCTTGCAAAGAGTTTTTCCCTTCAAAGAAGAAAAATTTGAGACATCCGATCCTGGGCTTTAGGAATCAAGCATCATCAGAATAAGCTTATTCAGATGGCATCTCTGGTTCCAGAGCAGTCCACTTGCAAGGTTCACGTCCAGAAGAGTCCCTAGAAATTGTGAGGTCCACAGCATCTTTCTAGCAGAGGTGGGAGGAGGGTTCTATCCTAGCTCTGGTTTGTCAACAGCTCATCAAAAGAGATGTATTCTTCTGGATATGCTGTAAACATGTACATTAACAGAGCTCTTCCACATTCCTTGCTGGAAGGAAAAAATGTCATCTTCTTTTTCTTCAAGAGAATCCTTGAATCCCAAGCTGCTTCTGCTTACAGATCAAAGCAGCTAGAGCTTATTTTCCAGGAGCAAGAGACAGACACAACTGAAATAAAATGTAAATAACCAAGATCTTTCATGCCTTCATCTCAGGTTCTGAACAATGAAGGTAACTCACTCTTAGACAACCAAGCAGTACATCATTTGAGGGCAGTGCCTTACCTCTCCATGGCTGCATTCTCCACTCATCCCAACCGTCAGCCTTAACTTCCCCTAGTCTGAGCTTTTTTGCACAGAAATCTCACAGGAAACTTCTAGCCGCCTGACGTTACCTATCTTCCCATCAGCTCTCTGTTGGTTCAGCGTATGAAGGGGTACTATAGGGTAAAGGAGTTATACCTTCACTAATCAATTTCACAGGCAAAGCTTCAGACAAAGATATTAAAGTTATTAAAGTCACAGATATGAGGTAATACTTTTATGAATTAGATCCTGATTAAAAGGCAGAACTGTTAGATTTTCCACGACAAAAGGTTAGTAGTGGGGTGCCACAAGGTACAGTACTAACTACTACTATTGTGTGTAATATATTGAGCGGTTATCTATAAAAGGCGGGTGAACAGTGAGATGGCAAATATTGCAGGTGACATGAAAGCAAATCAGTAGCTGGAATTCAGATCCATACCCAACTCTCCTAAGAAATCCCCCTTATCTGTTGCATTTTTTATCACAGTAGATTCTTTTAGTCCTTTCCACTGTATTCATGAATGTAACTTGCACAATACAATATCCCAGCAACCTTATGCTTTCCATTCTGCTGAGTGAGGTTTATAGCTTTTCATTTTCATTTCCAGCCTTGGGCTGACTTGAAAGACTGAATCCATGTCCCAGCCTGCAGACTGGAAGCACTTAATTAGTATGCAGGGCAGGTACTGAGGGAAGCTGTCTCTATGCGACAGCTCTCAATCCACTCCTCTGATTATTATGGCTCAGGGAAGAGAGGATGCAAGGGAAATGGAAAAAAGTGAAAGAAAAAAAATTACTGCCTTTTCCAGTTAAAAAAAATATATATATGAGTATAAAGTATCTGGAAATATCAACCAAGATAATGTATCTGCCTCTGTATTAGTAGCCAGTCATTCCCCCAGTAAATTTAAAAGCACGTATCTGTTAAAGATGATCACAAGGGAAGAAGCCAAACCTCAAATACTAATTACCTGTTGAATTTATTATTTCTGAACTCTTTTAAGGAAGAGCTTATGACTTTAACATGAAAAGCATCATAGTGTCAAGTAAAAATCCACTCTGCTGCTAATTTTCTTGTTTTCTGCTTGGGCAGATGGCTCCCTATCAAGCTTTTAAAGCTAAGCCCATTGTAAATGTGTGCACTTGCTCATAGGGAAAAGAACAAGGAAGATAGGGGAATGTGAGATATTATTATGATTTATCAGTTTTGTTTTAGCAAGATATAAAACTATGGGAAAAAAATACTATTTTTGTCTGTTGTCATTCATCCTGAAGTACAGAAAAATGTTTCATAGATAATCAGATCCTCTCCCTTTTTCCATTCACATATATCCCAGGTGGGTGCTTGTTCATGGCTAAAATACTGCTACTTCTGGGTAGGAATATCACAGCTGTTTAACAATGGATTGTTATACTACACAATTGTTTTAGAACTTAAAATTACATAAGGAATCATAACTAATTTCTTCTTAAAATGAGATTATAGGGGGTCACCTTTTATATGGTGGTTACCTTACCTTGCACTATAGGTCTTGCCTTACTATCTAAGCCAGTGATGAGAGCACTTGCCAACAAAGTCATTGGGGTCCTGAGTTTAGTTTGCTTAAGGAGGTTCAATTATGCCATCTTCTTCCTCCCTAGGAGCCTGCCCTAACAGTTAGCAAACTGGCTGAGGTAGGGGCAGCATTTTTCTTCCTGTTGGCTCTCTGCCTTCGTGCTGAAAGGAGCACAAGATTTATGGTTCCAGAAGAATGGCAGACAAGAAGGGGCATGACTTGCTAGCCTGGTACTCAGAGTTCTCACCTTGAAGATAGGATTCCTGGGTTCAACAGCATTTCACATTTCTCTTCCTTTATGCATCTTTGTGCAGTTCACCACTTATTCTTTTCAATTGTCTGATTGGGGCATTTAATTTTCTCCTGGCACAGTACAGAAAGCCAAGGTACCTAATCTTCTTTGAGGGTCAGGCAACTAAAATGAGCTGTTACAGTACGTAAATTTTTTATTAGCAGCCTGTGGGCTATTTTAAAGAGCAGCCATTTTATCAGAAGCAGAACCCAGGATTTTGATCTTGGAAAATTTACTGGGATATTCAATGAACAGCTAGTTCTGTTCAATAGTGAGTAAGATGAAAACAATGTGAAAGAAATGATGGAGTCAAACTTCAGATGACCAATTCAAGATCAATTGTAACATCACTAACAGAGGAACATTTCCAAGCTGCAGGAGGTGCTGGATTTTACTATTCATCAATCATATATAATCCAGAATTATCAGTTTAATTATTTGCATGCAGATTTATGTCAAATCAATAATCACCACTGTAAATGAAAGCTATAATTCCATCAGTAAGAAGTGACACCAAGAATGGTGGAAATGAAGCCCAAGTAACTACATGTCAGATCTGGGATTTCCTGGATTTAAGCTGCTGTGCATGTATAACCTAGCATCTGCATTTTTTTCTATTGTGAATTTACAGTTTATTTCACAGTCCACCTTCTGTTTGGGGATTAATCTGATTATTTACATAGCATAATTATAATTTATTACTAATTTTGATAGGACTAAAACATTCTGTCACCTGACACTAAGGACACAGACAGGTTCTTTTAGGGATCCTTGGCAGAATGATCTGAGACAGCACTGAGCTGTAGTTACAATTAAAACTTAATTTTCTTAACAAGATATTATGATTAGTATAGCACAGAGTTTATTATTAGATTTGCACCAGATTTCTACAAGCAGAGTCAATGTAGTACAATTTATAAGTAATGTAATACAGAATTTATAATACAATTTATGATTTCTAATCACCTAGACCCTAATTTAACTTAAGGTTTCTTAACACCTAGACTCTCTGCAGATCAGATGAGATCAGATCTTAATACATGGTTTGCTGTGTCAATATAACAATCATAATCCAGACCTGAAAATCATATCAAGAATCCAAGTCACTCACTCAGTCCTTGGAGGAAGCAAAGGTGGAGGTGACCCTGGCCATTGACTGGTCACAGGTCTCGTTGTCCAGCAGCAGCTCTAGTCCAAGCTTAGGCCTTGCAACTGCTTCATTTTGTAGACAGTGCTCTCTGTGTGCTGTTACGCTTCCCTGCTCTGTGATGGGCTTATCAACAACACCTGGCTGGCTGTGTGCCTGGGACCTTCAAGGCTGGCAAGCAAGGGAGTAATCGGCCTGGCGCCCAGGAACCTTGAGGCTGGCAGGGAGGGGAAGAAGAAATCTGTTTGGTTTGTCTACTTGGTTCACAGGACCTTCAGGGCCTGATAATCAAGGGAAAGGGAACTCATACGTGACTCACTTGGTCACAGAGAATGGCTTTGCCTCATAAAATGGCATTAGTTATGCTAACCATACTATCAGGATTGGGAGCAGGGGGTACCAGTCATACACTCCGAGAAACATGAAGTCATTTTCTACCTGTTTGAGATAAACACAGACAAGAAAGAGGCCTAAATTCACCCGTCATGAAGCACCTTTGATGGTAAGATTTGCATCACTCATGAAACTAGGCTTTATTTTTCAAAATATTTACATGGTAAATGAATAGCTGATAAAACATCAATGTCATTGTCCTCATTTTTAGGCTGCAGTCTTCTTCAGCACGACAATTAAGTATGTGTCCTCTGCTAAATACAAGATAATGCAGCTGATTTCCTGGGACCTGCTTGTACCCACAGTTTTAACCATGTTGCTCATCTTGTGCTCTATGTGAACAAGAAAAGAATGAATTAAGATTTCATGGCGATGTGATTTTTAGCATTTAAAATTTTGGAGTGTTTGACTTTGCAGCCATAATATTCTTTTAATATAATCTCTTTATGTGTAATTTCCTGTGTTAATTCCATCATGTGGAACCACATTAAGTCTCACATGGATCATTAGTAGAGCTGGAACTTAGATATGCTTGTACAGGCCTCTAACATTTGAGCTAACTGACCTTAACAACAGGCAGTTATCCTTTATGAGAACCAGCCTCTAAAGGCAAAATGAGACAAGCACTTTGCGAAGGGATTTCATGGCTATTTGCTGACAATAGAGGAACGATGGGACTCAGGAAGCTTTGTCCTGGTAGTGTATGTGCACTAATGGCTATAGACCCTCTGCTCTAACTCTTTTCAGTATATCTGCTTCTGTATTTGGAAACTTCCTGTCAGCTCAACTCAGCCTGTAGTAGCATGTGCTCAGTATGGATGAAATAATCAACAAATTCACTTACTAGCCTCATATATACTAAGTGTACACAGCTAGCCATCGTAGACTTCATTATGTCAGGTTGTTTTCCACCTTCCAGTGTGAATTAACCTAGGGAATGAAGAAAAGTTTCTCTCTACCAGGGCTACCCCCAGCATTTGGTCTGTGGTTCTGAAGCATCAAGGTGCCAAACCTTCTGAAAACAAGCGTAAGAATTTTTTATCAGTGACAAAACAATCTAGTTTTCTGTAAGTTATTCATCAGAAAAGACAGAGACATCTATGCTGGCATTGTACAAAGTGTCAGCCTGAGGCAGACAGCACAGAAAATCTAAATTCAAATTATTAAAGTTTGGCAGTTACAAGCAACTAAACCAAGGCCTTATAATGTCAAGTGTTAGGTAACTGTTACTCTGTTATACCAGCTCTTGACAAATGCAAAACTTTCCCAGTAAGATCTGAAATTTTAATGGGAAATACACATAGATAAATACATGGGACTCAGAAAGTGCAACTGATTAGAAACAACCCCTACACAGATCAGATTTGTTTCACTGCCAGTATTTAGGGAAATCAATAAACAAACTAAAGAGTCTAATTGTTGAAAAAGAATCTTTTAAAGGGCTTTTGGATTCAGTATCATAGATTTTGTTAGCAAGGGCATTCAAAACACAAAAATTTATCTTCATCATCTCCTTTCAGCATTTTTAGTCACTATAAACTGTGAGAGTTGTGAAGACCTTTGTATGAAACACAGGCCCATAACAAAACAATTTACTTATTTTGGTAGCTGGCTGGAAACAAACCTACACATGCCAAATGTAAAATTGAATAATTTTATCTTGCAATTTCCATCAGTTTCTGTATTCTGTAATTATTGTCAATTTTTTCACAACACTTTAACAACTGAATTTTAAAGATAGATATAGTCACAGCCTCTTTTTTTCTGTAAAAAGCTAATTGGAATCTCTGTTGCAGTGTACAGTACCATTACCCATATTAGGTGGGATTTTCAAAAGTTCTAAATTTTGAACAAAAAAACTAACTTGCCTTCTGTCTTAGGACAGAAGTTCTAATTTCATACAGTTAGCCTATATTCCCACTAACACAGTTAGAAATATAACTGATTTTCTGACTGTATCAGCACTGGACTATTTCAATCTGAAATTGATGATCTGCCAGTTAATGTGATAGTAGTTTGAAGAGGAAAATCTGGATATTTATTGACGTTTTTGAGAAGTACTGGACTTAATCTGACACCTTTCCTTATAGTTTACCTGATCCAGGTAACAGCATAGTTTACCTGACTGTTTTGTGTGTATCTGTATACGACGCACCCCTGTTTCATGCTGGTGTCTTTATCCCTCATCCATCTCTACAGAATACAAGCTTAATTTATACCAAGGTTTTCTGTTAAAGGGAAAACTAAATGGGTTTTAGGGCAGGAAAAACCTGCTTTGGTTTATAGGCAAACAGTACAGATTCAACCTGTGCTAGACCTAATCACACTCCAGGTCTCTGGAGATATCCTGACAAGCGTTCTGGCCTTGCTAGTCCAGATGCTTCCCAGCAAAATTGGCATCTTGCTGGCGGACAGTGAAAAGCAGGAATTGATGGGAGAAGAGATGGCAAAATGTAAAGGTATTTATGTCCCTTTTCTCTGTGTTAAGATTTTTCTACATGACCCCCAAACCTTCTGCTATATTCTTATTAGTCCCTAAATCCCCATTTACTTTGTTTGCTGGGAATAAATAGTTTCTTGTTCTGTTTGGACTTTTTTGAAAAATAATGAGCTGGTTGTAAAATGAATAGTGCACTACAATAATGTGCCCTCTCGTATTTTTCTGAAGTTTTAGGCACTGGCACTTTCTTTATGTTTTGTTCCCCTCACCTTCCTGGACCTTCATGCGTGTGCCAAAATAGGCATCCTGTTTAGAGGAAGAAACCATGGTCCAGAATGCACAGTGTGATGACAATATGTGCAGTGAGCACTGCGGATGGGACTGAGGGAATGGGGTGCTCCTGGAGGGGCACTGTATTCACAGGAGAGAAGCTTTTCTAGCAGAGTAGGAGGGAGCTCCTACCAAATGCACATAACCCAGTGACTGGAAAATAACACTAACTAGTCTCTGGCTTCCTTTTAGGGGCTGAAGCCCATGGACATTCCTGGGGAATAAGACATTAGTCATGAGGGGCTGAAGGGTTGGGTTATGAGGGAAGAGGGGGATAAAAAAAGAGTAGCTAAGAGAAATGGGGAAGAGAAATGGCCACTGGTAGTGGCCATTTACCCATGTTTGCACTTTATGAGCATGCTGCCAGTTCTGCTGCAAAATAAACTCTGAAGGCTTCTCAGACTTGTCTCTCCATCAAGAAGCCAGACTCACTGCCTACACTGGTACTAGCTTTTGAGAAGTTGCTATGAAGGGCTCTATTTGCAGCATCCTTTCTGGATGGAAAGGCTCTCATGGGCCCCAGTAGAAGCTTTGGAGGACATGGTAGCCTTGATGAGCTGATGGAAAGTTCATTTATCCCCAACCCATTGGCAGTTTAGTGCTTGATGAAATACTCATGTTTGCCTCCCTGTCTGTTAGGACAGCATGACCAAGAGAGCACAAGATAGATAGCCCTGATCAAAATGCAATCAATATCCCAATCCAGATAATACAGGAATCGTATGTTCAGTGGGTACACTGTCATGATGTCCTTGTAGTCTTCCTTGTATTCAGCACAGTTCTGTAGGCCAGGAAGTGAAATCTCTTCTGAATAACTTTGTCAAAGGCCCTCTGTGCCAGGCACAGTTAGCTAATCTCTTGGCCCCCTTCCCTCTATTTGAGCATACTTTCTGGGAAACTGCCTTATGATCTCAGGGCAACAGTGGTCCACACCATTTCGGGATGGTGGACTTGAGCACATTTGAGCTGGCCACCTGACGATGAACTTTTCTATGACTGCAGGACTGGTTGCAGGAGTCAGGAATGTGCAAGCTTTGCGGGCAGATTGCAGTGCTTATGGACATGAGGATAAAGCCCATCATGCTGCTGGGCTCCAACTGTTTGCACAGAGTGATTCCTTATCCAAAAGTGGTGGAGTCACTGTCCATCCTCCCTCTGTAGAATATGAAGCAGTCCTCCCGCAGCATGCTCATCTCCATCTCCTTCTCCCTTCCTTTATTTGCTGGGTAAGAGATCCGTATTTGATGACCTCTGTTATAGGAGTAAGTCTAGGTGACAAGTGGCAGAGGCATTCTGTCCTAAACAGAAGAGTCTCCCTTTGTCTAGGGTGAGGGAAAGGCCTGCAGTCCCAAACTCTCTCCTGGTCATTGAGAATCATTGTGTCCCATTCCATTGTGTCCATGTTAGTTCTTCAAAGTCTGGTCCCATCCAAACCAATAGCAGCAGCAGCAGAACTTGCAGCAAGCAGCATCATGTGTATGTGTCAAAATTGCAGAGCAGAGCCTGCTAGACAGTGCTGGCTGAAGCCCTGTTTATATGGTCACAGACTATGTGTGAGGCCAGTGAGTCAAAGTGGAACACATGCTGCAGGGATTTGTGTTACTGGGAGGCAGAGCCAGAGGGTAGCTCTTGTGCTGTTGCTCTTACCTGCTCATTCAGTGTATGCTCAGGGTGTATGAGCACAACCTGTGTCCTCAAAAGGTCCCCAGATTGGAATAGTGTGTGCAGCCCATGTTGCATGACCCAGGTATATAAAATGTGCTCTGACATGCCTACCAAAGATGAAATTAGAACATGTGCTTTCCCAGTGCAGTCATTGGCAGTGGAAGCAGTGAAAAAGAAATTATAAGTTAAAATAGCTTCCGCATGCTGTATATTCCTACTACTTTTTCAAGGTGGAAAATGTTAAGATAAAGACTCATAATTACAAGTGGTGAGAATGTATTACTGCATATGTGTGTCTGCATGTGTTTGCTTGTGAGAGACAAACTGAGTTGTATTCATCTAATTACTCAAATTATTTAATGCCATAGTAAGATACAGCAGTAGGAATTTGTGTGAATCAGGCAAAAAGAAAAACACATGCTAAGGTTTTAGTATGTAATCTTGGCTGACAAAGAGTAAGTGACATTCCTTTTTCTCCCTTGTCCTGTGCTAGAGATTTTCTGCTGGTAAAGGGAAGTCTGTTAAAGGAGGTCCTCCTTTATCATAGCCAAAACTGGTCACCCTTAATGCATAAAATTGAAAACAACATACATTTGTATGGCAAAAAGTACAAAAGCAAAAATTATAGCAAACCAAAATCCTAACAGTAAAAGCACACATTTTACAAGTCTTAAATACTCTACATTTAAATAGGAAAAGGAAGGAATGAATGTAGAATGTTAATGGAGCTATTAGAAAAATATTACTAGCTCTTCATTTTCTAAGGTATGCACAAAGATTCTGAATCCATCATTTTAGGAAACTTTTTATCTTTGAATACATTGTTACTTAGACCCAGATTCAGCAAAACATTTAAATACAGGTATGAAATTATTTATATGCTAACTGCCCTTGATTCGATTGGGTCATAGAGGAGCAAAGTGCTCACCAAAGACACTGTTTATGGAAAGCACTTCAGAAACCGTAACTTCCTGCTTTGCATAAACTTCCAAAGTCAAAAAACTAGAAACTGAGACAGCTTTGGCTCTTGTTCCTTCAGTACAAGGTGTGCTAATGCACAGCAATTGGCCCAGAAAGACTGACTCAAATGGAGACACAGTATGGGGCCATTATAACTGCTTCTCGTCTAAGTGCAGGAGCTGGAGGGATGATGGAGTAACCTTGGAAGTAGGACCTGCACTGCTAGGACTCCTGGCCGGCTGCAGCACAGAGGCAGTCTGAGACTGACTGGCTGTCATTATCTGAGCAGCAAGTGTTGGTTTGGCTGAAAAAAGAGACAACCATATTCTGGAAAGTTCCCTTCCTACTGTTCTGTGAGCTCTGTGTAGCTTTGCCAGCAGGAGCAGTGCAGACTCAGAAATTCCTCCTTTTTTTCTTTTGTTTAAATATAGTAAGAATTAAAGTAGATTCAAAGGGGACCGACCTGCAAAACTGTCAAATCCATGTGAAACCTGGCAGATAACTGGCCATAGTTGTAGTTACGGTAGATCCCATGGTATGCTGTTGGAAGTCAGGTTATTAATTCTTACTGTCTTGGCCAAAATCCAACATACTTTATTATTTTCTGCTTCCTTCAAGCTCTTCTCTGCACTTTCAATAACATGTTGGAGTTTTCTTCATCTCCCAGCCTAAGCTTGTGCACTGTTGCTTGCATGATGCCCCAGGAGATGATAAACTGATAGTAAGCAACATGATTCAAACGTATATACCTGTGAGTAAGACTTATCCCTCTGAGCTCCTCCTGCACCAGGCTTAAATACAACTGCTGTACTACTGCTCTAGGAAGGCAGAAGGAGATGAAGGAGGTTAAAGCTGAAATGGTGTTAGCAAGTCTCCATAGAGCGGACAAAAAAGCATACAGTGCAAACAGAATTTTCTTCTGACGCAGCCTACGGAGCTGATCTAGTTCACAAAAAAACATGCATTACAACATTTTAAGAAGTACAGAAAAGCCCATTTCTGCATTCTTGGGTTCTTCTGCTAGGTCCAAAGGGCAAACTTGCTTCAGCATAACCCATTGTTTGCTTTGGAATCTCAAAGATTAAAGGTGTCTGTAAGTGTCAGTAATTCTCATGGTTATTGTTAAATATTTCCTTTTATTATCTGTGTAATAGCAGTTAGAGATTAAAAAAAAAAAAAGGTGAGTTCTCAAGTGCACCCTCACCATTTCCTGTCTGTGAGCTCAACAATGTTCCATGCGTGAGGAGGCTCCAACTCACATGTCCCAGGAGAGCAGCCTGACCACCAGACTGCAGGCTGTTTTGAAGGCAGGCACTCTCCACCCTTCCTATTGAAACTGTGCCATGCTGCAGAAAATAATTCAAGTTCATTGGGCCAGAGAGAAAGAATGGGAGTCACAGAGAGCAGAAAAAGCGTAAGAGAAAGCATGACTGTACTGGTTAAGGCACCCATCTGGCAGAGAGAGCTTAGATTCTCTTCCCAGCTTTCAGGCCTGTTTCTTAAATATTTCATATAAATAGTCACTGGATAAAATACAGAAACAGATGTTTTGGATACCATACTCAGAGGTGCCTAATTTTTCCCATGCTCTCTGTAGGAAATCTAGGCACAGAACAAGAGGTTCTGAACTCCCCTCTAAGAACCCAGTACCTGTCCCTTTGGCACTGCAGGGTTGAAGTTCTGGGTAACTAATTCCCTTATTGGACCTGATCCTCAAGCTGTCACCTCAAAAATCTATTTCAGAGATGCACTTTCTCCATCACATTTCCCTTCCCAGTGTATTTGGCACTGACATTTTTTTGTATTCCCTTTTTATAAGTGCTCCATTATTCCTTTGGCTTTTCCAGATAGCTTTAAAATTAAAAGTTTCAAAAATCAGGTCATACTTTATCTTTGACTAGGGTACATTTTTTGTTTTATATTTGACCTGCTAGAGAATGCAGCCATTTTCCCATTACAGAAGCTTGACTACACCTATTTTCACATAACAAGCTAGATCTGAGTTGTTTTTCTAATCAAAAACGTTTGTGATAGTTTGGTGTTTTATGCATTTCTACAAAAGACTGCCTGAGTTGGAATAAACGCACACCTTCCAGATGAAGTTTTGGTTTATATTTGGAGAAAAACTGACCTTGGAAAATGTTTGAGGAAAATCACAGGAATTTACACACCCCCCCCTTTTTTTTTTAAACTAGAACATTTTCAATATGATTGGCTTTTTGGGAGTTCAGTTTCTGGCCTAAACTTCTACAGTTTTGTAGTGATTTCCTTAAACCTGACCAGTTCAGCATTCTGATAGGGAGTGCTAGGAAGGGATAGACACACAGTTCTTCATGACCAGAGATGGCTCACTGGTGCGAAGGATATTTGGAAGTGGGCTATGGCGGCAACCCATGAGTTGCAGGACAGCAGTGAGGGCCAGAAGTGGTGGACTGATTTTCAAATATAGTGTCTTATTTAGGAGATGAGGTTTTATTTCTGACAAATCGAGGAATGGATGAAATTAAATGAAGTATTTATAATTTGGATCGTGTGTCAACAGCGTTGGATTGTATGCTTAGAGATCATCCTCTCTCAGACCTCTAAATACCTTGACAGTCCTGTTTTTAACACAGGAAAACCAGTGTGAGCTAGTGTTGTGAATTACCAAGGTGATGAGATTGTTGGTTTCACCTGCGTTCTGGTGGACAACTGTGTCTGACAGATTTACAGGCGAGAATACTTATAGGTGGGATTAGTAAAATAGGAAGGGTCAACAAGACCAAATGTTTCAATTTACAGGGATGTCTAATGGGGAAATTCAGTTCAAAATCAAAACTTTTGGACCTAGTTTTTTCAGGGAGCTTTGGAAAAGAGCATTCTGTGCCATTCAGAATCACCATACCCTGATACATCTGCCTGAATGTGAGCTGCCAGTCTAGAGCAGCATCACTCTTTGCTGGCCCACTGCTGTGAGGTGTCTTATCCCACTCTTTGGTTGTATGGTTCTAGCAGTGGTGACAGATGTTTCAGCCAGTTGTAGAAACTGGCTGGGGCTGGTGTTTCAGGGAGCATTTTTGAGGTGGTGAGAAGAGCTACTATCACAGGAAGAATCGGCTATAGAAGAGGTTTCAGTAGCGCCAGAGCAGTCTCTCTTTTGGCCAGGCCGTGGCATGTCATCTGGTCTCTGGGCTTGCCAAGACAGAGAGGAAAGAATTTGACTTCAGTGGTTCAGAAATTACACAGGTGCCAGTATGTCCTTTCCAGTCCCTGTTCTGGAAGCAGCTCCTCCATCTCCAGTTACATATGAGCACTGTAACATGCTTTATTACTTTCTCATGCTGCAGCTTATTTCCCAGGTTCATTTGTATCATTTTCCTGGATGGAACCCGCTTCCAAATGTAATAGCATGCTGGCTTTAGCCCCATTCAGCATTCAGCTTGAGAAGAAATTACAGGCATGAGCAGTGGAAGAGGACAGGATGGGGCCTTGTTTTGGTTACAAGATCTAGGCAAACAACTGGGTAGTTTTTTGAACATTTGTTCAATAAAAAGTATGACTAGGAAAAAGGCAACTCACAACAGATATGATTCCAGAGCTCTGAAATCCTGTCAGAGGGAAGGAAGGAAAGGAGAGATATGTTTCCAGGTGCATTTCAAAACCTCAATTATCACACATGGATGGTGAAACTTTAATTGGAGATTTGAACATGCCTGGGATCAGGAATAAATGGCACTCAGAATATTTTTATTTTCTGCTATATACAGGAATGCAAGAGAACCAATATTTACAGCTGTTCCAGGTAGACAGAGTTTTATGTTATTTCATACCAAAACGTAGAAACAAATCATGATCTGAAGAAACACAACCACTCCAGAGGAGGAGATAGTAGCTGTTCAATTGCACAATAGATTAACACCATAAAACAGAACAGAGACCAAAAACCTCCCTTTATCCTGCATAAACACAAACAGTTTAAGAATAAAATATAGTTAACTAGCTTTGAATTTTAGAGAGATACTAAACTTGATACTTCCAGATTTGTGGGAAATGTCCTGGGAACATTAAAAAGGTCAGATGTCCAATTGGTTAATTTTATTTCTCATTCAAAGGGGTCCACATCCAACAGCACAGGCACTTTAAGATTTTTCACAGAAACTTTAAGATTTTCATTGGAAGTGATGAATTTTAACAAGCCTTTCTGGACCCCAAGTTTGCCTTGGTCTTTTATCAAAGGGCTGACCAGAGTTTATGCTACTTAGCCTGTGAACCATAATAATAATAAATGGGGAAGATAGTCAGGATTTATATAGCTTTATATTTAATATGGGGAGTTTCTAGAAGGAGTCTGTAAGTAGGGACTGTTGCCCAGACTCCAGGCTTTGGCCAAGCAGTTCTTGGCAGGCCTCAAAGAGGGTGGTGAAAATGCAGCTTTAAGCCATCCTTGCATCATCCTGGGGTTGTCTCCCTGCCAGCGCAGTCCCTAGTGTAAACTGCAACACCAGCAGAGCTACTGGATTTTGCACTGGCTACCACTGGACCCAAGAAACTAGTCTGGTAACTGGTGATCCGTGAGAAATAGGCTCGGTTTAGCCATTCCTAAACGTATCCCTTTCACAAGGACTCGGGAAAGAAACAGCCATTGCAGCCCCTGCAGTGGCTGCAAACCAGCTGAGGCTTTGTCATATCTGCACTGGCTGATGCGCAAGTAGCTGGCCGAGCTGCCTTGCAGACTCCACTGCATTGATAATGTGGCAGAAAAACAGCTTTCAGTGTCTGGAGGATCTGGCCCACATGTCTGTGTGTGCATATGCAGATGTGTGTGATGTCAGCAAATGTCCCCGCTCGTTGCAAAGGTCACTTTGTCTGAGATTTTTCATTTGCCTCAGAATAAAGCAACCTCGAGAATGTAATGAAGGAAATGAGGTCTGAAATTTGTTTCCTAATATCCATGAATTGCAGTACCGAGCTAAGGGGAAAGCATTCAAATCCCTCTCTGTCCTCTTGGATAGGATTCTGTTTGTAGCTCTGCAATAATCAGCAGACATCAGTGTCTGCTACAACTGAATATTTTTGGTATCTAATTGGCACTTAGATACCAACGTGATAGGAGCTTTAGAAATAGCTAAAGCAGATAAATATTGCTTCTTCTTTTCCTGTGTGTATGTCTGTATCGTCTGTGTGAAGCTGTGTATTAATGTGAAAAACTTCCTGTTGATTTAATGGGATGCATCTCTCTGCAGAGAATTTGCTTCATTCAAAGCTGCAGTAACATATAGAAGGGGTAATTTTTTTTCTTTGTGCTTTGAACATCTAGATCAAATTCCCAAAGTATTATTTGTGCAGAAACTGTGAATGCTCCCAGCTTGCAAATGAAGTCAAACCCTTGTTAATGTTTACAGTAAAACAGCTGTTCTCAGCATTTCTCCCTGAGCCTCAGCTACTTTAGCTCTACCATACTCAGCCTTACATCATAGCAGCTGCAATAATAAGAAGCTGAAAGAGGTCAGAAGCAGCCAGTCCTGCTAAACCACACCTTTGTTTAAAAGACATTTTGGACTGTAAAATGTCTCAACTGCTAAATTTTTCAGCCTGACTGGACTCCATGCATGGGCTAGGTCTTCAAAGACCTAGCTCACCAAAAGCACACAGGCACTGCCAGCACAGGGTAAAGCAGAACACAGGCTCTTTATACATTTACCCGGGAAACTTTCTATAGATCCAGACTGGGAAATGTTCCAAGGCTTCACAGAACTAAAGATAACAGTAATAAAAAAATGGACTCGAGCATACTAACTTTTAAAAGAAATAGCTGAGCCTATTATATTTGCATGGCAAAGCCTTGGTAATTTGTGCAGCAAGACTTTGCTAATTTACACTAATAAAAGTAAGATCAATACAGATTACTGAATTTTAGCAATTAGCAGGTATGTAAACAAACAGCATTCTAACAAAAAAGCATCAGCATGTAGGTTGCTTTCAAGACTATAATTTCTTTGTAAATATTTATGATCACTCAAATAATAAATCCTACTGGATGTATTTTGTAAAAATAATTGGGTTTAGCAGAATGTAAAATAGAGCATTCTCCTGCTCAGTCTTCTTTTCAGAAGAGAGAGGCCATCATTTTTCTGCTAGGTATGAAGCGTATGGTCTATTGAGCTTCTGCAGTGTCTACATTGTAGAAATACGTGAATAAATAGGAGTTTAAAGTGAATTTAAGAACATTTTAACATTAGATGTCCTACACATGATTTACTGAAACCTTTTCTTCTGTTGAATAGCAGTGGGAGATACGTGGTTATCAGCACATAAGAGAAAATGTGTTCATTACTGATTTATTACATTACATAGGAATTGGATAAAATTTGTCATTTTTATTTTACTGAAAATGGAAAATTGAAAATCAAAGTAAGAAAAAAATAAGATTTGTACATTTGAAAAGTTTCCAAACAGTTTTATAGGTCCTTTATTCTATGTACAAGTGATTACTTTAGCAGCATTTTCAGTTAAAATCAAGTGTGAACATTGCAGTCACATGACAAATACTACCTGTGACACCTTTTAAATTCATGGTGACTAAGGAACAGCAACCTTTTCTTGTCTTGAGGTTCATAGGATGATGTCAGAGACTGTCAGATGATGTCACAGATGTCCTAGATTATGCCAGTAGGTTGGGGCAGAGGGGCTGTCACAGCTGGAATGCTCTCTGAGTTTAGCAGATTCACAGTGTGGTGCCATCAAAGGGACTTAGTAAGGAATCCCAAATGTGCTTTTCAGTACAAGAAAGAGAAGAAGAAAACAATAGAGGCCAGACAGCAGAATTTGTAGGTTCCATTGATACCAGTATTTTTAATTGATACCGATACTTTTAATCCAGTGGGATTGCAGGTTCCATCGATACATTGGAAAGACAGTGTATAGTGGAAATTATTGGGTCTAAATTGGACTATAGTTTCAGTTATGACTCTTAAAGATCATAAATTATTTGCCTTGAAATAATTCTTTGAGATCCTAATGATGTCAGGGTGTAGTTGTGTGAAGCATTGACCAGCACAGTAAAATACATATCCTTTCTTGAAGAGTGTAGAGGCTAAACGTGGAAGGACTAGACAAAGGAAATAATATGAGATGTAATATTCAAGCAAATTGTTTAAGGTAACCGTAGGTACATATGGTACCTCTGTGCTTTTATAACAAAAATCATATAGTGTCTGGGGGAGAACAACTGCCCCCAAAAAAACAAGTTTATGTACCTTCATACATATAAATTATGTATACATCTGTAACATATATGTATATATTTTGTATACATAATCTGACACTGAGTGCTTTTAAAAGATGCACACATCAATAACAAACCTTTTGTAACTACACGCTCAAGCTAAATATTACTTAGCAGTGTGCATTTTTCTTTGGGTTTCACTAGTGCGTTCAAAGCATGATCAGTTTGTTTCTTCTGGCATAAATTGTCACCTGAACCCCTGAATAAAAATATTGCTTCTACTCTGTCATATAGAGAGAATATATTCTAACTCTTTCACTCTAGGTACAAATGTGTCTGTCATGTTTAAAAAGGCAACAGTTAAATACATGTTTCTGCTGTCAGAAATGCAGCAGTTAAACCCTAAATAATATCTATAGGATTAAGATCCAAGTACTTTACAAGAAATCTATATGCAGTTATCTTTCCACATTTCCTCTCTATCCCCTGTCATAGACTATGAAAGATAATATAAGAAGTGCTCTAGTATGTATGCTTATCTCATTATCTCCATTTTCAGGTAAGTGGAGCAAACAGTTTCACCTTAGTAGATTTGTAGCAAAATAATACACACTCCTCTATGCTAAAGGAATGAAAAAAGCAGAATAGAGCCCAGAACGGGGGCAGAGGGGGAGAGACAGGAGGTTTTTTTAAAAGAGTTTTCTGAATAATCAGGAAATCCAGTGAGACAAATAGAATGTGTAGAGAAGAAGCCAGAATTATCAAATTACCATGACAACCGTAGGCAAGAACCCAGAGAGAATCAGGTAAAGAAATTACAGTAGAATTACAGTTACCTTCACATTTATTTACTAAAAAAAAAAATCCCAAGCAGTCAGGAAGAAATATTTCCTTTGGCCTAGCTTGGTATTGTGCAAAGGCTTGTGAAATGCGGCCTTGTTGGCAATTTTGAAATTGCTTTGCAAATATATACAAGTAGCTTTTATCTAGATTTGCATATGCAGATTGTTTTAACCAGCAGGATTTGATGTCAGATACAAAACTCAGAATCACAGATGCCTTAATTTGTTTGAAAACAGAAACTAAAAGATAATATAGCAAAGGTAATGTGTGCGTGTGTGTACACACATGTATAATGTGTATTTCTGTGTTACTTCTAATACATTCTCCCTTGTATGTTTTTCGAATGACCACTTTCTTCATTCAAACCCTTGCTTAAATATTCACAACCAAAAAAGCTTTTGAACAATGAATACAGTAAAAAAGAAGTGAAACTAAAGTGAAGTGAAACTAAAATAAGTGAGAGTGGTTGTGTTTATTTAAAAAAACTGCAGGTTAACCATCAAGTGGTTAACCAGATTATCTGTTGAATTTGCGTTGAAATTCTGTTTGTTCAATTTTAGTGTGCCATTTCATATAATACCATTCACTTCTACTGGAAAGATGCAAGTATACAATTCTGAAAGGCAGAGATCCATGTTTAGAGAAGGAAGGGGGGGAGTTGTTCACGTGGGGGGTGGTTGGATTTTTTTCCCAGTTTTGAACAAAGCCCTCAAACTGCTAACACTCAGTATATAAACAGAATTCCTTCAGTGCTTTATCTTTTCTGTTTTATGCCACTATCTGAATGCTTATTGCATTTTATATGTGTTCTGTAAACACAGATACATGCCCATATTGATCTTTTTAAATGCTGCCCTGAAGTTTGCTGCGTGGTCAGGGAGAGAAGTGATGCACTCCATTGTTCCCTGCTATGATGTCATGCTCAGACTTCGCCTTGGTTAAACAGAATTCAGTTTACTGAACTGCAGCAAAATGTCTTTAGGGAACCCAAATTTATTGCTGTAGCAGAGATGAAAAGAAGTAACATGTAAAAAAAGAAGACATAGGAAAAAGGGTATAAATTCTGGCTAAAATATTTGCCACCTATATTTTACTCTACACTCTTTCAGAAGTAGATGTGCACATATTTATATACACACTCAAACTGCATAGCTCAAGGGTGTGTTTGTTTTAATCTTGGGAACTAGGACAAGCCGAGATTCACTCTCAGGACTTGCATCATCACTAAGATCTCTCTTAAACATGCAGTTCTATATCACACTGTTCATTCTTTTTACTCACATTAACCACACACGGAGTCCACATAATGGGTCTAATCCTGCTAGCTGTCCAGTCGTGTTAATGAGAGCTAAAGGCATCGGGCATGTTACAAGATCCAGTGGTAAATTAATTCATTTCCACCAGCATCTGAAAACCGTATGTGGGGATAGTGAGGGGAAGAAAGGGGACGGCCTTTTAATTATGTTGGGAGATCTTGAACTGGAAATCTGAAGGGACTGAGTGGGGAGAAGGAGGTCTTTCCTCCTCCTCCCTCTCTTCCTCCCTCCCTCCCTTTCTCCCTCCCTCCTGGCCTTAAAAAAATTCCTGGGGCCAGTCCTTCCCAAATAGGGACAGTTGGCAGGTATGTGTTAATCTTGTTCCCAGCACTTTGGAGGAGCCACGAACAGAGGCTCACCCTGTCCTTTCAAGGCAGCGCTTCCTGTCCTTCAAGAGTTAACCTTCTCTAGAACATTTATTTCACCATCTCAGGGAAAAAAAAAAACCCTGCAGAGCTGAGAGGCTGCAGATCACAAGGCCATTCTGATAGCCTCCTGTCCCCATGGCAACAGCAACGGCATTTATCAGTTCCTTATGAGAGCAGGCACAGCAAATCTGCATTGCACATGGCAGCCTTCCAGCCTTTCAAATGAAAGAGCACTTTGAACTGCTGCCAAGTGTGGAAGGAGCAGAGCTGTCAGGACTGCTTAATGCTGGCAGTTTGTACTTGGGAGCCTTTCAGTTCCCAGAATCCTTCAGCCGTGGCAGCCTGCCAGGTACTTAGCGGAAGCTAAAAACTAACCCCCAGACCATTCACTGCAGTGCACTCAAAATTTTCCACATGTACCATGTCACAAGTGCAGACTGTACAATGAAAGCAAACGCCTTCTGCTTGGGATTCTAATTTTATTAATAATCTAGGAAAAAGCAATCGGAGATTAGCTGGCTGACAGCACTACAGTACAGCCACTGTTTATAACGCGGGGTGTGTGTCAAATGTGTATTTCATCCCTCAGAAATAGAATCAGCTCCGACAACAGGGGCTGCACAGCCCCAAATCTGCATGCAGTACCTGAGCGAGGGGAGATCAGTGTTAGCAGAAGGGAGAGTGTGGTTATTTACAGTGGAGAATTTTTTAACAATCATCATCAAATTCATAGCAGTGAGACATGGAATAGAGAAAGAAGACAGTACTGCTGGCTGGTAAATATTTTCTGCCCTTACCCTCTGCATTTTGCTGACATTGTGAGAATCTCGGAAACTGGCTGATGAATGTAGCAGAGATACATGGCTCTTGGTGGGTTTCCTTTCAATGGAGAGTTTTCATGTGAACTTTTTATTGTTTTGCATTACCCAAAGCACAAGGGCTTCTATTGGCAGAGGAAACAAATTGGCACAGTTCTGCTTTTTTTTTTTTTTTTTTTAAATCTGCACTGAGATCAAGGGCAAGGGCTTCATTTTCCAGCACTAGTCATAAGCCTTTAGCACAAATAGAATGAAAATTGTCTGTCGCTCAGGCAGTTGGACAGGGTTCAGGAAAACTATGTCTGGCACTAATTCCAAAGGGAAGGTTTGGTTCAATCCAGCATCATTAATTTCAGTAAACTGTTTTCACTAGTCTATACCCCACTGTTCAAGAGCTGTTTATTATCTTTTACTAGATAATGTCTTTTGGAGTACAGAGTAATGAAAAATACCTTATATGACTTACATATGTATGTATACTCATATGTATTTATACATACAAATAGATACAGTATACATGAATGCCCTCACATTTTTTTACTTTTCTGGTTTTTCTTAACAACTGCTTGTTTCTTACCTTGCCTTCCCATTACAAAACACATTTATAATGCCAAATATAAAATAGTAAAAATAGCCCAGAAGGTGAAAGAGAGAAAGGGAAAGAGATGAAAAAAACCCTGGAGCAAAGACAATCTCCACAAATTTGTGAGTTTCACCACAAAACAAGGAAATGTAGTGCCTCTTTTTCAGCTTGCAGCTATCTTTGGCTGCTGCTTGAAGACTTGACTTAATTCACCCAGGCAGTAGTGTCTAAAAGTAATACACCAAGACAGTTAATTCTGGCACTTAGTCTCCCTTAGGAATTTTACCCACAGTCTTTGAAAAGAAAGTAAATGATCTTTTTTTCCCTCTCAGTTTCCCCCCATAGCTCATCTTGATATGTGCTAATAAAAGAAACTGCCTCCCCCCCTTCTATTCTCACCCTTATCCTGCACCCATATCATCCCTCTTTCAATAACAATGTTAATCAGCATTTATAACATGGTCTGGGAGAAAAAGGGGTTTAGGTCTTTTCAGATGGCCTAGTTACAGAGGAAAAGGAGGTTATGCCGTGTGAAATAACTTCAGCTAGTGCGGTTTCTTTTCCTTTCCTTTCCTTTCCTTTCCTTTCCTTTCCTTTCCTTTCCTTTCCTTTCCTTTCCTTTCCTTTCCTTTCCTTTCCTTTCCTTTCCTTTCCTTTCCTTTCCTTCCTTCCTTTCTTTCTTTCTTTTCTTTCTTTCTTTCTTTCTTTCTTTCTTTCTTTCTTTCTTTCTTTCTTTCTTTCTTTCTTTCTTTCTTTCTTTCTTTCTTTCTTTCTTTCTTTCTTTCTTTCTTTCTTTCTTTCTTTCTTTCTTTCTTTCTTTTTCTCTCTTTCTCTCTTTCTCTTTTTCTTTTTCTTTCTCTTTCTTTTCTTCCTTCCTTTCTTCCTTCCTCCCTTTCTTCCTTCCTTTCTTCCTTTCTTTTTCTTTCTTTCTTAATCCCCCCCCACACCTCCCCCATTTTTTTGAAAACACAGTAAAGTTTTGTTCAGTTCTCAAGTGTTATTAATCACTGGTGGAGGCCAAAAGCAGGGATATTTTTCTTGGCAGCACTTTTTGATAAACAATCTGTGTATGGGGTGAAGAGGGGGGGGGAGCCTGTCTTGCTGGTAACTAAGCTAATGTTTGGCAGATTCTTAACTGTCACGAAAGTGCAAGTGGCTCTCAGTGGGAATAGCCTTAAAAAAATGTACCGATTCAGTTGATTCATTACTGTTGATTGTTTACTACGTCCACAGGATGTAAGATGAAAACAGTCCAGGGATAAAGTGAAAATAACAACAGCGGAGAACCCAGCCTCTGCATATCCCAGCCTAAAACACACTACCCAGTCGCTAGTCCCTTGCGGAGCGAACAGAATTAATTGTAGGTATCTTATTTTGCACTGTAAGATTTGGCAAAAGTTAACGTGCGAAAATCTGGGCTCGCAGGCGGGTTTCAAAACCATAAAGACAGCTGTAGGAAAATCGATTTGGGGTGGGTCTCAAAGAGGAGACCTAACTGCTTCCCGGGGCAGAAGCGAGAGGGTAGTGGGGTCGGGGGCTGCAGAGATGCCTCGGTGGGACACGGGGGGCAGGGGGCAGGGATCGGCAGGGCTGCCCCCTGTCAGGAAGGAAGGAAGGAAGGAAGGAAGGAAGGAAGGGAGGAAGGGAGGAAGGGAGGAAGGGAGGAAGGAAGGAAGGAAGGAAGGAAGGAAGGAAGGAAGGAAGGAAGGAAGGAAGGAAGGAAGGAAGGAAGGAAGGAAGGAAGGAAGGAAGGAAGGAAGGGAGTTCCTGGGTGGGAAAGTGGTAGGCTTTGTATGTAAGGCTCACTACCTGAAGAATGGTAGGAAAAAGCAGAATTATAATGAGATGAGAACTGAAACGATAAACAGAAACACGTAATTACACTCCTATTCTTTGTAACGAGGTGTTTTGACACTTTCTGGCAGCTCCTAGTAGAAGACAATGTTGTTTAATTTGACAAAATTATGCAACTTCTTCCTGAAGTGTTTGTGTTTTGATTTCCTGAACACACTCCCTTTACCACCGAGTGCCTCTGTTCACTGCTAATCTCTGCATTGTTTTGAACCCAGGAATTTGATTGTAACGGATTTTATTTGCTATACTGAGGTAAATCCATGTAAATCACACTCTTGGGAATGTGCTTCCCTTCTGGTTCTTGTATTTTTTTTCCAGCTGTAGCTGCTCTTTTGACCACTGAGGAAAGAGCCATTTCTGTAGGTAAGCGCCTGCAGAAGAACCAGCTGCTGTGACTGCTGCCCCAATCAGTGCCAAAACTTCATAAAGCAAGCAGGAAAGAGTTAAATGTATTCCCAGGCTGTGGGCATTTAGAGCCAGACCAGACCCGTTCATTCCCAAACCACCGAGATCATGGGCTCTAATTATTACTGCTTGCAAACTTTGGAGCTGTCCTATATTCTGCATAATTAACACTGGACTGCTGATCGCTAATCAACAGTACTCCCCTCGCATCCAGACCAAGAACAGGCCTGGGCGCTGGGAGCTCACACAGGGGCACCGGTGCGGAGCAGAGCCAGGCAGACCTGGGCTCTGTCGCTTCTTTCTTCACGGGGCGTTGCACCCTCCGTGCCCCATACCTGCCAGTGGCACTAAGGAAGGTGCTGGCTGGCTCCTGCACGGTCCTTTGGATTCCTTCGTTTAAATCAAAGCTTCACCTGCTGTTTTAATGGTGCACAGATGTGTGTGAGCTTGTACATCCCTGTGTACTTCCAAATACAGAGGGTAATAGGAGTAAAGGGAAAGGGATTATCAGATGGCAGTATTTATCCTAGCACCGAAAGGAAGGAGTTAGTAGATTTCACTTCTGATAGTGAAAATGACATTCTTTGTCCCTTGGGACTACTGGCAGGTCGTAAACTTCGGGCAATCTCCGCTGAATCCCTAATGCTGCAGCCAAAGTGCTGACTCGTGTTCCTGCGCAAAAAGCAGTAGCTGGGTAGCAATTGTTCGCAGCCATGGCTCCATCCCTCTTTGCGCTCCCCTCCATCTTATTAAACAAGCTCCTGTCAGGGGGTTCTTAGGCTATTTTTTGTTTGCTCCCTTCTTTCATTCACTTAGCCAGATCAGGCACCTGAATGGCTTCATTGTTTGGGCGTCTTTTCCTCCTCCAAACGTAATTTTAATTCCTGGATTATTTCAGAGCTAAATAAACACCAGACGTGTTTAGTGCAAATCCAGCAAGGCCGATCTGGATGGCTCCTGCCCCACCATTCGCATGGCAAAGGAGAGGGAAGGCGGAAGGTGAGCAGGGCAGCACGCTGCTACCCTCGCAGGGACAGCGCTGCCATAGCTTGGAGCTTTGTTACATTGCTACCGTTCAATCTATTTTCCCTTACCAGATTAGATTGATACCGACAACTCGTTCCCTGTGAAGGTGCCACGGCATGGCATTTATTTGCATTTCCATTGCAGTTCTCTTCATCAGTCAGCTTTGCAGAGATCACCACTGCTGCTGACCATATTGTTGCTATGCTGACACTTCATCCTTCAGTGCTGCTTGCGTAAGGGTACAGTACATGCCCATGACCAAAGTTTAAATCAAAGTTTAATCATTACGGAAAAACAAACATATTTCTGCGACTGTGTATCCTGCAAGTAAAAGTAAAGGCAGTTTGGTTGGGTCACAGATGCTAATCTCTTCTCTTTTTCTATTCACAAACTATAAAGGGAGTTGACAGCACCTGTGAATGGTTTTCTGAGGATAGATTATATCTAAGGTGATTATTATTTACACCCACTATAAAGACTGCTCTTGTGAGCCAAGAAGTCTGTTCCTGTGAGGTGAGTGTTACCAAAAAAGGGCTTTCTTGCAGGAGGATTCAGTGGAGCAAGGAGCCAGAGTGAGGGGCGGTTCAAGCACAGAGTGCCTTGTCATGTGTTGGGTTTGTATAACCCGGAGACTGAAATACAGTTGGGATATGCTGCCATTCTGCATTCCCAGACATTCGGGATGAAGGGGAAAGCCTCAGCTCTCTCAACCTGAGTTTTTTAAGCGGGGGCTGACCTTTTCCCACAGCTCAGTTCTGCTTCTCATATGAAGATCAACACGGGGCAGTAAAAGGATAGGAGAGGAGTTGACCTTCCAGTACGAATCAGAGCGAACACATGCTTGTTTAGTCAAGTAAAGTCATATTAATGTAGAAATCCTGCAGCCATCACTAAATCACTGTGGCTGGAAGCAAAGACTTTTACTTTGACCAGCTTTCATCTGCCTTACTAGAAGCCTGCTTCTGTGAAGCCTCTATAATGTCCACAGTTTAGGTGTGAAATTTCGAAGTGTGAAATCCACTCTCCTTTAGCGCATTTTCTTCAGCCAATTTGCATATAGGAGACTCACATAATTCAAAGACTTTTCTATCTCCACTGGCTGCTTCTGTAAGCTCCCCCTGAAAAAAAGTCACTTTGTCAGAATTGATTTTCTTACTGTATTTTATCCAGTCCTACCATTTCTGTAATTTCAGCGTATGCATTTCATTAAGCCTTCCCTGTAAAATAATTCCGCTCACATACGCATCAAATTCGTTTGCCAGCTTTATAGATTATAACCAGACACATGTAAAATGTTTTAGACAACTAAAAATGGAAATGAAGCGCACTGGCGATATGAAACGAATTATTTAAAGCAACAACTTTTTGTCGTGTGAGTTTTGAAACGTTATTAACCGAATACAAGGTATCTTCCCCGCTCGGTGCTGCATCGCTGCTGGGCGGGCGGGTGTGTGGAAAGCTGCCGTGGCACCACGCCACAGAAACCCCACGTCCCTTTCAAGCGCAGAGGGAAACCTGCAATGGACGGGGGTTTCGGCGTTTCTAGCAACAAGGGAACCAGGAAGAGGCACTGAAAGAAAGAACGAACGAACTCCATCCAGCACAGCGCTGCCCAGCCAGGAAAGGCTCCGCATCCACCGAGCGTGCGAGCGGGGACACCCGGGACCCCGGGTGGGCGCCAGTGGCACGACGCCGGTCGCCGCCCGCCGCGCAGCCCGCCGGGGCCCTGCCGAGCCGCGTCCCCGCAGGGCTAGCTCGTTTCTCTTTGGACGGAGACAGCGGTGTCGGTGTTCGCAAAACCAGCCCCCGAGCGCAGCGAGAGTAAAAGCGGGCGGTGCAGAGCCCCTCCTGGCGAGCGCGGGCACCGGCGTGGCCGCGGGCCACTTCGGGCATGGCGGGCGGGAGAAGGCAGGCTCCGGGGTTTTCTTGTTTTGTTTTCCTCCCAGTGAAATGAATTCTCGGCTTATTTGCATAAGCCCAAGTTGTTTTGAGTAATTTGCCTGTTAGCAGTGTTATGCAAATGTTAGCAAGCTATTTAAAGGGGGAAATGAAGAAAAAAAAAAAAAGCTGTGTGTTCTCACAGCGCCGGGGAAATCCTATGTCCCTTTGCATTAGCGAGATGAGATCACAGCGATTACTCACCTGCCTGGCCTCTCCTACACCCTTGAGCAACGCACAGCACTATCTTTCCCAGCCCAACCTTAACCACTCGGCAAACATGGCTGATTTAAACAAATCAAAAGTGGAAGAGCTTCTGATGCAGTGACGGGCTTACAGAAACTGTGTCATTCTGTCACCGGGATCACTGAAAGAGAAACACGAAATCGGATATTAAGGCGGGATCCCCCCCATTTGCCTCAGCAGCCGGAGCGCACGGGAATCCCACCGACAGCCTCGGTGGCAGGACGCCGCGCAGTCGTCACGGAGGCAAAACGGGGCGACCCGCGGGTTTACAAAATCCTGAAAAGGAGACGTTTGAACTTAGAAAGCCCGGCCAGGGAAAAAAAAAAAAAAAAAAAAAGAAAAGAAAAAGAAAACCCCCCCCCAACCCCCCCGTGCATGCGCTTGCTGGCCGGCTGTGGCGGCGGAGGACCCGCGGCGCGGGCTGGGGCGGAGGGCGAGGGCGCGATCTGGCGTTCGAGTTTCCAAACATAGCCGGCAGCGCGCGCTGCCCGCGCTCCCCGCCGCGCTCCAGCTGCCGGCCGCGCTGGGGGGGTGGGGGGGTGCGGGCAGGGCGCCGGGCATGCGCGCCCCGCGCAACAAGTGGGCTCGGCGCCGCCGGGCGAGGGGGAGGGGAGCGGAACGGAGCGGGGGGGCGGGCGCTCGGCGGTGACGCGGGACCCCGCCCGGACGCAGCCGAGCCGGGAGCGCGGCGCGGAGGAGGGAAGGGGAGGGAAGGGGAGGGAGGGGCGGCGCGGCACGGCGCGGGGGGAGCGCGGCGCGGCGGAGGGGACGCGCGGGCACAGGCGGCGGCGCGCAGCACCCCGCGCTCGGACTGCGAGCAGCGGTGAGGATGTGAGTGAGGAGCAGGCGGCGCCGCTCGCCACGCTGCTGCCGCCGCTGGCCCCGGGCCGCTACCGCTCCGCCGGCGCTCGGGGAAGGCGCCGCCGCCGGCGCGGCCGGGACCGGACAGCTCCGCGCGGGTGCCCGTCTTCCGCTCGCGGCGGTGGATCGGCACGTCCCGAAGTGCGAGCTCGCGAGGCAGCCGCGGCGGGTGGAAGGTGACCCCCCCATCTTCCTCCGTGCACCTCCGCCTCCTCCCGGAGGAGGAGCAGCAGCAGCGGAGAGCTACAGAGCGCAGGGAAACAGAAGCGGCTAGAAGGCGACCCCCGCCCAGCCCCCCGGAGGAGCAGGAGCAGCGGTCCCCACCCCCGCGGGGCAGCAGCGGCAGGACCGGGTAGAAGAAGCCCTCTCCGGCAGCAGGAGCTCTCTCCGGCTGCAAGGGGCAACGGGATCAGGTACGGAGAGCCACCCCCCCCTGCAGCCCGGGGGGGAAGACTGAGCCAGCCCCTACCCCGGCGGCAGCGGCAGTAGCTCCCCGGCCAGCAGCACCATGTCCGCCGCGCAGGTGTCGTCGTCCCGGAGACAGTCATGCTACCTGTGCGACCTGCCCCGCATGCCCTGGGCCATGATCTGGGACTTCACGGAGCCCGTCTGCCGGGGCTGCGTCAACTACGAGGGCGCCGACCGCATCGAGTTCGTGATCGAGACGGCCCGGCAGCTGAAGCGGGCGCACGGCTGCTTCCAGGACGGCCGCTCCCCGGGCCCCCCGCCGCCGGTCGGCGTCAAGGCAGTGCCGCTCTCCGCCAAGGAAGCGGCGGCGGCGGCGGCGGCCCAGCAGCAGCTCAACCATGTGGACGCCTCCTCCAAGGCAGCCTCGGCGGGGCTGACCCAGTCCAGCCTGGACCGCTACGGGCTCAGCGCCGCCGCGGCGGAGCAGCGCAGCCGCTTCGAGTACCCGCCGCCGCCGGGCAGCCTGGGCAGCAGCCACGGCGCCCGCCTGCCCAACGGGCTGGGGGGGCCCAACGGCTTCCCCAAGCCGCCTGAGGACGGGCCGCCGGAGCTGAACCGGCAGAGCCCCAACTCCTCCTCCTCCTCTTCCTCCTCCCGCCGCGGAGCGCACGGGGGGCTGGTGTCCGGCCTGCCCCCGGGGGCCGCCGGCGCCCAGATGAACGTGCCCCCCAACCTGCTGCCGCAGACCTTGCTCAACGGACCCGCCGCCTCCGGCGTGGCGCTGCCCCCGCCGCACGGGGGCCTGAGCGGCCGCGGCGGCGGCGGCCCCCCGGCGCCCTCCGCCTCCTCCCAAGGGGGCACCTGCGGCGGCGGCGCCGGGGGAGGCGGCGGCTCATCCTCCGAGGCCTGCGGCAAGCGGCCGGGCTCGGTGTCCAGCAGCGACCAAGAGCGGGAGCTGAAGGAGAAGCAGCGCAACGCGGAGGCGCTGGCCGAGCTCAGCGAGAGCTTGCGGAACCGGGCCGAGGAGTGGGCCAGCAAGCCCAAGATCGTGCGGGACACGCTGCTCACCCTGGCCGGCTGCACCCCCTACGAGGTGCGCTTCAAGAAGGACCATGCCCTGCTGGGCCGTGTTTTCGCCTTCGACGCCGTCTCCAAGCCGGGCATGGACTATGAGCTGAAACTCTTCATCGAGTACCCCAGCGGCTCCGGCACCGTCTTCTCCAGCGCCTCCGGCGTGGCCAAGCAGATGTACCAGGACTGCATGAAGGACTTCGGCCGCGGCCTCTCCTCGGGCTTCAAGTACCTGGAGTACGAGAAGAAGCACGGCTCCGGCGACTGGCGGCTCCTGGGGGACCTGCTGCCCGAGTCCGTGCGCTTCTTCAAGGAGCTGGTGGGCGCCGACATGCTGCCGCAGCCCTACCTGGACGCCAGCTGCCCCATGCTGCCCACGGCGCTGGTGAGTCTCCCGCGGCCGGGGGCCGGGGCCGGCGGGGCGCAGGGCACGGCCGCCGCCTCTAGGGGACCCGGCGGCGGCGGCGGCGGCGGCGGCGGGGCGATGCGCAAGAGGAAAGCCTCTCCCGAGCCCTCGGACTCGGCCGAGGGGGCTCTGAAGCTCAGCGACGAGCAGCAGCGGCAGCAGTGGATGGCCAGCCAGAGCGAAGCGCTCAAACTCACCATGTCGGCCGGGGGCTTCGGGGCGGTGCACGGCGGGGGCCCCCCGCCGCCGCCGCCGCCGCCCCTCGGGCCTCACTCCAACCGGACCACGCCGCCCGAGTCCGCCCCCCAGAACGGACAGTCCCCCATGGCCGCGCTCATGTCGGTGGCCGACACGCTGGGCAATGCCCACTCGCCCAAGGACGGCAGCTCGGTGCACTCCACCACGTCCACCCGCAGGAACAGCAGCAGCCCCGTGTCGCCGGCCTCGGTGCCGGGCCAGCGCCGCCTGGCCTCCCGCAACGGGGACATGAACCTGCAAGTGGCCCCTCCTCCCCCCAGCGCCCACCCCGCCATGGACCAAGTGCACCCCCAAAACATTCCGGACTCCCCCATGGCCAACAGCGGGCCCCTGTGCTGCACCATTTGCCACGAACGCTTGGAGGACACCCACTTTGTTCAGTGCCCCTCTGTGCCCAGCCACAAGTTCTGCTTCCCTTGTTCCAGAGAGAGCATCAAGGCCCAAGGGGCGACTGGAGAAGTCTACTGCCCCAGTGGAGAGAAATGCCCCCTAGTCGGTTCCAATGTGCCTTGGGCGTTTATGCAGGGCGAGATCGCGACCATTTTAGCTGGGGACGTTAAAGTGAAAAAGGAGAGAGACCCTTGAGTAGGAAATCCAATCCCTTCAGACTCCTGAAGATGTAGAATTGTGAATATAACAAACTGCAAAAGTTAGTCTTATGTATAGACATTATTTTCGTCGTATGTTTCTATATTTTGAAACAAAGGTATGTACTCTTCTTCATTTGAAGGATAGAGCTGGTTTTTGTTAAACAGAATATAATATTGTTTGGTTACTACATAATACCTGTTCTCATTTCTTTGGCAGTGTGTTGGCTAGGTACAAAGTTAATAGCCCTTAGCGATTACCTGCTGCTGGTGTGTATTTTTGTAAATGTATGCACTTCTCTGAAAGAAGAAGAAAAACACAAAAAAGACAAAAAAAAATTTTTTTTTTGCCAAGGCCAGTGTTGATGCCTAAAAAATTGCTACAAAAATGGTGACAGCTTACGTTTTACAAGCCCTGAGTGTTAGTCTTTCACTTTATTTTTTTCGTTTTTGTTTTTTGTTTGCAAAACGGTGGGGTGGCTCTGGGGGGAGGGTGTTTTTTGTTGCAAGTTTGTAAGGAAAATGTTTCAGTTTGTTTCTATTGATCTGAACGTTTTTAATCTTCATGTGTTTTTTGTTTTTGCTTTTATTGATGCACGGATGCTTTTGAACAGTAGAGCAAAATGCTGTACATGAAAAACATGCTCTGTTTGTCCTTTATACATTTCTGTAGTTAACAGAACACTGTAATGTGCCTTGGAGCTTAGTAAATTGTAATAAATTCAATTGATATTAATACTTCTCGAGTAGCAAGTTTTATTTTTCTCAGAGCTTAGGGAGCATGAGCAAGCCATGTTGCCTTTTTAAAAGTCTCCATTATACCAAGAGCCTGCAGTTCGTTGTGATAATTGTGGCACTTGTACGCACATTTTCACATATATGTAGTACGATGACAATGTTGATGGTGTTATCAAACTTACTTAAATCTTGGCACTGTGCCTATTTACATTTCACCTTTAATGTTGCAGTAACAGTTGCTGACTAAGCATTTTCTATTTACTGTTTCTGCATCTCATTTCCTCCTCCCTTCTCCCCCCACCCCCCCAGCTCTCCAGCTGCAAGCAGTGTTTGCAATACAGGATGCATCTATTGCCTGTGCAATTTAATAAGGCTTGAGATTTGAAGCCCTCTTTCACAAAAGAACCAGCATCACGTGGTTAATAATTTTAGTTGATTTTAAGAGCGGTCGTCGAAGCTTGACATTAGCTGTAGTCTCTTGGCAAGGCAGGACTGTCGTTGAGCACAGCACAAAAAAGGGTAGTGAGAAATAACAGCTTCTACAGTTGGTGTTGCAGCCAGTGGGTAGCTACCCCATTTGGGCAATGACTTTTCATAACAGTTGGTGAACAGTTCAGGGGCTGTGTTGTGTTTTCAGGTGAGGAAGCTTCCTTAAAGCACTGAAGAGAGATGCTCTCCTTTTGGCAATGATCATATGGGGTTCTTTGTATAATTAACTATTTTATGTAACATTAGCATTTTCTGGAGACTGGGAAGCCCTGCAATACCTGTTAGGTGATCAACAGGCAAAGTAAATACACAGGCCTCACACTAGCTAGAAAATGCAAACAAACCTAATGTGAACTTTGTCCTTTCCAGTGAGGCAAATGGAGGAAAGATAGAAAACCTCAAACAAAACCAGCAGCACTGCAGAAATCCTTTGCAGTTTGACCAGCAGAACACAGAGCTGTTTCGAATGCAACCGTGTCATAGGTTATGAGCTCTGAGTTTTATTGAATATTAAGGCTCCTCACACCCCAAACCCCATAATTTTGTATAAAGAGGTACTTTTTAAAAGTCTGGATGGCATTTGGTATCTGCTTGCTCTTAGTAAGGCATATTTGATTTGTATTCCTAGTGGAAAGAATGGTAGAAGCCTTGAGAATATATGCTTTATATAGTTTGCCTACGGATCTTTGCTCTCTTGTATAGGTACATATTCCGGCTATTTTGGGGGTGGGGGGTGGGGGGTGTTATGTTTTGAGATTCAGTCTTTGGCACCACTATATCTGCGGTTTCAGACGAGTTTGTGTATATATATTATTTTTTTCTGCCAAGTGATATATTGGTGCTTAAAAATCTCAGAACATACTGTTCTTATGTAATCAGTTGGAGGGAATAATGCAGAAAAAGAATGTTTTGAGTTAATTATTACATCCAACCTAAACGTTTTGAGTTAATTATTGGATACAACCTATATGTTTTTTAGGATATAAATTTGTACTGATCCTATTTTCAATTATTTCTAAGCATGCAGTTCCACACAGCAGTTTATTTCTAAATCACGAGATAGGGGGACTAACATTGTGAACTCATGACTGGCAGAAAAAAATTGTACACATGGATGAAATTCAAGTTCAAACCTGACAAGCAGAGAAGTAATATTCATGTGTGAACTGCAACTGCCATTAACAGAGAAAAGCTACTGGCTATTCAACATTTGATTATGTCACACAAGCGTGGATACCCTGATTTATATAAACAGAACCACTCCTGTAATCTTGAAATTGGTCATCAGTAGTTGGAGTTAGAAAGAGCCCCATTTGGTGGATTTCTTTAACTGCAGAGCATTCTTGAAAAGCTCTTGTCAGGCGGAATTTTGGAAACATAAGCCCACTTATGAGACTCATCAATTTGATTTTTAGCAGGCAAAGGAAAGGTAAGGGACAGTAGACATAGGTAGAAAATAAGCTTGAAGTGAATTGTTGTACTGCAGTTAATTAAAGTTAACCGTAGCTATGGGGCATTTGTTGTATGGAGGTTTTTTGTAACCATGTGACCATTTATTTTACTCTGGCTCATTAAGCAGCCAGTCTGGGCATATTAGCCAGCATTTCTTTGAACCCACTCCATAGGTTTTTCTCTTTCTGAAGATGTCCACAGCTGACAAACGAACTGTAACCTTTTTTCGAGGAGGAGGAAAAGGGAGCTGCTGAGCGAGTCTCATGTACAGAGATTCAGCCCATTTCTGTATTTTACAGTAATGCTCCCCTCCCCCATATTTGCCAGTTATTTAAGGTAAAGCCCAATGTTTGCTTGAATAAATTGTGTAAGTGAATTTATTTGTCCAGGTGGTCATTTGTTGTGCTCTCATTCCTTCTTGTAATGGGGAAGTATTTAAATGGTTTATTTTCCCAAAGAGGGTTGTGTTGTTGTTTTTTTCCAGTTAGATTATTCTCGACATTTCTTTTAATAGCCTTGTAGCCTATTTTCTAAGAAATGGGTTAGAACATGTGTGTCACTGGATGTTTGTTTTTTAAGCATTGGCAGCTCCGTGTGAGTTGGAGATGGAAGTGTTTGTGCAGTGAAGAGATGCTGTGTCCGTTTGGGTGAAATACTACATAGTTCCATCAGGAGCTCGAGTTCACCAATGCTAACTGGTGTCATTTAGTACAAACCTTGTTGTCTTTTTTTATTTGCTTAGCAATGTTGTGTATATGAGCATGCTCTCCCCCCCACCCCCCCCCCCCTTTAACATTTGAGCTCCAAACTAGTCAGAACTAACATTGTTTTGAAACTGCAATCTCTTCAAATAGGCTGGCTGCCAGCATAGCTTTGCAGAGCTGCAGCAGTCACTGGAAAAAGGGTTGTCTGCTTTATGCGTCTTGCAAGCTGAGTTTTTCTTCCCCTCAAGGGAAAAGGCTTTGTCTCCTCAGAGCTCTCAGGTTCCCAGCTTACTATGCAGTAGTCGCTTTGCAGCTTCCCTCTTCTCTAGGTCTTGCCATTTTCTTTTTTTGTGGTATGCAGCCATTCTCCATTCATAGTAGGATGGTTTGTGTTGTGCATTAGCAGCCTCTTTCTCTGCCAAAGTGACACATCCTGTAGATTTGCAGCAGAGTACTGAACTGTCACTGTAATGCTGACTCTTCTAAGGCTATTCTTGAAGCAGAACAGCTTCCCCCTTGGCATTCAGCCATCAGAATCCATTACAGCATGCATTTTCTACCCAAAACATAACTCTGTACCTACATAGTTGTCCTTACAACCATGCCCTGGAAGACACAGAGGGCACAGTTACACCCTCCTGTATAGACACAGGCACTGCTGGGTTTATTTTCAAAGTGTCTGAAAACCATTATTGAGCTTTTGTTGTTTCAGCCCCTGCCTTAAAACCTGTAATGCAGACTGGGAAGGGGAATGCCTCTGCTGATGGGGTGATGTGAAAACAACTGCAGACAAGGTCTTTTCCCTGGTGTATGTCTTAAAAGAAGGATTAGGTGTGTGTGCACTGAGCGAGACTACTACTGGGCTCCTCCGACCAGCCAGCCGAACATCTCCCTCTCCACGTGTTCGCAACAGGGCAGCCCAGCCCCATGCTGCCAGCCCTGACAGGGAGGCTCTGCTGGAACCCAGCTCTTCTCCCTGGGAACTGGCTCGCCTACCTCTGTGAGAAGAAACATGGGAGATTACGTGTCATTTCAAGTTTCTGACAGCAAACCCACTCTCTTTCAGCCATTCAGGGAACTGTAGAGTGAAAAGCAGAAGGGAGCAGACATGTGAATGGGAGGGGGAGGATGCTCGTCACCAGTCTGTCCGGCCAGTACGGTCTCTGACTGGTTGGACTGGCTGAGCTACTTGCGGCTAGGTAGGTTCAAGATTGCACAGTCTGACTACTGTGCTTGGCTCGATGAAATGAACCTTTCTGGTATCAGTGTGTGTTGCTGACTGTGGCTGCAGCACCCTGAAGTGTCCTTCTCTCTCCCCCCTCACTGACACAGCCACACAGCCCTGCCTGCTGCTGGGCTGAGATTGCATTCCCCTCGCTGCTGTGTGCCGTGCCTTGCCTTCCCGATGCGCCCTTGTAAGGTTATTCGGAGGCGGTGGGAGCAGGGGTGGAGGTGAGGAAGGTCAAGCTTCTTAGGTTTCAGCTGATTTGGCATCCGCTCACAGCCCTCCCCCTGTAGCTCTGCGCGGCCATGTGCACTCGCTACTGCTTTTATGACCCTTTGCAAAAGAAGCCTCAAAGATGTGAGCTGCTGTCGAATAGCAACTTATTTTTAGGAAAACACCCCCTTCCCACATGGATCAGCTTTAACAGCGAGAAGAGTACGTTTTTAACTTGTCCCCAAAGAGAGATATAATGAGGAGCTGCCCCCTTCTCTCCAGCTGGCACTGCTCTCCCAGCAGTACCGGGTGCGCCAGGGTGACCGGCTCCCCCGAGCTTGCTTCTCTGGAGTCTTTTCCTCTGTTTTTTGGCCAGCATGAAGGCCCTTTGCTTTGTTCACTGCTTTGTGAGTGGAGGCTGAGTCTGGCAATCCCACCGCAGCACGGAATGGCTTGGCATGGCTGCGGCATGGCAGCTTGGGCAGGGGCTGGGAAACAGAGAACTGAACCGAGCTGAACCGAACCAGGCTGGGCCGGGCCAGGGAGGGGGCAGCAGGCCGCCACGGCATGTCATTGCCGCTGGCTTGGGCCCGGCCTAGACGGCCATGTGATCCCCCGCCTGCCTGCCCGCCTGCCTGCCTGCCTGCCTCTGCGCCGGGGATGGGAACGGGGACATGAAACATGTCTGTGCAGCTTCAAGGAGCCGAGCAGAATTCCCCACTGTCATCATCCTCCTCCCCTCCCTCCCTGCAGGCTGCCAGAGGGGAGGGCTGATTACAGCTCCGCTATTGTTCAAGTAACCTACAAATGGATTTGCATGGAGGCAGGTTGGGAGGGGCAGAGGGGTGGGATTTATTAGCAGCAGCTAAATTCGTCGGGATTACTATTAGGCTGAGAGCTTCTCAATGGGAATGATCCCTGGGTGAGCGGTGGGGTGGAGGGGAGGGACTGGAAAGCTCCTTTTCTGCAAATAGGTGAAGGGGTGGCTGGCTCCAGCCGAGGAGGGGAGGCAGGCAGGGTGCAGCTGGCTGGGGACGGCGCTTCACCTCGGTTTAAACTGTAACCCTCTATTCCGAGCACGCAGCTCCTGGCAGCGCCGCTCATACCAAAGCCTTGACTCAGGGTTATCTGCATGCTGGGTAATAAGCAGCGTCACCAGAGGAATGTGCAGAGAAAGCAGCCATGCTGCTGCAAGCCTCCGCTCGCTCCTCAGGCGAACCACTGATTTAGCAGCCTGCTTCTGCCTCTGGGCAGCTGAAGACAGGGTAGGGGTTGGGGGCTTCTCCTGGGGGGACATCCCCAAGTCTGTTTGGAAGCCAAAACAGTGTTTTGCCCTTCCATAAGTAAGTGCTTTTTAGGCAAAGCTGGCTGGGATGTTGCTAACCATAATTGAGGACTGCGCCCAGGAAAGGGTGAAGTTACTCCTCAAGTCCCTATGTTAGTTTATCCGTTTTCCAGATGGGTAATCTGAAGTGTTTTAGCCAAGGTCACACAGCAAACGCCTATCAGAATGAGGGAGACTGTGGCCTTTGGTTACTGCCCCAGCTGCTGGTCTCCCTTCCTCTGGGATAAAAGCATGTTGTTACAACGACTGTGTATAGCTGAATGCAAAAGCACTTGTACAACGCAGGTGTTTGGGAACAGCAATGTTCAGTGCCAGGCCATTTATTTGCCTGTAGCCTGAGTCCTTCGCTCAGATAGCTCCAAGGCTGGAGGCTGTTGCCATTCTTGCTGATGCAACATACCAAGGGCTGGGGTGAAGAAGAGTGCATACCTGTGTGTCAGAGGTAGGAGCTCCCCTTTGGCTATGATGAAAAAGCACAGCACATCCAAATCAAAGACAGGAGGGGGTTGCTTTGAATTGCTGTATTCCGGACCTATCTCAGGCAATCTTACTCTTCACTGCACACAGCACGGTAACGAGACAAGATCATAGTGTAGCCCAGGTTTTCATTTGAACATGTCCGGGCTGGCACACAGTTGGGGTAAGGACAACATGCTTTTGTAGGCTTTATTTGTGTCGGAGCTAGGGGCAGAACTAGGGAGGGAGTGGGAAGCCTGAATATCTGGTCTGCTACTGAAAAATATAGGCCACTGACTTGAAGATGTTGCAGGCTTATTTGATCTAGCTTGATATGCTAGACATTTTCTCTTAGAACTCTCTTCCTCAGTGTCTGTAAATTATTTCTGTAGAATAAAAAGAGAAGGTACAAATGTCTAGGATTAAAACAACTGAAAGAGCTCTCATCTTCCTGCAGCAGTGAATTTTGGAATATTTTTTATTACTCGCTCAGTGTTGATGTGCTTGACTCCCTGTTACATGTAAAGATAATTCCTCCCTGAAGAACTCAGACTGCATTGATAAGAAAGGCCAGTTGGCACATCTATTTTATCCCACCTCCTTCAGTGAAAGATTATGCCATGTATCTTATCAAAAGGATGCAGCCTTTCAAGAGCTGTACCTTGGTAAGTACACACTCATTTTTGGCAAACATTTGCTGTGGTTTTGAGTGGTTCTCCCCCCGCCTCCCGCAGTCAACTCTTCTGTTCATCCAACTGTACTCATTCAACTGTGTGTGCTCATTGCATCATTTCTGCTGGAGGGGAGGCTGCCAGAGGTGCAGCCATCAGGGTAGTATCATTTGTGTGATCCATGGAGATCTAGTCATGTTGTGCTAACAAGGACCTGCAGCCTAAGATAGATTCATTAGTCAGCATCCTTGATAGGATGTCTAGTGGCTTGTGTGACGGTTAAATATCAGGAAATGATGCAAAAATTCTCATGCTCTTGTGTACCTGTCTTTCCTCATGCTAGAAGAGACAACAGTGTTTCTTGAGAACTGCACTGCACATGCTTAATACAAAAAGCAACTCCTTTCAGCTTTTTGCATGATTAGTTGCAGCTCTCTGCCTAGGTGTTCCTTGTTCTGATGGCTGGATTTTTACAGTAGTGTGTTTTACATATTTTGCAAGTTACAGCTTGAAACTTCCTCCTCACATAAGGTTCTGTCATTTGAAGGAACCCCACCCTGCTCTCCCTTGAAGATGTGCAATCCCAGGCTGTGTTTGAGCATGCCTGGGGAGGCAGGTGCAGCCTGGCTGGATCCTCCACATTACCTACAAATAAACACTGTTTAAACAAATTGGACTAATAAGAACATTCAAGGTTCAAGTAATAATCAGGACAGGTTTTCCTCTATATTCTTCATTCTGTGCTTTTCTCATCCCTTCTTCCTCTTGAATTATAATCCAGAATATATGACATGATCACGTCGCTATGGAAATTAATTACAACATAACTCTGTAGAACTGTATACCAATAACAGTTGTTAATAGCACCTTTGTTGAAAACAGCAACATCAGGTTAAAGTCACTTAATCCCCCTCCCCCCCCCCATTTCCTTCCCGCTGTTGCAAATGAGTTGCATAAAATTAAAGATTTATTTTCTATTATTTTAAGGAAAAAAATCCTTCCAGCACAAAGCCTGTAGATACAGTTGTATTCTTCCTCATTTACCCAGCACTTGTATAGCATCAGGTCTGCCCTCCAGCCCAGGAAAGATGGCAAATGCTTAAAGCCAGTAGAAGTTCTTCAAACCTTGGAACCAAGAGACCAGACCAGACCAAGGTTATTTCTCTGCTCAAAGCAGGCCCTTCATGCTCATATCTCGGTCCAAGTCTGTGGGAACTGTAGGCTGTCACCTGCTCCACACAGTTTCCTCCTCAGATGAGCTCTTTGTAGACCTGATTCCTTCCCACTACTGTGAGAGTCACCATATTACTTGCTGCAAGCATTTAAGGGATCAATCCTCAGCAGCACACACACGATCACCCTCAGGGTCTTGTCCAAACCAGTTCTACGGTGTGATGGGGACCTATCTCATTATCACACAGACTTCTCAATGATGTTCTGTTTCAGGGTTATCAAGTCTGCATACTGATACACCAGCTTTCCTTGATGTCTGGGTCTGGGTAGCTCTTTTTACTAAGCTTCTTAAGCCTTTTTGGCTGTTGTTCCCTGAGGAAGCCTGGCAATGCAGTCACCAGGCTTCTCTTGATTTTTCATTGGGGCAACAGTGGAGTTCCCATGCAATTGGAGACCATTTGGTCTCAATTCAGCACCTTACCCCTCTCTCACTACTGAAGACTTTCTCTGATTGCCTCATGCAGGAAGCTGCTGTGTTGAACAGAGATCTCCACCCCTGGCTCAAATGGCACATGACATATCTATATATGCTGGGCACATATCTATATATGCTCCAGCGAACAATCCCTTCATGTGCGCAAGTTTGCATGTCAACTGCATATTACTGGAGTTTCCCTGCTCTCAGCAGGACCTTCTGTAGCTGATGTAGGACTAGTAATTCTTTTAAAGCTTTTTGGCAAGCTACAAGTCTTCCCTGCCTTTCGTAGCAGGGTGCTGTGGTCTGTCACATTAATTCATTCCCTCCACCACTATTTCCTCCATCATGTTACTTGCAGAGGAGTGCTCAGAGTGGCAGTCAGCTTAAGGTCTAGCAGCAGATCCTGTGGATGTCATTCCAAGGCTACCGTTCTTATCTCTGAACGTACAGGTAGTGATGTTCCCTGCCTGTTTGATCGCTATAAATGAGCACATTCCCCATGAATGTAATGCAGCCCAGATGCAATGACAGTATGCCTCTGGAGCCAGTCTCAGCCTGGCCAGAACAAGAGCCAAATAGCTCAACGCTCTCTGTGCTCTGTGCCCCCCTCTCACTGGGGAGGTTCTCTGGAGCTACTCCGTTTTAACTCTCCACACCAGCAGCACTACACATTCAGAAATGCAGATGGGCATTTGATGGTAATGTTTTAGCTCCATCAGCACAGAGCTAAGCTGGCCCAAACTGCCTTCTGCCAGTCCAGTAGTACTCCCCAGACCCCATGTCAGCATACTTTGCAGCAATATCTCCTGCCGAGGTGCAAGCTGCAGTGCCTGTTGCTTTTGTTGACTCTGCAGGAGGAGTGCCTGGTCTGCTGCTGGTTTTTCAGCTGCAGATAACATTTCTGTCTTTCCTCCTCACAACAGAAGAATCCATTGAGTTATATGAGATATCCATTGAGATACGTTTTTGCCATTATCTTTTATGTAGCTGCTCTAGTTTTCTCTTAGTGATACAGTCCATTTGCCTGTCAACGTGCTCGATGGTGCACAAGCTTCTGGTTTACTTTCCCCAAGGATTATTCCGTCTCAGGGTCGCAAGTCCATTCAGTCAGCAGTTAGACCCCCTTGGAACACATAGCTAGAGGGGCCTGTTTGCCACAGCAAGGCAAACCACACAAACTGGCCCATTTAATTTGCTCCCACTACTAAGTCCTTTCTGTAATTCCTCTGGCTCCTTCCCTGCTGGGTCTGATAACCTTACATAGGTGGTTTGCTCCAGGTCCATGGCTCCTTAGAGAGGCAGGTTACACTTAGTAATTTGTTTGCAAATAATATCAAGGAAACTTTGTATATGGTATAAGCATAGCATCCCCTACAAAATCCTTTTTTGCTCTTTGGGAATTTGTGAGGTTAAACTAGATATGTGTGACGAATATGAATGATGAAAGGCCCCGAGTCCTTTTAGGTGTCGTTGTTTATTTGGAAGTGTGATTGATGTTAGGATTAGAATGAAGTACACCTTACTTGGGATAGAAGAATTACTGTTGTTTTTTACCTCCATTGCTTGAAATACATACCACTTACAGATACACTTAACGTTCTTGGCCTGCATGGCTTTCCAGTGCCTCTTACAAATTCTTGAGCTTACAAAGGTGGTGCTGACTTGTAACTGTATTTATTTCCTCATAGAAATGAAATTGCTGAGTGTGGAAAGAGATAGTTGCTGTCAGGAAAGATCAAGAAATGGAAATGTACCTCTTCTGGGACACGTGTCAAGGAGATCTGGAGACCCTTAGCCTGAAATAGAGGATGAAGTAAGAACGAGTGCCAGAGGCAAAGGCAAGAAAGGAAAATTAGACAAACTCTATCCTTCAGCAGGCAGGGATGAAAAAGAGAGGGAGACACACAGAGTTTTCTGATTTTAAATGCTTGGGAGATGCTCTGAAGCTGTTGTGATAGACAGACAAATAAGAGCCAAATGGTTGCATAGTTATGAGCAGTAAAACTTTGCAGAGCAGCAAAGGCACTGGAAATAAAGTAAGAAAGACAGTTGACCAATAGGTCATGCAGTGTAGAGTCCCTCATTACCAGTTCATCTATGAATAAGAAACAGTGAGAAGTTTCTGAAATGAGAGGCAACAGATAATCAATGGCAAGGTTGTCACAAGATAATGGCTCTTAAAGTGTGGATCTTGTAAAATATCTTGATGGTCTTTATTTGTATTTTCTTGTATTAGCCAAAGATGTCCAATGTAGTCTTTAAAATACAAAGACATGGTCTTTTCAGAAATGCTTACAGTTTAAATACAAAAGGAGAAAGAACAAGAGTGTTGAAAAGTTTGAAACTGCATGTGAGCATAAAAAAACAGTAGGACCTGGTACACTGGTGATAGGTGAATGAGCCAGATAGTAGCAGATGAAATTTATGTCATACGCAGTTGTACACACTGTAAGGAAACCATTTTCCTCAGTGTTTTGCCTAGTTTTAAAGGCGCTAGAATATCTGGGGGAAGACCTGACTGCCACTGGATAACTCACTTGAAGCTCACCTCTGTAAAATGGTCATCTTTGATCAGAAAGCAAATGTCAGGATGCATGAGGAATGAAATGCTGAATGCTATGTGGAGCTTTGTACTGCCATTACAGGAACCAAAGATCTGCCCTCACCTGAAAGAGTACTGGTGACCCCATCTTAAAAATGATAATGAACCGCTTAAAGGGGTTTGGAGATAAGCCCATGAGAACAGTTAGAGACATGCAAAAATGTCTCTGCACCACAGCAGAAGTGCAGTTATTGTTTATTTATTCTACAGCTAAAGCCCCTTATTATGCATAAGTCTTTATAGACAAATAGGACAGGTCTGAGCCTGAGGAGTTTGCCTTCTGAGCAAGACAGAGCACAGCAAAGGGAAGCAAACCAAAAGAAGTGTGTTGGTACATGTGCAGAGCAGTGAGGCAGTGGGAGGCAGAGAGAGCCACCGGAGAGGAGAGGTCAGGGTCAAGGGTGTCACCAGAGCCCTCCCAGGGTATGCACTTAGTTTCCAGTAAGGCAGGCCCCTCTGGTATTGCTGTGCCGAGGGAAAGCTTCTTGTTTCATTATCTATGAGGTGTGACCTGTCTGCTTACAACTGCAGTCCTGCAGGAAATGTCCTTCAGACTCCACAGACTCTGTTTTCACTGGCTTCTTTTTCTACATATGCAGCTGCCTTTACAGCAGCTCCCTATTTGGATGCTTGGAAAAGCAGCTGGATTGCACAAACAGCAAAAGAATTTCAACGAATATTTGAATTCACAAGCAAATTTTGGGGGCATCTGTGTTGCAATGCTTTAATATTCATGCACTCAATATTTATTTGTTCAAATGAATTTAAAGTCAAGTTCTAAATGTGAAAAAGGTGGAATTGCACATTTTGTTGTAAAATTCATGGTAAGTTACCAAACGTGGTACGAAATCGGTATCATTTGATATATGTAATTAGCCAGCACATCAGTAGACCTAGAAATGTTCATCAAACAGACTAATCATTTTGACTGATGAAAATCTTGAGTATTTCCTAATCCAGTTGCAGCTAATTTCAGAACAGAAGAAAATAATATTAATAGAATATGTTTTTGTTGCATATTACTTGCTCAGTTCTAGCATTATGTATGCAAATCAGGTAATTTTGTACCTAATTGCCTGATTTGCATGCATAAATGTAGGTTGCACATGTGCAAATTATTTCATTCAAATTTAGTATATGCCTAATATGCAGAGTGGCTGAAAACTTGTATCTGAATCACTCATAATTTTCACTTAAGGAAAAAGCAGAATTTGTCACCAGTTTTGGAGGTCAGATGAAGTAGGTGGGCTTCTTTGGATTATTTTGCAGGGGCAGTAACCCTGGAGCTGTGCATTTTTCTTGAGAAACGAGCAATGATGTGAATGCCCAGAGAGATAAGTAAATAAAAGGGTTCCTGTTGCTTTAAATGCTCTAAGAAAATCACAGAAAAATGTGACACTTGCCAAGTGGAAGAAGACAGAATCACTCAGAGGGAAATGTGGCTTTCAAAGTCTAAGATGGTTTAACAGACAATGAAACCTAAGATGAAAAGTGTAAAAATACAATACTAAAATCTAAGTGCAAAAAATTCTTTCAGGTAATTTCATGGCTATGAAAGGAATTGGCCTGACAGTTCTTGTGAATGAAGTTATGTGATCTTAGGAGAAGGAGACCATGGGCAGGGGATAGAAAAGCTTCATTTGTTCTGCCATGTCATGTGTTTCACCTCTGATCTGGAAGAGAGGGAAGATCTGGACCTGGAAGATTAGCAGAAAAAGAAAAAATCAGGCTCAAGAGCCTGTTTCGTTATGGGTCTCTGTGAGGAGCTCCCAGTACTGGGATCAGATGTGTTGTCACCAGCAGTTTTCATAATGATGTGGAAGGGCAGGAAGTGTCCCTGAGGAAGGAAACTAAAATTACCAACAGCATTTTTTACTGTGGCATCAGCTGTAGTCTAATAAACAGTGGTAGGCTGTTTTCTCCCTATTACTCAGAACTCCTCTGCAAGCTTTATTTGCATACACATGGGTGACAAATACTACTAAAATAAGCATGTAGAAAAATTAGAAGCAATTTAGAGGCACATATGGACTCACAGTTCCAAATTCTTATTCACACTAGTATGAAGTGCAAGCAGGGTCAAAACAGGTATGGTATATGCTCCTTCCAAGGTTTCTTCATGCTGGCAAGACCTGTAAAGAGTTATGGGTGTAAATTAGAATTTGGCACAAAATACCTTTCTGTCCATCTAAGGGCAAGTTTGTCATAGCCTTGCTGACATGAGTATGATATCAGATGATTTCTGACTAGCATAGCTTTGCTAGTAAGAATTTCTAGGGTCAATGTGTTTATAATGGCAAACCTGTGCTTTTCTTGGAATAGATTATTTTACTTGAGAAAGGGAGACAAGCTGGGGTAAATTTTACTTTCTGTAGGAAGGTACAGTGGCAGGCAGGGAGGGAAAGGTAAGGAGGGTTGCAAAGCACTTTTGCATGGTGTGACTGGAAGCCTGTGCTCTGCATGGGGAGCCATGGCAGAGCCAGGGCCACAGGTCCTTTAGTCTCCTCACCTAGTGAGCCTGCTCCTGATACCGCAGTAGCATGGCTTGCCTGTATGAGCTCCAACTACATTTGTAGTGCTTTCCCACGTTACCTACCCTGGAGAAAGTGCTCCCTAATGCAGACTTGACTTCGAGCTCCTCTCTTTTTGCTCCCAGGCGTACAAAATGTTTTTGATGTAATTGAGAATCAAACTCACCTTTTTCCTCCTGTTCTATCAGTGGGAGAGAGAGCCCTGCTTGACTAACAGAGTGTCTTGCCTCTTTGTTTGTGTGCTAACCTCATCAGAGCAGCACATGCAGAGCTCTGTACAAAATAAATAAACCCAAACCCTGGGCTGTATTCCCAGCTCACTCTCTGAGTGTTTAGCTAAAGCACAATTTCTGTTAGATTGGAGAGATGCTCTGTTATTTGACTAAATACTGTTATTTCTACTTATTTTCATTCCATCATAGAGTAAAAAGACACTTTCTATTTTCCAATTTTTCAGTAGGAGTGAAAAGCACTGCCTGATAGTCTTTGAGATTGAAGGTTTCTTGTTTTTCACAGAATGTATATAGCTTGGGTAATATTAACTTCCTCCTCTCAACAGCTTCCCGTTCCTCCCCAGTTTAGTGTTCAGGATAGATTCCATTCTTGATCTCTTTTCTGAGCCTTTTACTCTGGGTGTTTTCTGCAATTGAGGCAATTACTGCCTGTTGCAATGCAGGGTTTTGTGGTGGGCAGCAGTTCTGTGAAACTGAACTGAAACTGCAAGTCCATCTCAGCAGTGCAGAGCATACAGAACAAGCACCGTATTTCAGTGGCCACCAGCACAGACAGAATTAAGATCTGGGGGAAGGGGAGAGAGTTGGCACATCACAAACCCGGTTATCTGAACCATTGCTTTCCACAAAGCAAGGCCCCTGTGAAGGGGATGACACCGTAACAGTGCTAGGACAGGACAAACTCCTACCAGAATCCCAGAAGGGGAAGAGCATTTTAATTGTTCATTTTTTGTTGTCGCCTTGGAGATTACTTCAGTTTCTTTACCCAGATCTTATGTTGGTTCATAATACATTTTTGCAGAGAGATACAGCTTTCTCGTGGCTGCCTTTTCTTCCCCCTTTTTGTAATCCCTGGTTGGCAGCTAAAGCGGTCTAACATTTCTGTATAACTGATAAAAGAAATTATTGCCAATGAGAGAATTGTTTCTTGAGTACATGCCTCCCCTTGGGTTAAATATAGGTTGCAGCATCCCAGTATAATGAAAAGATTGGAAAGCATTTACATGCTGGTGTAGTTTCTGCTTTGTAGTAACAGAGTAAAACATTCACAATTGTGAAAATCATACCTGCAAAGACAAGTTTAGTCAGCCTCCGCCTTACTGTATTCAGTCCATACACGAAAATATTTCCCATTTAAACCAAATCCTCCAGCCTTTGTGCTTTATTGCCTTGTGATGTGCTGTTGGCTTACAGCATACTGGTTTATTATCTTACCATGTGCACTGCAGTACTCACATTGGTTTTGTGCTGCAGGATTGCACAAGGTGCTGGACCAGGAATGTCCAATCCTTGTGATTATAAAATAGGAAAGCAAATCTGGAGAGGTTTTACCGCTATGTAAAATTAGATCTGTATTGTATTGTTGTTGCCAAAGACATTCGATTTAGAACACACAATTTGCAGTTGCCATAAACTCTTTGCTTTGTAACCTGAAATCATCTATATCCCTAGGATGAAAATCTTTAGATTCAGAAAGTGGTTAAAATTCAAACTGTAAAATAAAGCCTGAGAAACATTTAGCCTTTCTAATTCAAACATAATCTCCATATCTTTTCTACATATGCACATGTATGCACATGCATTCCCAATCTTGCATATACATTCACAAGCTCACACATTCACAAGCTCACACACACATTCACAGGCACTCTCACACAAGAGAATGTGTTCTGCAGTATAGCTGGTACACAGGGTATTTTTGAAGACAGAACAAGATGACTGTAAATTGACACTTCCACCCACTAATGAAAGAAAGCCAAGAAAACCTCAGTAGAGAATGAGTTTTATAATTAATGCTGAACAATTTTCATTGACAAAGCAAAAAGAAGCAAGTGGATGGCTGATTTAAATGTTGAATGATTAATGCATGGAGAGGCGGCTGAGGAAAAAGACAAATTCAGGAGCAACTATGGAAATTTATGTATGAGAGAGTCAGCACCATATTCTGATCTCAGTTACACAGTTGTAAATCTGTTATCTTAATGGAAGTATTCAGCTTTTATATTTGCATAGCATAAGTGAAAATAGAATTTAACCCAGAATGCGTTTGCAATTGTGTATTTGCGTGACTGAAAGAGAAGAGATGTGTATGTTTGCATGTGATAAACTGCAAATGCATGAGACTTTTTGTATCTCTTGGTGAGAAATGTAGAGAATGAATGTGTGTGTGATTGTGTATGTGCGTGCCAGTTGTGGGGCTGTCTGACAGTGAGTGGGAGGGTGAGAACGTGTTTGTTCCTAGACTCCCTGGTTGAGTGAAAATGGCTCCTGGAAATGCCGTTTCAGATTAGAGAGCAACGGCTGGAGAGGTGGAGATTTCATTACCTTCTTCTTTGTGTGATGTTTTGGAGCTGGTAATGTAAAAGCAGAGCTATAAATAATCCAGTCACACCTGTGGTGTCCTCGAGATTTATAGTGCCTGCTAATGCCAGAATCTTTGGGGTGTTTCACTACGCAAAGCAAAATGAGAAGTAATCACCCCTCAAACAACAAGGCAATGCAGACCCCACCTGTCTTTTCTCATGTGCTAGGCAAGAAGAAAATATCCTTTCTACCAGATGCCCAGGTTTATTCCTAAATTTGTTTGTAATGCCCATCACCATATACAGTGCTCTATCTCGTCATTGCCTTGAGGGCTGGGGCTGATCACCACCTGCCTTGGGTGTGTGTGCTGGGAGAGGAGGATGTGGAGGTCGCAGGCAGCAGTTTGCAAGCTTTTGAGATGCAGGGGCTGTATTTTTAGCTGCTCCAGATTTTCTCCTGGCTGGGATATGATGCTGAGGAGTTTATTGCCGTAAGGATGTGCCTAGAATACCAGGCAGCCTCAGAAATTTACTGTGCCGCAGAGCCCTGACTCAGTGCTGCTCTGTGACTTTCCTGTGTTGCTTCCGCGCTGGAAAGAGAGAAAAAATGGTTCCTTGTGTTCCCGGCTGCTGCTGGCGCTGGAGGGACAGCTGCTGTGATTTAGTGAGAAGCCCTGTTGCAGTGAAGGACAGCAGTTCTAGATCTGGCTAAACCGTAGTTTGCCCAGTGAAGCTGCCCTCAGATTTCTTCTTGAACATTACACTGCAGTTTTGTCTGAACAGTAGGAATGAACACATGCTGCCTTTCATTTGTGCATGTCTCTAATGCCCCTGCAAATAGTTTTTTGCAGCCATACACACTAAATGCTTCCAAAATGCCAGAAACATTTCACAGGTAGTTTCTCTGTGTGGCGTTTCAGGGGAGGATGTGGAGAGATGGCCATGGGTGGATTTCTGTACACCTGGCTGCGAGAAAGGTGGACAGCCAGCACTCCAGCACCACAGGGGTAAGAATTTGCTAGGGATTGTCCCTGTGGTGAATCCTGTAGAAAATGAAATTACATTCGTGGTTCTTCTGTCCCACTGGTGCAGGTGCACCTGCAGGATGGAAATGGTGGTTTCTACCCCAAAACCCACCTGAATTGTGACACCCAGTACATTTGCAAGGTAAATTTCTATATATGGAAGATCAGCAACTGACTTCTTGACAATCTAAATCCTAAGGAGCCTAGCTTGTCCCTTACGAGTCTGGTGAAACAGCATAAATGCTAAATGAAGAAAGATTATTTGTACCCTCAGATTTTTTAGAAATGAGAAACGAGTATGAGATATACTGAAGAGACCTAGCAGGGCACTCCCAGTCCGTCTGCTTGAGAAACACCATGTATTCTCCCGGGGTTTGGCTGTATCATGCTCCTCAGGGAGTGGGCTTTCCTCCATAACTGCCCGAAGGAGACTGGAAATAGGAGCTGAAGCCCGTCTGCCCTTGCTCGATACCGAGCTCTGCTCGAGGCTCCCTGCTGCCCCCTTGTTGCTGGAAATAACACTGGAAATACGGCGGACTACTATTTTCACATTGTGATGTGAGCTTGACTAATATCCTCACATTTGGGGGAAAATCGTAGACCTCACATAGGAATGTCTGTCTCATTGCTGTGGTATCCGGAATAATAAATACAGCAATCGCAGCTGTAATGCCTAGTGCTTGTCTGAACTGCTGCATTCTCGGAAGCACAAACATGAATGAGGGGCAAGCTGTAGAGGCGAGGTTCGTAGGCAGAGGCAGTATCTTTTTTCAACTTTTTAGTCTTGCGAAATACAGACCAGCTCTCAGCCATACAGGCTCTCCCATCACATGCTTACTTTTCTTGTGTGCTTAGGTCACCACTGCTACAAAAATCTACTGCTCTAGTAAATGCTAGAGAGTGAGCCCGCAGTGACAAGAGTGTTTCCTTTCCAAAGCGGCACCACCAAATGCCACACACACAAAGCTTGGAGCAGCTCTGTGCGGGTACAGGATAGCTTGCATTTTAATTTTGGATTATTAATTCTTTACTTTCCTTGGGTCACTAGTGCTCAAAAGTTGTTGCCATCCACATTGTCTACAAGAAATCTATTTGAAATTATTTTAGTGGCTCACAGCTCAGTTTCTGCTTGGTTTGCTGGTTGGTTTCTCTTCTGAAAAAAATAATCAAATTGGATTCTAAATTGCTCCTTGTTTGCAAAGGCCAGTGGCTATGAATGGGAATCAGAGAATGAACTCTACTCTGTCCAGTCATGAATGGTAGCCAGGTCAGGGCTGAGCCGCATTGGCAGGAGGCAGTGATGTGGGAAGCTTGCCCTGCCATTATCTATTCTGCAGACAAGCAGCGGATTTAATTCTCAGAGGATCTCAAGCCTATAATAAAATCTCAATGGGAATAAAAAACCCTGACCCAGAAGGCGGTGGCGTGTTCTACTTGTCCTCCATAGTCAGGAGTGTAAGTGTGGCTGTGCATCAAGGGAGCTGTGTGACAATTTTGTGGAGCCTGAGTAGCAGAAGAAACCCATCCCCCAGTGTTCTGCTGGAGTCTGAGAGGTATGTATTTATACTGCTAGTGAAAAACAGAAGGAAAAATCGGAGTGTCTCTAACACATGTGATCTGCAGAAAAAAATACACATTTGCATGTCAGTATTAAGCAAGGAATCTTTGCTACTAAGGGAATAGTGGTGTGCATGCTTTTTTCCTCTTGCATGCTGCTTTCTAGGCCCACATCCTTGAACATGCATTGAAAACCTGGCGTTTTTCTTCAGCTGGCATTGCTGGATGACCTCATGCACCTACTTCTCATCTCAGTAGTTTTATCTTCAGTGTTTCTCCTTAGGTTCATTAAGAAAATACTTTTCATCTGAGGAAAGGAAGGTGTCCTGTGGCCTGCAGTGCTCCCCACAGCCAAGCCAGTAAAAACAGAGCCCCAAAGCACTTTCCGAGGGTGCAAGGGTGATTCCAGCACACTTCTGTCCCTTTGGAAACATGAGAAATGGGTCACATCTACAAAAAGTGACAAAACCCCAATCACAGTGACCTTCTCCATTTGAGGATGTTTAGAAGGATCTTTGCAAGGTGATTCACTTAAAAAAAAAAATCTTGATTTTTAATAAATCACTGCTTTTAGAGGATTCTGAGAGGCTGAGGTGAAAATCTGTTTCCCTTTAGTTTTGGGGTTTGTGGGTTTTTCCCCTGCAAATCTCTTTTTAATCACATGTGCACAAGCTTGTTATCAGAGAAGCTGTTGGGGACTCCTGAACCTTTTGGCACTAATGTTGTATGTGCCTATTTTTTTATAAAGGAAAACGAAATGGAAGCTATTATCTGAAAGGAGCTTTCATCATAGCAGCGAGGCAGGGAGCAGCTCAAATATATTAACACAAAATGTGAGACAAATATTGCCTCCTCCAAGCCAGCTTCTGACCTCAACAGTGAGAGCTTTGCACTAAGCTAGCTGTTTACAGCCCCTGCTCTGGCGTCCATCTTGGGGTTTGTGGGATGTAATTTCCATTCCTGTCCCTCCATCCGATCGGGCACGAGCAGCACACATTCCTCTGCCTTCAACCCCATCCCCAAGGTACGCTGACATCTCTCTTCCCCCCACCCCCCCCCACCCCACGTCTCCCAGCCCAGCGGGGAAGCTGGGAGAACGATTTATAGAACACGAGGGGGCCTGGAGCCGGGGACTCACCCTGCTGCTGTGTGGGGAAAGCTAAATTTGGGAAGCGGGATTTCTCCTGTATTGCCAGGCCTGGGTGGGCAGCACCATCTCCCCGTGACTCTGCAAAGCAAATTACCTCAGTAGCGTGAGCTCGCCTGCTCTTCCTCCCGTTTCCCTCCCCTCCCAGAGAAAAAAGCCACCAAGTGCGGCAGCAGGAGCTGATTCAGGCCACCGGTGTTCGGTCCCTTCAGAAAATGGGGCTGGGAGGGATGATGGAGGAGGGGTTGCAGAGCGTGCTGCTGACCTGCTGAATTATGACTTTAATGCAGTCGCTTTAATAACTTGCTGTAGCTCCAACCACCAGATGCAATTTATGGCAAAGCAGGCGCCCAGGCATTTTTCTTTCTATGAAGACTAAGCAGATCTCTGATTACCACCCCCTCCCCCCAACCCATTACCTTCCCCCGCTTGCTCTGCTAATGGAAAAATGTTATGTGTCTGTGTGCTTTTTCCCCAAGCCCTGTTTTCAGGAAATGGTGGAGAATGAGAAACTAACACACACGCACACACACGCGTTTGCGGGAAAGATCGCTTTTACTCTTCGTTCTTCAACCATGCAAAATTCCTCCTGCTAGCAGAATTGATGGTTCTTTTTCTAAAACCTTACAACCTCAGCCAGAAGGGAGGCAAATTCCAGGATTGATTTGTAGGGAAAAAGAAAGACCCCCTCCCTCCGTCTGACCAAAATCATCTGAAGTCTGAGTGATTTCACCGCATAATGCAAACCCTACTGCCTCTCAGATCTGCCTACTGTAAGGAGGGCTTGAATGCAACCCCCAAACAAACAAAAAAGCTGAACCTGGGAATGATGAATAGGCAAACCAAATTCAAATTTTAATTTTGTATTTGATGATTGTATACAATAGATGAGTGCCTTAAAAAAGCAATGAACAGATAGGCAGGCAGATACCCTGCCAGTTCTCCTATTTTAAAGACCCATTCATTTTCCATCTAAGGGATGAATTCTTCTTCCCACTCTCCTCCTCTCTCTCCTTTTCTGTGATTTGCATGATCATTTGCTGCGTATATTACGAATTACTGTTTATCTTAGTCCACAGCTTCAAAGTAATTTCCCAAATAAATTTCACTGGATCAATAAACCTGGATTCTGTTTTCTTTTCTAAACTGAGGGAAAGAAAAATAGTAAGAAGTAAATGTTTTCTTTTTAGCCAAATGGAACAAAAATCTGAGTTAAACAGATGTGCCCATTTCTGAATTCTGAGGGCTCACACAGAAGCCCTGTGATTCAACTGGTTTGTATCTTATTTTTGCTTTCCCTTGCCCATTCCGAAAAAAATGTATATTTGGAACTGCAGCCCTGAAAAATGGCATGTACTGCTTTGAACCCATTGAAAGGGTGTCCATACAAGGCATCGCAGATCAGTCCTTTGTGACTGTTAAATATTTATCAGCAAGGCAAATTCCTCCTAGGTTACAGCAAGTACAGTTTGCAATGACCTGCCTCTGCGCTTTCAAAAATGAGTAGCAGACTCCTTCAAAACATCCAGCTCCTCATTCAGCCAGAATAGCGTTTTTCTCGCAAGCTTTGAGATAGCTAGATTCATATGTAGCATACACTGCGAATTTCTTAGTAAAGAAGTAGCAACATATGGGAGCATTCAGCTTCCAGAGAGAAGAGTATAAATTGGATGTTTCTATGTGAATTCGGTCTGATGTGTCTGTCTAGTGTTTACAGTGACCTGCCCTCAGCCTGTATCAGGATCACATTACTGTCTCCAGTACCACGAGATGCACCTGCATGCACACGCTCAATTGTGCAGGTATTTCTTTTAGGTGTGATGAGTTGTCTTTGAACAATTGAATTTATCTCTGCTGACTATAGAGGGAGCCGAGACCAGATTCCTGACTTTTGGAAGGTTAGAGTTAGGTGAAATGAATCTTTGCTCAAGCATTCAACCACAGCTCCTTGGCTTGTGCCGTTAGCTTCCTGAATTCCCAGATGATCTCCCCACCACAGCTTAGCCAGGCCTGGAACTGCTTATTTTCTCAGTAAGGGATGAGATGAGATGCAGTTAGTTCAGCAAAGCCATTGGCATTTCAAAATTATATGTAAAAGCATGTATTGTACTCTTGTTTTTCAAATGATGCCATAAATATGCTTCTTAAAGCACTCCAGTTGTGATCATTTAAAAAAATCCTATTCAAACTTTTATAAAGTCATAATGAAAAGCATCCATCCAGTGATCTGTAAGTCAGTTGTACCTGCACACATCAGAAAACAGATGCTTTAATGTACGCTTGCTGCCGACGGGACAGTACCCAGGGCAGGTATTTCCGAAGAGGGAGCAAGGTGCCTTTAGGCCCGGAGAGCCTGCTCTGGCCGAGGGGACATGGGGTGGCTGGGCTGGCTCCGGGGCCACTTCATGTTGCTGATTTGCCCAGGGTGGCTGTGCAAGAGCTGAGTATGAGGCTGGAAATTCAGGGAGTTAGTATGTAGCCACGAAATTGTGTGGAGGTTATTAATGGCGGTGGCATGTGACTACAGGTATGCTTTGTGACAGTAGAGCTCATTCGGGAGGCTCCTCTGATTCTGCTGTTTTTCTTTTTTGAACCTGGCCTTTGATTAAAAATGCCTCGCTTCCAGCTCACATTGCCTTTTAAATGGCTCTGCAAAGCCCTCTCGCGGTTCCCAGCTCACATCAGAAGCAGGGCTGGAAGTGTTTCACTGCAGAATAAACATATGGGCTGTAAATCCTGTGATTCAGAAGATTCGCCTGCAATATTCCTCTCCGCTGTTGCCATAGGTAACCGGGCTCTGCAAAACACCATTTACCCTGGAATGCAAGGAGACATGGAGCTCAGCAAGGGCACTCCGGTTAACCCTTTCCTAGCAAAAAAAAAATCCCTCTGGTGATCCCAGCAGAAACTGCTCCTCGCTCTTACGCGTGCAGATTTACACACAAATAAACCCGCACCATATAATTTAAGGCAAACTCCTGAAACGCTGGCATAAGCCCCAGGCATATGCGCATAAACTCTGAGGGAATGGTGCATTTCTTCTCATACCCCCAGAGCCGGGTAGCCATTGAACGAACATGTGCGGGTGCTGCGTTTTCAGGACTGCTGACTCACTGGCCTTGCGTGGCTCACTGCCCTCTGCCCTGAGCCCCGGGGAATGGGTTAAGCTCCTCTAGCGGCAGCAGATAAAGGAAGGCAACTGAATCGGGCTGGCCTGATCTGCAGTCCAAATCCAAGGTTTGTGGAGTGGTATTTGTCAAATTACTTAAGACAGGGCCTTAGAGAGGAAGACTTTTGAGTTCACAGACACCACAGAGCTTTTTTTTGTAACTGACAGGGGATGCCTATGATCTACAAGGTTTTGCCAATGCTACCTAATGGAGACCTATCAAATTGGAGTGCAAGACTAACACCCTTGTTTCCTGCCTCACACCATTTTGCAGCCCAGGCTCTCTTAACATCTCCTAATGGCCTGTCTTCTACTCCATCACCTGAGGCACTGAAAGTGGACAATCAGTAGTTATCTTCATGGGCTGTGCCTGGTACAGGGTGTGGGGAGAGGCCCTGAGGCTGTGCTTCAGCCAGAGGATGTGCAGGCACAAAGACCCCTTATGCTCAAAGGGGTCTTGCTAAGAGGCAGACCCAGGCTCCTAGTATAGTGCTACAGTCCTTCCTACCTTATAGACCGAGTAACCATCAGAGGCCTTGGAGCTGTCTCATGCACCGGAGAAGATACCTGGGGGGTCTGGATGTATCTGTATTACACATTCAAATGGAAACCGTGCTTAATGCACATATATTGTCTATGTGCAAATATCCATACAAGAATCTGACATGTACATTTGTGTCACCAAACTGTTACACAGAACATGTTGGATTCATTCATTGGATACAGTCATATGTCACTCTACAACAAATTAAACAGATGGGAAGAGAGTTCAAGATGAGCTGAATTTATATTTGCTGCAGTTTAGGAGAACAGGAGCAGAAAGCGGCCCCCAATTTACTTTTTTACTCCTTTAATTCTGACCTACCTGTGGGCTAATGTGGATCCCAGCAGAGTGGAAGAAGCCAAAGTGATGTACTATGTCTGAACCCTGTTTGTGGCTGCAGTTCCAGCATCAATGCTGCCCAGAGGGCAGGTAGCAGCATATGCTTTGTCTTTGCCCTTCTTCCCACATGGAGCTGAGGAGGATCTGTGTGTGAAGAGTAAATGCATAGTCCTGAGTACAGGCAGTGGTTATTTTATACTGCAGAGGAGCTGCAGGTGAGACTGAGGATATGTTTCATTTCCCAGTTTCACAAATCCCGTAACAAAAACCCTAAACATGTTGTATTTCAAACCACTGTTGTCTTCTTCCTCATACTCCCCTATGCAGTTCAATGCACACACACATACACACCACCAAAATACTATTTCTTTTATAACACAGTATTGCTCTAGAGTCATCTACAGATAGGTAAAAATGCAAAATTCCTGCTCCAAAGAGTTAACCATGTCGGTTACTTTTACATCAAAAGTCTGATGGGAATACAGAGAAGTCAGGAAATGTGGATAAAGCTGAAATTACATTCACAGGAGATCTTGCAGTGGTTGGGAATCACAGCCCATGCATGGACAAACCTGTATTGAGACTGCTGTAATCCCTGGGCAGAACAGGGGGGAGTGAAGGAGAGGTCAGTGTGCTTTGTGGGATTCTCTGGCATTACTGGGGCAAGGGGAGTTAGTCCCCCTCTGTTATTTGAACAGTGAGCAAGTATTTTTTAAAGGGTCTTTTTTATGTTGCTAGAATAAAAAGGAACAGGCAAGAGAAAATGACCCCAAATCATTAGGGGATTGATGTCTGTGGAAAAGTGCAAATACAGAATCAAATTGTTTTCCTGCAAAACCCTTTTCATGGCTTGTTTCCATGCCACCACAGAGAAGAATGGTGAAGAAAAGGGCTGATGTGCAAGGAAAAGGGGCTTTTAAAGATTCCCAAGAAGTACTGAATGGGTGTTGCTGGTTCAAATTCTCCAAATTGCTGTTACATCAGTCTGGACAGTGGAGATAGATAAACTGTCAAGAGAGCCTAAAAGCCATGGCGCAATGCTTCAAAACACAGTAATATTTGTGTGTGCTTCGACTTTTTGGATTTACAGGATTTATTTTGCATACTCCCTTGGCATTGCCAGAGCCTCTCTGCAGACCTAACACTTGATCCTCTGTTGTGCCAAGTCCCCTGGGAGCTGTTGCTGTCTGACTCCCGTGACATTGTGGGTACCTGCTGAGGTGTCAGGGACAGGTTGTGTGGGTGGGGAAAGGGGAGCATGAGGAGGTCAGAAAAAGGGGTGCCTACGGGGCAGAGCGGAGCGGTAACTGGGCAGGTTGCGTCTCACTTGTTACCTGAAGGTCCGAAAACCGCTGGAAGCGCTGAAGATGCAGAGGCTGGAGCCTGTTCCTTTTCCTGGGTTTATACGACTGCCTTGAGTCAAGGGTATTTAAATGTCAAGTTTTTATGTAGTTCCTAAATTGACTTAGGTTTGCATGTTTATAGCAGGTTTGTGTCCTTGTGCACTCCTATCCGTGTATATGAATGATAAATGCCAAGGCTTGCTTTTGGGGCTTGTGTTTTCCCACAGCCGTGGTGACACACTCCCATTATGTTTAACCTTCTCCCCCAAGAGCTGATTAAGTTTATTTCTTTTGGAAGGGAAATATCAGAGCATAAGCAGGCCCAGAGCAATTTTCTTTGAAGGCTGCGGTACCTGGGACTGCAGAAACAGTGACAAAGAGGAGATTGTGGAAGAGCTGCTAGATGGGAGCTCAGGCAGGAAAGGGTTACTGCCTGCACAGCTTTCTCTGTCTGCAGCTCCAGGCAAAACCCAGAGAGAGACAATGATGTCAGCACTACCTCCAGGCCCAGGGCCCCTTGCCTGACAATGTGGGCAATCCAACACATTCCCATCTGCCACAACAAGAGCATTCATGCTCCTATTTCCTGACCTCTTTGGATTAAAACATGTGGAGTTAAATATACATCCAGCTCCATGCTCATGCACTTGCATTGCACCAGAAATAGACTTATGGGAAACTGGCTGCAGCTTTTGCCACCCGACACTCAGGATCTGTGTCAACGTTGTCATCGAGAAACGCACACGTTGGTCTGGTCGGGAGATTGTACAGTCATGCACACATAGCTAAAATACAGTTCGCTTTTGTGCCTTGCAATGCTGCATGTAATCAGCACGCAATGAGAAAGAGCGGAGGGGGAAGGGGCAGCTTAAATAGAAAATGAAGATTAGTCAGAGGCAGTGATTTCAGCCTTTTAACCATATGAAACTGGCTGAGATTTTTAGTATCGCATAAAAAATTCTGACAGCAGACAGACCTTGGCCGAGCTGGGTGTCTGCACTCAAGGCTGCTGGAAGAGGGAGAGCGTGCGGCAGCCGTTGCACGCTGCCATGCTGGGCTGGCGGGGAGCACAGGGAGCGCAGCTCTGACGAGGAGAAGCTTTTTGTTTGCTTTACAGTGAAGCTGGTCTGGTCATGCAAAATGCTAGTAATAGAAGGATTTTATTGCTGCTTTTATTCACGATGCCTGGGGGGGTCTGTTTCACACACATGGGTATCGTGTTGTTTCTTTTTCACGTCTGTGTGTGCTGCGTATCTGTGCCTGTATGCCCATATGTATCTGTGTGTCTCCACGTTTATCTGTCATTCTGTGTCTGCATTGCTGTCTTTTTCCTTTTAAGTGTAGGAGTTGCATTTCTTTCTGTGCACAGATGAATTTTCCTTTACTATACGCTAAGGGGAAAGGCAGTGCAGGGATAGCTCACATTTAGTTTATGTCTTGCTTGACAAAGGCCATCACAATTCAGAAATATGAATGAAGAAGAAAATGAGACTATTTCTTTTCCTTACTCTCTTCTGTCTACAGTCTTCTGTCTTCTCTTCCCAGTCATTTCTTTTCTCTACTTTTTCCCCAATCAGACTGCAAACTCTTGCTCCCATAACAAATGTTTTAAATGTAATCTATCCTGCCTGCACAAACAGTCAGGGCCCTTTTCATAGCATGTTTCTTATACAGTCTTCTCTTTCTTCCTTTTTTCTAACACATAGTGGGCCTCAACATAGTAAATTCCTGTGGGCAGTTTGGTTTAGCATCTCTCCCCTTTATTTGGCCCCTGCCTATAGCACTCAGACTCTCAGAGAGCACAACACAGGGAAGCAGAACAGAAATAAGCTCCCCAAAATCTGTAGTCCCCCAATGGCTCACAAGAGTCTTGGAAGAATGTTTAGCTCATAAAATCCTAATCGGGTGCTTGGAGGGGTGAGGCCAAATGGTTAATGTAGGATAAAAACTGCAAACCTCTTAATTCTCTTAGTGTTTGGCTTAACCTTGCCTTGACTCTGAAGAGATGGCAGTAAGTAAGGATGAGCTTGTATTAGAAATAGGATTCTCTCTTTCTGCCCAGCCCCTGCCGTGCCAGTTCCACTATTACAGGGCATCAGTGGTATAAACTTCTCTATCAGTTTCTGTTGGTGAAGGTTTGGAACCACCTCACTTCTCAATTAGTGTAATCAAGGCCAAGACCCTGGCATCTTTCCCAAGAGCTTCCTCCCCTCTGTGAAACAGAGGATACTGAAAACCAGTCAGAAAAATTAGAGCCAGACAGTAGCAAGCATTGAATGTCACTGGTGGCACAATAAGGAAGCTGCCTCTAGTGTCAGCCACTCTAAATGAGGCATACAGACAAGTTAAAGTGGTAATATGCATAATGTCTGTCATCCAGCTATTTCAGAGCATATAATAAGCTGTGATTAAATCATTAAACTAAAGAACTTCAAAGGGGTCTGTCTGTGCAGACTGAGGATCTACATACAAGAAATCTCTATCCTTTTTCCACCTTGGTACCTGATTTGCCACTGGTCTGTCTGCTTTAAACTAGTCATTTCACACTGATCTTTAATTTTCCCATCAGTAACACCAGGGGTTAATATACTTAAGCAGAGCAGTGCCTCTTACAGAGTTGTTTTGAAGGAAGTGGAGACTTCTTGCAGGAGACTAAAGACACATTTGATAGGAACTTGCATGCCAGTTCGAAGTTCGTTGGGAGCAAAGTGAAGGAAGCATGTTCAGCATGAGATCATCACTGAGCTCCTCCACGAGGATCTGCAAGCGCAGGGGAAATACAGTGTTAAAACCAAGAGCCCTGAGTAGTTTTCAGGGACCCTAATTAGGCTGCAGAACGTAGGAAGAGTTAGGTTTGCAGTTTTGGACTGAGACACATGCAGTGCTTACGATCCATTCTTGGTGCCTGATGGATCTCTGCTTTTGCTACTTGTTCCAATTTCACACACAATGTCAGTGAAATAGATGAGAACAGAATCTCTATGTCCTGACACCCCATCCCTTGCCAAGAGTACCAGACTGGGCACCAAAAATGTGGAGGATATGTCCCCAGGTTCCCCTGCTTTGATTAGGACCATTATTTTGATGGGGGGTTTTAATTTTTCCATAGAAAGCAAGCAGTTTCTCTGTGTTTATGGCTACACATGCATCTAATATGGCTTTCTTACCCCAGATATGAGCAGCCTTGTGAGAAGTTCTCAGCAGCTGTTTTGGAGTGGGGCAGAGGAAGAGAGGAAGCCTGCAAGTCACATCCTCCTGACCGCCTTCCCCTTCACTGATGTGTTCAGTCACACCGCCCAAAGGAGCCATTTGGGAGATTTGAGAATGTATGCAGCAAGTGCTCCTTTTCATTTACGATCAAGATAAACAAGGGTGTCAGCTGAAGCAGAGCTGCTGGGGTGTTCTGTGCATTTCAGTGCCAGGCAGTAGTGGCTGCTGCTTAGGAGATGGATTTATTAAGATTATTAGTAAGTGTTATTTGGAGGTGACTGAAATCGCTGGGTGAACTCCAGAGGATTAGCTTTCCAAAGATAGCAAATGCAAAAAAAAGCAACCCCAAACAAACAAGCCACCAGTACCAGTTGTGTTTATTTAATAAAGTCTCTGCACAGGATTAGCTCACAAGCATTTGCTTGTTTTTGTGACTGGAGATATGGGGGATGGGAAGGAGGAACCATCTTAGCATGTAATTCCCCAAGTAAAAGCAAAGCTGGAGCACAGCCTCTGGCCCAGTTCATGGAGTAGGTGACAACCTGCTGTGAGCCGGATAGGCAGAAGAGGAATCACCTCTTCCTGGATTGCACCGGATTTAGGGAGCCTAGCATGCAGCAACTCTGATGCAGAAATAACCTGGCTGAGGAGGGCTCTCTCTGCTCAGGAACCATCCCGTCCCTGTATAAAGGGCACGAGAGCCTTAGGCAGGGCATTGCGCTGACCGGAGCCTGAGAAGTGGCCTGTGGGAGATAGAGCAGCAATCAAAATAGTCATCTCCTGTTCTCTAGCGAGGCCATAAAAGGGCCTCAGAGTGCTTGTAGACATGAATTCACCAAATATCACCCCCACAAGCACATCATTGCGGGATGGAGGTTGGTGTTACTAAGCCCAGATGGCAAACCAGAGGCAGTGAGAGGGTGTCGGAGGTCCCACAGAGAGCAGGCCTGATGGGAACACAGGGAAGGTAGCAAGAGGGGAAGACAAAACCAGGAGGAAAAAGCCATCCCTTGGAGAAAACTGAAGGGAAAGGGGCTTTAAGGACCAATGTAGCCAATATTTTAATGTTGTTTTGGTGCCTAGATACAGTTCCTAGATGAGTTCTCCAAAATGCTGCTGGTTGGTGGTGTAGAACAAATGAGTCAGTTCTGCAGTGCAGTTTGGCTGTCCCTGCTTCAGTGCTGCCGTCCAGAAGTGGGGCCATGTGGGAGCTTCCCACTTACCCTTCAGCCTTCCCCAGCATTGCACTATCAGAAGTGTGGTCACCCAAAGGAGAAGTATCTTGTGTTGCTCTTTAGTGATTCATTGGGGCCCCTTTGCAAAGTGGCAGGAGAGACTGAGGGATTCTGTTCAAGTCAAGGTACTGAAAAGGGGACTGTGAAGCCCAGTGCCTTTGCAGTTTCCAGTGAAATTGCTTTTTTTCTTTCATGAGAAGCTGCTTGCTTGTCTCCTAAATCCACAGAAGTTGCACTGGCTCCTTTTCCCTCCTTCAAAAAAGCCCCTTATGCAGAACTGGGCCTGGTTTCCTATTGCCTGTGCTTCCCAAGACTTCCCTAGGCACCACGACAACAGCAGCAGAACTCCTGGATTTTGTAAACCTGTTCAGACAGGAAAGACCTTTAATTTTACACAGTCACAGAGCAGAATAGGATCTATGAATATAATTTAGCAACCTCATTCCTCAGGAATAAGCCATCACAAGTGGAAAAAGGAGGAGGGAAAGGCTGCAACTCACTCAAGTGGAAGAAACGGGGTGGGAACCCAGTGGTGCAGTTTATACTGAGTGGACAGAATCGTCTGGTAACCTGTGTGCTTAATCCCATGCTGAGATTGAAGGATATGTCAGCAGTAACTAAAATAGAAGCTAAGTGGGAGGTATAGAGCCCTGGATCCAAACTACCCAGCTTTTACAGGAGATGGCTTTGGTGCGAAAATTTGTGTTACTGAAATCCTCGATTCCTACTAAAGAGAAAGTAAGAGAATGTTGGACTAAGTGGCAGAGGAAGAGGGAAGAAAAAAAAGAAGAAAAAAAGAGGGAGAAAGGGAAAGAGACTAGCATTTCAGGGTCATGTCCTCATCTCTTTCTGTTGGGCTCCAGATTTTTGATAGCAATCGTAATTTCCACATGAGAAGCTGATGGTTGAAGAAGCTATTTTCTTTCATAGATAAAATGAAAGTACCCACATCAAAATAAGAAAGGCAGGGTTTTCCTTTTCCATGAGTTCTTCATGCATTAGAGAAATGTCCTCTGTTCTCAAGAAAGGAAACAAAAGTTAATATTTATTTTGAAAACTGGAACACATTTTGCGGTAGGAATAAAAGATAGTACAGGACTGGTTTGCTCCAACCCTTGATTTACAGAGCAGTCCAAGGAGCTTATTGCTTTCACTCTCTGAAGGGGGTCGAGCAGGTGCAGGTTGCAATGCTGTGGTGGTGAATAGATGGGTCCTTAGCTGAGGCCCTAGACTGACTTCTGGAGGATCTCACTCCTCCAGACAGAGAGAAGTGCTGTGGCACATTGCCAGGCTATGTGAACCCATCGAAGGTAAAGGGACTTGACTCTATGCCTGTGTGTGACTGATTCGCAACATCTCCAGAAAAAATCAAGCCCCTTTAGTGAGAGTCATTGGGCTGCTCTAATTTACATCAGAGAACCCAGCACCCTGTGACTGGTGACACCAAAGGTGGTTTAAGGCCACCTCTGTCCTTGGACTTAATACATACATAGAGTATAGCAAAGGCTAAGGGTCTGTCTCTCTCTGTGATAAATATCCACTTTTATGGGACTGTGGCCATGAGTCCAATTTAACATTATAAAATAATTTTCTGTGACAATTCAGATCCCAACTCCATCACTCTCATCTTTCTCTCTATCATCTGATATATTTTAGTGTTTGGTCTTATGCCTAATATGGAGAGATTGCAATGAACTGGATGAGGCATTTAATAAAAGAGATGTCTGGAAAGTGAGAAGGTTTTTATCTCTGAAAAAGTCTTCCAGTGATTGGTTGAAACATCCTATTTCAAAATGGGTTTGCCATAGAAGGGCTACATTTGTGTGATTTGTCCTCAACAGAAATTAGAGCCTCTCAGTATTTTTATGCGGCTGAATGATGATTTTTGAGTTATTCATTATAGACTTCTGAACCACTCAGGAGTCCATGAGGTCTTTATGAACCATATAAAAGGATGCAGACTCACTAGCAGAACAGTGAAAGTCCCAGGAGGAAAGAGATTTGTAACTAAACTGAGATGGACAGAAAGAGATGGAGAAGGTAAACTTCAGAAGGGCTGGAATAAAAGCAAATTCTTTAACAGCCTAACAACGATCTAGACTCCTGCAAGTCAGGAGCAAAGCAGGCTATACTGACGATGTTTAGAAGAAAGCACAGGACTATCCTGCAAAATTTTATTTCATATCTAGTTTGGCAGCAGGAGAAAGATAGAAGGTTTGTTTTCTAGGGCTTTCTCAAAACAGTGACCCTAAAAGAAACATGCCCGCTATCTTCAGAGGACCCACTCATGTTATTGACATGCAGGATACGCTCCAAAAGAAGAGTCATTTGCTCAAAATAGTCTGTTTACAATCAGCAGGGCATACAAGTCAAAGTGAAAGAGAGCAAAATCACTATTTCCGAGAAGCTACAAACCAAAGAATTTAAAGAAGATGCACAGACAGAAGTTGTACATACTGTAAATGCCTAGGCCTCTTAATAAACACCTTGGGATTCCCAGACTGGTTAGGAAAACATTGCTCGCTCTTACAAAGAGACAGTTAGATAAATGCCACCTGCTGATTGCAAAACTGGCTAAAACTTAGTGGGATCCATGCGTTTTACAAGATCCAGCTTATTTTCCTACCTGGGAGCAAAGTCTGATAGAGCTGCATATTAAATGGAGTGGGACAGAGCCAAAGTTGGCTAAATAATGGAAATGTATTTGTGAATATTTATTCAGTGAAAATATTGCCAAAATTCACAATATTATTGATAATGAATTATTTAATCGGCTCCAGACAAAACTCCAACAAAATCCCTGGCTGTACTGTTCTGCCAACAAGTATTATGCATGCATAGCACTCCCTCCGCAGTGACTGCAGAAATGTGCTCTGATTGCCAGACTCCAAGAAAGGATTCGACTCTGCTGCTATCAGCTGAGTCAAAGTTTCACAGTACTGATAGAGCTTCTCAGTCAGTGATGGACTGAGTCAGGCCCGTGGGCAGAGCTTGGGACAGAGATACACCACATCAGTATGCCCATACAGAAGCCCCATGTACAAATAAATGGGTGCATTTGGGATATCTGTTAGCACGTGGCAGTGTTTCTCCCTCCACATAGATGTGTGCTCTGTAGAAGCGTGCATGGGCTTATGCAGCTGTGGTGCAGTGAGGGGACATACATGTTTTTGGCAGCTGCGCGTTGGGGTAGACGTGTGTGTGCTGTGTGGGTTGTCCTACCTGTGCGTTTTGGGGCACTGTTCTCCATGAACTGTCTGGGGAAAAAGGAATTCCACAGGGCCCTGTCTTTTGTCTCTTCCTCTACTTTCTCTGTCTCTCATTTTCGGGTAACCTTTTCCACAACGAGGTCCTTATGTTGCCAGCGTGTGGGACGCCTGTTGCACGACTGTGTAGAACTCCACGTTGCTGCCTGGAGTGGCTGCAGGTGTCTGTCCTCCTGCCTGCGGCATCAGCCCAGGGATGTCTGTGCCTCTTCCCGTGTCATCTGCAGTTCACTGGCAGCAGTTGCTCACTTTCGCCAGAGGACTCTCACGCCCAGATCTTGCTGTTTAAGCAGAGGGCAGAGGCAGTGTTCAGTGAGAAAGTCCTGCATATTTCTGGCAGGTTTAGGGACATTTGTTCCAGGCAGCGCCTAGTTTGTTGAGCTCGCTTGTCTTTATCCCACGAAACACACATAATTCAGGTCAGCCCTTTCCTCTCTGCCCTGGCCTGCTCAAGCACATGCTGTTTCCAGATCGGGTCACACGTTCCCCTCTCTTTCCTACCACTGTTGAGCCTGTTCTTTCCATTAGGGTTTAATAAGAGGCCCACCAGCCATGGCAATCCCAGCCCTCCAGTCACTGCTGCAGCCAAGGTCAAGCCCGGGGCAGGAATTGTCCACAAATACAGACACTGGAGTGAAGGGAAGGAAAGAACAATAAGAGCCATTTACTTCCCAATGCACTTGAGTGCTTGAGAGAAACTGTCCTCCCAGATTGCTGAGTCAGCAGCGGCTGACAAATTAGTCAACAGGATGACTGGGCCTCAGCTCCTGGCAATTAGCATCGACAAAGCTTTGTGTGTGCCTGTGTGTTTTCCCATTAGCTGTGGCTTGCGCGCCTGTGGAGGGAGGAGGGACTGGGGAAGGAAATAGCTTGCTTTGACTTCGCAAACACATGGAATTTGCATTCCCAAGGTCGCACAGCAGTCATTCGGCTTCCTGTTTCAGCATCTTTGCAGGCTGTAGCCGTTATGAATAAAGTATGCTGAGAGAGAGTGTCTTAGGAGGGAGGTGCATCAACACAGCTGGAGGAAGGGTGAGCCCTGAATTGCAGTAGCAGAGGCACTTTAGATTGGGAGGGGTGTAGTTTAAGCAACCAGTGTGGCTAACAAAACCAGGTATTGTCAGGGTAGAGGAGTGTTGGCAATGGCCAGACAGAGGAGTTTACTGGTGAGAATGGTATTGCTAATACTAAAATTCAGTATTGTAATAAGAAGGGTGTCACAGATCCAGAGTGAGAGTCTTTGGCAGAGCTCAGAGTGATGAAATGATAGATGGAGACAGAGGGGGATAAGGACTGGAATAAAAGAGGATTCTGTAGGTCAGGAGTTCAGTGTCTTGTCAAAGCGATTTGGGAAGCCAGGGGCTAAAAGGTGGAGCTGCAGGTCAGGATTAATCTGAACCTAAGAGCTCAGTTCTGTCACCGTTTGGCAGAGGTCACTGCCTCCAAAGCAGGCTGCAGGGGTCATGGCCCATGCTGTGAACAATGACATTTCCTGGATTCAGCTCTAGTGGAACTACAAACACACTTTGTTGTTAAAATCCCATGCATCTCCTCTTGCCTTCCCATCTTCGAGGCCAGGTCACCAGTGCTCTCAGACAGGGTGTGAGTTGAAAGTCCGCAGAGGACCCTGGAAGAGAGGTCAAGTACAGTTGCTGTTTTAGCCTCACCTTCATCCACTGCATATCCATCTCCCTGATAAGTCAGACACTACCATATTATCATCCTCATTCACGATGAGCTGGTCAGTCTGATTTATCTAAAGTTCAGTGGTGCCCCCTGCTCTGAAAGGCCTAGCTGTGACCCGTGAAGGTTTAGTGGGCTTTGTTCTGGGTGCTCGGAGACCCGTCTCTGCTTACAGGCTTTCACAAAAGTTAAGCTCAACTAAGAGCCGCAGAAGAGTTCAAGCTATCAGTCCTGTTTGCAAGGGTGGGGGTGAGAGACATGGTCTTTGTATCCAGGGCACCACAACACGCTCCTTTGCTGAGCCTAACTGGAATCCCTGGACTTCAAATCCTGCTACTGAGAGCCTAGCAACAAGTGAATGTATCTACTTAAGCTTTTAAGGAACGAGTAGGTTAATGGAGGTGAAAGTAGGTCAGAATGTTTTATTTTCTGAGTTAGTTGGATTTCTTTCTAGGAACTGTAATGCTCTGCTTGTAAGTCGTCTTTGTGTCCAGAGACTAGCAGCGCCATAGCCATTTACACTCCTTTATGCCACACTAAACTTGAGACAGTTCATTCCCCTTCTGTTGACGGACAAGCTGCCTCACACTATCTCACGCTTACCAAAGGAGAGGAGCGTGCACTGAGGTGCTTTTTGTGGAGCAGCTGACACCCAGCAGCTTGCTGTTCCCACAGTGACCTCTCCTCATCTTCGCCCCTTGTGATTTTCTGCTTGGTTGTAGGCTGATTTAGGGCAGATTTTTCCTGATCTCTTAGCTACCAAACAGTGTTTTCTGAAAATACCAGCTGGCATCTATCTGCATCATTAGGTGTCTAAATAGCTTTTGAATCTGGGCGTCTCTTCCTCCATGCTTCAATTCTTCGTCTAATAAAAGGGTCTAACTGTAGTTTGGGTTTGGGTCAGGGTTATATGCCTGCATGTGAATATGGCTGTGGAGGAGCTGTGGCCATCCAGGTGCTCCTGTGCTCCTGCTGAGGAACGTGACTGGGGCCTTCCTTCTGCCCCTTCTGACATGGCAGTGATTAGACAGCACTGTGGTTATGCCTGACTATTGCTGCTGTGCCTGAGTTTCAAAACTTTAACCTGTGAATTTTGCCATCCTGTCAGCCTACAAGGAGTAAATCCATTTAATCCAGGACTCAAACCACTACAGATGCAAGGAAATAGTGAGTCCTGAATTGCTTGGCTTTAAACTTCTGCAATACCGAGAAAATTCAGAGAGGCCTTGCTGCTGTGGTCTTACACCTTGCAGAAAAAAACAAGGCTGTCTAACCCATGTAACACACATAATTTATCAGATATGGATCCCATAAGGAACTGTGGACAAAGATCAGTTGAATTCTCTCTCTGTTCACTCATTTAACCTTCCTAGTGAATATCGTAAAGTGGATTATCACTTCATTACAAGTGATAAAGTTCAGGACAGTTTCACTGCAAATGCAGGCCCTTGGTTTTAGTTCCATCATTTTGCAGCACTTACCTCTGTTCTCTTTCAGTAACAAATCTCAGTGATTCCCTTGTCTGACGGCAGGATGAAACAGGAGGAGAAAGTGGCCAGACCATGTGCTTGTGGGACATGCCACTATTCGAATTCTTGGTTCACCTTTTCTCAGGGTTATGCTTTGGATCTAGCTGCCAGAGCCAATTCCACCTTTGGGAGAGAAGTATCCAATCTGTTTTTGAGTGATACCAGCAATACGGCTTCATCTCACTGTTCTGAGCTGGTCATGCATTCCCATCAGAAATAGAAGAAGTGACATACCCTATGATAACTGTTGTTCTTTGAGATATTATACTTCACATGGGCCTTGTGACTGCATTGACACAACTGCAAGCTAACGCAGCCGTCAGACTATGAGGGAACAGAAAGTTTTAGCTGCTCTGCTTTTTCTCCCCTACTTCAGAGTACCAGAATGACACGGTTCACGCATGGCCATGCCGAACACAGTTGTTTAAAAAATCCAGACTTGTTCTTATGAAGTAGATGTGCAACTGCAGCATCTGAAAGAACACCTGAAGGAGCACCTCATCAGGTATCATAAGGAAAATATGTGAAGTTCAAGGTGCCCAGGTGTCACAGGGAGGACCCAAGGGTGTCTAAAATACTGTAACTTTGAGAGTTAGCTTCCTCTGTCTAGTCATATTTTATTCCAAATGAGCTATGCTTTGTACAGCAAACTAGGGGTGGATACAGTGCTGGGGTGCAGAAGTATTTTAGTAACCCCGAGTTATGACAGATTGTTACTAGCTGTAATTCCCATTTATTTCCTGAGGCACACTCCTAAAAGCAGGTACTTTCAGGAAACTGCTGCAAATAACACTCTTCCTGTCTGGCTGATACCCACTGCTCTTTAAAGTGGGTATTTTTCTGATGGAAGGCACTCAGTTAATTTTGGAGTCTAAAAGGTACATGCAGGACAGGGCAAGTTTCTTTAACATGGCCCTGACATTATTCCTCCTGCCCTTCTGGAAGTAATGTGACTGAGGAATGCAATGGCCTCTTTTCTGAGCTGGCAAGCAGTGCCATTTGTAGTGTTGATACTTGTCCCAGTGGGACTCAGGCTGAGATTTTTCCATCCTTCCCTTGCCCAGTTCATTTTGTCCAGAGTGCCAAAAAGCTGTCAAATGGCATTTTTGCAACTATCAATCTGGACTGGGCTGGACCTGGTGACATGAAGGTGAAAGGATCTGGAGTCTGTTTTCCTGTCCTGCTAAGCTAGCCAATATCTCCTTGTGCTTATTCAGGGTGTTAGTTCTGATAATATCAGTATGAATATTTTGCTGCCATTTAGCTAACAGCTACGTTTCCCATTGCAAACTCCCGTAAAGAGAAATAAAGGAAAAAGAACGGCTGTGACAGGAGACAAAGGCAGAATTCAGTGGCTGGTTTAAGGTGTGCTTGTGCCATAGCCCGATCCGACGTAACGTTGTTCAACCGCATTGAGCAAATATCCCTGAAAAGATGTTTTTACAAATTGAATCGTTGAGATTATAATTTCACCATTTCTCTACAGCTGTTCTTCGGTCTCAGATGCAGAGCAGATCCAACTCAAAAAGAATGAAAGGACTATAGTATCTCAATAAGAAGCAGTTAACCCCCCCTAATATCAATGGTAAAAATAATTAAGTCTTTCTACTTCTCTAGTGTGTTCCATCTGAGGGTCTCAAAGCATTTTACAAGCATTAATTAATTAAACTTTTCATCTCCTCCCTGAGGCTTTTTCTGTGCTGGAGGTGGTTCAGTCCAGTTTGGTAGATGTGGCTGTGGAAATCACAGCTGATTCTCAAACCAGCGGTTAAAAACTGCCTCCAGAAATCTTCAGTTCTTACAACTGCTGCCCTTTCATCCCACAACTGTGCTTCCCAGTCTTAGTTTGGTGGATGATTTCTCTTCCTCTGGCCCATGCAGGCTCAGATCTGCAGGTCCCATCTCCTAGCTCTGCCCTGTCCCGGGTGGGTGATGCCACTGGCACAGTGCCCAGGAGCTACATTGACCCTCCACTAGCCCCAGAATTACTGAAGTGTTTAAGTAGCCTAAAGCCACTTTTGGGTTCTATAACCTTCCCTCCCAGTTAGACCATGGGATCTGGACTAGAAAGAAATGAAAAGAGAAGGGATAAGGGTCACTAACTGCAAATATTTGAGAAGTATAATTTGAAATACAGCACGTGTTTACGAATAAAGTGTAGAAATTGCTTATCCCATTGCTGAAATCCAGTCATTCTTAGGGCTGAACATGACAGTTACTTAACAGTACAGATCAGCACTTGCATTGTCTTTTAAGGAAGGGAAGAATCAGATTATATCCAGCTGAAACTGGAGAGGAAGTGGGAGAAGGTAGAAATTAACTACCCAAACTGGGAGGTAGTCATTGGGATTCAGTTCCCATCCTAAAGGAAATATATCAGAGAATCTGTAATAATAATTAATATGTTGTATTATTTGACTTTTTAAAAAACAGTGATAATAAAAATAGTAAAAGTAATAAATAAACAACTATGCTAAGTATGCAGCAAGCCTTGGGGCTTTTGTTGGCGAGAGAAACTGTTGAAATACTTTTGCACTGGTATTTATGTAACATCTTTTGTCTTGGGGATCCCAAACTATATCACCAACTGCAGCATTGAAAAGCTTGTGAACAAGGCAAGCCATATGTTGTTTTGTTGACAATATCATTTTGGAAATCATCTGTAGCATTTCTAATTAGAAGTATGTAGTGTAAAGTATTTGATTTCATTAATTTGAGTTCAATACAGTGCATTCCTCACCTAGAAACCAAAGCAACTGGCACATTATAAATATGCTGGCATATAGAATAGTTAAATGAATTAATAATTTAATAATGTGTACTGCTAACTGTGTGTCATTGGTTTCGTTCCGAGCAATCGAAGTGCTTTACAAAGGCTGGTGGTAATAAAGAATGATTCTTTCAGTTAATTAGGAATGTATACTTTGTTTCTGAGATACACACTTATCCATTCATTGAACTCTACAGCTTCCTTGTGCTTAGTGCATTTTACTGCCTGCATTTTACAGGTAAAGTAATAGAAGGGATACATTAAACCCGACACAGTCAGTGGCAAGGCAGGAACAAATTCAAGTCTCTTGATCCTCTCTCTCAACATTGAAAACATTGTTCTTCTCTCAGTTTCACTGAGCAAGGAACACAGGACTAGAAGAAAGGCTTTTCTAGGATGACCTTCTGGGTCATCCTCTCCTGTCTCCTGCCATCAGGGGCAACACGTCCTTTCGTGGCTTTTGTGACTGTGACAAAGAAAGAATGAGTCACACTTCTCTGCTGGGCACCAGACTGCGCATTGATACAGTTCAGGTTGCCTTTCTGAAAAAAGGCAAGGGTGGTGTCTTAATGGAGTTTGCAGTGGGAAAAGGCTGGTCTGGTTTGTGCTCTGGGATTAGAGGAGAATGGCAGCCTTCCAGTTTCAGGTGCTGGGAATTGAAAATAAAGTTGCTGCTGAGTAGGGTTTTTCTCACAGACTTGGCTTCAGCTCTGCACTTCCCCAGCCATGTCAAACAGTACTTTCTTAAGGCTAGAAGACTCTCTTTAAAACACAAGAGAAATTAAATTCAGGAAGCATCTTGTAAGAGCATCCTGCAGACTACCTTTTAAACTGGTGCCTGAGTTTAGTTAGGTTGGTCACAGGATTGGAAGGTAGGATTAGAAGATCATTCCATTCATCCTCTTATTCCCAGCAGGATAGCATTCCTGGCCACTGTTAGCTGAACTGTTCCTGAGGCTTTTTGATGAGAGACTCCACATCCTTCTCTTGGGTCCTCTCTAGGCCTGTTCACCGTATTGTGAAGCTTATCATCTCCCTTGCCATGATTATGGGGCCATTTTGCCCCTTCTCCATGCTCTGTACAATCTAGCCCTGCCTGAAGAGGTGTACTAGATGGGTTGTTTGTCCGTAAGTCCCTGCATGTATTTGGTCCAATTTCCCTCACTTTTACTCATATCAGTGGATGTGCACAGGCATCAGCGCGGCCATTAGGGAGGAGTCCAGGGAACACAGCGGGAATGTCCTTGCTCTGAGAGCTGGGAAGTCTCATCTTGTGTGAACTTCCTGTGCAAAAACTGTTTTCCTCCATGACTGTACAGTGCTCAGCAGGCTGACAACACACGGGAAGTAGCCAATTCTGTAGCCAATTTTATTCTTTCTCATTTTACTGTCAAGGGGAGGGGAATTCACAAAAATTGTGAGGATCTCACCCACTTCCCCTCCTCATTGCAGAGCTGCTGATCTATTTTCATTTCGTAATATAAATAGTTACAGAAACAAAGCTCCCCAAATGTTAAAGTGAATCCTAGCATGTAGCACCATACATGGGAAATCTATGTAATAATGCTTCCCATCACTATTGGCTCCATCCTCCCCACCTTTGGTTCCTATCTTCAGCTCTCTCTACAAGGTTTCAGAGCATGAGAGGAGCAGCAGTTAGACGGCAGGGACAGAGAATAAGATGGTGTAGAAGATAGCAGGAGGGATGGGAAAGTAGGTGAGTGACAGCAGAAGGGTCACAGGAACACTGCTGAAGCTGGGAAAAGCATATGCAATCACAAAAGCACTCTTCTATGGAATCTGGATCAGAATTCATTTTATCTGCATGCTGACATTTCTCGCCTGTCAGCTTACAGCTGTGAAATTCGCTGGCAAGGTGTGTATCACTGTCTTTAGTAGTACATGCAGTTGAAAAAACATCAAACCTTCTAATGGTACTAAATTCCTTGCCCATAAACTCAGGCTATAGGAAGACTGGAGAGGGAAAATAGACATTGAAATCTGAGTTTGGTTCAATTCACCGGGCTGGAAGGAAGGTTGATGATGTCCTTGTTTGCTGAACACTTCATGATGCCTATACTGAATAGGCAGGGGTCTGAGGCAAGGGAAAGGAGAGTAGAGGACTGTATTGCTGCACATGCATTTCTTGCCTCTTTATTTTTATTTTTGAGTGCTGGCTTCTGCAATCTCTACACTGTTTAAATTAGTAGTACTACTGTCATTTCTCCAGCCACGTTAGAAACACCTGCCTCTGCTTTGTGTTTCTTACTCCTTCTTAATGCTCACGCAAGCTGGTGAGACTGTTACTCACACAAGTCATGGGTTAGGCCAATCAAAATATATCAAGCCTTTATCTTTCTTTTTATTTCCTTAGTTAGATCTTACCAAACGCCAGATGTTCAAGTCATGGTGCCTTGTAATCATTGCTTCATCCCTATATGCCATTCCGAATCAGACCTGGATGGATCCCCGAAGGGGTGACAGAGCTCACTGCTACTGTGTTCAAAGCGGAAGATGTCGAGAGCTGTGTCTGTCTGTTGGGTCTAAGGAGAATTTCCTATCTGAATATACTTGACTGAAATAGGCTGGAGGGGATAATCTGGCACTAACCTCTCCTTCTCCCACCCCACCCTGGTTGAAGAGTCGATGGGAACTAATAGGTCTTTTCCTGACTAACATCTCTAATTCACAAAACTTTCTGTGGCTGACATGGTGCCAGGAGGCAGAGGGGTTATTTTGGGGCAGATTCCTTTTCATTTGTTTTGTTTTCCTCTTTCTATAGCAGTGTGGCAATCCCCAGTCCTGGCAGCAGGGATGCCCTGAGGGAAGGGAGAGGAGCTGCTGCTGAAGACAGAGAGAATTCTTCATGGCTGCTTGTCCTCTGACTGTGGCATCAGCTGGGGACTGGGGGAGGAGAAGTGCCTCAGGCTCATTCAGAGTTGACCCATGGTTATTTTTAGCTCCTTAATGCTCTTTCCAAGCACACCCCCACCCCACCCCCATCCGGAGCTTATTTCTCTCCTCTTGGCAAATGACACTTTGTGAGCTACTCAGTCACAGGTTAGAAAGCACTGAAAAAAGTCAAAGGGCAGGCAACTGAGGTACTCCTCCGAGAGAGGCACTTGAAAGGTCAGGAAATGCCTGGGCTGTGGGTAGAAGCACCTCCTAGCCTAGCTCTGCTTATTAAGCAGGCTTGCCAGCCCATGCGGACAGGGCGATGGGACTCAGATCTGACACAGCATGTGAAGGAGGCAGAGGATGTAGGAGGAGAGGGTAAAGGAAGAGTAGGAAAAGAGATGGGGAGATAGGATAAGGAGACTTGTGGTATACAAAGGGGACTAAGTGAGGTGAAGGAGGATGTGCACTGTTGGAGCATGATTGAGAAAAAGAGGAAATGGGAATGGAGAGGAATTTTACTTCCCTCAGATTGAAAGCCTGGAGGATCTCTGGCTAAAGGACCCTAGGCTTCCTCTTCCCCTGGGGAGTCCCTACACATCAAAGCCAGGTCCACATCCTACAGGTCTTGGGAGAAGGCATGTAGGCAGCTCCACTTACTTTCCCATCGGATGGGGTTGCCAGTGAAGGGTGATCAGCTGGCCAACAGGAGGGTGCTGTGTCCTGGAGAAAGACGGGTCTTAGTCTTTATGGAGAGAATGGAGACAGCCACCGTGGAGAGGCTTTTCCTGTGCCTTGCAGAGCTCCTAGCAACCCACCCTGGCTCATGGCTGGTAAAGCATCAGGTGAGGTCTGAAGCTAGGCCTAAATCCTAGCACTTTGGTCAAAGCAGGATCTAAAACTCACCTGCACCTGGTGCCAGTAGAAAGTGATGCAGCTGTCACCCAGGCAATAAATAACGTACTAACTCCTGAGGTGCTTGGCTGTGGAGGACCTGAGCATGGGGCACTCCAAGGGCTCATAGCATCTCTGCCTGCATGTGCCAGTGTGTCTGTCCATCTGTTGATGGTTTTGGCCCTTAACATGTATAGGATTTGAGCTTTCCAAACAACACAGGATTTCTCTTCACCATGCCCCGCGGAGCCCGGTTGCAGTGCACTCTCCTTCTCTTCCCACAGAGCTGGGGAATGGCTCCTGCAAGAGGCAGGGCAAGCCTTTCCCCATCCTGGTCCTGTGGTAGGATGAACAAGCTGCTCCCTTTCCCTTCTCTCTGTGGGGACCTGGAAAGGAGCAGCAGGTTGGCTCCATTGGCTACTGTAGCTGGGTGCAGTGTCACGCTGATGCCAGGGCAGAAATAACCTGCTCAAAATAACATGGCTCCCCCCCCTGTAGCCTGCTCGATACAGTAGCTTCGTCTTAGTTTTCCAAAGTCCCAGCTGTGTGTGCTTGTCTCAGGCAGGGGAAGCGGGTTGCCTGGATACAGTCCCTTTGATGAACAGTGCAGTCCTCCTGGAAATCAGGCTGTAGTCCCTCCCCTTCCCCAGCATCACTGCTCAGCATGAAAGATGGATTTGGATCCCTGGAGGGCTTCTGAATGCCAAAAAGGGATGGGGGGAAAGACAGAGCATCACAAATGTCACCATTGCCCCCTCACCCCAAAGGAACAGCCAGGTGCAGGGATCGCAAAGACAGGCAGGGCCAGGAAACTATTCCACCCATTGCTGGAGGCCAGCATGAAGCTGGTCCCAACCTGATAAAAGAGGATCCGACACCTGAACTGAGCCAAGAAGCCACTCAGAAATGTGCATCACAAGCAACAAAAATTAGGACTAATTGATAAAGTCCAGCAAGGGCAAGCCTAAGTGAGTTTACGCAGCCATCAGGATAATCATCGCTCTGAAAATGAAATTGCACAGAATGGGGCAGGGTTGGGAGGGGATAAGACAATTCCCATTCCTCTTCGTGTGTGAAGGGATAAAACAATTCCCATTCCTCTTGGTGTGTCTTGCTTCACAGTTTCGCAATTACACAGCTTCCTTGGCACCAGACAGCTTCCTTTGGCTGATGCTACTAGAAAAATTGGCTAACGTGGAAAAACATCGTGATGTGCTTACAGGTGTCTAAACTATAAAGACCACAAGGAGATGTTCACATTGTTTCAAAAGGCTTTAACCAGGAAGAATATGAGAAAGATGAAAGAGCATACACTATCAATACCAGAAAAAATATTAAAATCAGTCTTTTTTGCTTTATTCCCTAATGTTCTCAATGCAAAAAGCCACACCTACTCCATTTCTAGATAACAAGTACATATACTGAAAATCCTTACAAAGGATAATTTCTCAGCAACATTACAAAGCCTCCACAAAACAAAATTCTGTAATTGAAAACTACTGTCTATATTACTGAAAGCATTCTCGTACTTAAGCCAACTGTCTTCAATGGTGTGTCTCCACCTTCCCCATAAGCCTCTGATGTGGGCCAATTTTAGAGAAAAAGTAACAGAATAATTGCACTAAACTGGATGGTTCCAGCAGGAGAGATCCTGCTCCAGAAGTCCAGTAAAGTAGGTGGCTTTTGTAGCAGACCCTAAAATACAACAGATGAAATGTAAAATACAAATATATTTCAGGACCAGAAAGAGAAAAAAGTCTCCCAGCTAAGACTCTTTTATAGGCGTTGCCCTGCCAAGGAGCACTCAGCCCCGTAAAGGCAGGGCATCATCGGAACTGCCTCTGCTGGCTACGGTGCTGCAGGATCTCGGTGGGAGGTAGGTATCTCTCAGTTACACAGGTCTCACTCAGGGCTCTATCATACCAAACAAACATTTCACATTCTGCAAGAAAAGCAATAGCCACCTACTGCAGTTTGGCAAGCACTGGCAGTTCCCAGTGAGAAAGTCTATTTAGCTGGCAGTCATCTGCATTCTGCAGTAGTTTCAGTTTCTTGGTGCATTTAGAGTACATCCCCTGATGCTGTGCTTTAGAGCGCATTCAGCATGACGTAATTCATAGATGACAGTAGGGATTTCTGCTCTGAGTGGAATAGTTGCAACCTTTTAGCCTCATTAAGATAGAAAAATGCAGTCTTGGACACTGGCACGTATGGTAATCTAAAATCATCCTCGGCTTTGATAGCTTCCTGTGGGGCAAACCAATGTGCCAGTGAAGACAGGCCCCAGCAATTAAAGAGACTCATGCCAGCCCTGTCATTCTTCATGATTGCTTCCTTCAACCTATCATCAGCACCTCAGTCATCTCTTGATGTAAAGTTGGAGAGTTACAGTCAGGCAACTGTGGGTTAAGCCGTTCAGCTGCATCACATGCAAGTAGAAAAAGACTAACCACAAAGCTGGGATTCATCCCTGTATACAGAATGCCACAAGTCATGCCTTCTTGCTGGCCCTTCTATTAATCCCATATGAATATCAAGTAATGAAAGTAGCAAGACAGAACTGCACAGCACCCAGCAAGTGAAAAGCCCTGGAGCAATTGCCACTAATATCATTCAGATGCTGCTAAAATAGGTGTGGAAGCTTCTCAGGGCAAACGTCCTGAGGGCAGGGCAGGGCAGAGAAAATAGAAGATAGTACAGATCTCTGGCAGGGGCAAAGAGGATACACAGATGGGGGGTTTCTTTCTTTAATCTCAGAAATTAGGATTAATCAGTGCGTAACAGGACAATATTGATGGGATTTTTTAACAATGATGGCTCCTCTGCTCCATTTTCTTCTGCATCAGACACACTGAAATCAAGAGACCAGGTAGAGATGTCATTGAGAATTGGGGTCTGACTGAGGAGAGAAGGAAAAAGGGAGAGAGAAGTCTAATCCCAGGTTCTTTTTTTACATTTTTTTTTCTCATTCCCATTTCAAAGACAGAGAAAAAGAGAAAGACATATAGAGAAAGAGAGCGTGAATCATTTAACATGAATTTTGCCTGAATGAGGACTGACATAAGTGTGTGAAACAGGAAGGAAATGTATGAATAATGCAGAGCAAGGCTCCTTGCAGACAGAAGACTGTTATTGTGTCCCTGTTCACAGCTTCTGAAAGCACAATCAAATAGATATGGGAAGAGTGCAAAAAGCCTGCATGGTCATCTCATGTTGAAAAGGTGTTAAAATACATTGTGGATCACAAAATAACACCTCTCAATCACTGCACCGAATTCACTCATCTGCTCACACCAAGACAAAGAAGAGGAGTTGGTGTTGCTTTAAATTAGAAGTGAGTGGAATTATTTCTGTGCAGGTTAGGCTTGGTCTAAGCTCTGCCCAAGCTGCAGTGGCTGCTGTGGTAGACAAAGGCAGAAACACAGGGGGAGGACATACCCTAAGCAGCTCTGCCATGCAGCCTTGACCATGCATGCCTGGGAGGAGGGTTTGTAGAACTACAGAAGACAGACTTTTTTATGACAGTGACCCCTGAAAGAATTAATACCTGCCCTTCTGCTTATTTACAGTTGGTGCATGCAAGAAGCTGAACTAATTTCTTATTCCTTTTATGGGAGAAAGTATGGCTAGAACTAGCACACTCTCCCAGGATGCTTGGGACAGCTGGTTTCCATTTGTGGTCCTGCCACTGGCTGGTTTTGGCCAAGCATCATTATTTTTGTGCCACTGATGAAGCACTTTGAAATCTTCTAACAAAAAGCAGCATGTAAGAGCTGGATATTAATTCTGATTATTCTAAGAAGCCCATCATCATACCGTGTGGTCTCTTGCATTCTGTAATTAAGGCACACTTCTGCCCTAAGGAGGGTATTCTATTCCTTCCCTTGCTTTATACCACTTCTGGATGGAATTTGCAATAATTTCTGAGGTAGCCTGTTGGATCCACTCCACATGTCTGGTCCTTTTCCAAATCACAGTCCATGAGTTCATCTGAGTAGTGATGGAAGACTCTGGCTGTATTGTATGCCTCAAGAATTCAGTAGCAGCAGAACTCACACAGTCATACATAGCTGCTGAAGATTTCTCAGAAAGCTTTAAGAAAAAAGGCTGACATACTGAATGACTCTTTCTCAAATTTATTGCTATATTAGACTAGCAAGAGATATAATACAACATTACATGGGTTTATGGAGGTGAGTGGAGAATGTTCATATTTTTTGGCAATATAGAGACGCTTACCTGGAGGTCTAAGGAAGGGCATCTTAAAGATTAAGACTTCAGGGAGAAATAGAAGGAAGGTGGGGGCGAAGTCAAGACACTAGGGCATAAAGCAAGGCAGATTCAGAAACACTGATGTTAAATTTTGGATCAAAAAGCAGCAAAGAGAGAAGAGGCAGGGTCTTTGAGGACAAGAGTGTAGGAGACATGAGAGCCTTGGAAGAGAAGGAAATTCTTTGCAATAGAAATACTCTTTGCGTGCAAATAGGAATTTTCACATTCAGCCTGTCTACCTAGCTAACCCAGTATCATATAAAAGGGCAGACTGTGAAAAGCCCTATTGCACAGAGACACACAGAGTTTTAAGTACAGCACTACAAGAAGCCAGGGTGGAGAAGCAGTGATGCTGATGCAATGCAGTGATGAAAATAAACGTGCCTGCTACTTCAGGGATAGAAAAGGCACATTCCACCTTCTGCCTCCTAGAAATCAGCTGCAGCCTTTCATCTGCCAAAAGAAGCAGTGGGCCTCAGTCAAAACCAGTCTGCTTCTGGCTCCTCACCTCATGCTTTCCCATTTCCCCTTGGTGCCCAGCAAAAAGGAGAGGCCAGCAGGGATTTTCATGTTTTCAATACACTGTATTTCTGTGGTGATATGAAAGTGCCCTCTATTTGCTTTTTATCTTTCACCTTGAAATGGGAGTTGCAGGTGCTTGTATGCCGTGTAGCTATTGCACATAATGAAAAGTGACAGAGCAGTTCAATCTCTGGGGTCCTTTCAGTCCATAGGCTCCCTGCTGAGAAACCCAGCAAGGTGGGCACTTGGGTTGATTTTTTTGCCTAAGTTGTTCTGACATATCTCTTCCAAGAATTGTACTGATGCCCCCTAACTCATATCATGCAACCCTCTGGCTGCATCAGCTAGCGTTTACTTCTGGTCACTGATTATCTGAGCTCCTATCAAATCAGTAGCCTAAATATGAAAGGCTTCATGCTGTGGTGTCCACAGCACTGCAAACAGTCCTGGGGAGGTAGATGTTAATAGGTGATTAGAGGACAGGTTGCACCCTTTTCAGCTGGGCTTTGAGCTCTTTTGAGGGAGGATGATATGAAGGATGGTGATTAGTGTCTTTTGGAGACAAAGACAACAAGCTTTAGGCCTGAATTAGCAGCTCTAAAATGCAGTCAGATCAGCTATTTCTGCAGACTGTGTGATGCTGCAAAGAGAAATCATGCCAATAGTAGACCTGGTGTAGAAGTTGCTTGGTATCTCATGCCATCTTCCCCTTTCTTCACAGCAATATACCCACTATCCCTGCTTCACTGCTCAAAGGAGCTGTAAAGAAGCACTTCCTTCTCAGACATTCAGATATGCTGCCATAACGTTGTGGTCCTGGAATATATCACACCCTTTTCTCTACTCCTACAATTAATTTACAGTTCATATTAGCTCCCTATAAAGCACGATGAGGAACAGTGAATCCAGCTTTTGTAAATGAGGGAGAACACCACCAAATCTACCTCTGCATAAATGAAGAAATATCTTGAGACCATCTCCTGTAAAGGAAGATGTGTTACACTGAATCCAGGCTTCCACACACTGAAATATAAAGTCAAATTGAATCTGTGCCTCTCATAAATGGGAAAGCACAGACAGACTTCTGAGTCAGGAAGGTCTACCATGCAGGCCCCATAATCCCTATGTATTGAAACTGCCCCTGTCTTTCCAAATCTAATGTTGAGCTGAACTGCATGGATCCCTGTGCGAGCTGGTAATCATATGGTGCCCAAGCCTTATATATATGAAGGCCATGCTGAATCATCTCCACATACATGGAGAGCCATATTCTGTCAATTTGCTCTAAAAGCAGATGAAACTTATTCAGTACAACCTACCACCCACTTTAATGAAGGTTGAGATATTGATCTCCCCAGTAAATCAAGGTGAGATCTATAGATCCCTCCCAATAAATGATGGTGGCTGTATTGATTCTCTCCTTCCCACCCCCCATAAGTGAAAGCAAGACATATTAGTTCCTCCCCATTAAATGAAAGCGAGCTGTATTGAGGCCACCCCCATAAATAAAGGGTGGGCCATGCTGACTTAGACCTTAACCACATAAATGGAGGTGAAATGTATTGATTCCATCTTCTGTAATTGAAGGAGCGCTGTATTATGGTCCTCCTTCCAACATAAATGATGGCAAAGCATATTGATTCCATCATCCTTGAAGTTAAAGGTGAATTTTGTTGAATATTCCCAAAATAAGGAAGGAAAGCCACACAGAACTTAGCATCTTATCCAGAAATTTATTTTGATCTGTTATTTACACATTGAGGCTTTTGTTGCATTTGGATGGCAGAGGTGTGTTACTGCTTAAAAGCTCTAGGCATAAAATTAAGTGATAAGGCATCATGGTTTCAGCAAGGGGATGTGATGGCTAAGGAAGGCCTCCTGAGGTCCAGTCCTTGTGTTCATATAGACCACTTGCATTTAGGCAGTTTTCCTGGCTTTTACATGTCTCATCTACCTAGTAAGGGTAATGATCTTCCTCTGACATTAGGTGGTAGAATAGATTTGTTCATGACTGTCTACAATGTTGTGTTGGCTAATGGGACCAAGTAAGTCCTGGAGATAGCAATGGAAGTGGATGGAGCATTACAGAGCAAAACGGTTAAAAAAATAATGTGTGCTGTATATGCGCTGTGCCTTAAGACAGGCTAGGGCTGTACACTGCAGATAAATAATTAGCAGCAGCTGCCTGGAGCCTGTGGTGATTTTTGGTCTTAAACTATTCCTGCTCCTTCCTACTCCTTTCACCTAACAGCACTGGTTTTAAATGGTCTTTGCTGATGAGAAAGATGCCAAAGGTACGTCACCTCAAAGCCATGCACTAGTTCAGGAATTCAGTCTTTTGGACCGTGACTGTTGCAAGCAAGGCAGCTGGGCCAGTGCCCATCTGCAAAGCGAAACATTCAGATTCAGCTGCACCCCTCCAGGAGATCATGTTCAGCCCAGCAGCCTGACAAAACCCAGGACAGTGCAGGGACAGCTGTTGGTGGTATAAAAGAGAGGTGCCAACTCCTTGCTTCCCCAAGGAAATATACTCATGTTCCCCATAGTACTCCATTGCACAGTCGTTGTCTTTTGTTACCTGTTACGAACATCATAATCCTTGGGGAAGCTATGGAAGACAAGAGGACAGAACCAGCAAAGCCTCGCAGAGAGGCCTGTCTTTTCTCCTGATTTGTCCCAGCAGTAGCAACAAGATTGAAAAAAGAAAAACAAACAAAAAGACAAAGAACAAAGTGAAGTCAGGCACATGTAAATGACATGAGGAAGTCAAGAACAGAGCCCTTAAACATCCCCCACAATAAATCATATCATTGTTACTTTTTTGCCCAATGTCACAGAAAAGAAACACACCTCTGGTACCGTGTCTTGTGATGAGCAGGCAGAGTTACGGTGTCTTGTGGTCCTGCATGCTATATGGGGGGGTACGCATTCAGAGAGGGGGATATGAGATGGACAATTAAAGGAAAACACGATTATTCTGTGAATGTGTGGCAGCATACATCTAAGAGGGACCCAGGCATCTTACATTGGCCATATCCTAGGATACAATCATGAGTAGAGCAAGCTTTGATCTTTTCTTTAGGATGAAATACCGAGGTGTATTTTGCCATGTCTTTCTTAACACATAATAATTTATTGTAAGATCTTACCGAAAACAAGATGTGATGGCTTTTACATGAATTAGCTGTTCCTGGTAAATCTTGTGTTCTTCCCGTGTGGGTATTTCTAAGCATACTGCTTTGCCCAGAACAGACTTTGAAAATGCCAGTCAAATGCCAGTCCCCCCTAAGCCCATGAATGGGAAAGCTCAATTTCTTTGCAATTCTCTCATATCACCAGCTGTCTAAAACCCTCTCCGAGAGGATTTAGATTGGATTTTGTGCTGATTTTATACAGTTGTCTTATGTCTTTCCCATGAATGGTGAAAGAGATTTGTTCCATACAGCATTGGGGATGCAAATATCATTCCTGTTTCACTGCATCATTTGAAAGGAGGACCAGACAGTTGCCATGGCAACAGCACATCTGAGCCAGCTGTAGTTGTCATGGAAACAGGAACGATGGGAGCCAGGAAAAATACTCCCAGAGGACAAACCATTTTAGAACACACACAAAAATTCCCTTAAAGTAAGATAAAATCTTGCTTTGAAATTCTAGGGCCTCAAAAACAAGGGGTAAACCAGAGGAGAATGCAAACACCCTCTCATGATCCCGGTGCTCTCCTTTTTTACATTTTTGAGAGACAAGGGAGAGGTCATTGGAAGTGATCCAGTGATTGCTAGAAAGGAGGTGAAAGTAAACTCCACCATACCTTTGGCCCAGTCTGCTGACCCTGTGGGAATGTGAATGCTCTGCATTGACAACTCTGCGCCATGGAGGCACAGATCAGTACTCCAGTCAGGTATTCCTCTTGTTCGCAGAAGGCTCTCCTTCTATAAAGCTAACCATTCTCCATAAAAGTGCTTTCAAATAATGAGATTGTATCTTTGGAGACTCTTTAGTCCCTGCAAGAGGCATAGTTCTTATCATTAAATAGGGGGCAAGATGCACTGTTTGGGATGTCCAAGGCTTAAGTCTGGGAATCTCAAGCAACGGCTGGATGCCTGGCAGCACTGTGATCTGTGCTCTTGGCCTTCAGGGATGGGCCAGTCCGTTTGACGGGTACTAAAGAGAGGAATCCACAGCATCCTACATCTCATCAGGGTAACTCTTTTTTTAGCTTTAATGTTACAGTTAATCAGAGAGAATGATTAAAATAAGAAATGAATGATGCTGTAGAAGAAAGGCAAACAGCTTCAGCATCCACACAGAGATGCGTGGATTTAGGGTCGCCTGAGAATGTAACAGGGCAAATACAAGGGCTGAGACTGGGAGTGGGAGAAGAGAGCAGATGGAGGGAGAAGCTGATGGGAACAGATGGAGTAATAGGGGAAGGTGAGGCAGGACAGCCTCAAATTGGGAAATGATAGGGAAGAGGGAGGGTGCTGGTGCTGAGTGTGTATGGTAAAATGAAAAGCAGTGAGAAGGGCAGCAGGAGAGTAGGTGAAGCCTGAGTCAGAGCACAAAGATGGAAGCAGGCAGAGAGGGGAGCAGGATGGCAGACCACAGGTTATGAGGGTGGGTAGGCTGGGGGCAACACAGTTGACACAGCAGTATGGGACAGGACAGGAAGGGAGATGAAGCCTGGCCGAGTAAGTACAGGGGCAAGGAAAGGCAAAGAGAAGTAGGAGGTGTGGAGGCCAGATAGGGCACAAGATGGTTTGTAGGGTAACACACTTTCTGTTGTTGTTTGTAATATTGCCATACTTCAGCAGATTTCCCTGGCTTTTCTAGAATCACTGCATGTGTAAATACTTTTGTTAGCTGGTTCACTCATCACACTGTGGAGAGGGCTACTTAATCCAATGTAGTGATGTACCTAAATTTTCCAAGTATTTCTTTCCTTGCTCTGTATCAACAGCTAATGTTATAAAATCTTTCCCTGCTTTCAAGGTGCAGACATCCATTATTTTCTTACTGAAAGCAGATTTAGAAGAGCAGTTCAGCATCTCAGGTGCCTTTGAATTGTCACTGTATTTTCTGCCTTCTCATTTTGTGATCACAGTTCCTGCCCTTTTGTTTCAGTCTCACTCCTTTCTTTCTGTCTATAAAAAAGGGAAATGGATGCTGCAGTCTGCACACACCTGTAATTTCTGTTGAAGCTGAAGGAATCTGCATGCATGTAACTAACAGGACTGGAGGACTTGGCTAAGGATTCCTGTTTAAAGGAATAATAAACTGCTCACGTTTACTGAGAAGGAGAAAGAAAAAAGTCTTTATTCAAAATGTAAATCTCTTCCTGCTGAGGAAGGAACCCAAAAGTCAGCCTTCAGGATATAAATATTTATGCCTTTTGCATAAACAGCAGATGTAACATTTCCAATTAACTGTCGATCTTTCCATTTCTCTGGCTGCTGCTGCTTTCTCTCACAATATCGGAATGAACAGTCCGCTTGATTTGCCTGAGCTCAGATCTGTCACAAATTTCCACAGTCAGTAAGATGAAATTGTTCCTGAAAATGTTTATTTATCAGAGCCTAACAATTTCCCTGTATTTTTATTCCATGTATTCAATGCAAGATGAATTCTGTTCTGCTGAAAGATGTGAGAGTCACAGCCCAGATAAGAGGACAACAGAGAAGGAGCAGCAGCAGGCATAGGTGAGGGTGTGCACTCAGCCATTGCAGCACACTTCAGCCCAGCCCTAGAAGAAGCCCTCATGACATGAGAGATGCCAGTCTCTGACCCATTTGGCCCCTGGCCTTTCTACCAAGGCTGTCAGCCTGGGGCTGGGCAGCAGAGTGTAAGAGGTTTTATGATGTAGCCACCTGTTCACGAGGAACCGTCTCCATCACTTCTGCAGTGTCAGCCTTCTCAGGTGCCTGACATTCAATCCTGCTAATGGCAGCCTCCCACTTCCACAACTTCTTTCTCTCCGGGAGAAAGTGTGAACTGTGCAAGCAAGAAAGTGAACCCTGCTAGAGCTGGTAAACATCAGTTTTCATTGGCATTGTGCCTACAACACAGAAGATTTTGCTGGAGCACTGGGAGGAGGGTAAGAACAAAAATCAACAGCAGAGAAGCAGTAGTAGGTAAAAAACAAGCCAGAAGGCAGGTGCAAGGGGAAGGAAAAGCAGTTGTCTAGTGATATGTCAGAAAGTGGGGATCCCTCTGTTCCCTTCTGCGGAGGATGCTTTTGTGTATTCTGTGCTGTCCTGTCCAGCAATACCATGAAGTTTAGCTCAGCATCTCTTCGTTCCCTGGGAATCCAACAATTGGTTGGGCACTGCTTCAAACTGAGAGCTGCTGTTCAGCTGATCCAGCTTTCACTGAGGGCTCAGGTGAAGAGCTCTTGGCCTTCCTGCTTACAGGGAAAGCACTGGCCTGGGAGCCGCGCAGCTCATCTGGGACAGGGCTTTGTGCTGCTCCCTGGGTTGGTGCGGGAGGTCAGCCTTGCTCTTTACCTTTCTCAGGAGCTGCATCCCGATGGCTGGCAGCTCTGGCAGGTGCTGTTGCTATGGGAACTGGCTCTGCTTTAAAACCATCCATGTGGCAGTGCAGGGATGGAGGCATCTGCAATCCTGACTGCTTAGGGGTGCACCCTCCTCACACACTTCTGCTACCTGCCACCTGCTTTTGTCCAGGTTCCTGGCACTTTGAGCTGCATTTTTGCCCCTTCCCCAGGCTCTTCATCTGCCACATCTTCCCTGGCTCTGGATTCTTGCTGGTGTGAACAGCTAGCCTCTCACATAGCATGAGAAATCATCAAACGCTAACCCAGAAAAAAGGGTCTAAATTCACAAGTAACTGAAAGTTTAATTGCTTAATAAGTACAATTTTCGCTTTGTTCTGTGCTGTGCCCAAAAGGCATATGTAGTAGTTCTTGTCTATATTCAAGTATAGTTTTGACTCAAGCATCTGTGACCTGTGATCACATTATCAGTACTGTAAAACCCCAAATAATCACCAACCTTTGCTTCAGGTGAGCTAACTGAAGTGCATTTTGACTACAAGTAGAAGCTAACTTTGCTTGACTCACTTATTGCAAATCCTTGCACGTGTAGGATTCCATCAGCAGTGGAGCAGGTGTACTAACACAGCTGAAGTTACTACCGGCTGCGTGCTACCTTCCTCTTCTTCATTATCCACATCTCTGTTTGATCAGTTACACCTAAAAGAACCTAAGGTAGCATCAGCAAAATGTCCAGGCTTTGCTTTCTCACTAGGAACAGGAGTCAGGGTAGCACCAGTGTTGACTGGCTCCTCTGTCATGCCCTGTCCTTGCTGGGACTCACACTGTTCCTCCTGCCTGGGGAGCTGCACAGGCATGAGGCAGCCCTACCAACTTTCTTCAAGTGGATCAATGTGGATTAACAATTTAGAATGGAGCAATCTCGAAAGGAGACTGAAAGTCAGTTTTCTTAAACCACAAGCATTTATTTCTTTTTTTGATTCAGCCCCCTTGACTGTGGCTGACTGTCTGGTATTTCTCTTGAGTTTTCACTGCTAGCTGAAGAGGCTCTCTGGTTTAATGGCATTCATTAATCATACAACAATGCATCTCTGCAGAACCAGAGCTTCGAATTCAAGTTACATTACTGATGGGCGTTGGCCCAGCTTCTCAGGTTGAGGGTGTTCTAAGGTCAAATCAGATACTTCAGGCTCTGTGCACATTTTGGGTGTAATGTAGGACACCCAGAATTTAGGGCAGCTGCTTGTTCAGGCACAGGAACAGACTTTCAGCTGAAGGTGCTGAGTGCTCCAGGTCATGAGTCACTCTTGGGGCTGAGGCAAAGGGAATTAAGCCACTGTCACACTTCCCAGATTTGAAAGGGATCTGAGAGCTGCAATGACTCTCCCAAGAATTGTCCTGATCTTTATCAGTTATAGCAGATCTTCACAAAGCCCAGGATCTCAGTCTCACATGCCCACTGGCTGCTCTTCTAAAAGGGGATGATCTTCCTATACACAGTTTGTGTTTTCCCTAGAAGAGTTTGTCAGGTTGTTACCAAGGCATCCAGTTTTTCCAGTGCTAAAGGATGCAAAGTCAGTATTGTTTTCTTTCACGTGCCTTGTGGATGCTGTGATGACCTGCAGGCACACTCAGAAGCAACCTTCCAGTCTATCCTCCCCCTCCTAGCTGGACACAAAAGCAATTGCAGAGCCTGTGGCTAGAGTCTGTAGGAACACACTAACAATGGCCTTCAAGGGTTTCCTTAATCACCTTTCCCTAGCTCTTCTGTTGCCAAGATGTTATTCAAAGGAAAATGTCAAGGCCTGATCCCAGTCCACAGACCGCCAGTCAGATAACTCAGTGCTAGACACTCCCAGATTTGCTTTATGATCCTTGTTTCAAGGCCTTGGGTAAGCATTATGGTATGCACCATAGAACGGCAACACTGATACCTTTCATCTAGTGTGGGACTGCAGTTGTTTTTCTCACTTCTTAGGATGCAGGATCCCTTTTTGTTATCATAATCCTGTGCTTTACCATTGACAGAGCTTGACTTACCCCTGCTGCTCTTGCTTTGGGGAGGAGTCAGTTCCCTGTCAGGAAGGCTCCTGCGCAAATTCCTAGAAAGTGGCATTTTACTAAGTGACCAGAATTTTGACACTGTCTTCAAGGCCCCCGATACAGCTGTGAAAGTGCACTAGTGCAGAAGCAGGTGAGATATGCCCTTTCACAGTTCCCATGTAGCCTCAGAGAGACCCTTAAGGAAGGTCCCTTCCGAGAAAGACATAGGGTGTTTGTCCATTACATCATTCCCCTTGCACATATGCTCACAGATCATTTGGATTACCTCATTCTTCTCAGAATTTAGACTATGTTTCAGTAGCCAGGCCCTTGAATTTGCACATTAAGCAGCAAGACTCACTGAGCTGATTCTCTGGAGCCCCACTGATGTGATGTGTATGAGATCCATTCTGCCTTTCTCATGTCTTCCACATACCCCGTTACTTTCCCCATCTGTGTCAGGCATAACGGTTCAGCAAATAGATATGCTTCTTGTTGGCAGGTAGTCCAGGCATTTAGCTTGATAGCAACATTGAATATTATATGTCCTTTTATTTATTTTTCCTGAGTGCAAATTTGACTACAGGCTGTTCCATTGTCTATTTAATATTTTGTCCAACCTTCTGGCTTCCTTCTAGAGAGGAGGCAGCCTGCAGGTGCTGCAAACACTTTTTGTTCCTTTATGACTAGAAGAAACTACTCTATTCCTCTAAGGCTTTTAGTCTGACTTGATTCTGGCTCGCCCACCTTCCTGCTTTCTCTGGAGAACTGGCAGGTGAATATTTTTAATAATTTACTTTAGAACAGTTCTATCATCCTGCTATTTATTTCTGCTATAAATTATGCCCAGAGGTTAGGAGGCTCTTATCTTCCCACTCACAAAGGAACCGAAGGAAAATATTCTGCAGGGCACAGAGGCATCTTTGGGTGGTTTGTAAATATTTCCAGAGGCAGATATACTGGGGCGTGAAAAAGCTGTAGTCCCTACCTTGTTAGTATTGCCTGATATAACCTGCATCTTCTAGGTTATGCAACAGGGAGCAGTTGTGCTCACACAGCCCCCTCTTCCTACTGTGATTTACATCCAGTGTCTGCGAGATACACCTGCTAGTGCTTCAAAGCATGAAAAGGAAATAATAAAAAAAGGCCTTGAGAGATGATAGCTTACTCCTCACACAGTGGTTTGACTCATTAAAATCAGTGGAGCGATTTTCAGTGACTTCTCTGGGATTTGGATCAGACCCTAAAAGCACAAGCCCCAAGAGCTGGACTGCAGCCAACTAACTTAAGAGAAGCAGAATTCCAAGCAAATGAGTTTTCATTTTTAATTCAGAAGCTAAATAAAATTGAACTGGAGTGCATTTGGATGGGATAGCTCCAAGAAAAATCCAGGGAACTGAAGGAAGTGATACTTCTGGTGTGTTTGCCTCTTCTTAGCCATACCCTAAGGGGCTAGTTGCTCCACAAAGCAGTATCAATTATCCAGCAATGGACGCTCCTGCTCTTATTATTACTATATGCCTAAATGCTCATTGTGGACCAGGACTCCAGCAAGCTGGACAATGGACAAGTATAGAGCAAACAGATGGTCCTCGCCTCCCAGAGCATCTCGGAGTCTAGATTTACCATTTTATGCTCAGAGTTTGCTGATGGGTGTTGCACCACACAGAGTGGCATTGTTTTGTCCCTGTTGAAGTCAATTAGGTTCTTAGCACCCCAGGGAGGTGATAGGGAGATTTCTGCTGCTTGCTTTGATAGAAGATATAAAACATAAGTCCTGGTTTTGCCACCCAAATTCCACTATGTTTTGTTGGAAAATGCCTGCAGAAGCTTATTCAGCATGAGGGTGAACTTGGTTGTGTCATACAGGCTTGTTTACAAAATGCAGCATCTCCTGCCAGAAGGTCAAACTGGTACCCTGCGCCAGCGCTCCCTGCCCAGGTCTAAACAGAAATGGAGAATTAGCCTACACCATCTCAGTGCTTCATAAGTATGTGCTTTCCTCAGAAAAATCTCTTTTTCTGCATCTTCCTCTTCTTTTTTTCTCAGCATGCCCTGATTTCCTGCCCTTTCCTCTGCTACCTCTTTTTTTTCTGTCTTTTCTGATAGCATCACCTGGTCACCCTCTGTGGGTAACTCCTCTGGAGAACAGCAGACTTACAAAAATAACAGTTGTAAATCTCTCCCTGTAATTCAGTTGGTTTGTGAGGTGCAAAAATAGACTTAACTATTGAATATTTGGGGGAGCTACTGTGCTCCTTGCGTTCAGATGAGCTATACTTATGTACCTCTGGACCCAGCCAGAAAAGGAAGCTCTAGAAATCCCATAAGAAAAGGTTGTCCTTGTTTTCAGCTTCCCCCATCAAAACCTCTGCCAGTGTGAGATAAAAAACCCAGTTGTGACCAAAGAAAGGAGAGGGAAAGCAACTCAGAAACTTGAGGGCAGTCCTGGCTCTGCTCCAGCAGCTGGTGCTCATCTTTGACAGGTACAGGGAGAAATCGGACTGAAGAGGGGATCTCAAGCAAGCAAACAAACAAATCAACTAAATGAACAAACTGGGTGATAAAGTAGAGCTGAGAATCAGTAGCTAACGAACACATCTCTGTCGCTGCACTGCTTTCTCCTGGGTGGAAGGGGAGTCAATTACCCACCTTCCAACAAGCTATTGATCAAGCTGCTGCCATGTATTGAATCGGAGCCCTGTCCGCCCTGCGTGTGGCTCTTTGATTTTCTCTCCCTCTGTAGCAGCACGTGGATGGAAGCCAGATGAGCCAGCACAGGACTATCGATCAATCTGCCTCCCTTCTCCTCCTCCTCTTCTTCACCCCAGTCACCATGACAACCACAGCTGCTGCAGCAGCAGCAGCACTGTTTACCTGGACCATTTATTTTCCTTTTCAATATCTTTCCCTTCCCCCCGCTGCTCTCACCTTGGCATGATATTGGCAAAGCACTCAGCAGTTGTAGAAGGGATGAGTTTTTATGACTCTGAGGAGGACAATGCAGTTCTTGACTCTACTTTATCACCCAGTTTGTTCATTTAGTTGATTTGTTTGTGAGGAATCATTGCCTATAAACAACAGATAGCTCAGTCAGCAACTAGGTCATGCTCCAGTCATGGAGGAGGACCTGTCATTCCAAAATACAGGTCTCCTTCATACGGTTTAAGTGTGCCTGTAGTAAGACCCACATTTTCTTCTTATATATTGCCCTAGAGTGGCAACAGAGAACTTATTCCAGGTATCCATCATTTACCAGCTGTTAATCTCACATGACCCGTGGGACAGTATAACATAAGCATTGGGTGCACTAGACTTTCTTTCAGGTCTTCAGCTGCCCTTGTAACTTCTGTTGAGGGCACTGTGTCCAAGGGGGGCCAGCTGCTGTGGAAGGAGCAGTGGAGCAGGCCCGGTGTCACCTCCCAGTATGTTCACAATGGCTTCCAGCTGCATATGCTGAGCAGTCCAGTTCCCAGCTCTGCCTGGTTCTACAGCGCTTTCCATCATCCCTGCAATCTGCCCAAATGCTAGCACAGTCTTCTCCCATCTCTTTCTTCGTACTGCTTCCACTGCCTGAAATTGCCTTCCCATTCCTCGGCAGGATGACAGTCATGCTACAAAGACCAAACAGGAGATAAATGAACAATGTTTAAAGAGTAGCCCATTTCCCCCCTTCTGAATGTTTTATTTGTTGTGCCGAATCATCCATCTGCAGTTTCTCAGTGCAGGATTCTTTCCTGAAATGTAAGACAAAGAGGCTTTGTGCAGGGATATGGAATATAAGATCTACAAATAAAAGGTATCTCTTAAAATATAATACAGGTGTCCACCTTGTCTCAAAGGTCTTCCTGGCTTCCTTTTAATTGAAATTCTTCACCCAAGTCTCACATTCCTGATTCTCTCCACAGTAAAGTCATCAAACCCTTCCAGAAGACTCCTAGTTTTCCTTATAATTCAATGTGATTGATACAGGATGTAAAAAGATCACTTGATGTTATCAAGTACAGATTATCCCTTCTTGAAGCAGAAAGCTCCAAGATAAACTGTGGAATTTGCTACTGCATGGTATTAGAGAAGCAAATGCTATATTTTGAAGAGGAAACAGACGAAAGTTTCAACTCCCAATGCTGTAAGGCACAGGAGGACTGGGGTCAGTGACTCCTGCTTCATCCTTCTATTTTGCCTATTCTAGAATAGTGCTATGCTGGGAGTATTAACAGAGCTGTCATCCCTTCCTCTGAACAGTTTGGCAAGTCTCACTCCATCAGATACATTACCAAGCTCAATTAGCCAGGAGTGTCTATACAGACCCGAGATTGGCTGGGAGATGGATTCGTTCAGAACAAGCAAGCCTTGGACAGACTCTGCAAAATGACACTGGGGTTGGGGGTCCAACCACCATAACATGTGAGGCCCTGGCCTCGCTGGGGCACAATTAATTCAGAGCACCATGAGAAAGAAGGATATGTTTGGCTGGCTGGAGTAGTGGTCTGATGTGACATGGCAGGAAGCATGATATTAATGCAAATTGTTAGTACTTATTAACTAATTAAATTGTTGTTATGCCCATAAGGCGCTTAACACTTTCCAGGCACAGAAGAGAGCGCAGTCCCTGCCCTCAGGAGTAGAAGATCTAAAAAGGCAAGCACAGAGGAATGGTGAAAGAAAAACAATTAACGTAGAAAGGGGTGTAATGAGAAGCAGCACATGGTTTTGCAGTTACAATGTATGTCTGATTTTGCAAAGAAAGCTTTACGTGATCACAAGATTTTGGCAGGGGGAGCATGTATGACATGTCTGTCAGATGCATGTATAATTTTTGATGCATTGGTCAACTGAAAGCAAATTGAATGGGTGAGGAGCTGGCTCAGATATACTTAATTTCATTAAAATCAAAAGCCCAGAGAAGAGAAGACCCTTTTCTTGGGCTCAGAAGAACGTTGCAATAGAAGTTCATATTTTTTCAGACTTCAGAAAATTTGCGTGGGCTGCACCTCTTAAAAACACCCAGTTAGAGGAAGTTTTAACTGGTGCTTAGAGTCGATCAAAGACAAACCTGTAGGAAATCAGATTACCTTAGTTGCAGAGAGCTGACCTGGGTAGCGATGCAGCTGCAAAAGGTGGAGCAAAAAGAGGTACGTATTGGAGAGATAGCATGAAAGAGTGTGAGGAGACTGGCAGGGCTGGCAAGAGCTCACATTGTTAGTGGAGGAGACAGGGAGAAACATACTGGAAAAGATGGATGAGCAGTTTTGTACAGGTGACTTCCATTATAACAAGTTCCTTAAACAGTGCTAAGTAGGAAGTAGTGGATAAATGCAAGACAGGAACAAGACAATACAGTGTGCTGCAGAGATGACCTTTGTAGCTCCATTTGCCGTGTACTGCAGGGAAGAGAGGTGCACATCAGACCTGGGATGTGAATGTTATAGTAATAAAGATGAGAGATGCAGAGCCCTTGATATGATGGCTATAGGAGAAAGATCTTGTGAATAGTGAGTGTGAAGAAAAAATAAAGTCTGTCCGCAGATGGGATGGATAGAATAAGAAAGAGTAAGGAATTGTAACATTTAAGCTACACAGGGGCTGGCTGCGGAGTCTGTTAGAAGGAAAAAGAGAGCAACGAAGAGCAAGTGTAAAGGACGATTAGGATTTCATTTTTATCCAGAATCTTAATTAATGGCAAGATGTGCAAGAGGGAGCATGCATTCATGATACCAAATGACAGTCTGACCCAGCCAAGCCCGTCTATTCCACAAAGCATTAGAGTTTCAGTAAACACTGAAGCGTTGCTCTGTTGTTTCATCAGACACGCCGCTCTGGTGTGTATCATATGATATGGCAGCCGTTCAGCCAGGCGGGGAGCAGCACAGCCTATAATTTCCTGGTCATATGTAACTGGGTGGGGAAGCGCCTGATCCTGAGGGTGAGTAATGCTGGAACCGCACCATGTGGCACCCTGCTCTTCGCTGTTCGAGGCATCGGGAGGTGTTGCTCTTGCTATTCCGGCAGACATCGCCCAGGGCATCTGAATGTTCTGACGCTCCCATACACACACAGCACCCTCCTGTAACCCGTTTCCCTGCGCCCCAAGGTCACTTTCCCGCGTTCCCGGGGGTTCCCGCTCGGCAGGCTGCGGGCCCGGGCGGGGCACACACCCGCCTCCCGTGGCAGGAGGGTCCCAGCCTCCCTCCCCGCCGCCTGAACCCACGCACCGACTTCGGTGTCGGCATTGCCTCGGGAGTAGCTCCGGGCTATTTTCGGGGGGAGAGGGGGGAGGCCGGCCCACCCCGGGCAGCTCCTTTTGCCGCCGCGGGGGCCCCGCCGCGCTCCTCCCCGCCGCGTCCCGCCTCCGGCCGGGCCCCCGCGGCCGCCCGCCCCGCCTGTCCGCAGCGGGGATTGGGGGGGCCGCCGGGCTCCCCGCCGGGCCGGCCCGCACCAGCCGGCTCCGGCCCTCCCGGAAACCACGCCGGGCCAGGGTTGGTTTGTTGGGGGGGTTTTGTGGTGTGTTTTTTTGGTTTTTGTTTTTTTTTTTTTTTTTTTTTTCCTGCCCCGAGACATTTTCCTACGTGTACTTTTCTCCTGCCGAGCTGATTTACGAGCTGGGTTTGGCGAGGGCCGGGGCTGCTGGCCCCAGCTCGGGGGCGGGGGCGCGGGGGAGAGGGGCTCCCGCTGGGCTCCCCAGCCGGGGAAACGCACGTCTCCCCTCGCCGACATGAGCTGTAATTTCCGGCAGACATTTGAGGTCCCCGACATCTGCCGAAGGCGCGGCAGCCTCCCCGCACCCCCCCCCCCGCCGCACGGCGCGGAGAGGCGGCCATCGCCGGGGAGCGGGCGGCCCCTCCTGCCTCCTCCCGAGTCATTTATGTTTTACTCATTTCCTGCTCCCAGTAACGAGGCCAGCGATGCCGGGGTGGCGGCGGTGCTGCTGAGAAGGCAGATTGTTACACTCACACACATGGATGTTTTTGTTTCAGGGTGAATTTTTAGTGCTCGTGAAAGGGAGGGACTAAGCAGAGCTCACTGGAGCCTGGCACAGGACCAGCAAGCTTCCCGGCAGCCCTTTGCCAAAAAAATCCAGACACGCAGTTCTCCCCCCCCCCCCGCCCTGGTTCCTGCGGCCCCTCCTTGCCCGCTCTCTCCCCCCTCGGCTCCTCAGGGGCCTCACTCCCGGCCGCGGTACTGCCCTTGTACCCTGCAGCCCCTCTGCCCATCCAGGCTGCAGCCCCCTCGCAGTCCCCTCGCCATCCCCTTGCTGTCCCCTCGCTGCCCAGCGCAAGGTTCCTCCTGCCATGCGCAGCCACGCTGTAGTCCTGACCCGTCACTCCTTAATCCCAGTCTCTCTTCTCACTTGTCTGTGGAATTACTGCAGGAGGGTGGGGAGACTCTTGTGATATAAACATATTATCCTTGGAGGCGAAAACAACTTGAGGCCAAACAGATTCATTGCACTAGTGATTTAAACTAGGTGAAATGTCGACAGTTACTCAACATCACATTCCCAAACTCGTTACATAAACAAACCTTCTAGTGATGTTTTGTATAGGCTCCAGCCAGCCCCAACCCCACCGATCTGCTTCACTCCCTACGACACGGCAGGGACGTGGGTCTCCTGGCTTGCGACAATCTTCCCCTGCACATCCGCCATGGCTGAACTCTGCCATTTGTCTCCTTTGTTATAACATACTAACAGGATTCTGTGGGTTTTGTTCAGTTTTGTTTTGCTTTTTAAAATTTGTCGTTAAAAAAGAGAACAAAAACTTTTTTGGCTGCAGCTATCAGCTCATTTTTGGTTGCTTTCTAATGCCAAGGCCAGCAGGATCCAGGAATTCATCTACTGGTGCCAGCAAGAAAGCACTGACCCAAACAAGGGAGCCAGAACTTGGACTGCAGTCCTTGCCAGGGATCAGCAAGAGGCCAGAGAGACCATGCTGCTGAGTCATCACCGCTCCAGCTGCTACAAGCCTTTTCTGGGGACGCGGCTGTTGCTAAGATTCCTGGGAGCTGACTGATTGCTCCTTCTATAGTCATGTAACACACACGTACACGTCAAAGGAGCAAGGCAGAGCAGCTGGGGCCAGCTCGGAGCGAGAACACAGCCTGCTGGCCATGAGCAGCCTGGCTTGGCTGTGTGCTGGTGCAGGACCTGCTGCTCTACGTGGCTCTGGGCTCCTTTTGCAGGGCTAAAGCTACCTTGCTCCCAGGGAGCTTCTCCTGTCACCTGCTCATGGAGGCGTTTCAAAAGGCGAACGCTCCGGGCAGTGGTTCTGTACAAAGTTTTCTTTCTGTTTGTACTTGCATGTTTCACCATGCTTGCTTTAGACCAGAGAGCCAGAGACTTTAAGAGGTAGGAACATGCTTAAGATCTGTGCATTGCATTCCTTGTAGGGCCAGTGTTGGGTCATTCCCTTCATACAGTAAATAAATATGTTCAATCGGCAGGCAAATAAAGTGAGCACTTTGCAGTTCTGAGGCCCAGAACTGAAATTAATGACATTTCTTATTAAGCTCTGTCAAGTTTGAGAGTATTCTGCAGCCTCACACACAGGGAGGGAACGCTTTGTCATGTGCATCCTGCATTTTCCTTCACCCAATTTAATCTTTTTAATCTTTTTATTCTCTTGCCTTTTATCTGCCTCAGCTACTTGCCTCCCCCAGGTGCTGCAGTTACCCTTGTTTCCTACTCCACATTTGACACTCAACAGACTAGATGTAGTCGGGCTTTTAGATCTCTCCGCTCACATCTAGGTTGTTAGAGCCTTAGGGCCTGTCTTCTCTCTCTGACATTAGACACATCACTGATTCCAAAGGAATAACTAATCATACTAACATTTAATAATAAAACTAATAATTCCAGAACCCAGTCTCCCTGCTCCTCTTTATCGAGTGAGTGTCTGTTGAGGTGCCAAGCTCAGAATTACAAATTGTCAGATGAGGTTTCAGAGCACTTGAGTTTTGCAGGCACTTTTTTCCAGTAGCACCTCAGAGTCCCAACCATGGACCAAGACCACTGTATACCGTAATATGAAAAAGGGTCTTTGCTCCAAAGCATGAACAGTCTAAGAGAGGAGACAAGCGATTGGCAGAGATAGACAGGGGAGGCCCAGCAGGCAGTGAGTTTGTTTTGACCAGCATGGCAGGAGGTGGTCTTCACAAACAAGCAAACCAACTGAATTTTAGGGCAGATTCAGGTCGAGAAGAAGGGATTCTCTGAGATCCTCAACTCAATAGCTCCTTTTTGCAGGAGAGAATAGGCACCTGTGGTCATTTCCCAAAAGGAGCTTTAAGTATTGCATCAGGTCAGTAGCACGTTCAGATCCACTTCTGGCCAAATCAGAACAGAAATAGTCTCTTGGCATATGAAATCTGTTTATGTAGACAAATGTACGTATAGCCAAATGGGTAAATTTATCTGTTAAGTGTTTTGAGAAAGCTGTTAAGAAATCTTATGCATACCAATATAGAAATAAGTAAATTCTAAATTGCTCGAAGTGGATGTGGGCAATCTCCATCACACCAAATGTAAGAAAAGCCTGAGGGACACAGTGATAGTGCTAGTGAAAAAGTGCTTGGACACATCACTGGAAGAAGCCACTCTGTACGGACTGTAAAGGGACAGATTAAATGGGATCAGATGTGATTTTGCTAACTTTAATTTATACAGTGTTTTAGGTATTGTAGAAAACAGAGGGGGAAAAAGCACTACAGACACTAAGTTTCTAATTACTTGCATATGCAGATTTGGAAGCTGCATTTGGCTTGTATTAAGGCATTATAGTGCTCTGACAGGATGCCTGCATGGATGGTGAAAGCCATGTATGGTGAGGCTCATCCCCTCCACTCCATGTAGCTAGAGGCATGATATCCTTAAAAAATTCTGCAGTTACGATGTCTGAATCTTGCTTTTTTGTTAACCGGGAGTGTTTTTATGCCCCTAGAGTGACTTGCTTTTCATAGTACAGGGAACTTTGTTGTGTATTGCTTGGGGAAGCTCACCATCAACAAAACTATGAAGAAAGTACATCCTGAACTAAAGATGCTAGACAACATCCCCCATTCTCCAATTTAGGGCATTTTGATATCATGAGACCCCTTAGATGTGTTGTAAAACATCAGTCACCACTTGTATTTCAGACCCATGTCTGCTATGGCTGGGACATCCGGTGAAGGATGCCTGGGAGCAGCTTAGGCTGCAGCTGACAGGAAATGTTAACACTGCCTTTGAAGAAGAGGTCAAGCTCTGCTCCGCTCTGAGCTGTACTGTTGTTCAGCCAGTCCTACCGATACCATCTCTGGAGCAGTCAGATCTTCAAAGCTACTACTTGGTGTCAAACCTCCCATATTCAAACAAGGTAGTAGAGTGGCCCTAGAGTTGCTGCCTGTGCACCTATCCATCACTGAAATCTTGTACAGTCCTCAGCAGAGGTTCAAGCTTGGTTGTGGGATGGAGGGTGCTGGCAGCACAGACAAACGACCTTCAAACCAACACATAGGGAGGGGACTTCCATCTTCATTCTTCTGGGTCTGCCTGCAGTGCTTGCTACAGTTAGCTTCACAGAAAAACTTTCTTACCCCAGACACTGGTGATATTTAGAGAGCCTGTGAAACAGATCCTTTCTTTTTGTAAGAATGTTTGTTCACATGAGATAGTCATGGATAGCTGCTTCCTCTGCCTTCAAAGAAGTCATGTGGAGAGCCCCAGAAGGCTTCAGCCTTCCCCCCCAATACTTTCTACATCAATTCTAGGTCTTGACATTTATTTTCAAGGCCTTCTGTGAAACTATCCAAGAATATCTTAGAAAAGCCCCTTTCTTTGCATGTTGATAGTACTGTTCCTCTGAACCCTGGGATAATGAAAGACAAGGCGTTCTCTACAGCAAGGTCATGGCTTTACAGATCCCTCTGCTTGAAGATATAAATCTCCTTTCTCTGGCTTTACTGAAGACAGATCTGAAAACAGCAAAGAAAAAACAAGAAGGTGAAAGAAAAAAGAGATAAAAAGAAAGCTATAAGTGAAAAGAGCTAAAGCAGTGAGAGGGAGGGAGTGAGGAAAGAAACAGCTTGAAAATGACAATTAAATCAGTTATAATGAAGAAAAAGATTTTACCTTTCCTGGGACATGGGAAAGAAAATCAGCCCACTGGGATGCTATGCATTGCTCAGCTCTCAGATACTCTAGAGGGAGAGTTTATGAGCACATGGAGAAAGGAATTCCACACAGTACAGAGATGCTTATATAGGTGATGTCCCAGTTTATACAGCTTAGGCCAGTCTACCTCTGTGCAGACTTTCAGTCGAATGTATAACCAAAATAAAGTCCTGTGCTACAGGGTTCCCAGCTGTTTGCTAATGTGGATACAGGAGCATTTGACTTGATGGCAGCAAGGATCCATGTGGCATCTCACTCCAAATCACAAGATTTTATGTCATCTAATTCTTAGCCTTTCTCATGTTTCCATCCTGCAGCTTTAAAATTACATTTCCTCCAGTGCACTGTAGTGATACACTCTTTCCAAGGTCATGGCACAGCTTTCAGTGTACCTATACTAAATATCTACAGGTACTGGGCAGATCTGAGGGCCACTGTGAGATTATATTAATGGCAGAGTAAGGGGTCTGGCATGGGGATAGACATTTCTACTCCCATGCGCATCCTTATGAAGGTCCACAAACCTTTAGTCCAAGAGACTTAATAGGATTGTAATAGGATTGTAATTCTTGGAAGTGTCATGGCACTGCTTTAGTGTCAGTGTCATAAAGGTTTTAAAAAGGGTAGTTAATCATTAATTGGTTCGTGATACTAGAACACACTATCGATTAAAATTAAAACATAAAAATCTAAATAAAACACACATACCCACTAGCATTTCACAGTGCCGATCATTACATTAATGGTAGCTCAGTGGCTGCTACATTCCCTTGTCCAGCCTTCTGACACAGTGCAAGCCTGACTGTGCTGTTTGTAAGCGCTTCAGCCTTACCAATGGACAAAATACTCTTCCAGATTCTCTTTGCATAAACTATTAGCAGTTTTTATTTCACCTATGGTAGGACCATCTGTTTTTATTTTTGCTGTACTAGATTATAATCCACCTAAAACTTCTTTCCCTCTTCCATCCACTCGCAAAATCGTGGTGCATCCCCATTCCTCAGCAAGGATTCAATTGCAGAATGCTTTGGTGAATTTTAATGTTAGCAAGATCTAGTTTTACAGACCACATTGCACTACATTTAGAGAGATACCTGAAACTAAACCTTAACTGTTGTTCTGAAATAAATGAGCAAAAGATGTTTCTGAAGGCATAGCAACACATAGGGCTCAGTAATACACAACAGGGCTCTAAGTGGAGCGTGAGATACTGGTTGATCACAGCATCACTGTTGAACAGACTACTTAATCACTTGCTCAGCATTAATACATGTATGGAGAGGTTAAAAAGAATTAATAGAGGGCAGGGAAGCACCGAGCTTAAAAAGGGGCAAAAGCAGACTTTGACATTGTAAGCGAGTCAGCTAGATTCAATATCTGAAAGAACACCAGAATAAATTATCAAATAATCAATTCATAAGCACCTAGAGGATATCAGGGTAATCTAGGACAACCTGGGTTCATTTGTTAAGAACAAATAATGTCAAAGCAATTTAAATCTCTTTTTGACAGGGTAACTTCCTAACAGTGAATGGCAAAATAATAGGTATTTATGTCTGGATTTCAGTAAGGATTTCAACAATGTCTTGTCTGACCTTCACCTAAGCATACAGCAGAAATGTGCTGTAAATTAAATCATCATGAAATAGGAGCACAATTTTGTGGAGGTACAGTTTTAAGGAAGAGTTTTCAGTAAGTAGTTTGCTGTCGAATGGGTGGCTAGCATTTTAAAAGGAGCCTCCATACAGGTCTGTGCTGGTCCTAGTCAAAGATCAGAATTTGTATTGTTCTGGTTAATGGAGAAATGGCTAAAACCTGATTCAGTAAAGGCAAGTGGCATCTTTTTCTTTGAGTCAGCATAGATTAGACAGAGCTCTGCGAGCACTTGTTAAGATATACTGCCTTAGAACAAGAGCGATCTCTGAGACCCCTTTCAGTCCTTACACGTCTTTACTTTCTATTAACTATTTGACTGAAACGAGACTTTTTTGCTTGATGTTTGTATTAAATGAAAATATTGCAAGGCTGTTTTCATTTCAATAGCCCTATATAACTTTTCTTATAACCTCAGAGTAAGGGGCACATAAACAGGTTAAGCTGAGATTGTCGATTTGTCTCTTAAAATGTCAAAGCCTCTCTCCTGGCTTGACCAGAGGGTAACTCATGCTTTTGTATGCATGTGGGCCAGGATGGAGCCTATGCAGGCTTCCAAACTCCTGAGCTGCCTGCTTCTGTGCAGCTATTGTGGTGAGATTTATGCCACAAGCTTTGCCTTTCCAACTCTGTGTCTCTAGCCCAAGAAAATGTTTAATAAATTGTATATATGAACTGATTTTAGTATGCAAATGTATCATCTCTGGAAGAGGAATATATTTTTGTCTTTGGCACTAGATTTTTAATCTTATCTTTGTGTATAGCACAAGCATAAGACGGGAGTTTGGGCAGCTGAAAGGAAGATGGGTCAAGAAGTTTTCAGAGGTAAAAAGATTAAGTACATGTGAACCAGCAGCTATCAAGTTTTCTGCCACAGCCAGTCTTAGGGATGAAAGGCTGTCTCCTTGATGTGTGTCCCAGATTCTCACTGGCGAAACCTGTAGCCACACACTTACATTTTGAGTGTCATGTGTCACACAGAGAGTGGAGACTAAACTGAAGTATGTGTGACAGCAACAGCAATAATAACTAAAAAAAACCCAGCCCATATCAAATCCCAGAATCAGAATGATGCAAAGATTAATTCATTTCAAAGGGCTGCGTGATGTCTGACTTGGGGTCATTTCAAATCAGCAGTCACAGCTGTCATAGTCAGGTTCTATAAAACATAAAAAGAACAAAAGAAATCCCTGCATGTGCGCACATGCACTTCATGTCACACACTCATCAGGTATTCAGAGAAGAAAGAGGGTTACATACATATATGCAAATATTCTCCCCTGGACACAAGTAAAGAACTATTAACAGCCTTAATCCCCGCCGCCCCCCTCCCCCCGCCCCCCCCCCGAGTTACTTTCAAACATTTGATGCATTTCCATACAGCAATTTTCTTATTTTCCCTCCTCGATAGCCTCCCTGTGACTCCATGGCTGCGGCTCTCACTGTGTTATCCTCCCAGTGAATAAGGGCACAAATCCTGGCTGTGGAGAAGCCACAAGTCAGAGGCTTTGCAGTTCTGCCAGCTTCTTCCCCAGACAAATTGTGCACAGTCATGGGCACGCAGGGCCTGGTTCTAGCACAGATGCTTCAAGTAGATGGGAACTGTGCTTTTTGCTACTGAAATAGCTGTTGATTTATTAAAGTATGAAAAATCCATATCTCAGATAACTATGATCAATATTTGTGATCTCACATGAGGCTCCTAAATTCACGTTTACACCTCTTGACAAAGATGTTGTCTTTGGCATGGGATAGGGCTACAAGAGCCTAAGATAAGGGACATTATATACTTACTCCAGAGGCTCCTATTAAAAGATTCAGAAAAAATTACTTTGTAAAAATTCTCTCTTGCTACTGAACACAAGTTGTTCTGATTGACTTTACTGATGGACATAATTGCCTCCTCTGATAAGCCAGTGTAGGTAAAGGAGTGAGCTGGGTGTTGCTCTGCTTTGCATCTCCATCACATCCATGGCAGCTGGGTTATGACAGTGGTTCAGGATAGGCAGGGCTTAAATCAGGCTATAGAGGGGTTGTGCAGTGAAGCCCAAGGAGGGAGAGGGGATCAGTCTGTTTTCTGACCGTGTTGTGTTCTCCTGAACTCAGTACTCCTCTATTTTGAATCCTTGTTCAACTTGGTGTGAGAATACCCACCTCCCAGCCCTCTTCCTATGTCATTTAACACTAACTGTCCCACAAGTGACCAGCTGAAGAACATAAAGATCACAGAGGTCATTTTGTGCTGGGTATAGCTCAAACCATAGATCCTCACCAGGTGTTTCTGGAATCAGTCACGTAAGAGATGATCCAGGGCTGAGTAGGAACATATTTTTAAGCTCTCTCTTGAGTTAGCTCAGACAGCAGAAATTCTCCTGCATCCTAGACAACTGACCTCACTGTTAAACTTTTTTTGTTTATCTAAATATGCCTTGTGCCTGATTCAAACGACCAAATATTGATGTGCCTTTTTCTTAGAAATTATACAGTGAAGTACTGTCAGAACTCTTTCCTATATATCCACTTAGAGACTGTAAACAAGCTACCTTAAATAAACAGATTAAGCATCCCAGTCTGTCATAGAGGGATATGTTTTACAGTTCTCATATTATTCCTGTATCTTGCTTCAGAACCCTTCCCAGCTGATCAGCATCCTTTCTTCAGATGTGTGTATTTGGTTTCCTCTCATCATCTCTAAATATTTTTCCAGGTCCCTGCAGTCCTGGAGACACTCCCATTTTGGAAGCTCTTGTGCTGGATATATGACTTTGCACTTGACTGTAGTCAGACACATGTTGTTCGGATAAGTCCATCTTATGAAGCTCTCCAGATGGATCTTTATAACTACCATGTCCCATCATTATTTATTTCTCTGCCAATTCTTCTGTCACACAAATGGATTATCTATTTTTCTTTTAGTTAATTGATAGAGATATTGAGTGGTTTTGCGCCCAAAACGAATTTCTTAGGTGCTTAGTAGAATAACTTACATATAATGATGATTCCCCATTTACACTTTTTTATGATATATCAGTTGAGTAGGAATTGAATTTGTTTAATAAGGGCAACATTGATTTGTGTAATGCTATTTTTTATCAAATGCCAGAAACGACAAAGTCAGCTGCCTTACAGAAACCTAAATATGTTATATCAGTACTAGTTACTTTATCAACCAAATTTGTAAATGCATCAAAAACAACATTAAGGTTTTAGGTGGGACAAGGTATTCCATACTGTCACATTGTTTGGTATCAATCATGCCACCTTCTTTTTATACTTCACTGACTACTTCCCAGTTTCACAGAACTTATGCCAGGCTAAGCAGCCCAGAAGCCACACAGCACGCTATTTAGCTTTGTAAATATTTGCACACATCAGGTTATTTTCTCCAGTGTGCTAGAATTGTCTTGGTATTCTGAAGTTTAATAAACAGAAATGAAAATTAAAGATTCAGGGTGGCATATACCTCGCCTAACATTAGCTTTCTAAACCCTAGGACCTTGTGTAAATTAGTCACCAAGGCGTCTTCCATAGTCTGTGCAAAGAGGGCAATTTGCCTGTTTATTAGGTATATTTCTGAGTAGGTGAGATGAAATGCTTTGGGGTGCCGTTCTGTTTCTTTGACTATGAAATGCGTGAGGTGAGCAGTTTATTTCATCTTTTGGGTAGCTGGTCAGTTGAGATGCTTGCCAACCTCAGAAAGTTCCTCATTCCTTCTTTTAATAGTCTCGTTCCCAGACATACATAATAATTTTTACTCATATGACCTAACCATGTGGGCTCTAAATACTTCCTTAGCTAGGCATCCAGCTTTTCATTTTTATCCCATAAATTTTCACAGATGATACACTGATAGTCTTCATTACATACCTCTGCTGAGATATTTTGGCAGGCAAGGCAACTGATTACTTAGGGACAGAGCCTGCAGCCTTTGCCTGAAGGAGGGAGATTATATGGCTCTTCATTTGGGACTATTCATACAAAGAACAGCTGCAGACTTGTGGTCTGTACACATTGCATGGCATAGGCCAACATGCAGTTCCTACATCGTTACCATTGGTGGCATCAGGAAGTTAAAGGAGACACAGTGAAAATTATTCCAGTACAGTATAAAGCCAAAGGTAAAGGAATAAAGAATGGTTACAAAAAAGTTCAGGTTTCATGGATTGCTATGTCAAAAAAAAAGACATGTCCTTTTATCTGGATTTAAATTTCCCTGTGTTAACCGAATCCAGTAGCAATGGATTTAATAAATATAAACAGTTTTTACAGTTTTCCAAACTTATATAACAGTATAAGCAATGTCCTACTGGGTCAGACTAATAGTCCACCCAGCTTAGTTTTCTGCTTCCAGCAGTGCCAACTGGAGACTGTATTTAGGGAAATCACATGAGTATTTGATAAAAAGAGGTATTATACAAATCAGCGTTGCCCTTATTAACCAAATCTGGTTCCCTGTGGACCACCTTGGGGAGGAAACTTCTGAGGCAGTTGCCATCCTACTTGCTGTTGGGATATCTCCTTGTGGACATTTTGGAAAGCATGGGACAATCTCTTTGTGTGCAGTTGTTCTTCAAGCTGTTGTCCCTGGAGCCATGAGACTCTGTGCTTTCAAGATTTGTTACATGGACACATCCTCATGAGAGCAGAGAAAAGATGGAAGAATTGACCACTTAATAGTTTCAGAAATCAGATGTAGAAAATGTTAATATTTGAAAATGTCTCGTTATTTTAGTCCTTGACTTTTGGTGTACGAATGCTTAGCACTGGCTAGTGGCTATGGTTAGTCCCTCAGTGCCTCCACTTCCTAACGTTAAAATGCAGAGAGTGACATCTGCCTCCTTCATGGGATACTGTCATTATAAATATTTTAAAGATTATGAGATGTTCAGATACTGAGGAGTAGGCTCTATCCAACAATCTGACCTAGAGATACATAAGATAAAGAGATTTCCAAGAAGTGGATGGAATCTCTTCTTAAAGGGGAAAAAAATCACCATTGGGAAATCAGCATTGGGAAAATGAGCAAAATATGACCTTGACCATTACAAAATAAGAATGTGCAGACATCAGAAGAAAGATTAAAAGGAAGCATTAAGCAGGACGTTTTCACAGATGTGGTTATAAGGGAATCACATGGGAGTGGGAGAATTCTGCCCAGAGCTGGAAGACCCACTGTGGACAGTCATGTCTCTTCTGTTTTCAAATTCCAGTGTCACCATTGATTGGCCGTGTGTCTCTGAGTAAGTCATAGCATGCATGAGGCACCATCCTCTCTGTTGGTGACAGCGGGATAACAGGGGCCCTGACAGGGAGATGTGAGATAGAGATGGGGAGATTACATTAATTAATGTCTGAAGCATTCTAAACTCTTCTTGGGGATATGCTAGAGGAAGATCAAAAATACCACCATGTGTTAGTCATAACATTGACTAGAAAAATTTTGAAGAACATGGACTCTTTGTTGTTATTTTAAAATTCTAATGGATGTTGTCATGGATGGAAGACAGAGAAGTGACACAGGGACAGTTGTTCTGGTGCAGTGGCATATGACCCGTCTGATTCCTGCAGAGTTCACTATTGGTGAGAGGTATCTGGTATCCTTTTCCATAAAGCAGGGACAGAAACAACTGTCATCTCCACCTGTGCCTCAGACCAGTCCTGGAGCCACCTGAGGATGAATAGTTTATTCAACCTTGGACCGCTCCTTTGAGAGGAAGAAGTGCCAGGTGTGAGTGGCTTTTGGAAGGTGGGAACTACACTGAGAACAGATAGTGCATTTCCCCCGGTCAGCAGGGAGACATTGCCCGTGGTCTCTGCCCTCTTGGGCAACGTTAGAACGGGCAACACGTGCTGGAAAGTGTGGCAAGGACATGGCAGAGCACCTGCACTCTCCAGAGATCAACCAGCTTTTTTCCAGGTGGAGATCTGTTCTTCCCTCCCTGCTTTGAATAACCTAAAGATGCCTTCAGCTGCTGCATTTCAAGAGACAAACCATGGATATCTGGCACCTGTATGAAACATCTCATTGAATTAAAAGAACCAGAGTGCATCATAAAGACCTTTAAGCAAACCTGCTTATTGCCAGATAATTCAGAGGCTGCCCTGGTGGTAGCCAGCAGTTGTTGGTCTGGATTCCTAGCAGCTTTCCTCTACCTGTGACACTATCTCTTTGTCCCCTCCATTCCCATTGCAGCCATCTCACGTTTAATATTTAAACTCTGCTTTCCTTCTGCAGAGCCCATTCTTTTCTTCTCTGTTTGCACACTGGCTAACACAGTGGGGTATTGGTCCATGACCAGGGCTACTGGGTACTATGCTAATGATTATAATGGCAGTAATTAATAATGCTTTGTTCTTTGATCTCTGGGCTTGCCGAGGCAGTCAAGGCAGTCAGGCAGTCGGCTGCTGCAATTGTTCTCTGCCCTAGGGCTGAATGTGTAGTCAGGTTGCTTTTTTGGCTATCTGGCGTTTTGATCTCAGTGCCCCCTCCTATATGCTGACCTGCCTTCAGACTGGCAGACTGGAGTCTCCTAAAATGGTTTTGAGGGCAGTTGGCCAGGTTGCCTTTGGATCCGCTCCTTCCACTAGGGATACCCTGCTCTACTGCTAGTGGTACCTTTCTCAGTGCTCACAGCCGCTCCCAAATAAGGTGTTCAGATTTCTCTGCTGTGCTGCTGCCCTGTCATGATACAGCAGTATTTTTTACACTGCTAAATATATGGATTACTGACGGGTCACTTGTTACGTCCAAGTCCTTATATCCATACACAGCTTCTGTTGGTTGACTGGGGATTTCAAGAGGAGAAATTAGAAGCAATAAATATCTCTGAATGACTAGCCTGAACATCTCAGGTGATCCAAGGAGGAAATCTGAGAGAATAAAATGGTATGGATTTGTGTTTCATGTCACAAATCATACGTGCTTGTGCATTTTTTGGGGGATGCACTACCAGGGAAAGTTGTATGTGCAGTCCTGGAAATGCCAGTGGAGATTGCATGAGTTCCCTGTGCAGCCTTGAGGGACAGAGGGAGATTCCCCAGATCCTGAGCAAATGGCTCCTCCAGAGCAACTGCTTCTCCACTTAGTGCTTAAATTCCCCTAATAACAGAAGTGATAAAAATACTATCCACAGCAAGAATGTGTGGATTATTTGCCTTTCCCTCCCTCTTTTTTTACTTTTTAAAAAAACATTCTAAGGCCATTACTGGTCCCTCAGCAATTGAAGAGGCTCCCTCCTAACTATCCTGCTAGGTAGCTGAACTGTGTCCTGCTGATAGCAGCTATGCTGCCAGGGTCTGAGTGGAGTCGTTGGGACAAGCCAGCTGAAAATAATGTAGATATCTGAGGTCCTAGAGAGAGGCTAGAGATAGGTGTGGCCTCTTCCCCCCAGCAAGACCTCTAACACTTTCTCCAGAAGTGGAGTGGTGCCATCAGCTTGGAAGGTTTCTGCAGCTGTGATACCGTTTAGATCCCCATATATCAGCATGCCACCAGGAGACAGAGTGTCAGGAGGTAGAGTCTGGAAAAATGGGAACTGAAACCCACTTGCCTTTATTCCAGACTCTGTCAAAATCGTTGCCAAGCCACCCAGAACAGCCTGAATACTGCACAGGTCTAACATCTAAAGAGGAAACTAAACTAGTGAGTCACTCCAGGAGGGTTGGACTAAGGCAGCAAAGTTGGAAACTTCATCCTTTCATCAAAACCACAAGAGACCAGGGGATGGCCTGGACTGGCAGGATTAGAAATACAAAGGTGTTAGGGAACATGGCAAGAGACCTAATCCAGCTTTTGGTGACTTGCCTGAACAAACAGCTATGACAGAGAGCTGAGAAATGTGATATTTGTGCTTGTGTGAGAACCAGCCCAATGGAATGGTTATTATCATCTGCTGAATTGGACAGAGCATGGTGGAAAGTCAGGATGGATCTCTTCTAGCTGGAGAATGTGACCTATCAAAAAATGATAGATTGTTTCTCAGGACTTGCTGAGTTTTCCAGGCTATTCAACGTCACTTCAGCTGCAGTAGTGGAGAGGACAAAAACACTTTTGCAGCAAAACCCGTCTGTTCACTTTGGAGATCCAGAGCGGGTCATATCTGACACAAGGCTTCAATTTTCTTGTGAGGTCTTTTGAGGCATTTGCAAGCACCTTGTTACATCCAGGTCCCATTTTACTAGGGGAAAATGTTTCCTGCAGTGAAGACAATCAAAGATTTCCTTTCTGAATTCTCATACTCCCATCCCCTCCTCTTGGCAAAGCAACCAATACCTCTAGCAACGGATTCAGCCTTGCAGATGAACTGTGGGAAGAGAGCTGAGGCCCAAACATCTCACCCTGCCAGATCCTTGCTGGCTGTACTCCTTAAGTCTACAAAAGAAGGAAGATCAACATAAACCATCTGAAAAGCAGAACTTGGAACAGTCAGCTTCTTCTGAATACTAAACTCCTGAGATCTTCTTTTCCAAACAAGATGGGGTAGTGCAGGGAGGAGCCAGAAACCTTCGGTTCCATTTTATTAGCACGTTAGCAAGAATCACCCATTAGCTCATTCTCATCTTGCTGCTTCACTTAATGGATTTCAGATACACTCTGATGTCTACCCTGAGACTAATGCTGACCCCTTCTGATCCCGAGCCTGTCCTCCAGATCCTCTCCTTGCAGCTAGGAAAAGAGAGGTGTCTTCCTGAAAGCTTGGAAGAATTGAAGGATCCAAGTGCATTTAAATGCTGGTAGGCAAATATTGTTAAAGGGCAGAATAAACCCTGATGCAGGGTTACACCATTGTGTGTAGAGCTGTTCCTTCTTGTGCTGTATTGATGTTTCATTCCCATTTTCTTTTGTTTAATGAAAGGTTCACAGTCCTTCCCTTTTCATAAAGGGACTGCAGTATTTATTACGAACGTTCAGACTCCCTGCTCAGGGGACAGTTAATGAGCACGTAGTAAACAAGTAAGAGCCTGTGTAAACAAAAAAATAGCGATAATTCTTTATTCACCTCGACCACAATGTTCTGAGTCTCTGAAATCTTGGCAACCCCCAAACTCAGAGTTCCTCCCTCCACTGGGATGAGACATTAGCTAGTGTATCAAGCAATTACATAGGGTATTTTTTTCTGCAGAGCTGTGACATCATGCCTGGCAGCTCCCCAAGGCACCAGATCCAATTACCTGAGTCACCAGCAAAGGGAAATTGCCAAGGGGCTGTCACTGAATTCAGCTCTGGTGAATGCAAGAGCAGAAAAAGCCAAGTGAAATGGCTGACAGCAGACAGGGGGAGGGAGAGGGGAGGAAAGGAGCAGCAGCAGCAGTTCATCATCAGAGAGATGGAAAGAGAAATGGATAAGGAAAGGACAAAAGCAATCTGGGAAGAAGCAGCTAAGAAAGAGCCGTAGGGGAAACTCTGTAAGGGGAATTTCCAAGTATTCCCCCTGTCCCACATAAGAGATGACTGGAGCCACTAGACTGACACAGGTCAAATGCTTTTGGAGGGGGTTTTTTCATATGTAATTTAAATATTAATCTTCACTGTCAGTGGAACTGATGCCCTTTTCTTTTGTGACCCCATCTGGAACCTCCTTTTCTAATTTGCTGCATTTTCCAGCTTTCTGCTAAAACGGTTTTCAAGGACTGAGAAACGGACCTCCTCAGTGCTCGCTGTTCCCTGCCCTGGGTTATGTTCCCTTTGCAGCTGCAATATCTTCCTTGCCTGGAGGAGTTTGCAAGGAGTACAAGGTTCCTCTGAACCTGGCACGTTGGAGCCTTGTTTTCATAACCAGGCCTCTTGAGACTTCTGTTAATTACTTCACCAGAATCCTTATATATAGCAGCAAAATGAAATTCCCCCAACACAGGGAAGAAATATAGACCTCCGTTGCCTAAGGAGTCAGCACTGAAGTGGTGACTTTAACACGCACAAAAGTACACCAGCTGATATCAAAACCCTGACAAATATGTTCCTTATACCGATCACATTTGCAAAACGGGATGTACTCATAGGGAGAATTTCACCTGAGTGCGGCATAACCAGCTACAGTCACAGGAGGAGGTTTTATGTGCTGGGCACGGGCAGCGCACACACAGAGAATTAGACAGAAACACAAGCACATGCAGATACACCAAGTAAGATGAAGAAAGAGAGTCCATAAACCACAGAACTACGCACTGCTCACAAGCGCAGATTGAAGTACTGTGCACACACAAAAGCTATTAAGATGTAGATGCAGCCTCATTAATCTGGGCTGTTTTACAAACCTTATTCCCTAGCTTTCATAGGGGATTTAGGTGATAAATGAGGCCATTTTGAAATCTGGCAAAATGCCGCCTTCCTCAGAGCATACTACAGAATAAAATTCTTATATAATGTGTAAAGCACAAGGGGGAGGGGGCATCTCCAGGAAGAAACACATGTCTGGGCGTGTGTTTGCATGTAAACTATTAGCTTTATCTCCACTGCAGCGCGTTTGTGCAAGTATTCTGTGTGTCTGTGTGTGTGGGTATGGATGTACTGCTGAGGCTATGTGAACTGATTTGTGCATCAAATAGGAAGAGAAGGGACCTTTGAACGTGGATCTCATACCTGCCCCCGTCCCCAGGTTGGAAAACTTGCAACAGCTGACCTTCAGGGTCTGCTACAAATGTTATGGGTTAAGCTGGAATAAGGGCCTTAATTTATCATGAGTGAGTTGGGGAGTTGTCTAGCAATAAAGATATCCTGTCAGCGTCATGACCTTTGCTTTGTGTTTGTGATCTTCTACTACTGGTACCCCAGGGGTTTAGAAGAAATGAAGGATACAAGCAGATATATGGGTATGTGTATGATATGACTGTATGATATGACTGTCTTGTTCATTAATTGTGGAGCCATGTCTAAAAATATTTACATATATATTTTCCTTTCCCCTCCTACATTAATTTCAGAGTTATGGACGCTCAGGAATTTAGCGATTAGTCTTTATCAAGATTGCCTCTGGCAGTGCAGACCCTCAAGCAGCTTTGAACAGGTGCCACTGACAGAATCTTCCGTGAGTGATGCTTCACCTCCTGTAGACTTACACCTTTCTCCCTAAATTGCACAGTAGCCCATGTCATCTCTACATCTTTACAACACCCCATTTGGGTAGGAAACTGCATATATGCAAGTTGCCTGTGTGCTGACTGGGCACCAGTACAGGCAGGCTGACTGGTACCAGTGTACTACAGTTAGATTCTGCCCTCCCTTGCCCTCTGTGGAGACACTAATTTGGGTTGCAGTACTTTATCCAGCCATTCATTTTCATGAAACTTACTGCATGAGATTTTTCTTGGGATTTAATTGCCTGAGAATTCTGCGAATTGCACTGCAACTCATCACTGCTAAAAAGGTAACAAAGGAGAAAGGTGTGTAGGCAGCACACTCACATAAGCTTTCTTTCCTTGAAGGTAGTCTGAAGAGGAATATTTATTTCTCTCACCAAGTAGAATTTACCCTGACTAAGACTGAAGTTAGGCAAGATTCAGACCTATAATGTTATAAGTAATTTACTTATAACACCAGCAGTTTTTGAGTCTGATATCTCCCTGCAGGGAAAAAAAACCAGACAGCTTTATCCTATTGGAAAACTACTGCCAAAGAATTATGGTGGGGAAAAGAGTTATTTCTTTAAGATTACCTCCCCCCACTCCAGTTTCAGATAATTTCTATGTCTGAAATAACTGACCTATGTAATACCATAGTCTGTCTTTCACCAGTTTTCTCTGGGCATACTCTCCTACTGCATTTGTGGAGTGTATTTGCAGGAGGCACACCCAAGCTATCTTTCCTGGGGTTAATTCAGGTTAACCCACTGCTGCTGGAGAAATGTGATCCATAGGTAGCTGCCTCAACAATTACCCGATTTCCAGGAATTCCCTCTGCCTCTGCAGCAACCCGTCCTGCTGTGCTTCCCTTGTCCTTCTCCCCATGTGCCCTAGGTTAAAATTAGGCCTCTTGCATTTCTCTCAGGCAGAAATGTGTTCGCCTGCAACTGTGGTTTCAGTGCTGCAGCTGCCAGGGCAGAAGGCAGAGCATGGTGGTAGGCCGAGCCCATCGGGCACGCCGAGGCCAGTCATCCAGCCCGGCGTGCGCCATCTTCCACACACAGAGCAACTGTGCAATGCCTGCGCTCGCCGTCTGTGCGTGCACGGAGCAAGGGCTCAGGGCACGTACTTCCCATCTGTGCGTCCCTGGAGTGAGCGCGCAGGCACACGCCTTCCACCTGCCTGTGGGTAAAGTGGCTGCTTGCTTGGGACCGCCTGGCATCGGGCACGCTGTCAGAGCTGTGGTGGGAAGGGGGCTGCTCCCAGGCAAATGGCCTCATTCCTCTATTTTCACTTGTGCAAAATTTCTGGGTGGAGAAACACGTTGAGGAGCAGCCCCAAAGGTAGTGCAAGTGCACAGATCTGTGATATGTTTATATGCGCTGTTTACAGGACGGACTTAGTCCCTGGGTGTATCAACAGCCCGGTTCCGGGAAGGACTGCAATACAGTCCAGAGATCCTACAGCCCCTCTAATGGCCTGGCTTGGGTGCTGGGAGCAGTCTGGCTGCACCAGCACTGAGTTCGACTCACAAGGATTTGCTGTGCTTGCTTTATCATGTATAGGTTTGGTTTTGTTTTGAAGCAGACTGTTGATCACATGTCTCTTCATTTGAATTCAGTGTCCCCAGTGTAATGGCATCTGGATCCTGAATAGGTCCTTGAGGTGTCGCTACTGCAACAATAATGCCAATAATGATAATAACAGCAAGGGGAGGATCACCAGTGCAGCACAAACTACTTGCTTCTAGCCTTCAGATGGATCAATACTCTGACCTTCAAAGTCAAGGCATATTTATCTACTGAAGATCTTTTTAATACTTACTTGAAATTTTAATGTGTTTTTATACTGCCCCTCTGCAACTTCAGCAATTTGGTTTGTGGTACCAGGGTATCTGTGTGTCTCGGCAGGTAGAAGCATTCAAAATAGCCTCTGTAAAAGGTTTCAGAAAGCTTCACACTCTTTCTAAAATGGCTTCTCTGTAGACATATATCTTAGAAGGAATAATGGCAATAGGTGGTTAGAGGTTTATCTGCAGTGACCTGAATGATTCATTGACAACAGGGGTGTGTGTGAGCAGGTGCTGCGGGTGCAGCTCAGCCTGCCTGTGAGCCTGCCATCGACCAGGGAGCGCTCCGCTGTCCCCCTGTGCCCAAACCCCACTTGCAAAAGCCTCAGAGTGTGACTGTTCAAGCCTTCTTTATCCTCCCTGGCCCAGGTGTCAGCCAGGCTGGTAGGTGTCACGTAAGCAGAAACTCGTCTGGGATGCATCTTGGGCAGCTGGACTGAGCTTCAGCTGGCTGTGATGACGTGTCATGATCTGTATCCCCTGGGGTTCCTGCTCTGCAGAGGACGCTGGTCTCTCTCCTCTGTCTGCTACTTCAGCTCGAACAGCTTTAGAGACTCGCACTTTACATTTTGGAGACAGGCACTGCAGTCCCGAGGGGGAGACAAAATGGCTGCTGTGGATATTTGCATATATCCCTATTTATACGTGGTGTTTTAGGCGTGGATAATGAACAGTGCAATGCAACCTGTATGTGCATAAATGGAGCCCGCGTTCAGCTTCAGCGCGCACAGCAGCATGCACTCAGCCCTTTCTTTACAATAGTGCAGGTCTCCGGCTCTGGCTGGCGTGCAGCGTATTCCAGCGAGGAGTGAGATTTCACAGCTGAACCCCCTGAGGTGGCCCTATTCTCCTGCCTCCTGTTGTTGCACAAGAAGGGATGAGGTGTCTAACCGAGACTTTAGCTCTCATGTTGCTGGTGGGGGAGTGGAAACAGCAGCAGCGTGATTTCTAATGAAATGTACCCCATGACCTGTTCTATCCAAAGCAGGAAGCCATTCCCCAGGGGCCTCTTCCCATCCCTGTGTCCCTGGGCTAGCAGGGGGAGGTCATTGTGGTACACTTGGAACCCCCAAAGTGGCTGGATTTTCCACACTGCATACACAGCCTGCTTCCTCCTTTTAGAGGATGCAAAACATGTGCCAGGGGCTGGGTCTGCAGCGTTCCCAAGAAGACAGCATACATGGCTGCATGTGTGGTGGGGGCAGTGAGGGGATGGGGAGGGAGCAGAGGATAGAGAAGAATCCCCTTTCTGCCATGCAAAATCTGTCCTGCTTCCTCCTCCCTCCCTGTTCTCCCCGCTTCCTTCATATTTTGGTATCTCCACATCTGTGCAGAATTTCAGGCACTTGGGGCTCCCAGGAGATAGCGTCATTTTTGTGCTAAAGATGCTTATTGAATTTGACAAACGATGATTTATGACAGGGCAACCCGCATGGGGCGCGGTGAGGAGTCTCAGCGCCTCGTCATGGACCGGGAATCTGTTTCATTCCCATCTCAGCTCCTCGCCTGCCTCTCATTGGAGCTCAGAGCAGATCAGACTCGACAGATGCTGGAAATGTATTGCTTAGCCGAGAGAGAGAGAGAGAGAGTGAGTGAGAGAGAGACCACGACAGAAACAAAGAAAGCAGAGAGAGGAGCTGATCTCCCAGTGTCTCTCCCTTTAACCCATGACAACACCTCCAAGATCTTGTAGAACACTCAATAAATAAATCAGCTTTAACTGCCCTGATAGCCTGGGTTTGAATCCAACCTCACTGAATTTTCTTCATGTCATGACAGTCCAAATTCAGTTTTCAGGCCCCGTTTGCTGTCCTCTGGGCCAGCTGAGGGCTGGACCTTCTGGATGCAGCTTACCCAGATCTGCAGCAGTCTCTCCTTGCTACTGTCTCCTCTGGCCATTTCACTTCCACTGTGCACCTTTGTGCTCCAGCAACCTCACTGTTCTGGTCCTGGAGCCCACACACAGCTCTGCCTCTGCACTTCAGGCCTTGCTGCAGATGCAGAGAAAGTTGAGCCAGGCCAGGTATGGCAGGACTCGGAAACTGAGACTTTGTGCTGCACCATGCAACTATGGCATGCTGCTTCCAGAACTGGTTCAGATCTCTGAGTGGCTTTGCGACTTCTGCAAATTCCAGAGCTCAACCTGATAAACCTGCCCTGAGCAGACTCAGAGGGGTTGTTTCAGGACCACGCTGCTGGAGCTGCGAGGGCTGGGAACTACAGCGCAAAGACACCTGAGAGATTTCACAAATCCTGCTGGATACAGCAGGGCCTGTGAAGCCTGGCTTAGCACCAACCTGGCCAGACCTGGGCTTCCTTAGAGCCAAGCAGGTGTCTTTCCACTGTGCTCTGAGCACGGTGAAGCGCTCTTAGTTCAAGCATATAGATGCAGAAAGGCAGCTTGTATCTGGCATTGTGCCCAAGCCAATAAACCCTCCCAAACCCAGAGTGCTGGGAAGTGCAATGTGGAGACACTTCAGTGGTCCTGTTGGGAAGCAGCCCAGGTCCAGCAGGGTTGATGCAGAGCCAGAGCTAATAATCCCCGCTGGACTCAGGCTGAGCTTGTACAGAATGGCTGGGTGTCCCTGCATCGCATTTCCAGCACATCCTGTGGGCCCCACATTAACAGGGCTTTCCGCTGTCTGAGGTATATCCCAGCCCCCTTATCTTGGGTCATGGAAACTTGACAGTAATGTCTTGGGGAGAGACGCTGCATGCACCAATCCTCTCGGTGACAGAAGCGTGTGAGAGGCAGGAGGGTGGGAAGCTCTGGAGGGAGACACTCCTCTGCTGGCAGGGACCTCAGTGTGGTGAGGGGGAGGCTGGGCAGCACATGGCTGCTCCAGATGGAAGCCATTAGCTGGGAATGTCTGTGATGTGGTCTGGAGCAGTGTAAACAAGAGCCATGAATTATCCAGCACCTTGTAAGCAGGGCTGGAAAGGATCCCCTGCCATCCTCTCCTTCCCTCCCTCTTTTTCTATCTCCCTCCTTCCTTTCACCTCCTCTCCCTTGATTCCCCATATTGCTGTAGATGTTTCTTTATTTCCATGTGTGGTTAAATAAGGCTGTGCTTTCTTCAGTCCTCCTGCTTTTAATTCATGCCACTATTCCTGAGAGAAGGGGGAGGGCTAGAGCTGGAGAGGGGCCAAAGTCTCATGTACCACCTCTGAGCTAAATCAGCCCTTGGGTGAGTGAACATAGCTCACTGGCTTGCTGGTTACATCCACCTCCCCATACACTCCTGCCAGCAGCAATGCCCTCCCAGTAGCCCTGCCAGTGACTCTGACTGGTCCTTTTGCCTCTGTTATTGTCCAGTGGGCTGACTCCTGAGGAAAGGGAACATCATCAGTCTGCTGAAGGTCTAAACCGACTCAATATTCTGTCAGAGTCTAAAACACAGCTTACAACAGCACTAGTGAAGTATCCTGTCTTCTTCAGTCTCCAGAGTAGTGTCTTTCAGGCTATCTGAATACAAAGATCAGTGGAAAGGGTTAAGGAGAGAGTGGTTGGGCAGAAATGTCCTTTACCTGGCGGGTTCTGGTGAAGTGACTAAGCTGACCATACTGGATGCTCCTCCCTATTAACTTCTTTTTCTCCAGACAGCAAAATCAAACCACAGATTTATGTTTATACATCTCAGTGATCCCAACTAGAAGCTCTAGAAACTATAAATACTAGGATCTCTTCACTCACTATTGAAATGTAGCTATTTCTGGCAAGGAAGAAGGAAGTTATTTAACAGAGCATAGCAACGCTATGCAACATTTGAAGTAGCAAGATGCTGCATCCAACCATCTATGATATGGAAAATTTACGAAGCAAAATGAAATTGGTCAAATTAGAATACTAATTAACACCACAGTTCTCCAGCAGATCCATGCGTTATTTCAGGGCCAGGAAAGGAATTTCAGTTCTGAAAACAAGATGAGTCTTTTAGCTATACCACATGCCCAACACAGCACTGGTTTGTGGGATCACTCCTCACCACCTGCTGAGCTCTCAGCGCCCCATCCTGTAGTATCTATTTACCTTGGACTCCTCTGAGAAGGTGTCATCCAGTCAGACACCTCTGCGTCTGAGCCCTGATGGGAACACTCTCCTGAGTTAGATAGCTTCAGAGCAAATGTCATGAGTGTCTGCATTTCTAATTCTGCAATAGCAAATTATGAGTTTGTTCCCTTTTAGCCAGCCAAATGCAGAGTATCTCCATGTGGGGAAGATCTCCAATGCTTCTGAATAAAGGCGTTGTAACCCCCCCCAGTCTCTGCTGTTGGGGTGGATGTCATCTCTCCAGGACGATGGATAGGGCATGGTGGGCCTCCTGCAGCGACACACGTTCCAGGAAGCTACGCAGCTTGGTGGCAAAATGGCTTTTGACGGAATCTAATATGGATGGCAGTACCTCAGAAAGCAGATGTCAGGAGGAATAAGCCCCGGCCAGCTGGACTGCTGCATGATTTAGACAGCAGCCTAATGTCTGTTCCTTACCACCTCCAGGAGGGTGTCTCTGCTAATAGGGCTTCTTCCTGTCAACAGCCATTCTCAGTTTCTTGAACAGTAATGAAGCAAAACTGCTTTGGGGAGAAAAATGTAGCCAAGAGTGGGCAACACTCCAGACCTTTCCCAGGGTTCTTGTGAGCACATCCAGAAGGTCACATCTACATCTATGGCATGGGACAACCCACACCATGATTCTTCTAGCAATCCCATGGCCTAATCCTTATTAGTGGGGTTACTCTGTACACTTTGTGGATCCCTGTCCTACTGCCACTGCAGAGCCAAAGAGTCTGAGTAATGTCGTCACAATTCAAGTGATTTCTGTGAGTTTGATTAAGATGCACCATTTTACGCCAGGAATGAAAGTGGCCTGTTTATTAGATGTGGACTGTAAAATGGTCTGGCTAATCTCTGATCACTAGCAGTATCTGCCTGGGAAAGGAGTGGTGGTCTGATATGGTTAATACAGTATACACTTAAAACAGAAGTTTCAGGTTTTAGGGATCACTCCCCTGGTTCAAGGAAATTTCTTTCACTGTATACTGCAATGTACTAGTGGCCAGATGGATTACCTGCTATTCTCACCGTCCCTCTGAGGTTTCATCAGGTGGACACTGTTAAGACTGGTCTTCATAAACAGATATTCCCAGTCGATCTGGTAACCCTGTGCTCATGTTTTCAGAGATTTTAAGGACAGAACAGATCATCTACTCTGGCTTTTTACATAATGCAAGCCCTGATTTTAATTCAGCTGGGGCACACCCTATTCATTTTCACTTTCAAAGATAATAAGGATAAAGTATGTCTTTGCACAGTCCTCATATTTAGAGCTGGAGAAGCCCTAATTGGTCTCATTTCATGTGTCTCCTGGGGACCGACAGAGGATCATTTCCTTTACCAAGTGCAGATATAAGTTCTAAATGATTCAAAAGATGGAGTTTCCACTGCTTTCCTGGCAAAGAAAATCTCCTTCTGCAAAAAGATCTTGCTTAGTTTCTCCAGTGTGCCTAGTAGTATCTCTATAAATACAATAATTCAAACCTCTGAAAATGTTTTCATCTCAAAAGAGGCTACTGGCTTGCTTTGTGCACTGCCTCCCAGGGGTTTGTACAGCTTTTGCCTGCCTCCAAATTCATGTTAGTCTCACTTTGACATTTCTTTTCAGGTGTAAAATCCCCAGGTCCTTGGATCCACCACTTTCTAATTTTCTTGGCCACCTCGAGAAAGTCCTGCCTGTCATCCAAGCTGAACCCTCTGCTTTAGAGCACACCCAGCAGTGAGGAGCTTGCACAAGTACCAGGCCTTGGGCGTCTCCACAGCCAGGAAGCTGCTGCCGCCCACTGGGTACATCAGTGCCAGAGATACTGTCTCCATAGCAACGCAGGGCTTTTTGTTTTTCTGATGAACAGTTTCAAAGAATAGAAAAGCACATCTGGAGTTGCCGTATCAGCTGCCCCCCGCCTCCCCAGCCTGCCAGAGTCAACAGGAGACAATACCTCAGTTTTAGCAGGCTTAGAGCTGAACATCCCAGGAGACAGAATGAGAGTGAGGTGTCCAGGAGAGACAAGTGTGTATTATTGATATTGGGGTGTGTTATTGATTTAAGGGTGGGTTTGGGTTGGTTACCTTACCACTGTCATATGAGAGGCTTTACATGGGAATAGCTCAACCACACCAGCCTGCTATGTGTTCTCTACCTGCTACATGTGTTGCTGAACATTTGAGTAGGACTAATTTTTGTATCCCTCATTTGTAAAGACAGAGTTTCTAAGTGCTCCTAGTTCAACTGCACATGTCTTAGAGGGTAGAAAATGATCATCCTAATGTGTTTTGTTCAGCACTTTAAATAGGTTCTTTAGATATTTCATTATTTTAATTTTCTTTGTCTAGTGCTAGCAGCAAGTGCATTGCTGCTGTTGTCCACTGTGCAAGAAAGCCTCTTTTTGCAGCACTTAATGGCTTAATGGGGTATCAGTCAGGAAAGCTGTTACTGCCATGGGACCATACATAGCCCCTTCTGGACTGTACGTGGTTTTTTTTTAACTTTTTTGACTCCTTATGGATCATTCTTCAGGTAATTTTTCCTCTGTTCTCAGAATGGAGAGCAGATGATCCTGTTCCTTCCCTGCCCCACTCCAGCTTCTGTTGCATACAGCAGTTTTAGCAGACAATTTAAAAAAGAGGTGATGCTGGCTGGCTGTGTCCGGCACAGGAAGAGGCAGAAGAATCAGGCTCCTTGCCATCAACCTCTAACTTCAGCAGGCGGGATGTGGGAAAAAGCAAAGCCCAACCCCAGCCAAATAAAGCTGGCCTGCAAAAGACCTTCATTCCTGAGGAATTTTTGAATTAAATACTGGCTACAGCCAGCCAGATTCCACTGAAAATGACTATGTCAACTGGTTTTAAATAACAGTCTTTCATGTATATGTTTTTTATGTTGCTTCCCATTGTCTGTTGATTTCCCCGTAGACACTGGGAAATTAAATCTTTTGTTCAACACATTTTTGTTCCTTCTTACTTGGCAAACATGGTTTTTTGAGTCTGACTGGAAACAAGATGGCTGGCTATGCGTTGCTTGCTGTCTGCTCCCTGAATGGCCGGTGGGAGGAGGTGACAGCTGCCTTTGTGCAGCCGACAAAATCAGTGCCTGCCTTGGGTTTTCTGGATGCCTACGACTCATTCCTGTAGCAGTCCCGGTTACTCTTCCTATTATTTCACTAGTACTGGAGTCCCGCTGTACTCCTTATGGAACAAGCCAGTCCTGACTACACTGGGCTTCTTTTGTAAATAGGCAATTCATTTCCAAACCTTCTCCTAAAAGTGCCAGCTCCAGTGTGCAACAGTAGCCACAGATTGCAGAATTATTTTTGTAACTTACCTACCTCCAGCGTGGGGCCAGGAAATGAGGATTAGTCCCTCCTGGGGTCACAGTGCCCTTATTACATTGTATTAGAAGAAGTCCGATTTCTTTGGAAAAATAATAGAACAACTAAAGCCACCTGAATCCCTCTGTCTGTAAGAAAGTCTGACAGAGACTTGGAAAAGGCAGCTACGGTATTCCTTAAAATTACTGAAAGCAAATGGTAATGAGGAGCAGCTGGAAAGAATGAAATCTTCCACATGGCTATATGTGCCATCCATATTGGCCCAGATTGTATGTCTAAAGCCTGAAAATAAAGGCAGATCCCTTACAAGCACCCTTGTGTTCCATACTATTGCTACACTGTGGATTTATTTTTCATAGCACCCAGAAGTGCCATGAGAAAGCACACAAGGCTGCCTGCCCACAGGACGAGTCTCTTGCTCTTGATGTTACTGCAGCACCTAAGAACTGGTGGCTCTCCTGCTGCCAGAGTAGACTTCTTCTCAGGATCAGTAGTACATGACACTGTTATTAAAACATTTCTGTAATACTGTAGGTCTGGAACACGGTTCGCACTGCTTTCATATATAATATTAGGTGAGCATAATGTCCCTCTGGCTTTTGACTGGCAAAGATAAAATAATCTTCTATAGCCCAGCATTGTATGGAAAGATCTTCAGGGCAAATCTGAAGCCTCCCCTTAAACCAGAATAGCTTCTGGCTTGACCTGGGCCTCCTTTGCCTGGAGAAAGCGCCTCAGTTATGATCTGCCATCTGATCTGCTGATTCATTTCAGCATCTTGGATTTAAGTGAGCAGGTAAGGAGGAAGAGCAAGGGATGGTTGACTGCATGACTTCTAGTGCCGTAATCTGGCAGAAGTGCGCTTTTCTAATGGTTTCTAATCTTTGAACTTCTGGGTTTTTTTTCCAAAACTGCTTGATACCTAAACTGTTCCCTAGGGTGTGGAGTAAAGTCATCTGTAGCTACTATATCATACCTGGAGAGGGATACAAACCTAGGAATGTAATTTGTTTGACTTTGTCTCACTTGCTATGCTAAGAGCTAAGTATTTGCTAAATACATAGGAAGTAAACCAAAACATAGTGGGTTCACTGTTGTTAAATCATTAGAGTTGGTACCTAATTCATGGAGACACCACAGCAAAAGGTGAGCTGAGAAACAGTTTGAAGGAAGACAGGTTCATGGTATCCTCCTCATAGCAAGAAAGAAGCATATTGATACTTGCCAGAAGGATACAAACTGGGAATCAAGAGCTGTTCAGAGGAGTGACTGGACAATACAATAAAACCAAACCTTCCTCATGGGATGAGAGGGTAGCTAGTCGTTCAAATCCAAAAGCAGTTTCTGTTTCTGCCAGGAACTAAGTATATGTCTTATATTCAGTTATGTCTTTGAGTACATAGTCTGGGCTCTGGGGAGGAGGAGGGAGATCATGGTTATGATCATTAGATTGTTTTTGCTTTACAGTGTAGTCAGGGTGGCATTAGCTGGTCATATTTGGTGTTTGTCATTTCTTTTTAACATCCTGACATGTAGGAGAGATCCAGGCAGCAGCTGCTGAGCATAGAGGAGTCGGCGCCAGGGGAGAGCAAGGGCTAGTGTCTCCCTGGGGACAGAGTGCAGGGAGCTGCAGGGAACCCTGTGGGGTGACAGGGCCAGGTCTGCCCCCAGCGGGGGCATCAGGCACCTCCCTGGGGATGGGGACAGACCAAGGCTGGGCTGCAATGTCAGCTCCCTCGTGGGGAGTTGGAGACCATCATTCTATGGTGTCACTGATGCAGGGACTGGTGCCACTGAGGGGACTGAAATGGAATCCTGGGCCATGGGCAGGGTGAGGGGAGCCCCATATGAGGGTATTGGGGCCCCGGCAGTCAGGATTAAAACACCATAAGCTGTTTAAAAACAGCATCAGAAACCTCATGCCATTTTTCTGGTTTGGGGTTGCCGAGTGGCTGGGGCTGGATCTGGACTCCCTGAGCATGCTCCTGCTCTTCCTTTCATCTGAGTGAGCTTGGTCTGAGTTAGTTAAGTACATTTAAGTTTTTTATGCACCAGTTTTGTGTGACTTCTTTGTCAATCCAGAAGGAATTAGGCCTCTTATAAGTGATTTTCATTTGTAAATAAGATGTGCTCCTGGCACCCTTCCTGTAGGGAGAGCTACTGGTGATGTCTTTGTAGCACCAAGCAGTATCATACAGAGATGCTCAAAATTAGATAGGAGAGGTAATTTTGGTCAGGAAAGAAATGTAGCCATGTTAAGTGCATACATTTAAAAAAGAGAGTAAGGAGCCCAGTGAGAGAGCTACGCTAATGGGACTGCGTTGCTTTGGGTACTAGGGTTGACTTGGACATCTCTTAACTGCACTATATGCTGGACACCCCTTAGAGGCTTCAGTTTATGCTTCTAGCTGCATACATCCCTCAGGTGCTTTAAAAGTGCTTCTGACGCAGAAGAAATATTCCCTACTGAGTCACCCCTTTCACTTCCACAGTGCCACAGCTCTGGCCTTGTGTGGGAACACTGGGGACTGACACAGACTCTTCAGCAGCAGCACCCCAATGAATCATTCCTACAGAAACAGACAGAAATTCTGTGTGTGACATTTGCAGAGCTTCCAAAGATGTAGCTCTAACTATATTCAGCCCAGGCCGTGCACATATCTGTGAGGTTTCCACTGTCTTCTGCCCAGGGTGCCATGTGTGTGAAATTGTTCAGACTCCTGTTTTGACTAGAGGAGGCCTAGCCAGTTGCAAACTAAAAATAGCCAATATATAACTGTCAGCATTAAAACATAAAAAAATTAACTCCTAGTAAAAGAATGTAAAAAATGGAGCGTGTCAGTAAAATATTTTGGCATTTCATTGGTATAAATACCCAGACTCCCTAAGCTCTTTCAATGCATAATCTAGATTTACTGCCTTTTCGAGATGGCTGAAGTGGTAGATTCTTTAAAGCTTGACATGACTGACCATAAGCATGAATTGTACAAATCCAGAGTTACAATTTTACGGCCTGTTTGAACACTTTTAACTGTGTTCTTTAGAGATTTATTGAGGTTCTCTATGTTTGAAGTGTTTTTGTGAAGAAAATTAGAATGTCAGTTAAAAATGTGAAAGTGACCAATAAATTCTCTTCAGTTTTGGGAGGTCAAAGGAAAAAACCTGTTGGTTTGCATCTCAAATAAAAGCCCCCCTCAAAGGAAAATATTTTTTTTCCCTCATCTTCTCCCCTATTTTTTAGAATTGATTCAACTTGATGAAGGTTACCAGGCCAAGAACTTTAGACCCAGAGGATGAAAAATGTCCAAGCTTCACACAGCCAGGAAAACACAAGTAGTGACAGGATAAGCTTCCCCTGTGTGCTGTTCCCCAGCCAACATGTTGGTGCTTTCATTCATGCAGTTCTCAGCTTCCTAGACTACTGCATAAAGTTAGCTAGTAATTGGATGGAGACCCTGTACCTCATTTCAAAAGAACGTATACCAGCCGTCACCTTTCAGCATCAAGAAGACCTGAACTGGTGACTTAAACAGAAGCCACACCTACATCCTTCTAGTGCAAGGAACCATATTTCAGACTTGACTCAGCTCATCACCTCCCACCCTCATTGCCTCAGATTCCCGCTGAGACTGACTGCAGAATGATGAAAATAGCAAGACAAGGCATTTCGCGTTATATTTCTGATCTGTAAGGAAAAGCAAAGAATGAGAAATGTCAGGAGTAAAGCCAGCCTTAAGAGATATCCTCTTCTCAGACAAAAGAGATTTGGAAGCACAACCATCTTCATTTTAATGCCTTTCTGAATAAAACTTCTGAATCTCTTGATGCATGGACCACCACTAATGTGATCAAATCATACTTAGACTGTCTGTGGTTTTCTAAAGCACCTATCGCTGCCACAGCTAGGTGACAGATTACAAGAATTAGAAGAGACATCGCTGCAGTTCCATTTATACCATATTCTCTGTCCTCCCTAAGGCATTTTAAGATGGATTCTCTGGTCTCTGCTAAATTTGCTTTGCACTGGTTATGGAGCATAGAGAGAACTCAAACAGGCAGGAGATTCCCAGAGGAAAATTCCCTCAATACAAGGGAGATCTGTGCCAGTTGTATAGCTGTCTCTTCTCTGCTGGCTGTCCCTCTGCTCTCAGCAGGAACAGGATAAAACAAAGTGCTATATTACAACAGATCTTTCTCTGGTATAAGGTCCATTATCTTGTTTGTGCTGGTGGTGTAAACTGGAGTATGTGATTTATTGTTATAGCTTCCAGTCGGATAAGGCGGCTAAGATTTGGACATCTGCCTCTCCAGCATGCCTTAGTCAAGGGTCAAGGTCTCTCTTACTCTGTTTTGCAGGCTAGCCACAGGGAAAGACACCCAACTGTCTGTTTGGCAAATGACTTCACAGAGAAGGATTACTTGCATGCAGGGACACCATGTATTGGTCTTAGCCTGAGGTCAGGCTGAGCTGCTACTCCACTGGAGAACATGACAAGATGTTCTCATAACTGAAGGTTTTCTGGCTCATGGGATCTTTTTGCCTCAGAGGATGGCAAAACAGAACTATGAGCTTCCCAACCTCAACCTGCTCACAGGAAAACCAATCATTATTTCTTTTCTTCTTTTCTCTTGCCTACGTTTTCACACAAACTAATCACAGACTTTTTACTGACTGTGGTTGATCATCTCCTCCTGCCCCCACAAACCTCTCTAAACCAAGCCAGCCAGCCTAGTCATTGGAGACGGGTTAGTTTCAGGTTCCAGGTTTACCTGGATTGATAATCTGCCTGCTATGCAATGAAGGTGCAGTTTAAATTTCTCAGGTTTTATTAGTCTTCCAGTTCTTTCCCACCTTGCTCCTACTGCGCCCTGCAGCTGGTTAGCCAAAACTCATCCTGTACTTACTGCAGCCCAGAGGACCTCAGGGCATTCCTTCTGGGCGTCTCAAGTCCAACTCCTTGCTTGCACAGCCAGCTATGTCGTACAATCAGTTGAGTAAATGTGTCTAACTGCCTCTTAAAACCAGCTTGGTTTTTGGCCTTACTAAACCCATTGGGAGGCCTTCACAGAGTGTCAATGCTCTCAGCATTAGAAACCTGACAATCCCTAGCCTAAATGTATGCATGGCTAGTTTATACCCATTTGTTCTTGTGCCAGCATTGTCCTTTATCTTTAAATAGCTCTTTCCTCCTCCCCATGTGTTCACCCCCTGAAGTATTTATTTATAGATTGCAATTAAATCCCCCTTTGCTAGGCTAAACAAGCCAGGCTCCTTACTTAATTAAGCTCTGGTGAATGATGCAAGGCCAAGCATTGTGGATGCCCAAAATCTGCCTCAGTCAGGTCTACATTAACAGATTTTCAGAAGCCAAAAAGGACACACCTAATTTTTACCGGCGCTGATTCTAACTGCCCTCTGACTTAATGGGAAGCATCTTAGTTCAAGCTTCAGTCAAGTCTTCACTAGCCAGTCCTCCACTTTATCTTTAAGGTAAGGCAGATGTGGACTGCTTTTGATGCACCCTGTTCCATCCTGCTTGACATATCCAAGTGGCTGGGTAATCCATTCTACATTAATCACATCAGGGTTTATTTTTAAAGTAGAATTAAGAAGTGAAAAATACGTGAATGTCAGTTGCTTGCTTGTTCAAAATATGGTCAGACAGAAACAGGAAATGTGTGAGGCAACGGTCCTGCATCAGCTCTGGGAGATGGGCTGGAGGAGTTAACAGGGCTTTTCCATCTCTAGCCTGTAGGACTGCTGTAATTCATCATTTCTATAGTACCATAAATTAGATGGTACTTTGCAAGCACAGAGGCAGTTCTTGCTTCCCTGAAGTCTGTAGCAGGACTCCCAGGATGGGGTGCTTGGCTGAGGCACGCTCTTCCCCAGAAAGGCTTCCACTGTGAATACTATGCCTACAGGACTATGTGACAATACTGCCCCATTGTCCCATTTGGAGTGGGAGTAAAAAAGCTGGGGAAGGCAGAGGGCTTTTTTCCCCAACTCCCCCGTATCACAGCTGGACTTCTCGTCTCTCCACGGCCTGTTTTAGCATTGCCCGGATGGAGAATAGGCTTCTTGGGGCTTTGATGCAGTCTGGCTGTCCTCCAGCAATATCCACAGTACTCCCTCCCCTCCCATATGCTCTCCATTAACATCCTCCTGTCTGCTGAATAAGGAAAGAATAACTCTCCCAGCCCCAGCCAGAGCCCCTGAGCCAGGGGAGTTCATCAGTCAGACTGGTTTCTCCTGAACCCAGAATAGGCCTCGTTAATGGGCCAGGAGGGGATTTTATTTTGCCTTTCAGCTAGTGGCTACCCTGAGCCAGGAGTAGAGTCAAGTTACTGTGTCCGGGAATCTCAGCTATTCCAAGAGTAGGAGCAAGTGAGCTGCTGACTCAGGAGATTTCCTAGTATTTTCAAGCAGGGCTTGGTCCTGTCAGAGCAAACTAAACTGTTGGTCTTGCTTTCTTCTAGCCCCAGGACAGGGATTAACGAAAGTCACATCAGACTGGAACAGGCTGGGGAATGGAACTGGAGCAGGACTGTGGTTCACACCCTTTCCTGGCATGGACGCAGGGCTTTGCAAAGACTCATATTAGTCCTTCACCCTTTTTTTACTCCTCTCCTTGGAGGACTGTTTAGTATAGTATAGACATCCACAAGCTATGAGGCAGCTCAGATTTATTTGCACCATTTTCTAAAAGGGAAGATAAAATCAGAGGGAGAAACAGACTTATGAGGCAAAATGTTTCATTGCAAATCAGTGTCAAAAGGGAGACTGGTTCAGAAATCCCTCCCTCCCTGCACCCTGCTGTGACCCAGAGACCACCTTGTTTCTGTTTTGTGCAGGGATGCAGGAGGATCCCTCCTGTGTAGCCAAATCTTCCTTTGGGCTTCCCAGAGCCTGGAACTGAGTCCCAGCCTGTGTCTGGGACAAGCAATTAGAAGTCATGCTGAGTTCAGGATTCTTGTCCTCATTTCATGTCTGCCTACATGCTCTTATCTCTTCAAAAGGAACCAATTTCTAGAGGTTAGCTGAGAAGATGAGGCTACTAAAGCGGTCCCCTGCACTCACCCCTCGTGAAGCAGCGCATACTCCTTTGCACAGAGTGAAGTCACTGGAGAGCATATGTTCGCACGTTTGCACCCCTCCACCTCCCAGCAACACTGTGACTCCAGCCGGCCTATTATAACGCGTCTCCTCTCAACCCCTCCAAAGTTCTGTCAGCAGAGTGAGCCTCAGCTCTCTTCTTCCACATCGTGTTAGTCCTTTCTTCTTTGCTGCCTTTCTCTGTGGGCTGTTTTCTCTTGCTGTCCTATCCCCTTCCTCCAACTCACTTCAGCAATGAATAACCAGCCTAGTATGTAACAGGCCATTGGGTACAAGCTGATATGCATAAAACAGAAGGTTTCTATCTGCCTGCAGCTATTGGCATGTCTATCCCAGCCACATCCCCTAAGACTAGGATCTGGGAAAAGACAGGTAAGAGCTTCTCTTACTTTCCTTCAGTCTTGAAGATACAAAGGTCCCCAATTTGAACAGCTAGGGAGCTCTTGGACTGTGGCCCAAATGCTACCTGTCTCTGCAGTGTGGCCAGATGGGTAGGATGCCTCTTAGCTAGCATCTCACAGAGATTTCCCTGTGTAAGGAGAATTTTCAGCTACCTTTTTGAAGGACTTAATATCCCTTCAGATATGCCCAACATTACAATGGTGACAAGCTACAGACTAAGGCTCTGGCCCACTTACCTTTGGCATGCTGCTTGCTTTAGATCAGGAGCTGTGTAGAGGTCCACAGATGGTGCCTGGGAGTTGTGATCGGTACAGGGAAGCAGACAGGGAGGAAGACCATGCCCTGGGATATTTTCTTTTCTGGAAAACTGACAAGTGCTGATTTTTCTCCATCACTTCTTAACACACCATTTGGATTAGGATGGGAGTCTCATCTACAGAGTTTGTCCATTAAACAATGACCCCAAGAAATCTAGGTGTCTTCCTCCAAAAATCTTTGAATCAGAGGGGACTGAACTGTTTCATTTCAGCTAACCAGGGCATGAATTAAGTATGTGTAACTGGAATAGATTAAAAACAAACTGCAGAGAGCAATGCCTGTAGGAATAGATTTCATTTGGCCTGCTTGCTACCTGTGAGACAGGGATCCCTGTAAAAAAGGCAGGACAAACATGCTCTGATAAATATGACCAGGTGAAACAACTTATTATTCATTCTGTCATCTAGTTCAGTGAGTCACATGTGGTATCTCTAGAAAGTTGGTAACACCCCAGAAGTCACTAACTTAATACATGTTTAACTGAGGTCTTGTCTCATATTTAATAGCAACTCCAACTGGGCTTGCATGACAATCTAGAGAAGGGTGGGGAATGCCAACATGGGCCTGAAAAGAGCTCTAATAACCCTTTAGTGTCCGATGCCTAAGAAAAAGCAGAGCATTTGTAATTGTAGCCAAGGCTTATTTGCAAAAAGTGATAGAAATGTGATAAGTCACCCTGCTACAGTTGACTAAAAAGCAGGAAAGCACGCTGAGGGCAAAAGATGGACACAGATGGTGGGCATGCCCTGAGTAGGATAGCTCCCATCTGAGGGCCACATTCAAAAGATGCTGTGAGCTCCAAATGTCCAGCTTCAGAGACAATGACTGTCTTGAGGGTGTCTGGATAAACACAGCTAAGCTATCAGGATGCTTTAAATCCTCAGAGGGAGGGAACCCAAATGCTGCAGTGTTGCAGGCAGCCAGAATAGCATGTGCTGTGTGATGTGAAATATTTAAGCACACATGGGCTTTGTGGCATTTCCTGCCTATCTGCAAAGTATCAGTGTGGTGACTTGTAGTGCCAGGAGCTGGATTAAGGAGAGGTGTTCCCTGGTGGGCATAACCTAGCTGCTGTTCTACATGGGGGCACGTGGCTGAAAGGCATGACTTGGCTATGGGGAAACCCTGAAATGTCACACTGTCCCTTCCAAAAAAAAAAAAAGTATCCACCCCATCTCTGTCTTCCAGAGAGTCCTGCTCCTCCTCCTTCACTAGCTCTGCACCTGAGGAAACAGAAATCTCCAAGTTCCCCAGCTTGCCCCAGCTGTACAGAGCAGTGGCAGTGACAGGGGAGTACAGCATGTAAGGGCTATAACTGTGGCCACAGATTGCCCTTTCCTCTCGATGACTTCTCCCCCATGTGCAGAGGTGACTCCTGGTGAGGCAGTCATCCAGCTGCTTCAGGTGATGCACATGTGCCCACTTGACTCTCTCCTGGAAAACCTCAGGCCTTCCTTAAGGGTTGCTCACACCCATCCATATACATACACATGTAAACAGCGTGATACCACATTAACACAATTGAGACCTATGATAATGGCAATGAAACATGAAAGCTTCTCCCCTCATCCTTGTTTTTCTGGTTTGAAAGAGCAGGGTGTGAGTCCCTGAGTGGATGAGAGAGGGGTAGGTGCTCCTTCTGACAACTTAGCAGCCTTGCTCCAGCACTGCTTGGCCCAGCGCTTGGCAAGGCAGGTACTCTGCAACTGCTTGTGTGCAACTCAAGAGCTTCAGGTCACTTATGACCTGAGGTGGCATTTAGTGTTGCTAGTGTTACTTTCTTACACAAAACAAACAAAAGTTCCTGCTGCACCAGCACAGTCACCTGCTGTGGTTTACCCAGGGGAACAGGAGTGGATAGCAATGGCCTGGCTGATGCAAGAGAACACTCCGTGCTGCTCCATGTCTTTTGGGGATTAGGGACATTCAAAATCTTTCACAGTGCACATTAGCCAGTTTTCATCTCTACACCCCACACTAAACATAGGAACTGTCTACCTGACAGCCTTGTGGAAGGAGGTAAATTGGAGTGCTTATAGGTGTGTGACTTGAAGTGCACAGGAGGGACATGCAGATGTCCCTTCCCTTCCAGGCCAACTGGAAGTGTGGGTGGAAGGGGCTGGGAGTGGGGAAGGGGAATTATCCACTGAAAATGACCAGGATCTGTAAGGGAACAAAGCAGTGCCCCAAGCTTTTGCAAATGGCTTCCTCCACTCTGAACACCAGGAGCATGCGAAGGAAAAGGAGGTAAATGCCATTTGGAGAAGAGTCGAGATTTTTTTGCCTTGTTGCAGGCAGGACCAGCTGCGTTCCAAACCCGTGACTGCAGCAGCCATGACCCCTCTGAAGGGAAATCTGAGCCTGCAAGCAGTTGTGCTGGGGAGGGCCACGCTCTCACGTTTCACTGTTTTGTTTTGGAGTCTCTGATAAGTAGTGGGCTTGCTTTTTTCCTTCCTTTCTTTTCTTTCTTTCTCGCTCTTTTTTTTTTTTTTTTTTTTTTTTTTCTTCTCTGAACGTATTTCCACAGCCTGAAGGAAGGAATTTAAAAAAAAAAAAAAAAAAAAGCTTCTGGAATGGGAACAAATATGTTTCAAATTACAGAAAGGATGTGAAAGGTTCAAGAATTTGAGCCCTGACTCCGCCTGTGTCTGTCTCCACCCCCCCAGAGAGCAGCTCGCATTGTGGCTTTTCCACCGCGCTGCACAATAATGTGGCAGCGGGACCAGACCGCCCGGCGATCCCGGGGAGGCCGGGGCGGGAGAGGTGCCCTTTGGCGGGGGCAGCCTTGCAGAGGTCAGGCCGTGCCTGCCAGCCTGGGCCGCCCGCACCCCCCCGCCTCACCAGCCCCGTGCCTGGCTGGATTTTCAAGGGTTTCAACAAACCTTGTCTCAGCGCGCAGTTTGTTTTGAGCTTGGGTTTTTTTTTTGTGTGTGTGTGTGTGTCTCCTAGGGTGTGTATGTATGTCTGTGTGTGTGCAGGACTTTTTCCTTCCAGTGGTTAAGCTCCATCCCAGGAATGTGCTGCGGCCCCACTTCTGAGAGCGGAGCGCCCTCTGCTAGGTGGAGAGGGAGGAAAAGCAGGCAAAGGTGCAGCTCCAGGATGGAGAAGCAGGTTTCTTGCTCCTGCTGCTGAGGTGTAGGTTCTCATCAGACACTGGCACACTGAGAGAAGCCAGTGCACGGTGCATGGACACATCAGTGCCCTCACGGTGACCCAAGGGGAGGGCTGGTAGCTGTGCTGTAAGTCGTACAACGGCGGTAAGCCGCTGATTCTACCTGCCCTGCTTGGACTTCTCAGCACACGTACCCAGTGTAATTGGCTCCCATACCAGCTCCACAAAGATGGGGTAGGGAGAAGCTGCTGGCAAAGAGGATTGAAATGGCTTGACCTTCCCTTATGGGGATTGGATCTGGTCTCAGTCCCTTATGGAAGACCTTCTCCATCATATGACCACTTTATCCTATGTCCCCAAATGCAAACATAGACCATCAGGGAATGCACATACTCAGTTTCCTGGAAGGAGGATCCTGTGAATAAGGTTATATGGCAGGACACATGATCAGATACCTCCTTTCCATGAGGCTGTGAAAGCTAGCATATTTGTCCCTTGAGACATGCACAGCAAATAGCATGTCAGTGGAGGAACTAAGGTTCTCATGAGGTGTCTGGAACAGAGAAGGCTACCAGAGCAATCTGTCCAGCCTGTGGCAAGTGTCTGGTTGCCATCTCAGCAGCCTGCAAGAAAGAGGGTGGCAAGGAATGAACTATGGGTTGATTGCATTCTTCTGGTGGGCCAAATTCAGTCCTTTGGCTGGGCTCTCTGGATTAAGAAACTATGGAATAGCTTCGGTATTGTTGACAGATAAGGAGTTACCCACATAAGAAGTAAAGAACAACTATAACATACATTTTCAAGAATGGAGATGTCCACTATGATCTTGATCTTTTCCAGTGTCTTGTAAAAACCATTAGCATCAGTCAGCTGACCAGAATCCACTGCCTCATGCTGAAAAAATAAATTTTGTCCTTGCAAACTTTCACTCCATCATCTCTTCAGATTCTATATCATTACTGTGACAGATCCAGGTGAGGTTTTACTCAGTGAATGAATGGACAGGGGACTTAAGCATCTCAGTTGGACTGCGTACATGGTGCATGGGATACTCCCAGTCCCATGAGGCTTGATTTTGTGCACGGCTGCAGAATGCCCCTTTGCATAAGGTGTATGTACACTGATATATACTGAACACCTTTTGATATACACTGAACACCTTTTGATATACTCATTATATGGATGGGAGGCCACTGGAACAAAGAACAATTGATGCAAGTTTAAAAGATGAAAACTAATATCAGTGTACCCACTTCGGCAGCCCATGAGATTTCTCCTTTGAAAGTAAAGCCAAAAACCTTTAGGCCAGTTCAGCTAGACAGATCAAAGATCTTCAATGTGAACAAGCTGAGATAGTTTGGCATGTAGTGTTAGTCTTTATACTTACTCTGAGATTTCCAGAGATTCTGACTAGTGATGTCCTTTTTAATGCAGTGTTATGTTGTCCTAAGTGTTGTGGTGGCTCCTAGGAAATCAGTCTGAATTGGGTCTCATTCTGCTGGATGAGATCCACAACAAAAAGATCATTTCCCCTGCAAGAGATCCAAAGGTTCATCTAAACTAGCTAACACATTAAATACTCTGGTGTGTATGCTGTGTTTTGAAAACATGTTACTTAAACAGTGTTATTTTCTTTCTAATATTGAAGAGATCTGAGAATGTCACTCGGCTGTGTCACTCTCACAAGTCACTGAAGATACAGAGATTATGTTTAGCCAGCTTTATGCACTGTCTAATTTTGTGCTGGCAGGCTGAATTCCTGAGGTATGTTAGATGAGTCTCAGAGCTGCCTTAATTTATGCTGGCCAAACCATTTCCTTCTGCACCATTTCACAGGTGCAGGATCAGCAGAGCAATTCATGTTGCACTCCCCGACCGCCCTTACTCAGTATCTACCACAGTTTATCCCTGAATTCCCAGCAAGGGGATGAATGCTGCCACCAAGCTTAAAAAAGCTTTATTGATCTGAGAGTGCTCAGAGAGACTCTGCAACAATACAAACTGCAACTACATCCCTCCACCACATTGCTTGCATGTGAATTTGGAGAACTAAAATTTTCACTAGCACTCCCAGTTTTATGCTAGTATTTTAATTGCATCTGGCCACATAGTAGGACAGAAGGCTGCATCTAGTTCTTTCCCAGAGATCTAATCTCTTTTGATTTTGTGTTTGGCAAAGTAGATAATTTTTATTTATCAAGCCCTTCTGGAATAGAAATTTGGGCTCAAACTCTTCAGCTGAAAGAAACCATCCAATCTCCTTGTAGGTTCTTCGTGGTGTAAAGGTACAATCTAGCTGCCACATCATTGTTGAGTCTGGAGTTTAAGTGGACACTCAAGTAAATAAAAGCCACACCTGCCTCAGGCCAGTACCCATCTCTATTTGATTATGTTGTTTTCTTACAGAAGATTTTTGATGGCTGTAGCTAATCTAGAATCTTAAGGGTGATAATTGGACAAATCAGTTTAGTTGGGCAGCCGATTCTGTGCAAACCTAAGCCGAATAGTAATGTGTGACTAATACACAACAGCACTCTGCATGAGATAAAGAAGCATGTGTAACATATGCAACACAAACTAAGACACTGTGGGAAGAAAAGACAAAGATACTTAACGGTATGTATGTGCTACTCCTCCAATCCAAAGTGCAGGAGTCTTCATCTCAAAGTGCATCCTTTTCTGCAGAACACAGTGCTGTAGGGACAGTGAAGCATGACCTTCATTCTCTGCCATCAGGTACCCCAGGATCCCATTGTTCTCTCTTCCACAGTTTCCAGTCTGGAAACAAGTGGAAAACTTCTCACCCCTGATCCAGCTTAAGTGACCATAGAGCATCTGCCTGCTGATAAGCCAAGAGGCTCATTTTTGAGGAAAATCTGGGATGGTGTAAGTCTTGTTCTCTGTCAGGTAACAGTAGTTGCCAGGCATGCCAAAAAAAAACCCCCTACTCTCTTTTTGTGCAAATATAAAATCATTAAGTGTTCCCAGCTCTCTGGCCTTAATTCTCAGACTGCACATGTTGGTATTTACACTGTATGCCTCTTAGGCTAAAAAAAGACTCAAAAAAGGATTTCTTGGGGCTGAGGCGAGAGGCATAGATACTTTACACTAGCATAGCCAGTGAATGGTGAACACTTGGTCAACAGACTTGGAGCCACTGAAGAACATCCTAGCAGATGACCTGTTTTAAACAGCCACCTCCTCCAGAAATGATGAGTAACTACACTCAGGTCCGTGGATCACGTGCAGTAACTTTAGTGGATCCAAGAGGTACTAAAACTGTCCTGCAGTGGTGATACCTCTCTGTACACATCACAAATGCGGGCCAGCAAGCAATGTCAGAGTTGTCACATGGGTAGGGACCAATTGACAGGTTTCTCCAGTCCCTCAACTGCTGATGCGGGGAGCCCAGGCCAAACGCACCACATCCACTGCTCGCCACCCCACCAGCCCCTGGAGCAGGGTGGCAGGGGAGTGTCTTACCGCAGTGACAGTGACGCTCCTGCTGGTAGTACTTTTCAGGGAAGAAACAACAAAGTTGTTTTTGGAAGAGAAGCTGAAAGCAGGCTCCAGGCAAAGCCAGTTGGCTAGTCCTGGCGTGGCGTTGCGTGGTGTGGCATGGTGTGGTGTGGTGGGTCATGGCGTGCTGTGGCCCTGGGCCCACACGGGCAGCGCTGGCCAGCAGTAGTCTCAGGAGCTGCTGCGGGCCTTGGCTGAGCCCTGGGCTGTAGAAGCGACCTTCCCCTGCTTGGGAGCCGTGTGTTAGCAGGTCTGTCCTGGGAGTCAGCAAGTTGCGCAGTGATGGGCACGGACTGCTCCCCCACCCTCCCCGAGCCCTACTGTTCAGATGTGAGGTCTGGCAGATTTGGTGTACGCTGCTATGAAAACACACCTCGGTGCTTAGGAACAGTCAAGAAAACCTAATTACATTTTAGGCATGATTAGGAAAGGAACAGAAAACAGAAACCCCCTCAAGTGTTGTACCCCTGCAGGTGCAAACTACCCAACATCTCAAATGCTCTCTGCTCTGCTGCTCTGATTCTTCATCTCAAAACCCACATATTCAGTATGTGAAGGAGCACAATTGCAAGTAAATTCTGGAAGAGTCACAGGCATCAGAGGACACAGACCTGCTGCAGGAATGGGTTAAAGCCTCCTGAAGATCAGCAGTCATACCAATGAGCAGTCATACCAATGAGCAGTCATACCAATGCCACCATGTCAACAGTCATGCTGACCTCTGCTGAGGCACTGGAGCCACCTGAACTCTAATTCAAAGATTTTTTTCCAAGTGGGTTAGACACTTAGCAGATGGTAACTAGCTGCTTCTTTTCCTTTCCACTGAAGGCTGGCCTTCCCAAAGTGGCCAACATTTCCCAGTTCTCCAAGGTTCTTGGTGTATAGTCTATGTTGGCAGTTGCTGACATGGCAAAATGTACTTCCTGTGGATCTGCTCATCTGTACATGTTGACATTTTCTAAATTCTATTTATTTATAAATATTCACGTAGGCAAGGCTTTCATTCCTTCTTAAGAGTTGTTGAAATATATTTTTTAAAATGCTGGTTTTAAAAAAGCAGTTCAGTATCTAAGCCATTTAAAATTGTTACGGCTTCCATACTTCTAGCATATTTTTTTCCCATGGACATATTAAATAAAATTCCCATTACCCATAAGTTTTTAAGCAACATGAGACTAGTTTCTCATTAATTTAATTTTTCTCCTCTTGTAAAGGTCCCTGTGTCAGAACTGCTAAGTCTGGTAGGGTGTGTCTGCAGGACATGTGCTCTCCCTCAAAAGGGAATGGTAACAATATATGAGTGTCTTAGTTTCCCAATTCCCACTTTTTGTCTCAGTCTTTGTAAATAAATTCAGCATTGTCAGCATACAGGGTAAGACAGATTTGGTAACCAGGTCCAAAGAACTAATCTTTCCTTAACCAAAGGATCAGAGTGTATAGGGACCTGCTGTGTAGTGGAACATCAACTTTATTTCTACATTCAGTAACTTGGACTGTCAGAATCCCCAGTGTTGGGCCTCCCCAAGCCCAGGGCCACTCTGAGCTTTCTTCCAGTGTTTCTCATACAATCTTTTATTGTTTGACCTGCCTCCTTGCTTCATTTTTATGGCTCTTCCTTTTCATGCTCCTCGATTTTCCCTTCCACAGGTTTTTGTGCGAGCTTCTGTTCTTTTAAGTGACTGATTGAAAGGAAGGAGGTCAACCAGTATTAATGTAGTACACTGAACCTTCCCTGACAGGTATCTTAAAGCTGCTGAGAGGATCTTGAGGAAACAGCCCAAGGTGGGAACAGTAAGGACAGCAAAGGTCACAACTCTTCTCACTCTTGTGTACAAGGTGAATATTACCACCTCCACGCGTGCTACAGTGCTAAAATGAATTAAGAAGCCAGATAAGGAGTAGATACATCTATTTTTTCCTACACAACAACTCAGATGCATTAATGGCACCAGATGAAGTCTTTGCCAGCTATTGGGTTTCAACAGTTCCTAATCTGCTTGCTACTTAACCACAGTTCTGTGATTCGTGCCTAAAGTACATGGGAACCCCATGTAACCTCTGATTCAAGATTAACCAGTCTAAGGCCCATCTAGCATCTGAGCGTGGATGTTTTTAGTACAGCACCAATGTATGTGAAGAAGTAAAGACTGGACCTAACAAAGTAATTCACTTCTCTGAAAACATTAGGAGGCTAAGAGGGAAGAGATTTGCAAAATTGACCCATTGCTTCTAGCTTTAAAACTAGACTACAGTATATATTTAAACCCATCAGTATGTGCTGAGGGATGGGAATATTTGGGCATGATTAATAGGGCTTTCAGCTGATGAGTCACATGTCAGAACTGACTGAAAATCTAGGGGGAATTTTGGGTCCAATGACAAGCGGTTTAGCCTGCAGCGACTGACAACCTCTGAGGAGTTTGCTGCTGACTGCTCAGGCTCTCAGAACTTGGACATGATTGCTACAGGCACTAAGGAAGAAGCACTTTCAAGAGAATGAAAAGTTCTGTAGTTTGAAAGTGGGTTTCCAGGGAAAACTAGGTCTCCTAAGAAGAGGGATCTGAGGGAAGAAAAAAAACTGAGAGTCCCTGAGGATGGAAGAAAAGGTCTGAAGGCACAGATACGCTGTCTTTGCAAATCTTACCCTGGCTTCAGGGGGAGGACGGTGTAGAGCTGATGCTTCTCACACAGGCTTATGAGAATGAATGAAAATGCCATTCAGCTCTGAGATCCTTGCATTCTCAGAGCAAGTTTATCAAACAGAAATATAAGACTGACTTCTAGTTTGACTCAACAGAACTTCTAAGCATACGAGGTGTTTTTTCATCTACCTTTTACTTAGGTAGGTAACGGACTGGCCAAAAACATATGTCCCTTCACCTCTTAAGGTGAATAAGGTGATGTTTATTTGGTGTTGAGCCAAATTAAAAAAGAAGGACAAGCCAGGACAGTAAGTGGAGTCACTCACCTGGAGTCCACAACCCCAGTCTGATTCTGGTCTAGCTTGCGCACTAGTTCCCCAGTTTGGACTTGATCCAGTGGGATGTTTGGTTGCTAAGAGGAGAACACAAATGCTAGCAAACCTGGGTATTTTTAAGCAGAGAAATCATCCATATCAGACTGGGGCCTGGCCGTCTTTTAATAGGTGAGCAGATGGCCTGGTGCATGGAGAAAGGGATGGAAAAAATCCAGAGTGGTGATGGGGAGGCATTTTCACTCTTTTAGCACAAAAATAAGATTTTTTTTTGCATTATTTTGTAAAAGAGCATCATGGCTGGCAGACCATTGCTACTGATCCCAAGCACCATGGTGGTTTTGGCAGGAAGAGAACTGTCTGCTCAGTGTGTAGAGGCAATGCCTGTTTTTCACTTTCCCATAGCAGTGAAATGTAAGTATCTATCAAGATCCTGTATATCCTATACAAACAGCAGACCTCTGTGATATTCTAAAATTGATCCATTATCACTGGTGCCAACTGCAGTATTTCTTGGATGTCATAGCATTTCTGTTGGTCACATTCAGGGCTCAACTCTTGCGATTTAGCCTTTTAGCCTGAGCAGTGTCACCAGCAAGGCTGGCTGGTGGCTGTGCTGCAGCAGAGGGGTTTCTCTAGAGCAGTACCCTGCCAGAAGAGCATCCTGGCTGTGCTTTCAGAGGCACACCTGCATCATGGCTCTCCAGAAGCCTGCCACAGGGATCTTCATGTTTCCATCCCTGTCAATATTCCTAAAGAAGTCCCAGAGTCATAAGTTGTGCTCTTTCATATAGTTCTAAGAGAAGCAGAGATAAAACATGGGCATAATCATGAAACAGCCACTGATACCCGCTTCCAGCTTTCACCTTATTCTTCCATCTGTTACCCTGCCTTTACTCAGCCTGTCACTGAAATATATGAGTCCTTAACTCCTTGTGCAGCCACTCTACTGTCAGAAAAAAAATGCTTTTGTTCAGGTTAATCCCATTCTTCTCAGTTATACCTCCTTCTCCCCCTACCTTGAAACGAACTCAGTAGTAAACTTGTTTCTTCTGATAATTGCATTTGGTTATTTGGTCCTCATCCCAGAAGCCACTGCTTGGCTAGGCTGTCTAATCCAGAGACAGTCCTCTCCCCCAGATCTCTGATCATTTTAGTTGGTCTTCTCTGAATTCCCATCTGTTTGAATAAGGACACATTTGAGTACCTAATGTCTGTTAAAAACTGCAAAGCACGCTAGTGTGAGCATCACTAGCTGTGAAGCACAGCAGCACTGTTTGATGTGAGCTAACAGCCCATGCTTTTGCTTAAGTTCATCTGAATCCACATCTACAGCAGAGTCTCACCCAATTACCCGAAAATCTGCACAGCAGATAAGAAACACAGTGAAGCTGGTAGTGCAAAGTGTTATTTAGCTCAGCAATGCTCAAGTGCTTGCCTTGCCTTCCAGCAAGGAGGACAGCACCATCTGCTGCTATCCGTAGAGATTACAGACTTTGAAAAGCGATGTAATTTCTATTTAGGACTGTATTTGCTTGTCATACCATATCCTACTTTTATGAAGCCCATTAATTTTGATGCTGAAGCGCAACTGTCAGTGAGAGATTCTATGAAAGTCAGTTGTTGTGGTGGACTTTCGATGAGGATGGACACTCATTTGGATCAGACCTGAAATCAATCAATTTGTTTTACACAGCGAGCAAACATCTATTCAGATTCTTTTTTTCCCCAGTCCTCTCAGATCCCAAGGCATTAGATTCTCCTGAAAATCAAAGGATTTGCTTAGTCAGTCTGTGTGGACTGAGATATGTGAACATTGTGACAGTCTTTGTGAATATACTCTTCTGAAGGAAATTGGCTGAATTTCCCACTTGGAAGAAAGCTTACCCCTTCCAACCTCTATCCCTCCAAGTGCTTGAAGCATGTGTACTTTGTACAGGGGAGCTATGAGCCCAAATTCAATAGCTCGCCCTAATCACTTTCATGGGATTTGGATGCTGCTTGGGGATTGTGGTGATATAGCCTTTGACCTCACCATAGATGACATCTAGTTCAGGACGCATTTGACACACTGCATCCAGCAACTTGATGAAAGTTTAATTCACCAACACATTCTGGTACATAGGAGAAAGGAAAGCACAGTCAGTGTAGACACCCAAAGAACAACAAGTACTTGTTTATATTCACAATCCATCTAAAGTCAACATTAACAATTCTCTCCTAAGGGTGGTGCCTTTTCCTATCTCTGCTCTTCACTTTCAGGAATCCCATGGAGGCCCGACCCTAAATAAGTGTTCTTTCTCTTTTCCCATGTCTGAGACACGAAAGGGGCTACCAATTTATGTAGAAATTAGTTTAATTCATCAGGTAGATGTCTACACTGAAGACCTCTTACGTTAGGTGATTCAAGTGATTCATGTTCATCCCTGAGACAGTGCTAGATGGGTCTCCTCTTCATTCAGTTTAGATGTGGACTGCAAGTTGAACAGTTAATGGCCAAATTGTGCCCGAGTTCTGCAAAAATGAAAAAAAAAAAAAAAATCGTCCAAGGCCTAAAACGATTAGTATCTCCAGCAATGCAGCTTTATAGCCCAAACAAGAAAGATTCATCTATCTGGGAAGGGTTGGAGTGTCTTCAGATGAAAATAATTTTTGGTAAAGCTCTGTTTCATTGTGTAACCCTAGTGGGAAGCTCCAGTCAGCATATAAGACCTGATGTTTGTTTTTTCCTAAGAATTTCTAACGGGGTAGTGACAGCTCAGCATTTCAGAGCTCACACTGTGAGTTTTCTGGTTTAGCACTTACAGAATGGGCAGCAGCACAGTGTCCTGACTCAGGGTTTTGAGATACTAGGAAGTAAGATATCAATGCAAATATTATTAATGTCACTGTAGTTTATGAGGGCATGTAGTGATAGGACAAGGGATAATGGCTTTAAACTGAAAGAGGGTAGATTTAGATTAGATGTAAGGAAGAAATTCTTCACTGTGAGAATGTTGAGGCACTGGAACAGGTTGCCCAGCGAGGTTGTGGATGCCTCATCCCTGGAAGTGTTCAAGGCCAGGTTGGACGGGGCTTTGAGCAACCTGATCTAGTGGAAGGTGTCCCTGCCCATGGCAGGGGGGTTGGAACTAGATGGTCTTTAAGGTCCCTTCCAATCCAAACCATTCTATCATTCTATGATTCTGAATTTAAGTTATGACAAATTTGCCTTTGCCTTGACTCACCTTTTAAAAACATGATTATGATTTTGTTCATACCCATGCTGACAGGGGAATTGTTCATGTATTATGTTGGTTATATAATTAATTGCTGGAAATTTCAAGGCAGTTCAGGAAATTAATGAAAGCTTCTGTTTTCTGGCATTGCAGGAGTTTCCCAAGGCATCAAGCACCTTATATTTTCACAAAGTTTATTTATAAAGTCTCCCAGTACATTCTTATAGCTTCTTTTTAGAAGCTTAAGATCCATCTAGAACCTTATGATCTACTGTGCATTGAACCCTTGACTGTTACTACTCAAAGACAGTGAATGAATCTGGGTCTGGCTGGGTTTACCAGCCATGATTGTATGGATGCAGAGTGACTCTCTGAAGAAGCCATTCAGACATCCTTGCACTATACACATTAGCAGAGTGTCCTAGTCCTGGGAACACAGCACAGGAGAGCCCAAGCTGGCTCTGCTGGCTGCCAGCTCTCTCCAAGGCTTGCCAGCCTGGGCTTGACCCCATGAGAAAGCCAGTGGACTGCCAGTGAGGCCTCAGAAGCAGCATAGCCAAAGCACCATGTCTGACTTAACAAACCATGCTGGGGTCCGGCGGCACCTGGAGGGACCCAGCTTGTGCATTTCTGCATGTTTGTCACAGTCAGTTCACAGCCCAGAAAAACAACACAGACAGCTGAAAAGCAACAGTATTTTCTTTTCGACTGTGATGGTGAAGATGGGCATGTGCTGGCTATTTTGATTCATGACTTCTCTAAAATGTTTGATTCTCAGTATCTGCAAGTTAAAACCCTATAAAGAGTAGATTATGAAAAGAATGTGGGGAACAGTCATGCTTAGAAATGTTGTCAGAAGCAATAAACTGCTAAAAATGTGCCATTCTCTTGCTTCACCTTTGCTAGTGCTGTCAAACCCATGCAAAGGTTTCTAGATATGATCCTTATTCAAAATCCCTCTTACAGACACACTAATTATTCATTCTTTAAAAGTCAAGATAAACATTTATCGCTGGGAAAAGGGGCAGAAGAGGCTTTTGCTTAGGTCTTCTGTTAAGTTTCCTATGAAAGATTAAAATCTTTACTAATTTCTTAAAGGTTTAAGACAATGTAAGATCTTTGGAGCTGTATATTTGCCAATACTTTGAATTGAAATGCAAGACTACCTACATCACAGGTGGAATGAAGTCTGTCAGACAGATTAGATGTTTGTCTACAAGCATTTGATTGGGTTACTGAAATGTCATTGTAAATTTATGCCATTAACCATTTATCTTGTGAAATGCCAGGTAATTTAGACTTTCTGAGGGGTGAGGTGAAAAGAGCATCTGTTAACCCTAAAAAGCAGAAATTCATCGTAAGATTTATGTTGGATTAAAGATCCTTAACGTTAATTAACTCCTTGCCTCAAAATTTATTGAGTGCCTCGTTTTAAATAAATGCATTTAAATAATTTATTTAATATCTCAGAATTTAGCTAAAATACATTATTCTTTCCAAGTTCATGAATTGTTTAGGTTATTAGTAACCTATTAGTTATTAGTAATACAACTAGCAGAACCATGTATACTGTAATGAAGTCCTTTACCCTCACACAGCCCATTTTAGTTTTCCTTTGCAGAATGAGGCCTGACTCCTTGCAGACTTGGCAAATAATTCTCTTTGATATTAATTTATGCATGAAAAATTATCTGCCCTAGAGGAATGCCTGTTCTTCAGATGATCTCTGTTGAAAGCCCTTGATACTCTCAGGAAAGACCATAGATGAATATTATTTACTCTGCTTCATTTTAGTTTCTTTCTTTAATACCATAGCCATAGGACAAAGAAACATATGCAGATGTAACTTAGATACAACCCACTATGTGAGTCTCCAAAACTGTCCATGAACTTTTTTTTAGCTTGTTTCAAATGTGAACATGTTATTTATGTTCCAAGTCCTAAACCTAATCTTCATGAAAATGCTCTTTACTTTAATCATAGTACTCCCAAAGGTGGATGGAGGGTCCTGAGGCCTCTGACACCTTCTGTAACTGCTCCCATGAAGCACAAATGCATGGATGGGAGAGCCAGGAGTGGACTGATGTGTGCCCAGGTCTCTCCCCAGTGTTGATCTGTAATGCAACCCCTTCCCTCACTCAGGAGCCCAGAAGCATTTCTGGGGCTCCCATTTTAGAAGCAGCACATGTGGTTACAACAATAGGTGTCCTGCTCCTGACTCGCTACAGAGTAGCATACTAAGATTTGGCCTCTTAGATTTTTTTTTCCTTCCACACCAGTCTTTTAATGGGTTTTTGTTTGTTTGTTTGTTTTGTTTGGGGTTTTTTGTTTGTTTGTTTTTAATAAAATTGCTTTGTTTCAATGCCTTGAAGCATCCATCTTCTACTTCTCATATATATTGACAGGGTATCAAAGCACTTCACAGTATCTAGCATCTTAGGCTACCCTGGAGGCAGACAGCTCAGGGGATGAAAAGAATTCATCCTCCAGTGGGAATTTACTTCTTGTTCTTGTTCTGCTATTGCAAAATGGAAGGAAGTGCAATGAGGTGATACTACAGGCACTTCTCTCCAGAGCTAGACCAAAGCCCTAGAATTTCCACATGGCTCCTAGAAAGGCTGTCAACTAGTAGCTTTTTATTACTGGCTGTGCATAAATGAAACAAACGGCAAGTCTCAAAACAGTTTTGAAAGGGGGAAGCTCTGTGATCCACCCAGTTCCTCAAAATGTATAGTGTATGGTCCTAGAGGCTTTCCAGCACGTAAGCTCTTACTGAGATGTTGATCTCCTCCATAATGGATTTGGGGTTCTTTCTGACAGATGTGACTAGCCCAGTGGCACCTTCCATGGTCAGGGAATTATTTACCATCTGCGAAAGAAGAGACATAGATCTAGACATGGTTAGAATGAGGATTTCATGCCTGGCAGAAGGCATGCTGTAACCTCAAGGATGACCCTTTCTTCCCATTCTTCAGCAGGGCTGTAGAATAACTGTGGCCCTTTTTGATGGGTTCATCTGCTATCTCACCATCTCTTCTTATCTCTGTCCCACAAAACTCTGCAATGCAACTTCTCAGTGGAGTTGCCTTCTCAGCTTCTCTCTGTCTCCTTGTGTGGAATTCCACATATCAGGTCCCTTACGTCTGTCACACAGGTGTATGTGATGTGGATCATGTTCACTCATGTGATGGGGAAAGGCTGAGGCAATGGGCTGCATTTGAATGTGTGCTCGCTAGTAGGGTCCCTCTGCATGGGGGTATGCCCCTTGGGACATTTCCCATACTCTCAGCTCCTCTTGGCAGCACAGCAGCTAAGAGCTCAGACTGACTGGCTGCCTCTGGCCTACAAGGCTATCTGGCATTACAGGGTTGGCTTTGTCATGTGCATTTCAGTGTGTGAACATCACCTCTTCCCCACTTTGGACTTCATGTGCAGTTTCCACTCCCACCATTTGAAAGAAAACTTTCTTGGTTAACATTGGCCAGCAGAAGACGTGTCCATCTTTAAATTAAGTCCTTTCTGTTATCAGCTCCTAAGACAATCTGTGCAGCTGCACAGAGAGAGGAATTCCTTGGTCTGAGCTAGCAACCTTACCTCAAGCCAGGTTAAGAGCAAGGCAAACAGATGCATTTACTTATATCATCTAAACCAGCAGTCCCACAGACTTCTGTGGTTGCAGTGATTTACAAGGGCAGGGGTGTCCAAAGACAGGCTTACATGAACAGCTTTAAAGATGTCCCTCAATCACCATACTGCCATTTGCAGGCTCTCAGGATGGTGATGTTAGATCTAGCTGAGAATGCAGCTCATAAGCAAGTTGACTTTTCTGAGCTGAATTCCTAGAGAATGATCTTGGATTGAGAAGACATGTTAGCTCTCATGCCTAACCTCTGAAGCCAGCTTGTCTGGTCATTCAGTTTTGCCCTTTCCAGGATTATTGATCCCTGGTTTACTAGAAGGCAGTTTTGGCTTTCTTTTTTCAGGACTTGATAATACCCTACTCCTTTAGGTAGTGCTGTGGCATTGCTCTGATATGGCAATGACATTTGATTCCATCTTTGAATAAATTCTTAGCAAATCATTAACACACTGAGAAAGGCACAGTCTTGCCCACCTGCAAACTTCAGTGTGAACTTTTGCCTTAGGTTGAAATGCATATTAGGTGTACATATGTACCTTCACAACTACATTTTATGTATATATGCAGACCTGTTGAATGCCTAGGCTCTCTGCTAGACACGTTGAATGCCTAGGTTCTCACTTGACTGAGACTAGACATGACAGGTATCAACCACTTTGGGATGATAATGGGTGTGGGGTTATGCCAAGTCAGTCCCTGGGAGATTTTTTGAGGGAACAGTGCAATTTAGTTGTCCTGGAAGCAATACACGGGATAGAATTTCCTTCCGCTCTGCTCACCTTCAATCCAGAGCAATACCCATTTCCTCCAGTTCTAGCTCGGACAGCTCACCTCTGTCTTCTGTCCCACCTGACTCAGATCTTTCTACTCCCTCTGTTTATTCCTCCAGCACTGCTTGGCTTTATTTTACTGTCAAGATTTTGAGATTTCTATTGACTTCAAGGCCCCTGCAGAGCTTCTTGTCTCCCTCATTGTTGATCTGGTTGTTGCTGATGTCCAGATGAACCAGAACGTTGTTGACTTTGAGAGCTTCTCCTAGGTCCAGTGCTCCCTCGTTGCCAATGCCATTCCAAGAAAGGTTGAGTATTTTCAGTGCAGCGTTGCCCTTCAGACAGAGAAGAGGGATCTTAGCTACTGCATGTCCATCTTCTGTACCACTCTACCCTTTCTTGCCTGGCTGAGACAGGAGCATCCCTCAAGTCACATCCAGGCAGCCGAAATGAATCCAACGTCTCTGCAATGTCACCAGGGTCTCTCCACCATGTAAGTCACCCCACCTACTTGCTGCTTTAGTCTTTCTCCTGGTGCTGACATCCACGTCAGTAGGAAAAGCCTTGCTAGAACTACTGAATCCTGCTCAGACCTCAGGGATGCAAGTTCCCGATCAGTGTTTCAACCAGCTCCTGGTAATAATCACTGTGAAGGGTATCACAAAACAGGGCTTTCCTACCCTGAGACCTGTGCCCAGTGCTACTGTCCCCTTCCTCCTCAGGTGGTTCCAGCTGAGGTCCAGAGTCTCCAGTGTTGTGTTGCTGGCTAGGAGAGAGAAACAGATGTTAGCTCATGGTCTGGACACAGCTGCTGACCCACTTAGGGACTAAGATAAAGTTTGCTGGGAGTTCAGCAACAACCTTCATTGATTGCCGTAGGAGGAACCTGTACCTACAGAGTCTTTGCTGTCCACAGCACCCAAAGAACAGAGGATGGGCTGTTGATCACAATCAGAAAGGGAACACAGTTTTTTTCCTGGCTTAATCAAAGAATAATTTATGAAGGAGGAAGGTAGAGAGAGGGAGGATTTCTTATATTAATAGACACTGTTTTTCTCACTGTGAAAAATGGCTGGGTTCTCCTTGCCACATCTAAAATATCAAGACTCACTCTGTGTACATTTGATTAGCAGAAGAGAGGAATTCAGCTTCATATGGTAGCTGTGCCCAGCTGTATATGTGGCAGTGCCAATTCACATGCATAGCACACCTCATGGTGTAAGTTCTACTTAGAGCGGGGTATGTGTGAATTCATTTGTGTCTACTGCGACACTGGGAGGGATAGAACTTGCTGCCAACACTTGCTTTTCATTCTCAGAGAGAATTTCTATCCAGATTTTCCATGGATGGGAGGTTGGATGGAGGCAGATGGTGAGTTTAGCTGACTTAAAAATATTCCTTTAAGAAACAAAACAGAAAAGTAACAGATTCTGCAGTAATCTCTGTTGCTTCTGCCTCAAGTGAGCTGGAAGGAGAGAAGAGCTGTAAGACCTTTAATTTTGGAGAGGTATTTTTCTGGGCTAGGAAGGTCATAAGTTTTAGTACTGATCTCTGTGTTGCCTGTAGGCTTGTCCAAGGCAGGAGCACAGTGCTTTGTCCTCACTGCAGTTTTAACTGATCCATCTTTTAAAGGCATGGACTGTAATTAGAAAGAGATATATATCAGTGGACATACTGAACAAGGAGAAGGAAAGCATTAATTAAACTGAAGGCATTGTGTTATTGAAATACTCAAGGAACACTGGGTGCTTATAGCACATGCCTGTGGCCATTATGGTAGCAGGTGTGTTGGACATACTGTGGGAAGAAGAGCTGTGGGATACTCATGCAAGTCTTTCCCAATGCATTAATAGCACCTGAGATTACTGAAAGACTGTAACTATTTTTGTCTGCTTTCCCCCTCCAGGACTACTAGCACACTCTGGATCTCACTTAGTCTGAACAGATAAATAAGGCAGCTTAATTTTATTTCTTCCTAATCTGTTTCCCTTGCTGCTTGCTGTGCAATGGATCAAAACATTAGGGTTTGGGCTACTTAAGAAAAATTGAAATCACTCCTGACCTTTGAAATCAAAAGCTTAAAACAAATTAGATTAGATTTTAGATTTTAGTAAAATGCAATTTTCTGCTTTATACCCCCTGATGGACTTCTCTTTCAGCTCCCTTCTCTCTGACACAGACTGCTCTGTTACTGTGGTTTCACAACCTGCATTTATGTTCTGCATCACCTACGGTGATGAGGGTGAGCCTGTGGACCATGCAGGAAGCTCTAAATCTGGGCACCCCATCTTTTGTACTACTCACCAGGTCATGGGGCATTTTTGCTGGAGAAGGAAATATATGTTCACTGTGCTGACACCATCAAGACCCCAGTGCCTGTACTCCTAGCTTTGTGGGAGTAATAAATTAAGTTACCGAGCGTCTGTCCCAGGAGCTGTCCTCCCTGCTCAGAGAACTCATTGTGGCTGAGGTCCAGCTTCTTCACTTGGTAATTGCCCTGCAGAGAGAAAAATGTGTAGAGACAATGAGATCTTCCAGCCAGCTGCAACCAGATGCCATGCCAAGGCCCCCACATGCGGATGAAACAGAGATAGCAGATACACTGAAATTTTCAGTGCATGGGAGATCATCAACACGGAGATTGTGGGTCTGCATATCCCAGAACAAAGCTTTGTCAGTCATATAACATCACAGTGATTATCTTCCCAAAACAGCAAAGGCAATGAGACTTTGTGGTGTGCAAACTTCCCTCACACAGCTCATGTCTGGCCTGCAACACATCCTGCAATTCTGTTCCCGCCTGTTTCACTCCCACCATTGTACCCTGACCAAGAGCAGTTTCTGATATCAGGTCGAGGCCTTGCTTCAGGGCAGCTTCTGGTGGTGCCAAATGATGCAGAGGCTTTGAGACAGGAACTAACCAGATAATTCAAGTGTCTTATTTTTATTGAAGAATTGCAAAATGATATGAAATTGGGTTATGTATGCTTCTTGAAATTTTTTTGTCACCCAGATGTTGTTCTGTTGTTCTGTTACACAGTCCTGAAGGTTTCTCAGCCAGAGTCGCAAAGCTGTCCTGAGAAAATGTTAACACAGTCCATCCTGCTCTGTGTCCTCCCAGCCTCTTTCATTTCCCAAGTAAGCAAAAAGCACTTAGCAGAATTATGCCAGGAAATCATATGGGCATTGCCAAGTGAAATCATGCCAAGTGAGTAGCAGTTTCAAGATGAGGAGAGTCTGTTACACAGCCAGATCTGCAAATGACCTTGGATTTCAGGTAACTCACCATTAATGCCTCAGCAAAGTATGGTGCAGTGTCCTCTCCAAAGTTGTTTCCTGGGGAAGAAAATTTTGTTAACAGTGTGCTGATCTCTCCCTTGTGCTGTTCTGGGGTCTGCAGGAAGCTGTGCTTTTACATGGAACCTCCAGTTAATCACAGCCCATATCTGGCTATAAATTAGTCACCATTCCATTTGCTCCATAGAGTAGAATTACTCCAAGATGTGGGAGACACTCCAGCAATTATCTAAGTTTCTCGTAAGGGACTGGTTTTCAGAGGTGCTGGAGGTTGAGCAGGCCAAATATTTAATCACATCACTATAAATCTAGATTTCCACTGTTACTCAGGTTTCCATCAGAGACATAGCTGAGAGATTGATTTTGCCCATAATCTGACTAATATTTTCAGGATGAGAGACTGGAATGAAACACATGTTATTTCACTTCCGCTGCCATCACTCTTTGGGTGCATACAGCCCACCTGAGAGCTGAAGAGCGCGGAGGTAGGGTATGTTATCCAAAAGCAAACTGGCAATGGCTTCAGCTCCTGCTGTGTCTAAGTGGTTATTGGAGATATTCAAGAAAACAGAGGATAAGAAGGATGAGTCCAAAGAATGAATCAGCTTTATTGTCTTCTTAATGCCCAAGATATCAAGGGAATAATGCAAGATGAGCAATATGAGAAATGTCAGCCAGACAGTGATTAACATGTGCATTATAGGTGTGTTTAACCCTGCATCCATCCTAACAGGAATAAAGCCCTAGAACCATCAGTTTCACATGAGTCTTTGACTTCAGTGAACCAAGAGGCATTTGGCCAAGAATCTTTTCTTCCAGTGTAACACAGATCCCATGGCCTATCAAAATGCATTTTGTATGCCCCAGTTTCAGATTGAAAGAACATTCCTACCAGTTCATATCTGAATGTTTTTCATTATTCCCTTAATCTATTTAGAAAAGTTTCCCCATGTCATATTGGAGAATGAAAGTTCATGACCAAAACATTTTTTCTGTTGGCTATGAATTAGAAAGACTTAGTTATGGTAATTACTGTCACATCTGCTAATGAAGAGAACAGTTCCAGACTCGCTAGATTGCTATCACAAGGACACTTCTGCTTTTCAGAAGCTTGTACTTTTAAAAAGTAGAGGAGCATAAAATATCATGACTTCCAGAATGTGAATGTTTTTTCATGGGAACAATGGTTATTTTGTTAAAATTGTAATGGAATGAATTGGTTTTCTTTCAGATGATTGGACTTGGTGAGCAATAATTTTGGCTACAAACTATGTCAGATTGGGTACCAGTTCTTGAAGGGAGGAATTCTCTCGTAGCATCTCTGCTATGGGTACGGCTCCTTCTGCCAGAATGCAGTTGTCTTCCAACTCTAGGTGGGTGACGGTTGCGTTGGACTGGGAAGACACAAGGGTAAATAAAGTCATACCAAAAACTGCTGAAAAGTTAATGAAGGGGATAATTTCCTCAACAGACACTGTACATTTCCTCCAAACCTCAGAAAGCGCTGCAGGTCAGGAACGGGAGAGTGATCAGGGGACATGACAGAGCCATGGCAGTGGGAATTGGCATACAAAGAAGATTTTTTTTGGAGAGGTTTTGAGTGGGTAGGACTTTCCACTCCTTTCTGCCAGCCTGGAGACCCAGGTTCAGATGCAAGCTCCAACTCATCTTGGGCCTGTCCATTGGTGAGTGTAGCACATCCCTATGCAGAGCCCAGAGTAGGGGATACCAACCCCTGCAGCCCTGCCTCTGGCTCTGTAGGGGTTAGGAGTACTGGGGACTTGTGTTCCCATGGAAGAGCATCAGTTTGCTCTCGGGTGTAACTCCAGCAAAGGCCAGCAGTGGCCACACAAGACTTTGCTGTGCAGGGGATTAGAAACATTAGGGATGCTCAGAGCTCCTATGGGGAGGATACATGACTTTTTCTTCCACACTGTGTACTCAGTGATGGCTTCCAGGACTGAGAGAGACCTAAAATGCCGATTGTGCTTGAGAACAGTGGCCCCACTCTTACTGGCTACTCACCACCAGGGCAATAGCAATGGCTTTTACACCTCTGGGTCCTAGACCATGGTGGTTCAGGTTTCCATAAGGCTTGGCCAAGTTCTGAATAAAGTGTGAGATAGGCACCACCTCCATCAGCCTGCATGCTTCCAAGTACACGCACCCGTAATGTCTGCAAAGGCCTTCTTAGGATCTACAGAGAAAAAGGGTATTGATGAATGGTGCATTCGGTGTCCTCCCTCCTCCTTTAAATAAATTAAGTAATTTAATAAAATTAAGTAACACTATGCAACAACAGTATGGTTTTACTCTTAAAGGCTTATCGTCCCCTGGTTCTCCCCATCCCTTTATCCCAAGAGTTAATGTATCCTCCTTGCTTCTCTATTTGGCATCCAGTGACTTGCTGCAGCTTCTCACCAGTCTGCAATGTGACTAAACCTTTCTTGGTGTAATTGAGAATTCTTGACATCAGGCAAAAACATTTTCATCTTTTTTTTTTTTTCTTTTTTAAATCTTAATTGAAGCACACAGCTGATATTGCCAGCAGAGCTAGGGCAGCTCAGAACATTTTGGCTTACAACCAGCAGAAAGAATCCCAGCATTCTCATCTTGGCCATTGGGTGTTGTTGACACAGCTGCAGCGAGACATATCAGTGCAGCTGACGGCTGTATTTCCACAAAAGCCTGTCATTTGGAATTCCTTCATCAAACCCCATACTTAGAGCTCATATTTCTCCATGTTGTTATATGCATTCAATGGTCTGACCTCAAGACAAATTCCCCTCTCATCAAAGCCATTTTCCAGTTCAAGCTGAGGCCTCTAACAAAACAGTCTTTTGTTCTTGCATTCTTACGGTTTTTGATTTTCTTTCCATTTTTAACAAGTTAAAAAGTTCTCATCCTAAATTATGGACAAATTCTACTGTTACAAAAATGAGTGCAAGACTTGTTTAGCCAGCGGACTGACTTCACTAGGCAGAAGATAAGAGGAGAGCCACCAGAAAAGTCTAGGACAGTTATAGCAAACCTATGGTACGCAGACCACAATTGCTATGCAGTGTTTCATCAGGAGCAGACAAACAGGGCCTCAGTCCCATCCCTGATTTCAGCTAGCTGCTCCTGCTGCCCAGGCAGCAGGCTGGTCTGGTAGTGTTGGTTATTAAGGACTAGAGGAGAGAAGAAGGAACAAAGGAATAGCCATGGTGTATAGAAAGCAGTTGAAGGAAGATGCTTGATATCAAAGGGAGAGCTCTTAGAGGGAAATTCATTCCCCCCACCTCCTGCCTTTATCAATTTCCAGATTACTCGTGATTGTCAGGACCCTGGCAGGGTTGTCAATGCAAGCCCGGCAGACGTGTGACTCCCTGGATATGATAGACTGCCCACTGCTGTCACTGAAGCCTGAGCCCCTCTTCAACATGCTGCGGATGCACTCCTTACCCAGTCCCTCTTCATGCCCACTGCTCCCTGTGCATTGTATGTGTGTGGTGCTGGCCCTTGTGTGGGTGTGGGCTCACTCTGGGGCTGCAGATCTGCAGATTGGCTATTGCTTGGCAGCTTTTGGAAAGAGCCCTCCCCAGATTCTGCAGCCCATGTGTGAGGGACTCACAGTTCTCTTGCATTAGGTCTTCGTTCCCTCATGAGCTGCCTTTCTCCCCTTTCTCAATTTCTGAGCCCACCAAGCAAAGCAAATTTCCCCTCATCATCCCATTTCCTCGCAGACCTATAAGCCAAACCCATGCCAGTTCCTCCTAGCTCTCCTGAACTGACTCACACTTCCCCAGGCATGGGCAGGACACTGTTGGCTGACTTTGCAATCAGACTGGGAATGCTTTGTAGTACTCTTCAAGCATGGCAGAAGAGAAAGTATTTGAATGCTATTGTGTATTGGGGCTGAGTGTAACTAGACACACTGGAAGTGATACAGCTTGTCTTGCCTACAATTCATAATTTATTTTAGAGAGGAGAATTTGGAAAATTTCTTTTCAAGAGGAATAAATGCATTAAAAAATAATGAAGAGTAATTCTGCCAAAATAATTTTTGACTAATAACATAATACATATTTTTTTCCTACTCTGAATCTTCCTTTTCATTTCCTGTCACTGCTTTTACTACTTCTTCCCTTAGTCCTTATTTCCCTTTATAGCTCCAGGCTATTGACCTGTAATTTTGTACCCTTCTTGGGTGTCACTTAGCGTTGATGTGTGATGCAGAGCTTGCAGTTTGGCTGTTCATTCAGACCTATGTGAGGGAAAGACTGGCCAGCTGGCACCCACATCACCACATTTCAACCAGCTCTGCAGCTGCAGCTCCTTCATTAAGACCTTCTCCTTCTGCCAGACTTTATTTATTCAAATGATGGGTTTACTTGCATTACTTTAGTATGAGAAAGACAAAAGAAAGGGTAAAAATAGGTCTAAATCCCATGTAAAGAACTCATGAGACAAGTAAAACCAAAGATTTGGGACATTATGACAGTATCCACTGATCCTCTTTGCTTAATGGCCCTACAGTGCTGGACATGCTGATAAAAATAAACTTTCCACTCTGGGAAACAGACTGTCTATGCCATACAAAACCCATCCAGACTGTGTTATCCCCCGATAACATGGCTGTCATGTGCCCAGTACATCAGTCAGTCCTGCAGTGTGTGGACTGAGCTTTCTGAGGTAGATCCAGAAGTGGTCCCTGCACCCCTGTGGAGCTGTAGAAGTTGGCACTGATACAGATGATAATACTGCCATTCAAGCAGAAATTTGAAAAGCATTGAATCATGATTATTGGTGTTAAAACCAATGCAGTGGAAAGTGATGGGTCTGGAGACTCCTTTATCGCCCTCTCCTTTCCTCAGGTGTTGGGGCTGTAGAGGCAGCTTTCTGGTCAGCCTGCCTCATGCATGGCTTGTACCAGTCATGAACCAGGAGCTAAGAGGGCCGTTCACTCCATGGTTTGATGTGCAACTTGAGGGATGCATCCAGATAACTGCAAATCCCTTCTCTCATGTTAGGTTAACAATGCCTGTTCTTTGGGTATGTTGCTTTATGTTGTCCTCTCATTTGTGTTGTACAAATATTCAATAAATCACACTAGCAATTTATACTTTAATAGCTCTGTGGAGTAGAGAAAATGTTTCTTATCTTTTGCCTATCATTGCAACAAGGTCCTAGTTTGTGCTGCTAAACTAATGAAGTGGTCTCTCGTAGAATCACTAGTGATGGATGTAAAGGTCAGATGAAGATTTTAATAAATTGTTCTCCTCTGTCAGGATAAAATCTAATTGATATATACTAAGGAATTTCATCTGTGAAAGGAGGCTACCAAGGTTGTCCTCACTTCTTTCATTATAAATGTCTGGCATAAGAAATACATCAGAATAACAGCTCAACTGGGGCAACTCATGAAATGGAACATAGCATTTTGCAGTATGCAGACAAAATGATACTAATGTGAATGCTCAAATATAAGCATTTTTTTACATTCTGTAAGGAATCAGTTAATTCAGTGATGTGTCAAACTATATGATTATACTAACTTGGGAGTATTAAGTAGTGAAGGAATTTATGAGGAAACAGCTATGAGACGTGATTTTGTATCTAAGCAAAGTATTTAGGATTTAGTATGTCATTTATTGAAAAATTGAGACATTGGGTTTATTGTGGTTTGGAAAAAACTGTGTGTGCCTTAGCTTGGTCATCTAGTCAAGGGTATAAAATCTTTATTTCCTATTTTAAGTCATGCCACTGTGGATATCAAAAGACTTCTAGAGAGATTATAAACAAGTATGTTAGATATTTGTGAAAAAAAAACCAAACAATTTTTTCTTCATCCTAATATAAATAATTTAGACCAAGAAAAAAGCAAAACAACCAGACGTTTTGACAACATTTTGCATCTGGAATGGGGTAGGATTAACAATTATACCATTCTCCTCACTGCTACTGTCAGTCAAATTCAGCCAGCATTTTACCTGCAATTATTTAATCCAATATATAAGGGAAAATGGTGACCAACTATTAACTGACCAGGTATTTCCTAGTGATAATATTTTTAAAGTTAATGCTGTCAAAACCCCATGAGAAATACTCATTTTAATATAATTGTTTGGGCTTGATAGCAAATAATTAATTTTGTCAGATCCCACTTAAGGAGTGAAAGTTTTAAGAGTTCATAGCCAAGAACAGAAACCTTGTTTGCAGAAAAGTTATCTAAAAGGGGCTAATCTCAAAAAAGCAATAAATTATTATTGCTGGATCAGAAAAATCCCCAAAGCTACCTTTACAGAAAAATAAGAAAGGATATTTAGACAAATGTAATTGTGAAACAATGGAAAATATCTGATATCTATTAGAGCAACCATTAGGGTAAGCCTTCCCACCAGTGATTGGCCTGCTGCAACAGCCATCCCTCTCGGGTGTTGGTGATTTTCCTTTGGCCATTTCTGACTATTTCTGAAGTGAGTTTGCTAGGAACTAAACAGCACACCTGTTCTTCTCAGACTCATTCTCCATGTCATCATTAGCGAGCGGTGGGTTCATTTGCTTTTTTCTTTGTAAATGAGAAGTTTACAGCCACCTCCTAGACCCTGTAAGTTCCTCACACCTACACAGAAAAAGCACAGCCTCTTGGCTATGATTAAAACATCTTGAGGAGGAATGGTGCCACATGTGAGATCTGTATTCTTGATTTATACTGCTTATGAACAAGAGAATCCCATTTCCTGCTTGCAGGGACTGGCCGGGTGTCATGAGAAAGCCCACTGCGAAGCCTGTGGCTGCCCTGTCCTGCCACCATCACCCTTCTGTGACTTCACCTGCACCTTCTGACTCCAAGGGGTGACATTCACTGCTGGAAACTCTGTTGCTCTGGGATCCCTTCAGCTCCCGATAACCGAGAAGAGAACAGCTGCAGTTTTGGCTGTGAACCTCCCCCCCCCAGATGTATCAGAGAGTCATGCCAGGCTGCTGGTAAGAGTTCTCCTCTCCTTTGAGTTCATATTCCAGTTTGTACAATTTCATGAGAAAGCCAGACTGCGGCAGTTATCATCTTAAAGGATATGAGGATAGAAGGAGCATATTCGCCTTATAAGTCTCGATCAGATTCAGACTTCCTACTGCCAAATTCCCGGTACGCTCAGTAATAAAGTGTGGCTTGTAAGCATGTCAGCACTTAATGGGCCCTCGAATCAAGTACTCATTCATCCCACCAACAACTGTTGGTGCCAAAATTGGTTCGGTGCCTATTATTTTACATCATTTATACCAAGGACTTTGTGACCTTTCCTAAGGAGCTAAAACCAAAACTGTAACAGAAGAGGCTTTCTGATAAAGGTTGAGCAGAACTAAAACATACGCTTAGAAATCTTTCCATTATGGGCGATGGTCAGTGAACATAATCTCTTGTACAGATTTTGAAGTTTATGTAGCCTACACAGTGTAATATGGGCTATATAGAGAGGAAGAAAAAGTCCATTTCCCCAAGAATAGGGTATTTTTAGAGGTTTTATTCCCCTAGGTTCTACATAAACCTCTCAAGTAGTCCAGTCATTAGAGACCATGGTAGGGTTGTGTTTGGATATAGAACAAAATGCCGCAAAAGCCAGCGGAAGGTTTGACCCTGAAGCAGATGACCATTGTCAGCTTTGATTTTATTGCCAAAGTTTGTAAATATTATTTCTAGTGTAGGCCAAACAACTGTGGCTGTCCGGATACTTGCTTGTTTGTGGCACCAGTTAACATTCTTCTCTGATTTCAGTCTCATTATCCTGATGTGGGTTGGGTCTGAAGAGACTTTCTTAGATCTTTCCTTTTAAAGAACAGCCTTGTTTTAAATGCCCCAGTCACCAGCCCTTAATGTTGCAGATCCTTCCTCTGGAGAACACCGTCCATTTTCTGATGGTTTCCAGAGGTTTCCAGAGGTTTGCTTACTGCAGCAGGAGATGTGAGACCACATCCAGTTCTGTGCTTTGCCAGGGACATCTGTGGGATTTGATACAAGCCATTGCGTGTATGGTCCGTGATGTTTTATAACTGGGGATTTGAAAATGAGACTGGTGGGATTATTATTTATATACATTATAACATCAGCTCAGATCCTAGCCATGGACACCCATTGTGCTAATCACCATACACAAACAGGGTAAGAGACAGGTTGTACCTCAAAAAGTGTTTCATCTAAGTGTAATGAAACAAAGAAATTAACTCAACAGTCAGAATCCAATAGAACTGTTAAGCAGTATTCTTTTATCGGCAGTGCTGGGGTCGCCCTGGGGATTCTCCACCATAAGGGCTCCCAAGAATTAGCAAGGGACATCAGTTTACAGACACACAAATCATACATATTCGTTAGATTTCCTAGAAAGGGGTGTCTTATGATAATAAATTCCCAGAATTCATTTGCATAATCCGAGCATGCATAGTGAAAATAGGGTGAGGGTCGTCCATGGTCGGGGGAGGAAGTAAGCAGTCTTCTTCACAGTGTTCGCTAGTTGACTCTCTTTCCAGCGCATGCGCTGTGAAGTAAAGTCCAGGTGTCTCCTAAGTCAGCAAAATCAGTTTCCCTATAATAGGGTCTCTGTGTCTGTTAGAGCCCCCTTATCTCATTATAGGAGTTGCCCAAGTGTCCACTGAAGGCCTTGAGTCTGCTATCAGTGATTTACGTAGGGAGCCTAACGAGTGTTTCAATCTTACCTAAACGGACAAAGGGACCTAAGGAAACCGTTGAGGAGTCAGGAGTCCTTGAGAAACAAATGAAGCAAAACACAAGCAAAGCTTTGAAGCAAATGAAGCAAAGCACAAGCAAAGCTTTCATACATCACAGATCAGTTTAGCCTTAATAATTGTTAGAAATTCATTTGTTTGAGCCCTTTCATTCCCTTTCAGTAACCCAGGAGACAGCAGCTGGTCACCATTGAAGGAGCAGTTTGGCAGCACTCGTCAGCACAAAAGGCAGGCATGACATGAGTCTTGAGTCCATTACAAGTGCCCATCTTAAAGAGAGTTTGGAAGAAGGCTACCAAGATGACACATTTGTGTATTTGGTGTAAAAAGCCATAGTGGTGCTCAGTTTGATCTATTTGCATTTAGATATTGTATACATTTAAATGTGGAACAAAGCAAAACATTAGAAATGTAGACTTCAACCGGGATTTCTCTTTTCATATGAAACTGTCTGGTTTCAACATGTGGCGGGTCTCAACTTGCAAAGGCCACAGTGTGCTCACAGCCGTGTGAGGGAGTGATTTGGCATAGCTGTGGTGACCTGTGAGCAGCACACTGAGGGAAGCACGCTCTCGTGCTGGTATTTCACCCACCCTCAATGGCATTTATCCACATAGAGCTTGTGTGCTGCAAACCCTTGACTATCATCAACTGTGCTTGCAAAGCCTGTGTAATTATTAACTTATCTGGAGCACATGGGAATTTATTTGCTTGGTGGCTTTCCAGGGCAAAAAATCGAGGAAATTTTCCTTTCTCTTCACTTTTCTGGAGAACGAGTGACGGGGTGTGAAAACTTTTGTTCGAAAACACAAATTTGAGGGTGGCGAGGCCAGGAAGCCGCCGTCACCCTGCTGAGGGTCACAACTGCTGACCCCCGGGCACAGCCGTGCTGCCGGGCCCCGCCGCACAGAGACCGTCCCCCGGCTGCGCCCCTGCCCCACAGCGGGGCGGGCACGGCCCCACCCCGGCCCGGCCCGGCCCGGCCCGGCCCACCGGCCGGCCGCGGCCTCCGGGGAGCGGGCGGCCCCGGAGCAGCGCAGGAGGCCCAGGCCCAGGCGCAGGCCCGGGGCAGCCTCCAGTCCCTGCGGCGCGGCGGCCCGACGCGGTGAGTGCCTGCGCGGCGCCGGGGCTTAGGCCGAGGCCGCGCCGTAAGGTCGTTGCTGAGGCGGGGCCGGCGCGGTGCGTCGCCTCGCTGGGGCCGGGCCGGGGGCGGTGGAGGCCGAGCTGCGCCGCGCCGCGCCGGGCGGTATGATCGGCACCGTGCTCTGCTACGTGCTGCTGCCGGCGGCGCGGCTCCTCCGGGCCCTCCGAGGTAACCCGGCCCCGAGCGGGCGGGCGGGCGGCGGCGGGAGCCGGGAGAGCCGGCGGCGGGGGCCCTCGCCTCCCCCCGCCCTGGCCTGAGGGGGATGCGGCCGGAGGGGCCTCGGCGGCTGGGAGCCAGGGTCGTGCCGGCTGCCCCGTAGCTCACCGGGTGCCTCGCCCTGGGCAGCAGGAGAGGCGGGCGGGTGGGGGCCCTGGGGCAGCTGCCCGAGGTGGCGCGGGCACTTGTGCCGGGCCGGGGCTGCGCGCCCCCGGGGCAGCTGAGGGGCTGGGTTTTTGGAGGGAACAGTCGCTGACTGTTGTGCTGCAGTGGCAGACTGCAGTCTGCGTGGGGCCTGAGCCTCCTGGCCCAGACCTGCGCTGCAGGTTTGGGGACGTCTGTGGATATGGGCCGCTCTGAGGTCTGTGGCTTTCCAGGGACCTGTGCGTGGCTCATGAATGAACTCCTGCTTTGCGTACATCAATATTTCACTTAGTTTCCTAGATCCTGCTGCTACTTCAGAGTCCCTGGTGACTGTGTTGATATAAATCCACCCTCCTGCCTGAACCTGTCCCCAGGCCTGTAGCAGCCACTGGCACGCTGTGGTTGTAGCGAGCAGCTAGCTGACTCCTCTCAAACTCAGCTCCCATCCTGTAGTAACGTGCTCTTGTAACAGCTATGCCTGGCTAGTGGTGTGTGAATATTAACTCGGTGCATTGGTATTTCTGATGTTCATGAGCTTAATTACAAAACTACAGAGAGGAGTATGGTTCTTAAAGCTCCATTTCTGACACATACAGGAAGCTTTGACATGGAGGATACAGTAAAAGCATACATGGGTATTGCTGACTCCTGTATGTTATTGCTCTGGCTGACTGACTGTCACAGGGATACATTAGAGTAAAAGTGATTTGTAGACAACAGAAATTGCTAGTCAACAGAAGGGACTAATGTCTGCAGAATTCATAGCAAAATGTAAATGCCATCATCTCTTATATAGATACAAGTGAAGAGACTCCCTGTCTTTCTGCTTTACCACACCAATATTAGAATATTCAAGTGTTACATCAACAACAGGGATTTTTAAATTTTTTGACCAGAGATGTCAGTCATTAGGTGATCTGTAATTCTTACCAAGACTGCTGTGCATAAATGCCCTCTAATAAGGCTTTTAACTGCATATGTTGGTCCCTCTGTGTCTTTATTTTTCATCTCTTAATAACAACAGTTTTATCTTCCATAACACATTCTTGTGATATGTTTGATCCTCTTAGCTGAACTCTACTTTCTTAATCCCTGGAAAGAAACTTGCTCCAAGTGCTAATCTACAGGAGCTTGGCTTCTTAGCCTGTAGACCCCATCAGCTAAGTTCTATAGACTGTGCCTTTACATTTGTTGCTGAGAGTTGATAATTTCCACAAGCCTTTTAGCTTGGCTGTGACGCTGTATAAGTTAGAATTGCATTCCTTAGAGTTGGTAAAGCCATTGCCATCCTGTACAGTTTCAGTGACTTTGTCTAACGTAACTAGAATTGGACTGTGGCCTAGTGTTGAGGGGAAGGCAGATTAAGTTATTCAGACTGTAACTGTTTTTCTTCAGAGAAGTCGTTTGGTTTGCTATACTGAATGGTTGTATTGCACAGTTTCAGCAAATGCATAGGAAAAAGAAAAAGTGAGGATTTCCATCTGTCTTATGTTGGTTTTGTTTGCTTTTAAATGGCAGATGCTTTCTTTACCTGTCGAAAGAATGTGCTTCTGGCGAAGAGCACGTCCACCCAGATAGAAGGCGTCTTTGCTGCGACCAGAGGAAGGTCGGTCCCAGAAGAGCAAGAAGCCCTTCTTCAGCAGTGGCTGGAGGAAGGAGCAGGGAATTTGCCAGCCAGTGAGAGTGTTCCAGCAGTGGGGAAAGTATCAGTTACCCTCACTAGTGACTGGTTAGAAGGTTCAGAGCTATTGATGACTAGCCTCAGTGACCTGAATTCAGCTCCAGAAGTCACCCAGTGTGCTGGTCAGCAGCTCACAGAGCTACATGCCTTGGCTTCTGCAGAACCGCAAGATCATGCAGTGACTGAACTGGCAAAATTAGCACCAGAGGAAACAGTGGCTGTAGCAGGCAGTGCCCCTTGGGCAGCTGTGGTGCCACAGTCAGATCACCAGATAGCTGGCTGTGCTGCTATCGGTGTAGAAGTGCAGAATGAAGACCCAGCTGTGCTGGCCTGGAGTTTAGCACGTGACGCAGAGACAGTGCCAACGGAACCCCCAGCCTGGCCCATTCAGGATACGATACAATTTAGTCCTCTTCTGACAGACGTACCCTACCATGGTCAGTAGTAACAGCTCTGAATCTAATGTTCATTTTGGTATTTGCATTTGTAGTGATTGTGGTCAGGTTATTGTGTCTGGGCTTGCTGTCAGTAAGACATTGATTGTATCTGTCCATGCAGAATTGACAGGATCTGGTAGTGAAAACTAAAGTGAGTTTTTGCTGAGGGAGGGCTGGTCACAGGTAGTAGTCTCTGTGCTATTAGACCATCTGGTCTGAACATCAATAAATGTTTATTTCCCAGGAACTGTTCCCAAGTACTGGCTTTATAATATAAAAAGCACCCAAAAGCTGGCTGAGTGTTTCAGTATGCTTGACTGGTCCTCTGTTGTGTCAACCCCATTGACAACTATCCAAAGGCATCCAAAAAGAGCACCAGAAAACCAGAGTGGGTGAGGATTTGCTCAGAGGCTACAACACTCTGGCTTAGAGAATGAGAATGGCTATTTTCTGGGTCCCAGTGGGTCAAAAGTATCAGCAGGGTACCCAGCATGACTGTAACTTGACTTTTTGTCTCTTACATATAGAGATTTTATGGAGAGACTGGGAAGATCTTTCTGTCCAGCCCTGTGTGCTAGAGCAGGTCTCAAAAAACACTTCTCTTTTTGAATTTCGAGTCATGTCTTACAACATCCTTGCCCAGGACCTGGTGGAGCAGGGCCTTGATCTCTACCTACACTGTCATCCAGACATCCTGAACTGGAACTACCGCTATCCAAACCTTTTGCAGGAGATCCAGCACTGGGATCCTGATGTGAGTATGACTGAGCCCTTCGCACGTCAGTGTCACCAGAATTTGAATTCCTTGTTTGACCTAAGAGCGTTAATTTAACAAAAAAAAAAAAAAGAAAAAAAAAAAAGAGAACATGAGGGAGGAGTTCTAGGAAGATACTACCTGCTTGGTAACTGAACACTGATTCCTCTGAGGGTGTTTGAGGCCTTGTTCATATATTTTTTTGGTGTCTGTCTTGCTTTGATTGTGTTACTGTAGAAACTAGTCATACTTTGATAGGAGGGCTTAACTTCTTTAAACAGCAGAAGTAGAGGAAGAAGAGATGATGTGTGTTTGGGGAGGAAAGGACCAGGTTTACAAGGCAGCACAGAAGGGGAAGCCTGCATAGAAGAGGACTTCATGACTTTTTCTATTCTTTGAGTCCTCTTTGTGTGATGAAGGATCTTCTGCCTCGTCACTGGAAAACTGAATGATAAGCTATTGTGACCCAGAAGGTTATTGCTCTCTATCTGGAAAGTACAAGACAGAGTTGCAGTGATGACCTTTCTGGTTGCAGGGTTGGTATGTGAGTGCATTTTTCCACTTTCTTCCTTCCCCAAAACAAGGTAACTAGCAAATACTGGTGGAGCGAGTGAGGTCTCTGCCTTCCTTCCAGGTTCTGTGTCTCCAGGAGGTGCAAGAGAACCATTACTGGGAGCAGCTGGAACCGATGTTCAAGGAGATGGGTATGTCCTGCTTTTGTGGGTCTGTACCTCCAGCTCATGGGACTGGCCAAGCAGTGCTTCCTGCTTAACATCTTCAAAGCATGTGGTCTCAAGAGAGCTCATCCTGTTTGTCACATGGCTGCTGGCCCTACTTCTGAACTGTCTGCCTAGGCTTTCACCCTTTCTTTTGTAATTGATCTTTCTCATAGTTGACAGATCAGTGTAATAAAAGTGAGAGGGTCCTAGAAGGACAAGGAGAGAGAAAATATCCTCAATGATAAATGATAAACTGTGATTATTGGAACAGAATTGGGTATAATGCCATATCCAGATGTAGTAGGAATCTCATCTGCTACACAAACTTGCTGAACTCCCCAGCTGATGGGGGGAGCCTGAGATAGTGACTGGATAAACCTTTTAATAGGTGATGGCTTCTTTTCAGGCTTTGTGTGCTTCTATAAACGGAGAACTGGGACGAAGACAGATGGCTGTGCAGTATGCTATAAGCACAGCAGGTTCCAGCTGATCAGCTTCAGTCCCATAGAATATTTCCGGCCTGGCCTGGATGTCCTCAATCGGGATAATGTGGGCTTGGTGCTGCTGCTGCAGCCTCTGCTCCCGGAGGGCCTAGATCTGAAGGCAGTCAGTCCTTTGTGTGTGGCCAACACTCATGTGTTGTTCAATCCCCGGCGGGGAGATATCAAACTGGCCCAGATGGCCTTGCTCCTAGCAGAGATCGACAAGATTGCAAAAACTACTAAAGGCGGCTACTATCCTGTCATCTTGTGTGGAGACCTGAACTCTGTACCTGATTCCCCACTCTACAAATTCATCCGGAACGGTGAACTTTCCTACCATGGGATGCCAGCCTGGAAGGTAGGTGTCAGCCAGAAATGGGATTGGGTAGCTCATTATTGCATGATGCTAGAGAAGTGCATGGCTGTGTCCTTCCTCTCATGAGGAAATAGTCTGAATATTGAATTCAGTTATTCAGCAGTCTTCCCCAATGCCTCTAGCACTGGTGGGGAAGGAAGCGGACAAATGTGTGCGTGTTGTTTCCACCACTGCTTTTTTGGTTTCTCTTGAGGCAAACCAGTGATAATAGATCACTTAATGTCAGGTCCTGGTTCTTCCTTGAGATGGGATTTTTGTGCCTGTGTGACTGGAAGTGTAGGGGAGTACAACTCCACCAAGATTTGCTGAAATGTTACACGAATGTTTGATCTGAAAACAGTTTGAAATGGGCACCTATGGTAGAGTCTCTTGTGGTTACCTGTTACTGTGTATCCATGATCAACAGCATCATTGGCTTTCAAGCTGAATCATCAGTTCAGTAATACATGCCTGCAAAGTATCTTGTCAGGGGACTTTTAGCTAATTGTATCTGTCTCCCACAGCTGAAGGTTTATTATATTTGCACGATATTCTGAATAGTTTAGTTTGTGCCTTTCTGTGAGAGCATTTTCCTGTCTTGCTCTTGCAAGTGTATGTACGTATATTGTAGCTTGCAGAAGTTCTGCTCTGTGTTGCTGATGTTTCCTCTCCTGTTTCTGGCCTCCTTGCAGGTGTCTGGTCAGGAAGACTTTTCCCAGCAGTTATATTCACGGAAACTGCTGGCTCCGCTGTGGCCGAGCTCACTGGGTGTAACGGACAGCTGCCAGTATGTCACTCTGTGCCAGCCAAAGAAACCTGGTGAGCTCCAGTGTGCACTGAGAACATGAGTCTGCTGAGGATGGACAGTTTGTGGGCCTTGCTGTCTCTCTGAGTAGCTTGGGTGTGTGTTGCATGAGGCACTAAGCAAAGATTCTCTTCTATCCATTTCCTTGGTATATGAATTGAATTTAATTTTTCTGGAGTCTATTGCTGTAGCCCAATTTCTGCCATTTTCTTTCTGTAGTCAGGAGCTGAATGTTCCCCTACCATTGCTCTACATATCTCTTTCATATTCCCAGACTTATGCTTTTGTACAGTTGTAAACCATGTTCAGCAGCCACAGCTTTCAGCTGCAGGTGTTTGTGGGAGCGGTTTTAGGTGGTATTTGCACACCACTATTAGGAAATAATTCCTCAGAGCCCAGTTGCAATCATGACTGTTCTCTGCTGTCCTTAGAGAGGGTTAAAAAAAAGGAGCCCACACTAAATAGCTTTTGTTGGAATTTTGAATGTAGAACTTGTATTCAGCCTGATCTCCAGAATTGTTTTTTCTTTTATGGCAAACATTTCCTTGAGTTGAACACTAACTGATCTGCTTAAAGGTCCCTTGAACTTGTGGTGTCTCAGAGGTGACATTCTTAATTTGTTTTGTCAAGATGTTGGTCGTGACTGTTGCATTAGCTAAAGAGATAGCAATAACTGTGCTCTGTTCTACATTTATGTGTCTGTTCTGTTCTACATTTAGGTTATTATTAAGTGATTCCTGTTCTCATGGTACCAGAGTGCTTGGGCACAAAAACCTCTCTCAAACTAAAGAGCTCTAAGAGGTCTAAAGGTCTAAAGACCTTTAGATGGAGATGCAGATGTTATCTGTAGATGTGACTTTGTTGCAATTATTTTTTTCTTTTAACTTGTATGTTTCTCTGCAGGCAGACACAAGTACAGCCGGGACTTCCTGCTCCAGTTTCAATTTTGTGATGTTGCCTGTGAACGACCACTGCAGCTGGTCCTGTTGGAAGGTGTGACAGATGCTAAACCAGGTATTAATGGGAGATTTTTCAGCTTGTGACTCTCCTAGCTCGATTTTGATGAAAATGTGAGGTGGAGGTAATGCTTGGTGAGAAAAGGGGAAGGCAGAAGGCTGCCTTCCGTGGCTGTGTGATTACTGATGGATTCTGTGAGAGCTCAGAGGAATACAGTCTTACCACCCTCGTACACACTGACAGTGTTCCTTGAGATGCACTGAGATTCAGCCTCTCTTGGAGGCTGTTTCATATAAAGTGAAATTATGTATGTATATATACACTTCTTTTCTGCTTCAGGATTTTTGGTGAGAGAGAACAAACCTGAAGACTAATGTCACAATGGCCACAACATATACGTCTCCAGATGCTGGTACCTAGTAGACACTGCCTCACCTCTGGGTGTTGTAGCATGGCTGATTCTGCTCTCTCCATTTCTGTTCTGCCTTTCTAGACACTGTTTGAGAAAGCTGTAGGCGAAGGCAGATGAACTTTCTTTGAGAACAAAGGTTGAAGTATCCTGAGCTTTGATAATATTAAATGCTTTAAGGACAGTCCGTAGCAGTACAGAATATGATTTCTCAGTTGTTTGCACTGATCTGTTCTTAGGATGTTCCTGGGGTTCCCTTTGAATATTTTTCTTTAAGGTACCTGTGACTGGAAGCTATCTGCTCTTCTTGGGCAAAAGATTCATTTGGTCTCAGGAGAACCTTGTCAGACTTGGGATGAGCAGCCTGTTCCAGGATCTGTGTAGGTCTGGCTGGAATCTCTTTGCTCCTTTGCAGACCGCCCTGCACACTGGCCCAAGCCTGCTGCCATGGTGAAAGACCCTGATCCCCAGCCATTTGTCCCAAGGTAACTTGGTACACCTTCCATGGCCCCACTCTTCAAGCCCGGTCTTAGTTTTCCTGAGCACTGAAAATCTGGCTGAAGTAAAGGCTGAAATAAATGTGAGGGTGGAAGAGAGTAAGGAGGGCTATCTTGGAAGAGCCAGATCCACCCAGGATTGTCTCAGCAGCTGGGTGCTGTTCTGTCAGCATTGTGTTGGTGAGGTTGGAAATGAAGAGCATAGACAGGACTGGGTATTGGAGACCCAGGAAGTTCATAGTCCACTTTGTCTTCAATGTAAGTGGAGTGAATAATTCTGAAAGACTGTCCTTTATGTGTTCACAAAGTAGAAATAGTTTGGACAGTTGCATCAGCAAGGGGACATCCAACTTCAGCTGTGACTGCAGTACTGAACACTGCATCATTCTCTTTCCTTCCTTGGTAAATGGTGGCTGTTCATGTGCAGGTCCTCAGGCGTTATCCAGCATGGCCTCAACCTGACCTCTGTCTACAGCCACTTCCTGCCACAGAGGGGACGCCCGGAGGTCACAACGATGCCTATGGGGCTTGGAGCCACTGTAGATTATATCTTCTACTCCGCGGAGCCTGTGGAGAATGGAAACAGGGGGGGTGAGTGTGGCAGTGTAGGGCTTATCCCTGTGACATTGGGAGAGGGCTGTGGGGCATGCCAGAATGCAGCTTGGTGTTGGGCAGTGCATTTTGTTAAGCTGGGCTGGATCTACAGGGTGTGACTTTGACTGAAATGATGCACGAAGTGGAAGCTGCGTTTGCTCAGGTATCATGAGAAGACACTGTTTACCTTTGCTGTGGAAAAACTGAAGGTGTTTCGCTTAGGTTCATGTAGGCTTTTGAGGAAGCTAGAACAGAATGGATTCTGTTCTTTTGTATAACTATCTTGTGCTCCTGATAACAGGTAGTGCTGGGTCCTAAGTTCAAGGCTTGGACTTCTGGTCTGACTGATACCACACACTGGCCTTAGAAGGTGGTGACTCTGGTTACCTTACAATGGCACCACCTCTCTACTGCCTGAAACAGGAGTTATGCTGCATGTAAATGCATCCAGGAACTGTCTCTGAGCTGGTTTGGATTCTGTCAGAATCAACTTTGGTGAGGAGGTTAGGAATGAAGAGATGAATTCCTCCTCAGGGGAGAATCTGAAGCTATTGCTAGTACTTAGTACCATGAAAGGAGCTTCTCGTGTAAGCAGCTGCCTGGTGAATTTAGTGTGTACTTGTTTCCTGTGCCTGCAAGTATATGAAACCATTGAACAGCAGTATTATAGGATGCTCACTGCTTTTACATCTAGGCTCAAAGGTGGATGCAGTGTTTGTGCAGGCTGTCTTCATTCATCAGGGGAAGAATAGAAAAGCATCAACAAGCATCCTCCTGTGAGTTTATAGGGTTAATCTACAGCACCAGTCTCTGGCTGATGTTTCTTTCTGTTTTCTTTGTCAGGTCGAAGGCTGTATCAGGATGGAGCCCTGAAGCTGCTTGGCCGCCTTTCCCTTCTCTCTGAAGATGTCCTGTTGCTGGCAAATGGCTTACCAAATCCTTTTTGTTCATCTGATCATCTCTGCCTGCTGGCTAGCTTTGGCTTGGAGATCTCCAGCCTTAGAGAGGGTTAGTGTTGGTTCCCTTTCCCTAAAGAAAAGCTGTTCTGAATACAGCAGTTGAGGCTCTGGATTGCACAACCTGCTTGCAAGAAAACTCTTTTCCTTTTCATGCCCTAAAAGTCCCTTTCTCCTCTCACACCCTCACAAAAAGCAGGGATGGGAGAGTTGGAGTGCTTTGTGCATTGGTATTTTGTGGGTCTCTGCAAACCTGAGCTGTGTTCCCAGTAGGCTTCCAGTTGCATTCAGGCATTAACATCTCTTAAGGGATCCTTGTTCCGCTGCTTTGTTTAGCAGATGTTTTAGTGCTGCAGGAACCAACATAACTCCTGTGTTTATTTGTCCCTGTGTGAGATCTTCAAGGAGCTGGGAAAGAGAGGGACAACACTCCCTACTTCTGCTTAGTTAATTGCTACTGAGGAGCAGGGGATGTATACACCGGTATTCTTTCACACCAAAACAATGGTTCTTTTAATTTCTCAGTGATAGTTTATGAAGTGTGGTCCTTCCAGGAGTAGTTGTCATGTTGCCTTTGAGAGTGTTGGCTCTGCTAACTGCTTGGAAATGGCTTTTACTTAATAATGTGTAAGGGCTGCCTTGCTGGCAGAAGGGTTTGTGTAGTTGAACCGTATCTACAAGAAGCTGCCTGCTGTGATTAATGGACTAGGGAATGGCATTGCCAGGAATAGAGCCAGGGGTTCTAAGAGCCATCTGCAGGAGCTCTAGAACTGCAGCAAAAGCCTAGAGGTCTTTGGGAAGGCTCCCTTCCTTTCTAGCAGTCTCAGAATGGTACCTAGTTTGGCACTTGTAGGAAAAATATTTACGATCCTCCCGGTGAATATCAGGTGGAAAAAATCATCCTGTGAGGCATGGCAATGCCAGGAGCCTGTAGCTCTGGGAGGTCCCAAAAGAGAGATGAAAATGGAAGGCATGTGAGAGGCAGCAGAGCCATCAGATGGAAGAGCTGATACTTGTCACTTGTCCTACTCTTTCTCTGTGCCCTCCTGATTCCATTCAGCCTGCCAGGTGTCAGATAGCCAACCTGTAGCATCCTCCTGTGCCAGACAGAAGTTTTTGCAACTGTCTGCTGGAGCCAACCATGTTTAGGTAGGTAGAACCTGTAGGACTGACTCCTGTCTCTTGACAGGTGTTGGGAGGGAGGACAAGGCTGTGTAACTTGGAGCCAGATTGTCAGTCGTTTGTACCCAGTGTACTTTGTCAGCAGTGGCTTGGCCAGTACAAAACCAATAGAACTGTACCTGTTCCTAGGGCAGATTCACCAGTTCAGCTTGACATTTGGTGCTCAGTTTTTCCATGAGAAATTAGAGCAGTATTGGTAGAAACATTACCAATCTTCTGTTCATAAATGGGGCAGGGAATGATCTCACCTCAGGTTTTTGTGGGAAGGTACGGGGAGACTTGAAATATTCTTCTTTCTTCCTGGATTCTATTGGGAGACTTTAATATTTTTAATGTTACTTTCTTACTGAAAAATAAAATTTTTATAATCTAAGAAAAAAACACAAAGCAACTGCAGCACCTTGTGCTCTTGGCAGCTGAACCCTATGAGGACTTGCTCAACAAGGCTTTGAGGGCTGGGATGTGAAAGAGGAGAGGACAAATTAGCTACACAAGATAGTAGTAATGAAGATTGAAGAGAGGGATGAAGCGGGCCTCGCTGTTGTCTCCCAGCACACCCTCAGATACCAGAGGTGGTTTATTTGGCATCGGACTTGTTTTGCAAAATGGTTTTCATTCAGGAACCCTTCCCCTCCTCCCAAAGAAAGCAAGTACTGCTCATCTTTTTACAGCTCACTTCTGTAAACTGTACAGAAACAAGGGGTGTGTGGGGGGATTGTGTTCTGTGCCCATATGATTGTGTAAGGACTGTATATTCCCTTCTTGCCCCTGCCAGATGTTGTGGTATTTGCCTGGTGATGTGCGGCTGGCTTTTGCTACCTAAGTTGGAATAACATGTAGGAGTCTGTATAAGTGAACAGCAATCTGAGGGTGAATAAGTCTGTGGCTTTGTTTGCCCTTAGTTTCACAGGTGATGTTTCTGGTGTGGCACTGGTGTTTGTACATGGGGAGCTGTGTATTTTTATGGCTCTGTTTATCTGACAGTTGCACTGATTTCTGCAAGTACTCTTTGATTTTGCAATTGGTTGTATTTGTAAAGGGGGGGAGGAAAAAGGAAAATTGGTGAACTGAGAGCTTTGTTTTCTGTCAGGCTTGAAAAGAGGTTGCCAGAAAGCAGCCTGGTTGCAGATAACTCCCACCAGCTGGTAACATTGTAGTAGAAAACTTGGAAGACACTAAAGGTTTGAAAACAACCAACCAAAAGCAAGACAAAAAAAATGCTGTGACACAGTGTTGGTATTCACATCTTTGGCTATCTGCTTCAGTTGTAACTGCTGGCTAGGTCTGATGGTCAGTTGATGAGGGGTGCGTGTGCTTGTGTAAAAGCAGCCCTCCTGCCCCACTTACTGAGACCCACGAGGTGTGCACCGAGGCACAGGAGCAGTGCTTCAACATCAGAATTGCTTCTTCCATTTTATTTAAACCAAAGACTTAACTTTTGGGTAACTTGTATGAAGGCATCTCTCAGGGAGGTTTTAAGGTTTCAGCTGTACTTTGTTGGAAAATCTAATGTTCCACAGGTCAAGCTAATGCTTTCTTTTTTGATACATGAAATAGTATGGTATGAACTTGGAATGGTTAAGTTGTTGAACACAGGATATGGAGTCACGTGCTGAGAAACCCCAGGACAATGCTGCAAGTCTTCTGATTCTTCTTTCTGAAGGTTAGAAAGCTCCCAGAGGGACCTGCAGCTCCCAAAGCCCTGGCTCACACATACTTCCTTGGGCATTTGTAGGTGAAACTATTGCAGAAATGCAAGACCATTGCTAGTGACTGCATGCAGACACACAGAGGTAGAGTTGAAGAGTTGATTGCTGTGATTGTTTTGACCATGGTCCCTGAAGCTGTGGTACAGACTCGTAAAGAGTTGTCCTGTTTCAGGAAAGAAAAAAAATCCTGTTTTCTAGAGCAATTTGGAGTTAACATCAAATGGATCTGGAGACCTGTTAATGCCTCTGATTGTGAGGGACTATAGAAGATTGGAGATGGGGTGGGTGGAGAGTCCCTACCTCTAAAATAGCAACTAGTATATAGTTGTAGGGAGAAAAGAGTATGTTCTGTGGTTCTTTAAGAATAGCACACAGGGATACAATAAGAGGCTGTGGTAATGAGCAACTTGTGGTGGGACACAGAACTAAGATTCCAGATGTAGCTCTTAACACTATTTCCTGACCTAAGTTGCCATTAGCACAGCTTTCTGATGAATTACAGAGGGGTCTGTAAATGGTTATGAAAGTGGAACAATGGGAATAGCTGCTATATTCAGAGAGGGAAGGTATCACAGAGGTAGGATTATCTACATCAACTTAGTAGTGATGTAGAGCTCAGGGAGACTGATACTTAGAGGAAGGGGTGTGAGTGTCCACTGGCAGTTTGTTTACATATCCTGTTATCAGTCTCCTAAGCTGAAGAAACATGCAGCTGTAGAGGCAAACACATATTGACAAAAGTATCTTTGCTAGACAACAGCTTAGATTGCACCACAGCTGCTAGTCTGTATTTAGTTATGGTATTTAGATAGAAGTTGGACTTCCTTCACTTTCTCAGTTTTAAGCTCATCACTTCAGGAGGATGCCCTTTATAATCAGTTTTCTCAATTACAGGGGATGGGAGGAGTGGTAAACAATATAATTGCACTGGTTTCTTAATAAATGAAACTTGGCTGCTGCTTGAAGTCGTCTTTCTCCATGCCTGTTCCTTATGAAGTATCTCTCCAGCAGCTGTTTTCCCACGACTACCATAACCAGTTAGCTTTCTGAGTTACTGATGTTTATTTTTTTCTGCAGCTGTATTTCTTCAGTTAAAAGCTATGGGTGGAATTCTTTAGGGCCAAGTCTTATTATAAACTCAACATTTAAATAGTGTCAAGCCATAAGATAGTGGGTTCCCTCACCCCTGAAGAGTTAAGTGGGAGGGATGAGAGCTCTGAAACCAACACTTAGATGGGAATAACTCTTGTTACGTACAACAAAAAAAAGTTTATCATTAGTGCCCTGTATGCCACCTGCTTTGTGAAGCACAGAACTCTGAAATTGACCGTAGTTCCTCTTCTCTGAGGAGTCTCTTAGAAGCTGTAAAAACAGTTTAGCATCTCAGAGAGAATCTTTTAAGAGTGGATCAAGGTATGTGTTGCACTCCTAATGATAGTTGTGAGTGGTGTTGGCAAACAGTCCGCAAAGCAGGGTGCAATTTCTTCTCCCATTGCCACCACTTCACTAACGAACATTTATTGGATGTACTGTTAGGAATTTGCAGACATATCCATGGTTCATCCAAATGCAGATGAAGCCTTTTGTGGCTCATCTGAAGGAGGAACACACAAGCCTTAGTGGGATACCCTCTCCTTTCAGTAGGCTTCCTGTAGGGCAAGTTAATTGAATTGCTGGCTATGACCTGCTCCTTCCCAAACTGTAGCTGCCTGGCCTGTGGTGCTTTCCATAGCGCTGTCACACTGAAATGTGCAAGCTGCATGATCTCTGCCATTGAATGTACTGCATTGTGTTTCAAAGTATGATACCGAGTTTCTATAGAGAACTCACCTGCTGTAATGATAACCAAGATGAGTGATTTAACAGCAGGCTTCACGCCTCAAGCTCCTTCCTTTTGGCAGCTGTACAAGTTTGGTTTCTCCCGTCAAGGCGAGCTGTCCTCTTAGCTTCCACTGAAAATGTCATTCTAGTCTTGAAGCTCTTCTTCCTTTTGTTTATTTAAAAGTTTATTTATTATTTCAGACCTAGGCTGCACATTCTTGTGCTCTAAGGGAATAGGAATGCTGTATAGTAGAGCTGGAAAATTTTTTCTAACTTTGGTTAGACAAGCAGCTGTTTTCAAGGTGCTGAGGTGGCAAATGGGAGAAGGACTAGACTGGACACTGGCATATGCTACACTAAAAGATGCATTTGTTCCATCCAGTCTTTCCTGTTATACTCAAAGAAGACTTGACTTCAAGCCTTAGCAATGTTACTTAGTTTTTTAGTCCTTCCTTTCTGGATGGAAAGCTGCCTACAGCAGTCTTAAGTTTATTCAGTTATTGGCCGCTTTCAGGAGCTGCTCCTGAACTGGGGGTAGATGAATGCAGAAGTTAGTTATGCTAAAGCTATTCCTTTTCCTCCCCCAGTGTGAGGTTGAGGTAGGATGACAGTCACTCTTTACCAAAATAAAAATATAATCCAGGCTTGCTGTCCACAGCGTGTCATACGCCTTTGCCTTCCATAATCCTGCAGTCTGTGCATGAATGATGCTCTTAAGGCTCAGTCTCACTCTCTCATGAATGGATTTCTGTATGCTTTTAGGCATCTGAGCGCCTTAAGTTTTGTGGTCTTCAGCTTCTCAGTGTAGTAGCTGACTGGGTTTCTTTTTCCAATTTTTTTTAAAATTACTACTTGCTAAGTTGTGTATCCTTTCCACAATAAAGGCTTTTCTCTAAGGTCCAAGTAGTGTAATCTGTAACTGACTTAAACACCTATAGCTGCTGGAACTATCAGTAACAGGGAGGAAAGCCTGATTGAAGAGGGAGCAGAAAGTTTTATTTTTAATGTCAGCTGTGGCCAAGTCACTGTTTTGCCCTTCTCACTCTATTGTCTAGCAGTCACCTTGACCTATCTATAGGGGGGTTAGGAGTGACCTGATTTTTAGTAAAATCTAAGACATGGGGCAGAGGATATTTTCAAGCAAGCATCTGAAGTAGAGGTTTACAGAAGTCACAGCATTTTAGTCTTTTTTTTTTTTTTTCCCTAATACTATTAATCTTTTCAGTATTTAATAGTGGAGCAAGAAGCCTTCAACTGCTGCTGAAGTCTACTGTCAAGTCCTGGGCTTGAGCACAGGCCATGCAGGCATATGAAGTGGCTACTTTCTTCTTTTGTGTCTTCATACCATCTACTAGGTGCTGTGCAATTACTTCCCCTCAGGGCAGAAGTTGTTCATATAATTAACTTAGCTAAGAGGGGCTATTGTATGTACCATTCTCTTTGGAGTAACAGGTTAGGGGATATTTATTCCTTTCCTCTACACACTGTGGGCTTGCCTACATCCTGGCCCTGGTCCCAGCTATTACTCATTTCCCTAGAGAGAAGGGGTATGTTATGCCTGAAAGATGATAGTCTGAATAAAGTTGGATCCCCCTTGCTGGAGAAATGCACTGAATCTTGCAGCTGACTGTCCTTTATTAACCCAGCATTTGTCTTGAGAAGTCCTGGTGAGCTCGTTAGTCTGGAAGGCCACTAAACTACAGACCTTAAGCAGAATTGCTTTTCAAGCCAGGAAGGGAGACTGGACCATATGTTGTAGAGCAGTCCAAGCAGAGGCTCGTGTTAACCCTTACAGTATTGTTTCAAAACTGAAATTTCTGTTGCTGCATCCACTGATTTTTTTTTTTTTTTTCCATTCAGCCTGACGGCAGTTCAAGAGGCAAAGATGAGTTTCAGCCTTTGCTACACAGCCACATACATACTTCTTACTCTCTGGCAACTGCCTCTGTGTGTACAGACATATACTCACCTGTTCAGATGATTGAAGGAGAATGAGGGTTCTTCCATGTCCATAGTGTTGCAAGTACAGGGCATCTATACCTCATCTGTCTGATACCATCACTCAAGGCTGTGCCTTTCACTTAGCTGACTGACATTGGGGAAGTTTAAATTGGAAAGAAAGACAGTACAGCCATCTTGTTTTCTCTGCACAAGCTGAGAGCAGTACAGAGGGAATTTTATTGTCTAAGTGTCAAAGGAAGCAGGAAGAAGTATCAACATGAGGGCTATGGGAGGTGCAGTAAGAACTAAATCTAAATACAAGTTCTGTGTTGGCTACGTAAGAACACAGAACCACACTGATTAATTACAAAAAGACACACGTGATATTGTTCTTAAAGAAAGAAACCTTCCATTTCTTAGTTCAGAGCTGTACCAGTGATAAAGATGTAAATGGTTTTGGAGCACCCTAACAGTGCTAGAGTAGAATACTGATGTGCATGGAAGGGGACCACTCTGGTCCTGCTAGCACCATCTCAACCCTGACCTGGAGGAAAACTCTGCTTTGCAGAGATTATGGGGGATTTAGTAGCCTTCTTGGCCTAAGCTGAGTTGCTCTTGAGCAGACGGGGCCAGGGCACCACTGAAGGGGAGTGGTTGTGACACATGTAAACACCTGCTCAGAAAACAGACAAAAATATTAAATTCCCTAAGGAGTTCAGCTTGGCTGTAGAGGGACTGTCTCCACCTTGCTCTGGCAGAGCAAACACCAAGCCAGAATAGCACTTGCTTTCTTAGGTTAAGTTATAAATCCATAATGCAGGTCTTAATGTTGACAGGACAACAGTGCAAGACCACTGGAATATGCGGTGTTACTTCAGACAGACGTGCACACACTGTACGCATGGGACAGGGCACCTCCTGCTTATATCTAGGGCCTGATCATCAGGACCACTTGAAATACTTCACTTAGAAGGAGCAAGTGGCTAAAGCAACCACCTGAAGTGATTAGCCAAAGCCACTGGAGAAAGGTCAAGCCCATCAACTCCAGACTCTTGCCCTTTGGCAACAGAGCATTCTTCTGTACATTATGGTTTCTTGAACTCTGCAATTTTAAGGATAAGTCATGTCCATACACCACCACATGTGAACCTACCTTAAGAAGCAGGCACCTGATTAAGGCTTTCACCTGAAATACTTTTAGAAAAATTCTTCACATTAAGCAGATCTGATAACAGCAATACAGCTACTGCATAAACAGAAATTTGTTTCAGCCACAGTTCTGGACTAATTTATTCTGGTAGATCCAAGCATACTGTGTACTGACCCATACATACAGTGGCACACAGGTAAAATAGTTAACTGAAAAAAAGCCACTCCACTCCCAGCTAAAACACTTGCTTACATACTTTAAGTTCCTAAAGACTCATTTAGCTTATTGTATCAGAGTTTAAAAAAAGGCTAGTGTGTCATGGACTGATGGACACCCAACTCCACTCTTTAGTATATGAAGTTTGTATCAGAATGACACTGTAGCAGAAGGTTTTGCTAATCCATTAAAAAAAATTGCAGTTGGCCACAGACTTGCCTACATAAAAGTGTAAAGAGGAACTCTTATTTCGAGGTTTGCATTACATTTGAAATAGTTTTGCTAGTAGTAGGTCAGCATTTGTTCCAAATCTTTCAAAACTCACCTAGACTTCACATAGAACATAGGCAGTGTCTATCCATTACTAGAGTACTTATGCAGTTCCCTTCCACAGAGTTCAGAAGGACTTGTACTGCAGAATAGACATCAGGTGACACCTATTGAACAGTGAAATTTACACCCCAGAGCTACATGAGCGATCATATTAACGTTTAACATTAAATAATTAATAGGACTCCTCAAGATCCATCGTTTTTGTTCTGCAGGCCCTAAGGGGTATGAGTTACAGTCCAGTTCCTTATTTTCATTCCTTCTCTGTAGCTCTGAAGACCACAGAAGTGCAAAAGACTCATCTCCAGCCTTTTCTTCCTTATGGTTAAAGGAAGACAGGGCAGGTGGATAAGGGAGGAAAGAACTGGAAGTGTAAAAGTTTGTCTTTCATTGTTCCTTCAGGTTTCTTACAGCATAAAACTGGATTGCACTAATCTCGCTGTCACAGGGGGCTGCTATGCTGTCTTGTTAGCAAGAAAGCTAAACTTTTGTCTTGAAGTGACTCATCTTGTTACAAAGATGGGGAGCAAGTGCAAGAAGGGGAGAACTATTTGGTCATTTTCCAGTTTTCTGCACCATCTGCTAAACTAGAGATACAGAAACAGTAAGGGGCAGAAATTCTACCACCCAGAGAAACATAGTAGGCTTGAAATAGTAACCTAATAGAGGGCTCATGTCTGCTCCTGTGTCTATCTTGAGAAGTCATCAACATTAGATACATAATAATATTATGTATCTATTAATTCTATAAAAAATCTATAGTATTAATAAGAATTAAATGCCTCCTAATGTACATAATTGTGCAACTAAATCTTGAAAGAGCATATTCTTGGCTGGCTACAGCTGAGGATTAAGAGACCTTGAACTCTATCTGTCATTCATTTCTTAAACATCCACTTCCTTTGGTTTTCTAAGCTATTGGCCTCAGTCACATCCTGCAGGAAAGTGCTTAATTACCAGGTCAAACAAAGCATTTTGTTTTAAGCCATTCTGTGCTGGTGATCTAACACTGCTGAACGTCTCTTTTGCCCTGCTTTCAAGAAAGCATCATTAGCTTGCAGCTGACCCCTCACTTGCCCCATCTGTTTTGAAGTCTTCCTCCCCCCAACACACTTCCCATCCTTTCCATCAAGTCTGTCCAGTTATTGAATGTGCTCTGTATAAAGCTACTAATTATTCTCAAGAGCTTTCCAGTTACTCTGAATTAACTAAAAAAAAAAGTCACGGTGAGAATGCATCCTAGTTTTATCTAAGGGGCTTTTATAATTTTTTTCTGGATTTCATCCACTTTAATAAAACCCGACATTCTGTCTCCCTTGCTGACTGCTGCTTGTATTTATCCTATGATTTACAGTGGCACCTGAACTTTTAGTCTGCTGCAAAGCAAACATTATGCAAAGGCAGTTTGTGGCTTCCAAGTGACCTGTGGTATTGACAGGTAACTGTGGTACCTTTACAGCTAACATCATCAATAGCATCCAGATGTTAATTATGTTAATTTACAGCCACACAAAATTGACCAGAGGACACATTCAGATGGGTGCTTGGCTTGCTACTGCTGTCTATTTCAAATTGTTGCATGTAGCTGGAGTGCAAAGGAAGGGACAGGTGTTGCACTGAACTGAGAAAACTGGCATCCTCTTCTGGATTAACCTTATCTTGGATCAGGAGCAAGTTCAGTGACCTCACCATGGACTGTCCTCCTGGTCATACAGCATAGCAGAAAAGTACAGACTACAAAGAGAGCTCTGAAGGACAGACTGCAGCGGTATGGATATAGCGCCTTGCAGGTTACATCACAGTTAAGGATGTACAGTTAGGAACCTGTAAGGCCTGAGTTCAGTCGCTTGTGGGTGGTGCTTCCAGGATTAACACTGCTTCAACTCGACAAAAGAGCTGATTTGTTTGGGGGTAAGAATCCCTTCTCTGCTACCAAAATAACACTGCTTATATGAGGGTGTGGCACAACAATACAGCAACATAAATTCTGGTAGAGCTAAGCTCCATCATGTTTCTAACAAGTTCACAAAAAAGAGTAAACCCAGTTCTAACAAAAATATGTAGTATTTCAGAAAGTTTAGCTCCTTTGTCAGTGCTGTGATAAAACAAGATTCAGTTTCTCTCAAGGATACTCCCACTCCCAACCCTCAGTTTTTGCATGGCCTAGATCTGTGCATCCAGAAGACTTCAAGGCCATGCTATTCTGACTTCTGGCAACCCCACTGTTTCCAGGCCCTAGGTCTCAGAGAGAGGTCTGACAACACTTCAGATTTCTGACAAGCGTTACACTGCTTAATCAGTAGCATAACACTCCCCTGAAAAGAAGTGTAGAAAGAGTCAAGGCTTTAGGGGACAGAAAGGCCCAGCCCAGCGCTTTGGGGAATGCTAGCATAAGTGGTGCTGTCAAATACTGCAGCTATTCGAAAAGCCAGAAAACAAGCACAGCTCTAGGACTGGGGTGGGGAACTACTTTCAGGAGGCTCCAGACTGAGCTGTCAGGAAAGCTGTTGCAACTTCCTTGAGCAGGGCTTCCCACCAGCAGGTGTCTGTAACTCTAGCACTAACACCACAGTGAGGGAAGGAGCAAGACCCTTGTGGAAAGGAAAATTGCTTGTAAAACCTGTTCACATCATTAAATCCTTCTTTAACTATTTACTCTTCAAATTGTACCTCAGTGACTGAAGTGCCTTCTGAAAGCTTTCACAGTAGCACTCACTAGAAGTTAATAGAGAGAAGGCTGATGAAGAGATGACTCTAAGTTCAGGCTTCCCACCAGCCCCTGCCTGCCCCCACCTCCACTGCTGGGACGATTGAGGTCTCTGTGCCTGTTTTCATGTGGCAATGGCATAGGCATATCCTGACCCACTCGACCACAAAAGGACTTAGAGCAACAGCTCACCAGCATTGCAGTGGGTAAAGAGGACTATCATCCCACTGTCTACCCCCTAAGAAACAATGAAATGCTTTGAAATAGGTAGGACTAAACACACAAGATGTGGTTTCTCCAATGAGTGGCCTTTGTATGATTGATAAATCAGGAGGCTGAGCAAATTCAGCCCTGTCTCTCACAGAAGCAATGCTGAACAAAGTGTTCATAATGACAAAATTGAGTTTTTGCACAAGATGTGGGTGCCATCCCATTCCAGCAGCACTTCTTCCTCAGCCCTGCAGGCCTTGCATGGGCTGAAGCCTTCTGTGCAGACAGGGAAGAAGTACTGTCAACAAGATGCTTCATCTACTTGCTGCTAACACAAAAAAAATTGATAGCAGGTCTGCTGACCCCACTCACTTCATATTCTTCCTGCAGCAAACTCCCACCAACGTACAGATCTTTTTAAATTTTTTTTAAAAAATACTTGTTTCAGTGAATTAAGATGGACACCTTTCCCAGAAACAGGCAGGTGAATCCTCTGGGACCCATGGGATCCAGCTCTGGGACTGGCCCACTAGGAAGTACCTGGAAGATCAGCACTCTGTTCCGCTCCTGCTCCCCTGTCCCCTTTGTCAGAATCACTGCAGGTGGATCCAGGTCCCAATTGTGGCCAGAAAGAAGTCTGTGGAGCCAGGCACACAAGGTACAGCTCTCTTCACACCCGGATCTGGTACCCATTGAGGTCTGGCATGGCTTTGGAATCGGCAGGCTTTTTCTCACCAGATGGCCTGTGAGCAAAGAGGGTAAGAACTAGTCAGGAACTGTTTTTTCACTCAGGAGGGGCTGTACATAGAGATGGCAGCAAAGGAAAAGGTACAGGAAAGCTTCAGACTTATCCTACACATCCTACACTATTGTGGGCAGGATTATTCTGCAACCTCCAGAAACTCTCCCAGTGATCTCCACAGAAGTGAATGCAGGTTAGGAGGAGTAAGAAGTCCATACTGGTACCCCAGATCAGTTTCAGGAAAACAATATCACTAACAGCAGTGTAATTTTTGGAATCTGTTTGGGGCACAGATCTGGGAGACACCAGCACTTGGACCCCTGTGTAAGGTTAAATACCAGCTACCAAGATCACTGTCTGAGCTGCCTTCCTCCTCCCTGCCAAAACAAAACAAACCCCAGCTGTCCCCCTACTCCCCCAGCAATGATAAACTCACAAAGACACAGACTAGGAAAGAATACTACTGCAGGTGAGAGAAGTATCCCCTGTTATAAAGAACCCCAGTAAGACATCAGAAGGATCCAAGACCAGACAGCAAGATGGGAGTCCATGAGTAAACCAGAGATGGTCTAGATAGGTCTCCTGCTCAGCAACCCTACTCACCGTCGGTCCCCACGGCTATTGCGCCGATGGGGGCTGGCCTGACCTCTTTGTGGGGAGGAGACATCTTTCTTTCTGTCCTTGGTGGGAGATGGTGGCCCAGTTCCTTTGCCAATCTGCCAGAAAAATTAAAGTAAGAGCAACATGAGCAGAAAAGAAGTATGAGTAGTAACCAGAAAACACAAAGCCTAACCATGATTAATTATATGGGAGTAAAAGACAAAAAGGCAAGGCAAGTGCATCAAAAATGCAAAAGCCAGAAAAACAAGCTACAGTGATAGCTATGGCTCCAAGGACTGTATACAGTCCAAGCTCATCACAACTGCAGTACTGCACGAGCATCCATTAGGGGACCAGCCTGTACACAAAGGAAAAGAGCCCCCAGCCTCCAATTCACCCTCTAGTCCACCACCACCTAGGACAGGCTCCTGCCACTTCATTCCCCCAGCACACCATCAGCCAGGCAAGACAGCAGATGCAGCAGTGAACAACTACTCCATCCTTCCTAATTACCTTCAGCCTCATATCACGGGCATGTCTCTCAAGTTCTTTGCGGAAGTCTTCCCGGGTTAACTTGTCTAGATCCAGGATGGAGTGCTTCCACTCAATCTGCTCCACACTGTGTGGGTCATGGGACACACAGTGGCCCAGCTTCACCTTTTTGAGAGTGTGCCAGCAGCGGCGATATGCCTCCTCAAAGTCAAAGATGAGTTCGCTCAGTGTGCGGAAGACGGGTGCTTTGTACATGAGCTCCTCACGTCGGCTGATGCCCAGTGCCCCATAGCGGCCTCCAAAGTTCACCCCCAGCACAATGTGTCGGAAGTAGTTCCCTGAGAAGTGGGTTTTGAAGCTGATGGGGAAACGGTCCAGCGTGGTCATGTTGTTGGTGAGGTAACTGACAGCAGACACTATTCAGGAAACAACCAGTGATACCATTTTCTTGACAAGATCCTTCCTGCTCCAAACCCTCCCAGCCTGCTCAGGAGATTCACCACTGATTCAGGCATCCCATAGGCAAGATTTTTCTCCAGGTCAAGAGTCTAGCTCATTGCAAGCTGCCCTACTTTATTCTGGGTCATGGGGAAACCAGACTTGGCCTCTTCAATAAGACAGTCAACAAAGGTAAGTTAATTTTGAAGCAGTTTTGTGATGCAGAAGTTGCAATGTTAACACGTCAAGTGTGCTGTATTCCATAGTGCCCAAACTGTTAACACTGTAGCATTATTCCTCACTTTGTTTTACTAGCTACTATTTCACACACAAAACTGAGGAACCTTCAGGACAAAATACTCATCAGACCGCCCTTCTGAACTTGCCATCTCTGCTCCTCCAGCTGGCTTTGCCAATGTGCATCAAGAATCTATAGCCTGAGTGACATAGTCTAAGCCTGGAAGATAGCTAGGAAAGATGTGTACTTAAAGACAACACGTGTCTAGAATTTAAAGGTATTGCCTAAGCTGGCAGGCGGTGTTAGTCATAATAGTAAAGTGACACACACCATGATTAGAAGTTGGGGAGGATCCCTAACTTACTTTAATGTAGAACACATGCAGCCAACATTGCAGTAAGGGAGCAGTGTTACCCACAAAGGACTTCCTGACCTAACTCTAGCTATATTTTGCCCCTCTTTAGATGTTCCTTAGAGCCTTCTTTTATCTTTTACTCACTTGTAGAGTTATCCAGAGCAGCACCACCCTACTTAGGAAGGAGGAGCAAGAACTAGTTCTAGTATTTCAGAGAATTGCTTGAATTTGGATTTTATTGGTGGGGTTTTATTGGTGGGAGAACTGGGGAGGGAAAACAGAGGGATATGGGGCTTGGTGACAATATTATCAGCAGCCTCAAAGCATCACAAGAGAGCAGAGGAGAAAACACAAGGATGGGCAGACATGCACAATTCCAAGAGGAAAGGATACATTCCCAGGATCACAGCTTCCAGGCATTTTATTGGCAGGGCCTCTTTGGTCATTTCTTTGGCCAGGTCCATCAGCCTGCAGAGTGGGACAAGGGAAAGACAAGGACAGTTAGAGGGCTTGTGCTATGCAAGACAGCCAGTTCAGCCCTTCTGCACTATATAGGTAAGGTAGGTTTCAGGAGAGAAGGTGACCCACTGAGGACACAGAACAGAAGAAAATATCTTCTTTAGGAAGATATTAAATCCAAACCAGGACTCTACCACGTGCTATCACTGCTTACAAGGAAATCCCTTCAGTGAGTTACCACAAAGCTGCCTACTAGGCCAATCTCTGTTCTCAGGGAGACCACAGCACTTGGCTCAGGGAGTTCTGGATGGACACCAGTGTGACCAAAAGCAGAAGCCTCAAAGGACCAGGAGTCAGCAATGTTTGCCTCACAAGGTTCAAGGACAGTGAAGCCCTCTTCTGTGGCATCAAGCCTACTCTCCGTTCAGCAAATACTGTGGAGGAAACATTGCACTGATTACAACACAGGATATTTGGAGTCATGTAAGTCTATGGACTAGACCAATAAGAAGCCAGTCTTGGGAGACTCTCAATATGCTGGCAAGAGAGTCAATGAACATCAGGTGCTTTTCTCCAGGAACTTATGGGGCACAGCTCTTCCCAAAATCTGCAGTCAGAAGAATCCCCCTTCTCCTTCAAAGTATGAGACACCAAAAGCTCAGTGAGCCTATATTTTGCAAAGGTACTCACAGGAGCTATGAAGTTAGACCTGTAAAGATACTTGGCTTTTACAAAGCTTGTTTAGGGCAGGACCTAATTCCAGAATCCACCAGGAGTTCATATTCCAATTGGAAGAAGGCAGAATGTGCACATCTTTGAAATACATTATTTTACTGGATTTACTGATTCGTGACAACAAAACCTACTCTTGTCCTTGAGAAAGGCCAGATGCAGCTCTGCCCAGCCATGCCCAGGCAACAGACAATAAAGTCACCTTAAGTAAGATGAAGCTGCAGTACTGAAAGACCTGAGTACCACACAGACCTTGGCCAGGGGACGGAAGAAAAAGCCGTGGGTATAGCAAGGCCCCAACATCTTAAAGCAAGGATTCAATGCTGTAGGAGCTGCCAGCACTTACCCAGTCAGAGGTCTGCTCTTCTTAATCTCAAAGAATTGTGTCCCAGTGTGATTGTACCTGGAGGCAAGAAGTTAAGGGCTTGGCAGCTTGGAAAGTAGTTTGAAGAAGAACTTTCATGTTACTTACAATTCTCACAGCAAAGTCATGATCCCACAAATCACGATCCCAGCAACGCAAGAAAATCCCCACCTCCCTCTCCTGCCTTTCTTCTGTTTATAATCCCACCTTACTTACACTGTATTTCCTTCTTGTTAATTTTTCTCCTCCCCACACACAGGTTTCCAGTCCATTTTCCAAAGGTCCATGCTGACAGCACATGCTCTTCTCAGCTTTCCAGTTACCAGGGCAAAACAAAGTTTGATAGATCTGTGCCTGCTCTGGTCTGCACAGAATGCACGGAGCACTGAAACATTCATGGTACCTTATTCTAAGACTGACCGGGACTCATTCCCGAGCACAACCACCTTAGAAGGGTGAGAGGTGCCAAAAGGTCTGCATTCTTACCTTGTTTTAGGGCTGAAGCCAGAGCTAGCTCTGTATCTCTTCAGTGAGATTAGACTGCTTGCATGGCATGTACCTGCTGTCCAGCACAACAGGGATGGAGAAATCTCATTCCCAGGACACAGTCACACAGGAAGCTCTTGATATAAAGAGGCAGGATACCACAGCTGCACAAAAACAGGGTGGCTGACTGTCCCTTAGGCAGCTACAGAGAAGAGTATTCAAGTAGGATGACCTGAGAGGCAGTTTTCTCACCACCACAGCTCACCCATGCCTTAACAGTGAGGTGACACAGTTTGTAGTCCATCTGAGAGCCAGCTGTCAGGATCTCAGATATGCATGTTTTTAATGAAATGGCACTGTAAAGCCACTGATCTAGAAAGGTTGGTAGTGGGGAAAGGCCCTTGACAACATGCCCTTTTGTTACATGGAGTGAACAAGATCAGAAGGTAACTTGGGCAGAAAATAAAAGAAACAGAGCAGCATAACAAACCAACATCCCAAGTCCAGCTTCCTGTTTTCAGGGAGCAAGTTTCTGTTCCCTTCCAGCTACAACAGAATGATCTTTTGTATTCTTCACAGGGAAAGAGCGTCCCCTTGCTCCCTCTTCCTTGGTTATCACACCAGGGACTAAAGTCACAGTAAAGGATACTGAAGCTCCCTGATATAGCGCTGTACAGCTTCCAGGCGCTCAGGGATGGGGGTGGACGGCTGGAACGCAGGCACACTTGGTATGGGAATCTGAAATGAGGAGCAGAACATAAAGCACTGCTTGAAAACCTCTCCAGCTTCTTGCTGAACTCAGTAGCACATAGCTACAGGGAGCATGTTCCTCTGAAACCAGCACCTTTTTGCTTCCCAAAGTGACCACACCAGGAATATTTCTCTGTTCCCACACCGACAACTGGGAAGAGATTCAGACCACAGAGCTGCAAGAGAAACTGTGTGAAAGGGTCCTGCATTTAGGCATCATTACATTGGAAGAATTAGATAAAATTAACTGACAAGGCAAGATGCAAGACAGAAAAGCTATCACCCGAGGGAGCTTGGCCTCATTTGAGTATGCAACTGGAAGGCACAAAACAAAAATAAGAGAAGGAAAGAGGCAAAAATGGAGAATGAGTTTCCCCAAAACTACCGAAGCATGGAACAGTCCTGTAAGAAAGGGTGTGAAGGTTCCTCGCTGCCTCCTGGAATTTCAGGTGAGTTGGCACTGACTAGGATATAGGCTTGACAGCATCATGACTGCCCCCCCTCCAGTGTCTGCTGTCCCATTCTGAGGCCTCGGCCTTACAGGTCCAGTCAGATTTTCCTCACCATTTGTTCCATGGGGGATAACTGCAGCCTTGTCAGCAGCTGAGAAAACGTGTCTAGGGAAAGAGAAGGGTCCTGTCCACAGGACAAATGTAATGGAGAAGACACAAATTAGTGTGACTGACAGGCTTGGAGAAACAGCCCAGCATTCTCCCTCTGAAGAATAGCTCATGCCTCACACACACCCCTCTGGTACCAGACTGCAGCTTTTCACAGCAGTTTGGTTTTTAGCATTTCAGTTCTTCCTCAGACTTCCCCCAGAGCTGGGCTATCCCCAGCTAAGAAAGAGTGAGTCAGAACCAGATCTTCCCTTGGGCCTTCCACTCCGCTGTGCACAACTGCCTCTGCTGGCCATGGTTTTGTAGCCAGCAATGCTGCTTTGGCACTCATCACCCTCCATGTGTATTTCTGTGGCCACTCATTTCCATACCTCCTCCTTCTGCCCTGGGTTGGCACAAGTGACTGGTGAACCAAGTCAGGCACCTGAACCAGCTGAAAGCTGAGCCAGCAAGCATGGGTAGTTTTCAGTCAGATCAGTTCCCTGTCCTGGTTTGCCACATGGTTGCACTCTGCTTGTGCCCACACAGCACAGGGGCCAGAGACTGCTTAACCTTGAGAGATGGGCTGTTGGTGCCTCTGGAAACCATAATCTGTAAATGTTTCTCAGTCTAGCTCCAAACACTATCAGCAAGTAAACACTGAGCTAAACAAGTCTCTATCCATTTTTTCTCCCATGTTTTGATCTTTCTTTTCTTTTTGAAAACTAACTACCACCATTTGGCCACTGGTACCCATTTTTCTACCACCTCTTGGAGGTGCCAGTTGCCATGTCCAGTGCCTCATTTCTGTACCCTGCATGGAACAAGCAGAGACACGGGCTGGCTCACTTGCAGGAGATGGCACAGGAATGGCAGGAGCAGATGTGAAACTGGGTTTGTTCAGCCACAGCAGGAGCAGGGAAGGCTCCAGAGAGTGGCACAGGGATGGAGCCGTCTCTGGAACCGCACAAGCTGAGTCAGTTTGGATGCTGTGAGCTGACACACTGAGTCACAGGAAATCATTTTCAGGCAGAAACAATGAAAGAGGTAACAACCAGGACAGGCTGACTATTTAACTTTGTTTCATTTCTTCAGAATAGAGACTTGCATGCTTTTTGAGTGGAGACAGACGATTAAGTGCATGCTGACAGCACAGGTTAATGATTCTGGGTAGTTACTCCTCCCTTTACTAGTACAGACCCCCAGATCCCCTTATCCTCAAAGGACTGTGCAACACTGAGACAGTGTAATGGCACCCAGTTCAGCAGGGGACTAGTTAATGCAAAGAGCCTCCTGCACCTCAAGTGATTAAACTGATGAAAGTACAGCATGCTCTCTCTCTCTCAGATCTGGGCCTGCAGCCCAGACTGGGCTACAGTTTCTTTTGCATCAGGTCTATAGCATTTTAATGGGGCAATAGAAGTAGGAGGAGAGGAAAAAGGTCTCCATCCCTCAGTCCCACACTGACAGCATAGGAGACCCTCATGCTTTGTTCTTACCCAGCATCATCCACTACACATCTCAGAAAGGCTATAAATACTAGGCAGTCTTCACAATCCTCCAGAAAGCAGAGAAGAATTTATTTGTGACAGAAAAGATAGGAAATCAGATCTATTCTGCTTTCCCTTTAGTTATTCTGAAAGCTGGAGAGAGATCTAGGAAGAGAGCCCAGATTTCCCAGAGCACATACCTCTGCCAGGCTTAACAGACTGAACATGTCCTTGGTCCCTCATCACTTGTGGAGGGGTTGCATCACCCCACTCCTAGATTCATGTACCCCAGCAGGCTGGCTACATGCATGGGATTGGGACTCTGCTTTTAGAAAGGGGATCCTGAGAACAACAGAGATTTTCAGGTACTGAGTGGGCCATGCTGTGCGTGACACAAGGCAGATGGGAGTGAGGCACAGACAAAGCTCCACTGTTACCCGTATCACAGAAGTGCTTTCTGGCCAGCCTAGTTTAGCAACAGTTTGGTTTATGGTGCTTATATGTATCCAAGCACCTCCCTAATCTTTCTTTTGCAAGCAACATGGGAGCAATACCAATGCCAATTGTTAGCCTGTCTGAAGAAACTGGATTTTTCTCCCTCTCTCTCTTTATATGAGCCCATTAGATGCAACTCTTCCTGTCTTTGCCCTCGTAACCACCTCATTTAAAATCCATCATTTCTTAATGAGGCAAGCACACATCACTTTGTATTTCCAGTGTGCACCCATCTGATGGTCCCAGCAGCTTCAAACAAAGTAATACCCCACCCTGTTGCTAGAAAGGAAACAGCCTACGAGAGGGTGGCACTCTGAAGCCTAGCATGCATGGCCAATCAACTATGTCCTGCCACCCTGGCATGGCTCACTCAGTGCCCACTCACCCCAAATCTACTGGAAGGAAATGGAGGCCAGAGAAGATATCTGAGCATTAGCACCCCAGTGAAAGACACTGCCCCTGCAGCTGATCTGTGAACATATTTATAAAGTCTTATTCACTGCCTCCCTGCAGTCATCGTTTTACGGTATTAAGTTTAGTTTATGGACAACTCTTTTGAGAGTTATTTCCCCCAACACAGGCCAAAAATTTCAGAGTAGGCAAGCCAGTGTCCAATTCCCAACACCTAAGAAGGCCTATTCATCCTCCAGCACATGGAGAGTACCTGGCTTTTCAAAGAGCTAGCCCTGCAGGGTATACTCATTGCCCTAATTCTCATCTGTTGCATCAGCCATTTGAAGAAACATGATGGTGTGGAGACGGATGGTGATATAAGCAGCCCTCAGAGATGAAAACACATTCCTAAAGGGGAAAAGGAGCTACGGAAACAGAGCCCATCCATCCGTGCTCCTTCCTGCATTCCAGCATCCTCTCAGCTGTATGCCTGGTGAGTTTGGGAATGGGATCTCAGATTGCAGATGACAGAATAGAGTTTATAGATCTGGTTCCCAGGGGTGCTAGCAGACACCAAAAAAAAGAATGGATAGCCCAATTTCACCTGTTATTGCAAGAGCTCATACCACGTGTGTCCCCTAACTGTAACCCTCTGGCACCAAGACTATAAAGTGAGAACAGTGGAAGTACTTCACATTAAGACCAAACCCAGAGACTGAACAACTGTATTTCCCTCCCTTCATGCACTGGACTCTTGTTTAACTTCTTCCTTCCATTTCCCTCACCTCTCCTGCCCAAATCAGGCCCTTTTGGTCAGGAACTTAAGTAGTGTGTGTTCTGATTGATCTGAAACATGTTTTCAGCCTTCACCCAGGCTTGGGACAAAGTCAGAAAAGAGGAAGGAAATCTTTAAAGGAAGGAAAAGTCTAACGGGGTTAGAATAGGGACTGTAATCAGGATTCAAGATTTGTTCTGGTTGCTGCCACAGATGCCTGTAACTCTTCACTGCACAAAGGATGTTACATCACATGCTCCTCCAGAGTTCGTCGTGGAAACCAGTACAGATTGCCTGTGCACTATACAATAGCATGTTCTTGCATACTTCAAATTAACCTTCCCAAGGAGGTAAGTCCTTGCTAAAAAAGTCTGAGCAGAAAAAACTTCATCTTTTTGTATGTGAATTTCTTCTGTTGGCGTGATGGGAATACTCTCATAACCCCCCAGTGGAGTGACACACCAAATGTTTGCTATGTCTTTTGTTCACAGGATGCCAATGAACGGGGGAGATTTTCCTCCGGCTGAGGTGCAGCACAGATAGCAACAATCACAAGAATTCACATGGAAGTATTTCAGTATGGCACAGGGACACAAGGTTAAGTGAAACGATCACGGGTTCCTCTTTTCATAGAGTTCTCTGCATCAAGGCCAGGAACGCACTTGTAAATCACATCTGACACTACACCAGCAACAAGCTCTGTAAGCGTTCGCTAACTCCTCTTACAACTCTTTTGCATCAAGAGTCTCTTTTCTGACAGACATGGTTCTGTGCAAGAATGTCTTTTTCTGGGGAGGCTGTACCCAAATCTAATTTCTCCTGGTTCAGAGCCTCACCCCTGCCTGTCTCACTTGCGCTCCCACCTCAAGTATTCGGACTCTTCTAAATCCGACCCTCCTCATCTTTTCATCGTTTATCCAGTCTTCCTCTTTAGGGCAATCCCTCTCCCTCCCAGGGGGCTCGCACATTAGCCATCTGAAGCCTGTTTTCCAGCAAGGCCTCAGAAGAAGAGGGTGCTGCCGGCGCCCCAGGGCCGGGCAGAGCCCCGCAGAACCCTCCCGCACTCCGAGCCAGAGCGTGGCTCTGCTTCCCGCAGGAGCGGCGCAGGGGCCCTTTTCCCAGGGGCTGGCCCCCGAGCTGGGGCGAGCGGACGCTCCCAGCAGGTCGCCACCGTTTCCCCCCTTCCCTTCTGCGCCCCGTGGGGGTCGGCCCGGCCCCTCCCGCCGCGCCGCACCAGCCCCGGGCGGGGGGGGGGGGTAAGTCCTCACCTTGGGCAGGTCGGCGGCGCCCCGGATCCTCTGCGCCACCCGCTCCCCCTCGGGGTGGATCCTGCCCACATGCCGCCACATCCGCTCCCAGGTGGGCTCGTCCACGGGCAGCCCGCCGCGGTTGACGAAGAAGGGGACGCCGCCGTCGCGGAGATCCTCCTCGCCCTCCTCCTCCTGCTGCTCCTCGTCCCGCGGCGCCGCCGCCGCCTCGCCGGACGGGGGGTGCCTGGCGGCGGCCGCGGCCCCGCCGCCCCCCGGCATCGGCATCGCCGCCGCCCACGCTCAACGCCCGCCGCCCGCCGCCGGGCCGCCGGGGGCCGCGCCCCGCATGGCCGGCGCACCGGGCACGGGGCGTCCCGCCCCCGCCTCGCCCCCCGGAGAGATCAAGGCGGAGGGCTCTGGGGGGAGCAAGCCGGGCAGGGCGGCGCCGGGTGCCGCATCAGGCCGCCGCGGCGGCGGGGGGGGGGAAGGCGGCGCCGGCGGCCCAACCGCCCGCGGCAGTGACGGCGGGCACCGCGCGGGGCGGGCCTGCCGCCGGGGCGCCCCCGCCGCGCCGCCTCCCGTGCGCTCCGCGGGGCGGGGGGCCGGGCGGGGACAGCCGCCTCCCCGGCCGATGCTGCATGCGGGGTAACAAAGCCCCCGCGCGGGGCGGGGCGGGGCGGCGCGGGGCCGGGCTGGGCCGGGCGCCGCACCCCTCCGCTCCGCGCTGGGCCGAGCTGCGCGGGGTCTCGCAGGCCGTGGGTGGCGGCGGGCACCCACCGCCGTCCCGGAGCTGGCCGGCCGCTGGCGGGGGCCGGGGCGTGCGGCTGCCCGCGGGCGATAGGAGCGGGAGGCGGCTGCGGCCGCGCGATAAGGGGGGCGGGGCGGGGCCACGCCACGAAGCGACCGTTTAACGGTCGCCGCGAGGGGCAGCTCGCGGTCTGCGCTGGGGAGTTGGGGAGTGAGGGAGAAGGGGGAGCGGGGCGGGGGGGCCCGGGGAGGTGGCGCCGCTGGAAGTGGGGGCAGGTTTCCATGGGGAGGTTGCGTTGAGGAACAGGAGAGCTGGGATAAAATTGCCAGGTAGGAAGCAGTGAGCGACGGAGAAGGTATTTGGGGTGCTCCTGACTTACCAAGTGGCACGAGGGGATCGTGAAGGATGGACTTTCCCCAGGTGGGAACGGCATTGCTGATCTCGGGGAGGGGCCCAGCAGGACTCTTCTGCCTGGAAAGAGACAAAATCCACCTTTGTTGTAAGGTCTGGAGATGCACCACAAGTGACATACCGGGTGTGTTGCTCTGGCTTTGTGGTCTGGTTCTCTATCTCAGCCCTGCTGTGGTGCTGCAAAGCGCGCAGCTGCGATGTGAGGTTCTCCCCACGGTGCAGGAGGTGTGGAAGCCTGTTCTCCACTGGGTTCCCGGCACGATGGTTGCATCCTCATCCATAAGAGCAGGCTGTGTTTTGCCATGGACAGGACTGCTGCCTGTTTTCTTGCCACCCTGTAACATTAATCCATTTTGAAAGCACTAGTATAAGATAAAAATGTTCTGTAACTCAAGCACTGAGTAAAAGAAATGTGTACAAAGTAACAGGTCAGCTGTGGAGGAACCTTCTGAAGGGCATCTCAAATGCTGGCATTTAGCACTCCAAGCACTCCAAAGGGCTATACATCCTGGGGCTGGCTGCCATGGGATTTGATGGGTCCTGAGAACTGGGTATAACCTTTACAGAGTCTGGCAGAGGATTTCAGAGAGAAATGCCACATCTCTGGTAATGCCCTGTGGGCAGTTGTTCACATTTCTGAGAGCAAAATACTTGAACACAGCATCTCTGTTGAACTCAACATTGCCCAAATAGATGAAAGGTTGTTTCTTTTCAGGAAAAATAAGCTAAATGCATATCCCTGCTTCTTCCTTCAGCCTTCCAAACAAATCACCAGCATTGCTGCATGCAACCTGCTTTGGCTTCTGTGATAAAGTTAAGCATATGCTTCTTCACTGAGTAAGGATTTTCTATTGAATGGGGGACCTTGAGCAGCGCTGATTTATCGCTTCAACAAGGTTTCTAGTGTTTTTATGGTTGTCCTTGTCCTTTGCCTGTGAGCAAGTAGAGATTGGTAGAAGTTGACTCCTTTTATATATAAAGAGACAGCAAAGCCTGTGGCAGCAATCATTCTACAGCCCCGGAGTGGACACGCTTCGTAAGAATAGTTCATACCCCCCATGTCCTCAGTCCCTTCTTCCCCAGTGGCCACTCAACTTTGGTTGAGTGTCAGGTATATTTCCCGTAGCAGCACTGGGGAAAGGATGGTGTGCAAAGGCTTTAAATGCTGCTTTTAGAGCTGTATTGCCTCCCCTGTCTGAAACTGAGCACAGCTACCCGTCGAAGCGAGGATGCTGGTTTCAATTTTGAGCTCCAGCACTCATTCATGGCTGGTAATTCTCATTGCCTTCTATACCTCAGCTTTTCTACCTGTAAGGGGGAAATGCTAATACCCCTGACTTGTAGCCAGAGATTTTGTAAAGATTAGTTGGTGGTTTTGGCATGTTAAGAATTATTCCTAAAAATGAAAATAATGTGTTATAGTAGAAATGAAATACAATCCTTGTATCTTTAATGCCTTAAAATATATTCTCAAGTCTCAGTTGGAGAAAATGTAGCTGGTGATCACCATCAGGCCTCAAAATAAGGCTTGTCAGGGGATTTTTGTTTCAGTTTATACTAGTTAATTATTAGGCAATGTCCCTCCTTTCTGGCCATCACTTTAAGTAATTTGGCAGCAGCAGGGAATCAGTATTTTAAGGCAATAGCATAGCACTACACTTTGTTTAGGTGGGAAAGAACAGAGCATGGCCATGCCGAGTGAGCCAGTCCCTGCGGTGGGGACTGAACATAACTGAGGTGACAGCAGAGGACAGAGACTTCGCTGCCTCTTCTGCACAGCTAGTGTTTCCTTGTCTGCAAGTGTTGTTACCTGTGGCACAGGCTGTGTAATGGATGTTAAACACTGCCTCTGATTTCTGGCAGCAGATTATTGTGTCTAGGATGCCAAGGGACCAGAAGACCAATTTTTTTTTTTTTTTAATAGCAATATAAATCTTTTATTTACCTATGCTTTGTAGAGGAAGACTTTGCAGACACTGTGTGAATCACACCTGAGAATGGCTTAAACAGGTGAAGGTTTGTTAAGACAGAGTTAAGATTTGCTGTTAGTGAAAGAATGAATAACTTTGATAAAGGATTGAAATCAAGTCAGAACTTCTTTGAATAGGGAAGTTATTTCATAAGGTGTAAAATATCTGATAAAATTAAGCAAGTGGTGTAGAAAGCACTTGAAAAATAAATTCTCTCCTCTGCTCTTCTGGGTGAGCTGGGAGTTTTGTCTCTGTTGGAGGGGATCCAAAATTTGTTTCTGTAAACATGGATAATGAGTGATAGTGTTGACTTTCTGTTTTGTAATGTCTTGTACATTTTGATTAGTATTTCATTTTTTAATTTCTGCCAATCATTTGTTACTATGCTGTCATTTTGGTTTAAAAAAAAAATCTACAAAAGCACCAGTCTGTTCTTTAAGCAATGTCTTTGTGAACTTGCATAGGAGCAATTAAAACACTTACCAGAGATTTATACTTCTTGACAGCAATTTTAGGCCACTATTTCCATAGTTTCATTAACATACATTTTCTTAGTGTGAACTGGAACCCTTCATTTAAGATCTCAGTGGTCTTAAAGGTCTTTTCCAACCTAAATGAGTCTATGGTTCTAGATAACACTAAATGTTGCTTTGAGCATGGGATTGTGCTGTCTTTATCCATCTTGGCCTAACTCTTTGTGATCTAAGCTTCTCTGTGCCACTAACTTCCTTTTTTGTAACTGTTTTGGAGTGGGTTCCCTTTTCTGTATTCCTGAAAGAGCTAGTCAACCTCATGTGACAAATCAGCATCTTTCTGAATCTATTTCCCAGAGTTTATTTAGCTCCAAAGTGGTTATCAAAACCCACTGAATTTGCTTCAGTGTTTTTTACTTATTAATTCTATTTAATTCTCTGTGTGTTTGGAGTGCTTCTTTAAAAGGCAGCTGTAGTTTGTCTAAACTAAATTTCAGAACTTTGCAATTGAGTCATCCAGTGCCTCTGTATCACATTGGATAGCTTGCAACATACTTTGTGAGGGCCCTTCTCCTGAGAGCTGTATTCCTGTGTATCACAGGGTTCCTTTGCACCTGTAGGAAATCTGTAGGAAACTTCCTGCAGATTCGCATATTTTCATCCAGGCTTTACTCTACTGGTGGCAGTTATGAGAGGAGTTGAGGAGCTGAGGGCAGGAAGCAAAGTTTGCAGTAGCCTGACTGTGCTTGGGCCCTGCCGTATCTAGCCGAGTCCCACTGCAGAGAGGAATGGGCTGGGAGGGATGTCATGGTGGAGTCCAGGATGGCCTTGACCTGACGGGTTAGCAGAGCTGCTGTGTTCAGTGAAGGGTTGGGGAGGAAACCTGTATAGCTTTTAGCTGCAAATTCTCTATGACGTGAGATAATTTGGATTCACAGTACTTATGTTCGATGAACGTATTTCCATGAACCTTGATTTTGTGTGAAATAAGTGGGGAAGCTGAATTTGTTAACTCCAGAAGAAGAGAAGCCTGAGAGGGTACAGTCTTTAAATATACCTGAATAAAGTAATGTCTTACTCTTCTAGGGTATATAGGACAAGAAGTAATACATGTTTAAAATGTAATGAGAAAGATTCAGGTTATACATTAGAAAAAACTTTCCATAAAAACAGTGAAAGACTGGAAGAAATGGCCTCAGCAAAATACGGAGTTGGTATCATTGAAAAGTTTCAAGCATTGTTCATCAGCCATCAGTCATGAATTATTACAGTTGAACCCAATAATCTTAAGGGTCTTTTCCAACCTAACTGATTTTATAATTCTCTGATTTAGTTAGAGTTGATCCTGCTTTTGGGAGGAGGGGGAATGTTAAAATCCCTTAAAGCCCTTTCTTCTGTGCTTGAAAATCAGTGGCCTAATGTATTGACCACTGAAGGTGGGGAGAGCTTTTGATGATTTGAAAAGCTCTCTTGGTGAAGTAAGCTCAACTTGCTTCCATTAATGACCCTTGCTCATGCAGCCTCTTGACTTCCAGTTATGAGAGAAATACTATATATCAGGGTGGAAGATCAGAGCAGACTGGCTCAATGGAAGTTTTCTTCCTAATATCTTTTTTACACATTATGTAAACTACTTTTTTTAAAGTGTTTGGTGTTGCTTTCAGTTAAAGATAGAGGGTTGAAACTCAGGTTTTAAGTGGTGTTTTTTGTTTCTGTGGTGTTTCCTTACTGTGCTTAGTTTTTTCCAGTTGACAACTGTACTGCCTTTAGCCTGTTCATACAAATGTCTTTATGTGCGATGAAATTCTCTGCTGTGCAGGAAACCCTGATGAGATCAGTATACTACTGAGCAGTATGCATATGCTTCAGTAGATCTTTGCCCAGAGCAGGAATTCTACCTTTGCCCCTAATTCTGCTCTTGCCTTGGTTCTAATCAGGACTATCTCTGAAGATAACAGCAAAGCTTCTGTTATTTGATTGGAAAGCCGATGTAACCTTTAGTCTGTGTGGGAGATTGACAGGCATAGCAGTTCCAGAAGAGCCCTATTCTGCGGGCAGCTAAGAATTGCTTCATCAGAGACTGATATAGTGAGTCCACACATTTTCCTGTTTAGGTACAGTCATACTGATTACTTTTCCTGCGTAGGTCAGATCTAGGAGAGCAGAGATTAGATCCGATCAAGTTATCAAATGTCAGCAAATATTTGTGAAACTTTTGCATTTATCTTCCTTTATCATTGTCCTGTGGAGTTGTCACATAACCCAGCACATTGTGGCATGGCATTCTCCGTCCTGTCTGTCACATGGTTGATAAACCAGCCATTCATCATCCAACACGTGGAGATTCACACACTGGGACTCAAGAAGGCTGAAAGGTTAGGACTTGCTGGAACGAAGAGAGGACTATAGATGGTGATTGAAACTTTACAACTGGACTGTTTTATTTGGAGTTTCTAATTTGTCCTTAATAATAACAACTCTTCTTGATGAAAGGAACTTGCAGAGGGCTTGGGTGTGGAGTTTCAGGGTTGGGAAAGGAAGCACACAGCCCATCATCTTGCGTGCTTTGTGCCACCCCAGCTTAGAGGCAGGGTGTGAGACCAAAAGCTAGAGTTTTGGGTTGTGTGCAGAACTGGCATCTGAAGATTTATTCATCCAAATAGGAAACACAAAAAGCACCATGATACCTGGGTGACAAGTGAAAGATCTGTAAGTAGAAATGCTTTCCAAAGTTCAGCTATCTCTTTCAGACAAAGACCATAGACTGATATGGTTTCACATCAAACTTCAGTGAAAGGAAGTTGAACAGCTAACAGGTATAAAGTATTCTACTTAGCTGGGAAGGAAAAGGGACTTTGTTTTCAGAAGAGAGTGGAAAACTCCAGTTTTAGGAGTCACGAGTTACAGAGCTTTCTTCTGTATGAGTGCTGAACAGACATAGCTCAGTTAAACTTGAAGTTACACTAGCAAAAAAATTGTTGAACATAAATTGAAAATAAGTACTCCTGATTTTGAAGTTCATTATCTTCTCCAGTGAGCTTTTGGATAAAGCTGTAAGGTTCTTTTGTAATAAAATTCTTAATTTCCTTTCTGTCTATCTGATATTTTTTCTAGAGCTGGAGAGGAAACAGGCTCCTATCCCGTAAAACCTCTTTCCTGTTCTACACTGGTACAGAACAGACATTTCTGGAAGACTTAACAGGAACCAGAATATGAATACACCAACATGTAGAGTATTTATTTAGGTTTTTGGAAGAACTGCTTTCAAATGCCAACAATGCTTTATGTGAAATAAATAGAAATTTAAACATACATTTCTTGCATCCAAACAGGTGTGCTGACCTTGGGCTATAATGTGAATCTTTCTTATATGGGTCAGAGTGAGCATTCAATTACACGTAGAAAAGACGCTACTCCCAGGTCAGGTCAGGCCAGGCCAGAAGTTATATGGAGTCTTAGGTCCAATTCCCTGTGCCAAGTCTCTCCGTGCATGCAGTTTGAACTTAAGTCTGTCTTATCATTGACTCTGCAACCGTCAGTACATTCTGGAATTGGCACCTCTCCCTTTTGGTTTGATCAGAAAATCCTCCTTGAACCAAAGTAACCTTTCTTAGCAGAAATTTATTTTTCTTCAAGAAATATCAATAAACTGGCATTTTGCAAGAGCAAAGGTATTTCCCTAAGAAATTTTAAAATTATTTTCTCAGTCAAATTGGTCCTGAGCAGTTTTCTGTTCACAGCTTGGTCCTTAGTGTTTCCAGTTTTAACTTTGTCATTTAGCAGTAATAGATTTTTTTTTTTCTGAGGCCTGAGATGAAGTTATTGCAGCAAAGAAACTTTCAGGTGCTGCGTGGGTTTTAGAGATCTGTGTTGCATTCCCTGCTCTCTGGTACTCTGTTCTGTGAATGCTTCCCCAGTTTTCTTGTTTGTATGCCTGCAGCAACCTTGCAAAACATGAAAGTGCTACTCTTCTCATTCTGCAAATGGAGAAATGAGATAGAGAACTTAAGTGTGTGCTTTTACTGTAGGTGGAAAGACACCTGAGCAAGCTGTGTGATCACTGACCTTGAGCAGTACGCTTAGCCGAGTGAGCCAGTTAACTGGTTTAGAACCGCTTCTGTGCAATGGTACCTGAACATACCAGCGCTGACTCTTGTTCATACTGGCATAGCAGTGCTGTGCCACGTGCGGTTCCTGGCTTGGGAACCCGCAGCTCAGAGTGCTCTGCTTAGTTCTCTGCTGTGGGATGTAAACTTGTCCTGAATGACTTGTTCAAGACCACACAGGAAGACACTGGCAGAGCAGGGACATAATGTGAGTTTTCTCCCAAGCAGCAAGCCAACCTTCTTTAATTTTGTTTCTAGGCTACATAAATTTTAAGTGAACAAAAATTCTGTGCATCTGGAAAGAGCTGTTCAATATTTTTTGGAAAGTGGGTTAATTCCTATAACAAGATGGGTTTTGGAGACTGGAGAGAATTAGTTGGAATGGGATTAGTTATGCTAAGGAAACAGTTTGTTTTTCACACAGTGATCACACTTGCATCTTGCTTTTCTTTTTTGAAGTTAGAGTAGGAACTCATCGATCTGCCCTATTACATGATAGACTGAAAGGAATTGTTATCCATTGAGGAAGGTATTAGAATGATATTAATGAAAAGTTTCATTAAAAAATGGGTTTATCTCTATTAAGAAATGGTACATTCTTTTTGTCAGTGTTATTCTCCTGGTTCTTGATTCTGCCCCTCCCTGCACCACCCCCGTTACTAATTCATAGTCTTATTGTGCCAAATTTATTAACTAACAACAACGTGAAGATGGTGTTACTTTGAAGATGTGTTATTTTTCTGTGCTCTCTGCAGCGTGGAAGCATTTTCTTGTTTGCACAATGCATTGATCAGTAGTGTTCTATCCCACCTTTGAAAAGCACAGGAAGTGTGAGTAAATGGGAGTGTTAGCGGGTGCAGTGTGTTCCTGGTGCCAAAATCCTGCCTTTTGCCTTAGCAGTACCATCAACACTAAATGTAGAGAATAGCTGAAAAAATCCAAAGGCAATTTTTTAAATTGAGTTCCATTAAACTTTCTCATGAGAGGGGAACAATTCTCTAACTGAAAAGTGTAAAAGCTTTCGGAGAGAACAAAACTTTTTGAAAGTATTGTAGGAGTCTTTAACCAAGTAATAAGTGATAGAACAAGAGGTAATGGCCTCAAGTTGCGCCAGGGATAATGTTGGGTTGATGGTTGGACTGGATGATCTTCAAGGTCTTTTCCAACCTAGACAATTCTGTGATTCTGTGTGAGTCAGCAGCATTTCCTTCTCCAGACTGAGCCTCTACAAATTCTTGAATTAAACACTGCATAGGAAAAGGACCAGAGAGGGTGCACTGGTGTCCTAGTTTGCACTTCACTTGAGTTCAGGAGTGTTTGTGCACTTCCTCTTTGATAAAAAATACTGAGTTTTGAAGACCTAAATTTAACCAGGTTGATGCAGAGCCACAGAATTAACCATTCAAGCTGGAGATGCTCAGGGAAGGTGATTTATAAGTGGGACCTTTATTCTTGGCTTCTTTATAGAATCACAGAATCATCTAAGTTGGAAAAGACCTTGAAGATCACCTAGTCCAACCATTAACCTAACATTGACAGTTCTCAACTACACCATATCCCTCAGCGCTATGTCAACCCAACTCCTAAATACCTCCAGGGATGGGGACTCCACCACCTCCCTGGGCAGCCCATTCCAATGCCTAACAACTCGTTCTGTAAAGAAATGCTTCCTAATATCCAGTCTAAACCTTCCCTGGCGCAACTTGAGACCATTACCTCTTGTCCTATCGCTTGTTACTTGGTTAAAGAGGCTCATCCCCAGCTCTCTGCAACCTCCTTTCAGGTAGTTGTAGAGGGTGATGAGGTCTCCCCTCAGCCTCCTCTTCTCCTCTGTTTTTATTTTACCAATGTCTCAGTCTTTCCTCTTTGCTTCCTTCTCGTATATGTCTCCTTGCTTAGAGGAAAACTGGCACATTGGGATGCCAAGCAAGGACCAGAGAACAATGCACAGGAAGTACTCTGAAGAGAATCCCAGCCAAATTATGACAAATCCAGCCCTATCCTTAAAGAATTTTACAGTGCAGTTCTTCACTATTACCCTGGTTTGCTGAACCCTGCTAGTCTCCTAATAATGATACTTTTGCATTCACTAACACATGACATTTTCTCATAGGTATCATATTGAATGTACCTGATGCCTCTGTATGAAGTGCCATCTATTCATACAGAGGAGAGAATTTGTTACTGTAGATTTTGGAGGTAGGGGTGGGTTTACATGGAAGTTAAGGTGTAGTACAAAGAGCTGATTTTTTTTTAGCTGGCTGTGGACTATAAAGATAAGTTTTCCAAGGGAATATTTTATAAGGAATATGCTGCAGGGCTCAAGGCTCACACTCTGCGAGTATAATGGACTCTGTAGAGGCTTCAGGGGTGTTGCTTTCCACCCAAGTTGTTCACTTGGTTAGTGTTTGAAATTGAAACTAATTGGACAGTTAATAATTCTGGACCTATAAATATGGAGATAATATTTTTCACCCTCTCCAACTGGAAGTGGTGCTGAATCTCAGCCTCAGCTCCAAAACACCTTGACCTGTAAGTGTTTGAAAGGTAGATTTTTTTACTTCAGGCTTACAGAGAGGCAGTGTTTGTGAAAGCTTTGTGCCATATTTGATCATTTGTCTGTTTCTCCGTAGAGTGATTATTTACCGTTTTTCACCGGGTAAAAGTGTTACAGAGGTCGTAGGCATGAGTACAAAATGGGAGGAGTGACATCTAGTGGTTGATAATGAGAATGTGCATAATTAAATTTTTCTCCCTCAGGAGAGAAAAGTAACGCAATTCCTAATAAATGGCCTGGGATTCACTTAGAATTTATAAAACTTGAAATATAGAGACGTTTTCTGTGTGCTGTCAGCCTCTGGTGAGCAGTGACTTTCTTGCTTGGTGACGGATGCCAAGGAGTGAGTTTGATGTCTGATACCAAGGCCTGGTTACTCTCAACATGTTCTAATGTCTTCTGTTTTCCATTTCGTTGTTTGTTTGGTTGGTTTTAAGAATATTTTTACATGGCTATCCCTTTCCCACAACCAGGGTGACTTTAGTATCCTATGGTTTTATGATTTTATTTTTTGTTTTAGGGCATTAGAGGGAGGTCATCTCATGAATAGCTCAGTTGTGAGGAAAAATTATTTGAAAAGAAACTGATCCAGCAAAGATCAACCATTTTCTTATGTTGAGAACCTAACTTTCTCATTTATTGCTCTCAGTGTTAGAAGACTTGACACTGTTCACTGTTCACTTCCACTGGGAAGGATCTAGTCCTGGACTGGACTTCCATCATCCAGTCCAGGTCTCTGCTGGCTCAGGCAAACTTGTTGAATGGATTCTATCTAAGGGTACAGAGTGGGTTACACCTATATGATGCCTGGTGGAGGAAATGGCTGGTTTTAATAGGTTCTTTCCTGTTGTCATTTCCAAGGACTTGTTTTCTAGGCTACTGAACCAGTGTAACTAATCTTGTTACTTGTCCATAAGTAATTACTTGTCCATAAGTAATGGACAAATTCCAGCCGTCCAGTTCCCATTGAAGCAGGAGCTAGATAAAATCTCTATTGCTCCAGGGCAGTGCTTGGCTTCTTGTGTTATACAATGCTATGATTTCAGGTTAGATTTGGAACACTAAGAAATGAGCAAGTGTAGGGTCATATTTTTAGATCTCAGTAATGAAAAATGTGCCTTCCCACTGGCCTGGCAGTCTTCAGAGAGAATGGAAACAGACATTTCCTCAGACTTGAGAAAGGAGTGAGCTCCACTGAAATTAGATCAATCTCTCTCTTATCTGGCTTTCTGGGAAGTCACAAGCGTATTCAGAAATCCCCTCGCCCATCCATTATAGTATGAAGCTGGGTAAGTTGTTGGGTCAAGTTTGGACTAGCAGCCACTGCAGTTGAGCCAGTAATTAAAGTAATATGGCAAACTCTGTGCTCCAGAAGGCTTTTAGGGTGTGTAGTATATAAATACCTATGTAGCTATAGAAAATTCTGGGAATAGAGGTGGCATTTAATACTTAGGAGGAGCAGTAGCTGTGTCAATCTGTCAGGTCTCATGGGTCTTTGAGCCCTTGGATACATTCAGACAACTTTGCTCAGCTTTGTTTCCTTTCAGTTCTTCAGGGGTGCAGAAACAGAGAGAGGAAGATAAAGGGGTGTGTGGCACATGTGCTGTGTGTGTTAGTAACATATCCGTCACAGCTGTGGGGTCTGAAAGGAGAAGGAAGGAAACAGGTGAAATGTGTTATGCTTAGAGGAAGTCAGCATGTGTTTGAATGATAGCAAATGACAGGTTTTTCCTTTAAAACTCTGTGCTCTCATACTGTGAGAAAGGGACAGGCTTGTCATTGTTAGATACCTCCTTTATGAAGCTATAAGCTGGGCTTGTTTTGATGCAAGTTTTGTGGAGAAGTCCATACTACAACAGGGACAAAGCCCAGTGCCATCATTGAGTTCCTCTGGAGCAGGGAGTGTTACAGACAGGAGCTGTACATAAGGGAGACCAGCAAAAGAATTTTTCCAAAACTTCAGTAGTTACAGGTACTGGGATATGACAGAAACCATTTTGAATTTAGCTTCAATGCTCTAACAGGTAGCAGAACTTCTTCAAAGCATGTGCCTGTTGCATTATAACTTCTACATGTATTTTTCAAGTATGGTATGTGATATGACAGCAATTACAGGTGAAGCCACACCAGCTTCTTCTCCTGCAGTGAGTCAGGACTCTTAGGCCTACGATGTCAGTGACCTGTCTCCAGCCATGGCTTCATGCATAATAGCAGAAGAAATTCTGTACTGTGTCAAATCTATGGCCCACCCAGACTAGTATTTCTGCCTTGGATAGTAACAGCAGGCGATACTATATGGGGTTAGGACATGATCCTGATCATTTCATGTTGTGCATTCCCCTCATTCTTTTCCAGCATCCAGTCACTGGATCATTAGGAGGTACACTTGTGCCCGTTCCCTTACCTGTTTTGGATCTGCTGTCCATAAATTAATCCTCTTTGCATAGCCTGCTCTTTTTGTCTAGCCTGCTCATGTTATCAGTCTCCTCAGTCCCATGTGAGCAGAAATTCACTACGTGCTGTGTTTGTAAAGGAAAGTTACTGCTTTTGTCTGTTTTAAACCTATCTTGCACATAGTTTGATCAAGTGTCCATACTTGTAGTATTGCAAGGTTTGGTGAGTAATAGTCTGGCTCTCACTCTGTCCACTGCCTTCCTGATTTTGTAATTCTTTGTTGTATCCCCCTCAGCCTGCATGTCTCCAAATTGAGGAGAGAAATCTCTCCCCATAATGCAGCTGCTCCATCCCCTAAATTCCTGTTGTGCAATTCATGTGCTTGCATGAAACACAAGTGCTGAAATGTGCATACAAATCAGTCTCTCACTAGCTGCATTTCCCAGCTGTCTGTCACAAGGCAGAGTTGGCTGCCCAATTAAAGCAGCCAGAGCTATTTTTTTGAGCACCTTCCATTTGACCTTTTTTTAAAGCTGTAGCAAGCAGATTCCAAGAACACTTGTGGGTTGAACTGCAGCAGCTTTCTGTGTTTGTGGAGGGAGACTGGCCAATTCACAGCCATCCCTATGGACGTCTTGGCCTGAAACCAGCTGTTACAAAGGGCCAGATTCTCACTAGTTGCATGTGGAGTTTCTGGTCATTTGAATTACGGTGCTGGCCAGTCATCCATATGTACTTTTGGTGGTGGTTCTTGCCTGTCTCAGTCCTGAATGTGTAGAGTTGTTTTTCCATTTCTTGGTAGTTAGAACCCTTGCTGCATGTGACAGGATATCTCACCATGGTGGAAATGTGGCCAGCTGCAGGGCAGATACAGGTAGCAGCCACACTTGGAGGCACTTGCACTGATTTTGGCCAGGATACTGGTGCCTTCCATCTTGAGAAGTGGACCGTTAGAGGGAGCTGATGCTGCAGGCAGCATCTATCAGCTCGCTGGTTTCTAAAAAGTGTGGAGGTTACTTTCAGGTGGCGTGGTTGTGATAAAACTGGTTTTTATATGTTACCATTCTTGACTTCTGGCAGCTTATTATAGATTAAGTTGTCTTGGTTTATTGAAAATAATCCAGATATTGTTTTTAATCATCAATTGATGAGTGAGTTTTTTCACAGATGACTGAGTAACTCTTCAGGGGACCCATGTTGAGCAAAGATCCTTTTCTCAGTTTTAAGTCCTGTAACTGATTTGACTGGATAGTGAAGGGAAGGCTGAAATGTTTAATTTTATTATATTCATAAGAATTAAAGGGTGTAAAAGAAAGGATAACTAAGACTCACACTTGCTCTAACTAAGCATGTATGACTATATAGTCTGGTAAGCAGAAGACTGCAAACAAAATTGCCATATTTTTTCCTCTTTTAGAAAAGTAAAGATTTAAAAAATGGAATGAGAGCAAGTGTTGCTTCCAGATATTAACAAAAATCACTGAATGTGTCCATCTGAACTTATTGCTGATTTCACCGTATTCATGTGGGAATAGTGTGAGCTTACAACAGTTTTGTGTTGCAGTGATCCTAATTGTGTAAGGTATGGGGCACATTTTCTCTTGCGGGTTCTGTATACATAGTGCTATGAAACCTGCAGGACACTGAATACATTCTGTGTCATCCTGTCTCTTAATAAGAATAATACTCCCTAGAGTCGATCTTCCACATCTCCAGCTGCTGCATTTTCACTGCCAAGAATGTAACCTCATTCATCCTTAGCACCAAGTGGCGTCCTGGAAACTTCATAGATCAAACTAAGCAATGACTACATACTAGAAAAAACTCTCACAGACAACTAGTGAAGAACAAACACATACACGATTGGTTCATCCCTGATCTCTCATCTCTTGTTCTCAAAACCCTTTCTGCAGACAATCTTAGGAACTAAAATTGTCACCTAAAATGGTCACCATAAACCGTGGACTCAGCAAAGATACTGTTTTTATAGTCAATGATAATCTTCCTTCCCACAAACTCTGTTTCACGCTAGCAATTATGTATCTCTTTTCCCTTAACAGAAGCACACAACCTTCCCCCTTCATAGGTACCAGGTGCTTTTTCTCTTGAATGCTTTACCAATGCCTAGTTAATAAATGCAGAGTTCTTGTTCTCAATATGTACTCAGCTGTACTCAGAAAGGATTGCTGTTCTTAAGGCTTTTTTTTTTTTTTTTTTTTTTTTTTTTCCCCAGCTATCGTGTTTGGTCTAATAAAAACTACTTCACTGGTCTACAAACTCATTTTAGAATAATTTGCAGCTTCAGCAATGCTAATGCTGGAAAGAAAAAAAGTGACTCGGGGCAACTGCTCCCTCTGCTGTATAATCCTGCCAGAAGCTCTGCACCTGCAGTATTCATTCAGCTTTGTTTTTCCTGTGACAGTTATGTCGTTGGGTGTTGATTCCTTGTGCATAGCAGAAATGTTGAGAAATCCTCAATCCCTGAGGATTTGACAACAAGCCACTAATTTCTTAGTCACACTGGTGAAAAAGAATCACATTTTTATATTTATAAATATTAGTATAAAATTAAAACTTTTGTAACAAATTAACTATAAAATATTTCAAATTCCATGAGGTGTCACATTTATGTATCTTTTAAATACAGTCTTTCTAGGATTTTGGTTTTGTGAAGAGACACTACACAAGGAAATTTTTGATTTAAATGGAAACATCCATTGCTTTCAGCAGTTTTTTATGCCCAGTAAATACATTGCTACTTGAGCACCTTCCGTGTAGCATAGTGTTAATGAAGTTCCTCACTGGTATCTATGTAGCATAGACAGAGTTAATAGGCTGATAATTCCTTGGTGGTTGTGGGTTTTTTTGTTGGTTTTGTTTGGTTGGTTTTTGTTGTTTGTGTGTGTGGGTTTTTTGTGGTTTTTTTTTGTTTGTTTTTTTTTTTTTTTTTAAAGGATAGACAAGTGTGTCAGTATTGTTAATATGATTTCTGTGGTAGACAAGACATTTCAAAGGGGAAGCACATTTTCTGGAATGTCATGCAGCAATTGCCTGATGTCTTGAAGCCTGTTTTCCGTGCAGATGCCCTAGGAAGAACACTGTGAGCTTTCGTAAGTTCCTTGTCCTAGTATTTGTGAACTGGATTGTCCTAGGGGAGTACAGCTTCAGAATGCTTCAGAGATGGATATTCAGTCCTCACTCTAGTTGAGACGATGCACAAAATGTTGTAAAGATAGAGACAGTGACCTTAAACAAACACTGGCTGCATCTACTTTAGCACTTTGTTTCTGAGCAGTAGTGTGCTTTTAAAGCAGATCTGGTTGCCTTTATTTGCTGCATGTTGGTTCATCTTCAGGGTGATTCTGGTGTGTGTGGACCATATATGAAATCCTTTGGAAAAAATGGAACCAGAAGCTGTCGTTCCAGGTATGCACCAGATGCATCCAACCCACAAGGAGCCACAGAAGTCTGGAGCAAAGATTGGTTCTCACTATGGCAAAACTCTCCAGTGTGTCCTGAACAATCCTGTACCATTAGAAGGCTCAAACTATGGAGAACACTTGCAACATAGAATCATAGAATAGTTTGTGTTGGAAGGGTCCTTTGCAGGGGGGTTGGACTAGATAACCTTTAATGAGCAGGGATATCTTCAACTAGATCAGGTTGCTCAGGGCCCCGTCCAGCCTGACCTTGAATGTTTCCAGGGATGGGGCATCTACCACCTCTCTGGGCAACCTGTTCCAGTGTCTCACCACCCTCATCATGAAAAATGTCTTCCTTATATCTAGTCTAAATCTACCCTCTTTTGTTTAAAACCATTACCCCTTGTCCTATCACAACAGGCCCTACTAAAAAGTTTGTCCCCATCTTTCTTATAAGCCCCCTTTATGTACTGAAAGGCTGCAATAAGGTCTCTCTGGAGCTTTCTCTTCTCTGGGCTGAACAACCTCAACTCTCTCAGCCTGTCATCATAGGAGAGGTGCTCCAGCCCTCTGATCATTTTTGTGGCCCTCTTCTGGACTTGCTCCAACAGGTCCATGTCTTTCCTGTACTGAGGATTCCAGAGCTGGACACAGTGATCCAGGTGGGGTCTCACCAGAGCAAAGGGGCAGAAGCACCTTCCTCAACCTTCTAGCCACGCTTCTTTTGATGCAGTCCAGGATATGGTTGGCTTTCTGGGCTGCAGATGCACATTGACGGCTCATGTCCAGCTTCCCATCCACCAGTACCCTCAAGTCCTCCTTGTCGGCTGCTCGCAATCCCTTCATCCCCCAGCCTGCATTGATACTGGGGATTGCTCTGACCCACGTGCAGGACCTTGCACTTGGCCTTGTTGAACCTCGTGAAGTTCACATGGGCCCACTTCTGGAGCTTCTCGAGGTCCCTCTGGATGACATTCCATCCTTCAGGCATGTCAATTGCACCACTCAGCTTGGTGTTGTCTGCAAACTTGTTAAGGGTGCACTCGATCCCACTGTCTATGTCACTGATGAAGATATTAAACAGTACTGGTCCCTGAGGGGCACCACTTGTGACTGATCTCCATCTGGACATCGAGCCATTGACCACTACCCTCTGGATGCGATCATCCAACCAATTCCTCATCTACCAAACAGTCCATCCATCAAATCCTTATCTCTAATTTAGAGGGAAGGATGTTGTGGGGGACCATGTCAAAGGCCTTACAGAAGTCTAGATAGATGACATCCATAGCTCTTCACTTGTCCACTGACGTAGTCACTTCATCATAGAAGGCCACTAGGTTGCTCAGGCAAGACTTGCCCTTTGTGAAGCCATGCTGGCTGTCTCAAATCACCTCCCTGTTCTCCATGTGCCCTAGCATAGCTTCTAAGAGGTTCTTCCCAGGCACAGAGGTGGGAAGTGCTTCTTCATATGCACTTTCATATTTGCCATTAGCTGCCATCCCTCATCTCTGTGTTTTTGCTGCTCCTTTCTCTATCCTTTTCCTGGCTTAAAATGTGTTAATTTATTTAGCTGTCCTATTTCTGTTGCAATCTACCCCTGCTGAACTCCTCTTGTCTTCTAGCAGTCTCTATTATTTAAGTATTTGTCCTTTCTGCTGCAGTATTTTGCAATTGTGATAAACTCCTTCAAGCTCTCTGAAGATCAAGTGAGATATAACCTGAGACTCTGAAGAAACAATGCTTGCCATCAACCTGTGTAGCTAGAAGTCTGAAAGTTTCTCTGGTGAAAAGATAAACCTGTAGGAAAATCAGGATTTCTATGCCCCATGTAAGCAGACCAACAAAGTGGTGTTATGTTATATTCAAGAAGATGAACGCTCAATTCTTGAAAAACTGGGAGAACAATTATTTTTCATGGGCAGTATGCCCTGTTTCAGAGATATGAAGAGATCTTTATCTTAGAACACAGCACTGACCCTATCACTGACTGCGGGTCCTGGGGTCATCTGAGGTAGAGTGTGTAGGAGAGCATGTTCTCCAGTGGGCTCTGGAGTGTTTGCTCCAGGAGCTTTTTGAGATCTCTCTGATGGCAAACTCAGGCTTACCTCTTGGGCTTGCTTCTCACCATGGTCTGGTGGGCCACACAGTTCAGAGCTTGGTTCTCACAAAAATTAGGACAGATGGCTATGTGTCAGTTCTCCAGTTACCCTACAGTGTGCTCAGAGAATTGCATTGTATCCACAAATATGTGGCTGGCCGGCTTGCTTTTCCCTCCCTTGCAGAGTCCTCTGATGGAGAGAGGAGTATGATGGCCATCTACCTCTCCCTGTCAAATACATAGGTTCTGTGGACCACTTCTTAGTGGGGAAGAGATCCCACTTCACATGTGGTTCAACCTTCTTTTTTCCTCTCCTCAGCTGGTTCCCCAGTCACTGCTCAAAAGCACTGCCCAAGCTGCTGTAGGCAATGGCCAGTGAGTGTTCTGCATAGCCATTCTGCAGTGGTGATGTGGCCCTCCTCCCAAAGTCCAGGTGCCATCCATCAGGGGAGGAGACCATGCAACCAGTCTCTGACAATATTATCCAGTACCAACTACAGTCGCACAAATTTGTCAGGGTCATACTTCTTACTGAGACTTTGGCATATCTTTGGGCTCACTGTATTCTTGTTGACAGTTTTCCAGTTTCCACTGCAGGCTGGGAACTCCTCACAGGTGTATGAGCACAGCATACTTGTCATTGTGCTCTACTTGGCTTATGATCATAGTGGCATCTGGCATGGAAGAGGATATTGTAACTGTTGTTTTGTTTTAAATACATAAATGCCTATCTTTGCAGTTAATGCCTTTAAAGTCATAGTGTATGTCATATAGCCTCACTGGAATAGTTTCTTGCACAAGCCATAGCTGGTTACTTTGAAAGTTAGACCAGGCTCCTCTCACACACATGGGATGTAGCACTACCCTATTCTTACGCTTTTCCCTAGATATCTGTCACTGGTCTCTGTTTACAGCAGCACACACTTCAAGATTAATTGTTTAGATGTTTTTATTCAGGCTACTGTTCCAGAGTTGAGTCTGTTCTGGGACTGCACATTCAGTGACTGTTAGGCAGTGTAGGAAAAAAGTTGTCGAGCTAGATTGACATTTGGTCTGACCCAGTACAGTTCTTGTATCTTCCATCTCCCTTTGTTGAGTGAATTTTGCAGAATATCTTGTAGGTCAGCATATTTCTTCTGGTTTAGTCAAAGAAGGGGAACGTCTCGCTTGAAGACCCACCTTAAAGAACCTTTCTCTTTGTAGTCACCAGACATTTGGCTTTTTCTCTTCCATTGACATGGAGGTAGCCTTTCCATTTGGCTTTTCCAAGCATGAAAGGTCTACCCAGAGGGTAAATCACATCTGTGAAAACAAGTAAAGATCCACTGTCTGTTTTTATTCACCTCCCCCATTGCATTGTTGGAGCTTTTACATTCTATTGGCTGAAAGAGAAACAAAAACTTAATTAAGTCTATTGATAATAAAAACCAATATCTCACAAAGGCAGGGGCTGAGGAAATGTGTACTTGAATATGTGGTTAGCAAAAAAAACAGTGATAGCAGCCCAAGGAGACACTTAGTTTGTAGGTGGTTTGATTTTTCTGCATTTTGCCTTAGAATAGTGCTGTGTTTGCTGGAAATGGGAAAAATGAAAATGAAGAAAAAGGAAGAGATCCGTTAGTGAAAATACTAACCCGTGTCCCTAGAGAATGTTGTTTTCTTTTAGATTTACAGTGGTAAAATAACATTTCAAAGTAGATGAAGGGCTATTTCTACCCAATTTATGAACTACAGTCTGATTTAAAGGTTCCTTTGTTGTTATATCTGCCTCTTTCTGTTTCTGAATAACCTTCAAGAGTGCAGTGAGTTCAGAAACGACATAAACTTAGTGAGATGTTAACATTATATGGATATTTCATGTTCTGCTACTCTGTGAGTACAAGGTTGTGACGGCTTAAAAAGTTGAATATGGGACACTGCTGAATGCTTGCATGCATATAAAAATACATAGGGAGCCATCAGCCAGAATACACAAATACATGGAAGAGTACATATCCATTGATTAAAGTTGTGATGAAATAGTGTGTTCTAAGAAGTACCTCTTGTGTCTCTTCTCCTTAGGCCAAATCATGGAGCTTACTACCTACAAAAAGCAATAGATCTCAAGGTAGGAGTCTAAAGTTGAGTGGAGATTCACAAGGTTGGAAGAGACCTCTGAAGATCATCTAGTCCAAGCTCCCTGCTTAGAACAGGGTCAATTTGAGCAGGTTGTTCAGGATAACGTCCAGTCACGTTTGTGAATTATCTCCAAGGATGGACACTCCATAACCTGTTCCAGTGTTTGGCCACCATCACACTAAACTTTTATTTTCTTAAGTTTAAATGAAGTTTCCTGTGCTTCAGTGTGCCCATTGCCTCCTGTCCTGTCACTGGATACCACTGAGAAGAATCTGGTTCTGTCTTCTTTCTCCCATCAGTAGTAAGATCCCCCCGAGCCTTCTTTTCTCCAGGGTAAACAGTTCTACCTCTCTCAACCTCTCCTTCTATGATAGGTGCTTCAAGCTCTTTGTGGCCCTTTACTGAGCTTGCTTCACTGTGTTCCTGTCTCTTGTGGTGGGGAGCCCAGTGCTGGATGCAGGACTCCAGGTAGGACCTCACCAGTGCTGAGCAGAATGGAAGGATCACCTTCCTCAACCTGCTGGCAATGCTCTCCCTCATCCAGTCCTGGAGGCCATTTGTCTTCTTTGCCACAAGGGCATATTGCTGGCTCATGTTCAGACAGGATCCCTAGATTCCTTTCTTCAAGAGTGGCTTTCCAGCTAGTTGGCCCCAGCCTGTACTGGTGTATGGGGTTATTCCACCCTAGGTGTGGGATTTGACATTTCACTCAAATTTCATGAGGTACCTATTGCTCCGCTTCTTCAAACTGTTAGGGTCCCTCTGATGGCAGCAGAACCATTTGTGTGTCAACCACTCCTCGCAGTTTTTTTACCATCTGCAAAACTGCTGAGAGTACACTCTGTCCCATTGTCCAGATCATTAATGAAAATGTTAAATACTACTGGCCCCAGTATCAACAGTGGCATACACCATTAGTGACAGGCCTCCAGCTGAACTTTCTACCATTGATCACAACCCTTTGAGTGTGACAGTGCAGCAAGTTTTCAGTCCACCTCACTATCCATTTATCCAGCTCATGCTTCATCAGGTTCTGAGGAATTTCAAAGACAGTAAACAAATGCCAAGTATGAATAGGAAAGCAAATCCTCATTCTTGTAAGATCTATAATATATTTATCAGATGGGCTGTAACAAAGTGTTTCTGCTGAATTAGTTTGATTTTCAGTTTACAGAGAAATTCACAATTCCTGCTTTGCTATTTCTGCATGGATGAGGGCAGTGTCAGGTTTATTTTGTTATGAAGACAGAATTGATCAATATTCCCTGCATAGCTGATTCAGAGTTCTGCTGTCATATAAATTATTTGGTTATTTGTACTTCATGTAGCTAAGCCATCTCTAGAAAGGTGTGTAAACAATATTAATAAAATCAATTATGTGAGAATTTCCCCCCAACCTTTAAAATACTTTGAACAATTTAATTGCCCTTTTTGCCAGATCAGATCATGAGTGAGTTCATGTGAGTAAACTCATATTACTGTATCACTCAGAGAGTTTTGCATGAGATTTCTGTGCAGAATAAACAGCAGAAACTGAATTAGTGCAAGGTCCTGAATCTTTCTGAAGGCACTTACTTGGTATCCTAATCTTCTGTCTGGGAGAAATTAAGAACTGTTTCTATGACCCATCTAACTGAGCAACAGCTAGATCTCAAAGAACCAGCTCCCCCAAAATGTGTGGGAACTGTCCACACACTTTGATGCTTTCCAAGTGAATTTTTCACTGTCTCCCCTGGCCCTGTTGATGGGATTGTGAGGTTGTCTGCAGAAGTACATCACTGCTGTTTGTTAAGAGATTCTGAGGGTTAAGTACACTGAACTGGGGCTTTCTGTCTTTCCCAGAACTGGGCATGTGAAGTGTCTGGGCTTGAGGAATCAGCACCTCAGACCCACTAAATCCTTCTATGTACTCAGCAAAGTATTTGCCTTCCTTCGATGAGTGGTGCCCAACAAAAAAATACCAGAAACAGGAAGAGCATCTTTCTGTCTGCCTTAACATACATTTCTTTGCCTCCAGGCCCTCCTGGATCCTTTTTACATTCCAATCTTAATCTCGAGCATCTGACATGTCTCCAAGAGTTCCTGAGATGCCAAACTCCTCTCAACTCTAGAAAACTTCAGCCCATTTTTCTTTGTTTTAATTAACCCATCTTTACCTTTCTGAAATATTTCCTTAGGTAGGCTTTCTGTCATTAATTTTTCTTTTTATTTATGTGGCCCTAGGACATCAGGGAGGACCATCAGAGGGAAATTGTGACTCTTCTCCTTCACCCAGAATTTATGTTTTTGTTGGAACATAAAATACATGAGTGAAGTTGTCTCAGTATCAAAAACAGAGGTAGAAGGGTCATTTCTCAGAGGAGATCTCTTTCATAATCTATGAAGAGATCTAGATGCCGTGTTTATGGCATAAGAAGGGCATATGGGGCTGGCACCTTTAAATTCTTTTGTGTCCATTTTAAACATACCCATTCAAACTCATCCCTGGTGTCTTTAACCTTCACAGAGCTTCATACAAATAAATTTGATCCACCATAACATAAATAACCATTTTGAGGGCACTTGTAATCAACCTACAGCAGGCCAACAGCAGAGACTTTCAGCACAAAGATGATAAACAAGAGCACATAAGCTCAGGTTAGCTGTTAACTCCAGGCTTTTACATTTCCAGCAGTAGAACATCAGTGGGAGTTAGAAGGATGTATAGAGTCTCTCAGAGCACTGCCAAGGCAAGGATTTATCTTGTAATTTACAGTTTAAAGCTTTATAGACAAGTGAGTATTGTCAGTTAGTGATGTTGGCTATTCATTGGCAACTCATGTAATTTTCCTTGTCACAAAGATTGCTGCTTGCTATTTTAAAATGATACTTCTGGCTCTCAAACTTGGGAGTGGGAATCTGTTCATGTTTAGGTGTTGGATGATATGATTGAAACACTTCTGTCCTCAAATGGAAGAGAAAGGTCAAAAACCTTTGAAAACACTTCTTCCAGGAAGATAATGCAATGCAGATGGCTCTGAAACAAGCCTCGTGTTAAGACATCCTGCTTTTGGAAAAGGACTGTGCTTGAGTATTGCAACTCTGGCCCATCTCTGTTTTCAAGACCACTGCAGCTTCAGGCATTAGTTAGACACAGTGAAAGAATATAACGGGCCTGATGTGTGAAAGCCTGCAGTGAGCAGTGGTATCATGAGCTCCTGCAGCCAGGCTGAGGTGGTACTCAAGCAGGAGGAATGCAGAAGCGGTGCTGCTGTTCCAGCTGCCAGGAGGTGCTGCTCTGCAAATAACCTCTTTTGCTGTCCTCTTCCTGTCACCCAGACTGGGGTAGAGGAGCCTGCAATTAGTGGCTAGTGCTTGAAGTATTCAAGGCTAGGCTTAGGCTTAGGTCAGGCTCCACATGTCTTCTGAGTCAGCAGAAGAACTGTTCTCAGGGATGATCACATATTGCTCACCAAGCAGAACTCAGAGACTTTTGTAACCTCACATGCTTTACCTTTAGCAACCCACCAAGCACAGCATGTATGGACTCAATTAAATCTCTCCAGCTGTGATCCTCACATCAAACAGCTATTTACTGCTGACTTGAACAGCTCTCACCACTCTCCAGTAAGCACTGACCTGAGCACCTCTAGTACCCACTGGTTTAAGCACCTCTAACCAGCTTTCCTTCTACTGTGTGTCTCAGCTTTCTCTATAGATATGCAGGGCCTGCCTGCATATCCCTTTGTACTAATGTACACAACCCTTTTTATCAATGTAGAAGACAATGGAAAAGTTATTGGAAGTGCTTGAATGGATGCTGACCTAACCTTGTGACTGCCTCACCCCTTATACTAGAAGCCTGAGGCAGAGTACATTGGCCACACACTAAGATTTGTAGGTTATTTGTAGGATTAAATTTCTTTTTATAACATTCTCAATATTTCAGATAGAGCTGATCATAACTTGATAGCTATGTAAATGTCTGTTGACAAACCAGTAGCGTACCTTCTGTGCAATGGGGAAGCCAGTCCCAAACAGTAGTTCTGGTGTCGTGTTAATGCACAGCTTTTAAGGTACACAGTCATTTCCATTCCTCTTTGTTAATGCCCATTGTCAACTTTTCTGCTGCAGTTTAGGGAGCAAGAAGTTAATTCTCTGCTTATTCGAGAGTAGTGAGATGGAGCAGTGGGAGTAGGCCTGTTGAGTCTCTCTGGGGGGATGTAGGCAAGATGCTGGTGGAAGCTTTGCAGGACTGGTTCAGGTAGAAAAACATGGATGAAAATTTCACTTGGCAGAAGACTTTTGCTGCTGAATCGGTTAATCTACTTCCCCGGATCAGAACTGAGCAGGACAGAAAACATTTTGAATTTAAGAGTAAGGTAATCTTCCTGGCCACAAGCTCAACTCAGTCGTAAGGGCAGAACACACTGTACAAATCTAGGGAGGGCAGTGATTAACGGAACATTAAAATATAAAAAGGTCTGGGTGGCTAGTCTTGGATTACTTAATGGTTGGAAAGTTGCTTCTTGTCTTTCTGATTCCACTAAAGTGAAATAAATGGCGGCCAGCTGGCAGAATATCAAGCCTATGCATTTAAGTGCACAAATTGTTAAAATACATAGGGTAGAATCTGGGGTGCAGAAGTTATGAGATCTTTGGGTATTTGTACAAAGTTTTTGTCTATATGCTGAATGTTTCATGGGAATAACAATTTGAAACACAGAATTTCTTCCTCAGTCTGCATCATATGTTGTTAATGTATGTCTAGGCCAGCATAGGTGGTCAGAAGGAAAGCAGGGAGCCTTAGCACAGCAGATTGTACCCCTGACCAAAGAACTGGTTCAATGACAGGCCATGGGAGCCCCCACAACCTATGAAATGTAGCAGAAAGTATGTTTTCTTCTCTCTGGGAGGCTGAGCTCCTGGCAAAGAAAGCACGAGTCACCTTCTGTTGATACTGGTCTCACTGTGTGGCCAATGAAGCAGATGACTGCACTCATTTTGCTACAGTCCTATTTTGTCATTGCAATGTATTTTTTAGGTTAAACTGAAAGCACCTTCTCCCTTCCCTCTCCCCAAATACAGTGCCCAATCTTTTGTTAAATTGCACATGTAAAACCTGGCTATCGGCAATTCACCTGTCCCTGGCTCAATCTCCTTCTGCTTGTTGTGAGAGGTCCATCCATGATGTAATGGGGAGAAGGCAGGGAGAGACTGTCGTGTTCAGTGCTTTCAAAGGGCCTCTCTGCTGTTTTCTACTGAGGTAGAATCAAAGGTGGGGACACTCTCTGTCATCTAGTGGCAACTCACTACATTTGCTTCTGAGTCTCTATGTTGAACTGGGCTTAGCAGCACTGTTTCATCTTGTTTAGTGTTGGGGTTTTTTCCTGAGATCCAGCTGGGATCCAGCTGATGTTGCTCCATAAAGGTGGGCAAATACTGAGAGTAGATCAGGATTATTCAGAAAAAATCTGAAATGCATTTGTCTCTTCAGTGTCCTTTTGTTGGTTTTGAAACTATGTTGTTGTGAACAAGTTGGCCAAAAGATCGCATTGCAAAGAGTGAGTTTAATGTGGAATGGTTCCACAAAATGAACCTGGAGCTTCTTGGCAACAAATCTATTCCAAAACGACATTATTTTTTGCTGGAGAATAGAAGTAAGATTAAATGCATTACAAAATGCATGTAAGGAACTCATTGTACGTAGGCTCCAGATCAAGACTGTTCCCATGAATTATTCAGTGGATTATTTTACTTGAATAAAAGTTGATAACAAGGGATGGGGGTGAGCTATCAGATGTTTGGAGACAATTCACTAAGTTGAATTTTATCTTTGTGTTTGCTTGATTTTGCTTAGTTTCTCTTCTGTGAGAAAATTTTAGTGTAGTCCTGTGAATAAGGGCCATGGGACTCCTATTAATCAACTTCCACAAGTTTTTATTCCTTTATGAACTTCATTATAAAACCACTTCATTTTTGAAATTACTTTTATTACAGTTGTGATTGTTTTCATTATGGGAAGCAGTGGACTAAGAGAAAATTGTGGGATTATAAGTGACAGATCTGAAGCAGAGAGGGAACTTTTAATTGAAAGATTAGTATTGAAGGTTTCTATCACTCGTGACCAGGAATTGGTTTGGGAAAAAGTTAGAGAGAGTGGGATACTGAGGAAAATAAGGGAATTTGGGAAGGATTAATAGTTTTCTTGTCAAAGGGGAGCTGAGAAATATGCAGCCTGAACTGTCTAGTCCTTCATATTAAAAAAAAAAAAAAAAAAAAAATTAGTCTTTTTCCAGGGAAAATGCAAACAGATGTACCCTGATTCTGCCACCAAGATCAAACAACTTATCTTTGTGTTTCAGTTTCTTCTCTGCAAAATGAGGGTAAGGATATCAGGCAGTTTTTGTAAGGTGGTTTGAGAACTGTAACTTTAAGTGCAAGCAACAAAGGAGTACTCTCCTTTGATGCTGAATGCTCAGCATGATGCAGGACTAAGAAGTTGATTGCTAAATGATGGTGGGATTTAGGAGCATATGACAATCACAAATAATAACATTTGTGATTTTACAAAAATTCATGTGATTTATTCTATTTCCTTCTGTGTTTTTTTTTTTTTTCCCCATGAAATCAGGCAATTGCTTTTTCCAGTGCTGAGGTATAAGATGCAAATCTGATTCTGATGAAACATTAGCCTATGGTCTCTTGACGAATGATCAAAACAGGTACCAAAGTTCAGGTTATTTTCAATGTTGTTTCTGTGGAATGATTTTTAAATGCCTAATTTTGGACTCAATTTAATCAATTATTTATATAATATGCTAAATAAAAAAAGCACTTATTGAATTTACCTTTGTTTATCTTTTTGGTTGTTTTCCAAAAAAAAGATTCATATTCACTGTGAAGAATTCAATTAGTAGCTTTTACTTTGATTTTTTCAGGTCTGTTGGTACCCCTTGTCTCCTTAAGCTATTGCACATAAGAGTACAGATCACATGGTACTGTCTTAATAGCTCTGCTTTTTCCCAGAAGCATCAGATCTCCTGTGTGCGTGTTGTAAAGGCCCCTTCTGTGTGAGTGTGGATGGATTTTACAGGTATTTGTGGATGTAGGGATAGAAATAGACACCAGAAAACAGCAAGTGAAAGAGTGGAAAAGTGTGTGCTGAGAGGTCATGTCTGAAAGTCTCCCAAAACCTGATAAGCTCCAGAGGTTAGTAATGCTGTTGAATCCACAAGCATGGGTATAAGCATGTGAGTCAGCCAAATCTGTTGAAGAACACCAGCAAACACCAGGATCAACAGAGTGATGCGTGACTCACACTGCATCTGAGACAGTGGTGGCTGCTATCTGCAGAGAGGAACTACAGGTATATATATATACACACCAGTTGAAACAAGGGAACGACTGAAGCACTTTCTGAACACCTACCTGGAAGCCCTTGTTGTAGCAGTACAATCCTCTGCTTCTGATGAAATGGCTGGGGTTGGCCTCCCAGCTGTTTCTCCAATCTGGTAACTACAGGTTAGTGTGTTGATGTGCATGTGAGTGAGCTGTATGAAGTGCATGTAGTGTGTCTAGTTATCCACTATTAAAAATAATGAACAGCTTGATTTTATTATTAATAACAGCTTTATTAAGAAAAAAGTGTTCTTGTAAATATGGGTTGTGATCTCTGTCTTCCTCCAACTTGATACTGTCAGGGAAAGGAAAATTTTCAACATATGCACTGAGTAATCCAGGCACACTGATAAATCTGTGTAAGTTCCGCAATGATTCCTGGCTGGTAACGAGGCCAGAACCAGCCTGGAGGGCCAGTCAGGGAACTTCTGCTGGCATATACAGGGTCTGTATGTCATGGATGAGGCCTGCTGGTAGTTTTGTTCATATACATACATAAAATTAAATTTATAGGCTTATTTAGACTAGTCGGGTTATTTTAATGGGTGCCACATTTCCTAGGTGCTAAGATGTGGAGTATTTTTTGGATTTGGCAAGCTGGATTTTGGATAAGAATCAAAATATATTAATAATTTTCAATAAAATATTAAGATTTTATTAAAATACCTGAAATATGTTAGGCACAGTGTTTGCATTTTCAAACTTTAAAAAATTTTATTAAAATACAGGCATTTTATTAGTATTTGGCAATTTGATTATTGGATACCTAAACTGTGAAGACCAGAAGCAAGAATGACATGATGGAGAACAGAAAGTTTTACATGAAAGGACGAAAGATATCAACAGGTGAAAATAGTCTTGGAACATATGTGGCAATAGACTGGAAGACCTAGGCCTAAGTTTGCCACATTTTGGCAGTGGTAGATATTCTCTTCTCTCTAGCTCTTACATGTGACTGGAAACAGGAATACTAGTTTCCTTCTTTCTCAGTTCCCAGGTGAGTTTCAACTGTCATTGAGTTAATGCATATGAAGAAAATAATCTCTCTTCACTTTATAGCTAGCAATAGTGAAACTAATTAAGGCATATTTTTCTGTACAACAAAAGCTGAAAATACTGGGACAATGGAAATACAAGCTTTTGTTCTGTTGTGAAGACTGGAAATATACTTGTCATGAATAATGATGTTTTATAGAAATGGAAGACTATTATGTAAATTTGTATTTGTCAGAGCTGCAAAATGGAGACTAAGTACCAGCTATGCTGGCAGTGTTATGCAGATCTGTGATTATAAAAGGCTGAATTCTGTAGAGCACACCAGTGCACAAAAGACAGGCTGGTTGGAGGAAAAACTCAAGACTTTTATTAGCTGCAAAGACAGTTTATTCAAAGAGGTGTTCAGTCTGCTGGGAATATCTGTTTCACCCTAGGCAGGCTTTTACTGTATGCTTCAGATAGGGCATAGTTTTAGCAGTCCCCTGAAAATTTTAAATCTGCATGAAACATGGCACAAGCTTGCAATGACAGTAGGATGGCTTTTGGGAGATCATAGAGCAGCTTTTAAAATTCAAGTGCTGTGACTGTATCCATCAAAAAAAAAAAATTTGTGGTGAAATCATTATCCCTAAATTTTAATGGAAAAAGTGAAGCCTGTTAGTTCTCCAGACCTTTACAGCAAGATTTCCATTGACTTTGAGGCAAAGATTTTGCTCAGTAATAAAACCAGTAACTGATTCAGTCTTTACAGTTATTACTTGTTTGTGTTTTGCTGAAAGGTGATCTAGCAAAGTGGAACATGTCTCTACAATTCTCAGTACGATGCTTATAAAGAGCCATTTATGGATTACCCTAAAAATCAAGGAAAAAAATATGCTATTTTGTTAGCTAAAGATTTAATTTTCCTTTTACTATTACCCTTATAATGCAAACACCTTACAATTATTGGAATTATTCATGATTTGAAAAGCTGTGTAAGACAGAGGAAAAGCTAATTTTCTTATTACCTCTTTCTCTCTTATTCACTTCACCCTCGTGTGAATTAACACTAGACACCAGAGCATCAAATGTGATATTAACTGGTGGAGGATGTTATTTTCCTCATATTGCTCACCTATTGTAATCTTCATTGAAAAAAACTAGTAGAATCCAGTTCTCAAGACAAAGCCCTTCACTGACAAAAAGTCAACATTATTTCAGGATCTTCCCCCTGACTGATCAAGACACTTTAGGAAACTGAGCAGAGATAAAACTTGCTGCAGACCTCAGAGTGAGTAAATGCTTCCCTGAGTGAATAATTCCAGTGTTCATCAGCTCAAAGACATTTAATGTGTGGCAGAACTGTGAGGAGAGAGACAGTGGTGTCTGAGAAAACCGGGTTAACCCCATAAAGGGAGCTCTCAGGCAATAACAGGTTGCATTACCTTTTGTGATGGCTACAGCTGATCCTTCTCCTGGCCCTTACTTTATACACTTCCTCCTTGAATAAAAATTATCAAGTGCATACATATTCAGGAGAAAGGGTTAAATGTTTGCTAAGTTGCTAATATAAAATCTTCATAACCTATTTGAGACATAAAGGTCTAAAGTATTGTACTCTTTAGAAGTAGAAAAGCCATGTTTTTCCAACATGTATAACTGAATTCAAGTTCCTCATCTTCCAGGCTTGCAGTTTGAGTGTGCTATTCCAAGAAATAGAAGATGAGCACAAGGGAGGAAGGAGAGAACTGTTGACACCAAAATCACAGATTTGCTCATCCTCCTTTGTTCTGGGACAAGCATCATACTTAAAGAAATAATTTCTCCTTTGTCTTCCTTTACAAATCAAATTCATACACAAAGCATTCTTTGCTGATGCTCTTATTCTGTCAGCTTCTTATCTGTAAGTTTGTGGTCCCCAAGACAGATTAGGATATTGGTGCTCTGCACGTCCTTGTGAATCAAAAGACCTTCAGCTTTGTGGGATCTAGCCTGCTTTTACTTAAGGGAGGCATTGCTGCAATTGTATTTCAGGTTTCTTCTATATTTTTCCCACATGATTGTGCTTTGAGACTGGAGACAAGTCCATGATGAGCTATGGAGGGTGGGAATTTGGTGACTGATGACTCTGAATTTCTTCTGCTGTTGTGTGGGTCTGTAAAAAGAGAAAATCTCAGCAGAGCATGCTGGTCAGTAGCAAGGTGAAGTTTGAATAGGGTGATAGGGCCCTTCCAAGTCTTGTGGTACCTGTCTGTCTGAGTTAAATGACACCTAACCTTGGTCAGGCCTGGAAGGACACTTTTTGTTCAAAAAAAGAAAAAAATGTACACGGTGATAAGACCATTTCCTTTCTCACAGCGTCTCCTTTAATGTCAGGCCTGAAATATGAAGTCATTAGGGGATATTAAAACAGTGCTGACAAACTAATTAACAAAAGACATTACGCCGGATGGGCTCAATTTATCCTTTTTAATGGTTCTTATAAATGGGTGCCGCCAATTAAAATTAATAAAGATTTACCAGCGATTGCCCAGCATACACTGTTAAGGAGCTCCACTGAAGGTCGCCTTAAAGTCAGCCTTGTCAAAGCTGCAAGTTCAGCTCCCAATACCAAACCACGCTGAGTTACTCTCAGTTATGTTTTCCCAGGCAGTTTCTCTACCTTTGTATTTGGCTGAAGTTTATACACTTCTCTCTATAAACTCATCCATCTGTTGACTCTATTAACAAATATGTCCCCCATGCACTATTAGATTTGTCACAGTTTCACAAAGGAGAATCTCAACAGTCAGTATAATGAGAACTTTGTTATTTCCAATCTGTCTGTTATGAAGAAAATCTTGACATACAGCTTTCTTTTTAAACCACTCTTTATTTTCTTACTGTCAAATTAAGGTACAGCAGTGTCCTGGCTCAGGGGCAGAGTACAGATCAAGAATGCCCTGTGTGGCTGCAGCTTTGTTCAGCCTAAACCAGATTGAATTCTGCCAGGCCATGCTCTTACAGCTGCCAGCGTTCTACCATGTTTGTTGCTCATGTTATGCAAGCAAGGAAGTTTAGGAATTCATCCTTATACTTGGATGACAGTGAGAGCCTTCATGTTGAAAGAGTTTCAGCCAGCTATGTGGGAAATTAAAACACTGGCTTGTGTAGGTGATTAGGCATTAAAAATATGAATTAGGAATGCACCAAGGGAGAAGTCTGCTAATACCCCAGTGACTAAAAATTGATGACAAACAGTAACTATTTTGCAACCAGTCCACTAACAGGGAAACAGCTAGGAAGACTAGCCATGCAGCCACTAGCCTGACTGGCTCATTTCTGAGATTTTGCCCTCCATTTCCATTTTGCAAAGCAGCGAGGCAGGTAAACTGTCTGAATGCCATTCTTTTCTCCCTTACTTTCCTGGAAACAAATGCTGTCAGAAAGACTGCTGTAAGTGGCTAGATGGGGATGCAGCTGTAGCTTGTGCTGGGCTGTGTTGGCAGGTCCATCCTGATCTCTGTGTCATGGGAAGGTATTGACTGGAATGGACAGGAAACAAGACTCTGTGGGAGAAGGTGGAAATGTCTACTTGAGAATGGAATGATTTGGCGCAATCTTTTGGTGTTGCTGCTATTAAGGATTCCCCAGAAGGCAGCACTAAGGGACATCTGCTGCTGTTTTCTCATGTATACTTAGGACTAGATCCCCAATGGGAGATGGCAAGAACATGCTAACGCTTTTGGAGAGTAACAAACAGTTCCAGGTTCATTACTCTTCAGTGCCTGGTAAACGATTGCTGTATGCTGGAAAGAAGAGACCAGAAATGGTATCCTCTGTTCTGTTCTATCATTTCTTTGTAAAAATGCTGATGAAGCACAGTAAATTAACAGTTCAAAAAAGGAAGGAGACCCATAGGAGCAATGGTAAAGGCACTGTTACATGAGTTAGAGAAACAGCTCAACTGATTTTGTGGGAAGCCACCGGAGATTGCCACAACCAGGGTAAAGTGACCCTGCTGGGTCAGCTGATGAAACTCCAGGGAAATGAGAAGGATTAAATCTGTGAGAACTTCAAGAGAGCTGAAGCTTCATGTTGTTATATAACTGTACCTACCTCACTGGAGCTAGCTTCTTTCTTTACTTTTGCAACCTCACTCCCCCACTTTTGAGTATGCTAAGCACATAGAGGAGATCTATACAGTATATTCCAGGACTGAACACATCCTCCTTGTGAAGCTTAAAGGACAGAATAACAGAGAAAATATTTTCAGATTTTCTGGAGGGGAAGAGAGGAAGAGGGTATGAAAGAAAAGAAGGAGAAAAAGAAGGAATAAAATCAAGGAGGAATTGGAGAGAAAACTAAACCAAAACATTGTTATCGAGTAGTCTTTCAAATTGCTTTTAACCCTTGCGCCAGATTTTAGTAACTCCTCTAGATGAACATTCACTGATTTTTTTCTTCAACTTACAAGCAGTATTCTTTGGCAGAAAGGTACATTTTTTTTTCCTGATTATAAGTATGATACATTGGGACTAGGGGGCAGACTTTGGATTTTGGAAGCAAGTTCTCTGCTCTATTGAAACAAGCCAACTGCAGGATTATATGTTTAGAAATGTGAGTCCTTCCAGGGTTTTTCAGGAATGACTTGTGGGTTCACCCTGCCTCAATTTCTGTATTTATTTCTATTGTATTTGCTGTGTGAAAAGACATCAGACATAGGTCTGGAGCAGAGACAGGATACAGTTGATGGAATCTGTGAAGCCATGTATTCTGAGCAGAGAAAGGCTAAATCTGTTACCAGGCTTCCTGTAGAGTAAAGCTCTCATCTATGGCTAAATCTGATCATTTTGAAATACATCTCATTACAGAACCCTCAGAATTCCTCTTGAGCTGTCTGAACCTAAACGACCCAGTAACAGCAACACCTATGAGACCAGTTGCCCAAAGAAAATTCTCTGTTGGATTGCCTAGTAAGTTGATATATAAGTTGATGACAAGAAGGTATTTGCACACCACTTCAGCACTGATTTTAGTAATATGCAGAATCTGTACTCTTTCTATTCCACTTGGTTCCGTAGTGTTGCAAATATCCTTGAAATAAGTCTTTTGTTGAATCAAGTTCCTACCTTGTGTCCTATTACACTTAATGTCATGGGACGATAAATTGTTTAGTGTCCCATAGTAAAATTTTGGCACAGATACTTATGGCAGAGGTCTTAATCTTTGTAAATCTCCTTAAATGTCTTCTCCTGTGCCAGCCTCTTGGATGACAGAAAACCTGTATATTTATCATAATGTGAATGGCTTTGTACTGTTTAAGGGTATTGCTCTTTCATAGACTTATTAATCTTGTTAAAATAACCACAGACCTTTGGGCTTGTGTTGCCTAATAATGGTGCTTAGAACAAAGACTGTTTATCTTCAGATAGTTAATTTTTCCTCTTCATTTTGTCTCCTCTCTCTATTTCTGATGCAAATGTAAGTAAGAGCATTGTGGTGTCCCTGTAAGCTGTTCCATGCTTGCTATTCAGTTTTTGTGTGACTCTGGAGAAAGGAAAATGCATCTTTTAATTTAAAAAGTATTCAGCTAATGGCAAGATATATGTATTTTGCATGCTGAAACTTCACTTACCTGATCCTCTAACTACCATGTAGTGGAGCATCTGCCTATCTGGGGCTTTGCATTTTTTCTATCCTTGTACTACTCAGTCTTCTTAAATTCCCAGTTGCTTTGCAGGTTTGTTTGAGCTAGATCCCCACTAAAATAACCAGGTAAATGGGCAGGAAAAACAACAGAAGAGAACAAAAAGTGAAAAGCAGCAGAGCATTGTGATTTCAAATGGTCTAAATAGCAGGAAATAAAATACTCAGAATGTGAGAGATTTCACTTTCTCATCAAGTTTAGTTCATAAACCAGTATCATTTGGAGAGGCTATTCTGCATCTTTTTTTTGCTTCAGCTCCCACAGTGTGCAGAGCTGAGGGGACATAGTGATTAACAGTGGCAGTTCTCTCAGTACTTCTCTGGATCTTTCCATCCTGATGGGCCATATCACCTAAACTCTTTGTCATCCTGGAATCTCTTCATACAATGAATTTACAAAACCCCCTACTATTCAGGAACAGCCATATATAACCTGCAGTCACCTCTGGCTAGAAAGTGGCAGCTGTTCTGTAGCCCAAAACAAGACCATGCAACATTTAGAAAATAAGATCTGCAGATTATTTCACATCATCCTGCAAAGCAGCAGGATGATTTTGAAGAGACTGTGTAAGTATGCACAATAAAATCAACTCTGCTTTGTCTTTTAAAAAGGCACCAGATTTTGGCTCATATCTTCCCTGATAAATAGTACCATGTCTGACGGAGCGGGTGAGTCCTGCTTGTGAGCTGGGACATACCTTCAATATCTCTACTGTTTTACTGACTTCTTTTTTGCATGCCCCCAGATTTTTTTCAAATACTGCTGCCAATTGTCTCTCTTAACAGAAGATATTGGCAAGCTATTTGGTGCACAACTGAAGTTTGTGTAAATTTGGCTATGAGCTCTGATCCTCTCATATGCAGTGACTGCCAACCAGACTTATTCAGAATATCTTACAGGGGAATATTGGGGTGTATGTGTTGCAACCTGGTTCCAGGCTACTAAGCTTTGCAGTTTCCTCAAACAACCCTGCACTGAGGGATCACCAGCTTTTACCTGCAGTCTTGATGTACAGTACATTAATCGTGCCCTCCCTAATTCCTGCTTCAAGATAAATCTCTTGCGCTTCCATTATTTGGCTAATTGCTGTGGATTATATGGCAGTCAGGTGCTCTTTGGCAGGGAAAGATTAATGGAGGACATTTCCTTTGTTTTGATTTCATTTGCTAATTGCTGTGTGGAGAGGTGGTTACGTTAATTCATCCTCTCTCCCTGTTAGATAGCAGAGTTTTGTTTAGCATGTGCTGGAAAAGGAGTAGGTTGCCAGGAATCCTAAATGTTTCTTTGTCTTGCTCTGTGAATTTGGGAGGGGGGAGATCTTCAGGCAGTAGGTCAGTTTTATCACTGGGTAGATGGAGTGCTCATATGCTTATGTGCTTTTGTATGTTTCTATGCACAGGAAGTACTAATTATAGGTGCACTAAATGAGGAATAGAGAATTTTCTGCATTTTTGCTGGAGGCTGAATCATCTGGTTGTTGGTCTCATTGTATCTCTGTCAGACTCGTGGTAGAAAGTCAGAACCCCACTGAAAAACCTGGGCCTTTTAACTGAGCATGTACGTCACCATTCTGGCCACTGGACACGATGCAGGGTCAGAGCCTGTCAGCAGCTAAGCATGCTTGCTCTCCCACTAAACTTGGGAATTAAGTGCTGTTACTAGCTCTGGTTCTATTAGGTAATTTTAAAAACAGCTGTCACCAAATGTGCAGTTCTCTCAACTTCAGATAGATGCAGAAGTCTGAGGGAACTGGCCAGATAATTGAGCCATTCACACCTGTTAGCCAGAAAGGAGTCCAAGCCATTCACTGGTGACTGAAAATTGCTGCCATCTGTTGCCTGTTCTTTGGCTTTTGCAAAGTGCCTTGGATGTCAGTCTTTCCTGCTGAGACAGATGTTCCCACTGCACATCTGCAATCAGGGATTTGTACTAATTGCACCTTTCCATTGATGGGTTCATCCACAGCCATGAAAAAATCCACCTTCACCGCAGCAGAGCTGCCTCAGAACAGAGATTTTATTGGAGTAACATTTGAAAGGCATAGTTGGGAGGAATCTGCCCAGTGCCTTCTATAATTTAATTGTTCTGTGAATAAATGAGACACCTCAGTCTCCAGAGCTATCAGCTTGACAGTTTTTACTAGAACAAAATTCTTTTGGTTCAGTGGCTGCAGCTATTAATTTAGGGATCCAGACATAAAGTCTTTATTATGGAAGACTGCCAGTCTTTCTACCAAGAAGGCTGTCAGCCAGTCCTCTTAGCTTGAGGAAGATGAACAATCTGAACATCTTTAGGTCTGCTTGTTTCAAAGAACTTTAGATTGAGAACAATAAAATCAACTCTGGATAGTGATAGAAATAATTGTGCTAAGTTGTTTATGTTTCTGATAGTTTGTAGCAAAATTGAGGGGCAGGGTTTAGTTGCCTTTGGATTTATGAACTCTAATTATTATTTATTTTTTAAATTCCTGTGGAAGCCTTTGTGGTGTCACTTTATTAGAATATAGACAGGAGCACACTTACCTGCTCTAGACTGTTCATTATTTTTCTATTGCCATGAGAGCATCTTCTTGTCTCTTTGGTAAACTCCTCAGAAGGAAACATTTTTGGGCCTCACAATTTTGTTGCTCTGCTGTTATTGCTGTTGTTTCAAGGTAAGCTCCCTGCACTAAGGCACCATCTATTTCTACTGTGCCTGCATATTTCCATTATTCTTTTTGCACCCTTTTTCATTTTCTTCCCACTGCTGTGAGCCTAGCCTACAGATGTAAGATGATCTTAGCCTACAGCAGATCTTCTTGGCTCACCAGTAAAATTCCACCTCCTATAATGTCCATACTTTACATTAAATAACCATGCAATGTCATATCTGATCTTGGACATCACTTGATTATAAGCTAGGACTCATCAGGTGTTTCCTTAATCTTCTTTAAGAAAACTAGAATTTAGTGTTCAGTGTGTGTGCTATCTGCAAGCTGTCAAAGTTGCTTTGCATAGGTCTTCAAACTGTATTTCATGTCTCCCAGAAGAGTGCAGATTTCAAGAGGCTGCCAGGAGGTTTTAGGATGCTACCCTGTTTCAGGTCTCCCAGAAGATGGCTGGGCAGGCTCAGGTCTGCTTTTGTTATAAGTGGTTCCATTTGGAACCTCTCATGTCAGGTTGACAAACTTTGGCCTTCAAGCAGGACTCTTGGTGTAAGGTAGTCATTGCCTGGAATGTGGAAAGCGGTTTTCAGAAATCTCTTCATAGCTACTGAGAGCTTTAGGAGTTATTGCTTATGGTCTAACAGGGACAAAGGCTTTCTTTTGCCATGTGCTAGAATGTTTCTGTAATTTTGGGTGAAGGTGGTGAAAACATGAAACATTACAGGATGTTTCATGTTGGAAATTGTTTTAAGATAGGTTATGATTAAGAGTGTTTTACAGTAGGTATCTGAGAGAAGGCCCACTGTGAACTAAGTCATGTGGAAATGATTCCAAAACACTTAATGTATTTTGCAATTCATAGTACTTATTATCCATGGCTCTCAAAGCACTTTCAAGAAAGGTTAATGTTGTGAGAAGTCTTTAACACAGGGGCTATTGTTTTGCATAGAATAAGCTCACAAAATCACAGAGTAGGATGTCGAATTGGGCAAGGTGACTGAGAAATCCAGAGAGAAAACTTAGTTAGGAAAAGGATGAGGCTCAGATCCTCATATAATTAAACAGCCTATAAATGCATGAGGTACTCATTTTTCCAGGTAAACTGTCTGAACTTTGCCTCAGGAGTCCTAGCTCTCAATTCATTTCTAAGCCTTGGCTCTTGTTCCCTGCTGTGATACCATCAATGAAACAATTGCAAGGTTAGATAGGGGAGGCACTGTTCAGTATGAGGGAGCAATAGTGTCAGCAGACCAGGACCTCTCCAATGCCATGTTAAAATAATCATAAGGCTATGAGATCTCTCTTATGGCCCTAGGAACAGACAGCATTGTCATCATGATACTGAAACCATCAAGTCTAAACATATAGTAGCTAGTGCTGCCTTGAAAAAGCAAAGAAAAAATGTGTCATGGGGTAACATGTTACTGCCAAGCAGTGACCCAACACTTAGAAGTGGCCTTTATCATGCATGTGTATGTACCTCTGAAGATTGAACTGAGATTATAACTTTTTTAGTGGGCATGCAGGTTGTTGCTGGAAACATGGGCTTTCATACACCAGTCATTTGGAAAGCAGTTCTTGATGAAACGTCATTAGCAGCAAATTCACCAGAAGAGTGGAAATGAATTTCATAGGCCACAGAACTAAAAAGGATCATGATAAGTTTTGGGTCCAGTCCCTTGCAGTTTCTGATAAACTTGAAAGATGTGTAAAGGGAAGGGACTTAGGACATTTAGTCACATGTCTCTGTTACTTTGCCAGCTGTTGTTAGTGCTAGTAATATCTGGTTCCTCAGGGTGACTTTCCTGATCTCCTAATCTTTTAATTAGCAGGAACTGATAACAATGAGGTGACCTCCATAGACAGGGCAATGGAAGTTATATTGAATCCCAAACAGAGAGGAGACTCTTACAGTATTTTAGAGTTGAATATTATTATTTAACAAATTTTCCACACTGCAATATTGTTCAGGATGTGGCATTTCCCCTCATAAAATAAAGTAAACACAGGTGGAGGACACTAGAGTATGCAGCCTTGAAACCCACCTAATGTATTATTAATACACTTGCTACAGGAACAGAGAATGATAACACCTGCATACTCACACTACACAACCATTTTATTTCCGCCCTGAGCAGGAGAAATACCATCTGTAGTGATGGAGGGATGGAGTTGACATGATCCATCTTGGCAAAGCCTGCTAACTGCATTGGATGTTTGGACTTCTTCTGCCTTCCGTCCTGATTTTGTGCTAAAATCTGCCTATTCATTTCATGTAGAGATGACTCCCAGTAGTTGTTGAGAAGTCACTGTCATCTAAGCTTATGCCTTTGATGAGGCTGATGCTGAGTACTGCAAAATAAAAATATGTCTTATCTGTAATGCTCTGGACTGTCTTATCTTCCAAACCTACTTGGAAATAACTTGTCCGATAGAAATGAAAGACTCATTCTCCTGTTGCTTGGCCCTTCTGATTTTCAGGTAGTCAGAAGATGTCTACAGAATTTGCATTCCCTTGTTTTAATCGTGATCTCTCTTGAGTGTTTGTCCTCTTTCCAAGTTGCATTCACTGTGATTAGCCTATATTAAATGGTCTGCCTTGCTGTTCCCCAGAGGTATTAGTCTGCCTAAGACTGGGGGCTTCCTTTGTTCCGTGTGTGCCATGTAAGTCTGTGCGGTTTTCAGCCTACTGACAGCACAGAGGCACCAAGCTCTTTCACAGGGAGTGAACTGGACATTGCCCTTCCCAAGTCAAAGAGGCCAGAGAGATTTGTACCTGCTGTCTGATGCGCAGGTCGCATCCTTGCAGATCCTTGTAAACTAGCAACCCTGTAAAGCAGGCACCAGCTGATATTCCCTCAGTAAGGAAGATAGCCTATAGCTTTCTAACCAGTAGGAAATACTGCCATTTATCTATCAGTCCATGCTACTTCAACTGTAAGAGAAAGAGATGTATTTTTCATACTTTGCCCTCAACGAAAAGAAAAAGAAAAATCTGTGGAAGGAAATGCAGAAATTATCATCAGGAAGTGTTTCGAACTCTAAAGTATGTGATGGGTGTTTCAGGCAATTTTGTCCTCACTGAGGAGAGACCCGAGGGCAGATATGGGGTTCATGTGAAGTCATTCTACTTCCCTAGTAGTGCTGCTATAGCTACAGCCTTGTCTTAACATGGCTATATATGGCTGTTGTACACCTGTTTAGTACACACCACATCTCACCAGCTGCTGTCACAGAGTGAGCTGATTCTTGAGGCTCAGTAGTATCCATGCCTTATAAGGCCAGAAGTGGAAAATGTGTGGAAGGCTCCTTTATGTTATGGGTCTTTCATGGCAGTATGTGAAGGATGCCAGGTTGTCTTGGAGTCCTGAAATGGATCTGTGGAGCCTTTGCTTTGCTGCCATTCCTATCAACCTGTGTTTTAAACAATTTTTAAAGCTGTGTTTCCTGCTTGTTTTCAGAAGAGGCTAATTTCTCATCCTCCCTCCAGCTGGGTTATACACATCCAGTGAGGTGGAAATATGTGTGTGTGTTAGTTATTCTTTTGATTTACTTACTCATGCAGAGGAGGTGAAACCGCAGGGATGAGCTGTGACCACGTGGGTCCAGTCACTGCAGAACCACAGAAGATACTGACCCTTACCCTGAAAGCTGTTATAGTTTATATCTGAGTTGACTTCTGTGAGAAAAGGATGATTTGTCACATAGTTTTCAAAGCACTTGAAGATCTTTCCAGCTCTGTAAAAATTGAATTATCAATGAAGAATATGATGCCCAGCTGTGCAAAGCCCTGGGTGATTAATAGGGCCTGACTGTGAGAAATGATTTAGAACATGGCAGCTCAGTCTGAGATTCCTAAGGGACAATAGGCAAAGCAGTCCCATAATTCCCCATAGTCTCAGAAGGAATGTCATTAAAAAGTTAACTTTATTGCAAAATTAAATTTAAAATGCAGAATGCAACCAGGCAGTGTCCTTAATAGAGGTCAGAAGGGTCATATCCATTGATTTTTATTTTTCTCCATGGATGTTGCCATCTGAGAATACTGTCATGTCCCAAGTTGAATTCTGAAATAGAGAGTTTGCAAGTGCATTTAATCAATCTGTAATTATTGATTTGGTTTCAGAGAGGAAAGTATGGTCAGTGAAATGACAAGCTTGGCTATATTTCTATTCTCCTCCCAGGGCTTAAGGAAAGTCCATGCTAGCCAAGATCATTGCCTGAATCTGTCCCAGGAAGGCTTGTTGCAATGACTGTCCTATCTTTGATGATTTATGCAGTATAATAAGGGTCAAAAATGATTTCTTGTTGTCATACATGTTCTGTCACTTGCTTGAACCCTCAGAGAGAAAATTTCTCCAATATAGCAGCTGGCAGGTGTCCAAAATGGATTATAGCCAGAACCACCACCCCAAGAGAGTATCTGTTCTTTCTGGGAAACAGCAAATGCTCGTCAACTGGAAGAGCACACACAAAAGACAGCCCATAAAATGTTAGTAGACCTGACCATAGCTTAAGCTTTCTGGCCTTTCAACAAATCTAACTATATCATGCAAAAACAATTCTTGAACTTTCAACTCATCATAGCCAACAAATTTCTCTTGAGTAGATGCGCCCCTTCCAGCTTGTACAACAGGACAAACCCTACTGTTCTTAAACTGTTTATGGGTCGTTTCCTTGACAGCTCAATGTTCCTGTCATCAGTCCAATGGAACAGGTTTGCAGAAATCAAAATATGTGGACTGAAAAAAAATTAGTGATGACAGTGGGAGGAAGTACTAAGTTATCTGTGAATGAGTCAGGAGAATCCTACAGACCTGTCAAATTAAGACTGGATGGATCAGTCACCCCCTGAGAGAAGAGACTGCAAAGGAACATAACATGTCCAACAGAAATTGGCTCACAGACTTTAAGCCTAAAATTAAGAAAGACCTGTTGAAACATGGAGTGAAAAGATGAGGCTTGTAAACACATAGAATCGGGGTAAAGAGCATGAGGAAAATAAACCCTCTTATACTGTAAGAGGGTTATATGAGAAAGAAAGAGATTATTCAGTAGATTAGAGGGATGAGGATATCACTATATCTAGGCAGTTTTTCAACTCACTTGGACAAAACATCAAAGAGAGAAAAACATCTTAAAGACTAAAAACATGAGATCAGTCTTCAGAAAAGAGAGGGAAGAGCTCCTAGCAATCACACTCTCAATGCAATTGCTAATAAAGTAGCACAGACAAATATATTTAGGCTTTTGTTAAGCACTGGCTTGTTTGCACATAGATAATATAGACAAAGGGGTTGCTAGGTGAAGAATCTGGGGTCTGAAGCAGAGGTAAATGGCTCAAATCAGGGATACTGAGTGTCTATTTTTATAGAGCAGTCATCTTCAAACTGTTTTGATAGGGCATCCCTATCAGTAAAAAATATTTGAGCGTGCTTCCCCAAGCCTGGGCCCTTGGAGTCAGTTCTTGAATCTGCTAGGCTCTGAAGAAATTGCTTGATTTTCTGAGCTGATGTGCACCCGTTGTTTCAGCTGGGATGAAATCCAGGGTGGGCCACTTTCTGTTGGAGATACCATAAGGCCTGGCATGAATCAATGCAACTAAACACTTGATTGTCATGAATTCAGACAAAGAATGACACAAAATCCAATATGCCTGAAGAATAGCTACTGTATTGTTTCTCTAGCACATTGATGCTCTTGTCTTAGAATTACCTCAAGGAGAGATTTCTGTTATTTCTGTGATTATGACCTTATGGTGACAGGGTGCTCAGCATCACGCAAGGCAGTGTTGGGTGCTCTGTCTTAAAGTGCATAGGCTGCAGGCCCTGAAGAAGGTGATGGGACTTCTGCTTGCTGATTTCAACAGATTCAATCTGTTGAAATAGATTCAAAACACAGATTTTTCTCTAGAGCAGATGCATCACACTAGGGAATGAGATGAGTAAAGCAGCAAGATTGATGCCTTCAGACAAAATCAAACTTTCAGTGCTTAGATGCCCACTACTTGAATTGATTCTCAAAGACCCTGGCCTTCATTAGGGTGGATGTTCACTAGGAAGTGTTTTCACTGTTGTTGGAGCGTATGGAGAAATGAAAATTATTTCTGCTAACAGATAACAGTTTGGACACAAAAATAAACATTCTTTGAAAATAATATTTCCATCTTTTAAATAAGGTATTGAACCTTTCATTAGAACACGATCTATGATCTAAAATCCTAAATCTTGAACTGAGCAAAAATAGCAGCACTCAGCATGTTGACTGGTAAAGGTCTGACAGTTCAGGGTTCAGAATCAAGACATTTTTAGAAGCTGGAATTTCTTTTCTCTATCCTGTTCTAGTCTTAGAAGTGTATAATTTATAAATATTCAGTATGATTTTGAAAATGCAGTACCTCATGGTTTTTCCTTTGTTTAATCAAAATCATGTCTTTTTGAGTTGTATGATGGTATTTTTAATGTTTAGCAATAACATGATTTCTTTTTAAATGCCAGCTATCTGAAAAGTTCATTTAATTGATTTCAAGGAATCCTTTCAAGCTGTAGCCGTCTGGGAGATCAACCCATCAGGTAGCAGAAGCTTAATTTCCAGTGTGTTTTTGTGCATAGAGTTAAGGCCAAAATGTATTTCCTTGTCTTTCCTATGTGACAGGGATCAGAAAGAATGTTGGTACTTAGTAAGATTTCTCAGATGTCTGGAGTAAGGAAAGGAAACAGCCTCTTTATTTGCTTTTCTAACTAAACTTCTGTTTTCCTGAGCAGGAGTTTGAAAATCCATTGCAAAAGAAGAATTTTCTCACTGTTGAGCAGCATGTAACTCCAGGAAGATTAATATAATCCATCAGATTCCTTCTCTTGTTCTTTGGATTAACGAATTTAGTTAAATCCAATTTCTTTGTCTAATTTTGTTTCCACTCCAGGAGTTTGCAAGTGTACATAGATTCATATCAAAGACTTAAACTGAGAAACAGGAAATGTGATCTTTAATCTATTTTCATCTTGTCATGCAATTTTACATTTTAATTTGCTAAGGAAATACTAACTTTATTTGCCTTCTTTCTTGGCAAATACACACAGGCTGGTATGCTAGGTATGATACTGCTCCTGACCAGGAGGATATACTATACCTGTACCAGTTTGAATCAAGCAATGGTGTAGTTTAATGTGCACACATTTAGGATCCTAATTTTTACATTTTATTATACTAGAAAATCATGGGTTCATTTTTATCAGAAGATTAATTTGTGTCAAGATCTAATTGGATTGAAATTGGAATTCAATTACAATGCACAAATAGCTTTAAATTTTGTAATTAATTATCTATCCAGACTGTTGAATGTAGTTTTACTTAAGGTTTAAGAAAATATTTTTTACTGAAATCTGAGTCTAAAAAATCCATCTTTACTTAGGGAATTGAACAGATTGTTTCTGTTTGTTCATGTCTTTCAGTATTTTAAACTAGCTTAATTTACACTCTCACACCTTATTTTTCTTAATGTTTTGTAAAAGAAAAATGAGCTTTCCTGGTTTTTCAACTCCCAGTTGGTTTCTTAGCTTTCAATGAACAAGTCTTTGAACTGAACTAGTTGAATAAACCAAAACACCTCCCTGTACTAAGAAAAAAGGTTCTTATTGTCAAGATAAGGTTCTTGTTTTAACAAGCCGTGAATCTAGAAGTTCGGACAGTGGGTTATATGGATTTAGGGTTCAACTTGAAGTGCCAACCAAGAAAATGTACTACCAGTTGTATTTTAAACAAATTATTTTTAAAAAACCAAAAGAGAATATGCTTCTGCACTTCAGTTGCTCTAGTTTAGAGTGCAACATAAGTTTAAACTGCTGATATTGGTGGCTTATTCTACATGTCCTGTGACAGCAGCAGTGGCTGTTGGCTGATGAAAGGAGCAGGTACCAAGTAGCTTACATGTGTACATATTACTCTGAAAACAGTACAAATGTAGTCTCCATCCAACTATTGCTTGAAGGTAGGTGTTCGTAATTTCATTATACTCTTTCTGCCTGGAGGTGAGTGTGTTTTCTTCTAAGATAATTCTGCTTTTTTTTTTTTTTTTCCTCCCCTGCAGAGCATGAGAACAGACTTAGGAAGCCCATTGCACATTAAAAATCTTTGGTTTGGCCAAAAAATAGATTAGAATTAAGGCACAGGGACTCAGGTAATAAATGGTATAAATGCTGCAAACCCTCAGCTTATAAAATGAGCCCAGAACTGTTTTCTTCAGTGTCTCTTCATCTTCAGTTATTCATAAAGAGGATTAAACTGATTCATACCAAGGAAGAGAGCCTGCTCAGGTTTTCTTAGTATGCAGGCTGCATTCTCCTTTGCTTTGTGTCATCTGCCAAACCATCTTCTGGCGTTGTCATAATACAACTAGCTGAATTTAGCTTTATTTTCTCTCTCTTCATAGATCTGTACTGCCAAACAGGCAGGTCCCAGCAGTGAATACATGTGGAGTAATCCCAGCAGACGGATGGTTGTCCCTCTGCTTAACACTAAAATGTCTGTACTCCTGTACATGAGGTGCCTGCATTGTACTCTGACCCTCCTCTCCCTTCCTTCTGTGTTCCACTTTTGTCCAGACAGAGCCTTACTGCTTCCAGGCTGTGTACCCCCAGTGAATATGTATCGCTGGTGTCTTTTTTTCTCCAGCTCCCTTCGAATTGTCTCATTTAATGCCTGAAGCTCTTTTCAGCCAGCTATTCAGTCAGCAAAATTTATGAGTACATACTGCTTTCCCTTAAGCTTTTCCCCTATGTGTGTTTAAAGAGGGGTTTGAAGGAAATCAGGCTGTGGGGGCTTTTGCTCTTTTTATGATGAATAAATGCCTCCCATTCACAAAAGTATGTTCTTCCCTCCCAAGGAAAAAGCGTGCTTCCTGTGCTATGTTTCCTATGGGACAGCTGTTTGGAGGAGTCGAACAGAGACAGGGAGCTTTCATCACCCTTCATGAGAGACAGAGTTGTTGAAGCTTTTTCTCCTAAATAACAAATATTCTTTATTGCCCTTTTTACTCTCGCCTGTGCTTAGAAACAGAGTAAACTTACAGGTCTCTACTTCTGCTCATGGGGAGAAACAAGAAGTCTCCCTTTCTCTAAGGCTCCTCGGAGAGGGTCCGAACCGGCTGTTCTAACAGGCGGCTCGCGGGGCCAAAGAGCTCGCCCCGTCGGGCCGGGGAGGCTGAATCTTGCTGTTCAAGCCGCTGGCCACAGAGGGGCACCAAAACCTCACGGTTGGCTCGGCGGGGCTCGGCGGGGTTGGTTGCTGCGCCTGCCCGGGGAAACTGCGGGACACGGGGACCTTCCCGCTTCAGTTACCTTGCTGAGAGGCGGGTTAGCGGCAGGGCTGCTGGCAGGGACCGGTGGGAGCTAGTGATGGCCCAGGCACTGGAGGCTTGTTACCTCTGAGGACTGTGGTCCAACCTCTGCTCATGCTGCCCTGCTTCCTGGAGCGTCGCGTCGCAGCCATCGATCCCGGGGCGCAGGAGTGCTGCAGGCTCCGGCTGCAGCCTTACATTTGTATTTGGTTACTTACATGGCGGCAGGGAGGAGAAAAGCTGAATGAGATAGCGTGTCTTCCTTGGGAAGTTTCTCATGTCACCCCACACAGTACTTAGGTGCTGCCCTCTGTCACCATCATCCTTTCGGGGTACCGCAGCTTCCTGCCAATTTCCTTTGTGCATGCTTCTTTTGAGGCCACATTTAAAAACTCCTCAGAAAGCTGGGAAAGCCTTTCAACGTCCCATCTTTAAAGAATCTTATTTTTCATCTGAAAATGGTTGACACTCAAAGAAGAGCAGCCCAGGCTCTCAAGGAGGTGAAACAACTACACAACTATTCCCTGTCGATCATGGCACAGACTCAGAGAAATATATGTGCCAGTTGCTGATATGAATCTGGCTAGTGTCACTCCTGTAGCTCTACAGGAAGATGGTTGGGAGAGCCTGGTTCTGCACTATGTGTGAATTTAACAAAACAAATGAATGTTGGCTACTCTGGGGAACAGCACACACTAAAAGGTGTAGGGGAGACCTCTGAAAACCACTGTCTTGCGGTTTGCCTCCATTAAAGGCCACCATTTCACTAGACAGAGATATAGGGAAGACCTAGTCTACCTTCTGCCATCAGCTTAGTGTACAGCAGCTAGCTCCATGGCAAGGCAGGATGAGTTACTCGTGGGTGGTCATGTTAGGCAAGGTGGCAAGGGAATCCTTGAATACAGTTTGATCCTTTCTGTATCTGAGGGAGGGAACTGATTAGGCCATTGCTTCATGCCAGAGGGAGGTTATGTAGAAGACAAGCTAACGTAAGATGTAGTGATAAAAGGTCTTTTTATTGCACGAAAAATGGTGGATGCTTAGGCTCCACAACTGGTGCTCTGTCTTCAGTGGTGTTGACCAGACAGTGCAGCTCAGAACATTGATATTCCTGCTTGTGCTGGGGAAAGAGCTAAGCTCAGAGCCAGCTTCAGCCCTGTGTACTCTTTGGCTTCTCAGAACTGAGCTGCTCTGTGGTTCATGACGGAGTTTGGAGGCACCTGGAAACAAACACATCCCTGGACTCTAGTGTAGAGTGTGAAAAATAGCTGGCATGTTAGTGAGAAAGAGGCTTGGCAGCTGTGGTTATTTGTGCCTTGAAGAGCATGTACTCATGGGTGCTTACAGAGAAGTTGTTAACTCAAGCAAGGTTGTGAATGACTTCCTGTAACTTGTCGGAGTAGCTCTTCCCACTATTTGTTTTACTTACTGTCTCAATAGAAGGTTTTGTTCCTGAACCCTTGCTGTATAGCCTTATATTAACAGATGGACATGAAAATGCTGAAAATTCCGCTGCAGCAGAGTAGTCCTTTTTTGATAAAGAACCTGAATTCCTTCATCTCTTGAGGAAGCAGCCAAAAACTGCAGAGACTACAGCACTGAGAAGTGGGAAGGGCAGACTGTGGCTTCAGGTTTCCTACAGTAGCCACCTGATGACACCAGTTTTCATAGTTTTGAGGCCCCCTGAAACCAGGAAATTGAGAAACATGGTGAGAGGTTAGAGTCCAGAGTATAGGTCTGTGTACAGGGGATGAATCTGGCAGGAAACTCTTTGGCTGTCTGGCACATGAATTCCAATACCGTGCAGTCCTGTAGCATCTTTCTCAGAGCACCCCGAAGTATTTAGATATGTTTTTAAATGTCCTATCGTCCTATAAGCTGGTTCAGAGTCTTAAGTCCTGAATTGGCTGATGAGGGCCCCAAGGCATAGAACTGGGTTACGTGGTTGCTCCAAGGTCATACTAGTTTATCAGCTCCCATTTGCTGGCTTAAAACTGTAAAGGTTTTACAAAGCTTCAGAGCTGAAATCCCTTTTCAGTTCTCTGGCTATGTGATTTTTGCCTTTACTTTTTAAATGTAAACCAATTAAATCTCTTATGGACTGGTTTCTCTCTTTGTAGAAGATCACATAATCTAACCCGTGGTGAGAAGAGACTTCCAAAGCTGTACATGCTAGACAAAAATCCTGCCGAGTCTTGTGTAGTTTATTAAACCTCTGCAGAACCTGACATGTGCAAAAAATATTTTTGTCCTATATCTGAAAAGGACAATGTGCTTGTGTATCACAAGAGGATCCATAGGCCTTTCCAGTCCATTAGTTACCACAAGGGAGTGTTGAACATTGTCCAAAATGAGAAAACCCTTTTAAATGAGCAAGTCAAGGATCTTAGGAAATCTCTGAATTACTGATATTAGCTTTTGTTCTATTTGGGGATTTCTTCACTATTTCAAGGACTGTGAGATCACCTGGAGAACATTCACCCTGGATATGGAATGGAAGCCAGCTAGGAGAGCTCTAATTTTCTATTAGTACTGTTTGGTGGTGCCTTTGGGAGTGACTACATCACTACGCATCTCCTCTCCTGCACTTCTCCCATTCCCAACCATGCTGTGACTGCATCCTGCCCTGTCTTTGTATGCCAGAAGTCAAAAAAGAACAAGGGACTAAGGGAAAATCTGATATGGAAGTCAGTGGCTAAAGAATAGGGATATAATTAATGCCAGTCGACATAGCTTTGGAAACTAAGTCTTGTCAAACAAACTTGATCTCAAGAATGTAATCTCAAAGAATGGGTTGTTAAAGGCAATTGTGTAGATGTGATGTACTTATACTTTCATAAAGCATTTGACTTAGTACTGCATGATAGTCTGGCTAAAATTTTAGTAATACACGATATCAGTAAAGTGCCTGTTAAATGGATTAAAAACTGGTTAGCTAAGAGAGCTCAAAGGCATCATTTGTGGGAAGTATTGCTGAATGAGAGAGTGTCCAGGGGATTTGGCAAGAACTGATATCAAGTTCAGTGCTATTCAACAGGTTTGTCCATGATTTTGAAGTAACTATAAGCCATAGCTGAGTTTTAAGTTTTGCAATGTCACAAGATAAGGTAATAAATAATGGGAAAAACTTTATATAAAATGATTAGCATCACGAGGAAAGCTAATTCTAACAAAACATGTATTAGAAGTCATATACAAAGTAATACACCTGGGAGCAAGTACTGTATCTTGCAGTCCTCCATTCTGTAGCTATATGCAGAAAAAAGGCAATTGCATTCATCGGAGTTGACCACAGGAGCAGAAAGTGGGGATGATTTTTTAACTGACATTATGGCATTGACAGAGAGCTAGTAGAACATAACATACAGCTCTAGTATAGAGTTTTTAAAGGAAGGTAGAAAAACTGCTGAGGGCACAGCAGAGGAACCAAGACGACTTGGAATGAGCAAACAGACCTCAGTTTGTTTAGTTTCAAAAGCAGTGAGAAGTGACTTAATGTAGAAGTACCTTCACAGAGAAAAAAATGCCAGGTGCACTTTTTTTCCTCACCATGATCAGAGGACCTTTCCACAACAACAGGAACCAACATCTGGAAGCTAGAGCAGTTTATATTAAAACTGCTAGTATAGTTTATATTAAAAATAAGGTATATTTCTTTCAATAGAAGATTGATTGACTATTGTAAAGACTCACTGTTTTGCATATCCTCAGCATCTATCCAGTGCATTAATGCAACAGTCACTTTAACTCATTACCATTGTGCTCAAAGTATAATTCTGTGACCTGAAATATAAAGGAGGGCATCCACATGGTCTTTCTGCTCTTAAGTATGACTCTGTGAAGTGAACAACTTGCTGAAGAGATTCCTGTTAATTAAACATCATCTTTGTCCTCGTGTCATGCTGAGGTCATACGCAACCCTGCTGTGTCTCTCTGTGCCAGTATTCAAAAAGAACAAACTAGATGACCAGATGATGTAGTGTGTATATGTATACACTCTCTCTGTCTCTTTAGATATGTATATCACTTACAAGAATTCATCATTCTTCCATCTTGCGCTCCCAAGCCATGAGTGGGTTTCTGGTCATGAGAAGAAACCTTCTGTAACAGCTTAGGCTATATTTCCAACCTGCCACCTTCAGTCAGCTTGATGAGTCAGGCCAGCCTGCTCTATCTCAATCTTATTTTCTGGCCCCTCAACATACGTCTAGAACTCTTGACTGTGCTGAAAACTTTGCTTGGTCCACACTGCTCTAGATCCCTCTTCCTCAACCTAGAATGCAGGTAGCCTATTTCCAGCCTTCACTACTGGTAGGAGTCCATATGGGAAGCTGTGGGAAATGAAGAGCGTGCTAAGGAAGTCACAGTAGGTCCAAGTAGGAAAAAGCTTGGCTGTGTCCCCTTTCTTTGCACCTATGGGTTTGGAGATCCAAGGGAGGGGAAATACTGGAGATACTCAGGGGCTTTGGATGAAAATTAATAGGCAAAGATGGTGAACAGCCAAACAGGCACAAGAAAATATGAGATACAGGGAGCAGAAAGAACAGTATGAGGAGGCTGAGGGGAGGTCTTTACAGTAAGTCTTCCTATTAGAAGATTTCACAGAATCACAGAATCGTCTAGGTTGGAAAAGACCTTGAAGATCATCTAGTCCAACCATTAACCTAACATTGACAGCTACCAACTACACCATATCCCTCAGCGCTATGTCGACCCTACTCTTAAACACCTCCAGGGATGGGGACTCCACCATCTCCTTGGGCAGCCCATTCCAACGCTTAACAACCCATTCTGTGAAGAAATGCTTCTTAATATCTAGTCTAAGCCTTCCCTGGCGCAACTTGAGGCCATTACCTCTTGTCTTATTGCTTATTACTTGGTTAAAGAGGCTCATCCCCAGCTCTCTGCAACCTCCTTGCAGGTAGTTGTAGAGGGTGATGAGGTCTCCCCTCAGCCTCCTCTTCTCCAGACTAAACAACCCCAGTTCCCTCAGCCACTCCTCGTATGACATGTGCTCCAGACCCTTCACCAGCTTCATTGCCCTTCTTTGGACACGCTTGAGTAATTCAATGTCCTTTTTGTAGTGAGGGGCCCAAAACTGAACACAGTAATCGAGGTGCAGCCTCACCAGCGCCGAGTACAGGGGTAAGATCACTTCCCTGTCCCTGCTGGCCACGCTATTTCTGATACAAGCCAGGACACCATTGGCCTTCTTGGCCACCTGGACACACTGCTGGCTCCTGTTCAGCCGGCTGTCAATCAACACCCCCAGGTCCCTCTCTGACTGGCAGCTCTCCAGCCACTGCTCCCCAAGCCTGTAGCGCTGCTGGGGGTTGTTGTGGCCCAAGTGCAGCACCTGGCATTTGGCCTTATTGAAGCTCCTACAGTTGGCCTTAGCCCATCGCTCCAGCCTGTCCAGATCTCTCTGCAGAGCCTCCCTACCCTCGAGCAGATCAACACTCCCACCCAACTTGGTGTCATCTGCAAACTTACTGAGGGTGCACTCTATCCCCTCGTCTAGATCATCAATAAAGATGTTAAACAGGAGTGGCCCCAAAACTGAGCCCTGGGGGACACTACTCATGATCGGCTGCCAACTGGATTTAACTCCGTTCACCACAACTCTTTGGGCCCGGCCATCCAGCCAGATTTTTACCCAGCAAAGCGTGTGCCCATCCAAGCCGCGAGCAGCCAGTTTTGCTGGGAGAATGCTGTGGGAAACGGTGTCAAAGGCCTTACTGAAGTCAAGGTAAACAACATCCACAGCCTTTCCCTCATCCAATAAGCGGGTCGCCCTGTTGTAGAAGGAGATCAGGTTTGTCAAGCCGGACCTGCCTTTCATAAACCCATGCTGACTGGGCCTGATCATCTGGTTGTCCCCTCATGTGTTGTGTGATGGTACTTAGGATGAGCTGCTCCATCAGCTTCCCAGGCACTGAAGTCAAGCTGACAGGCCTGTAATTTCCCGGATCATCCTTCCGACCCTTCTTATAGATGGGCGTCACATTGGCCAATTTCGAATCTGTCGGGACCTCCCCGGTCAGCCAGGACTGCTGGTAAATGATGGAAAGCGGCTTGGCGAGCACCCCAGCCAGCTCCTTCAGCACCCTCGGTGTATCCCATCCGGTCCCATAGACTTGTATGTGTCTATGTGATGCAGTAGGTCACTGACTATCTCCTCCTGGATTGTGGGGGGGTCGTTCTCCCAGTCTCTGTCTTCTGGCTGAGGAGGCTGGATTCCCTCAGTACAACTAGTCTTGTTATTAAAGACTGAGGCAAAGAAAGTATTAAGCACCTCAGCCTTTTCCTCGTCGCTTGTTACCATGTTTCCTCCTGTGTCTAGCAGGGGATGGAGGCTCTCCCTGGTCTTTCTTTTGCTGCTCACATACTTATAGAAATATTTCTTGTTGTCCTTGATTGCTGAAGTCAGATTAATTTCCAGCTGGGCTTTAGACCTCCTGATTTCTGCCCTGCATAGCCTCACAGCCTCTTTGTAATCACTGTGAGTGGCTAGCCCCTTCTTCCAAAGGCTGTAAACTCTCCTTTCCTCCCTGAGTTGCAGCCAAAGCTCCCTGTTGAGCCAGGAGACTAAGCAAAACCATTTGCAGCCAAAGCTGCTGTTTTGAAAACCCAGTGGCTTACGCATACTCCTCATGAAGGAACTGCAGCACTATCCTGTTTCTTTCTCATAATGGACATGGTCTTATGTCCTCTCCTCCTTTTTTGTGCTTCCAATGGAGTTAGATTCACTGAGCTGAGGTAACAGCCGATCCAATTGTAAATACTAGTGCTGCTCTCCTGGCAGTACCTCTGCATTTCCACAGTGGTTGTGGCCAGGGTCAGTGACCCTTGCAACCGCTTTGTGCCCTTTACCCTTGCCTTCTTTCTCTGTAATGGCACTACCACTGATTTAATAGCATTAATGTTTAAGCCTCTCTCAGATCATTCTACTTCCATTGGCCCTTTTCTTTCATCTTAATTTGGCTGGAAGAAATGGCAGCTCTTTCTTGCTGTTTGCTAATGAACCTGCCTAGAGCAACTTTACAGTTGGCAAGGAAAGTGATGTGTCTGTGGCAGAAAGCAAAGCCTACCAGAGTCTCTGTGGACCACGACTTTTTCTCAGATATGTTTCATTTTCTCAAACCCAATTAATTATTTTGTGATTCATATTTTTTTCTGTTCTATGTGTGATTAAATCAGCACTCTGTGAAGCTTTGTCTGAGGAAAAGAAAAATCTCTGGCTTGTAGGATGGAGAGTATCCAGGTGGTCAGGTTTCTTATGTGGAATACTGTAGATATTTACTGTAGCAAATCTGAGATGGACTTTTCCACAGGCTAGTGCTGTAGCAGCTGTAGGACTGAGCCTTTGGCAAAGAAACACTTATTAATTCACACAAAGTGAAAAAGTTCCAACAGGAGAGACTGTTCCCAGAAGAAGAAATTGCACCAATCAAGGCACTTAGCTATGCTGAGGAAGAGCCAAGTTCAAGTCTCAGGTCCAGAAAAGTAGACCAGGAACTTTAGCCCAAATCTGTCATATCCCATGTAGGTCTCCTTCTATATGCAGGCTCCTATGTTGTCCAATGCAAATTAGGGAGCCTTCTCTAGCAAAAGTTTCCTCAGGACAGTGAGTTCCTGCAAAACATGTAGATTTCAACAAACGGAGTATTTCCCAACAAAGCTGGTTATGCTAAAGACAGAAGGGGAAAAAACCCCCCATGAGCAGTTCTATGGATTAGGTGCTGATAAGTAGGTAGAGGGGGAGATGTTAGGGATATAATTAGATAGTTGCCCAAACAAGGGCAGGCTTGTGGCAGCTGCTTAAGCCATGTCTCAATTTTGAGTTCTTGCAAGTGTCTTCCGTGCTTGGGCTGCAGTGTGTGGCAAATAAAGGAATTTTACTTGGAATCATAGGGAGGATTGGCAGGACTGCAGCATTCTCTCCTGAACACAGTGCATGCCTGCAAAATGCCACACACCTTTTCCTTTGCCTGTTTCCTTCTGTGTGGAGGAGGAATGGAGCTGTTGATTGATGTGTGGTGCTTTCATGTGCAGACATGATCTTTGGGATTTTGGCCTGTATGGAAGCAAGTCCTGCCATTGCATTTGCCCTCCTTTTCCTGTTTTCAGTGACATTATTTTGCAGCAGCGTCTAGGCCTGTTTGTTTCAAATACATGGCCACTTCCCCTCTCTGCTCACTTGGACTAGGGCTGCTAATCAGTGGTATCAAAAGAGATCTGAGTAGATCTTTGATTCACCACCTTCCACTTCCTAGAATTATTGTTGTGCTTGCTTGTAACTAGAAGGATTTGTTCCTTCCAGACACTTGGTATTGCTTCATGTAAGTGCAAGGTCACTTCTACAGCACTGGTTTTCCTCCAGCTCTACTACTGCTTGGAAAAAATTTTTGAATAGCTGTTTGGCCTTTGGAGTGAGTTTGTCCCAGTCTACTGTCATTGGACATCTGGATCAGAATCACATCTGGCATTGACTGCCCCCGTTGACAGTAGTCTTAGCAAAGATGCCAGGGCTTGAACAGACCATTAGATAATTAGAAGCTACTGCAGTGACTTGCAATCAAAGAGCCTTAAGAAATGGATGCAGAGGGTCCTCTTGCACTCCTAGAAGTAATAACTCCAAAGGAGTAAGACTGGGTCTGAAAAGGTTTCATTTTCTCTGAGAGACACCCTGGGTGTATTGCAAGATTTTGCTGAGTATTTCTACCAACTGCTTTCTACTCCTGGTGGGGCTTGCAAAGCCAGGAGGCCTATAGGATACAGGACTGGATCTTTCTGTGGCTTGTTCACAATCCATATAATGGTTAAATGTTTCCATTGCACAGTCTTCTATTGCTAGTTAAGGAAACAGAGAGAATGTAGCTGGACTCTCAGAGTCTAGACAGGATAGCAGGACTGGCAGCTAGACAAAGCTCTTTCTCGCAGATTGCTCTTTGTGGGTTTTGGAAAACAGGTCAGTCAGTGCCGGCTGCATGGTGCAGTTTTTGCAAAAAAGCTGCAGAATTTTTTGAAAATTTTTGAGTGTATCAGGAAGGGAAGTGTAATCCTACCTCCTGACTCCAGCTTTAGATCCTATAACTCTAAAATTTAAGCTGAAATTTAAGATCTCCTCTCTGTTTTTCAGATTGAACATAAGAGTGGAGGGTTTTATAAGTCTGAAAATCTGACATTGAAGTTGTTCTTCTTCTAAGGAAACAAAGGAGGTGGGAATTGATCACAGCATCTGTATTCAATCTATTCAATTTTGCCAATTTTTTTAGTGAGCAACAGCAATGTTTTCCATTTCCCCTCTTCTCTACTGCTCTCCTGTGAAAGTGAACAAGATTCACAGCTGTGCTTATACACTTACAGCATTTTGAAACTAACACTGTAAAGTGAAGCTGGATTTTCTTTAAGTATTTCCTCTTAGTGAAGACATTCCTAAACCAGAGGTGTTTGTGTCCTTGCTGCTTATCTGATAAATTGTGATGAAAAATAAAGTCACTAGTCAGCAACAGTCCTTTGTCTGAATGGCCCTGAATGAGGCTTTGGGCTGGAATGTTTTAAGCCTTCCTCTTCAAAATCAGAGCACTTCTGCCTGTGCTGTGTTAGCACCATTTCATAGTCCAGAATCTGTTTGAACAAACTAAGCAGCTTATTACTGTTTGGTAACATGCAAAAATCCTAATCCAGAGGGAGACCTGATTAACAGGCCCAAAATTTATTTGAAATCAAAGGTCAGGACACTTGTGTGAATTATGAATTGATAAATGAATGATAAATGTTAAGAACAAGAGTCTTCCTGCTGCAGGGTGGGCAATAGGAACTTGCTAGAGGTGGTTCAGATGAAGCTGCCTGGTGACTGCCCTCCGAGGAGATTCTTGTTCAAGCAGCAGGTGCTGACAGTGTAGGAGAGGTCAGCAGACTGGGAGGAACATGGCTGTACCTCAGCTTGATAGTACAAAGGCTGCCTGAGAACAGGTTTCTTGTCCCAAGTGCTTACTTTGGGAGAGGAGGCAGGATTGGCTATGGGATTTGAATCCTTGCTGGCATGTGTATGCACAGGTGGAATTAAATCCCTCTTGCATCCAAACTGTACTTTAAGAACTTGATTCAACCCTCCACCAAAGAGGGACAATAATACCCCATACATTTTCTGCTCAGGGACAATAAAATTCATTTTAGGCTTTTGTTTTAAAGCGAACTTTCGTTCTTTTCCTCATGCTACATCTGTCACCCAGAAGTAGGCATCATCAAGTAGGCATGGCCATGAGATGCCATCTACATTGTTTAGATCCTTCTGTCAGGAAGATTGTCGTTGCTAGAAGACTATATTGTAACCTGCTTGTGTTTGATGGAAGAGAAATTTACTTAAAAATGTGAGAAATAGTACTGTCCCAATTATGGCTCTAGGACACTGTTGTTCAGAAAAGCAGGATGTGGCAATGAAAAGCTTTTTCTTTTCTACTATGAATTAGTGTGTCTGCATTCTTTAGCTATATGTCTATTAAGCTAGGCATTGGCTATAGAAATGGAATAGCACCTTGTCAACGATGATTGTGCTGCCTTTCAAGGGGGTTGAGAAGAAGGTGGTAATTATGTAGTGATACATGATCATCCACAGCATTCCAGTTCTGTGGAAGTGGGTGTTTCAAAACATTAGTTGTTTACTTCATCAATTGAAAACCACTTTGTGTTTGGCTGACATCAGTTGTACTATACGATCTGGTAGCTCCTGATCATTCCTCCAAACATGGAGTATCTGTGATAATCTTTTTATTTCATCCTATTGCCTTTCAGCCCCTCAGCCTCCAAATATTTGTGCCTTTCCATATGGTGTGCTGGAAATGCTCTTTCCAAACTTCCTTGCCAGGCTCCATTGAGTGTTTGTCATCACTCTGAACACTCATGTTTTCTTATGAAGCCATTAATGTAGGATGTAGAAGTTCTACAAAGGCAATCATGGCTCAACTGCAGTTTATTACTACTCTCTGAATATTCTCTGTTCCCTTTTTTTCCTTCCCATCATTTTATGTGTTCATGACCTTACTAATTGGGTATTGCTGACTTTAGAAATTGTGCTTCTTCCCAGAGAAAGATTGCACCATTGCCTGTTTCAGTGTGAAAGCTAGAAAGCTGGCCAAAGTAAATAAAGCATAATGCCCAATATGAGATTATAATAAATAATGAAGTTCCTTCTTAGATGCTTCAGAACTCTTTTCCTTGGTTTTCCACGGCATCTTCTGAAATGCTGAAGGTCAGGTATCACTGCTCACAGAATAATTCTGCCAGCCAACCTCACCAACCCCTTTTAAAACTCAGTCTAAAGCCAGATAAGAAAGAGTGTTTTGGGTCTATAAATACCAGGTTCTTGTGCTGCCTTCTCCTGCTACTCTCACCTCCCTGGCTAACCAGCTTTAAACAGCCATCTCTGAGTTTATTCCTCCCTTGCTGAGTTCCTGGTGGATCTTTCTTTTTCTCCTGTTTTTAGCCCACTGTCCTTTGCTGCCACTTCAGTGCAGTGCCATGGAGAGAGGTTTCTTTTGCTATTTGGAGCACTTCCTGGTCAGTTAGAGCCTTTTAAAGGCAGTTAAAGTAGCCTATAAATCATATATTGCAAGGCGTCTTCATCAATTGTAAGTTTTATTAACCCCACAGCCTCTAGCGTGCTCTCTACTTTAGAGATCACAAATGATACACTAAAGATACAAAGGATGGAGTTGGTCTCGAAATCTTCTGTCTACATGGTTGTTTTCTCCCCAGTTCTTTTTACTTTTAGGGGTTCTCTGTGCCTGAGAAATATTTGATGGCTGTTTTGGCAGCAGTTTGTAGTGCAGTTTTCTACCTGCATCAGCCCTGTGCTACATGTATTTCCTTTGCTGATAGTTTTGATTGAAATAGAAACTGCTAATAGATTTCTCCAAAGGGAAGACTTCACACTCCACATAATCACCTCCCAAAATGAATATCACTTTTGTTAGTGACCTATGATAGAGACATTATTTTTACTTTAATTGGTGGTCTATAACAAGGGAGTTAAGCATATTTCAGGACTGTAGTTCAAACAGATATTTGACTGATGAAAATCCAGTGAGAAACTCTGACTGTCAGTGAGTTCTTGGGGAAAGGTCACTGCTGATATAACTTCTCTTCAGCATTCAGAGGACCACAGTGACAGAGCTTGCTAGATTTCAAGATTCTAGTTTAGAGAAAATATGGAACTACATTTAGGAATGGTGTATCTAAATCAGCCAAGCAAGACAGGGGAGTTCATGGTGCTGGCCTGAGGTCACAAAGAAAGTCAGTATCAGAGATGGAGTGTTGCGACTGCAGGCTTTTGCTCAGGCTATGTGCTTCCAGTATAGAAGTGTATAACCTGTCCAATCTTGTCTCCATATATGACTAGCAAACCACAGAATCACAGAATCATTCAGATTGGAAAAGACCCTTGGGATCATTGAGTCCAACCATCAGCCCTACTCTACAAAGTTCTCCCCTACACCATATCCCCCAACATCACATCCAAACAACCCTTAAACACATCCAGGGATGGTGACTCCACCACCTCCCTGGGCAGCCTATTCCACTGTCTGACCACTCTTTCTGTGAAAAATTTTTTCCTAATGTCCAGTCTAAACCTCTCCTGTTCCAGTTTAAAGCCATTCCCTCTTGTTCTGTCACTAATCACCTGTGAGAAGAGACCAGCACCAACCTCTCTCTACAATGTCCTTTCAGGTAGTTGTAGAGTGATGAGGTCTCCTCTTAGCCTTCTCCTCCTCAAACTGAACAGTCCCAGCTCCTTCAATCGCTCCTCATAGGATTTGTTCTGCAGGCCCTTCACCAGCTTCATTGCCCTCCTCTGCACTCACTCCAGCACCTCGATATCTCTCTCGTATTGAGGTGCCCAAAACTGGACACAATACTCAGGGTGTGGCCTCACCAGTGCAGAGTACAGGGGGACTATCACCTCCCTACTTCTGCTGGTCACACTATTTCTAATACAAGCCAGGATGCCGTTGGCTTTCTTGACCACCTGGGCACACTGCTGGTTCATGTTCAGTTGCTTGTCAATTAGAACCCCCAGATCCTTTTCTTCCAGACAGCTCTCTAGCCACACCTCCCCAAGCCTGTAGTGATGCATGGGGTTGTTGTGGCCCAAGTGCAGGACCTGGCACTTGGCCTTGTTGAAGCTCATCCCACTAACATTGGTCCACCGATCCAATCTATCCAGGTCTCTGTAGAGTCTCCCTATCCTCCTGCAGATCGACACTCCCGCTTAACTTGGTGTCATCTGTGAATTTACTGATAATACACTCTATGTCCTTATCAAGATCATCAGTAAAGATGTTAAACAGAAATGGTCCCAACACCAAGCCCTGAGGAACACCACTTGTGACCGGCCGCCAACTGGATTTAGCTCCATCAACCACCACTCTCTGGGACCGTCCATCCAGCCAGTGCTTGACCCAGCAGACCGTACACTCATCCAGGCCATGAGCAGCCAGTTTTTCTATGAGAATCCTATGGGGAACTGTGTCAAATGCTTTTCGAAAATCCAGGTAGACAATATCCACAGCCTTTCCCTCATCCAATAGTCGGGTCATTTTGTCATAGAAGGAGATCAGGTTTGTCAGGCAGGACCTGCCTTTCATAAACCCATGCTGACTGGGCCTGATCATCTGGTTGTCCATTATATGACTTGTAATGGCACTCAAGATGATCTGCTCCGTGACTTTCCCTGGCACCGAGGTCAGACTGACAGGTCTATAGTTTCCTGGATGCTCCTTTCTGCCTTTCTTGTAGACGGGTGTCACATTTGCCACCCTCCAGTCCAATGGGACCTCCCCAGTTAGCCATGACTTCAGGTAAATCATGGAAAGCGGCTTGGCGAGCACATCTGCCAACTCTTTCAGCACCCTTGGGTGTAACCCATCCGGTCCCACAGACTTGTGTGCATCCAAGTGGTGTAGCAGGTCTCTGACCACCTCCTCTTCAACTGTGCTGACCTCAATCTGCTTCCCCTCCCCATCTCCCAGCTCAAGAGACTGGGTGTCCAGGGAACAGTCAGTTCCACTGCTAAAGACCAAGGCAAATGTTTCAGAGTTCCCAGCAAAAGTGGGGACCTCTAACTGGGCAAAATCTGTACCATCCAACCCGATGGAAGCTAACTGCAATCTGAAAGATTTGTTGATCTTATTGTTATCTATATTATATTCCACCATGAAAGGGATTAAAATATTATCTTAACACACCTGATCCTCTGAAATGCTACCAGGCATATGAACAACATAATTCTTTTTGCATGTAGAATATTTTTCTCATATGGATCTTGCTGATTTCCCCTCATTCTTGATTCTCTCTGCTGATTGTCACATATCATTTCAAGAGCTAACCCCATCTCTGACTGCAGCTATTCGTTATCAGCCCCTTTGCCTTTACCACTTCCATTTGTAATTTAAACACCCTAATTTAATAGGTTTGTCTCATTATTTTGATTAATCATATTAACTCATATTAATTAAGAGATGGATTTAGGTAATGACAGAGGTTAATGGAGTCAGTTTTCACTTTCCCCTGGTTTTTCAGGGAAGGGGGGACACAGGGGTAGGAGGGGAAAATAAAAAGAGAGACTAGAAAGAGTGAAAAAGAGAAACTGTTGGGGGGGAAATCTCAGTTAGCAATCAGAAATCCCATGCTAATTGAATGTCTGATTTTATTAATGATGAAATTTATAAAGGTCCTTAAGAAAAGAAAAGAATTTAGCCAGTTCAGCAGTTAAGTGTGAATATTAACTAACTCCAAGATAAAAGTTAAAATATCCATTTTCTTTTCTTTTCTCTAGTTCTTTAAATAAAAAGCTCTCTTTGACACTTCATCCCATTAGAGCTTTAGCTTCCTTTGCCATCCATTGCTAAATGGCTGGAGACTCTGCAGAGAATGTAATGTCCTGGATGGTTTAAGAAATGCTGACCTTGGAGGGCAGGAAGTTAATACATGGATCATCATAGTGCTTATTTTCCTTGATGCTTGCTCTCTGATGATGCCTCGGTAAGTGGAAGAAGGATTCCATCTCTGGACTACACTCTGTCACTACTATCACGCTTGTTTCCCTGAGGGTCAAGAAAAAATGAACTGCAAACAGAGTATCAGATTCAGAGTGAACTTTGTGTTGGTGCTGTGGGCTGCATTTCCATCTCAACAAAGGCATAATCTTTTGCTTATCGAAGTCCCTCCAAGACAGGGTCTCCTGGTTATTACTCCTGGGCATGTCCAGCAGCAGGCTGCTCCTAATTTGTCTCTTTCTTTCTCCTTTTTTGTACCAATGCTATATAGGCATAAAATCCCATTTGAGGAGGAGAACTCTTTATAGCCCTTACTGCCCTCGTGCGAATGACAGCATGAAGGCAAGTCAGTGGAAAGCTCTTTCATCCTGTGCTCCATGACACTTCAACTGACCTGCTTCAATGAACATTTGAACAGAAAGCCATTTTGGAGCTAAAGTTGGTTGGTAGTGAATTGTGGGGTAACTCTCCAAGACCCCAAAGTAGTTAACCTTTCTCCTTATCGGAAAAGAAGATTTTTGTGACAATGCTAACATTCCAATGGTAACATTTTTGTGACAATGGTAACATGATATACAAAATAAAGGGAGATAACCATACAGGAAGAAAAACTGTTATTCAAACCCTAAATTAACAAATATGAGCAAAGAGTTTGTATAAATTGTAACAAATCTAAATAAAAGAGAATTAGAACAAGAAAGTTGTTTTGTGAACAACTTACAAAAAAATATTTAATTATGAGGGAACTTGACATCTTTGTATATCCTCTTCCAGTAAATGTTGCTGTTGAAACGTAGTACTCACAGGCGACTTGTGAAAGGTAGCCAGTAAGGTTTGTAAGACCATGTTCTAGTTTGAAGTGTAGTGCACTATCAGCCCAAAGATTATTTGGCAATAAATTACAAAGAAAAGCATCAAGAACATGGTGAATATTTCCTGTGAGGTATTTGGGGAAAAATTATTTAAGTGTGACCAACTGTAGCCATTCTATTGATGTTAACTGAGTAGAATATGCTGTCTGTGGAAGGACACACAGTACCTCTTGTCTATCCAGATTTCGTGACTGCAGTACAGTCCCTTGCTCTCAGCTACTTTAACCTCAAGTCTGCAACATAGACAGTCTCATGTGAGTTTTTAATTTCAGCCAACTGAAATCCTTATACCTAACTTGACTGCCACTCAGAAGAAATTTTAATATAAATTCCTGAAGTTGATTACTTTTTGGTGATCTGGGATTAAAATAGCAGAAGTCTAAAGTGGAATTTTTCCATAATCATTATTTCAGAGTGGATGAATGAAACAAATTTCAGTTCAAAAGGCACTAGAGCAGTTGAAATCTGGTAAGACTGACTGACCTTTTTGTGACATTGATGAGAACATCAAAAACCAATTTTGCTTTTGCAATGATGTTTCATAACAGGTAAAAATATACCACATTTCAAGATTGTTGGCAACTTGAGAATGTTGACAGTCTCTTTTTTTGATGTTAGAAAAGACTATAAAATTAACATCCTTTTTTGTTGTGTTTTGTTTTATCTTTGTTTAAATAAGCATAAGTCAACTAGGGAATGATTTCTGTGCAAAGTGACAGTTGATCTGAACGGTGGAGAACCATGAGGTCGAAAGATCCAGTTGGTGTTCCCAGTCTAGTATCTTTTGGATTGCATATAGAAGTATAAGCATGTAGGACTTGCATTTGAAAAGTACAAGGCTCAGAAGAGAGAGAATTCTAGGTGTGTAACATTAAGGGACTTCAGAAATAGATGACTTGGAAGCATCTAAATGCAGCCTGACATTATGAAATGACCCAACAAAATTTCACTAAATTGGGAATTAGAACAATATGACTGCAGCGTGTTTTTGTTCAGAGAACTAAGGTCTTGTTCAAGCAGGGAAAGCCTCTCAGGCAGACTTTGTCTCTGTGGAGTCTCCCCACACTGTTACTGACCCATCACAGCTACCCCTCTACCTGGGAGTATTCCTAAAACTCCAGACTCTGAAATCATGCTTTCCCTTGAAAAATTCTCATTTTATTTAAAGCATGCAAAGCTTTTATCTCTACAGAAAAGCTTGAAACAGTAGAATGTTAAAAGCGCAGAAAATGTCAAAGCCTGATAGGAAAATCCAATACATGTATATGTATATATATATAAATGTATAATAAAAGACAACAGTGCCTCATGATGTTTTAAGACAGTTTTGGGATTATTTTGGAATCTGACTCAAATCTGAAGTCTTTGATTTTGCAAAACTGTCAATGATTTCAGTGAGGGTTCAGATGGACAGAGAACACCAGATACAACATTTTCATTGCACAACTGGGAGGACTGGACTGTTCCTTTTTGGAGACTTTTAGTGGATACTGTTTGAATTAATATGTGCCCAAAGGGCAAGTTTGAATAAAAGAGCTTGACTTTAATGTTTATGATTTTTTTTCATACTCCTTCACTTAAGTTTGAGGTACAGATTTTTTTAATAAAGAGTAGACATACAACCAGAGATTTGCATACTGCGAGGAAGTACTAAATAGGCAAAAGCAGATTGTAATACTAGCCTCTGACTAAAAGTAAAGATTAAAAAGAATAACAGCACTGAAAAATTGTGTAGATTTGATATTTTTATCAAAAAAAGACACGGTAGTTTAATTCTGATTTTACTTCTGTTGAATTTACACCAGACAAAAGTCAATGGAGTTGCTTCAGTGTACAACTGAGGTTAGAACTATCCTATATCTTAGAATATTACATGTAAGTGTATACACACTTCTTTGTGGGTGCACTGTATCTCTTTGTCTATGCATATTCAAGTGTATATATTTCACAGCTGCTGTCTGCATCATTCACTTCCAAAACCAGCATGCATTCATTTTCATAACTTTTTGTTCTATTACAATATTAATGGGACTATCAATGGGAAAGGACAAGAGAAGCATTTTTAATGTTTATCTGACAGTTGCAAATTTCACTTGAGGTTGTTTACTGGGATCTGATTGTTGGAAAAGAGGAGTAGGAAAGGCAGCAAGATGAATGGGATCACAGGAAGAAGAGATGTATTTATGGGTCCTCTTAGCATCATCTAAGAGTAATAAAAAGTCCTGTCTTACCCCTCCTGTACAAAGTCTAAAGTTTTAAACAGCAGAAGACGAGGGATTGTTTTAATTAACTTCTATTTAATCCAGGTGTCCTGTTCAACGTGAAACACATTGCATTTAGATATGTGAAATTAGATGAAGATCTCAGTGTATGAGTTTATTCTCATCTAACATATTTTCCCTAATGCTGGAATTGCCTGGAAATAAGATGGAGTTCGTGGACTTGCGGAGGAACCTGCAATGTGATGTTAAAACTGTGTACCAAATTGCTGTTGGAGCTTGTCTTTTTGACCTTCCGTTCTAGGACTATCCTAAGTGAGGCTTATTTGTTACAGGGAGAGCTGAACCTTTTCACAGTTTTGCTCTGCAGTTTTACAGACCCTAAGTTTTAGAGATCTGGGCATTGCACCTCCAAATTTTCTGTGCTGTAAACATCACCTCAGACAAAAAACCCCACCAATCTTGGAATTCTGCTTGTCTTTTTAGTTCATGCTTTAAAATGTTTATTTTTAAGTATCAGTTTTTCAACTAGAAATACAGAGACCCTTACTTTTTACCAGCCAATGTTTAAGAACAGAACCAAAAATTTATAGACTATAGATAACAAAAAAATAGTAATATAAGAGTATTGAGTTCAGCTCTGGTCACCTCTGTCACGGATTATTGCAGAAACAGAAGAATTTCAGAGCTAAGTAGCAAGGCTGAGTTGTTTAGAAAAACAGGCTGTTTCATCTGAGGGAAAATCTTTGGAGAAGAGCGTGGAAGTGTGAGGGGAAGTTTTCATTTTCCATGCAAAATGAAATCCAAAATAACTGGCTATTTAGATTTGAACCATTAAATGCTTCTTCCTGAGAGTTACAGCTCATGTGCTTCTCTTTCTGTTCTTCTCACTAGACTAGGCTCTTTTAGTGGATTATGTCTCCTTTGATGCACCTTGTCTGCCCCACTGAGAAGCTTTGGTGAGAACTTAGACCACAACTACAGAGACTGTGCAGAATTTTTTTTTAAAATGAAAAATATGAAGTTTCCACAGAAAGCAGAAACATTCCCCAAAATTGTAATTATGTCAAAGGTAATTAATTTGGGGGAAAGCTTGTAAGAACTTTCAGTTGTCAGTATGTAAAATAATAATTGTCATAGTACCTGAATTCTTATTGTGTTTTGAAGTATCAGAGTGAGGAAACAATAAATTTGGAAAGGGGCAGATACAAAACCCTTGGAAAGGAAATGAAACAGCTATACAAAATTAGGTTCTCAGCTGTAATGGATGGCTTCTACCATTTGCTGTCTTTTGGCAAAGCAGTTCTCAGCTAGAGCTAGACTGCTTTGTCCTGCACTGAAATAATGTGTTAGAAATACATGTTTCACAGGTAGTTGTGGTGGTTTGACCTTGGCTAAATGCCAGGTACCCACCAAGTCACTCTATCACTTCCCCCCCTTCCCCTTTTTTTCTCAACAGGGCAAAGAGGGGAAAGAAAATAAGATAGGAAAACAAAACAACCCTTGTGGGTAAAACAACAGCAGTTTTAATATAAGCAAAGCGAAGCAAAGGTCTGTGCGTGGAAGCAAAAAAAAAGAAAACAGATTTATTCTCTACTTCCCATGAACAGGCGATGTCGGGCCTTCTCAGGAAGCAGGGCTCCAATACGCGTAGTGGTTGCCTCGGAGGACCAAGGGTGACCCCACCCCCTTCCTCCTTTCTCCCAGCTTTATACTGAGCAGACGTCATATGGTCTGGAATATCCCTTTGGTCAGTTCGGGTCAGCTGTCCTGGTTGTGTCCCCTCCCAAGATCTTGCCCACCCCGTCCCACTGCGGGAGGAAATGTCGGAAAGAGCCTTGGTGCTGTGTAAGCACTACTCAGCAGTAGCCACAACACCAGTGTGCTATCAACACCCTGCCAGCTCCCAACATAAAACACAGCACCATGAGGGCTGCTACAGGGGAAAACCAATTCTGGCTCAGCCAGACCCGGTACAGTAGTGCACAGGGAAGACAGCTTGGATGGGTAAAGAGGGAATTTGACAATGAGCCACTCAACCAAACCAGTGACCTCTCTGAGATGCTTTTGTGAGCCTGCCTGATCTGTGAGCATTTGGGCTGGATGATTTTGGTAGGGGCTTTCTTTTCTGGTATACAGTCCTGCCTTTTCTGGATCCCTCTCTTCCACTGACTTCCACTGCCCTGCAGGCAGACAGCATATAGTCATGCATGCAGTCCAGCTGCTTTGAAAACTGTCTTGTGGGAGCGAGGGAGAGGGTGAGAAAATGCTTCACTGCTGCTTGTGCTGGGGATCCTGGAGAGACACAGAGACATAGGTGGAATCCACACATCACTGCCTGGTAACTGCACTCACTGTTTATCAATTACCAGGACTGATTTCTATTCAGTGTTAGGTTTGGGTTAATTACAGTTAGGTTCCTTTTAGTAGTTAGGTTAATTAAAGTTGGGTATTCCCTGTTGTCACTGCCCCCAAAAGAGGGGTCTGATCCTGGTCCTGTTTCCTGCCTGTAAAATCCAAATTCAAACTGGGACTAAGGCAGCCTGTACCAGTGCTTTATTAAAAAGCCAATAAATAGAGCAGCAACCATGTTGCATATGCCTTCATTGCCTAAGGCTTCCCCAGCACTTTTAAAGCAAGCTAGATTTGGTGTGTCTCTGCTCACAGACACTCCTATGCACTTCACACAACAGGCAGTATAGACTTAGCTATTCACTTACATCTGGGCTTGACATGCAACTCTTGCCTACAGTGCTAGTGCTGACTGGCTGCCTTAAAAGCTGGAGCTTCCTTATTTGGAAGGCCTCTGCAGGAAAAGAAGGGTCCTACCCTTTAATTTAATAGTGAAATTATTGGTGCAGTATGCTCACATATATTACCTGACTGTTGGGGCCAAAACCACTGTAATTTCTCCCAAGTTTGCTGCAAACTGCCCCTTGGATTCTAGTTCTTCATAGTGCAACAGCCTCAGCAAGCTACCACCATAAAAAGTAGTGCCAGCAGAGCCTTTATCTCTGCCATGCAACTGTCTACATCCTCAGTCCCAATCATTGCATCTTTCTAAGCTGATTCCTCTTGGGAGGAGCTAATGTGTCCTTTAGTCATGAACACAGCCATGTGCATAGGGACAGACTCATCTATTGGGCTAAGCATTAAACTGAACACCCAGGACCTGTCTCTTTTATCCCTTTTAGTGCAGTCAAGTCATTTAATTTCACTGTCCCAGCTTCTTCCTCTGGGGAAAAGAATTTAGCAGCCTCTTGCAAGGCAAGGGCTGATGAGTGCAGCTGATACAGACTGGTAGAGTGTGGGGAAATGGAGGAGACTCGTTTCTCCCTCCTGGCTGCACCTGATTCTATTTAGGACCCCTGTGGTAAAAAGTGCTATCTGGGGGAAGGGACCTTTCACAGTGAAGGTGGCAAATTTTTGGTAGACTCTGTAAAAAGCTCTGTGGAAGTGCTTTCAAAAGTGGCCTTTATGGAAAAAGATAATAGATAAGAAAAACAGAGAACTATTACTTGCTGAATTCTGCTATACTAGAACAAGGCAGTGCTCCACAGAGCTGATAGGAGGTTGGTTTAAAGTGGAAAAAGGAAAGAGCTTCTGTACCTGGCTGCTGGAGGCTGTGGGGTCTGAGAGCATTAGCATGTTCAAAGAGTGACTAAGCAAATTTGTGGACATCAGGATCATTAAATGAGTGCTAAAGAGAACATGAGGAGGTACTGCTGGCTGTCAAGCTCTGAAGGAAGAGAGGTGTTGCCAGAGGAGGACTTAAGAGAGATGGTACGTGATGCTGCTTAGCTTGCTTTCTCTTGGAGTGTTGTGTGTGACAGAAAACTGCTAGTGGCAGAGCTAAATGTGAGGTGACTTTGAGGACACAATTACCAGAAGAGCTTGTGATCCTGGTGGCCTGCACAGTTTTAAGTGAAAGCAAATACCTCTACTGGTCATGAGGGGGGTGTAGCACCCAGTGAGTTATTTCCCCAGGGTGATACTAACAGACTTTTTATGTGCTGAAATTGTCCTTAGCATATCCCAGGTTGGCTGGTGGATGAAACTGGACAGACACCAATATCATAACCTCTGTGGAAAAGTATCTTCAGCAATGCTATGTGTGTACCAAATCTAGATCTTGTTCTGCAGCTCAGGAGGTTGGGGGCAGACTGAGTGCTTTCTGCATCTCCTCCTTTTTAAAAAGTCCGTTTAGCAATGAGCATTGATGTGCAATAGGCTCTGCTGAGCATGGTGGCAACAATGATTCCCAACTGAGTGACATGATCACAGATGGCACCTACTCATGTTTCATGTTTATCCTGGAAGCTTGTTTCACAGGATCATCCTAAAATGCTGAGAACAACTATGTTGTTACATGCAGAAATATTATTACAGTGCCTTCATAGGTGTCTATGATGCTGAAAGTCATAGGCCATCTGCTTGTGTGAAGCTATGCTCTAAGCCGACTTGATTCCATTTCCAGGTCATATGCTGAAGTGGTAAAGGTTCTTGCTGTATTTCTTCTTTCTTTCCAAGATAATGTCTTTCAGTTGTACCTATCTCTTAATCGAATGACCTTTGGTAGGACACAGTGTGGAAATTTGGGGAGTTAAGTTTAATATATTTATGGTTACCTTTATTCATGTTCATAAAATGCTTTGCAGGCTTTTATACTGTACCTTTGGATCATGTTCCTAAAGTAAGAAAGTGTTATATCTAGTTTGAAGGTAGGGAAATGAAGGTAAAAGGAGGCAAAGGGATTTTCACAGGTCTGCAGACAGAGTTACTGGGTATTGACATGTCAAGTCTGGTGCCTGCCTTTGTGCCCTAAAATGTGACTGTATTGCTGATAGACTGGGGAATCACTGAATAATGACTTTGCTATGCTGGGCAGTAATAAAAAAACTCTTATCTGTATCTGTTGGGAGGACAGCACTGGAGAGAGGTGTGTGCATGATGAGAAATGGGTGGTCAACTGTGATCGAGATGTACAAAGTTGTACAAGCTCGTGAATAAGTCTCTAGATTCATTGGGTGCTATGTGAAGACCGGAAGAAGGAAATACTCTCAAGTATCAAGTTGAATTTAGCAGTAGAGTTTATTCTAACTGGATGTTGTGAGTGGCCAAGAATATAAATGAGATTAGGTATTCAAGTTCACTAATGGCTAATAAATGAAATGCTTTGAATACAGCATTTGGCCTTATGAACTCCTTAAAGGACTGGGTGCTAGAAGAGTATACCTGGAGAAGGTAGACTCTTTCCCAAGAATCTGGTGCTAGCTGTTGGTGAGACAGGATATTTGGTGTGATGGACCTTTGGTCTGTCTGTTCTTATGAACCTGATAATGCACGTTTTGCTATTACAATCAATGTAAGCTCTAATCTTGAGAATGATGGATAGTAATGTTAAAAGCTATGACAAGATCATACAGCAACCCTTCTGCTCCAGTATTACTTGCTCTGTCCTTGCAACACTCTGTGCAAAAGTCCAGTTTCCTGCATTCTAACAAGTTAACAAGTACCAGGGCCTCCCTGGGGACCCCAGGTCCTGCTCTCAGAATTGCTGGTAGGGACTTGCTCAACCTGTGATTATGCAAGTCTGTTCTGAACTGTTACCCTCACTGATCTCCTACTATGCTGTGCTTGTGAGGCTGCAGTGTTTCAGAGGCAGTTTAAGGCCGAGGTCCTTTCATGTTGATGCAAGAGCTGATGTTAACATCATTGTTCTAGAATTTGACAAATGTGTTAATTATATTCTATGTTCTGTAAGTGCTGTTATTGCAATACTGTTCACTTTCTGTCCTGACTGTTGCTGCCTGGGTTGTGAAGTAACCTGACATACATCTGTTTTAGAGGTGACAGTGTTTTAAAGGGAGGAGAAATAATTCCTATATATGAATTCCAAGGTCTTTTTGAAACACTACATGTGCCTAGCAGTAGTAGATAATAAGTTGTCTTTCAGACTTCATTTGAGCAACAAAGCTGCTGCATCTCAGTGTTTATACATTTGTGAAGTAAACCAGTCAGTATTTAGGAAAAGCATGTATCCTGTATTAAAACTGTAAGACATAAACTGAAGCAACGGGGGGGAAAGCTTGCCCAGACCCCCTCCCTATTTTCAGAAATCCTAAATAAGTTTAAATTTGAAATCTGGTGTTCATTGATGGGCTAGGCTGGTAATATTCAGATTTGCTCCTGTGACTTACACTGTGGGGAAAGGAAGAAATTTTGGAGCATAGTGAAGTTTTTCCAGAAATCACATGCCTCTTCTGCCTCTCTGCCTGGGAAGAATGTAAATGTGAGTGTGTTTCCTGGTGATTGTCCAGGTGATAGCCTCTTCGGCATTCCACCGAACGGCCACCTGTCTGCCTGTAATAAATGATGGCTATAAAGGGAAGTGATCACAGCCATGATACAGCCAGAGGCATTTGTTTATATTCTTATAATATGTATCAGATTGAATAGAAATTATCACTTACAATTGACAAATGGAGAGTGGAGATAGTTGGTGGATCTGAGGAGGCTCAGCTAGAGCTGGGCCAGCTGCAAACTTTCTTCAGTGAAGGCTGTCTGCAGAATGCAGGTGTCGAGCCAGCCAGTGATTAATGGTGAAGCTGGAGGGCTGCTTGTGTTAATGATCCACATATCCTTGTATAGCAGCATGCAGTCAGTAAAGCCTCTGGTTGCTTCTCAGAAAGTATTCTGATGGGTAGAGACTGCCATTTTAGGGGTGGAGTGTATAATTAAGTAAATGGGGGCAAAAGCAGAGGAGTATTCTTGGGCATTTCTCCAGCAGAATAGTATTGACATGTAGTGTTGCCCCTCACAGTTTAAGTGGTGTTCAAGACCAGGATTGCTGTACCTAAGCAGACCACACCTGGCTGGATGCAGAAGTGCTATTATATGTTGCTGTAATAATAATACTGTTGTGTGAACAGGGGAAAGGTGTATTCCTTGGATCTCCTTCAGATCAAGAGTCTACCTTATATGACTGATTTCCTGAATGGCTGCAACTATTTTTCCCTCTTGTCTCTGTGTAGAGACAGCACTTCCTCTTCTGGATTAAGAAGCTGAGTATGAAGTGAGAAACCTAAGAACTGATCAGGGGGCTGGAGAGAGAGCCAAGTGCATTCAATCTGTAAACAAGCTGAATGTTTTAAGCTCCCAGTAGCATTTGATCCTTTCTGGCAAGTCTTGGGAGGGATACTGGAACTAAAGAAAAATCTTGGAATAAAGCTAGAAAAACAATTTCTCAAGACAAGTGATACCATCTCTGCTGCTTGACATAAATTTAAAACTAGCCTCAACAAATCTCTAGAAAATATGCAGCTGGTAGAAGTGGTGAACTATGTGCCCTCTATGAACTATTTATCAGGAGAGCTTTTTGGATTCTACATGTGAAGACCTATTCCTGCAGATACTGTAGTGATCTGCCATGTTCTTATTTGCTGTTTGAAGCTATTTGGAGGTGGGGTTGTTGAAAGAAATGAAGTAGGGGTGGTTAAGGAAGTGAAGTGCAGGAGAGAGTGCTGCAGTGCAGGTCAGTTCCATCCATTGTGCTTGCCTCCCATTTTGGTATGAAGGAATAAAGATAGCATCATCATCTGTAGATATTTTGTAGAAGAAAAAAATATGGAACAAGCAACAACCTCTAGCATAGAGTTTAGTGTCCTCTCAACCACCTGTTCCCCTCGGAAAATGTTTCATATAGGCCCAGCCACCAAAAGTGTCTATCTGTGAGTCTATGGGCTACAGAGCTGACATGATTGAAAGCTCCATATGAGAGAGGCCCATCACATAGCTACTGTCAGGAGTGGGAATAGACTTGGTTATAAGCTATCTTTGTGGTCTTCTTTCTGTTTACTAAAGTGCTGCCTTGTTTTTGGTAAGGGAGGCAACCTCTCTAATTCTTGGAGTTTTGCCCTAAATCTGTCTTTTCAGTTTGGTAGAAAACATACGTCCCAAATCTCTGAGAACTCATTACTCCCGCTGGATGATAAGTTCAGGGAGTGCTGCCAGTCAACCCTGTGCAAGGACTTTCAACTTGGAAAGGAATGCTCTCTCTATTTTCTGCCCAGATACTGAATACTACTAGGGAAAGGGTTATACATGAGTTGGGTAATTCAAAACAACATGACAAAAAAAGTGGAACATCTGAAAAAAGCATCAGTTTCTTCCTAATGTGTTAGCTCTACTGATGGCTGTTACTTTAGGTTTCCCCACCAGCAGAGGAAGCTATTGGATACAAATGAACTCTCATTTTTCTTATGCTGCTAACAACTAAAAGGCAAATGGTGATTTGTCTGGCTTGCATGGGACAGCAAACTGTTCTGATGGCAGACCCACTGGATTTGGCTTGCTTCCCTGTCTTAAATTTCATTTCACACCTTATGTTTGTGCAGTGCGAAGGCTTCTCTCCAGAGATCTGGCTTAGATAGAGCGTACTACTCACTGCTGCCTTGTCTTGCTAGGACAGACAGTTCCTTGCATAAGTTCATAAATCACATAACGCATGATGTGATCAATACATCCCTTCCATATTGAAATTTCAATAATCAGCTTGTCTGAGCAAGTAGGAGACCAAACCTGGTACATGTACACCTCAAATCCTGTTATGTCAATCAGCATGTTGCTTTTAGTGATTTTGTCACAGATGCTGGCACTGTAAATTCTATAGAGCAGTAATTTTCACGTGTTTCTGCTTGTGAAGCATCATTCAACGGTAGGACATTATTTTTATCCCTGTGCTCAGAATTATGTGCTTGTTTTAGCTTTAATGTCACAGCTGTGGACTTGTATTCCTAGTTCTGTCACTGAGTCCTTGTGCCCTGGAGAACTCACTATTGGTCTCTGTGCTGTACTTTTTGATGTACTTTTGACTTCTGAAACCATTCCAAAGTCTTCAGGCAAGAAGATCCACCTGAGCAATGCTTTATGAGTAAAACTGCTAGGCTGAATAATAAAGGAGAAACTCCTCTTGTAAGTTTACAAAAGCAGAACTTTGACACTTGTTTTAAACCTGAAGTCCTTACAGTAAGAAAAAAGCTGTTTATTGCCTTAGCTTTACCACACCTTCTTTGTGTGTTACATTGATCAATTCTTGTCCTCTTTTAATCCAGAGAACAGAACAATGTTTTGAGGGGCAATCTGAGGCAGTCTGAATTTATCCACTCAAGTCTGGTACTGAGAAGAAGAGGTGATGAATACAATACTTTGCTTAGATAAATGCCACTTTGTCATGGTATCATAAATAAAATCTGTGCAGTTGTAACAATTAAATTAGGTACCAGCAGCAATTAGTTGTTATCTCCTAAATATATTTGTTGGCAGGTGCTGACACATACCTATAATTGCAATGTGTGAGATGGGGTAGAAGAGATGTCTTTAGAAAAAACCCTTAAGCAACAAAACCACATAACAAAACAACCAACCCCTCCTGTTCTTTGGTGGTTCACTTTCTGATGTCTGATGGAACATTATTGATCTGAAGGGCAGTACTGCTGCATTTGTCTGACTAGTATTTAAGTAATAACTTAATTTGCTTCTGTTTCAGTACAGTTGTGTTTACACGCTTTAAAGTTTCATTGGGTATTATCTTGCATGTTCTTACTTTGTGCTCTTCTTGTTGGAAGTGTCTAATGCTATGTTCATTTGGGAACAGTTTTATTCAGAGATACATTGGAGCTATGGCAACTTTTAAAATTAAATAGAAAGCGATTACAGGCAGTGACAGCATATCTCAAAAATACATAGTGCTAAATTCATTAAACACTGTGAATTCATATTAGTAAATTTATGGGAGATACAGGAGACCATGGTATATATTGATTATGTAGCTGCAACCTGGATATTTTCATAGTGGCAAAGGCTTTTCCCCTAGCACAAACTGCTCTGTGTTGAGTGTGGGTTTTCTTTTTCTAACCATATAGAATTCACATGTAGAATCCTGGCCTTTACTCCAGTCAGGAGAGTCCTCCCTATTTCATCAGCACAGATGTATGAAAAAAGCTGTGGAAAATGAGAAGAAACAAAAAGGATGAAATTGGTGTGTAGAGGATACAGTCAGTGAAGCTAAGTGTTGCAGTGCTAGTGAGAAGCGAGGGGCTAGGCATGGTTCCTCAGCATGCTTCCTAGAGGAGAGTATCTTTACTCTGCTTTTGGTGGTGAAACTTTCCATATTTGTCCTCTCTGTCCTCACTGAAAAAAATCCATGGGAACTATGGCAGTATGAAGCAGCTGTAAAGGTTTGAACAAGAGTTTGTGTAGCTTGGTGTCCTGTGGCATAACAGCACTATTGCATACTTCTGGGAAAACCAGCAGTGTTTGGTAAACCAGCAGTTCAGGGGCTTCCTGAGCCAAATGTTTCATATTAACTACTGTGATGAAAGGTCCTTACAAAGACCTTTGTAAGCCTAGGCTGAATTATATTTAGCAAAGCAAGAGTGGGAGCAATATGATCTTCAAGGTCCTTTCCAACCTAGATGATTCTGTGATTCTGTTTAGACTAGATATTAGGAAGCATTTCTTTACAGAATGGGTTGTTAGGCGTTGGAATGGGCTGCCCAGGGAGGTGGTGGAGTCCCCATCCCTGGAAGTGTTCAAGAGGTGGGTTGACATGACACTTGGGGATATGGTGTAGTTGGGATCTGTCAGTGCTAGGTTAATGGTTGGACTATATGATCTTTAAGGTCCTTTCCAACCTAGATGATTCTGTGATTCTATGAGTTAGATCTTCTCTTGATCCCTGAAATGTACACAAAAATGTAACCAAAATACCTTCAGTCAGCTCCAGTGCCCTGGCTGTTTTGATGAACTCGGATTAAAAATGCAAAGCTCATCTTTAAAATAGGTGGGAAGGAGTTCAGTGAAACCCTGTGACCTGGAAGAAGGGAGGACCAGAAAATATCATCTATATGGGATGTTGTTTCAGATCAGAAGAGTTCTTGTTTGTTTGGTATAGGATTCAAATCACAGGAGGGATTTATTCTCACTCCATAAATGAGTGATTACTTGTCTTGTTATGGAGAGCAAACAGCCTTGTCAGTACGGTTGCAAAGAGCCCTACCATCATCTTAATCAAAAGTTTGGACCCTCAAAATTTTACATCTTTCTCAGAGTGGCACTCTGAGTGCCTATAGGTACTCGTAGTTCCTGTATGAAAGAGAAGCGATTGTAGCTACCTGCCCTCTTTGCTCAGCACAGGACAAGGAGGCTTGGAGTATGAAGGAACACTTATGTGTGAGTGACTGGGCTGAAGATGTACAGTGGAGAAGGGATAATGCTTTAGATGCAGTACAGGAGCCTGCAAACTGTTCTTGGTTGTGCATAAGTCCAAAGAGGAACAGACTGTGCACACAATCTAACCAACTCTCAATAGGCTCACCCACAGATTCTTGGCAAGCCAATACTATTTAGAAAGAGCACTGACATCTATTCTGAAGAAAAAGTAAATCAGAAAGCCATTACTTGTTAGACAGTGATAAAAGCCCTAACATAGTGTATGGGATTTCCTCTTTCTTACAGGTTTATTGCTTCTCTCTCTCCCCTACCTTTTAAGGAGAATTAGGGATTCGAGTTATTTGTTGGGTTTTGCATGTGTGCTATTGTCCTCTTCTTGCTTTTTCCCCACCTGTCTCGTCTCTGTATCTGAGCCTTCCAGGCTGATGTATACCCGCAGCATGAATGTGAAGGTGTGCAGCTCTGGCACGATGCCATCTGCTTTCCCCTCTTTACCCCTAAAGCATGTGCCAAATATGTTGTCAGTCAAGACGACTGCTACAAAAATAATAGCAGTGGCATTATCTCAGCTCCTCCTAGTCCTCTAGGGCTCCCTGTGCAGCATTTATGCATTGCTGTTAACAGGATGGTGGTCCTACCTCCCTCTATGGTGCTTGGAAAAATGGTCCACCTAAGTGATGTTAGACTTTTATCTCACTCTTGAGGTTTTTTTTTTTCCCCTTCGCACTGTCTCAGCTGTGTACTTATTCTCAAATCTCAGTCTACAAGGTGCCCTCTGCATTTTGCTCTGTTGTGGTGGGTGGGGCTCAAGGGGACCCTGGAGCACTGATGTTCTCTTTACTTTCTTTCCCCAGAGATCCTGCATGGAGGTGACTCTTCTTCCCATACAGGACTGATGGCCGTTCCCTTTAGAGTACATAGGTGTTGCTCTGATCCTGGACTGCTGGGTAGGAATGAGAGGTGTAACATCTCTGGTGTTCCTTCTGTAACAGTTTTGCCCCATGTGGGGGTGTGTCCCATGGCACTGTATCTCAACATATCCTTAGTGTGTAATTATGCTCTGGAGTTGACTTTTAACAGTGATAATTACCTCCCCTGTAGTTCTTCACTAAGGAACCACCATGTGCCTTATATGTGCCAATGAATTAAGTACCCCATGTGACATCGGTCTTTCTCATTATGCTTGTTCCAGGGGGGTGAAGGAAACTAGCATTATGATGGGAACTGACAACAGCTAGTTGGAGCTAGATGCAGACTGGCCAGCTCTGACCACTAAGCAAAAGTGTACATTCATTCTGAGCTGGATAGCTTTTGGGTCCTGACTTGCCCCCACTAGCTCATGACAGTAGGCAATGCTTCCTGTTCTCCTTGCCACTTTCCTTTTTGCTTTGGCTCTTCCTTCTGCCCACCTGAACTATTTCCAAGAGGAGAGAGCTAATAACACAGTAACTCAGGGTGGGAATCTTTCCACTGCACCCTCTCCCCACCCCCTCTCCTGTCCATACAAGATTGATAATGAAACCGATACCTTTCACCAGCGTAATTTTCATATTTAATGAGCGTGACTCAGAAACTATTACATTAATTAGTCAAATCCCACAAACCGTTAATGGTGCACGCGGTAATTAATATTGTATTCAATTAAAAGCTGACCTGTTTCAGGTGCCTTCCCCTGGTTTGGGGGGCTCTTTGCAGACAGCGTATGTTCAAGTGCCTGAGGCCAAGCCTTTTATTTTGTTCCAGTGCTGGGCAAGGGAGGTATTCTTTTTTCCTGTTTTGCTTTTATGGGTTTTTAGTCCATGAACATATGCTGATTTCTCCCCCGCCTCCATCTCTGAACGTGGCTGCTCTCACTATACAGACAACCTGCTTGCTGTGATTTATGGGTTAGCACAGTGTGGGGCTCACAGACTGGAAAATTTCCAGTTTACACAAGAATTCCCTGAAAAATGAGCTTGGTTAATTTATTTCTTTCATTAACGAGTTTGAACTGTGAGATAATCTTTCTGAAACCCACTACCCTTGCCTTCACAAACCTTGAGAAGCAAAAAGGGCCCCTGTTCTGCTTCCATAGGGCTCAAATTCACATCTTAACTAGCAGTGGACAAAAATGTGTGGTCAAAACTTCTGAAACTTCTTTAAAGTGGTGGAGGTTTTTTTCTCACCTGAAGGTGAGGAGTGGCAGTCCTACATCCTAATGTAAATGTTTCAGACCTGCTTGTCTGAGTTAGCTCACTCTGTATCCCCTGAACCTTGGGGGGTTGCTGCTCATTGGTTCTGTGGGAGCAGGGTGCAGTCTTTAAGCTAAGCCTCTGTGTCATAGTGGCCCCTCCTATTCAGCTGTGGTTCACTGGTTTCTTAAGACCCACAGACCACATCCAGTAGTTTCCTGTCCTATTTCCTCCTGTTCAGTAGGTGAGGAGTTGTGTGTAGGTCCAGTCCCGATGCTCCTGTCTGCTGATGTGATCTGAGGACCACTGGATACAGTGATCTCTCAGTTGGGAGTTGTTGTTTCAAATCAGTTCGGGCTGTTCCACTAGAATTATTAACAACAATTTTTCTGTGGGGTGTCTTGTCCCCCCCCCCCCGTCCCCCCCCCCCTTCTTTTTTTACCGTGTTGCTCTGGTCACAATTATGGTCTGTTTCCAAGTGCTTTGCAATGCCTCTGTTTCATGCTGAATGTCTTGGAATATGCTAGATAATCCCTTCAGCAGATGCAGACCTTGTTTGGACACTCTTTGATTTTCGTATGTTCTGACATGCAAGGGGGCAGTACTGAATACAGCCCTAAACTTTCTCACTTAAGTTGATTAAAGAGGATTTCTTGTCACCCATCTGTCTCGGAAAAGTTGTGTCTGTAGATAAATATTAAAACAGCATTTGTAATAAAATCACCCTGCTTGCTTCTGAGCAATTTGGTATCTGCTCTGACCAAATGCTTTTCCACTGAATCACTGCTCTCTAACCAGATCTCTTGGTTTCTGTTACCTCATTGCATTATTTTCCCCTACAGATAAATATATTGCTATTCATACTAAGTTTCTGCAGAACAGAAGGGAAAAATATACTTGTCTTGAAAATCTGCCATTGTTACAAAGACTTTGAATGGGAAACACATGAAATACCATTGTGATTTCTTCCTAAATAAGTGTAGTCATCTTTTAAGAAAAGAAGAAATGCTTTGAAACAAAATAATACAGATGCTTTGTAAACATCTATTATTATCCTTTAAAGCAATAGAATTTACTGAGAAGGAGTTTCACTTATTAAAAACTTTCACAGCAAATCTAGTAATGGTGTCCACATACTGATGCCTATTCATTAGTCCAGCTAAAATGTTTCTGTTTATGTAGTGTCACATTTATGATGTCTTTCAGCCTTTTTTTAAAGTTTGTGAACCTCTAAAACACTTTTTCATAGATGTGTGGGCTCCTGTATAGTGACACTGAGTCACCTGATAATGGAATTGCTTCTTGTAGATGCCTTTTGTGGTTCTCTTGCAAGTGTTTTGAAGAATCCTGGTGGTCTGCAGACTGTAACCTGACAACTGTAACAGTGTGGATGATGCAGGCATGCAGTGTTTGACTTCAATGTTGTGTAGGGCAGGGAGAACGTTGTGTTTTGTTTCTTGTCAGGAATTATTATACACTGTATTAAATAGCTCAAAAGTACCAGCTGAGTAAAGTATTGCTAATCCTTTTAACCAGCATATGATTTCTTTGGAAGGGCCTGTATCAAGTGGGGATGACTATGAAAATGACTGACTGACTGAAAGTGCTGATATGAATACTTGTGTTCTCTGAGCCACCACCACTCAATTTTCACTGACGGTCTGGAAATTTTGAGGAGGCCCACTCAACAAGAGTCAGTGGGCTGTCTACTGTTCTGCACAGTTGGCTACACACTGCATGTCACTGCTGTGGCTGGCATTGCAGCAGTGCAACACAGTGAGCATCTTGGGGCTGGGTGAGTACTGAAAAACATGGGATCTTCCACAGGACTATGGTAAACATCCTGTGATTTTGAGATTGCAAAGGTCAGGCAAAATTTACTTGCAGACTACTCCCCACCCTTATTGTTGCTCTGAGTTATGCAAATAGAAGATGGACTGTTCAAAATGACTGAAGAGAAGCTGGCTTGGGAATTGTTACCTAGCTTCCATAGGCCTCTGCAAATCTCAGTGTAAGGTTTGTGGAAAGCTGATGGGACTTGCTGGACTATTAAAAGAAGTACAGGCTATATTCTTGTACCATTGTTGACAAGTACTTTGACAAGTACATTACCAGGTACAGACACAAGTTCCCTGAGAAGCTGCAGGTTTAAGTGCTGCACACATTCATACAGCACGCACAGGAAGAGCATGCTTGTTAATTCCTGAATACCCCTTTGTTGTGGTTTAACCCCAGCCAGCAACTAAACACTGCACAGCTGCTCACTCTCTCCCCCAGCATCAGGATGGGGGAGAATTGGAAAAGTAAAAGTGGGAAAACTCATGGGTTGAGATAAAGGCAGTTTAATAGGTAAAGCAAAAGCTGTGCATGCAAGCAAACCAAACCAAGGAATTCATTCACCATTTCCCATCGTCAGGCAGGCGTTCAGCCATCTCCAGGAAAGCAGGACTCCATCATGTGTAACGGTTACTTGAGAAGACAAACGCCATCACTCTGCTCATCCTCCCCTTCCTCCTCCTTCCCCCAGCTTTATATGCTGAGCATGACATCACATGGTCTGGGATATCCCTTTGGGCAGTTGGGGTCAGCTGTCCTGGCTGTGTCCCCTCCCAGCTTCTTGTGCACCCCCAGCCTCCTCGCTGGTGGGGTGGTGTGAGAAGCAGAAAAGGCCTTGGCTCTGTGTAAGCACTGCTCAGCAATAGCTAAAACATCCCTGTATCATCAACAGTTTCCAGCACAAATCCAAAACATAGCCCGGTATGAGCTACTATGAACAAAATTAACTCTATCCCAGCCAAAAGCAGAACACCCTTAAATGTAACATAGGTATTTCTTGGACAGCTGGCTGTGTTGCTAGCTGACAGGTTGGGCACTCTATTCTTTTTCTTCAGAACAGCTTGCTGGCAAAACAGGCAAGATCTTCCCACATGTTTATATTCCAATATAGTCACCATCTTGTTCATATAATCTGCAATGCTTTGTGTTGAACAGAGAGATCTTTGACTTGGAACGTTAGCTTACCTTGCTTCCTTACATTACTATGCTGGACCATGTGGCTAGAGGAAACCAAGTTAATTTTATGTTATTTTCAGAAGCTGGAGTTTTACCCTGACAAACTGGTGATGTTCACTAAGAAAAGTCAGGGCAGAGCAAAGTTGAGCACATGTTGAAGCTGAGCTCCTGTCTTTCCTCTAGAGACTGAAGTTAATGGGGGGAGCATGTGGAGTCCTCCGGTGCACAACGACACAGTCACTGAATATCTGGCAGTTGTTTTTTCTCCCATCATTAGGAAGTTTATTGTGCCTACATGAAGGAAAGTCTGATTTTTTTGTGAGGAACATGAAAGTGTACATATTTCTTAACAGGAAAAACAAAAGAGTACTCTAAGTTTTGGTCACTGCAAGGGAACGTCTCAGTCTAAGTGTAAGCTCTAAGATAGGTGGGTAAAAAAGCCTTTGATCATGTTGTGCTAAAGTGTGGAAGGTAAGGCAGCAAAACTGAGAGGAGAAACCATGTCATGAGTATTGCTTCAAAAACTTCAGATGAAAGAAGAGAAAGAGACCTTTGCATATGGGCTTCTTATCCTTCTCATTTAGAACGAAACCAAAATTTAAGTAGGAACACGTTTCTTCTGCCTCTGCTTCCTAGGACAGTCCCACTCCTTCAACATAATTGGCAAATGAGAACAAATTTAAGTAAAACTAATTGACAATCTCTAGGGAGACTGAGAGCAATAAAATGTGATTCAGCTCTTCTGCCTAAGTAAAAGACACTTCTAGATCAAATGATGTTAAGACAGTAGATGTCTGCATTTTTAACTTGTAGAAACACCTTCATTTTAGTTAGCAAGAATATTGCTGTGAAGAGCTGAGAATATTACTGAGTAACTAATCTGGAGTCTAGATGAAAACAAATAATCTGGATGCATCTACATTTTATTTTTTAGAATCTTTATCAGTTAGTCAACCACAAGTGACATGGTACCACACTGAAGCAATTTTCTGCTATATCTCTTTGCAAACATGATGCTATTTTTTAAGCAGCTCTATCAAAGATACTTCTCAGAGGATCCTACAGGGTAATGCCCATGTACAGTTCCTAGCCTTGAGCACTCATTCTTTGGAAAGGCAAGAGACTTTTAAAAATTATTCAGACCTGAGTTTTACCCTTTTTCTTAAATCTGTTTGCCTTGACAATTCTTTTATCTTCATATAATTTTCTCTTGTAAGTGGCTGTTCTTGCTCTTATATCCATTGAGATCTAGCTGGCCTGGGGCTGCTAATTTGTGCCTTTTTCAGTCAACAAGTTCTTCAGAGACCTGTGTTTCCTTGCTGGTTCTGTCTGTAGGGAAAAAAGCATTTTTCTCTGCCACTATAATATCATGCTGAGCCCACTGTAGTTGAGCTTCTAGGGGAGTTTCATTGGCATAATCAATTCTGTAAACCTGCCTGTAATATGTCCATACTGACAGGCATGTAAATGCAGACATGACTGCTGAAATCTGGTCATGTACAACCATAAGGACACTCTATCTAAGATCATAATGATTCTGTTATTCTGTTTTCAATAGAGAAAACTTACAGTTAAAGAACTTAATATGAACAGTCCTTTGCCTGATCTTTTCTGTTCCTGTTCCAGCCATTTTTTTCCCTGGCTTCTTATAAAGCATAGTTCATTTTACCAGTGGCTTCTTCATTGCTTCTGTGGCTCACAGCCCTTTGCCTGATATCTGCTAAATCTTCTAGCCCTGAGCACAGAGACTTCTCATTCACTTTTTTTTTTCCTAGAGACGATGAGTAACTCCTTGGCTGATGCCAAATTTGTAGCTACCAGGAAGGCTTCTGGTTTGAGATATCTGCTTTATTACATATTTACGTATCTCATATCTAATGTGGACAGAGGCATTGTCTTGGCTTTTACCGAGACTCGGCCAAGTTCTGGCCTGATGGAAGATGCTTGAATGTGCCCTACCTGTGAACATTCATGTACACCATCATAATATGCTTCACTTGTTAAGAAGGTTACTCTTTCCTTCTGTTCCAGTTGAGGCTCCTCTCCAGCATCTCTGTTGCTACACTTCCATCATGCCCTAGAGCAGCTGCTCTTGTTTCATTATGCACTCCTCTGGGACATTGTCCATTCTGCTTGGAATGGAAGTCACCAAACTCTTGTCCCTGCTTGGGACTGAGCTAGGATTGTAGAGAAGAGAGTAATAGCTGTGGTCTAAAGCATGTAGTGTTCTCTTGGTTCAAAGAAAAAATGTCTGGGGAAAAGCTATATTTTGATTTTTTTTTTTTCTTGTTTACAAAGAAGATACATAAAGCCTTATTTCCCAAATATAGCAAGATCAAAGAAAAAGTAGGTGTTTTGTCCTGATAGGACTGGGTAAGTCCCAGCCCAGGTCAAAGCTGTCCCTCACCTTCCTCCTGGGGCCCTCTCCCTTTGCTTCCATGATTACCTTCAGCTGCTGCTATACAAATCTCCACCAATACAGGTTGTTACTACTGCATTTCATTTCTGAGACCTAAGCAAGAAGTAACTCAGATTCAAAAGATTTTCCTTTGTAGCCCATCATCTTGGATGAAACATCTAAAGGTGGCAAATGTAGGGTCATCCAGGATTAGGCTTCAAAACTGAGGTTTGCCAGCAGCCTCAAGTACAACATAATATGTCCCGATCTTAGACTTTCTAAGAATTGTTTTCATACCCTAAAGATGAGAATCTTCACATTACCCCTATTTAGTCAATGGTGGTTGGATAAAAGAGCACAAGATTTGGCTTGCTGGACATGGATGCCTTTCAGAAAGCAGGAGACATCTGCACTTTTCTGTTCACAGTGCCAAAGAGCTGCTTGTGAGGATGGTAGTACCCATGCATAAGGAAAGCAGTTGTGAACTCTGCGCATCTGTGTCTCTGTATATATGTGTGTGTGTCTCCATTTCCAGCACAGGAGGGAATCCAACAATATTTCACCCAAATGAGAAATGTTATTCTGCAGATTAAAGCCACGCAGTGCCTGGTTTTGTCTTTATTTATGCCTTTCTATTTCCTTCTCTGCTGACATGGGTGCACATGCCGGGAAGCACTGAAGGACATAATTGGCGTTGTGAAAAATTATTGGGAAGCCAGGACGTTCCCTTGCAGTGATCCCCCCCTTCTCTTTCCCATCTGTCACCATCTAATGTGACAAAGTTTTTATCGGGCATTGAGGCAGAGGAGATTAAAAGTAAATACTGCAATCAGGAAGCAGCTGGGGGGAAAATGTAACACATTTCACACTAAGCTGAACAGCTCATCAACTTAGCCTTGTATATCTACGGCGGATGAGAGGGAGGGAGGGCTGCAGGGGGATGGTGTGGTTCAACATGCTCCTCCACGCTGGGAGTCTGAAGAGGATCGTGTGTGGGATAGGACTCATGCTTTCTGGCGCTTGCTTTGGGAAGGAAAAAGCCCCAGGAGCGCAGTAGTTTTCCACTTGCTTTCGTAATAAGCTTCTGTAAAACACTGTCGTGGGCCCTGATTTGTATCTTTTTGGACTCCCTTCCCGCTTTATTGTTGATCCTGGGTACTGTCATGTCTTATTCAGCTAGGAGGGCTTTACCAGACATGTAGCTCTGGATGCTGTGGGCTCCTGTCACACCATCTCTGGGGGGCTGCAGGATGGAAAAGTTTTTGGCTGAATGGGAGTCACTGTCTACAGGCAGATACAATAATGTTTTAGGCTCATGAAGCTGAACATTGAGATCTTTAGTACTCACTGTGCTGGGCATTGTTATATCGTGTCCAAACTGATCTGCCTGCAAAGGCCAAGAAACTTGAAAATTTTGTGTCACATTGCTTTATTCTTATTTGTGTGTATAAAAATTAAGGTCTCTGAGCACTACCAGTTACATTATCTTCTTGCAAAGCTTTTAAAAGTCTTTGTTTTCATTTCCAAAACTGCTGTCTGTGTCTTCTTCCTTTTCTACAGTGCTGATATGATCTGAGCTTGGTACTAGTGAACAAGAGTAGACAGATGCATGTCAGAATCTTCTCTTTGTCCTTGGGATAAATAAAGCTTTGGAAAGTGATGCAGGCTTTCCTGGCATCCCTGCCCCTGTGAATGTGTATCCTGCTATGGAGGGATGGGATCCTCCTAGATCAGGAGAATCTCAGTCTCCAGCATTTGTTTGGTCCTTGCCTTTGCAGCTGAATGCCAGTGAAAGTCCAATCTATGTTACTTACGCTGGCATTTCTTGTGAGGTAGGAAGCTATTTTGCCAGGAAATAGACTCTGACTCTGCTGCTTTTATTAATTTGATTTGATTTCCGTGATTTACAATTACTTTCCTGCTTTCTTGTCACCTGTTCTTCAATGTTGATGAGATGTCATGTCACTGTTAACAAGTTTTCTAAGGATAAAATAATCATAAAATCTTTCCAACTACTTGCTGAACAGTTAGATTGAACAGTGTCTTCTCACATGGGGTGAACTCCTTTTCCTGTGCTTGGTAATCTTTCAGGGTTTCTAAAAGTACAGAGTTTGTTTCCCTTCTAGTCTGATAGCCTTGGTTCCAAGGTAAGTTATTGTAACTTTTTTTTTTTTTTGTGGCCTTCAGTTTCCTAGCACTCCTGGTGCAGCTGTGGTAGGGAGCCACCTGGGTTGGTGTTGTGTTGCCATTTGGTGCCCTGCTCTGGTGGTGTCAGCCTGGGGCCATCCAGCTAGAACTTGGTCAGGTTGTGGAACACATGACTAGAAGAAGCTGCATCCCCACCTCAGACAGTAACTATGGGATGATTCTATGGCTTCTCTAAAGCTTCCAAATAGCAGATTATAAGAATTTCTTGCTTTTCTACAAGCATGCCTGTTCCTACTTATAAATATTTATGTTGGCTTTGATCTCATGAGTTAGTCATTCTTTGTTGGTTATAAAATTCACCAAATAGGAGAGTTATGGAAGTGCATACTTTCTAAACATTTGGTAACAAAAGTGGAACCTGTAACACATTCCAGTATTTTCTTAAAAGAAGTCATGTCACTGGACTGCCAGCAATGTGTATTTTGTCTATATAACAGCATTTACGTTATTGGCTGAGGAACTCTGTCTCCAGAGTATGAAGGGAATGAGGTAACGATTTAAAATATACTTTTTCAGTATTCCCTGTTTTATGAAAAATGAGTTATTGAGATTTTTTTTTTTTTCAGTAGCTCATATGAGCTCAATAACTGCTTGCTAGGGTTTGGCAGCTAAATTCTGATAACACTATTGGCAACAAGCAAGTACCTGCCCTCATTATGGAACTACTCATTTACTCTCCTGCTGATACAGTTACATGCTTTATCTTAGGTCAGTGGGCCTTGATCTGGTCTTCTGTGTCATTGTTTCTCCAGACATTTCAAGACCGTTGTCATCTTACAGACTGGAACTGGGAGTTCTGCTGTTGTTCTCACTCCCATCCTATTGACATGAAAGCCAGAAGGAGAAAAAGGAGCCACACTGGCATACAGAACATAAGACAAAAGAGGAATGAAACAAATGAGGGAGGGGCTCGGGAAAAGTGCTAGATGGGCAGAGAAATGTGTGCAGGAAAGATCAGGCTGGACCTTGAAAACCTCCAAGGATGGAGAGTCCACAGTGTCTCTGGGTAACGTGTTCCTCGGCTTATTTATGGTGAAAATGTTTTTCCTTGTATTCAGTCAGAATCTTCCTTCTTGTGATTAATTCCACAGTCTCTCATTCTCCTGCCATGCACATCCATGAAGATCCTGGCTGTATCTTAATAACCTCCTTTTAGGTGTTAGAAGGTTGCTTAGGGCTCCCCTCTTGCTAAGCAGGCCATTTGTATCAAAATGTTCTTAATTTTCTTGCTTTGTGGGTGCAAATAAAAGCACCTAATGTAAAGTTGAAGATGAAATTAAAGAATTTTAATTGAAGTAAAAGTGAGCTGAAATTTAACCACACAAAAGTTGCAAAAACTAGGCTGATAAAACAGGCCTTCATCACACCATGGTGGTCCCCTAAAATGAAAGAATATATGATGTAGGCTTTAGGCTGTATCCCTCATCTTGCAGTTCTTTAACACCATGAGCTACAATGCAGATATTTGGAAGAGAAATTTCATAGTTTATGACATATCTAGGTATTAGAGGGGAGATGTCCAAGAAAAACCTGATACTCCATTTAAACCCTGTGCTAATACAGCTGTGTGTTAAATATGACTGAGGTCCTCATTTAAAATATAGATGACAAATGGAAATACAGAAATGCTATCCTGTTCACTGAAGTGGGAGAGACGTCTTCAGAGAAAGCAGTGTATGGTTAATGGGGTCTCATGCCCTAGGTGAGCAGTAGAAGTAGGTGCCCTGCATCTGACTGGTCTTAGCATCTACTGTTGGGCAATGCTTTTGTCGCATTTTATCTACCTGTATCACAGGAAATTTCTAAGGCTTTGTTGTGCTTCAGCATTCCATTTGCTGTGATATTCATCATGACCGCCTTCTCCTGAGTTCAAATGGGCAGGACAGTCACAACAGGTGGAGAAAGGAGGACATCTCTACCTACAGCCTCCTTAAAACCTCATTCACTTGTCCAAAAGATCTTACTGGTATTGGGCAAGCTGCTAGAGCTGACCAAAACAGAGGTGGTACATGCATGACTGAGGGACTGACTGCATCTATATTGGCCTGAACATATTATGAAACTGCTGGATAAATCCTCCCATGTTTTCTGTGTGATTCTCCCTCTCCCTGCCCCAGGAATGCATGTTACATGGGGCCTTTTGGGCTGATGCTGTCAATCCTGCCGCTAGATTTATTTTTCAAAATACTCATGTCTTCAAGAAGGGATACTTTTTCCTGTCTTAACCTTTGTCTTACTTTTTGATCTGATTTTACTAAGTAGTAGGGCAAACAGTCCATAATGTAATAAAGGAGGGAAGGTTTTGTTCTCTCTTATTTTTTTTAACTGTACTTATTGCTATAGTATGTCAGCATGGTAATTCTGATAGGCCAAGAAAGAAAAGACAATGGTCAAAACCTGAAAGTTATATGTAATTCTAGCACTAGATTAATACCTTTTACCTTCAAATATCCATGAACTATTTCTTTTTGGGTTCCCAGAGAATACATTAGGATTAAAATCCCCTAGGAAGTGGGTCTTTCACGCAAGCATTGGATAACTTGTCATGAATTTGTCTTTGGTCAGATTAGAACCAACATTTGTATTGCAGCCATTTCAGAAGTGATACAGTGGGGGGACAAAAGGGTACTTGGGAGCTTGTTCAGCTTGCACCCATGGCATACTGGTAAGAGCCACTGTTGGCATCTTATTTTCACAGGCACCATATTTATTTGAGAATTTCTGCATTTGTTTTTATGCATCTCACTGCCAAAGTCATGGAGATAGAGATGTTCTTGCTCCTTTAAAACTTTTAGACTGAGTGGAGATTGTGGTAAAAATACTTGAGATGATTAGCTTTCATCTCAGTCATGAGTTCCCCACTTCACTCTGTATCCCTCAGGCTTGGAAGATGTGAAGGCTAGATTCCAGATTTGGGAATCCCTTTTGCTAGTCATCAAGGTGAGGAACAAGAGCAGTTGCTGAAGCCAGGCACATACCTGGTGCATTTCCTTCCCCCCACCCCAAGTTAAACAGAGAAGGCAACTGCTTCAAAACAGTGCAGAGCATCATGCTGTGGCTAAATATTTGCTCTAGATTATTTCCAGGAAGGTTTCCTGAGCCTTTCTCCTGTTTCATTCTTCTGCAAAATGGAAGAAACCCATGCTACCTATATTGATGGCTCCTGATGTTCCGTTGATAGTAGCTTTCTGTATAATAATGTTTTTTAAAACAGAAGGAACTGATTGCTTTTAGCAGCTGCTGCCTCAGGGTGCAGTCATGTAAGCAGGCAGGCTCAGGTCTTGGTGGTGTCCTCTCCAAGGAATGATGCAGGAAGCCCTGTTAGTAGTGCTGAAACTAGCACTTTTCCAGGGTTAGGTGGATGGTTTGCTGCTAAAGATTCTGCCTTTTGGATAAGACATAAAACTGAGGTTCTGAACACTTGCATATTTTGATAAGTGTTCCCTGACTCTCTCCTAGGTGTATTATAAAGAGTGCTTGTGCTTTGTTTGGGCAATACCAAGTACCGTGATGAAGTGCAAGTAACTCAATGGGATTTATATGAGCTTATGAAGCGGAGAATAAACCCCATAGTTTGCACAGTAAATCAATTTGTAAAGCGCTTTGGGATCTTTCTGGATGAAAGGCGCTATATAAATGTAAGCCATGACCATTCATCATTATTGAATATGAAATAGAGATATACACTCTATCAAGCTAGCAGCAATAGGCTTGGGCTCATGATTGCTCACAGGACCCAATCAATCATCAGATCACGACATAATGCAGCTAGAATAAAAAAAAGAAAACCCACAGCAAATCATTCCAAGCAATGCAATTAATGGGCATCCAGTATAAATAGTGATCTCAGTCAGGGAGACTGGGCTTTTCCTGAACAGTAGGGTTGATGCCAAAGCCATACAGTGTGAAAGAGAGAATTACTAATCTACTGTTAGCAGGGAAAGATTCCTCACCAGCAGTATGCCATATAGACATTCACTACAGCTAGACTAAAAAGACATTGCGTCTATGCTTTTCAGAATTGGCTTTTCTTTTTTCATTTGGGAAATGGAACAGGAAATGTTTTTGTATAGAAAATGTTAGCCTTTGTTCTATATTGAGTCACAGAGATGCTGTTCATCTTTTGCACCAAGTTGTAACCCAGGCACCTAACTCTGTCACCTAACCTTGGATGCCATCTGTAGCATATATGGCTCTTGCAATGCAATATGCACAAAAACAGTCTTCATAGGATGCAAGGATTTGGACCAGACTGTGCCTTTTGTGCCAGAGTGTATAATCTGTTTCTGCTGCTCATCTTTGGAGACACTGACTGCCATAATGTGCTCCATTTTATGCCCATTAAGGTGAAGTGTAGGCTGCTCCAGTGCTCTGCTTCAAGAGCCAAGCAAACTGAGGGCTTTCTTCACTTGTGCAAGAGTTCTTTCTGTCTATATATTTGCCTTGTGAGGGAAGGCAATACCTGGTATGAGCTTTCCCTCTTCCCCCCTTCCATTGTGCTGATATGTCTGTGTCTCAAGCTACTGTGATGCTATGGGATATAATATTCTGCTCTCATTTTCTGTTTGTTTGCTATTACCAAAGAGAGATTGAAATTTAATAAAATATAAGGGAGGGGGGTGAAAATTGGAATAAGAAAGTGGGGGGAGGGGATCAATGGTCCCATTACATAAAACCTGTCTTACCACAGGGTCAGCTTAGGAAGAATGGGAAACTCCCCTCAGGTCTTCTACTGCCATGATCGCCAAGCAGTAGCCTGCAGATAATGTACAGTCTATAGTGCCCTATATTGTTGCCTGCAGCTATCTTCATCTCTGGTACAGAGGTGTAGCCTGACATGTTCTGGAATTGCTAGATGGAGCAGATCCAGTGTCTTAGACACCCCTTCTATGCCAGAGGTGCTGCTATTGCAATTCAATATTCCATCAGAAGTATGTCTGTAGGATTAGGAGATGGAGGATCCTGAACAATCAGCCTGTAGTTTGAATAAACCTTGTGCACAAGATGTTCTGTCAGTCATCAATGTGGCTGTTCTCAATCACTTTTCTGTAGCTTTAGAATCATGTGTGTGCTAATAGCGGATGAAACTCAGCTACTGCTGGTCTCTTCAAATAAAGGCAGCAGCTGATACTGAGACTGAAAAATAAAGTAGAAGTAAGTTTTCTCTTAATTTTTCCTACCTTTTCTTCAGGATGGAAATTACTTGCAAGGCAGGATCTCAGCCATAGCTTATTCTTTTGTGTTTGAAAGTGGTGCCATTTCAAACAACCCCTTACACTTATGTCTGACAATACATAATCTAACTCTTTTCTGCTTTTCCATGCCACAGATCTTTAGGATGTATCTCAAATCCATGCACATGAATCCTCATAGATCTGCAAACTGTTGTTTCCCAACTCTGAAATTCTTACCTTTGCACCACAACATTGCAATTGCATTATTTCTAGAAACAATCGATATGCTTTCAGTCAGGCTTTTAATAGCTTCTTGATTAATTAATTAGTTAATGTAGCTAATTTTATAGCTTCCTGATTAATTGATTATTCAAGTAATGTTTTTTGCAGTACTTCTAAATGTAAAGTGTGGTATAAGTACTAAGCAACAGGATATTATTAGTTATTGTTTTTGTTTTAATACTGTCCTTATTGGCCAAATCCTACCAAAAGGTTTATTCAGACTGGATATTTTAATACTAGATCTGCCATGGGTTTCTTTCAGTTTGCGTGAGTGGATGTTAGTTAAAGGTCAGAACAAACTAAATAGATACCATTTATTTATTTTGTTATTATGCAGAGATAATCTGTACAAGGCAGAGTAAAATAAAAAGAGAAACTGTTAAAATTATCAGCTCCATTAAAACTTGTCATGTTATAGAACCTTTTGGCAGGATATGCTTCTACAGTTACTGTATGCATCTGTTGTTTAGACTGTGGATTCATCCTTACAGAATGCTAGTCTGGTATCTAAGACTGACATATTTAAATAAGTAGGTCACCAAGTGAATTTCTGTATTTGGAGGTTTCTTTCTTTCTTTCTTTGGTTAGGATTATACCTGGAAAACTTTACCATATGCTGTGGCCAGTGCTTTAGCATGAATGCAACTAATATGGCAGCAGCTGTGGAGCTTTGTTGACAGGGCTTGTACCAGCCTCATTTTTTTGCCACTCAACACAGTTCCAAAGATATTACTAAGTCTGCATTACCAGGTTTTGTAAATGTGTCTGCATTCATCAGAAAATCACATCTTAAATCATGGGGAAGGAAGGTGGCAAAGATAGTACCTAATTCCAAAAACAAAGAAGGGAAGGTTTTTTAGGCCAAGCAGATCACTAAAAGCCATCACAGAATCGTCTAGGTTGGAAAAGACCTTGAAGATCACCTAGTCCAACCATTAACCCAACATTGACAGTTCCCAACTACACCATATCCCTCAGCGCTATGTCGACCCTACTCTTAAACACCTCCAGGGATGGGGACTCCACCACCTCCCTGGGCAGCCCATTCCAACGCCTAACAACCTGTTCTGTAAAGAAATGCTTCCTAATATCCATTCTAAACCTTCCCTGGCGCAACTTGAGGCCATTACCTCTGTCCTATTGCTTGTTACTTGGTTAAAGAGACTCATCCCCAGCTCTCTGCAACCTCCTTTCAGGTAGTTGTAGAGGGCAATGAGGCTTCCCTCAGCCTCCTCTTCTCCAGACTAAACAACCCCAGTTCCCTCAGCCACTCCTTGTACGACATGTGCTCCAAGCCCTTCACCAGCTTTGTTGTCCTTCTCTGGACACGCTCGAGTAATTCAATGTCCTTTTTGTAGTGAGGGGCCCAAAACTGAACACAGTAATCAAGGTGCAGCCTCACCAGTGCCGAGTACAGGGGTAAGATCACTTCCCTGTCCCTGCTGGCTACGCTATTTCTGATGCAAGCCAGGACACCATTGGCCTTCTTGGCCACCTGGGCACACTGCTGGCTCCTGTTCAGCCAGCTGTCAATCAACACCCCCAGGTCCCTCTCTGACTGGCAGCTCTCCAGCCACTCCTCCCCCAGCCTGTAGCGCTGCTGGGGGTTGTTGTGGCCCAAGTGCAGCACCTGGCATTTGGCCTTATTGAAGCTCCTACAGTTGGCCTTAGCCCATTGCTCCAGCCTGTCCAGATCTCTCTGCAGAGCCTCCCTACCCTCGAGCAGATCAACACTCCCACCCAACTTGGTGTCCTCTGCAAACTTACTGAGGGTGCACTCAATCCCCTCGTCTAGATCATCAATAAAGATGTTAAACAGGAGTGGCCCCAAGGCTGAGCCCTGGGGGACACCACTCGTGACTGGCCGCCAACCAGATTTAACTCTGTTCACCACAACTCTTTGGGCCCGGCCATCCAGCCAGTTTTTTTACCCAGCAAAGCGTGTGCCCATCCAAGCCGCGAGCTGCCAGTTTTGCTGGGAGAATGCTGTGGGAAACAGTGTCAAAGGCCTTGCTAAAGTCAAGGTAGACAACATCCACAGCCTTTCCCTCATCCAATAAGCAGGTTGCCCTGTCGTAGAAGGAGATCAGGTTTGTCAAGCCGGACCTGCCTTTCATAAACCCATGCTGACTGGGCCTGATCATCTGGTTGTCCCCTCATGTGTTGTGTGATGGTACTCAGATTGATCTGCTCCATCAGCTTCCCAGGCACTGAAGTCAAGCTGACAGGCCTGTAATTTTCCGGATCATCCTTCTGACCCTTCTTATAGATGGGCGTCACATTGGCCAATTTCGAATCTGTCGGGACCTCCCTGGTCAGCCAGGACTGCTGGTAAATGATGGAAAGCGGCTTGGCGAGCACCCCAGCCAGCTCCTTCAGCACCCTCGGTGTATCCCATCCGGTCCCATAGACTTGTATGTGTCTATGTGATGCAGTAGGTCACTGACTATCTCCTCCTGGATTGCGGGAGGATGGTTCTCCCAGTCTCTGTCTTCTGGCTGAGGAGGCTGGATTCCCTCAGTACAGCTAGTCTTGTTATTAAAGACTGAGGCAAAGAAGGCATTAAGCACCTCAGCCTTTTCCTCATCACTTGTTACCGTGTTTCCTCCTGTGTCTAGCAGGGGATGGAGGCTCTCCCTGGTCTTTCTTTTGCTGCTCACATACTTATAGAAATATTTCTTGTTGTCCTTGATTGCTGAAGCCAGATTAATTTCCAGCTGGGCTTTAGACCTCCTGATTTCTGCCCTGCATAGCCTCACAGCATCTTTGTAATCACTGTGAGTGGCTAGTCCCTTCTTCCAAAAGCTGTAAACTCTCCTTTTCTCCCTGAGTTGCAGCCAAAGCTCCCTGTTTAGCCAGGGTGGTCTTCTCTGTCACCGCCTTCTCTTACAGCACCTGGGGACCGCCTGCTCCTGAGCCATTAACACTTCCTTCTTAAAGAGTGCCCAGATTTCCTGGACTCCTATACCCTTCAGGACCGTCTCCCAGGGGATCCTGTCATCAGGTGTCCAAACAAGACAAAGTCAACTCTTTGGAAGTCCAGGATGTCAGTTCTGCTTTCCCCTCTCCTGGCCTCTCTAAGAATAGAGAACTCTATTATTTCATGATCGCTGTGCCCTAGTCAGCCTCCAACTGCCACATCATCCACCAGTCCTTCTCTGCTCACAAAGAGGAGATCCAGCAGGGCACCTTCTCTAGTCGGTTCACTCACCAGCTGCATCAGGAAGTTATCTGCCACACATTGCAGGAATCTTTGGGACTGGTCCCGCTCTGCTGTGTTGTATTTCCAGCAGATGTCTGGGAAGTTAAAGTCTCCCACAAGAACAAGGACAAGCGATCGCGAGATTTCTCCTAAATGCCTATAGAATATATCATCCACCTCTCTGTCCTGGGTGGGTGGTCTACAGTAGACTCCTACTACAACATCTGCCCTGTTGGCCTTCCCCCTGATTCTAACGCAAAGACACTCCACCCTGTCTTCACTACACTTGTACTCAAAGCAATCGTAACAGTCCCTAACATACAGCGCCACCCCACCACCTCTCCTTCCTTGTCTATCCCTCCTAAAGAGCTTGTAGCCATCAACAGGCGCACTCCAGTCATGGGAGACATCCCACCATGTTTGTTATAGCCACTGCATCATAATTTTCCTGTTTCATCATGGTTTCACGCTCCTCCTGTTTGTTACCCATGCTGTGTGCATTGGTATACGTGCACTTCAGATGGGCTGGTGTTTTGCCCCCTTCCCCCTTTGAATATAGTTTAAAGCTCTGTCAGTGAGCCCAGCTAACTCCTTCCCCAAGTTCCTCTTCCCCCTCTGGGAGAGGTGCATCCCATCTAATGCCAAAAGGTCTGGTGCCCTGTATACCAACCCATGATTGAAAAAGCCGAAGCCCTGACGGTAACACCAGTCTTGGAGCCACAAGTTCATCTGTTGAGTTCTCCAGTATTCTTCTTCATCCATCCCCACAACTGAAGGGATGGAGGAGAACACAATTTGTGCCCCCAATCTCTTAATCGATTTCCCCAAGGCCCTGAAATCTCTCTTCATTGCTTTAGGACTTCTCCTGGTAATGTTGTCGCTACCTACCTGAAAAACCAAGAGGGTAGTAGTCCTTGGGTCTCACTAGAGTGGGGAGTTTTGCTGTGAGGTCCTTCACCCAGGCCCCAGGGAGGCAGCAGACTTCCCTATGAAGCGGGTCCGGTCTGCATATTGGGCCTTCAACACCCCTCAGAATGGAGTCACCCACTACAATGACTCTTCTGGGGTTCTTTTTAGAACTAGTTTTAATACCTGGTCTGGAACGACCCAGCCTTGGTGGACCTTGGTCTTCCTCCTTGTTTGTCTCATTTTCTTCCTCCTTCTCTTCCTCACTCAAAAGTTCCAGGGCCCCGAATCTATTGTGAAGGGACACCATGGAGGGTGAGGGAGGTTGGGAGAGGATTTTCCTGTCTCCGTGAGCAGGGACCTGTTTCCAGCCTCCCCCATCTCTTAGGTCCCCTCCTTCTGCCTGGTAGCAAGAGGATGAGGGATTACCTGCCTCGTTTGGAGCCTCCATTTGCTCCTGTTGCTTCATGGGTGCCAAGGTGCTACTCCACCAATCAAATTCCCTTTTGCACTCCCTCATACTTTTTAATCTTTTGACCTCTTCTTTGAGTTCTGCCACCAGGCTGAGCAGGTCATCCAGCTGATCACAGCACACACAGGTGCTGTCACTGCTTCCCTCCGGCAGGATTGACAGGCTCAGGCACTCCCTGCAGCCTGGGACCTGGACCGCTGCATGTTTGTGTGGCAGCTCCGTCTGGGTCGCCATGTTCTTTCTGGTGGTAGTTTTGACGCAAGTGGAGACCATGGTTCAGTCCACTCATGGAGGACGATAAAATGAAACTAGCTCAGATAAGTTCTAGACCCAGATGGACTGCGCCCTGTCCGCTCGCCCTGCCTGCACAAACTGCCGTGCCACAACCTTCTGCCACACCACGCTCCCTGAGGGCTGTTCTTGTACATGAGGGACAAGGGGTGTCATTACTCCAGTCTCCGCTCATGCTGAGTCCCCACTGCCCTCCTTCCCAGCTCACTCTTCCAGCTCAGCGGGGAGGCGACTTGAGGCTCTCCCTCTTCTCTGGGCTTCCGCCTTCTTGTCTTGCAGTTTTGCTGTAGGTTTTTGATGCTTTCAGAATTGTCCCCCCGCCTCTAGCCTCCTCTTTGGAGCCCCTCTCCTCAGCAACTGTATAGTATATAATGTACTATTAAGCGTGTTGATATGTGAATAAATAAAAATAGAAGAATCATCATGACAGAGGATTTCACACTACTGAAAAATGTGAAATCACGCCAAGGGCAAAGGCAGGGGGTGAGAGGAAATGACCCAAACTATGCTGTGTTTTGTATTACCACCTGGAAAGGGGTTTTGGGTCGTTGTGGTTAGATCTCCAAAGCATCAGCTACATGCCCCAAAGACACAGTCATTCTGTTCCTGCCCTGTCTCTAATCATCTTTCTTTAAGTATCTGCTCTAGGCCATTGCCAGAGGTAATGTTCTAACATTGATTGTACCCTTGACTGACATAGCTACAGTGCTCAACGAAATGGATCTTGTTTTAGGAGATTATAGTGCTTGGGCAAAGTGAAAAATAAAGCAGATAGAGGGGAGAAGGAGGCATACCTGCAGAGTGTGAATCGTTTAAAATACAACTGAGTAGAATAGATACTTTATTTAAAGCCTAACAGCTGTGAAATCTGCTCTAAACCACCCACAGCAAAGAGAAACATACTGTGAGTTAAAATGTAAATAGTGCCAGAAATCAAATGAGTTGGAATATAAAATCTGATTATGTGTATGTTGGGGAGGTGGGTATAATCAGGTATGGAACTAGATTCAAGAGAAATGTAGATTTGTTCCTGGAGCAGCGCTAACATGTTTAGGGTATTCTAGTGGAAGAGAACAGTTTGGTGAAAACATAATGGGCTCCTGAGCTACCTTTCTCCTCACTGCTCCCTGCTATGGTCTCTTCTCCAGAGACCTGTGCTGTTTTCTACTAGTCTCTTGACCAGACAGGTCCTCTTTCTTCTCCTCCTCTGTCTGTTCATTCAAACTCAGAGTGAGAAAATGGGGGAGTGCTCAGCTCTGGGCCTTTCCTCTACCCCTCACTCACTGGCCTATACTCTGAACCAGAGAACTTTCTTTTGCTCACAGATTAGAGATTGTGGTGCAAGGGATGTATCCCTTGTGATTCCTTTGACTCTGGCAGCAGATATTTGCTCCTTGTTAACTCTTCCCAGTGGACTGCAGATGATCTGGCTGTCCTGCTACACCTGGTGCATGAGGCCTCAGAGAAGGCAAAAGTTGTGGCATCTTACACAAATGCTTAATGCACAGATACTGTGCTGGGAAAAGAAGTAAAATAGGAGGTGGAGGAATTTATAAATTATGCCTAAACACCCCCTAAATTGTCAGTTGCAAGCAAATTCAGGCATCCCCCATAAACCACCTATTTTCTGTTCTACTCATAAGGTGTATTTACTGCCCTTGAATTGCAAATGCATGCTGATTTTTGTGATGTTGCTAAGGTGTGTTGAAAAATGAATGCTGTTTTTTAAAGAAGTGCAGGCTAGGATCCACGTGGCTAGAGAGCAGCTCTGCAGAAAAGGACCTGGGTGTCCTGATAGACAAGTTGAAGAACAATCAGCAGCATAACTTTGAGGTAGTAAAGGCTGAGCACATACTAGGTTGCGTTAATGGGATTGTATCCAGCAAGTCGAAGAGTGATTATTCCCCTCTGTTTAGCAACTGCAAGACTGTACCTGGAGTCCTGTGTACATTTTGGGGCTGCCCAGTATAGGGAAGATGTTCACAAACTGGAGTAACTCCAGCCAGTGGTGACACAGATGGTTAGAGGACTGAAGCACATGAGATAAAAGGAGAGACTGAAAGACTCCAGTTTATTCAACTGGGGAAAAGAAAGCTAAGTGAGATCTAATTGTAGCCTTAATCTGCCTAATGGGTAGTTAAAGAGAAAACAGAGACAGTTTCTCTTTGGAGGAGCACAGCAGAAAGATGAAAGGCAATGAACACAACCTGCAACAGGGGAGTTACAATGTCTCTAAGGAAAAGGTTCTTCATAATGGGAGTGGGTGCAGAGAGTCTGTCTTCTTCAGAGACAGTCACAATTTGCCCTGAGCAGCCTGATCTAAATTCAAAGCTGGACCTGGTTTGAGCAGGGATTTGGACCAGATGACCTCCAGGGGACTTTTCCAATCCTAATTCTGTGATTCTATGTGTGAGTTGTAAGACAGCTACACTAAATTGTGCAGTGAGTTAACCTGGAACATGGCAGACCAGAATAAAACTTGTTCCTTGCTTTAGCAAGAGAAATAGGCAAAAAGCCAAATGAGCTCTATGAGGTTTGGTGCTTTAGCCGTCTCTTGAACTGAATCAGATCCATCTCCTGAAGAAAAGGTTCCCTTCACTCAACAGACCTTTTGTTTGGTATTGTGCAATAGGTGTTTCCTGATAGATGGCTACATGTGTATGAGCTGCCCTCATACACCTAGCTAATGCTGAGTTTCAGTGGCATTACTTAGAACTAGAGGAGGCAAGTGTCACCCTGTGAGTTTGTTTGCACCTTGGAGAACTGAGCAGCATAAATGGGGGGCTGTAATCAGAGATTAAAGTCCCTGCTCTGTAAACTGCCCTACTGAACAGAGAATGCTGTGGAAGCTGGGCTTGCAGTCAGACATTGTTTAATGTCATCTTGATTGTTTTCATGCAGCTTTATTCTGTCAGAGGGAGTATCAGAGTACCATAATCTTTCTTCAGTTCTGCTGACTGAGAGGGCTTTTGAAAATAGAAATCCTGAAGGAGTTCCTGTAGTTAGTGCTGAGTTTCAGGTAGCATGAAAAATGCATTTACGCTCTGTTTTTGTGAGCCTGTTTCCAAATGTTTACTTATTTTTGCTCATTTTATGTTTAACTATTTTTAGAATAGTCTAGGTAGGACTTGGTCTTCTGCCAGCTATGGCTGGCAGTACATACTATGTCTTGAGATATTCAAATTAGGCATAGGTAAAAATTCCCTAGGGGACCTGTGCTGCAGTGAAACATGTTACCCATAGATATGGTGGAACTTCCATCCTTGGAAGTTCCCAGGACTCAGCTAGACAAAGGCACAGCTGACATGTTCTAGTGGTGATAGTAGTCCCACTTCATGACTGGACTAGATGTCCCCCAAAGGTTCCTTCCAAATGATTTGATGAGCTCACTGCATCAGGACAACTCTTTCTCTCTCAAGATCCTTGTTCTCACAGGAACAGCAGATCTGTTCACAGGGCAGACAGGTGTCTTCCATCACACACAAGCTGCAAGGACCTCTTGAGCTGAGACAGGTGCAGTATACCGCACCTTGGGGCTGACCTGGGTTTGCTGGAGGAGGTGTGGTATGAAAGGGCTTTAGTTGCCATATCTGCTTTCTGCTGTGAAGCTGCTGACTTGGTGCATCTCCATGTTAGCTTGTCTCCAGTTTCTCAGCTCTATGTGTCATATCTATGGAGCCAGCAGATGTGGGCATTGCTAGAGCAGTCAGTGTGTATATCTCATGAACTTGCCCAGCTCAGTCATTTATTCCACTTCATATGGGAGTTTATTGCCTCCATCTTAGAACCACCCTGTGAAGATCAAACTGTAGTGGGGGACAATAACCTATTCCCTGCTGGTGAGCAAGAAGAATATGAAGGGACCATGGTTCATCCAACCTAACAGAGTAATGACATTTGCAGAACTGTAGGTCTAGTTCTGCTGCACTGAAGATGTAAAATCTAATGGGAAGACTCCTAAGGCCTGTCTGTTGGAGACAACTAATTAAGCTAATAGATGACCTCTAAACCTGCTTAGTCAAATTAGTGTTGGTTCCACTACAAGATCCTTGTTTCAGTATGAGAGCAGCTCCTTATATTTTGGCTGGTGGAGGTAGAGAACAGGTTTAAAATGAGATTTAGGTTGAGTGGTAAAGCTTTCTCATGCATACAAGTGATTGTGTATTATTTTCAGGACTTACTGCTGCATTTATATGAATGAAAAAATTTCACCAGCCACTGCCTGGCTTATAAAAAATTAATTGGTAGGATGAGCTTTACTGCAATGGTGTATTGTCAAGGCTGCAAATAGACTTGTGTTCCACTTCTCTTAGGTTTGCTAGATAAAAGCAAGGAGACTGTCTGACCTCATGTTGCTGTACCCAACCCAGTATAGACCAGTGAATATGAGACCAGTTACTGTATCACAGACCTGTTTCATTGTTTTGCTTTTGGACATTTCCACATTGTTACATTACACAGCTGCCCCTCAGGTATTCTCTCAGTATGAGATATGCCAAACCTTTCCAGGAGGAAGCATGGCAGTTCTGCAGAGCCACACACTCCATTACTTGCATACAGTAGCTGCATGCACTGGCAGAGTACTTACACAGGTTTCATGCTAGGATCTCAGCCTAGAGTTCTCCATGTTGCACTAACTTGAAAAAAATCTTGTTAGGAATTGGTTTTCTTGCAAGAACTTACCAGACCTTCCTGAGTCTATGTGCACAAGTGGTCTTTGTTTGCCAGTGTACCAAGTGAGTCCAAGTGTGCTTCTACCCACCCCAGCCCATGACTGAGCTGTGCAAGAGCTGTTCTGCTTGTGGCTGCATTGGTTATTGCAAGAATATTCAAATAAAGGCTATGGAAATGTGATTGAATGATTGAACTGAACAGTGCAGTGAGCACTGAAAATTTGACAGGCTTGAGGTCGTTTTCTATTTAAAAAAAAATAATTAAAAATTCAAGCATTGGTGAGCCATGGGAAAAAAAACTTGTGCAAATATTGACAGGGTTATGTTGTTGGAAACACAGACGCTGAGGTTTCCTGGCACCAAAACAGACAGACCCCAAACTTATGTGCATGGAGACCATGAGGATGTCAAATGCTGACATGAACAGGGGTTTCTTTCAGACATTACAGCTACAGGATTTGATTCCAGTTGTTTGGAGTGATCCTGTCATGCTATGGAACTATATGTGTGCTGACATGGCAGAGTTATGAAGAGATCTGTTTGTGTTAAAATACATGCCATGCTTACTAAATCAGTAACCACATTTTGGAAGCTCCCTCCAAGTAATCAGTTCAAAATAATTGGGAATAAATCACTACTTGTATGTCCAAACTCCACCCCCCAACCATCTTGTATCACATTTTAAGGGAAAAGGTATGATTTACACTTTGTACAGAAGCCAAAGCTGTTCCATGGCACATAGTATTTCTGTAACAATGAAGTTATAGGTCAGAACTTGGGACCTTTTCCATTTATACCACAGCTTTCCCATCAGTGATAACAGAGATAAGCTTTATGCCCACTTTGCATATTCCTTGGGCATGCCCTGAATGGTTGTTGAAATTAAGTCCCAGGACACACCCTAACCTAATGGGCTGCATGGCCCATTCCAGGATGTCCTCTACCCCGGGCTTTTGGAACTTTGTTCATTGATATTGTCTTGTCTTTTTTTCAGAAGCTTGCCATGAGTGATGGTAGGGTCTGTTCTTGTTGTGGTGTGAGCTTCCAGTTTGATTGTCTGCAGAAGAAGCAGGTGCACCTGATATGTTGCCTTCCACTCTGTCCCTCTGAGATTATTTTATATCTATTGCAACTATGTCCAATTGAAAATTGTAATTAGAGTTATGTACAGGAAAGCCAAACGTATTACAGTATGGATCTACATGAATATCTCAGAACATCCTACATTAACCCACTTTCTAGGATCACTTCACTGTTGTAAAGGTTTTTGACATTTTTGTGTTTTCTTTACAAATTCATCTGACTTAAAAATATCTCATTTTCCTGTGATATTGTCACAAGAGGGCAGAATCGGGGTTTGTACATGTAATAACATTTAGCACAACTGAACAAATTGCTGTGTATCAGCTGAGCTGTGGTAACAGCTGTGTGGACAACTAGCCTGCAGCAGACATGGCGTAATTCCACTTAACGCTGTCTTCTCCTAGGTTAAGTCAAATGACCTTGCATTTATCATATGCCAGGAGCATGCACGTGCTCAATTATCAAGCTAAGATTATATGCCACAACTTCTTAAGGCTCAGTAAATTAATCCTCTATCTGAGCCCTAAAGGCTGCTTGGGTACCTTGAATAGGTATCTTCCCTAGGCATTTTTATAAAGCCAGACTGCACTGGCAGTCAGAGTAGCATACTGTGCGCTCTGGAATGCTCTGAAGAACCTGCAGCTCATTCACTTTCTAAAAAGCTGCCTTTGGAAACCTGGGACTATGTGAGAGCAGTCCAGGCCCAAGCGAGAATATCTTCACCCTCTGAGAGTTCCCTAGCATGAGCTACCTCCTTACACATGGCTGAGTTACCTCTGCCGTTGCAACAGTCTCAATTTAATGGTGACTAGAGCTGTTGACTTACATCTGTCTGGCTGCTATGATAATTGCACAGATCACTTTGAAATAATTCACTTGCAAATCCATTCTGGTTTACTTAGATACTTAAAGTGTTGCAGAATTTTAATTACTAGGGAAAATTTGAATAGCCTTTTTTTTTTTTAAAGGCTAGAAAGATCAACACCAGAACGACAATTTTAAAGGATTCATTCATTGTTATTCAAAATAATTATTGTGGTTTGGTTTCCCATTGATAACGGACTTTGAAACTAATTTATAAAGAATCTGGTCACAGCTATGGAATTACTAAAGCACTCAGTGAGAAGAGCCTACTGAACTAGTCTGCTTCAATTTGACCAGCTTCTAAGACAACTAAGTAAGATGGATACACGTTTGTCTGTACATAGACAAGGTCTCAGATATAGTAAGGTTAATTCTAGAATTAGTTCAAAAAAGTGGACAAACCCCCAAGAGAACACAGGTTTCTCACCTTCTAACTGACTTTGCTAAATAATCATCAGTGATAGCACAGAATTGCATGTCCTCTGCTTTCTGGGTGAGAATGTAGTCCGGTTAGGACATAAAATGTGTCCTTTAAGATGGCTAAGTCTTTAGCCATTGGCAGGTGGCACAGCTACAGGAGGTGCTGTATTTAATGTTTTCCTGCTAATCCATTAGGCATGAAAGCAAAAACAAATAAAAAAGATTGAGTTCGTAAACAGACTTCATGCCTGAGATATCCAGGTTCCTAAATGAACCACATCATAACTGATCAAATACATTCTTCCCAAATTAACACCTCTTCTAGTTTATTAAGTAGAACCTGTAAGACTCTAATATTAGTAGCTTCTACAGCACTACACACAACTACAATGGTAATTGTCCTTATTCAAGAAGCATCTCTATGGAGACTACAGGTCCCACCATGCAATGGGGAAGGCCATTCAAATAGAGGTGACTTGTTGGGTGGGATTTGTAGCCTCTGGGAACAGTGCCACTGTACAGAAGAGGAGCGTGTGAAGGATTTTACTCCACTAATGTCAATTAGAAACTTGAGCTCCCAGCAAGTTGCTCTCATTCAGGCAAGTTTGGGTGACCTCAGTCTGAATCATGGAAATTGTTCCTCCTGTTTTCCCTTTCTCCCAGCTGCTGCTTAACACTTGAGATGGCTCAGGCTTGTTATCTGCTTCCCTTTGTGGGGACAGTGCAACCTGTGCTGTGTGTGTGCGAGCATGTCTGGCTGCCTGTCATTACAGCACTAATGGAAATACTGCACGGATCACAACTCTCAATTAGCTCCTCGGGAGATTGCTGTGACAGCCAGTTACTGAACAGCAAGGCCTGAAGGAATGAATTAATTTGTAGTACACGGCAGTTAGAGTCACAGTGTTAGCAATGGAATGAGACAGCAATAGACCCTTATTAGGCTCAGGCTGTGTGATGCAAGAGACTCTTACCTGGGGGATGACTCTCTTTTTTCTCTATCACATCCCCCTAGGGTTAGGAAGGATCTTGGCCTATGAGTGAATGAGTTCAGAGCTCTTAGTTTGGTCCTTGGAGTCACTGTCTGCCTGAAGCTATTTGGCAGCTGGCAATGGGCTTTCATTCAACACAGACAAGGGCATGCTGCTCTACTCCTGGCTTGGAGCCAGGGCAAAGCCACTAAGTGAGTAGTATTCAGGGGAGGTAAGGCTATCTTTCTGTCCTCTTCAAACAACATCTCTCTTCCTTATTAGTTCAGATAACTATATATCACAGAGGGTATCCTAAGGCTGCTGCACCAGGGGATGCTAGTGTCTTGCCTTTGCAGTACTACATTTATACACAGACATAGAGGAGCAAAATGTGCTCAGTAAGGCATGAGCATGCAGGCAGTCTTTGTAAAGTGTTCCTAGAAAAACTGAGAATCTTCATAGACAGCCTGAAGTTTCCAGAGCTTCTGCCCACAAACAGCCACACGTTCCCTGTACCCTGAAGTACCACAGTATGGCCCAGCAATACAACTTTGGCTTTTCACCCTCTTATTTTTCAGGTCTGTTGTCCAAAGATTTGCAGTTTCTTATTCTGACATTCACAAAGCTAAATACAATGCTAAGTCTTGTCTTTTATCAGTTATGCAATGACTTTCTTAAACATGTTTTTAACATATATTATAGAGATGGCTTCTTAGTGTGCAGAGTGGATTTGTCACAGTGGGACACCAGCCTTTCTCTTCCTTTGATCAACCACCTATGAACCTATCAACTGCCAATGAAGTTTTGGGCATGCTACTTGTTTTAACTGGGACAGATCTGACCTCCAGAACTGTGTGACATGCAGAGCTGGGAAGGAGTAAGGTGAAAATAGAAGAATGTTCTCAGAGCAATCCTTGCAGAAGTTAAGAAACAAGAAAGGAAAGATTCCTATAGACTGTTCCTGTAACAAATTTGGTGCTTGAGAAGAGAACTCTGCTGTGTTGTTCTGGTAGGCTGAGGAATCTTCTAAGTACCACATAGGAATAAATGGCCTGTGTCTTAAGTTCTTTATGGTCTGGAAAGAAAGATGTCTGAGTGGTGAGGAAAAGAGAAATAGTTCACTGATAATGCAAACCCTAAAGGCTGTTGTCCTCTGTTTATCTGCTAAAAGGGACATTGGAGCAGCACCAGCAGAGCCTTTTAATGCCATCTTGGTCCTTAGGCACAAGAGGAGACTTTTTTTTTGAAGGAATTCCCGAAGTCATTCAGACTGTGGTTGGTGCATTGTCAACCAACAAATGGAGCAGTTAACGTTACGTTTGTTAACAAGGAGCAGGAAATCAAGCCCAAACTCCTCTCAGCACTGATGTCCTCATAACTTGCAAGTCAGCAAAGTGGTTGTAAAAGAGTTTGCAGCTCTGGCAGTGCTTCTCCTGTGGGCAGTATTCCCTTGGTGTGCATTTATTTTCCTTCACATCGAAGTGCAAACAAAAGCTGCTGTTCAAACAGTCGATCTTTGCCTTTTTGCAGCCTGTGGCTCTTCCTTGATCTTTGTGTCTGCTGCTTGTATTACCTGTCTTGTTGTCTTTTGCTGCACATTCTGGCCAGTAAGTGGTGCTCCCCTCTTCCTTCCTACAGCTCCGTTCTTTGCCCAGAGCTAAGAAGTGCTGTCATAGATTGCTGTTGCTTTCAGGTATGTCTCACCCAGACGATACGTCATACTTTGATGTAGTGTACTGATACAATAATGGTATTTCTAATGTAAGCCCTAATGATGTGTTTTTAATGACAGAACTTCCTGACATTGTCCTGTTGTCCATACTGGAGACTTTACATACTGTTACAGAGGTCCTTGAATAGGTTCCTCGGATGCAGGCCACCAGATGAGATGGGCCCCAACTGGGTTTTCATGCATAATGTTGAAAGTGAAGAGGAGGACGTTAGTGTGGCTGACATGGCTATAAGAAGACTAGCAATCTTAGGAAAATGAGACCCTGGAATACAACATTATTTGGATCCACACATCCCAGTGCTGTATTCTTGCCAATTAAAGAAATGTGTTTCTTTGCAGGGACATGTTATTTGGCTGGGATATGGGATGGGTCTTCTCCACTGGCCCTTTACAGCCAGGATATTTTCAGTAACGCAATTCCACTATGAATTTTGATGGCCACAGTCCAGATTTTTCCACTCTTGATCACTACTGTGCTGTTTTTTTGCCTGGATATAAAATGCTACTATTCTGTCATGGTACCTGTGTTGAGTTTGTTCTTCTAGGTGAAAATGATGACACCAGGATCAAGGCAGAAGTAGATCTAGTCTTCTGTTTTGTCCTTAAGTGATGGTACAGTTTTTGGAAGTAGCAAATAGCTACCCAAATGGTTTTACTACAGAGACAGGGAGTAAAATGTATATGAAGAGTAGGGAGAAAGAAATGGACCAAAAAAGAGAGGCAAAGAAGATGGGAGAATAGAAAGAGAGGAAAATTGATAAATAAAAAAAAAAAAAGTGACTGAAGCAAGAGAAGAGAAGGGGAGATTCTCTCCTGATTAGAATTCATGAACTCCATTCTTACATTAAGTCTATATATGACACCTGGCCTTTAATGTGAAGCTGCCTACGAGCATTAAAAATTAAAAGCAGAAGGTAGGATCCATCCATCTCGGGCAGCGCTGCTCCCCTCCTATCTGAGCTCTGCACAAAGCTATTACACATTGATAAATTATTTTGGGTAATAGCTGAGATATTACATTGTTTCTGAGTGAAGGTAAAATCTCTCCATGACATGGGCATTTATCAGGAGCGCATTTCATCCTATTTATTATGGCCGAGACGAGATCGCAGGCTGCGGGCAGAGCTGGCACGTCGTGCTGATCACCTCCCCCATCGCCTCCCTTCCCTCTGTCACTTAGATGATGGGATATTGATGGAGCTCATGACAAGTTAATTATTAACTAAAGATATGCAGTTCACCTTTGCCAGGGGAGGGGGCATAGAAGAGAGCAACGATAGTTCTTAAAAAAAATAAATATATCCATTGTATCTTAGAATTGTTCTCTCCACCTTCCTCTTCCTTCTACCTGTGGTATTTTACAACTGCCCAAGTAAATCAGAGAGGTTATTTGAATTCCAGTATGGTCTAGAAGGCCAACAGAAATGGAAGAACCTTTAAGAACTTTAGGTCTTGTTCAAAAAAAGTTTCCTCAGAAGTTTTTCTCCATTGGCTTGGCATTGGAAATAAGTGGGGAGAAATTTTCCCTGTCCACTGAGTAACAGTAATCTTTCTAACTCTTGAGAGGTCCAGAAAACAGAGCCACAGAATTTTGATTCTGTCCAATAAATGAATGCTTCCTTTCTTTGTAAGGAAGGGATATCCTGACATCCTCTGAATATTTCAGCTATTCCTTTCCGCTGAGTGCTGGATGTTCCTCTGAGGACTCGCTGGTTTTGCAGTTCAGAGGCAGGAAAGGGATGATCGCAATGATAAGGCTTTCTTGCTTCTCATCTGAGCTCCTAGGCTAAACAGGATGACTTTGCCAACACATGAAGGGCTGTGTCATATTTGCATCCTGGTACTCTTGGTCACTGAGGGAGATAGCTACTATATGTGAACATTTTGGTTACAGTATCAGATACACTTGAGGTATAATAAATAAGAGTTGCTCACTTGATTGGCTGTGGATTGAGTCGTCCTTCAGTCTGCAGCATTCACCTCACAGTAACACAGCCAGTCAGTACTACCTCATGGCCATGTACTATGAGTTAGTGTCCCAGATGAACTAGTGTCTTACTCATTTTGCAGAGAAAATGGATGAGAGTTGCACTGGGACATCTTCCTGTTGGCAGTCTCATAAGGAAGGCTGAGGTGTGAATGATCCTCTGATTCTAATGATGCAATTTGTTGACTAGCTTGGAGCCAAGGCAGTAAAAAGGCAGTTGAATGCCAGAGGTAACTAGTACACCATTTTATACTAAGTTGCTTCTGGTTTGTCCATAAGCTATCTTAGCATTGTGTTGACCAGGTAGTTCTAGAGGAAAGGAGCCACTGCTGTAAGCCACCATGACAGTGGTTATTTGGAAAATAATCACAATTCTTTGAAATCCACCAATTCTGTTCCTTTGGATTAGTGTCTTATGCTGGAGTTTCAGGAGCAGATATTTTGTTTCACTGATTTTTGTCTTTTCCTATGAAGCCTGACAGTTGCAGTTCTGGGCTAATTCTGAAAGATCCTCTTTTTTAAAAAAAAAAACCCTAATATTATTGTTTATTTATTTAAATCAGCTGCATTTCCTATTCCACAGCTTTGAGGAATCTCTTTGAAAATAAAGATTTCTACTTCTTTGCCTCAAACGGGCAAAGTTTATTTTAGGCATATGGATCTGGATTCTCGGGTGTAACTTTTCCCCGCTGAGACTATGCTAGATGTTCTTGCACTGAAATTGCTCTGTATAAAAGCAAAACTTTCAGGATCTTCATTTGCTTCATACACTTTGGCTTTCTGAAATCTCTGAAAATCTAGCTGCTTGCTATCAAAGGTATGAGAAGGAGAGATGGGATTGGGCTCCTGAGTACAGATAAAGAGAGCGCTGTCTGAAACATGGTGGGTAGATTAGCTGTCTGGACTCCAAGTAAGAAACTGCCCATCACTGCAGTAAGGCTAATCTCCCTGTCCTTGTCTGGTCATAGTGATCAGTTTGCCCTCTACTTAATATAATAAAATATATAATAAAAATGTATTAACAACTGTGAACCACCCTCATCCCCTTTCCAAAACCTCCTGGGATCCTCCAAGGTTAGAGGATGTGCAGTATACTCACCTCAAAGAAAATGCACGTTCATTATCTTCACCCTTTTATTGCACACCTTGTCCTTGCCTGTTACCTCTCTTGCAGCTGCTTTTTACTCTGGGCCTTGGTCTGTAGTCCCTGCCTGCACAACGTAGCTGTGTTGACATCACTGGTGAAATACTAATAGTGTAATACCTGGTGGTCCCATTTATCTTCCAAAGATACCTTTCTGGTGAGTTCTGTGAGAACCACATCAGGCTGTGAACTTGTAAATATGTGTTCAGGAGGTCTGGGCTCTTACGCTGTCTGTGACTCCTTCAAGGCAGAGACTCCATCATTGTTTCCAAGCAACCTGCCCACCTGCTGGTTTTGGTAATGACAATGCTTATAGATTTTTTTTTCTCATTTTTTACTTTACCTAGACTTTCCTCCTAAACACCTTATAACCTGAGCTGTAATTACTTATTCAAAGCATGCCTCTCACACTAACATAGGTAATAACAGGAGTTCAGTGCTACCAGGTTGTTCATGTAACACACAGTTCTATAGTAGTATGAATAAGGAGGAAATGGAGATGGGATTGCTCTGCTTGAACTCGAAGATAATTATGTTTATAGAATAAGCATTGAAAGCCCATAAGAAAAAGGCCTGTGTTGAGAGATTGTAGTATCGATATATTTTGTTGAGGTGCGTCTTCTCATTTGGAAAAGTACCTATCCATAATATTAATCTTTTCTGTCATAAAGATGATGACATGTGGTTGTACTACCTGCTGGCTACAGAAATATAAAAGAAACTTGAGTTAAGTTTATGCTAGTTTTACTAAAATTAGCTCAATTTTGCATGTGGCTTGGTGTGATTTAACTAAACTGTACCTAAGAGAGTGTATTCAGGCTGGCAGTATAGGAGGTGTCACAGGGCAGACAGTAGCAGCAGCAAGTCAGACAGCACTGATCAGAATATGACTTCTTCACAAGGGCCACAACTGAATGTGCAGTTTAACCGATGTGTCCTGTCGTATGTGATAGAGTTTTCACTGAGTGTAAGCCGTGTCGGGCAGGCAGCGTATTTGTTAAAGCTTTGTGGCTGTGTTGCCCTATATGGGAGGTCATGTGCTGCTGTGATGTGTCAGATCTGGTGTCCTTTGCAAACCTGATACCTCGTGTTTTGCTGTGACTGACACAAAATGAATTGAGAAGGTGCAAGGACTCCAGGCAGAACGCAGATGTGACCCCACAGCTGGACTGTGGGGTCACATCTGCTGAGACAGTATATGTAGAAATTGGCTTCTTGTGCAGGGGCTCAGCTGTTGGTGTCCACACCAACCAACATAAGTCTAGGTATGTCCTTACACCTGCCTTATCCTTTTCAATTGTGCCAAGCTCCTGGTGTTAATAGCAGCTGAGGTGAAGACTGTACCAGCTAATTATTTGTGTGTGGAAAAATTACTTTGTCATCTTTTAATTTCAGTGAATAACCCCTTTTTTTATATCCTAGTTCTAGACTAATGGCAATAACAAGCTAACTTCTGGCTCGTCTGTTCTTGTACTTTATTTCTCAGTATTCTCAGCAATTTGCTCTTCATGTCTCTCTCACTCATAAGGGAAGGTAGCAGAAGTCTAGCTGGTCTGTCTCCTGTGGTACCCTTTATACTTTGTCTTCTGTATTCCCTGAACTGACTGGCAAAACCTTTTAATCCTTCAAATCTTTCCTTGAGATCCACTTCAATTTTTTTATGCTTTTAGGAAAATAATTGGTTCTGATATCAGTAAGAAACTTGATATTTATTAGTATTTATTAATCTTAGAATTTTTTACTAAAAGTTATTTTTAAATGAGTTTTTTTAAAATCGTCTACTCTTGCTTGTGGTGAGTCTGTCACTGTATGTCACCTCCTTATTTCTGCCACTTGTTTCAGTTTTTCCTGTTGTGTCTCACCTGAGTGTTCATAGAGATTTAGGTGTTAAACTGAACAGTGAGACCTTGAGCCTGAGGGAAGTCTGGTGGCTTTGGGTGGCACCGTAAAATAAATTATTCCTAGTAATAACCCAATGTGCTCTAGGCCAGACATGTTGGTGCTTTCCAAACATGGCAAGCACACACACAAATGCTGGAAGCCATGACATGCCACTGTGCTTGGTCTGTATGCATGCAAGCATCATGCACACATCCCCACACCCCCACCCACCCACACCCACCTTCCCTCCACCATAGCATAAATGGAGGATCATATTCTATATGTTCCCAGGTCAAGCCTGAGAAACACTTTAAGCAGCTCAGAGAAACACACAGCAGCTTAAAGAGTTAACCGTACAGTAATTGGAAGGTGGGGGCAAACAGTGTAATGGAGGGGTGAAGAGTTTCCATAAACCCATTGCCTCAGCTCAGAGAACCTGCTAAGGGGCAGTGGTCAGAGAGAAACAGAAGGAGAGAGAGAGATATCAAGTGTAGTAATCAGAATGAAAAATGGAGCTCCGGTTACTTTAAACAAGAGCTAATTTATCACGAGAACGAGTGGATAAGTAGCTGAGTTTCAGGCGTTCAGTAAGTTCCCCGTTCTGCTCCAAAAATTATTCCACCCCTGTCTCCATGCTCCCATAAATCATCCCCTTCTTCACTTCTGCTCCGATTACCAATTACTCCTGCCTACGACACGCTTTCCCCTGCCCGACACAATCTGATGGGGCCCTGCCTTTTAATTTTACAAATGCTTTTTTCTTCTTGCTTCTCAGCTCTCCATCCCTACTCCTCCCCTCCCTGGTTTCTTTCTGTATCTTTGTTTCCTCTTTCCCTCCTCATCTACTTTTTTTTTTTTTTTTTAATTTGAAGAAAGGGAGGGCAGTAATGTTTTCTGGCACCTCCCCCCATGAGGCTGACTGAACTGAAGGAGAGAAATAGGAATTATTTTCCCCAACCTGAACTCTCTTTGGGTTTGAGTTCTCCCCCTAAGCACATGACAAATTCTAGATCCAGTATAGCTGTATCAAAGATGAAAGTCTTGAAAGGATCTGTGGCTTTTTGTTGAGTCTTTGAAGGAAAACATAGTTTTTTCCTTTTTTCCCTTTTTCTTTATTGTACACAGAGCTTTTTGCAGAATAGAGGTATTTTGTGAGCTGCACAGCTGCAGGCAGCAGACTTTTAATTTCTATTGCAGTGTGTTATTTTTTCTGCATATGCTTCACCACTGCTAATATTTGCACTGGAGTAGTTCTAGCTAGCTGTCATACAAATATGGGGGCACTGATCTGGACCCAAACCCTGACAGTTTAGACTAGGTCCTCACAAGAAATTTTTTTTGGCTTCATTCATTCCATACATGAAATCAACTTAAAGCAAGTTTGTACTAATAAGCATATGTCTACTTTAGGAGAACATGTTGAATTTATTGATATAGCTATACCTTTCCAATATAAAAATCTTTAATACTGCTTATGAATAGTATTCTAGGGTACCATAAGTCTGGTGCACTATTTAGATGCTGGATGGATATGCACATGGATTGCGTATATAAAAATCCTAGAAATAGATTTCAAACATCAAGGCACTGGCATGCAGTAATGCATTGTTTTACTTATATATCCTATTTCACAACATAAATTATTGCTGAATGTTTGCACAAGCTACAGTTGGAGGATTTGAAATCACTGTATGACATGTTTATCAGTTCAGCATAGAGGCAACAGATCTGTTTGATTTCAGTAAGATAGTTTTTGAAGACTTCATTAATTGGTGCTTAAATAGCCTGTGGAAAATAAAAAAGGTTCATGAGGGCTAACTTGCAAGTCCTAAGTTGGAAGAGCCATACCAACTGAAAAGAAATGTTTACACGGGTCATCAGTCCAGCCTAATGTGCACAGAGCTGTTATTTCCACCTGTAAGACATTCAACCAAATTGCCACAAGGCTTACTGAATCTGAAAAGACAAAATTCCCTTGCCCTGCTGAGAACAGGGTAGGCAAAGTGACAGCTCTGCCTGCTATGCTGCAGAGAAAGCGGCTGTCCAGAGCTGATTTTTGTGCAGGATAATGGATGGAAGAGATGGATTACCAAGTGATAAATCACAGAAAGGAATTGGCTGGTGCCAGAACCCATGAGCAAGGAGATAGCTGGCATGCTCTGCAGTGGGTATTGCCATCTCCATCTGAGGAGCAGTAGCCTTTATGCATAAACAGTAAAACAAAACAAGAGTTAATTATAGTGCAGCTTCTTGACATAAGGCCTTTACAGCAAAACAAGGGTGGCAAAGGGAACACATCAGTTCATGTTTATCTGGCAGTTTATCTTTTTCCTCTTTGGGGAAAGAGTAGAGGAAATCCTCTGTGTTCTCATTTTCCCTTTTTATTCTCATTTTATCTTTATTCTCATTATTTAAAGCCCTTAGTGTTATTTTCTGACCAAGGAGTATCACAGACATCTTTCAATAAAGAGACAGAGGAGCTGAGTATGACTCAAGTCATTCCTATCCCATGTGATTCATATACACTCTCTGTCCTGTCAGGCAAAGAATGGTTCATTATGTAACTCAGTAATCAATTATACCGCTCCACATCACCCTAAAGACCAATGAAAATCTGAACTCAGTGTACTCTGGGCTGGGCAATCCATGCATAAGAGAGAGTTACTTGGAGATGGTGGAGATTTGGCTTCATCCTAAAGCATCTTCCTGTGGGCCAAAAGACTATATTATGATGGACACTGTTAAGTGCATCCAAAAAGTGTGCAGTGGTGCATTTGAAATCTTTTTCCATGAAGAGCAGTACATAGCAATTCTTAATTCTGCTATTGGCTGTGCACATGAAACTAGAGCCTAAAAAGAGAGCCATGCTTCTGACACGCTGCTGGCTTAAGATCAAGGCTTGTCAGGATGAAGTGTGTTCTTTTTACTGTCTTTAATGATAATACTTTATTATCATTAAAAGCATAATGGAGAAAGGGGTTGTTGATACTGTTATTTAAAAATCCATTTTAACTGAAGAGAGAAGAATCTGTGCCATAAAGAAGGATACCATGTTTTCAGGTGTCCAGCAGCGGGCTGACATTGCAGTGGAAACTGTACTAAACTAAACTGAATTATTCCTGACTTGTGAGTATCCCAGTCCCCACTGCCTGTGTTGGCATGAAGATGTCAATGGTGACCCTCTTTTGATAGAGCTGTGGAGGAAAGTTGCTGGAAAAGAATCAGAAGGGGAAACGACACGAATGGTGTTTGTGCAAGGTGTTTCCAACATGTCATATTTCCTGAAATGTGCCACAAAAGTAGAGCTTGTGATGCTCTCTAGGAGGCTGGGGAGGGGCTGGGAGCCCCCAAAGAGTAAGTGAGAGCAAATCTTTGAACTCATTTTTTCAGGACAGTAGTCTGTGGATATGTAAACTTTGTCCCATCAAAGTTTTGAGTATAATCTCTTAAAGCTTTATATGACTTGAGACTTCTTTAGTAACTGTAACCTGACACTTGTTTTTAATAATGTAAGGGATTTGACTGAACCTTGGCAAAGTCATCCATTACACGTGGAATTAGCCTATGACTTGTTTCATGACTTGTAGGGCAACTGAGATTCACTCTGTACCCAGACGTATGGGCACTGGGTTAGGATCTGACACACCAGTGAGCTGGTGACACTGCCTGTCTCTTTTAGGTAAAGATCCTTGAAGCTTGACCTATATTTTTTGAACATAATTTTAAAAAGGTAGTTTGCTAGTAGATTAATCTTCCAGCTGGCTCCTCCCAAGGACCTGGCATATGCTGAATACTGACATGACAGATCCACTACCTTGCTCTGCTGTCTCATTGTTGAAAAACTCTGTGTGAGTGATTTAATGTTCAGAGTTTTCCCTAGAAATCCCTACTATTTCACAACAGTCTCAGTCTAGAGAAACAGGCTGTGACCTTAGTTTGCCTTGAATCAAGCTTTTTTAAACTTATATTTTTATATGCTCTGACAGCTCCACTGTTTCATGACAGTATGAAATTTGACAGGGAAAGAACTTTTAAAACGGGCTTTTTTGTTGTTTTCAGGGTTTAGCTGCTAGAAATCACTGTTCCCTTCCTGCAGCTTATGTTTTTCTGGCAAAACACCAATATGGTATCAATGCCGTAAGTAAGCATGCAGGTTCTGTGTCCAAGCAGAGGCAGACAGTTATGTTGAGTAGCCTGAAACCTGGCAGAGTGGTCTAAAACTGTAAGCAGAGACTTCTGAACTTGCTTGGACTGCCTCCCACCCCACCTCACCTTCCTTTGAATCTGTTAGGTAGCTTCCCCAGGGCCCCCACATACAAGAAGCAAGAGTCCTGCTTTGTCTTTACTACCTCCCAGCACTCTATGTGACACCAGCCATCCATTCCCCACTTCAGACAGTACTGACTCTGCTAGCTGGGAGCAAGAGCAAATCTGACAGCTTCAGTGCTAGAATACCATTGAATTAGAGGTAGAATAATTTTTTTTGAAACCCACATTTGATGTGGGGGAATGGATGTGCCTGAGGCTTTCTCTGCAGAGTAAATATGTCAAGAGCAATGGCCATCAATGATTCTACCTGCTGCATGTTCTCAGTAGTCACCCTGCCTGTGAGAGCACTTTGCTCAGGAGTCTGGAGAGGTTTGCCCCTCACACCCCAGCTGGGTGCATGTTTGTGCACCAGGAATGGGGCTGAGAACTGCCTAATCGTTCCACAGAAACATGGTGGGACTTGCTTAGGTGGCTGGATGTTTATGATACTATCACTGTGAGAAAGGACCCTTTGCATATCGAGAGATCTTCAGGCTGTACTAATGCTACCTGTCACATCCACTGTGTCTTGAAAACAAATCTCAGTGAGGAAGGTTATCATGGAGCTCTTTAACTGATCCCCTCATATGTCCATCACATCAAAAAAAAACCAATTAGGCTGTGCTGCCTGCTTGCCTAAACTTCACTTAGAAGAAAAAAGGAGCTGGTAGGATCAGGGATGCACTGGGAGAGAGGGAGAGAGGGCCGTATTTCAGAATCCCTGCCCAGAAGAAGTCAGTAGTACCTGTTTTAATTCTGTTGTTTTTCAGTGACACTAACATTGGTGTAAAGAAACAGGACTTAACACTTGAGCTGCCTAAAGCATTCCGTTTGAATGACTCATCTAATGCATTCAGTTTCTTCCTACCCCAACCCTTATTTGCCAATTACTTATTAGCTGACATTGAATTTTACAAATAATATTGTATACTTAATTTTCTGTGATGAATTTATTTGAAGAAGCACATTTTACTCCCCCACAGGAGGAAGTGGAGTTTATGTGTGTTCTGAGGAGAGATACAGTTTCTTCAAGCATACAGCAAGATGTCTGCTTGCAAAAGGTTTAGCCAGAAGGACAGTGAGGCACAGAGAGACAAGTGGATTTTGGAAGTAATACTCTATTTTATTAAAATTTTTCTCTTAGCATTTTCTGGAAGTTGACTCTGGGATTTCTTACTTTTGTGACATGACAAGTACAAGTGTAACACTGACCTTTCTAGAGTCTTAGTAGCAGAGTTTAGCTCTGCTCTGAAAAGTGATCACAGTCAACTTTTCATTCATAGAGAGTACTGGGATGACCCAGATAATGGGGAAAATGGAAAATACATTTCTGAAAACTGTCTTTGAATATGTTACCTTCTTATTAGCAGTTATGTAGAGTTAACCTTACTGACTCTGGAATCAAAAAGAAGCATTTGTGATCTTTTACTTTGTAGTTCAATTGAGGCAGCAGGGCCGTAGGGAAGGATGCAGGATTCTGTTCCTCCCTTACCAACTGAATGGGTCCAATCTGTGACTTCCCAGAAGATGTGGAGGGAGGCAGGGGAACAGCTGCATTGTGCCTGTAGCATTAGTCAGGGGCAGACAGTATTTAAACAATAGATCATTTCTTACTGACAAGGCACAAGGAATCAGAATGATTTTGTGAGATCTGGGTGAATTTACTCATGACAAGTAATGATAGCCTTATAAAAACAAGCACATTATGTTTGGAGTCATTAGTCTTCAAATACACCTTCCCCTATGGTTTTGGCCCCCATTTCATTTACGGAAGTACAGGATAGACAAATATATATGTGTTTACCTTGCAGTATGCACATATATACATGTGTTGAGCGTCAGGTGTTTTCAACAGAAACCATTCGTGTAGTAGTGCATCAGAGCCCAGCTATAGTGACCTTAGGGGTCCTACAGGGTTCATCTTTTTCTTCTGCAGGAAAAGCCTCCAGGGTTTATGGCAATAGGCTTTCAACTTCTGATTAGGAAAGATTTTGAACCTGTGTAGCTTCCAGGGAAGTAGCTGGTGTTTCTAGGTGTTCAGTACTATTCTGAATTGGAACTTAGCTAGATTTTGGAGTAGCCTGGCTCTTTTCATTTATTAATGAGGATGTTCTGGGTGGGGTTTTTTCATTCCTTTTTATGGACATGCCTGGATTTTTATAAGATGACGCATGCTATAAATTAACAGATAAATGTTTATTGCAGTCACTTCAGATACTCCCTGTGATTCACAGTACAAAAATGTGATGCTTTGGTTTACCAACAATCTGCCTAATTCAGCTTGCTTTCTTGAGTCTCTCCTGCTATGTTAAGGCATTTCTCAGACCACCTACCAAGCTGCATTTTTATTCTTATTAAACGCCTCCATCCCTAAGTGCTAGAAATCTATCTTCTTTAATTCCAGGCACTAATATCTCTGGAGAAATGCTTTTTTGTATTAGTTCAAAACAGGAAGAGGTTGGGTAAAAAAATGGAGGAGTGCAAAGAGTCTGGTTATACTGCTGAGACTCCGAAGAGTGTGTAAGAAAATATAAGATTGTAGTAAAGAGACCACTGCATATCACCATTGCTCCCCCCAACAAGGGGACAGAATTACTTACTTTTGTGCCATAAACCATATACCATTAGCAGGCAAAGGGGATTTTGCTTTAGCTTGTACAGTAGTTTTGTACTCTTAAAGGAAAAGGGCCTGCACAAGAGCAAAATAGAAGGTGGGATAAAAAGCAATAGGATAGCTGGCTACAGCTTGTTTACCACAAGTTCAGAAAATCATTAGATAAGGTGCCACATCGTGATTAGTGGAGGAATCATAAGGGTGACTGAAGGGAGAGACAGCAACAAGTAGTGCTGAAATTCAAAGTATTATGCTGAAAAGAGGCTTTACTCAGGACCAATCTTGTCCTGACTGTTAATGGCTTTGGCCAAATGATCAGCATGGTGCTGGTGAAAAGTCCAAAGCCAGGAGGCATTTTCAGCATAGAGATGCTTCCAGTAGAGAAATGGAACTATTGTGCAATTGTCCAAGACCCTGTTATGACCACTCATGAAATAGCACATACAATTCCAGTCACCAATATCCCAAAAGGATGGGTATGAAGTGGAACAGAGCACAGAAAGGTACTAGGATGACCAGTGATATGAGGAATCTGTTTTACAGGATATTAAGAGCTTTGATAGTCCAGTCAGGCAAAATGAGGAAAGTGGGGGTATGATTTCTGTCTATAAATACATCAAACCACAAAACCCTCAAGAGAGAGAACAGCTATTTAAGCTTAAGGACAATGTTGGCACAAGAACAAATGGGTATAAACTGGCTGAGAATAAATTAGTCTGGAAATTAAATGAAGGTTTCTAACCATCAGAAAGAGAAGTGAGATTCTGTAACATCCTTCCAAGGGAAAAGGAACAGAAAGAATTTTAAGATGGAGCATGATCTTTTACGAAGGGGCTTCTGCAATGGTGCTGGTAGCAGGAAGAGAGTGGACTGCATGACCAAGGAGCGTCTTGAAGTCTGTGTTCCCACCTTGCTCCCCTTCCCTCACCATATACCATACCCCTTCCCTTTCTTGGTCCTGTGAGCTCCACCTGCTCCCGCTCCGAAGGCACCATGGACCCCTTATCAGAATTCTGCATTGCAATAGGTTGTTTTTAATCCTCCCCATATCTCCCTTATTTTTTTCCTTGCCAAGCTTTCTGGGCTGTAATGTTTCCCTTTGTGTAATCCATCACAGACACAATGTCGCTTGTGCAAATTAAAATGCACCTCGGAATAATAAAAAAGGGGCTTTTTTTTCTTCCTTCCCAGCAGCAGTTCCTCAACACAAACCATTTGTCTCTGGGAATAAATTCAAGAATATTAACCCTGTGTGTGCTCCTGTGGGGTACACAGCACCTCCTGTGGGAACAGCACTTAATGGAGGCTTGTTCAGTGGAGCAAGCTGCCTTGTGTTGTGGACCTTGCAGATAGCTGGAACTGTAGCCCACTTCTTTCCTTGTGAACACAGTGATGATAGGGTCCAGTGCAACAAATTAAAGGTCCTCCATGTCTGGACAAAGAGATACAACCCAGGAAAACTACATAGCTAACCATGTGGTGCGCCACAGAACTCAAACAAATGATCTGAGTTGAGCATTGTGCATTAGGACCTCTAGAAAGAACCACTGGAAACTATTTGAGCGATAAAAGAGTCATGAGGCTATCCCATACTGCTATACAGTTCTGGAGGCTATAATTGGCCTGTGGGTCAGACACTGGTCACTTGTGATTTAGAAATAAAGCTACAATGAACCGTTGCTGAATGAATTCCATCCTTGCTGAGACAGTGCATGTAAAAGGTTAAGTCAAGGACAGGATTTTATTTCTTCCTTCTTTCATTTGGGGGGAGGGTGTGAATTTCTCCTCAGTGGCATATAAATTCTATGAAGTTAAATATGCATTTTAAAAATCCATTTTATGTGACAAGAAAGGTCCAGAGTTGGTCTGAGAGTTAGGCAGGTACTAGAGAATCTGAGTGCTTGGCCATAGAGAGGATGGGGCATTGCACAGCCATCTAGGCTGGATTGACATGGAAATAACAGTGGGGATCATAGGCAAAGACTGACTACATTCTCTGTGGAGACGCACTGGTGCTTGGATAGAAGATGCTTCCATAAGGTCATTATTGAGAGATAAGGCATCTTCATGGTTTATGGCATAGTATTTTGCCTTATGGCTTAGGATTTTATACATCCCAGGTTTAGCTCAGACACAGCTGGATGATTTTTCTTACTTCCCCAAACAAATGTTTCACCCCAGACTTTGACTTTCATCACAGATGTTTTATTTTCATTCACAGTAAGGGTCCTGTATGGGTCACCTCATACTCCAACAGGACCAGTATTCCTTACTCTCCAACTCCTCTCTTGCTTCCCCTTTTCCAGTTCAGGAGCTTGCTAAGCTCTTCAGTATGTGATCTTTTGGGAACCAATGTTAGCATTAGTGCAGTAACACTTACATGGCTTTCCATCCACTTTGGCTTGGGGAGAAAGTATACCCCCAGAACAGGAGCTAGACTAAGCCATGCAGGGTGCAGAAAAGACATGTGGTGTGTGAGGGAAAAAAGGGTCAAGACCAGCATGAAAAAAAGCAATTCAAAGCTTCAGGTCTCTGGCAGAGGAGGTATCTTCATTGTTCTTCATCCTTATTTGGAATAACAAGGCCAGGAGTGGTTAGACAAATGTGCATGTGTCCAACAGTGGAGAAATGCACAGACATGCTGAACATCACCAGCTAGGTTGCCAGAAGAAGCTCTTCTCTCTTTGGATGGGCCTCATTTTGCCCTCACTAATTCCAGCAACCTCAGCCATTTTACTGTGCTATAGAGGCTGGGTAGGTGGCTGGAATTCACTCTGTAGAGCAGTAAATTCTATTTCTATAATGTGCTTTGTCTCAGCAGCAAGGCTGCTCTGTTCATTTTCTTCAGAGGTCCCAAACAAATGACATAAAATCCTGGGATGTTCCTTTTCAATTTATTATTTTTTCCAGTTCTTCCTACTGTGAGTCTTGCTGTTTCAAGCTTCATCCTTATCATCTGAAAAGAATAATTCCAAGTTTGATCTCTGCTCAAAATTTTTGGTGCCATAGAAATAGTGCTGTTTTCTTACAGTGTCGTTGTCTTCCTTAATCTCTCTCTTATAATGCAAATCTTCTCATAATTCAAAGACCCACCAATTTTCTGATAAACTTTCTATTTCCAGTAGATACAGAGAAGATTTTAATTCCTTCAAGCCTCATTTCCAAATGAAACAAGGCTTAAGTGATCACACTGTCTGTCTCTGACTGTCTATATTTTTTCACAGAATCACAGAATCAATCATCTATATTGGAAAGGACCTTGAAGATCATCTAGTCCAACCGTTAACCTAGCACTGACAGATCCCATCTACACCATATCCCCAAGCACCATGTCAACCCACCTCTTAAACACCTCCAGGGATGGGGACTCCACCACCTCCCTGGGCAGCCCATTCCAACACCTAACAACCCGTTCTGTAAAGAAATACTTCCTAATTTCACTCATTCTTCACAATAACTTTTGAATTGGGCTTCTCACCCCCAAATTAATTTACCTGAAAGAGACACAGAGATCTAAATGTGCTAGGCCCCAACAATTTCCCTGGACAGAAAAGACAATTTTTCAGTGTCTGCACTGAGTGAAACCTAACCTCACCCCTTGTTAGATGGACAAAAGATGGTCCTGCAAAAGGGGTGCATGAATGTCCTAGTTGTGGGGAAAATTCTGGTTGGAGTTGACCTGATTTTATATGCAGCGTAGTAAATTCAGCACAAGACACAAATCCATAGGAAGCTGGGATTCATTCATCCTGCTGCTCACAAAGCTACTTTTAATGGGTTCAGTAGATGGTTTCAGGATTCCCCAGACATGTTCAGTTCTACCTTGTGTGTGAATTTGTATGTTTCTTTCCATCACCTTCTTCCAGGCTGGATTTGCATTTTCTGTTGCATTTTGTCACATGACACATCTGGTTCATGTCTGACTCCAAAGGTCTTTTCCATGGAATATTCACACTTCCCATTTTGCTTGTGTTCTTGAGCATAGGGTGTCTTTAGCAAAGCAATGCATTCTGTTTAAGTTTCCATGTCCATGGCCACTCCTCACAGCAGGAGGGAAAGTACTCAGTGGTCCTCATAGCTAAAAGAAGACAAGCCCAAGCTGGTATTGCAGAGCCTTCTTGCTTGATGAGGCCTTACAGAGCTGTTGTCTGCACTGAGATGAGGAGGATGCCTACCTAGTTTATGGACAGTCTGGTAGTTAAATATGTGGGTTATCTTGAGAGAGAGCATTTGCAAAACAATATGGAGAGCAGGGAGCTGTGAAAGCCTGTGTTTGACCTTGGAAGTTAATTTCCTTTACAGTGTCTCAGTTTCCCCACATGCAAGCTAAGAACAGTAACAGCTGTCTATGTCTCTTGCCATTAGTGGAGGAATATGAGATGCGGTTGTCAGGGGAAGAATCACAAAGTATTGTTACTGTTCTGTTAAAGAGAACTGGAGTTTAGCAGGAATGACTTTCCAACACAACCTAGTATGAGAGGAATGGTCTGCCAGGCCAGTAGTGCTTTAAAGTCCTTCCTGGCTACATGCGCATATGTTCACTGAGTGTCATGTTTTCTGTCTGATTCAACATGGGAATAAGGCCAACTGTGGGCATAGAAGGAGATGATAGGAAGCTGGTAAAAGCAAAACTGGGCATGACACCCCATCCCATTCTTAATTCTATGCTGGCCATTAATCTTCTCTGCCAAGCCTTGGACTACAACAAAGGCAGAAGGGAAGCTGCAACAAGCAGAACACTAATTCATTGAACCTGCTCCTCACAAAGCCTGACAGAGGTGATTGCTCTGGCAGCCCTGCCTTCACCAGCTACTGCCATTGCCCTGGTGACCTCCTCCTGTGAAGATGAGGTAAGCCCCAGGAAGGGATTTTTACTCTCATCTGCAGGATGGCAAAGCTTTCTGTGGAGTCTGAATCTGGGGGAACACTGTGAAGGGTATTGGACACTGGGGTCCTCATCTTCTGGACTGCTCTTTCCTTTCTGTGTTAAGGCAGTGCCCACAGTACCCTTTGGGAACTACTAGGGTAGTGTGGGAAGAAGTCCATGATCATCTAGAGCTCTCCAGTCCACATCCTGTTACAGCTCTTCTGCACTGGCATCCAGCGCTGCCCTGACCCTGTCTATTGAATTCAATGCACTGTAGAACAGCTGAAGCTCTTAGCTAACTGGAAAGAAATGACTACTCCTTTGTCCCTTGCCCTCTTCTGCAGGAACCTAGGGAAGATGAATTGGTCTGTTGACTCAGAGTAGAAGTAACTTGATAGTTGTGGGCTTCTCTGGAAAGCAACTGTACTACCCTGTGCCCGTGTCTTGTTATGTGCTGGCTTCATTGCTCTGACAGCATGAAAGATGTTTGGTTTTGTTCCTAATGCTGTTATCATTTATCATCCTCTTGTAAAGCCAGAACCTACTGCTTACCCGCCCTTCCTCTATGCTAGGTTTTCTGCTCCCCCTCTACTCCTACCCTGGTAGGAAACAGCTTGTATGCCAGAAACAAACTTTCCACTGGGTACTAGAAAAGACACAGCATCTTTTCTGCTCCCTGAAACGACTGCTGTGACCAATTGTGATGGTTTGACTGGATTTCAGCTCTTGGGCTTTGGAGGATCAACTCCAATCATGGAGTGGAGAGCTGATGGTAAGCTTATTTGATAGCTGGTATTTATTCCACAGAGATGGTAGCTGGTCCTGAATCTGGGGAACTCTTATACAGTTGGTGCCTGTGGAAGGACATAAGCATTCAAATGCTAGAGATGGAGAAAGAGCTGTAGTGTGCCAAATCCCTACCCAGTGTAAGTCCCTCAAAGTTGCTTGGGCTGTAGCATGCCATTGTCAGAGCTGTGGAATATGTGGGGCTAGAACATATCTGAAGGAGCATCCTACGATCTCCTGTCTTTCATCCATGTCCCAAAATAGTCCACAAGCAGTCCTCTAACTGCAGATCAGTGGTCCATCAGTTTCTGTGGACAAGATGAAATAACTCAGAGGCAAGCAGAAGTATCTGTTGGGCCTTGGAGATGACAAGATGAAGAAAGCAAATTTAGCATTCACCTCTTCCTTCCTGCTCTGGCAATGATTTCAGATAATAACAATCTGAGGCTTGCAAAAATGTACTTTGGAACTGGAGGTATGCAGCACACTGCTATCATTTGTAGTGTAACCATGAACCATGCCAAAGTATTTGTTTCTCCTCCCTTCCCTGTCTCGTTGTTGGTTCATCAGTAATGATGAGTCTCATCTCTAGAAGCCTACAAGCATTTTACTGTGTTTCTAGAAATATTGTGCACACCTTATATGGGACTCCTCAGCCCACCTTGGAGACTCAGGCTGTAATGGTAAGACTGCTTGCAGAAGGACCAGCTTTGTGAGGCTTTTAGTGATGTGAGCTCCTTTTTTGGGAGGACTGGGTCTGGTGTCCTCTTAGGGGTTTAGAAGTGCATACATTACAAATCTGAAGCTGGGCTGGTGGCACCATCTCTGATTTCATAGACCAGATTGGCCCTACACTATTAGGTGTTTTCTAGGAGAGCAACATTGATTGGCATATCTGGACAGTACTTCTCATACAAACTCTTTGTAACTCTATTGCTTGCCAGTTGGAAGTGCAGTGCTGAGAATTGTGGCATTAAATCATCTCCCTAACATAGCACTAGCTTTGCTCTTGCTAGGCTCAGAAGAATTTTGATAGGTATTGAAGTCCAGGCAGAAGCCTGTTTTGGTATGCAATCTTCCAGTAAGCAGAATGATCTCACTCAATGGGCAGGCCACCATCCTTTTCCCATGCATCTCCTGGAGCTGTCAGCATTAGATTCTTATTTATAGAGCACTATAAATGTTCTGAGCACTTTACACATACATAAAAGAGAAGATTCCACCTCTGCAAGGAGCTGACAGTAACTCAGATGTGAGTCATGGGGCAGTAACTCAAGTTCTGAGGAGGACGGATATGGTGGAAGAGGAGCTCTTGGGCAGAAGTCTTGGCAACAGGAGGCAGTGAGAAGGAAACTATTGGCAACAATTCGGTGCAGGAAGCAGGTGTGGGTGATGTGGCCAAGGTGATGGTGGGAGAAGCTAAGAGAAGGTGGTGAGGTAGAAGGCTTAGGAGTTGACCAGGAACAGAAGGTGGAAGTGTAGGCAGTAAAACTGCTATCAATGGGTGGATGAGAAGCAACTTAACTATCAGTGCTCCATTCCTTTTCTGCCCCCAGCACTGAGAAAATTGAGAATATTTGCACCCTCCCCACTTTCCTCCTTCTGCTCTGGCTTCTGAGAAAGAGAAGGAATGGTGTTAATGACTATCATTAACAGTACTTACAGTTCATCTGTCAGGAAGGGACAAAGGCTGCATTTGCCAGAGAAGTTCACCTGTAGTTGGTACTACTCACTCCAGCCAGGGCTTTGCCTTCATGGCTTAGATAGAGATCACCAGTGCCTGAAAACCATTCCCGTGCAGTCACAAGTAGCCCACTGCTGGGATTCGTGCTGTCATCTTGACAGGCACTGGCTATGGGCATTGCAGGGCTGCCACCATCAGCCTCGCAGAGCTGGCACAAGAACTGTGGTGTTTTTCCCTCACTGACTGTCAGGGCCTGTGTGTAATGTGTCTCGTTCCTCCTTCAGGATGTGCTAAACAAATCCTTGCATTGTTTCTCTCTGCAACTCTAGTTTTCAGTGTCATCTTGTGGGTCCCTAGGCTGGATGCAGACTCCTGGTTTAGGTATATGTAAGCTTAAGAGCAGTGAAATTGCTTTTTTTTTTTACTTCTCTTTTATGGATCCATGTTCCCTTGTGAAAGAGTTACAGACTGCGAGTCAGCAATGTCTCCTGTCCAAGTCAGTGCATGTTGTCTGTGCTGACCTTCCTCCACAAGTGTGCTGGTAATTGTGGAAGAAGGCTGCAAGGTTTTGCCTTTTTTTGTGTCTGTGATAATGCGCAATGACTGCTAGACAGAAAGACACCCTTGTGCTCCCCCCTCGCCTCCCCCTCTGACTTTGTGCCCTGCTTGGGGCTAAGCACTTCTGCTGCCTTTTATTAATCTTCTCCTGGGACAGCACTATCAGCGGCCCATCAGCGTTCAACATGCCCTTAGTCACTAGCGTTAACTCGATTAGGGCAGTGAGGAGTGACTTACAGGGGATGCTCTTCTCCACAGGCAGTATTTGCATACAGTGATTGATGCTGATATGTCCTCTAAACACATCCACATTTTGCATTTTAAACAAAGCAATTGCTGTAGAACCGCTCCCTGTCACTCAGTGGGATTCCCAGTGCCAGCATAGGACGTACATTCCCTTTCTTAAAACGGCCTCTCTTTCCTAACGAGGACTCTCAGATGGGATGAAGAGAAGGTCACTGACTCCACCTTATGTTTGGAAGGGGAGAGACAAAAGCCTGCTGTGTCTCTTGGCTTGCAAAGTTGCTTGTGGGCAGTTCTGGGCTGTGTGGACAGTGTCACATCATCAGTGGGCTTTCCACCAAGGTCAAGCTTGAATGGGACACAGTCTGAAGCCTCCCGTGTTTCCTTCAAACAGTCTTTCCTGGTCAGATTTCAGGGTCAGGTTAGGCTCCCCCACATTCACCAGCATCTCTCTGTCTTGGGAATACATGAACTGGCTGGCACCCATGCAGCATTGAATATATGTGTGTATTATCCACAAGTATTATGTGTATACACACACACACATATATATGTAAAAAAGTCCACCTTGCAAATTGTCTGAAGAAGCAAAAGATGATACACTTTCTTCCAGTTTCTACTGGGAATTTTATTGGCAGGACATGTCCAAGTGAAGTTCTGATTTGGAGGTGGTGTCCCGAGCTATACCTTTCTCTGAAGAGGAGAGTGTGCAAGGAGGGAAGTGGGCAAGTTTAACTTCTGTTTGAAGAAAGGGCAAAAGGAACAAAGTTAAATCTGTGGTGATACTGCTGGTATCCCAGCTTGCTTTGCAAAGGTGGCTGTTTATCTTCTTTATTATATCTTAAGTGTTTCCTTTCTTTCAAAACAAAAGGAAATTTGCCCAAAAAGTAACTGTCTTTGAACAGCAGGGACTTATCTGTAATTTAGGTTGTGAGGCTCCTTGAAGCAGACACTTAGTCCTCCCCTTTGTTCATGGAGCGCAGGGTTCACTGAGGAGGCTAAATAAATAAAAATAATTTACATAACACTGTCCAGAGGTCCTCTCCTAGAGGTTGTCAGTGCTCTTTGCCTTCCAGGTGCTCATGGCTTGCTGCACTGTGAGGGTTTAACACTTTCAATAAAATTCAGAGGTCTGTTGGTAGCGTTCCATTGAGACCCAGAAAAAAATTTTGCTTAGACTTAGTAGGAAATACCTGTTTTCACCCATTCCTGTCATTACTTTCTCATCTTTGTGCTTATCTCAGAGGACTTGCAAAGTACTGCTAGTTGCCCATTTCATGTCTGAAAACATCATGGTTTTGCAAAGCTAGGCACTTCATTATTGGGCTCATGCTGCCTGGCTCCACAGATGTGGGAGCTCCATGGAGAAGGTGGCCCTTTCATCTCCTGCCACACCATATTAATTTTGCAAATGTGACAAGGTCAGCTTTGCAAAAATAACATATTGCCCATGTCTTGTTCTATTTAATATTGTATTCAAATGGTCCAAGTGCTCAGCAATGTGGTCTGGGGAAAATAGCTCTGCAGACTTCTTTGTCACTTGACTGGCAGCTGGCTTCCAGAAGTAATTATAGCTGTTCAGTGCCGTGGTATGCCAAACCTCTTGGGGATTAACGAGGCATCAGGTGCACGGTGACTCAGAGGCAAGAACAGAGATGCTCCAGTTCCTAGGCCATAAAGGCCATAAGCTTTATAAATCCTGATATCCACTTGGACTTGGGACTAAAGTGAAAAGGAAGTATTGCAGTGACCTTGTGGAGGGTGTTCTAATTTTCCAGAAATCCAAACAAGGAAACTTAGACCTTGGGAGTTTGAAAGTGAATTGCATTGCCATTGTGTGGATGCATGGAAGCTAATGTCTACTCAGAATAAATCTGAGACCCTAGTTTCTTAGTTAGAAAGGAAAACAAAATCATTAAATTTATGAAAGTTAAGTCAGAATGCCTAACGAAATGTGGAGTGAAATTATAACAACAATTTAACTATGGTAGTGTCTGAGTAAACACTGAAGTTAGTTTGATCAAAATGATATGGGTAATTAGTATGAATTATAGTCTAATGTGTTCATTAATGTCACTACTTAATGACATTTGGTGCTTACAGAATTAGGTGTTAGAAACGTTAAGTACTTAGAAAATGAATATGCAAAATAGATAAAGTAGTACAGGATCAGCATGATTCTTTGGTGCCTTCTTCAGGGTGGTGTTTCTAGACACCAGACTGCATGAAGATGTATTAGGTAAAATCCTATCTGCTCTGCTTGAACAGTAAAACTGGTAACTTGTTAAGTTTCTACTTAAGTAAACATGATTTTCTGTAGTAATTACAGTACCAGAAGCAAACCTGCCAAAGTAGTGAGTGTTAATTAGGGTCTATGTAATCTTAAACTAATCTAAGTCAATAATCGCTAGGCAAGAAAGTGTTAGGTTTGCAAATACTCATAGCACAATGTTCTACAGAAGTGAAACTGTAATAGTGTCTGTCTGTGCACCTTTAGGGCATGTCAGCTGCAGGCTGGGTGTCTCTATGCCTCCAGCACAGGTTTTTCCAGGACACATACCAGAGCTTCTGAGTTTTCTGATTGGGATCCCTCTGCCTTTAGCCTCTAATGTTTCCCCACAGGTAGGAACCTACACACATTGCCTGGCTGTCCCAGAAGAAACCCATGCTGGTTTCTGTTTTCTGCTTCAAGCTCCCCCACTTCCACTTCCTTGAGTGGAGCTTACTCTGTATTTATCACCTGTTCTGCTCCTGGCTTGTCACATCCTGGTTGTGTCCTCGATAGCCTGGCCATCGAGGACATAGCCAGCATCTTTCATAGGTTGCTGCTTCCTTCCCACTACTTGTTCAGGAAAAGGAGTTGTGCTGCAATATAAAAGAAAAACCCTGAATCAGTGGGGGAAGGGTCGGGTGGATGGGAATGCTTATTTCCAGGAAAGAGTTTCCAGGCACAGAACCAAGACACCTGCTGGATCATTCTTTTCTGTGTATCTTGCCAAGGAAACTGAAGAGATCATCTGGCCTTTCGTTCCATCCTAAGGCTCCATCTGGATCAGGCATCATATAAGGATTCATGTAGAAAAATCTTTTCTAAAATGTTCTTACAGGCTGTTGCATGATCTTCACGTGGTAAAGCCCAGTTTGCAGCAGTTTAAGTAATTAGCATCCTAGAATATTCCTGTCTGTTAAGACTGGGACAAGTGAGGGACCGATGCTGGATCACTAGGACATCAGGTATGATTTCTGCCACTTTCCTCTGTAGTACCCACAATGGCAATACAGTTATTACATGAATAAATACAAATATTTTGCTTATGCAGTTTTTCCCAGGACAGAATTAGGTGGAGTGGGGGAGGATGAAAAACTATTTTTCTGTAGGACATAGCCAAATGTGCAAAATGTAATGAGGAATGATCTAAGCAGGAGATTTCAGAAGAATCAACGGGACTTTTGAGGTACTGAGGAGCAGTGGAAAGAGGGCAAGGACACTGGAGCAAAACTAAATGAATTATTTGTGCCAGTCCTTTCCTGTGATTCTAATTTTACTTGATAATTCAACCAATTTACCTGATTCAAAGTAAAGCTCAGTGGTCTGTGACTTCCCAGATCACCCCATATGCCTTTTTTAGAACAATTTACAGCATTTGCTACCCTTCATTACTCCAGTAGAACAGCTGATTTTAATGAGAGAATTGACATTTTTAGCAGCTCAGCCACTTCCATCCCAAATTCCTACAGATCTCTTGGATGTACATGATACACTGTGCTGGTGATTTGTTATTCTTCAGCAGTTTGTTCCAGCATCTGCTCTCCTGTCACCTCGGTCTCAGAAGGTGTCTCATCTTCATTACTTGGAAAGGGTAACTAGGAGAGAGGTGTCTCCAGCAGGTCTCTCTCTGGTGCAGTCTGTCACAAAGAAGCACTCTCTTTTGATGTCTGGGTAAGTACTTGCCTTTAAGGCCTGCTTCTCCAAGAGAGACTTTCTTGTGTGCTGCAGTGACACTTACAGCCATCCCTTCTTCATGAAGAAGAGTACTAGGAACACACAAACATGGGAGCAGGAGGGACTCTGTGGCTCACACAAGCATATACAGGTTGAGCTGCATTTCAAAGGTAACCATAGTTTTTGCTGCTGTGGCTCCTGCTGGGAAGCAGTTCCCAAACTTCCTTGCTCTGAATCTAATGCCCCTCATTCCCTCTGCTTTTGATTCTTTGCTCCTGGCTATCAAAACCCAGATTTGGGGCAATGGATTGAATTCTGCTTCTCAAAGAGATGATGATTCTCAGAGAACAGAGCATGCTGTGAGGGTATGGGGAAATCTGCTGATAGGAAAAATATCTTTCAGCTTTTCTGTTGGCTTTGAAGAGTGCTGGGCTCTGCCTGCCTTGTTCAGATGGACTTTTCTCATCTTGCTGAATATTACTATCCCATCTGGAAGTATGGAATATGCAGTAAAAAACACAGAATAGCTGCCTGTCACCCCTCCTGTATGTGGGAGTCTGTTTAAGCTTCACTGATGTCTTCAGGAAGTCTTCAGCTTCATTGATGCTGAAAGTCTGAATTGACACATTCTCCCTTTCGTTATGTATTTTTTCTTCCCTTTCCTTTCCTGCATCTACTTGCAAACCAGAAGAAATCATCCAAGTTTCACTCTAGGAAGAGAAAAAACAGAGCAGTCATATTGAGGGCTAAGGTGAGGAACAAGGTAACATTAGTGTTTTCCATTGTTAATGGCTGCCTCTTCCCTTCTTTGCCAGGAGCATGTTGGCCTCCCATTCACATACTGCACTCTCACTGATGCAAGGGTTGTTGGTGAAGGTAGGGCAAAAATTTTCATGTCTATGTCATGATTTCTTGCCAGGCTGATGGATGGGAAAAAGTAAAGCTAGTTATGCCAACTAGTTAAGGAACAAACTGTATCATGTTTTCTTATCTTTGTCCTGTTTTTCTCACTCTTTTCTCCTTGAAAGCTCAAAATACATCTGAGCACAAAGGCAGGAACCTTCCTAGTCATGAGAAATGATCCAGCAGAAATAAGTGGTACCTATGGTGTGGACTGTCAGGGAAATAATGTTATGCCCACATCTCCCCCCTCCCATTAAGAAGTGGAGGTTGGGGACTGTAAAGGAAGAGGAGTAACAGAAGACAGATTATTTTTTTAATCTGTTTAGCAGCAGCAACTGTGAAGCATAAAGCTTCACATAAAGTGTTTGACTCCTCAGCCAAGTCTGAAGCACAGAGATGCTGCTTAATGTTCTTTTTGCCTTATCATTGTACTGTAGTTTTTCTCTCCTTTTTGTTTCATAGGTACTATGTGTTCCCGACTTGCTGGGTAGCTAGGTATGTGATGAGTGCCCATGGAAATTATGATTATCTCATTCCTCAGTCATGGCTGGGAAGTCACCAGGACACTTTCGTGAAGGACATCTAGCCAGTTCTGCTCACTTTGTGAAGCACTGTCCAGTGCAGGCTAGCCCCTCTCCCTTGGCATATCACAGCCGAATTGCAATACTCATAGACAGAGCCCAGACGGCTTCTGTTGCAATTTCTGTTCTCTGACTCTTTTGATCTTTGAAAAGTGTAATGCTTATCTGCCAGATGAACAATTTGTGCTGTGGAGGGTGCAGGGCCAAACTCAGTGGAAAGGACATTTGCTGCGATGACCTGTGTGAGAATAAATGTAACCAGCAGAGTATGGAACCTGGTACCAAGGAGGTGACAGTGTTTGTGCTTAGCGTGGTATCTCACTGACAACCTGGGGGTAATTTGTTTATTCCTTGTGTTGGGATAAATAACATGCACAGCAGTCAGGCAGCTGTAGGTAGGCTAGTGCTGTCTTTGTCTGTGACAATGTCCAGAGGATTGACAGGAGCAACTTAGCGACATGCTCTAGGACACACAGCAATCACAAACTGAAATGATGCCCCTTTTTGTGGACATGTTCCATGTGAAAAGCAAAAAAAAAAGCTCTTGAATCTCGGTCCAAGCTGATTCAGCCAATGTAGTGATTAAGTCTCCCAGAATTTGAGAGGTCCCAGGCATCACTTATCTGAGGTTTCAGCCACTTTTTAGGATATATTTATTTGCAAGCAACATGCCCTGGGGAAGAAGCGAGCCAGGGACCTGCTTTATGTGCACTGAGCAGCAGTGGAACAAAAAGAAGACTCCTGCCTGAAATGTTTGCAGTAGGCAATGAGTGGCAGAAGGAAGTGCTGAGCTGGTGTAGTTCAGTGTGCTGGGCAGCGGGGTTATCCAGCTGCAGTTTCTCTTACAGAGTTCAGAATACACTCAGGGTATGAAGCTTTTACTCCTCTCACAGTTTTATTCTGCCTGCAGCACAGGCTAGCAGGCTTAGGGGAGATCTGCAAAATGGGGTCACATTTGCATTTCTATCAATTAAAATTTTACATAAGATTTTCATATTTTCATTTGATAATAACCTTATCGTTTTTGTAAACCCAAAATTTTATTCACCTGTCTACTGAGGTTTTGTTTATCCCTTGCTCATTTACAGCTGACAGAGTACACGGATCCTAAGGTACCCCAGGCATTTTCTTTTTCTTTTGAAAAGGCAAGGTGGTCTCTTGATTCAAGAAAGTTGAGAAACAGAGCTCAATGTATGTCCAGGCTTTGTTCTCTCTTTTTGACTGCTTGTTTCTCTTACTATTGTATTTCTAGGCACATTTAGAAGGTGTTTATTATTTATTTGTAAAATGTGATCATTGAGTGTGAATGTGGTGGTGTTTCTATAATTGCTGTAACTCAATTTGGGTTAATAACTATTTTGCCAAGTGAACACAGCATCACAGGAAAGCAGCCTTTCTAGTTCAACACTGGCAACACCAAGCTATGTACTACCCTGCTGCTTGGCCTTGCTGGCCTATGCAGCCAGGATTTAAAGGTTCTCTTGAGTTGTGCAGTGGAGCCTGAGGGGAGCATGGTATTTCACTGGTTTGGCATAGTTTGTCTAATTAACTAGAGCTGTCACAGAAAGTGCTGTGATCTAGTCTGACTGTGGACTGTGTCTCAGGCCTATACTTCATTCCTGTCTGCAAATACAAGCTTGAGAATGAAGGGGAAGGATAACCTGGCCCAAATGACAGTAACAGTGTCATTTTCCAATGCCCTCCTGTAGCCCTCCCCTTGGTTTGGTGAGTGTCACTTTGGTGGCTTCGCATTCCTTGCAGGGCTGGAAAGCCAGTTCACATCTTAGCACAGTCTCAGCAATGGGAAACAATAAACACTGTTAACTTCCATGTGGAAGGTATCCAGAACAGTAAGCTGGCTGTTAGCCATGGGGCCTTGTTTTCAAGGGAGCTGGAACGGACTATCCCACAAGGGGTTTGGAGCAGCTCAGTGTGGTCGGCTGCCACAGGAGACTGAATATTCACTGGTGGCCTCCCCACCCACATGGGCAGTGCGCCAGAAACAGGACAGGAGAAGGGAGGCAGGAGAGAGAGAGTCTATCACAGCAGTGAAGAAGCAAAAAGGTATCAAGGGGAAACAGGCTGGATCATAGCAGGTGCCTCATCATGAGAAATCATAGAGTTGTGGTGGAAAGAAGAAATGTGCAGAAACAGCAGTAGCAATTTAGGATTTTCTACAGCTAGAAAAGGTGAGTCTGAGCTAGAAATTCTCGAGGCAGTGGAAGAGCTGGGGATAGCACCCCAAAAAGCTGATGCCTGTGCTAATGTTGTTCCCATAAGCATCAGTCCCTTACGACACTGCTGAATTTTTATGATGTGATGACAAAACCAGTGGGGGAAATAAGTGATTACCCCAGGCTTAGTTACAAGGGTTCATTAGATTGAAAAATATCTGATGAAATTGTACTTCCTAAGACTGACCCAAAGGATCATTGATTTGTAGTAGCATTAACCACTGACAAAAAAAATATAAACAAGAGTTTGGTTAATGTGTTTGAGTTTAATAATGTAAATGGTAATAGACAATTACTTGCAGCATTGACTGCTTTCAGTGTTGTGGTGGAAAAGAATTTACAATGCTGGAAATGTAATTATTGAAGGTGACTATAATTTTGGCTTCAGTTAAATTGTTTTCCTTCAAAATATAACACTCTTCACTGCAATGAGATTATTCATAACTTAGGTATTGCACTTGACTTAATTGGCATATGGTGTAAATTAACCCCTCTCAAAAACATGATTTATGTGCTTTGTTCTTTGTAGCCTTGTTTTGTGTTGATTCTTGCCAATTTAGGCAAAATGATTTCAGTTTGCTCTGTCCTGGCTTCTCCTTATCTGATCACTGCCCTGCCTTTTATTATTCAACAAATGCAGTTATGTCGGGGATGTGTGATAAAGCTTATTGAAAATGTAATGTCAGTTTCTTGAAATAAGAGAACAAAATGTATAATAATTTCATTCATCAAAATAATGCACTTGATTCTGAGACTTTTTATAGAATGATCAATGTGCTGATTTTAAGCATTTAGAAAAGCAAGAGTTTGGTATTTCTGAGTTGAGCAAGCTGGGATTTCTAAACAGAAATCAGTTCCTTACAATGCAATAGGAAGGAATATATTAAAAAAAGTCTCTTATTCAATACATTAATCTTGAAAAAAATCTCGAATTCAATACATCAAGGAACACATTAAAATCTTCTGTTTTTAAAACACTCATTTGTGTTATAATAAAAGGATTATATCAGAGAAAGGACAAGGTGCTTTTAGATTTCTCTGTTTCAGATGAATGAAAAAGAGAAAAAAGATCTACTGGGGAAAAGGCCCCATCCATGTAAAGGAGGAAGCGTTTCAATCTGTTATTGTTATTATTGTTAGGAAAATATGGTTTAAATAGGCTAATCTTGTTTCTAAGCTATTTTGAAAGTAAATGTGAATTCCAGTAGTGCTGTGAATGAAAGCATAACAGAGATGCAATGAGTGTGTATGTTTGTGTGTAGATAGCTACAGAAAGAGAGGTCTGTATCTGTATCTCAGATAGGGACTAGGTTTTTGTACTTGTCTTTAAAGCATCAAGATCAAGTGGTGGAAGGCAGTCATTTGCCCTTCTCATTACCACATTTTCCTAACTTGAAGCATGAAATAGGATGAGCTGATGGCATGTCCAGAACAGGCAAAGGAGATACTTCTTTCAGCAGCGATCCATGGAACTCATCTCTGCAGGGTGCTGCGGCGACTGAATGCTTGCTGTGGTTGGAAATGGGACTGGAGAAATTAATGTAAAAAAAGTCATTGGGGGGGTGTTAAATGTAAATAGTTCATCTCTAGCCCAGGTAGACTTTAATCCTTAAATAGCTGGGACATTTTACCTCCTTGTCCTGCTTTTATGTTCTTCTCTGGTCGTCTGCTGCTGGCCACTTTAGTGGAGAGGGGGCAGTGGCCTAAATGGGTTTGTGGTCTGAACCCATACAGCTGGTTTTTGCACATGCTGTGTGTTGTCAAGAGCTGGCTGCAGTCAGCATGTAACTGGTTAGATTTATGAAGGGCTTGGTGAAACACTGAAGTCTTCAGCAAATCTGCAATGTGTCAATGGTAGCTGTTTTCTCAGTTTTTCTTACAAAAGATTATTTGAGCCTCTGGCCAGTTCTGATCTTTCCTGTGACTTCACTCCTACTTATAAATTGGGATGCTGTTACTCCCAGAGCTGAAGACTTTTCTAGCCTCACCCAAGCCCTGTGGAAGGAAGCACACAAAGATCAGAAGCATGATGGGCCTCTCAAAGCTGATTAGCACTAATATAAAGAGACTCGCTGGCTGCAGTTCTTTTGGAGCAAGGCTGTTGTTTTTGGCTGACTGGCAGCAGTGTTTTGGATCAGGACTGTTGTGTTTTGCTGAACCATCCTTGTGCTTCTAAACCCAATGTGCATTAGTCATTTATCAGCCTCTGTCTCTTCCAGGCACCCCAGCACACTGCTAGGCTAGTTCTCCCACCCCCCACCCACAAGTGTTCAGGTTTTGCCATGGTGTCATTTCAAATTGGTTGCAATGAGAGAGAATATCTTTGTAAAGAAAGCCAGATACACAGCACAACCTCTCCAGCTTTCTGTTACTGAAAAGTTGAATGCTGAAGTCTTCTGTACATCAGCTAATGTTTGCTTTGATTCCCTGTGTGATACCTTAGCCTGAAAGAGAAAAGTCTTGTTGGCTCATTTTATTTTGTGTGCAGGTAGCCACAAACAACTACCGCAATCATGTTTTAACATTCACAGCTTAAGAACATATCCCAGCAGTTAAGCATCCCTTTAACTTGGGGCGAGAAACATGTTTAGAGAGCTCAACATTGATTAGTAAAGAAACCTCTAATCAGAGAAAATAGAATATTTTTCTAGTATTTTCTGATGCTCTTCTGTAAGAGGAAATTTCAGGATGTCCTCAGTTTTTCCCAGGGCTCAGTGTGCTTGCTATAAAAACAACCCCCTCCCCCTTTTTTTTTTTTTTTTAATTCCAGTGTGAGTGAACAATAGTGAGGAAAAAGTAAGGCAAGCCTTGAAAAACCTAGGCAAAGCAGAAGGGTGCCCAGGAAATATAAGGAAGGCAGCTGCCACTTTAGAGGTAAAGGACCAAGGAAAGCTTATGTCCCTTGAATGCTGTTTGACAACACCGGTGGGGCACGGGCTCTCCATAGTCCTCTGGCTAACCTTACTGATGTCTTGACACTGCCAGCTCCAGTGCCACATAAACTTTTCAGAACCCCAAAACTTCTGCCTTTTGCAAAGCCACAGATTGACCATCCCTGTGCTACATTTAACCCAAACTAAACTCCATTTTAAAGTCCTACTGCAGTAGGCAAATCCAAACCTTCTGTGAATGGATACAACATTCAGAAGGCCTAAGCATGTGATGCAGGTGGGCTATGGGAGAGGCTGTGAAGTGCCTATGTGAGCTTGGCAAAGAATTGTGTTGGTTCAAAGACTGAGCCTGTCATGGTCAGAGTGGTGGTGACTGTGGGGCTGGGGGTAGCTGTTCTAAGTGTAGAAAAACCTTGACATGCTTCAGTCCCCCCTCTAGCTCTGTGCTTATCTTGTATTTTCGTTTAAGTTCATTTCTAGCCCATGGTCTTCCTCCTGGCCACTGCTAATTCAGTCACCTCCTCCTCCTGAGGGCACACTGAGAGGCCACTTGGTTGCCTGGTTTAGATGCATCATCCCAGTGAGTGCCATTTCCTGGAAGAAGAACCTTAGAGCAGTGTTTGCTGAAAGTGAGGTTTGTGGAGATGGCGGTGCTTACACAGGGTGTCATGCTGTCTGTGCTCAAGAGTCAGAGGTAGAATAAAAACCTGGGGGTCCTTGTTTTTCATTGCTCTGCCCCAATTACATTGTGCATTTCCTTCTGCTTTCTCAAGGAGACATGAACGTGTCCTCCTGCACTGCCTACCAGATCAATGCAAACACCATGACTTCAGCACTTGCACCCACTTCATAAGCACTGGACAGCTGCTGTAACACTTGCAACACTCATGATGTCACTGTTGGGTTTAAGCCAGTGGCCTATTTTATGATTAGAGATTTTGTTTTTCACTGGAAGAACTTCAAGGCTTTTCATTGCTAGCTCATGTTTATTTCTTGCACCAGTGAAGTGCAGAATGTGGGGAGAAAATGGGTGAGTGGAAGAAACACACCAGGCCATGGCAGAGACTGACAACAGTGCTTGTCTAACAAGTCCTCAGCAAAGCTAATCTCACAAAAACTCAGAAGCTTGTTGAGATTTTTTTTTCTGGTTATGAGAAAACACCAAATGAGCATTTCTAAGTGAGAGGGCCGGGGCTCTCCTCCCCTTGTGCAGCATGCACAAATCATGCCTCCCCCCAAAGTCTCTTTTGTGGGACTATGTGCATCCCAAGGGACAGAATGGAGCACCTCCTAAACACAATAAACATTACTCTGTCTGGGTTAGTTTTTACATTTCTGTGTTTTATTTCTTGTTTTGTTTGAAATGACCTGTACCACAAGAATACAATTTATTTAACAGTTTTTTTTTTTTTTTTTTTTGAGGAGCAGATAATAGTTAAGTAGATACTGTTTATTTCACTGACTGTCTATAACTCCCTGCATCATTCTCACAGCCTCTGTCTCTCTGGCTTTTCCACATAACCCAGCCACAAGAACAACAGAGTGGCCTTTGGCCATGATTGACTATAGCTTGTGGATACAAAGTGGAAGCTCTTTTTCTCAGCTCCAATTGGTAATAAAAGCTGAACAAGTTACATTCTAGGGTCTTTCTCAATGACTTTCCCCTCTAACAGCTGCTTACATGTTTCTGGTGCAGCATGTTTTATATATTTTTAATAGTTTTTAAAAAAAGATGACTTAGCTTATAAAGAGAAAAATAATGCCCCCTTAGCATGAGCAATATTGCAAGGTTCTGATTATTGTGGGGGTGTTTCTTGTAGCTTCACGGTTTTGCTGCCAGGTGTAATGCCCAAGTTTCCCTAGAAACTTAATTCTGTGTGGTATTTTACCTTTTCTTTTAATTGATCCCCATGAAATTTGTTTTGCATTACAGGCCAGACACCACTGTTCCCAGAGAAGAACGTGCCCAATACAGAAGAGGTGGTCACTTGGGAAGAATTGCCTTTTGTAGTGGCTGATGGGTACGCGGCTTCTGTTATCTGCACAGGCAAATCAGGGGCTGGGGCTGCTTTTACCATAGTTGCTGGATGTGGGCTTCATGCTTATTCACTGATACACTTACCTCAACTGATTTGCTTTGCTTTTCTTTAAGTCATAGAGCCCATTTGTGTTCCAAGGCTCAAGCTCCATCATCTTCTGCCCCATGCAGAAGGACTGCTGCATGGCACTGACTCTGTGACTCCTGTATCACAAATGAACGGCATAAAGAGCACTGACCCAGAACCCATTCGCTAGTTCATCTCAACTTCTACATCCCCAGACCTTTTTGTAAGAGACTGTGAGCATTCAAAGACCCAAGCAGTTGCTGAAGCCCCATTTCCTACTTCAAAGTGCACTGAGAGGACTACATTAAGATGTTACACTTCTCTGCAAGCCCAGCTCACTGCATAGCTGGACATGCTCCTCGGTTGTGGAAGTGTGATAGTACTAGTGATGCACAGCAGATCAGAATAACTGGGAAGAGATGCGTGTGATTTCTGCACTGGTCTGAAGGGCCCAAGAGACCCAACCTGGTTCCCAATTTAAGATGTACAAGCCTTTTAATGGTTAAATCTAGACAGGTGTTTCTGTCCCAGTTCCTGGGGAAGAGTTTGCATTCCTTGCTTAAAGAGATTAATATATGCTAATTACTGTCTGGTTCAGTTCCCATCCTATTTCAGAACCAATACAAACATTTCCAGGCATATTATCTTCAAGCAATGGGGGCTCCAGATGGACTCCAAGGTTATGCAGCTGTAATAGAGAAAGAAGGTCCTGGAAAAAAATGCATTTGGTATCTTTATATTGTTCTGCCAAGGCAGGAGTTGCCTTCATACCATAGCCCTACTCTAAATAGTCAGCAGTCTCTGTGGGCTAGAAGCTAATCCAGCAGCTTTCCATAATCATGTTCTGTAGATAGTTCTCCCTCTCTGTTCTGGAAAGCAGCACTGAGTCCAAATACAACAAAGCTGGAAGAGCCTTTTTTTTTTTTTAGATTTTATAAAAGTGACCTTTCCAGCCAGGGCTCAACAGAGTAAGAATTACTTCTCAGGATCTTTTCAGCCCATTTTGGGACACCTACCATTGCACAGCAGGTAGGGACACAATATGCTGTGGCTGAGCTGGGTGGGACTTGGCAGGGAAGCAAGAGTGGTCAAGCAAGTCAAACTTACAGGTGATAGCACAACCCAGCACATTTGTGAGAGCATATATGCCACAACCAGAAAGAGTTGCCAGAGTGCAGCACATGAAAAGCTGGCTCTATAGTGGTGGTGTGCATTTCACTTCCGTCCCTCAGTCACAGATCGGTACAGGGATCATGAGCACAACTAATAGCTCTCATTTTCTCCCCAGGTCCCTCCTAAAGGCAGCTGGGGAGAGAAGCACAAGTATCTGTTCAAAGCACAAGGCCACTGTGCAATTGCTACTGCTGTGAACATGGAAGCAGTCCCAGCTTCCACGTGCCTTCTGCCCCTTAGGTCTCTGTTGGTTTACTAATGTGCCTGAAGCAAGACTGAATTCCTTTATCAAATGAGTACAAAATGAGTGTGAGTAGCTATGACTGTGTAGTGTAGGGAAAACTCAAAGGAGATGGAACTGAACTAACTCAAGTACCAAGAGCTGGCTGTCTACAAGAGCTGAGTGGTCAGCATCAGCTAGTGCCCCCAGCCTCTGAGCTACCCTTGGCATTTTTCTGCAGCACTGACAGCCCTGCTGTGACACATCCTGCTCCAGGAGAAAACAAACACCCAGTGTCTGCCTGATCACACACCTCAATCCTGGTTTAGAAGGCTTCCTGCTGGGGGCAAGTTACTCCTCTGCCACACCACCTTTCTCCTGGGCTAGTTAGGAAGGGATGGAAGCTTGAGAGGAACAGAGGCAGTAGAGCTAGTGGTATCTCAAATGTAGGTCAGAGGCTTTTTCTCACCTCCGCTGCCATGCTGTAGACAATACATTCAGGTTTCATCAGCTCAGGCTGGCTCAAAACTAAGTGACCTAGAAAATAAAATCTCAGAGAATACCAACAGTCAGTTTTGTCAGTCACCCACATTCCCCTCTGGCTACTGGGAATGCAGCAGTTGCGGCTTAGGCAGCAGATCTAAACCAGGTCTTGGAGACAGCAGGAACCTGGTTAAAAGAGAGGAGTAAATAAACATTCCCCCACTTCTTCTCCCACCACCTCAAGGTCAGGTATTTGCTTTCCCATCAGCAAGGGAACCTCTTACCAGGTCCAGGTATAATCTATGCTAGCTCTTTTGCTGCTGTTGAGGATAATGGGATGAGGCAGGGGAAGACAGCAGTTGGGATATCGGGGGTTTTGTGCCACCCTCTAATTTATTTCCCTAGGCTGCCACAAAAAAGCAATCTCTCAGGCTCAAGAGCTGCCTCCTCTGAAAAGCAGTGCCCTTGATTCCTAACTAGCATTTGGCAATAAGCCTAAGTCTCTGTGGAGGCAAAGAGCTATCACTTTAATGAAGTCTAGGAAAGCCCTGGTTTGGGGTGTATTTATACTTGGGCAGTAACCATGCAGACAAAGCCTTGTGTCCTCTGCCACAAGGAACAAGTGGGGAATGGCACTCAGCTGAGCTGAAGAGGCAGGTTTGATACACTACAGGGTGAAAAGTGTGGAAGAATTGTAGTTAGCACCACATAGGAGAGGATGCAAAGATTATCAAGTCAACCCAGCACATCAGGCTCTTTTCTCTTTTCCTTGCCATCTGGGAAAGGAGACTTGCATTCTCTCAGGGACATACATCCTGCCTCTTCAGGGGCCTGCGGGGATTGTACATGGGAGGGACTAGCCAGGCGCAATGACACACTGTACAAGGTCGCAGAATATCTTACACAGTTAGGAGCATCTTTCCCAGTAAGAAGTGGGGCCTGTATGTACAAGCGTTAGCTGTCGCTAGAGGAGCCTGGGAGGCAGCCGTTTGATCAGGAGAGGTCCAGCAGTGCTCTTCTGCAAAGAAGCATCTGCTCTATGGTTAGAGCCGGAAAGGTGACAAAAAGAAGGACCCTGGCTGCTTCCCCTTCTATCTGACCCCTCACAACACCAGCAGATAAAGTTTATATTGACTCTATTCTTCCTCTCTTCCTGCTTCTGTCCCCACACCCCCTCCAGCACTGGCGAAGGGAGCTGGGGAACAGGCGGCCTGGACAGTGCTGAGAGCATCACTGCTCAGAGGGGATGAGCCCCGATGACCGCCTCAACAAGTGCAAGAGCATATTCTGGTACTTCCCACAGAGAAAACAAACAAACAAAAAAAAGAGAAACAGGTGACTGATTAAAAGAGTTTCCCCCCTCCTGTACATGAGATTCTGCAGTCACGCCGACAGATAGACATTAAATAATTCTTCCATAATAAATGATTGGAGATAAAAGCCGGCGGTGGCTGCTGCTGCTGTTTGGATTGCTCCGTTGTCTGAATCTTTGTTTCTAGTTTGTTCCCCGGCCACTGTCGGCTGGCGCTGGGGCTGTCAGACCTTTGCCTCTAGCATTTCTAGGAAGAGTTTATGCATGGGAACCTTGCCCTGCAGTTTGATGCTGTAGAAGTGCTGCACAGCTTTGGCGGCTGTCTGCCGCAGGAGGGGCAAGGTCAGGAGCAGCTTGCCTGCTCGCCGGGGCTCCTCATTGCGCTGACTCAGCTCGTAGTCCTGCAGGGCTTCGTGGAGAAGGTCCTGGAGTTTCTGCACTGCATCCATGTCCTCTATGTGCATCGAATCTGGGGGGAGGGGAGAAAAGACAGCAAACAGACAAGTTAGACATGGGGAAGGAAATTCTTTATGGTCCTGAAACTAAAGATGCTTTCTTTCCTTTTCTTTCTGTTTTTTTTTTTGGGGGGGGGCGGGGTGGGGAGAGAATGGTAGTATGTTGTTTTGTTTTGTCTCTTAAGGGGAAGAACACACCTTGCTGGCAGGTGTTGGTGGTGCTGCTGCTGTGAAGTTTGGCATCAGCCCAACGAGTTGGCCCTAGCAGTTCAGGGACAGTAAGGTTGCCGGGGTAGGTGAGACATTGTGCCCTCTGTGCTGCCCATTTTTCCAGCCACCCCAAGGCTGTGCAGGGGTCAGCTGGGGGCCTCTGTGACTTGCACATTCACTTGCCCTCCATGCTCCTTATGGGGAGAGTCACCCTGCAAGGGGCAGCAGCTGCTGTGCTGCCGCTTGGGAGCAATCTCATTAAGAATAATTAACACTACTATAGCGCTTCATCTGTCTAAACTGCCTAATTGCCGTGCAGCTGCTTGGGGTGTCAGCAAGACAGAAAAGCCCCAGTAGGTCACAACCAGCATGCCCAGGGGTGATGCCAGCTCCACCTTTGTGCATATGCCCCTGTTTTCAGAGACTGCCAGCAGCTGCTCAGGGAGCTTCCTGCTTCAGTAAATGAAACCTGCACCTCCTGCAAGGCCTCTTCCCTTAGGCTGCCAGTTAGATTTCTACAAGCTGCCGGAGGGGCCAGCAGGGTTTGCAAGGCTAGCACAGCTCCTTGGTGTATCTCTGAGGCAAAAGTAGCTGGTAGTGACCCAGGCCAGGGTCGAGCTGGGGAATCCGAGTTGAACACAAGCTGCTAAATTTGTGGGTAAGTCATGGTGACAGAAGGCAGCACCGAAGAGCAGAGAGGTTAGATTAGAGAAGCTAACCAGGCACAGCATCACTGAAGGTTTTTCTCCTTTTCATCTTGCTGATACTTGCTGTTTCTTACAACCCTGACAGAGCTGGAGACACTGTTGCCTTGTCTTCATTGTTCAGAGACTTTTAATCGATACTGAACCCATTGATAAAGATTTCTGCCACAGGGCAACGAATCCAGAAGCAGCATCAAAGGGACACTACGGCAAGCACACATGCACACATGTAGTGGCACCATCTGGGCTTTGCAGTGTGGCAGTGCTCTGGCTCAGCCCACACACACACAACACAACGTGAGGATGTGGGTTTCTCAGTGTGACATCAGTGAAGGGGAGGACAGCTGGCTGAAGCACCAAAATCTCTCTAGAAATATGTGTCATCTCTATGGAGAGCGCAACACAAATTAGAGACTGTGAATTTCATAAGATACATGTACAGTAAATGCTATTTATGATGCATGATTTATAAAGTATTACAACAGTTGGGAAAATATTATGTCTAGCAAGAAAGCTGTTTAAGAAGCTGTTTAGAAGGAACAAACTAATTAGAGGATATTAAAAGGCTGTATTTCCAAGAAGCCTACAGAGGAAGGATTGTTCTTGCTGCATTTGCTTTTTGTAACCAAGAGACCAGAAAAAAAAGCTCAGAGAAGGGTTGGTAGGTCATCACAGTGACCTGAGCTAGCCACAGAGGTTGATTCTGAAAAGTAGGGAGGAAGAAGAATGTTGCCAAGTCAGTCTGTCAACTTCTCCCAGCCAGGTAGCACCTCTGGAAAATTTCCATGCATCATCCAGAAGTGAGTGGGATCTGTTTCCTGCCAAGTTGCAGAAGTAATTTTGGAGACTGGAAGCATCAAGAGTTGGAGCCTGGAGAGGAATGTCCTCCAGCCTTTCTGTTTAATGTCCTTCTGGCTAGGGGCACAAGGGGGAGAAGTAACCACAGCCTATCAGAGTCTGCAGATCCCAGCAGGTGCTAGAAGCACCAGGCAATAAGCTATGCTTCAGGTCAAAGTGCATGCTCTGATTTTGGGTACTGATGCTGCTGTACCGTAGAGAGAACCCCAGAACTGTACTCTTCTGCCACCTGATGAGACTTAACAGCACTAAATAACTAGGGAGTATACAGGGAGAGGAATTGGGGAAATTAAGATCAAAGCCTGGCCCACTCCCCAACTCTTTGCTGAAAGAAGCTCAAAATTGGCAGCTGACTGCAAAAAATAAAATAACATTGCAGGATTAATTTCCTTGCAATCCATCAGTGAGCTGGTGTCGATGGCATTGATAAACTGTTAATTACAAAATCAATAGCTATGAATTTTTACAGCTGTCAGAGCATTGAGGTGGAGAGAGGCTGCCTGACCATGTCCCTGAGGGTCAGCTGGCCTAGAAGTCATGCTTCATGTCAGGAGCTCTTCTCCAGCACTGCTGTGGCATGGGGTACAGGGCAGGTATGAGAATTGACAAGGCCCACTGCCTCCTCACCTAATTCTTTTCTTGCATCTTCTGGCAGCAGAGGAAGGAGCAGGGACCTCACAGGACCCATTAGTACAGAATTTGCTACACATCCCCTTGCTAGATCCAAACCTTGTTCATTCCATCTCTGCACTAAAATGCATTGGGGAAAAAAAAAAAAGGAGAAATAAGGTTTGGCCAGTCTGGGATGTCCTTAAATGAACACGTGCTGTGTGCTAACCTCGAGGGCTCTTCCACACACAGAGTGATCAATTTGAGGAAAGAGGACCTAGGAATGCCTGAAAAGGGACTGCTGGCTCTGAAGGGTAACAAGTTAAGTCTATAGCACCCTTACTCTGTCAAAACATGGGTGATCATACTGTTGGGACTTGCCTGCTGCTCTGGGCATTAAGAATTCATTTCTCAGCTCTCTAAAATGCACTTACTAAAGAATTATCTTTGACAGTCCCAGCAGGTGTGTCCTTGGTGCGTTACCCTGAGGACTCAGAGATCAGCCACAGCTCTGGCAAGGTTGGCCTATTGTCACCATTCTCCTCTAGTGAAGAGTGAGCAAGCTCCTACTTCTGTTTCAATTTGTTTTAATTCCTAGAACCAAAGGGTCAATATACACAGGGCTGCATGGAAGAGAGGAAAATCACTAGAAGCTTGGTTGCATGAGCAATTACACCAAGCAGGGATAAGGGAAATTCAGGAATTTATCTATATGGGAGGCAAGGCAGAAAGCAGGTCTAGGCAGCACAGGTGCTAATCTAAGTGCTCAGCTTTAAACCCTGTCTCTGACCCAAGGGAGCTGAGGCCTGGCCCAGAGGTAGTCTGCATTCTTACCGTTTTAGGAATCAGCTGTTTGCTTGCAAGCACATACATGCAGGCTTTGCAAGTTTACTCCATGTCAAAAATACACTAAGAAAAATAACTTGCATTAAAAGAATGTGAAGGTTACATTAGAAAAATGCACTTGCCCTATTCTAGCTTCCTTATGTGTGTGTTGTGAGAGGCTTTAATTACATGAAAAACTAGATCTCGTGCTTTACTTTCATATGTTTCAATATGAATAATAAAGCAGGATTTTTGTGGATTATGCTCCTACATAGCTGCACTTCTAGCTGCACTAGGAGAAACCAGTGAAGTCAGGATGGCTTCTCCCATCCAGCTGAGAACATGTTTTGGCCTGTGCCTCCTGACCCTTACCTTGGTTTCTTTACTTCACAGTGCTGGAAGCAGAACCCCAAAGCAGCTGATGAGTGCTGGTTGTTCTGCTCTGTTTTTGCTCAGTGTTTCCCCACTCCTGATACAGACTGTCCCATAGGGCTTACCCTGGGCTTAGTCCCGAAAGTACAGTGAGCAACATCAGCAGAGAGTGCTTCTGTTGCACCATGAAGAACTTGACAGCACCAAGGCTCAGATCCTGCAGTGTCTCTGCTCACAGCAGTGTGTCCTGATGTGGCACTTATCCTATCACCCTGTCACAACCACTTCAGCCTCTCTGAGGAGCCCTTCTCCCTGTTTAATCCTGTGACCTTCCTGGTAGACAGGAGGCAGGTTCTTTAACAAGAGTTGATTACATTGCCAAAAGCCACTGTCCCACAGTCAAAAGAGGCCAGCCTTGGCCATCTGCCCATCCTGGTTCAGTGGCAAAGTGAAGGCAGCAATTAGAGCTAAAAAAGCAATATATGAGAAATTGAAAAAGGGAACTAGATAGCAATTTATATGAATCAGAAGTTATGAAGTGTAGAAAATCGATAAGGGAAGTGAAGGACATAGGAGGAAAATCCATGGCTGAAAGGGCTAAGGACAATACAGAAATTTTATAAATATTTAAGAAATAGAAGAAAAATGACCATTTGTAGGGGGGGCTCTTTTCACCTGGAGATTATTAAACTATTAACAGCAGTGCAGAGGAGACAGTACTCCTTGGTGAGTATTTCTGTCCTGTTTAGAAAAAAGTAGCATTATGTACCTGTTTTATATGAAGATGATGAAGACTTCTTAGTCTGTTTATGCAAAAAGATGTTAGACATCCGTTAGGAACAAACTTCACAGAAATCAGCTGAGCTGGATAACTTGGCTTTAAGAGTTCTAAAACTGCTGGCTGAGGCCCATCTAGGGCGATCAATGTTTAACAAGTCTTGGTATTTTTGAGAAATTCAAGATGACTGGAAAAGTTCTAATGATGCACATATTTTCCTAGGTCTTATCTCGTAATTTCCATGCCAGCCTGATGTGCACCAGGGCAAAATAAAGGGCGGGGGGGGGAAGAGTGAAGTTCAATTAAGACTTATAAGATGGCATTTAAAAGACACGTAGATGTAGCGCTTAGGGACATGGTTTAGTGTTAGGTTAACGGTTGGACTTGATGATCTTAAAGGTCTTTTCCAACCTAAATGATTCTATGAATCTACTGCCAGTCAGCACGATACTTTGGAATAGAGGTCTTGTCAAACAAACCCGATTTCATTCTCTGATGAGATTACAAGTTTGGTTGATAAAGTTAACCGCACAGATATAATAGACTTAGGCTTTTATAAGGCACTTGGCTTAGCACCACAGGACATTCTCATTAAAAAATTAGCACTATGCAATATCAATAAAGCACACTTTCAATTGATTAGTAACTGGCTAGATGACAGATCTCAAAGTAGCTATCAGTAGTGAATCATCCCTGAAGGAGGAGTTTTCTAGTGGAAATCCACAGGGATCAGTAAAAAAACAGATGCTACTCAACATTTTTATCAATGAGCTCTAAGTAATTTCTTTTTTTCTTTTAAATTGCTGCTGCTAAGAAGTATGGATGGCAAAGAGGAACACAATGGTGTAAAATGGTGAGGATACAGCAGCCTCACAGCATTCTGGACCACCTGCTTACACTTGAAGTAATATATCTATAGCCAAGGAATGCAACTATGGAACAGGAATTTTATCGTGTCAAACTGCTAGGTGTAGAAAGACCTGGGCTCCTAGGGCACAGCTCAACAAAGACCAGTATCTGAAGGCTGAACTCAGGCAAACTGACATGAAAGGTATGGTGCCTTTTTTTTCTTAAACTGAGACAACGATTAATTATTAGAGTCAGCTACCACAGAAGATGTAGCTTCCCCCTCTTTTAATCCCTTCAGCTTCACATGGATTGTGGCTTTAGCCAAACACAGATATTGGACTCACTGCTGGGCTGCAAGGGTGAATTCTGGGACCTGCAGGATGCAGTTCAGCAAGATCTGAAGTGAGACAATGAGACTCAAGGGATGTAGAGGGAGCCCTCGTCACACAGTAGGCTTTAGCAGTTTCCCTTTCGGAAGGGACTCCTGAGCAAATACATGTCTGGCTTTTGTGCGACATCAGTGCAGCACACAGCAACTATTGTGTCTCCCACAGCCTGCTGGACTGAGGGCTGCAGCCCTCCCCAGACTGAGATGGAAGGCACTGGGCTACAGGCCCTGGCCTTTCTCATCCTCTTCACAAGAAGAAACAGAACAGGCAACATCAGGCTTCTGCCAGCATATCTTACCCTCTACCATCCATATCCATGCTGTCTCCCAGTTAAAGGGGGATTCAGTGTCTGTGGCCACTGAACATCACCAGGAGAGGACCAGGTAATCCCAACCCCACAGCTTTTTGTGAGATTTGAAACTGGGACCAGGGCTTCCCTGTTCGCTGTAACTGACCAACACTATTGAAGTGGATGCAGGTGTGGCCCACATCCCCTTTTCTGAACTCATGGCACTGGAATCAGCTTGCTAGTGGCGAAGAGCTCCACAGCCTTTCTTTTACTGCCAGAAACCAGCAGCCAGCCCATCCCTGCCTGGTTCTACTCCCTAATACAGGACCGGAGCACAGCTGGGGCTCTAGCAGCAGAAAGCCACATTTCTCCCTGCTCTCCAGCTTCGGTCTTGCTCTGTGGACAGAGAGGAGCTTTGAGGATATTGCATGGCACAGGCAGAGCACAGTCTCCGGCAGCGGGCTCCGTCTCCTCCCAGGCCAGATAACAGCATGGGCCTTGACTCCCTGATCGCAAGGCTGGCTGGGCCAGGGCTGTACCTGAGTTGGCGAGGGCCAGAGCTTTGAGCGTGACAAACTCCTCCTTTTCCACCTTGAGCTTCTTGTAGCGGCGAACCAGTTGTAGGATGGCCAGGTAGAGCTCCAGCAGCCCCGTCAGACGAGAGTGCTCTTCATCCATGATGTAGTCCTCAGCATAGACAAGCTTGTCCTCATATGGCAGGGAGCGGTACACAATGCCCAGGATGAGGATTTCCATCCAGGCACTCTGCAGGAGGCTCATCTGGTCCCCAAGGGAGAGGTTGGAGAATCCTGACAAGGCAAACGACCAGCAGGGTCAAATGAGTGTGCAGCAAAGCCTCTAGGGTCCTTAGTTTCCCTGGGATTCACCCCAAGCGCTCTCTCCCATTGGCCTACTGCTTTCAAAAACCCAGAAAAAGCTTACCAAGGTAACCCTGTCTCTGTGGCAACCAGCACATGCGGACCTTAGCCTTCTCTTTGCTCCCATGCCCACCCACAGCCTCAAACAGGCGTTCTGATGCTCTGACTGCATTTATGGCAACCCAAGGCTAATGATAACCTCTTTTCAGTGATATCTGCTTCTTCTATAGCAGCAATGTTCTGTACCACACTGTCCTGCTCACTGTTCCTCTGCAGTTTTGTACTGCAGCCTATTTAGTCTGACCAAAGACCAGATAAGAGCTCCAGATGGCAGAAAAGAGGGCTTCTGATGGGACAGGAGGGAATGACACAGGCCTGAATTACAAGCATGCCACAGTCTCTCATTTTGGCCTACATGAGAACAGGTCCTGCCACAACAAAGCACCAAAATGCATTCAAAAGCGGAATGCATTTGTGAACAGAATCTTCTTCTATTCCTCATCACTTCCTGAGCTCCATACCATCAGATTTCTGCACCTCACAGCCAACAACCCTACCCAGTGTCAAAACCACCTTTATGATAGCATACAAGTACCTACATCACAGCCAAACCCAGTAGCAACAGAACCAGCACCCAGCAGTGAACCGAGTCATTCTCCTCAAATAAAGAGCAACCACCATCTGGAGATAGACCCTGACAACCCCAGAGCCCACCTGAGAAAGTGGAAAGGCTGAAACACAGAGTCACTGTCTGCCTTGAGGGAAAAAACAGAAAGTGCATGGGAAGGAAAGCTGTGTCTGTCCTCTGTACCAGGTACCCTTGAAGGCCAGACCATGAAAGATCCTGAGAGATGGGCACTGTGCAACAGCCATTACAGACAGGGATGCCAAGCACAGTGCATTGGTCCCATCTAGGCAGCTCCTGCCCACCACTTACAGACAGGGACTGTGCTTTTTGGCAGCTCCTTGTGTCTAAAGATTCCCAGGGCTGTGAGAGAATGGGACACCCAGGCACCCCGCAGCTGTGGGGGGTGATGCTCCACCAGCCTCCCCTGCCAGTTTTCTCCCCAGACACTTATTAAGCCTCAGGGCTCACCAAGAGACCTGTGAGCCCATTAGCCTTTGTGCAGAAGCCTCCCAGCCCTGCTAGCTGTATGCTAGGCTCAGCGGGACTCCTTTATTCCACAGCCCTCCCTGCTCACAGTTCTTTGCCCCACATTGGGCCTAGGTGGCCAGCCACCATGATGATCATTTGATTTCTCTTGTTATCAAGTTAACAATTAACAAAAGAGCTGATGATTGCTATATTGACTGACTGTGGGTTCTCTTTTTCTATCTGCACTATCTCAGCTGGGGAAGGGACGGCAGAACGGTGGGTTGGTGGTATTTATTTATCACTACGCCATGTTTTGTGTTTGTGTTGCCAGGGGAAGCAAAGGGTGATAATGGCCTGGCAGCCCTTGGACATCCAATTTCCCTTATCAGGCCACTGAATAGAAAAGAGGCCCCAGGCCACATTAATTAACAGATACCAATCAGCTGTCACGTGTTGTGTGTGCAAGGTCTGAGGGGAGCAGTGGGTGGGAGGGAAGAATCAATAAACCATTGGGGAGGAGTGCCAGAGGGAACAGCTAAAGAGGAGTCCAGGCTACTGGGGAGAAGAGCTGCAAATCCAGCTCCATGACTGTGAGATTGATTCCTGTACAGCACAGCCTGTGTTCTACGTAGCCCTGCACCTGATGAATCCCACCCCTTGCTCAGGCTGTGACTACTTCAGGAGTGCCTTGTCCTTTGCCTCACCCCTCTGCCCCTTACCTTCTGCAGTCAGTGCTGTGCTGCTCCTGAATGCAGCCCTCCTGACTGAGTCCAAGTGCAGGATGATGCAGCTCAGAGGCTTGGGATCCTGTCTCCCCAGGTCTGCCTGCTACACAGGGAACTGATGAGACTAGCCTTGAGACAGGGGTAATGGTGCTGAGCACAGCCACTGTCACAGTCTCTAGTGTCTGCAATCTCTCCTTCGGTTACCCCTCTCCTAGCTCTGACCATTGAGAACAGCCCAGCATTTAGGCTGCTGCCTTAAGTCCAGTTTCTGGGTCAGGCATGTGGCCTTTTTTCATCTTCATTCCCCACCTGGATTACAAAAGGGGTTATGCCATTGTTTCACTGCAGTCTGCCAAGGAAATGTTTAAGAATGAGAAACAGTCATCTAGTAGAGTGAGAGGATCCAGGACAGACATGGCTCACAGACAGTAAAGTAGAAAAACTGACTTAACCCTAGCAGTAGCCTGTACATCCAGCATCTCCGTTAATTGCTCTTTCCCAAAGACAGTTATGGCAGGTGGGAACTGCACAGGAGAGACCATGCTTTACCCTGTGCCAGGGAGAACAGAAGAGCCAGCCACAACTGCCCTAGCCACCTGGGAAAGCCCCTTCCAGAAATATTCCCGGGTAGCCAATGACTTCAGCTCTGGCAGGCAGGTGTGTGGGAGGGGGTGCTGCAGTGCCAAGACCTGAAATGTCTGACAGAATCAGGACCCTTTTCCTCCAGAATTTACACATGTAGAATTCAAGGACAGGAGGACTGTGCCTGTACCACTGCAGGCTGCACAGACAAGGGAAAAGCATATAACCTGGGGTCTCCCATGCTATATAAAAGTTGAGATCAGGAAAGGTAAATGCTAATTTCACCTGGCCAAAATCACAGACTTGCTATTATAGGCTTATAACACTGGAGAACCTCTAGTTGTGAAATTCAACTGCCTCGCCATCTTACAGCTCCCAGGAATTGCTAGAATCCAGCCCTTATGCATTCCTGAGCTGTTTGATGGCACAGCATCCAGAAAGTGCCCTTAGTGATCTGTTTCTTGCTGCTTTGCTCAGGTCTGATACTGAAAGGTGCAGAATACTCCGCTGCAGCCCTACGCTCCCAAAAGTGGAGCCTCTGTCTCTAGCACATGTTTCCCTCCTTCCCAGGTGCAGGTTGAGAAAAGCTGCTTTATTTGCAATAGCTGATATGACATTCAGGTTTTTTATTTTTTGTGATTCTTTTTTTTTTTTTTTATTTCAGTGGTTTGGCAGTGGGAGCTCCCAGAATTAAAAAAAAAAAAAAAGTCACATAATTTGTGGCAAGTGAAGTTCATAATCTGTTAATTTATTATCATTTCTGTCATCCTGGAGGGCCATTAGCAGAGGTAATAAAGGGAGATGTAATTATAGGATCTGAGGCCACTCCAGACACAGCTGCTGTCACTCCACTTGCCATATTTCATTCTGTGCTAGTACTATCGTCTTCCTAGTGAGAAAGGCACAACAGCTACCCTGGGAGAGCCTTCATCGTCACCTCTCGAGAGAAGTCTTGTCTCCCTGCATCAAGGCACGCAGAAAAGGTAGATGTTGTTCAAAGACAATTAGCACAGGGGGGAGGGTGAGTGGTGGGGAGGGGGTCTCATACAGAAGGGGACAACTCCACATTGCCTAAGCATGGATTTTCAGCTAATGGCTAATAAGGCTGTTGAGCTAATAACATTTGCTAAACACCATTAAATCATGCTTTCTTGTTATCATAGGAGAGTGTCTTTAAGCTTAACTGATTTTATTTGCTAACACTGCGGGGTAGAAGTTTGTGCTGACACCTGGGATCCTGAAGGGTTGGTATGACTTTGATGTCACACTGTTCTTTACTAATTCCAGTGAGAATACAAGGCAGGAGTATGTGACTTTTGTTCATTTCTCCATCCCTCTCTGTCCAAGAGTTCATGCACACAGGAAGCAATGTCCTGTTTTGCTCAAAATCCTTGGAAGGCAGAAATGAAGGGCATGGATAATCTAGACACCTGGCAGCCTCCTGGCCCTGCCCTGCTCTGCCCCCTTGCTGCCTAACTCAGTATGTTTCATACTTGTTTCAGAACTATAGGGTATTTTGTTCGATTTTTATGAACCGTCTTTTATTACGTTTGTTTCTCAGTACTGCTCCCTTGTGTAACAATCCCTGAGCTCTCTCCTATGCACACAGTCCTGTTATAATACTGCTGCTGATCTGAACTGTGCCAGGATTATGGCTGTTACTGTGTTACAGGGCCTTTGATAGGAAAGGAAAATACACAGAGAAAATTGAGATGATGGCACATATGTCCTGCCTTTCAGAAAGGAGAGGAAGAGCCCCTTTCACAGTACAGGAATAATCTCTACTATACTCCTGTTCTGGGATAGTATCACCATGGCAGGCTGGAAAACTCTGTAGGAACTGAGCTGAGCATCCCATGCTCATCCCACAGCCACAAGCTAGGGAACTACAGCAGGGCACCCTGTGTGAACAGAAATAGCCAAGGTTAGAAGAACATACAACAGCACCTCACTGGACAGCCGTAGCAGCTAATTGCATTGCATTAAAACCATTCCTGTTAACACCCCAAGTACTGGGTTAGTAGAGCAATCCAGGCTGAGTTCCCTAATCGCCACTGTAACCCCACTTGTGATGAATCAGCCCCAGATGGATTCCAGCACTAGTGATGGGTGTAATCCCTGCAGATACTGCAGATCTCATAAGAAGGGCACCACTGAGATTAACCTCTACTCAGAAACACTCTCCTGAAGAAGTTTCTCCAGCCTTCATAGTCCCATCACACAACTGTCCATATTCCATATAGCCCAGGAAACCACTAACCCTTGAGTCACAGGAGAAATGCTCCCTCTGAAAAAAGAGAAGCAGCCACCAAGAAGCAGCCACCAAGCAGCCAAAAGAGGAGCTACAAAGAGAAACAAAGCACATGGGAGAACTAAACTGTCTGATCACTGATCACTCATGCTAAGATGCCTCACAAAACGAGGAAGAATTTAAAGCTAAGAAGCAAGAGCACACAGACCCACGCGGTGGAAGACAAACACAACGTGCAATATGGGTTAAATCCTATGATCCTGTGGCTGAGTGTCAGATATTCTCCTGACACAAGGAAGGGGGACAGAAGTCAGGAGTTAGCTGCAGTGAGCTGTTCATAGCTGCAGTGAGCTGTTCACAGTGAGTGTCTGAAACAGTCTTTGGAAAGCAGCCATGTAAACCCCAAGGACATCCCCTAGGTTCCCTTGCCAACCTTTTCCACACCCAAATCCAACCTATATTTTTTTGGCAGTGAGTGTGGGGGAAGTAGAGTGAGGAGGCATTTTCCCTTCCCAGTCTAAATCTTTGTCCCCAGAAGCCCCTTGAGGGCCATGTCTGCTCCTTCAGCCTGGGTCCATCCCACCTGTAGGTGTGAGACATTTGCTGTGTCATTCAGTCATACAGGCACTCATTGGATATAGTCAGTGAACCTTCCGAGGCCAGTCACATTGCCAATAAGTTGTCCTCATTATTTGTCAGCATAGAAGCCTGGAGATTCACTGACAGTAGTGAGTATGTCCTCCATCTTAATGGGACTTGTTCTGTGATGAATCCAGTATGACAAAAGCTTTCTGGGCAAGAATGCCCACTACAGACAGGGTAGGTACCTGCTATGTCATCAGCAGTAAAGTCCAGTCACTTTTATATAAACATTACATTATTTATAACATATATTATATGTTAACATTTATTCATCTATAAACACAACAGATCTAGGTCATGTTGATGCAGTGCAAAATCACTAAAGTCCACCGTACCATCTCAAGGGCTGTTTCCTGAACACTTTCACTGTGCCACTCAATGCCAACTACAACCGAGAACTTTATCATATCATCTCAAAGCCTTCTGCATAATCCCAGGGCACACACACATACAGTCATCAATTTATGCACCTACACCATAGGCTGTATTGGAGTTTGTTACCAATGAGAGCCCACCACAAGCAGTTTGACAGTAATTTCCACCCATCACTATATGTAAAAATCCTGGTTGAAGTCAAAATTGATAAGCACAGTGATAAATAATAGCTCCCTTTGCTGTTTATGCTTACACCCTTGTAATTCTCCATTTACCTGGGATGTGCTTCGCCCAGCCAATGATCACCACCAGTTCCCTGTCTGCCAGGTCACAGAGGGTTGTCAGGGCTTTGATGTCACTCTCCGGCATGGTTGGATCAGGCATGGCATAAATCTTCTCTGGCTCAGCCACCAGCAAATGGGAGACGATCTTAGTCACTGCACATTTCAAAGGAGAAGTTGTTGTATCGCTCATGACATAAGGTGTCATAACAGTCCTTTCTAGAAGGACCTTCCTGGATAAGACATGACTATAAAACCCACAGGACTTCAGAAATGGTTTTGGTCAGAACAGGAGAAGACTACACCGCAGCTACACAAGCAGTAGTGATCTGCCTATGCCAAACCAACTCTGTACAGGGATGACAAAAGCAGGAAGCTACTCTAAGGTTGTGAGCCATTGTCTCAGGTAGGTCCAACAAGGGGAGGAAGAAGCACAAATAATCAGTTAGTGGCATATGGAAAAGTTTAGAGAAGTATGGGTAGTATAGAAGAGAGAAATCAGCATGGGACCAGTTTTGTTAACTTAGCTTGGATACAGGAAAAGATCAGAATATCACTAAATGAATTTACATAATCTCCTAGGAAAGGTCTGGTATTTAACCCGAGGTACAATGAGTACAGCAGCTGGGCTGTACCTCAGGTGTACCTAATCTACCTCTGCACTATGATCATAAGAAAAAAATCTTAGTGCTGGTGACTAGTATGAAAATCAGGAGTGACAACTGTTCCATTGTACGTTTTGGGAGACCAATAAAAACAAATTTAGTAGTTGCTCAGAAGACCACAATTCAAGACCAATACGTACGTGGCTTTTTAGCTGGGGGAGGGATCTGTAAGCTCAGATAAGTGCTACTCTCAGAATCCAGTCTCCTCTTGTATTTCTGACGGCCTCCACGGACTCGATCCAGACGAACACCTGCAGGTAAAACAAGATAAATCCCCATGATTCCTTAGTGCTACAGGGACCCTTGACATGCAGATGCTAAAATCTGCTAAGACGTTCTCCACACTCCAGGGAGCTTCCCTCTCCCAAACACTTGAGATCTCAGCTGAACCCAGAAATCCCAATAATACCAGCTAGACTGCCTCCAGCTCTAACCATGCTGCTGTGAGCTTTACTTTAATTCAAAACATTAATGAAGACAGAAATTAACCCATTCAAACTCTTGAATCACCATCAATCTGATGGGCAAATGAAAAGCTTCAGACCTCAATGACCTCTAGATGATCTTGCTTTTAAAAAGAAATACTTTAAATGTCAATCAAACCTTCAGTTATAAAAATAAGCTTTTAGATTGTTCTTAAAAATGAGAAGTTAAATGTTCTGTGACCTCTCACCGTTTGTATTTGAAAAAAGTGACCTATAGCAAATAGATTATGAACTATGAATTCAACAAAGATGTTTCAGCCTTGATCAAGTAAGGCAACTGTAATAAAAGTAGAACCCAAATAAATAGAAACAACCTCTACTACAATAAAGCAATGATAAGGCTGAAGTAGGGAGACACTGAAGAATTTGTTGCAGTTCTTTCAAAATACAGTGAATCAAACTGCAAATATTATACTGAAAACAGTTCCCAGTGACTGGGAAGCACCAGTGACTGTCACCACGCAAAAAACCATAGCAGCATCAATAGAACAGGAACAGCAGCTGAACTGCTATATTAGTACAAAATACAACGTTAAAAACAAATTGTGAAAAAAGCCACAGATATTTGTCCAACTGTCAGTTATTTCTGGCCAGCCATATGGTCTCTGGTAGTCAGTTCTTGCGAAACTGGGGTAACTCTGTCTTGCTGGGAGAAACAGCTACTGCAATTAAAACAAAATCTTTCAAGGTAAATGTAGGAGTATTCAAATACAATAAAAATTTGAATTTACGCTATACAAGTACTTCCTTAGAAACACATATGAGTTTATCCAGTCTGATCACAGGAACCAATTATGTGATACACTTACTAATCACATTGAGCCACTAATATTTTGCAATCAATTCACTACATAAACACAAACAACTAAAAGCAAACACTCTAAATCAGTTTTGAAGTGATGCTTTTTGAACAACTTGTAAACCTGAAAAACATGCAGTCTGCTGACAAATATTCTACCCTAGAAAGAGGCACATGTGCATCACACTTACTATGTCATGGAAAAGAGAAAGCTTTTACTGCAATGCTCACACTAGCCCCACTTGCACCACATGAAACCATTACCTGCCACAACATCTAGATCCTGATACTCTTCACCACTGGAGCACCCCAACTAGCTTGACTGACAGACAGTACCAACAGCCCTCCAACAGCAAGAGCAACCAACATCAACCAGGCCAACAGCACTCGGTTACACAGTCTGACAGCAAGATCTCTGGCGGTAGCAACACCCACATGGAGGCCTAGGTGGCATTACCTGTAAGCCTTGGTGTGTGCGGACAGAGGCTCATAGGCGTGATGTTATTAATGCTGTATAGCTGCTTGCTTTTAAGAGTCCTGCTGCTCCCATTGAGCAGGAGAAGCAGGAATGAGCAGGCCTGGAGCTCTCCACAGTAAAGGAACTGCTGCTGCAAGTTGGGAGGATGGCAGACATTGAAGATGGAGAGAAAGACATGAAGCCAAATAGGTGAACTCAGATCACAGTGAGTAATTTCCTTCCCCTGCCCCATTTTCTGTTTCTGACTCCGTGTGGAGAATTCACTGACATCCCTAAGCATAAGTACCACCTTTCTCCTCCATTACATGGTAGTGTTTCTGAAAATGTTGCCCATTGTTTCTTTTACTTCTATTCCCAGCGGTAGGCAGCCTGTGGGCAAGACTCCTTCCTGGAAGCCCCAATGTGTTCTAGAGAGTGATTTCACAAAGGACATTCAGGGAATCCCAAACCTGAGATTATCTAGGGAGATCCCTGAGGAACAGCACTAATAAAGTCCTGGATGCAGCAGGAAACTTCCATTTCTGTCCATGATTTCCTTCCCTCTATAAATGTGTCCTCGTTTCCTAAGAAAGATGTCTATTCCATGCTCTGCTGAATGACACCTACCTATAAGCCAGGAGAGGAGGGGGAGACACAAATTTCAGGAACTACCAGTAAACCAAGTAACCAGGTGTGAAAATTAAAAGGGTCAGGAATACACTGTTCAAAGATTACAGAGAAATGCAGAACAGGCTGCAGGACTTCAGGCCTGAATCACAGCTCCCCAGGACCCTCACAGAAGAAGGGTCATAGAGGAATCCATTCCCTCACGCCAGTGGGCAGGATGTCATTGGTGCAGAGAAACACCATTCTCAGCCCAAGAGAAAGCAACACATAGCCCTCCAGGATGCTTTCACCATGCAGTCTGATAAGCAGCAGGGGCGGGGGGACGACTGGGAGGGGTAGGGAGGCAATGGGGGAAGGAGCTCATTTCCTTCTCCCAAGGAGAAGCATGCCATCCTCCAGAGCTTGGCAGAGGGATGGCTGCACAGGTTGAAGTAGTATTAGGGACCCTCAATCAGATTATAAGGACACAAAGGACTTAAGTGCATTAAAAAAAGATAAGAGAGACACAGAGAGATTTACCCTCCATCCCTCCTTCCCTCACTGAGCAGATAGAGGTCTGTTTGCCCAAGGACTTTGGCTTGTTAATTTTGAACAAGTGTTTGTCCTCCTCTTGTTCCCCATCCTGTTCGACACTCCTTGAGGCAAATGTTTGCAATCAGCATTTGCAGAGCCACTATTCTACCCTGTCGTCATCGCTCCAGCCGCAGAGCTGGAGAATAGGCTGACCCCTACGTAGCGCATCGCAGCGCCAGTTGCTGAGTGCAGCAACCTGCAGGTGCTACAGCAAACAAAAGCATTTCAACCTGAGTCCCTGACTGTGACACTCGCAGACATAAGCATCATGGCAAAATCCCTTCCTCAAAGATCTGTCAGTGTAATAGGTCATATCTAGATGGAAAGAAAGGGCACTGCCAAAAATCACGACCTGGTACTGAGCTGTGGTATTCAGGTGGCTTGTTAATGCCTGCTGTTCTACTTTGATTTCCTCAGCAGGCTGGTTACAATGCCGCTCTGAGAGGGACACTAAAGGACATTCAAATGGAGTAGGGAGGTGTGCTGGGTGAGCTCAGGGAAGCAGCATGAAGGCAAGCACTGAGCAGAAAAGAAATGGAGGGGGATGTAAACAGAGATATGAATGGAAGTGAGAGAGTGTAAGGAGAAGGGAGATGAGAGAGAGAGGGAGGGAGGGAGAGGGGGGAGAGGGAGAGGGGAAGGAGGAGAGAGGGAGAGGGCTGGAGAGAGGCTGAGTGGTACATACACTGTTATCCCAAGGGCGATTTCACACCAAACATGCAGCCACCTGAGCTTTAACTGCAAGGTGCAGCAGCCACTTACAAGATGCAGCTGGTCCATACTGAAGACTCTTACACAGCATTTGGTGCCACAGCCTGACAAGAATACAGTAGCAAGAGAAAGCAGTTGTCTTCCAGCTCCTGCACAAACCCATTTCTCACATGGATCACAACTGGCCAGTTCCCAGAAGAGAAGGCACTCATCCTACAAAACTGTCACCACCACAGGCACTCCTGGACCCCTCTTCTTGAGAGTATCAGCAAGGAAGGTCTGCTAGAGCAGTAAAGAAGGGAGGGCTTACATACACCATGTGAGATGCAATAGTATAGGGCAAAGTTTGGGAAGTACCAACCCTTGATAACTTACCTTACTGGCAGCTGATTCTTTACAAATGAAGGCTATCTGTGCTGGAAACATCTCCTCTCCTCCCATTCCCCTGTGTTTCAAGGAAGTGCTGTTGTTCACTGAATCTTGTCACCTTTTGAGGGACCCTGCATAAGAGTCCTGGCACCCCGTCTGACCTAGGTGTGGAGCTGACCCCGGTGTCTGCCATAGGGATTGAGTCCCAGCTCACTGGCAACAGGCTCTCAACTCCCCAGTGTGTCTGAGCCCCCGCTGATCTAGCAGGGAGGAGGGCAGGGCCAGAACTTATGCAGGACTTTTCGGCTCAGTATCCTGCCTGGGGTAGGGATGTCAGTTTTCGAAGTGTCCTGTGGGTGCCACTCGTGTTCCAAGCGTTCTTTCAGAGAGGTCTGTGCCAGCACCAAGCCTCTGCAGTGGGAGACCTGATCTGCTGATCTGTTCAAGCTCCCTGCATTTCTCTGACATGCCCCTCGGAGAGACGTCTGCCTGACAACTTTGGGATCAGATGTCCCCTTGCTGACTTGATAACATCAGGCTTTGGGGTTTTTTTCTTAATGGAAGTAAAATAATTCCAGCTTTTTTAAAAAGCTGGACCCAGGCCGAGTCTGTCGGAAGTAAAAATAGCCGAGTATGCAGAGGCGACAGCACACAGAGTCAGGTTTAGTTTCTCTTTTATTTTCTGGGGACTAAAAATACTCTTAAAAGCTCTGTGAAGCTAAGCCCTGGCCAGTGGGAAATGCAGTCTAGGCCCAATATCAGCTGTCGCGTCAAATTACTAGCCTCACCTCAGTTTCCATCGAATCCCATCACATGCTCATGAATTGATAGGAACAGAAAGATCTATCTTGCCAAAAGAGCTAATGGCGGAGCCAAGCTACAGGGTTTGCACGGTGCAGTATGTGTCTAGACCAAGAAGGACACAACCAAAGGGAACACAGGGCAAGTTCTGGCCAGGGAGCAGTGCCCACGGGGCTGCTTTTGCTGAGCTTCCCCAACACACCAGTCGGGTCCTGTGCCCACTGCCCACCTAATCCTTGAGCTGCAGTTTTTGCTTGCTTTCCCAGGGTCTGAGCTGGGGTGGTGCTCTGTAGTTAACAGAGATGCCGCCATCCTCAGGAACTGCAGTCTAAAGTACATGGATTGGCACTGCCCAGGGAAGCTGGAAGGCATAGGCTAAGAGCAGAGAAGAAAGGAAGGGAGAAGGGTTGTGCCCAAGGTGTCTCCTACAGAATTTCCATCTCCCTTTTTGCTCTGAACTTCAGGAGTGACAACAGGATGTGGTGATAGGATGAGTGAGACAGGAGGAGCAATGACCGTAAAAGTTAGGCTTGCCAAGATGGGGAAAGAAATAAGACTATAGGGAAAGGCATCTCTGTCTAATGAGAGTGGAGAGGCTGCAACCTGACTAGGCTCTCTTTTGCTACTCTGAGATTCCAGCATGGGAAGGGGAAAAGACCCCTTATACCATTAGGCTCTTATACTGCTGCAAGAAGAGGCCAGCTCCTGGAAAATCTGGTAGATGACTGGTGCAATTGCCCAACTCATTTGAAACATCGGAAAGCAACTTGAGGGTCGCAGGTCAGCATGGCCAGAAAACCCCAGCAACTAACTGGTGCAGGTCAGCAAGTCTGGGAACAACACTTGCAATAGGAGGGTGGGGAGCTAGCCTGGGGAGGAGGGCAGTGGAGTTGAAAAATCCATCTCCTGTGTTATAAGGGCCTACAGAGATGCTAGACCAGTTCAAGCAGGATGTTCCAGCCTGCTCCCCCTTTGATGTTTTCAGGGATATGTTAGTCAGGTAAGAAAGCTCCTTTGCTGTCTGTCTGGCTAAAGAGTCTCTGGTCTCAGAGGGACAGGTTAGCCCTGTGATGCCTGATGATACCTGGTACCACAGGCAGTCACATGCCTTGGAGCAGTGATACAAGCTGTCCTTCCTCCTCACACACAGAAATACAAGCAGCATGTCCCAGATGGTTGGTCCAAAGCATACAGGCTCTGGTGTAACCCACACAGCTTGCAAACCAATCCTTCTCTGCCAGTGCCAGCTGCATGGCTGCCAGCTCTGCAGAGGTGTCTGCAGTGTTACCCATTGTTGTCTCTCAAAGGTACAGCTTCCTTCCCGTGCTGAGCCCCTCTCACCTCAACTCCCAATCATCCTGGAAAGCCAGGAACTAACAAGGGCTTCAAGGGCAGATGGGAATAAAGAATACCTCAGTACCTTGTTCAGCTCCCTGTGATAATCCCTACACCCATAAACTCACCCTGTGTTCATGGTCCATGCAAATGTTCTCTTTTGATTGCTTCCCTTCCCAAGTCTCTAAACAGTCTGAAGCAGGGCAGCAGATCTATTGGCTGTCACCCACAGCAGCAACGCCTGCACAGCAGCAGGCTGAAGGGCACTGCGGGAAAGGAACAGATGCAGGCACCTGCCTGCCAGGAAAAGACCAAGGATGCCTTTCACAAAAGGACCTAAAAGATGACAAAGCCCCAGCCCCATTGACCTTCCAAGAGGTAGGGCTCAGAGCTAAATCTCCAAAGGAACCTGTGGCCCTGGGCGTGATTTAACTCACCTTACTTTAGACTTTGATAGCTCCCTTCTGTGCATCTAGGCTCCCTTGTCAGGCAACAGAGAGAAGCAGGCACCTCCACATTCATCTCACCGGCCACACACTTACCCCGAGGAAGAGTGATGACAGGTACTTCTCTCCATTGACTACCAAGGGAACTCCTGCAGGGTCAAACCAATGCTTTCTCTAGCCCAGTTTTCTGTCTCCGTCTATATAGGTAAAGCATCTGAGCCTTTCAGAACAGGTAGAGGAGCATAAGCATGGATCAAGAACCAGATTTTTAGATACGTGACACAATGGAGAGGCCCCCCACCATTGCAGGGAGAGAGGCCTGCTTGTGACAGAGATCCACAGGGGTAAGGGAGTTAGACCCACCAACACAGCATGCTGCTGCTTTGGCCAGCCTCTTAGAGCAACACTGCTTGGGTCTTGCAGCCTTGAAGTCTCTCCTGAAGTCCTCACTTCAGCAGTGGCTTTTCCAACACTAATGTCCACTTACTATTTCTTAAATTAGAACAGCTGTGCAAGGCAATTCTGAGTAAAGACCCTCTCAGGATATGCTGCAGCCCAAGGGCTGGCACAAAGGTGAGTCACAGGAAGGGATTGAGAATCTCAGCAGAGCTGAGTCACTGGTGAACGCAGGTCATCAGAGGCTGTGAAAATGTTGATACACATGCCTTAAGTTATTGTAGAACATTAGGACATACATTCAGTCCCATCCCATTCTTGCTCACCTCAGAGGATCTTACCTACTGTAGTGTCAGAATTGCCTAAAATAGCTTGTAGCACAATGGTTGGGGTCTAAACATCTCTGGATGGAAGCACAATTTCTGGTGACAGAATGCACAAAGTGTTTTTTCATAAACCGGTGTAGAGGTGACGCCTCTCTGAACACACACAGATGTACGTTGATGGAGCCCAGGCTTCATGTTTGATAGAATGGAGAATTAGTTAGGTATGGCAAAAATCTAGGCAGATTAATATTTTAGAATGAATGGGAAGAACCAAACTAAACATTCATAATCCATTGGATATGGCAGAAGGTGTGGGGAGGTTCTGGTTGTGCCAGTCTTATGGTCAGAAAACAGATACCAAGTGCCACCAGCCCAATGTGCACTTCATGGACAGCTCATCCTCTGGAAGTCTCCTCTTTGGAGAATTACCATCACCTTGCCAAAGGCAGCACATGCTCTGTGTCATGCCATCATCCAGTCCAGCTCCAGACATGTCATAAATGCTCAATTCATGCCTTTCGAAAATAGTTGGGTGTGGAGGATATAGACATTAAGATATCACTCACTGCACCTGGAGATCCTGCTTCAAAGGAGAGGAGGTTGCCTGTCTGTTTTTAAACACAGAGGTATTTTAGAGAAAGAAAAATCATTTTTCATTCTCTTTTTTCATTTGGATGCCTCCAATAGTGATATTTCTGGCACCGGCTGGAGGCAGAATACTCTATAAATACAAAGCCATTAAATCGCATGCAGCAGCAACCTGATCGGGGCTGCCTTTTAATTTCCTGACATGAGCTGGCCACTAACCCAATTACCCAGAATCCCCGGAGGAGCCCTCATCCTTCCCAGGAAGCACAAAGCAAGAACCCGAGCATATTGCACGGATGTCAGCTGAGCTTTCACTGAAATCAAATATCTTTTTGAGAACACATGGTCTGGAAGCAAGGATGGGGGCAGGAGGGAGAGGGGAAAGGTTGCTAGAAACGCTTTGCTCCACTGAGAGATTCTTTCACTTGAAAACAGAAATGAAACACCCTCCATTTGGTTATGTTGCTGAAAAGAAGCTCTGCTGTTGATTCAGTTATCTGGATTTTAGTGAAGGATGAAGGCAAAGTTACTAAGTGGAAGTAGTTTGAGATTGCCAGTGCTTGGAATCACTTGTTTAGATACTAGATGACTGCACCCAATTTATAACAGCACAGACCCAGGCCTGTTCAGGGTGACAGATTTGCTTCCTTGGGAAACATTTACAACATCAGCCACTGGCTGCAGCTGGTAAGGGAAACAGCAGAGTTAGGAGTAAACACTAGGAAAGTTCCACTGGCTACAGGGTTTCCTAATCAGCCAGGACCTCGAACAGAAAGAGCATGGATTTAAGAGACAGTCACTTCTGAAACCTGGAGATTACAGGCTCACCACCTCTGAAGTGGGGACCACCTCCAACATTCACAGAGATGCAGGCACTTAGGCAGCACAAGGGTTATCAGGTTGTTGCAGGTTCCGGGGAGGCAGGTTATTCCCAAAGGCACTGGGGACAGGAGGGAAAGGGGAATAATTAAGAGGAAGATGAGTGAAATTAACTTTGTGGCTCTCCTCACTACTTGGCCCTGCAGTGTCAGTATCCATACATTCCAGCAATTGCTACATCAGAAATTAGATTAGACAGATAGGAGCTTGGGGGATTTGTAACAAAGAATTTGGGTGCCCTGTTGAATGGTCTCTAGCATTTCTTATGGAAATGCATTAGAAGCAAAGGAGCGAAGCCTGGGAAAGGAAAAGTTGTACCTGGGATTACTACACCACAGCAGATACACTTCTGGGAAGAAACAGAGTCATGTAGATAAAATAAATCATATGCCTTTCCTGGATAATTGACTAACCTCTCTCTTGCTTCTAAAGAGCCTCCCTTTTCTGCATCCAGATCAAGACTACCTTCCTCTACCTACCTTCCTTGCATTTGTAGACCTCACCCTCCCCACACAAGAAATAGCTGCTGGATGGCTCCTGAGAGCCAGGAGACTAGGCCAGAGGACAGCTTGCCTTCAAAGACATTCAGAGTGGGGCAGAGCACCTTGTACAGGGCAGGTTTCCTAGCCTGGGAATTCCCACTCCTGCTTTTATAACAGGAAATGCATGTAAATCTGGGGGACTCCAGAAATACCTTCTACTTTCTGAAATAAGGTATACCTGGTCTACCACAGGACACATCACCAGGGCTCCTTCAATCTTTGCCCTCTTTCTTGGAAGCCAACCAGTGATGTCTGCAAGAAACTGAGCAGAAGCCACTCACACATCTCAGAAAGTTACTCTTAGACCTCAGTCATGTGCAGGACTCTGAAGAGACAAGTCTCAGCACTGTCAGGGAGCAGAAGACAACTGATCTTCAGGAACATAAGTCCTACTAAGAAGGAAAACAAGACTCAAAGGCTGGTGGAATAATAGATAGTATCTCAATGCCTGGATGAGATTTTTTTAGGCAGTTATTTTCTTTGCTGTTTGGTTTGTCACTGTGACACATGATTGCACACACATGCACTTCATGAAAGCGTTAGTGATCCAGTTTTACTTTCTTTTCAGAACTGTTTATGGTCCATCTGGGTCTCTGCAAATATGCCAGCACAGAACAGGGAACAACACAGCTTTAGAAACAATACAAGTGAGAATCCATCGAAGAAAAAGTTCTGCAGGGCTTTCACAACAGTAAAGGACCAAATGCCCAGCCACCAGCCAGTCTGCTTCATTTGGTATGGTGTGGTTTGGTATGTCCAGTATTGCCTCTCCTCTCCTTGTCTGTCTGTCATTTCCACCCAAAGATGAGTTCTGTAACGAGAGGCCCTGATGTCCCATCACACCTCACCTGTTATCCCCATCCCTCTTCCCACGATCTCAGAACATTTCCCTTTCATTAACTGACTGTACTGGGTTTACGTGGCAAAGTTTTGGTAGTGGGGGCTGCAGGGGTGGCTGCTGTGAGAAGACACCAGAAGCTGTGTCAGACAGAGCCAGCTCCAGATGGCTCCAAAATGGACCCGCCACTGGCCAAAGCTGAGCCCATCAGCAATGCTAGTGGTGCCTCTGTGATAACATATTCAAGAAAGGGTAAAAAACACTGCGCAGTAGCTGTGAAAGAGGAGTGAGAAAATTCAAGAGAAACAACCCTGCAGATACTGACCCTGAGGTCACAGAAGAAGGAGGGGACGAGGTGCTCCAGGCACCATAGCAAAGATTCCCCTGCTGCCTGGGGAGAAGACCATGGTGAAGCAAGTTGTTCCCCTGCAGCCCACAGAGGACCACAGTAGTGCAGATATCCACACTGGAGCAGACAGACATGCCCTGAAGGAAGCTGTGGCTTGTGGAGATTCCATGCTGGAGCAAGCTTGTGGTAGGGCCTGCAGCCTGTGGAGAGGAGCCCATGCAGGATCAAGTTTTCTGGCAGGAACTGTGGCCTGTGGGAGACCCACACTGGAGCAGCTTGTTCCTGAAGGGCTGTACCCCGTGGAAAGTACCCATGCTGGAGCAGTTCTTGAAGAACTGCAGTCTATGGGAAGGACTCACACTGGACAAATTCATGAAGGACTGTATCCTTCATGAGGGACGGACCCCAAGATGGAGCAGGGGAACAATGTGAGGAGGAAAGAGCAGCAGAGACAAAGTGTCATGAACTGACCACAAATCCCCAGTCCCTATCCACCTGCGCTCCTTGAGGGGGAAGGAGGTAGACCTCATGAGGGACTTGAGCCTGGGAAGAAGAAGAAGTGGGAGAAAGGTGTTTTTAGTTTTTTTATTTCTCAATATCCTACTCTCTATTAACTGCCAATAAATTAAATTAATTTTCCCCAAGTCTGTTTTGCCCATGACAGTAATTGCTGAGTGATCTCCCTGTCGTTAACTCGACCCATGAGCTTTTTCAGCATATTTTCTCCCCCTGTCCTGCTGAGGAGAGGGAGTGAGAGAGCAACTTGGTGGGCACCTGGTGGCCATCCAAGGTCAACACAGAGAAGGACTAACATCACTGTCCTTGTCACAGTGCCGTTTCTGCAAGGTGACACACAGGATTGTGACTTCAGAGAGGCAGCAGAGGTGTGGAGGGCAATGCTGTGAGGTCATGTTTGACCAGCTAATGTCCAAAATCAAACCTCTGAGCCCACTTACACAAGCCATGTGTCATCTGAAATTACATCTCCTCTTGAAGACAAACAAACTGCTGTAGAACAGAAAGGCCATGGGTGGCTAGAGCACGAATGGCAAGGGTATATTCTCCCCAAAACTGACACGGTATATTGAGGTTTTAAAAGAGACCTGCCAAACTGCTGAAATTTCTCTATCCATTATTCTAGAGAGCCAGAGAAATCTAGATGTACTTTGTAGAGCCCAGAGTTACAGAGCTACACTTTGGTCATTGTGGGCACAAGACAGACACTGCTGGGAGCAAAGAGAGGCAATAGGGTGCCCAAAGACAAGGATGCCCAGCTCTGAACAATGCCTCTCCTCTGCAAGTTGCAGGGCACTCTTTCCTTCACTGGCCATACCCATTGGCCAGGCATGTGTGTAGATATCATCTCCATCTGGGGTCAGCAGTATCACAGGTTGCTCAGGTTTCCCTGATTTTTGCAGAGCAGGGGGACATGCACAGCTACTGGATGAAGCTGTGAAGATGCCCCATCTCCACTGCCTGCAAGTTGGTGCTTCAGCAAGACCAAGTGCAGAAGAGAGCACAGGTTTTCTGGGGATGGTGCCTCTCCACAGGGGCACTGGGAGTGGTGTCTGCTGGAATCCGGGACTCCAGATTCAGCAGCTTCCTATCTGAGCCTGCTAGTGAGGGGCTAATTAATGCTCTCTGGGGACACACTCCAGATGGAAGGGGAAAGTGAGAGACAGGCAGCCAGACAGGCCAATGCTTCAGACATCTGAGCCAGTTGGGCTCCGTGGGCAGAGCTTTCCGCCTGCCGCTTTCCCCAGCAAGTCTCGCCTGCTCTGCAGCGTCACACCAGGAGAACCTGAGACAGCAAAGCTCTGGTGTCCGTGCAGTTCCCTTGTTGCAATACATTGATCGGAGCTCTCTTAAAGAAAGTGGCCTGGATATCTGAGACACCTATTGATTGCTCCATTGGCTCTCTTCCTGCCCTGATCCTCATTCACTCGGCATTGCCCGAATAACCTGCACTTTGTGTTAGGGACAGTCTCCCCAGATCTTAAAGGGCTACATTCACAGCTGCTCACCTAGCTGCAGCCCATGTAGGGAGGAGAGAAGATGCCTGGTGACCCACATATTCATTCCCCAAGGGGAGGGCCTAAGTCTCTTCTGCAGCATCAAGCTGAGCATTTCAAGTGTAAGGCAGAACCTTGAAGACATGGTTACCTGGTTTTGCCATCTTTGAGTACTGGTGCCTTTTGCCTGAAGAACAGGCTCATGCCACGTGCCCAGTGGGCAGGAGGTGGTATGTACATCATGTATGGCATCAATAACTAGGAAAATCTTTCCCCCCTTAATGAGAAGAAATCATGAAGCCCTTAATTAGGTATTAATGGAATATCATACACTTCTTCTTCAGAGGAAGGACAGTTTCTTTACCCACAAATGTCCCCACTAAGTTACTAGCCCAGTGCCAAGGACACCAAGGAGAAACCTGTCAAGAGAAGAACTGGTTTCTAGATCTCACCTTTAACCACAAGACTGTTTTTCTCCAAACTCCTGGTAATCAAGCACAAGAAAGAACCTGGCTTATCAACTTTCTTCCATGGATGAAGCCAAGGAAGAAAAGAGAATTACACCAAGGCAAAGTAGGAAGGGGAACTATTTGAAGGGAAAAAAAATCATAGCTCAAGTATCAAGATCCGTCTTGTCCTAATGAGTGCTTGGAGACTACAGAATAGGCTCTCTAGGGAAACCAAGACATCAGGGATTTTTAAAATCAGTTAAACTACTAGAAATGTACAGCTGGGAACATGCTCCTGCTCTGGAAGAGAAAAAGGATGGGTGAGCTAATAGGATGACAGATCAGAGATGGAAAAGACCAATGAACTTTTCCTAATCTAAAATCCCTTGTCAATTCTGCATTTTTGAGCAAGTCAAACAATTATGGATTTGTTCTTTCCAGAAACTCCTGACTCTGTGGAGACTGAAGACTGTAAAACCATTTTTCTCCCTTTTTGGATTTTGCTTTTAAAGATGTGTATTGATTGAGTTCTGTATACTAATACTTTGTGCTTCCACCAGGTTTCACATAAAGTTAACTAATCGCTCCTCACAATCCTTCTGCAAAGCAAAGCAGTATGACCCTTATTTCTCAGTTCAGGAAACTGAGCAAAAGAAAGAGAAAAAAAGATGCCTGCACTACATCACTTGACCACTCTGTGTTAGGACACAGGAGTCCTATTTGCAGATTGTTAGTGTAGTCTCCTCTGCTCCTCTTGATATTGTCATGTGTTCTTGCATCCCATTACTATCAATAAATCTTTATACTGTATATTCCACGGCTCTAAATATTATGGGCAGGATCACAGATACACTAACATCAATAGCAAACCACCCTTCCCCAGTGGCTTTAATGATGCTGAATCAATCCCTATATGAATAACTAAATATACTTCAGCACAAAAGCAGCCTTAGAGTCAAATTTCAGTTTGCCACGAGTAGTATCCCATGGGGTTTGGGAGTCCAGGCACAGCATAGTATGAGTGAAGCTACATTGGTTTCCAGACTAACTCTGGTCTGGAAGGAGTTAACTGGTTTCACACAACTTGGAGCCTAAGCCACAAAACCCTTCATAGGACCCTGCTCTAGACTGTGTTGAACTCCCAGAATTGGAAGCAGAGGGTGCCCTGGCCACACAGTCAGACATGCCAGCACCGGTTACTGTGACTCTGCTCCCCCAGCTGTCAGCTCTGAGAGGCTCAACTGCTTGGATGCAGGGCAGCACAGACCCAGGAAGCCAGAAAGCCTGGACCCATATGCTGCTGCTCTGCAGAGTGACTGGAGTCACATCAGGCTTTTAACATTGTTTTATGGGATTCATATAGGCAGTCTAGAGTCCATCACCAATCTGCGCTCCCACTAAAGCCAGTGTCACTAGTGTGGATTGGCGTGCGGATAAGGGGATATATCCCCTCCCTGAACTACCACATGCAGAGAATCAGGTTTCCAGTGGTACCTCTCTAACTCCAAAAGTAGGTGCCTCCCTCGCAGCAGTGGATCAAGATCCTCCAAGTCTACCACATCTACACCTAGGTCAGGAAGGTCCAGCCTACACAATTCTGCATCTCCTCCCCTTGGTAACTGGTGTGCTCTAGCAGGAAAATATTTAACCACAGAAACTACACATCCATAAAAGAACAGAACAGGGTTCACCATCTAACCTACATTCTTAATGACACTGGCTGCCATCAACTTGCCTCTCAAGAAATGAGAGCGCCCTAGTGCAAAGCAATACACGCTCAAGTGACATTGTACAATTCATCACCGGCTGCTATGACGGTATGACCTGGAAGCAAGCTGCATGCTGGCATCTTGACTCCAGCATACAGGACTTGTGCAGACCACAGCCAGCTGTTGTTCCTTATGGTTAAACTGAGGGGACCATGCTCTCAGGTACAGCAATGCAGAGGGTTACACACAACGCTTCTCCTTCCTTCCCCCTCCTCCCCTCACTGCCTCTCCCACAGGGACCCAAGGGAAACAAAGCTTTAAAGTCAATCCATAAGAATGTGTTTAACTGTCACTGAATCCCCTGTGGTTCACCTTGAATGGACAAGGATTGGGGAGGGGGGTGGGGGGAGAAAAAGCAGCACAAGAGAGAAGCTGAACACTGCTCAGAGAGCACTGAACAGATCAATAGGCCGAGCACAATGCAGGTTGAGCATGCAGGGCAGGGGATCCACACCTCCCAGACAAACCTGTGCTACCTACCAACTTTAGAAAGTCTCCTGAGTGGGAATATAGGCAAACCTTCATCGCACACTATGCCATAGCTCTGCATTAACTCTATCCTTCCTTATGAAGCCCAGTCAACCTAGTCACAATCATGCAAAAGCCTCTTCTCCCCAACACTGCAAAATGACCTGGGGGGCAAGAATAGCAACACCCTCCAGCCTGGGGTTCCTTTGGGAAAGGAAACAGTCTGGCACAGCCAGTTTCCAGGTATTTGACAAACTTGCAAGTGCTAAGAGTCATATCCTACCATGAGGGTGCTGACTAGAACCATTCTCCTCTCTGGACTGCCCTCTTGGTCACTGCCCATCCTGACTCTTTTACAAAGTCTGTAAAAAATACCTTCAGAAAGCCAGAGAGGGCAAGCATGTAGTCAGCCTATGAGGTCCTGCAAGACCTGGAGTCCCAGGTGCTGTTGGGACAGAGAACAATTCTCAGTCTGACTCTGTCTTACCTTCTTTTAGCATCCCCACTTTGAGGCATTTCATGAAGCGACAGGCCTGACAGGACTTGCGCCTCCGTTTCGTGATCTCACATTCATTGGTGGCCGGGCAGCTGTATTCAATATTCCCTGCAATCAAACACAGAGATGGTCACCCAGGAACCACGTTCTCCCCACTGATCCAGGGACAGGCTGCAGTGCCCAGATATTCCCACCACCATCAGCCTGTATATGCAGTATGATTGCTCACTCATTTGCACACGCACATACTCTGAGACCCCAGCCAGCTGATCACGGCTCTTTGAAAGGCCAGCACTACTTACTAGAACACATTTCAGAAAAAAAGCAATACTGCTCTAAGTATTGGGAGAAACCTGTCCATTCAAAGGGCTGCCTGCAATGCTGGGCTTTCAGACACAATGTGTCCTCCAGGAACGTCATCACCCCTTGTACCGCATCCCTTATAACCTGGCCTGTTCTCTGAAGTCCAGGGCTGAGAGTGGGAGCAGTTCAGACATTAGCAGCATTCCCTTTGCTGCCAGTCTTGCTCCATGTCTGTGGGATGGATGTCACCTGTCTGTTCTTGCCGTGCTTGGGGGACCAGGGAGCTCTTCCTCCTTTGCTTCCTCCTGCCAGTTGGCATACTACAGGTAGCAGGGAAGGAGTAGGTCTGAATTGGGAAAGATGGATAAAATGTCCTGTAAAATGAACACACAGGCTCTCTATGCAAATCCTTCCAGTTTTACTTTATTAGTCCTTGTGCACCTGCCTCTCATTCCTCTGTACAGAGCATCAGCATTTCTTTCCTCATTCTTTTTCATTTATGATCACCTCACAACACCTCACAAGACTGCCTCTGAGACAAAACAGGAAAAGAAGCATTCCAAATTTATTTCTGGTCACAGCGTATTTTATCATAAGCCAAGAATGTAAATGAAACATGGATGAGAGGGTCTGATATGAGGATGTAAGTGGAATTATGCTGATCACTGTGTAATACAACAATTATTTAGTACTAGAAGACAACAAACAGAAATGGCTGTCTCCATCCTGCCATTCACTTTGCATGTGATGTTTCTGGAGCGGGCTATTCAATGTTTGTGTGGAACAGGACTGGAAATCCAACCCTGACAGTGATGCATTGACAATGACAATACATTTAAGGCAGTCTAGCTACTGGGTAAATTGGGCAGCTCCAAAAAGGATTTCTAAGTTCTACGGTCAGTTCAGAAGAATGGAAAAGTTGGTTTGGTGGTTTAGAGCAGGAACTTGAGATTCAAGAGCTCAATCAGAGCTGTAAGGAGGAGTGTAGGTAAGAGCTGAGAGAACACACGGTATAGGATCAGATTAGAAATAGAGCTCACAATTTAGTAGCACTGGGAGGTGACTCGATTTTTGTTCCTACTTCTGTAATGGACTTTGATGTTCTTGTGAAGACTCCTCCTTCTTCTAAATAAAGACGAACAATCTGATACATTCCAATCTCTGTGGGGGGGGGGGGTGGGGGGGTGGGGGGGGTGGGGGGGGGGTGGGGGTGGGGGGGTGGGGTGGGGGGGGTGATTAGACCTTGGGGCTAACTAAGCAGTTTGAAAGTCCATTGGGAGTCTGAGTGGAAAGACAGAGCACACATTCACAAAGAAGAAAGCACCATCTGATTTATCTCGCTATACTTGGCCCATACCGGGTGAAAGCCCAGGAGCACACAACCCCCAAAGCCTAAAGGTGATCTGCCTGTGAGTTATAAACCTTCTACCTCTTGCCTCCTGTTTGTCTCAAGACTTGAAACTTGCCCCCAAGCTCCAGTCCAGCCACCTCATTTCTCACCATTGTCCATCTGCACCCAAAATGCAGTCTGTCTGCAGGAGCAGAGTGCGGCGCACAAGTTGCTTCCATTCAGACTGTATTTCGTCATTGCGCAGCACCTGAATTTCAATAGCCAGCAATGTATCAACATTCTCAGAGAGCTGGAAATTGAGATTCAGGCTTGATCTCAAGGTAATAAACAAACTGCTCTAGACACAGAGCTCCAGCACATTACAGACCCATGAGTATGGAGGCCCTGACCTGGTGATCTGATAATTGCTGTGACCCACACAGGAAGGAACCAATCTGGGATAAAACTCAAACACAGTCTGACTTTGGAAGGTTTTGTCTTAGTTTCAACTTTCTCACCAAAGCCAGGACCAGGGTTCTGTAGAGATGTATGATTTTACATTTTGTGGTCCCAAGGCCAAAAATTTTCCCCTAGCACAGACACTACACCAAGGGCACCGAGCCCTTATAGTGGCAGGAGGCAGTGACAGCCCCCATTTGGCTGCTCAAGGTCCCTCTACACTGTGTCAAGCAGATCCCCCACCTTCCCCATGCCTCTAGCCCATGGACCTCTTGACAAGCAAAGTACTGGAAACGGTCTACAAAACCCACATCACAACTAAGTATGATAGTGTCAGAGTAGGTGTAGGTACTGTTACAATATACACACTGTATGTACAGCTTGAAAAAGCAGTTTTGAAAGGCACTTCTGTACTAGGATCATGACTGTTAAAGGAGCAGAGCCAGAGGAGGGTGGGCACTGAGCAAGCTCCCCTTCCTGGATGGCAAAGCAGTAGCCACCATGTAGTGCAGCAGCCATGTGGTTTGCTGGTAAGCACAGGTGCAAAAATACACCCAGCACTGGTGGAACATGCCATTCAGCATGCTTATTGCCTTCACATTGAACACAGGCTCATGTGCCCCTTCCACACACGGTGCTCAGTCTAGAAGAAGAAAGCAGCAGCAGCTGTGTCTTACAGCCTTCTCTACAGGGGCAAGTGCTCGAGGCAAGGCCTGCTGTACCCTCTTCACACAAGACAATGCTGCCAAAAAATGGAGTTTTATATCAGGCCCCAAAACATGCTCTGTGCTGCATGGGTTGAGAGCTACAGGTGGGGGCAATACCTGCCATTATTGCAGGAAACAGAGACATGACCAGAGAAGGCACAATCAGCATTACCCAAGCAGAACTTGTCCAAGAAAAACTATCGTCTCCAAAACTTTTAACAAAGTTCTCTGACTTTTTTTTTTTGTGTGTGTCTCAATTTCTTTTATGGGTCCTGGGGCTGGCTGCCAGCAGAGTGAGCTGCTCACAGCTCCCTGTAATTTCTGTAAGTGCCCTGTGATAAAGTGATGAGATTAACTCATCGAAATTCCAGTAGCCTCCCAGCGGCTGGCGGTCACACCACCATCCCGGCTGTCGGTGCAAGGGGCTTGGAGGAAGCTTCTCCTTCACTGCAGCAGCTGGGGGTGCTGCAAGGCCCTGCAGAAGAGTGTCAGCACACAAGGATGCACATGGACAAGTCTATATGCAAGTATAAAATCTGAATCAAGTCTCTGTGTGTCATGAACTGTAGATTATGTGACCCAGAAGGAAAGGGCAGAAAATGGGATAATCTAATAGACAAGGCCTTGCTTTGAACTGTTGCTTATTAGAAGAGATTTCGTTGACTTAGACAATATTTACATCTGATCAGAAAAAACTGCTAGGACCTCACCGATGCCATGGCACAAGATTTACCTAAAAAATGGCTTCAAAAAGTCATGTGATGTGTGGCCAGATCAGAGTTTGGATTTGTTCTAAGACTTCATATGTTGCCTTGGAGGGCAAATCACTTCCTCTCTGTGTCCTAGTTTGCTCGTCTGCAAAATGAAATGAGCACCAAACCTACCTGCTGGGGAGATTCTGAGTCTTGATTCATTAAGGTTTAACTGTACTTTAAAGCCTTTAGGTGAGAGATGCTAAGAAACAGCCAAGCACTATTAAAGTGACAGATCATGTTTTCTATTCTGGAGAACCACAAAATTACCCTATTTTCTGTAAAATTAGACCTTTGACTGTTAAACAGTTTGGAACATGATTTCCTGTGCACCTGAAAACTGCACACCAGAGCCTGGTCATTCAAGAGACCCCATAGTCACCATACCTCTCTGGAAGGGGAGGGACTGGGAAGAGGAGAATGCCTCCCTGAGCTTGAGAAGCACAGTAAAGTCCCACCCAGCTCCTGCTTAAGTCCTGGACAGGGCTCTTCAGGGGAGTTGAGCTCAGTAGTACAGCACTGAGAGCACAAGCTGCTCTCTGCTTACTGATCCTGCCTTTCTATAATGTCTTTCTACAAGGAAACTCAGGAAAGATTAGATAGAAATATCCAGGAAAGTCTTTAAAGGTAAAAAAATTTCAGCTTCTGTTTTCTGAAGAAAACACCCCATCTCTCCTTTTTCTGGTTTCATCTTCATTGCTTTTCACTATTCTTTCCCTCTCCCTTCCTTGCACACTCTCTCCTGCTCTGCACTGCTGCACACAGACCTCTTATCTGTTTCCCTGGGTGACTCAGAGAACTAGATGACTGCAGCTTTTCTTGAATTTCGGGGGAAACCCCAGATTCAGACATATCTGCTATTAAGTTCCAAATTTCATTCATTCAAGTCGTGTCTTTCACCCTAATGATCTGACACAGCATGCTGCAGTTGTGACCAACTGTGTGGTGCCACGCTCTGCTGGCTCTCTGGGGCCAGAGGGCTGACAGCAGGAATTCCCAAGGAAATCCATCTCATAGGTGCCTCAGCTCAACTTGTGCATTTCCTTTTATTCTGATTTTTGTACCAATTGTTACACTGGCCTCACAGGGTGAGTTTTTTCACTGTTTGGTTGGGGGTTTTTGGGTTTTAGGGTTTTCTTCTTTGTTTTGTAAGAACTGCTTGCAAAATACTGTAACCTTAGGAAGGTCCCATCAGGCAGCCAGTGTAATGCCTCCATGGTACAGCTATTCTGCATGACTGAGACAGTCTGCAGGAGAAGCAACCTGAATTTTCAGTAAGCCACTAGCTGTGATGATACTTTCATTTCAGTACCCACAAGCTTTTGTCCTGAATCCTTCTCATCTCTGATTCCGAAGGTAAACAGATCATTTCGGTGTCTCAGTGAAAAGGGACCTGAAAATTGTCAAAAGGCCCTTGGTGAGTGCCGTGCCAAACCAGCAATTCCTCTGCCCTCAGCAGGCACCAGTCTGACCTCCTGCACCAGGATAGGGAACACTGATAATATGCATGGAGTGGATTCTCTATTACCTTCCACTTAAATTAGCCCTTCTAACTGAGGCATCATAGCCTCAGTCCTGGTGTGAGGAGAGGTATTTTGCAAAAATCAGAGGAAAATCTCTCCAGTGATCTGCATGAAGTAAGAGGGGTTATTTTTTAAGCCACAGTTTTCAGAGAAAGGGATTAAACTATTGAACTAGTAAATCTGTATTTAGGCACTTGAGTAAGTGACCTGATTTTCAGAAGCGCTGTCCTATGCTTCCAGGGACATGTCCCTGATCTAGGTGCCTTATACAAGAATCAGTAGAGGCTCCTAGGTTTGGAAAGAAAAAAAAACCCCACCAAACAACCCAAAAAAACTCACAAAAAAAACCCAAATGAAAAAACCCTCAACAAAAACAAACCCAAAAAACTCCCCACTCTAGTATATGTGTGTATCACTAGCAAGAAAATGAGACTCTGGAAAAGCAGGTGAGATAAGCCCTAGTGCTTTGTATTACCAAAATTTTACTTCATGCAACTCAGTAAGAAAACCAGAAATGTGAGTACCAAGGCTTCAGGACTCTTGATGCTATGAGAGGAAAAGGGGGTAGCTATAGCTGCACCACCAGCACTGCATGCCTCCTCGGGGCGGCACACCTGGCTCCTGCTCCGGGAAACAGGACTTGGACATTTCACACAGCCTCACTCAAACCAGCCTCTTGCTCGCACGGGGATGCAGGAGATGGGCCCTGGGGCTCCCTAGTGGCAGCAAGTTTGTCCGTAGGGCTTCTGACTTGGGTTTGTGTGTGGCGGGGGGGATTGGTAGCAGGGAAGGGGCTATAGCAGTGGCCCCTGTGAGAAGCTTCTCAAAGCTCCCCCAGCTCCAAGTCAGACCCACCTCTGGCCAGGGCCAAGCCAATTAGCAACGGTGGCTGCACCTCTGTGATAATGTATTTCGGAAGTGGAACTTGAGAGGAGGAGTTGTGAGGGAGAAACCTCTGCAAACACCAAGGTCAATGGAAGAAAGAAGGGGGAGGGGGAGGTGCACCGGAGCAGAGACTCCCCTGCAGCCCGTGGTGAGAGGGCAGGCTGTGCCCCTGCAGCCCATGGAGGTCAACGGTGGAGCAGATGCCCACCTGCAGCCCGTGGAGGGCCCCATGCTGGAGCAGGTGGCTGCGCCCGGAGAGTGCTGGGCTCTGAGGGAAGCCTGTGCTGGGGCAGTTCACCGCTGGGAGGACTGCAGCCTGCGGGAGGGACCCATGCTGGAGCAGCTGGTGAAGAGCTGCAGCCCTTAGGAAGGACTCAAGTCAGAGGAAGTTCATGGAGGACTGTCTCCCGAGAGCGCCACGCTGGAACAGGGGAAGTGTGTGAGGAGTCCTCCCCCTGTGGAGGAAGGAGTGGTGACAGACACAATGTGTGGTGAACTGACCATAACCCCTGTCCCTTGCTGCCCTGCGCTGCTCGGGGGGAGGAGGTAGAGAAATTGGGAGCAAAGCTGAGCCTGGGAAGAAGGGAGGGGTGGGGGGAGGTGTTTTTAAGATGTGGTTATATTTCTCACTGTCCTACTCTAATTGGTAAATTATGTGGTTTAAATTAAATTGATAGCCTTTTTCTTTCCCAGTCAAGTCTGTTTTTTACCCATGACCATAACGGATGAGTCATCCCTCCCTGTCCTCGTCTAGATCTCCAAGCCTTTTGTTTTATTTTCTCCTCTCCATCCCTGAGAGCAAAGGAGAGAGTAAGCAGCTTCGTGGTGCTCAGTTGCCCTCTGGTCTTAAACCATGACAATCCTTTTCTGAAGTTCCACTGAAAAGATCCTTCTACACAGAGTACTCTGTACAGATGCACTGAGGCAGAAAGAAAACACAAGACTAATATGGTTGAGTTGCACTGGAGCTGATTTTCTGAATCCAAGTGCTAGAGCTGTGAATAGTAAGTAGCACTCAGGCACTAGGATCCAAGGAATACCAGATCCCCTGGTTAAGCTTCAGAAGTTTTTGGAAAGCTCAGAACACCTCCTGTTTTTGGCTGTGAACTCTCACCTGAAAAGTAGCAGGCATGTTTCTGAGGAACAGAAGGAAGGACAGTGGGAAGGACAGTGCCTAGCTGCTGTGGATGCTACTGCAGGGACACAAAACCTCCCTTCTGCAAGCCCTTTGCTCATCCTGTGGGTGGTAATGCTCTTCTGCTCAGGAAAACGAGCAAACTCTCTCAACTCCCTTCCCAGGAGCCAGTCTAACCACCGTAATGACAACTAGGAAGACCTAGAAGACTACAGATTTTGTTACAAGCCTGTTAGAAGTCCCTACAAGTCTTCTAAGCTGGATTACCCACATTTTAAGCCCCTTATTGATGTAAGGGCATCCCAGCACAGCAGTTGTGTTGCTACACTCACTGAGTTTGAAGCTTGCAAGGGAAAAGCAGGGAATGCACAGATGCAGGCGGCACTTTGCCTGATACACAACCTGCCTATTCAGAAGATGATGGCAATGTGTCTCTTCTTTCTGACTCTCCAATAACCAGTTCTCCCCAATATCACTCCTTGCAAGTCCTGTTGGATCACCTTATGGGTATCAGTTCCAAGCACACAATGAGATGATTCACAAAGATCAGAGAGAGAAATCTTGAATCAGATTTATTTTGCTGAGCTTTAAGATTTTATTTTATATTAATGGGTCATTTTAGAAATAGCCTTAATTTTCACCATTTGAAGATGAAAAGTAGATGATGGGTAGTCATAGTCATGAATATGTTGAATAATAAAGGACTCGTATGGTTGCATAGCACTGTTATTAGTTAATATTCAGAATAGGCAAAACTACCTACCAGTTGCAACAACTGATGAACAGAAGATAATGACAATATATTTAATTGATATAAAATGCTCTATCTACTGAGCAAACTATTAAAAGAAGGAATAAAGTTAGATTAAGAAATTGTATCTCATAATAAATCCAGCATTTGTCTGTGTCCTAAATTTGGATTAAAGGATTAGTTAGGATTTCCATGAAATAGAAATTCAAAAAGTTTTAATTCAGAAACATCCAAAACGTATTATCTTTCATGTAACAGACCCATTCCATTACATTCAACTAGTATGAAATTCTTGGTTTCAAATTAGACCTCTCTTAAGCACCAATAGCAGCACATTTCAACGTGCCCAAAACTCAGATTCTCTCCTATCTTCACTAGAATGCATCTTCCACAATATTCACAAAGTCAGGTGATGCTCATGGCACATGTTTTTATGGAGGACGCTTACATCATGGAAGTGAATGCAGACTGTCACAAGAATATAATGGGGACTCAAAGCACAGTTCCCACAAAGCAATACAATGATAGAGAAATAGGATTAAAATTTTGTCAGACAGCCTAGCTGACTGAAAATGCTTCAAGTCAGTTCAGAATTTCTGACTCTGCCTCAAAGCATGGGAATTCCAGCCCTGGGGTTCAAAATAACATGTTCAGAGAGAAAGGCCTGCAGCCCAGTGGAGTGTGCTGTCATCTCGTCTCAGGTTTTTGCCTTTCCATCTCAAGCACTGCCAGTGCTGCGAAGTGGAAATGACAAACAGGTTTCCAGGCCTTGATCCTTCTCTTGGGCCATGTAACACAACATGAGAGAGGTCAGAGGTGTGACCCCTCCATAACCTGTGGGACAGGTTAGGATGCGTAGTGTGATCCTGACTTAGTTCAGCAAAACCAAACACTCCAATTCAGCTTGAAGGGAATCAACGGTTTGGATTTTCCTCACTTCTTTTTTTCTCCTATCATCAAAATTTTCCATGGGGAAATCTGACTTGGTAAAAATTCTGCTTTTCTTCGGAAAAATCCTACAGATGGAAAACTCCCACATAGCAATAGTAGTGACCTCAGAGATATCCAGCCATGTCCATGCTGGCTTTCAGCCTATCTTCTCCCCATCACTTGAAAAGCAACAGCCCTCGTGCTGTCCAGGACAGCCTAGCCTCACCTGGGCCTGGCCTCACATGGCTAAGGGGGAAAGTGAGTTGCAGAGCTGTCAGGCTCAGAAAAGGTCTGCAGCTTGGATGTCCGTTCTTTCCACTGCTGCAGCAGCAGCAGGGGGAGCGGAAAGGTTATTGCGAGATCCTCCTGCCTCAAGACATGCAGGTTTTACATGAGTTAATGCAGCTAAAAAAAACAATAGGCAGACTGGGTTCATTTGTAGCAGGGGAGGGGGATAGTTGGAGGGGGGGGGGACTTAGCATGAAACTCTGCTTCTTGATAAGGGGTATCTAGATAGGACTGTGGTAGTCTAATCATCCAAGACAGATTTAGATCCATTTTGTAGCAGCATGCACACCTATTAAAGTTACCAAAAGTAGGGCCAGCAGATTAAGTACTCTCATAATGGTCATCAGTTTTTCTTCTTTCAATACTCAAGCACAGGGAAGTGAAGTGGCTGGTCTGAGACCACAAAAGCCTGATGATGAATTTACCTACTGCATCTCCTGAGCCCCTGGGAAATCTTGGGGTCATAGCTCCATCTCTGTGCTCAAACCACTGAGTCAATGCCCTTCCCAGATACCAGAATCATGGCAAGCCTTTTGATAATAGCAGAGAATGCAACTGTGTAACATACACATCTACATGCTTTCTGCACACTCTACATCAACGTTAGGCAGCCTGGATGAAGATTTTCCCACTTCTTCAGTTAGATGCTTAACACATCTACTAAATATAATAGAGTTGCAAGATGAACACCTTTTGGAAACACTTTTGCCACTCGCCATCTCTTTTACATGATCCTTAAACTCTTTTCCCTTGCATACCCAGGGCTGTTCTTGGATATCTGCACACACTGCAGCAGAGCCCTTGGAATGGTGCATTTTCTTGACTCAACCAAACTCTGCAGCTCTATTTGCTGCCCACTCCCCTGGGCTCAGCCTTCAGCTCCATAGCTGAAATTGCTCACCCTCAGGCACAACACACTCAACTCTCCTGAGAATAAAAGCATTTTGATACCTCAGTCACCAGTCCAAGTGGACAACAGGTTAAGAGAAAACGCTGCTTACTCCTTTCCCCCATCTGTTACACATTAACAGGCAATCAATTACGGAACCACAGGGAGAATACAGCTGTGCTGGCAAGAAGAGGTTGGAGGGAAGCACTCTCCCTTGCGATTAAGTCAGCTGACGTAACACCCAGGCTGATGCAGGCTCTAGGTACTGCTGCCCTGCATAATTTTCTTTTGATTTTCTATGAAAGCTCTTCAAAAGTTCCTAGGTCTATTTCTCTCTCTCCAGGTTAGGCCTCTCTTCTGCTCTGCCACAGAGGTGCTCCAGTATCGCTCCCATGAGTAAGTTTTTCAGTCTCTTCCTATATAAGGAGCCCCCAGGGCTTTGCTTCAGAGTACTACCCTGTCCCTCCTTTAGCACCTTAATGTGCCAAGAAGAAACACTGGGAATAGGTCCAAGTGCTGGAGGAGGGACAGAGTCAGTGCTGACAGTCAGAAGTGCAAGTAAAAGTTCACATTCAATCACAGGAGATTCAGCAATGACAAATCACAGAAACCCTGCCAGGCAACAGGCCAGTGCCCTAGAGATGGCCATGCTTTCCATGTAGCATAATAAAAGAGGAAGAGTCAGTGGGGCAATACAGAGCGATTATTTCCACAGCTGGATAATAGTAAGGAGAGACACTCAGAATCTAAGAAATTAAGCTAGAAATAGTGAATTCTGCAGAGGCCTGGGCTAACCTGCACCCTGTACTGCTCTGTCCACTCCAGAGTTGAACATTCCCAGTGACAGAGTGTAATCAGGCCCATTCAATGAACAAAAATAAAATGAGTGCTATCCCCACATGTGCATTTCTTTCATTTCACAGGAGACAAAAGAACTGTTGGTGTGGTGGATTGACCCCAGTCAATAGCCAAGTACACACACAGCTGCTTGCTCAATGGACATCTGTCTCCAGTCAATCCACCATGGTTGGGTAAACACAGTACACTTTCCACTGGAAGGTGAATGATCCTGTCCTTTTTCCAGTTAGAGACTGTAGGAAATAAAGGGAGTATCTGTACGTCCAGGCATGTTTGCTCACATGGGGCCTGCTTGTGTAAGTACAACCAAGCATCCCCGGATGTTGGAGCTTGCCTGGACGTACTCCCACTTGTGGCTATACTGCTGTACCTGTGTGTCTGCACATCTGCAGCATACCTTTGGCAGTCAGGACACAGATGTACACCTCATATGTGAATTGTACATGCAGGAGCAACAAACTGCAATTCATCTATGCATACATGCACTGAGGTTTTCAAAATCACCTGAGAAATTTCTCATCCTTAGTAAGAGCGACAAAAACTGGGTATCTCTACCTCCTTCAGTGCCTCAATTTTTAATCTTCAAAAAAGTTTCATCTTAATGAAAAGGGTTGGTGGAACTGGAAAAGGAGGAACACGGGATTGATTCGCATCCAGGTATTCTGTCCAGCCTTGTGGTGAGGTCTGTATGGAGTCCATGGCCACAAATTAAGACTGGCAGGACAGAGTGAGAACCTCTTTAGTCCTGTAACGCTAGAACTTTCACCTCGAGGTGCAGACATCTCTACAGAGACACCATGTCTAGGCAGAGGCATCCACTCTTCAAACGGGTCTTAAAAACACCTTCAGAGTGCAAAGCATTTCCTTTCCAGGTCTCACTCCACTAGCAGCCACATTATTAGAGTACCAGTGCCACTAGCAGAGGCAGGAAGATCCACTAGGCCTGATACCCAGATGTGGTAGCCAGCCAGGCTAGGAACTTGGCAAAGGTTCCTACCACCACAAAGTCTAACTTCATGTCCAGGTTGATTTGGAAGGACCAGAGCTGAAAAGGAGGAGAGAGGAAGCATACAAAAGGATGGAGGGTTAGGTGCATTACATTCACCCTCCCTTTCCCCCTTTTATATGACATGGAAACACTGCAGTCTCAGCAATGCCTGGGGCCGCCTCCCTTTTTTGTTATGGAGTGATATGTCTCAGTTTCCCTCCCTTCCCACCATACCTTGAATAGTCCTCTTGAAGAAGGCTTTGCACGCCTCACAGGAAGCCACGCCGTAGTGGTACCCCGAAGCAATGTCCCCACACACCAGGCACAGCCGCTTGGGGATTGCATTGAGCATGTACTCGCACTTGGTGGGTGAGTCCTCCATGATGGCGCTGGCGCAGTCGTCGTAACGCTTACGGCAGGACCCACCACCAATCCCTGTGCCATTGAACATGGGTGGTGAGTCCAGGCCATTGGGGTGGCCACCCATGGCAATGCCATAGCCACCGCTAGCGTCGGAGGAGCCACTTGGGCTGTGGTGGCTGATGGCGTCGATGCCAGAAGATGGGCTGGAGGGCTCGGTCTTGATGAAGGACCCACAGCTGGAGGAGAGGTGCCGCTCCTCCGTGGCCATTCTGCCGAGCAGCCTGCGGGGAGAGAGCAAAGGCACTCAGTGGCCTCCTGGCCAAATTCAGCTCCAGATTGGTCAAAAAAGAGCCCTCCTTTTCCCACCTCCAACCAACTCCAGTTGGCTCAGGCAGTTCAACCCCACCCAGGTCCTTCTCCTTTAAGAATATCAGTACAACTCACTAAGAACAGTCCACCTACTCCCCACAAACTCACACTAGAATAAAAGATAAGGCTATTCATGTAGATCATAATCTCAGGCTGTTCACAGGCTGCAGTACTGGGAAGGGGCATCAGTGCTAATGAGGCACAATCTACCCAGAGCACAATCTACCCCTGCAACAGCAGAAAGAAATGAGCCTGTCTGTGGCAGGCCAGGTGAAAAAGATGTTTGGTTAGTTCAGGATGTACTGCCCTGGTTCTAAGCAAAAAGTTCACTAGTAGACCCTGCAGAAAGGACCTGTTCAGATTGGATTTCATTTGTAATACAGAAGTCTTTGATTAATTTTCATGTTGGATTCCTTCCCTCCCCGTGTTCACTGTCATCACTAAAAGAGGAGCTTAGAAACTGAAGGAAAATCATCTGATCAAAAGTTTCCTCCAACTTAATCTTAAATCTTAATCTTTCTTCTATTTACTAGTATAGGGCTTTTGCATGGAGACGCTTCTCTCAAATTCCCAGTTCCTAGAGAGAGGGTTACGCTCTTAAGTATATGGGAAGGACTGCATTTTTACCAAATTTGCAAGCTCTTATTTATTTTAGTCACGGATAGCCTTACTTCTTATATAAATGTTCAGTCTTTTTTTAGAACACTGATAATTTTTATGATATCTTACAGCAATGATTTTCAGGGATTACTTGTGCGGTGTACAAACAAACAAAAAATCCCACTTCTATTTACCTATACTGCATTTATAGCCTTTCAAGCTCCCTGAACATCTCCTGACTCTCCTTCTCAGGAAATGTACTTTTGCCATGTTCTCCTCATTCAGCTCTTTGTTATCTATATTATTGTTCTCCATGCAGAAGCTTTTGCAGACCTCTTATCTGCTTCATCATCCATCTCTGAACTTCCTCTAATCTGGCTATTTCTGTTCAGTCTAGAACAGAGTTCAATGAGCCAGGTCCTCAGCAGCATGAAGCTGGCACTGCTCCATCACTTCTCCAGCTGAAGGTCTGGACAGTAGTCAAGACAAAGGCACGCCATCAATTACCTACTGACGTTACCGTATTTTCAATGTTATTTTCAGCCTATGCATTATATAACTTCTTATATTGTTTGGGTTTTTTTTGTTTTTAAATTAAAACCTAAATTGTTAGCATTTCTTCAACAGGGAATATCAGGAAGTTACTTATTGGAATCCTCAGATCTTTTTCTGAGTTGCTACAGTTAATTTAGAATCCATTAAGATGTATGAAAAATCAAATTAATGCCTTCTGGTGTGCAATGTTTTGCAATGGTCAACAGTGTATTTAATCTATCACTGTGCTGTCCATGCACCCAGCTTTATTAGGATCCTCTGGAGTTCTTCAGTTTTCCTTGATAATTTGATGTCATCTGCAGAGACCCATTGTTCACCCACTTCCCAGATCATTAACACATGGATCAAACACCACAACACTGATCTTTGTGAGTGATTCGTGTTAACCTTTATCATGCTGGAAATTGCCTTCTCTTCCTTTTCTGGGTAGAGTATGCCTACTTTCTTTCCTGTCTCAGCCACTTTTAAATTGATAATAGTATTAACCTGAGAGGTTAAATTTTCCCTTCAGCGAGATAATTTGTCAAAGGCTTTTAAGAAAACCTAAATACACGCATTTTCCTGATGACATGTCCAAAGAATTCTGACTGACTGGGGATGTTTGGGTTTTCTTCTTGGAACCTCTGCTGGTCATGTTGGCAATTTCTATTTCTATTTCAGTTTCAGCCTATTTACGTGGTATTTGTAGCAGTTCCTTCTGCCAAGAGGTCAAACGCATCATGGGACAGGACAAAACATTCTGTGATACAGCAAGGCTGGAATGCACAGATATCACATCTGTGTGCCTGTTGATATGAACGTAGATGTTTGATATGCAGCAACTTCACAGTCCTGCGTCCTTATGATCTCATTTGACCCAAGTATCTCCTAATTTTCCCTTCTCTGTTTCATCCTCAACGCTTGACCTCATCTCCTATCTCTGGGATCGATCAGCCAAGTTTGTTATTTGGCAAGACTGTTGACCTTGAGAGTATGGGCAGGCATCTCACGTTCCTCAGCTGCTTTGCCTGGTGTTACTTGAGAGGAATCCAGAGTTTGGTCCCTCTCAGAGATAGTGTGATGAGTTGATGAATGCCCATGCTTTGCCCAGAGGGTCACAATGGAGTAGAGGCCATGAAGCAGTTACAGGAATAATTGCTGCAGGTGCATTCATCTTTAATCCCACAGGGCACCTAGACAGATTGCAGATCTCCTGGTGTAATGCCAGCTGACTGTGGAGGAAGATGAAGCTTTGCTAGCTGAGACCAGATCTTAGCATTTCACAGCAAAGCTGAAAGCTGCTGTGCTGGCCAGATTCTGGAACCTTCCGCTACCTGAGAAGTGCATTTGTAGTAAAAATCTGAAGATCCTTGGGCACAATAACATGAGAGTAGGGTCAAAATGGAAGGCAAAAACCACCATAAAACACTGTTCTGCGCTGAGGAACTCCACAGTAAAAGAAGTTGGCATAATGTTAAGGGCAGACAGAGGACATTATGAAAAAAGCATGACGAGGAGGTAAGCTGTACTGTCAGATTCAGTCAGCAGAGTTCAAATCCCGGCTTCTGTCTCTTAAAAAGCCCAAAATTCAGAGAGGACCTCAAGAAGACCCACTAAGGTATTTCTCTCCACTGGAAGGAAGAAAAAAAAAAAAAAAAAAAAGAGGGGAGATCAGTCTCCTAGGACCAACTCACTTCTCAACTCACAATCTCAATTAAGGAGCCTTCCCTCCCAGGGCAGGCAAACAGTGACGGTGTTGGTGGTGATGGTGAATGAAGAATAGCAACAAAGCCCCTATATCCTTACAGCTGAGGACGCTCCTGTTCCCTTCCAAGAGACAGTAATACATAGCAAGTTCTGGTTAGATGTGAACACATGCTTTAGAGGCAAAAGTCCTTAAACAGCAAGACAGATCAAAGACCATAGCTAAGGTGACTTCACCCATTCCAGAGCTTGTATTTTTCTTTTCTGGACTCTGGTACAACTTACATAGTGGATTATTGCTGGGTAGCACACACTGAGTTAAGCCTCACCAGCTCTGACTTTCTGCAAGTCTCATGGAGATCCTGTGGTGATTTTAAAACAGACTCAGAGTGTCCCCTGGCAATGAAATACAACATCTTGAACTTCAAGAAGAACAGCTAAATGTTTTTTGCAAAGAGTTCAAAGTGATGAACAACCATTTTGCTCAGCTCTAGTTACCTTAATAGGAATGTAAAAGGAGAGAGACTTGATCCAACTCTCCTCCGTGCTGGCACAGGAAACTCCGTTACTATTTCTGTGTCCATGTAACAGGCTTAGAGGTTCTAAACATTTCGTTCTTTTCACCTTTCCTCATCATAGGTCATTCCCTCTAATCCCTTTAGCATCTTTGTGGCCCTTCTCTGGATTTGTTCCAATTTGCCTGGGTCTCTCTTGCAGCAAGGTGCCCCAAATTGCACAGTGCAATGCCACAGCACTACAGGGGAGAGTCACTCCGGAAAGCACGCAGCCAGGCAGACATATGGACCAACTGAGCAGTAGCTTTGCCAGACATCAGGTTGCACATCAGCTCACATCATTTGATAGCCACTGTCTCACTGGGACCTCTCTGAACATAAGCTGCTTTTGCCACTGTGCTCTCCACAACATGAAATTTGGAGATTCTCCTTGTTCCAAAGTACATCCAGTATCATCTTTAAACCACACACTGATAATTGCCACTTGTTTTACCAAAGCCTGTTAATAATGCTCATTTTTTCAGCTTAGCTTTTCTTTTTTATACTCTGATTTTTTTCTAGTATCTTTCAGTTCTGTCAACCGTAAATTTGAGAACTATGCCTTTTACATTTTCCTCCAGGTCACTAATGAATATTTAAAACCAAAACACAGCCCTTTTGGACACCACCTTTGCAGAAAGATAAAGAATGTCTCTAACCCTTCTGTTTACACTCTGTCAGATAATCCATGATTCATTTCACAGGATTTATATCAAAACCAATTTCATCTAATTTCCCTAGTAAGGTCTTGCACAGCTTTGTGTCAAAAGCCCATGCATGGTCCAGAGACAGTCTATCCACTGCATTTCTTTTGTCCACTAATTATCTAATTGTATCTATTGTATGCTGTACTCCTGTTCATAAACCCACTGCTATTTATCACTAACAATGTTGTTAGCCTTTCCATGCCTATAACTGCTCTCAGACAAGCATGCTCTGATCTCAGCAATTCCGGGTGTAAATACACAGGTTTAGACCAAGTCAAGATTGTGCTTTAGGTTTTTAGCCATTAATGTTATCTCCCTCAGGCAGTGATGTTGGGTTAATGTTACAAGTTTCTCCAATTCTTCTCCATCTTTTGCTATTTCTCTATAATGGCTGGACTGCTTATGAGTTTAATGCTCTCTTGAGAACAGCAGCAATAATAAGAGAAGGAAAGAACGCTAGATGGACAGGAACAGAAAGGGACAAAGATTAGTGTTATAAAATCAAAGCAGTAAATATTGCCCCCCATTTTTCTTGTCTTAAACTTCAAGGATTACAAGTTTGGGATTGATGCAGATAAGGCTATTTTATTGCACATCCTTTGAGGTTATTTTTTCCAGAAATAGTAATTTGTAGCTATGTTCACCTCTTTACCCCACTTCTAGACATGAAAATTACAGGAATTCAGTACTCTATCCTCAAGCCTTCACCTGACTCAAGAAAACAAGGCCCACCACTCACACCTGCTTAGCAAGACAGCCAGGACAATATCCAGCTTTGTAAGAGAAGGTAACTTTTTACTACCAGAAGAATTCTTTATTGGCTCAAGGTATCCACCATTCAGTAACTTAATACCATCTGAGCATCTAAGCGCTGATGCAAACCCAACTATTTGACCCTATACCTGGATCAAGGAAAGTTTAGAGGCAACACTGCTGAGCTTCTCTAGTGGCTGATCCTCATTATGTGATCTTCAATAGGAAAGGCAAGGATAGCTCAGTGCTATACTCCAGTTTCCTGGAGGAAGGTAAGGAATGGGCATCAGAAGTTCTGCCATGTAGACCAGTCCCTTCACCAGTATTTTCTGATAAAATCACAAACTCACCAACCCAATGTGTTGGAGATTTCCAACAGTAAGACTGAAATTGTCATTAAAATGAATGCTGGAATATAGCTGTAGGACTAGTATCAGCTGAGGGAAGGAGTGAGAGAGAACACTCAGGCCCTCCTCATGCAAAACCTTCTCTATTCTGGGCACAAGAAGAAATGTAAAAGGTCAGAAATGGGATTTTTTGGGTGGTTCTCACAGCTGGATGTGGATTCCAGACATAATGAATTCTTGATTTTTTAAAGCCATTTAAGATCTACCATGAAATTGAAAACCCCTGCAGGCGAGATGCCTGTACAGCTTGTAACTTCCAGATGCCCTATGGCTGTGCTTGTGGAACTGCACTTCAGTCCTGAAGTCCATGAATAAGGAGTCCTCATGGTAGATTCAAGTTTTACTGACAAAACCTGAGAAGATTGCCAGTATAAATGTGCTCACTTCAGGTCCCAGCTTGTGACAAAAGCACACTTTGGATTCCACAGATATTTTTATACCAACCATGAAAGACCGAAGACGCTTTAAACTGCAGAAACACAAATGATTTAAACAGAGATAAAACATCCAACCTCTGCTCCAGTACAGGCCTATTTTTGATATCAGTATTTGTTAGCCCAGATGACATAAACCTGCACTGCATGTGTAAATGAGATGCGCATATCATGCCATGATGCCGTTTGGGCCACAGAGACTTTGTGTCCTTTGTGGGCCACATGAGAGAGCTTTGCAACCCACAGCTGGCGGACAAACAATATAGATCAGCTTCAAACAATATCGATCAGCTTCTATACTGGCTACTACACTGGCTGCAACTCCAGCAACAAGCCAAATTTATCAGGTGGGTTTTTTTTAGATACAGGAGACAGAAATAAATAGTGTTTTCCAAGTGGCATGGCTAGACATGACAGCTGCAATAACAGCCAGTGTAATTTTAGGTCACATATGCAAAGAGTTAATGTCATGGAGCTGAGATGCCCACACCTGTTGGGCGACCTGCTCTCACCACAGACAGCTCACCCCCATGGTCCCATCCCTGCCTCTCTGCTTTGGGGACACTCACCACCGGGCTAGGGAGGCAAGGGGTCAGCACACCCACTGGTTGCTCCTGCTCTTCTACTCAATACGGACTTCAAATGAGAGAGACATCATCTTTACTGACAGCTCTTGTCCACACAACAGTCCAAGAATAATAGGATCTGCCAATGTGCCACTTCACTCCTGTACAGTGGATAACTCAGCCATAGCAGCGACAGTCCAGGAAGCTTTTCTGGGCTTATTCTATCATACAGGAACATATGCTGTTCCCAGGACAAGCTTCTCTGGGGGTAGGCAAGAGCTTGTGTGCAAGTACATGTGTGATGGGCATGATCATAAACATCAATCGCCAAGTTACCAGTGCATAGGATTTAGAGATTTTTTGTTTAAATCACAGTATTTTGCATTGCTATAAAGGACAAGAGAGTCAGAACCTCAGATCAATCTAAATATTTTTCTCTGGAGTGCAGATATTATTTGTTAGAGTTCTGTCATGTTTGCTAGTGGTGGCTCCCTTTGGCTTGCATGGGTTATGCCTCTATTCTGTAGAGTATGGCAAACTCCAGACAGCCTGTTTGCAACGCATTTGTCCGTAACACGCCTCCACAAATACTACGTACTTGTCTTTGGAACAAACATAAACCATAGTTTAGCAAAAGGCTGATGAGCTTGCTCTCTAATTTAGAGGGGAAAGCATTGTGTGACTTCTACTCCATAGCATGAACCTGTAGTTCTGGTTGGGGTGCTCGCCAAGCTGCTTTCCATCATTTACCAGCAGTCCTGGCTGACCGGGGAGGTCCCGACAGATTCAAAATTGGCCAGTGTGATGCCCATATATAAGAAGGATCAGAAGGATGATCCGGAAAATTACAGGCCTGTCAGCTTGACTTCGGTGCCCGGGAAGCTGATGGAGCAGCTCATCCTGAGTACCATCACACAACAAGTGCAGGACAACCAGATGATCAGGCCCAGTCAGCATGGGTTTATGAAAGGCAGGTCCTGCTTGACAAACCTGATCTCCTCCTACGACAGGGTGACTTGCTTATTGGATGAGGAAAAGGCTGTGGATGTTGTCTACCTTGACTTTAGTAAGGCCTTTGACACCGTTTCCCACAGCATTCTCCCGGCAAAACTGGCAGCTCGCGGCTTGGATGGGCACACGCTTTGCTGGGTAAAAAACTGGCTGGATGGCCGGGCCCAAAGAGTTGTGGTGAATGGAGTTAAATCCAGTTGGCGGCCAATCACGAGTGGTGTCCCCCAGGGCTCGGTTTTGGGGCCACTCCTGTTTAACATCTTTATTGATGACCTAGATGAGGGGATAGAGTGCACCCTCAGTAAATTTGCAGATGACACCAAGTTGGGTGGGAGTGTTGATCTGCTCGAGGGTAGGGAGGCTCTGCAGAGAGATCTGGACAGGCTGGAGCGATGGGCTAAGGCCAACTGTAGGAGTTTCAATAAGGCCAAATGTCGGGTGCTGCACTTGGGTCACAACAACCCCCAGGAGCGCTACAGGCTGGGGGAGGAGTGGCTGGAGAGCTGCCAGTCAGAGAGGGACCTGGAGGTGTTGATTGACAGCCGGCTGAACAGGAGCCAGCAGTGTGCCCAGGTGGCCAAGAAGGCCAATGGTGTCCTGGCTTGTATCAGAAATAGCGTGGCCAGCAGGGACAGGGAAGTGATCTTACCCCTGGACTCGGCACTGGTGAGGCCGCACCCCAATTACTGTGTTCAGTTTTGGGCCCCTCACTACAAAAAGGACATTGAATTGCTTGAGCGTGTCCAGAGAAGGGCAACGAAGCTGGTGAAGGGTCTGGAGCACATGTCGTACGAGGAGCGGCTGAGGGAACTGGGGTTGTTTAGTCTGGAGAAGAGGAGGCTGAGGGGAGACCTCATCACCCTCTACAACTACCTGAAAGGAGGTTGCAGAGGGCTGGGGATGAGTCTCTTTAACCAAGTAACAAGCAATAGAACAAGAGGTAATGGCCTCAAGTTGCGCCAGGGAAGGTTTAGACTGGATAGTAGGAAGTATTTCTTTACAGAACAGGTTGTTAGGCGTTGGAATGGGCTGCCCAGGGAGGTGGTGGAGTCCCCATCCCTGGAGGTGTTTAAGAGTAGAGTCAACATAGCGCTGAGGGATATGGTGTAGTTGGGAACTGTTAATGTTGGGTTGATGGTTGGACTGGATGATCTTCAAGGTCTTTTCCAACCTAGACAATTCTGTGATTCTGTGATTCACAAACCTGGACTGCCAGGTTGTAACTAGGTCCAACTGTCAGCATGTTATTCTAAAAGAGCTACACCATCCTAATTCCAATTACAACCATTTTGTGTTGCTTTTGGCTTTGCTGGGCATCTGGACCTGGCTTATTTTGTAAAAATGCATCACAGTTGGCCTGCCTTTCACCCTTGACCTGAAGGGAGATATAATTTTTTTTATTTGCTTTATAATTTGATGGTGGGTCAGGGGAAGAACTTTTGAGCCAGGAGACTGAAGAAGCTAAAATGAAAATATGTAAGGAAGCCAGCAAAGTCTCAGATTCCTAACTGCAAGAGCCTATCTAGAGACCTGTCTCCAGGGTTCAGTTCCCCTGGTATGCCTGAAGAAAACTGGTTTGTATGACATCTACTGAGGTATGTCGCTGGATGAGACCAGTTCTGCCCTGCAGACTGAAGGAACATATTCCTTTCAGAGCAGGGGAGATGGAGGCCCAACCTGCACTCTTCTGCGGGCTAAGGAGATGGAGACAGCAAGTGTTCACACTCTGTCTCTTACACAAATAGTATTTGTTTGTCTAATGCCCAGGAGACACTCTATCCCTTTGACCCATTGCATAACCAGAGCCCAGTTACATATCGGTAGATCTTCTCTAGCCCAAGTTAGCTCAAGCTGATGAAAGCTGCCGCAGCAAACTGTCTGGAGGCTGCTTAATAAATAAAAAATGCTTCTCATGGGCAGAAGACATTATGGATTTCCTACTAGTCTTCATCCCTCTCCTCATTCTTGTAATTTCTCTTCACCCTTAGGACAACACTCTTGGTAGTAAACGGTAAGAAGTATTATACAGATGAAGTGACAATTAATCTGGAGGTGTGACATATATTATCAGTTCACTCTCTTATTAACACATTGCCTTTTGAAGGTACCTTGCCCTCTGGTGTACTAATGGCACTCCCTCCTGAGTGAATTGCTTCAGCACTCGAACTAATGTTTCTTGCTTATACTTACTGTTGATATCACAGTGAAACAAGAACCAGGATTGACCTGCTGTTCACTATTTATCCAAATTCTACCACCACCCTTTTTCCCGCATGTTATCGTTCTGTGTTTCCCATTTCCATTTCTTCCTCCCCTATTTCTACATCTGGAAGACTGCTCACACCAGTTCAACAATTTTGCCTGCATACAGCAAAGCTGCAACTCAATCCCTGTTGAAATGCTCAGCTAGACCTTAATTTCTTCTTGAATGTCTTCTTTATATTCTGCCTATCTTTTAATCTATATCTTTCTTAGAACCTTCAGTGTCCTCCAGACACTTATGAATGAGACCCATACAACAACACGTTCAGTACACACTTCAAACGTTTGTACGTCAGAATTTTGCTTCTACCTTTTCAGCTGGGCAAGGAAAGGAAAACCTCCAGCACTACCATTCACATCACATTTATTTTTGCATCCTAGTCTCATCTCACATAGACCTTTTCTTTCACTCAGTACCCTCTTAGCATTTCTGAGAGAAAATTGCCACCAGTGCAAATTCTTCGGCCTGCACTTCCTTGCATTTCAAAATATCCATTGAAGGCACCCCTCCCTTCAACCTCCCCCACAATTCATGATGAACAATGGCAGGAAAAAAAGAGAGACCCAGAGGTATTGTTTAATTCCTCTAAGTGTCTGAGGAAGAAGTTAGGATGGGAGATACTTACAAATTAAGTACATCATCCTAAGAACAAATGTGAGAAGAGACTTAACATTTCTTTATGAATACTAGTTTACTGAAAGGGACTCTATATCTATTCAGACAAAATCTGAACTTGTGTGTTCTCCAACCTCGATGCATTTGGGAATTCTCTGAGTTTGACCTGTTAATTTTTTTTGGAGGGTTTCTGCTTCTTACACATCAAAACTTATGGTTGTAGTGGGACTCCGTCTCATTCTCCCACCCTTGCCAAGATAATCCAGACAGAATAGATGGGCTTTGCCTAGATTCCACCTGTAGCTCTTGAAGAAATCTATAATTAAGTGCCTCATCATTAGAAACATTACTCAAAACCAGACAGATCCTGAAAAACTGACTGAAATTAGTTCCACATAAATTACAGCATGGAAAATAACAATGGGCAATTAGTGCTTTTCAGTTTGAAATAATTTTTATCCCTGACTCTCCAGAAATCATTTCTAAGATGATACGGTAGCAAAGCAAGCTAACTGTGAGAGCAAACACTGGATCTGGCATAAGGGAGATGTCCCAGAACCACTGGAAAAATGTGGAAGCAGGAGTGAGTTGGGCTGTCAGTGAGGACAAAGGCACAAGAGGAGAACTGCATGGGGTCAAGGCCATACAAGAAACCTGTGCTACACAGTGAGGCTGAGATACAGCACTTGAATAAGCAGAGAAAGGGAGTACATGACAGAGGTAACTGTAGACCGGGCTCCTCTCAAGCTAATGAACACCACAGGTTTGAGGAGAACAGGTGATACATGGAAACACTCAAGTTTCCTTCTGCACACCTTACCGCTGTAACATACAGGATTATCTTAAAGTACCTATTTTAAGATACCTCAAGGTTCAGTTTTGCTGAGTCTTTAAAACCCCACCTTTGGTAGGTATTTAGCAGATCTCTTACCACACACTGCACATACTAAGTAGGCAGTTGTAGCTGACCCAAATTCCAGCTTGAAACTAATGACTCGTTCTAAATCCAATACATTCATCCATCTTCCAGACTGTTTGTCCGATTTCCTTTGACTGACAAAGTAGCTTCCAGTTCACTCAAGCCCAGCCCTACCTGAGGCCTCATGGTGTCCTGCTTTCTTAGTTGCGTAAACCAAGAGATGAGGAGGAGGCCATGGCCAACAAACCATTCTTTAGACAGAAAACTGTAACAACAGCACAAGCACATTATTTTCCCCAACACTCTGTGTAACTTGCACATGCATTTCTCTAGATAAAAAAAAACCCAAACAACCCATCCCAAACAAATTCTTAAGCAAAATACTTTTAAATTGCCTCCATTTTCCTCCCAAACTGGCATCACTGTTTGAAAATGTAACTAAATACTACTACAAAAAAACCCACAAAAGTATTCCTTTTGGTCATGGTGAATAGATTATCCCCTCATCCCAGGAAGTTTTCATTTTTCCCTGTTATTATTTTGGGACATAAAAGAAAAGAATACAAGCTTGCAAGATCTTCAACCTCAGTTTTACTTCCTGTTCCTGTCTCTACTAATGGACAAGCAGAAACCAAAAGACAGACACCGCAAAGCAGACAGACAGGCAGTCAGGCACCCACAAAGAAGCTATACAGACACTTCTACTTTTTCATATAGTACCTTTCTGAGATAAGACTTAAATGTAACATAGCTTTATTCTGTAGGGTATCTGTGTATAGCAGGTATGCATACATGTAATAGATTTATCATGTAAATACACACAAAAACTCCTTTCTTACAAGCACCCTCCCACACCTCTCCTTTCCTCATTATGTGGATGCACCTAGATATCAGTCCAGCAGCTTCGCTATAGAAGCCAAACTATGACTTCATATTTCCAGATCATCACTATAGTGTTCAGACCTTTACAGCAAACATAATGCACTAAAGCAAAACCAAACAATCAAAAAAACACTGCCTAACTGAGCTACATCATCTGTACACATTGAGTCACAGCCCTGTGTCAGAGCACGAGAAGACCTCACATGATTTTACGTATGTCTGCACTGTCTGATCTCATATTTAAGAACTGTTTGTTCTCTGTTCAGAGGCCTGGAACCCTCCACAGACACTACTAGGAGGAGGGCAGCCCTCTTCAAAGAAGGGACCCAAAAAGAAGCAAGTTTCAGCAGCCGACAGCCCAGTGTGACCCAACCCAAACCAGCTCACCCTGCCGGCATGTCCTCCCTGCTGCGCTTGTTCCCTTTGCCCTTGGAATGCTATCACTTATTATCACGCTGACTTCTCCAGATGGGGCATTTTGGCTATTGATCTGATAAATAAACAGCCTGCTCGCTCGATCAAAATGTTATTTTGCATTTCAATTACTGTTCGCTAATGCAACCTTCATCCCGCCAAGAGTGCTGCTGGCAATGACACTCGACCTGGCACAGGCGTTTGCAAGCAAATTCGGCAGCGCCTGCTGCAAGCACCTAACGGGATTACCAATCTCCATTAGATGCATAGAAAGAGAAGGAGATGGACAGACAGTACTGGGCTGACAGACAAGTGCAGAACAGAAAGTGTGAGCAACCTGGACAAGGGGTAGGGATAGGCAAAAGCACAAATCTATTTACAACACAGCTTTACCAAAGATTTTGGTGGTGGGAGATATTGGAAGCTAAAGACACTCCCTCCAGTGGACAACCCCAACAGCTCACAGCAGATAGACAGCTCACTGTGTGTGAGCCATGCAAGAGTTCGGAGCAATGGGAAATGGAAATCAATGTCTGGTGACAAGTCAACAGTGAGTACTGCAAACCCATCAGGGCAAACAGGGTCATTTCTAAAGCAAGTTCTGGAGCCTAGCTCCACTGGAATTCAGTAGGCCCTAAAGCTGGATGCAGGATGCTGCGTGTAAACCTGCAGGGAGGAAACCCTCTTAGTCCTTGCTGGATTCTTCAGTATAGTGGGAAATGTGACTGCCTTTGGAGAATGTAGTAGTGATACAGCAAGAAAGGGGCATCCAGAGGTGTTGGTAAGAGATGGGTCTTTGGCAGGTATTGGTCTCTATTAATTCAGCACTGTACATCAGAGAAACCTTTGCCAAACCCCCAAACTGGTTTCACTCACAGCCTGTCTACAGTGGGAAACAGCACAAATAGCAAGCCAGTGAGCAGCCACCAGCAGTGAGGTCAGGCATGACCATATGGTTACAAGACAGCTTCTAGTCCCAAGCTCTTCTGTTCATGTGATGTACTTCACCAGGTGGCTGGTTTTGCACCAGATTCCTACTGCATGATGCAGAATGCACCTTGGTCCCTTTTCTTTTTCCTACCTAAATTCCTAAATGAAATGTAACATGTATCACAACATGACACAACAATTTACCAATGCATGCAAACGGTGGTCAGTGCTTTCACCACTTTCTGCATAGTGTGTCTGTGTTGGACTTAGTTCCAAGGTGACAAGGTAATATAAATAGCCAAGAAAATGCATTTCTCTCAATTTCCAAAGATCCTTTGACAAAGACCTTTCGCCAGACCTGGACAAATTTCTCCCATTTCATTACCAGACAGCATCCAGACCAAGACTGCCAGTCATCCATGAGTTAAAAATAAACAAACCCGTGTAACACTCTGACATTATATAAATGAAATGCTAAGTATAACACACTGAATGAGATCAATGTGATGCATAAAGACAGGATCTATAACTCCACACACTCACACTTCATCTGCTCTGTGTGTCCAGCCTTGCAGTTCCCTCTGTCCTTGGCAAACTAAGCCCATGTCCCACACCCATCCCTCTCTGGCCAGGTCTATACTGTAGATCTTGCTCTCCCACATCTGCCTCTATGCCCATCCTTTCTCTGAGTCCACTCTTGGGAGCAGAGTTTCTGGGAACCATTCTACACCTAGATCACATCTCTCCGTAACCACTAGGCATCCATGCCCCAAACACAGCCTAAGGACCCATGTATGTGTTATGACTCCTAGTCACTGGCTGTGTACTTATGACATGGGACAGTGAAGTACAGTGTACCAAGTCCTTAAAATGCAGCCAAAATGTCTCAAAGTCTAATTCCAGCCTCAACACTAATCTTCTCATAGACTTCAGCAAGTCACTGCAGCTCTCCAGGACACTGCTTCCCCCACTGAAAAGCAGGGACATGGTCCTGAATGACCTGCCTCTCAGGAACATTGTGAGAGTTAATCAGCAACTATATGATTGAAAGAAGGGAGCGTGCAGATGAGTGTGCTAAACAGAATGATGGACAGATAAACCCTGTGCTCACACAATGGCCTCTGCTCCAGATTATCAGCAGAATTTGAACGTCTTTCTTCAGCACTGCAGCTCAGAGATTTACCTGTGTAAGTAGCGTGAGTGGTCAGTTTTTTCCTGCATGCAAACCAGCCAGAGGAATAAAACACTGGCTTCACAAATCTGCCTGTATTATACAGACCAATTCTGACCTCCTCCTACATCTGACTGTACTTTAAGCCCACTCCCTTGTGACCCAGTCTACACAATAACCTTATCTCTAATACTGCCTAATCCTATCTCCATCTCCCTAGGTTCTATTTCACACCGCAGCTGCCTGCTGACCACACCTCCATACAACCCATTTTTCCACTCTCCTTCACAGTTACACTTCACTATAAGTTTTTAATCAAAAATTTATTTTGTTAAAAAATGCTATTCTGTTTCATTACAGAACTAAGTGAATTTTGGCAATGTTTTGTACTGTAAGATTTCCAAAACAACTCTAAAGAAAATGAGATGTTTAATTTTGTTTTGTTCCAGCACTTTGTTTAGGCTGTCATGTGCTGCCTCATGTGTTCACTGACTGACCAATCATGCATTGTTTCAAGAACATAATGAAAGAAAATACTGGAAGTTTCCTCAAAATAAACTATATTGGAATTTCCACTCTGCTTAAAATTTCAAGTTGCAGCCAGATTTGGGATGAAATAACATTTTGAAACAACAAATATTCTGTGAAACAAGATTCTAATTCTAATTTCCATATCTTCCACACAGCCCTCTGCTTGTGCTTCACTCATTTATATGCATTCAGAAACATGTATGTTCTAATAGACACAGAAATGTTTTGACACTTCATGCTATCCTCTTTAGCCAGGCAGCACATGTTATAGACTATGTTGCCAAAATGATGCAAGTTAGGACAAATTAAATTTCAACTATTTATTTTAGCAAGCGGCAATAAGCAAAACAGCGCTGGGCGGCCGGGGAGTCCTTGCTCCACCAACGGCGCGCGCTCACTTCCCGAGGGCCCGTCTTTTTTATATCCTCCGCCTTCCGGTATCGGGTCTCTCTGAGAGGTGTATCCTGCGTCTGCGCACTTTGCATCTAGGGGGTCGCTCCATCCGGGTCTTCCTCGCGTCACCAACTCCTCGTATTTCCTGCTTTCCTGAGAGTGGCTCACAAAGCTTTTGTTTATGTCTTACAGAGTATAGACACTACCCCTTTTTCCTTCTCCCCTTTGTCTTTCTCCCCTTTGCCCTCCTTCCCTTTCTCCCTCTTTTCAGTCTTTTGTACAATAGGAGTCCTTGCTTCAGCATTTCAACTTAGATAAGCACTTGCAGTCAGTCGTTACACAATGTAATAGTTAAGATTAAGCTTAGGCCTACATAGTTTATGGAATAACATGTCACGAGCTCCCAGTATCTTTAATGGAATTTGATGAACAAACAGTTTACTGTCTATCACAGCACAGAGAAATAAATTACACTGTAATTATCTGAAAAAGTGGAACTCTACATAAAAGTTCTGGAAATTCAAGAGTACCATGGAAGCTGTGCCATCAGCTCATATAAAATGGTCATTCTGTATTACTCAGGGATTAACCATGTGTCAAGGAGCATCCCACAGCTAAAAATCAACCCTTTTATTTTGAAAGCTGAGTGCTGCCGGAGAAACCTAGCTCTGCTTTTCCATCTGGTCCCATTTAAGCTTTACCCCATTCCTTCTGCATCACAGTGAAATCACTGCTGGCATGTGATCAGAAGCTCCAAAACCCTGGCTCCCTATCAATGTACAAAAATTGACCTGGACATTTTATCCACTTTGATGAGAGCTTGAATGAAACTTCTTCTCATTGACTCATGGCAGGGAATGTTACTTCTTAGCACCTCTGTGAGCCACAAAACAATGCTTCATTTTACAACCTGCTGAAGAGAGATGGTTGGAATTGAGCCTAAATATCTTACCTGCCGCCTGAACCCTACCCAGCATTTTGTAGCTACAGTGGAAATAAATCACAAGTAGTTGGGACAGTATCCTATCTCTTCATTTAAGCCTTAATCCAACTACTGTTGAAATTAAATCATGATCTCTATTGATCTGAACAGTAACTGGATCTCAGGATCTGAAGAGGCATCTGAATGTTGAACACTGCAGCTATCCCATGCCCTTCACTGGCTTCCTGGAGACTTGTCTTCTAGTGTTAAACTACTCCTTCTTCAGATACACTTTTATTTCACATGTTCCCGGGAAGGAAAGCAGAACAAACAAATCTTTCCCAATAGAGTGCTTTCTTGGAAATCCCCACTTACACTAATAAACACCCTTCTCCTGCCACTCACACTGCACAGATTGATAGCCCTACCCAACCATTGCAAATCACAGCGTACAGTGAATGCATTCACACATCTCCACCTCCAGTTGACATCCACTAGACTGAGCATCCCTTTGCTGTCAGCTGTGACAGGCTTGTCCACCCTGTGCACTTCACTCCAGAGAGGAAATTCAGCAACAACAGGCTCCCTAAGAAGATCTCTCTAATAGGGATCCATTTATTTCCTTGGATTCATCCTAAGCAGATAAATAGCCCAAGCTCTAGGTGCCTCTGACAACTGTCCTGCTTGCAAAGAGGAGGCAAATTCTGTCCATGTTCAAGCAATTTTCTCACTTCCCACCTTCCCACCCTGGAAACAGCATTATTCTCAAAACAGGATGAATTTAAGGAACCCAAGCTGCAAATCAAAACAGCTACAAGTAGTAAAACCATCTCCCATGCTGCACTGACCACCTCCCCAGAGAGAATTCCAGTCCAGGGGGTTAACATCAGCTACTTTGTAGGAAAATCACTGCTCATCCCAGGTACACTTGAACTGCCTGTTCTGATTTCCCGAGGTACTGGCTGCAGTGCTGCTCACCACTTGGCATTCACAGCAAATCTGGTACAAAATAGAATGGATCAGCAAGGGAGCCACAGAGACTGGACTGCAGTGCTGGGAGAGGTTGTTCCTGACTGTGCACAAAGCTGGTGCAAACATGAGCATCAATGTTCATTTTCCTATTTTTTGTGCGTAATTTAGCTGAGGTGTTTAAGTTTCTGACAAATCTGCAAACGCTTTAAAGTTCCTCTGTCCCTGCAGAACTGCTGGATAGAGTTTCAGGCCACGAGTTGTTGAGAGAGTACCTTTTGATATACTCCTTCCAAATATTAAAAGAAAACTGTCAAATTTGGTACAGCAAAAAACCTCACGCAACTGCAACATGAGATCCCTCCAAAGTCACTCATGACCTGTTGGAGTGATACACAACCAGTCAGACATACGACAAGGTTGTAAATATGAAGCACATTTCCGGCAAATCTATAGTCTTTGATCAATTTTGAAGACTAAAACAAAGACTGAAGTCGTTTCGTCCAGCTTCAACCATGAATAGTGGAAAACATACTTGATTAGCAAGAGCACTGGCTTGTAAACCAGAGACATTATTCAGGGCTTGTGGACTTCCACCAATCCAGATAAATGAATATTGGTCACAGCTAGTTAAAAAACAGCAAGAAGGCACATTTAAAAAAGCCACTCTGCATTACAACCCCCCGCTTCACATTGTGCCTGGAGAAACAGGAGCTGAAGTAGCAGTAGAGAAGGAAGAGGAGTTATGGATTCTCATGTATCCCGTCAGAGCAGTGTTTATTCTAATCAATCAACTGAAAAAATAGCAGCTGAGAGTAATTATTAATAATCAAGTAAAATTGGATTATTTCTCTGCACTGCAGCGTTGTCTGGATGGGGAGGCTGGTGTAGAAATAAAGTTCATCAGAGCAAGCTACTGAAATAAAATCGCTGACCTCAGCAGTTCATCAGAGAAGGTGGAAAAAGGAACCTCAACTAGGCATATGGTATACTATCTGCAGAGCATGAAGGCTAACAAAAATGATTATTGGAAAATGGCTGAGCTTAGGCATTTAAATCAAGTCATATATCCAGTTGTATATCCAAATGACAGTAGTAAGACCTACTGTCAAAGCCTTCCATTTCTGGGGCATCCGGGTTTGTGATTCCTCATTCCTGAAAGCACAGTCAGCTCCCTCTTCCAAAATGCAATGCTTGAGAGGAAGGGGCTCAAATTTTCTCTGAATACATTGTGCCCTCTGTGCAGCTGTGATCTTGGCCGATTTTATACTCAAGCAATGGAATGAAAACATGTATCATAAACAACCACTACGCCAAACAGTTTGCAATATACTCATCAGGAAATCTGATGTCATTCTGCCTAAAACAACCATTACAAAGAGATGGTCATATTCTCAAACACAAATACCAAATTGCAACTACAAAACATGCACTTTTATTGCAAAAACAATGGCTCAGTCAACTTCATTCATAAACATATAGGTGCAACTATATTAGTAATCTGTGTCCATGAGTGCCTTGTCTATGCAATCACATGCATCTTGTAAGTACTTTGCAAATACAATTTAGGAGCCTCCATTTGAAAATGTAAGTCAGGCATGATATTAATGGCCAGACTGGGTATAAACCAGTAAAGCTCCCTGGCAATAAATGGAATTGTACCAGTTTACAAAATTTAGGCAGCAAGTCCTAGAACGCTATACTCTGGCAAGGGGAAATACTACCGAGCTGCAAGGGGGATACAATATTGCTAACTGAAGGAGGCAGAACTTTAAAGTTTTCTGACATCTGTGTGTGCAAGACCTTGGCCATAAAACTGAATTAACACAGCAAACATTTTGTGTTTAACAGCTTACTAATTACATTTTCAAATTAAATATTTACTTCTATCTTGACTATTTCTATAGCACCCAACAGAATCTAAGATGAGTTACTCCCCCATTTACTTTAACAATTTCTTAAATTAAAATAACTCTTTATTTAAAAGGGGCCAGGGGGAATCTGGAGAGTTTCTTTCCCCCTCACAACTGTTGGATCACACAGAATGCTACAGAACTTCCAACACACATCATACAGGAATAAGGGATCTGACGAGTGAAGGTTAGCTATAAAGCAGGCTGTGGATGTACATACCTACTCCACTAAGTCTAACAATCCCCACAATAGGCTTTTACATATCACCTGCAGCAAAACACTGCTTTCACTGTCTCCTGCAAACACCAGCTGTGCTGGTCTATTTATTTGTTTCTAACAATTGGGTTTTTTCTGGTTCAGGAAGTAAGAAGGAAAGGAGAGACGTGTGGTTTAATTTTTTACTTCGAGTTGGATCAGTCCTAAGAAGTTTTGATAGTGTGGATAATCTATCAAAGCAAAAGCATACTATTACTTCTGCAACGTTAGTGTCTGCTTTAGGCATCAGCCCACAGACCAGGATGAAGGGATGGTAAGAGGAGAAACAGTTCTGGATAAACAGCACCTCAAGTTCACTCTGTTTGCATGGGAAGAAAGGGTTAAGCCTGCTTTGAGGTTCACTTTGATCTCCATGATTTGTGCAAGACCAGTAATCAATCTTCTCTCTTTCCTCTTTTTTTTTTTTCCTGGGAACCACTGCAGGAATATCATGTCCAGGATCCTTTTTAAATCCACAACTCTTCTCTGTCAAGTCAATTCTTCCCATCCTCCCTCAAGCCCCCCCCCCTCCCCGAAAAGGGTCCTTCTGAGCTCGTTTTGCTAATGTATTCTCAAACCAAATTAGGGGCTCTGACTCTCGGTGAAGTTCGTGAGTTAGTTGCCGCGATGCACTGAATTAAAGATACCATCTTGGACTCAAATCAGATTAGAGCCCACACACACACATGCAAAAGCCCACTTTCTAATCAATTTTATAAAGGGCCTTCAGCAGAGATACACTAATGGTATTGAGCTAAGATCTTTAAACTAAGTCTGCAAGAAGTCTGCGGAGATAAAACGCACACTGTATTAAAGAGAAAGCTCTTCACTGTGCCCTTCCCACCAAGAACCCTGCGCACATTGGAAGAGCACCTCAAAACACAAACCAGCTCTTCTGAACCTGAGATGTTCCCTCCTGTCCTCCTCTCTTGTCTTTCTCCTTCAGACCTTTAAGTCTTTTTTTTCATTCACTTCCTGTCAAGCTGCAGCAGAAGGTCCCTGCACAGAGGGCAGAGGAGACAAGGCAGCTACAGAGCCCTGGTATGTGTTCATAATTAGATATCATGAGAACACGTGAACCCTTTCAGGCCTGTCCCATGAATCTATAAGAAGTGGGCAAGGTGGACAATCACCTGACCAGGTTCAAGGGGAGTTCCTATTTCAACACAGGTGCCCTGCAGTCACACACAAGACGCTAGGCACTGCCCTGGTGCTTGGCTCATGTAACTTGGATGCTACAACAGCCGCATCCTGACAGAGATGTGACTGAGTGTATGGTAAAGGGCTGTCTTTAGAAAGCAGCAGCTGTGCATACATCTTCACATCCTTCTGTCCTCATCTCCCTCTGTTTAGCAGTGGAAGTTCTCATCTACAGCAGCACATTTCCCTCTCTGAAACCAATGTTCTGGTTTGAAATGTGGCACCCAGGAAAAGAAGAGCAAGAAGACGTAAGAAAAAAAATGTTAGGTAGGGTTGCCCACGGAAGGTGACTGAAGGGGGCAGAAAAGGGTTTATAAAAGAAGCTGCAATTGATAATTTAGTAGCCCGCCTGTTGCTCAGTCACCAACAATCAGAGGATAAAGCAATCTGTGAAGACTCTGGTTTTGCAAGGTTTTCTGCATCAGATCGGGGAGTAATCTTCTGTTCTGTTTTAATATTTTCAGTAAAAGCACCTCAAAACATTTCACACACATTATAAAGCCAAATCTCAGAACCAACATCAGTCTTTATAACTGTTTAAGATGCTGTTTCTAACAAAAGGACAAGAGGACACTTGTGAAGGTAATGGAAAATCACTTAAAAATTGAAATTCCACTTTAGCTTTGAGGAAATACGCTGCTTGGATCCTCAAAAGTTCTCAGATAATCAGAATGTTCTTAATTTATGAAACTCTGGCTGGCAAATTGAATTGTGACATTCCGCATATACAGCAGACTCCCCCGTAAATCCTAACAAAACTACATCAATCAGAAAATAAATTTATCTGACTAACAACTAGCTAACATACTCAGTAGCCTAACAACGCACTAGAAGAGACCACTTGAACTTTCACAGGGCCAACCTTCAACAGAGGGAGCCTTCCCCTTGGTTTTTGGACAGGTGACAGTTCCTAGAGCTTGGAAGGACACAGGTGGTCTCCTGCAGCAGAAAAAACCCCAACTATACTTTTTAAGAGGCTGTAGTAACAATTTTCCAGGAACTTGAGCTCTGCTCACTGTTAGCACAGAACAGAGTAGGTGCCTTTTCAGCGCAGAGACACAGCACACAGACCACGACTCCCAGCCTGCTACACTCTTTCTTCATCTGCGTGGCTCAGAGTAAAACCTGTAGTTTGTATGAGCTGCTCCTCCATATTTACTGCATGTGTGCATGCAGGATGTAATCCAAAGCTGTATGAAACCAGCAAGTGCCCTTCAGACCACAGCCACAATCCCCATCAGTCACCCCCTCACCAGCTTTCTATAAACAAAGGGGACCTCAGCAAGAGAACTGTGGCAAATAGGGGGTCTGACTGCCCTACACAGAAGCCTTGCTGAGCAAAACTTCTCAGAGCTCAGATGGGCTCCACTTTCCCTGAGACAGCTTCAGGCCTCACACCACTGTGGAGTTTTGCAACGGTCCTGTGCTGAGGATGATGCCAGCTTTCAATGCAATTAACCTTTCCAGCCTAATGAAATGGCTCTATTGGCTGCGGTGGCAGCAAGGAGCCCCTTGACTCTGGCAGGCTCCTGAGGATGGGTTATCGAGGTTGCAGAGCATTTTTGCTCCACTTCTATTTGCAGGCTGCAGCTAATCAATGCCAGACCTGAAAGGAGTAGGCAATGCCAGCCCCAGCATCATACTCCAACATCATATTGATCCCTGGGAGAGGGGACTTGGGCCTGCGCCCATTGATCTGCTGTGTCACAGGCATCGTTCTTCCAGGAATGTACCCCGGGCAGCAGAAGCACACAGGTGGGAGAAATGGGAAAATTCCTCAGATGGGAAAGTGTAAGGGCTACCCCAGAGGCAATACAAAGGCAGCAAGCTGCCCTGTGGTTTAGGAAGAACCAGATCTGGGATGGAGCCTCAGGCTTTTGTGTTGTTTTATTCTCCTCAGCTGGAATAAGACAGGCACAGCAGCCCTCCCATGGGGTGGGTGACAACTGCTGTACCCTGAGGGCTGACACTTCTGTGTCATTTTCCTCCTTTTAGGTGTTGAGGTTTGGGAAGCGGTGGTGGTGTGGAAGGGGTGGTGTGCAAATCTGGTATTACCTGATAATACCAGACAAGCACTCAAACATGCACTGCATGTGGAAGGAGGGAGAAGGCAACAGGTACCTCTGTCTCCTACATCAAGCCATCCTGCCAATACAGCTGGGGATTTCAGTCTTGGAGTTCTGGAGAAGTACAAACCTAACCCACATTTGCCTATGACTTTAACAGTCTGTTGGTATTTGCCCTGCAGTCTATCCCACTTCCTTAATTTCAAACCTCCCACAGAGGTGTCACCAAACACTCAAAATTCTAGAACCTGAATTACACTCTTGGAAAATTACTGAAATGGCTTTAAAATCAGGAAATTCTGCAAATAAAAAATATTGTTTGTTTTCTGTGTCTGTTTCAGTTTTCTGAGTTACTTGCATGCTCTCAAGCCATGGTATCAGACTTCCTTCTGCAACGCTGAGGGCAAGAAATTTAAGAAACAAAACCATAACTTGCGCATCACTTCAGAAAAATAGGCCTCATCAAATATTGCAAGACTATGGACTCCTCCTTTCTCCATTTGTTGCTTTTTTTCTTTCAATAAAGCTTGTTTTCACTTGCACTGTTCAGCATCATTATTTTCACACACCTTCCTCATTCTCTTTTACAAATCATTGCTGGATTTTTCAAATACCCAGTGCATCTTCCAAACATAGATCTATCTCAAACTTCAAAACCCACATAACCCCAGAAGTTTTTTCAATGTTCCAGTGTGATAAAGATATAGCCAGGACACACTCAGGACTCATCTCTGTGTACTTCATGAAATTCTAGTTCCTTTTTGTATACTCACTCACTGAACCATAAAGAAAGGGGAGAAGAGCTACCAGCCAGCAGGAGCTTGGAGATGTGTTGTCCATGTGCACCTTCCACTGGGAGGCTTTCTTGCTTTGTGTGTAGACCTCATGGAGCAACATATACTTCCCACAGAACCTCAGTATTCAAAGGCTAAGGGGCAGGAGACAGAACATGCATATAGAAAACACACTGTAAAGAAATTTAATTCTTGTTAACATCTTTAACAATGCTGGGTTATGCACATCCTGTGCAGCATCCAGTAATGTCTACTTCACCTGGAGGTCAGTCTGGAGCCTACTATTATACAAGACAACAATCTCTGGATAGAAATCACTGAGGTTTTTTTCTAACTTTTGGCTATAGGAAACAGGAGTTGAAGAAACCTAGATCTCTGCACGTGAAAGGACAAAAAGTCTTCTCATATCTGGCATGTTCAGTGATTTCTCAACTCTCAAAGAGCAATTCCCCCCCGCCCCATCATTACAGAAACAAGACTGTCACATTTTAGCTTTAGTGGGTGTTTCAGGACGGCTAGAGCTGAATCCAACAGAGGGAAAAGAATCTCCTACAACCCCAGCAAAACTCTTCATAGAGGTAGTGTTGCACTTCAGGCCAGTGATGTGTGGTCCCATTTTCCTTGGAAATTGAGGAAAGGCTGCTGAACGTTGCCCTGTCACAAATAAATGTAGGTGCTGCTGGTGGTGGCAGTTTCCAGACAGGTGAAGATACAATGTTAAGAGTTGAAACCACAGCCATTAGATATCGAAGGAGGGAACAAGAAGTAAAATCTCTGTTCTGGATGCAACTAAGCTTTGCTTGTGTCTGAACAGAACCATACAGTTGCAGAGCACATCAGAAAAATAGATGGTGAACAGAGACTATTTGAAGACTCCCAGTTCAGAGATTTCCAGTGTCAGCCATCCACAGGCCTTATTCTCTGGTACTGGTGCCAAGGAAAATTTCCTCATTGGAACCTTCATTTTAAAGAGCCTTTGGCCACTCAGGTCCTAAATTTGAGAAGTAAAGGATGGTACTGCAGAACTGCCCAGGAGATAAACCTGAAAAGTAGGTTTGCCCTACTTACTGACCTAGGAAGTAATTAACCCATCAATACTGTCCGTCTTCAAGTTACAAAGCTCCTCAAAACAGCAGAGACACATAGCATTCACATTGGTAGAATTCAAAAGCTTTAACTCAGCCGATCTGGGGCAAAGCAACACTGCAGATTAGACTGATGTGAGAGGAGAAACAAAATTTCAGTGACTCAAAACTGCATGTGATGCAGTCCTGGCAAGCCCCGGATTTCACTAACAAGACAGAGCCAAACCAGGAGAAGATGGGAACAATGGGAAATGGGGGGGGTAGAAGAGGCATTAACTCTCTGAAGACTCCAAAAGGTGGCAGAAAACAAAAACAGAAAAATAAATTCCAGTAACTGTAAATTAAAGGCAATCTGGATCAGACTGCAGCAGATATGCCTTAAAAGGAGAGGGTCAACAGGTAAGCAGAAGCAAGAAAAGCACTTTGTCCTTTATGACTTTGTCACAGATTAGGAATAGAGGCAGGACACAGACAGTGTGATATAGATGCTGCCAGGGTAAAAAGGTCTTGGAAATTAGTACTTATGCATGCAGTGCAATACACTGGGATACACTGCAATACTCTCCTCTCAAAGGAGGATATTTTCCAGAAATACAAAATGCACTTATCTCCAATATCTGAGTGTGCAAAACAGGACTGCCATGTGCAGTGTAAATTTATATATACGCATATAGGAACATGCTAGGAAAAGAGGCAAAGGAGTCTGCCATGCAGCCAAAAAGTCTGCGTCAAGGTAGCACTGATGCATTTGCACAGCACATAAGCTTTCACCTTGACTACAGAAATTTAAGGTAAAGGGCTCAGCACATGGCACCCATCTTCAGGAACTTCCTTCCCACCAAAGCAAAAATGGAGAACAAACTAATTTGTGGGATGGTGACTGGGACAGGGCAGGTTGTTATTATCAAAGGCATTATTCTCATTACAAAAGCACTTCACAGACCCAAAGCATTAGGCAGTGTACTATGTATTAAAGATCTTTGTCCATAAGAACTTGCATTCCAGAGACAGACTGTAAGAAAGAAAATGTTTTGATGCACAATTTACAGGTGGAGAGAGAATCAGAGACTCAGTTCACCTATGGACATTATAGAAGAGCTGGGAACTGGACTTTGATCCTGATCCCAGCTTTAGACCATTCAGCCTCCTTAAGAAACAGAAAGTGGGAGAGAGGTTTAATCACAGGAGTTACTTTTGCCTGCTTCCAAGAGCTATGGATGTACTTCATTTATTGGTAGGGACATAATATCACAGAAAGAACAATCTCTTTCTAACAAAACCACCACCAACAAAAAACACCGTTAACATCTGCAAAATTTTTTTTATTTGCTCCAAAACTTATAGTATAACTACATTTGAAGAGATTTCAGGATTTTTCTTCTTTCATGATGTATGTTTGCTTTGATTTTATTTCATTTATTTTAAGAGAAAGACCATTTTCTCTCAGAAATTACAACCATGCAAGGACAACTCCGTTTCATTTCAGTGGAGCTAAGAAAAAAACAAAATCAATTTTCTCAAGTTAAAATTTTACCACTGCCTTGGGATTGGGGGGGGGGGGGGGGGGGAAGTCCTAGAAATACTCTCCACTCACTGGGAACATGAACCAGACTGCGGAAGGAAGTTCTGGACAGGAGAAACATCGGTTTGAGTGTCTGCAGGAGAAGGAAGGAAACAGGGAGAGGTCCCCTCCGCCAGGCCAGAGCATTAACTCTGCACTCCACACTGTGAGCACTGCAGCTAGGGTTTGGGGAGTCTGTGCTGCCATCTTCCGGGATGCTCTCATCTTTCTGTGACCCGAAATTGCAAAAGAAAGAATACAAAAAGGGGAGAATTTCCACGAAAAGTAAGAAAAAGCAAAAGGAGATATCAGCTCTGCTCTTTTCCCTCCAAGATTTCTGGTTGCCTTGTCTTGACTAGCTCATGGAGAATCATGGAAATTAAAACTGGGAAAGCCAAATAAATCCTGCCTAGTCCATATGCATCCCCAGGCTGCAGTAAAGCTAACTAATCATTGGTGTTTAGCCCTGTCTGATTTCTCCCTTCTCTTCTAATCCAGAGCGGGATCGGGTGATTATTCACTGAGCCTCGATGGCAGACTCTCAGTCGATGCTAACTAACCATCTCCTTTACAAAGCAATTTCAAAGAGACAGAGGGAGAAACCCTGACCTCTTCCCACAGGGCTGAATTAAAATGAAACATTTAATTGTGTGCCCACATGGTTCTCAAAGTTCTGTTTTGCAAGAACAAATCACAGGTATTCCAAAACCTCATGTATATGTTGATTTGAGATGCTGTGGGGGTATGTGCTGCGTAGTAACGAAGGTAAATTGAAGAGGACAAACCAGATTCTCCTTGTTTCTGACCTAGAGGACATGTACATATCTCAAATAATTTTAAAGTGCCTTTTGATGTGTGCAACTCTCCCTTTTTTTCACTACAACCCATTCCATATTGCTGTGAATTCTTTGTCTCTTCTCTGAGTTCTTACCTTGTTACACATACCTTACATTTTTCAAATTGCTTTACGGGCTCCTGGCCACAGGGCCCTCATGGATCAAATATTGTACAACAAAATACAACCCATTAATACTGTGTTTTCAAGTCGAAAATCATGCCTGTTCCCCAGTTGCTATGCTGAGACAGGACTTTCTTTGCTAGTCATAACACTGACTGAATGGGAACCATATTCTTCAGATCTCTATTGCCCTCTGGCCTCACTATCCCCACGCCTTCAGTAAATGTGACTACTTCATCTTCTCAATTAATCTAAATGACAAAATAAGAAATAATGTTTTTATTCAAATTAAGAACCAAGTATTTGCTCCTATATGGGTCAGTATAATTGCTGAAGGTTACAGATATAGAACAGTACTATTGTGTTTTATTAACCCATTTTTGTTTAAAGCTTTTGGCTTTGTGTTTTATTTCACCTAGGATACAGTTATTACCTCACAAAATGGAAGAGTTCCTTTCTTATCCACTCAGGTCACTGTAAAAAAGGTATTAAAAAATTATGATTTATGGTGAATAAGAAACAACATGCAGCATCTTTACCTACAAGGATTTCAAACTGCTACTCAAAACTGTACAGATCGTTTCACTCATCTCACCTCTGAAGTCTAACGCAGCAGCTCTTCTGCAGCATACAGCCAGAGTTCAAGAAGAGGGAAAAAAAAAAAAAAAAAAAAGCCTGTCCTATTGAAACTATAATGGAAAAGGAACAATGTAAATGTCTGAGCTGAAATTTAATCAGAACATTGGTATCCACCAAATAACCAATACTGCAATGCCATGATGGGTGCCAGGGGCACAGAGACAACCCTGGTGCCAGGTTGAGGTGCCAGCTCTCAGAGCAGAGAATTTTTCATCAGCAACATCAGCTCTTGCCCTGCTTTCCACATTTGCTTGTTTGCCTCTCCTCAGCTTTGCTAACCTGCAAGAACAGTCAGGACCACAATTTAGCGTGTGAATGAAAGAGGAAGGAGAAAGTAAATTGTTTGCTCCTAACTGCAGAGACTCTTACTAAAAAAGTTGATTGAACAGAGTAGAAAGTTGTCGTTTTGCTGATAGATTATTTTAAAGCCATTCAACAAAATTTAATAGACAGTTTCTTCTCACATTGTCTTGGCCCTTTCCGTGATCCATCACACGCACTCAGCTTGGTCCCTCTGTTTTACTCATCTTTCAAACACACACCTGCCTTCCCCCATGCCACCGTTCACTTCAGTCAACCAACTGGCTGACATTGTCTCACAGCCAGTGCCTGTGACACATTCCTCTGCAAGACCTACATCTACTGAAAACACTGGCAGAAAGCAACTCACTAATGACGGGTGAGATGTGCACCAAAGGACTCATGCTCTGTCTTTTCAAAATCTTTACAAAACATAAATGCACTCACAGTCTATAAAATTGGACAGATTGTTTTTCTTTTCCCCAGTGCTGGCCTGCTGCTGGTCTGGGAGAAAGAACAGAGCTAGCAAATCCTTCATCTTCTCAGCTTTCTGATCACTGCCTTGGTGCCTTCTCCGCTGATCCCTTTTCCTTTCCCTATTCACACCACACTTTCCAGAACAGTATCGTGTTTGACCACACCTCTAACAGCAGGTAGCACACTGCAGCCGGGGACCTAGGAAGAGGCATTACCCACATCATCCTGGGGTGAACCTGCAAATCTGCTGCTCTGTGCCTCTGAACCTCGGTGACTGCTCCCAAAAGGAGATGCAGAGGTGCTGCGGAGGTGTGTGTCACACCAGGTGTGTGGATGCTGCTGCAGAGGAGGGTATGAAAGGAAGCTCCGGAGGTAATAGCAGTGGCTACTGCAGGCCACCGCAGAGAAGCATGAACAGAGCCAGCAGGAGACAGCTTATCCGTGCTGTGCTTTGGTCTATGCAGTAATCTCAGCCTCTCACTTTCATGAGTGCTAAATTCACACAAAAATGTTTTTTTTAAAACCCACCACAGGCGATTAAGCTGTGATCTAGATTAATTAGCTGCCATATTTCATTTTTAAAATCAGAACTGGCCTGTGCTGACACCAGGGAAACTTATAGTATTTTTACTCATACCTAACTGCCTCTGATTTTTCACACTGCCTAGAACTGAATGGCTGCTCCCAGCCTCACTTACCCATGCCAGGCAGTTGCCTGCACCCACTGCTGGAAGCAATTCTGCTGCACTCCTGGGGCTGAGGGTGGGGAACCAGTGGTGTCCTAATGCAAGCACTGACCCTGGTGTAACCTGCATGCCCCAAGTAGCACTGCTTCAGTGTTGAAAACAAAAGATTGATGAATTGTATAATGTACTTTTACTGCCGCTAATTTTTCTGAGTGCTGCTGTTTGGTGTCTCCTGGAGGCCAACAGGCCCCTTTGGCCATAAAGCAATATTTACTCCATCCTGGCAGCTGGGCTGCTGGAGGCAAAAGATGTGCCCTTACTCCCCGAGTGACAAGCAAACATCAGAATGCACATCAGGGAAAGGACACGTCTAACAGAGGTTCAGCCTCACTGCATGGAAACATGGTTCACCTTCCACCTCCTATTCTTGTGAAAATCTTTCACTTTGCACCTTTAAATCCCTGCAGAAAGCAGGGGATAGGCAACAAACTTGTTTAAAGAAATCATGGACTGGCTTTTCCAAAACTAATTTCTGAGGTGCTAGACTCTCCTGTCCAGCACTACACTGCTCCCTGTCCATAAAAACTGTAGCTCCTCAGAGCAAATGCTATTCAACCCACCTCCACAAAATACCTTTCAGTCTTGATGACGCTTTAAATAAGTGTTGGCTCAATAACACCAATCCCAAATTTACATCTCCTGCTGGAATCAGGAATTCTCTGAGGGATTTAATATGTTCATTCATCAAGTTCACACTTCTTTGAGGTTGTTTTATGTACTACCTTTACAGGAGGAGTCCCAACAGCATCCTCCTCAGGCCAAGATGATGCTCTGAGACTCAATTCAGCAAAAGGCACCTCCTGCAATCAAGATGGAGCTTCACAGGAGATATCCTTGCTTGCTTTAGTACAGATGGACACACACACCAGGTGTGTAAAGGGTGCATGTGTAAGGTGCATAGGTGAGGTAGCAAATCCATTTGCACCAAGAAATAGAAGACAGACACCATATAACTCTCTGTATTTTCATCAGCATATAAAGTATTTATATGAAATATCAATGCAAAATATTGCTCAAAAACGTAAAACACAGAACTCTCCTTTCCTTCCCCATCTCTATGTACACCTGCTACAGCAAGCACTGCACAAGTATAAAGAGCCACCAGAACAGGAACTACAAAGCAACGCCATCAGCCCATGAACTTCTCAAGCAGAAAAGGTGTTGCCATATGCTGATCTCTGTTCCGCCCCCCCCAGCAGAAAAGACTTCAAATAAAAATAAAAGTTGGGAGAAAGTGACACCATCTCCTGCACCACACTGCCAAGAGCCAACAAGGAGGCAACAGGTAAGCCCCCTGTAATCCTGCAACACAGCACAAAGACCTGAAACCGTATTAACGGCCAGCAGCAGCCAGTAGAACAGGCCAGAAAAATTTTTACATTTTCCCCCTTTTCCAGCTCACAGACTGTGAGCTTTTTCTCCCAGGGATATTCTGTAATATCTCTGTCACAATGAAAAAGGTCAGCTGAGTTTCTGCTTCTTCCACGCCAAGCCAGTGTTGCTCTAACTTGCCCCAACCAATATACAGGACTCTACTCCCATCCCACCTCACAGCAATGTGTCATCCCTGCCTTCTCCGCTCCCTTGGAGCAGAAGTGCAGCACAGGCCTCCTACCAGCTGCTAATGTGCATCTTTCTTCTCTAGTTGCAGGGATGCTAAACACACTGTAATAAATCTCCTCATCCCAAGGGAACAGTTCTCTTTCTTCAGGCCCCATGACATTACACACAGCAACTCTTTCCAATGTCAAAAAGTCCATTTCAAAGCTCCTATGCCCTCTGAAATATCCTGCTGCCCTACGTCTCATCACCTCTCCCCAGCACAATTTGCTTCCAGCACCACCTGGCTTTCAGGTTCCCCAGAACGGGTGCAGGAGGCAGGCTCTGCTTTCAGCCAGTGACAGGGGCCACAATAGGGCTGTCAGGTAGAAGGGACCTGTGTATCTGCGTGGGCAGGCTTTACATATGTGCCTCTTCCTCACCTCACAAGGATGTTGCTGATAACTTTCACCTTGTAGCAGAGAGAGAAAACAAGAGTCTGCAAATCTGAAGGAAAGCTCATTTCCAGTCCAGTGTCTATACAGTACATACGGAATTAAAAAGCTGAGTGAAAAACAAAGCAGTAGCAAGGTTTGACCTCAATTTTAAAGCAAATTCTCATTCAATTTTAGCAACAGAAACCTGTGCATGTGCTAGCAAAATCTTTTCCTCCTCTGTGATACCTCCTCCTAAAGCTGTTGTATTCAAATTCCAGCTTTCTGCAGGAAGAAATGGCTGTGTGTTTTCAGTGTCTGTTCTGGAAGTTAAACAAGAAAAGTAGTAAGAAATACATGTTTCCTACCATGCTTCAGACATAAACCTTGGTCACACGGCAAGACGCAGCCACAATGACTAGACTGCTCTTCTTGGCTTTTCAGTCACAGTCTGATTTCGAGCTCCATGACACAGGTTCTCAAATCAAACACAGTTCCAACAGTATCCAGTGGAATTATACTGTTTACAATCCAAAATGGTCAAGATCATTCTGAACCATTAACTCTCCTTTGGATCGCTTGTCTAGAGCAGTAGAGTATTGCCTGGCATTGCTTTTTGCACTTCCTTGCAGCATCAGAGTTCTCAGGATACTACAGAATCAGACGGTGCTAAACTTAGATTTCCTACCGACAGGGGAATATCAGGGAGGTTTCGCTTAAGGCACAAATTGTTACATTGCCTTCTACTTTTTCTTGATTTTATCTATTGCTATAAAAATGCAATTGCTGCTCAGCTTGACAGCATTATATAGATACCTTAAAAGGAGCTTGAAACCAGAGTCGGATCTCTTCTTTCCAGCTATCTTGTTCTAGTCTTCTTTCTCCTTTTCACAGGCCTTCTTTTTCCATGGGTTTCATCCTTATAAATTTGGCAAAGGACATTCTCATCTGGAGCTCTCTGGAATCCTCCACATGCTGGAATGCTTCTTTGGAGCCCTGCTTTACTCACCTCTGCTGTGTTTTTATCCCGATAATATTCTTTGCAACTTCAGCGAGTTCACACTTCACCTCCTCTCACACCTCATTTGGCATTTTGTCCTCTGTGCATTTTAGCAATGCATCAAACTGCTCCCCGATTACCACTATGTAGCCTTCTCCAACATACTCCAAATTATCCCCAAAGGGCTGAAAGAATCATTTCATGCATTAAAAGCATGAAACCTGAACTCTGAAAGAAGCAGCCGGTGATCTGAAGCACTAACAGCACCTGGCAGAGTTTTCCCGGAAGGAACATGACTAGTTTCTGCCCTTCCCATACAAAGCTTTAGTCCTTTTTTTTCCCCCACTTCAATATGATTTCTTATATTGGTTCCAGGTATATCTTCCTCTACTGTGATGTTGAGCTAAATGGCTTAATAGTAATCTTGTGTCAGTTTTACACTGGTGTATCCCATCTGATTTTCACAGTTACTTGTCATTTACACAAGTAAAAATGACAGCAGATTCAGATATGAAGTACCCTTGAAGGCTGTTTTAAAAAGCAAGTTCCCAAACATGCTCAAAGCTTGTAGATGGTTTCTTCATCTTCTGGCTTGTGCTTGTCTAGTTTCCCATATAAATTCTTAACACCAGCCTCTTCCTTCAACAACAGTGACAGCATTTCATGGTTGTTAGTTGCTCTCAGAAGATGAAGTAACCTGATATAAATTACCTATTGCTGCAAGTGAAACACAACCTGTTAAGCACAGCAGTCGCTCCTAGAAGGCAGCAAGTACTGACTACATTATTACAGGCAGAAGGTTTTCTATCATGGAAGAAGTCATTTTAATACAGCATCCTCCTGAAAGATTTTTCTCTATGACTATTAAAGGTTTTTTCCCTGGTTCAGTAGTCCATATCATGAACAGAGTCAAATCCTCATCCTAACTCTCACATTGGTGATGTTCCAAAGATACTGTGAGACCACTCAGACGTCATTCTCCCAGAAGAAACCAGAGACAATGAGGATTGAGAACTGGGGTAAAAATAATGGCAACCCCCAAATGAATGGATTGTTCCCTGTTAAATCTGCATTTAATTGTTGCTCATTGCTATTAATTTACCCTGTTAAGAAAAGAACCCTGATAAACCAGCTACTGACTAAGAAAAATATAAAGAGGATATTTGAAACAAATATCTCTACATATTCACTATGCTGGGATGTGGAAAAGCCATACTCTAGACTGGATAAGAAATGCCTGTATCTCCTGATGAGACACAATAGACACTCTTGATGAACCAATTGTGAATTTAAGAGAACATACCTGTCATTCTTAACTCAGGCTGCAAGACCCCAGCGATGCTGGACTCTTGCACTTATACTCCCAGCTGTCAATAACCTACACGAGTGACATCAAGATACACTGCCAGGGAACCAGGTAGGGGATACTTCTCTTCCACGTAGGTTTAACCTAAAAGTATCTAAAATTTCTATGTGTCACTTTTATTAGGAAGAGACTGACAAACTAGCTAGAGATTTAAGACACCATAAAACAATTGAGTAAACTCAAGTATGAGGAAAAAAACCTCAAGGGGCACAACATGAGGGCACGAACTGAAGCCCAGGGGGGTCTGTCTGAACATAAGGAAGCACTTTTTCACTGTGAGGGTGACTGAGCACTTGCACAGGCTGCCCAGAGAGGTTGCGGAGTCTCCCGTCTTGTAGATATTCAAAAGCCGTCTGGACATGGTCCTGGGCAACCAGCTCTAGGTGGCCCTGCTTTACTGGAGGGGTTGGAACAGATGACCTCTAGAGGTCCCTTCCAACCTCAGCCACTCGGTGATTATGTGAGAAAGTAAGAGATTGCGTCATTTATGAAACAGTATACGAAGACACAAAAGATGCACTCATAAAGACAGTAATGTATTTCTCAAAGACTTCATGAAATTCATACGGGAAACACTAAGGTTTCTCTTTCCTCATCAAGCTTCTTTACCACGCGATCTCCACACACGGTGGAATTGCTCTTCGGGGGATGTGATGACAACGTCCAAACATATCCTAGTAAGGTGCAGAAGGGAGTGTGCAGAGTAGGACCCATCAGGGATGACCGAGTGTCTCCCTGGAGGTTCCACCAGGTCCATAAACATGGAAACTCTCTCTCAAAGCAGTATTGAAAGCACTGCCAGGATGCCCAGGAGAAACCTGCATATACTTTTTAGAGGACAAAGTAATTTGAAAGTTTCTAAAGAGCTGGCCTGTGAATAGAAAGGTGCAATGGCTGCTCTCCAGGCAGGCCCTGCAGCTCCTTTCGCAGCAGCAAGGTGCCCGGCGCACTGTCGGTGGAGCCCTGCAGATGGCTGCAGAGCTCTTCCAGCTCCTACCTGTGCTGGTGCAATGGGCAGGTGGAGGCAAAGCCATTGGCCAGTCCCTTACTGAAGGAAGCAGAACTATTTTCCTTTCAAAAGAAGGACACTTCCCTCTATGCTGTCTTTGTTTCTACCCAAACCTAACAGCCAGTCACCTACAGGCTGAGTATCACCATCTTTAACCTCCCAAAGATCCTGCATTTGCAAGTTTTCCCACAATGATATCTGAAAGACAGAGATGCTGCAGCTCTTAAGCATGACAGCAAACTCCTCTTACAGGATGAGAATTTGTTGCTCAAGATGCTTTTCTCACCAAGGCTCTGTACTCCTAAGAAGCTCTTATGGAACAGATATTTGAAAAGATTTATCCATTCCTCCTCTTGCCCATGGCAGCCATATCCTCTTCCTTCCTTCCCCAGACCTCCACCTAACTGTGCTGAATGGCTGCCTGGTACAGGAGGGCAGTCTTCTTCCTATACCCCATGTCAGGCTCAAGCACTGTCCCTGAAACAAGCCACCTTTGTCCACCGGCTTCTCTTAAACTCTAGCTTTAGCTCTGAACCATTTTTAATAAAATTGAGATCTCTATCACTCTGGATGCCCTCATTCCCCCGAAGTCATGTCTCCTACTTCCTTCTCCCCCTCTTCAGTGTTGCACAACAAATCAATGTAGGGACTGGGTCAGGTTTTCAATCACAAAATTTTGGATGCAAATCCTTCGTCTCAAGGATCATGAGGTTTTCTCTGCCCATCTTCTGTCACTTACATGCTCTGAGCACAGGATAGCCTCACGTCTGTACAGGCCCCTCAATGCGCTATGGACAGCTCCCTGCCACAAGCATGCTGACACTCGCTGGAATTCGGTGGCCAAGTCACATCACCTTTCTTGAAAATCCCAGCTACAATAAGGTAGCATGAGACATTTCTTTATGGCATGTATTTACCTGGTCCCTTTTCAATCTACACATCTGAATTAAGTAAATTATCTCCTACGAGCAAGTCAAGAACTTAGAATAGACACCAGCCACCCAACCTCTTTTAATACATCCAATATTAGTCATCAGGATAACAACCCTATTTGCAAATCATCTACCTTTATCAGATAACCAATGGGACCTAGTACAATATCTATTAGTCCAACAACATCACCACCAAGATATATAACTGCTTCTGTACAAAACCCTTTCTTCTAATCCTTCTTAAACTCAACAAGACTGATTGGTTTTTATTATTCATGAATTAATTTTTAACTCTTGGTCCAACAGGGGAATTGAATCTATAACATTTTGCAGAGACTGAAGCAAAGTAATAGTATGTTGAAAAAGCAGACCAGTCAAAAGCAGGTATTTTTAATTCTTTCAACCAACAATTAAAGAGGTGGGAGGGGGGCTGCATCTGTTTTTCCCTAAACAGCCGAGGGGAAAATTCTAAGGAAAATTAATGTATTAAAACATGTATAAATACCACATCACTGTACTGTGAGAGCTTTGGTTTTTTGTTTCATAATTATGTTACTTTAAAAAGACTATAGAATTAAATTTGTTCATATTTTTAAAAATAAGTCCATGTTAGAATAGGAACTTAAGAGGGGAAATTTCAACAGAGACAGTCCGTATTATTAGAGAAGTAATGATCATAGGCAGTGATTGTGGCTTATGGTTCCTTCTGCAGTGACAGTCCCCTAGCTGTAATTTCTAGAAGAAATGAAACTGCTCTGTTTTAAAATAAAAAATACTTCTAATAGAATAAAAAGAGAATGGTCAGAAACTCTGTAGGTGTTGGAATAAAAAAACAAAGTATCTCATCATCAAATAACCTTTTAAGCAAGGGATTCTATAAGGGGAAGCACACTATATTTTGTCCCTTCCAAAACCAAAATCACATTTAAAAGAAAAAAAGAAGAAATAACCAAAAATTAAACAAAAAGAAAAAAATAAATTCCAAACCACTGACTTTTCTGGCTGTGGCACATGAGCCCAGCTTTACCTGGATAATGTTATAGATGGACACCATTTTTCAAATTCCTCTGATATTTTATTTGAAGAAAATCTCTGTTCCTCTTTAAAAATCACAAATTCCAATATGCATTGATTTATAAACAGAAGATCTAACTGCAGTTGTTTAGTAGCACCTAACCCTATAGAACCCATAATTATATACGTTCCAAGAGAAACACCAAATTTTTTTTTAAGCATAAATGTTACATATGGTACATTTGCACAGCATTCTACATTTACAGAACACCTTCTATGCAAGGCTATGAACAGATTTACAAACTTTAACTAATAAAAACTTGAAACAATCTTGTGATAAAGACATACATACCTAACCTTTTTTTTTTTTTTTTACACATTTATACATTAATACACACACAGAAATATGCAACCATATGCAGAAAGGTTTGCATATGCATACAAAGAGACATTGTACGGATAACTGTTTAAGTGAAACAGTACACTGCAATAGTGAATGAACATGTGATTATACATAAAATTTTATTTCATACACATGTGCATTCTGTTAATTTATCGTATGTGCAAATGTACGTAAAATTGAATGTGTACACACACACCCTGATATACATCCATCCATGTGCTTACAGATCTCTTTATGCAAGAAAGCTGTTTCTCTCGTACTTTGACTCATTCCAGTCCTCTACAGTATGCTCGGTGCCGCTACACAACTTGTATCAATTATTCTGAAGGAGATGTGTCTGGCATCTGGCATATAAAGTAATACATATGGACATATCGATACACTTAAGCATCATTTTCAAAAGGTCATATTTGCTACAATCTATTAAGGCAAAAATAACCCACAAGAAGTAAAGTCAACATCCTTCATGAAGCCCAAGCGCCAAAATGCAAGTCTCCGTGTCGGGATTACCTTGGCTTTGAATATGATTCTATGACTGTATGAGACAGCTATGGCCTCCTCCCTGCCCCAGTCCCTGGTTAGGCTGCATTGCAGGCTGCACATCATCACTTGGAAGTCACTGCTCAATACAGGTAGGTGTACGGAGAGCCCTGATCCAGCCAGATATCGATGAATCTGATAACAAAAATTGCCTACTAAAGAGTGTCAGGCAATAGGCACCAACGTTTCTAGTTTCATAGGAGAAGGTTTTCAGTATCTCTCTGTACCACTGCCCCCTTAGTCTACAAAAAAGACCCAAAAAACCTCATCAACAGAAATACAAAAACTACGAAGAAACTGTATTAAACTCTTACAGATAAAAGTAGAAGCAACATCAGGTATGTCTGAAAAAGAGCTGAAGAAGGACTGAATTTGTGCGTCCTAAAGAATTAAATCGTTCTTCTTGCTCTACAGCACTTTCTGAAGTGTTAAAACTAGATAGCAATCACATGCCATACATGGTTCGGAAACAAAGAAAAATAAAACAAAAGCAACTCGTCAGAATTGCTGTATAAATCAAAGACTATTTTAAAGAATAAAAAGCAAAGTATGAACAAGATGTACACACTGAAAATGCATATCGGCTAATTCCGGTTATGTGCACCAGAAAAAATTCTAAACCAAATCCCTGAAATCAGTAACACCCTGTGCTCTCCACTGCTATGTTGCCACATCTGTGAAAAACTCATCTAGTTAAGTATAATTTCCTAAATCAAGAAACAAATAATACGTTTGAGAATGAGAAACTTGTCAGATTGACGAAATAAAACCAAAAACAACACAGACTTTAGAAAAATAAAATCAGTTGAAAAATAATTCTTTAGTGTCCTTATTTTCAGCTGTTTAATTTTTTAATATATAAAAATGGTGTAAAACTCAGTGAGAAATCTGTTTTGTTATCATTCATGTCAGCACATTTAAAAAAATGTACTTGTGGCAACTGATGGAAAATCGTATTTGTCTTATTTTCACCCAAATTCTTACACATTCTTAAAATTATCATCTCCATATGCAAAATTATAACAGGAGAATTGAACATTTTTTTAAACCTGTTCTTTTGACCTTTCTCTTGAGTAAAAGGACAGCGAGACAATACACTCACCAGCATTGTTCACAGTGACGGCTCCATCACCGCAGATTGAGGGCCATTATTACTAAAGGGAACTTTAAAGTGCCAGAAGAAAAAGGGGGAAAAATTAGAAAATAACACTTCTAAATATGCCATATGTACAAAAAGCCTTTCAGAACAGTAGACACAGAGCAACAAGAAATCTTCATCTAAAAACAGCTGCAGTAAAATACAATCAATTCAAAACAAAAGATGCTATAAGAAATTATCTCCTGTTGTGCAAGATACTCTAAGCTGGAGGTCCTACTTCCAACACCCACATTACAGGCTATTTGAATTTAAGGAAAATATATGACCTTTAAAATACATAGTAAATCCAACATAATTTCTGGGAATGGAAAAGGAAAATCTGGGCTGAAAGAAGGGGTTCTCATCAAAGGCTCTTACCCTACCAAGAAGAAAGTAGAATAGGCTTCCTTTTCCTTCCAAAACTTCAATAGGATGTAATATTTGTGAGATGTCCTTACAGTCATGACAAAAATTTTATGAAAACGCCCACCCCCTCTACATTTAAGCTATGTCCTTTCACATACATAAAAATGCAAGAATAAATAAAACTGTCCAAAACCAGAACAGTCCTATCACAAATTTTATTGCAATTTAAGTCCTATCTTGAAAACAAAAGAAAAAAACAAATAAGAGACAATGTTCACATGAAAAAGCAAAGTAGCCTTCTTTGCTTCCTATGCACACATAAGTTTGTGACTTTATGAAATGATTCTGTGTTATTCACTAAATCCTTATGGATCAGGAATACTCTTTGTAGGACGACAAAGTCATCCTAAGGGTGACCAGACTGAGATTTGCCAGGATCCCACAAAATGAACAGGATTTCTTACGTATTTATTCCTTCCCCCGTTCAGAAAGTGAGTGCAAGAAAATTCCAGCTCAGCAGGGACACAGAGCCATCGCAGGTTGTGTGATAACAGCTTGCCACCTGCTTTTCGCAAGTTGTCTTTGCGAAGTGCAAGGGGCACTGAATAGTAACGTTGCCTGTGGTGATAGGAATGCACTGAACAGCTCAGTATGCAAAAGCACTTACTGGTACACAGTGCTCTTCACAAAGGGCATTGCAGAATGCTTTCCAGACTGTGTCAGAAGTGCTAGGAGAGGAAGTATTAGTCTGCATGTCGCAGGAGGAACATAAGCACTTGCCATCACAATAAAAGAAGGTATAAGCAAATACAGGTACAATGCTGCTCATAGCAAAAAAAAAAAAAAAAAAAAAAAAAAAAAAGGGGGGGGGGGGGGAGACAGGGAATTTAGCAGCAGTCTGACTAGAAGAAGCATTTCTTTTCAAAAACAGCAAGGGTTAACAGTGGCATACAAACTCCGGTCCAGTCAAGATAGGGTCAAATGATGTGCAGTGAAAGTTTCAAGTCCTCAATCCCCCAGAGCTTGTTTGCTAATTACATTTGCAATTACAAACATGACAAATATATTATTATACAGTTTGTTCCACCTTGAGCAGGCATGTTTCTCCTCACAGACAGTCACTGCCAGCAGCCAGACTCCCAAGCACTGGAAGAATCAAAGTGCACTGGGCTCCAGCTGCAAGAATCATTTTGTGAGCATCTCTATTGCTTTGAAGAGACAGAGCAAAGCTTTAGAGAGAGGCAGCATAGCAAGGATGGGAACAAACGCAAAGAGTAAGTTACTACAATTTAATACCTAAGAAATAAAACTCACCAAATCAATAGCTATTACTAATAAATAATACTAATTATGTCCTGTTCCCGATGACAAAGCGCTTTACACATGCAAGCTACATAGAGATGACTACATTCACAACTCAAATGCAGCCAATACTAGGAAGACAGAAAGAAATCAAGATTTTCCTTTTTTTGGCAAGGTCACCATCGCCAAGTACTGCTAATATCTGCTTTGTTAAGTCCCTTCGCTAAACAAACAACCATCTGATTCATAGTTTGCTGGGGAAGCTCCGATCATTCCCTTTTTTTCCTCCCAGTTTCTATAGCAGCATTACCTAGGAACCTCACTGCTGGATACTGGGCAGATGCTAAATTTACTTGCTCACACTGCACAAACTAAAAATTCTGTTGTGCTCCCTGGCTGTAAAGTTACAATCAGTAGCTCCATGGATTAAAGAACAGGTCTGACTGGGAAGAATTTCCCAGTCTCTCTGCAATCTACAGTGGAATCGTTGATGTGCAACACTAGCTGCCGTTATGACCCTCAACTCCTAAAGCGAGGAGTGCAAGTTAGAAGTTGAGGAAAGGATTTTGGCTTTTATATCCAAGCTTTGTCACCACTTTTTTCTACTTTTACTATTTCTTTCCTTTATTAAATCTCTCAGATATTTTACACTCTATGGAGGAATTCTGCTGTGCTCCAAACAGAACCTGTAAAGTTCATCTAGTCTCAGGTTTTACCTCCTCCCTTCTTCCATTCCCCAAGAGAGTTTGTATCCTTTGAGTCCTGGAATATTTGGTAAAGTGACCCACTGACACAATGCACAAAACTTCTTATCGAACTGAAATTACTTGAAGAATACAGGTGTTTTCAAACAACATGAAATTCAGAGGAGGAGTAACAGCACAGAAACGGGGTTGGGGAATAACAGCAGAAGGGGCGCGGAGAGTAGAGCAATGTTCTTTTGGAGATAAAGAAAACGGGATGTGAAATCTCTGTCACAGCAACTTTCTCTGATGCAATCTCTCCAAACTCTTTCCCCTCCCAGGCTAAATGCAATATTTATTGATTACTTCAAATCAATACAATGAAAAAATCCTATTTTTTAAATATATTGATCTTTCCATATTTCTCAATAATTGATAATGATTAGGTCATCTTTACTTTTACAAGTGGAATTGGAAGTGGAGGGAAAAGTTAATACAAATACTTTAAAGGTACCAATTTCCTCATCAGCCTTGTGCTCAATAAGCTTAGTGTACCAAGACCCCATTCTAAGATGGGAACCTCATCCGAAAACCAGTAACTAGGCTATTTCCCTTACAGAGGTTTTGCAATTTATTCTGTTGATAAAACAAACAACTCCCTCTCCATTCTCCCCAGTTAACAACTCCTCCCTATCCCAGACTTTCGGAGATACTCTCAGAGCAGACAGTTGCATTCAGCTTCTCTGACTCAGATTTCCTCCCATTCATGGAATATGGAGATTTCCAGTAACCTCTGAAATCAAGTCACATTTCCTCAGTCTGTGGAGTGACAACAACTTTGTTAATTCTCTGCTGCAGGGTCCAGAATTCGCTCCTTCATTGACTTAAAATTCCAGTGTTATACCTTTCCATCTCTATCAAATATATCACTTACTCCTTTCAACTTTTTTCTTCTGTTCATAAAATAATTTTCATTTTTAGCAGATCAATGACTCATGTATCTTTCTTGTACATCAGAGGAAACAGTGTAAGAGACATAGCATCTGGCAGGATGCCCTCATTTACCAATGATTTTTATTTTCCCCCCATGATGGTTCCTTGGTCAGTTTCTGTCTGTCATGTAGAATATTAATTAGAAACAGAGATGGCAATTTTATAGTCCTATCAACATTTCTAGTGGCAACTATAACTAGGCAGAAAAAATTTCTCTGGGAGGTGAAAGTTAATACGGAAAAGTAAAATGCCGTATTTCACTCTCCTTTGAAACAGCTTTAGGTTTGCACGAGAGAGACGCAACACCAATATTCAGTATGACTATACATATGTATGTGCATATACCTACACATAAATATTTATAGATGCACACATGTGTTTGTGTGTGAATATAATCACATCTTTTATATGTCAGAGTGTACATTTGTGGTGTCTGCACAAGCATTCCCTTCCCGCTGTACTGCAGACAGACGTTGTCAGTACAGTGTAACTAATGTATTCTCGCCATATGCCCTCACCTGAGAGACAAACTGCAGGTACAAATCACTGTCTTTGTTAGCTTCCCAATCTGAACTCATACAAAAGCTTCTTCCTTGAAGCTGCATCACGTACCCCAGGAATAACTCTCCCAAAGGTCAGTACCAAAAGGTAGTAAGCAGTTGCTAAAGCGTAGATTCCTAAGCAAAAAATTAAATAAATACACTGCCTTAAGACACATGCACAGAGGGTCAAAATCAGGAAGAAGCATTTTCTTACTCTCCCTGCAAGATTCCGCACTGAGGGAAACCACACAACCCACTGACCAGAACTTCCGCGGGTTCCTGGTGTAACCACTCAGATCAACACACAGAGGCAAGGGAAAGGGAACTTTTGCTGCTTGAGGAAGACAAATCCAAAACCTGAAGAGTGGGATTAAGGACAATGAATTCCTTTGCTTAGTTTTTGTTCAGACCATTCTTGGGACTGACTGTTACAAAAATTAAGTTCTCCTTAAACTCCAAGGTGAAGGGTGTCACCTCTTCTCTCCTTTGCCTTGTTCATTCTCCCTCAATAATTGTGAGGTTAAATACAGTTTCCAGGTAACTGTATGGATCACATATTGAGTGACCACATCCACTTCTCTTCCTACAGTCTAATCTTCCTCCTATTTTTTCCTACAAACAAGCAACTAAACAAGAAGAGGTAATTTGCAATACTTTTAAATTCACTCCTAATTTAAGGTTTAATTTGACAAAAATTGCTGTCCACATAATTAAAGGCAGAATTTTTTTTAAAAAAAGGAAAATATTAAAATCTTTTCAATGGCTAGCAGTCAAAAGAGTAAATCAGTACAATAAGGATAATATGCTCACACAACTAGGTAGCGAAACAGGCAGAAATGCAGTAACTGTATTTACATTATATGTTCACAATGTAATCGTGTTACAGTAGGAGAAAAATGGCTAAAGGGATATATATTGGGCCAACTTTTATCTTCAGCTACAGGAATGCAATCTGAAATCTAACCTTAACAAAACCAGAATGATAATCAAATCAGTACCTGACACAATGCACATATACTGTTAAATATACCCATTTTTTAAGGCTTCCCACATCTTTTCCTTCTCTCGGTAACTTTTTTCTGACTTAGCCACACTTCCCTGTATTGTTGTACTCCTTTAATTAAAAAAAAAAAAAAAGAAAATTTTAAAAAGAGATTGAAAAATAGAGGTTGAGATATTTTAAATGGTATTTCTCTGTCTCTCTTCCCCAACCTCAACAATGTTAAAGAGAAGGTGAGCTGGCACACAGAACCAAGCCAAGCACTTCTCTGAACAAAGAGCTCTCCAACAATTTCTCATCTCAAAAAGCAGCACTCTCTACTGTAAAGCCATAGGGGCTCAGTGGCACTTCTCCCAGGGCCACCTTCACCTGTCTACTCAGTGGCCAAAGAGTTGTGAATACGGGTAAGGTGCACTTGACATTATTGAGAGCTGACTGAGAGCCCATGGAAAAGTAAAAGGGGTGAACAGTAATACAACGTGGATATTACTTCTTACTATTTTCATGTTTGAGTTCCTTTTCTCAATTCCAAAAGTAGAAAAAATAAAAGGGAAAAGTTAAGAGGCAACATAGTGATGAAGATCTAGCTTTTGATTGTGGCATTTTGTAATCTTCTTTTTTTTTTAATGAAGGTAAATGCACTATTTTTGCCTTAATATTAAAAGACTCCCAGCACAATACAAAATACATTTCCCTTAAGAAACTGTTTGTTTATTTTTAATTCAAAATGGAGCAGCCACAAGTGAAGCACCAGTGGGAAAAAGAAAATCACATGGGTTAGATTATTAATTTCTATTAACAATACTAAGTCTCATTTTAATGAAACTGCTGGAAGCAGGGGATTAAAGGAAGAAGAAATGAGTGTAAGGACAGATGGAGTATCAGGAAACAAGAGACAAAAAGACAAATAAAAGACAGCTGTAATGAGGAAAGGGGGGTCAGTACCATTGTGGATTTTTTTGCTTGGTTTTAATTGTTTTAATCTCACTAAATACAATGTGTTCTTAAAACAAAAGCAATGAAATAGGCAAAATTACTTCACTCCCACCTCTGATGACACCACAGAACCTGCGTAGGTGACACGCGGATTAACATGCGAACACACAAAAGGGGACTCTGCTCAGGGTGAGATTTATTGGAGAGAAGAAACGCATTTAAAATTAATTGCTCCAGTCAGCTGGATACAAACGCTGAGAAGATTTTCCTTTGTTTCCTAACTTCCCCAAAAGGATCACACCAAACTTCACATCCTAAAGTGATTTTAAACACAGCATTACCAGGCACAGCCCACTTCGGAGTACAAAGAGCAGTAGCAGGTGCTAAGGTATGAGCCACCGGTCCCAGCTCGGGATGTCTGCTTGCCAGCCCTCCGACTCACTCCACTCTTTCCCCGGGCAGGCTGTCCAAACAGTAAGCTGTGGGAAACTAAATTTCCATAGGACATTTCCGGTGAAAAACTGACTTCTTTGATAAAAGACAGTGCTTTAATGGCTCTACTTTGTGTGGTTTTATATGCACATCTCTTTGTAGACACCTAGTAATTCATCTAATAAAAATCCTAGCACAGACGAAAAGTAAAACTGCGCAGAAAGGACTGCCAGTGCTCCCTGTTAGCTGCCTGTTCCTAGGAGATGAAGCATTAGAGGGAGAAGTTACAAGGCAAGAAATAAACACACAAACACACCGACACCCCCCCGCCCCCCCCGCCCCCAAGCGCTCCTCCGCGGACGCTGCCGCACCTGCCGGCGCGGAGCTGCGCGAACCCCGCCGCGGCGGCCGCTCACAGACACCCGGCACCCGCGGCGCCCCGCGGGGCGGGCGCCGGGCGGCTCTGCGGCAGGGCGGCAGCGGCACTGCGGCCGCGCTGCCCCGTCCCACCCGCAGCGGGACGCGGCGCCGGTCCCAGCCCGCCCCTCGCCCGCCCGGTCCCGGCGCGGCACACTCACTGGTTGTGGTAGCCGAGCGGGTCGGAGATGCACAGCTCGGAAATGTCCATCAGTCCAGTTTGAGCATTCCCGGTTGGAAGAGAAAAAAAAAAAAAAAGAAAGAAAGAAAAAAAAAAAAAAGAAAGAAAAAACAGGAGAGAACAACTAAACTGCAGCGCGCAGGGAGGGCGGGGAGCCCCGGGAAGAGGAGCCGGCCCGAGCCGGGCAGCGGGGCAGCAGCGGCGGGCGGGCGGCGGGGAGGCAGCGCCGCTCCGCTCCGCTCCCGCACCCGCGTGCGGACACACTGACGGCGGCAGGAGGCGGGCGGCGCGCAGGACACGGCCACGGGGGATTTCGCCGCCCCGAGCCCCGCTGTAGCTTTAACGCCGGGAGACGGATGGAGACGGCAGGGCGGCTATTGGCTCCCGCGCAGGGGCTGGGCTTGGAGCGCGGCTGGGGGAGGCACGGCCGGGGGGGCCGCCGGACACGGCACCGGCACCGGCACGGCAGCGCGCCCGGCCGCACCGCGCAGCCCCGGCCGGCGCCGCTCTCCCCCGGGACAGACGGCGGGGCGTCCCGGGCTGCGGCCGGAGGAGTTGGGGCCGCAAGCTGGGCGGGCCCCGGCACTGCGACTGGGGCGGCGGAGCCGCCGGCAGCGCGGGGGACGCGAAATCGCAGCCCCAGCCCGATCCCACCACCGGGACGATCGCAGCGGCAGCGCACGCTCCCCGTCCCTCGTACCCACTAACCTGTCTCTCGTGGGCACCGGCTGTAGAGTTTAGGGTTAAGCAAAGCCTGGAGGTGGAGGTGCCCCACGGGCCGTTTGCACGGGCGCGCCGGCGGACGTCTGTCCGTCCAGCCGGCCGCCCACGTGCACGGCCCCGCACCCCGGCCCGCACGGCCCCGTTAGGCGCAAGCACATGGCTCCGCGTACACGCACTTGTGCACACGCACAGACCCGCGTCTCGCACCGCCGCAGCCCGAGCACTGCACTCGGACCTCTGCCCCCCCAAACTAATGCACGCAGGCAGAAGAGTGCCCCAGTCCCGTTTCAGAGCAGTGTCATTCAGATGTCACTTCAGTGCAGCTCATGAAACCACACTGGAATAAATTCTGGCACATGAGATCAGAATCAGACATTCAGGATAACGGTGTGTATTCCCAGGCACAAAAAACACAGATACAGACTCTCTGAAATCCTCACAAACATCAAAACTGGCACACGCAACTAGCCTCATGAAAGACATTCTCAAACCCCTGCACGTGTACTGGCTGCTGTTAGTCAGTGTGCTTTCACAATTCCTGCACACATTTTCACACTCATGCAATTCCAGTGCATATTCACAGCAACATACCAATACCTATTGAAGATCCCTCTCCACAGAAGCCTGCCAGCCTCTCAGGCACATGCCCAGCACATGCAGTCTTGCACTGAAAGTCTGACTCACACAGAGGTGTCCCACAGAGCCTGTTTGTCCCATGCTACCTACTCCCCACCTTCCAAACTGCACTCACTTGTCTCTCCCCTGTGCTTCATGTTTAGATGTCCACTGGTCAAATATATAAAAATATCCTTAACAGATAAACAAGAACTAGAGGCCTTTTTAAAAGGAAAACACACACAAACCTGGATAAAAGCTTAATTGTCTTATGCCAGGCAAACAAAAAGAAAAAAGTAGGAGCTAAGAGGATATTTCTTAATATAAAACCCAGAATCTAATTTGAGGCAAGAGTGTACAACACCAGGCAAAGCAAAGGGCAGACTAGAGCTTTTCAGATGAGGGGAGCGATACAGCATGGAAGAAAATGCAGTGTGGTTCAGCTATAAACACTAACTAAATTAGGCTAAAACTTTTCATACAATCAGCATTTGTAGAAACTTGAGAATATTCAAAAAAGAGGAATGGCCAGATTCACAGCCAGTGTAAACTGTCCTTGCTTTATTGAAGTCTATCAGTGCAACTTCCTCACTACCTCCTCTACCAGAGATCTTAACAAACGCCGTACAAACTAATGGTATGCCCTAGTGTGTTCCCAGGCTCTGTGGGGATAAGCTGTGTGACTCTGATCAAGTATTCTTCAGACAGGACAGCCTAAGGGTGTCAAAACAAAGGTCTTTTATGGTGAAAGGTACACATGAAGATGGCACAGAAAACAGGTTAGATTTGACAATGGGAGACAGAGAGAAGACTCATCCAGTTTTAAGAATACAGCAGAATCTGATTACCTGAATGTTGCAGGTGACACAATTCAGACTACACCTCTTTCCAGGCAGCAGAATTAATACAAATGGACTATATGCACATATACCTTTATACACCTAAGTGATATATCAGCCCAGCAGGAACTCTGAAATGCTTTAAATGTTGAAGAGAGAAAAGACAAGAGCTTTAGAAGGGCATTGGCATTAGTCAGGCCCAAGATTATAAGCAAGGAATCTCACCAACCACATCGGAGAACACCTGACCAAAGCAGAGGCAAGAAAGATGAAACCAGCATCAGTGTTTCCAACAGAAATCTAAGGTCAGAGGGGGACTCACTGATGACCTAGTCACCCCATGAAGAAGATTCCTGATGCACAGTAGCAAGAGAGACTGGAGGACGCACACAGGGTCAGGGCCTGGGCAGGATACAGTTCAAGAGCAGCCAGGGTGCTTGCAGTGAGATTTTTTTGATGGAAAACAATTTTCTCCAGAAAGATGCACCCTGGCTGGATCCCGACTGTGCAGAGATTATCTCTGGTGTGGCCTCTCAGTGGATGGAAGACCAGGGTGGGAATGGCCTGGCAGGCAGGTCCTGCTGTCCCAATAGCTGATGTTTTAATTTTGCACTTTATCCAGGCTGAGGTGAGGCAAGCAGGGAGCCATGTGATCGCCTGGCACAAGGTCCACAGGACTGAATTAACTGATATAAACAGTACAATGGTAGGTTTGTGCTCTGGAAATGGGCTGCTGCTGAAAGAGGACTGCCTGGGTAAGGTGGGTATTTAAAGAGTGGTGCAGAAATGTAGCATTAATCTCTCTGACCCAGTGCAAACAGACAAATGAAGCTTCCCCTGCCTTGAGAGTAGCTGTGTAGAGTCCTGGCTCTTCCTTTCTGAGAAGGATAGAAAGGAATAGTCTCTGCTGGCTGAGCCTGATCTGCCAACCTGAATTCCCCAAGAAAGAGGACAAGAGACCTGCAGGCTGATTTTGGAACTTCAGGAGGCTTCATCTTTTGCAAACCCCTCCACATGCAGTACTTGCGGAGCTATTCTCACAGCTTTAGCCAATTCCTCTTCCTCCCAAAGAACAGAGAAGGAAACAGTGATCTCAACATGGTCATCCTTCCGATATGTGTGGTTTTTAAACAGGTACCAAGACAAGGTTAGAAAGGACTGAGATTAATCTGGCAGATCTGGAAGCTAAAAACCTCAATTTGGGTAAATACAAGGCAGAACTGCACATGCATCAGCAGCACTAGCTTGCCCTGTGAGCACAACCTCTGCTGTCCTGACTGAATCCTGCCCCGGAACTGCTGCTCTCTTGCTGCTGGAGGGGCAGGAGCAGTCCTGGCCACTCAGTCTGTGGCCTCTGAGCAGAGCACACCCACAGATGCTCTAGTAAGTGCTACTCATTGCGATGCCTTTCATAATGCAGCCTCTGGCTTTTGAGGTCACCAGTTCTCCTCACACCTGGTCCAAATGCAAAGCAACAACTTTCCATCAATGTTAGCCTCGAACAGAGCACAGTCAGAGTGCTATAGGCTCATGGAACTATAGGCAGTATCAGTTCTTTGAGACATGCAATCTTCCTCTCCAGAAAGCAAGCAAGAATTGTGAAGACATTTCTCTACTTTTGCTGGCTCCTCCAAGAGATGACAGATAGACTTTCCCCCCATCCTTTAATGATTAATCTGGTTTTGATAGATTAGCTTTTTACTTTTTTCTAAACTTTTATCATGAAATAATGATCAACTTTCCAGAAAGCTGATTGATTGACTGACAGAAATTTCATTTGGTCTAATATAGGAGTAACCTGCAAATCATGCCAAACAAACTTGATTTCACTTGTTGATAAGGCTAGTTTTTTGTGGATAAGGAAAACGCAGCAGAGGGAGAGATCTAGTTACTTTTGGAGGTTTGGGATTTTTTTTCCCTTTTATGAAGGCCCTATTATTGTATTCTCACAAGGAAGTCAGTGAAGTGGTATCTGTACAGGGCAAAAAACATACATAATCATTAGGAGACCTAAGCTGGGCAGAACAGACTTGTGTACACACATTCTTATCTTGTCTGCTGGGGAAAGAGGAGTTCAATGACAAGAGACCTTTCTCAGCCCCTGTCTCATTTAAGGAAACAACAGCTACAGAGAGGTCATTGTGATGAATTTAGAAGACAACCCTTTCACACTTCTGAGGCCAACAGTACTGCTTAGACTTCACACAAGTCACCATGTTGCATGCCTGATCCCTCTGCTTTGCAAGGCTAGTAACCCTGGAGAGAAACTTAGGTCCCCTGAGCACAGGTCCCGGATCGCTAGTAGGCTTTCACCACTCTCACATATTTCCCCTTCCACTGCTAAACAGCTATTCCAGATACAGACAAAACAGCCTTCTTTATTTTGGGCTCTTCTGTTTTCCCTTACTACACCCAAACAAAACAGTTTGCTCCTCCCACCAAAGGCAATGTCTTGTTTTCTACCAAACTCCAATAGATTGTTTTCTCCCTAAAACACTAATTGGCCTTATGAACAATATGCTTCCATCTAAAAGGTATCACCACCATCACTGCTGAAGCTCAACATCTATTTAAGCAGGAATAGTTTCCACATTGTAATTTTTAAATAACTGCCCATCTGAACATCCTTAGACATGCTTCAAGCATTACCTAGTCTTTAAAACATCTGTATTATAATTCTCAATCTATAGACTGCCAAATCATATAACAAAGAGGTTATGTGGCTTGTCCCAGATCAATCTGAGCAAATCTGTAGCAGAGCAAGGGTCTGAATACAAGTGTCTTAACCCTTACTGTCCTGCTTTGAATGAGAATTCTCTGTCCCAAAAATGCAACTATTCATTAAGTTCTGTGGTTGGATATGATACAACAGTGTTAGGAACCCTGAAATAAGACAAACATAGTTCCTACATTGCCAATGAAAAGTCAAGACTTCATTTTAATACCCCCTATCTTTGTAGGGCCAATGCTGTTTTGTGTCCTTCTATACCTGTTTTTGTCTTTGCAGTGTTAACAAGCAGGACTGTATTTCCAGAGCAGAGCATGTTCCTGCTGACGTCTTAGATGAAGGTGCACATGGAGAAACATACACATGCCAAGACGAACCAGGCAAAGCCGTACTAACTTTTGTAGAATTCAAACTAGGGCATCAGAGCAAGAGGCAGGTGCAGAGTATTTTACCAAACAAGAAAGAATAAAGACAATGGGAAGAGAGAGATCATTTTCCAGATTTTAGAAGAGCTTGTAGTAGGAAACGTACAGAGAGGCAGGAGAGGAAATTATATAGTTGAGATTATGCCTTCTGCTCTCTCTTGCATCATCAGTTAGCTGGGGTGTTTGACAGGAATTTCTATCCTCCTTGCCCAGAAATACTGCAGTGTATCTGCTTTCATGTTTTGTCAATCTACTTCTTAGTCAGACTTTGCCTAACTCTTGTTTAACTAAGCAGACAGAAGCCTTCCTCAAAAAAGTTAGGTAATTACAGAGGTAGATGGATCTATAGACTTAGAAGACTTCACTGGAGAGCTGTGACTCAGCTTCAAATTTTGAGCTGTTGCTGATCTGTTTCCTGTGATGTATTACACTAACCCTCAGTTGGGCCACTGTGGTCCAACAGAACATGACCAAAACATTGACTGGAAAGTGATTTTTTTTTCACACTGACAGCTATACATCATTTACTAGCACACTCACTGCTATTTCCCATCCTCTTTCCAAATTGCAGCAAAGCAGAAATTAATCCTTCCCCATCCATGATCCCAGGTGTCCACTGAGCAGTAGCTAGGCTATTTGCTCAGCTACCAGGAGGAAGGAGGGAACACAAGGCATCAAGGAATCGTGGAAATACTTCTGCTTAGCTGTCACCAATCCTCCAGCACAGAGGCATCACAAGCATGGCTTTCCCAGTATGGTGGTTTATCCTGTCAGATGGGACAAAGTCAAACAGCATCTTTTCACCTTTAGATTTCCTACCTCAGTACACTAGCTTCAGGTCTTGAATTGCAAAAGGCCAAGGAGGGAGGTCAGGAGAACAAGGGAGGCTTGTTCATTCCTCTAATTTGGGGAGATGATTTGCTGCTTCTTTCTCCAAGCCCATGCATTCTAATCACTCCAGGACCTTAACATTCACAGTACCAGCTTACTCACTGAACTGAGTAAAAGAAATATGTCCTGTCAGAAGAAATAACAGTTACTTATTGTTATGCTGCAAACAAAGAATTAAAACATTTTTGGCACGTGCATTGATAATGCCAAATGTCTCAACCCAGAAAAGGAGTGGGGCTTAAAGAACTGAAATGATTCAGAATTACTAGTGTTAGCATGCCCACTGAGGGCTAGGCAGTGAAGATGTTTGTGGGGTTTTTTTCCAAGTCTGTGATGGAAACAGGAACTTAAACACATGCAAGATAACTTATTTCCCAGCAACAACAATGAGATAGCTGCAGCAGCCCAGACTTCACCATTTCGAATACTATGATGTGACAAAAAACAGTAAGTGTGCAATTTCCCCTTAGCTGGGTTCTCTGAGTATTTAATGGAGTCCTTCTGAAAAGTGACGTAGGCAGTTATAAAGAAGCAAAGCAGTGAAAGGACTTTTCAATCCAGGGTATAAGGGATGAAGAAAGCAAGGATTAAAGACCTTCCTTTCCCTGCAGGAACCACCATCTGGCCTCATCTGGGCACAGTCAATAGAAGACTATTGACTTCACCCTGTCTGCCAGGCCAAATACAGAGGAGCTCACTGGCAGTGGATCTGTGCAAAAGTATTTAACAGTGAGATGAACCTATAGGTCCCAAGTGACCTTAGAAAACCTGATGCATGTCTGGAAAAAGCAGAGATCATCAGATGATCGGAACTGCTCTCTTCATCACCTTCTCCAGCCTCAGAATATTCCCATTTCTAACAGTAAGGGGTTGCAAGTTTTGCCTAGAGCCAGACATGACAAAGGCCGGCTTCCTTCTGACACGCTGTATCGGCAGCACAACTGCAAGTCTTCTCTGCTCTGGATCTCCAAACAGCTCAGTTAAATACACGACCATTTTGAAGATTTATTCTGTGCTAACTTCAGTGTTTGAACAATACAGATTTTTTTCACAACTCCCTCTTGAGTTTATTTATTACTTGAACTACATTTATTTCACTTTCTGGACAAGAGCAAATTGGTGTGACAGATTATTTGATTAGACAGCTTTGCCAACAAACCCTATCCCAAGCTTCTTAACATACTTTTAACTTCTGAGTTCCATCAACTGTATCTCATTCAGACACCTGCAGTAAAACACATTAGGAAATCACTGCTCTGTCTACAAGTCATTAACATTCAAACACTATGCCTACAGACCATGAATGATCATGGTTTTGTGGTACTTTTTCAGACAAGAAATGGAAAAAGAACAAGAAAAACAATACTTGCCTATATCACAAAATATCATTTAGAAGAAGCTGGGCAACTCAGGACCATATAAACGCATCTGCTTTAGCTACACAATATATGCACATACAGTATCAAGAGGGTAGCCAGTCACAAGGAGACAGATGCTGGTTACCAGAAAAAAAACAAACACATTTCTATACAAAGGAAAGGAGAAGCTTCACTAGGTGAGTCCTACTTCTGTTACACGGCCTTGTGTACTCCAAAAGATAGCAATCTCTCTCATGCATGGAAGTACAAGTCCTTGGATGTCTTTGGAAATGTCTTATTGACGTGACTTCGGTGTCTTTAAGTTTCTCAGAGATCCAGGCACAGAGGCAGTTGTGGGCAGCTGTAAAGCCTTCTCCTGATGGACCTGAACATGCATCACTGGATTTCAGAAAAAATGCCTTCATCCTTCAGAGTTGCATGTTGCCAGCTTTGCTGTTCCTGTGGCAGCATTAGAAAAGATTACTTTTCAGTATCATTGTTAAGGCAAACTCAAATCTCAGTCCCATGTGGTCTGAGGGTGATTTTGGTGCTGCAGGCTCCTAGCAACAGGTCCCCTTGGTCTCCACAGTGCTTTACAAAGGAGAATCCAGTTTTGGTCTTTTGCTCATCTCTTGAACGCCTTTATTTTAGTGATGATCAAAGACTACTGATGCCTCCCCTTTCTGCTCCTCTGTTGAACATACCAATCTTCCATTAAATATTTAGAGTCAGCTGAACTCAGTAGTACTCAACTCATCTTTTAGGCCTTGCCCCTCAACATTTGGCAGTATTTCATAACTCATGTGGTCAGCAACTCAGCAAAGGGTAGGCTTTTATGAAATAACTTCCAGAAGTTGTTGCTACCAGGTTCATCCTGGGAACCATACAGCCTGAGGACACCACTTCTCCTTGTTAAACCCATTGCTTTTTTAGAATACTAAGAAGTTAGACAGAAGCAGGACACAGAAAGATGGTAGGAAAGGCTATCATTGCTTCAGATACAGAGGTCTGCCAAACAGCCAATGACATGGCATCCAGGTGGGCCCTGCCTTGCTTCTGAGGGAGAAGGTATCAGGCAAGAGTACCTTGGGAGACCACTTTGCTTCCAGGGGCTCACACTTCATGAGGAGCGTCATTGAACTGCTTGGTCAAGCAGGATGGTTAAAACAAACAGGAAATGTAGGTCACTTGCCTTGATTAGCCAGCAATCATTTGGGTTGAATCAGCCCATTTGGCATTATAACCATAGACATGGCAGCTGCATTCCACCCAGATAGACTAGTACCTTTTCTGAAGGGTCTGTGGGGGACCGTCACTGGCCTGCAACACAACACAAGGCTGTGCTAGTACACATCACATCAGATATCTGACCAGCACTGTAAGGATGTTCATGTTCTACTGCTCAGCAGGTATGTTCTGCCTGTGGAGGCAGTACTAATACTTCCAGAAATACAGCATGCTTCTGCATAGACAAACCTAGATGATGCCCATCAGATGAGCAATAAATATGTCCAGGGGTTGCACTAGGATACAAACCAAGCACCTTTAGATTTGACTATATGCTTGCTATGTAAGGACCACTTTTTTTTTTTTGAGCTACTACAATTCATATATACAAAGTACAAGAGCACCAATATAAGCCCTAAATATTTGACAAGCTGTCAGATGCCCATTAATAAGATGCTGTAGGTCAGCTGAACAGACAAGGGAGAGCCTACACTCCTCAATTACGTTCACAAACTTTTACCTACACACTGTAGGGCAAAGGATAAGCACTCAGATATCTCGGTGATTAGCTCTCCAACAGTAAAACATATCCAAAAAAGTGCGGTGTCTTAGAATGGTGTAAGAGTTATTAAATGTTTGTGGGATGTCCATAAGCATCACATGTGTCCAGTGCTCTCAAGCAAGGGTCAATGCTAGCTGCAGTACCCAGGGAGATGCCCTATAGAGGTTTGTCAGAATAAGACATGGGGCAGCCTGGTAGAACCAGTAAACTGTAGCTTTGCCTGCACTGCTATACTAATTCACCTCAGCCAAAACTCTTGACACAATATAAATACCCCCCTCAAAACCCTCTCTCTAAAAGAAGAAATTGTTCCTCCAAAAATAGGAGAAGCTGGGTCATCAGATGAGGGTGAAATTGGTTTAAAAGCCATTAAGAAGAAAACAACCCAGGCATTCAGGAGCAATCACAGCTGCTTGGGCTGATCAGGAGAGACAGAGGGAATTATTTATTTATGGACTTCCTGCTCTCCCTGAGCGAGTGTCTCCACTGGGGAAGCTTTAACAGGAGTGGGGACCAGGAGGCAGGTGCTGCTTGGAATCCTCCAGAGGTTTTGCTGGCCTGGGCCTCAGGAGAGTTATACACAGTACATGCCCAAAGCATCCAGGAGCCATCAACTTGCCTTTCTCAGAGCAGGAAAGGCCAGAAAGAGCATCACCCTCTGCTGGGGTGGAGCACATAGAGAGCCTCAGGCACCCAGATTGCCATGCAAGCTTTACACAGCTTACAGTAAGATCCCTTCAGAGCAATAGTGCTTGAGTACACAGCCGTTTCTCTCTTCTCGTGGTTCAGCTGCTTCCCTTTAAACACAGATCAAATGTCTCTAGGGACTCAGCAGGCATTTAACAGACCTGCCTGATGGAAGGACCTCCAATGAGAAAACCAAGACCTGAAACTCCCAACAGACATCCTCAATTCAATCCACAGCTGATAAAGCAACCCTGAAGTTACATGCAACCAGATCCCAACTGCACAGAAAGCACGTCAGTCTAGTCTGTATCCAAAGCTCATCTAAATATCCTAAACTTAAGTGGGAGGGAAGGACTAGCAGAATAAACAGGAGGAAATATGTGAATTGAAAAAGTCAGCATGGAAACATGGAACTCTTGACATCATATCAAGAATTCCTCTTCAAGATACAGTACTATCTTTCCTGATGCAATTTCTTACTGTTTCCCCGAATGGACAATGAAGAGGAGTTATTCCCTAAAATCCCTAAATTCCCTTCAGTATTCAGAGTTGACCATTCACTGCTAACTAAAAAGGAACTGTAGAGACAGAGACAGACAGATCTGCCCAGTCGGACAGATCAGGCAACTATCCTCTTCTTCTGGCTTTGGTCAAAGGGCCACAAAGGGGAACAGGGCTTGGAAACCATCAAACACCACCAGATTTTTTTGCTGGAAGATGCTGAAGTGTAGCGTTATAAAAGGATCACTGATGGGGACTGCACAGATTATGTGAATGGTACAGCATGCACTGTGTCAATTTGTGTCTCCCTGCAATTCATTACTGATGAAATGCCATAGATTGAGATGAAAAGGGCAGGAGCAGACAGTGAGCTATTGCTTTAGACACATCTCATTCAACATTCCGAGTTCTTTCCTGCTCTGCCTCTGCTAGTATATATTGCATTACTCCCCAACAATGATATTCTTCCTCGATTCTGGTCTCAAATCAGTACATTGTTTTGTGCCATTAAAGCTACTACAAAAACAGGTGTGGTAGCAAAATAACTCATTAATGCATAAAGTGCTTTGGGAAACCTTTGAAAAGGAAAGGACTGAAGAACAAGAGAGTATCATCTTCATCAAGATCGGTGATCCAAGGTAGCCTCAACATCAAAAAGGCACAGAGTCTAACAGTGAGACTGTTTCAGCGAGTCCTGCCTCAGACTGCCTCCTCCCTAATCTGCTCCTCCCCACACATAACAAAGTGATTTCTGCTACTCGTAAATATGTAAAACCAGATTTGTTCTCCCAGTCTATGTTCCTCCAAACAAAGGACAGTATAAAAAGGATTCATTTTCCATTCAATGAGACAGGTCTTACTTGGTCTCTCAGAAGAAACTTCCTTTGCTGCCCATTCAGAGACGGGTTATATTTTTATGGTTTGTGTAACCTTTGTTTCCCATTCTAGGAAGAACATCATTAAGCACTGATAGCTACTTAGCCCTGACAGGGGACTGCTCCAGAGAGGGTTGCATTCCCCAGGGAGCTAGAGCACAGACAACCCAGGGCTCTCTGGGGAGCTGTTCTGCTTTGTCCATTGACTTGTGGCTTGAAAATCCTTACAGGGCCAAACCAAATACACTGCTAGTTCTTAAGTGCTGGGGTTATTCATTTGTGTACTTTAACACACGTTGTTTGGGAAATTCAATTCATCCCTTAATTTGCTAAATACAGCTTTAGGTTCTAAAATCCTCAAGTCTGCAGTGTCCTTTGCCCCTTCATGCTCATTTGCCTTTTTTATTTGCCTTCTAACTTGCCAAAAGAAAAAAAAAAGTCCATTTTGATTCTGTTCCTGGACAGTCGACCTTGCTTTCAGAGCCTGGCACACCAACTTCCCCCGCCACAATGGTCAGGTTACAAAAACAAAAGAACAACATTTGCTTCCTTGTGAAACACTTTCCATTGAGTTTTCTCTGTCACAGTAATTTCTGTAGCATTCTCTGTGCTTTCAGAGTCTCAGTTTTGGAGAAATACAAGGCTTAATCTGCATCCATTTACATGCACTGACAGCCAAGAGGAGGCCTCATCATCCTGCTAAGGTACGCTCAGGCCTCTGCAGATACCAGACGCCTCCGTGCTACTGGGCATGGGCATCCTCCAACAACATTTGGTATTAGTGATGCCCCACTGTTCACCTCCTTTCCTTGCAGGCTTTCATTGCATGAGAATGTTACTGCAGTATAATTCAAGGTACAATTTTAAATAGATTAATTTAAGATGGTGCAAAAGGCACTCATTAATATTGAAACTAAACCTGTTTAGACATCTAATGAGCAAAAATGAAGCATTCTCAAACTGGCAGAAGAGCATCCACAGTTTGGATTTTCACTAGTTTAAATGGTTTGTTTTAAAATCAATGCAATTTAAAGTGCACAGCTTCCTTGGGTAGAAAAGATCTCTGGACAGAGGAAACAGCAGCACTTTTAAAATAAATGACTGCCTGTGCAAGGGTGGAACACCCATTAACAACTACCACAAAACAGCAGGGAGGAGAAGAGGCTGAGGAGATAGGGTCAGTCACTTGCACGCAGCTTGTTAGGAAATACTGCATTCAAATTGACTACCTACAAGCACCCAAGAAAGCATCCAGAAGTGACAGCCAACTAACGAAAGTTTCAGGGACATTCCAATATACTCAGGATTCCCCTTTGGCTGGAAAACACAAGAGGTAAAAAAGCACATGTGGGTGCACCTTCAGAGATGCAGAACGTTTTCTGACACTGGTACAGCATGTGCATTACACAGGGGTGCAGGTCTCTCAGTCAGCAGAGGATGCAGATCAGTTATTGTAAAGCGAACACTGCATAAGGAAAGGATGTACATCCTGCAACACTCCTGCCCTACATCCCTACCACCCAGGGCAGCCCACAGAGCCTTGCTATCAAGAAAACCCTCTCAAAAGATGCAACAACCTTTGCGGCAGGCTGGGGCCAGAATCCGCTCCTGTCAAACAGCTCTCCGGACCAGGATGTGACTGCGGCTCGTGAAACATGTTAGCTAATGAAGATTGAGTCAGGCAGGCAGAGACGATCCCCTCAGCCTGTTAATCCACTTAAGGAAGGAGAAGGGAAACCTGAGCTGAATTCCTGTGCTCCCTGCAAGGGACTATACTGTGCTGGCTTTAGCACCTAGGCAGAGCAAATCCAGCCAGAACTGGACTGAGAGAGCTCTAGGTGCAAGAGTAGTGCTTTTGGGAGACTGGAGCAAGAGCAGAGGCAGACAACAGCAGTCCTTAGGGAGAAAGCCAGGGCCATATTTTGTGTCCACTGGGAACTATGATGAAGCAAACTGAGCTTTACTTGCCCTCTCACCAGGAGAAAGCAAGAAGACGCTGAATGTGAGCTTTTGCCCAACAACAGGGGAAACAGAACACACACAGTTTGCAGACTTTTCACTGGGCAAAAAGGCTTCCCACGGGGTCAACGCAGATTCCTGGGTTAGAAAGTCAGAGAGAGTTTGTGCCCCAAACACCCATCCCAACAGTGACAGAAAGCCTGCATTGCCTCCCGCCCAGTTTAACTGGCGGTTTCCAGGGACGATGGGTGTCAATCCCAGGAAATGTCAGATTATCCTTAACCACCAGAGGGTGCTCCCCATCTCAAAGACAGAGTCAATGTCACGGATGCACCCAGACAGCTAGTGGAGCCTTTCTTTCCAGCAATTGTAGAATATGAGCAAGGGAAAAATTAGAAAATTAATAATAAATAATAACTAACGAATCTGATCCTGTGCCTCACCTGTGTTTCCCCATCCCTCCTGGCTAGTCAAGGTAAGGCGCTCTCTCCCATTTGTCCTCTGCGTCCTGCTCAGTCAGGTGATTTTCCTCACATTGGAGGTTAAATCACTTTTATTCATTTCTCCTAGATCATGGATCCAGAGCAGCAAATCAACATTTTCTGCTTAGCAGGTTTGTAAAGAGCAAGACTCTGACTTGCCTGCCCCTGAGCACAGTTAGGATCACACCCTCTGGTCACACGCAGTTTTTGTGATGCCAAGGCCTGACCTTACTGCCGCACTGCCACAGCGGTGTGGGGGCCACCCCAATGTTCAAGTTCATTTTCCCCACTCTGTCCTAAGCTGGTTTTCCAGAGGGCAGAGTGCCTGTTGTGCAAAGATGCCTCAGGGTGGTATTTTCAAAACATCAGTTTTGGGGCACTAATGCTACCTAACTCTGTCAATAAGACACCTGTAGGGAAAGACTCTCCAATTTGGTAATGCAGTGTCCCCACACCCTCTCTTCCTTCTCTCAAAGGGAAGCAGAGGCACGTGACTGAGGTTGCACACTCAGGATCTGTGCACCTGGCAACATGCCACCTTGTGCCTCGGCTTCCCGTTTGTGTAGGTTAGAATACCCCAGAGTTGCATCATATGCGGAGAACAGAGCGGTTCGAATTAAATCATGATGGTTATATTGCACCCTGAGATTCAGAAAAGAAAGAGTTTAAAGCATGCCAAGTAAGATCAGGCACCTATGCAAAACAGACTAGCTCTGCTGACGTGTCTGGCATAACATCTGTTTGTCTCAGCCCCACCTTACTTTGACAGTCCAGGTCTGCATGGGGAAACTGGCTCTCATTGATGGCTCCCACCCAGCACACGTGCTGCATCTTGCTGTCTAACCACTACAAGAACAGATTGTTGTAATTTTTTAATTGCCTTTTCCTCTCTCCTTTGGCCAATAGCACCAGGCCCTGCCTGAGGGGATTTTTGTCAGAGTTGCTGCTCTTGGGTGCCCTGGCATCCTTTTTTGCTCTGTCCTCTTTAAACTATACAATACATTTGTTTGATGAAACTGTTAAAACTGAGCAGTTAAACCACTGAATGAAGGACACTCATTCAGTCTCTTATACAGGTTAAAATGTGTTTGATAGGTTTGGCTTACTTCATTTCTAGAATGAACCATTATCTGCAGCACATGTGGGAGTCAGTGCTTTCCAAATCATCAACTGGCCAACAGTGATACTAGTCATCCTTGAGAGAGGCATCACATTCTACAGCCTAAATAGGCCAATGAGTTCTTCGTACAGTATTTGAGATTGTGAATGGGAAGAGAAGGGGAAAATATAAGAGGAAAAGATTTTATGGTATGTTTCTTAGCCATTTGCAATAGACAATTCTACTTCCTACAAACAAAACATCAGGAGTACATGTCACAGCTCCACTTCTTGCACTATTCATAACATTCTCCCCCGGAATTATAGCAAACACCAGACACGCCATGGAAAGGTTAACCAGCATTAGGTTTGGACACTGATCATCCCAGCACCATTAACACTCAACTTCTCAACTTGATAGATTTTAACACTACTCCATTACATATTTGTTCCTAAACATGCACATAATGAGTCATCAAAAGTGTGGTTATTTAAAATTAAGTATTTTGAGCAATAGATTTCTGTATACTTTCGCCCAGAGCTTAAGCTCTGCCATTCTTCCTCCACCCGTTACAGCAAAGACTTTTAAAGTCATTTCATAGCCCTAGTGACATTCTCCTCTCTTGCATATTGCTGCACGGGAAAATTACTGGGGCTTTTATTGTTTTAATTACTGCTAGCGGGTTGTAAGATCTCAAATATCCCCAATTCCTTCACTGTTAAGAACAGCAGCACCTGGGTGTCAGTTTTGCTCATGACAGCAAATTACAGGGTCAGATCTGCCTTTTTCACTCACACAAACCTGCACCTCAGTGGAGATTACAACTTGTGGAATACATAATATATAAGATGAGCAGGTTTTGACTACCTGCAATTAGCTGATCTGCAAGCACATGAAATGGCAACACTTAATCCAAATGGAGAGGCAAGGACAACACCATCTTACAGCACATAAATCTACAAAGCATGACAGGACCAGTGAAACAAAGGCAAACAAAAACTGGTATGTTAAATAGGGCAGACTACAAATGAAGTCAAGAATTAGGAAATGACACAACTGTGCTTACTTGTGAGAAATACTCTTAGCCCTCATGTACATATGCATTATTTTATAGCCCTTAATTACATGATCATATTTTTTCCACAGTACCCCATCTCAGACTGCACTCAGAAGGGATTGTTCCCATGTAATGAGCAGCTATTTGAGATGCTGGTTTCTGCTCATTGTTCAGTGTGTGGCCCCAGGCCTTATTTATCACACATTATTCAAACCTGGCTCTAGAGATTTATTCATTTCCTTATGTGTTTTTCTATGGGCTTATCATTACACTGTCCAAGAGCTTCACCAGCCCAAGATCATTTATTTTCACACACCTCTATGAGAGGAGAGGGTGTTTTTATTCCCATTTTATGGGTGGATGACTGAAGACTGTATTAAAAGGTATTTTCTAATTCTGGGTGCCCAGTCTGAGACACCAACAGCCTCACTGATCTATGCTTATATAGCACTTTGGGTTCAGTGGATTCCCATTCACTTCATTTGCAGCTGTAACCACTTAGTGTTTCTGTAAAGCAGGTCCTTTGGGATCAAAAAGGTCCCCTATAAAATAAGGAACGCACAATTAAACAACCTCTGGCACAACAGCTGCTTCAAAAAACCTGAAAACTATCATACAGAAATGGTCACAGAAAAAAGTCAACTGGCAGGTCAGAATTTCACTGCCTCAGCTATAAAAGCTTCCCTTTCTCTCCTGCAGTCCCTTGTCTCACTCAGTACACACCTGACAAACGAGGCAGGGGTCCTACAGATGGTCTCTTTCACTGTGCAACTCTGATTTATCTCAGAGCGGGTCCATCGCATGCAGCGAATGAGGCAGGGGTCCTGCAGAAGAAACAGCACAGTGACGTAGCTAAAACATGAGTTGTATAAGACGCACAGTTGGGTAGACAGAAATGCACGCAGAGGTCTTTCCCCAGCTTCCAGTTCTTGTATTAGCACCCTTCAAAGTGCCCTTTTCACAGAGTTTGTTGTTTCTTTTACAGCAAACAAATTCCCTCATGAAGCACCACAATGACACCTGTGGATTATCAGAAGAGACGAATCCATCACATGGACCACTACAACCAAGTAATGGAGTAAATGGGCTGCAAGGGTATCTCATCCTCCTTTGTGAAGACTAACATGAGGAGCATGAAGCACTGGGTAAATTTCAGACACTGATGACAGCTGACAAATAATGCTTCAGAGGCTCTTCCAACCATTCGATCGAAGTCATGCCTCTTGCTGTCTCCTCTCCAGAGCGTCCCAGCTCACTTTCTTCTCTTCACTGCCTTTGTCTTCTCAACCCATCCCTTTCCTTTGCTCTCACCCCTTCAAACACCATTCCCCTGCACCCCACAGCCCAAGCCTCCTTGTTCAACAGCTGGTTATAATTATTTGCTTCCCCTCCTCACCTTTTTGCCCAGCTCCCCTTGCCCTGTCTTTCCATTGCTGTTTGGTGGCTGCAATTACTGACACCACCTCTGCCCCAACACAGCCCCAGCTGTCCCTGCAGTCTGACTCCAAAACACGAGCTGATTTAGGGCTTTGCAAAGAGGAATCATCTTGATTTGTTGCTAAATGGGAGGAAGGCATAATTCAAGAGCATGTCATACTCCCTAATTTTTCTTTTAAAAAAATAATATATATATTTAATTGCTGGTTTTGATAAAAATTTCCACAAAGCAAGTCTATCAGATGCATAGAAAGTGTTTACAGCTATGATTAAAACTTGGCAATGGCATGAACAATTGAAACTAAATTTTACAGGAAGCCCTAGTAAAAAAGATGGTGCTACCAGTCTGTTTGTTGTACATGGCAGTGAAAATGAAGATAAAAATGAAGGAAGTTGGTTAAGCAAGAAAGAGTGCTGCTGCCATCTCTTTTTAAAACTTACCATGGTTGGGTACATTAGCATTTGGATGGCAGGTCTTTGAAGGAAAGTGAAGTGCTTGTACTCCTTTGTGCACTGTCCTGTAGCTTATAGATGCTAGTGCTTATTTGATATGTACACCTGCACCCATCTCAAGCTTTCATCAGCTGGACACAAGATTATACATGTCTTAACATTTCACAGAGTCACAGAAAACAGGGCTAGGACCAGGTCAGGTGGTTGGCGCATCCCTCCATCCCAACGGAGAATCTGCTATAGCAGCATTATTTTTGACAGAGGTTTTTCCAGCCCATTCTGAAAAACTTTCAGCCCTTCTCAGACAGTCTGTTCTAATGCTCCTGCATCATTGCTAATACAAGCTTGTAACATCAAACTGAAATCTCCCACATTGCAATCAAACCCGAATTTACTTCCAGCTCTATCAACAACGGACATAGCAAATGGTTTAATCACTTCCTCTTGGACAAAGCCTCTTACTGTTTGAAGACACATTCCCCAGACCTTGTCTAATATCTAGATTTCCACAACAGAAGTATTAACCTGCCTAACAGAACAAATTCAGTCCCTCTAACTTCATTCCTGGGTCTCCAATATTACCACTTGGAAGGCCACAGATTTTTTACAAACAACTACCACAAGGAACAAGGTTGCAACTAGCAGGCTGGCTTGCAGAAGACAAGCCAAACTTCCCTGCATTTCTAGGGAATGCCCACTGATTCAGTAGTAACACCCCACTTCAATTACCAAAAAAAAAAAAAAAAGTGTTAGCCCTTCACAAAGGCAAATCTCACAGCTGGATTCAATTTCTCACACTCTTCCAAAATCTTGAGCTGAAATTTTGGGAAACTTGAGAAAATATCTTCTGATAAATCAAGGCTATCATCTATTACATTCACTACACTACTAGCTAGAGCAGCAAAATTTCTAAGCTGCCCCTGATGAAGCGGGGAGCTGTGCCCATGGTCCTGACTTCCAGTGCTGTGCCTTCTCACTGACAAGCAATGAAGACCTGCCATGTTTCACATGAAACAACTTCCAGGAAACTGGAAGTCTGCATCCTTGGTGCACATGTGTATGAGAGTGTACAGAATGGCTGGAGTTGTAACTAGAAATGTCATAAAGTTAAAAATATGGGGCTTAATATTATTTGAAAGTCACAGATTTGCCTCCAGTGTTACAAACTGTGAGTTCCCAGGGAAACCAGGAGCCATTCTGTGCAGATAGGAAATATGGGCCCTTCTCTACCATAGGTGGTGTCATGGGGGAAGGCGAACTGACAGCTTAAAGGCACAAGCAGCTGCTCTGTACTGTGTGTTTGCACAACAGCGTGAGAGTGTATCCCTTGGTGATGTTATTCACAGGCCTTGGCCGACAGTAAATAAGACGGTGGAGCTTGATTCATGAGGGATGACAGGAAATCTATAATGTGTGGGCTCTATAATCTGCTCAGTACTGCGTAGCAAAATGAAAGAACAACAGCCCAATTACTGAGTCCTTGCTGATCCCAAGCACATCCTCCAGATCTTGTTCTGCTAAGAGTAGTGGGAGTCTGTTGGCACCAAGGGAAAGCAAGCTCTGGCACAGGCTGTCTTCCATGCTGGGATGGCAACACTATTTTGGAAGCACCAGACTACCTTACAGTAGATACAAATGCAGCCAAGACTGTGCCATGAACTTCAGAGCAAATTTCTGGAGAGCGACAGGCTACTGAGCTCAGTTTGCCAAAGGACCACTCATGTGGACACTAATTGCTGCACTCCACTGCAGGCATCCCATGTCCCAAAGGGCTGGCTGAACCAGGGAGCAGTGATCCACCATGGGAGTCTGGCACAACCACTTGGTTTGGTGGGGACTGGGAACACCATTCCCCTGTGATAACACAAGCCAGCCAGGATGCAGATCCATGAAACTAAAACCAGGGCTATGATCCAGCAGGACACAGCAGCTGGGTTACAAATGGTGTCCAAAAAGCACCTTAAGGGGAAGGAGCAAAAGCTGGAAGCAGATGTGGATTCTGGGGCCAGACAGAAAAGGGATGGTTGAAGATATGATTCATGCCAGGTGGAGAGTTGGCACATGAGAGAGCAGGGAGGAAGTCTGTGACAGCAGCAGCCACAGAGCAGACTGCCCTCATACCACCAATGCTGAGGACACATGGAAAGACAGAAGACGGTTTCTTTTGGACAAAACAGCAATGGTGGCGGTCGGAGGGAGAAGGGCTGCCAATTCCAAACAGAAGGAGAAGGAAATCATTTTGCTTCCTACTGTGCAGTGTCAGAAAACCCACAGGGCTGCCCAAGGCTGGGAAGGCACAGGACAGCTCAGCTGAGGATCCTGGAAGCTTAGATGAGACAGTTCTCTCATTTTTCTCTAACCAAACTTATACTTTTCATTCCTTGTGTCCCTGGCCCTTACTTAACACCTTTCAAATCTATCTTTTGCCCCCTAGAAAGGGGCAAGGGGAATGTTTCTCACTCTGGCAACAGGTAAACATCATGGCAGGATGGGGAGAGGGGAACAATTTCCACGCAAACCCTAGCAAAGGCCTTCTTTGCAGAGCGCACACTCTGGAGACTGCCATCCTTTTCCTGCTTCCCCCTACAACCATCTCTGCTGCCACCTCCCCTCCCTTGTTATCTGTCAGTAAACAGTAATTAAAGAAGTGGCCTGCTTGATAAAGCTCCCGCCTGCCCTCACACGGTGCTGCCCTCTCGGACGTGTCTAATTAAAATCCTGATGAGAAGATGAAGAAATCCCAGCAGCTGGGAGTCTGCTGACTCTCCCTGCACTCGGCCTCTTCATTACTGACGACGAGGCAGAAAGATATAAAGGACCCCGGGAAACGCTCCGACAGACCAATCGATACAGCCTTTTGTGGGACGTGACGGACCGCTCAGGACTGCCTTTTGAACTGTGCGGATAATGAGGATGCTGGAGCATGGCTCACTGCATGGGGTTGATGGGGCTAGACTCCCCCACTAGTCCTGCTACACTGCTGCTCCTAGGAACAGCACCCAGGGCCCCTGCAGTTTGGCAGCCACTCACCGTATAGTGAATTCACACAATTAAAATAGCTGGAGCACTTGCCTGTCCCCCACCAACCCAAGCTCCAGAAGTCATTGCTTGTAGTGCCAGAATACAGTCAAACATCTAACCACTCCATCATTTCTGTGCAAACACAGAGCATGCATGTGTGTACATACACTGCAAAATACTGAGAACCAGCACAAACCTTCCCTAAATGAAATCAACACCACATACGATGTGCACACCGTTGTGTTTACGTGGACATTTTTTCATGGGAACTGTGTGTTTTCAATGCTCTCCCAGGATTTTGAGACAAGGTGAAAGTTTTGATATGCACAAAATGAAACAACAAAGGTTTACATGAAGTGTACAGGAATGTCATCATCATGAATCACCATAACTGTATTTAGACACACTTCACTTCATGCAAATACATCCACTAAATGGTTTTATACTTGTGTTTTTTTCTAATATGAGATCAGCTTTACATGGAAACAAGCCCATTTTCACTGGCAAACTTATGTTTATCCAAAACACCAGAGATTTCATTGCTTTTAGTTTCAAGATGAAAGAAATAGTAAAGAGATGGAAGTAGATCTATATTTTCTGAAGTTTGAAAGTGCATCTCAGGCACCTGCCTCTATGTCCCTTTTGAGCAAGCCCATGGGAGGTACAGTCACCTGGGAATTAGGATCGTGTGCAAGAATGGGAGTGCATACATGTTTGCAACTACAAGTGCACAGTGTATATGCATGAAGGAAATGCATGTTCCACTTGTGGAATCAATAAAAGAGTGAGCTTTTATCTGTCCAAGTTCACGCTTCCTGCTTCACAAACTACTACTGCTCATACAATCAGCATCAGTCTGGCAATAGTTGGTGCTCTTTTCAGAGTCCCAGCTAGGTCCTTGGAACCTCGTTTATTCAATAAAGACTCAGTTGTTTTCTTTCCCACTCCCCCAATTTTAATTACTTTACCAGACCACACAGACTAAAAAAAAAAAAAAAAGCTTGGAAAAAAATGTTTCCTGAAAGTCTCATAAGGTAAAAAAATACCTGTATTTATTATTTTCCAAATTGACATAATCCTGCCCTACTGTCCAGTTTGTCAGCCCAGACCCAAAGAGAAACCATGTAACAAATCATTCCTGGACTGATTTAATACTGAATTAAACTTGCCAAAAAGCCCAAAGCATCTCAGAACAAATAGTCCCAAGCAAAACATAATCATTAACAGCACGAAGTGATCAACCAAATGCAGAAGCAATAGACTCAACAGTAAAAGCTCAGGAGTGCTACTGGGAAGGGACTTTGGAGAGTCCCCTGGAAAAGAGGAGTGAAGAAGGGCAGCAGAGGGGAGGTCCTGCTGGGAATGGTGGCAGAAGCACTGTTTCTGGGAAGTTCACAGCCTCTCTTGGCCCCACGGCCTCCCTTGTCAAGAGATGCTGTTGTGCAGAACAAGGCAGCAGCGCTGGATGCAGAGCTCTCCATGTAAGCCCTGCCTGTCCCAATACCTGTACTTGATGGAATGACACATTGCTGCGGCAGCTAATAAATAGAAGTAATTTGATTAGCTTTCCCTAACTAGCGATAAGATCCTGACAAACCCTTTTTAATGCGTTTCTGGAGCAGGATGAAATTGTTTCATTTGGCGAGCAGGGCCCCACGGGAGTTGCCTCCAAGCTCCTTTAGTGAGAGGTAAAAATATGCCAATCATTAATGAGGGGAGAATTACGGAGACTTTAATGCAATCAGAAAAGAGGAGCCCTGAGGCAGCTGGGGAATAAAACCTGCCCTTAAATCAGAGGCAGGCAGCCGGAGCATGGAAATAAAGGCATACACAAGCATGTACATGCACACATGCATACCTGCCACACACACAGAGACCGTGTAGAGCTGCTGTAAATACACTGAGAGTTTTGCCTGGGCAACAAACACTTATCTCAGCAAACGGTATCCATCTTCCCCAAAAAGCATTTGTAAAATCACAGCAAGCTATATCCATTTGGCAGCCCCCTCCCCCCACCAGGAGGGGACCACTGCCCGTTCAATCTCCACCCCTTCACACACACATACATACGCACAAAATTGCAGTTTTCAACGTTTCAAACCAAAGCCTTTTGTGGAGGAGGCATATTAGTTGCTTGGGCATCAAGCAGCAGCAGCAGTGAGGCAACTTTGCCAAGCAGAAAGGTGCCTCTCTCAGGGCCAGACTTGCTGCATGAACACAACATGTACAAACCCCTCACTCTGTCCTCCAACCATGGCACTTATGCCAGAGGCAGCTGTAGAGGTTGAAAGGCAACTCCTCCCATCCCCTCCCCACTCCCTCCTCTGCCACTTCAGTGAATTCCCTTCCTCGGGTGAACCAGCTCTTGCACGAATCACGTAACTTTTATTCCTAAGCAAAACAGAAGTCTTTAAGCTGCTGGCATTTCCCCTGGCACTGCAGCAGGCAGGAGTTGGGGCAGACACAAGTGGCCTGGCTGGCTCCAATTTTGCAGGTGTCTCTGCTCCTTCAACAGAAAGCATCCCATCTTTCTGAAGTGATGCTCTAACCCCAGCCAGCACAATACAGATGGCTGCATCAGCACGGACAATCCCAGAGAACAGTAGCTCCCAGTTTAATGGGATAAAAACCAGGACAGGAGTTTTCTCATGTCTCTTCCAGATTCCCCACCTTGTTTACTTGAAAATAATGAGCAAGAGTATTGGGATATCAAACACCAGCCACCTTTCCTCTGTCAGATACACAAAACATGACGCTACAAAGGCCAGGCATGCAGTACTTCAGCCCTTTTCCCTAGTTTGGGTTACCACTAACGTGTAGGGGAGCAACTGAAAGGCTGCTGAGAACTCCAAGAGGAAAGTCAGTACTTCTAGCCTTAATATACACTTGAGGGTATGCAAAACAACTATTACTTCCTCCCAGAACTCCTGTACTATAGCGAGAGAGTATCTGTGGCACCCCTGCCCTCTGCTAGATGGAATGACTGTCTGGCTTAGTTTGCACTGTTAAGTCCTGTATTGAGAAAGCTAAGCTGCTGGTTCTTCTGCCACAGAGATATAACATCTCTGCCACAAAACAGCTGTGCTTCTGCACCATATTCTCACATACACTAGACAACTGTGGGACTAAAGCACTGGTGTGAGTTAGCCATTTAACCCTACAGGCAAAGCAGTTACACAGTCACCAAGACAGAGTAAAAGATGAAGGACAAGTAAAGAGGTACCTGTCCTGAGACACAGAGCTTGAAACTTAGAAGGTAAGTTAGGGTACGTAGCTGGCACATTCTCAAGCCTGTATCAAGCACTGAGATGCATGTCCCACTACTAAATGATGATAGAATACCTAGCCCCAGGCAACGGGGGCTTCATGTCCCTCAACAGCAACTTCTGCTGGCTGCTTGAACAATGCAATGATGGGCTCCCAAAGAAGTAAAGCAAAGTTCTCTGTGGCTGAAAGTTCAGAATGAAAAGCACCTTGGAGGGTAAAGAAAACCTGCAGGATTCTCCCAAATTCTCTCAAACTCTAAGACTGAAAGGATCAAAGCAGTCTTGCCATTGGGTACATCACTCAGCCAGACTGCATGCCCTTGAAAGTCAGAAAAATCACTTTCCAGAAACACAAACAAGTGAGAAGACCCTACCACAGAAACCATCAAGGCTGCAAAAACTAGCTAGCAGGAAATTCAGCATGGCTACAGCACAAAGTTGCCTAGCATCTAGAAGTCATATTTCTGCCCTTTTCAGATCAGGGCCACTTTTGATCCAAAGCTCCAGTCAAACTCAGTGATTTCTTCTGGTCAAGAGCTTTAGGCTATTCAAGACAGTTACTAGCCTCCCTCCCTGGATCCATTTCTAGCAGTGATCCAGGTTTTACTGTGGTCACAGTCCAACCTAGTTTGTGATGGCACTCAAGCACAGCAGCCTTGTTCGACTGCCTCCTCTGAGCAGCAGGCAGAGGTTCTGAGATGGTGTCACACTCTGTGGCTCCACACGCAGGCCTGTCTTGCTGCAAACAACTCCTTCTCATTCTGGTTTGTTATGATTAAAAATGCACATCACCCAGCGAGGCCTTGGAGTGGAACCCAGCTGGAAATTGGATCATTAATATTCCTTCTCATGCCACAATTTCTTACCTCTCCACAAGCAATTGCTAACAATGCAACAATTTAGGGTCTCTGACTAAAAGTGAAGAGAAGTCAAGACTAAACTGCCCGTTGTTACTCCAATTCATCCACTCTTGTCCATATCCTGGCATCCCATCAACCTTATGCCAGTGTGCTGTATACCAGATGTCTTTCAGCCCTTTGAACTGCCTGTACCCAGTTTATCTACCAAAAGGTCTTTAGGATCTTAAACCATCAGGAAAGGGATTCAAGATTATCCTCATTCCTGAGCAGCTGGAAACACAAGGAAAGAAAGCAATTTGTTTGAAGAGTCTAGCCACTGCGTGGCTCCAACGCTTGGTCACCACATTTTCCACACAGTTAAAGTACTCTCAAAGTGCTGGAGGGATAAATGCAAATCACGGGTAGGACATACCACATGATGGAGAATCCCACAAATTTACAAACTGGGAGTTTTCCAGTTTTAGGAGACAGGGTTACCTACATGACCTCACCTCAACCCTACATACTGTTACTGCTGCAACTCATTAACTGGGCAAGCTGTGAGAGATATGCAGTTCCCCCATCACTGCTACAATGATCCTTCAACAGAAAGGATCCAGAAGCATAGAAATGGTGCAGGACACAGAGCAAGTGATTGAAATCCCCCACAAAAGTCATTGTGCCCAGTCATTGGTCTGTTTGAACCTTCATCCCTGCACGGTGTTTGCATTAGACAACAAGAAGCACAATGCAACCAGGACTACAGCACTGATCATGGGAAATAAAAATCAGAAAACATATTTTCAAGAGACTGTAGCATCACCACTGTGGACTGCTCACGCACATTGGTATCAACACGCATGACAATGCTTGTCAACTCACTGAGCTGACATTTCTTTGGCTGCAGGCAGCACAGCCTATGAGAGGTTGAATGTCTGATTGAGAGGTGGAGAAGACACAGGTGGAGAAACCTGCTAGGCAGCAACTAGCACAAGGCAGCTGGGAAAACAGCAGTGGTCACAAGAATCAGGATGATGTCAACTATAAATTCTGCTCCAAACACTTAATTCTCCATTGCCTCATTCAACTACCTCAAAAACATCTGCTTCTGGTAAGCATTTTGCATCTTAGGTGGCTAAACTCTCTGGAAATCAAAGGATCTGTTACATACTATTGAAATGCCCATCAGGCTGAGGACTTGCTCCATGTGCCTTTCTGCAACACAAATACAACACAAATAACTCCAGAATGAAGTGTTCACTAACATTAACTTATGCCACTGTATTAAACTGCTCCTGCCACACAATTTTATATGTTTGCCACTTACACTTTGATGTCACCGTTTCTTTAGTTTTATTTTATATCAGCGATAATAATTTTCAGTGAAAAAAACTTTGACAGTAAAATGCATAGCTGCATTACCAGCCATCTCAGTGCAGAAACATGAATGGTGACAAACGCAGAGTGATGGGCTCAATGCACATACACAGCAGTAACAGCTCAAAGGAATTTGGAAAAGGAGCTGTCCTATTAGTTAGCTAGAGTAGTGAAGACCCTGCCACCCTAATCTGAGATAAGCACAAAGAAACAAAAAAGAACTGGGGGTCTGGAAATATATGACTGGTCTTACCTACTTAAAATATGTACCCATTTCAAAAACAAAAACCTAATAAACTTACTGTGCCACACCACAGACATTTCCCTTCAAGTAAGAGAAAGTAACCACCATGATTGCATGTTCCCTTTAGCAGCTCCAGCAGTTGCTGGGATGTCAGCCTCGAGGTCTGTTCCCAAGGACAGAGTCTTGGTTGCTACTGAAAGCCAGCAAAGTCAAAGCTGCAGCCCACATGAAGAGAGGTAAGTGATTAAAGGTATTTTAAAGAGACAAAAGATAAGAACAAAGCTCTGCCACAGCCAGTTCCTGGCTCCATCAAAGAAATACAACATGCAATCTCCACACAAGGACTGGTGATTTCTTGTGCATCACTGAAAGCCATAGACTGCTGGGTGTGAGCAGCTCAGTCATTCAAATTTATCTCGACGCTTGAGTGTCAACTTTTCCTACCTGGACTGAGAGGCAACTCCTGAGTCTTCTTCATCCAGCAAGCCCCAGCCTCCCCAGCAGTCCTGGGGCCAAGTTACATGCCTTTCCAGATGGCCCTCTCTCTGAACATGATAAGGGCAGAGCAGAGGGGTGCTCTTAGCAGTCTTGCTTAGGGAGCGCTGGCTGTCATGCCACCAATTAACATCATCCTCGAATTATTTAGGGGGACAGACAGAAAAATCTTGTGTAGTTTCTCCTTTCCTGCCAATTGTTCCCATCTTCTACCTCAATTCTGGCTGGATTCCCCCTTCCCCCTGTCCTCAGCTAGCACTGCCAGGCTCAGTCCTCCTCACCCTAGCCCCCCCTCCCCAAGGACAAGCAAAGTTATTACAATAATGAATTAGCCAGGCTGCTTACTGCTGCCAGTGGCGAAGGCAATTATCCCACTCCACGTCCCCAGCCACCGCTCAGCTCCCTCATAAAGAGAGGCTTTTGGGGCCGCTTTGTGCTTTGATTGGAAATGAAGAGATTGCTAATTAGGGAACCCCTGCTGGGATCGGGCTGGCAGGAACAATGGTGAAACGGACGGAGCACACGTCCATTTAGAGAGGGGGGAGAAGAGAGAAATGTGAGCTCCTCTGTAATGTAGTGCATCCTTCACTCACACCATAAACAACAGGGCAGACAATTTTATAGAGCTTTTCACCTTTTAAAGCATGCTAATTTGTTTATAGGAAGTGATAATTTGGTGTGTGTTTGCATAGGTCAATGCCTGTAGTTTCTGTGTACAGTATGAACTGACGCATGCGTGCATACATACACAGTCATTTCCAGAGGCATTTTCTTAAAGAGCGTATCTACACAGCTGACTGTATATTTCTTGTCATTTGCTGGACAGCATGCATCAATCCTGCATTAACAGGGAAAGATGCTTAGAAAAGCCTGTTGATGAGTATTAACACAGAATTTTAATGCCTGAATTCACAAATCACCAAAGTTGAAAATGACTTACCAAATTAGTCAGTTCACCTGAGGCTTGCCCAACAACCGCTTCCACTGCTTTGCCCAAGTGCTTTAAATGACAAGTGGACCTCCAGGAGGAGAAAATTTCACCATTAACACAACATTTTCTTAAACTCGTCCTGAAATTTCTTCTTAATTCAATTTCTCTAACTGTCCATGGGGGGTCACAGGAGCTAAATTCACCTTCTCAGCCGATGAATTGTGCACTAAAAAAATCAGGAAAGATCTCCCTCACAGTGCACAGCCACATCTGGTCAACTTCATAAAACAGAACCAACAGCCCTTATATACATAGCATGCTCTTGTTTTGGTCTCTAGTCACTTTTAACACTTGTCAAAGACAAAAATACCTCCCCCAACAGATCAACATGCAAATCATACCATTTATAAAATACAGCTTGTCAATAAAAGAAAATGCCTCACTTTTTTGTGCAAAGCTGATAGAAAGCAGTTGGAACCTACCCTGCATTGCTCAGTTAACTAAGTAATTCTATTAGGGAAGCACACAAATACCATGTTAAAACTGAAAGTACAGTTTTCAACCACATACAGGACTTGCCATGCAGAAAATTTGCATACTGTTGATTAGCACAATGTATTACACACTAGGTGACTTACGTAAGCTAAAGCAAATTTCAAATTTTAAGCTTGAATTTACATTTCAGAATTCCTTTGCAGATACTGAAGCATTTGAATGTACAAGTGTGCTTTTCTCTACAAATGTTTTCAGTAAAGCACAAGTCTTAACAGAAAGTGAGCACTAAAGGGTGGAAACACAGTTGAACTGAAAATGACTTTCAAATTCACAGACTATTTCTCCCCACTGTTTGCTCACCTCTAGTGTTTATATCCTTCAAACAGTTGCAGGTAGTTTTCATGTTCGCCTCTTAGTCATCACTTAGCCAAGCTCCACATATTTAGTTCTTTTGATCTTCCCTCATAAAAACAATCCCTCCAGCTCTGTTATCATTTTTGTTGTTCTTCTCTTACTACCTTCCAACTTTCCTCTGCATTTTTTGCTGCTAGTGCCCAGAGCTGAAAGTTTCACCAGAACGGTACCAAGCAAGAACACTGCCTCATTGGTTCATGGTGTCCTGCCTGCATATACCACTATCAAGGCTCATACAAAGACCAACATTTGCAACCTGACTATTTTGCCCCCTTGGTCTGTTGTGCTGCAATGCCAATTCAGATTGGACTTGCCCATCACTACCATTCCTGCACACTCATTCATTTTTCTACTGTGTTCCACTTACCTGATAGAAGTATTTCCCCTCATGTAGGTACAGCCTGAAAGTAAAACCCTCTGCTAGAACAATGCTTAGGGTTGTTTGAGGTTGCTGACAACCCTGTAGCTACCTATTGCACATTCAAAACCTGACCACTTAAAAGCAAGGAAACATCTACCTAATGACACTGAGGGCCAAACTGTAATGTGGTGTACAGTGGCAGAGCTTGTTTGGTTTCACTGCAGCTGTACCAGTGTACACAAGCTGAGAAGCTGTTTCCATAAATCTTAGACTGTCCATATTACAAACAACCACATTATTCAGAGAAAGTACAAAGAAGGGTATATTTCTCTTCAGCAGCTGCAATTCTGATGCATGAAGCCCCGTTACCTTGATTTCATAATCCAAGTATTTTCTTTTTAGGGGTACAGCTATAGTGAATGTATAAGCCATTCAATATATCTACCAACTGTTTCTGGAATTCTTTACATTTACAGGAGAGCATTTACAACTGCTCTCCTGATAATCAAATTCTGATTTAATAGAAGAGGAATAAAACTCATGGTAAAATTATGAATATCCAGGCCACCTGCATTTGAGACTGATGAATGGGCTTCATTACTACATCCATTCACAGGGTCTGATTTTGACTAGTCTTAACATCCTAGCAAAGGGGGATGAAAGGAGGTGGCCTTCTCATGGCATTATAGCAGGCAGGTGAGGGGGAAAGAAAAGATAGTTGGAAGAAATGATCAAATGTTCTAAAATCCTGCAAGAGAAAATAAAGCCCATTCCCTCTCAGACTGACCCTCTCACACCTCTAACAACAGGCTACTAGTTCTGGCCTTGAGTGAAACTCACTTTTTTTCAGAGTGCAACTTCCCTGAAGTAACTCTGTTCTTAACATCCATTCCTGTGCAAAGCGGGGAAAGTATGAACGTAGAAGAACCCAAGCCAGGATTTCTTCCTCAAAGTCTTCCTGGAGCAGCACAAGTACAGTCTGCCACATACAGTAGGGACAAAGCCCTAAGGGTTTTAGAGCGCATTGAGTTTCTTTCTCTAGGAGATTTAAGTGTAAGATTTTTATTTAAAAATTACCAATGAAGGAATCACATCTCTTCCTCCTCTCTGCAGAACTGTAGGTTTTCCTTTAATTTAATACAAATAACATGTGTGTGTTACATTCAAAGAGCATAAAACTACCTTGTTCTTGCAGTCTAGCTTTTTCAAATCAGATTGTAGAAAAATGAAGTCTCTCTACATAGGCTGCAGAATCTTTTTAATCTACCCCTGTTGCTGAAAGAGAAGATCCTACCATCCTTCCCACCTGAGCCACATTTGTCCTGCCTCCTCCCTTGTGTTAACACATGTGTTTGTACAGCTCAGGTTGAGGAGCTGATCTGTGTTAGAAATGCCAAAAGGTTAGTTTAACTCAAACTGACAACAAGCAGGATTACTGTAAATCCAGGTGTACACAGATACCTGTATATGAAATATGACCCCCACATTACAGCAGCTGTGAAAGTTGTGAAACCATTAGTAATGTCAAATAGCTTCTTAAAAGCACTCATATTTGGGGTATTTTTTTTGAAAACTTCCCCTTTCTTGTAGGTAAATGATGACATGGTTGAGACAGAATGAGATTGAAAGACATAAATTACTGAACTGAAAAGCATGGTGCTGTCAAACTAATACCTACTTGAAACAAAGTCTATCCAGTGAGAGATCTGAGAAGCATAATAAATTTAATTCCAGGAATAGGCTAAGGGGTGACCTGATCTAATTGTAAGTGGGGGAAAATTTAATAGTGGAAAGTTCTTTAATCTAGCTTTAAAAGGATGTAAGACAAGACTATTCCTGGTATCCAAAACCAGACAAATTTCACTTAGCAATAAAGACATTTTTAAACAGCAGGAACCGGGCATTTGCACAACTTGTCATGAGGCATACTGGATAATCTATCACAATGTCTTTAAATCAAGGTTGTATGTCTCTCTAGAAAATGTTGATGTTGAGAAGCTGCCCAGATAAGTGCAGGAGTTACTAGGTGGATTTTAATGTCCTTTGCTATGCAGTTAGGCCTAGAGCATCGGAGTGGTATGAGTCTGCCTTAAAATCTGTTTAGAACCCTTATGGTTCTTTAGGAGTTGTAGAAAGCAAGGCGAATGTGTGCAAAGATAGCATCTGCTTTGGTCTGCTGAAACCATTCACCAAGAAGTGTTTGTGCTGTATCTACAATCCAATACTTGTTTCTTCCCAATAAGCTTCAATTAAGAGGAGTCATATATGGTTTTTATAAGGCAATTTCTTACACATTATGGTAACCTTGCTATGAAAAACTACCCATTTTTGCCAGAGGACATATGCTTCATCTACCAGAATGTATAAAGCATATATAAAGAATGTATAAATGCAAATGGGAAGGGCTGTGCAGTGTATGAATCATAAACAAGAGGAAAAGCAGTTGGTTGAACCTGTCCATGTCTTGAATTCAGTAATCTTCAGGGTGGATGGAGGTGAGGAAAATGAGATTTATTTTTTTAAAGATCTCCTTTATTGTTTTGAAATTCTATTCAAGCTTCATAGAGTAAGTTGCCGATGAGAACAAATACTATAAATCCAGTACATCATGGCTACAAAATGAGTGAAGATAGCTGTTTGTCAATCAGTCAATCCCAATACATTTGACTCACTATTCAGGTTTGCCTTCACTACTACAGTATGCGTTTTCAATACGGGTGCACTGGAAACCTGAAGTCAAGCTGTGAACCGTCCTGTAACACATACTCATAAAAGGGAGAGGAAAAAACTTGTTCTTTCAGTTTTTCACATACACTGTCTAACCAAACATTGTTCTAGTTTTAACAGATAAAACAAATCCATCATTTAATTTCAAGTGAATATAGCCATGTTCCATCAGAAAAGACTCTGTCATAGTATTGGGGAAAATATTTTTCTATTCTTTTTCATTACATATCAATTTACTACTTTATTGCCTATTGAAGGCTTCTTAAAGGCGATACTGCTGTTCTCCAACTCCCTCTCTGATTTGCATCATAGCAGGCTGTTGTTAAAAACTGATCACCTGTCCTTTCTGCAACATCTCTCAAAGCTCAGCCTCAGCTTCTAAAACAGTGTTAGGAAGACACACTTTCCTACTACAACCTTGTGCCCCTTGACTCTCAGTATGGAAAATCTATACTGCCTTTTCTCTAAAGGGATCACACCAACCTTTATATCCTTTCAGATTCTACCTTTCCATAAGGGTTCACCCCGTCACTCATCTGGAAAGTCAAAGTACTTACAACAAGAAAAAGAAACTGTACATCCACTGAATATTTTCTAGAGTCTTCTTCACTCTGAAATTAAACTCTTAAATATTATAGCTGAATTCAGTGAGGTGTCTTTTTTTAAAATCACTTTCTGAAACAACTCATTGTAGGGGCAAAAGTCCTTGACTATATTGTTAATTTTTAGGAAATCCCAGTCATACTTACTCATTTGAAAAACTACACTAGCACAACCTGGGAAAAGAGGAGACAACAGCCATCAGAGTAATTTGTGTTCTCAGTTTCAAGTACCTGACTGAAGAAGCAGTCCCTAAATCCTGGCAGAAACAGACTGCCATTTCAGACCTCCAGCAATGCACCCATGAGGGCTGCAGCAAGGCTGGCCCAGATCACAGGTGCAGGACTTGCCAGATGGTAGACTCTCAAAAAAGGCCTTCTCCAGGTTTAAGAATGTCCTCCTACCCGCAAAGAACTGCTACCTGTGACTGGCCCTCCACCCTGGCCTAGAAGACAGCTTTAAGAGAAAGAAATGAATCACTAAACTCAAAGTGTAAAACCTCAATAGAACCACAATAAAGATTATACAGCAGTTCAAGAGACTGATACAAGGTTGTAGCAGGAGGAAAAAACCATAGAGCCTACTGGAAGCAAGGAGGATTTAGGGACAGGACTTACATCCAAAAAGTATTGAGTGGAAACAGTGAGGAAGGACCTGGGCAACATCAGAGAGAACTAGGGAGAAAAAAGAAAAGAAACGAAGAAATAATTTAAACTGAATAGCCAGGAAAATTTCTCTCATAGCAGAAGGAATTGAGTTGTGGAACTGTCACCCCAGAAGTGAACAGGGATGGAATAAAGCTGTGCAAGCAAAGCAAATCAAACAGACAAAAAAGAATTAAATAACCCAAGAAACTTTTCCCACCTCTGACTGCTGTGATTGCATAACCTGGAATAGCTGGTAAACTTAGAAGAGGTGTAGCTACTATCACAAAATATCCATAGAAAATGGAGAACCAACACATCCCCCCAGATCAGCATATTACTGACAGAAGCAGTCTTCCATACTCAGAAAAGATTATAGGCTTCCCCTTTAAGGGACATTTAAGCATGGGAGTATTTTTTCTTCCCTAATGATAGGAAAAGGAAGTGAAGGAGGTCAGAGTCCTGTAGACCTCTCTGCACTCCCTGTGGTCTAGTTTAGGAGACTTAAAAGGATTCAGATTAACTGGGGTGGCTTTGTCGATTACACACAGAGAAGAAAATGACCCCATGTGGTAAGTGTTTCCAGGACAGCTGCTCCGTTGGTGAAACACTGCTGCATTCCAGAAATAAACTCCTACAGTCAAATTAGCAACTCGAGTCCTCTCTCTGCAGATACGTGCCTTTACCAAAGTTGCAGCAGTTCTCAGATGAACGTGAAACCAGCAGCATAAATTCCTGCTTGGCTCTGCTTTTAAATAGAAAATGGTACAGAAAGATGTGTACAATACCAGATCAGTCTTCATAGTCACATAATTGCCCCACATTATTGATGGGCTCAAAACAAAAAGGAAAATTGGGAATGTTTCTGGTTGGGACGGAGAGCTAAAACTAGCACGGTTCCCACTCCAGGCCTGTCATGAGTTTTTCAGGTCTGAGTGCTTATCAGAACTTCAGTGTAAGAGATTTTGGTGTTGATTCCTATGTGGGTCAGTATCTACCAATGCAAAGTACTGAAGAAATGTGCAAAAGATTACAATCTACATTTGAAGCAAGATAGGAGGCACTGTTGTCCCTTGCCTGGCCTCTTCTAGCTTCCAAGATGTAATGCAGAGCTGTCCTCTCACTACAGAAGTGAATTCTGGGCCATGAAAGTAAATTTGCTCAGAAGACTCAAGGCACTCATGTTTTACTGAAGACATACATTAAGCAGCAAAACTACACGAGACAGCTTCCAAGTTTACACAGGTTTACAACTACAAGTTTACAGATGGCTGCATTGAGGAAGTCCCATGAAATCCTGGGGAAAAAAAGCCAAAACACCAAGCTACAGTTTTCAACAGATAACAAGGCACTTTTTCAGTATTCTGGGCTCACAGGGTAGGTGTCATGCAAGAAGCAGGCTGGTCTGTATAACTGAGTGCACAAATGCTTGTGGTCCTTCCTCTTTCTTACACAGGACTCTCATCTTAAAAGCAAAGTATCTTGTTCTTGTCCAAATACCTCCTCTGTCAGGTAAAACCTAGGAAGGTGTTCCCAGATGCTCAACTGCAGAAGGAAGGTACTGCAGACACATCAGTGCCCCTCACTCACAGATGAGAAAGATGAAACCAGAAACTATTGTCAAAGTTACAAGGAACAAGTATCAGCATGGCAAAGGCCCTGCTGGGCATTATAATGTAGTGCCCATTTACTTCAAGAAACCCTCACCAACTGGTGATACAGCAATGCAATGGTCTTCTGACTCAACAAACCACCAAACCAAAATTCATCAGGTGATAAACCTTCTGCAGACCTATGCATTGCAGAGCAGAGGATGTCATATATTGAAACAAACTCACAGCTGCTGCATAACATGGTCTTGAACATGCCTGAAAGCATCCTCTAACCTGTTGGTGCTTTCCCTTTGGGCCTACTTCTGTCCTGCAAGAGCCACCCAGTCAGTGGGAAGGAACAGTACCAGTCAGAAAGGATAAATTCAGGAAGCATCATTTCTGCTTAGCTCAGTCTCACTCCCTGGCTGCATTCTTGTCTTCACTGCTACTTTCACAGTGGCACATCTTATCTATCCTAGGGACTTTCACAGCTTTAGAAACACTGCCTGTAACATTACAAAAACATTCAGGGTAAGCAAGATCAGGTACCCCAAAATACAGATACTGCACATCTGCAACAGAGTATTGTGTAAACAAGTAATTCAGCTATCTGCAAAGAGTGACAACACTGGTTCCAGTTGCAAGAGAAGCTGTGAGGAGAGCTATGCCAGGTCAAGTTAGGCAGTCACTTAGTCCCATATTCTATCTCTGATATCAAGCACTAACACACGCTCAGGGAAAGACTATAAGAAAGGAGAATGTTTTCCCTGCTCTTCACCTTGCTACACTTTTGCAGACCTCACAGTCAGTATCTTGGCAGCCTGTGGCTTCGGCTGTTCCCTCTAGACCATAATGTGTACTTGCCACTGATGAGTCCACATGTTCCATAAATTCCTTGATATCTTTTCGAATCCATCCATAACTTTGCCACTGAATGACGCAAAGGCCAATAAATCCCTCAGTTTAATTTTGTGTTATGTGAAGAAATACTTCTTTTGGTTTATTTAAAGCACTTTTTAAAAGAGAAAATGATGACTACAGTATCGAAACTGATGACTACAGTATTCCCCCTTGAAAAAAGGGGGAAAACACATGTGCAAGTACGAAGATACCGAGAACATGTAGCAGAGCTCTTAGCTAAGAAAGTGGAAGTGCTAATTTTGCAAAGCAAAGAATTAGGCAGGTTTTATGCAGCAAAATAAAGGCCTATACACTTTTTTCGTTGTCTTATTAGTTAAGTGCACAGCAAGTAAAGCCACTTGTGCTCCAAACAAGCCATACTTTCAGCAATATCTTACCACAAGTTCCTATCTGGGTTACCCTCATCTTTCTTCTACCCACAGACTTCATGACTGACTCTACACCCTGGTAGTCTCTTGTCTTGAATCAGATTGGAAGCTCTTTCTGGCAGAAGCTGTCTCATGGTTAAATGTAGCAGCCCCAGCAGTACGGAATATGTCATGATGCAAACAATGAGGACAAAATGGAAGCAACAGCCAAAGCTGCCAGTACAACTGCTAACCATAGTCTGAGAGCTCGTTAAAAAGAAGTGGAACAGTCACAGCATGAGATTTATTAAGAAGTAGATAATAATTTTACATTACATAATACACAATGTTACCTACTATATTAAACCCAGTATTGTGAGCCTCAAATGTTCAACTACTGATCAAATCCCAAAACAAACATAATTATATTCTATATGATACATTGGTGGTTATTCTTATCACCCCCTTTTTTTTAAAAAAAAAAAGAAAGATAGTTGGCATTGTATTTTTGTCGTTCCCTGAAACCTTGTGGTCTAGACACTTTTATTTTTAAAACAAAACTGCAATTTTTCTCATCATTTGCTTTCACATAGTGAAGATGTAAAGTCAAACATCAAGTACAGCAGTAAAGTTGTCAGCAACATCAAAGAGGATGAAGTATAGAAATTATATATACGGTAATTATTAAATGACTCTAAGTTATTTGCATATCTCTATATATAAACTGGCCTAACTTCATAAAGAAGCATTTCACAATAGCTTTTTGGCCCTCCTGGCTTTGTCCAAGATTTTGCAATACCCTCCAAACGGTCCCAAGCTTTCCTGGCCTTCTGACCTGGCTATGGGAAGCTGCAGAGACCTGCCTGAGATTCCTCAAAGCACAACACCACATCCAGAAAGAGAAAGGGTGCAAAGCACGTACAAGTACAAAGCAGAGAGAAAAGGAGATTGGGACCATGATGAGCAAGCTGCTCTTATTTCTACAGGTGAGAGTCCAAATCTTGCAGTTATTAGCAATGGTCCAGCTAACGGTGTGAGCCAAGCTCAGTTCATCAGCTGATTTCAACTGGAGCCTCAGGAGCAACAGTGTGAGGGCTTCCCCAGCCAGTTGCTACAAGGACAACTGAGAGCCCAGAAACAGGCAGGAACATATGCCCCCCCACCCCTCGCAGGCCCATGGCTACAGAAGCACCCAAGATCCTTAGGGCTGACATTCTGCATGCTGTGCTCTTTGGACATTTCATGCATCTATAGGGGTGGTGCAGATGAGCAGACAAAAAGCACTGCTTCCTCAGTAGCTCCCATAGCAGATGGGTGTTTCTCCCTCTGTCACCCTGAGGCCAGAAAGAAATGCCTGGCTTCTCAGGGCAGGTTTGGAGCTTCAGTGCAAAGCAGGTGGGATGTTTTATCATCTACCCCCCATCAGCCCACAAAGGTGGCTAGAAGTTAGCATTGGGCTCACAGGATCAAAAGCACTCAATCACTCTGAACTTACAAGCAAGACCAACCTGGGGGGTGACTGCCAATTGGTCAGAAAGGGGAAGGGAGGGAAAAGGATGTGAGAGGTGGTTACCCTGTGACAGGATAGCCTGAGACTTCACAGAATGCTACAGACCAAGACAACTGCCAGCAAGGACTCAGTATAGTAACTCACAAACTACCATTTGCAGCCAATCCCCATTAAGCACTATAAAATAATAACACTTGCTGAGCTACCTCTCTGCTCATGCACCTCTCCCTGGGAGCAGACAGACAAGTGGTAAACTCAACACATGTCTAGCACCGGGTTTTTTCTGGAATGGGTTAGCAACAGAGCAGCTCTTCCTTTGCGCAATCCTAGGTAAACAGAGAATGTTGCTGGTACAAAGTGCCTCAAAGTGGCAGGAACAGCATTATCACTTCAGTGCTGTTTCCTGAAGGATCAATAAGCCAAGACAATCAATTCTTCTGGCTAGTCCTTATTCCCCAGGAGATTCTGTGGCTCTCACCCCCCATCATTTAACCCTTCACAAACATAGCAGCAGCTCCATTAATTCTGTCCTCCTTAAACACACATTCCATGAGCCCATGTGCCAGAAGAGACTACAGAGCTGGAAGTAAGGTAGTCAGGTGAACATGGTATTGCAGACAGGTATGGCCCATTACTTCAGCACAGAAATAACATGTCTATATACCGCCCTTCGAGCACGTGAAGGCATCCTTGCATCTGATTTCTTTGTATGGGATAGAGGGTCCCAAAGAAATCATAGCTCTCTATCCCCCACTACTTCTCTATGCAGGGAGTATAAGGCACTCCCAGAGCACCAGGTGACAGAAGGGAGCTGCATAAGCAGTAGATGGCATGGACAGTCATAACAGAGTCACAAGAGCAGACCCTATTTAGAGACACACAAAACTAAGTTTAATCCTATATAGCAAAAAGAGAGTAAGAGGGATGGGAGAAAGCTCAGGAAGAATGGAAGAATCATGTGATTATTTGCAATGTAAAAAAGGGAATAGGGGCTACCGGAGGCAAAACACAGGACTGTACTCAGAGCCTGCAGTAACACAAAGCTTTTTGTTGTGATCATGCAATTCTCCATAGATCACAGAGAACAGCCAAACAGGAATCCCATTTAAGATGGGCAAAACACATCACATCAGCAAAGAGACTCACCTTAGACTGAACAGGGAGTCTGTGTCAGTGCTGGAATTTAAGAACAACAGTGAAACAAACAGCTTGGTATAAAGATTGGCCATGAATACATTTAAGCTGTACACAGAAGTTTCCACCAAAAAAGCAGTGGGGCTTCGGATAGGCTCCTAAAATGACTTTTGGGCGAAGCATTAGAGAGGATGCTGATGCAAGGTATCCCTTCCTAGCCTATGTTTCACTCACAAAATCCTTGCTGTCCTTCCCAAGACAGCATTAGCTAACGGTTATAACTTGAGTGCTGCCATACCCTCAGCGCTACAGACTGTGGATCCAAAAGTATGACCGAAAAAATCATATTCACATGAGTTCACCAACCTACATGAGTTCACATCACCAACAGAGAAAGGTTGAAATCTCCTGTACTAGGCCATGGGCACATGATGAAACAGGGAAGAACTTCTTATTTCAAGGGAAGCAGTAGAAAGAGTTGCCAATGGGAGTAACTGCAACTTTAAAAAGCTCAGGAGACCTGTGGGAAAAGAAAGTCCTGAGGATGGAGAACAAAGCAAACAAAGCAAGCTGTCTGGCAAGCCTGGTAGCAGATGTACCTTCCCTCTTCTCATCCAGAAAGTCACCCTCTAGGTTCTGTGACCTTTAGAGGGATGTTGATGAAATGCCTATGTTTTAGTATACAGTTATTGGTCATTTGCTCGGGCCTACTACAAAGAGGTGATCACAGGAGGCTGGGGAAACAAGAACTTCTGGAGTACATTTCCTGCTGGTCCAGCAAACACAATTATGAAGAGAAAGAGAATCCATTCTGAGAGCAGCGTGAAACTCTTGTGAGCAGGATCATTCACATCTCACATGGTTGAGGGAAAGGAAAGGGCAGCAACTTTTTAATGCATAAAAATAGCCACTTATGCTTCCCTCTCATACATGCTGGGCATATGCTTTCCAGTATCCAAATAACAAGATTTAGTTGCAAATTTTATCTCATTAGAAAAGGTAATTTCCCCTAAAGGCACGGCTCTTTTTCTAGAGACTTTCAGGAGTCCTGAGACTTTAAAACTGTCATTACTTTCAAGTCATCATGCCAACTAAACTGTGTGCTTTAAAAGTTTAAAAAGTCACAGTAGTTCCTTCCCTGAAATTCCTACACTACTATAAAATAATTTTTTAAGCACTTGTGGCATGCATGGAGGGCAACAAGAACACAGTAGCTTTCTATGTAGCTTGTGGAAAAGTCGAAAATCAGTTTTTAGTTCCCCAGTTCTTCATAAACTGTACATATGTCAGGCAAAGCTGCACTGAAATGTGGCCACCTTCAGGGTAAACAGCAGCAGGTCATTCACAGGGTTCAGCATAGCACTGGAAAGGACAAAAAGAAGAGAAAGAAGAGTATTTTGCCTGAAAGGTCAGCAGGGGAAATCTAAGTATAAACTGCTAGGCCATGGCCACAGCAGAATAGTATAGGAGAGGAAAAGGCTGAGGCAAACAGAAAGGAAACTGGGATGGGGAGGAAGGCAGGAAAAAAATGTTATACAGTGTTCAGCTCAGCCACAGAAAGCTCCTGTCTCAAAGTGATCTGCTGTGGGTGTGAGTTATTAGAGGGAAAGAAAACAATTATTATGTATTTCAAATGCATTTAATAAAGTACACTCTAGCTGATGGTGCTCTCCTCAGCAGGTCCAGGCACAGAGCACAAAGAGAAAGGGGCCTCAGGCATTCACATCAGGTCGCAGTTTTAAATAATTTTTAAACTAGGGCAAGGTGCCAATTCTTACCTCAAGGTGCTGCACCCAGATAGACATGTCAGCAAAAACATCGAATTCAGTGTATACATGATGACCATTGATACACATGGCTCCAGAATGAAACAGTAACTTACTTTTTTAGCCAAAGTTTACCACTTTTGAGTAATAAACCTGGAGCTTCATCTTACCAAGAGTCACCAAAACCTAATTTAGACCTAGTGTGTAGGACAACACCATTGAACATTATACTAGAAGTAAGTTAGCCTTCTACCTGCTTGTCTTACCACAATCAGAAAACCGTTTTGGTGGCTTGTACCAAATTTTTTTTTGTTGTTGTTTAAAAAGGCAAAAAAAGCAAAGTGTGGTAACTCTTGTTGCCAGCACAAAAGCCTCTTGTTTTCAATCTATGCACCTGTGTCTGATTTGTAGTTTTTGCCATGGGCAAACCAGCCATTTGGGATTTATATAAGCTTGTTCTCTCTAGATCTTGGAGTACTTTTGATGGCAGACATGTATCATTTTACAGTCAGGGAAACTGAGGAACATGGACATATGATTTGGCCATGTGTCAGAAGACAGCAGTTTCTGATGTTTATCCCCATTCTTTTTCAGGACCTCTTTACAGAAGAGAGGCAGGATTGGGTACAGTCTTGATTTTGTGCAGTTCACCTTGCTGCAGACAGATTTTCTAAGTCCAAGCTCAGGGCAAAAAAGCCTATTGTTGGCTAGTTCACAACACACCAGGCCTTAGCAACATAGAGGTCCTCTGCTTGCTGCAGGCGGGCAGGCCTGCTCTTTTTCAGCCAACAGCAGGGTCTACCCAAGCATGTATGATGAACTCATCACAAAAGCAATCAGGCATTAATTTGGTCAATCATTCCTGTGACAGCGAATCCAGTTCTCCAACTAGACTATTTGATGCAAGACTCCAGCTAAACTGAAGGACAGAAAAAATGCCTCAAAAGATACCAGTCTGCAGAACAGAAGTAGAACAATTTAGATATTGGCCCATCCATACTTCTTTTTTTTTTTTTTTTTTTTTTTTAAGAAAAGGTTACCCAAGAGTTAAGTAGAACCAAAAATAAAAAGTATTAAAAAATTAAATCGGGTCTTCCAAGCACTAATAATAAAAAGGCAGCCCACCCTCCAATCCTTCTCATTTAGAAGAGTATTTATTTGGAGTTTCTATTAGGCTTCTGCATGCACTGCGTGTATCCTGCTTCACTAAAGAAGAGCCTTTTTGAAGCATCACTTGACTTTGTTTTAAATATCTTGCTACAGTTTCCATTTTAGCTCTGCGAGATGATTATTTTCTCTCACCAAACTGAAGTTATACAGCAGTTGAAAATGCTGATGGCTTAACTGGTTTCCTTTTTTTTTTTTTCCCCCCCTCTCCACAGCAGCCCTGAGGGGTTTTAACTCTTTCTGCAGCACTGAAATCCTGCTTTTGGAGTTCAATGTTTAACTCGCGCTGGGAGACTCATAAATATTCGGAGTCACTCTCTCCCTCTCTGTTTGATTAGGAAATGAGCCTTTAACTCAATGTAATCCCCAAGCCATTAACAAAAAAGCCCTCAACAGCTCCACTATTAGAATTTCACTCCTAACCCACAGAGGATTGAATTAGATTAACATAACTACCCGCAATCTGAGTTTATTTTCTGTGCCAGATAGAAATGTGTCTTCAGGAAAGGAAAAGAAGAGAGCGGGAGAGCAAGCATAGCATAATGAAATGTAAAAATAGAGAGATGAGAAACAGATGGACAGATGTACAGGTGAAGCGATAAAAGAGGTAAGAGAGAGCAAGAGAGAGAGATAGCTACACAATCTTTAATAACTGGCTGCTGGCTTTGGGGGTTTTATTCAGAAGGCCCCTAAATACACAGAACTGTTGCAAGAAGAGTCTTTTTCTTCCTGCTGGTGTTTACTCCATATTCTCAGGGATTTACAGCTAGACACCTGAGCATGCTGTACTCCAGACACCTGTGCAGCCGCTTTGGCACAGATTTTATTTATAATTCCCAAGAGATGTCATACTCAGCAATGAAAGGAGGGGCGTGAAGAAATCTGCATGTCAATCATTGCTTTGCAGTCAAAGAAACAAATAAACTAGGATGAAACAAAAGATGTCTGTTTTTTGTAAGAAATTACAAAAAAAAAATCATGCAACAGCCCTGTGACAAACTACACCGTGTAGAATAAGTCCGTTTGGAGGTTGACAGGTGCTTAGTCCACAAAACATGAAACATTAGTGAAGCAGAAACTATATAACAAAGACTTCCTTCCACATAATGCATCAAAGTCTTTCTTCTAACCACACATAACTCCCACCCTCCCTCCAAATAAAAGTGGTTCCATAAACCATTGATTGGTATGCTACAGGACAGTAGATACTTGGTTATTTTTTCCAAATGCAGTAATAAAAAGATATGGCAGCTTTAACAGGGGAAAAGACCCACATGCAGTTGAAAGAGAAGGATAAAGTTCAGCAATTAGGTGGTCACAACTATTGAACAATCCAAACAAATTCCTAAGACTAAATCTTTTCTAGCTTATACTTGGAGGACTTCTTTGGGAATGCCTGGATTTCTGCAAAAATGTATAGTAAATGAGTTTTTGCAGTAATTCCCAAGTGTAGTCATGCTGATAATTCTGTTTGTGTAGGGAAGAAAAAGATTCAATTTTTATTTTTCAAGTGATGTCTCTTGTTTTTCAATTTTTAGGGGGACCTCAGACCAGCTATATGATAGATTCTTTGTTAGTTACAGAGTCAGCAATTTTATTTTTTTAATGCCTTTCAGAAAATCTGCTCTCCCTTTATTACACAATAATGTTGCATTGTCACAGAGAGGCAATAAATGTAACATCATGCCAAAACAAACAGAAAAGGGACTGAAATAATTTAAATACATTCATTTTTAAGTAAAGCAAAAAGCCTTAATAATCAAAATAAAGCTTCCTATGATGAGAACGGTTAGCCTGACAGTTTTGTTTTATCTGGGGGGAGGGGAGCTTCATAGCAAGCGGTGTATTGTACTGATCATTTTGGGCGTTATTTGTGTATGTAAATTCACGTGTTTATCCATATTGTCATAAAAGCCTTCCTTATATCTAGAATTCTAACTGAAACATGGAGTATTTATATCAGTGGTTGCAAATGTAGAAAGAATTAATTTGTAGTCAGTATTTTTTGGTTCCTAGAACTTAAGTTAAAAACTTTCAGTATTATAAAATGTACATCAAAGAAAAGCAAAATAAAGAACTAAAGAACAAGCCTATTTGTCACCTATTTCTACAGTCAGTCCAAGCAATTCAGCTATCATGCATTTCTTAGGACTTGATATTTTAACTGTGAAACAGCTCTGGTTTTATTATTCTATTTTTATTAGACACTTGTTCCTTCAAATTATTTTAAGTTTAGCTGCATTTTATTTGTTGTTACTTTCAAAAATGGTATCTTGTATGGGAAAAAGTTTTTCAACATATATTTCATGAGAAATTTATACCAAAAAACTTAACATACCGAAATTAAAAAGTGTAATATTGTCATTTTGGGGGGTAGACATTATAAATGCAAAAAAATCAAGGAAATTTTTCTATATTTAAAAATAAATATAAAAACTAAATTTTGTAGAAGATATAACCCAAACCTCTGAGGCAAAAATATGAAACAAGAAAAACCTCTTTGTGTTTTGACAAAAATGTTATGCTAAAAGCTATTAATAAAAAAACAATTATTGTCTTCCTTCTCTTCATATTCCTGTTAACAAAACTACTCAAAAAATATATCATTATTCAAACATTTTGCATTTTGGCTGCTTTAAAGCAAATAGCTTGTTGGCGATGAGAGAGTAAGTTCCTTCTTTGATTGCCACCGTGCCAACTTTACAAAGACCTGCACCCCTCTTTTGTCATTGAAGAGACTTCAGTTGCTTTGGGACTTTTAAAATTAAAGAAACAACAACTGCTCAATGATAAATGCATGCAGTAAAAGCAAAATTTAATTTCATGTCCCTGCTAACAGAAAGTTTGATATGAAGCTGGGGGGGGGGGGGGATGGGGTTTTTTTTAGTAGACGAAAAGGGTGTCACTTGGTTCTTTTAAGACAGGACTGCTGAAGTTTCCAGGTTTGCCTTTACCAGCATGGGATAAATAGCACCTGTCCTTGGTAAGCCCTTAAGCAGAGTTACGTTATACATTGACCTTTTTGGAATGCCAGCAAACCTGACCGTTTCTATTCCCAAAACAAAACTGTTCCACTCAAACTTTCATTTGCTTATTTCCAGAGGAAAAAGCCACTCTCAAATAGTGGAATTGCCTGATTTCTACAAAGTTCTGAATTAACTCCTCTCCTTGTGGGTCACACTGACCTTCCTTTGACAGTGTGAAAATAGAAAAAAAAAAAACCCAACCTTTAACCATATTGAGATGCTACCATAATTTTTATCCCAGATAAAAGGATTGGTGTAGAGCAACATTTGGATTAAAAAAAACCCAAACAAAAAACAACCTCATAAATGCAATAAAAGGTAGAAGTTCGCTACTTACATGCTGCAGGCTGAGAGATGAAGCTCAAGGCTGGAGTAGAATTTCCCTTGCCCTCAGGTGTTTCTAATTGCTGATTAAATATCTTTTGGTTCCGCCTGCACCAGCCGACAGTCCCCTCTGCGTCTCTGCCTCTCTTTGTGACTAGGACACAGTACTCCGAGTCCCAACCTATAAATAGATCCCAGCTCTGTGATTGATATAACAGGCAGCTGACAAAAAAAAAAAAAAAAAAAAAAAAAGAAAGAAAGAAAAAAAAAAAAGAAATAACCAGGTCTTAAGCAAAGCAGCAAAAGCTGGGCTTTTAACTCTGCACTGTGCCCAGGGAGGAGTCCCCCACAGTCACCCGTGGGCATCAGAAAGAGAAAGTGCAAGGCAATTACTTTCCCAGCAGCATTACAGCAACTTGAGGCATGTAAAGCAAATGAACAAAATTCAGTGCACAGAGGAGAGGGAAAGCACAACTGGCAGACTGCATCCAACTCTTTTGCAATTTAACAAAAATAAATGCCATTTTAAAAACAAGTCAGGGATTCTGACCAAATGAGAGGGGAGTTCAGAGTTGAGTCCTGGGTGTTGGTCCAGGTGTGCTTGTATTTCTACTGCAGAATAAACTAGGGCTAGGGGGTAGGTTAGCAGTTTAACAGCTCGGCAGTCTACTTAGGGTATCTGCACACAAACACTATTTGATGAGTCTGTTCCTGAAAACAAAACTGAGGGCATTGATGGTACCTCCCCTATTGACTCAGCAGAAGTTACTTAGTTCTCAAGGACCTGAACTGTCATTCCTGCTCATGTCCTTGACTGCCAGAAGAAAACTGATGAGTTACAGGTATCAGAACAGCTCTTTTGCAGAGGCTGAGCTGGGAGCCCACCATCTGGGCAATGACTTGAGAGAACACATCAAGAATGTTTCTGCCCTGGTCTCCATGAATAGACATAGGGGTAATGGTCCTGGATTCTTCCGTATCTAACCTCTACAGGTTCTCCTGTTAGAGATACAGTCAGGCAAGGCCAAAAGCTTCTCCAGGAGGCAGCTGGTTCTCCAAGCCTTTGCCAACTCCTAGATATCAATGATCTCTAGAACCTTAATGGCTATGCAGTTTCATAGCAGATGTACTCAAAGGCAAGGCAGCTCCTGATGAATACCAGGGGAAGGGTGGGGAAGAAGAGGGAGAACAGTAGGCAGAGAGAGGCAAAACAGCTTTTGCTAGACTGCTACCTTTGGCAGTATCTCCTACAATCATCCCTAGCACCATGCTGAGCTCTGCAGGCAAAAGTACTAGTGCAGACAGAGTACCAGATCCACCAGCCTTCTTCTCAACATATTGCTAGGCTTGCTTGAGCTGAGATGGTAAAGAAATGCTGAACTCATAAAGAGCAGGATAAAATCCTCAGGCACCAAGCCCATGCTGAACTCCATGGTTCTTTGGCTCAGTGGCTAACAGTACCTCAACTATTTATGCTAGTTTAGGCACGTCTACACTGCACTGCAGCTGCTGCTCTTGCTGGAGTAAAGAAAGTTAGTTCAACGGGAGCAGCTATCCTAAAGCCAGGCAAGGACCCACCACATCATAGCCAAGGTCTCAGTTCAGCTGCAGCTATTGATTATGTGGGAAGATAAAGTAATTTCCTTTTTTTGGGCAAAATCCTGCTGCACGCATAATTCACCTCTTGTCAATATACTTTGTGTCTAAGATGGTAAGATCTAGTCAATGAGTTTTTCAAAAAAATGCCCTTCTCGCAGGACAGGGACCTGATGAAGCACTGGGCAAAGACTCATAACATTTAGACATTTTCCTCAGTTCAGCTACTGTCCTGTGTGAAGTCTGGCTTGTCACTTTACCACTGCTGCATATCCCCCAGCTTTAAAAAAGCAGAGATAATACTTAACACTGCACTTTAAAGCACTTTAATATGTACAGATGAAGACCTACAAATGAAGAAGGGAAAAAAGAAAAGTATCTGACAGACTGAGTTCCAGTGTAGAAACACACCTTCAATTCCCTGCCAGATTCTGGTCCTGCACCTTCACCCAGCTGAATCAGATCTCAGATAAATAATTACCTGACCAAACAAAGAAAATTTTTAATTTCTGCCCTCTCATTTGGCCTGGCTAGTACAAGACGTTTTAGGCTTCAATATTGAGAGCTGTAAAACATTTTACACTTCCCATTGCCATCGGAAGGAATTTTAGAAGCTCAGTACATGGAATAATCAGGCTGAGGCATTGGCAGATCAAGGTGCTAAAACAGGGGCACCTAAATCCAACAGCCGCCTTTGAAAAATTCAGCTTTAACAAAGGCCTAGTCACATAGCTCCTGAACGTGTTACCACTAACAGACTGTTCTTTGCTGTTCTGTATTGCTGACATCTGAAGTTCTTCAAACACTACTCCATTAAGCTTTCTGTGGTATAGAACAGCATCATTCCTGCCCCATTACATTGCCATAGGCCAAACTGAAGCCCAGGGAAATCCCATGATGTAGTCTAAATCATGAGGACACTTTGGGCACATCTCAATCAGGTAGTTAGGAAGCTCTATTCAGTTCTCAGGTCCAGTGCTTATCATTGGAATCCCATATCCACAGCAGAGCAAGACCTGAGCATACATTAGTCTCCCATCCTTCCACTTTCTGCCTGGAGGATAAAGGGATGAGGACTTGCCAGCATGCCACAGTCAGCTAGTATGGATGAACCTTGAATGGGGTCAGCTTTCCTCTATCCTTCCTCTCTGCCTTTAGACAGCAGGATGTATGATCTTAGTTGCTCCCCACTGGGCTACCCAGCAATCCAGAGAAGATCTGCTTTAGGTAAAGCTTCAAACAAGTCCCCTATCCCCACTGTCAGCACCCCTATGCACAAACACCATTGAATTCCAGCCTCCAGACTCAGGGTAAGGCAGGGAAAGAAACCAACAGTAGAGGCAACGAGACTAAATGCCCACTTCAAAACACTGCAAAAATAATGCCAGAAGATTTCAAAAGCACCCTCAATACATCAAAAAAACCCAAACAAAAAAAGATCAACATCAGTGACTTGTAGACTGGATAAAGGCTCAACTCTTTGGCTCCCAAGTAGAAGACATTGTAAAGTGCAAGTGCAGCTTTACCATCTTTTCTACTTGTTGTTTGAGAAGGTATTTTTTTTAATGTTTCTTGCTAGGGCCATTTTTCTCATAAGCCTGCACTTCAGTCTCAGATTTGCTTAATTTTCTTCAAACACAAAGAGTTTGAGCTTTGCACATACAAATCTGGGAAGAATTTGCTCAACTGCTAACATAGAAGAATGCAAAATACCCTTCCCTTCTAATGACAAAACCAAAAATTCTTAGCTACCCTTCTAGACAGGGACACAGCAAAACCAGTTGAAGCTTGAAAATACTGGTCCTATCAATGGAATCTTCCAATTCCCCACCCACACATTAAACCACACAGATAATCTTTGCCCCTTCTCCCGTGAGCCTTAGGATGCTTCAGTACACATCTGATTTATGTGCCATAAGTTTAGAGCTCAGAACCACTGCTGCTTTTATATCAGGAAATGCAGATACGAATATAAAAGATAAACTGAAAGTAGCTCTGCAGTTTCCAAGGCTAGCCACAAACTAAGAAGAGTAACTATAAAACACAACAAACAAGTTTCTTCAGCAGACTCACGCTACTTTGAAAGAGTCTCACAAACCCAAAATTCCAAGACAGCTGCGTTAGTACCATGCTGGATTTAGTGAGGTGTGAATTGCACAGATTTCAAACAGGGGCTACTTCAACACCAAAAAAGATACTATAAAATGATAACTCTTTTCAGATAAAGAAAATGAACATCAAAAAAAACCCTCTTCCAAGACTGTGAAAATAACTAGATAAGGAATAAAAGATAAACAAAAGGAAAAGTTCGAGTAGCAACGCTCTTCTGGATGCTTGACACACATAGTATGACTCTTAAATCTGCTTTAACAGGTAGTTAAATATACTGTGAATTTTGATACAAAGCATGTACTCTGAAAAACAGCAAATGCTCATGAGGGAAATGTTGATATTATTTCTAGGAATTTAGCTGGTTTATTTCCTTATTTGATTTTAATGCTGCAAACTTCATATTACTTCAACGTTCTTTTTCTGTGCAGCCAATATCCACAGCAGGATATATTTTGGCACACACTGTACCCAAAGTCCATACATCTGCATCCATTTCTTTCATGTACTCTCCAGGATGGTGCATGGCATGCTGCCTTGTCAAGTCTCTGTCACGACCAGGGAAAGTCACACTACTCAGTTAATACACTTGTAAACTTTGTTCCTTCTTTAGCTCCTATATATTTTATTATTTTTCAGGAATGTGAAAAGGACTAAGATTTTAACAGAAGTTCCCTACCAGATTTAGCCATTCTGGCTAAAGACATTATTACCCTTCAGTTGCCTGCCATCTGGAGATTAGGACTACAAAAGCTCTTTGGCAGAAGGGAACCTGCAAAAACTTTCTAAACAGCTTCAAGCAAAGCTCGTCAGGTTAGGACTAAGGAACTTTCCTGGATTAGGCAGCACCCAAATCTATTTTTCCATTTTCAGAGCTGTGGGCAGAGAAAAGTCTTCACCTGGCATATCTATTTGCAGAGTTAGGCTGTGGAGAGGCACCATCTGTGGCTGGTCAGCAGAGGTTATGCCATTGGCTTTAACAAGAACAAGAGCAAGCACAGAAGAATGCTACTCTCCCTTGTTTTTCTGAGTCCACCAGTAATAACAATATATTAATGAAAAATGGTTTGGCCTGAGCAACAAAACACATACCAGAGTGCATTCAGAGACTGCAAGGCAAGCATTCAGTTTCACACATTCACACAGAAATAAAATCTGTAAGGGTTTAACTGATGCCTGCAAGCACGAGGACAATTATATGCTGCATTAAACATGCAGCCTTTGCCATTCCATCACGTACAGTATGATAACACAGTCCTTCTACCCTTACCTCATTTAGATCCCTCCTAAACTTCCGCTTCTAATGTGGAGCATTTGCCTAAAAGTTCTTCTGTGTTTACACTCAGCAAAAAGCAACAAAACAGAATAAGACTTCTTACATGTACTCCTGCCTAAATTGTGTAACCATGATATTCTCTCTCTGGAAAACACCATCGTCTTCTTCCAATTGCACATTGCAACACGTTTCACCAACGCTGGGCTGTCCACTCCATCATTTGACGCAGGCACCTTTTGCGCTTTCAATTTGTTGCAGATGCTTTGCAGAAACTCATTGCTGTTGTTGTACCACTTCTTTAGGACCTTGTTTAGCACCAGCAAGTCCACACCTGTGCTGGCAGGGCATTAGCTGTGCACTCACAGAAATCTCAAAGCAGCCCTGCAGCCTACTAAGGTCAGCTTCAGGCAAGAGATACTGTTTCATGTTCTCAGTGACCTTGGCCATGGTGGGGAGGGAGAGGAAGTATGGTAACTATCATAATAAAGCTTGTAGCAATTTTGATAGCAGGAGAAGGAAGACAAAGTGAGATTTAAACCAGTTCTTGTGCCAGATCAAATAGGGACCAGTATTGCCAGAAACAAGTTCCCTTTGGGTTTTTGTTTTTGATTTGTTTTTAATTCAGATTCCTTCAGACAACTTCTACAAACCTCAAACAAGTATATTATAACCACAGATGAGCCTAACCATGATGCCTGGCTCCAGATCTAAACTCTTTGCAGCCAGACTGTTAGCTCAGCTCCCCAGAAAAATCATCACTGTTTTTCCAAATGCATGTGTTAGGGAGGGTTATTATGGCTCCCTTTTCCCCTCTCCAAGGAGAGGCTCCATAATCTTTGATTGTGTGTCTTGCTCAATTAGAAGATATTTTTAAAAAAATAAAAATGAAGGCAAATAACTGGTGCAGTTCCTCAAAGGAAAGGGGTGTTCCTGGCTGCAGACACGCAGATGAGGAATAAGTCTTTCCAGAAGCCCTTCACGTGCAAGCTGGGTGGTTTCAGGGCTGCTTGCCTGACCCATCCCCACTGAAGACATGCCTGCAGGTCAGCACAACCCAGCAGAGCTCTCAGAGGAAAGTGAGGTGCCACGCTCTAAAGTAAGGATGTAAGTAAAGAGAAATTCTGCAGTGGGCCCCTCGTGAGCCCTCTCCAAAGCAATACCACTGATCTCCTGCCCTGCCTCATCTCCTAGTCAAGGCTACAGCTCTCAGTCAAGCGTCTGAAGAGCCCTTACCCCTGCCCTGAAGTTGGGACTCTCACAGGTCTGAAGGAGAAGGCACAGCTCTTTTTGATCCCTGTCAAAATACCATTAGACAGGTGTCACTCAGCGTATCCACATCGGGTGTCTGTGGTGAGGTGCTGGCCTGTGGTGGCTGCAGGGCGGCCCCTGTGAGGGGCTCCAACGGCTCCACCACAGGGCACAGCTGAGCCTCTCAGCCAAGATGGCGGCGCCCGGGGAAAAATGTGTTTAAGAAAGGACAGAAAACACCACACAGGCAGTGAGGAGTGAGAAACGGCCCCACAGACAACCAGGTCAGAGCAGAAGGAGGGGAGGAGGCACTCCAGGTGCTGGAGCAGTCCCCTGCAGCTCCTGGAGACTGTGGTAGAGCAGGTGGATATTTCCTGAAGGAATGGCAGCTCACAGCTGGCCAAGGTCAGCTCACCACAGTATCTCACAACAGGTTAAAAAAAATCTGCTTTGTTCAGTAGCTCTCCCTCTGCACCTGAGACCCAGGCAAGCAAGTGCTCCCAGCCAGCTGATCTCTGGCTGACTCCAGAAGGGCTCCTGTGCCAGGCAGGATACACCACAGGGATGGGTAGAAGGAGACAGGCCACCAAAAATAACCCTGAACAGTACTGGGAACTGTCTCATTACTGTGGGAGAGACTATTCTCCCACACAGATCACACCAAAACCCTACCTACAACTCCTGACTGATGAGGGAATTAAACCAATGTATTTGGGAGGCACTTAAGGGCACACATGACTTTCACAGCCATGGCAATGTGTATGCAGATGCCTGCCTCAATTCCCTTGCTGGCAGTGAAGTTCTGCCACCGTAATATCGCTCCCTCACTGTGGGTAAATCAAACACGAAATGGCAGGCTAAACATTACCCTCACAGAAGCCTCTCCAACACATAAAGCTATGGCAAGGTTCACTTGCACCCCAAGGGGAACTGGGATCCACATTTCCAGCTAATGCCTCTCAGCTCTGTGCCATCTAAAATAACTTCTGAGCCCACTCTGTGGCTGCCAGGCCCTTGTCAGAGAGCTTTAAGCCCTTGTAATGTGCTGAAGAGGCACAGACCAGGTAAAATCCCCCCTTCCTTGTCTCTCTTCAGGCTAACCATAGCAAGTTCTGCTGAACTTTGGCTCAGCTTCATCTTAACAATAAATGAGGTGGTTTCTCCCTCTTCACTGCAATTCTGCTGCAGTCTCCTTGGCCTCCTCACCCCGTCACCTCAAGTCCTTCTTCAGTGCTTCCAGTCACCTCTGAAAGCTCTCCCAACCCAGATCCTTCCCACCCTGCAGTCTGGAGCACCTCAAAACTCAAAGCATTTCCTCTCCAAGAAAGCAGAGAGAGGGAAGAGAAAAAGGGCAGGAGCCTTTTCTTTAAATGTAGTTACCCATATTTGCAAAAAAAGAAGGGTTTTGCAAAAGGATTTAGTGTTCCCTTCCTCAACTCCCCAGGCAGTCAGAAACTCAGCTCTATGGCACTGAGCTCATCCGAGACGAAGGAGCAAAGCTACAGCACACACAGAAGGGACAAGCTGCAAGGGCCATATGTGCTGCTGCCGAGCTTTACTACTTGTTTCAGCCACTCAGGATTTGGTCTCAGGATGCTTTGCACTGGGAGGACATGAAGGAAGAGCCACACGCACAGTCCCAGCAGAGAGGTGGCAGTGCCCAGGAGGGCCAGGATAATGTGTCTGGTGCTCAGGCACCTCACAACTGCCCCCTCAGCCAGCCGGAGCTACATGCTGCCAGCCAACAGCCCTCCAGGCTGAGAAGGAGCCAAAAACCCAACAGTTTCTCTACTGACAGTCGGCATGTGCCACAGACAGTATTCCCCTTGCAATGCCTTTGAGGCCCTGGTGGGGACCACATGGTGCCTGCCCCCACCCCCGCTGCGCTCCTGGAAGACCTATGGGCTGCTTCTGGGGACAAAGTGCTCTGCAGTTCACCAAAGATATTCAAAGCTGCTGGACCCTGAGCTGGAGCTCAGGTATAGTACAGTCTATAGCAAGCTATATTGCCCTCCATCCTTCCCACCTCCTCCCCACCCCCCACCTACTCCATGTAAACAAATGTCACATTCACTGAGGCTTAAGAGTGACGAAAGGGAAAAAAAAAAATCTGTCAAATTCTTAAGCTCAAGTGGATTTACCCAAAGCCCCGTGGAAACAGCTGCTTGAGGAAGGTTTCTGTCGAGTCCGTGTTTCAGATGCAGACATTTGGTTGTTCAGTTCCTTGCTGCTGCTTTAGTCTGTGCTCTTGCCACACCTGGACCTGTCCTTGCCTGGAATAACCAGTCCCTTCCATCACTTCTGCCTAAGGCCCTGCTGCTGCTGGGAGGTGAGGCCCAGCTTCTCACCAGTCCCCTCCCTCGAGGAATGTGTCACGGGCATGGCCTCACACACACTCGGCCTGGCTGCGACTCCCCACTGAGCACAGAGAGGAAGATCTGAAGCAATCACGGTAGCTTCTTCCCTGATGTGCCATGTACAACACAGCTCTCCTGTGCTTACAAGCTTGGAAAAAAAAAAAAACCCACCACACCATGAAATCACAACCTTTCTTTAGCACCTCTGTGCTAAAGCAACCTTAAGTACCTCTGTGCTTAAGCTCTGTGCAAGAAGTTGTGGATTCAGCCCTCTGCGTCTTTGTGAGGCAGGGCAGCAGCATCAGAGCACTTTGCAGCCAGGTAACAGAAACTCCAAGAGAAGCAGCCCCATTTTTATGTCACACAGCAAATAAGGGTATGTCAACAAAACAGAGATATACAGGGCTACCTCAGCATGCTCTGAATGAGCTGTTTAGGATTTTGGCAGAAAGATAGCCTCATTCATACAGACTTCATATCCAGATGAGAACCAGGCTATATTAATTCAAATGGAGAGCACCATGAGACTGTATCTAAGCTGAGTTATCACTGCATGGTGCTCTCCTGTAAATACACCTGAAGTAGTATAGACAAGAACAGAACCTCTCTCTCTTGAATACATCATGTACCTTGCCATGAGATCCTGGGATTCATTCACCTGGTGAAACCCCTTGCAGGATAGGCTGCCTTCTGCTCTTTGGAAGCCTGCTCTCCAGAGTTGTTGTGCTACATCTGCGTCATTCTTCCAGAGAAGTTTCTTTTTGCCACATTATCAGATGACACAAGTCACATTTTGAAATTTGTAGAAATGGGATGTTAGAAAATGTATAGCCCGCAGAATTTTTTCACATCTTCTACTTAAGTTTCCAAAGAAAACAGTTTATGTTTAAAAAAAGTTATTTTATTCTTCACTTCCTCACTGGTCACTAGTTCACATCCAGGCAGAATGCAAGGCTCTAATTTGGAGGCAGGTGGACTGCTGGTTGTAACCATAGGGCATTTCACATTTCTTGGCTATATCAGCAAATTCCCCAAGAAGACACTTTCCTAAAGCTCAGTCATTCTTTTATGAAATTTAACAAAAAGCTGAGTTTTGGAGGAATTATTTGGAAGTCTTCTATGTTAACTACTATTGTTCTGAGTGGTGGCAGTAATTGGGAGAAATTGTTACTCACTCCAGAAAACTTTAATCAAAGAGCAAACAAGACTTGACACTGAAAGCCGCAATATCAGGAAGCAGCCCCCTGTCCCAAACTGCTCATTGATTCCCCTCTTCAAAGGTGATTTCTTCAGTCAGGTTCTCCCTAAACGCAAATTCTTGTTTCACCTCCTTCTTCAGAATGTGAGAGTCTGTGCAGAGAAACTGCTTCTGCATTGCTACATTATGCTTGTAAAATGCTACCTGCAAACATTGTTAAGTGAGTCATGAAGATGGACAGCCTCAGTGGTCCCACGTAATGGCAAGATTGCAAACAAAATCCCTTCAGCCATTACCTTTATTTCAGGGTACAGAGCAAGCAAAAAGTAAGGAAGTTCCCTGCAAAAATGTCATTAAGGCTGTGCCATGACAGAGATGACTACATAGTTACTGTTCATCTCTGAGAATTAGTTTGTGTTTCCAGATGCCAGATAATTTTTCCTACAACTAATTACAGACACACAGTGGTGACTCCCCAGCCAGACTTGTAACCCTTTTATGTTATTGTTATTATTATTATTATTATAAGCAGCATTCAGAACCTGGGCCCTTTGACACTAAACACCACGCATATGTAAATATGCAAATATGATCTCTACTGCAAATACTTTGTAATTTGAGGCCTTGCCCACATCATTTTTCTATAAATGTGACTATCCTACTTCACAGGAATTATTTCATAAGAATACTGCACTGAACAAAGTTATATAACTATAACCACATTTATGTTAGTCTAGCTTACATCTCCAAAGAAGCTATGCTGAACTAAGTATGTCATACCAAAGTAATATTCATGCCAGAACTGTACCAGTTTAACTATACTGAGATCCAAAATCACAGTGAAACCAGTACTCAGTCTAATATGATGAAAACTGGGGAACACATAAGCTAGAGGGCAGAAGATACAGTCAGTACAGACATCAGCAATTTCACATCTGCACCTCAACTTACCTCCTGAAAGAACCTTCTACTGAAAATTTTGGGTATGCATTGGCTTCTCAGGTACCTGAAAAAAAGATGCCTTGTTTCCAATAGCTTTCTCTGTTGTGTTTGACTGGCTTTTTAACTGTACTATACTGAGGCTGTGATGTTACTCACCTCTTATTAAATTCCAGGGAATCCACATGCATTAGCAGCATTTTGAATGTCCAGAAAGAAGGAAGCTCATGCCTTACTAGTCACTAGAGAATCTACAAGAGGCACTGACCAACCAATGGATCCTCTGATGCACACACAGTAAGATGTGAGCCTCAACTGAACTCTTCTATAATTGGGGCATTTGGACAGTCCCCATTCCATGTGGATTTCCTGGACTCTTATTAAGAGTGAGCTCATTCTGCAGTCTTTCCCTAAGGGATAATAATAAGGTCTTCCTCCTCTACCTGTCACCTATTTCATGAAACTTGCGTGAACTTAATACCTTTCAGACTTCTGACTGGGTGCAAAATGTGTTTGAAATTAGATAACAGGTTCAAAAGTTACACAGACTCACCCAGTGCAATCACATATGCAGTATTCCCTTAGAAAAGCAGGCCTAACAATAAATTCGCGTTAAACTGGCAAGCTCTTTTTCTAAGGAACACACATTGCAATATAATCTGTACTTCATTTTCTTTAAAAACAAAACAAAACAAAAACAACCAAAAAAACCAACCAAACAACAAACCCTACTGCACTTTTAAACCAAAACCAGCTGGATATGGAATCAGGAGCCCTCACCTGCGCAGCGCTCAGCTTCATCCTGCTTCGCTCTCCTTGTGCTGCCATACCTCTCGTTGCTGATGAGTATATCCCACCTTGACCCTGCTCTGCCTTACATGTAGCATAGGAAGAAGGGAGGCAAGGGCTCCATGAGTGCTCCTAGATTCTATGATTGGTGGCAGATTTAGGGACAACAGTTTCCTTGACCCCCAGCACATGTGCATGGGCTAACAGCAATCTTTTGCATGCTGATCAATTGTCACTGTTGTGCACAAACCCCTGGAATTGAAAGCCAAGTTATCCTTGTAGGTTTAGTCCCTCTTTTTATCAGTTTCTCTGTTTCAAACCACCTCTGTTCGCTCTGGATCTCTTAGGGAACTTGAGGATTTGAATTGATGATGGTAGGCTGCAATCTGCATAGCTTTTTCCTTCTGTGCTTTATTACTCCAAGGAGGCTGGGTAGGTCCTCTGCATGCTCAGAATCCAACTTCCTACTAGACAGTTTTCTTGGAAGAAAATGCAGCAGACAGATATGTTCTCTAGAGTCAGATCTCAGGATAAATAGGTCTGGATTGTGTTGGTCCCGTATGAGGTATCGGTGCTATGTCTTTGTCTTACCACTCCACTCCTCCCCCTTCGCAAACCCGAAACACTTCCTCTGAATAATCACAACTGCACTGATTTCTTCCCTCTGCAAGGGAGCCTGGAGCCTGCACTGATATTTTTAGGTAACCCACTTGCTCAGTTTTCTTTGCCCTCTGTGAATAGATCCTTTGCTTATTCTAACTCATACTGCCACACACATTCCTTGTCTCTTTCTTGTTCTGGCACTCTCTCAGAACTGTAAATGCAGCACCTACTGCTTAGATGCAGGGCTACACTATCACTTGATGCTGGTCTGGGCTCTCCCAGGGCTGTACACAGTATGACCAGCAGTACAGAGCTAGAGACCACGAGGAGCCCTTGATAAAAGCAGTAAGTTGGTGAAGTATTATGTAGAAAGCCAATGAAAAATTCCAATTAGTATTTTTTGATTATTCATCAAAGATGATAAAGATCCCATTCCAAAGGAAGGGGGTAAGAGACCCAGCCAGCAAAGGAAGGTAACCTACAACTGCAGAAGTTTCTCATCCAAATTCTCTCCTGTTTCATAGTAACAGTTGGCATAAAATATCACTACTCTGACATGAGGAGGCTTTGGTGCCAAGTTTGTGGAAGTATGAACAACAAAACCAGTGACAAGGCAGTAGAGAATCAGTCAGTCCTTGTGTGGCTGTGTCCAACCCACGCTGCTGCTGTCTCAAAAGAGTTTCCTCTTTGGTTCTAACCATATCCTGGTTTCTTGTTCTTCCCATCTTCTGCTTTGGGAATCTTAGGAATGTCTTTTTACACATACATCTTCTTTCAGCCTCTGTGCTTTGTCCTCCGCAACTGCTTTTTTTCCTTATGCTTTCCATTCTCATTCCCAGTCTTTCTGTTCCCCTTTCCTTTTTATTTTGGCCCACAAACAAGCCCCCTCCCCAGCATGTCAACAGCAGTGGGAAGTAACCTAATTAATAGTTCCTTGATAGCCTACCCCACTCACACACACACCCATCCCCCCAGTATCCCACTGGCAATTCAACATCCCTCTCTCAAGAAAGGAAAATATTTCCATACTAATTAATAACAACATTGGGTATTTCTGGGCGGAAGGATCTGGGATTCCCATCTGGGCCTAGATCTCTCGAGCTGACAGAGCAATTGTACCTCAAAGCACATTTCCTTTTGCAAATCCTTGTGTCATTAACTGTTTACACTGCTCTCTGTATCAAGCATTTTTGTCAGCCTGGCTTGTATGTTTGCTGGTGTCTTTGCAATTGAGTTCAGGCTGAATTCCTTCAGCACTCAGCCTGTGTCTCTCTTTCAGCACATGGCACTTGCTTACACACCTACATTGCTTCCCTTGTCTATTCCCCAGCAGGATTCACGTGAACCAAGGACGTTTCCACGCTGTGGTTCTCAAAGGACACAGATGCTACTAGATCCATTTAAAATGTCTCTGCTGCTTGACATCCCCTGACATCCACTTCACTGTTTCTCCCACAACCACTTGTAAAAAAAAAAAATCAAGCACTGTTTTTGAAGCGTGTCTACAGAGGAGGAGTAGTTCTTGGTGCTGACTGATCTGCAGCACAGATTTTTTTCTATAGGTAGTAGGATAGTCCCACTCCTGTCTTCATACAGGAAAAAGAAAGGTAGGAAATGCTTCACTAAGGACTGTGTTCAGAGTTGGGCTTCCAGAGAAGAGAGGGAGCACATGTGAATTTTGCTATCCTGTCTTGGAATTGCCAGAAAGAAAGAGTTGTGTCTCCTGCCTCTAGAGGTGACCTGAGACAACATGGCTAGTTGATTCTTGTGCATCACAGGCCAGCAAAAGAATGAAAAATAAATAAAGTGTGGGAAATGCTGGTATTTCTGAAAAAATGCAAAAGACAGAGCTCTTCCCAGTGAGAAACCACCTATCAGCATCTTAAGGCTATGACAAATAAGCAAGAGTATTTCCTAGAAATCCTACACAGACAGCACTGTGTTAGGGGACACCAGTATTGAAGCGAGACCCCATCCCACACATTGGAGGACAGCAGGCTGTCTCCAGAGACTGCTGAAGTAGCAGAAACACCAGCAGCAGCTATGGAAAGGTTCACAGCAAGCAAGCAGCAGCTCACAAGCATGGATGCTTCTACACATAGCGAGCTGGAAAAATACTTTCAGATAAGCATTTAGACAAAATAAATGGACAAGGACCACATTGACTAAGCAGTGGGCCAGTGAAAGGCATCTTCAAAACAGTAATAAGGAAGGAACTGTAAAACAGAATAAAGAAGGGAGATAAGCGAGGTGCCTCCACTTATTCTGTCACTGCAGTACTGATTGCTCAGCCTCCGCTGTGTCACATACTCCACATGTCCATTTTCCATGCCAGCCACCTTCTGAAGAGCCTTTTAACCCCTGGCTGCTGTCCAAGCCTCATTTCATCCCCACTGTCCCCAGTGTCTGCCTGGACACAGTCTTGTCCAGTCTCCCCCATCTCCACAACCAACCATCCTTGTACAGCAAAGCCTTGTACAGTGAAGCACACATTTCCATCCGCAAGGCTGAAAGAAGGATGGAAGGAACGAAGGAAGGATCCCTCTTAAAGGAGGGGGAAGAAGGATGGAGACAGAGGCAAATAGGAGGGAGAGTGAGAGGGGCCATAAATTCCCTTCTAATTCCAAATAATTCCGATTACACGGATGAGTAGTTTTCAATCAGAAAGATAATCTCAAAGATAGATGGCAGGATAATTGCTCGTCGGCGCGACGTAAATATTGTGTCGTTTCTATTAATCTCAGCGAATCGGGTGTCAGGGTTGTCACTCATTCATCAAAACAAATTAAAAAAAAACATATTAAAAAAAAAAGAGAGAGATGCTGGAGGGAGGGGGATGTGTATCCAATAAGCAGCTGAAGGCGTGCAAGGTAATGAATGCTGCTTACATGCTGTTTGTATTTTTTGGTTTATAAAAGCTAAAGGTAACTCAGGCAGTAGGTCTTTATTAACCTCTCGGTCAGGACTGCAAGGAGCACTGCTGGATGCAGAACAGAGCAATAGGGCTGCAGAATGGGACTATGGTTGCACTACAGGGGGAAGGAAGTGGACAGTACACCCTAGATATTGGGACTGAATAGTCTGGGCATTAACAACAGGCAGGAGGTACAGCACAATCACAGTACCTGGGAGAAAGGACATGGGTCACAGCATAAAACAAAGGCAGTGCCTCCATCTGCCAGGTATAGGAGTGAGCAGGGAGCAGAGAGTGATGTGGAGAGGTCAGCAAGCAGCGCGCACAGTAGCGCTTGGTGCAATTTCCCCACCAGCTGCAGGATGACAGCATGTCTCTGCCCCACTGATATATCCCCAGTCCCCCTGGCACTGCAGCTTCAGGCATTCTGCACCCCCCTCTCCCTGCCCTTGCAACCTGCCTGGCCTCAGGCACCCTCCTCTGGTCCCCTGGCCCTTTGGTCCCCTGGCCCTTTGGTCCCCTGGCCAGTCACTGACTAGTGTATTGGCTTAATTTGTTTCTGCTGACCCAGCAGGACTGATCCCCCACCCACCCCCCAGCACTCTCCCCCTCTCCTGGGACCCCTCACTTGACTGGGAGAGTGCCCTGGTCTGGGACCTATGGGTAGCAGCTTGGGTCACACGCTGGTCAGTCACCAGTGTTTCCGCATGACTGCACAGAGAAGTTCTTTGGGAAGACCATCATCCAACTCTGATATCCATTTCCTGAGGGCTGACACCTCTTTCCACAAGTTAGGAGCCTCGGCCTTAGCTTCTGCACATGAGATTTTCTCTAGTGGATGCTGGGCTGAAACTAGCACTCACATCACACAGCTGGCACAGCTTTACTGGTGGACATCAGGTTGGATCAAGCAACCTCAAAGAAAAGGCTCCCCATCCAACTTTTTCCTTACCCAAGAACATAGTCACATCTTTCCAAGAGTGGAAAACTTGTGCTAGACAGTAGCCTCCAGCCCTGCAGCACAAGCAACCTAGAAGAGCTGGTGAACCAGTGAAGGCTAGATAAGCATTTGGACAAATCACTTCCCCAGAAAACTCAGCCATGGGCAGGAAGCAGTTCATAACTGCACAGGAAGGTTCTCCAAGCCAGGACTGTTTGAGCCTGCTGCTCGCTGCTGTGATGCAACAGGGATCCCTTTCAGTGCATCACAATCATCTGTAGTCACTTTGAACAAGTCACTTCGAACTTGCTCTTTGAACAAGTCACCTCGGTTTGCTGTTGCCTATGTAGCATTTCTGTGGGGCTTGAAGAAAACTGTTCCTTTCCCTGCCTGCAGTCTGGAGTGGTCAAAAGACTGCCTGAAGCGTGTGATCTGACTGATGTATCATAAGTACTCTGGGATGAAAGAAATGCAAAGGTATTATGTTTTTAGACCAGACTTAGTTTGTCGACCAAGACAAGTTTTGCCCTCCTGAGCTCCAGGAAGAAGCTGACAGGTTTTGGCTGTAAGTTAGCTTAGTGCTTTGCAAACAGCCCGCTAACACAAGGACCTGAACCAGTGCCCAGGGGCTGTCTTCGCTAAACGGATTTGAAAAATGCTAATGTTACATCCTTGGCCACATCAGTGTTTCTGTTCATTTACTGCTGCTGTTTGCTGAGTGAACTTATTTATTTAAAAAGCCATTCTATGGGTAGCTCCTGTTGAAAGTTGGAAACAAATTCCCCATGGATGTCCTCATGCCAGGCTATGGCAGAACTGGTCCCAGTGTAGGCCAAGATTCATTAGGATTGAGTGCTGTTCTCACTGCACAGTCCTCTGGGACAGAGGGAGCAGGGAGACTTGTCCCAGCAATACTTTTAACCTGTCAATCCAGTCAGCAACGCAATATCCGCTGGGGATTTCAGCTGCTTCTGTGATCCTGCCTTATCTCCCTACATCCCTCGGCGTGCCCGCCACTCGGTGAAATGTCACTTCTCTCTCCCCTTCTTCCAAGATGGAAGTGAACTTGTGTGCCTGGCAGGGGGGCTGACAGACATGAGCTGAAAGGCTGTCAAGGACCTACTGAAAAGCAGGCAAGCCACACTGTGTCAGATTTCGGGGTCTAACACTGCAGCTTTCTGTCTGCTCTAGGGCTAGCTCTAAATGGAGCCTTTGATAGGCAGCCAGGCAGCTGTCATCACAGGGCCAGCCTCAGAAGCAGGAGGGTATGAGCACCTGGGAAGCACATGCCACTGAGCAGAGAATAGCAGTAGTATTGTGAGGCTGGGTACTGCAGAGAACCAGGAACACCAGAACGAGGGAAAAGTCCAGCACTGGGCAGTGGGACACACCAAGTGCACCCATCCACAAGTCCTGAAGAAACCCCAGTTCCACAGTGACTTCTCAGGGGTGAAGTGTCCCACAAAACCGGCCTCCTACTAACTCCTCAGTGCTCATTTCCCTCTCTAAGAAATTAGCCTAAAGGAGACTCCTCAAGGGGAGAGAGTGCAAAGGCAATTATCTTCGATAATCACACAGCATCATTTCCTGCTTCCCATGGGTGGAGACTATAGCAGCCTTTGACTTCCCCATGGCTGGAGTCAGGGCACCTAAACATGACTTGATGCTCAAGAAGAATATGCCTCCTCTCAGTATGTCACAGCTTTCCCAGGTAGTGCCTGGATGGCTTCCTACTACAAAAGGCTGAGCTCACCCATGATGGATGGTGAACGAAGAATAAAATGCCACACTGAAGGGGATCTCCCAGATTCCCTCACTCAAGGGCCTGATGCAAGCTAGAGTTACAATTATGAGCTTAATTAATTACAACTATATAAACTATACACAACTATACATAATTAATTTACAGCTACCAATTAAGCCAGTGCTTTTTCGGTATCACTTTCCCTCTGGAAGAGTCAGTCCTTTGCTTAGTGGACTTCTTTCAAGGTACCTCTGAAACACCTTGGTGAGGTAACCAGCTGACAACCTGGACCTTCAGATAATGCTTTTTTTCAGAGACATGCTTCAAAAACCAGCATCTGTGGAGTGAAAGTTCTGTCACAAATGAGAAACTGGATGAAACTGAAAACGTTCATAAAGAATGAACAGCTAGTCTTCAGCATGAGACCAGGTCAAAAACTCAGTTGCACCAGGGTCTATGCTAGAAATACTGAGGTACATTATGAGTGACCTGGAAACTGAGAACAGGTGGTAGAAAACTGCAGGTGACAGCCTCATTTAAATTAATCAGGGTAAAAGTGGACTGAGAAGAACCTCAGAGTAACAAAGCTGGATAGAAAGGCATTCAATTGTGGGTGAAATCCATTGTCAGCCAAAGCCAGACAATGCAGACTGCCCTCAGACAGCACTTCCATAGGGCTGGAATTTTCAAATGAATACAGGAAACATAGACAGTTCAATGGAAATGACCTTTCATTCTACAGTGGTGGCAAGTCAAAAAAAAAAGCAGGGGGGGGGGAAAAGCGCACTCATTCATATATACCAGGAAGGAAATACTAAGTGATAATGGATAGGAATTTTTGTCCCTATGTTCTGTGCTCTACAGTAGCACTATCTCTGTATGCCAAAGGAATCTCTTAGGGGAAACCTCTGTTCCCTCCCTATTTTTCCTTCCTTAGATACTACCAGAGCACAAGGGAACCATGCCTTCAGAGAGAGCTACTATAGTCAGTTAGTACTGAATATCTTCTGGAAGAGAGCAGAAACAGGAATGCAAAGCTGGGAGAGAAAAGTGTGTGGAGAATATAGAATATATGAAGCCACATTAACTCATGGGACTTACTCCCACCAGGTAGCACTGAAGATACAGATTAAGCAGGATTAAAAATAGGATCAGAAAGGTGTATGAATTATGATGAGATCTATACAGGGTCTCAAATCCTCTGTTATCCCACTGACAGCAGCCAAAACTTGCTGCAAGAACCTCATAGAAGTCTGTGACAATCTACCTCCTCCCATAAAATTATCATCCTGACAGTCTGAGATTCTGTTAAAGCTCGTAAGCTGGTAAAACTCTTTATGGATAAATTGGGTGGCAACTCCTTGGCCTAAGTGGCTGGTTTGTCTTTAGGCTTTGTATACTGACACAATAGATGTTTCTATAACTAAAGTTTCTACAGAAGGACATGAGAACTGTACAGAGCTGCATCCTGAGCTTGCCAACGCACCACCAGCTGGACCCAGCTTTGGAGAAAAGGCAAAGAATATCCAAAATTGGAGACTGAAGCCAACCTCAAACCAGCAGAAAAAGAAAAAAACCCTTACCCCCAAACTCAGCTCTTCTGGAGCATCAACCACCCTGGGAAACAGGACTCAGGAGCAGGGAGATAATTGGTGCAAACTGGTGTGAGAACTTCTGTGCTTCTACATGTCACCCCACCTAGCTCTATTTCAAGTGCTGGATGGCTCCTTTCGGTTTAACTCCCCTGCACCTTCTTCTATCCAGACCTCCCTCCTCTGCCTCTCTAGATGAGGAGATAGGTGTGGACACCAGAAGCTGCAGCAAGATAAGTCTGTCTTGTTACCCAAAGGCAGAACAACTGTGCTGGCCATGTGAACCCAGCTTGCAGAGGTCAGGCTGGAAAGCACTTCAGGGTACAAAAAGCCATCAAAGGGAAAAATGATAAGCTTCCTTCCCTTGTTATATTTCCCAGCTCTGCCTCACCCTTCCGTGACCTTTACAGACTGGCAACCCACTACTGCTGAAATGCCCCCTCTTGCACATAGCATTTCCCATATGATATAACAGCCAGAACCAGACAGCTCCAGTTTTTGATGGCTGGTCTAAACACGGACTGAACTGAGTAGCAATACCTCATTCAGAGCTTGTTGTAAAAGTGGTTCTTAGACCTGTCAGAATCAATGCTACCCTGCGAAACAGTTTTAATATCTACTTCCTTTAACCTTTTTGCTTCTCTCTGCTCCACTGAGAATGGGATAGGCACAGCAGAACCTCTCCAGATTGGTGAGATGCACGGTACAACTCACCCTGAGGGAAGTTCATTCACTTCCCCTAAGCCTCTGCCAGCCTCACCTGAGCACTACAAAGGCTATGGAGAGACTTCATCACTGCTGTGAGTGCCTCTGGGGGCATCCATGACCCTCTTCACTGGAAAGCCTCCACACAGAGCAGCACAGCACTCAAGGCACCCAGCTGTGAGAGAGACATGCAGAACTGCTCTTCAAATGATCACAGAATCACAGAATGGTTTGGGTTGGAAGGAACCTTAAAGATCATCTAGTTCCAACCCCCCTGCCACGGGCAGGGACACCTTCCACTAGATCAGGTTACACAAAGCCCCGTCCAACCTGGCCTTGAACACTTCCAGGGATAGGGCATCCACAACCTCCCTGGGCAACCTGTTCCAGTGTCTCACCACCCTCACAGTGAAGAATTTCTTCCTTATATCTAATCTGAATCTACCCTCTTTCAGTTTAAAATGGTTACCCCTTGTCCTATCACTACACTCCCTGATAAAGAGGCTCTCCCCATCCTGTAGGCCCCCTTAAAGCACTGGAAGTGATGGATTTTCAGAGTTCTCTCACATTACCTCACTGTCCAGAGCTGCTACCTACAGCTGGCGTGAGATGTAGAGACATGTTTACCACATGTCGCAGCTGAACAGAAATGTCAGGGGCATAAGAAAGAGCAATCTGCAGCAATGGCCCAACACAGTCAGGCTGACAATGAGGCAGATTCCCCAGCACCACAAAAGGTGAATGTTAATCTCCAAGATCCCTACTGCTCCCCTTTGTCTCTCTAATGCTAAATGGACAAAACACGGAAAATGAGACTCCAGTGTCACAACAAAAGCCTGGGACTCCCATGCCTGAGCCTGGCTCACTCACATTAACACCTCCCTGCCATCAATCTCATTACTCCCCTGCTCCTCTCTTTCTCCACCAGAAGTTTCCCTGGGCATGGTGTTGACCAGGAGGCCATGCTTGTGCAGCTCCCTGGAGATGCTGGGAGAAGAGCACTGGAGGACAGAGATGGTTGTAGTGCATCTGATTATTGATTTCACTCATTTTCTTCCTTGTCATTCTCCTGCTCCTGCACTGCAGCAAAATCCTTCTGTTCCCACCCCTGCCCCCCATTCAGATCCCTTCTGACACTGTGATTAGCTACGTTACCCTGTGGACACCCTAAAGGTGGAGCTCCTTACAGAGGACATGGGTCCCCTGATCCAAAGCATGTCCACTGACTCAGCTGGGTGCACATAGTGCTTCTGCCCACTCTCCCACTGACTCATCCATTACCGCTCAGATACAGTCTACAGGACATAAGCAAACCTCACTGAAGCCTCTGGGAGGCTTTCCATGGAATTCCACAAACAATGAAAGCCTCATTTCTCTCTCCAAGGAGCACAGTCTTAGGATTTCTCCAATGGACAACAACTTACCAACCTCCAGACACCACATAAATACCCTCACATGACTGCATCTCCTTCTGGCACTATGGTCTTTCAGGTTTCTCCTCTCCACATACCACATTCAATGCAGTTTTCTTTTACTTGCATGTGTCCTGGCAGCAGGGACCTTTATTTCTTACCTTTGTTTCTAATTTCAAATCCCTTTGCATCTCTACACTGTAGTCACTGGTTACAGTGCTCCCAACTTAGTATCCTTTGCAGATTTAATTAATTGTCTGTTTACCTCCTCTTCCATATATCTAATGAAAAGGATTAATCACACCAGCTTGAATGTTGATCCCTGTCCCACCTCACTGGCCATTTCAGGCTACTAAACACCAGGTTTTGAATGACGAAGACCAGATCTTTCTGTCTCAAGCTTATATGATTATTTTACAATCATCTTCATACTTTGACCAGTTTTAAGTTCCCAGTCCCCCTCCTATCCAGAGAACAAACACACAATGCTAATGAGATTTCATATAGCAGAATCAAATGCTTCACCAGCAGTCATGCATGTAAAATATCAAAGAAAACATGAGTGAATAAACAACAGCAACCGAAAGCCACGAGCGCTTGCCCAACCTGGTTTGTTCTCCATACCATCTTTACAGATGTCATTACCTGCTCTCAAGAGCTCCACGTCACTCCTTTCTCTTTTCCACTTCAGTTTCCAAGGAGATACCTCCACTGCAAGAACCCCAATGCTTCTACAATCCCTATCAGCCATCCCTATCCCTTACTTCTAGCCTCCCTTCAGCACATTTCTTCTGTGGATGTTCTCTTACACAAAAGCTAGGGGTAAGGAAAACAAAGGTACATGCTGAAGAGTTCAAGAATTTGTATAAAAGTATCTGCAGTATCTGGAGGTACTTGCATTTCCAAATGCAGGCATGCCAATGGATATAAGTGTCACATTCTGCCCTGGAAAGCCTCTCACTGCAAATACCACCAGTTTAGAAGACAGAGCACAAGGAAATCTCTGGGAAAGCACTAGGAATAGGACAACTTCTCAGAGCTCCTTCTCTCACCTGGGGCCACTGCAGGTGAGCTGACAAAAACAAGCCAACATCTGATACTGGACTGAAACCTGCCCTCTTGCCCTGAAGGCAGCAGCAGATCAAAAGAGGTGCTCCCAATGGCCACCTCTTCCCCTCTCTCAGCCTTATCTCCCTTCTTCCTTGGCCTGCCAACAAGGGAATTATCTCTCTAGACTTCTTGCAAGAAGGAACTGGACACAGAGAGCTCTCAACATACAGGGGAACTTTGCAACTTTGATTACAACTGCCTGTGGATCACTAATCACAATGCTAATAGGTACATCTCAAGAGGAATGAGACCAATGCTCATCTCTCTCACTCTGAGGCTTGCAAAAGAGATGTATTTATTTTTATCTGAACTTCTCTCAAAGAAGAGGGCAGGGCAAATGTGTCCTTCCAACATGCATGCCATTTGCTGGGATTGGACTAGAGGTTCATTTTCCTCCTCAAGGAAGGGGAAAGATACAGAGCAGACAGCATGAAGGCAGATGCCCAAGCATAAAAGAAGATCTCCCTCAGTGAGAGGCAGAGTGACACTGCACGGAGTTGCAGCAAAAGGGCTTTAAGGCCACTTTCAGATCTCTCAGAGATCTTCATTTCTGTGAAATAAATGTACTCACCCAGAACCTGTGATTAAGGAGCAAGTAGCAAACCCTCAGCGTCATCAGTCATTGCTTAAAGGCCAACTCATGAGAAAACCCACCATGTGGTCTGCCCACCATGCTCTCCTAGGACTGCCTGCCTGTGATGGGCTCTCTCCACTTCAGCACTGCAGCCATGTTACTCTGTCCCTTGTTCCATTCCACCTCTCCACTAGCACCTCCATGTCAGTTAAACCCCATCTCTGGGATCCCACCTCCACTCCAACCTGCATCTTAGCCCTTCCTTCCTGGCTTCTCATGTCCCTTGATAGCAAATCTGAGGCAGCCAGAAAGCTATCTCACCCCATCCATGTACACTACCAGCTACCCTGTGCTGCTGGCTGTGAGCTGACTAAGGAAAAAGCAGCTGAAATTATCTGACTTTACAGACTATAGGTTTCTCTCTGACGTATAGCTTCCTTCTGATCCATTTCCAAAAGAGGTCCAAAATCCAATAAATTAGGGCCAGTCAGTCTCACCTGTGTCCTTGGGAGGATGATGTAGTGAGTCCTGTTAGAACATATTTTGGGCACACGAAGGAGAAGAAGGTGATTTGGAACAGTCAGTGTGGATTTTCCAAGGATAAATCATGCCTGACCAACCTGATTCTCTTCTATGATAAAATGATGGGACTTGTGGTCAAAGGGAAAGGCATGGAAGCCATTTACCTTGACTTCAGCAAAGCATTCAACACTGTTTCCCAGAATGTCTCAAGTTTGATATAAAGCTATTATGAGTGGGCTATCAGATGGGTTAAAAACTGATTGGATGATCCGGCTCAGAGGGCAATATTTATACACTACCTGGAGGCCAGTAACAAGATTCATGCAGGGATGTATCCTGGGACATGTCCTGTTTAACATCTGTATCAATGACCTAGAGGCTGCAACAAAGCACACACTCACCAAGTTTGCACTCAACACCAAACTAGGGGGGACCAGTTGATATGCTCAAGGCAGGGCTGCCATCCAGAATGGCCTATACAGCCTGCAGGAATTGGGCTAACATGAACCTTATGAAATTCAACAAGGACAAATGCAAAGTCCTACACCTTGGAAGAAATAATTCACTGTGACAGCACATACTAGGAACTGCCTGCCTGGGAACCTGATGGGTAGTAAGCTGAATATGAGCCAACAGTATGCCCTGGCAGCAAAAATGGCCAACAGTGCCCTGAGCTGTATTCATAGGACCATAGCCAGTAGCTCAAGGGATGTAGTTATTCCACTTCACTTGGCATTTGTCAAACTTTATTTAGAATATGTTTTCCAGATTTGGGGCCTCAGTACAAGAGAGAGATTGATAAAATGGTGTAAGCTGAATGGAGGGTGAGCAAGGTGGTCAGCAGGCTGGAGCATTTGCCCTGTGAGAAGAGATTGAGGGAACTGCACTTGTTTGGCCTGGAGAAGAGAAGGTTTTAGACGGTCCTAACAGAAGACTTTCAATAAAAACCTTATTAAGAAGACAGAGACAGGCTCTTTACAGTGGATCATGGGTTGGCACTACAGAACAGAAATAAGAGAGGTTCAGACTTGACAGAAGAAAATGCTTTTCCAGAATGAGGACAGTCACACATTGGAATGAACTGCACAGACAGGCTGTGCAACCTTCATTTTTGGATGCTTTCAAGATGTAACTGAATAAAGCCCTGAACAACCAAGTCTGAATTCAGTGTTGACCCTGCTTTAAGCAAGGGACTGTGCCAGGGACCTCCAGACATCCCTTCCAACCTGAATTATTCTGTAATCCAATGATTCTACAGACTGCAGAACACATTCATTTCTTGCAGAGGTATTTCTGGAGTAGAAGGAGCAGGTACAGAAATGACAGAACCTGGCTACCACTTCCCACCAGCTCTGCAATTACTGCCTCTGCACAACAGCTCTGCTCATAGCACCCATAGAATAGATGGACCAGGGCGCCTGAGAGAGAAAAACAGCTACTTACATGCACTCTGTCCTGGAGGCCTGACCCTGGCCACTGCCAGACCCATCAAAGTACAGCCATTTTTTCTAATACCAGTGAGGGAATGGCTCGTGGCTTCTCAGAGGTACCACTGACCAGTCTGCCAGCAACAGCAGAGCGCTCTGAATGTAGTGTGCTGTAGAAGTACCAACTTCTCCAGTTTGTCTCTCCATAAGAATACAAATCCTTCAGAAGAAAAACCCTGGAAGAAGATTTGTACCAGCAAATATGCAAAGCTATTTAAATGGGAGCACACCAAAGTGGGCTCTCAGCAGAGCTGTACCACAAAGAAGTTGGGGCAGTTTTATTGTCCCTCAGTCTTCACATCTTAAAAAAAAAAATGTTATTTCCCAGTAACAGACACATAGAGCTGTCTCCTCATAAAACTAAATATTACAGTAGGGAGAATGTCCTTGCCTAGGCATAGTTGGAGAGATAGCAGAAATCTGTAGCTAGTAATTCTCTCTAAAACAAGAAGGACACAGAAAGGCTCATCCCATGTGTCTTATGATGGAAGAGATCTTTTGTTCTTTAGAATCAAGGGAAACATGAGGAAATATCTGTTGAAAGTAAAAACTTCCCAATGGAACAACTCGAAGGGCCTCCAGAGAACTCACCAGTGATGCCACTGAACACCTTTTTAGAAAAAAAACCCAAAACAACACGAAACTCAGACAACTGAAATAATGATAGTGAGATTCCTGTATTTTAAAAAGGACAAAAGGGATGTTAGCAGGGAATTCTAGATCAGTTAAACTTGATCTCAGCCTGGACAAAACAGTGAAACAGTTAATCCAGAATTATACTGGGAAAAATAAAATCAGAGGCTAAAAATATAGTGGAAAGTAGGTCTTGTTAGGCTGCTCCCTTCTCTCTCCAGCTCTTTTTTTTTTTTTTTAAACAGGATGACAGGCCTGTGAAGACAGCAGTGCTAGTGCAGCATACCTGGACATTCATAGCAGGGCTACAGCCATAGCCAGTTTAGTGTCATTTCACACCCAGTGTGCAGGTCCTAACACATTCTTGGCCCATAAATCACCCTGCTGCCCCTGTTCGGTACATGCAACAAGCTCAGTCCCTAATGTACTCTGTATATAGCAAAGAAGCAGGGGGCATGAAGTAGGCGGTGGTGGCAGTCTGATGACAGTGGCATGCTGGCTGCAGGGGCATGGAGAGCCGGAGATGCTGCTTTCACTCAGTCTGCTCAGTGCACTCTGCTCTGCACATCCTGGAGCCAGGGCAAGCTCTGGGCTGGGCTGCAGGGCAGATGGACACAGGCCTCTGCCCAAGGACTGACAGGCAAGAATGGCAGGGAGATCTGTGACCCCATGGAAGGAGAGGGATAGAGCTGGGTGCTACAAGCTCTGTTCCTGGTTACAGGCAGGCTGCAGTCCCTGACTCTGAAGAAACAAATGCCATGAGGAGCTTGGGGCAGTATGAGCCAGAACAGGCACCCAGGCAGGGTACAGAGATGTGCCTCGGTCTGGGGCAAGGAAGACACTGGGCAAATTTTTCAGGAACCAGTCTGTCCCACCATCACCTGCTCATGAGAGGAACACAAAGAATAACATTCTTTGGCTCAAACCTCCTTCTGTGACATCTCAAGTAAAAATGTGTGCTGTGAGCAACCCATAGAGCATGCAATTGGTGGATTAAAAACTGGCTCCCCATTTGAGATTCAAGAGCAATCGTCACTGGTAAAATAGCACTAAACAGAGAAACTAACAGAAGCTTGAACTGGCGCATCGCAATTCCAACTCATTGTTGGTATAGGTACAACATACAGATGGGTGGGATAAAGAAAAATGAGGAAAGAGGCTACTCTCAATGACATGACTCACATCATTCTCTATAACCCAGCAATGCACAGTCCAATGCAAAGTACAAAGTAGGACTGATGCTGCAGGGGACTGTCACAGAGGCAGACTTGGGGGTCCCAGCACAACATAAGCTCTGATGTAACCCTTGGATCTATCTACAAGGGAAAGATCAAGAGCAATATGTAAGCATCTTGTATGCATCAATAATGCAGTTACTAGATCCCTTACCCCAGTGGGTGCAAGTTTTTTGTTCCCTTGATTATTCAAGATTGAGAGAACGTACTTACCATAGTAAAGCACCTGAGAACAGTGACAGTCTTGTAGGCAGAACTGTAAGGAGATCCAAGCCAAAGAGCTGAAGTTGATGGGTTCAGCTTCAGAATGACATACTTCCATACTGCCTCCTCATGGCAAGGGGAATTACACATCAGCCAAGGGAGACAAGAACTCACTATGGCTTACATCTGTTTACACGAGATTAATTACAACATGGAATTATCTTCAAACACTGCTTACCAACCCTTGCAGTTGTCCTGGAAGAAAATCTGTTGCAGGAATTTATTTTCACCCTGAGGAGAATACACCACCATGGACTGCTGAAGCAAGACAAACTGTACACACCTGAGAACATATTAAAAGTCAGCTATCTACAGAGGACCTGCAATAGGACTCTGTGGAGATATGATCACACAAGGTCAGTGGAGACATGACTAGCTCACAGCTATCGCAGTTTTATCTGCTATTTCCAATAGCTCAGCTCCCAAAAAAACCTGCATCGCTATCCTTCAGTAATCAGTCAAGGGTCAAAAGACATGCAGAAACTGTCCCAGAAAATGAAAGGGAAGCTGCTTTCATAATACCAATTTCTCTTTTACTGGGAGCCACCACAAATCGTCCCTGGTGCAAGTCCTCTTTGATAGGTAGGCTAAGAGACAAAGTGGCTCTGAGTGCTCCAGTGCTACTCCATAAAAGCACTGCAAGTCTTAGCCTGCAGTAAATGATCACTAGCTATCGCTACAGTTCCAGCTCTATTTCTCATGCTCCTTTTTGCCAGGCATTGTTGTCTATTCAGTCCTTGTTGGATTGTTTTGTGGAGCACTGTGATTAGCACTGAACCGAAATCACCCAACACTTGTGGACCTTTTTTCCCTTTCCTACTATCAGAATGAGATTTCATCTTGATATTCAGAGCCTGGAGACCCAGAGGTCAGAGGCCACCACACGATCCACTGAGCCACCCAGTCCCTAGATCACAATGTTAACAAATCACCATTTATCTTTGTTACTGCAGCAAGTGTCCAAGGCAAAACGGTGCCAAAGATCACATCTGTTGGGATAACCTATTGATTTGTGTCATATTCTGCCCAATCCCTATTTTATTCTTGCTCAGGCAGAGGTCAAGGCAGGTTAAAAATAACTCCTTCAGTCTGAGGTGCAGGACTGAGGAATTTAAAGCCAGCCTGTTCTTCCCAAGGGTGGGCATTCAAAAATATCCAACAAGCAACAGGAGCAGTAGGATACAGCAGTTATGAGCAAGAACTTGCAGTCAGGGAACTTGAGCCACGGCAGAAGGTTTTGCAACTTTAAGACCTTTTTTTTTTTTTTGAGAGAGAGAGAGAGAATAAATCAGTCATCTTAGTTCATTCACGCAACTAAGCATTACAAAAGTTTACGTGATGTACATACACAGTAAATGCTTTGAAGTACCAGTGCAGACTGGTGCAGATTCTGTTACAGCAGTCACACCTCCTAGCCAAAGTACACAGACAAACATCAGCATAATTCATTGTCCTTATTCCAGAGTAAGTTAGAATTTTCAACTTTATTACAGGGATAAAAAAAAAAAAATCAAAAAGAACAAAGTTGAAGTTGTTACTGCTCTTCCTAGCACTAATGTTCACATGTCATTTTTGTCAGAGAACTCTCTAGGTAGATGCAGGTTTTTATTTATATTATTTTATCCCATTTCAAAACCTTTTCTAGAGGAGTTAAATTGCCAACACTTTAGAGATATTTTGCCTTCCATTAACATTATGCCCTTCAGGAAATTAAATTTTAAACTAATAAACATTTCTCTGGCTTTTTCATTAAAGAAACATAATGTACATGCAAAGCAGAAAACAATTCTTTATAGCATCTACATCTCCTAAAAATTTTGCCCATTGATGCAAAAGAAGATCTTACCTTTACTCTGACTTCATATTCCCACTCTCATATACAGATTAGATGATTAAGAAAGGAACCCAGTTTGTTATTTCATCTTCTTCTAACAACAGAGTTTGACATTTGTACTAGAGCTCAGCAGATTTTAAGAGGGTCCTAACAGGTGGACAAGTCCTCTTTTCCTCACCACACAGAGATTTACATCTGAATGTCATTAGACCACAATACTGCAGGCCTCTGAAGTCTTCTGTAAAAGGAAGGGGATTAAACCAAGCTATGCTACCAGGAGGTAGAAATAAGCACTCTGAATGACAGAGAGAGAATAAAACCTCCCACTGATTACCAGCATCTTGTCTGTAGAAGAGGGGGTATCATGAACCGTGCAACATAGCTCAGAAAATTCACTCACTTATCCAATCAAATGCCAATAAAATTGCTTCCCTTTCCATTTCCTCCTTGAAACTGAAGGGCAAGTGTATTTTAGGAGCATACTCTACTCATAGCACTCTGGATGAGAAACAACAAAAGAACTAACTACCCTTGTGCAAAAGTAGTGTGGCAAGGATGGTGTGCAGCACCTCCCTGGGAAGTGAACAAAGCAGAAACCCCACCTCTGACAGGACAATGGTATAAACTCCCCAGATGGGATGTGAAAAATCTCTGTATAGGGAGGTTTACTGAATGACAGTGGTAAAACTACTTTTCCAACCTAGATGATTCTGTGATTCTGTGTAATGCTGTCACAAAAAGCAAAGGAAAACCAGGAGGGGCTGAAGTTTTCCTGGGCTTACAGACAGGCACAGCGGAGGCAGGCTGGCTCACTTCACACAGCCATTTAACTCTTCCTCAGCATCCTGCAATTTTGGCACAGAGGGAAAAGGCTTGTGAGAGCAGGCAGGGGATACTGGGGCAAAACCTCATAGACACTACTGAGAAACATGAACATGTTCATCTCTGCCCTGTCACAAAATCAACCTGCCCCATGGTTAAGCAGGCTCACGGATGACTAACCTTGCTGACCATCACAGACAGGTTTCTGTCTGTAGCCAACAGGTGGAAGAGCCAAAGGGTAGTTTAAGTCTCAGCAATAACACGCTCGCTTGTATGATATATGCTTCCACGTCATCTCCTCCCTTACCATATTCCTTCACTGGCCATTTCTGGAGCAGCAGGGCAGAGCCCAGCGCTGGGCTGCAGGAGCTGGCTGCAACAAGAGTTAACCAGCTATGGCTGCTCATTTACAGGTTAAAGAGGAGACCACCAGCACAGGCAGAAGGAAGAGCAGCAGAGGCAGCAGAGACCTAGCGAAGCACTCTCCTCTCTGCTCTCTCTCTAGCGGTTCTGCGGGCGATTACTCCAGAGCACCCAGCCATACCAAAATCAATAAACAATTTCTACGCAGCCCAGGGAACTTTGCCACACTTAATAAAAGTCTCCAGTCACAGTTATGGCTTCATTTCACCTTAATGTCTTCTTTAACTGTCCCTTCTCTTCAAGATCAATTAGAGGCACGTGCAAAGAGAATAAAAAACAAAACAAGACAAAACAAAACAAACAACAACAGGGGAAAAAGCTAAAAAGCAAGGTCAAACTAAGCAGCCCAGCTCTCTCCCTCTCCTCACCACTCTCCTGAGGCAAACATGGAAATACAGGGACTGACAGCTAACACATTGGGACACCTTGTTCACACACGCTTATTGCTGCAGCCTCTGGTTCTGGGCACAGATCAGCAAGAGACCAGCCTTATTTAGGAGAGCTAGAGTATGTGCTAAGACTCAGTTGAGCCTGTAGAAGACACCTCTGTTCCCTTCAATTTCAATGCAAATTCCAAATACAAAGGGTGAAACTCTACCTATCCTCAAAAGGGATACAGCATAGGCACCTTTAAGTAGGTCTTAATCTTGTGCTGAGATGATCCAGTCTCACTGTCCCAATCATGCCTTGGCTTCTGATGAGACATCCAGAACTCTGCCAGTGATCACCCTCTACACCCTCTTACAGCCTTTGGAGGAAAGGGCTAGCCACTCACAGTGATTACAAAGAGGCTGTGAGGCTATGCAGGGCAGAAATCAGGAGGTCCAAAGCCCAGCTGGAAATTAATCTGGCTTCAGCAATCAAAGATAACAAGAAATGTTTCTATAAGTATGTGAGCAGCAAAAGAAAGACCAGGGAGAGCCTCCATCCCCTGCTAGATGCTAAAGGAAACTTGGTAGCAAGTGATGAGGAGAAGGCTGAGGTACTTAATACCTTCTTTGCCTCAGTCTTTAATAACAAGACTAGCTGTACTGAGGGAATCCAGCCTCCTCAGCCAGAGGACAGAGACTGGGAGAACGACCCCCCCACAATCCAGGAGGAGATAGTCAGTGACCTACTGCATCACATAGACACACACAAGTCTATAGGACCAGATGGGATACACCAAGGGTGCTGAAGGAGCTGGCTGGGGTGCTCGCCAAGCCGCTTTCCATCATTTACCAGCAGTCCTGGCTGACCAGGGAGGTCCCGACAGATTGGAAATTGGCCAATGTGACACCCATCTATAAGAAGGGTCAGAAGGATGATCCGGGAAATTACAGGCCTGTCAGCTTGACTTCGGTACCCGGGAAGCTGATGGAGCAGCTCATCCAGAGTACCATCATACAACACATGCAGGACAACCAGGGGATCAGGCCCAGTCAGCATGGGTTTATGAAAGGCAGGTCCTGCTTGACAAACCTGATCTCCTTCTACGACAGAGTGACCTGCTTATTGGATGAGGGAAAGGCTGTGGATGTAGTTTACCTTGACTTTAGCAAGGCCTTTGACACCGTTTCCCACAGCATTCTCCTGGCAAAACTGGCTGCTCGAGGCTTAGATGATCGCACGCTTTGCTGGGTAAAAAACTGTCTGGATGGCCGGGCCCAAAGAGTTGTGGTGAATGGAGTTAAATCCAGTTGAAGGCTGATCACAAGTGGTGTCCCCCAGGTCTCAGTTTTGGGGCCACTCTTGTTTAACATCTTTATTGATGATCTAGATGAGGGGATAGAGTGCACCCTCAGAAGTTTGCAGACGACACCAAGCTGGGTGGGAGTGTTGATCTGCTCGAGGGTAGGGAGGCTCTGCAGAGAGACCTGGACAGGCTGGAGCGATGGGCTAAGGCCAACTGTATGAGGTTCAATAAGGCCAAATGTCGGGTGCTGCACTTGGGTCACAACAACCCCCAGCAGCGCTACAGGCTGGGGGAGGAGTGGCTGGAGAGCTGCCAGTCAGAGAGGGACCTGGAGGTGTTGATTGACAGCCAGCTGAACAGGAGCCAGCAGTGTGCCCAGGTGGTCAAGAAGGCCAATGGCATCCTGGCCTGTATCAGAAATAGCGTGGCCAGCAGGGACAGGGAAGTGATCTTACCCCTGTACTCGGCACTGATGAGACCACACCTCGATTACTGTGTTCAGTTTTGGGCCCCTCACTACAAAAAGGATATTGAATTACTCGAGCATGTCCAGAAAAGGGCAACGAAGCTGGTGAAGGGTCTGGAGCACATGTCGTACGAGGAGCGCTGAGGGAACTGGGGTTGTTTAGTCTGGAGAAGAGGAGGCTGAGGGGAGACCTCATCACCCTCTACAACTACCTGAAGGGAGGTTGCAGAGAGCTGGGGATGAGCCTCTTTAACCAAGTAACAAGCGATAGGACAAGAGGGAATGGCCTCAAGTTGCGCCAGGGAAGGTTTAGACTAGATGTCAGGAAGTATTTCTTTACAGAACAGGTTATTAGGCAGTGGAATGGATTGCCCAGGGAGGTGGTGGAGTCCCCATCCCTGGAGGTGTTTAAGAGTAGGGTCGACATAGCGCTGAGAGATATGGTGTAGATGGGAACTGGCAGTGTTAGGTTAACGGTTGGACTAGATGATCTTCAAGGTCCTTTCCAACCTAGTTGATTCTGTGATTCTATGCTCCAGTGATTTACAAGAGGGAAGGGGTAATGAAGGAGGGTAACTTCCGTTAATAGCAACTGGAGGCAAATAGCTTTTGGTCTCTCCTCCCGCTTTGCAAATTGAAGTGCTAATATTGCTTTGATGTTGTGTATTTTGGTTGAAAGTATTAGAAAAGTTGTCTGTGGCTTTTTTGGTAACTTGTCTGAAATAGCTGGTTCTGCACCTGGGACATCTCTCTTGAACAAAATACATGACAGTCACTTTATGGAGGGCCTGGCCCATATGCCAGACCTTCAGTCCTTAAGAGGCTTCTTGAGTTCAAATGCTTTCTCAGATAGAACCCAAAGTCTGTGCCCTAGCTGAGCTGAGTCCGCAGGCTACCATGGCTACTGTAGACAATAAAAGCTGAACCAACTCTTGCATTGATTTGCAACATTTTAGACCCATGTAAAGTAAGATTTAACAGCTCTGTGCCTCTGATGCCACCACTGCCTTTAAGTCCTCAACCAAAACTGCGTATCAGAAACAGACTGCAGTCATTACACCTCCTCAATTCTTCTCACTACTGCAGGAATTGGCAAAGGAAGGTCTGCTTTTCATTCATGCCATCAGACACAGGAAGGAGTCACCAGAGAGCAACCCCGGGGGAAGCAGCAACTGGGGGGACTGACCTGTCCAGGGAAGACACTGCTGAACTGCTGCCACTTGGTAGCATCGGCCCAGGAAGTACTATTTCCACAGGTAATAGTCTGGCCTCTTAGATATCTCTTAAAGAAATGGGTCCTCCCATTGAAAGCATAGCTTTGGAGCACAAAGCATGGGGACTGCATAAAGCAGGACAACACTTACCACCATGCCACTGTCACCAGCAAAACATCTTCCCAGCTTAGGCCTTGAATCAGAAGTGCATCTATACTGAGCCTGGGTCTCCTCTTGTGCCTCCTTCACCAGAAAAAAAGAGCACAAGGGAGGAAGTTTGGGGACAGGTAGACACCATTCTCTAGCTGGCTCCCACTGCTTTGGTAGGGCACACAGAAAACTAAATGCATGCACACAGTCAGCAGGGTAGTCTGGCTTTTGAAATGAAAAAATCCAAAGATGGACAATAAGGTAAGATACAAGGAACAAAAATTCACTCAGCCTTCAACCCAAATCATATTTCTCTGATAACATCTCCAAAGTGTGGGTTCTGCTCCCCAGCTAGATCTCTATTTCAAACACATCTACCTCTTATCTTGGTTCCTCTTCTTCCTGCCTATACATGCCTTCGGACATGTATCTTCCCTGATGACTTTTAATGTGCTTTAGCTGGTGTCCTGAGATGCCCTGGCTCAGGTCCTGAAAATTAAGGACAATTAATTCAACAATCAACAGTTCAGCAGTCTCTGGCTTTTTTGCCATTTTATTTCACACTGATGTCATCACAATTCATGTATCATCCTGCCCCTCCTCTCCTTTACTACTTGTGGCCTACACCCACATCTTCCTCTGTTTGGACAGTACATTCTCTGGACAGTAGATGCTCCTATTCAAAGTCTGTAAAGCGTCAGGGTCAGCTGGATTTCAGTATTGATCAAAACCTTCTAGGGACTATAGTAGTATGGAAAGTGAGGAAAGAAATGAGTTTACAATGGTCCCACAGGCTACAGCAGTTGCTTGGGGCTTCACGTTGGTGCATGGATTGCTTTGCTGAAATAACACTTCTTACATCTCCCAGATAGAAGTAGCACTATTCCAGGAGGCCACCCAGTGACACTTCTTCACAAGACCCGGCTGGAAGAGTTTAAAGCTCTTCAGCCACCACTCACTGGACACTGTGAAGATTTTTCAGCATGCTCACACCATGGCAACTCTAAAATAACCCAAGTATGCATCAGATGGAGTGAAACATTTCAAAGAAGGTTATACAAACCTGTGCCTGGTTATATCCTCAATTTGAGGCCTCTCAGGGAACATTGAGATCACCAATACATTAAAGAACACATCAGAAACTAATAGTGTGTTAAATATTTCCCATTGAGAAGAGCCTACGTGGCTGGGAGGAGACCGCTCCAGTAAAAGACTGCATGCTGCTGCATCACAAGCCTTCAGCAAGAGCAATGATTTTCTTGCTTGAAATATTTTACAGACTGTTCAAGGCTAAAGAAACTCTACCTTTGTTATTTAAATGTGAAATATCTCAGTGATACCCTGCGATAGAGAATTGGTCATCATCTTTAATCTTTAATCTTTTGCTGTGGTTCTACTGCCTGTATGAGCGGGTACACAGCAAGGCCTAGAAACTGCGACCTATAACAGAATGCAGTGACAACCACCACATCTGTAAAATAATCCCAAAATACTGTTTGAGTAGCTCCTGGTTTGGTTGAGAGTGTTCGGAGGAAGAGAAGGGGGCTAGACAGAATAGACATGGAAGCCAAATAATGAAGGTCCTAAATTAGCCACTGCATGGAGCCACTGAAAACATCACTTGAAACAAAAGACTTCAGTGAAGGTACAACTGGGACAAAGGTGGCTGGAGGGAGGAGATCTCGTAAACCATCTGCTACTTGGAGTCAGAAGAGAACTTTCTTCTCCACTAACATGTTACTACACATTTATTAAACATCAAGTTTATATCTACCTGGAAAGCACCAGTTAGAAGCAAGGCAATCTCCCAGGCTGTGACAAAGCAAGCTTTCCATTAATAATCCATAACGCCACCAAGAAAAAACAGCAGGTGCACAGCATTTTCAGAACTGATCAAGTTTCTCACCTGCCCATTCAACCCAGTTTTGCAAACATACACTACAGGTGCAAGTGACATGATTTTTTTTTTTTCCCCCTCAATGTCCAAGCACTTGGCTACATCCAAGCAATGTTAGGAGATGACCATTAGCTTTAACAGTGTCTTGTCTCCACAGGAGCAAAACCACCTTCAGGGACCTGATTCTACAGGGATATAAAAGAAAGATCCTCCAGGAGAAAGGTAAGAAGCCATTAACCACAGGCTGTATAAGAACCACCTTCTGCCATTGTTCAATGATGAGACCTAGCATGGCTGAAGTACCTTTTCTTTTTTGGAATAAGCAAGCACCTTATGTAGAAGCTTCTTCCTGTTGTATTTCCTAAACACTTGATGGTTTCTATATTCAAGAGAAAACCTCTCTATGCTGAGCAATCAAGGGTCCTTATCTAGCGATGGGAATTGACACCTAGTAGGATGCGTAAATGGAGCTGGATCACGTAGACAAACTGAATAACACCCAGTTCATAATGACCTGTCATAATCCTGTATGGGGAAATGAACTAAATGGTTTTCTGAAGGGAGATATATGTTGGAGGGGAAATGGTAAAAAACACAGACTGAGTCTAAGCTTCTGAGCACTGCATTGTATTGCCTGGGTAGAAGAGGGAAATGGAGGGGCAGCTTGAGAAGCAGGTCCCTTTTCCCCAGTCCCTCTACTGCTGCAAGGCTGTGATTTTATACAGGAAAAATAGAGCACTAGAAGGGTCTGGAATAGAAAAAAGCACAGCTCTTTTTTCCCCCTGCCAACATGACAGCCCTAAAGGCCCAACAAAGCAACATATCTGCTTGTCTTACTCTTTCAAGGATCGCTACAGCTGTGACATTGTACTGCACCCTCCCATCCAGTTGGGATCGCCTCCAGTGGCACTTACGCTTCAATTGAGAGGAGAAAGGATTTAATACAGGAATGCCCTGATGCTAATGCCTTGCCAGAGGTGCACGAAGCACTCCAGGTTGCCAAGAGGCCTGACAAATATACAGTCCTTTGGGACAAGGTCTTTTGTGCTTTTTATGGGCTGATGCACTCTCACAACTGGAAGTAGAACTGATAACCAGCAACATAGGTCATTGCAGCACCTGAAATTGAGAACATCCTGCCCTTTAAATCAACTTGCTTTAGTGCTTTCCTAGATGGAAAACTAAAGTCAAATGTCATGCTCTTTCCTCAAACCCAGACCCCACCAAACCCCAGGAGCAGACAGAGTAACTGCACTTCTGCACCTGAGAATTACTCAGCACAGCCCACCTCCACCTTGGATGGCAACAGCATTGTCTGGATTGCCTCCCCACAAGCACAAGAGGGCTGGAGAGTCACTCTCTCTTAAGCTGTGGAGGAACATAACCACTACATCTGTGTGCACCCAGGCATGCAGAGCTCAAACAGTACTGAAGCATTAGCACTGCCCTCACAGGATATGCGTGACCTCACTCCCCTGGACCTGGCAGATAGGAGAAGACAGAAACCTTTTTGGATTTGAGTGCAGACCTCAATCAGCCAGGCCTATTTCATGCTTCTTTCCCTGCACCCCTCCCCCCTTCCTTTTCAAGTGGCAGTTCTTTTCTTTTGGCTTCAGAGAGACCTTCAGGACTCCAGAATCCTTCAGCATTCCCTATCTTACAAATTATCATCCACCTTACCTACTAAAAGTGGACAAGAAGAACAAAACATCTGTGCTCAACAGGGCAGACAGATTTATAAAGCTAGATGGGGCAGGGCAAGCTGAGAGTTGTTTGTTGATATGACAGCAAACTTGAGGGTGGGCTCAAGAGACAAAAAGGTGAGAAAGAGTGATCCCTGCATTGTCCAGTGTGTCCCTCATTCCTTCTGAGACAAGTTTGTCACTCCTGTGAAATCTTCACTTGGCCATCTCATCCTTCCCTAGTGATTCGACTGCTTAGCAAGCATCTCTGTTAGCAAACCTTAACCCGCCCTTTCACAAGTGGCAGCCTGCCGTAGAAGGCAGCCACTTTACCAGGCAATAACACCTGCTGGAAAGAAAATTCCTGTAAGCAGATTCCTTGTGACTGAAGCAGCAACCTTGACTAGTCACTTCAGAGCCCCGTTACATCCATAATGATACTGTCTCCACCTTTCCCTTCCCCCCAGCATGAAAGATGAGTGGTTGTGTGGAACGAGTCCCCGAGCTGTGATGGGAATCCGTCTCGCTTGGCTGCAAAAAATATATATATCCTGATATGGCTGTGATGAATCCTTTCATTATTCATCTGCAATTGCCCTGCTACTGCTGCTGTTCCGTTCTCACTCTCTCTCTTTCTTTTATAAATAAAAATGGAAACAGATTAATGACAAATGTTGACAGAGATTGCTTTTAAACAGCCACACCTGAATGTGGGCTATGGGGGAGGAGCAGTGGCAAAGCAGCATCAGAGGGATGGGGAGACCAGGAAAGACTAAGTGAGAGATGAGAAAAGATAAAGATGCTCACTCCAACTGGGCTTGATGAGCAGTGACTGGAGCAAGGTATCTTTCTAGTGATGAGGACTTCAATTTACTCTAACAAATGAGCTCTGGATTAACCGAGCTATGTATCCAAACTCTTTGAAATAACTAGCAGCAGTCAGTTGTGCTGTCAAAGGTACTCTGGAGCAAAGTTTGCAGATACTCCAGCAAAATATTAATGGAATGAAATGGCAACACACAGAGGGGCAGTTACACACAGCAGCCCCCAGTGATGAACAAATAATACCAGATAATGCTGCTTATCCCACTCCACTCCTGGTGACCAGCGAACACCAAGGCTCTAGTTTGTACAACTGCCAAAGCCACTTGTATTTTGGGAATGTGGCTCAGACAGGCAAAGACAGTTCGTGACCAGTCAGGCCACAGGTTGACACCGTGAGTGAGTGCATCCAAGAGGCAAACCTGGCCTCATGACACTTCCCTGTCCATTCCCACTGCATGAAGAAACATGTCAAGCCTTTTACTCAAGTAGCACTCCAAGAAGCTGCATTGTTTATTCCTACTTAATGTTTCATCCCCTTACTGAAGAAAGAACAGGAGCAGGAGAGGAGCAGCAGAGGTAGCATCCAGGTCTTAGAGAAAGAAAAATTGACTCACTTTGGGTTTACTTCTGATCTTAAAATAACCCATTGCAGCCATTCTAAGCAGGTGGGCTGCAGGACACAAAGAGCTCTTAAAGTGCTGCCCTCTCATAACTAAACTATATCTGTCCCTTGCAGATCCTGGCACATTTGCTCCTGAGCTGAACTGCAAGTTCTCATCACACAAACAAGTGAAAGACCTGACCTCCAAAATGGCCAACTGTGTGCGCCACACACTGCTGCAGCATCACAGAGGGGCAGGGAGCTGCAGCCATTGCACCTGCCTTAGTATTTAGCCCAGCTGTTGCATCTCAGACCTTCTAGGTACTGTGTAAATCCTGCACATTGGAATAAGTCTCCTCTCCCCTATGTGAGGACTGATGACACCCTTGTCCTTCACATGTACTGATGTCCTTTAAATCAGCTGAGAGTCCAGAGATTAAATTCATTTTTTTACCATTCTTGTCTCTGCTTTTAATCTCTTCCTCCTCCTCCACAGACAGCTTGAGCTCTGTTATCACTTCTCTGTGTATCTCCACCCCTATGGTGATCTCCAGCAACTGTGGTCTCCTCCTCTAGGTCCCATGCTTCCTACCTCAAGCACCACCTATCCACATAAAGATACCATGTCTGCTAAAATCACCCTCTACCAAACCATTTCCAAGGCTATCTCACCTTCCTGCTATCGGTTACACCTCCTAGCTAGCTGCTCATTCCATCAAAGTGTTTGGCATCACATTTGAGAGCAGAGACGTGCATGGACACATTGCTGCTTGCTCCTTGCCAGCCTCCCACTTAACTAAACCCATTTTCATCCTTCCCTCAGAATTGGTCCTGCTCTTTTGGTGCCAAGACGCCCTCCTGTCCTCCTCAAAGCACACTGCTCCTTGGACTCCTTTCAACAGCAGCTAATGCAAGACATTACAGCACAGAAGCCTGTGCCAACATCCAGTGCATAAACAAAGACTAGATACATGAGAGGAGAGAACACACTGTCAGCATTTAGTAACAAACACTAATTGCGAACAAGGGGATGGAGTTCTCCATCCCTGTTCTCTCAGCAGCCAAAAGCCATCTGAGCCAGGAGTGGCCATTCACAAACCTAGGATCCGTTAATCACTGAATGGCCCCCTGCTCAGCATCTGACTGACTGCCATCAGCTTGCTCGGTGTCTGACTGATCCACTGAATGGATAGACAGCCTCTTGGAGTTTTATTTGTACCTTGCTAGTGCAGGGACACTGAAATATAAGGCCCTTAGGGAGGCAATTTCAAAAGCCTTGCAGGCCTGCCGCAGATTTGCCCTATAACTTTCGCAAAGTATTGACTTCTCTCTGTGCCTCTTATTTTCCTGAGAAAATTGCCTTACATCCCATCCCAGAAGGCTGCGGAGCATGCTGTCTGTGGGCCTCAACGTTTCAGTACTTCTGTTGAAAGCTGCTGCAAAGGCCAGATGGCTTTTTTAATAACATTCTCATTCACCAGAAAGGCTGGTTCTCATCACATGAAACATGGTGCAGAGATACTAAGTATTTTCCATCATTTCGCTCCATTTTGCCCCATCATTCATTACTTCATATAGATAAACAAATCAGCCCCTCAAAGAGAAGAGATCCACATGAGAGACACTTTGGGTTCTCTAGAACAGGTATGTCCCTTCCAGTCATAATCCCTTTTTAGGAAGCATATATGTTTATGTCACAGGAAATGTCCCTTCTCACCTCAGCTAAACATGGTGTCAAAACCCCTAAGGAGTACCTGGGAGGAGCACTGTTCTTGGCGAGGCATCTCCATGTGACTTTACAACCCCTTAAAGCACCTCTTGCACCTTTGGACTGTGTGGAGTTCCTATGAGCTGCTGAAACCCTGGAGAACATGGGGTGGTGGGCACAAGTCTGTAAGCAATTGAGCCAAAGTTAAAAGCTTGGTGCTATCAGTTGTGTGTCTCCTTCATTCAAACCATTATTCCCCAGGAATTTCTCCCAGCCCACCCATCTCCCCAGCCCCATCCTGCCCTCGTGCCTTTAGCTGCCTCTGGCACTCCTCACACACATCAACTGAGCCAAATCAACTGATTAAAACAGCAGAAATCAAGTAATTTTTTGCAGTTAAGGGGGTTGACATGAGTCAAAGGGGTCCAACAAGTGAAAGGTAACCAGCAGGAGCTTACAGTCAGGCAGTGGGAGACAACGGGGTGGAGATGGAAGGAGAAGGCTTCCCCTTTCAGCAGAGATAAACTGTTTACCTCACCTCATGGCCTTGCACCCCATATTTCCAACAAAGAAAATGTCACTAAAATTTCAGTCAACTGTGAAGACTTTATAGACTGCTTTAGGATGTATTTGGATAAAAAAATTAGTAAAGAAATGTAAGGTCAACATCCTTCCAAATTTCTACATGCTATAGGGTTTCAGCTCCCACAGACACTCAAGGTGATGTTGGAAACCCTTTGAGTGCATTGCAGATGAACTTATTGTCCCATGCAGTCCATTCCACATGCTGCTCTAGTCCTCACTGTACTTCTTGGTTGATTTTAACCTACACAGCCCTTCAGGATTCAGAGTCTCAGTCCCCCCAGTATCCACCCCTCTCCTCAGCTCTGGGACCAGAAGTTGCATAGTTACTTGCATAGTTACTTAGGACAGCCTCATGAAAGTGTCAGCTGTTGCCTTGCCTTGGAAACATTATTAGCTTTGATGGTTGTCGTTTTCCAAATGAACATCCTGTATTAACCCACATGAAGTTTTAGCCCCACCACCATTGAGCAGATTTGAATTCTGTGGAAAGACAGAAGATCTGGAGTCTATTGACCTTCACACCCCATTGCAAAGTCCACCTTTTAGTCAAGTTTGAGTTTAATGAGATGACATGAAGTGCCTAAGTAATGGGGTATAGTATTCATATGGATATAAACTGCCCAAGCAAAGGCCTAGTCCAGCCTGTCTCTTTTTCCTCCTTTATCCTGCCCCTTGTATCTCACAGCTTTGCCCCTTTGCCCTTGTTCTGACTCTTTCCTGATCCTCCCATCAGGTGACAATTTGAATTTTAAAGCCATTTACACTCCAAAAGGTGCATAATCAGATTTTTATCCTGTACTTTTCTGATGTGACTTTTTTATTATGACATCAAGTACTGACCCATAATAAGGATGTAAATGCCCACTTTAATGTCTATTACCAGTATCTGCAGATGCATATAAAATTATAGTATCATCACATAACTACATATTAACCTCTTGAGCTCCATGACAGACAAACTCTCCAGGGAACACTGTATTCCAATTTTCAATTACCAGCAGTAGTTCAGTGACAAGCAGTAGAAGTTGTACTCATCCATATCCTAAACACTCAAGGTACTTGCAGAATGATAGAGTAGTCACATTCTGAACACGCCAGTTCTGGTGCTTCCAGTTGCCATCCAGTTGCCAGCCATTTGTGACAAGAATTTGGGTCATTCCAAGGAACAAATACAGTTACATTTATGTATACATACAGGTGGGATGTAGCTTACCCGAAAGAAATTTGTGGTTTTCAGCAAAGTTGTTTCTGAGTCACGTGGTAGTGCACAACCATGACTTTATCCACCGTGATCAAGCAGAGAGAAGATAAGGTGTACAACAACATACCACGTGTCATCTTTTATGCTTCTGTTGAGCAAACAATGCACTTTGCTCAGAAAATGACCATTTAGCACAGGTGTAAAAGTGCAATGTGTGAGCAAGGAATGATATGGTCCACAATACTTTATTGCAAGGATAAGGATACCACAACTGCAGCTACCTGCCCCATCTCAAGAGGGTATTAGTAAAAATTCAAACATTCTGATTTTCATCTTTCAGGTTAATGGCATCTGTTTACATCAGAAATTGGGTATTCAGCTGTGAACAGAGCCTGCCAACCCACGTCTGACATAAGAATCCTACAAAAACTTGGAGAGGGAAGTTGTTTGTGGGTTTTTTTAAAAAACAAAACAAAACAAAACAAACATTTCTCTAGAAGATCTAGACCTGAGCGTCAATGGAGAGAACAGAACAAAACATAGGATAATAAAGACAGAAGTTAGTACCATTTTGTCTTCATACTTTTCTCCTCTTTCTGATACAGCTCAGACAGATGATTGACTCTGGTTCCAAAGAGGGTCTCTGACCTGAGGGCATTCTTCCCAAAATATACACTAAGATTTCTGATATTTTAAAACTCTGCTGAATTGGGCATTAACAGGCAGCTTATCATTTGTTAAATAACAGACAGGTTTTCTGCACTGGACACTCATTACTCTAAAGTTAAGGGAAGAGAATCAGAGGACAACACTTGAAATGTTAGTGTAAGACATGAGTCAATAGTCATATCATCCTATGACGTTCAGGTAAAAGTATACAAAGTGTAATGGCTCAAGAGCAAGTTTTCATCTACCTATTACTCTTTCTGGAGTTGTAGCGGACAAGCTATTTCACAGCAGATCCTCTGTTATACTATGCATTTGGGCTGCTTTTCCACTTTCAATTCCTTTGAAGTCTAGGAATCATTGATATTTCCAGAGACAAAGCATATGTTGGAAAACTAAAATACCCTATAAGGAAACCCCAATAGAAAGCAAATACATACCAAAAATTCCTAGCTCAAAAATAAATAAAATCTATCTATGTATATACACACACTTATCCAGTTACAGATAAAAATACTCAAAAGTGAAGAAATGAACTGCCATCCTAATTTGTCCCTCTGTGCATACGCATTACAATAACGCCAAATCAAGTGATCATACAGTTTATTTTCTGAGATTCTAGCTTCATACAGAGGACAGAACACACACCTCTGGAGAGGTGAGGGCCAAGAACTGAAGGAGATTGGGTCTGAGTCATTTGCTGCTAAAGACAGAAAGGACAAAGCAGGAAATTGTCAAGGCAAAGTTCTTGCAATGAAAGCAATTGACTATCAGCCCTGGAGAGATGCCTGTGTGTTGCCATCTCTCTGATATCTGAGAAGTCAGAGAGTGACTTCAGCAAGGAGGACAGTGTTCCTCAGCTCATCAGTAATTGTGGCTGGATTTGCTGAAGCTGAGTGCTCATAGCTGCTATGGAAATCTGTAGGAAATGTAGGAACCTACAAAAGGCTACGAAGTAAGCCACTCCAAATCACTAGTGCCCAGGTATCTCATCTTGGGCCCCTCAAATTCAGAGGTAACTCCTGGGTTTTGTTTCAGTCATTCCAACCTAAACTCCACACCTATAAAATAAGGATGACAATAACATCCAAATTCTCAGCACATAAATAAATTCATTAACTTTCTAAGATGCCATAGCAGGATGTACTTTGAAGACACTAACAAGGAAATTACTTCTTCCCTCTTCAGAGTAGAGTATGGATGCTGTGCAGTAAATAAAGCTTGAAGTCAGTCTAAATGAGGAAAAAAAACCCAAACCCAAGCAGCTGTACATTCAGAGTCTCAACCCTCCTACACTGACTGAGGCAGGCACTAGTGTGAAAGGGGAGTGGGGGAAATGGGACAGGACACAAAACCCTCAAACCCAGCAACAAATCACGCAACTGCTTGACTGTGTTGTACTGTGCATGCAGAAGGGCACTGATTACAGCAACACTGGCCACTTGAATTGCAGCCTTGTTTGTTATGGGAACAGAAATTTTCCTATTTGTTTCCTTTTTTATTGGCAGGGGTGTGTGGGGGTGGGGGTGTGTGCATGCATGTGTGTGTCACACCTCATGGTCCCTCTTCCCTCTCCCGGGAATCAGACCCTGTACTCCTCATTCCCACTCCTTGCTGTCTCCACAGTACCTGAAAGGACCAGCAAGGGATAAAAGGCTCATGAAAGCTCCCCTTGCTACTCTTGTTTGTATAGGCTTCTTTCATGGTGACATTGGACAGCCAGGAAAGAAAACACAGGACTTCTTTTACTCACCATACAACACTCAGCATTGAGTGTCTTCACCTCTGGCTTTCTCAAAATGGGAATGCATGTTTCCCCATGGTGGGTGGCTGGGTGAGTCCAAGCACTTGCAAATTATGTGGTGAAGAGGATGAAGAAAAGTCCTAAGGCAATGCTGGTGAACCTCTCAGGAAGCTGGTGCCAAAATTACTAGAAAAACATCAGCATCAGTGCTGGCATTAGTTTAGCAGAATCACTATTTTGCCATCACTGCCCCTGCAGACAGTCTGTGAGGAAGAAGCTATGACACTTCTCAAAGTAAGACTTCTCCAACTGGATGCAATTTTAAAAGCACATTTTGCAAAATCCATGTGTTTCATCTGCCTAAGGGCAGCAACTCCTGACTAAGATCTGTTCTTGTTCTCATCTTTAGGTACTTCCCTGTTGCTCCCCCACTAGAAATGAGCTAAATTAATGTCATTTAGCATTTTGAAACTCTACAATATGTTTCATAAAAAAACCTATTATCAAGTATCTGCTCTTATTGGAAAATTGCTTTACTTCAGTAGAGAAAAAAATTTTGTACCCCCAGATTTCAAATACCCTTTATTTAGATGCAAGAAATCCTCCATTAGTATGTAGCAAGTCTACTTGTAGACATCTGCAGCTTCAGTTGATTCTCTGAGCTGGAAAAGTATGAAGCAAGCATGTCTGAAAAACATCAAAATAGTAAAAGCCACCACAGTCAGCCCTGTTACTGAATTGACCACCAGCTATTCAAACTGAACTGAGAAAATTCTCAGCCCTTGGATGTAAAATTAAGGATGTGTAAACAAGGACCATTCAGATTTTTTTTTCTTCTTCTTTTTTAATAGAAATGCCTCCAGTTATCAAATGAAATGCTTCATTCCTCAGGGAAAAAAAAAATGCAAGTAGGTAGAAGACTGAACTAGCTCATAATGATTTTTAGATATCTGACATTTTTGACTGTAACCCATAGTTAATAATGTGTGCCAAATCTAGGCACTTCCCATAAGAGAACCTATTGTTAAAAGCTCTTTTCTCCTTGATCCCAACAAAAATCAGAACATTTCACCAGGAACACTTTCCAATTCTCACAGGTGCAGCCTGCAGATGAGAGAGGAAAATGGTAACTTTTTAGAATTGGACACCCCCTCCCCCAATATAGTGTTGAGAACTTGAAGCAATTTCCAAAGGATCTTCATCTTCTTGTTTAAAATCAGTCAATCAACTTGGGATCTAATTTTTTACAATTTATTCATTGGAACAGTTAAGATGGAGGGAGTCCTGTTTTGTTCCTTCCTTCCACGAGTGTGCATAGCTATCAATACTGGGACACAAATATATGCAAAAGAAAATTCAAAGTCCACTGCTCATTTGATCTTTGAAGCCACTGCTATCATGGTAAAAAAGAATGATGCCAATCTATCTTAAAAGGATGTTAGCATTGGCAAAATGAATAGATACCCATTACTATCAGTTGAGACTGAGTTGAGTTGAAACAATGACTTGGAAGTGAAAGGCTACTTAAGAAACTCTGGAATTGTTTCAAATTCCAAACAAGGAACATCTCACTTGTCTAGAGGCTATGTCATGACAAACTGGGAAACAAAATCATTGCAAAAAACAAAGAATGGACATGATAAATTACCTCAAATCCTTCACTCAGGTTTGCAATTCAAAGGAAGAAAAGCATAGTAACTCCCTACAGACCTTCAGGTTATAGTTTATACTTAAGGAACCGGTCAAGGAAGCAAGCAGATTATTGGACATTCCGATACTGTAAATCTAGTTAGATGTCAGTGAAACCTCTCTTCTCTCACTCTCAACTCAGTTTGCTTTATATCAAATAAAACACTTCCTTCATATATTGATTTATTTCCAGTTTCTGTAATCAGAACAAAGATTCCACAAGAGTCTCATTCAGAGAATACACATCATGTTTAAGACAAAGGAATACAAGCAAGGATCTTCCTTATTTACATGTTATCCCCAAAATAGAGTCCTAGGAACCCAGAGACCAATCCCTATTGAACAGTTAAATCTTATGACCACAAAGAACATTTGGGACACGCACAATGCAGCTCTTTAAAGATTTTGAGTAAACCTGTTTGAGAACCATCTCTAGGTAAGCCCCCTGGGACAGAAGGATGAAGCTAGAATGTAACTGATGGTATAGCTTTGGCTAACTGTCTGGTGTTGCCAAACTTGAGAGAAAATTCAATGGCTTCAGCAGTGCCCAGGGGCTCTGGTCAGGCCAGACCAGTCTCAGTTCACGGCACTCTTAGAAGAGCTTCCAGCAATGAGGTCCCACATGCACCAATCTGGGCAACAAAAACAAATGCTAGCATGGGACATTAACACTATGTCCAAGACTTGAGATCTGAAGCAACAATTCAAATGTGGCACTATTCCATCACTGGAATTTTACATTCATTTTGAAACAAAGGTACAGCATAATCTATTTTAAAGCTGAACAAGCCATTGCTCCCTAATGTTAGAGAACACACTACCAGAAAATCACTTCCTCCAGTCACACCATCTCCTCTCAGATGAGTGCAGAAGAGCTCCTCCACTTGTAGAAGCCTACCATCTGCTCCTTCAGTGTGGTAGTGAAGGGCACATCTACACAGACGCATCTTCCTTATATGCATGAGAGAGAAAAGAAGAAGCAACTGCTATAGTGATTAAGAAAGATACTGCATACTTTTTTGGCAAGGTAATAAGCCCGCCAATGCCCTCCCTCATTTGTTTCTGATTTCAGTGCAACATGCAGGCAGTTCACACAGCTGAGCAAATGAACTGATGCAGAGCTGCTGAAGCTGACATATACACAGGCAACATTGCCCCAAGGTAGCAGAACTCTAGCTGCTAGTACAGCAACAAGGGGAAACCCTCACCAACAACACTCTTCAACTGAGAGATCGTGTAGGTTCTGAAGACTGCACGCTCATATGTCATTATACTACTCAACAAATAAAGTGGCATGCAGAAATGATGCTTCATTTCAGTTGGCACAGATAAGTTTTTTCTCATCTCACCTTCTCATGTAAATTTCATAACAATCTTTTGGTAGCAACAAAAAACTTCCATCACCATGACTTTTCCCTGTGTTTGCCAAAACACTTCCAATTTTTCAACAGATCTCTATACTGTAGAAAAAAAAGTCTTCTGTCTTCTCTGAGGTTCTAAACCAGAAGCAACAATAATTTCATGCAGACTGACCTTTCACTATAAAATTGACCATTCAGTGTCTTTTGGATGCCTCTGTATTTATTTCAGTGGATTATATTTGGCCACAACATTCCTTCCATAAAGCTGCTGTCTGCAAATTGAAGCCTGAAGATACACAGAAGCCACTGCTTCCCACAGTACCTTGTTCCAATGGTTAATCTATCCTCACTGTTAAAAACTCACACCCTATTTCTAACCTGAATTCATCTGGCTTTAGTTTCAAGTTCATTTTTATGTCTACCTGCTCAAGACAAGAGACACTTTATTACCTAGTATTTCCATACAGGACTTTCTACCACACAGGCATGACATCTCTGATGCTCTTCTGATAAAACTAAACAGACTGAGATCTTAAGTATTCCAAATTATAAAAACTGTCAGTCCAAAATTGCACTGTAATACTGCTAAAGGAAATGCAATACACATTGGAATAAAAAAAAAATATGAAGATTATTTTTACTTTCTAGGATCTTGTGCATTGAAAAGCAGTGATAAGAACTTTAGATTCAGAGTCAACTGCCTAAATATCACTTTTATGGTAGTGTTACAGCAGTGTCTGGGCAGCAAGGGCTAGCATAATGTTTGGATAGATGAGTATATGAAGCCTGAATAGCAATAGGGAAGCAAGTGTTCCTGCTTCTATAAAGAATACTCTAAGTGTAGACACCAAAACTGAATGCAGATGGATGTGGAATACTGGGGATTTTCATGCAGGAGCATAATTAAAGGTTAAATGACAAGTTTTACAGTGTAAAGATTATGAAAAACGACTTAACATGGGTTAGTGGATTACACAGGACTTGTTGACGGTATATAGGTAGATATACATGACAAAGAAGCCTAATTGTAAAGGAAGAATAGGACTTTTCAACCTTGCTGAAAAAAAGCATAGCAAGAAACAATATCAGGATGCTGATATTAGGAAAAAACTATTCCAAGAAAAGATGCAATTTGCTTATAAAGAGGGTAATTAATAAGAAAACTGATGACTAAGAAATATGAACTAATCCTTGCTTGATGCTTTGAAAGTCAGATTACATGTCCTTCTAAAAATACAATTAAATCCAGTTGCAGGATAAATGTTATAGCCAAAAGGTTCACAGAAGTTTTCTCTAGCCTTGAAAAAAGAGTTTGTAAATCTTTCTGAGACAGAACACTAGGCTAAGAGAACATAAAAGGAAAGTATCACTATATAGCTACTTTGTCCTTACAGTAGCCCCTAGGCATCCAAACCCTGCCACTGTGAGAGACAGACTACCAAGCCAGACAGACCTTTGGACTGACCCTGTGCAGCTTTTCTTATGCTGTTTATCCCATTTCCTTCAGAGGTTACAAGGAAAAGAGGGCAGCTTTGCAAAACCCTGATCATCCTCATAATACTGGCAGCTCTGCTTTAAGACAATGAATGTTCTAGGTCATACACACAGGGCTCAGCAATCCTTTTTCTGATTATTGTCTGCAGGTATATATATTTTGCATCTTTCTCTCATATAACAGGTTGTGCCAGCCCATTTTCCACTTTTACCAATTCTTTGAGTTGGTACAAGAATTCTCTTTTCCTGGTATGCCAATTAACACATCTCTGTCACACTACAGTCACACTAACAGCCAGATTTACAGTTAAGAGGGCATTTTACCCACATTAAAGTGGAGAAGGATGTTGAAGCTTCCCTCTGTCTCCACAACATAAATCTGTATGTCACCTGACTGAGGGCCAGCCATGAACCAGTCTCCAGGCACTGGTGACAGTTTAGTCTCCCTGCACTTGCCTATGGCACAGTTTACTTTCTTAAGAATGAAACACTTTGGTATAATTAAGACATTATATTCTCTATGCTGAGTTCAGTCTTTGTACTGGGTAAAAGTTAATGGCCTAAGACAATCTTGCCTTGCTTTCTGTATAGCAAGTGGTCCCCTATGCTTTATGCCTTAAGAAGCATTGCTGTAAAGTATTTTTCCCATATTTGATGGTACAAAAGCAGGACGTCTCAAGCACAAAACACAAACTGGAATAGAATGCAGGGGACCGACACAGTAATGCAATATACCACAATGAGAAAATAAGTTTGTCCTCCTTTGATAGTCTCCTAACAGACTATTAAAATTCATTTTCTGAACAAGTGATTGGTAGCATCCTTCACTTCTGCTTAACTGAAATGTTCCCTGGTTATGACACTGTTCCTCAAGACAACAAAGCAAAGTTCTTATCCAGTTTACATAATTTCTTTTCGATATCCAGGCACACACATTGTTTTTTGTAGCATCTTCTTTCTTCAGTGCAGAAGGGGTTACAAGAAAAGAAACACTCAGCCCTTCTTGTTGCCCTTCCTCCAATTTCCCTTCTCATCCTCTGCCCACTGAGCAGGTCTCTGCAACATCCACAAACAGCATGAGCTTACTACAGTTGGAAGGACAGCACTAACCATCTCAATGTCATTATTCAGGAATGCTGGCAAGACACACCTCTGCATATCACAAACATGAAGCTAATCTATCATTTAGTAGCACTAGTCACAGCCACTTATGAGTTTCTCTCCAGCTACTGTTTTGTTGCTGTCTTCACTCTTTACTGTACCTTACCTTAAAATCATAAATCTATCAGGCCAGAAACTACATTAATTTAATTTACACTTCTCCAGTACCTACAGACCGGGCATTAAGCCTCACTAGAGCTCACTGGGACTACTGGAAATGTGCAGAGAACTACTAATTGTGCTCCTCCCAGCCCTTGATTTCTCTTTCACTGAATGTCCATCTGCTCCCTGTACATAAAGCCCTGTTTGCAAAAGTATGTCATTATAAGACTGGTCTCTGTCATCTATGAAAAACTGTAGCAATTGCATGAGGTCCCCAGTGACAGGAAGGGGTACGTATCATGTCACCTTTCTAAAAAGGCAGGAAGAAAGATCTGGGGAATGACAGGCTAGTCAGCCTTACGTCAGTCCCTTGTAGCTTTATGGAGCAAGTTCTGGAAGCCATTTCCAGGCACCCAAAGGACAAGAAGGTGACTAGGAACAGGCAGCCAGATTAAATGAGGGAATACCATGCCTATGAACCTGACTGCCTCCTATGATGAAATGACAGGCTCTGTGAATGCGTAGAGGGCAGTGGATGCTGTTTACATTGACTCCAGCAAGCCTCTTGATGCAGTCTTTCACAGCATGCTTATAGCCAAATGAGGGAGCTATGGACTGGATGCCATCTAGTAAGAAAGGTCAGCAAGAAATTGGTTGAACTGTCAGGCTCAAAGAATAATGATCAATGGTTTGAAATCTGAGTGATGGCCAGTTATGAAAAGCATGCTGCAGAAGACAATACTGGGATTGATACTGTTCAGTGATCGTTAGTGATGTGGCGGAAAGAGACAGAACATACTCTCAGAAATAATGGCATGTTGGGGAGGACAGCCATGGATATACTCCACCTAGAGGAACCTTGACAGATTGGAAGGATGAAAAGACAGACACCTCATGAGTAGAATAGAATAGTTCCAGTCAGAAGGGACCTACAACAATCATCTAGCCCAACTGCCTGACCACTTCAGGGATGACCAAAAGTTAAAGTATATTATTAAGGGCATTGTCCAAATGCCTCAAACACTGACAGGCATGGAGCATTGACCACCTCTCTAGGAAGCTTGCTCCAGTTTTGACTACCCTCTCTATATAGAAGTGTTTTCTAATGTCAAGTCTGAACCTCCCCTGACACACCTTTGAACCATTCCCATGTGTCCTGTCACTGGATACCAGGGAGAAGAGCTCAGCACCTCCCTTTCCAGTTTCCCTCCTCATGAAGCTGTAGAGAGCAATGAGGTCATCCTTCAATTTCCTTTTCTTCAAACTAGATAAACCCAGAGTCCTCAGCCACTCCTAATAGGATAGGCCTTCCTAGTCCTTTCACCAGCTTTGTTGCCCTCCTCTGGACACATTCAAGGACCTTCACATCCTTTTTAAATTGCAGGGCCCAGAATGGCACACAGTACTCAAGGTGAAGCCACACCAACACTAAATACAGAGGGATAATCACCTCTCTTGACCAGCTGGTTATACTATGTTTGATGCACCCCAGGATGCTGTTTCCCTCTTGGCTGCCAGGGCACACTGCTGACTGTCAACCAGTTCCCCCAGAACCCTTTCTGCAGGGCTGCTTGCCAGCCACTGCTCTCCCAGTTTATACATGTGTCCAGCATTACTCCGTCCCAGGTACAGAATCTGGCACTTGTTAAATTTCATGCCATTGATGATTGCCCAATGCTCCAATCTATCTAGATTGCTCTGCAAGGCCTCTTGTCCCTTGAGAGGGTCAACAGCACCTCCCACTTTAGTATCATCAACAAAGTTGCTAATGGTGCATTCAGCTCCTGCATCCAAATCATTGATAAATATACTGAACAGAACTGTCCCTAGAATCGAACCCTGAGGAACACCACAGGTGACTGGTCACCAGCCAGATGTAGCTCCATTCACTACAGCCCTTTGAGCCCTGCTCTTCAGCCAGTTCTTCACCCAGCACACTGCGTACCAGCTCATTTTGCAGTTGGACAACTTGTCCAGAAGGACGCTGTGAGGGACAGTATCAAGAGCCTTACTGAAATCCAGAAAATCTACATCTACCACCTTCCCTTCATCTCCTAGGTCAGTGACCTTATCATAGAAGGATATCAAATTAGTTAAACAGGACTTTCCTTTTGTCAACCCATGTTGACTGTGTCTGATGCTTGCATTGTCCTTTAAATGCCTTTCAACAGCACCCAGTATGATCTTCTCCATAATTTCTCCAGGTACTGGGGTTAGACTAACAGGTCTGTAAGTTTCCTTCTTGTAAATTGGAATAACGTTGTCCAGCTTCCCGTCAGCAGGGACCTCCCCAGACTCCCAATACCTTTCGTAGACGATTGAGAGGGGTCCTGCTGTAACTTCCACAAGCTCCTTCAGTTCTCAGGGATGAATCCCATCCAGCCTCATAGACTTATGAACATTCAACTGATACAATTGGTCCCTTACAATTTCAGTGTCCACAAATGGAAAAATCAATATTCCTGCAGTCACGGTCCTCCAACGCAGAGGACCAGGCAGCCCAAGGTCTATCAGTATTATTAGAGACTGAGAAAAAAAAAAGCTTTGAATGCCTCCACTTTTTCTTCATCCCCATTTGTCAGGTGACCATCTCCAACACATATCAACCCAATGTTTTCCTTAGACCTCCTCTTGCTATTAATGTACTTCAAAAAGCCTTTCTTGTTGTCTGCCTCAACACTGGCCAGTTTCAACCCTAATTAAGCTTTGGCCTTTTGTGTTTTCTCCCTGCATATGCCAACCACAGCTGTGTAATCTTCCTGTGAAGCCTGACCTTGCTTCCAGAGATCAAACAATGAGTTCCAAGAGGAGTTCCCTGTTTAGCCAAACTGGTCTTCTGCACCGCTTGCTTGACTTTCAACACAAAGGGATTGCCTGCTCTTGTGCTTTTAAAAGGCGGTTCTTGAAAACAGACCAGTACTCATGGACCTCTAAGCCCTCAAAAGCAGATTCTAAGGGGACACTGCTAACTAGTTCACTGAGTAGCTTAAAGTTATCTCTCTTGAAATCCAGGGTAGCAACTCTGCTGATCATTTTTCTGATTATGTCAAAAATCTTAAACTCAACCATTTCGTGGTTACTGTGGCCAAGACAGCCACCTACCATCACATCTCCCACAAGTCCTTTGTTATTCACAAATATCAAGTCTAGGAGGGCGTCTTTCCTAGATGGCTCACTGAGTGCTTGTGACAAATTATTTTCAACATACTTCAGGAATTTGCCAGACTTCCTTGTCACAGCAGTATGGTATTCCCAGTTATGTCTGGGAAGTTGAAGTCTCCCATAAGGACAAAGACAGAAGAAAACTGGAGAGAAGACAAACCTGGAAAAAGACTGGGCAGTCCTGGTGGACAAGTGGAATACAAGTGAACTGTGTATCTTTGAAGCACTAATCACACACTGGATCAGCTTAGTAGAAGCACAGCTACCAAATCAAGGCACATTATTATTCTTTTCTACTCATCTGAAGCACTGTGTCCTTCACTGCAAGTACTGTGTGAGTACAGTGTGAGTTCTAAGGAATCTGCCTTAGAGGGAAAGAGACAAAACAATGCACCTAGTTCATTCATCTAAGAATGCTTCAAATAGTCAAATCTACATCAAGCTACTGAAGTCTGAAGATGAATTTTGATAAATACCCTGGAGTAACAAGATGTGTGATTCATTTAGCATGTCTACCATTCCGGAGAAACAAATCTGGTTGAGAGCCTGACTGACCTGCAAATGGATTCTAACTTATAAATAGGAAAGACAAGGCAGCTGCAAGAACTTGAGTCTCCTGGCATTTCAGAAAGTTGCCATGGCAGGAAGTATGGCTTACCAAGACAAGGCCTGCCACAGTTACTCCTCCGTACTGCCACAGGTACATTCAACCTTTAAAGGCAAGGAAGACCTCCTAGAAGCTTACGGCCTAAGTAAGGGCTTAACCAGATGAACAGTGCTATTGACCTCAATAGGAAAATCTGATAAATTATCTTTCCCTGCCCCTAGAGAAAAATCATGTGAAGTCTGGCAACCCCCTCCCCTGCCACAATGAGTGAGATGAAGGCTGTTGATTCCCTAACACCTCAAACACCTCTCTCTATAAAACTTTTAAAACTGTCCTGACACTGCAGAAGAAACAGAACTACTCTGAACAATACTCAGAATGTAGCGATATATCACAATTGATTTTAAAAAGGGGAACACAAAGGCCAACATTTAAAATTTTAGCTGAACGCTCAGTAATCGAAGTCTGTTGAATAGATTCAAACCAAGAGAGGTTGTGGAGGATCCTTCATGAGATTAAAAACACTCAACTGCACAAACGTTCTTTTAGGGAACCTCCCTGTTACTGAAACAGCCTACAAGTTAGGTTACAAGGCTTCCAATCCTAAAATTTATCTGCAGGTTGTCAAGAGAATGTGACCACCTTTCCACTTCATTATGTTCATGAGTACTAGACAGCCAAGCTACTACTCTTCAGGTTTACCTTTTCATTGCATGTTCTAGATTACAGGCCCTCCAGTGGTCAGACTTCCTGTGCTACCTCTTAAGCACCATTGCTCAAAATAACTACAAAATAAAATAATCCAATGGCTACTTTAAAATAGGAACACTCCTCTCTCCACAAAATCCTTACAGCTTGTCCTGTAATCCAAACTGACCTCTGTACTCCTTCAGCAAGGTAAAAAGGCTTTCCCTGTTCTAATTAGTTCTAAAATGTACTACCACCAAAAAAAAAAAAAAACCCCCGAAAGGTTTTGAGAGGGATTTACATGGACAGATCTGACAGTTTGCTTGGGCTGTGAAATATAAATCCAATTTGGATCTCTCCCCAAGAATAAGTAGGTATTAGGGGATCAGACACGGACAGTATGTCTGTAATATAACTGTATTTGTCAATCATGATTTAGTGAGTCATTCAATTTTTGTTTTGTGTATGTTATGACCATTTAACATTTTAATACAGAGTTAAATATAAATCACTGCTTTATATCCTCACAATCAAATCTGTCCCTCAGCTATTTGATTTATAAGGGAGAGCAGAACACCGCAAAACCACTAAAAACATGTAAATTTTGTTACCTACTTAAGAGTGCTAACTGCACCTTCACATTCAAAATGAATTTTACAAGCTTAAGCAGTCCTGTCTGAAAGTTCCACCTGGTGAGGAAAGCAAAAAGAGTTCTATGCATACAAATATATCCTATTTTTAAAGGACTTAAGACACGAGGCCACCTGTTCCTTGACATATGCTAAGTAGGTATATATTCTAAAAATATAGCCCAAAATAAGCTCCAGAGTAATTCAAGAAAAGTAAGTGATCAAGAATTCAAGAAAAGAGAGGGAATAAATCATTATCCATATATTCTGCAACACAGAAAGTTACAAGGGACCAAGTGGAAGTGCTATGAAGAGAAGAGAATCTCTTTTGTGTATGCTGCAGAGTAAAGTACAATTATCAGTAGGTGGAGACACCTCCAGTAGATATAGCAGACAATACTTTTTGAAGGGACAGAAAACGTGAGACAGAAGCAGTCTGATGTCTCACCCAGAATGCTCTGAGCTCAGGTGATATTTTAAATGGCTTTTTTGTTCAATAGCACATTAACTTCAACAGCAAGCATCCTTTAGAAAGGCTAACAGTAATTTTTTTAATTTATATACCGAGAAATGGAAGTTTTTTATATCCTCTACCATACTCCAAGGATATTCAAGGACCCAGGTTCCCTTCCAGGACACCAGCTTGAACATTTATGTCCAAGTAGTTCTCCCAAATCCTTATCCAGTAGGACATTTAGGAAAGAACATGCAATACACAAGCAAGACTAAAGACATTCAGAACAAGGGAGAAGTAAAAGGTCTAACGGACCATGCTGCCAGTGAGCCAATGGCAATTTCTGAATGGACAAGCACTGTATTTGCTTCACTAGAAGCAACACGATTCGAGTCCAGTAGCACATGGCCTGCAAACATTCTGCTAATACAGAATTCAGGGTCCATATTTCAACTTATTTGCATTCCCTCCTCATTCCCCAGCCAAGAAATCCTCCTGGCCTAGAGAAAGCAGGGGGAGACTTTTGCCTTCCTGAGCAGTAGTGGGACTTTCATCCAAAAAATGCCAAGTCACAAACAAGCAACATGTCCGGGGGTGAATAAGGATCTGAAAACCCAAAAGAATCTGTACATGACCCAGCACATATGAGCTGGCATCAGGGAAGGAGATGAATGCATAATAAATACATCAATAGCAAGAACATTTTTAAAAGCCACTGCGGTCCCAACACTGATTACCTTTTTTAAAACAGATTCACAAACACGATTTAGGTATGTGGGGCACGCAGATCAGTCTGGATGATGGCACGCATCACGCACCAATACTGAAGATGTCGCTACTGCCAAACAAGGTATTTGGTGAAGACACACACCAGAGTCAAACACTTCCAAAATCCAGCAAACTTTTACAGTTGCAATGCTTCCTTTTAGCTGTATCCAGGACTCTTCTCTGGTGGCATTTTAAAAAAGTTACTGGAGGCAGCAATAGTGGCTTTCTCGGCTGCTGGTGTTTTCCCTGTCCACTCAGAGTTCTGGGATCTCAGGGATGGTGTTGCTGGTAGCTCTGACTCTGCTGCATCCATGGGGACAGATAAAGTTGCTGGAACATAAAATTGCAGGAAAGGGGGAACAGAGGAAGAGAGCAGGAAAGGGCAATAAAAAAAAAAGTTAGAACAAGTGACTTCATGGCAAATGCCTCATGTATATAATTTCTTACATGAAGGTGTTATTTACTGAGTTCCTACAGGTTCCCCTGCCAAATTCCTTTGAAATACGGGTTCTTGACGGCATTAACACCTTTGCCCTAATGATTCTCATATTTAGACCTCCAAGTTCTCAGTCCACTAACTAGTTCCCTTAGTCAAAGTTCCCATTGAAAATCAAGAGCTTTAGCTGTCCCGTACATAACCTGAATCAATTCGTAATCACTCAACTGAAGATAACTTGATCTTTTCACAAAGACTTGATTAACCCTGTATATCTGAGAATTTTGAAGTCTTTGAAGGCTTCACAAATTTCAGGTTGCAAAGCCCAGTTAAAGAGGAAAATACACCTCTCCTCCTTACCCAGTAAAGGCAGTACCATGAACCTCCACATATATCCCATACAGTAAATCAGCATATTATAACAAGAAGCTACTGGCTGAGCTAGGTTGGAATCCATTCTCATTTTCTCAATACAATCACTGCTTCAAAATGGGACAGGCTGTAATTGGCAAGAAAGATTTGCAGATCCATGGTTCAACCCAAAAGTCACACAAATTTCCAGAAGGATTGTCAGAAACCTAGAGATGTGAGAGTTTACTTCCATTCTCAGTATCCTGAATCATTCAATCCTCACAAACAGAACACGGCAGGATAAAAAAGAGTAATTGCCACAGGAGTCTTCGGGGCAACTGGAATTTTTTTTAACAAGTAACTGCTTCAGTACAAAACACATCTCTTTTTCATCGTATTCTTACAACAGATAATAGTTATTTGTGCGTTTTTATTACAAGTTGCATCTGCTGCTCTGTAGTGGATGAAGGATAAAGAAGCTATAACAAGCCTCAACTAGAGGACTGATTGCTTTGAAGTTTAAATAATAAGCTGGTTCAATGCTTGAGGTTCCACACTCAGTAGATCTGGAACCCAAACAATCCTGCTTCTGTACATCCAAAACAGTGAGTCATTCCCATACAACCACAACAACACAGCTGATAACAGTACATTGCATATGTTATGTCTAGCCCATCAACTTCCTCCATCTGAAGGTCATATGAAACATGCAAAAAAAAAAAAGTAACTCAAAGTCCTTAAACTAATAATCACCACCAATACTATGCTATGGGCCCCTCGCTAGCAGCCTCCCCACTCAGACTCTCCATCTTTGATCATAAAAAGAAAAAAAGCAAAGGACCGAAACAGGCTTCTTGCTGCTGGGTACCATCACACCATGACAAAGAATGAATGCATTAGCAAGAAATAGGAGAGGAAAAATTCACCAAATCGCTACTACTCATCAAACCGTTCTCTGATAAGCAGTTTCAGAGGCTGCTAACTGGCACCTTTTAGAAATTATTGTTTTTCACAAGCTAAGTGTGAATACATGCCAAGGCAGTCAAAAATCTATTTATGCAGATTTTTACCCCAGACTCACTGTAATACCTGGGTAGGATGCCAGTTATCATGTGCGCTTCTACATATATAGGGGACCGGACCACATAAACATTAAAAATATCAATGTAAAGCTGGACAATGGTTCACCATTTATTTCACAACCATCTATACCTGTGGCCTATTCTGACAAACAGAAGACAGACATGACAGTCTTCATCAGATCCCTTTCAAACCGTGAGAATAACATTTTACACAGTATTTCTTAGGCAAGCTCTACCTGTTGGGCCACTGGAGACATTATTCCAAATTTATTGCACTGCAATGGAAAGTAACTAAACACAAGGGCACTGTCCATGCCTTTTGACACCCCTACATCTTAGATCACTGTTCAAAGGACCTTTATCACTACAGACTTTCTTCCTCCCTAGGCACTGGCTGTTGGTCACTGAATTGGATGAACTTCTGGTCTAACTCAGTACAGCCAGACTTACTTCCTCCAGATTTCCTTATTCTTTTGCCAAACTACACCAGCCAGACTTTTGTTCTTTCCTGGTGAAAGCCTTATGCTTTAGGGCTCACACACTGCTCAATTCTGTGTGTCTATTGTCAACTATGACAGTGCAATTTGAAAGAGGTATTAATTTATAGATTTAATGCTTTTTGTATTGCAGTGGTTAATTTCTGCTTTCTAGATTAAGTATAAAAAGCATTTTCAATACCTTATAAAATTAGTGGATTTTTTCGTTTGTGTGTTCAAAATATTTGCTGTTTCATGTGATATATATATATCCCACATGAGACATACATATATATATATACACACATGCTTAGGGATATGGTGTAGTTGGGAACTGTCAATGTTAGGTTAATGGTTGGACTAGGTGATCTTCAAGGTCTTTTCCAACCTAGATGATTCTGTGATTGTGTAGTGTGGAAAGCATTAACTTTCATTTTCAATCTCTCTCAACATTTATGTAACGTTGCCCAATTTAATTTTGATAAGTCACTTCCTGAAGTGCAAATGAATTCTGAATTTTCTATCCACTTTTTGTTGCTCTCAACAGCTAGGCCTTTTTCTTTAACAGCTATCTCAGTTATGGTATTTAGGCCAGTTAGCCTCAAAGGGCAGGACTAATACCAGAAGTTTAATGCTATAACAATACAATAGAGACTTAGGCACTTCTGCTACTGTAATGCATATTTTTTGATGTTCATACAAGGGTGTCTGACAAAAGATGCTTTACCAGAACCCAATAAATACTCACATTCATGAAAGTCCATGAGAAGACATGGAATAAACTTAGTTTGCTTGACTCCCAAATAAACATATCTCTAGCTCCCTTCTCTCATTCCTGCAGCTAGGAGGGAGAGAGCAACCACATCTCATGCCTTTTATTAGCATCTTCTGATTTCAGCCAAATTCAACTCAAAACTTTCTGTGGATGGTGGGGGGTGAGGCGACAGGGGAAGATTTGTAGCTGCATGTTTAAGAAAGAAGCTAAATTCATCACAATGACAGGGGAGAGTGTTGGCAGAGATTTGAGCTATTTATTCTTTTAGGAAAATCCTATAAAGAATGACACGAGGAAGCCTCTATCTGCAGTCTTGTTCATCACACTGGTGAGAAGTCCGATAACAGATGTATGCAGTAGCGTGATTTAGTGCCGGGAGCTGGCCCCTGATGTGTATTAATACAGCGGCAAAGCGGAACGAGCCCCTCTTCATCACTCATCTCTATAAAAGAGGTGGAATCCGAGATGGCCCGATGTTCGGCAGAGCAAGCCCATTTGTTCTGCTGACTGATGGAGCCAGCTCAGGCTGTGTCCTTCACCTCCATGGGGCACTCAGGTTGCAAAAAAGGAGATCACTGAAGCAGGACCTGGTCAACAAGTGAGACGAGAGCAGTTGGACTCATCTAAGGAGCTATTTAAAGGTGAAGAAATCCAGCACTCTGTGCCTGCAGTGACAAACATGGGCCTGCATTCTGATTCACCTGTGTTTCATCTTTTGCAGAAGTAAAACATCACAAACATAAAAAACCTCTGTAGTGAGAAAGTGAGGCTGCCATGATTCCTCACATACAGGGGAACCCCAGTATAAGACATTTACGTAGGGGCAAATAGATGCATGGCAAGGGAAGAAAATCTGTATCTACCTCATCAATGTCTAACAAGGTAAGAGTCTTCAGTTAATTCTACATTATTGCAAAGTAATCTTATGTATTTCTTTAGGCATTAGCAATTCCACATTAAGATCACCTTTGACAGAAATAACATCAGATTTCAGAAGTTTCTAAGTTACATGCCCAGGTTGCACTTCAGCTGCAACTGGGAGACTGCTGTAGAAAGTCAGCTAGGACACAGCTTCAGTTACCCGGTTGTGAAAGTTTCTTTCCGCAAGTCAGTATTGTAGCAAACCCTGCCCATAGCCATTAACTTTGCTGGGGTTATTTCTAAACAGGCTCTAAGGAAGAGCTCTTAACCATTTCTGACTATTAAAGATCTTGCAGCACTTTCCTCTTGACGATCAGCACAAGCATCCTATTCGGATTTCAGTAACTACACTCTCCTTCCTTATTTTATAGTACGCACTCTAATTTTCTCTCCCTCATCCCTAAAACCAAAATACCTTCCAAACCTCTGTACTATTGCCCAGTGCCGAGTTCCACTCCAGATGCAGATTCAACTCTTCAAAAAGTGTTCACTGTACAATTTCCCTAGTCAGGTAAGTACAATTTACATAATATTTTTAAATACGTAGGCATAGAAATAGAAGCTCTCACTATAGAAAGTGACCAGCAGTGCAGTACAGAATACACTCTGAACAATAAATAAATGGACAGGTAACAGGGGACAGTGAGACACTAGCATTCATACCAAGAAAACCTAGTATCCCAGAACTAAAATTTCGTGGCTACGGATACATGATTTTACTAACCCTTTCACTACAAAAGTTTGTATATCCTAGAATGGCATACTCAAAAGCCAGGAAAGAATATCCTAAATAAGCAGTCAATAACAGATGGCACTTTTTCTGAGCAACAGATTATTAATTTAATGTTATTTTCTTTTTTAATACAGAACCTTTCAGACAGTCTCTAATCCAGATCTGTGGCCTAGAGAGCTAGCACAACTTTCTTCCCTACTTCATTATTCTACTGTCTATCCATCACCCCGAGGAAGAAATTCAAACTTCATTCCTCCTATTCATCATCAGTTCCTTTGGCCTTCCCCACTGTTTTCACATCACCATTTTTCCCCATCAGCTTACCCACCGCCTTGTTACTGAATTACAACAATAGTTTTTAATAAGCTAGTTGGAATAACATGTGTTGCTTGATAGCAGGCAAAATATTTCAAGAAAGGGTAAGGGTGAGAGGCCAGAAAGAAATCTCCTAAACCCCTCTGTGTCCTGCAGATTAAAACTTTTTCAGATTCTGATTAGTAATCAATCACCTTCCAGAAATACGCCACATGAAAATAAACCAGCATTTTAATCACTACATCCCCAGAGCAAGAAAAAGAACAAAGTGACTATTTTAATCCACAAGAATAAGACAACTCCCAGGGAGTAAGTGGTGTCACACAGTGATGATACAAAAATTGACAGATTTTTACTTCAATGAAAGTGTCTAGAAACACCCTGAAAAAGAGCACCAGGGTCACCAGCTAATGTCAGCCCAACACTGAAGGAACACACTGTATACTGATCACCTCCTTATTACTATGAACTGCATGATTTAGGAATGGGGGAAATAACACCTTATGAAGAAACAGATTATTACCCACTGTACAGTGAAGTAAATTGCATTAACTTACCATAGCTGCATCATCAAAGATTTGTTTAGTAGGCAGCTTTCGACGCTATGCAGAAACACATGTTGTGTCTCTCTCACATTGCCTTTCTCACACATGTTTCATTAGTTTCAAATCAAGGTAATGCTATTTTTGGCTACTGTGACTCTGGCACTTTGCTCAAGAAGGAGACAACCTTAGAAACGCTAGCACACAGATAAATCCAGGTTACCTGATGTTGGGCTGGACATGGAGGCTGCAGGTGGCTTTCGTTTCCTCTTGATATCCCTTGAACATGGTGGTCCCAGGTGTACATTTGCTTGCCTGTAGAGAAATTAAAACAAATTAAACTCTGTTCCAGTACCAACTTCCTTCCTGTAAGACTCTGGAAAATCCCTCTAACTCCCACCTTCCCATCAGCTTCTTAACTAGTAGGCAGCAAAAATCAAAAGCTTCTTAGGGAAGTTTTGCTCACATTCTTCATTAATATACCATTATACTCCCATTTCTTTTAAAAGTTCACAAACATAAACTGCTCAGAAGAAGAATTATTTCTCAGTCCTTAAAGGATCTCGCTTTGTATTAACTTTAAAATAACTCTCTGCATAAGTAAAGATGTGATCAAGCAGTGATATAACACATGTCCTACCGTTACTTCTATAGAAGTACAACAAATGTCTGCAAGATTGCTCTTTAAACAAATTGCATGATATTTGCTCCCTTATTCAGAAATTATTTTGCAACCTATTTAGTACTGTAGAGTCATCTTAGAATGTACCTATATTCCCAATGTCCATGCATGTTGTTTCCACTACAGTTCATAAAGTTAGGAATGCAAAACTGCCTCATGCATTTTCAAAATTATGATTTTCTTACCAAAGTGCTGTGAAAACAGCTGAATCTAGCTTACAGTAATACAGCCTTGCTGCACCTGTAAACTAGCTGAAAGGCATAATCTGTCCCAGTCATATCAACTGTTAAGTCTGAAGCCTACTGATGACCATTTCAGTTTAACCATTTGCCACTTAAGGAGAAACCTGCATTATTGGGACTGACTTGAACTGAGCACTCCTCCAAGTTCTAGCTGTAGGAAGATGATAAGCTTAGTTCTGAAAAGACAGTCTTGGCACCAGAGAACTTTCTCAGATACAATCCATAATGAATACAAGAGCATAATTTAGCAATGACGTTAGGTTCAAATTCCTGCTTTGTCTGAGATAAGTTTCTTTTGCAAGTTCCTTGGTCATTCTCTGCATCAGATCTGACATGCAAAATGCAGAACTACAGTGCAAATAAAATCCATCACAGATTGTGAGGTGCTTACATGGTGTAAAGATTGGAACTATATAAATTTTCATGGTTAAGTGAGGAAATGCTTCTGTGTCTTTAAAGCTTGTTGTTTTCATTTTTTTAAAAATCCTGAAAGTTTAACAAACACATTTATCCAGTACTGAAATCTTTTACAGATAACAAAAGAGAAAGTTCATGGCTTCATATTTCCACACCAAAATCTATTTAAAAAAAAAAAAGCAGCATATTTATAAATATACAATTTTAGATGCCGAATTTACACAAAACCAAAGAATGCCGTTGTAACTATACAGAACAGTGTAGGGAGCACAAAAAATTTCCTATACAAGCCAAGACTACAAATTGTCTGAATGCTGCTGGGTCTACCTACTTACCTGTAACAAATGTGCAATCACAAAATAAGAAAGAAATATCTACTGTTCTGTCTTCTCAACTAAAATTTAAAAGACCTACAAGAAGTCTACAACAGCTGTCATCTAAATCTGACATTAAGGAATAGTTTCAAAAATTTTAAAATTGTGCTAAATTTCACTGACAGACAATTTTTCAAATCTGGGAATGCATATTAATATAACCAGACACAGAATTCTCCTGAAAACATGAACTAAGGGCTTTCAAAAACACCATCACACCTATAGACTGCATATTCAAATCCTGTGTTCGTAAATGTGACTAACCTCTAAGTGACTTCGCATATGCTAAAAACTGCTTTTGTATATTATTATGATAGTAGCTATATAGTATTTGAGCACAGTTCTACAATGTATTCTGAAACATCTAGGCACACACATAGCCCAAGGTAAAGATCTCAATCAAGTGGAACTTCAGGTTTTTATTTTGCATCAGTTACACAGTATTAGATTACTAACTAGATGACTACATAATTATATATAATAATCCAGCTAATTTTATCACATAATAATAATAAGGTTCCCTTTTTAATTTTATGAACTTACACCAACATTAGCCAGCTGATCCTTGGTGGAGAATCACTACAGACTAGGAAAGAAGTATGCATTATCATTTACAAGAGACTTTATGCAATTTTTCCCAGTTCACAAATGTTACAGGTTTTGAGTAAGAGCTCCTGGCAGTCAGCTCCATGCTCAAACCTCATCTTCCCTTACCTCATGATTACACAAGAGGGGAAAAAAAAAAAAAAAAAAAAAAAAATGAAAACAGAATATGAGAACTGCAAAATCCCTTCTTGCAGTGAAAGTAAAGGCAAATCATACTCCGGTTGGAGACTAATAGCAAAGACACTGCATCTAGCAGCCCTGCCTCTAACACACAAAGGCTCAGAGGTCATAAATTGTCTCTGTAACATGTATTTCATTCAGGTTTATCCCTTATTGATCACCCACACTTCAGTTAGTAAATCAGGAACCTATTGATTACTCACTGGCTCTGACTGACCTGGTGGTAAAAGTGTCAGTTTTGAGTGGCTGGTGCACTTTACGGGCACCATAAATCTGCATACAGGGAAACTCCAGGTGGTAGGTACCTTTGGAGAGAGAGGAGCAGAAGAATGCACGCAGGGATGACAGTCCTCATTAAGACATGGACAGAAAGGGTGCCTGAGTTCTAATTTATGAAAAATGCATTTTTTGGTAGATACCACACTTTTCAATCTAAATTTCTAGTCACTAGCTCGCATACAGGTACTATATTGGTAAGAGAATAGAATTGGTGAATCCCAGTTTAACAGCAGACTCCTAGAAACACTACCACCAGGGAAGTCAGGTCATGGGTATGTATGCCCAGCACACAACATTGCAGTGGACAGGCTGAACTACAGATTGTGAAAATCTCACCGACAGGCTGCAACCATGAATTAGTTTTTCTGCCGAAGTTGAATTTTAACAATTCTTCTGAACAGTTTAAAAATGACTCTGAAGTAGAATAGAACAGGGCTGAGAAGAAAGGCTGACAGAAAATGCACATTTGTGCACTGTCACAAGCCCCTCCGTGAAGAAGTCTGAGGCACAGAGCTTTGTGGGATGAAAGATCTGGGCCTAAACTGAGAAACCAGAATGGTACTTACTCTGTCCTTACTGTCTTTCAATCACTTCTGCTAGGCTTCTATACTTTCTTCAGTGTTGCACAAACAGTAATGAGAAAATAATTGCCTGGTTACTTTTGGACTATGGCTGGTTGATCATAAGAAAAAATGCTGGATGTGCTAGGTGACCAGAGACTAATGGGAAAACCTAGGCTACAGTCTAGAGAGGACTGAAATTCTAACCTGGGAAGAGAAAAAGTAGAACACACCTGGAGAGACAAAACAGGATCCACTATGCAGTGACACTGATGGCTGCAATATATCCAACTCACACTACAGCCTCTCACTGCCGGGAGTTAGTGAATGAAAAATTACATACATATAGAAAAAGTGGTTTTATATGAAAAAAGTCTATAGTGTCTTTCTGACAGTGATTTTTTTTTTTAATCACAAGCTAAGATAAAGGAATTATCCAGGAAATATGGATTTGTCTCTTGTTCTTAACATAGTATGCAGGTCATGCTGGAGAAAAAGCAGGCTTTGTTATGCCAAAAACTGAGATTCATTGCTGTCTCTAAAGTGTCAGAAGTAATGCTTCCTTTCATTTCTTTTCTACATATTTATTCTATGACTGTATACTTTTTTTTTAAATGAACTGTAATTGCATACACCCGACTCCTATCTCACTCCTATAGTTCAAGGTGACCACGTGCTGGACTATAGGTTCACAGGAGCTTGCCACTATTTTACATCTACCACAGGGTTTAAACAGAAAATTAGGACTGGCAATACAATCTGTGGGACACAATACAGAGCACAAGCACACATCAGCCCACAAAGAACCTTACCGAACAGCACCAGGCCCCTGATGCCTTCACTATCTGTGAAGAATAGTCTAGATTGTAAAGTGATGTCCACTCTCTTAAAACCCTTAAAACACCTCAATCTCACAACCAAGGTCTCTGAGAAGACCCTACAGAGCTAACTGTGACAGTCTGTGGCCTTCCTGGAGGCAGGAGGCACATCGCACACTCAGGGCTGTATGCCTCTTGCTGTAATTTCGCATCATCCAGCTTCTCTGCTGACAATCTTTATTCTAACCCTATCCTTAGAGGAAGCAAAGCACTTGGATTATGTAGTGAAAGGCGGCCATTAATCTACTGTCATACATACGAGGGATGTTATTATCCTCATGTTAAAGTAAATGTTCAACAGAGACAGCATTCTAACAAGGATGTTGCTACTAAAACTCCACACAACCCAGCTGTTGCTGTTGTGATGCTATATTCCCAGCAAACACAGGCCAAATAAAAGGCTCTTTCTCTAAGCCCCGAGGTGTTACCTGAGGCTGTTGATGGCGGCTTCACAAAAATAATAGTAAACGCAGAGTTCTTCCTCCTCTTTGACTATAGAGCCAGCTGGGCACCAAAGTCTGATCTGCACATAATACATGTAAATCAACACAAGTTGCTCATCCAATCTGCACGCAAAGCTCCCATGCATGCAAGTGGTTCTTGCTATCACATCACACTGTAGATATTTCCTGTGCCTAGCAGAGTCTCCTCTGCCCTGCAGAGCTTCATGGGAGAGCTTCTAGAACACATTTTCAGATTCCAAAATCACTAACAGGTCAAGTCACTTCTTAAATCATCTGAGTCTCATAGGTCTTCATGCAGCAGCACTCTGTTCCCCAAGTAAGCATTCTCATGATGTAGCAATTCCATTCCTAAAAGTCTGTGTGTGGCAAATGCAAGTGAACACATTTTCTTCTAGTTTTCCATGTAAGCATTCTAAGCAGAGATGATGTGACCCCATATATTGCATTCTCTATTTTCATACTGAATCACATGGTATCTGTGCCAGAAAGAGTCCCAACATTTGTCAGACCTGCTGTGTACACAGATTTGATAATGGCAACATGCTTTATAGGCAGAGAAAGCAATAGCAAGTAAACAAAATTCTGAAGCCAAGGGGAATTTACTTTTCACTCCAGAGATTTAGGATTCACCAAAATGGGAGCATTACGTCTCAGACAACTGCATGTGACACTAGGTTGATAGCTGCTGTTCATTGCATGCCTGTCAGAAGAATTCAGTTATATCCCCAACTGGAATATTAGCCAGGCTTTAGCAAAGGAAGACATGAAAGTGCTCCAGCTAAATGGAAAAAGAGTTTTAAAAAAACCTAAGGAGAAAGATGCCTAAAGCAGTTGACAGCAGACATTTTAGATAAAGACAATTCCAGAAAGATGAAGGTATGTGGATAGGTCGCATGGAATGAATGGGATACTGAAGTGGGAAAGCATGAAATTGTGAACATCCGTTCACTCTTTCAGCTGCCTCAGGAAAGGCTTGACGTTACGGGCAATCCCTGTACTTCCACATGCTTGGGTAAAAGACAGAAATGTCAGGATCTCTGCACAGATACAGAAAAGAACAAGATTTACTTTGACTGGTATATTTCTAGAGTTGGAACTAGAATTAGAGACATTCAAGCCTTTTCACTCTAACAGCACCACCAAATCCAGGGTATGGAGCAACTGGCAGTTTACGAGGAGATGACCACTCACCCCTTTATCCTGTGTTTCAGGCAGGAAGCGAGACTTGCATCTAAACCCAATTAAACTCTAGGTTTACAGTTAATATTAACTGAGAGTACATGCAAAGTGATTTTCTTCAATTCGTCTGTACTGTTCAGAGGTCTCTCTAACATAATTCTTCAAATCTCCACCTTCAACATCTACTTGCCATCTGACGTCCACTTTACCTATGACCTCCAGTGGGAACATTTAATTGAGTTTTTCACCCATAACCCTACTTTCAAGGCTAGGCAAACAATAAATGGCATTATAGATAATTTATCTTCTACCTGCTATTCAAACTTAAATTGAAGGAAACATTGGCTCCAGGCTCTTCTGAAACTCTCACCCTGCTTCAAGGGAATAACAGTCCACCAACCAACAACCTACAACATCTTCTCACTGATAGAATCATTCAATAACCAAAATCTAGTAAGATATTCCACTTGACCCAGTAGAAAGCCCTCTTAAGTAGGAGGAGTTCAAGAAGAAAATTCTGTTCAGACCACTGCTTTCTCCCAGAGAGGCAAATGGGCAGAGGGGAAAGAGGGGAAGGATCACTTGGGCTGTCCATGCAAGTCTCTACTTGCTTGCTTTTAACAGCCTGCATCATGAAGCCAAAACCTTAGCAGACAAGACATGATTAGCAAACGCTTTGTGCTCTTAAAGGAGAGTAATTATAGGCATGTGAAAAAAGGAAGAGATCCCTGAGGTACTCTTCCTTGCATGCCTCCCGAGAGACAGCAGGGCCATTAAAAATTCCATGATGAAGAGGAAAAACAGCCTGGGAACAGCCAGGAGGCAATACAGCAAATTAATACACCAGCCATCCCTCGGGAAGACTGCAAGAAAGCAGGAAACTCTTCTCGCTTCACAAAATAAAATTATACCACTAATGATAACAGTCACCACACACACAAAACTGCTTCTAATGATGGGTGTGAAATTCCCAGTGCTGTGCATACACTTTGAATGAAATCTCTTCTCATCACAGACATAAAGCAAGAAAGGTAATCTTGGTAGTGTACAATTTATACAGCCTTTCAAATAAGACTTCCGAAGGAACCCTCCACATAAAACCTCCTCCCCAACACTGAAAAGCCTTTCTTGAACACACCCAACTGTGCTCAGTATTCTGGCCTTCAGCTCTGCTTGAACGAAGCACGGGGTTACCAGTCTTCCAGAGGAACTGCACCAAAATCCACCACTGAGACAAAGAAAACATTTCTGTACGAGAGAAAAGACTCCACCTGATACCTATACTCCATTGGACACGTTTGTGATAGCAGAAACTAAGCAGAAAGAGGTAATTTTGCATGGCACAGTGGGAATCAGGTTGAAGAAATTGGATGTCCACAACGTCAAGACAGTTTCATATCATTCTCAGGGGATTAGCTTCCCACACACACCATTCCTACAAATTTCTGAGTAAAGTTTCTCTAGGATGAGGTGCAAGCTCTTAGTCGGTTACTAAAGCACAAACTACTGGAATTGACTCAACCATAGCAAAAGAGGAAGATGTTAACAGGGGCACTGGCTGAACAGTGCTTAGAGACCACATAAACCTCCTGTATGAAGAGGGACTACTAATAGGCTTGGCTCCTGAAGCACTTAAAGAACAACTATTGTCAAGAAAACATTTCTGTGAAGGAACAAATTCCTTCTGTGCCCCTGGAATGATCTTTACATAAAGCAAGCACCTTGCACCGAAGAGTTCAATCCTTTCCACAAACATGGAGCCACATAACATTCATTCTCTTCATATTGCTTTATCCTATAAAGAAAGATTCTTGAGCACATTTCACACTAAAATAGTAACACTTTTCTCAAACTACAGGTACTTAAACATACAGCCACCTCTGGGATGGGACAAATTCTCTGCCAACATTCTGTAACAATCAGGGATTATGTTTATCAGGACACCAGTCACCTGTTCATTAAAGGAAGGAACCAAGCATATATTCATTGGTTAGCTAGACTACATATTCAGCAAAACCAAGCAAACATGATCCCTCCAGGTTTAGAAATCCCTTGCCATAAACAGTAGCTTTGGAAAGGGCCTTCACTGATCATCATAAAGGTAGAGATTTTGCCCTGTTTCAATTTGTGAGCAGGATTTGTCTAGCTCTCCTTCCTGAAAGACAAACTCCTGTAAAGCACTAAGTAAAACACTCAAGGCACAAGAAATCCTAGCTGCAGATGAATAGACCAATCAATCTCCTTGCTTCATGGGCACAGAACATCCCCAGAGTGGGGCAAAAGCACAGAAAGGAACCAGTTTGCTGATGCACAATCTTCTGAATTCTTTTTATGCTCATCTGGTTGAACACTTAAGAGCTGATTTCTTCCTCCCTTCCCCCTTCCAGCTTTAACATGCGGGCTACAGCAGCATGAGGTCATGGTGCGACATCACAAAATTCCCTGCAGAAGCCAGCAGGAGGAGAGGCTTTGCTGGGTGGGTGCCAAGCTTTCGATCAGACACATAGAACCTCAGTACATTTTTCATGCTCTATTTGCTAATTAACAAGGGAAAGAAAGCCATGAAGCTGAAAGTCCAGACGTTTCTTTCAGATTTGGTCCTTCATACAAGTACATAGGCAGAATCGTGTCCCAAGCAAGGCTTTGTCTCCTTGCACGGGTAAAGAGCTCAAGGGCACCTTACCTTTAGATAGTCACCTGCAGCACACGAACAGGAGTCACCTCCGAGGCCAACACTTGAATTTAATTTAGGATTAGTCAGCAGAAGGCGCCTGAATAACATATTAACCCCAACTGTGCAGACTCAAATATACCTCAACATTTGGCTAGACCAGATCTAAGTTTCAGCTATAGTAACAGAGATATCAAGCCATTAGAGGTCACCTCAGGTGAGTTCTGAATCTCTCAGAGGGTCTATTTTAGGATGCCCAGGATACCAAAACACCTCAGCATGTCACCCACATGAGCTTGTCAGCACTTTCTCTCTCATCTTGTTCCAATTTTAATAGTGGGCAACAGTATTATGCCGATTTGTACCTATACAACAGACTTGCAGCAACTCACTGCACAATCCAGAACAGATCGCATTTATTTCTAAAAGCACAGTATGTTCTGCCTGTCTGTCATACACTGTTTCATATAATCTACGCACTTAGTGTATTGAGACTCTCAAATAATCTGCATTGGTATGTTTTATGCTAAGTTTGAACACAGGCCTCCTAGGGAAAAGTGCGTTACCTTCCAGGTCCATGAGTATTGTTCAGACCACATAGTACTACTGCAGATAACCACAGGCAGGAAGTGAGACAACCCCAACGGAGCAGAGCAAGGGAGTTACCTGGCAGTGCAGTGTGCTGGTGAGCATCTTCGGTGGGAAGCATCAGCAAGCACATCCAGAGAGTACAGAGGAGATAATGGATTGAACTGGAAAGTCAAGAGATTTTATTTAAGCAAAGCATTAAAAGAAATAGTCTCCAGATACAGCTGCTCAGATCTATTCCCTATAGTTGTTCATACAGTATAAGGAGACCTTTCTGACATATCAAGGGGTGGGACTAGGTGAGAACTGACTCTCACTTCAGACAAAAGGCTAGCACGGGATACAACAGCAAATCTCATAACCACCTCCTCACAACAGACAGACTTACAAGCACACTTCTCTTTCAACTCACATTATTAAAAATGCTGGTTGACTAAGACCATACTCAAAGTGCTCTACTGCTGCATGCCATAAGCAAAATGTCTGCCACCCTTTCGGGAAGCCTCTTGTTTACCTTCACATTCTAGAGACAAAAGTCACTGTTATGAATGGTGGAAGCACAGAACTTCCCACAGAGCAGTTCCAATATTCCCTATGGTCGTATGTGTCACTGAAACAGACCTCTAGACAACTCAGGCCCACCATGTTCAGTTCATAATGAGCTCCCAATTCATTCCACAGCAAGCGAGCTGCTGCTCCCACTTCCAACGCACCTCACAAGCTTTCTTTGCAAACTGCTTAAAACAAATTTCTGAAACACTGCATGGTCAGGCTGATCTTAGACTCTTTGTTACATATACACTAGATAAATCCTGAAGGCATCAAACCCGTTCAAGGCAGCTTGTTGTAGAAGATACAACTCAAGATTTTTTTTAAAGGTCAGGACAGAAATGCACAGAGTAAACTTTGCTCAATATGCTAATGAAGGTTTAGACTGGTAGTTTCTCTGGGGTACCTGCATTACACTTCCATTCAGCATCTCCTCTTTATTTATAATTCACACCACAAGAAGAAAATTCATTTCCATCTGCTTTGCAAAGTGCTACACCAATCTCCAGAACACTTTTCCTGTATTACTTGGATTACAGATGCGTTTTTAATAATTATTAGTGAATAATCCAGAGCTGTCGCAGGACTTGTCATAAAAGCTATCTGCAACTCTAAAACGCAATAGTAGACCTTTGCCTTCAACCTTTCCGAGAAAGAAGAGGCACTATGCACCACAAAGCTACTGCTATCAGGGAGCTCCTCCTTAAGTTGGACTGTTAGTTCACTGTCTGTGAAGTAACACTGCAGCTGCACAGTAGGGAAGAATCACCAGTAACCCTCTGTAGCTGACTCACGCTCATTTAAGAAAAACAAAAGTAATTTATTTTGGTCATTTTAAAGCTTATGCAGCTATCATTCTTACCTTTAGCAACATAAAAGTGGTACATGAAATGTTCTCATTAACAGAAAACACACAATTGCACAAAGGCCTGAAAATTACTTCTTGCCATATATGTATTTTCAGTCACCTGAAGGTTAAAACAGATTTCAATTCTACTGCTCACCAACCAAAAACCAATTCACAAAGGAACAGAAGGGAGTGTGCATGGCTAGGAACACTGTTACAACACTACAGCTCAAATGGAAGATCCTTCTTGCTTTCTGCTATTAAGAACCTGAGCTCTTATATCTTAAGTAAAAAAGCCTCCTAACACTGAAGCTATGAAAGACTTACTGGTGAATATAAAAGTGCATACACAAGAGTTTCAGTTACAAGAATGCCTATTTCTCTTGCTTACCACCTCTTACATTTTCCTGTTATGGCTGCTATTTAACTACAGTCAGCTCACCATTTTTTTCCCTCCTCTGTTGATGGGACTATCAGGTAGAAGCCTGAGCCAAACAAGGCAAAACAAAGCATTTAAAAAGAGAAAAATGTTCAAATTCTTATGGAACTGTGAGAGGCCAAAGCTCCTCCTGCCAAGTGGCATTTTCCCTCCCACTCACTGTCAGAGGAAGGCCTACACTAACCTGAAACTGGGAGATAAACAAAAGGAGTTCCTGAGCTATTCAGTTTAAACAGACAATATAATGCCTGAGACATGGGTTGTGTTCAAAGCCCAGAAGACACCAGTTAACAAAATGAGACAGGACAGGGCTGCCTTACCTCATGTGCACAGGCCACAGTGTGTGGGAAATCAGAAGCCAGCACTTTGTTCTTTCTAGAGAGAAGGAAACCAAGAAAATAAAAAAGGTAGAGCAGAGTCAGCTTACCTGGTTGCGATCTCTCTTTCCCATGGATGGTAACCAAAAACTGGAAGGAGGCAGAGTCAGAAGAACAGGTGGGAGCAATGCCAAGGAAGGAACGAACAAGGGAGGGGGGAAAAAGGAGGGTTGGGGGTAACAAGAGAAGGGGAAGGGAAGAACAAAGATGGAGGGAGAAGGAGAAAGATTAAACATCAGCAGGACTCATTAACAATAAGTTTCAGATCCAAGAAAGAATACTGGACACCAACAGTTGGCAAAGGCTGGACCCACTGCACTCCATCAAGAGGTGCCATCCTTACCTATCCATTGCCCAACTAAAATAGCATTAGAGGGATGCCAAAGGATAGGCACCATGACTATTTCTGGTGCTGACTATAATTTAAATACACTAACTGGGGAAGGAGACAGAACACCAAAGAGAGAGAAAGCAATTTCACGGCTGCCTTAGCATCATTTCTGGTCTGGGTATGCACCCATAGCATGACTCCGCACAGAAGCTTTTTAAAAAAACTAACATATAGGGCTCAGTCTTCTCATACTGTGCAGAAGATCTGCAATTATTGCAATGGCAGATTATAAAAGAGGGGGAACGAAAAAGCTGACTGTAACCAAAAGGGCATTTGAGCAGTGTCCACACACAGGGGCAGCCTTATATATAAAGGGAAGTCAGCAATCGCAAATAAGAAAAAGGAGAAGCCATCAGTAGAGGACTGTCTCCCATTCCATGGGTCACTGCATGCTTAAGTTACCACCCAGTTCTTCATTCCCTTCAGTCCCAGGAAGGAAGAGGACCCTATAGGTTTTCCTCCGCTCCCAAATTTCTACACAACAGCTGTTAAGAGCCTTACTCTTTCTGGCGCGGATCACTAACAATATGACCTAGCCTCTCGGTGCCCAGAGTGCTCATGGAGGTCTCCTGAAACACAAAGACAGGTAAAAGGTTGCAGACTCTCACACAGTGAGCAGACATAATAGTTTGCTGCTGCCAATAAGAACAGATCTTATTCCCCTGGGCCACATTCTTTCCTTCCCAGCCCACTCTCAGATAAACATATTCACCCTCCTTTTAGAACATCAGCTGAGATGATTTAACTAATTAGAATGGCAGAAAATCATTCAGTTTTATTTGTGGGGCTTGGTTTTTATTATTTTAGTAATGATACTTGCTTGCATGGGGGAACACCAAGGACTGGACCAGTACAAAGGATGCAGCACAAGGATGCAGTTAAAATAGGGGAAATAGCCGAGAAGTGCTTATTTCCAGGTTGCTGGGATAAACTGGGCCAGAAACAGGCTCAGACACAGGACATCACACTGTCCCACTAACAATTTGCCAAGCACAGGTAAATGAAACAAGGAGGATGCATGAAGCTTTTGTCCGTTCTGAAAGCAGCAATTCAGCAGCAGGACCTCTAGCAGCTAAAGAAAAGGTAGATCCCAAGAGAAAGGAGTTGCTCTGGGAGCGCATTTCTCCCTTCGAGACACTGCCCTGTGTATGTGCTTGATGCTGGCATACACATACACACACAGCCTGAAGCACCAGCTGTTCATATCTGCATAGCAACTACCTCCAAGAAAGAAATATATTTTGCAGAAAGGGTCTGAAGATGAGGGTAAAAAGCTTTCACAGCTAAGATTTGTTTGTGCCAGGTACACAGGCAAAACACACTCAAAGTTTGGGGGGAGTTGTAGCAGCAGGGGTGAAAGATGGGCTATTTGTTACAGCAGGAAAATTATTAACTTAAAGTGCCGTAATGTTTAAATTTACGGTTTATTACTGTGTAAATTACAAGCCGTACTTTTGGTAATTAGCAGCTCGCTGGCGGGGAGCTCTGAATGAAACTCATTATTTATGATTACAATTTAGAGAGAGATGGGGAAGGGGGAGCAGTGACCTCCGCTGCAAATGACAAAGATCCCTTTAAGGTGATGAAGATGAATTAAACAAGTAAATATTATCCTTCTCATTTGGATCATTATAGGTGCTGCCGACAGGCCCAGTCACTTGCAGGTGGCCTGAGGAACCCTACCCAAAGCCAGTCTCTTGCCAGCTAAGGATTTATATTTTAAATGCTGATTACAACTAAGCAAGGTGAGTGGAAGAAAGAAGGGGCAACCAAGGATCTTTCAAGTGTGACTAAACAGAAGGAAGAAGTCACACTCCTCTAGACTCCAGGCCCCTCTAACACACCTTGCAAACAGACTCCCTAAAGCCAGTCAGCTCAGAACATATGCCAATATTTTCAAAAGCAGAGTACATCCCAATAAAAGAAAAGCCAAACACAGTCAACAGCTTCCTTCTCAGAAAAATCTTTTATAACAGACAGCAGCACTCAACACTCCAAGATCCAGACCTGAGCAGGTGTATCCCTTCCTCTTTTAGACAGGCATCTGCAAAGTATTGCTTATTCCTTTAGAAACAGGACTCATATTTTGTTTGTTGTTTGCCCTACATATAATAAACCTAGTCAATGGCTTTGGGTAACTTTGCATTATTGCATACACCCTTTTATTCTTCTATCTCCCCACTAAAAATGCAACTGCTAAAACCACCTTCCTTTGCTGCTATTCATATCAGTCTCCTCCCCTAAAATTTGGCCTTCCTTCACCTTTGAGTCACCTCTCTGCCCTTGTAGTCTCAGATTATGAGCATGCACAAGACCCACACCATCATAATTTTCTCCTACATTCTGTCTAAATCTTCGTGATATTTATGCTCCCTGTCATTCATCTTCAGACCTCCTTTCATACTGCTTTGAGCACTGATCAACTGTATTTGCCACTCCAAACCTGCCTTAAAATCCACTTAATCACTCAATCAACTTCCAGCAGTCAAAGCAGTTAAACAAATCAAACAATACACGAAACAAAAAATGTACAGGACCCCTTTCCGCAGAAGACAATTCATGTGATAGCTTAGAATAGTACTTCAGGACTGATCAGCATTGGAAATACAAAATTACTGTCTTGCAAAAGGGAATACCTTGCCAACAAGCCTCCTCCGACCTTTTCGGAGACAACGGGCAGCAGCTCCTGGAAGGCGATTCAGGCGAGCATGAAATCCTGAAAACCAAACCCAGAAAAACTGAGCAATGAATACAGAAGATTTCTCCTGACAAAACCACCAGGAAAACCAGTTAGTTCACTGGTCAAATCAGATCCTCTGTCTCTTTGTTTCTCAATCTGCAAGAGGTAGATATGCCAATTTATTCAAAAATGAAATAAAATCCCTATTTAAAAAAGGAAGAATCAAGAATGTGGGCAGCTGGTATGAGTATTTTAGTATCCTCTTCAGTACTGCAGTTATTTTTAATTGGATCATGAAAAACACAGATCACTAATATCAGTTTAAATTGCAGCACCTATGAACAGAATCTACTCTTGCCATCACATCAAAAGTTCTCAAACACATGGCATTCCTTATGAACCTCACCTCTCTGAGCTGGCCGCGAGGGCAAAAGGAAGGTGGAATCTGAGAGCTTGTCCAGGCCTGAGTCAATCCGCTCCACTTCAGATCGGTGGTCAGCTCCCCACTTGGGAAGAAGGTTGGGGACAGTGAATCCTGGAACACATTCTCCTTCATAAAACCAATCACTTTGCTCATCATCTCCTAAAGAAATAGGATAGAATTAGCCACAAGTAACATCAATGTGCCCTGTGACAGTCCCACAAAATACTACAGGTAAGCATTTCTGGATGTGAAACAGCTGAAGTCTCATTAGGAATTCCTTCCTGAAGAGCCTTATATTTGTATTCTGTTTCAATGATCTGCAGTAACTATGGGGCCTCACTAAATGCTTTAAACTATCCAACTCATCAGTCTACAGAATTTCCCTATAGAACAAAGCCTTCTTTATAGACCTGCCTAGGGCAGCTTTAGCACTCTGTTGCGACTGCATCTCATCAACCTTAGTTCAATGTTGTGTGATGTCTTATGCAGAACTCCTTCTCTGAAGTAATTACCGTGACAGAGGTAGAGGCCAATCATTTGGCACATGTTATAGGCTGTCACAGGAGAGATTTCACAACAGGAGACAACCAGGCTCACAGAGTAAGCAAAAGGAGCATACTCACTGATGAGAAAGATCTCTAGTCTCCTAAGACAGCAGCTAAGAGGAAAACACACAACTATTAGAAATGGTCACTCTGAGTGTAGGTACTAACCATGCTGTGAGTCCTTCTCAAGCAAAATTCCTTAGAATCTGTGAGAACTACAAACCCTCTGCAAAACTAGAGCAGCAGCAAGAGAAGTCATGACCAAAGTCTCCATAAAGCAGGGTCGCTGTAATTAAGCAGTTGCAGTCTAAAACTGAACTGCATCAGACACCATTCATGGTAAATCTGCCTGGCCAGAAATCCCCTGAGAGCAGTAGCACGTGAGCAGCGTAAAAAAAAAAGCAGGAAGAGGGCAAACAACCTGACACGCTTAGCTTTACAGTAGCCCAGCTAACAAACAGTCCCACATAATTGCAAGGTACTTCATTCACCTTGCATTAAAAAAAACCTAACACACCTGACTTAGGAAAAACTCTCATTTGCCTACCATTAAGTCTCAACTCAAGCATCCCTACTCACCCTCCTTTCCTTACCAAGTTACATTATTCCTGACTGAAGTCCATTATGCCTACCCACACATCTCGCCAGACAAAAAAAAAGAATACAAGAAAAAGGAGAAAACCTCACCTAGTAAGAATATTGCAATCTTGCATATAACAGAAGAAGCAACACCCAAAACTGACTCCAATCAGCAACAGGTAAGACAGCCAGAACACTTCATCCCAAAGCTCTGACATTGCTTTTTATTTCTGATATGTCAGTTGACTTAGCATGCTTGTGACAAATATATTTTAAAATATAAATATCTCTATCCATCTCATAGTAAATTAGAACTAAGTAATGCTGGATAGCTCTTCTAAGTGATCATAATTTGTGCAAAAATGTCCCTAAAGTTTTGGATCTATGAGCATAGTGCACTGTCATATCTCAGATTGCTACTTCCACAAGACAAACTTTAACAATCAGGATCACATGCTAATACCACAGTAACTTTCATCATGAGAGATCCCAATGCATTTTAAAAAAAAACCCAAACAACCCACTTACAATCAAATTATTACAAACTAGGACCATTCTCTCCTCACAGAAGTGCACTGGTAGCTGGAATTGCAAAGACAACCTATTTAATTAGCAATGGCACAAATATTACGTGATGTAACTTCAAAAGATGGAAAAAAATACATTCAATTTAAGTACACTGCTATCTTGAATTTTCTGTTACTCAGTTTGGAATTGTACTAGAAAACTATTTCTAAGATGATGATCTGTGACAAAAAAAAAAAAAGAAAGGTTTTCTTCTCTCTTCATCTCATTGGAGAGCTGTTGTTTATTATTTACTTTATGGTTAGAAATTCTCTAAAAAAAGGAAAGGGAGATGTTTCTTATTTAACCTGAAAGTGCAACATCTTTTAACACATTTTAACATAACTGGTGGCCTTCTATGATGGGGTTACAGCATTGGTGGATAAGGGAAGAGCAACTGATGTCATCTACCTGGACTTGTGCAAAGCATTTGACACTGTCCCACATGACATCCTTGTCTCTAAATTGGAGAGACATGGATTTGACAGATGGACCACTTGGTGGATAAGGAATTGGCTGGATGGTCTCACTCAAGGAGTTGCGATCAACAGCTCGATGTCCAAATGGAGAGTAGTGATGAGTGGTTTTCCTCAGGGGTCAGTGTTGGGGCCAGTGCTGTTTAATATCTTTGGTGACATGGACAGTGGGATCGAGTGCACCCTCAGCAAGTTTGCTGATGACACCAAGCTGTGTGGTGTGGTCAACACACTGGAGGGAAGGGATGTGCCATCCAGAGGGACCTGGACAGGCTGGAGAGGTGGGCCCAGGCAAACCTCATGAAGTTCAACAAGGCCAAATGCAAGGTCCTGCACACGAGTTGGGGCAATCCTAGGCACAAAGACAGGCTGGGTGGAGATTGGATTGAGAGCGGCCCTGAGGAGAAGGACTTGGGAGTGCTGGTTGACAAGAAGCTCAACGTGACACAGCAATATTCACTTGCAGCCCAGAAAGCCAACCGTATCCTGGACTGCATCAAAAGCAGTGTGACCAGCAGGTCAAGGGAGGTGATTCTCCCCCTCTACTCCACTCTCATGAGACCCCACCTGGAGTACTGTGCTCAGCTCTGGGGCCCCCAACATAAGGAGGACATGAACCTGCTTGAGTGAGTCCAGAGGAGGCCACAAAGATGATCAGAGGTCTGGAGCACCTCTCCTATGAAGACAGGCTGAGAGAGTTGGGGTTGTTCAGCCTGGAGAAGACAAGGCTCCAGGGAGACTTTCTAGCAGCCTTCCAGTACCTAAAGGGGGCCTTCAGGAAAGATGGGGAGGGACTTTTTACAAGGGCATGTAGTGATAGGACAAGGGGTAACAGTTTTAAATGAAAGAGGGTAGATTTAGATTAGATGTAAGGAAATTCTTCACCGTGAAGGTGGTGAGGCACTGGAACAGGTTGCCCACAGAGGTTGTGGATGCCCCATCCCTGGAAATGTTTAAGGCCAGGTTGGGGCTTTGAGCAACCTGGTCTACTGGAAAGTCCCTGCCCATGGCAGGGGGGCTGGAAGCAGGTGATCTTTAAGATCTCTTCCAACTGAAATCATATGATTCTATGAACTGTAAGCTAAACCATCTTGGGTGCAAAGCTATTATAGTATAAACTGTATGAACAGACAGAGGCCTGAGAACTAGGATGTCAAATCTCTTCTAGTACCTAGACAGGGAAGGCTGTAATTGGATTTTATTAATTTATTTAAGCAGTATATTCTACATGCTCTTCTATATTGCGTAGCCTACTTCTAGTAGCAGCCAAAAGCTAATGTCTAAAACAGGGTATAAAACCAGGGCAAGTATATAGGGCAAGCATATAGACAAGTGTGTGTGTATATATATATATATATGTATATACACACACACACACTATCCAGTCTACATCAATCTTGCCTCAGGTGATGAAGTAAAAATTCAACACTTCAGTCACCACCCTGCTTTGTCATCTGATATGCAAGAGCTCACTAACTTCAGCTCCCCCAGAACAGTCATCAGTAAAAAGAGAGGACAATAGATTTGACTTTTCTGTTGCTTTTGAAGGATGGGAGACCAGAAACAGTTACTTTTCAGCAAAGGTCAAAGCTGATATTTGAAATCTGTACTCTTAGGGAAAGTATTATGGCCACGTAAATTCAGAACAGATCAGCCCTACAGTCTAACATACCATCCAGAAAACATGTAAGCATATTTGCTATCATTGTGTTGCTTCACACACAGATACCTGGGTCAGTAACAAGCTTGTGGAAGCAGCATTTCCTACTGAGTTACTGATACTACTTCCTTTAGCATTCATATATTCCCAGAAGAGATCTCATCCAAATCTTATCTTGTGAATTGTGACAGAATCAGAGTGCACACCAGCAGAAGCTGCGCAGAATTACAGGTCTCTAGGGTCACATTCCACCTGCTCCAAATGTAACAGTCCTGAGTGCCTATGTGTCTACTACAACCTCTTTCACACTTACTTCTGCCATATCCCCCATAAACTGGACACTGTGCTGTCACTGCTAAATAAAACCAGATTACACTCCACACTCAAGCCTCCTAAGAAACCATTTCTACCGCAGACATTGAAAGTACTAGGCTCAACTCATACACACAAGAGCAACGGAGAAATGTGTATTTAAAGAAATAAAACCTGTTACATATTACTGTTGTCTTCTTCACACAGTCCATTATGTGACTTGTCAGTACTAACTGATTCTTTTTTTCACATCATCTCTTCCTGCTCATAGAGAAAACAACTAACAGATTCAGGCAGTAATGGTATGTAGACAACAATTAAAACACCCACAGAAACAAATCATAAGCTCTGCTTTTTCATTATGGAGAGCTCTAAAACTCCTCTTGTATTTCTGTGCCTCTCCATAACAGCAGCTTCTTATATTTCAAATATTATGGATCTGATATGCAAAGAGTGTATTGTTATCAAAATCATACCTTTGTAGCCCTCAACTCATTTCTTAACTTCTAGCCCCTCCCAGACACTGGCCTTTCTCCCATATTTCCCTCTCTGTCCCTCTTCAAACATAGATCTTTCTTCGTATTTCTAAAGAAAGTAAGAGAAATTCCCCTGCAACACATGAGGAAAATCACAGGACAGTTGTTACCTTGGCGGCCCTCATCATTGGTAAACAGGCCAGTATCACTGCTGCTGCATACGCTGCTGGTTTCACTGGAACAAAAACAAACAAAAAACCCCATTGTTACAATTGCAGCAAATACAAAACAAAAACCACTTTATGACACTTTACTAGCTACTCTGAGCCCAAAATGCTTTACATATCTCACAAAAATTGCATTTCAATACATGGCTGGCTCTAGCATGGACATAATTGCTTCCTGTTAAAACCTAGCAATGCTGCATCACTTGAAAAAGAGTAGAATCCTGTATTTAGTCTAGTTCTAAGTTATCAAAAAGTAATTAATACAATGGCATTTGCCTCAGGTACTAGAGTTAATAACCTAACTATGACATTGTCTGGAATACTCACTAGGAAATTAAGTGCAGTCCTTGGGTCACTTAACAGCTACTGAAAACCCTCTGAAGTTTTTTACTTCAGATTCTTTTTTCTCAAAAATATTATACAGGTACATACCCCACCCCCCGCTTCAATCTACAGCAACTTTTATTTTATTTGGAGGGAAGAGCAGCTGGTACATTCACAACTCCTCAGCTAAATATCTTAGCACAGCATGACTTGCTGCTGCTGAATGCAATCTCGTTACAGTATGCTTTGCATTTGCTGAAGCAGTTACAGGAGACTTAATTCTTGAACCAAAGAATTAAACTAGAAATTAATGTGTAGAAAGCCGTTAACTGACTGTAAAGTTGGATGAATACTCATATCAGAAGTACATGCTCAGGTCAGTCCCAAGCATCTGATGGCTCTAATGCTGATATTAAATCAATCCTTGGACGCTTCAGGCAATACTTCCTCCAATTTAGCTGAGAGATATCAGAACAAGCGGAAACTTACTGCCCACCCCCTTAGCACAAAGGCTTTAGATGAGAACGTCAGGTATAACTCAGCACTAGAATCAATCTCCGATCAGGGCATGCTCTTAGAAAACATCTCTGGGTCCCTCTTTTCAAGGGAAATTGGATCATAATAGACACCAGTACCAGCTGGAGACCCCTTGATTCAAAAGACTCAAGGATGAGGGACCACAAGATGTGTCACCCCGAAGAATTACAAGCACATAATAAAACCACATTTTGTGAGCATATTATTGCTCTTAGAAAATGCACTCTAAAACGTGGCCATATCAGCTCATCATGCTGGATATCTACAAACTCTGCATCTTCATCATTATATAAAGGCCATTTAAACTTAAAGGATGAACAGTCTGTACATCATTCCCACACTTCAGTATGTAAGTTAATATCAAATTCCAAATCAGTCCATTACAAAGTTTGGCCATCTATCCACCCTCCCACATACACACCATGGCAATTAAGGACAAGGACTGAGAACCATGAGTCATTCGTTTCATTCCTAGCTCTCCTACTAACTCACTGTATGACCCTGGGCAAATCTCTTAGTGTGTCTGCTTTCCCTTTTGAAAGCCTGGATTAACAGTCCTCACAAGTAGCAGATGCAAGGATTGAGAGTGACTGCTTCATAAGGGTTTTAGCATCCTCAGAGGAAAGGTGCCTGAGAAAGGAAAAAGCATTGTCAAGATTCCAGATCATATTAACAGTACTTTAAGCATCCTGTTGTACTGAGAGCTCTTTAGTTCCTTATAGATACACATTATTGCCAGTGCTTTACTGGAACAAACTTTCATGGATCTCACCCTCTTCACTACCTCTTTTACACTTCAGGGCTGAACACAAACTAGACTCCTACACAAGCCTTTCTGCAGGTCCAGTAAGCACTGATTAATGACCTCCACTTGCAAAGGAGGCTACTTACCTTAACCATGAAATAATGAATGCTATTGATCCGACAAGCTACTGCTATAGAGTGTTATTGATCACCCAATCTTTGGTTAAAATGGTCCTCATTTAGCAATTTCACTGTCACAAACACCTGGAGCAAAGCATGCTTATAATTAAATAGTTTGGGGGAGTTAAAGTGAGAGGTGATGGACAGAGATCTCAGGTTTCCCCCATTTATTCTTTTGCCTGAGCTATTGTTTGTGTCAGGAGGGATATTGATTTTCTATAAAAATAAGAAAACAAGAGGCACCGAGGGGCTGCAGAAGGTCAGGCTGGGCTGGAGAAGGAGGGGAAGCTGAACACTCTGTCTTTGTCACTTGCCTTCCAAGAGAGAGGAATTTTTTCTTTACGGAGAGACTGGCCTCCAATTCATCAGCTCAGCCAGGCTCTTGACTGCCACTGCAGGCTGTCATCGAAACAGTTCCCTTCCAAAGGGTAAAGCGACTGTACTGTACACTCAGTATGAGCACTGGTTACACTCCCACGCCAGAATACTGTACTGGTTTTGGCTGGGATAGAATTAAATTTTCCTCTTAGTAGCTCTATAGGGCTATGTTTTGGATTTGTGACCAAAACAGTGTTGTTAACACACTGATGTTTTAATTATTGCTGAACAGTGCTTAAACAGTGTCAAAGCTGTCTCCATTTCCCACACTGCCCTGCCAGCGAGTAGGCTAGGGGGTGCACAAGAAGCTGGGAGGGGACACAGCTGGGACAGCTGATCCCAACTGCCCAAAGGGATATCCCAGACCATGTGATGTCATGCTCAGCATATAAAGCTGGAGGAAAGAAGGAGGAAGGGGAGACGCTCAGAGGTACAGCATTTGTCTTCCTAGGTAACCGTCACACATGATGGAGCCCTGCTTTCCTGGAAATGGCTAAACATCTGCCTGCCTATGGGAAGCAGCGAATGAATTCCATAATTTGCTTTGATTCCGTGCATAGCTTTTGCTTTACCTATTAAACTGTCTTTATCTCAGCCCATGAGTTTTCTCACTTACTGATTCTCTCCCTCAACCTACAGCAGGGGAGTGAGCGAGTGGCTGAGTGGGGCTCAGCTGCCTATCGGGTTTAAACCACAACAAATACATCAGCATCAAGGCAGTGAAGTCACACTGCACTGGTACAATCCCCAGTTTTAAAAAGTTAAGAGTTACGGCACTTGAGAGTAGATTAGACAAACTGCAGATCTCTCACTAGTAAGCACACCATTCAAAGTGATTTTTCAGATGGCTCTTGTACTATGGTTTGTTCTGCCCTTAAGCCAAACCCAGACCATTCTGGGAGCACTCAGCTTAGACCAACATGAGAAAGAACTTCAGCACTCAATATATAATTTGCCTTTGCTTTATTATGTCTGCAGGGAATCTCAAAGCATTAAGGGACAGAAGGGCAGGTTACTTCTAACAGTCTTAGCAGATAATTGTCACCTTTGTACAAATATACAAATGGCTACCTTATACAAAGACCACTTGCTTCCTCTGGTGTTTCCACAATCATTTATAGATCAGGCTTTGAGTCATGTCATTACCCAATTTAGAACCATCATCATTCACTCATCATGTTCCTGCACATCCTTCCTTCTCTCCATTTCTGTGCATCCATCACCATGTTTGGCAAACAATTTCAAAGACTTCATTTCATGCACACTTTGAATCACAATACTGCAACACATCTGCCTCCAGGAAATGACTGGGTGCAGTCCCACAATCAAACTGTAACAACCACCTCCTCATTAAGGATCCAGATCCAAAGCTTCCTCAGTGAATGGGAGTTTATCCACTGAATAGAGTAGGTTTTTGATCTGACTTAGGATAGAGAGCCTTGTAGAAAGCAGAGAAAACGCTGAATATTTTAGCATTTACAGAGATTCATTCCTACATAACAAAGAAAAGCAAGTGTTAGTGAAGGGGAGGGAAAAGAAGGTGTAAAGAAAAATTCAGTTCTGAATATACAACTTAGTTTGCCTAAAAACACATTAGTTTTGTGATACTCCCTACTGCTAGAGAAGTGAACAGTAGTGGAACCAATTCAGTATCAAAGTGTTTTGTAGATCACCAGATCACTCCCAAGTCCCACAAGCCATATCAGTCACTTTCCCTCCCCATCAGCTTATGATGACAACCATACCATTTGCTCTCCTAGGCATCCAATTTTCTTCTCCCTTCCTCAGGATATGCCCTTGTTATACATCTGTGCAAAGCACTTCTCTTATGGTACCAGAGAAAACAGCTAGAGCACAGCGAGAGTGAGGTAAGCACCGCCAGTTTCACTCTGCTGCTAACAGCAAAGTGCTATATTTAGAGCAGCAGAGACCAAAGCATGTTCCTTCGCTGCTGTGAGGGATACTCTGCAGTGAAGAGGGTTGTATGTATTTCTCTCTCCAACTTTGACCCTCTCTAGCGAGTCATAGCACAGATCACACACGTGGTGTTGGAGAGGTCAAATATTCCAACCCCTGGCTTTCCAAGAGAATCCCAAGGATTTGGCAGCAGATGGTAAATGTCATTTGATGAAGACACTTGCACAATAATTAGTCTGAGAGCAAGGGACAACTGAGACAGAACAAAGTGATCTCCCAGCATGGTCCTCAAGTAACAGTCCAGACAAAGTTGTTTATTTACTCTTTCAAAGGCTGGCACAAATAAAGGCTGGATGAAAGCCTGCTGGTTTAAGTTCAAGTTTGACATGATGGAACAGACTCTGACTGGTGGGAAAAAAACCTCAAGGAACACTGTCCATCACTGCCACATCAAGTAAGCATATCTCTCAGTCCACCACACCTGACATGCAACATTCAGGGGCTACTCAGCACATTCCCTTTCCTGGACTACCAGCAAATAGCTCTGAAAAGATACAAGTGCTTTTAACAACTAGTAGCGAAAAGGCACCCACTAGTCTCCAAAAGGCCCACTTTGCACCCACTTTTTAAGCAAATAGCCACTTTTCAAGGAAAAAATTACCACTTTTTGTTACTTCCACCCTGTAATAGTTACATACTAACCACTCTGATTCAGTAAAAATGCAATAGTGGTGCCCTAGACCAGGACAGTGAGAAGTATTAAAACCTATGCTTTTCACAGCCTCCCAGAAAATACCACTGAAAAGGTTGCAGTTCCAGCCATTATTCACAAAGCCCTCAATAACCAAGTGCCACTTATCCACTCTGACAAACTGCAGGAGCTAGACAGCCAGAACTCTTAAATGAACCTTAACATATGAACAATTATACTGGATCAAACAATTACACTTTCCAAATCCACTGTCCTCTGTCTGATAGTGACTAACACAGTGGATGCTTGAGGAAAGAATATGCGAACGTGACAAATACACACCAACCGTTTCCTCTGAATATTCCTCCAGCTTCTAGCAGTCAGCAGTTTAAGAAACTTCCGAGTTGGATCTTCCATCTGGGCTGTAATGCTTAACAGCCCCTGATAAATCTATGCTCCACATCCCCCTTTTGGTCATATTTAAATTTTTTACCTCCAAAACGTCCCACAGTAGAGTTCCAAACCTTATGTTTCATGAAAAAGAATACTGTTTGTTTTAAATGTTTCCTGAATGCCTCCTGCTTCTTATACAGTGATCATTAGCAAATAAACCCTATTCACCTTCTGTATGCTATTCATTAAGAAATCTCCTCCATTTGAATCTCAGCAGTTGTTTCTTTTCTAACCTGAAAAATCTCTTTGTACAGAGCAGTTTTATAACCCCAAACATTCTACGGAGAGAATAAAAGCCACACTCAAAGGGGAAACTTCCCAAAAGTGACACACAAATTCAGACCATGACATTTACACTTTTTGTTTTCATCTCCTGTATGACATTCTGCAACAAATTCATCAAATTTCTCCAAAACTGGACACGAAGACATGCCAAAGTCCACTGCCTGCACAGGCTTATCCTGTAAGTAATGTAAGTTTTCCCTAACTTCTTTATCATCTCACTACATGTTCCCCATAGCTAGCCTTTCAGGACCTTATTCCAGATCCAGAACAGAGATGCAGAACTGCAAACAAGATGTTTCAACTGATGTTCACACAGTACCTGCACAGAGGGCTAGCAGTCATGATGGGAGATCTGTTCTCTATTACTACTTATGGTAAATTCAGAAAACAAGAAATTGAGATCAGTTCATATCAATCATGCAACACAAGTGCCAATGGTGGATTTACTCTCCAAACCTCAGGCCACAAGCATGCCACAGACATTTCTGAGGGCTCCTTGTGTAACAGAAGCCAGAAACATATCAGCTTGCCAACTTTTCAAGGAAGTGTTTTGGGTCATCAGTACAGCATTGACAGGAAAAACTTGGAAAAAATCTACAGTTTAGAAGCAGCTGAGATATTTCTCCTCTTCAGAAAGAGAACAGCACTGAATAATTTTGGGAAGAACTTCTAGAAGCAAGATACAGGATTTACAGGCAGATGCAAGCAAGGCAGCCATCTGACTAGCACAGGGAAGAAACCGAGATCTCACCATTCTGACATGTTTTCATCTGAGCCCTGTTTCTGTTCATCAGCATCACACTCCATCCGCTCCTTCCTTCCCCCTTTGCTGAGGAAGGGCCTGTTTTCTCCTGATTCACAAAGGCCATGACTGGATGATGTCCAAGGGGCATTTTCTTTCCAGCGTGAAAGACGCTGTTTCTTGGCTGACTTGAACCTGCAGCCCCTCTCGTAGTTCCACTCTGACACCCTGAGCTTCTGCTGGAGACTGGCAGCCACCTCTGATGTCACACGTTTGACTTTCCGTCGGCGCCTGAGAGGTCGACAGGGTGCGTTCTCTGTAAAGGAGTCTGACTCATGCCACGAGTGTTGCTTGCTCCTCAGGGTGGCACTGAGAGCTGGGTGTCGTTTGACCACTGCCATGTCATCAGAGTCACTGAAATTGGCTGTCAGCACCTCACGGCAATCCTTGACAGCTTCATCCAAGCTTGACTCTGAGGCCTCGCTGTAGCAGCAGGCGTGCTCTGCCTGATGCGTGAAGTCTGAGCGTCGTTTACGACCCCGTCTCTTGCGAAGCTGACGCCGCTGCTGCCGTGGGCTTAGAGCCATCTCTTCCCATAGCTCCTCCAGCTTGTTTTGTTCTGAAGTCTGCTCTAAGGCTGAGGCCAAGTCATGCACCAGTTCATCCATTGGCAATGCTTACTAAAAATGACAACAAACAATTACCACCAGACATAAATGCTGCTACCAACACATCACTAGACTACAGTATGCTATAGCCTTTGTAACATTAACCAAGTTACACACTTACTTTGGAGTTGCCTGGGAGAACCCAATGCAGGACAACTGTCGCTTCTAGGGCAAATGCTCACTTCTTCCTTTTGCAAGGATTAAATCCCTCTTCTAACCCTCGTAGCAGAGATCTCGCTACTGTAGCAGTTGGGTCAAGTGCTCTGTGTCTGAAAAGGCCTTAAGGTTGCATCTTTTGCGTTGAAGCAGCATGCTGTATTACACATCTTAAAGGTATCAGAGCCTGCAACTAGTTCGCTACCTGGTGTCAGTAAGCCACAGGGAAGGGTTAGCCTGCTTGTCAAACAGATCGAGTCTTCCAAAAAGTAGACAAGCAGCAAAGCTGAGAGTAAAACAGACAGTAAAACAGGTAGTTTGCAAACCAGCATCACTTCAACAGCAAAACAAGGCGCATGGGACGCTGTGCTCCTTAGAACAGGGTGTACGAGACCGAGCCCCAACTCCTACTGCCAAAAAATACCAACCCCTTCCACCCCAGGGCTGTCAGCGTGCCAACCCCAAAGTCCTGGCCAAATCCCTCACCTCACCACCTCCCTCTCCCCACCCGTGCCTTGCAGACATGGGATTTCTCTCCCCACTTCCTACCGGGCTCAAAAAGACCCGCACCCCCATCCCGGTAAAGCACCTGCTGCCGCAGGCCGCCTCTCCTAGCCCGAGCGCCCTCAGCAACCCCGCCACGCCGCCTCCCTCCCCGGAGGACAAGCCGGTGCTTCTGTCGCACAAGCCCCCGGCCTCACCGCCCCCTCTGCCTCACGGACCCGCCACCCTCCGCCGGGCCTCACCCCTACCCCACTCACCGGCCAGCGCCCCTCTCCGCCACCCCCTCGTCAACGGCGCTTCCGGCCTCCCCGGGCCACTTCCTCCCCGCCCGCCCCGCCTGAGGGGCGGGTCTGGCGGCGGCGGGTAGGCGGGGGGGTGGCCCGGCCGTGAGGCCGCTGCGCCGCCGGATCGGCGGCGCAGCGGCCTCACGGCCGGGCTAGCCCCTCCGCCTACCCGCCGCCGCAGACCCGCCCCTCAAGCCGGGTTGCGGGTCTGCGAGAGGGTTGATCGCTTCTCCTCGACCCACGCTGTGGTTGGTGCCGTTGTTGGAGCCATTACAGAGCATTTACCTGCTAACGGGGCAGCCCTTGCCATACGCTTACCCTTTAGTTGCTTGGTTATTATATTTATTCTTTTTTTTTTTTTTAATAGACAACCAATAAACTCGGTACCCGAACGCCTCCATTTAGCTGCTGGCACACTAATTGTGTATATCACGATGGGAATTGGTTATCTCCTAAATTAAACCTCACAGTGTTACTCCCCTCTCATGCCTTGCACCTCTTTGCCCGTCATCCCTCCCATCTTACACATCACCGACAGCCGTCAGAGTAAAGCCAGGTGTGACCCTGCCACCACCCAGTTTGGCTTACCACTCCCTTTTATTTCTCACCTTTCATATTGTTTTCCTGGTTGGTTGGTTGGTTTTTTTAACCCAGGTGGCTGCATTCATATTCAAGCCAATACCGGTTCATTTTTCAAGTAACATTTTACGAGGCAGCATATCAAAGGCTTTGCCGAAGTCCAGATATATTATGTTCATAGCATTCTCTTCACTAATTTTGTAAATTCAATCAGAGAAAGTAATCAGGTTTGTCTGATGTGATTTGTTCTCTATAAATCTACGCTGCTGCTTGTTGCTCATAGATCTCTTATCCTTTGTATTTCTACATTTTTTTCCACCTCTATTTATTCCATCATGTCACCAGGAACAGAAGTTACTCTGAAAGGGTGATAATTGGCAAGATCACTGCCTCCTCCCTGCTCCCCCCAAAAAAGACTGGTATGGTGCTTGCTTTTCCTCAGTCCTCTGGCACCCTCCCTAGTTTGTCAAGATACTTCAAAAAGAATTGAATCCTTAGTTTGCCGTTGATTCCTACACCCCAATAGGACAGTCATCGTTTCACTTCACTGAGCTTTCTACATGCCGTTTCTCTGACTAGTCCTTTATGTCAGTCTGAGCTGTCATGTTAACATTTTCATTACCTTTTAGTTCTCTGAGAAATTTCCTTGGAAAAGAAATATTAAAAGAAGAAAAACAGTCATTAGGTAGATCATTTTTATCCCATTTCCAATAGCTGACTTCATTTAAGTTACTTTCTGCGTACCAATCTGTCTGTAAAATTCTGTCCTTTTGTCTTTTTAACCCTTTCTGTGGCAGTAACTCACCCTACTTGCCTGCAGTATTTTGTTTTCTCTGTCGGTTTCCTATTTCCAATACAGGGGTTTTCTTTTTACTCTCAGATCTGAGAGCCAATCCCTCCTAAAATCTAATCCTGTTTTACCGCTGCAATCCTTTTTCATGCTTCAGGATATAAAACAGCTACAAAATGTCTGGGTTAGAGAGAAACTCCCCTGATGGGAAGGTTATTCTGTAAACATCCACTTCAGAGCTTCTTACCCCTTCATTTCAAGCATTCAGTACTGGCTGTCGTTCCAGGCAGGATAACAAACCAGACAAACAATTGTGTACAAGAAAACCAGTGTTTGGATGTCCTGGGGAGATGGCAGCAGATGCCCACTCTAATTTCTCTTCTTTTCCCTTTATTCTCCCGGCTAGTTCTCTGCTCTTTCTATTGGTCAATAAACTGGTTTGCAACTGATATAAATTGTACTTCACCCATCCGATGTTTTTGCCATTTTCAACACTTGAAACCAAATTTCAACAGATGTTGGCAGCATTTGGCCTGAGTAAAGGCAACAGACTGCTGCGCAGGGTTGATTTTCTGGGAAAGGAATAGGGCAAAAGCAAAAGACAAAGCGAAGCTGCTTTTGCAATTGCAAGAGTCCCAAGAACTAAAGATGCAGCAAAGGAGTACTGATGTGTACAGGGAAAAGTCAGAAAACTGGGAATACAAGTTAGAGAAATATAATGGGGCAGTTGGGGTAATCTGTTTTTGAGCAATTGATGGTATATCTATCTTGTCTTACAAGATACACTCTGACATGGGCCAGTGACCATAAGTTTTGAATCCTTGCCTGCATTCAACTTCATTCCATGTCCCTGGCAAATTATTTACTCTCTGTGCAGTTTGCAGGTTGCCTGCATGCACAACGGAAACTGGCCCATCTTCTCAGCACTACTTTTGCTCATGAAATGCTCTAGGGATGCAAAATGTTCAACACTCTTATCCCAGCTGGATTGTTATCAGCCACTGGGCTTCGTACGTACAGGTTTCTTTTTCCTGTCCATAGGCTATGGTCATCAGTGCTGAACTGTTGCTGGGCTTGGAGGCGGGAGAGGAGACATTAGTGGTGAGGGACATTTTCTGAGGTGAGCAAGAGAGGAAGCTCGGCTGGATGCTATCAGGGTGTTGCTGCAGCGCCTTTGCCCAGTTCCCTCTTGGGCAAGCAGCGGGAGAGGTACAGCCCACTAGGAAGGGGAGAGTAGAGGGGTCGTTGCTCTACCCAGGCAAATGCTCTGCCTGGTCCCATGGCTCTTCCCAGTGAAACCTTCCAGGGGTTAAAAGGAAAAAGAGAGACAGAAAGGGGACAAGAGACAAAGGGAGGAATAAAGTCAAAAAATGTGCCGTGAAGCTTCTTGCAGCAAAATGCAGAGAAAGTCATTTCCAACTTCTTTCATCTCGGAGATGAAGCCACTAAATAAAAGGGCAGCACAGAACACAAGGGCTTTTAATCTGTCTCATCTCCTTCATAATAACTGCAAATTTTCCCTGGGCTCCTGGGAGTGAGCCTCTTTCCTCTGTCTTTGCCTTATCTCCCCCCTCCATATTTCACAGCCGGCTCGGATCCCCTCACTCGGCTGCCCCCGGCCTAGTCTCTGAGAGGCCTGTGGGAGCCGCCAGCTCCCAGGGCCTCATTGTTCCCGGCTTGGGAGGAAGCTCAGGGAGGGAATTGAAGGCAAGTCAAAGGGAAATGGCATCATCGCTGCTTCATTAATGGGAACCTTTCAGCAGAAAACATATCAGAGCGAGGTCTTTTCAGAGGCAGTAATTAGCAATTTGGAGCCTTCCCCCCTCAGGAGATGCAGCTGCGATCTAACAAGTGGGAGCAGTGCTCGCCTCCTTTTACGCTTCATATTTATTGTTTTTCATTTTCTCCATCTTCCTCCCATTGTCCAGCCTCCTCCTCGCTGCCAGATAAGGGCCCTTTATTAATCGCTCCCTTTTAATTCTTCATTAATGATAATAACTTTCTCTGGCGCGCGGAGAGGAGTTAATCTTTCCTGGGTATTGAGAAAGGACAGGGCTGAAAGGGAGGGAGTGAAGAAGTGCATGGTGGACAAGGCTATATCACCACATTTCCCTCCCACCCCACCACCCGGAAGGAGTTTCTGAAGACTTTGGCTGTCAAGCTGTGAGTTGCCCACTAAAAGTCTCAGGCTGTCAGTTTGGTCAAGCTGTATGGGTTTGGTGGGATATACTCTGGCTCAGCGATCCAGCTGTTACCAGAGACAGATATACACGGGCCAGAGGGAGAGACCTTCTCTGCATGTCTTTGCCAAAACAAACCAGCATCTTGGTGTGACTAATGGGTTGTGTCTACTTGTCTTGTAAGAACACTTCCTCAGACACCTTCAAAGCCCAGTTTCCCAACTGCCAGCACTGTCCAAGCTTAAACAGCACCTGAATGTGGAAAGAAATGGTATCTGCAAGGCTCTGCACATGACAAGACTCTCCCTGGTGCCTCCCACCGGCAGCTGGTACAGTCTGCCTTGGATTGCTCCCATCTGGAGATGCCAGTCCACCAACATGGACATCTGTATGAGGTGACTGTTGCCAGGCTGGTTCAGCATGGACAGCCCAGCAACAAAAGCTGGATGAAGATGGCAGGGAGGGGAGGAGGCTGGCATGCATGGGACTACTATCAGTGAATACGAGCCCCAAGAACTTGGCTAGGGAGGACAGTGCCGCAATACCCAACACGCTTACAGAGCTTAGCTTCTCTTCCTAACGTTTTGTACCACTGGCTTCATAGGAACCCCTGCTAGTAAAGGCCATGCAACTGGTCTTGCCTCCTAGTAGCAGCCTCAGCCCTTTCTGGGTAGCTGGGCATGCCACTACCAATTAAGAATATTTTACTACTACCAAATATGAGGAAAAAAGGGATGAATGCTACTGTCACCAGAATAGGTGGCTCTACAACCTCACTGAGGATTGTCAAGTTGGCAACAGTGGGAGATGCTGAGGGAAGGGAACAAATGGTGTGAGAAGAACACAGGAGCTCCAGCTCATCAGTCAACTGCAGAGACAGCTCCGTGGCCTTCCCTCACACAGTGGTCCCATCCCAGCTTCACACCCTGGTGTCATTCCATGGGTGTTGCCAAAGAAGTCAGCCAGAGTTCAAATTAGTGACTCCCATGGCTCTGGAAGTGCAAGTTGCCACATGCTCACCTGTGACAGAGGTTACCACAACACCATCAGTATCGTTGCATGCTGATCTGAGGCAGCTGTCCAGCAGCACTGGGAACTCGGAGGGAAACCAAGCTGCTGAGGGAGTCAGGGCAGGAGTGGGCAGAGACAGAAAAAAACCCGAAATTTGGTGTTTTCATTTGCTTCTTCTTTGATGTTATTTGCAGGGCAGATATCCTGTCTGCATTCTTTTACACACTATGATAGTAGATACTTTTTTTCTCTACAGTCAATGTTCTTTCTCAGCCCAACATCAGGACTCCTGCCAATGGCTGTGGGGCAGAGAGGGTCAGTTTATTTCTGGTTACTGGGCTACGAGCATCAGCGGGTGTTTCCTTAATATGCTCTAGTTCTCAAGTGTCTTTGAGGGTGAAATGAAACTCAGGCCTTCATTTATGTTCCTCTGAGTAATCTGCTGCTGACGTCTTTGGTTTTCATATAATGTGGACTTTGAAGGATTCCTGATAGTCCCAATAATCAGGGATGACCTGTATTTCAGTGTCCTATGACAGACCTGTGCTTAATTTCCAGTGACCTTAGAAAGTGGGGCTGGCCTGTCTGTAAATGTTGCATTTTAATCTCCCAGTGGATCAAGCTAGTCCTGTTAAATGTGGGCTGGCTTTTAGGTCTTATTGTTTGCCCACAGCATCTCTGCATGAAGCCAAAAGACTTCACTTGCACACAGCAAATGGAAGAGGTTTTCGCACTTAACAGCAATAAATGAATTTTGTATTTTAAAACATGCATCTTTTCTTTAGACTTACTGAATCAGATCCTCTCTGGTCTAACGCTGCTCCCCTGCAGTGGCAGGCCAGCAGGGTCTATCAAATCACCTCCTCTACCCTTGCTGCCCCACTAGTCATAGAGATGCTCTGCACCTTCTGGGACTGCTGCCTGCCTTCACACATCTGGTAGAGGATGGACAAAGTCTGCATGGGGGAGACAGAACGAGCTGAAGTGAGGGGAGCCAGGAGATTTGTGGAACCTAGTGCATATGAGGGCCACACTCCTTCCAGTATTGTGTGCTGAGCACTGAATAGAGATGCAGACCCTACCTCAGTCAGGATTCACGGGGACTTCGTGGCTGCTAGCAGCCAGCTGAGCAATGACTATGTGCGGGGTACATGGTTAGGAATTGTGACAAGGTGCCACTCCTGCTGATATGGCCAAGTGAAACTTCTGATTGCTGTGGAGACTACACTGTAAATATAAGCGTGAGGTAACATAAAACAAATGTGATTATTACCATGACAGGCGAGAGACAAGGTATTAGAGATGCAGAGTTCCTTGGGGAAGAAATTTTAAAAATTTAGGTAAATCAGTTTTACTTGGATTCTTCCATGGAAAGGACATTTAAATATAGCAGACAGACAATTAATAATGCTGTAACTTGGAAGCAAGAACTAAATAAAAAGAGAAACTGAGGGCAAGAAAGGCAGGAACTGAAGAACTACTAAACAAATTACAGGAATCCCCTTAGTCTTACAACTGAAAGCCTGGTCATGAAGCTACTCATCTCTTATCTAGCATGTTTTATTTGATAATTTTACTTTATCTGGCAATAGATCAAGGGCTTCTGTAGGACTGGTATGGTCTGGGTTCTTACTACAGTGCCTGTCCACCTGCCATTGCTGGTGTAACAACAGTGGCCTCTGAGACACCCAGAGGGGCACTCTGCAGTCTCCTAGTCAGCCTCAGGGACCCAACTAAATCCCCTGAGGATGCTTTGATGCTCAGAAAAAAAATACATTCTCCTTGGCAGCAGAGAGCTGGCAGTGGCAACAGTGATGCTGGTGAGGGCTGGAACATTGTGGATGTTAATGTCGGGTGGCAGGAACTGAGCGCTAGCTTGCCCTCAACAAGAACAAGCGGTGTTTCAAAAGCTATAGGCCTCAAAGAAAGCCAGCTCAGCCAAGTGTGGGGATCACCCACAAAGACTGGTGGAGCCTCAAGGAGGCTGAAATGATGCCTTATGCAGTTATAATGATTGCAGGTTTTGCTTCCTGAAAGTCCTCCGTGAGTCTCTTTCTCCTCTCCTGCTGTTCCTGCATCTTGCAATTATCTGCCTGTTGCAATGAGATAACTGGTATGCAGGAGAGCAGCAGGTCTTATATAGGATTGGAGGGCATGTCACAAATCTGCATAAAGCAGGCAAGCGTGGGTTGCCAGAAGGCCTCATTGGATGTGTTGTCACTCCTTATTTGAGGGGAAGGGCGAAGCTGCTCTCCTCACCAGATGTGTGGTGTCCTGGTTTCAGCTGGGATAGAGCTAATTTTTCTTCTTAGCAGCTAGAATAGTGTTGTGTTTTGTATTCAGTATGGGATTTGGTGTGAGAATGTTGATAATACACTGATGTTTTTAATTGTTGCTAAGAAATCAAGGACTTTTCAACTTCCCATGTCCTGCTAGCGTGCAGCTACACAAAAAGCTGTGAGAGAGAATAGCCAAAGCAACGGACCCAAACTGACCATGGAATACTACATATCCTATAATGTCATGCTCAGTATATAGATGAGGGTTGGCTGGGAAGCTCACTCTCTTGCTTCCAGGGTTGCGGTTTCGGGATCTTCTCTTCTCTGGGATCACTAGCTAGGAACAGGCTGGGCATCAGTCAGCGGGTGATGAGCAATCACATTGTGCATTCCTCGTTTGTATTTTCTATTGTTAATATTACCATTATTTTTATTATTTTATTTCATTTCAATTAATAAATAATTTTTGTTTCAACCTATGAGTGTCCTTGCCTTTATCTCTCCAATTCTCTCCCCTATCATCCAGGTAGGGGAAGGTGAGTGAGCGGCTATGTGGTGTTTGGCTGCCAGCCGGGTTTAAACCACGACAGCTGGGCTGGGTGTTTCAGCCAGGGGCACACTCAGGTAGCCCTGCAGGTTGGCTGGCAACCGTAGGTTGGGCTGGGCCATGTGGTTTATTTTTAAACATGGAGCTATTATGCATACGGGATCTATAAATGTGCAGCTTTAGAAAGCAACCAAGGGGACAGCATTTTCTGAATCACAAGTGTTACTGGAACACAGTTGCATGCAACAGCAGCTGGATCCCTGCCCTAGCCTGTACTTACCCTCCCTCTGCCCTCCAGACCAGCCTGCAGCTAGGGCTCTCCTCCCTTATCTCCAGGTACTTGCCCATTCCTCCTACCACTGCTTTCTTTCTGCACAGTGTATATTTGCCTGGTCCTTGCCTCTTGTTCCTCAAGACGTAAGTAGATCTGCTGCAAGCCCCTGCCCTTTGAGCAGATCCTTCTCACTGCCTTACCTGGCTTTTGCATGCCGGGTGCTGTGGCCTTCCACGGCCGTTCCCAGCACTGCACCCAGGCACCCCCTCCTCCTACCATGCTTGTGGCCAGGGGAGCCTGTGGTGCTGACATTGCCAAACCTTTCGGAGGGTTGAGAGCACTTCACGGTAAGGAAGAAGGCAGCAGCATGGATCCATGGGGAGGGGGAGGGGAGCAGCCTGACAATCCCCTTCGAATTATAAACATATCCTCTTTAAATACATTTCTAAGGATAACATTTGTATTACTGCGTCCTGTGGCTGCTGATAGGGCCCTGCTTATCGCCTCGGTCTCTCCTCCTTTCTCTGGGCCCTGCTGGGAAAGGTCCCTATCTGGAGCCGAGCTGGCAATCCTCCGCCAAGCAATTGTTTCAGTCCAGGGGAAAAATTAATTTCTGCCTATCGTTAATTGAGAGAATTGTGTGGAGAGCTGGGAGGGGGGCTGGCGGGGGGAGTGGGGGATGGAGTGGGGAAGAGAGAGATCGTGTTATTAACAGTGTCCCTTTCATAACCAAATACCCTGATTTCCATCAGTGAGATGAGAGGCTCATTACAGCAAGAAGGTGATTAGAGAACTTGGAGGAGCTATCAGGCTAAGCAGGAGAGTGGCAGGGAATTCGGGAGGGACTCCCAGCAGAAGGGCAGCTGTACCAACCAACCATCCCCTCTCACCCTCACTGCCATCTCCTCCACCCCTCCTCTCCCTGTCAGCCCCAGTGACCCCCTACTCACATTTGAGGAAAAAGCAATGAAGAAGTTCCAAACATCAGCAGTTTTAGTGGCTGGAGAGATGCTTTACATGGTGGCAGAACCTGCATACTCATAACCAAAAGCCTGGTGGAGTTTTTGAGCTCCTAAAGGCCCAGCTGACAGTTCATCTTAAATGTCTTTCCCCAGTGGCCAAAGAAGATGCACAGAAGTGTTGGTCTCCCTCCCAGCTACATGGGGAGGTCATGCATGACTGTTCAGAGTGTCTGTCATTAGCTGATTCCTCAACAGGTGGCTAAAAACTAGGATCCCTGACCGTCTCCCTCACAGAAATGATGTACAAGTGGAGGAAAGCTACCCTGGACTGGACTGTGATCCAGCTTTTGCACTACTCTTTCCATGTGTGTCTCCTTCAGAGGTATTTCCCCTTTTAGAGGTACCGCTGCTGCGATACAGCCCACCAGCCCCCAAGCCATCTCATGCACCATGTTTATGTCTTCATGAATTTGCTGTCCTTCAGCTCACAATCACTCACCTGACAAATAGCTACAGAATCCCCTTGAATCCTGACATTGCTAGAAATAACTTTCTCCCTCTTTGGGAAGGTAAGCAGCCTTGAAAATTCATCCAGCTTGCATAAACACTAGGGGATGGGACTAGGATGCAAAGTTGAACTTCTTCCACCTTGCATGTGAATGATGCAATGAAAAAAACCCCATCACTTCAATTTTATTTCTTTTTTCAATATAAACCTTTGACATCCCAGACAAATTTGCAGTGGACAGGAAGATAATAAAGATTCTACTAAATTAGTCTATCTAACCCATTACTCCCATACTTAATATTAGTTAATGCTTTAGTTATTAGGCTTTTTTTGTTGTCTATTGCTAATGCTGTACTTAAGACTGTCAAAAGTCCTTTTCTGAGACGACAAAGGGGTCTTTGGCAAGGTCCATACTGGAGAGAAAAGCTGCAACAGAGAAGTCAAAGTGTCAGCTGTGCAGCCGCAGATTGAAAAAAATTATGGGGACTGAACTCTTCTCTTCCTTTGACAAAAGCCATTCTTCTAGGCTCAGGATGAGGTGCACGTTGTCTCATTCTATAGACTGCAGGAAACTCAATCCAACACAGCACTCACAATAAATTGATGTGAAAACAGAAATACTTCTCGTCTAGATCATGCAGGAGAACGTGAAGGCAGACAGAACTGCTCACTGTCACAGTGTATGGAGTACTGCATAAAGCAGCACAAACAACCTCTCCTAACTCCCACCCCAGGCAGATCTCCTACCTCTTCTTAGCCTAATCCCATCTACCCATGACCATGTGTTGAGCTTGAGTAATCTCTAGCTCCTCTGGGAGATCCAGACAGAAGCAGACCCTCCACACAAGGCAAGGCCTCCCATTTAGCACCAAGTTTCATCGCTGACAAGTAGAGGACATGTCCAGGAATATATGGTCTCTTCGAAACCTAGCTGGAGGACAGAGTGGTCACCAAAATACATTCAATCCTTAGCAATTTCTCTTCATTCACTTATCCCCATGGGACAATTACTGGCAAAGAGCAAATTGTTAACAGACAGTTAAGAGTAGGCCCAGAGCCAGACTTAGAAATCTTTGAAGCCAGAGTGATTTGTGAGAATATGTATATTTAGCCTTTCCTCTTTAACAAAGTGTCCGTTTCTTGCTGATTTCTTGTGCAAATCACCAGTAAAATGGAAATGGAGAGTAATGCTTGTCGTAAATAGTTTGTGTGTTGAAATTCTGAGTTACTCATATTGTCGTCTTCTAAAGATGCTGAGGGCTTAGCCTTGAGTTTCTAGTATCACCAGTCAACTAATGAGTAAAGAGGAAAATCCCTTATTAATAGGTAGCTCTGGTCTAATACAATTGATAATAAGGCCAACATAGGCTTCATGTCAGCCCCTCAGGTACTCTGACCTCTGGCCAGAGGTGTTCTGGAGACAAAACACAATAGTATGATAGGCAGTCTGACCCAGGGACTAAGCACCCAGTCCTGGTCTTGCCAAGCCTTAAACAGCAGAGATTCCATAGAGGCTACTGTAAGCTGGTAGCCTCAAGCTACCCAGTCTGAGCTGTTGTTCTGCACTCACATAGCCCAGGTTGCCTTCAGGTGGGGAAGCCTAGGCCTTGCATCTCAAACTAAAAATGATCAGACATTTTCAAAAGCCTCCACTACTAGCTATTTTCTTCCTCAGACAGTATTCTGCCACCAACTTTGCAAGGCTGCAGCAATGAGGTCTGAGGAACAGCTTGTATGGCTGCTTCTCATCATCTCTCTCTCTCTCTCTGTGCAGCTCATCAAAAAAGTAGAAAAGGGGAGAGACTGCATGGTCAGCCTTCTGCTAAATCCATCCCAATTGATGGCTCTGAAGTGTCAATTATAATGACTAGAGCAGAATGAGACTGGGAAAGGTCTGCTCCATTCAGTGAGACTGGAATATGTAAAAGGAACAGAAAGGGGAGTTGTCTGGGGGGAAAAGAGCCAAGCAGTGACAGTGAACCAAGGACAGTGACTGAGATAACACAAGAAGATGGATGGGAAAGAGAAGGGAGGATTACAACTTCTCAAACAGGGGAAAGCACTGAAAAAGAGAAAAAGAAAAGACAGAACTTAAATATTACAAAAATTAGATATAAGTGCTAAACAATCATTTCATTAAATGGGTCAGTGAGAAAACAACATGGAAGTTGATAGATGGTATACAAAGAGAGAAAAAAAAAAAGGCAAATTAATAGAGGGAAGATGGGGAACCAAACAAGACAGTACATACTGCTTCAATGCTACTGAGCTAAAATGACTAATGTTCCTATTTATTACTGCTTTCTTGGCCATCATCTAACTTCTCTTTGCCTCTATGTGTTTGGTCCATCAGCATGGGATTAAAAAGGGGCAGCATGGTTATTTTGACCACCTGTTTCTGTGTTATCATGCATTACTCTAGATTTTATAATGAGTCAGCTATAAAAAAGAGAGCATAACAACCCCACCAAAGCATGTGGAAGTATTTCAGCAAGTAAGAAGAAAGCTCCCCCACAAACACACAGCCAGTCCTGCTGAAACCCTTCCTGGTGCTCACACCGCTTGGGCACTACTGGGTGATGTAGAGGACCACAGTGACTAGGTGGAGCCCTTGAAGAGAAGGGGATGAGGGTGAAAGTGCTGAAAATCAGTTCACAGGGCAACTCTGAGATGCTCTGATGATCTCTGGTGTCCCAGGGAGTCCCAGGGCAGGGCAAGGTGGGACAGACCCTGTGCTGGCATAGGGAGCATGCACTTCCCAGCACCTTTTATCCAGTTCAGCACAGAGAAAGAAGTGACATTAGCCAAACTCATGGAGTGAAAGAGAACATGACACCTGTACAAAGAGGGACACGCAAACAAACAGAGCAGCAAGCAGAGAATATGAGAGAATTTCAGGAGGAAGAGTTTGAAAAACAGAAATGTGACTACAAAGAGAGGAGGGTAAGGGTGAATTAGACAGAGAGAGATGGAGACATGGGCTGTGTTTAGAGGAAAGAGCATAGGGGGAGAAAGGAGGGGGGCAAAGTCTGAGGCACTCAGCAAGTTCAGAACAATCTCCATTCTCTACAGCGCTTTCTGTTTAAAAAAATAAAAAAGGAATGATGGAGAAGGGGAGAGAGTCAGACAAGTTTAATGATGTGTGTTCAAAGCTCAGATTGGAAAAATGACAGAGAAAAGCAGCCTGTTTCGGCTCTAATAAATTGTTCTTTGCTGTAAGAGACGCCTGTCGCAGCATTAATACAGGGCCCTAATACACGGGTCAGGGTTAAGTAATTTTCTCCGGCAACTTAAGCGAATAATGAAGCTGGCAGCGGCTAGTGGCGCAGTGGGAGAGATGGCCCGGGCCGCCGGCACTTTGTCTTCATTTATTATGCCAGCTCTCATGATTTGGGTACTGGCTGCAGCAACGAGAAGCCTCCGCCGAGGAGATATCGCTTCATTTCGGCAAGGTAATGAAAGCTGGGATGGGGGGAGGATAAACCAATTTGCTGGCTGACATGGGAAGGAGTGATTTGCAGACCTGGGTAACGGAGGGGGGCGACCAAGCGAGAGGAAGCACAAGGCTAAACCAAGGGGGGTGCTCAAGGCCCTTCCTGAGATAATGGCACCATGTGTTTGTGGGGAGAGCAACGGAGCAGGACCAAGCAGGAGGGGATGGTGGGGCTGGAGTGCAGCACATGTCAGAACCTGAGAGTGTGGGGAGTAGGGAAGAGCCACCAGGAAGAACAGTGTAGGCAGAAGAGGCTGGTGGAGGAAGAAGCAGTAGGAGCAGGTCCAAGGGCTGGTGGAAGTGGTTGGTGGAGTAAAGTTGAAGAACATGTAGTGGTGGGATGATGGAAGACAAGCAGAGAGTGGCCATGTGGTGTAAGGCAGGCGCAAGAAGCAGGGTGAAATGGAGAGCAAGCGATGCTGTCCTGGCACTGTGGGGAAGGGAGACCCTCACGAGCAACTTGTCTAAGGCACAGACACTCCAGAACTGCAGTTCTGGAGCTCACTGGCATTCATCCCCACTGAGCCTATCGCTCTTCCACAAGAAAAAAACTTAGATGAAGCACAAGGCAGCCCTGGAGCCACATCCCACCCAGGAGAGGGAACTTCTGTCTCCTGCACTCCATCCCCACCACATGGGCATAGGCAATCCATCTCTACGCCTACTTCTTCAAAGCAGATTAACAATGACCAATTTTGTGGCTTAACTCCCAAAACATGGTCACTCTGACCAGCATGGGCATACTGTTTGCATGCTCACAGTCCCCTCTGATTACCACTGCACTGTTATCCTCTATTCTCAACCTGAGAGGATATATGTCTAGCGGCTACAATCCCATCTTTGTCCCTGCTTTAAAATACCTGCATCACTCAGAGCACATCCTTACCTTCTTCAACATCCATGCTCCCCACGCCCAAAACAGTGAAAGGAATGGAGGCAACAGAGCCCTGGCAGAGTCAGGTCTGGGACTCTTACACTTTCCTTCCCTCCCCCTCCTCTCGATGTGGGTTAAGGATTTCCAATAAGGACCAAGTGTTGGAGGCTTAACACTGCAGTCTCTGGAGAAGCAGGCCAATTTCACACTAATCTTCCCCATGAAGGGAGAGAGCATCGGAAGCAAGAATTACATCAAAGAGAAGTTAATGCTGAGAAGCAGACGACAAAAAGGAGCTGCTTTCAGTTTCAAATGAATACACACAGCTGGATTAAGAGATCAGGCAGCTCAAAGCCTGTATCACAAGCTTTGGTACCCAGGATTTAGCCAGCAGGGAAGAGTTCTGATCTGGGGGCTCTTTTGAAAGGAGAGGAGGGTCTTTATGGAGCACTGCAGGTATTTGAGAAGAGCTGGGTAGAAGACAGGGAGGCTGATCTCTTGGTCTGGCCTCCGCTGACCTCTTCTATTAAATATCATGACAGACTCAGATAATGAGATGGGTTTGCGCAGCCTACATAGCTCCCGAAGCCTTTTGGTTAGCGAGCAGTTACCCTGTCATTTCCCCCTGCCCTGCACAGCCCTCCCTCCCTGTTTGGTCTGGGGCGTTGCAGTTGTGTGGGGAATAGCCCTCCAGGTCCTGAAATGCAGGCAGTCCTTTCCTCATGGCAGGAGGTGCGCTCAGCTTCAAATGCAACTAGCAAAGGCAGCTGAGCTCCCTGTAATATAAAACACACCCTCCGGAGGAAAGGAGCGCAGAGGGTGATTGCAGTAATGTGTCTGTTGTCCCGTTTTAAGTGGTGTTGAAGTGAGTCCCAGCGCGCTCCCCCCGCCGGGAGGCTGACAGGTGTAAATCCCGCGATGAATGAAGGCACCGAGCCCTATAAAGCTGGTGTCTCTCCACGCATCTCCGCTCTGATTGACTTGTCGGCTCTCTAAGGCTGACTCTATCAGCTCCTCGCTGCCTCCAATTCCAGGTGTGATTTAGTTTGGAGATGAGAGGTGACAGTTAACATTGGTACTCGTCAGTGTAGATCAGGCACAGTCACGCTGTCTTCTCCTGGCTCACTCCCTTACCTCCCCCCCCACACTCCCCACCCCTCTGGTATCTCCCACTCCTATCTGTTGCTCATTCTCCCTGCCTATCCTCATCCACGTTTACTACCATATCCTTTTGCTTTCCGTCACCATCACCAGAGCTCATTGTCAGTAATTTCTTTCCTTTCTCTTGTCTTTTCTGTCCCAGAATAACTAACTTCAACGAAACTTCTCTCATGCAAAGTCTAGGAACAGCTGTTTTGGCTTGGCCTTTCTAATCCCCTGTAAAGCTAAGCAAGCAATATCTAGCAAGTACTCTATTTACCAAATTTAACCTATTTCTTCATTGATGGGTTGTTCATTCGAGTTGAATTCTCTCGAGTGTATTTGCTGTTTGGAATTCACCACATGGTTTTGAGGAATGAATCTGGGCTTCAAGAGAGAAGCAAAGAGGGATTTTGCACCTGGTATGCGAGATTACAACTGAAATGTTTGGTGTGGAAGAGCTCTTTGTAGTCCATATGCTGTAATATCCTAGAACAGCCCTACAACCAAGCTTTATGACACAAATGCTCAGATTTCACATCTGTAACTCCTCAATTTAAAATTTCCAGTTCACCAAACATTTCCTGCCAATGCCCACTACCTATAACTGTTGTGGAGAAGGAACACAAGGGAAAGGAATCCAACTTTTTATTAGAGTTAATGGTTGCAAAAAACCTTGGATGTATTCACACAGCTCTTTTTAACCCAAGTAACTTTCTACTCTAGGTCAGTCTTGGTCTCCCATTTCCCAATCACCTTCAGTTTCAGTCCCTAGTACTTTAAGTGACAGGATTTCTTTAAGCCACACTAAAAAGACAACTGTTCCAGCATCACCCAATAGGAGGTGACTCAGTGGACAGTGCATTGGTTAGGTTCATCCTTTTCAGTTCCCACCTTTCTAATTTTCAGTAACTTATGTAGCTGATTCCCACTAATCTTTTCCTCTTTTCCAGGGAGTAGTCACCCATCATCACAGGCTTCACTGTACCAGAGACTTTCCTCATAAATTTACAGATTACATAAACTGGAAGAGACTGAATGGACATTGTAGGATGGACTCAGAATCCAAAATGACCTTAACAGATTGGAGAAAAGGTCTGGAAGCAAGAAGGCAGGTCAGTCACAGCACTACACTCAGCCATCAGGTAGGAATAACACAAGTAGGTGCAACTCTACAACTAAATGGAAGGTGAGAGACTTCCAGAGCCACATTGTCTCAGCACAGGACATATCACATGCATGTTGCACTTGGAAGTGATAAAGGAGATGGGCTAAAGCTCCTTTAGCATACTCCCTCTCCAGTACATCTGAGCCTGAATAATCAACTGCAACTGAATAATCATGGATCTGGAGAAGAATCAGGTAGATAGCAGCACTATAGAAATGGATGTAGGGAGAAACAGTGGGTCACAAGTTGAAGAAAAATCCCCATGCCAAGCTGTTGTGAAAAGACAAACAATATACTGGGCTGTACAACAAGAGTACAGCCTGTAAGGCGCAACAACTAATCCTTGTGCTTTCCTTAGTGTTAATAAGGCCTGAGCTGAACTTCTTGGCCCTTCCTTGTTCCTGTCTGGACACTGAAGTTCAAGAAAAAAAGTGGACAAGCCAGAAGGACCCAGGGAAGTTAAGCAAGAATGATCGGAGACCTAGAAAACCTGGCCTGCAGGGAAAAGGCTGTAACTGGGTTTGTTTAGTCTAGAGAGAAAAAAGACTGGAGGATACACGATGGCAATCTTCAAATGCATAGCAGGATGCTTTGAAGAGGCAGGGTCTTTGGAGAGTAGGAGGAATTGTAGCCTTAAACTGCATCAAGGGAAATTTAGAAAGCTCAGAGAACTTTTTAGCTGTATGTATAGTAAAGTCTTGAAATAATTTGACTAGAGAGGTTGTGGTAGCATCATCATTTTTCTTAAAGACTGAGTTAGGTAAGCATTTGGAAGGAAACATATAGGTATCTATGGGTTGGATTAATTTTCAGCATTCTTTCCTGCTGTATTTTCTCTGAATCTGCAAATATATCAATGACACTCTGTTAACATGACAGGGACTACTCATAACATATAGTCCCTTCCAGAAATAAACTCCTAGCTGAAAATCTGCAGTGGAGCCACACTAGCATATGAATGACAAAGATACGAGGCATTAGCTAAGTCCTGTCCATGCTTCCCAGCATGGTTATGACAAAATGAAGCAGAGAGGAGAAGAGCCACTATGCATGTACGATGACACTGCTGAGAATCTGAAGGAGCATGTCCTTTTCTCTGCATGAAAGACCAAGATGCATAATTTGGAGACTGAAGGTTTCTTGCTGCAGATATTGCTGAGTTTTGTGATTCTTTCTATGTTTAGGTAATTTAATGATAAATTAAGTTCTGAGCCCTTGGGCTTCAATGAGGTGTGACAGTAGTTCTGTCCAGGGCTAGTGAGAAAGACAGTGTTTAGAATACACTTATCCTTTAATTCAGACTGCATGAATAATATTTACTCTAGTTTATTCAGTGATATTTTTCCTCTAACCATAAATTATTCCTCTGGCTGCCCTTAGAGCCATACCAATCGTGGAAATTGTAATGATATGAGAAGCTACTGAGGTTGGTTGGTTCCTTCTTGTTTGGTCTGGTCTGGATTGGTTTCATTTTCTTTATTTCAGGTAGCTTTTGCTCTCTGAAATCTATATGTAACCATTCATTTTCAGTAATCAGGAGGCACCATGAAGAAGATATATCCCTGAGAAGTTCCATCTCTTCCTGTGAAAGAGGAATAGAGCAACTCTAACTTACATATTCACCCCTTGAGTCTGAAGGGTTGTCATTCCCCATTGTACCAAACACTAGTCAAAAGCTCAAAGCAGCACAAGGTACAGCTGCGCACATCAATATCCACCAACTACAAAAGTTTAGGAGAAAACCTCAGTGGTAGGGCACATCTGCCTGTTTCATTAACTTCCCTGTGACACACTGATGACAGCCACTGTTAGAGGCTGGATAGTCATAAAATCACAGAATGGTTTGGATTGGAAGGGACCTTAAAGATCATCTACTTCCAACCCCCCTGCCATGGGCAGGGACACCTTCCACTAGACCAGGTTGCTCAAAGCCCCAACCTGGCCTTAAACATTTCCAGGGATGGGGCATCCACAACCTCTGTGGGCAACCTGTTCCAGTGCCTCACCACCCTCACGGTGAAGAATTTCCTTACATCTAATCTAAATCTACCCTCTTTCATTTAAAACTGTTACCCCTTGTCCTATCACTACATGCCCTTGTAAAAAGTCCCTCCCCATCTTTCCTGTAGGCCCCCTTTAGGTACTGGAAGGCTGCTAGAAAGTCTCCCTGGAGCCTTCTCTTCTCCAGGCTGAACAACCCCAACTCTCTCAGCCTATCGTCGTAGGAGAGGTTCTCCAGACCTCTGATCATCTTTGTGGCCTCCTCTGGACTCACTCGAGCAGGTTCATGTCCTCCTTATGTTGGGGGCCCCAGAGCTGAGCACAGTACTCCAGGTGGGGTCTCATGAGAGTGGAGTAGAGGGGGAGAATCACCTCCCTTGACCTGCTGGTCACACTGCTTTTGATGCAGTCCAGGATACGGTTGGCTTTCTGGGCTGCAAGTGAATATTGCTGTGTCACGTTGAGCTTCTTGTCAACCAGCACTCCCAAGTCCTTCTCCTCAGGGCTGCTCTCAATCCAATCTTCACCCAGCCTGTCTTTGTGCTTAGGATTGCCCCAACTCCTGTGCAGGACCTTGCACTTGGCCTTGTTGAACTTCATGAGGTTTGCCTGGGCCCACCTCTCCAGCCTGTCCAGGTCCCTCTGGATGGCACATCCCTTCCCTCCAGTGTGTTGACCACACCACACAGCTTGGTGTCATCAGCAAACTTGCTGAGGGTGCACTCGATCCCACTGTCCATGTCACCAAAGACATTAAACAGCACTGGCCCCAACACTGACTCCTGAGGAACGCCACTCATCACTACTCTCCATTTGGACATTGAGCTGTTGATCGCAACTCCTTGAGTGAGACCATCCAGCCAATTCCTTATCCACCAAGTGGTCCATCTGTCAAATCCATGTCTCTCCAATTTAGAGACAAGGATGTCATGTGGGACAGTGTCAAATGCTTTGCACAAGTCCAGGTAGATGACATCAGTTGCTCTTCCCTTATCCACCAATGCTGTAACCCCATCATAGAAGGCCACCAAATTTGCCAGGCACAATTTGCCCTTAGTGGAGCCATGTTGGCTGTCACCAGTCATCTCCTTATTTTCCCATGTGCCTTAGCGTAGTTTCCAGAAGGATCCTCTCCATCACCTTGCCGGGCATAGAGGTGAGACCTACTGGTTCCCCAGGTCTTCCTTTTTTTCCTTTTTAAAAATGGGGATTATGTTCCCCTTTTCCAGTCAGCAGGAACTTCATCAGACTGCCACAACTTCTCAAATATGATGGATGGTGGCTTAGCCACTTCATCCGCCAGTTCCCTCAGTACCCATGGATGCATCTTGTCAGGTCCCACAGACTTGTGTGCCTTCAGGTTCCTTAGATGGTCTCGAACCTGATCTTATCCTACAGTGAGAGGTTCTTCATTTTCCCAGTCCCCGCCTTTGCCTTCTGTGTCTTGGGTGGTGTGGCTGGAGCACTTGCTAGTGAAGACTGAGACAAAAAAGTCATTGAGTACCTCAGCCTTCTCCATATCCCGGGTAACCAGGTCTCCTGTTTCCTTCTGGAGAGGGCCCCCATTTTCACTAGTCTTCCTTTTATCACTGATGTACCTATAGAAGCTTTTCATGTTGCCCCTGATGTCCCTGGACAGATTTAATTCTATCAGGGCTTTAGCTTTTCTAACCTGATCCTTAGCTGCTCAGACAATTTCTCTGTATTCTTCCCAGGCTACCTGTCCTTGTTACCACCTTCTGTAGGCTTCCTTTTTATGTTTGAGTTTGTCCAGGAGCTCCTTGTTCATCCATGCAGACCTTCTGGCATTTTTGCCTGACTTTCTCTTTGTTGGGATGCATTGCTCCTGAGCTTGGAGGAGATGATCCTTGAATATTAACCAACTTTCTTAGGCCCCTCTTCCCTTTGGGCTTTATCCTGTGTTACTGTGCCAGAGTACTGGCTACTGAAGAGGCCAAAGTCTGCTCTCCTGAAGTCCAAGGTAGTGAGCTTGCTGTGTGCCCTCCTTGCTGCCCTAAGGATCTTGAATTCCACTATTTCATGGTCACTGCAGCCAAGGCTGCCGTTGAGCTTCACATTCCCCACCAGTCCCTCCTTCTTGGTGAGAACAAGGTCCAGCATAGCACCTCTCCTCATAGGCTCCTCTATCACTTGGAGAAGGAAGTTATACTGAACTAGATGGATCACTTGCCTACTCTACAGGTGCATTCCTGCATCCCTCAATTCTGAGGGCACAACACCACAGTGCTGCGTATTCTTCACCACCTTACCATGCATAATCCAAGGTCCTAATATTAAACTTCAAGCTTGTCTATAGTGAGAGGTACTCATGCTATCTGTGGCTCACCAAGACAGTCTGAGTCATTGAAAACATGGGAACTGGAAATGCTCCCATGTATATTCTTGGAAACTGGAGGCTGGGAGGTCTCAGTCCTAGCCAAGGAACACCTTGATGAAGTGGTTCCCAGTAACAAGAAGACCAAACTAGAAATTCAAGTTTAAGCGATGGAGCCTTAAGATGACACAAAGAGAATCCATGAGAGAACTGATAGGAATTACCTAAATCAGATCAGAGACAGAAATGGTGAACTCTGAAATGTTCCCATGGATATTCTCAGTTCTTGCCCCAAAGCTCAGCAGCGCTGGAGCCTGACCATACTCATAGCTACACTCAATGCTAAGATGTTTCTCAACATCATCTTAGCCTCTCCATCCCCTATCTGCCAGTCAGTATTCTTAATCTTCCCATTGTCAGAATCTAAATTATTTCTGTCATTTATATGGCTAAATGACAGCTGTCCTCCTATTCCACCCAAAATCCTGTTCTCCAGGGCAGAGATATGTACCTCTCAATCGGCCTTCATCTAGTTTTTCCTCATTTTTTACTCTGCTGAAGATCCTATCTCTACCTTTGGCCAGAAAGAGAATATTCAAAGATATAGCCTGCATGGTGTATCTGGGAGACTGTTTACCCAGGCAGCCTCATCTTGTCCACAAAAGACTTCAGACAGGGGAATTGCAGAGGGAAATGGGCATTGTCAGCACAGAGCACTGGGGGACTGAGCCTGCCAACTTCTTTGTCAAATTGCCCCCAGCAGAGAACACATGCATTTCATTTTTGAATGTCTGAAGGCACTCTTGCCTGTGTTATGTTGCCAGTGTTGGGATGCAGCAGTGGAGGGAACTTAAAACATTTCAAAGTGGCCAAAAGCCTCTCCAAACAGAGGGCTGCTTCCTGATCCCAGCAGAGATCACTGCAGCTTTCCAAAATGCCCTTTCTCTCTTTCTGGAGGCTAGAAGTTCAGTTTGGGGAACAGACTAGGCTTTACACTTCCTAGTTTCTCTCAAAAATGGAAAGCCCCTGCTTCCCATAACCCCACTGTCCGCTCTTGCCTTGTGTCCATCCACTCCCCCTCCCTGCTCCAGCACCTCCTTCCCCACCTCCAGCCCGGGTGACGATCCATGAAAGCCCCCAGCAGTATGTCACGGGAGTGATAATTACATCCCCCTGCTCGCATCATGCCGCCTGCTGCTGACCTCTCACCCCTCCTCTCTTTTAATCACCCCCTGGCATCAGTCACTCTGACAGGGCAGCAGCACGAGCCACGTGACCTGTCAGCCCAGGGACATGACTTATAGGGCCCGGCTGGTGGACAAAGGGAAGGGAGATAGGCAGCATAAATCTCCAGGGCAAATAAAAGAGAGTGATGGGGCACTCTGCTGGGGCCTGCGTTAGCAGATTCTCAGCCTCTTGTTATTCAGCCCAGAGTTATGGTGATGAGGAAGTGGCCGAGAGTGACACGCGCTGGTCCCAATCAACCTTGCGAAACCTGCAGAGACCTAGAGGAGCCTTAATGTCACGCATGGCTGGAGAGCCTCAACAAGGTGGGCTAGGGCCAGGGGAGCAGTCAGAGCAGTCCCCAGCCACCAGAAGCATCTGACCAACAGCAGCTTCACCTGACAGAGCAAGGCACTAAGTCACACAGACCAAGGATAGGGGACCCCAGAGTTGTACCTCTTCATCTCTAGTGAGCATAGCTGCAGGAGGATTTGTGCATCAGAGCATCCACCACTGGCTCAGGACACAGGTTTCATCCCTATCACATTACTTTAAGATCCCCACCAGTCCTCTGCTCACCTGCAGGCTCCCCTGCCATATATCTCCTTTCCACCTGCTGCCTTGCACTCACCTGTTGCTTGGCAGGGTGAAATCACTGGTGCATCAGTCAGCCACTGTCATTATAAAGATACAGGACATCTGGGGTTTCCACCAAGGAACAGTCCTCCATTGCTCCTCTTGCGACTGCAGAGACCTTTTACTTCTGTACAGAGCACAGGAGGGAGTGTGGTCCACTAACACATGCTATGATGGCTGCTGCAGTGGACAAAGGGCATCAGAAGGACCCATTTGAATCATCAACTCCATACTACGACAGTCACCACCCAGGATCTCTACAGGTTATCTTGTCCCCCTCATCCATATATTTCTCAGGAGGGAAAGTGGCAAGGGAGAGCAGATGTTGCTAGAAGTGCTATAACTCCCCTAGTACTGCACTTCCAGAGAAAAGAAGTTCAAGAGCTTTAACCCAGAAGGTGTAGGAAGGAGAAGGAAGCCCAGAGATAAGAACTGGGGGCAGTTTTGAATATACTGGAGGATAAATTAGCAAGAGGGGAAACACCTGGGAGGAAGACAGGGAAATTTTAAGTACATTTTCTTTCATTTGTTTGAAAACTGAAAGTGGTATCTGGAATTGTAGCTCCACAGCTGAAAGCCAAAAACCACAATGACTTCCCCCTGTGCTTCAAGGAACAAAGTAATGAAGCCCATTTCCAGCTTTGGGTGCAGTTGTTTCTGACTGAACAAAAGAAAGGTGAAGCCAAGTAATCAGGAGGGATTTGGCTTCATAAACATATTTATCTGGGAACCACCATGTCTCAGGTGCTCATAACTCTGAAAGCACTGGGGGCAGAGTGGGAAGGCACTGTGCAAACCTCTTACACTGGTGCCCTGTCCCCATCCTGTCCTGCACTGGCAGTGGCTCCTCTAGACTTCAGATCTCATCTACACAGTAAAAACACTGGCAAAGCCAGCTACCAACGTTGGCTGTTTACATTGTATTTAAGCACCACCTTTGACCATCTCCTCTTGCACTTCTCTGAGACCTACAAACTCACAGCACTTGCAGCACTGCAGCAGAAATTCTCTCATTTTTAAGACATGTCAGTTGCTAAAATGAGATGTGTGTCCAGGCAGTGATGGGTGAAGGTCTGCTTGTGTCATTCCCTGGGCCAGGGCCTGCTCTTGTAGGCTAAGATGTCCCTGCTTACTTACCAGGTGAGGGGCCCCAGACATGGCTGTACAAACCGCACAGCTCAGTGCTGCTGTTGCCGCCAAATGAGAGGGAGAAGAGAGGTGCTAATACCTGATCTGGGACCAAGCAGAGGGCTCAGCACAGCCACAGCAGCATCCTACACATATCCCCCTCCCTCAGTGAGTGCCCACTGCTGCTGACCTCCTCAGTTTTCCCATCTCCACCTGCAGTCCCCCAGTCCCTACATAGCATAAGGCAGGGAGGGCTGCCTCCCACACAGAAGAGAATTAATCTAGGCTGGGACCTGGAGGTAAAACTGCTCAGCCCTGGAGACAAGACTGAACAGGGCCCTACACTTCCCTCTCCATCCTTCCTGAAGGCCTCCTCTCCACCAGCAACTTCTCTCTGAGCCCAGGGGGAAGCCCTGCAGCCCCCAGCTTCCTCACCAGCTGGGTCCTAGCCTCCGAGACAGGAACACACAGCTCCCTACCCTCCTCCCCCACATCTGCCTTTTAACGATGATGGAAGCTGCTGTCAGCGTGCAGCGACAGTAATAAACACTCTTCTTAATAACACAGGGTGTCCCTCTTATTAAAATGAATAGACTTCGGTGGTGAAGCCAGGCTGCCTGCCTTGCAGCCTGGTGTGGACAGCAGCCCTCAAGCAGAGCAGTTTATCTGCTGTAATTACTACAGCAGCTTCCACTCCAGGACATTCCTGGTTACGGCACTGTACTGTACCCCCAGGCAGAGACACAGGTACGTGGACAGACGGAGGTACCTACCAACACATCAGCATACAGAGAAATGCAGGCAGATGATTGCCTATGTGCCTGTAAACATGTACAGTAATCTGTGAGATGCACAGACACAGCAGAGCAGGGTTAAATGTATCCACAGTCAGGCTTTTAGGCATCCTAAATGCCACTGAAACCAGGAACAGCAGCTGGTGTCACTCTTTGTTTCTCTCGTGCATAACAGGTATCACACTGCACTGAAAGCAGGTAGAGGAAGGCAAATGCTTAGTCTGTGGGTGAAAAACCCCTCCTCCACCAGCTCACAATGTATCTGCTCAATTTTTCATGTTCCCTGGTCGATGAGAGGTCACAGGATAAATGTATTTCAGGTTTTACATACTAGTGCAACATGTTGAGAAAAGCTGATGTGGCATTCCTTGTGTCCACCCTTTCTGGGTTTTGGATCTCAGTTAATGTATTGGTTTCTCCCCCATGGGGAAGCTGTCCACTTCCCAAGCATCAAATTCAGAGGATCTCTGTATCACAAGCATTAGCTGTCTTTTACCCTGCATGCTGTAGCCAAACACCAAGTCTGCGATTCATGGGACAGGGAAGGAAACCATCTGACATGATGCTTGCCAGTGGTTCTTTTGGAGGTGTGTTTGGACTGGCTGTTACACAGCAGCTTATATGCATGTTTCCTGGCCTGGGAAACCAAAGCATCCCCCTCCTCTGCCGATCTAGTTTATTTTCTTGGCCTTTACTAAGCTGACTGGTTCTGCAAATGTGCCCAGTGCTGACCTAAGGCTACATGTATGTGGAAGAAAAGCTGCACTGGGAAGCACTTTTCTCCTTTGGAGCTCCCTCAGAGATTATCCAAGGGAAAAAAAATCTATCAGAAAGACAAATGACAGTAGCACATCCCAACATCTACTCTGCTGCCATCTCAGAGCAGTTTTCTGGGCTGCAGAGACCCAGTAAGACCAAATCTAGTCCACTGCCTGTCACCCTCCCAGGACAAAGAAGCAGTCCTCAGCTATTTCATCATTTCTCTGCACCTTCAGCTCATTAAGGCAGGTTTCTGCATCACTGTCATCATCAGACCCCAAACAGCTCATGCCCTCACAGGACTCCAGCACTCAGGAACACCTAACTATCTCACCTTGCTGTAACCCTCACAGAAGAGCCCACAGCAGGCAACAAAGGTAGCGGTAGGCAATTTACCAAATTTAGTGATGGGGTAGAATAAAAAAAAATTTGATTCATGTGTCGCCAGGAGCAGCAGTTGGCAGGACCTCACCATGAAGAACCAGACTGAGGTATGTCTGCTTTTATTATCTGTGAGAGACTGGCATCTGTAAGCTCTTCTTAGAAAATATTCCTGGCACAGGATATTACAACCTCACTGGTTTCACTGGTGTTTAGTACAGCAAGAAAGACTAGAGCAGTGGAGCAGATGATAGAAAAAAATGAAACAACGGATGAATGAACCAGTCTTTTTCAGCCAGTGACTTCCTGGGCTCAGAAGTCAAATGCATCACAAGAAAGATACAGACATGCTGTTTATTCACATTTCCCAAGTCACTCATATGCCATGTCCTGAATTGTCTGTCTTTCTGCTCAGTGGAAGGTTAGCAAGTATATATCGGGGGGGGGGGGGGGGGGGGGGGGAGCTGTTGATGAATGCAAATCAAGACAAGGATCTAATCTAAAAGTCTTCCAAAAGGTCAGTAATATCCCAGAATCAGTATCTCTAGCTACGTGCGAATTGGCTACACCACCTCTGTCAACAGTACTCCACCTGCCCGGGGTGTGGCAGGGACCCTCCAAAAATCACTTCCCACCACCAGAACTAGATTTCTGTATCCACATGGTTCACCTTGCTGAATCACTGCCACCAAGGGCTGCAGGTCAGGTTGGGGGCTGCCAGCAAGGCTGCTAGCCTGGGCTTTCAGAGTTGCAAGCCTGTGTCGGTGGAGAGGGCTAAAGCAGCAGAAAATAGCTCATGGAAGACTGGGGGAGCACTGGCAGAGCTCTGAAGGACAGCCTGGCTTTGCAGTCTGCCTCATCCTATCAGTGCCTTACCTAATCAGCACAAACATTTCACCCACTTCTCACCTTAAAAAAAAAAAAACCCTAAAACGATCAGAAGAAAATAAAGGAGAATCTTGCACAAGAAGCTGGGCAGAGCTAGGAAAAATTGCAGCACACCCTTTGTCCCTGCTACTAGTGATTTTACACAGGGGACATACAAGCTCAACACGGCAGCAGGGCTGAGAGGGAAGCCACATGAAGTCCACTTGCCCACTCCCAAGGCTGCTTCTGGCATGTTCAGTGCCTGCAAGGCCAGGCCACCTACAGGAGCTGGGTAACTCCTTCCCTGGACAAAACCACCCTGCAAGACCACTCCTGAGGCCAGAGACTGCTGGAGAGGTCCTGACACTGATGCATTGCCTGCACAGCAGTGATGGCTGCTGCATACCACCACATACAGAAAAGAAAACACGGTATAGAAACAAATTTTCCTTCCCCGGTTGAGAAAGCAGTTGAAGCTTCATTCACCACAGCATCGGGTCCAGGCCTTCACATCGAAGGGAAGTGGTGGTGTCTGGAGTCACCAGGCTGTGTGTCATTGCCTGTCACCAAACAGCACACGGCAAACACAAGAGGGAAAGAAGTTGCAGTGTTCCAAGCAAAGTGTTTCTCATAAATGTGGATACCTCCAACTCCTGAACAGGTCTTGTGCTCCAGGCAGCCTGCAGAGGAAGATTTTGCTTGAGGATGTTGTTCACCATTGCTACAGTGAAATGAGACATGGGAGAGTAGACAACCAACCCTCCAAAAAATCTTAGCAGCAGTAACACTGTTCACCTCCTTCCACTGGTGTCAACTCCAAAGCAGCATCAAAATTTTGCTGCTGGTGCTCTTTGCTGGGATGCTGGAGGACTTTGCAGCACCCATTGAGCACACAGGAGTTGCAGAGGCATGGGCACAGAGGAGCAAACTGAGACCCATGGCCAACAGCCAGGCCAGTCAACGAGGAGTCAGGAGAGGACCAGCTCTTAGAAAGCTCAGATCATGGTTTTGGCAAATCACTTTGAGCAGGTGCCTGGGTGGGCTGACAGAGGGCAAAGGCCTATCGATGCCACCCAGCTGCAGAGCCTTGCAGTGCTGAGCAGGGTGCTGATAGGAGATGGGAACTTGGGAAAGCTGAGCAGCACAAGGCAGATCCTAGACTGAGACATTTTCAAGCAGTTGACATCCAGAGAAACCGAGACAGAAGAATTCAGCCCTTTGACTTCACTGGGCTTGCATGCTCTACGAGGCTGTGACATGTCAAGAAGCAGATGAAGAAATTATTCTGAGCAAGTGTATTTTTCTCCCATTGCCCTGCAGACAAGCACATACAGATAAAGAGAGACCTCTAGTGATGCTGGAGGGACTCTGCCTGTCCTCCCCCTTAGAGCATCCCTCACAGCCAGAAGCAAGTATCTGGATTGCTCTGACTAATTCACTAATCACTTTCCTTCCGAGCAGGAGAAAACCAAGGGCTGATCACAAGAATGTCTGCTCATCTGTGGAAGAGGTGAAGGGGTAGTACTCAGAACAGGGGAGTGATTATGCCAGACTTGGGGGGGGTGTCAGAAAAACTAATGAAATGGGCTCAGGTCTTGCCGACAGCCTGCCTCTTCAGCTGCAGCTGCCCAAGCTCCATCATGGTCCTAGAATCAGGCATATGATTCAGCAGGCATGTGAAAGGTGGGTAATTGCCAGTGCTGGGAGATGATGTGCAGTTTGGAATGTGTGCCTGAAGTTTGCATTCAGGCAGAGAGGGAGCTTAGCAGCTGCCAGCTCAGCATGGTGAGAAGCAGGAGCAAGGAACAGCAGGTCCCTGGCTGAGCCCAGCCATGACAGGAGATGCCATATCCCCCTTGCACAACCCTGACAATTGCAGCATATCAGTCAGCTGTAGGATGGAGGCACCTTTTTGGCTCTTGTGGAATTCAGTCTCAAAGCCCCAGTGTCCAGGTGTGGACAGAAAGGATGATGGACTGTGCATAAGGACATGTTCATGCTGAGCATCCCATACCCAACACAAAGAGAGAAGGCAAGCAAACAACACCATTCACCTTCCCAACTCTCTGCACCAAGAAGGGCTGGACACAGAGACAAGAAAAGAGTTTAAGTCTACTCAGACACACAACTACTACATTAAACTTTGCATGTATGAAAAGGATTTGAGGGGAAACATGAGGAGAAGAGGCAAATGTTAGGGGCAGACTTGGCTATGGCAGAGGCACAGCGATTGTGCTGTGCAATGTCAAAAAGCAGACAAATATACCTGTCCTGTTGCTTTCAAACACAGGGTGAGAGAAGAAAGTAAGGGCTTCTGCCAGCCAGAAGAGCAGGCCTCTCTTGCCTGCTCCTGCCACTTTCTCCACAGCTCTGAGCTGCGATTACTCAATTAGCAGTTCCCGTAGTACCTTCCTTCAACTCGGCAGTCTCTCCTGTTGCCCAGCCAGCACGTAAATCAAAAAGGAGCAGCTCTTTCCCTGGGCTTTCTTTTTCTTGTGCTAGTCCAAGCCTCGGTGACCTCCTGCTGGGAGAGGGGGCAGTCGTATTTTGCTGGAATGTTTTATTTTCTGTGCTGCATGAAGAGTAATTGTGGAGGGGAGGGAGAGCGCAGGCACAAGAAAACATGTGTGCTGCCAACCAGTCCGATGTCCTTGTCCCACAAGGTTATGAATCCATTTTAGCTCAAATAATAATAAAAAAGCCTCATAGAAGCAAGGGATTCATAAAACAAAACATGAGCTGGGCATTTGGCAGCAGCTGCCCACGGAGTGGGAAGCACACATTAAAGTCTGGAGGTAGACAAACTCTCTGTAACCTGCCAGCAGCTCAGAGATTTCAGGGAGCTGGCAGGGTTTGTGATAGCATGTGCATGCATGTGTGCACACGTGTATGCAGAGATAGCTGGCACAAGCTCACTTTCTCTTTCCCTACATGCTTCACTGATGTTACTTCACATACTCAGTGTGGCAGAACTCAGAGGCATTCAGACTGAGGAGCATATCTGACCCAAACAGGAGCAAGTGGAAGGTGAGAACAGCCTGCGTGGTGATCTCCCTCTCCACCCTGCTGCATCCCAGCACAGCAGAAATGCAGCTTTTTAACAGCTGCATGGGATGCTTGCTTGCATTGAATGTTTCTCTTCCCTGTTTAAAGGACAAACATTATGAAGCACAGAAAAACAAAACAGCTTACACCTGAGACAGAAGAGCCTCCCCTGTGACAATTCAGGAAACTCTGGGGATTTACAAGTGTTCTGATGAAATCCCAACAGGCATGTGAATATTTCCAAGTGATAAATAAGGCCCCGAGGACTAAATTCAAGACTTTCTGAAAAAACACTTCATTTTGCTTAATATATAGTGAGCTCTAATAACAATTACTATTTCTTTCTTGTAACATGCATGGCACTTTCTTGACTGCAGAGGACATCTCACTTGTTCATTTCCAGTGCACCAGGACAGAGACATTTAGATCAAATGCAAAGGGAGCTGGGACAAGTTAAGACTGCCTGGTACTTTGGAGGAGTCAATGGTTTAATAAATTATGGGTTAGCCAAAAAAAAGGACTGAATGGGTTAGAAATTCAGCCAGTGTTGTTGAAAGATAAGATCTATTTCTTCCTGATAGGTGTTCTTACATTAATTAGTCCTACAGTTAACTAGGGAAGCTGAAGGCAAGATCCAAGCAGTTGGGGATTTCTGAGTTTACTGCTCAGAGTGCAGAGAATTAGACCACTGACCAATGTCCACATCAGCCTAAACTGTAAGTGGCTTTTACCCATCAACTCTCCAAGCTCAGCATCTCCAGGCTAGAAGTCACAAACTGGAAGAGCAAAAAGAAACTGAGGACAAATCAGAAATGCTTCTCTAAAAGAAAACCAGCCATACTTAGTCTACTAGAAACCTCTGAGCAAAATTGTTAGAAAAGAAGACATCATTACCTGGACTTCCAAAAAAAACTTCATTGTCTTTAAGAGTCTGAAGCTAAGCCATGACAAGGTAGAGGTGACAATGAAGTTCTGGCATGGGATTAGAAGAGGAAGAAGTAGACCGCTAATCTCAACATACCTGAGGAACAGCTTTGGGATACCAGGATGTGACCTCATATAAATGCTGTTTGATAGATTCGTTGGTGATTAGGGGTGAGCAGAGCAGTGGCAAGCTGTATTAGCAAATCCAGGCCAGAGAAGCAGGGAGCTTCAGAGATGCATGACAGCAGGCACACAAAATGCTGGTGGATGCAAGGCAGCACACATTCAGTTGGTGTCTTCATCAGGCCAGATACAGTTGGGAATTTGTGACATGGAGCAGTGAGGACAGGCTGCTCCTAAGGGGGGGTGAGCTGGGAGCCAAGGGTGATCCCAGCCCAAGTGGTACTCTCACTGACCAAGGTACGGTCCTGCAGCACCCAAGCATGGTAGGCAGAGGTGGGTGCTGTTAACAGCATCCACCCACTGACCCAGGCAAGACAAAATGATGAACCGGGTCCAGGGTTCCTCCAGGGAGCCCCATCAGGAGCAGCAAGAGATGGGGCTGGAGACGTTGATGCAGCATAGGTCTGAGACCCATCCAGGAGATGAAACCAGGGACAGGACTAGAGACTTGAAGACCTACAACACAGCTCAGGAAAGGAACAAATGGCCCAGGCTGAGCTTAAATGGAGCCCCTGGGGAGAGGGTGTGGGTGAGGGCCCCCAGGTGAGATCACTCAGGGCAATTAAAGCTTATTGGTGCCATAAGGACCCTGACAGTTTTGCTTAATGTACAGACCTCCTTCACATGGGGTAGGATCATTCACATAGGAAGTTTATGTGCAATTGCCCTTCTGTGTTAGCTGGCCCTTAGTGACAGCATTCCTTATACACTCCTGTAACATCTGTCTGCCTGCACTCACAACAGGGAACATGTGTTTATATCCCTCAGGAAAGGATTTAGCACCATCCAGGCAACAGCATTAGGGAAAAAAAGCAACACCCAAAAAAAGGTAAAAAACACCAATTCCCTCAAACTGCATTAAAAATAATGCAAATGCATTTCCACTTCTGAAGAACAAAAAAAAAAGGGGGGGGGGCTTGTAATGAGAATACCCTACTGTAGCGCATAACTAGCCTGTAGGAGCTGTTGATGGTGTGTGGAGGATGTAAGCCCAGAAGAGACTCGGACATTCATGCAGTTTAGGGGAACACCCACAGTTACCGCAGACAGGATTTTAAAGACAACATGTAATTTGTGAACCTTCATGGTCGAGGGCATGTGGCGACCATTAAACAGCTTGGAAGGAGGAAAACAGTACACTCTGAGTAGCTTAAGCCCCTAATTGTCCATTACAGCATTTCTTGGCGGTTTTTTCCTAAAGTTTTCAATTGTGGCCACCCTGAGCACTGGGCAGTCAAGTCAGTTCCTTCTGCCTGGACAATTCATGTGCTAAGGGAGTGCTTTTTTCCACCACGCTCCAAAAGATGCTGCAGGATCGAACAGAAAGTGTATTTTCTGTCCTGAGGAGTGAGCTGTGCAGACAGGAGAGCATGAAACAAGGCAGCAGATCAGAACAGCGATCAGCAGAGAGCACAAAGGCAGCACAGGGGCTCATAAATATAATGTTTTGCTGTTACTTTGGAATGGCAAAGACATGTCCTTGCAGGAGCAAAACTGTACACATTGCTTTATTATTTTCAGTCCAATGAAATTAGATGGAGAGGAGGGAGAAGTGAGCGAAACAACAGACAGGAACAGCGGGGATGGGCGGTTGGTACCACAAGGGTGCCCTGTGCTTGGGCTGCACAAACCCCAGTGCCAAACCCACTGAGCTGGGTGATGCCTTGGAAGCACAGTGTGGCTGGCTGAACCAGGGGTCTGTCCTCACAGCCACAGCAGGTCCCGCTGACACCTGGGTGAAGGTTTGGCAGCAGGGCCACTCTGGTTCGCTGCAGGAAGCTGCAGGGAGCCTCCAGCTCCCTGTTGCTGCTTCACAGCGCTGGGACCCCACAGTGCCCCACCCTCTCCCTGCCCCTTCCCAGGTCCATGGTACACCCTGCTCCCCTCCCTGGCACTGAGAGCAATACGAGCCTGTGCTCACCCCATCCATCCACCCCACAGGCTCTGAAGGAAGCAGCACCGTAACTGCCATGCCCATAGGCACGTTGGTCACTTATTCCCCTACTGCATTTAGTGATTTATTTATTTGATGTAGAAGCCTTTGCATGCTCCCCCCACCCCTGGTCTCCTTTCACCATCTGTCCATTCATTTGGAAATCTGTTCCAACTGACCTCGAGCTGACCAGCGCTTCCCTCTTCCCTCCGTCCTGCCATGGGCTCCTCCAGACGTCCCCAGCTCAGCTCAGGGGCTTTTAGCTGACTATGCAAATGTCGCCCAGCCAGCTGGTGTCTGCCTCCCAGAAACACATGTTCAAAAGCCCCCTGGACAGCCAGGGGAGAGGAGGGGGCAAGTCCCTGTGCCCCGGACTGGGGGCTATGCAAAGAAAGTTACTTAGCCAGGAATTATTCAACAAACAGATGGGAGGAGAGAAGGAAGGCCAGAGAACAGAGAAAATAAGAGTCTGGTGCATTTGTGTGAGTGTGTGTAGGTGTATGGGGGTCCCAGGCTAGTGTGTGGGAAATGAAATCACTGTGTGAGGATCGGTGGTGGTGGAAGGGATGTGTGAGAGAGATATACAGATCAGAGGAGGATGTTGCTGATAATTTTATGGCCTCCTCCTAATGACATCTTCTGTAGCATGCAAAAGGGGCTGTAATAGCACAGCATAAAGGAGATGCAGCTGTCAGAGGGCCAAACAGCAAGCCCACAGAAACGGCACCCCAGGAGAGTTACTAAAGCAAGGCAAGGCCAGGAGGGCTCATTTAAATTCTTATTCAAGAGCTCTCTCTTCTCTCCATCACCTAACATGTGACCATCCACCTAAGATCCCTAGGTCTCCATGGAGGAAGAGGATGGAGATGCTGAAACTGGAACTGAGGATCTGGGGAAGGATTTGGGACTGAACCAAGGAGGGGAGAGAGCAGAGAAGCATTGCCACAGCACCCCACCAGGGCTGATAACCACTGCAGGACATGCACGCCAGAAAGCCACTCACATGCAGCAGTCCAGCTCCCTTGGGTATCTTCGCAGGACATAGGCTGTGACACAGTGATTTCCTGAAGTGTTAGCAAGGAACAGGATTAACATGATGATGGCTGCTATGTCTTTGCCATGCATAAGGTGAGATGAAGGTTTGGAGAAAAAAGGACAAAGTATCCACAGTGCCTCTTAGGGACCCCTTCAGCCAGTTATGGACCTCCTCAGCAGCTCTGCTGCTGCACCCAAAGGCTAATGCATCCTCAGTTTTTCAGACAGAATGGAAAGGTTGGGTGTCAGCATGTAATAATACAGGGCTTGGACAAACTTGAGAAACTAATTTTCTTTACCTCTTTCAGATGCTTTCCCTCATCTGACTTCAGGTGTCTGGGTATTTACTTCTGGGTACTTCCCGATAACATTTGAGCAGGAGAACACCAAGTCACATATCACTACTCTCTCTAGGCTAAAGAAAAATCAGGATATTTGCTCTTAAAATTTAACAAGATTCTTCCTTGTAATAGCAATTAAAAGTAGAAGAAGCCAAGGTACCTCTCCCCAACCTAAATTTCTCCTGTCACAACCACAGCTCTGGCCTTCTGATAAGGACCCTTTGGGCTCCCTGGGAGAAGGCAGGATGGCAGCTCCAGATGTAGCTGACAGATGATGCTTTTCCTGGCCATAGGCAAGAACTGTGAAATGGTGAGCTGCCAGGAGCAGCTTAAGGAAGAAATGCAGAGTGTGTGTGCAAGGGAAACTGGGACATTACAGCATCAATACAGAGCATAAGGGAGCTGCTGGACATTGACAATGTCTCTTTTGTATCCTGACCACAGGTGATGATGAAGCCTGTCCCTAAGTCAAGCCTAATGATAGAGAAAATGTGCACTGTGTGAAAGAAACCCAGGCAGTACCACGTGCTCCTTTCCACTGAGATTAACATGACTCCATGTGAGAGACGAGATGGGACGTGACACTCCAGTGAAGGTAACCAGGGCTGAGTTTGTTGCCCAAAATGTACTTGAAGTCTGGGGTAAAGAGACACATTGTTCAAGGATGGAATGGACTGGTCCTGCTCACATCCATGTCCATCTCGTCTGGATTTAGAGTGGCTCCCAAGATGTCACTGGTTTAGAAAGAACAGCGTGGAATATGTGAACGGCTACTGCCATTCCTTAGCATGCATTTGATGTGGTTGGGTTCAGCATAAGAAATAAAAGTGGTGGTGGGTTTTTTTTAATGAAGAAGAAATTTGGGTTATTTTTGCACTATGGCAAGGCTCAACACAAGCAAAGCTAGGGGAAATCACAGGGCAGGTCAGCAGACTATATGAGCATAGAACCAGATCTTCTTGTTTCACATATGCTAGATGCTGTGTCATAGGTCTTGGTCATCCCAGAGATTATAGGGGAGGTACCTGACAGGCTTAGCTCCTTCAGGCTCAGGGGCTTGGGCTAAGGGGAACAAGGCAGCCCTGTATTGGTTGATACAGTCTTCGGAGCAGAGACCTGTGAGTGCATGCTTTAGACACTATAAGACCAACTGAATGTCCCTGAACAGTTTGAGGCTGAAAAAGATCTCCATCACCAACCTGTTGTGTTTCTCTAGGGCCTTCAACCCAACTTCCATAGCAAGCACAGCAGAAGCATCCTGTGACAGGCTGTCAGGAACACACAATAAAGAGGCTGTACTGGGTTAGTCCAAAGGGCCATACAACCCACTATCCTGCCTCCAACAGGCAGACTGGGTGCAATACTGGAACAGGGTGAGCACCACTGTGGGCTTTAATATGAGAGAGACTGTATCCCACTTCTTCCAGGGCAAAACAAGCATCAGCTAAGCACAGCATGAAGCCAAAAAGAGCAGAAGTTACCTGCCCTCAGTGTGCACCCATTTTCCTGACAGTTGATGGGATCTTTGTGCCTTGTACTGCAGTCCTCTCCTGAGCATCTCTCAGCAACATTTTTGTTGCGATATGTCTTTTTCCTGGTAACCCCGATACCCTGAGATCAGAAGTCACCCACCAAATAGCGTCAGAAGGAAACCACAGGGCTGCATGTACACTAGTGAATTTACCAGGGCACTGGAACTCTCTGAACATGGGCAGGCTCCTGGTGGGGTGCTGGTCCTCACCAGCTAGTGTCCTCCCAGGCACTGCCTGGCTGTGAAATGTGGGGGGACCATGGGTGACATGCTGTCCCCCAAAAGCAGAACAGAGGAGGCCTCTTTGTTGTGTGATGGAAGAGGATTGGGACATTTCAGCATGAGCCATGCCATTCAGCTTGAGGTTGCTTGAATATACTTGTATAAGCATAACCACAGAAGCCCATCAAAGGATACCAAAGGGAGCCCATTTCAAAGAGAAACTCAGAAGCTGCGAATCAGTGGAGTGCTCTCTGATGCTCAGGTCTTAGCCAGACCCACCGAGCAAGACCCAGCACCTAGGCTCATAAATCCCCAGCCTAACCATAAAACCAGAACTTGAGCATTCAGTTTAACACAAACCCAGGGAGTCGTTCTCTCCTTCTGGCTGCCAGCATGCAGTACTGGCTTGGCCTCTCAAGCAGCCCTGAGCTGCTGCGCAAGGGAGCCGGCAGCCCTCCCACCACCCCGGCCCAGCCAAGCGGGGTGCGGGGTCCCCACCAAGCTCCCCCAGCTCCGCGGGAAGGCTGCGAGGCAGAGCATGTGAGGAGGGGGAGTGGGCTGCGTCTCATGTCTCCTCTCCCTTTGTATGTACCTCCTGGTACGATTATTAAACGCAAATTACAAAAGATGTGACCCAAACGATCTTTATTTCTTCTTCACCGAGCAGTGCCTGCGGGGTCCTGATTCTGAATTCCGTTTCAATTACCGATGCCATTTTAACACAAAGCGGCTTCTGTCTGCAATTACCGGTACTGACGGCGGCGCAGAGGCAGCTCCGGTGGCAGAACACAAAAGCCTGGCATCTTCCGCCTGTTTAGAAACTTTTATTTGCCGTGATTAAAGGCAGAAGACGCGGGAGTTGTCTGTCTGCAGAAGTGCGCCGCACGCCGCACGCGCTCCTTGGCGGTAGGGTCCCTGAGAAACCAGCCCTCAGTGCTCACCTCCACGAACAGCTCAGAGGACTTTAACTGATGTTCCAGCCGATATTATGCAGACAGACTGACAGAGTTAACCCCATCACGCCTTAGTTTAGCAAGAAGCTGTCTGCTTTTACTGCTGGTAAACCCAAGCAGCCTGAACTGCAGAGCAGAGACGCTGGTACGGGCTGGGGCACCAGGCAATGCAAAGATGAGTGTTTTCCTTTTACACCGGCAAGCTAAAGCACTAGTTAACAATTTACAAAATACACTCAATCCACTTGCAGCTGAAATGCAGCCTCCTGTAAGTACGAAGGTAGGAAATGCTACATGTATTACTGGCACAAATTAACACAGAGAGAGGTGATGTATCCCAGCGCCAAATGAAACTGGTAACAGGAGACGTACACATATGCTGGAGTTGTCAATTACCTAAGACAAGAGGGACTGACGACACCTGAAATCTGCGGGGCATGGACCCAGTTTTGCATCTTCTTGCAAAACCAGCAGCTCCACCCGCACAGCATCCTCTGGTTCTCAAGCAAAATTCACAGCGACTGCAGTTTTGACAGCTAAAGTCAAACACAATGGAATTCAAAGAGTACATTTCTGTGCTGTGGCTGCACATCATTCCCTGCAGCTGTATCCGAGAGCCTCTGCTCTGACTCAAGCTGGGGCACTGCCTGTGTGCTGACTCACGGACAGCCACACATGTGCCCCCAGGGTCACCCAGGCCCACGGCCAGGGAGACAGACACCACCCCTCTTTTGCCCCATCATCCATGTTAGTTTTTGCTGATGCTTCTTCAGTATACGTGACTGCGCCTCCTTGTCCTTCAGCCTCCTCCACAAGCTCATCTTGCTTGCACGTGAGCCTCAAGCTTATTCTCATCTTCCAGACCCTTTCCTTCCTTTCTGTCCAGCCTCCGCCAATGACATCTGCTTTGTCCCCTCTTGCTCCCTTTTCCCACACCATCCATAACGTACCAACCAATTTCCACCTCTTTAATGCCACTGCCCTCAATGGAGTTTCTGCACACCCAGGAAGAAGCTGATTGCAGGTGCTGTTGGCTGGTGAGAGGTGTTGTTCACATTTATTTTGTTACCCAGTCTGTTCTTTTTCCTCTTGCCTGTTCCTTGACATGTGGTTTATTTTTTCTCAGGCGGTGCTTTACGTCTCTCACCTGTATGTTTGTTCGGACACGAGTGCACAGCACCAAGCCCATGTGAGCACTGCAGCGACATGTGCAGGGCGAGTGTGCGGCTGGGGCAGCCCAGCAATGCCAAGCCCCCCCACCAGGCAGAGATGCTGTATCCCATGCTCAGCAGCAAGGGGTAGATGGCTGATGTGCCTTGGCTGGGTTGGCGTGGGCATGGGGAACATCAGCCATGGAGGTCCCGGCTCTCAGAGGCAACATGGTGCCTGGCCAGAGCTGCCAGCCCAGCTCTGTCACCTGGGAACAGAGGGACCCTTGGGAAGACACTGTCATCCTTACCCTTTAACACCCTCCCAGAGCTTGCATGGATGGAATGAGTCTTGAGACTCTTGGCCACAAAATATGACTTAAATAGGTGGTTTGTAGGTCAGGAAGGCACCCCCTTGCTGCACAACCCCCATTTTCCAACAACTCCCTGGGGCCCCTTGGTCTGCATGGCCCCACCAGGGAGTGAAACGGGGACAGTAAATGTCACAACCCCAAATGACAGTGCTGTAAGGTCTCTGCCCCAGCAGTGGCTGGTGTCCAAACTCCCGCGGGTTTTCCCCATCCTGTCCTGTGGTGGGGCAGCACATTTTGCATGGGCCTGACTGAGCCACCGTCTGTCTCTGGGAGCTGGCAGAGGGTGAGGAGGGGGCAATTTACAGCCATGGTTATTGAGTGGTGTGTGAGCCGTTTGTCACGCTGAGCCCTGGCACCTTGTTCTACCTGTGTTGTGCGTGTTTTATTGGTGTTGAGCAGAGGGAGGCCGGAGCAGAGGGGAGTCTGGGAGGAAAGGCACTCAAGTGAAAAATGAACCGAGCCAAACAGGATTGAGAAAGAGAGAGAGAGAGACATGCAGGGGAAGGGGGTGAAGGGGCCAGATTATAAAACACAAGACAAATGTCCCCACTGGCAGCAGGGTTAGGGAAAGAGGGAGAGGGAAGAAATGAGGGGGGGCAGGGGAGGAAAAAGAAAGAGAGAATAAAGACACTGCCTTGTGGCCAGCACTATCCTAGTGGGATCGGGGATGCACATGTAGTCAGAAAAATAATTCTCAGTTTAACAAAGCAAGAAGAGGGGGGTGGCAGTGGAGGAAAGCTACAGATCCAAATGGAAAGTGCCCCAGGGTGTCCAATCTGCTGGGTTTTAAAAAAAAAAAAAAAATCATTTTGCCTCATCCCCCTCCTTCCCCCACCGGGGAGCCGACTCCTTCTCCGTCCCCCCAGCCGCCACCACCAAAAGGAATGGGACCAGGGAGAGAGCAGAAGGTCTGTTTAGAATTTCACATCCCTTCCATCCTGCTCCCTCAGTGCTAAACTTTCAAGACAAAAATCATAAAACGAGGTGCTTTGTTGGTGAGGCAGATTCAGAGATCTTCCTGTTAGGAACAAGAAAGGGAAGAGAAAGACAGAGAGTGAGACAGAGAGATAGCTAGATGGAGGGCTGGCTTTGTGCTTGCAACAAGCCACTAAAGGTGCATTTTTAATTAAATTTATACAAAATGTGTCAGTTTTATCTCTATGTTTCAAACCTGACTCTTTTCTATCAAAGTAAAGTATTGATCTTCACTGCCCCGAAGCTACCTGACTGAATTAAACAGAATAAATAGAAGAAGGACTGAAAGGGCTTAGAAACAACTGCAGAGAAGCGAATGTTTAATGGCTCCACAGTCATTTGCTGCAATTAAAAAACAAAACCGTTTAGAGGGGCTGTTAACACCTTGAAGTCTGAAAATCCTCACTTCAAAAAAGCCCCAAAACAGCTTCCAGGCAAAACATTTTAATTGCCATAAATACTTCCAACCTCAGCCATCACTGGTGCATGTGCACGTTGTACAGATAGACAAACAGATCCCTGGGCCCAACAGGACAGAATGCTCTCAACTGGTGAGATATAGGTATGCTCTATATGGCACAGAGACACTTCCAGCCAAAGAAACACATGTATGCAATATGACCCAGATACATACCCACTTTATGTAAGCAAAAAAACCATTTATCTGAGAAGTCAAGGAGAGACATTTTAGACCTCCACACGTGTTCCAGGTCTGTTTGCCTAATGTGACATTGCCTATACTGAACATTATTCTCCAAACTGGTCATACTCAACTGCATGTCATGCAAGTCATAGGCATCTTACAAAGCTCTCTCTGTGCCTGTCATGTCACAAGAAGCCATCACAGACTGCGCTGCAACCAGTCCCACTCAATTAAGAACTAAGTGTGTTGGGGCTGGGGTACCCTGTGACAAGAGCCTACAGCCCCTGGGACAGACAGGGTCCACAATTTTGTTAAAGGCTCTTGACCATCATGTGACTTTAAAAAGGGAAAAAACCCCACATTTCCTTGGTTAATCTTAAAGCAATGTGGTACTATGTGACTTACCAAAGCCATTCTGAACAGCCTTTGCATCTCTCAGCATGGAGAAGATTTCTCCTCTTCTCTGAGCTCAGTAAAAGAGCTGGATTTTGGAAACTCTGTAGAGAGACATCAGCAGGCTGAAGAGCCCTATCTGCTTCAGACTTCCAGAGTTTGCACTTGAAAATAGTTTGGCACAACCCATCCCTTCCCCTGGCTATTTCTGGGATGAGGGGAGCTGGCTTATGGCAGGAAGTCATTTTTGCAGGAGATGATTAGAGTTTTCTATCTCAGCAGGGTTACTACCGGGTGGGCAGTGTGCTGTGCTGTTCCTGGGGAAGGTGTTTTGTATAGAAACTATGAAGTTTCACCTTGTGTTTCTGAAAATGTGGAAGGAGCTTGAAACCAGCTTTTGGTTGGAAATCAAAATAAACAAATATACTGGCCTTGTTCATCATTTCAGTTAGTCAGTGAACTAATGTGGCTGCAGCACTGGATGGATGCTTGGAGGGGCTGGATTCAGTTCCTAGCTGTGTCACAGTCTCACCACGGGACCCTGGAGAACTTGCATTATCAGCCCATGACTCTGGTCCCTGTGTATGAAATGAAGAGCATCCAATCCCCCTCACACAGGAACAGACAGGGTCTTAAGTCTTGGGCACCATGGGTTTGAAAGCCATGAAAGTAAGAGTATCTCTATGAAGCATAGAGCAGTACAGAGGGGCAATACCAGAGATGGCTTTGAAAGGGCTAGCTCAGATCCCTGAGGAGGAGCCACAGCACTCCACTGGGCAAATCCAGGCTGTTTCTCATCCCTCTGGGTTAGATGGAGTTTGCTATCTGGACTAGCTTTGAGTGAGCTCAGGTATAGCTACGATAGCCTGAGCTATTATCACCCATTTACTTAGCAGGTTGATTCACCAAGCCATTCAGCCATCTGTACACATAAACCCAGAGGCCACAGTGAGCCACAAGCTTAACTCATTTGGCTTTGGAGCTCGAAGCACTAAGAAGGTTGCTTGACTTGGACCAAATTCTTGGGCAGTTTCCCAAAGTACTTTTCTGGCCTTGTGGGTCTGATCGGGATCTGCTGATCAGGATAATGATCAAAGCAAGACTTCAGCCTATTAAGTGGGCTGCAAGTCCATCTTTTTTGGCTGATTCGAAATGTCCCACAAAACCAAAAACAGTGTCCCTCATCATTTCTCAGGGCCAAAAACTATCCTGAGAATTTTCCTTACTTGGATCTGAAGGGGAGGTGATTTTGCTGAAGGAACAGGGTCAGAGAATAAAAGCTCTGAACAGTTATTAGTGTGTCAGTTTAGGCAAGTGAATCCTGCATCTTCTCATCTTTCAAACATTTTGTTCAACATTAAGTAATGATGAAAAGATTTTCTGTGAGCAGCAGGACATTTCACATGGAAGCAACAGCATGAATGTCACCATGCACAATTCTTGCCTGTGATTGTTACAGAATCACATGTTTTTAAGGGATCTGCTAAGCCATGCACATGGATTTGTACTGTGGCAGCTCCCTCACCAACATCTGAACTGCAGGTTAACGTTCATCCCAGTCAGCTGAAATGCTCAAAAGCAACAGAAGCACAGGGACAGAAGCCAGCGTGGCTCTGCTTGACAGGATTTCAGAGCTACACTCTCACTTGAGCATCAGGAAGTTCTGCCCTATAGCCTTCCTGGGCTCACAGCCTCTCAGGGGTGAAACAGCCCTACAAATCTGAGCCAGTTGCCATATTCTGTAGCAGAGGGTACATACGCATTCAGTCAACGCTGCAACTTGTGCATCTGAAATGAACCGTTTGGGAACCAAATAATATGCATTTTTAGCGCTAAGGTTGAATACTCCTGCTGCTTATGGGCAAGCTCCTGCTGCTGCACTTCAGAGCATTTTGCTTTGTTACGGACCCTTGATTAACACTTTCTAAGCATTTCAGCCCACACTCCAGTCACTTTACGGATTGCAATGAATGCAGATTTGAGTTTATGGGTTCATAAAAGTGTGAATTAGCACAACAATTTTCCCGCAACCTATTTGCACAGCTCTTCCTCGAGTGACCTGTCCCTTCAGACAACACAAATATTTCAGCTCAAGCAAACTGCCCGGTGAGGCGTTTTTAAGAGACTAGAACGAGATCTGTGGCCCCAGGAAGCAATGCCTGTGGGAGCACAAAGCAGGAGCATCACTGTGAAGCCCAGCACTTGCATCGCTTGGCAACATTAGAAAATGCTGAGAAGCAAAGTCCTTTAGCCCCTGTAGGAGCTGCAGTGATCCCAGGAGCCCCGGCAGTGCCACCCATACAGGCTCTGAGCCTGGCATTGCTATTGCCACCCGTGCTAAGCAGAGAAGGGTGAACAGACCTCCCCTGCCTGTCTTGCGCTGGTGCAGTGGTGCCTCTTGCCTGTGGTAGACATAGTTGCACAGCCCTGCACTAATACGCTGGGTCAGACACAGAGACCCCAAACCGAGCACCTCACAGTGCCCCAGTGCTGTGCTTCTCCGTACACATGCGCCTTATTCTCTTCCAGCCTCTACTCCAAAATCCCATATCTTTGGGCTGTGGAAAACACTGTCACCCAGTAATCTGCCCCCTTTCCTGCTCTCCATATATCACTAGTGAGATCGGCCCTATCTCTGCATGGAGGAGGGGCTGGCTGACCAAATTTCTTTAATTAAAAGAAAAAGGATCAGGTTTATTCCAGATAAGCAGGCAGGATTAAAATAGACAGAAAGAATAGACAAGGGGCAGCTGTCAGCACTCCAACCGATCCAGCGTGATTATTAATAATGATAAGCAGGAGAAGAGGGCTAATAAAAGGATAATGAAGTGGTCCTGAAAGTGACAGGAGATGGAGCCTGATAAGAGGGCCCGTGGCCCAGAGCTGCTCCGGCCCCAGCGAGGTCTGTGCAGAGCAGCCTGCTGGGGCAGACTCGGGTAGCAGGGCACTAGGTGGAAAGGTTTCATCTCTCCAGGGACCACAGCAGAGATTAATGGGCTCAGGAGCTCTGGACGTCCATGTCATGCAGCATTCATGACTGAATCAGTCAGGATGCTTCCCAGGCTGTGGCCACAAGGAGTGCGGGTCATCCCCCCAAATAAAGCATGGCCCTGGGAGGACTGGTCTCACCAGGGCAGCAGATTGTGGATCCCTCGTGGTGCCCCACAGCTGGGGCCCTGCCTTGGCCCTCACTCAGCACTGCACAGTCTCAGCACAGCCCAGGACTGGGATGCCACATTCTGAAAGGGATCCCAAGCGGGAGAAGCTGCTGAGGTATGGGGGCAGTTGCTGGGAGAGCACAGAAGCAGAGTGGGGCATCTCTGCCCTGTCTGGGGATCACCCACTGCTCCAGACTCTCCTGGCTCTGTCAGCTCTCCAGGCCAGAAAAGTGACCCATATCCCAGGCAGTTGTCCAAAAAGGTGGAAAGATTTGGCTGAAGAAAGAGCAGCCAGTGGAGGACTGACTCTGGGTGCCCTTTCCCAAAAGGGAAAGCTCACATTCAGAGCATGAAGCACAGGCAAAGATCGCTGCAGCATGGAAACAACACAGTGCACCCACCTGTACTAGCTGGATACAGCTCCTGGCCGTGGTGGGGGCAGGCTGGCAAGCAAGGCCTGAGAGAGGAGCAGGGAATACGGGCTCTGGCTCGCGCTGAGTGGCACTGCGCTCCCGCCACTCTGGGTCACCACAGCAGATGCTGGGAGCATATGCCATGAATTAATTCCACTTTCCCTGAGACGCTCCGGTGAGAGGAACGGTGGTGCCTTTCCAACTTATTAACATAGGAGCTCCCCCCCACCTCCCATCACTTTGTCACACTTAATAAAACAGCCAGCCACAGTCCCTTTAAGAGGCTCCTGGCTGGCAGGCAGGCTCTTTAATGGCAAGTTGCTGGGTCTGGCTTTTTTTTCTACAGTTTTTTTTCCGTCACTGTGTATGCTGTCTCTGCCCCAATATCCCCACACCACCAACAAACTGTACTCTAGTAAAACGTCTCCACCAAGAAAGTCTATAATCCACCAAGAAAGCCTATAAATATTGTATCCATTATTATAAGCAAAACTAGAGATTTCTAAAACTGATAGGACCTAGATTTAGTTTTTCCTTTGTGCACTTCTTTTACTTTGTCTGTGATGAGGCTCACTATTTGCCTGGGGTAGCCTATGGAGCCCTGAGCCTACAAGAGGCTATCTGCGGGTAGATATTTACACTCATCCAGAATCCCAGCAAATCTCTGGGCAAACACCCCAGATCAGCTCACTGACAACACACACTTCGACAGATTTGCAGCTCTCCCTCAGCAATATATGAACAGAGCAGAACAAAAAGCAAGCAGGACACAACTGTCTACATTGAATTGCCATCTTCAAATCGAAGATGGGAAACACCAGGTATATGAAAGCCGTGTTTCAATCGGGCACTTGAGGTTCCTTGTTTCTAATTCTGATTCTGCCACAGATTTGCTGTGTGGCCCCGGGCACACCACTGCACCTCACTTTACCCCTCTGTGATCCAGGTCTGTGGAGATGTGAAGGGATTATTGCTCTATTCCTTGGCTAGGAACAGCCCAGAGGGCTGATCTGAGTTCCCAGGAGCCGGGTGCACTGTTCTGAGAACTGCTCCTCACTTCTCACCTCACCTGGGGACCAACCAGAGCTACACCTTTGCAGGCTACAAGAAAAAATTTACACTTGCCATTTCTTCCTTTGCATGCTCTTTCCATGGGACTTTTCACAAATGCAGGTTCCTGAGGCAGCTTTGTCACAGCCAATACACACTGGTGCATCACCTCAAGCTAATAGCTGGCCTGGGCATGCAAAAACATCTCATTGTTTCTTTTTAGCAAGGAGAGTAACAGGAAATAGGTTCTCCTCTAACAGCACCAGGACTTGAGAGAGAAGCAATAGGTCTCAGTCACCTTCCCAGCACTGCAACCAAAACACCACTGTGGAAGGAAGCTGGGTGGGAACAGTTTGCTGGAGGAAGGCCAGGAGCCAGACGCTCTCCTCCCCTCCTCCAGCTGGGGAAGGAATTGAAAAGACAGGGAAACAAGTCTCAGTCTATTAAGTTTATTGAAGGAAATTAAAGAGACAACTTGATCACAGTGCACATAAATACTGAAGCAAGGAGAAAATATCTGACAGCATGGCTTAACCGGGAAGGTGAAAGCATAAGCAGGCACAGGGAACAGAAGATGAAACTCAAAAACTGAGTCTAAAAATAAAGTAGATTTTGAACCATAAGGGCAATTATCTGTTAGAAAAACTAACCAGGGAAGACCTTCAAATATACTCTCTGCCTTTTAGGAAGGCAGGCAAAGCTCAGCCACATCTCACTGGACTCTGCCTTGGCCTGTATTATAGCAGGCCAGGCTAAATGACCAAAGCCACCCCTTCCCGCCTTAAAATAGATGAGGTTGTGATTTTTTTCAAGTCCTAATCTCAAACTCTGCCTGGGTATTTGCTGGGCTCCCAAGGTCCCAGAGTGGGCACAGGCCTGGCCCACACACACTTGCCTCCCACTCCATCAATCCCTCCCACTCCCACTCCATCCCTGCCTAGAGCCTCAAGCCAGAGGCGGGTAGCCAACATCACCCAGCTCCAAGCACATTCCTCTGGGAGATTTTATGCAGCTTTAGAGCTGCTTGTCCAGCATAATGTGACCACAGCTCATCAGCAAAGGCCTTATTCAACTCCCACTATGCTCTTCCTGTGCTCTGTTCTCTCCTGGCTCCCCACCAGCACCTGCTCTGGCCTCACTCCCCTCCAAATTTTATGCATACTCTGTTCCCAAATCACGCAACCTCCTTGCTCCTCTTGCTCCTACCCTGCCTCTCCCACAAACGCCACTCTTGCTTCTGGCCCCCTTCTCCCCACACCCTGCCACAAATGGCCCTCCCCAAGCCCTCCCCCATTCCTACCTCTCAAATTCTCCAGGAGGACCTCCAGGGTCTGATATCCCTCCTGCTCTTGTTTCAAGGGGTGCTTTCATCTTCCTCTTGACTCCTGAAGGGCCCCTGTGGCCTCTGAGGGGCTGAGCACCACTGCACAGCCCAGCTCCACTTCTCATTCCTCCCTGCTGGGAGAGCAGCCAGACAGGAGTGCTCTGCCCACCCAGGATGATCAGAGCAGCTCTTGGAGGCAGAAGATGGCTCTACCAGCATTCCTGGAGACAGCCCAGATTGTTGGTGCAGCACACAGCTGCTAGAGGACAATAGGCTTGGCACGACTCTTGCATGGAGCACTCAGTGGTTACAGTCCCAACTACTGCTTAGTTATCCCCTCTTAATGCTCCACATGGCCAGTAATGCCACCTCCCTAAGCTCCTAAAGAAAATGCAACACGCAATATTCCACATATCACACACCATACCTCAGGCTGGGTGGCCAGAGATGCTGGATTCATAGCTCAGCCGCTCTTGTGCCTCGGGCCTTGGCATCTTCGGCTTTTGTGGTCATTGAAAACTGGTTGATTTGCACTGGGTGATTGCCTGGTTTTATGAGGTGACCCAAAAGTCCAAGGCCTCCTATGCTTTGCAGCAGTGACTGAAGGGTGGGCTCACCTCTCAGCCTTCCTTTCTCTCTCTGCTCGTGTTGTTTTCCTGCCCTCCTCCTTGATAAACAGGAGGCGAGTGCAGCATCGTAGTAGGAAGACAGTTACTTTGCTGGTAGGGACATGGTGCAGAGACCCAAGTTGCAGTGGGGGTACTTGCAGTCTGTTTAGGGCCATTCCTGCAACCACCAAAGTTTGTCCTTTCTCAGGGCACAGAAAGTTATGTTTGCTTCATGCTTCAAAGAAGACAGTCTGAAGCCAGTCTCACTTGAAGCAGATATGACTGAATAAGGTGATACCAGGCAAGCATCTTATAGGAGCAGTGTGGATTAGAGCCTCAGATCAAGTAGAAGGGAGACAACCCACACTAGATGGTCCTACAGTTCGCAACTCGGAGGAAACTGAGTGCCTCTGCTTTCTCTGTGATCTCTGAGAGATGAACTGAGCAAATCCATGTCCCATACCCTCCTTCATTTACCATTCTCTTCCTCTCAGACTGGCTTGTTGGGTTTGTCTGATTTACTAAACTATTTCAGTTTGCTGAAGTTAATTTATTTTTTTTCCTGGAATGTGGGAAGCATTCTAAATTCTCTTTGTCCAAGAACCATAGGTGTCACAGAAAAATAGATGTTATCTCAGCTGGGAAGTTTCTGTTCATACCAAAACAGGTTTCTCTGCTCAGAGACTTTGGAATTACCCTCCATACACTGGCCTCTCAAGCTTCTGTCTCACCTAGTTTTCTAGTTATAGGGAAGATTTCTTGGTTGTAAAAAAACTTAGTGTCTCCTTAAGACAGATGAGCACCCCCTTATTTTGGTGGCCCCAGAGTGGAGCACAATTGCTTCTCTCTTTTTGTTAGAATTGTTTGGCATATCAACTCTGATCTGAAATTTTGCAGACTACTAAATTCACAGTGAGTTATATAACCTGTCCTGCTGTCATATAACCCCACAAGAGTGGGGATGCAGTGCTCTATTAGAGTGACCAAACAAGCTAAGAAAAGCAGCACAGCAAGCCTTCCTCCCAGCACCTGCACTGCTCCCCACAAGTATGGTGCAAGATTCACCAACGGGACAAGGTTTTGAAGGACATTGGCTTACAAGTAATGTTACTGTTTCCTGCAAATAATGACCATGGTTCTATGGGGACAAGGCATTAACAGCTAAATGGGTTTTTCTTTAGATTACAATAAGAGTGGGTTACTTGGTTCCAAGGAGACACCCACCAGGGAGTTACCTTGTTTCAGAGCAGCAGGCTCCACTCTTTCAGATTCGTGGAATAAACAGTGTTTTCTTTGCAAACTACCTATTGCCTGAAGCTATCTCCGTTCAGGCTGTGATCTCATCTGATTGCAAAAGCTAAGCAGGGTTAGGCCTGGTCAGAATTTAGCCGGAAAATCTCAAGGGAAAAAAGAGGTGCTGTAAGAAGTGGTGTTGGCAGTTTAATAAGTGATGCCGCTTCCTCTCAGTCAATACAGAGGTAATGTTCCAGGAGAGAGGTTAAACTAGCAGGGGATGGCTGGAAGCTGCTGGATGAAATGTAAAACGGATATCCTGACAACTTGCAGCATCTGTTGCGAGGAGGAAGGTAATCTTGATGTCCTAGGCAAACAAATCCTATCAGCCTAAGCTTCTCTGATAGCCATCACCGAAAACCACACTCCATTGTAAGATGGTCCAATTCAGAGAGGCTGCATTTCCGCAGAGGAAAGATCAACCATTGCAGTGATCTGTAAAGGTGCTAGTGAGGTGGAAGTGACTGTTCATAAGTAAATATTTTATTGGGTTTAGAATTCCTAATCTCTTTTGTGAATAAAGATTCTTATTACAAAATACCAAAAACTTCTCATGAGCCAGTTTTCCTATGAAGCAAGGTCCTATTTATTTTCATGTCTGAAATAAATCCTCTAATACAAACAAGTGAATATAAAATTAAAGTGCTAAACTATTTACAGCTATGCATGTATATGTCTGGTGTGCCAGTGCTCTAGGGCAGACTGAGGTGGTCCTCTCTCTCAGACTGTCCCAGGTCCCACTCAGTCACTAGTTCTGAGGACACCTCTGTGAAGAGATGGTCCCAATCCCAGCTGACATCATCCTACCAAGAGGAAAAAGACAAACATGCTGAAATGTTACTGGTGATACCCAAAGGTCTCTGAACGATGCCAAATATTCAGGATGAACAGCAATGAAAGAGAGAAACTAAATGGCAACTGCCCTGGCCAGGGAAGTCCCAGATTCAGTTGGCTAGAACAGGAATCCTAGTCAGAATGAAATGTGAATCCCTTCTACAATTTAAAGATGTTGACAGAATTATTCATGTTCCAAAATTCCATAAAGGACAGATTTTTTGATACTTGTTAACCTTAGATATTCCCTGGCAAGGCATAAAGAGGAGCCATAAAAATCTTCCACCCTTCTGCACTTCTGCTGAAGCATCTGCAATTTTGAGCAGCAGAAATCCTTTGTTTTAAGTCCTGAACTCCTGCCTGCCCAGTTGTATTGAGGTTACTCTGTCCTGCTTTAAAACATCCCTCTGCCCAAACTCCAAATGCCTTCTGCCTTTGTTCCTCTGTACCACCCTGTAAAACCACCTGGAGCTCACGATGGCTACCAAAGACAATATACAACAGAGCACTGTTTCTGCAGGGATCTGTGACAGTGCCAGGTCCTTCACATTTTCTTTACTAGCTCTTTCATACTGAAGGGGGCCAATCATAGTGATGCCATAATCTCACACAGATTATATATCTTTAAAATAATCTGCTGTGGAAATCCAATCTCCATCAGTTTGGACAAGCTCCTCCTCACCTCTTTCCTCCACCCCACCAACAAAGGCTTACTTTCCAAGTACAGTATGAGACACACAAGAAGCTTTTGCCTTGTTGGTATTCCAAGACTCACCTCTCGTAGTTCATGCTCTGGAGCCAAAACTTTGGTAAGAAGCTTCAGGTCAACCTCTCCATCCTACGAACACACACACAGAGTCACCGTCTTACAGACAGTGAAAAAGTGGACACCACTGTTTCACCAGGTAGGTCTTACTAGGGATGGGCACATTTGCCCCATAAGGGACATATACTTTGTCCAGAACAGCAGGAGCTTCATCTGAGCAGCAGATACCATACCCACACTATTTACAGACACAAACAAGCACGAAAGCCACACTGCAGGGAGGAACACTGCAGGAAGCCTGCAGGTTGTTTGGATGATAGGGTTGTGTATTTTATGCAGCTGAGTATCACTGTGGAGGACGATGGGAGCCTGGAAGGAGAGGGATTCACATCGGTCACTCCATAAAACATCTACTTACCAAAGTCTGAAAGGCAGCATACTTCATTAGGTCTTTGTCCAGGTCATGGTAGGTCAGCACTCGGTTCACCTGCACACTGTAACCAGAAAGGGTCAAAGTACAAGCCTGGGTAAGTGTGGAAGTGCATCTGAGGAAAAGGGTGTCATGAACGGTAGTCTGGTGACACCTATTTCAAGTGTCCATATCACCCATGTGGACTCTTGAGATGGATGTCCCCAGGCGGAAGCATATTTCATTCAACAAATGAACAGTCATTGACAAATCTGTTGTGCACGTGCATAAAAACAGGACATGGAACAACCGTGGACTCCTTCAGAGAAGCCAGCATGCTGGAGAGAAGATCCACAGTCTACCTGGCAAGGACCAGACAGAAAACAGGAACGTAGTGAACATTCAAACAGCCCCAGTGCCATAGCAAAGCAGGCTCTGAGCGCCCTACCATACAAGCTACAGAACAGTAGGGACTTTGTGATTTCCATGTCTGAGCTGAGTCACAGCTATCAAATACCATTTCTTAAAATGTAGCCTTCAAAGAGAAACATGGCATAGGTGGGTAGTATACTGTCATGCCACGCTACCCTTCACAGGTGATGCAATAGTATAGAAAAGACCTCTGTTGATTTAATTTCTGTTTGTGTTTGTCCATGAAAATCACTTGTCTTTTCTGTTGCAGGAAGACTATGGATACAGGAGGAACAGATGGGATTATAAAAAAGAGAAAAAACACAGAAATTAACTCTGGTAAGAGATGAAGTAATTTTGAATTTACTACTATAAATTGTCATTTATTTTTGTTAACAGCTATTTAATTACAATAACTACTCCATACTTGTGAGAGAGGCATCTGTGGTCAGGAGTAAGATATCCCAGCCCTCCAAATAAGGGGCAACAGAAATCCCAGTCTGTGATCTTGGCAATAGGCCCAACAGAGGAGAGAAGACTTTCCTGATATGTTTAAGTTAAACCCCCCAGAATTTCATTTTTTAAAAACTTGCTGGTCTCCATTGAGCTAACCCCAAGACTACTCTGATAACACCTTCAAACAACAGGATTGTACTTTGCAAATTAACTAGTCACTTGAGTAAGTGAAGGATATCCTGTGGAGGGCAAAGCAGCCTATGACCACGCATAATCAAAGAGTGTGTGATAATGCATGTGTACTGGAGGCATCTGGTGTTATACAAGCAACCTTAAATCAAGCAATTCCTCACTCTTGAAAGTTTGATTTTGCAATATCAAACATGTTACTGTAGGTTTTTTATATATGGAGAGAATATGCAGTAATTGCTTTCTCTGTGTAACAGGAATCAAGAAGTTTGCACTGTTCAGCTTGGAGCCCTGATGCCACAATACACAGCACCAAATCCTGCTGAATGGCACTGCTGCTGACATCCAGAGAGCATGAGATAAGGTGGAGTTTAATTTCACCAGCCATTCTGCACTGCTGATGAGAGCCTCAAGAGCACCTGGCAGTGCTCTTACCTGGGGGGAGCGGCCACTTGCATGGCCAGATCTTCCTCCTGGACTTCCTCCAAGTCAGGGATCACGGGAATGTCTGCAACAAGAGAAAGCAGCAGCAGTAGGTGGGGAGTGTTGTGCTCTCCTCTCACTAGAGACAAAGGTTCCTTTGCTTCACAGATATGAAACAGCCTGTTTATTATTACAAGAAAACACAAGGCAGTTATTTAGCAATGATTAAAAATATATTGTTTAATATTAAAACAAAGCAATGAAGCTTTGAAGCTTGGGGTCAAAAGAAATCTTGCAAGAGAAGCAGATTTGGGCTGGGTAGGACTCCATAGGCCATGGATCATGTATTTGAACACAACCTTGAAGCTGAAAGAAGCCAGCTGCACTAAACCCTGCTGCTTACTTGTCATCATCCTAAGACTGGCAAGAATTTGCTTCTAATGTGTTATCATTTGCTCAGGTCAGCCGCCAGTCACTTAGACTGTTAGAAATGAAATGTGGGACAGAAACTGAGAGAAGCCATGTAAAACTTCATGTTGAAGGAGCTGCTGGCGGGGTCTCAGGCTGTGCAGAGGCCTGTGACCTTCCTGATAGCTGAGGAAGAAAATGCTGGTGGTCTAGAAGATACAAAGACTAGGGAAGATGCATCTAGTTCTAATGTCATAAACATTTTCACGTTTTCCAGTGTGACTGTGGAATGGCTGATGTCTGGGTCACTGGGTATACCCAGCACAAGGACTACAGCTACTCCATATAAATAGGATGCTAGAGACAAAAGAATGGAAGAGAGGAGGAAGAACAGGGCGTACACTGAATCCTACTAAAGCACCAAGACTCTGAGAACATTGCATGGGTTTTGATTTAACAAAGTGCTGTTAACAGAAATGAAGAGAGCAAAAACGGAGAGGGAAGAAATGGGAAAGTAACTGGAGGCGCAAAGCAAGGACAGAGTTCACCGGCACAGGGCTCCTTTAAAGGCTCAAGGCCACAAAGGCTCTCCAGAGACCCTGAGCCCTCAGACTAAGAAGCTTGTGGTTTGGCTCTGGGAAGAGGTTTCCCTTGCACAGTGTATGGGCAGAGCTGGCCCCTTTGGCACTGGAGCGAGCAGGCTGCTCCCGGCTGTCGTCAACGCAGCCATGCTACTGCTGGATGGCAGCAGGTGGCTGGGCCTGGCTTTGCCCCATTTTGCTGCCCCAAGCTGAGATGAATATTCAGGAGCTGGAGAGACGTTCCCACCTATGGCACTTGGGGCTCTGGGCAGGGTCTTCCCGAAGAGCCCTTTGTCCGCCGCCTGTCAGAGCTTCGCAGGCTCTCAGCTGCCCTCTCCCGCTCAACGTCCACTGCACATCCCCAGCTCACCGGCCGGCGGGGTGCGAGGCAGCCCTCACCCAGCTGCAGCAGGGCACGGGTCAGCCCGGGCCTTGGCACGGTGGCCGTTCGGAGCTGGCCACACAGTGGGATTTCTCGCTAATTGGCTGCCTGGCGGAAGGCTGAGCGGGACAGGGGCTGCCTTGAGAGCCTGGCCACAGCAAAAGGCAGTGACAGCTTGGGCAGCCTCAGCAGAGCTGTGCCTTCTGGCTCCCCAGCCGCCCAAGGAGCAGGTGCCTGCAGAGCGGCTCTCCAACTACAGCAAACTTCCCAAAAAACATTTAAAGGGAAACTGCAACAACAGACCCCAGGCCCCCAGGCTGTCCCTTAGATGGAGGAGGCATGTGCAAGAAATGCCTTACCAGTGCATCACTGGGCCTTTGGGGCAGATCTCTCCCCGCTCTGCTTGTAGGGACAATACACAGTAGTCCCGCTGGCTCTTCACTGCAGGGCTCCCAGCTCTTGGTAAAACTTGTAGCAAAATGCAATTACGGGACAAAAGCATCTCCATGGACAGACAGACTGACCTGTGGAGGCAGCTGGTAAAACCTGCTCGGTGATGATATGGGAGAAAGTCCCTGTAAATAAGCAACAAAGACCAAGGAGGGAACAGACTGGTGACACTGGTCCAAGGGGAAGGTGCAGAGGTGCCCTGTTAAGTGCAGACAAACAAGCATGGGAATGAGAAAGTCTAATCTCTCCTGAGCTAATTTATTCTTTTCAGCAGGAGACCATGAATGTTGCTCAGCAAACACAACTAAATTAAGAACTAACTGTGAACAGAACTGCCCTCACCCATGGAACAGCACTCCCTATAGCAGGAGAAAGTCATATCCCTATCCTCTTTTGACAGGAGAAATGTGAAAGGTGTTTGCAGCTAACTGAATTTCTTCACTCAGTGCTCATTTTGGCAGCTATTTCTGGGGTCTCCTCCTCTTCCTCTGCTTTCACTGATGTCTTTTTGTACTAGAAAAAAACTGTAAACTTAAGGCCCGGATCAGTGATATTCCTCCCATTTTGCAGGTTCCCCAAGACTGCTGAATTCTTCAGTGCTGATTTTATCTCACTGCCATTGAATTCCATGGACAGATTCCCAAACCCCTTGCAGAGTGCTACCTCTACTCTGTATTAGCAAAATCCAGGCAATCACATAGAAATTCTTTCCAAAAGAAATTCAAGGCTCCAATATTTTATAGACACTTTGAAAATATTTCAGACAGAAGAGCTGGAAACGCTCTGGGGGCTCCTGCCAGCCCCTCCAACAAAGGCCAGTGCATGCTTGTTCTTACTGCAAAGTGCAGATGATTTGTCCATTACTAGGCAGAAGCAATGCCCTTTAGGACTGCCAGAGACTGACAGGAAACAGAACAAAAATGTCGCAAATTATAAGAAAATATCAGTTCCCCAGGCTAACTGCTATCAGTGGCAAATCAGCCCTGAAATATTTGGGTCTTTATTTCACTCATTACTCAGAATTTCCTCTTCCCTCTGCCAATTCCCAAGGTGCCACCTCTCCACAATCCCTTTCCCTTCTCTCTCTCTGTACAGTTTGCAAAGTGTCTCAGTTGAGCCAACCTTTCCCCTCACTCAAGTCTCCAGCCCCCTATTGTTTCTGCTGCTCTTCTTAGGACTCGGATCTTTTTTTCCAGAAAGCTCTGGTAACACAGCCAAGTCATGGCACTATGTCAGCTGCAGGGGGAGAAGTACATGGGCTATTGTGCTGGAAGACTGTAGGCATATGCTCTACTTCCAGTATTCCCCTTAGCTGTAGTGAGGCTACTTACATATAACATTAATATATCCAGAAATGTTCACAGGACCGTGTTCTCCCAGTCTTACACTGCAGATTTTTCCAATGACAAGGTTACATTACAAACCCCCGCTCTGTGTGCTTTGCTCTGTGACCCACATTTTTCCCCTCCTGTTCAATGTGGGGGCTTCAGATCATTTTCCATAAGCCTGTGTTTTTGGTGCAGAATCTTGACACATACTTTACTGTCCAGGCTCTCATGTCTGAATTCAGTGCCCATGTAGGTAAACCTCAGAAATTGCTGCACAATGCACCTACATGCTAAGGAGCTGCCTGCGTGCAAAAGAGGACACCTTCACAGATAACAGGTCACTGCAATGAAGTGAACAAGTGGCCTGTGCATTACAAAAAGAAAACGTTTTGCAGCTGAGCAGAAGGGGTAGTTTCAAAACCTGGAAACAAAAGATTATTCTCTGCAGTCTAGTTATATGTTTTGAGGGTGGTTTTTTTGCATAACTCAGATGCATTTTGGAGAACAGCTTCCATATTGTCTTTAATATCAACCAATTTTAATCAAAACAGGCAAATCTCAGAAGCAACATGAAAATCTTACAGCTTCAGCTGGTTTTCTCCCACTTTCACATCCTTTCCTGAAGACCTTGAAATGAGAACAAACTGATATGATACTAATAGTAAGAAACATTAAAATAAAAGTTGAGTTACTGGTAAAAAAATACTAAAAAGGGGAACAAATTGAGTACAAATCACCTTACCAACCTTGGTCTCCCAGCTGGCCTCTGAACACTGTGCTGCTAAGTACTGTTACCTATGTCACCTCCCTCAACCATCCTCCCCCAGATAGAACTCCTCTGAATCTCCATTTCATATGGCAGGTAACATTCCCAGAGTAAGTGCTCCTAAAAATGACACTCACTCTCCCCCTGAGAGTGAGCATCCTGCTTTCATTTTAGCTGAAGAGAGGGGAGACTAGGTAGACACACACATCAGGTAGTGTTTTACAAGCAGCAGAAATGACTGTATGCAACAGAAGATGGAGGGGGGAACATAAAACCTCAGTGCATGCAGTGACCTTAAAAGAGGAATGTATGAGGCTTCTCTTTATGGCTCAAAATGACCGGGAACAGAGTAACAGGAAGTCTTTCCCCATGGATTTCTCAGCCCATAAAGAAACAAGATATTGGCTTTAGAAACTGCTCATGGTGGAGATGTGAAATGCTGAGTAAGCACCAAATGCTAGGTGATGAATGCAAACTCCCCTCCATCTTCCAGATGATAGTGAACACGAGTGAACAAAGAATGAAACCAAAATGAGTGTATCCATGCAGAAGTTATGGTGGGGTATGAGACACCAGTATCAAATGTTGACTAACATGTTATACTGCACCAAACATCATCTCAGAACACCTGAGTCCCAACATATAAGTAAGAATAGTAATTTTATTACAACAGATGGACTGAGCTAGGTCCTACACAAAAACAGCTTCATGCCTAAGTTATGGCAAGACACCAATAGCATAAGGCAGAAATGTGTGGATGGTAGGAGGAAAAGATGGAGGGGAAAGACCAAGAGTAACCCATACTACATGCAGATAGCCAAACAATAAGCAAGGAACAGTGGCTTTTCAAGTCATAAACAAAGGAGTTCATATGTGTTCATATTAGAGTACATGCAGTAACCATCACCTTTTTTACCTCCTGACAACTAACTTACTGACTGAGAGCTGAGGAAGAAAACCACAGAAAGCAACAAGCAGGAGGTAGAACCTGCACCACTTTTAACACCCAGTTGCTCCTACACATTGGTGAGCTGCACTTCCCCTCCCAGGCAGAGCTGATTTTTGGTTTAGTAGCAACACCTGAAAGCTGGGTGCCTTAAAATCCTGCAAGCTCATACTAAGATCTGGTCCTAGCCCCAAGGCTCTCTGCTAGAGACAAGACAGCACATAAGTGGGGACAGACAGAATCTGTTCAAGGTCAGGCAATAAATCTGTGGCAGAGCTGGATCTAGAAATCATGTCCCAGGTCAGGCCTGCAGTTAGTCAGCAGTGTGGTTGCCACTTTCTCCTTGAGCTGCTTTAAGAGTCTCCTGAGCCAACACCCTGACACTCAAAAAAATTACTCCATCTCATGTAGTCTGATTTGCTTCCCCAGCTGGGTGAGCATTTCAAAGGCCAGTTCAGAAGGGACGTTCTTGCAGTGGGGACCATGCTGCCCTCCCTGCCCACACACCACCATATCCAGAGAACACAAAGAGGGTAGTGGCTTCTGGAGCTGGCAGTCCTCTGCCACTAAGCAGGCATAAGAATGAAACTAACTTTAGTTTAAGTTGCTTGCTCATAAAATGTAAAACTGAAATAATTACAATATCTCTGCTGCTGCAAAACTTTGTTTTACTGAATGCTGTTACCTTCTGCATCACGTTTGGGGAATTTTAAACAGGCAAATGGAAGAAGGTCTGATTGAAGATGAAGTTAAGTGAAAGAAATTGGTCTCATTTAGCACATGACAGGATTCATCTGTGTTCCCAAGTCCACTGAGGTAGCATCATGGGCGTTTCATATTCATGAGCTGCTGCGACACTGTGTCCCCTCATTTACAAAGCACCGTGTTCAGCAAATTCTGTCCCTGTGGACACTCCGTGCATTTCATGGTCTTGTCAGAGAGACATCAAACACTTCAGTAACCAAATACCAGAAAATGGCTTTAATTAGCGCATCTCAATGCAATAAATAATTTTTCTCTCTAAGTGGAAAAATGGAGAATTAAAAAAAAAGAAAAGAAAAAAGTGGAAAGCAACAGGCAAAAAAAAATCTTCAAAAAAACATAAGGAACAAGGGACACAGACAGCTTCTGCTGAACACACAAACAAGCTTGAAGCCTCTTGGAAGATTTCTCAGGAGAGCAGCAGGCAAATGGAGAGGATAAAGAACACTTCTTTGGATGCTTGGACATTAATTTCATAGGGATGCCTTTTCCTGACTGAAATTGCCCTACTAGTAGGCCAATGCAGAACAGCATACCTGCCTGATCAGCCAGCAGGGAGATGAAAACAGTAGAGTGAAAAGCAGGCAGTACCACTGCTACTAGGGCACTGCTTTAAAAGCTGAGACAAGCAGATGATAACCTGAGTGTCCCATGTACCAAACACCCTTTTGAGAAGAGAACGGCAACAGCACAACCTGGACAAGCTGATGGGAAAAGTCACCCAGCGAGTGGGTGCCAGAGGATTAATAGGATCTAGGGGAGGTCATGCAGCAGATTCAGTACTGATCCTCCAGCCTTGCCTTAAAAGATTATGCATTTGCCTTGCATCAGACAAAATAATTTTTTCTTCAGCCACCGAGCTCTGATGATACTGTCAGGATGACTGGCTGCTTGCTTCGATAGTGTTGTGCTTTCACACACTGCTTGGGGTGGCATGGCTTCCTCCTCAGCTGAGGGCTTGCCAGGGACAGGCATTAGGCCTATTTGCCCAAGGCTGCTACTGACACAAAGCCTCTGCCCAGTTTCAACCCCTGGGAAGTGTGAAGAGATACAGGGCACAAAACAGCCCTGTCAGATGAGTCGCTGGGCTCAGTGCAGGGCTTCAGCAGGCAGTAATCCATGGCTTGCGTTGTGCAAGAAGTAAAAGCAGACACTGATGACTTTAAAGATGGGGAATCTCTTAATGCATAGGTTTGTTCACCAGCAGCAGAAGACAGGAGAGACTGGAGGCCAGGCTCAGGACTTGGGAGTCCACCATATTCCTGAGGTTATCAGCATTTAGAGTGGTAACACACCTCCTAGCCTTACCAACAGCTCCCTGACAGAGCACTATGTCTGCCCTCCTTTTCGGTAACATGTTTTCCTCTTTTCAAAGGCTGTTCCCTGTTCCTTTGCAGTATTCCCCTGAAACATACTCAGAAGGTGGTGGGGCAGCAGATGAGAAGGCATGAGCTGCCCTGGGAGGGTCTGGTGAACTCAGAGACACAAAACCCTCCTCAACAGTGCTGGAGATGAGTGATTTTGCATTAGAGCATTACTGTGGCAGGGAAAGAAGCTTCTCAGGATGCTCCTGTGGAAGTATGTTCAGGAGCAGGCGTGTCTGATTCTATTTCATCCTCTTCATGTTATGCTGGAAAAACAAGACAAACTACATTTCTTTTATGCTAAATCCTTAGGTTTCTTATTTTTCTTATATATATTTATTAAAAAATGCCTCTTTGATCGGCAGCACCCATGACACTTCCACATCCAGCAACTCCTCAGAAGCCTCCTCCCTCCACACAAGGCCACCGCTGCTGACAGCCAGCCGGGTTTGATCAGAGCCACTCAGAATCGGATTTTCATAAGACAGATGAGGAATCTTACCGCTGCTCTCTCTCATATCAGATGAGAAACTGAGGGGGAGGGGGGACGGGTCCTGAGGGAACAACACTACAATCAAGGGCTACGCGGTTCTCTCTCTGTCCCTCCACTGCTGCAATTTTCAAAGGAGTTTGCCTCAGGCAGTTTTAAATGATGGTGTCTCAATTCTGTAATCATCTTTCAAGAGCTTTTTCTTAAAGGGTATTTTAGGTAAACCTAGTCCGTCAACTACACTTATGGACTCAGCAATCACAGACCCAATATGACTGTATATCTACCATATCGCAGAATTTAGTGATGGAAGATGCTTACCCAGACCATCATTTTCAGCCCCCAACAAGCTGTGCGTGCTCCCTTGCAATTAAGCTGCCCACTGCCCCTTCACCAGTGGTCTGCTGTTTCCAATAGGACTTCAGACATATCCCTTGGGACGTATTTTCTGCTCCCCTCTGCCCACTGTGGCTGACAGGAAGGAGCTTTCCTTGAACACCAGAGGCTCTAGATCACAATGTCAGCAGTCACTGGAGGAGTTCAAACTGGCCTGGACCAACAGTTCAGTGGAAACCATCAGGTTGGGCAGAGTCTGACCTTGTGCAGGGCAGTGCATTAGGGGAGCAGCCAAGGGGAGGACTGTGGTGTGCTGACAGCGCCACACACAGAGTCACAGTGCAGAATCCCAGAAACTCAGCAGCAGTCACTGTCACTCTCTGCCCCAGGCCCCTCTCTTCAGCCCATTCACAACGCTTCCAAAACACTCTGTCTCCATTTCACTGATGCTCAGAACTCTTCGTCCATTTAGCTCTCCCCAAACCATTCCACCACTGCCTCCTGAGCCTGTCAAGTATCCATGGGCCATCTCCCTGGCTGTTCCTGCACATCCTCCCCCTCTCTTACCCTCAAGCTCAACCAATGCAACTGTCCTTGCAGCTCACAGCCCCTGGAATCCACTAGCACTTGGTGTGTTCTGTAAAAACAGCACCTCACCAGGGAAGCAACTGGCAAACTTTATCAGAAATGATAGAGCCAACAATAACCCACACTGCACTCTATTTTCAGCTCTGTTTGGAGCAATTTCATCATTGGTGCATATTTGCATGCAGCTCAAGAGGTGTTTGATATTTTATGGCTGTGAATTCCAGGTGCCAGATACCCTGTAAGGACTGTCTCCCACCTGACAGACAGACATCACTCCCCAGAAGAATGTGGAGACCATGGCATATGCCCACCTCCTCTGCTGTGCACAGACCCTGGACTCCTATCCTGTTCAAATGCAAAGGAGCTGCTGGCACACGCCAGAAGGGTAAGAAGTCCTTCTAGAGGTTTGACATTGTATAGAGAGGTCTAATCGTCAGCTCTACTTCCTTGAGGAGGCTTCCCAGCAGGCAGGAAGGGGTTTTGCCTTGAGGGCACAGATCTAGTGACTGTCTCCTGGCAGCTTTCCTCACCTGCAGGTCAGGTTTGGGTTGTCTGTGTAGCATAGTCAGGCTTTCATTTCAATCAGCTGTCTCATTCACACACACTATCTGCTTTAAAATAACAAGCCGTTGTTCCTGCAGACAGAGAATCACACATCACATTCCAGTCCTCCAAGAAAAGCCCTGTTCTAGGAGCTATGCATCCCAAGGGTAACAGAGAGAAGGGGGGAAGTGACTTCTGAAGATGGGGCAATAGTCTATGGGGGAAGGATAGCTGGGAGAGATGACAACCTTAGCTAACAAGCCCCTGTAGAGTGCTGAGGAGAAAAATACAAGGGCAATGTAGTGAGGAGACAGGCATCCGGGGGAGTGCAACTCAGCAGTGCAGAACTGGTGGACAAGAAAGGAACAACAAAGAAACTTTTAGCCAAAAGGACAAAGCAGTTTGCTGATGGAGGAGGGGGGAATGACAGCACTTCTCACCCAGACAGGAAACAGCCCTTTGTAGCTGCATGCTAGAAAGACACACACAAGCAGACTAAAGCCAAATGAAATACCCAAGCGAAGTCGAAGCAGAGACTCTACTGCCCTACCAGAGAAAGGAGCAAAGGGAGGGGAAAGCCCTTCAGTATGAACTGGGTTGTTCTGTCTTCCCTCCCACCTCATGACAAAGAATAGTCTGCACCTGGGAGAAGCTCTTGGCTGCTACAGAAAAGGAAGCAGTGCTCTGCAGATAGCACTTTTTAAATTCCACTGATAGTCTCACATCTCCCATCTCATGCAGTTTTCCTGCCATACAGAGCTCAGTCACTGCTGCCCATTTCCCCTGTTGACACAGACAGAAAATTGAGCAATTACCCTTAAACTCCTCTCTCAGATTGCCCAGATTGCTACATACACAGCATTAAGCCCCCAATTGCCCCTGGCCAAAAGTGACTCAACTAGGTCTGTCCTTTAGGAATTAAATGCTTTTGTGTTGCTTGTGAAGGTTTATTATTTCTCAAGTTGTGATGCATGAAATCCTGATAAAGCAGGTTTCCCACCATGCAGAGGCCCTCACCCTGCCATAACAAGGTTCAGCTGCACACACACCCACCTAGCAAAGGTGTGTTATTCATTTACTATGGGTAGCAGGAGGATGGGCAACTAAGCTCACAGTGGGTGCTGTAGGAAACCCCAGTATCCATCAACTAAACACTCCAGAGCTATTTCTAGAGAGCCACTGCACTTTTTCAAAACAGTCCTTCCAGCCTGGAGTTTTACAGGAGCAAATGGTGCTTTTAGTCAAACACAAGTCTTTGCTTCCATATAACGCAAAACTGGCTCCTCTTTAAAGTGGTGCTCTCGTCCTGGACTGGCCTCTATGAAGAAGAAATATGGATTAGAGAAAATGAATTCTGAGCATGACCTGAGTCAAGGTACCTCACTGCTAATATTTCAACAGTTTGTATCGTGCAGTATGGATGACTTGCACATTTTGGGTTTCCCTGTGCAACTATAAGGAATGGCTAAAACTGCAGATAGCACCATGCATGTTCCTACTGGTCCACCCACTTACAATCTTCCATACTACTTCAGTTTTTCCACACCACCTGAGAAGTGACTGTCCTTCTCTCCCAAACTCCCATGGAGATGAGGAATCAGATGCTATTTCATGCACAGGGTGAATGGCCAAGAGCATTGAGAGAATTCTACTCTTATTTCTGAAACTACAAGGCATATCAAGGCCAAAAGTCTCTACTTGGCTGTACAACCTTCCCTCCATTCGCCACGTGCTAAACTGGGCTCTCTCCAGGCCCTATGCTTTTTTAACACTTTCTCCAATGGACCCCAAATTCTGAGCCTCTGGGTGTTAATGATGTATAAACGATCATAACTGAGCACATTTCAAATACACAAAAATATCTTTTTGAGGGCATATAGTTTTGTCCTTCATTGTTCTAATGAAAAGGTTGGATGGCGGACAAACAATGTTAATGGAATGGTACAGCTCAGCTTTCTAATAGGTTAAAGAAAGGCGATCCAAATGTATTGGTTGACAGCAGCAATCATTACGCAACTGTGCCTGTTCATATTAAGGTGTACAAGCTAACACATTATGCAGCACAAAATAACCATGACCCATCCTTGGGGATCCATACACCAATGTCTTGATTTTTGTATGTTTAGAATCTGAGTTTTACTGCTAGAGTTAAGGACACAAGACCAGGTGCAGTTCTGTGCAAAGGGGAGGCTGACACGGCTCAACTTACTGCACAGCCACAGCATGCTACTCCCTGCTTTCTATACTGAGCAGTTTTTGTATCTCTCTGCTTATTCAAAAAGTAATTTTATTCAGGTTCTGGAGTTTGTTTATATGTCACTTTTCTTTGCTGCAATTGCTGAGCCCACATGGAAAACTCCTCTCCCAGAATAGCTTGCTTAATCTCCCTGTAGAAATAGGAGCACAAGCATTAGAGATCTTCCGTATGTACATTAGATTCACAGCCCAGTGTATCTGACTGTATCAGAAAATGCCTGGGTAGGAACTGTAATCAGATGAGTGGGATCTTTCTTCTAACACATAGATTGAATCTAAAACTGAACTCTGGTTTGCAAACAATCCAAATACAACTGTTAACCACAGGTTAGGCACAGATAAATGAGTGAAGTGTATTAGGACTTGCCATGTCTTCATACCACATTCTGCATCAATTCTATTTTGTATTTATTACCCAAGGTCTTAGAGCACTAAAAGTCACATGCTGCAAACATGCGGCAAGCATTTTTATGCCTGGTTAGCAAAGACAGTTATAATACTCTGAATACAAGACCAAGGTTCAACAAGAAGGACAGCACGTACGCAAACAGTCAAAGAGCTGTTCAGAACAGACTATCAGCCTCAGTGACATACGTTGAAATTTAAGAAGCCTAAGAAACTTCCCAGGGGGAAAATTAAGTCTATTCTGAAGATGCCAATGCTATAAAGGTGCCACTTCTGGCAGGCATGTGTTGCAATGCTTAATCTGTCTGGAAGACCCAAATAAGTCTTCATTTAATCTCATTAACCATACTGATGTCTGATCCTTTGTGACTCCTGGTAATTCTTCTGATGCTTGGTGATATTTTACAGATGCAACATTTTATACACTGTATAAATTCTTAGCCCTTGAAAACTGACATAGCTCCTACGGACTTTAATGAATTTCTATGCTCTCCACAGTTCTCTAGTGCTCGTCTCAAAATTCATACTGTGGATTTTTCCTGAGATTTCTCTTAGCTCATCCAGTCCTAGAAGAGCAGGTGATATACACTATAAAGAAAACTAGTGCTAAGTCAGGAGTCCAAAAGATTTCACAGCAGTCTGTACAGGGATGGGATGGGATGGGATTACCCACCAGTGCCTATGTTTAGCTTATGATCCATGATCTTGGGTTAGAGCAAGCGAATTTTTTGAATTAAGAATTCCCTCATGACAGTGACCCCAGGGGAGTGGTGCTTGTCCTGATGAGAACAAGAAAAGGATGTTACCATAAAACATGAGAGGCTTTAAGCAGAGCATACTATTACTTAAACTAGGAGACAGCAACGATTTCTTTCCCTGCTCTTAACATTTTACTGCTCTTTTAGCTGTCTTTTTGCCCCTGTCCACTATTCTCCACGTGGAGGTAATCACAGAGAAAAGCGTGTCCTTGACACTTTCCTTCCTCCCAAAGGTGCTTTATCATTCGGTGTTAATGAAGAGCCAGAGTTAGACTACAGGTTCCCTTCCTCATCCTCCTCTCCATCTCCTTTGCTTTCTCTCCCTCAGTCAGCAGCTGGGGAGATGTAATCAATTCCTGCATTTGTTTACCCTCAGGGTGGTTCACTTCCTTGCAATTTCTTAGAGGGTGCCTCTGCTCACTTTACTGAAGAACCCCCAGACAAGCATGAAGGCACTTCTTGCAGTCAAGTAGGTGATACCTTACCTCCTCCATCATCTGATGCCTCCAGGCTCTGCTGTCTGAGACGATGGCTGCAGCAAAACACAAGAAAGAAATAATTTTAATTGCAAGGCCAGAAAAGCATCTTAGTGTGTCCCCTTCCTCCCCACAAGCCTCATGACTTGTCAAGGGGAGAGTTCCCAGGTACACTTAGCCTGCAGACTGACCTTCTTTCATTCGCCTCATTGCTGGACTCAGCAGAAATCTCAGCTTAGAGCGCTTAAGGAAAAGGCCTTGTACCTGAGACAAACCCTTAGGCTGCAGACACTAGGGCCGGGGGTGGGTCTGGGAGGGAAGCGGATGCTTTGTACTTTTCCTTCTTTCTGTCATATGGGAGTGACAGAGCCATCACCTACTCCAGGGAGCTATAGAGTGACCAGCCCTACCCCATCCCAGGACACAACATGAATTCATGCCAGGCTCTGCACCCTTCCCAAGTTCCAGATCTTGGTGTACTGGTGCTTAGAGCTGCATGTCCCTTCTCCATGAGATCAGATGTAAAAGTTGTGGAAGAAGTCTCAGCAACAATGGGAACTTACTCTTCTACTTCTTCTGCATGCTTTCTTCCTGACCTGCAAGACAAGGAAGGGCTTAGAAAAGGCTAGAGAAAATTAAAAAAACGGCACCTTTCCCTGTATCACTATTATGCAAAACAGTTCCTACACCAGGTCCAATATAACACATTGCACCCTTAAAGAGTTCTGAGTGACCATTAAACCAGTGTATCAAAAAGTCCCTGAGTGCATCAGATTGAAGCAGAACCACTTGGGTCCAATAATGCAGCCATGTCCAGATACAGCAAGAAACATATTCCCTGGTTTTTAGCTTCTGAGATACTTTTTCATCCCCTCTGCCATCAGCTGCAGGTAAAGCTTGCCTTAGTAGAAAGGTCGGCACATTGAGGAGTGAAGAAGATGCTATACTTTGTCTACCTACCCCTGAGAGATCAACAGGTCTTTCTTCCCCCTGGTCGTGCATAAAGATTATCTGGTTGCCTTTGTAGGTTAGGAGCCCCACCTGAGCTAGCCAAGTTCAGGTCAGATGTGCTGTCGCTGCAGTAAATCAGGGTTGATCTGGCTGAGTTAACAGGAGTTCATAATAATAACGTGCGGGGGAGGCACTGGCAAATGGCAGCTCCCTTGCTCTCCACCCCAGCAAGCCCAGAAGTAATTCAGTCCCGATTAGGGACGCTTGTTCAATATTCAAAATGTAAAACATGGAGGTTGCTGAACCAGCACTTTGAAAAGTTAATTAAATGCCAGGTTTCTTTTTAGCAGATACTCCATCACTCGCTGATTGCTTTGGCCATTTTGCAGAGTGAAGTTTCATCTCTATGCACTGGAATAAATATTCTCCCCTTCCTTGAAGTCAGGGTGCCATGACAAAGAACGCACGGGGCTCTCCCCTGCCACACACACTGCCCCAGGACACACCAAGATGTAAGAGAAGTTGCTTCATTGCCTTGCACTGCTCCTTTCAAAGCACTTCCATGAGATGGGACAGGCCTCTCCTCATCTGCTTTCTGTTCTACCAGGTTATGGTCCTCTTCTAACCCTCCTGTGAATAATCTACTGTTCTAAGAGCAAGGAGCAGGGCACAGAGAATATCTGGATATGAGGAGAAGCCCCTTGTCTCCACTGCTCTCCCTGGAGCTTGCAGCCTGCGAGAAGCGAAAAATTACATCAAATCAGTGATCTGAGCCCAGTATTATCCACTGCTGTAATCAGAACTGCAGCTGTGTAGGTGACATCTGCATCCGGGCTTTCAGCTGTATCTGCACCCTTCTGTTCATCAGAAGAGGCAGAAGTGCAATGGAGCTGGGGAATTTAGGAAAGAGCTCTTCCAGTGAGGAGTAATTGTCCAGCTCCATCCTCCTCCCCAGTGGCAGTGCAAAGCACTTTTTGTGAACTGCCTGATATTATGCAGAAAGAGAGAGCCCACCACCAGCTCTCACTGGAGTTTAGAATCTGAGGAGATGGAAAGGTGATGCAAGATTTATCCTATTTTATCCCTCCCTTCTGCCTCCACAGAACTGCTTCCCACACCCTGTCTTCAGATCCTTACCCTCACTGAGCTGATACATCCCAAACGATGGCTTTGCACAGCCTTGCACAGTGAGATGATTTCCTGGAGGTTCAATCTAACCTCTTCTTAGCATGATCCCGTTACTCTTGATAATTGTCCAGCCCCAGATAACACTACACGCCTCAGTACTCCCACTCCCTACATCTTTGCCCATCTCCTGTCCCCAGGCAGGAGTGAAACACTTCACATGTTTATACCTCCCAGGAGAGGGTCACTCCTGCTATCCCTGTAAGCAATTTTTGTTTCTTTTTCCTCAGCTCCCTGTCATGACAGATACCCAGGTGGCCCACAGGGAAGGCAGTCATATGTTAGTCCTAGAGGCAGAGACTACTTTACTCATATTCTGAGACTTAAAGCTTTCTCAACTTTTTCTTGTTATGTTAGGAGAGGACTTATTCAGGGCAACAAGAAAATACTTCATTATGAAATAGCTGCACTATACTGGAAAAAATAGTCATTTGGGGAACAAATTCATAAAACAGGAGGGGAGAATAGTACTGACCCCTTTAAGGCCAGAGCCCAGGTGTTGGAACACTCTCCCGTCAAACAAGACAGTTCCCTCCTCTCCCTAGGGCAAGCTAAAGCCCCACAGTCAGCCCCCCAAAAGAACACCCTAGTCCCTATATCACAGGGTCCGAAGGTGGCAGTGGGTGATGCCAGTCTTTCATGCTGATAGTCCTGGAGTTTATACAGAGCATTTAAATACCAACAGCACTAGAGCAGGAGCTAGAAATGACTGTTGCTCTGTTTAGGTGAGACATCTGCTTCCAGTTACTTGTACTAAATACATTTGTTAATATATGATTTGGAATAGCATTATTTGATGAAACTGGCATTTCAAACCAGCTGATAAGCTCACAGGTAGAGAACTATCCTGGAAATATAGTATGAAACTTCTGGAGCACAGGAAGGAAATGCATGTTTTACACTCTCTGGGACCTTAATGACTGAGCTATTAGGTAAAGAAGATACCCAGTCTGCTGTTTCCTTTCCCTTCTTATAAGGTTTCATTTCATTTTGTTTGAGATGCCATATTACCTTTTCATTCCTTATTTCAGATTGGAAAAAAGAATTCACAAAATATTTTTGGTTTGTTCCTGACTAATCTTCTGCTTTTTTGGCCCAATTGCATTACCTAAATCAACCTAACAAAGATACCCTGAAAGAAAAGTTTTTCCTTGTGTCCTAAGGTTAAAAACCTTCGAGGCAGTAAGAGAAGTCATTAACAGATCCTCAAAAGGTGCCCTACCTCCAGCCGGGTCCATTCCATAAGCTCAGCTGAGGGCTACGTTATACATGGAGATACTGTTCCTGCAGAACCAGTCACCTGCTTGTCTCTTTGCTCTCCAGGTGCTATGGGAAGCCCCACAGGCATTCTTCATGAAGTTATCACACTGCTTTAAGCACTGTGGAGTATCCCTTCATGAGAACTGGCTCAGCTTATCAATGCCAATTGCAACATGTTGAGACCAACACTTCATCCTTCAGGAATATCAGGCCTGGGTACACAGCATCCTCTTCATTCACCACATGGGCACAGCTTTCTAGTGGTGAGTGAAAGCAGACATGGAAGAAACCAGACTGTAAACTCAAGCCAGCACAGACAGACTCCCTATTCTTTCCTTACGTACTCAGCAACAAGAAGTACACTGCCCTGGTTTGTTTGCTCCAGCTGGAGGCACAGCCCAGGGAAGGCAGCAACAAGCGCCTACAAAATGACCAATTGTGTATGAACTATAGATACACCCACCCAAGTAAGGGCAAACAAAACAATACAATTCTGGGAGCAGTGCTCAGAAATGCATTCAGTCTGATGTATTATACACCAGCCACCTCCAGGTTTTGTGAGACAGCAATACCTCTGGTTCTTCCATTTCTTCTGATGAGCCCATTGCATCTGGAGGGTCAAAGAACATGGACCGACCCCATCACCTGGACAACTTCATTTAAATTCTCTTTCATGGAAGGCTGGCTGTGCTCCCAAACATAACCAAAATCCCAGAATATTCCCTCTGGCTTTGGCCAACTGCTGACCCCCTCTCTATTTCAGGGTGCTGAATAGCTGAGAAACTGGGCAGAAAACCCTGACGGACCCCATGTAACCCCCCTGTTATGTAACTCCCAGTACAGAATACCTATTTCTCTCCTTGTGTCCTGGGACAGAGGATACGGATCTGATCTTGCTCTTGAGTGCTGTCTTAGCTCAGTTCTGGCCAGCAGGAATCCTTTCTCCACATTAATGAGAGGGGGTTAAACCTCATACACACACCCCTAATGTACAGCTGAGCTGCCTCGGAGCTGCCCGCAACTTCTGTGCTGAAGGGTGAGAGGCAGTTCTAATGTAGACATCATCTCTGTTAAACTGTTTCTTTCTCATTTAATGGACTACCACGGAGATCTAAATGGAGATAAAGTAGCAGGGCTCAGAGAACAGCCAGGATGCTATCTTTATGCAGCATGACAATGTGCAGTGGTTAATTAGACACCGTTAACCTATTTTAGCAGGGGACATAACTGGGATGAATGGGGGGAAATGTCCTTGAAATCCTTTTAATGTCCACAGCTCATGAGCGCTCTAGACACGCTTGCATCCAGCACCGAGCCACAGCCAGGCACCAGGAGGCCAGCGAGCAAGATCCGCGGCTCTCTTCTGTGTGCCCCGGCAGGTGTGAGGGCGGGCGACGCTGCGAAGGAAAAGGGCGGCAACTACGGCGGGAGGTTAAAACGCACATGGAGGCGGCTGGCCAGGACCGCCGGGCCTAGCCTGCCGGGGGCAGCAGCCGAGGAAGAGAGGGGGCTAGGAGCGGGGGTAGCCCCCTCGCCCGGCGCGGTTGCCATCCGCCCGGCCGGGGGGCCGCGTTCTCTCGCCGGCGCTCCCGCACCCGGGGCGCAGCGCCCGCCCCGCTCCGCCCGGCGCCGAGGGCCCGGTGCCGCCGAGCCGGCGCGGCTCCGGGCCGCGGGCGGGCCCCGCGGCGGCCGCGCTCCCCTGGGGCCGCCCGCCGGCGCCGCGGCTTTGCCGGGCCGCGGCCGCCCTCTGCCGGGCCCTGGCGGCCTGGCGGCGGGCCGGGCCCCCCGCGGAGGCGGCGGGTCCCCGGGCCGCTGCCGAGCGAGGAGGGCGGCGAGCGGCGGGCTGCGATGGGGCTGTCGGCAGGCAGCCGCAGCCGGCATCCACTGGGCTGGCGGGCTGTCCCCGGGAGGGTGGGCCCGCTCCGCAGGAGCGGCGGGGCCGCCAGCCCCCACCGAAAGGTGTTCTCGGTGTCCGACAGGGCCTGGCAGCGCGGGCGGAATTTCATCTGCCCGCCTGTTAGCGTGTTGCCTGGCGTGTCTCAACCGCTTCTCGTTGTGAGTCATGGGGAGCCAGAAAGCTGCTTCAAGCTGCCCTCTTGCTGAAAAAAGGAAATGGGGAAAACGGGGACGTCCTGGCACTCAGAGGTACGTTTTGCTGTGAGAGCTGGGCGATCAAAGGCAGCGCAGAGAGGCGGCTGTGTGCGCGGGCAGCTCGGCACTGGCCAGCGGGCGGCCTCCGCGCTGCCATCCAAAGCCATCCCCACCCCAACGCCGAGGGCTGGGCTCGGCCCGCAGGGAGACGGCAAGCCTTTTGCCTCTAGGGCACAGGCTGTAATTCAGGTCTAGGCCTGAGGGAGGAGGGGGAAAAAAAAGATTAAAAAGGACATTGTACTCTCTTGCTCAAGTATTTTTTTAGTGCCCATCACCACAGTGAGTGCACGGTGAGCTACGAGTTGCAGCTTGTTCAATAGCCTAAGGCACACCTAAGTTACACACCCAAAATGACGCACGAGTGCTAACTGATCGGTTCTCCGGGCTCTCCCCGGGTGGGTCTTGGTCACTGCATGTTTGCTGAGGCACAGGGAGAAAAAACACTCATCAAAGCTGTGTGTCAACTAGAACTGCAGCCCGTGCTGGAAAGCACTGCCACAAGGTGTCTTCTCAGCACCTTCCCTGGGGCTCTGATCAGTTCAGTTTCTACCCCCTCTCCCTGGACTGTGGCAGCCTGGAAAAGCCAGATTGATTCAATCAGTGAATTCAATCTTCACATTTCCTAAAATGAAGGCAAGTTTTGCCATTGATTTCTGCAGAGCAAGGACCTCTATGAGCCTTTATTTCTGTCACAGGGTGTCACCTCACAGCCCTCCACTTCGAAGCCCTGGGGCACATGGCTATCTATATCTCCACAATGGGGTTTTGGGCAGACACACATTTTTTTAAACTGTAATGGTCCCACCATCCACTTTCTGGCCCCTCACAGGCTCCCTGGGCTCCACATCTTGAACATACTGCTCTAGAGCATGGCACCGGAGGAAAGATGAAACAGTGAGCAGGCATGCTCTGTGGGATGGGATCTGACAGACACTGCAGCTAGTCGGCTCCAGCTGAAATGAACTTGTGAGGCACTAATAATCTCTAGCAAAAGTGTTGTTGTTTCTCCTCACGTCCTAAAACGTGGGCTTGCTTAACAGAAGCAACAAAGGAGGAAAGCTCTGGCAAGCAGGACGTTAGGAACTGGCACGAAAGAGCAAGCTGACAGAGAGAGCGCATGGGGGTCACTGAACCTCAGCCTACTCACTGCATTGTCCCCGTAACAGATGTTCCCAGGGTTCCCCCACTCGCTCACTGGTAGAGAGCTGACCGGCAGAGCTGTTCAGAGCTCCCACTGAGCAACAGAAAAAACAACACTTAATACAAATTCCTGCTGTGTGGGAAAACAGCGCTGCAGTTTCTAGAGGTATCCACCACACATCTTCATTCCCTGAGAACAGGGGCTCCGATCCAAGTGATCCCGTCTTCAGTCTCCAGTATGCACCAGGGCCAACTCTCACACCAAACAGCTCTTGAGCTTACAGGAGCATTTCAGTTTCCATTTAAAGGGAAAAGCATACTTCTGATCCTCATGGTTACATGGAAGAACAGACTGCTAAAGGAGAAAGAACTAAAATGCAAAGAAAAAGTATCTAAGGTGGTTTTTTTCAAATCCCACAACAGAGAGCAAACTCATCATTCTGAAGTACTGGGCCAAAGACTTTTTGCTTGTGATTGGCCTCACTGAAAACATTTAAATGAAAAACACTAGAAAGAACTAGGTGTTTATTACCAAATGGCACCTTGTGCTGTCATCTGAGAGAAACAGCTTCTGAAAGAAGGTATTTTAAGAACTTGGATTAAGAACTTGAGAATAATAGAGGGGTTAAATGGGGAGGGGGACTGGGGGAGGGGGAAACAGGGCCAAACAAGTAGATCAGGTCATCTTAGGTCTCTTTTCACAGGTAAACTGCATTAAGCTAGACTTCACAGCCAATTTAGAGGTGACCTACAAAGGCCAGACAAGTTTTTAGTCTTGGCTTTGACAGATACAAAAGGGTTGCAAGTTACATGTGTTCTTCAACAGGGTTTTGCTTTTTTAAACTGGAAATATTTGGGACAGCAAGGATAGTATCCCCTGAATTTGCTGGTAAATTCCTTGGAGATGCCGAGAACTAAGGAAGGAAGATGCTTTGTCCTCAATCAAAAAAATCAAAGAGATTATTTACCCTGAGCACACTTCTGCCACCTCAGCAGCTTATATGGACTGTTACCAAATATGTCACACGTCTGTTCCACTTTTGTCATGCATGCTTCATTTTCTAGGGGAGCAAGAGGCTACAATCCTACTAGTTCTTCCATTGCTCAGTGTCTTTCAGGAAAAAGAAGTCAAAGAAAACTTCATTAACAGACTAAAAATAAACAGAAATCTAGCTAAAAAAAAAAAAAAAAAAAAAGGAAAAGAAAGAAAAAAGGAAAAAGAAAAAAAAAAGCCCAACTCTTTTTCCAGGTTCCTCTTGGCACTGCAAAGACACAGGAATGGGCACAAGTCTAGCATTTTCCCTTTGCAGGAAACTCTTGCAAGTTACACTAAGCAGGATTAAAAGGAAAAAAATCCCCTATCACATCATGGTACTGAGGGATTCTCAGGTGACTCTTCTGTCTTTTAGGGACTTTCCTTTTTCTGCCAGTTATCTTTACTGAGTCTAAACAGAAACACCAAGGAGAGCTCACCCCAGCAATGACATGGAGGGACAAGAGGACAAGAGCCTGTTAGCATTCCTGGAATAACCAGCCTATTAAAAAAAAAAAAAAAAAAGAAAAAGAGCAGGGAAGAGAGAGAGTGAGGAAAAAAACCCACTCTGGGCCTGCACATTGCAGCTTACCGCCATCTTGATGTCCTTGATGCGTGCCGATGGCATGGAGGCGGCTGGCACCAGATCAGCCCAAGAGAAGGAATGAGAGGCCAATGGAGATTTATGTGAGGAGAGTGAGATGGACAAGGTAAAATTGTCAGGAGGAGTTGTTAGAAAGTAAAATATATTGTGACAATTCCACTCCTGCCGTTCATCAATAAACTGACAGATCATTTAGTGTCAATTAGGAGTGATAGATGGACAAGTCCCCATGATCCTGGGCCAAAATTAATGGCTGGGAGGGAGAGGGTGATTGAAAATGACGGCTGACATTGAGAGGAAAGTCCTGAAGGTCCCCAAGGGGCCATTACTTGCCTCATTCCCTTGCAGATCAATGCAGGGACAAACCCAAAAACAGACACTTCAAGACAAAACTTAATCAGACTTCCTTTTCTTTCTTCTCCTTCTAAGTTGTGCCCCCTCACTTGGCAGCCTTGATCCTTTGTGACTATACTCTTCACATCACTGAGGACATCCACAGATGGCTGCAAGATGCAGAGTGAGGCTGCCGTCTTCCCCACAGCCAGGAGCTTGGCTCCACTCCTAACATGATGGTGTCACAGGGAAGCCCAGCCTGAGATTTACCTCAACACTCCTGGACTGGGAGTAGAGGGCAGAAGCAATGACACAAGCTTCTCCCTGCCATGTCAGATAGGGAAACTCATGAGCATTTTACTACTCCCACTTGCAAGACAGGGATTGCTAGAGGTTCTATAAACCAGGCACTCTCAGGGGTCATTTCGTATAGATACAACACAGGATCGTTTAAGCCCATATTTTTGAAACAGGAGGTTTTTAACTTTACTTACCTCTAGAGACCTTGAATCATAAAACCCCTTAATCTCTTAAATAACTTTCTTCCAGCCCCAGGGTGCAATCTCACCACTGCCCACCCTCCAGAGCCCTAAATGATACCTACACAGAGGCTGGGTTACCCTGCTCTAAAGGTCACCTCGACTGCATTCCCTTCCTTCCCATAGGCCTTTAATATTTGCCTTCTTGTTAAATGCATTCCTGGACACTGCACCACCACTTCTGTTCCAAAATACTTCAGCATTGTCATTTTCCTAAACAAGCCTTGAATATTCCAACTCTGTATGACCTATCAGTCAGAATGGAGAAATGTCAGTTGTAGCTGGAGCACCTGTTGCTGAACTGCCACAATCCCTGTAGAAGAAAGGAAGTACACGTGCAGGCACTGGAAGGGACTTCCTACTGAAAGCAACATTTGCATTTGCTTGCACGAGGACCTGAAACAAGCTGTTTATTCCACAACAACCCTAGCTGCTGCCTGCAGAACTGTATGAATTTTAAAGGGCTGATTGCAAGACCAAAGATCAAGGACCCAAGTAAACTGGAAGTGGCCTGAGAAGCAAAGAAATAAAGATACTAATAGGGAGAAAATGGAAGAAATTCTGTAAGAAAAGTCAGATAGATGAGTTCAGTAGAAGCTGGAATTAAATGGATCCTGGAAGCACCTCTCCTTTGTGAAATCCTCACTCACCACTATGTAAAACTGAGTTCCCTTCTCCTTTTCCCATTGTCAGGCACTTTGTGTTTCTTCCTTCTGATGCATGAGATAACTTGACAATAAACCTCTGCTTTGCTTGTCACAAGTGTCAACACTGATGTCATTAAGGACATCAGCACAGCGTTCAGAATGGCACTTGGGCTCCATCCAGTGGTCAGAGAGCCGCTTCTGTAGCAATACCAGCTGTAATTACTATTATTTATGTAATCTCAGCAGGGTACTAGGCCCCAAGTGGCTGCCCCAGTTCTTGGCTGGTCCCCTTTCCTCTAATACTGGGGCTAGAGTATTGCTGGGGCAGCAACAGGACTGCCTCTTCTCATAGAGAGTGGTTCTTCTCTCTGAGTACAAATTTAAATAAATACAGCAGATTCAAGTGCAGAGGGCCCCATAACTAAGGAAAAAAGATTATTTCATCGCTCCTCTGCACCATTTATTTGCCAATTGCTGAGGACAAGCCCAAGGGTTTGCTCAGACACTCACCTGCAGTCATCATCATTATCCAGATTTACAAAAGGGGACTCGTAACAATGACATCTGTTCTACAGAGGTACTGGGAGTCCAAAGTAATCTTTCCATGCTTGACTTTTGCAAACTTAGCAGTAAAAGACAGCATTTTAATAGTTTTCGGGAATTTAAATATCGGACACTTGTAAATGCTATGGGAACTCATGATACAATACTTCATCTTACTTGCACACCATCTGGGCAAATTAATTTCAGGAGTAATTACAGGTCAGAAAACTTTAAGGCCCCTCCTCCTCTTCCTATCTTGCAACAGTCTGAGACAACAGTAGTCTGATGGAAAGAACCAGCAAGATGGTGAGAATATTTGCAAGTGTACCTAGGTATGACAAGAGCTGGGCAGGTAAGGGACTAAGAGGGAGCAGCAAAGGTAGAAAAACTGAAAAACAGGTTGCAAATTTAATTCTACTCTAACATGTGCCAAATGAAACCACAAAGAACATTTTCAAGTGATAATTTCACATTGATAAGACTCTGAACTAGAAATACACAGTAAAGAGTTTAAGTATCCCTGCAAGAAAAGCAACAAGTGTGCAGTTGCAACAGGCTGAATCTGTCAGAAACAGAACTAAAAGCTTAGACCTCAAATGGGGAGAGAATAACACATAAACAGCTACAACATAATTTCACTGCAGTATCCCGTCTGACCCACAATATATTTACACAACACAGAAAATCTAACTGTAGCCACTCTGCTCATCCTTCCTTATAAGTTAAAAAAAATATCATAGAATTTAACACTGTCGGTTATGAAAACCAAATTACTTAAACCAGTATGATTCCCAAGTGTAGGCTCAGTTACACTGGCATAAAAGTGCTTACACCTACATCAGATATATCAATAGAAGCATGTTATTCTGACTACATCTACACAAGTGAAATTGGAGCAAGTTAACTTGATGGGCTTCCAAACTGAGTCAAATTGGTTGAAAAGCTGTGGGGAAATAGAGCCTGAGAAAACAGAAACAACAAAGCTACAGCAACATTGGTATGACATCAGCCGATGACTCAGACTTTTCACATGAAGGCTTTACTCTGGGATATATCACAAAGACAGCCTTACAGGCCAGCATCTCAAGACTTTTTTAAGGGAGAGAGATCAGCTTGGGGAGAATACAAAACTGAAGGAAAACAAAGACAGGGGAACTAGTTGTGCAAAATTCTTGTACCTTGTATGACTAAAGAAAGTCAGAACAAACCTCCCCTTCATAAAACTCATTCAATAAAATCTCTTAATATAAATGAATACTGGCAGATATGATATGACATCGTATGTAACAAGGGGCACATCTTCACCTCATGTCCTATTGTGCGGGGTCTCACAGGTAGAAAGGTCTGCAGCCCTCCATCTCCTGTTGTGCTTCTTCAGCTGAATTGTGTCCAACCTCACAGGAGCATTTACTCCAGACACCTGCTGCATCTGTAAGCCATGCAGTTGGGATGCTGGAGAAGCACCACTGATAGCTGCTGCTCCAAATCTCTCAGATGAGGCTAATGTCAAACAATGGAAAACATCCTAAAGTAGCACATGGCACAGTGCTGTTACGTTAGGAACCTGTACACTTTCCTTCAGGGCACATTAGGCACAGCCCTGAATAACTCAATTACCTCCAATCCAGTACTTCACCTAGACAACAATTACATAAATTATTTTTCCTAAACAATGCAATTCACCCTTGTTCTCTGCTGTCATATTTCCATAAAGCTTCTACTTGGTCCTACAAAGATCCAGGATCATTGGTGGCATTTTTTTATAACCCTGAGGTGGATGCATCTTTTCAATGGCAATTTCTAACTGCAGCCAGCCTACAAGAAATAATACCATTATCAGAGTCAAACTGGAGAAGAACAGGAGTAGTTCAGGCTGAGATCTTTATTCCTTTGCTTTACTCCAGTCTCCAGATTTTCATCTGATTTTTTTCTTCAGAGACAAACTGATAATTTTCCCAGAAAAGTACTGTTTTCCAGAAAGGCTACCCAAGAATATAGACCATCTTTCTCACCACCCAAGAAATACTGACTGTGTACAGGTTTCTGGATGTCCTCTCCCATTCTCAGGGTTCCAGGAAGGAAAATACATAACTTTTCCATAACTTGGAGTGCCTCCATAGTGTATGTCCAGACATATACACTCTTATTATAGGCCTTAATGTATACAAGCAATCTCACAGCCCTTCAGCTCTTGTGAATAGGAAATATAACACCAGCATAACTTTACAGCTTGAAAAATAACAAATAGGTTGAAACCAAGTCATCTCCTCCTAGTCTGAACTGTCCTTTAGTTTTCATACCCATTCTGTTACCATGTCCAGATATTTCCTTTCCCTTAGGTGTCCTTAATAAGCATCAGGCTTCTCAACCTACATGCTACAATTTGTATACTTTTTTCCTCCCATCTTTTCTCGCTGACCATCTCCATCCATCTCCATTATACCATAACCCCATACGCACACAAACATTGACAAATTTCACCTTTACTGTCAAGGCCAATCACTAAATCCTGACCTGTTCATTGCATTCTTGTCAGTGGGGCACTGTCACATGTCACTCTCCTGGAAAGGACGCAACCAGTCAAATCCGCCCCTCCCAGCTCCTGCATTTAACATGCTTATTATGTTCTTGACTCCTTCCAGTTACTGTACCAAGTAAGGAATACACTGCCTCTGGCAGACAGTGACATACAGTGACACAGTTCTGAGCCCCGCCAGGCTAATTTATAAAGAGTATTAGCCTGCAGAACCAAGGAAGAGCAATACTTCAAATGGTTTGAAGGAGTTACAATGATATAGGAGACACAGGCCATCTACAAGATCCAGAAAAACTGTTTCAATGTCTGTGACAACAAAGCCAAACTAGTGATGTTCACTTAATCCATGCCTAAGTCCCTCTGATTAAGGAAAGAGGTGAGGACTCACTTGGTAGGTGCCAGTACAGGATCATCTGCCCAGCCTCCTTGCCGGCGTGGGGGTTTAGGTGGTGGACCCTTTAATAAAGAGAAGAGACACATTACAGCCAGCTCCAGTCAAGACAATTGGCACACCAGGTCCACACATACTAACGTAACACTTTACCAAATAACAGATGGAGACATAGTGTTTAAAATGCTGCTTATTCATAAAATAAATGGAAGACAAATACTGCAGAACAGGTTTTTAAGTGTTTCTGTAAGCAAAAGTTCTATCACTCTACTCGGTATCTTGACAAGTTTCAGGTCTGTATGCCTTTGACTTGTCCAGGACACACAGTACAGTAGCAGACTGATCCACAGAGGAAGCGCTCTCCTGGCAAAATATGGTTCACTGGGAACTCGGTCATCACTGCTGCCCACATTTCAGTGGGAGGTATCACATGTTACATCTTTCCTAATGTACAAGTCAGCATGTTTTAGATATCTTGCTTTAGATGAGGAATTGTTCCTAAAAAGTGTCTGCTTTTGTCCACTGCCTAGAGTAAGAGGCTAGATGCCAAGTTCAGGTACAGCCAGATATACCAAACACCTCTAAAGTTAGTTGAGATGAATCCCACCACTGCCACCACTGAAATGCTGAAGGGGAAGGTCACCTGGAGCTTAAAGACACTCCCTGCTATTTTCTTGCATTGTCTTGTGTGGCACTCTGCCGCACGGCGAGAGAAAACAGGAATTCAGCTTGGGGCTTACGATGGGAATTTTCAAAGAATGGGGCCATGAATTCCCAGCATGTGGGAGCTGCCTGTTGCCTTTTGCAGTTTTGGGCTCGGTTCCCCCTTCCTGAAGCACCTCGTACAACACTGCCTTCAGTGTTTTGCATGACAGGGAGTGATGAAAGCAGAGGGGCAAGGTGAACCAGTGGATGAATTTCAGTTTATATAGCTCCCAGTTGATGGTGCCCAGTGAGGGAAGATGGGTTACAGGGACCTGTGAAGGGTCCATCACGAGAAAGGATGATTGGGTAAAAGATGTCCCAAAACAGGGAAAAAATGGTAACTGCAAAGGAGTCTAAACTGGAGCAATGGTGGGGGGACAGGTGGCTCCCACAGCTATTATTAAGAAAGGGAATGAGCTGCGTGACTCCTGAGGATTTTTGACTTGACAGAGGGGACCTTGCATGTGTGGTGGGGTCAACCCTCAGCCAAAGTCAAATTACCTCTTGCCACAGATGAGGAAGGGGTTGACCTAACCCCTGATGGTAGGGGGCTCCCATGTTTATTTCTTGAAGCAGAAGCATTGTTTGTGAGTGTGGGAAATGAAGAGACCCTGCCAGGGGCAGCCACTGCCTGCTGCAGGGAGGGGGCACGACCCTGCATAGCTCCCTGATAGGAGCAAAAATAGTCATCCTCCAAAAATAAACAGGGAGCAGGAATGAGGCAGGAGCTGCAGTCCCAAAATACCAGCTTTCTTCGGCAAAGGGAGCACAGGAGGGCAGAGGGACAGGCAGGGAGCGTGAAATGCAGGAAACAGCCTCCTTATATGGGCTCATCCGCAGGGGACAGAGCTCAGTCGACTGGAATGACCATGTCACAGAATGTGAAGCCTTCAGGGGCCCAAGTGAATGGAGTTTTCTGATCTTTAAATGATTCCCCCAGATTCTTAAGATGCCAAACCAGAGAAGAGGCTATAGTGCCAAAAAAGGAGCATTTTGAATTCAGTTGATCTGGACACACCCAGAGCCCAGGAAAAAGGGGAAAAACACACCACATATGGGCGTGCATGCCCACATAAACATCCCTATTCCCATCACACACACCCCTACCTCAGAAACACACTCCCTCCCACATGGATCCTTCCCATGCAAACAACCCTCCTCCATCCTCCACTCACACCATCTTCCAGATAGCCAGCAGGCCATGTTCCCAACACACAGCCTCACAACTCCTCACAGAGGTGCACAGAGTACCACAAATGTCACCAAAGAACCTGGACCATAAGGCTGAGGGAAAATGCAGCATCTCCAGAGCATTCCAATGCACCTGGAATTTAATTCCCTCATCATCAAAACTAGCTTTCAGACCCAAGATATCTCAAGTTGGACACTCCAGATCAGAGGGTGATGAGAATGACTGCCCCAGTCCTTGCACAGGGCATGACTCCATGGCATCTAGGGGTTTGATTCCAATGTCTTGCCAATGTTATAACGTCCTCCCATTGATCATACACACCAGGCAACCCTGAATGTCTGTCAGACCCTGACAAACACCTCACACATACCTACAGGTCTTTTATTCCTCTTGCAATAAATCAGGTAATTCTTTCTGAACTGCCCACAGGAGCACTAGCAACAGGAAAGGCAACGTTAACTGTCAGCTGAGAATAAATAGCTTTTCTCTGTTAGTTGCCTAGAAAGTGCCATAATAAGCTCACATGCCACATGCACTTTTGTCAAGTAAATAAACTTACTTTCATATACTTTCACATTTCCAAAACCTCAGCATAATTTACAATTGAGAATGCAGTGTGTGCATTGCCATAATACGATGACAGGTAGGGATGATGCAGCTGCAAGAGCTTGAGGCAGAAAGTGGGAAGAACATCAACCCCAGAGAGAGCGAAGCAGAAACAGAAGACATTGTTCTTCTGTAATGGAGCAAATGTGCTCCTGAACACACCTTTTTGGTGAAAAAGACTAGGGGCTTTCTGGGATCACAACTTGTTGGTACTTACTGTGTAATACTTGGGCATGATTTTTATGTATGTTTCCAAATGCAAAGCTAAGCTATACACCCAAATGGTTTGGTGTCCAAAACACTGAGATTCCACCAGCTCCTGACAACAGTGTTCTCTCTCAGCTCTTGCTGCTCAGTCTCTTTCACAGCATTTGTGACCACTAGCTTGCTGCAGTTTGCTTTTCCAGTTCAGTTTTGTCAGTTATTTATCTTCAGAAGATTTTCTCCACATTAGTTTCTGCAGATTGTTCACTTTTTCAAGGAATGTTGCCACAGTCCAGTCCCTTCATTTGATTTTTTCTCAGAAATTCACTTCACGATTTTTGTGATGGCACTTTTCCAGTACTTCTCAGACTGCCTTCCTTACCAACACTTTCATACTACCACCATAATCGGTATTTTATTTGTATCTTTGAAAAATGATTGGCCTGAATTCTATCTCTCCTGCATTAAAGCAGTAGTCAGGCCCTTTCTTATCAGACAGATGTAGAATTCTAATTTGGCTTCCCTATCAAGGCAGAAATTTCGAGGCCACTTGTCAGATCATGTCTGCAGTTTTGAAGGTGCTAGCTGGATGTTGCTTCCCTCATGGAAGCAACTACCCCGTGTGTCTCTGGATCCTGAGGCGTACCCTCAGCTTTCTTTTAGGACCTAGCACAACACAGGGAGATTACAGACATGTTGGGTCCCTCAGATTCTCAGGCAGGTCTGGAAATATGCAAGCACTCCGTGCAGGGAAGCAGAGACTCAAATGACATTGCCAGCATGCAACAGGACACACAATTTTTCTGTCATGTAATACATCTCCTAAAATGTGTGTGATCTACATTCTGCCCAATATACAAGCACTGTGAGATTTTATACAGTGTGTATGTGCCTTGGTTTTATCCAGTATTGACCATGGAGCAGAAAAAAGAGGTGTGGCCAATCTTGAGTTTCCTCTTCTCCAGCAAGTTGCCTGAGGCTCCTCTGACTGAGGAAAAGCAAATCTCCACAAACAGGCCTGATGAATTAGTTTTGACTGCTGCCAATTAAGGAGCTGTAAGTCAAATAGCCCCACTGTTTCCAAGCAGCCACATAACACTAAAAGTCTATAGCAATCTCAGAGCATATATGATATCAAAAAGGGCTCAATTCCCACATCTATGCAAACCTCGGCTTTTTGCAAAGAACAGACCATCTCTGCTAGTCCACTTTATCATGTCCACAGACGGTTCAAGTAGTGCATCTGATTTTACTGAATCCCCTCCAAGGACTTCTGCATGTCTTAAATGCCTAGTAGAAAATACTGGATTTCCATTTCATCCACAGACTGTCCTTCGTGGTCACTGACGTTCGTTTTTCTAGGGAAAGTGCTATTGAGACAGAAAAATTTCTTGGGGGGCTTTAAATATACTCTGTCATCTATCACAGCAGGTAAAGGAGCAGCTTATATCATTAAACAGCTATCAGGAAGTTGTTCCCTAAAACAATTGTCAGCTACCTAGTCAGCTTACATGTGCACCTGCTAGGAAAGCTGTCATATTGCAGTATTTGGCACTCTCAAGAGTTACTGCTCTCCCCTGCATGAAAACAGTGAAGCAGCACACAACGATCTGATTCTCTGAGCAAGGTGTTACCAGGTAGAATCCTCTCACAACCCACAGTTACAGGGCAGTGCCCCTCCAGCCCTCCTAGGTATCAACATCTCTCAAGCAGTTTGCTACTACCTTGTGCTACATTCAGTCAGACATGTTCCCATCTATCTCCACCACTCCTACAGTTCTTTTAGTGCCTTCAGGTGGGTCCAGGAGCACCCAAAACATGAAATAAATGTGTGGAAAAGGAAAAGCTTTTAATAAAACTATTTTCGATGAGATTGTCCCTAATCCACATCAAGGTAGCTAAGCAGGGAGGGCACTACTAGAAAGGCTGGGAAACATGGCTGACTAGAAATGCTATTTCAGTGGATGTCATCAAAAGGCTAGTAGATAACCTCAGAAAGCTGAAAATAACTGCCCTGCTGGCCAGCCACTCGGGGTGCACGGGAGAGAGGCAGCACAAGGCCTTGGGGAGCTCCAGGCCATGCAGTGCTGGGGCTCACACTGGGGAAGTTGGCCTAATTAGGGAACAAAAGTTCAGCTGCATTTTTTAGATTCCTCCTGGAGAATCTGGCCAATTTCCAGCTGAGCGGTCCCCGGGAACAGGCTGGGAGTCCAGCACTTCTACAAGCAACCAGAAGACCACTGGAAAAAAAGCAATCCCTGTAACATGGAAGCAGGTAAAAAAGCCAGTGCCTCCTTGGATGCTGGTTCCTTTTGGTGGAGGGTGGAGGGTGTTTATTAGCACAATGCAAGAATCCAAACAGATGACAGAAACTCTGGGACATGGGACTCTGGGACAAATTCAGCTCAGACCAGGACAAACACACAACTGGTAGAGCATTCACAATGTGCAACAGCTACAGGAAATTCTGCCTCAGAGAACCCTCCCAGGTTCTCAGAGATGCCAGTTTCTTCAAGAGCTATCTACTGCCAGTCCACCTCACTCACAATTGCATGCCTAAGAGGGCAAAATCCTGGCAACATGCCATATACAGAATGCAGCTAGCCCCTGGTGAGGGCTCTTCTACAAGCTGAAGATCACAGGGGAGAACAGGATGCTAGAGAAAAACAACACAGGCAGACTGTAAGATCTTTGGGAATAGGAAGTTTTTGTCCCAGCCACACCCCAACACTCTCTAGATCTTAGTGCAACGCAAGTTGTAGATACAAAAAGAGCTATACAGGACTGCATTACAATTACACACAACTTCTTGGGTCATGAACTCTCTGACCTAGAGGCTGGACAGTGCCTAAACCACCATGATTATTTTTATACAAATAAGGCCCCCCAGAAAGCGCCCCGCTGAGTGCAGACAGTGCTGGGCTCCTCAGTTGCATGTTTCTAAGTTTCAGGGGATGTGAGGAAGAGCACTTGGTGGGGGTGGCTGCTGCACAGATCCAGACCAGACAATGGAATGAGAGTTTGGAGCTGGGTGCCAACCACTGTGTGAGGGTAAGAACTGGGTCAGGAAAATACCGCTCTGATTAAAGGCCCTGATCATATCAAGCCCCAGGCCATGTCTACACCACAGGTGCAGACACACCTGCAAGCAGGATCCATGTGAGTCAGCTCGAGTCTGGAAATGGTCTAGCTTTAGATACTTCTGGTAACCAAGCTGGTACCTCCCTGGGTAGAGTGCATGTTGCTTCTCACCAGGGGATCTCTGCATCATTCTGCACTATATTTTAGGATGCAAATACACTCACTCAAACAACCCAACCAAACTGGGCAACCTAGAAACATAAGTTCACAATTGGCTTCACATTTCAGGCAGTTAATGTTTTTTTATAGTCATTCTTCCAACAAACAATTGCTCCTGACATGTCGTCTTAACCTAAAAATCAACAGTCCATTTTTCCACCTGAATTGTTTTAAAAGCACCGGGAACTAGAATTACAGAAGGACTTGGTTGCCCCCTCTGGAAAGGTCAGATCCTCAAATCTCCTTTCCTTAAAGCAGCATGTCATCACTTGAACTTTGAATAGCGTAGAGCCACAGAGGTCAGCATCCACCTAGCTAAGAGTCAGAAATCAAGTGCTTTTCCCCCCCTTAGTCCATGAAGGACCTTGAGACTACCTATGGCATGTCTACCAAAGCACTAGAGGACAAGGTCCCAGCTGGACTCATTAGGGCTGGAACAGACGTCTTCCCACTCAGATGTTGTTGCTTTCAGTTAGAAAGTCCTTCCCTGTGGCCCAAGAATTTTTTTCAGCGCCATTTGCAAAGCAGAGTGGCTTCAGGAGAAAGGACTGAGAGCCTTCTCAGACCCAGAACAGCTCGTAGATTTGTCATTACATACAATATTCTCTAGGGAGGTGGGAAACATTACTTGATACATCTTTCAGGAGGAGGAAGAGGACAATAAAATCAGTATCTTCCAGCTTGGAAAAGTGATGGTGGGTTTAATCTTTAAGTTTCTGTTTAGGGTGTGTGGCTTCAACATCAAAATGAACACCTCCATCCCTGGAGGTCCCCGAAGGCAAGGAAAATCCCTGCTCCACTGCTGAGGCTACAAAACACAGGATGGTGATCAGGATCACTCACTGCTAGTGCAGGAACATGCACCCCCAGAGCTCTCAGAATGGGGCCAGAACTCCATGGAAGGGCAGGGTTTCCAACACACTGCAGTCCCCAGCCACTCTTTACCACCTTAATAGATCCACAAGGCCCATCCTGAGATTGTCTACATACTACACAGGCACCTAATACAGACTGTGGATTTTGCTATAAGGATAAGACATCTAAATCCCCCTGTGGATCTACATTTAGGGAATCCCCACAGTTCTTCTGCATAAAGCTCTAGCTGTCCTTTCAGAGAGGGACTAAAGCTAACTAGAAGAGGGACTTCTCCAAGGCCCCAAAACAAATCCATGGCAAAGCCAGGAAGCCAACCCAGCAAAATCTTGGCTCACAGTCATGTTCATAACTCCTCCTGCCTATTCTGCCTCTGCAGATTAACTGAGATATTAGGATACACCCTTTATTATACCATTGATCAGCCTTACAGCCTTTGGCTAAATGTCCCAGGCAGCCTTGGAAGGTGCAGCCAAATGAGTGATTCAACTGGCAAAAATTCAGATCCAGGATGAGTGGTTTGCCAGGGGATGCAAAACAAGTCTCAGAGCAGGCAGATGGCTGGAGGGCAGGACTTCAGCAGGTACGTGCACATCGACAGCCCAGATGGGGCTCTTTGCTAGTATCCAGGCAGCCACAAAGTATCTTGAGCGCAGCAAGAGGAAAGGGACCAAATCCAGGAAGAGTTCAGATTGTAACACTCAGCACAGCCCAAAGGGAGTTCAGAGAAGGGTTACATGAGCCATCAGGGGGACGAAGGGGCCAACTTCAGACAAATGATTCAAGAAGCCAAGTATTTCAGCTTGGCCAGGCATGACTAAGGGAGGGATATACCACAACAAGTTTTGGATCACACTTTATAATATAAAGTTCCACTAATAATTGGTTTGGAAGAGACTTACAATACAATTAACAGAAGTTTGCAAGTATATGGTATTGTAAGTTACAAGCAGTTTACTGATCAGTTAGATTTCTCAACGCTCGGTTAACCATTTCGTTACCCTTCACTGGCATTTACAAATGGCAAAATACTATAAAGTGTGACTGTGATACTTAAGAGCCTGAATAAAGGGTGCAGGAATTATCCAAACAAGAGGGGTTTCAAAGCAGGGATCACTTTGTATTAAGGAAAATCTCCTTGCCAGGCACCATTGCATAACATCCCTGAAGCAACAACAATTGCTCAAGTGGAAGAGTCACATCAGTTTAGTTATTTTAATGAAATTTAGCAGCCAGGAGCAAGAAAGTGCCTGTGGCACGTGACCAGCCACCACAGTACAGCAGACCTTAGGAATCAATGATTTAGGGCACTGTATGGAGGTGGAATCAGTTCCAGTGAAATGACTGTAAGGACTGGTTCCAGTGAGGTGGCAGGAGGCAAGTTTAGATCAATTATCAGGAAAAATCTCTATTGGGTAACCAGTCCCCAAAACTATTCCCATCAGTGGGAGGTCTCTGTGCCTGATAAATAGAAAAATGCTCTGGGCATAGTCCTGACTATGACTAATAAACCCAGTGGATCCTTCCTACAATACCATCTCTAGCACTACCAAGAGAAAACTGAGCTAATCTGAATAGTCTTGACTCCTTGTGATGAGCATACCCTTCTGAGGCCAGAATTAGTGAGATGGGTGATAAGGGTTTCTTTTCTGAGCTTTAAATTTCACAAATTAATCTACTATGCTACTAGTACTGGGCTGGTGCTTCAGCAGAAAGAATTAAGAGTATGGAAGACGATGCTTTAATTGTCTAACACATACAGAGAGCAACTGTAGCCAGGAAAAATTGGGCAGCACCAATTCCATGGTTAGGAAGAGTACACAACAATTAGCCTGAAGACTTTAACAGAAACAGGTACTAGTTCTCAGGTTGCTCTGAACAGCACCACCCTAGCTTCTAATGCCAAATGAATGCCAAGATGTATTTTAGCTTTGCTGCAGGATGAGAAAGGATATGTGTATTCCTTTTCTCTGTATAACAGGAGCCTGGTAAGAAGCACTATGTCATCCTATTAACCACAGATATGAGCACTCCAGTGCTGGTGCAATAAAGACACATAGAAAATACAAAGGCACACATCCTTGTTACTACTGGCTGGCCTTCTCCTCTGGGGTACCAGCAAGACTTCATAACCCCTGAAGACAAGTTTTCATGTTATGGGAGCAAGCTAACCATATTGGACAGCAAATCTAGGCTCAGTCATGTTTTGTACTCTATTAGCTAATTGCTGCCCTGACTTTTAAATGAAAATAACAGTATCTTCCAATGGCCACACATACATGTGACCTCAGAACAAGATGCAGCAGCTAAGAACAGCTGTTACAAAGATAATAAAAAAACTCATCAGCAATAGCAACAGAGGATGCAGGAAAGGCACTGCATCTGAGCCAAACTCTGTCTTATTCTCCAACACAAGAGTCCCCTCTTAAGGTAGTCTCCAGACACATGAATAGGTTAGTCCTACAAGTCCCCTTCAGAGGAGCCAGCATCTGCCTAGAAAGCCTCTAGTCTTACATGGTCAACCTTTTCCTCAGGGTCTTCATCCTAGAAGGATCAGGAGGGAAAAAGAGAAAGAAGTTAAAAGGAAGAACTATGGAATCCTGCACAAAATAGCTTGAAGATTGACATGAATGTCTGTCCTGCAGCACATGCTTTGCAACCTTATTCACTTGAACAAAGCTGATCCCACCGTTATAAAATTTTATGTCCAGAGTAATTTATGCATATACCAAGTGTGATATATAAAGCAGGTCTATTTGACTGCAGTGGCAGGAAAGTCTGCCAGCAATCAGACCTTGAAACACATACTAAAGACAAAAAACTACAAATAAGAGCAAGAAGAGAACAGACTTAGTTCCTTCTCCCTATAGCATGAGAAAACCCAAATTACTCAGGTGTGCAGGATGCTAAAAGATTTGTATGGATAGGCTCTGCAACAATGTCAGAGACCAGAAATTATGTTGGACCAGTCATGCTAGGGGTTATATATTGTGGCAGGCTGCAGCCCTTGTTTTCAGGAGCTACTGTTTCTCAAGGCAAACTCAGATCCTCCGCTGCAAGCAGGAGCTGTAGCAGTTAGCACAAGATAGACATAGCTGACAACAGTGTTAGCTTTACTAGATGAACCTGAGTAACCTTATAGTATAAGGGAGTAGCTTGGTGTGAGAGACGACTTGTAACTCCCCAATGGGGCAGATGAGTAACTCCAGGAAAGCAGCCTGTTAATCACTGTGAAAGCTGCAAACTGGTTGAGAACCTTTCTGATGAGCAGACTGCCAGCACCAGCAGTGGCAACAACCAGTTGTTAGGCACCAAATGCAAGAAGGAGGCAATTAAGATCCCAGTAATCTTTATACTATCCTAGAAATGACAGTGTTCAGAATCACTCAGGGGAGGATCTAGGGTATCCCATGACCCTGCACCAGGAGTACACACAGGATGGCTGGAAACACTCCACTAACCCACCGGAATTTTCTTCTGGACTGCATCATCTCTCCTGTGGAACAGGGAAGCCATGTGATTCAGAAGTTGCATCTACCTCTGATTAAAGTGGTTTGGTATCTGAGTCCACTTAGTGTCTGCGCTATCATCTGGTCTTATGGTCTTACCATGACATGAGCAGATGGAGGCTACATGCAGGTTAGGGCAGCTGGGGTACAGCACTGTCCTCATCACTGAGCAGCATAAATGGAATCAGATTTGTCCAATGGTAAAATCTGTTGGAAGTGTGTATCTGTCAGTCAGGGACCCACTTGTTCCAATACCCAAGAGCAGAAAGGCTTCTGCAGGTCCCAACATGACTTAAGCTCCTCTGGATGTACGGAGCCCAAGTGGTACAAGACTCGCAGCAGCATGGAAGGAAATTCAGCTGCACAACACATGTTGAAAAAGCATTTAAATAACCACTTCTTTGAGCAATCTTCCACGTGGATTTCACCCTCAGCAATTGATTTGCGGTTGTTTATTCACTTGGGTTAGATAACCAAGTCCTACTTAAACACCGCCTGGATGTCAGCCTAAAGAATCACTGCCAGGAGTGTTTGTAAGCTGGGTGGTGGAAGTCCAAATAACTGCTTTGCAAAATTCACCTGTGGGAACATCCTTCTCATATGCAGTGGAGGTGGCCCAAGCTTTTGTCTGACTACATTAATTTATCCTGAACAAGGTATTTTTTACAGCACAGAAATGCTCACTTTTTAATTATCACCCAAGGACCACAACTACATAGGCAAACTTACAAATATCAGGTAGAACAACAAACGAAGAACATACTTTCAGAAGAGGAAGCACAGAGCCTTTCCGCAGGCTTTGGTGAAATGCGGGGAAGAGAACATGCACAGAAATTAGATGATTTTTGAGCAAACCCTGATATAAAGTGAAACTGATCCCGTCCTACCTGTGTGGAAATATTCTCAACATAGCCTGGAAAACCCTCAACCTTTAGGCTGACATATTGCCTATTAAAGCAGTCTCCACTCAAAGGATCTACCAAGTGCTGTCAGAGAGATAGATACCGGTAAGAGGCAGAAACCAGGGAAGTCTTGAACAAGGTCCCAAGGGAATCCCGTCACTGTAGGATGAAAACAGACTGTGGAAGCAGGATAACACTACAGTATTTTTTCATACTGATTTCTTATGGAACAGCAATTAGTTCACTCTTGCCTAGAGGAAACACAGAAAAGGAAAAATTTGCTGATATATTTCAAAAAAAGGCTTTTCCACTCAGCTTTCCAAATCAATCTCCTCAAGAGCTCCAAACCTGTCCAAACAGCTTCTTTTGGTGGATGTCATGAAGCCAGTGCTCAGGCTGTTGGATGCATTGATGTAGAGCCAGGAAAAAGGTTTGACTTTTATTCTATAAAAGTGTCCAGAAGTCCTGGTAGGATAGGACAGCAAAGGTCTTCAACAGATCTCATTATATGATCTGCCCCTCCCATTATACAAATAACATGACCAGCTTGAGTTTGTCCCATTTTGTCAGAAACTTGATAGCATCAAGATGAGTAAAAAGTAACACATCAAGCCAGGGGATGGGAAAGGCCTCCCAATGGAAAAATGGATACATTACCCCTCTGAAAATGAATGCTTGAAATGCAGAATTCTGGCGTGCAGCGAGCAGATCTATCTCTAGGAATTCCCATTTACAGTATATTCCCCTGGGTGCCCAAGAAGCGCCTGCCGATTTGCCAAGGAGCTCTAAAGGCCAGGAACACGCACAGCCATTGCTGCAGGAGGATGCTGACTGCACCAATTACAGCAAATAATCATGTTCCTTCTTGCCTCATGAAATAATACAAAGCTGCAGTGTTGTTTGTTAGTACTTGTACTTCTGAAAAGGCAGGAATGTTCTGCATGTCAGATGGCAGACTGTGAGCTTTGTGACCCTTAGTGAGACCCTTGAGGAGACAAATCAGAGGTCTAAACTTGAAAATAACACAGATATTTCCACACAGGAATGGGAATTTATAGAGATTTGGGCAGAGGAATTACAGATAGACCACTGCAGTTAAGAAACTTCTTGTGGGAGATACATACACGCAACAGGCACTGAAAAGATACTAAGATATGCGGCTTTCATAGAGTTTGGGGGAAGTATGTTAGGCTACAAGGCACATGAGATTGCAGTTGTGTCCTAGGGAAGGAGGTTTTAATAAGACATTTGTGAGAGAAGACACACAGTTGAGGAGATATACCATTGTTTGGAGTCTCTCTTGGAAGACAGAATCCAGGTCAAGGAAAGATCAGCAGTAATCTGATAAAATCTATGCTCCAAGTCAGATGATTTGCCCATTGACTTCAAAACAAAGACCTTTTAATTATGTTAAATGAGTTGTTCACCCCTCGAAGTGAATTTCCTTGTAATAAGCCCGAATGTTGAAACATAGATAGAGAAGTACTTTTTGCTTCCTTCAGGGAAGCTGCTCTGACTGGAAAACACTTCCTGGATGGTTCTCAGTGTCATGAAAAGATCTGAACAGTAGCACAAATAGTATGTTCATACCAGAAATTTGAGCTGAGTGGAAACTGGGTGGATTGACAAGGAATTAAAAAAAAAAAGTCAAGGTGAATCTTACAACAGTTTTACAACTCTGAGAAACTACTGAGGGAGGAATCACCATCCTGAATGCGAAACTGCACACGAAGGTGTGAATATGGTAAAGGTCTAAGACAAACCCCTCTGTCTTCAAAACCAGTAATCAGAATAAAACCTCCTGTGCTGAAATTAATTACATGAGGCCTCCTCCACTACTGCCAGTTCCAGAAAAAAAGTACTGGTTTTTTTTATTTTGCGTTTCTTTTGGGAAGGTTCCTTGAAAAGTTTTCAAGATGACCAGATGGCTGAATGAGACATCCATTGTAACAGCTGACCCCACCACTTGGAGGCAAGCCAAGGCCAGGCTTCCAGAAAAGTGAAAGGTGATTGCCAATCTAGGGTGAAGGAAAAAACAGTATTAGTTATATTAAATGCTCACTTTGGTATCAAATATGATCGTGTATGAGAAGCCTCTAATTCTGGAGCAAAGGAAAAGGCTGAGGATTATTTATAGTGAATTTTGTCTCTTCTCCAGTAACTCCAAGGTTTTCAGTTAACAGCAACATTCGGCAACAAAGAACTGTCTGAAGGGAGAATATTGACACAAACAGTTCTTCCTGGTGGTTAAGATCCAGTAATAACATATCTGAATCTTGTAAGGCGTGGAAGGCCTCACCCTTCTGCTGCTGAAAAGCTCACTGCTTTCAAACAGAAGATCATAACTATTTCTTAGTCCTCTTCAGGAGTGCCCAAGGACTGGAGCCTTTATGATCTCTTCCCAGCTATTACAATGGCTGTGATGTGAGACACACCAAGTACAACTGCAGTAAGTTACAGTCAGTCAGCTGTACCCCTACATCACGCCCTGGTCTCTTTCTAACCAGGGAATCAGTCCATGAACTAGGACGGCCAGTTCCAGTAAAAGAACAATCTGACAGTGAGACACCCTAATCTGGAGGCTAACCAACAATTACACCCACTTAAACCACCAGCTGGTTTCTTGAAGACCTTCTTTACCTATGAGGCCCATGGTTATTTCAATTTCTTAAATTACGCCTTCTGCAAGCTCTCTCATGGAATCCCTCCTCAACTCCTGTAAGCATACCCAGGGAGGGGGGACTACATAGGTTGAAGATGATTCCCCATTATGCCTATTAAGAGAAAAGAGTATACTTTCTCCAGAAAAAAAGCCTGTTCTACAAGGTGTTATTGTACGCTAAGCTGTAACAGTGTAATTTCAACAGCATTGCAGGGACTCCAAGGAAATATCCCCCACAAAATTGTTTCAGCACAGATGGCTGGGACACAACTACTCAAGGTAGTAGTAGTTTTGTCACGGCACAGAGGATCAAGGAGTAGCCACTCCCAAGACAGAAGGTCCCCAGGCTCTGAGCACAGTAGCTTGAAGCACAGTTGGTGCCAGGGTGGCCAACAGGGCAAAGCAGTTCTGCAATTTAAAGAAGCCAAGAGTGTGGTATGCTGGAGACCACTACTGGCAGCGCAAAAAGCTAAGTGTCATCTCTTTCAAACAAATATCACTGTCAGTAAGATGGAAGTCTGACGACCCTTTTGTCCATCTGAAAGTGTCAGGGAGCAAAATCTGTATGTCATTTCTTGACAGGGGGTCCTTCCAGAAGGATATGCCAGTGGAGAAGCCATACTAACATCAGAGAGCAAACTTCCATGTAGAATTTGAGCATTCTGGAGCCCTAAGCAAGAAAGTGAATTGAAAGGGTTCAGATCTCATCTTTCTGGGTATTGGAGGTTGTTGCCTTACTCTCCTGTGAAAGAAGGGTTACAGACCATCTTCTGCATTTTGAAGACGTACTGACAGTGCAGACTCTGAACAGAAGTTTTTCTCCAAAGCCAAGTGATAACTGAGTTTGCATATTATTACTCACAAGACAAAGTCTCAGATGCTGCAAAGCTAGTTCCCAGCATGACCTTTGTAGCCTGTGCATGGAGGAAAGGAAAAAGAGTGCCACTATATAAACTTCATACTGACCACCTCAGATACTGTACTCTAGCAACAGCAAAGTGCAAAAGTAAGGTATCTGCTTACCTGTACTCTGTCTTGCTACCATACATGGTGGTGAAACTGGTCACAAAATTATGTGCCTGCTCATACTTTAATTCCCATGGAAGATAGGCCTGTACAGGAGGGAGAGGCCCCAAGTCCTCTTTGATGCTACTCTCCATACCGCCTCACACATAAGAAACCATAGCCCCAGGTGTGACCCTGTGTGAAAACTACACATCATGCAGAGGGCAACACCAGGAAAGGGACAGAGCAGTCACGTGAGTCCCAACTCTAAGGATAAACTTCAAAGGACAGAGCATACCATGTGGGAAAGAGTCTCAGAAGAAAGGAAAATTCCTCCCCTGGGGACACCAGCAGGCTTACAGACTGGTTTCCTGACAGGACACCCACCTCTCCAAGAGAAGCAGACGAGGAATTCTTCCTGCTGAGATTTTCATCTGGAAAGAAGTCCTGGCGGGCTCGGCGGCCCATCTTTAGTACCTGCAGCGCAGGGGGAAACGCGAAGGGGCAGAGGGCACACGGTTACTGACGAAAGCTGCTTCGGAGCAGGCGGAAACAATACAAGAGGCAGCTGGGCAGTTACCTACGGCCGGCAGCCAGACACCTTCCCCGAAACAGCGCAAACGCACCACCGGCTGCAGGTATGAACCCCGCGGCCGGTGTGTGGCTCACGCTCCTCCATCTCACCGGCGGGCTGCTCGGCCCTTCCCGCTGCTCGGTGTCCCGCAGCAGCCTACCGCTGCGGCGGTGCCCACAGAGAGCCCGGGCAGGCCTCCCGCGGGGCGGGCGACGCCATTTCTCCGCCTCCGCCGCCGTGCACTGGCGGCTGCCGGCCCCGAGCCGGGCCCCCCCCGGCCGAGATCGTCCCGCTCGCGTGCGAACGACCGGCGGTGACAGGGCTCAGCGGGACCGCGGCCTGCACTGCGGCCCGCGCCGGCCCCGGCCCCGAGGCGGCCGCTCGCGCCCCGCGGCCGTTAACGGCCCGCTCGCGCCGCGGCCGGCAGAGCGGCCTCACCGCGGCCCGCGCCGCTCACCCCGGCGACGCCCCCCCGCCGCGGCGCCTCCGCTCGCTCCGGCTCAGGCTCCATCCGCCGCCGCCGCCGCCGGTGCCGGTGCTTCCGGCAGACAGCCCGCCCCCGCCGCCCCGGCAACCGCCGCCCGCCGCGGCCGCGCCGCTGACCCCCGGCCTGCGCCCACTCCGGCCCTCTCGTCACTGCCCCCGCCCCGGGTGCCGTCCCCGCGGGGCCCACGGCCCCTCAGCGCCCGACACCCCGTCCTGCGCGGCCCCGGCCCCTGTCAGCCCCGCCGGGGTGGCCCCGCTGCCGGCGGCCGGGCGCTGGGTGCCGGGGCAGCCGGAGGCCGCACGCCTGGTACCGCCTGTGCTCTGGTACCGCCTGGCTCAGCACGGGCTGGGTGCTGCTGCCAAACAGCCCGCCATGAATTGCAACGCAGGGTGCTCCTGGTAGCCGTATAAATATCCAGCCCCGTTAGCAAGCTTAAAATCTTGGCCTGACTAACGGTGACAGTGGCACTACAATTGCTCAGCTCAATACATCATGCAAGTACTCTTTTTACCAGTTTTCAGTTTTACATGCAGTGGGGGCAGGTTAAAAACAGCCTGCCGCTCTGCCTTCTCCAGCGCTTTACTGTACACACTTTTTAAGTTCCCACTAAGGCAGATAATCCCAGCCTTGGAGATCTGTCTCCTCACAGAGGGCTTTGCCAAGTCTCCTGATGGCTTCTGATGCTCTTCCCAATTCTCTCTAGCTCTCTAACACTGCTTTCCAGACAGGGCAGCCGGTCCCCAGAGCACTCAGTGGAGGAGACGGTCCCAAGGATCAAATTATAAGCGCAACCATCATTACACACATGCATGTCTTCTGCAGAGATTTCCACTGAGCTACGTAAAACCACCCCTGCTCCCTTTCTTGGCTGGACAGATGTATAGATTAATTGTAAATAGATCTATGAAAGGGCTCAAACAAATGAATTTCTAACAATTATTAAGACTAAACTGATCTGTGATGTATGAAAGCTTTGCTTGTGCTTTGCTTCATTTGCTTCAAAGCTTTGCTTGTGTTTTGCTTCATTTGTTTCTCAAGGACTCCTGACTCCTCAACGGTTTCCTTAGGTCCCTTTGTCCGTTTAGGTAAGATTGAAACACTCGTTAGGCTCCCTACATAAATCACTGATAGCAGACTCAAGGCCTTCAGTGGACACTTGGGCAACTCCTAGAATGAGATAAGGGGGCTCTAACAGACACAGAGACCCTATTATAGGGAAACTGATTTTGCTGACTTAGGAGACACCTGGACTTTACTTCACAGCGCATGCGCTGGAAAGAGAGTCAACTAGCGAACACTGTGAAGAAGACTGCTTACTTCCTCCCCCGACCATGGACGACCCTCACCCTATTTTCACTATGCATGCTCGGATTATGCAAATGAATTCTGGGAATTTATTATCATAAGACACCCCTTTCTAGGAAATCTAACGAATATGTATGATTTGTGTGTCTGTAAACTGATGTCCCTTGCTAATTCTTGGGAGCCCTTATGGTGGAGAATCCTCAGGGCGACCCCAGCACTGCCGATAAAAGAATACTGCTTAACAGTTCTATTGGATTCTGACTGTTGAATTAATTTCTTTGTTTCTCTTGTTTTAGCTCCACATGTTAAATAAACATTCAGTTCTCTGGCACTTTGTCCATTTGCCTATATTCTTCCAGTATCTGACATTCCTCACAATCTTCCCCCATCCTCATTAGCCTAAATAATTGTCATCCATTTATTCTGCTGCTACAATCAAGAACTGTACCACCACAAAGTACACTGTTAACACTTTGCCATGATGAAAATCAACTGTGTAACCCTAAAGTTTCAAGCCTTCCAGGAATACCTTTTTCTAAAGGCACCAGATCTCACTCTGGACCTGCTTGCTGTAGGAGAAGCTCATGGTCTGGCTGAAGAACTTTAAGAAGTCTAAATAAATTGTGTCAAATAATTCTCCTTTTTTCCACTCCTTACTGACATTTTCAAGTAGTTGTGCTGTGACTGTGATGATCTAAGGATTAAGTGAAGTAAGATTTGTGGGCAGAGGTAATAACTTTTTATTAGACCAACTGATATAGTTGGAAAAAAACATACAAGAAGTGTTTCTGTGCCTGAAAGCTTGTCTGTTTTTTCCAGCTATATCAATTGGTCTAATAAAAGATATTATCTCCCTTTACAAACCTTGACATGTTCAAGGAATTCAATAAGTGAGACGTGATTTTCCTTTTTTGAAGCCAGGCTGGTTAGGCTCTATGAAAGTATGATCTTCCACATACTTTGCCCTTCTCTTTTAATTACAGATTCAAGTATTCACGAGGTAGAGAGAGCAGTTTTCACCACTGGGGCCACAGGAATATGGCCCTGCATTTCCCACTGCCCATCTGCTCCTCCGAAGAGCTGCCGCAACAGTGCGGCTACACAGATACCAGGAGAAGGAGGGGACTGTAGCCCCCAGGTTGCAGTAGCTACTGCAGGATGTTCGAGTACAAGCATACAGTTACCGCTGACCTTCTTGGTCAGAAGAGCATCCTAAGAGGAGCGTGATAGCGTCCAGAGCAACATCTGCTAAAGCAGGAGGGCATGCCTGGGGTGGGAATCCCTGGGTAGGGGTGCATTGCCAGCTGTGGCCTCAAACAGCAAGCTGGAGGGGTGTTTCTGCCAGAGGCGGGGTAGGAACAGTACAGGGTGCCCTGGATGGACAGATCACGAAGACCTGGCTTCACCCATCTGGAACTGACCCCCCAAGCCCCTCCTCACAATTCCCCCCTGTCTCCATCCCCCATGCCACCAGCACATCCCAGCTCTCCCCAAGACATGCTGTGCTGCTTGCTGCCCACTCCAGTGACAGCAGTCTTGGGCCAATTGAAGGAGGGTGGAGTCCACATGCAGGAAACAAAACATCTAAGCACTTGGGGAATTAAGTCTTGCCTCAGAACTTTGACTTATGACTTCAGAGATTCTCAATGAGAGAGAAGAGCAGACATGCAGAGAGAATGTAGCCTAAAATCTGTCCTGTCTTGAGTCCCTCTGGATTCCTCCACTCATCAGAATGGGGTTTGTCACTCACCCTGACATATTTTTGCCTGCTTGGGGAGGGCAACAGGGGAGAAAGAGTTTTCAGCCATTGTTTCATGTTGTGGCTAAAATGGATCTTGCTTGCTTTAAACGTTGGGGTTACCTTTTCTGAACAGCTTAATTCTCCTCTGCTCTACTGGTGACGCTGCAGGCAACATTTGATCCTGGGCCTAGAGCAGCCCCACTAGACCAAGAAGAGGCACAGTTAACAGGACAAATGTCTGGTGCTGCTGTGGCTGTCTAAAGCCATTTTCTGTGCTTTCTGCCTGTCTAGTTCAAGTCTGTGGTGCGAGGGTTTCTCTTTCCCAGTGTACGGTTTCAGGTGTATTCTCAGCTCGCAGTCTGCCTTACTTGTTCAGTTCTGTCCTCACTATAAATCACACTGCTGCCACCCCCTCTCATCTGAACAGCAAGTAAGAACTACGCAAGCATTCCTTTCACGGACAAGTTCTCACACCTAAGCATGGACTCCCTCCATCTGGTTTCAACCCAAACCCAATCACGCAGAATAGGACTAACAGAGTCCCCCACCAGCGCTGTTTGCTGTTGATACTCATTGACTGGATCTATGAATAGAGCTTGTGTCTGGTCCTCCTCCTACCCAAGAGAAAGCCAGGAGAGTCTGGGAAAGCAATCACACTTGAGCACTCTCACATGCTTCTGGTCCTAGACCACCTTTAGAGCAAGGGCACACACGCATAGTTAAAGCTACAGCTATGGTGGAAAGCCCACATGGCAGCACGAATGTGGGAGAGAACAATGACCACCTTATTCTGAGCAGCCAAAGGTTTTGTTAGGCAGCTCTCTGGCAGCAGTAGGATTTATGAGATGCAGGGCAATTCCAGTAGCAACCAGTAACACAGCGCTGCGCCTTTCTTCCTCACCCGGTCCTCACATCAGGTGGCCAGCCACACTCCCGATTTTGATATGGGCCAATTCACTGAAAAAATTAAGCTTCCACTAGGAAGCAAAGCGCTCAGCAAAGACTGCTGCCGTAGCCTGCTCCACACTAGCAGCACACCGGCAGCTCCAAGCACTAGAGTTTGATTTTTCTGCAATTTTTTTCTCCATGTACCTCAAAGTATTTACTCCATCTCTAACGTTTTTTGGAGGAGGGAAACAACTGCAAATATTCTGTTATTTGTGTGGGTTCCAGGACAAAATCTCCTAACAATTGCAAAGCTTCAAACAAGAGGTCCCTCCCTCTGGAAGGTGGAAGGGGCTTTGACAGGCAGAAAAGGCCCACGCATTTGCCTGTCTTGATCTCCATGAGAGCAGACGCTGTTCGGGTTACATCAGCCCCAGCTCAGACTGTCAAATCCCAGTCAGGGTTGCCAAGTGTGAAATATTTCCTACGATACTCAGATGTTCAGTAGCCCTGTCAGGCTCTCCCTCAGCCCAGCTGGATTCCAGCGTGTCCAAGATGCGCAACCTGTAAGCGATGGCTGCTCGCAGCCACCATCGGCAGTTCCAGCGCACATCAGACCACAGAGCTTCCCCCTCTCTTCTCAACCCGGAGAGAGCAACGCCCAGAGCAGAAAGTGAGCGGCCCAATACTGGAACCGGCACCATACCCACATCCTTCTTCTCCGCTATTATTTCCAAGCAGTAAGTCCTCACTGTCAACTTGTAACAGAAAAGTCTGCTCTCAGCCATTAACAACATAACCTTACATTTTGTACTATTGCATTGCATCCCATTTCTACTGTCTCAGCCATCAGAATTGCCTACCTCCTCCTATAGGATATCCCAGTCCTCCCTTGTATTGACAATGCCTCCTAGCTTTGGATAAGCAGCCAATTTCATTAGAACATTCATTTCAGCATGCCAAGATCATTAATGAAAACTGGGCCCAGGACCAGCCACTGGAGAACTCCTGCAGCAATCTCTTATAATTCCTGTACTTATCTCCATCTTAATTAATAACTCACCATGCGGCACTGTAGCAAATGGATTACTGAAGTCCAAAGCAACCAGTTCTACTGCGTTTAGCGTGACCTCCAACCCAACATGGGGTAGAGGAGGTTCCAGAGTGGAAAACCATCCAGAATTCATTTCAGAAGTGCCCAGGGAGCTCTAGAAACATCCATCTCAATCTACATAAAAATATTCCATGGATAGTTAACAGCAGCACTCAGACTTTGCACCTTACCCCAAGTCATGATTCACCCGATGTCATCTTAGAGCCACTGGATCTTGTTACATCTTTGTCTGCTCCAGCAAGGAACTCTAATTCCTGTTCCCCAAGCAAAGCACGGGCAACCTGTGAGCAGCTGACCCATCGGTCTCCTCAGAGCTGCAGGGAATGGGCTCACCGGGCGCCCAGCACCTCCAGCTGCCCCATGGATTTCCTCTGAACCGCTTCCACGCTCCGTGTCTTTGGTGAGCCTCTGGCCTCTGAGCTGGCCGTGCTCTCCCAGCCCCAGCCCCCCAAACATGTAGGCGAGGGAAGGCTCCCCACAGCCATGCCAGGTGTTCCCAGCCACAGATCAGCCGTGCTGCTGCCAGACACCACCCCCTCCAGGCGCCGGGGCTATGCGCCCCTGGGGCCCACCTCTCTCAGAGCACGAAGCCCCCAGGACTTGCTTCCGCAGAGAGCTCTGCCCTGCTCCCGCCTGGCCCACCCCGCAGCAGCTGCCCCTGCTGCGTCATCCCACCAGCACAGCCAGGCCGCTGGCTTCTTCAGCAGAGCAGCCAGCGCTGCAGGCAGGTCAGGAAGGCACCATGCCACCATCCCACCTCAGTCCAGGGGTGTCTGGCTCCCCCTCTGCCAGCTCCCAGGAGAAGCGCTGGGTGGTGGGGTGGGGAACCCCTGCGTACCTGGGGCAGGGTCCAGGTGAGGGCAAGACAAGGGTGCTCGGTCCAGGGGCCAGGAGCCCCTGGGCTTCAGGGCAGTGGGCACAGGCCCAGCCCAGGGCAGGGGGCAGAGAGGCTGGTGTGGGGTGGCTGTGGTTGGGGCACGGCCCAGGAGAGGAGACTGCCCCGGCCCAGGTCATGGATCACGAGGGGCTCAAGTGGGGCCGGTGTTCTGTCTCCTGCGGGTGGCCCCAGCCCCCTTCGAGGGCAGCGGGTGCCTCAAGCGGCCCCTTCCCTTCTGCGAGGGCTGCCATGGCGGGAGACTCCTCCGCGCTCCAGCGGCCACCTGCTTTCAGGGCCGCAGGGCTTCACCCCGCCAGTCCGCCACCTTCCCGCGGCCCCCGGGGCCTCGCAGGGCCCGCCAGCCCCGCCGCCAGCCCGGGCCCCGCCAGCCCCGCCGCAGCCCCTCGCCCGCAGCGTGGCGCCCGGCCCCCGCCGGCGGCCCGGCCGGCCCCTCCCTCCCTCCCTCCCTCCCTCGGAAAGAAACCACATCAGGAAAGTATTCGGGGTATTTTTAGCCGCTTTTAATGCGATTTCGCAGCTGGAAACGGGAGGGGCCTCCCCGCGCCGCCCGCCAGCGCGCGGCGGACCACCGCGAAGGGCCCGGCCGCCGCCGCCGCCCTGCGCCCGCCGCTGCCCGGCCGGCGCCAGCAGGGGGCACCCGCGCGCCGCGGCCGAGCGGCGGCCACGTCGGAGGGCGAGCGGGGCCGCCCCGCCGCGGAGGGGCCCGGCCCCGGGGCGCGAGGGGCCCGGCGCCGGCGGCCGCGCGGGGGGCGGCGGCGAGGCCCGGCGAGGCGGGGGGGGGGGGGGGGCGGCGGAGGCGGGCGGCGGTGGCTGCGCGGCTGCTGAAGCCATTAGCGCGGTGCTGCGGGTGAAGGACGGGCTTGGAGCTCCCTCCCCCGCCCGAGCCCCGTCCCGGGGACGTCATGGGAGGGAGGTATAAAATTTCAGCGGTGAGGCCGAGGGAGAGGCAGTGCGCGCGGGAGGGGCGGCGCGGCGCGGCGCGGTGCGCGGCCGGGGCACGGCGGCCAGCGGAGCCCGCGGGGGTCAGCAGGCGGCCCGGCGGCGCTGCTACCGGCTGGGCGGGGAGCGTCGCAGCGCCGCGCTCCCGGCCGCCGGGCCGTGGGTCGGGCACCGGGCGATGTAGGGCGCGGGGCCCGGCGGGGGCATGAATGGTGCAGCGAGAGGGGCGGGCGGCGCGCTCCCCCCGCGGCGGCGGGGCGGCGCGGGCCGCTGACACGTGCGGCGGCGCGGCGCGGCGGGGCGCCCCCGGCTCCGCGGGACGCGGGGCGGCGCATGGGGAAGGAGCCCGGCGCGGCGAGGCACGGCGCCTGCCGCTTCTCCTTGCGGAGCGCTGCCAGCTCTTCCTGGAAGTCCTGAGTCGCGCACGGCGCAGTGAGTTCATGCACCTCCTCGCCAAGCCTCAGCCTGCGGGATCTGGAGAGGCTGCCGCCAGCACACCGCCCGGTCCCCCGCGCTCGCTCGCCGCCGCCCGGGGGTCTCTCCCGGGGGCCCCCGCCGCCGCCCCCTCGCACATGAAGATGTACGTGCAAAGGGCTCTGGTGCTGCTCTCACTGCTGAGCTTCGCCACCGTGACCCTCGCGCTGTCCTCCTGCACCACCTTGGACCTGGACCACATCAAGAAAAAGAGGGTGGAAGCCATCCGGGGGCAGATCCTGAGCAAGCTGCGGCTCACCAGCCCCCCGGAGACTGTGGGGCCGGCCCATGTGCCCTACCAGATCCTGGCCCTCTATAACAGCACCCGGGAGCTGCTGGAGGAGATGGAGGAGGAGAAGGAGGAGAGCTGCTCTCAGGACAACACCGAGTCCGAGTACTATGCCAAAGAGATCCATAAATTTGACATGATCCAGGGCCTCCCCGAGCACAGTAAGTGCTGGGCTCCCCCCGTGCGGGCCGGGGTGCCGCGCCCGCGGGGCAGCCTGCCCGGGCCCCCGGGCGCGGAGGAGGGGCGGCTGGCCGGGGCCGAGGGGTACAGGGCCCCCGCCGGCGGGGCCACTGTCCCGGCGGGGCGGGGGCCGCCGCAGCGGGGTGGGGGGTAACGCGTCCCCGCCTGCCTGCGCGGGGGGCGCACGCCGCTGTGCCGGGGCCGGGGGGGGGTGGGGGGGTGGCGCGGAGCGGCGAGCGCTCGGAGCACCGACGGGGCGGCGCGGGGCTTGGCGGCGGACGGCCCCGCCGCAGGTGGAGGAGGTGGGCGCTGGCGGGGGTGGGTTGCGGGGCGCGGGAACAGCGTCGGCCCAGGGAGGAGTGAGCCCGGCCCGTATCTGGAGCCCTGAGAGCTGGGGGAAGGCGGGAGGTGGGAAGGCAGCAGGAGAGGAGGCAGCCGGGGTGTCGGGGTGAACGCTGCGCAGCGGGCTAGGAGAAGGCACAGCTCTCGCGTTTGGGTGGCGAGCAGATAGCCAGCCGGACTCCTCCCTGCTGAAGCTCCGGCGCCTGCCGCAGAGATACAGGCAACCTGTTTGGCCTGTGCAGCCCCCGCGCCGGCTGTAGAGAAGGTAGAGAGGCGCTTGCGGAAGAGACAGCTGCCTGGAGGACACTGGCGAGGGGGTTACTCGGGTAGCGCGAGGGCGCAGAGAGCGAGAAGAAGATAAGGGAGATGCTGAGCAGGTGCAAAGCCGACAGTGATGCAGAGGGACCCTCAAGGGAACACAGGCACTGAAGGAAACGTGACAGATGTTGAGCAGGTGCAGAGCAGATGATGAGCAGGCCCAGATGCGGACACTAAACAGATTCAGGTGCAGAAGCTGAGCAGATGCAGATGCAAAGACAGAGACTGAGCAGACATGAACCCCGAGCAGACTGCAGATGCTGAGCACATGTAGGCACAGGCAATCCTTTTGGTCTGTGCTTAAGATTCCTTAGGACTGGAAGATGTTGGTGGGCGTGCAGTCATACCACCATTCAGGGTGTCCTCCCGTGATGTAGTGCAGTCTTGGGGACACAATTTTGAATGCCAGCAGTTCTGGGGAGGAGCTGTGACTTGGTGCAGGCAGCCTCAGAATGCAGTTATTCTGCCAGGTTTATGTTAATCTTGACATATGATGAGCTGGAATAAGAGCTACAATGTGGTAATGCAACAAATTTCACTTAATCTCTGGCAGACTGCGCTCCATATGGTTATATGATTAGCTCTTAGCTCAGGAGACACCAAGACTTGAGGAACAGAAAGTGCACAGGGTATAGCAGCTTACCCGTATTTCAACATTTTTGACCTACTGAAGTGTTGTTTGTGAAATTCTAAAAATATATGGAGAAACCAAGTGTCTGTGCAAAATAGTACAGCCACACTATGAACTGGTGCATTTTGGGGAAGGAAACTGGGAAAGCACAACAGCGGGAAATGAAGTCAGAGGAGTGGATTTGGATCAAATAGAGGGGAAAGAGGAATGAAGACTTGTGGTGCACAAGAAGGAGCAGTGAGTGAGGAGGGACTCCGGGTTGGAGAAAATTCCTGTGGAAATGAATGAACCTGTCCCGTGTTCCCGTAGGACGCTGGGGCAAGGTACTGAGCAGTGGGTTCAAAAGACCAAGCAGTGCTGACATTGAATTCCTGGGAATGGGCAGTGTAGATGCCACCACCCAGAGAAAGAGGGAAATGTGGAACTGGGTCACACTAGGAGATACTAGCTCCAGACAGGCTGTGGTGTCAAGAGGCACACTTCTTTTGAAACCTGGGGAATTTCATCGCTTACACCATGGCTGAATTTGGCCCTGTGTCTTCAGGAGTGGCTGATGTTCAATTTTCCCATGACTCTGTCACTGTGCCAGGTGGTGATCTCAGAGCATGCTCTGAGCCAAAGCCAGTCTCCTCTGGGGGGGAAGGGGAGGACTGCTCCATTGAGGGAACTGCAAGGACGATACAGACAAGTCTGAAATGTGTGTGCATGCACACGCACACGAACTGTTCTAGCTCCAAACTATTAGTTAAGTGGCTTGTTGGCTCAGAACTCACTCTTCTCAAAGGCTTAAGGCCCAAAAGCGAGGAGAGCTGAGGAGCAAAAATAGTAGCAGGGAGAGCCCCATCCTTCTAGGAAGGAAGAATATTCAGGACCAGGTTCCCCATGCCTACTCTGAGCTGTTTGGTGACTCACAGAATTGTTTTTCTGTTGCACCTCAGGCACATAACCTGAATTATAAGGGACTTTCTTTCAGAGAATAATTTGCTCTTGATCAGCCATTCACTTCAGGGATCTCCTAAAACTCGTGGCAGTTCAGACCCCCTTAAGCACTGACTTGGTTAGATTCAAGCTCAGAACATCTGCAGTGGTCCTGCAAATGGATTTGCTTACCTTCCTGAGGAAAAACAGATGCCATTTTCCAAGCCAGCTTGAGAGACAAAGCAATTAAAGCTATGGGTCATTGGGGCCAAGAATCTTTTCCTCCACACCTGCCATCTGCAGAGTTACAGAAGGATCAGGGTTTTTTTCTCCAAAGTTATGCAGCTTTGGCGTAAAGCACCTTGAAGTACTAGTGGTATAATATGGAGTGAGGCAATACCTGCTCACAGACAGCCTGCCCCTCCTCAACCTCAAACCCTCACCACATAGCCATCAGCCTTCTTGGGGCTTGCCAGAAACGGCAGCTGCATAGGGTCGGCAGCATGTGGAGAACCTTCTCCTCACGGAGAGCAGTGGTAGGAAGAAGGAGGCTCCCAAAAGAACCTGCTCCATGTATCACATTGTCCATGCTAAGAGGCTACTGGTCTCATTGTTTGTGCAGTCAGCAGCTCTGGGCTGTCTGGGCTCCACAGTTGTAGCAGGGTCTGATCGTGAGGATGCATCCTGTCGTGTCAGACACAGCCTGGCATGGGTGCACAGGGCATCACAGATTCCCTGTCTCCAGGCTTGGTTACAACCACTGTGTTGTGGACTGGAAGAGCTTGCAGGAATATTGCCTCCAGGCTTTGTTCCGTGCAGGTAGGTGGACATGTCCGGATTCCAGTGTGATTAACACACCTGAGCTGGGACTGGACCAAGCTTTCTGAAAAATCACCTCACCTCCTTTGCCTGTGACCGCTTGCAAAAAGTACTTTGCCCCAAAGCAGTCGGCTTCCTGGGAGTGAGACCTGTATCCTGGACACCCCGCTATGAGAAACAGGTTCCAATCTCACAGTGTTCAGAGTGAAACACAGAATGCAGCTCCATCTCCCCATCACAGAGGGCTTCTTCCCAGGGTACAAAGGGAACATGAAACAACTTCTTAAGGAAGGGAAAATAGGTATTACTATTTCCACTAGGAAGGTCTCCCAAGACACCAGCACCTTGCGTGAAGTAAGTAGGTAGAAGGCAATGTGGGGACAGCAGGCAAAATATAGTAGATACAGTAATCTCTAACCACCTCGGCTGCTTAACTTAGCCAAAAATCTTAAGGAGATGATAAACAATAAATTATTTTGTCTCATCTGCACTGTGCTGTAGGACCAGATCTGCAGTCTCTAAATAGATTGTTAGATAAAGCACTACTGTTGGAAACAGATACTGGGCTAGACTGACCACTGGTCTGATCTAGAAAGGCATTTCTGATGACTACTGGGACTCCCCTCATGGACAGGCAGGCAGGTCTAAAATGGAAGGGGCAGGCTGTTAACAGCACTATTAATAGGGCTAAGAGTGCAAAACAGCTTAAGGGGGTATTAAAACACGGTATCTGCCTAGGTCTAGGAGACAGAACAGTTATCAGAGTTAGACTTCAGCTAGGAAGATGCCTTGGGCATTTAATGATATCAGAGCTCAGGTTTTCTGCTGTGCTTTTCTGTGGCATAAAACCTAGAACTGATCAGAGTGGTGGAATCCCCGCAGTGGGTGTCCTCGTGTGGCTCGGTGTACTCTGCACCGCAGGGTTGTTGGGCTGAGCACTGCAGCTCATGGCTGCGATAGGGTCTGGTCTCCTGGGATTATCCAACTCTTCAATAGCATCCAGAGACTTTCCTGTGTGGGAAAGCTGTTCCATTCCATAGTACAAATGACAAAACCCCCTCCAGTTAAAGCCCAATGTGAGCATCTGGTCATTAGCTTACTGCGTAAAACTTCAGCACCCTAAGAACACATCCTTGTAAACTGGCTTCATTTCACCTTCATGGATATGACTTTGGAAGTGCATCAGTGTTGCTCAAAGCAGAATTTGGCATGGGAGGCGAACCTCTGCGCTGAGGCACCATTTCACACCAGCTCCACCTTCAGAAGTTGTTTCCCTGGGGAGATAGCAGTGATGGTGTGAAGAGAAGGGCTGACTCTAGGAATCTAACTCGAAGGTTGCTTCAACTAGGGCTTCTAGCCTATTTGTCACAGGCTGGAACTGTGGCTGGGAACAGGTGATAGTTTTCCTTTCTGTTTCTGTTTAAAAACAAGTATCAGCTGACACAAGAGCCCTGTGCTGCACTGGACAACAGTCAGATGTCATATGAGAGGCTCTGTAGGGCTGCAAACAAACTCGCACGTGGGTGTAGAGCAGGAGCTGCTGTGTCTTGTCTGCAGGAAGCCTTAATGATGCTAGAACCTCGAAGGCTAACAGAAGTCAATAGGAGAGGAACAATAGCAATAACAAAGACTTTTCCATGGGACCAAAATGGTCCCATTGAAAAGAGGCTTGTTTTTTCTTGAGGACTCTGTTTTAGACCTCGTTGCTTTTACCTACTCTCTTTTGGGGCACCTGTGAAATGGATTTTTCTGTTCAGCAGGCACACATCAAGGCAGAGAATTGCTGTGTTATTTCCTGCCCATCTGTCTGATCCCCGCAGGCCTCTCAGCACTATTACTCTGTCCTTGAAGAACTCTGTATCTAGTACTATTCATGAATTCCTTCTCCAGGTCATGAGTGAGAACTGATCTTAAACCCCAGTTCTTTCAGTACACACTGAATAGTCACTGCCCGAAAAAGTCTTCCACACCTCATACTTCATGGGCACTTGGCTGGTTTTCATTCTGGGAGACAGTCAGGGTTTGTAAAACTAAGATTCAATGGCAATGGGATCATCTGTGCAGCTTCATGTCTCCAGCATGAGGAGAGTCACACCATCACCCCTACTGGGAATTGGCCCCACTAGCTGCAAATGAGGTTGCCCCATTGCCTTGGCTGGGAGTGTCATTTTAGATGCAGCAGACTCATGAGCATTAGCAACATCTAATGAGCAGAGTTAGAAGAGAATATTAAAATTACTGTGATTGATCTGTACTGATTCTCTGGCTTGTAGCATTGAAATAACGGTGGCAGTAGTGGGAAGATTTTGCAGAATGTTGCCATGTAGACCAAATTTGAGTGAATTCATCCTGTGTTACCTTTAGCTAGATAGCCATGCTTCACAGGTAGCAAGATGTCTGAATGACAGGCCTCTGCTGGAAAGTTCTTTCTCAAACAGTATTTATTTGAGATCCCACCCCTTTAACTTGTGGTTCTCAGTCTTTCCATCGTTCTTTCTCCTAGATGAGTTGGGCATTTGTCCAAAAGGTGTCACCTCCAATGTGTTCCGCTTTAATGTGTCCTCGGCAGAGAAGAACAGCACCAACTTGTTCCGGGCCGAGTTTCGGGTGCTACGTGTGCCCAACCCGAGCTCCAAACGCAGCGAGCAGCGCATTGAGCTCTTCCAGGTGAGTATTCTTCTCACCTTCCCCTGTGCCTGAGCCCAAAATAGCTTGGCTGTTTAATTGTTGCCTCAATTGATATGTGCAGGGCTACAGAAGAGAGAGAGAGAGAAATCCCATGCTGTACCCCAGGCTTCTTCCAGCATATGTGGTGATACAGTCACCTTTCGTTCCTTTTAGAGCGTGCTGCTGTCCTTTCCCCACTCACATTGGCTGGCTGCTTTGGCCACCCTGGTATGGTGCCCACTGCAGCACTTCACTGCACTGAGAAGGGGGTTGTAGGGGGAGCAGGCCTGACCCTTCTGTCACATCAGCATGCTAGGTCCCTTGGCAGTTTTGTTCCTTTGACTGTTGCAGTACAGTTGGTGCTAATCCAAAGGGTGGAGCTCTCCGTCTTGTCACTGATTTACTAGAAAAATAAGGCTTGCTTTCAATGTTCCCTTCAACAGCAGCTCCTCAGGGGCACAATTCGTGGCACTGCTAATTCAGGGACTTATCTGGAGTTTGCTTTGAACCCATGGACTCCCCTGGCAGGATAAGGTCTGGTTCAGGTTTGGAAGTGGCCTTAGGCTGGGCTGAACCACCCAGCTAATCGTACAGTTAAGCATCCAGGCAGTGCATTCCCACAGGCTGGTGTCTGTGCACTTTGCAGCAAGAGCACAGCTAAAATTGCCCTGTGGCTGGTAGCTCTTGAAGACTTCGCAGAATTCAGCTTCAAAGGTCAGAGCAATTCTCCACCAGATGACACAGCTGGCAAAGAGGCAATCCCAGAGCTTCTGCATAGGTTCAGTGCTCTGTGGAATGAACCTGGGGTCCTGCAGGAAGGAGCACCTTGCACAGGCTGGGGCTATTTGTCTGGAAGTGGGAAGGGATGACAGAGCAGGGGGAGAGGTCTCCAAACTGGATCAGCCCTGGTGTGTTTTGATAGAAATTGAAGAGTGTAGGACACATGAAAACGCCACAGCGTAGGACTCAGTAGGCTTGCTGAGCAAGGGACCTGTGGCAAGATGCTCTGTTGCCCACTGCTGGTTCTACTCGGAAATCCAGACCCATATGCCACAGGTGTATACAGAAACAAAACTACCCATTAGATCAATTAGATTCTGCCTCTGGATATGTGACCCGAAACAAGGATGAATTGAGAGAGGTGGGCTGCTTAGGACACAAAAATAAGCACTGTGTAGATCTCTGGAGTTCAGGTTGGTTGTGAAGCATGTCCTTCTCACCTGTGCCAGGGTGTTCCTGCTGTCTCACTTGCTGGGATCAACCTTCTGAATTAGTTTTTAGCAAGCTGTGGAAGAAAAAAGGCCCAAGGCTATCCCTTCCTTATGCATGGCACTGGCTGATTCTCTCTACCACTCCTTCTGACACAGATCCTTCGGCCGGATGAGCACATAGCAAAGCAGCGCTACCTCAGTGGCAGGAATGTGCAGACACGGGGCTCCCCTGAGTGGCTGTCCTTCGATGTCACCGAGACTGTGCGTGAGTGGCTTCTGCACAGAGGTAGGGGTCTTGGCTGGATCGGGTGTCAAGGCATCCATAGAAATGTGGATCAGTGTTGACAGGAGCCTCTCTCTGCTCCCCTTCTTGCAGGAGCTCAGCTCACATAGAGAACAGCTTCTTTCAGTTTGAGAACAAGCCTCCCCCCAGAGCGCTACCTCAGTGCGTGACGTCTGCTAGATTCCTAGCTCTGTCCTGGAGTCCCCACTGTGTAGCTCTGTGGGCTGAGTCAGAGTGAGCATTCATCTTCTGAAGGAGGAAATTGTTTTCACTGAGAGATGCTGGAGCTTCTTTTGGTCCTTTGATTCTAAGCCCAGAGAGGACCCCTCTGCTTGTCTAAACTATAATCTGTAATATATAGAAAATGAGGATTGCTCTGGTTTAACTTTCATGTGGACTAGAGCAAATCTAGCAGGGAAAAAAACAGCAAGGATTCTGGTTTCTTTAGCTGTTTACAGCTTGTCAGGTATAAAGGTGGGGAAATACCAGAGGCTGACACACCTAGACAGATGGAGGCATTAGCACTGCAGAGAACGTACCTCTGCCACCCCTGGGCAGCTCAATAGATAGTTATGGGGCAGCTCCCAGCAAGAACACTGACTCCATTCACAGCTGGACATAGGCACCATGACTCACAGCTGGATCAGCCTCACAGATAGAAGCTAGGTGCCACTGAAAACTGAAATGCAGGTACTGGCAAGCAGCCGTTCCCTGGAAGGGTAAGCTGTGAGTTTGTAGGCTCCTCCTATTTCAAGCGAAGTTGTGTCCTGATGGCTGGAGTTCAGGGCTGGAACTGCAGAGAGCTCTGGGCAGGCCTGCTAGCTGACAAGACGTCACAGAGTATACAGTACTTAGGAAAAAAAGGTGCTAGGCACCTTGTCAATGCCCCAGGGAGCCAGATGTTTTAATTCATGACACAACATAAAAAAAGGAGCTTTCCTAAGAGTCTTATGTTCTCTTAGTCAGGGCCCACACAGCATGACTGGTCCAGGAAGTTATGAAAATAGACTTGCCTCTGGAAAGTCTGTGTGACTTAGACCGCTAGCAGTTCAAGAGAACAGGAGGTTGCAGCTGCTGAGAAAAATGCTTCCAGTGAAATTACTTGTCCATATCCAATTCACTCATTTTCAGATCTCTCCTTCAGACACTACCAGAAGCCAGATAGTACACAGGCACTGAGGATGGCAAAACTGATTTAACACAGACACCACAAGCCAGCTCTTCAAAATACTTGTTTTTCAGTGGAGCTCCTTAAATCTCACAAATGCTTTTGGATGCTGAATAGCCTAAAAAATGTAACCAGGAGCACCCTTCTTACCTGCCCAGGAAGCTCCCTTTAGTAAGAGTAAGGCTTTTGGCACAGCTGAAGCCACAAGATTCTGCTTCCCATTCTCCTTTTCCAAGGCATCTCTGTTCCCCAACTCTGATAGCATCCCTGACTTTGAGACCAGCCCACAGTCTAGAAGTTACCACATGTCCTCAGTGGAACTCCCCTGCACCAGGAGCTGTCCCAGCTGAGGAAGACTGTTTCTCACAGAGTCATCTTCTTTGCAGAGTCCAACCTTGGCCTGGAAATTAGCATACACTGTCCTTGCCATACTTTTCAGCCCAACGGGGACATCTTGGAGAATTTGCACGAAGTCTTGGAGATCAAGTTCAAAGGTGATAAAGAGCTGTGTTAAGGGAGGCTGTAGGGGAGGGGGAAGGACTGGAGTATTTAAAGAAGAAATGAGGTCTTGATTTGCATATTTGAGCATTTTACGTTGCATAACATTTGTCTTAAAGAATACACATCTGGGTTTGCATGTTGATTTGCATGATGGGTACATCCACTTTGTACATAGGTTAGAAATGGAAGAAAGTAAGTGAAGGCTGTGTGGGTTTGCACAAATGTCTGCAGAAAGGAATAATTTTGTATTTCAATGTCTCTCTGGGAAGTTCAGCTTGATGCCTTCTCAGATTTCCACGGAGGCTCTGCTTTCCAGTTAGGGTGACTGAAACACAAGGAAGTCAGGCATCCTGTGTGAGGTGGCCCAGAGAGTCAGTGGCTTGGCTGGCCTAAGAACTAGGAACCTCCTGGCTTGCAGCCCTGGGCTGCAGCCACTGGCCCCCACAGGCTCCATTTCTGAGGCTGTTCTGCAGAGTGCCAATGATCTGACATCTTCTTTAAACCATTCATCTTCCTGCCTGTCCTGGGACTGAAGCCAGGAGTGAGCAGGATGGATTAATGGCCCCACCAGCAGTTTGCAAATGGTAAAACAGGTGGCCCGTAAGCCTCCATTTCAGGCCTGCGGCAGTCAGATTCCCCAGGAGTAAAGGGGACCCTGTGAGGGAAGAAGTCCCAGAGTAGATGGACATGGTGCCTAAACCCCTTTCACCCTGGTTCAAGGGTAGGCATGAGAGTGTTAAATGCACTGAAAAGTCTTGTTGCATCCTCTACTTTCCTACTGATTTCTTCTTTGTGGATCCTGTTTCTCTCTGAAGGCATTGACAGTGAGGATGACTATGGCCGTGGGGACTTGGGGCGCCTGAAGAAGCAGAAAGACTTGCATAATCCCCACCTCATCTTGATGATGTTACCCCCACATCGGCTGGAGAGCCCAGCATTGGGAGGCCAGAGAAAGAAACGGGCCCTGGATACCAACTACTGCTTCCGGTAAGTGATATTCCTGCCTGGAGTGACCAGGTCCCATGCCTGAGGTGGGCAAGCCTGGCAAGACTCATGCCACCGGGAAAGGCAGAACCCTCCAAGGGGGTTGTGGGCCACCGTGGTGCCACAGGGGCCACAGGAAGAGCACAGCTCAGCCAGCTGCTCCTTGTGGTGTCCAAGAAGGGGATGCTGGCCAGCTCAGCAGAGTCAGTATGTGCTTCTGGCTGAGCCACTGGCTAGAGGGAGACTTGCAAGCAGCTTCCTGGAGCACAGCCTGGGCAGGGACCTGCAGCAGCCCCCTGCTATCTCCAGGTGCCAGAGAGCAGCCGGGTGCTGCCTCCCTGGGCCAGTGGTTAGGCCGCCTGCCAGCAGGCACAAGCAGTGCCAGGCTGCTGAGCTGCCCGCCGCTGCTCGCCTGTGCCGCTCCTCTGCACTTGGCGCAGGCAAACAGGAGGCTGCATCACACCATCGTGTATAAGGCCCCTCTTTAGATTCACTGTGTTTCAATACTGTGTTTCAGGAACCTGGAGGAGAATTGCTGCGTGCGTCCTCTGTACATTGACTTTCGACAGGACCTTGGCTGGAAATGGGTCCACGAGCCTAAGGGCTACTTTGCTAACTTTTGTTCGGGCCCTTGTCCATACCTCCGCAGCGCAGACACCACTCACAGCACGGTACATCCCGTATATGATCCTGTTAGGGCTTGTGGCTGTGACTCCCCCTTTCTCCCTAAGGCTATGATCATATCCAGTCTCTTCAAAGCACCAAAAGCTGTTTAGATCAGTCCTTTTAAAAACTGTCCAGGAAAACTGCAGAAAAGAGTCTAGGTGGTTCATCAGGGAAAATGCACTTCCTTTGGAGTCAAAACTGAGTCCATGCTTCCAGCCAGATGTTGAGGAGAAGCATCCTGCTGTCTCTTGGGTAAGATGTGAAACAGCAGGACTGATGGTTTTAGGGTACTTATTTGGTAATGGCCAGAGTATTAACTGAATTGTTCACATCAAATGTTAACTCTGGTAATTATCTTCTGCCTAAATTTCTCCTGCAGTTTGCACTGGACAGAGGATTTTTCTATGCTCTGTGCCACGTTGTCATGCAAAACTGTTGTGCCATGGCACGCAACTGCTGTCTGCTACCACAGGGGCAGCCCGAAAGAGAAGGTAAATCCATGTCTATGTCCAGAAGTGAACACAGCCATGCAGTAAGCTCTCCTTTCTGCACAGGCATCCTTTCCAGCTGTATAAATCCTAGCTCACCTATGGCAGAGTGAGCTACTAGGGAGGGGAACCTACTAGGCAGTGAGATTCATGTGTAAAAACTGGCAGAAGGCAAATGTCTTTAGGTAACTTATGCATAATCTCTAACATGAGTACACTAGGCAGCCTTTGGGGAAGAATACTACCTGAACCTAGCTACTGTCTAGAGTGGAAGAAAATAAAAGCAATAGAAAAGCACAGGCATGGGAAAGTACCAAGGGGAGAAGACAGACTAAGGAGCAGGCAGTCGTTTGCTGAAGCAAGAAAAGACGGAGGAAAATCCTGTGCTTCTGTCCACAGAAGAGTAAAAGCAGCAATCCAGACAATGCAACAGCTCACTAACAACTTAGCTTCAGGTTTCACTAAAAACGTTACTGGAAAAAGCGGATCTGGCTGAAGAATAGATAACTAGGTGAAGATGATATTGCAAAAAAGATGCTAACATTGAGAGTCTGCACAGCAGCAAGGCTTGCTGAAGCTCAAGGACTGATATCAGTGGGAACAGTCGATCTATGGGAGTGAAGGAGTGAACAGATGCTGGGCGTTAAGCACAAGACAAAGCAAGGGAACGAACAGCTTTGAAAGGGTAATAGGCATGTAGCTTTACCATCTGGTTGTCCTGAGAAGCTCTCTAGTAGATAACTGGACTGAATCAGTGTGAGAGAAAGGAGGTTTTAGAATGGTTCCTAATGTTCTTTTCTTGAGCAAGAAAGGAAATGATTAAGCTTTAAGGTCAGCTGGGTGATTCAAGAAACATTTAGAACTATATAGTTGCTGACAGCTTGCCAGCATCACCTAGGCAAAACATGGTGAAAAGAAGATTACTCATCAGTCTGTTTAACCTATTATCTGTTGAGAAGAGTGGCCCCAGAGCTCTCACATGGTACCCCTGTGGTACAGTCAGGAGTACTTTGTTCAGTATCCCAGGGAGCTGCTACCAGAACGACTGCGATTACATGGATCTGGATGATAGAACAGGATATTTCCTTAGCACCTCATCCCCAAAGACTGACTGTAAAGTACTTAAAAGACAATGTGCCAGACCCTGTCGTTTATACCAGATAAGCACTAATGAGACCACAGTAGTGCAGGTGAGATCATGTTTTGGCCCCATAACTCAAGAAGTTGCTTACCACTGAGAAGCAGCCACCTCTGGCAAGAAACATGGCAACTGTTCTGTAGCGGTTACATGGCTGAAGTGTACAGTCATCTGTGGGCTGGGGCCAGCTGGGAGGAAGAATCCAGTGGGGTCCCACAGGATACTCTGCTGGCTCCAGCATTACAGTGTAATGACTTGGAGGATGGAGTGGAGGGAGAAGGCATCAGACAGTTCAAAGCTGGGAGGGAATTGTGGATACTCGAGAGGATTGGCATCCATCCAGTGCTATCTAGAGATGTTGGTTGAAATAAGCAGCAGGGATGTTCTTTCTTCTGGTTTCTTTAATGGAACCCAAACCAACATGGCCCCAGGCTGGTTACACCCAGCCTTATTAAAAGCAAAAATTGTGACACTATCCACCATACCAAATTAGAGATGAAAGGAGGCAACTACTTGCACTCCTTCAACCCTTAGGCATCAGCCACAGAGCATGGCTACTACAATTAAAAAAAAAAAAGTCTTAAGAGCCAGGCCAGGGCAGGCAAGACCCTTTAGAAGCAAGCCATGATCAGGAAGTGACAGGGGAGTATTGCTCGCCTCAGGGAAATACTCTGATGAGCATAGTCCAGACACCTAGAGACCTGTTGGCTTTGCAGTCCCTTCCTGTCCTCAACCAGCTTAAACGTATTCCTGACTTTGTCACCACATTTACTTTGTTTTTGCAGGTGCTGGGCTTATACAACACGCTGAACCCTGAGGCATCTGCTTCACCCTGCTGTGTCCCCCAGGACCTGGAGCCACTCACCATCTTGTACTATGTCGGGAGGACCCCCAAAGTGGAGCAGCTCTCCAACATGGTGGTGAAATCCTGCAAGTGCAGCTGAAAGGCACCCTGGCCCGCCCAAAGCCAAGAGAGAAACTGTCAGCACCCACTCTCCTGCTCCCAGGCTAACACAAAAGTAACTGGGGGTCAGAGACTATGCATGCTGAGGGCTGAGTGCCAAACCCTGTGGCTTAGGGTCTGGAAGCCCTTGGGGATCTCTTCTGGAACATTTCTTGGTCTTGTTGGCAGTGTCATGTTCCTTCTGGGAGTTACTTTCGTGACACGAAGGCCACACTCTCCAAAATGGCTGGACAGTTGGTGCAGAAGAGAAGGATAGGGTGGAGGAACTGCTCTGTATTTGAATGCTGGGTGGTTGAGCTGGGAAAGCAAGAGAATGAGAAAGAGCAGGTGAAAGGGGGAATGGAAATGGGGAGATGTTTTCTAATCTAGCTTTAGCTATCTTAGGACCTCAGCCTTCCCCACTGGCCTGAAGAATTAGAGGTTTCCCCTGTAGGGGGAAACCGTGAAAGTTTCTTTAGAGAAAGAAAATGCATCAAGAAGGGAAGCTGCTGAGAGAAGAAATGCTCAGAGATACACTTAGACTTTTGTTCCTCAGAGCTGTGATCCAGAGTCCTGCAACTGAAACTGTGTCTGCCAGACCTGTAAATTCAATTGGCAGATCCTGGCTATTGGTTTCTAATGCAAACTGCAAGGCTCCCAGCCAGCCTGCTGAGGGTGGGCAAATACAAGGAAAGAGGGTGCTAAGTCCATTTTCAGAGGGACTGATGTCTCCATTCAGCTCTTTTCCCTTCCTGGAGTTTCTGAGAGATGGTTTCTGGGTCAGGGCAGGAGCAATATCTGTGGGTACCTGAATATGGGCCCATTCATTTGTGAGCTGATACACCCTGAGGACCTCTTGTCTGTTGTGGTTTGTGAAGTGCTTCGGGGTGTTCTGCACCTGGTTCTGCACAGTGACCTAAACGTGACCCAGGCTCATCTGCCAAGACTTAAAAAATAGTAATCTCAAAACATTGTAAAAAATAAATATTTGGGGGGGAGATGCTCTTTTTTTCACAAGCAAGTTGTTTGTTGGAGGGTTAGATGGTTTGCTGTTTTTAATTTGCTACTGCTGTGGCACACTCAGTCTAAAACCCTTTCCAAAATGTCTCTTCAAAGGAACAGCCAGAATTTAGGCCAACCAGAGAGCCCCAGAATGGAAATTCCTTGGTACCCTCAAACTGTGCCTGGTGTATATGTGCCCTGCCCCACCCCAGTCCAGACATGTATATCACCTCTGGCATCTGCTTTTATAGAAAGCTCCCCTCAAATGTAAAACATTTCCAACAATACTGTTTAAATAACCAGGGCAGTGCAGTTGCCACAGCTGACAGATGTTCTGTGTCCATTTGAATATATATGGTCTGCTAGCACAGAATTGTACACACAGGTAGAGAACACATCCCTCCTCCCAATTTACCATGAACATTGCAGATGCTTATAAAAAGCTCACAGATGTTGCCCAGGCAAGAAATCAATGTACTCTTTATTTTTTTTTTCAGCCACAGATAGTCCCAAAGGTAAAAATCTCCAGTGCTTGCATGCCATATGAGACTCAGAGGCTGCCTCTCTGACTCCAAACCACAACTACTTAAAGTCATGTTCTAGAGACCACAGAGGTTCCTCCCTGTCCCCTCCCAATTCCTGGTCTCCAGTAACTGAGCGTAAAATGATACCTAGCTGGTTAATCACTTGTGGCGAGGGCTCTCCATGGTCAGCTCAGAATTCAGCTCTTCCATCAAGCCCTTTACAATAGTGGCTGCTTCCATATACCTCACGTGAGGCTGCCGTAACGTGTAATCTCAAACATCTTAATAAACTATAAACAACCCTTCCTGCACCATCACCAGCTGGCTAGAGGATAGCAAGGGTGGGTCAGTGGAGGGAGCCTGCCAAGCTATGTGACATTTTGGCTGGGGCAGACATGCTCTGATAGAGGCACTCCCCAACACTTATCTTTATCCCTTTCATCATTCTGGGGCTCCTTGACCTGTCATTGGTGTGATGATGAAAGGTGCAGCTCTGATCAGTCCTGCAGCACTACTGTGTTACTATGCCCTGTACAGCTGGCCATGCCCATGCTTCCACGTGACCTGCCCAAGGAGGGAGCAAATACACTACCATGCTGATAGACAGGCCAGAAATGTAGTGGCTGCAATGGGGGGTGGGGGGGAATCCAGATGCCAATTGGAGTAGGAATTCTCTCTAATCTCCTTTTAGCAGCAGCCCCTGGGGAGGTTTTGGTTTACAAGCTGCAGTCTGTTCTTTGGTCATTGTTCCTCCTGAGCCCTGGGCTGGCTCTGCTGCCCATCCAATTGAAGGGCTTCCTTGCTAGTAAAGGGGAAAAAACAAACCCAAGGAGGGGGAGCTGCAAAGAGCTGAGCTAGAACACTCGCACAGCTCACAGTCCTACGTGGCACTTGGAGCATGTCAGAACCACCCACGGATTAACCCTGGCAAGCCCCTTGAGGTGGGTCTGTCTTATTAGCCCTTGTTCACTGCTGCTCCTCAGTGGCAGGGAGGGGTGGCAGAAGGACGAAGCCATTTGTCTTCTTGGAAAGGAGGTGAAATGGCAATGGAAAATCAGGGGAGAAGAGTCTCAGAGTGTCCAACCAGTAAGGACATGGGTAATCTCACGGGTACAGTAATCCTTCAAGTCAAACACACATTTCAGTTACTGCTTCTCTCTCCAGCCTTCTGTTTCCCTAGCAACATTTGAAAATAAGATTTGTGAGACAGGATCCGAATTAATTTTCTTACAATCAAAATAGTTTTCTAGGGGTGTTTTAGCTATAATTCAGCAACAAACTAAACTATCTACATGGGGTTAATAACAGATTGAATACACTCCTGGGCACAGGCTTACCACCAAAACGTTTCAGGACACTAGTGTGAGAAAGCAGAGGGCAGTTCTCTATATGCTCTGTTGCTAGCTGGCAAATTGAGGAAGACAATGGGAAAGAAAAAGTGGGATCTTCACTGCCAACACTGAATACAGCTCCCAACAGTTCCCTTTTGTTGTTCGCAGGAACAAACAAAAGCTGATGAAAACAATCCCAGCACACTCTGTCTCTCTAACAAAGATCAATGGTTAGAAAGAGTGAAAAAACTCTATTCTGCACTACCATAAGGCAGATCCTACACTGATGACCAACCAACCATCTGTGTAGTCCCTGCTTCTCTGGCATACTCTATTGTAGTATGCAGGAGGCCTAGACCTGAACCTGAACACCTTGTTTTTCAGGCTGTAGCACATTGTAAAGCTCTGCAAGGAACACTGCTTCAGTAATTACAGGAATGTACACTGATACTGCAGCAAAGAATAGTCTTTGCAGACTAAATGAGTCTTTGTTCCCTGGTCTTTGGGTTGGATAGTTTCTAGCTATCTCACTGTGCTTACAAAAAGCAGTAGCACATCCCTGTTACCACTATGTGAACTGGGACATACTGCTTTGTGTTTCACCTTTCCATAACCAATAGTCATCAATACACACAGCAAACAAGAGGACCATGTCCAAAAGTAATAAAAGATACAAAAGACAAACATACCTGTCCACTCCTCTGGCAACATCATAGCTCTGTTCTGCTCTGTCCTGCGATGTCTCTCATCTCTCTTTGTTGTAGCTACCACATCTCCATTCTCTCAGTTCACAGATCCTTTTCTTATCTTTCTATGCTGCTCTGAAGCTTTCCTTACTTACGACTGGAGTGTCCTCATCAGAGCAGAAATACAGGAGGTCTCCAGGCTCAGACTACTTTGTAAATTAAACCACTACAGCCATCCCATGACAGAAGAGGATCCGCTGCAATGTTTTATGAGGCAGATGTCTTCAATATGGTCTGGGGTCCAATGCAGGGCAGGTTCAGTACCACAGGGTGAGCAGGATGCAGCTCTAGGGCCCATTCTATTGTGCAGAACAAGTGTTTCTGGTGGCATGCAAAACATCAACTCTATAGTACTGAGTTGTCTTCTCTTAATAAGTGATTGAAAGGCAATGAAATCAATCAAGAAAATACAGTTTTCAATACATATGGAGCCAACAGTGTGATATCTACACACCTGCAAAACTATACTGATTTGTGATAGTGCAAAATAATAGATGGTTGTATGGGCTGCCTATAACCTACATTAATTGTGGTTTAGAGTAACAGCCGCAATTTTGTACAGTGCAGGGAGGAAAATATGTCTTCTAATTCTTTAAAAATAACATCTACTAAAATTTTTTTTATGTTCAAAATCACTAGAATATATTGGTCAAAAGCTGCATAAAATTAATAACTAACATGCATACTATGATGTCTAGTAAAAGAACACCTGGACTTTCAGGTGTCTGCTTTACCAATATTTTCTTTTATATACAGGGAAGCCATTTAAGCCCTGGTTCATTTCTGATGCAGCTCCAGAAGTCACAGAGGGAAGCAACTAAGCACAGTGTCTTTTGTCCTCTCTTGAAGAGAGGCTTCAGATACCCTGTGCAAATGCAAGATCCTTTATCATTGAACAAGTCAACGTGGAAGAGATGAGACAGTTTTACTCATTGGGAAACAGATTGTCTTAGAAATGAATTCAGATACATCAACAAGATATACAGCAAATGAAAATTGCTGATTAATGGTTGCCATTCTCTTACTTCTCTAAATGACAGTAATGCATTTGAGATGCCACTTACGCCCATAATTTCAGAAAGAACATATACTTTGGATGTCACAGTATGTTTCCAGGAAAGACTAATTTCAAAGATTACAGACCTCAGTTACTCGGCTTCTTTTAGAACATCCTTATCTAGGGCTAGGTTGCATAGGGAAGATGGCAGAGACAGTCTGAAGGCATTCAACCAAGCAGCTGGGCCTTTTCCAGAACTGGGCTATGATTTCATGGAAAATACACTTAGGGATAAGGATCTTTATATCTAGTACAGAACAGAGGTTTCTTTACAGCTGTTGTTTGTGGCAAAAAAATCCCCACACATTATTGGTTTCCCACATCCTGCAGATTTAGTGAACAGTTTTCAAGCAGAAACTCTCTCCCCTGTGGTATATGCTGGCACTGTTGAATTATACCAAGGAATACCAATCTTTCAAGCGGTATCTTCTGAAGACAAAGATTTATTTTTCTCCCTTTCAGGGAGATAGTGGGGGTAGTGGTCTTTGTGCAGGGTGATATTCATCTCTCATTCCAACTTAGCTGGCTAAGCAAGATGATACCTCATTGCTGTCCACAGAGACCGATGCAAGAAATAATTACATGTAGGGGTTATGCATGTTGCAGAAAGCAAAGGTGACTTCCTTTTCTGGTCTGCCAACACTCAGACGTTTCTCACTAGCTGTTTACAGATATTCATTCTTCACATACAGAAATCAGCATGAGGCATTATAATAATATATCATGGCCAGTGCATGTACATCACTTGACAAAAAAAGGCAGCTGGGTCATATCAAACCAGAGATTTCCTGACATTCTTCAGGAAGGATTTTTTTTTCTCCTGAAGTTATTATCCTCGTCAGGAAGCAGATAAAACAAAGATTTGCTGTGCAGCCAGGGGCAAATCTTACAGGATTTGTGCAATGCACATAGTGTAATGACTGGGGGACGTCTTGGTAACCATGCTCTGGTCCTTTCTTAAAACAAAAATTTATGGTCTTTTGAAGTGCTGAAACCCTCTTGCAGGTAGACTAGATGCTTGGGAGATCTCCACTGTTTCCAAGGATTTGTAAGAAACTCTACTTGTGAGAGAAAGCTGTAGCAGACAGTCTGACTCACAACAAGAGTTGCTGGAAGACATCCATCTTGCAACAAGCTGCCTTGCATTAAACAATTTGACATCTGCCCCCTCAAAGGACACTTGCTACGGAAATCTCTAACTATACCTTAGGATCTGAAGATCTCATTTGGATACTACAATGCTAAGTGCTCTGTTGTGCTAATCTGAAGAACTGGAAACAAACAAACAGAAAACAAAGAGAAACAAAATAAAGGAGATGGCAATAAAGTCTCAGGGAAGTACGGTGTGGCAGCAGCTACAATGTGCCAACTACACATTTTAAATTGTTATTCATTTTTATCAATTTCACCTGCTCTCAGCCAAGCCATCATTCAAAACACCGAAGAAACTTGCAGAGTGACAATTTGGCAGGAAGAGACACCAATCTTTATTCTTAGATATTTTTCATGAGAAATTTTCAGTAGACATATGGAGACATGAGTTTTGTAAGTCTGTGGATAAGAAAAAAAATTCCTAGTTGATATCATAGACAAAATGTATTCCACGTTAAATTTCTGGAATTAGAAATGGTGGAGAAAACACACTTTCAGGAGGGAAGACAACCCCAATTTGAATGGGGGAAGCATGATGCAACTGGAAGCATAAGTACTGTAACTAGCGGCACTAATGGGATGCCTACAACTTCATTTGCCCTCCCAGTAGATTCACAGCTGTCCGTCTTGAAGAATGGCACAGAAATCCTAGATGAATATACCTGACACAGTATGACCTTTTCAGAAGGTCATATAAATAAGGCAAAACCACTTGAAAAACATGAGGTCAATCCTATATAGTAATGACTGGAAAGAGTGGGGAAAAATCCCTTGTCATTTTTCTTCCCCAGTCTCAGAAAAAACAAAGTTTATAGTAGAAGGAGGGAGTGATGACAGTCAAGCATTTTGACTTGGCAGTAGATGAACTTTTCAAAGATCCCTTACTGACTTTTGACATGGTAGTACTCAAGAATAGGGATTAGATCAATTACCCTGAAACACTTTTTTTAAGAAGATTTTATTACTTTTGAACATAACTACACTGAGTATAGTAACTTGTCTCCTCTTAGTCTAGAGGAAGGAGACTACACTTTACCTTTGCTATAACTATGGTGAAATGAGATTTTCTAAAATACTCTTACAGGGACACCAAATTAAACTAATGTTTTGGGGTTGTCTTCTGTTGCACATCCCAGAACACTGGTAGGCAAAAGGCCAAATACAATGCTGAAATTGCTTTTAGAGGTAACAGCACCTCTGCCACCTGTCCCAAACAAATTATAAAAATTCTGGTAATAAAAGATACATTTTTAACAATCCCCAAATTCTTAACAATTGCATCAAATTTGGCTTTTTAAGGCCAATTCATTTTTTTTTTGTCTGATAGGTCAGATAAAGAAGCCTCTCCTTTTTAAAGAATATAAGATTTCTCAAGCTCATTGTGTGCACTGTAGGCATGGACTTGTAGAGAAGATGCCCTGTTAAGTATACTCTTTTCCCTAGGGAACCACTATGATTCACTGAATACCACTGGCAAAAGCTTCACACCAGGGTCTCCACAGTGATCAGTGATTCTTCCTTTAAATTGGAAACATCAGTGAAAACTTTTTCAATGAGGTCCAGTAAAATCCTTTTTTGGTCAGATAACAGACAAAGCAGACTTCTCAGGGAAGACCTGGTGTCTTGTTTGTCACCTTTAGTTCAATGGAATTTGTCCTCTGTGTTAAAACTGCATGGAGAGGCTGTTTCAAAAACCCAGAATCCAGCAATTTTGGAGATCAGCTTGCATTTCCTAACTACTAATTTCTAAGGCAGCAGGAAAACTTAATCTCATTCTTTGGAAAAGGACAGTAGGATTCTAAAGTGGGAAGAAAGCAGTTACCAGGTACTGTAGTTCTTTAAAATGTACTGTGGTTGTGCATATTCACCCTGAAGGTGCTCTGCACTCAAGCACTTTGGAAAACAAAGATGGCGAGAAGTGAAATGTGTATGAATAAGATAACTTAAAAGCTTCAGGTAGTGATAAGTATTTTCTTTTCCATATTTAAGCAATTAACCAATTAACCATTTACAAACATCATATTACGGAAGACTTCCACACAGCAACCTACTTTCCCCAAAATCACAGCTGTCTAGAGATGGATCTTGGTGCCCTTAATGCTCTTGTAAGAGCTTTTGAAAGCCTCTGCAATATATAGTGCCCACCCAAGTGAAGATGTAGACAAGCTGCATGTGACAACTTGGCAGATGTCAGCAATGGAGACTTTTCTTACAGAACCCAACACTACAGAGTGAATTCTGGTGGAACATGCCTTGACTGTTCTAATAGGCTGTACTGCCACTGTCAAAATAAAACATGCATACAAAGTCAGACTACAAGACCATCTAGCCCACCTCTCGTCTCTGATGGTGGTCAACAGCACACGCCTGACAGACAAGCTAAAAATTGGAGAAGCCCATTGTGTTACTTCCCCAAAATAGTCACTTGAAAAGTCTTAGAAGCTTCCTGCTTGTTTTTTAGTTTTAATATTTAATATGCCTTAACAGATTACTTTTTCACGGATTTGTCTTTTCAAATCACATACACTTTTTTGTACCCACAACATCTTGTGACAAGGAGTTCTCTAGGTCAATTACAGCTCTACAAACATGAGGTTCTAGAAAGAAGAAAAAGAGGTCAAGTCCCAAATTCAAGTAAAGCTCAGAAGCTGCTTTTGGAAGAAACTCATGACAGATCCACAGGAATAATGTGTCCAGAAAGGAAATAGTATGAAGAGAATCAATCAGTCAATTACGTACTGCAACCAAAAAAATCCAGCTATTTAAACACCAGCAAATAACCCATCCAGATTCAAACAGTGAGCCCAGGATTATCATGAGCAGCAAATGTAGGACTGACTGAGGAAAAAAGTCCTTGGCAGTTTGATCAAGTAAACCTTAACAAAAATAAGTCAGGAGCCAGACTACTTTTGTGTCCATCAAATAATCCAAAATGACTGGAACTGTTGTATTAGTACAAGAACGCAAGCTGCGAATCCAGTGTGTTCTGTAAACTCATCAGTAAATCAAGGATCTCCTTCACAGGTAAAGATGAGGAATGGTCTAGCACTGCCAGCCATTCAACTCTGTGCACACAGAGACTGCCCATATTCCAGTATGAGGAAGAGGCACAGCACTGATTCCTACTAGTATCAAAGATCTTGATACCAAAATCTCCTGCCACAGTGTGGAACCAGTATCAGAGAGATATATGTCGACCTTCCTGGCACCATAATGAGGAGTATTTTCAACAAATCATGATTGTCCAAAAGCATATCTAGTCTTGAGAATGGAAATTTCAGTATGTTTCATTACCATCCAAGACTAAGTCTATCTAGTGTCACAACATGATGTCCCACTGATAGCACTCACATGGCTTGTGAGACTGTTTTAAAGGCCAAGATGAACCATGTAAAAGTGAACTTACTACTTCATGTACTGAGTACAAGTCAGCTGCTTCTGGAGAGGAGAGGACCCCTCCCTTAATTTTTATGTTGTGGTATGCTCATCACATAAACACAGGCCTAAACACTTATATGAACTTTGCATTACCTCAGCCTCCAGGACTCTGATGTGCACCTTACTCCTTTCAAGACTTACAAGCCTGATTCTCTGTCATTGGAACAGGCTCCTTAACTTAGAAGTGATGCAAACATCATGGAGCAGGAGAGCAGAAGAGGACCCCTTGGTTCTATTATCGAGTCTCACCACTGAAGTGGATGCTGAATGATTGTTGGGGCTTTCTATTGGTAATTTTACTTTCTCACAGTAAACAAAGGCACTTTTGATGAAACTCATTGATGAATACAGGGAAATAAATGTCAAAAAATCAGAGACAAATTAATTCTCACTTGAGGAGCATGGATATAATTGTACTCCCCTCATATGCAACTACTATAAATCCAAAATGGTTTGCTATTCTCCTTTCCTTCCTTGTACTAGAAAACACTTCCTGTAAAATGCCCTCTCTCTCCATCATGTGTGGGAAACAGTTCTATGCCTTCCACTGAATCGTTTAACTGAGGCACTCCGAGAGGTTTTTGAAAAGGGACAGATATGGAGGTAATAGAGCTGCAAAGAGAGAAAATACATATGTTATCCTTCAGTACACAGTATCCACCATGCACAAAGACAGACATGGACTTCAGGCTGAGGAGTACAGGGAGACAGGAAAAAGTATGAGGCTGGAATCACAGCATTTGTTCCCAACTCTCTATTGCACATACTCCCAAGGTAACAGCATTTGTGCTCAGAGCTGGGATCAGCAGATGCCCAAGGCAAAGGAATACTGTTATTTCCTTTGATGCTCTGGCTGCCCTAACATATCCTGAGGCTGAACAGGAGTTCAAGGTCTAGGTGTTTGGCTTGAGGTAAAGGACCAGTCTTGACATCCCTGGATTTTTTTTTCTTTCATTTGTTAGAAGCAGAGGAAAATTTTCCAGGAACAAAGGATGCAAGACTTCACTGCTCCTGAAGCTCACAAAATTCATCCCTTTGAAATGAGAGTCTTAGACTGCAACATGCATTTCTCTAATATTTCAAAAATTTTAGAGACAAGATGTCTGATATACTGCTGCTAAATCATCACAGTTACAGCTGTGGTGTTGGCTACATCTAACATGCAATGCAAAGAAGTTCAGAAAACATACTGGCTCTAACTGGGTACAAATCATTATCCCAAAATGAGTGAGTAGAAGACTGGCAAAGCTGACAAAACAATTAACCTATGCTCATAATAAGCCAGCACTAATTGGCAATTTGCCAGAGATATAATAATGCTGTTTCTGCCAATGATCCTCTGAAGACAATCACCCTTCCTGGGCTAACTGTGCATTTAAATCTCTATCCTCCAAAGTTTTCTATAGTTTTCAGTGGTGGCTGTGACAGCCTGAACGAAGAAAGTAGAGAACAAAAATGGAGATGAGAGTTCCACAAGGATACATATCTTATAGCTACTCAATCCTGCATGTGAAACCCAGTGGAATAAGGATAACTCAGATCCCCTGAGAGATGAAAGGAATGGAATCTGTTATTTACTGAAGCTAAATCCTATAGGGAAATGGCCCCTCTGACAGCTCTGAAACAGAGCTGGAGGCTATAGCCAACACCACATGTAGCAGAGTAGGCTATGAAAAGAGTAACCCAAGGTCTTGAAGACCACAACTGCTGAGAACGTACAGAAGTTTGAAGTAACAAATTCTGAAACTGAATTTTCACTAATCATGAGCTGACAACTTGATGCACCAGTAGAAACATCTGTCTTGGAGATCCGTGGGTGGAATTCAGTGATTACAGACAGAAGGGACATGATCTGAATGTAACTTCACAAGACTTTACAAATCTCTTGGTCACTGATGATATGTGATGGTGGCACAGGCAGCAGACAAATGCTGGGCAGATACTTGAAGAACACAGCTGAAAAACACAGAGGAAGTGAACAGGATCACGACCGCCTAGGAAATGAAAGATAAACCAAGGAAGCAAGAAAGGGAACAGCTACATCAGAGAACTGTATTTTGGACAAATAAAGTATTCAGTGTCTGTCACATGCGTGAATAGAACAGAAATAGAAAAAAGCATGTTCTGTCCTATGAATTCATGCCTGGAGCAAGCGATAGTGAAACTAATGGGGTATGAACATAATTATTTTATCTTCTCACAATTTATCTGGTCTTGAATGACAGAAAATATGGCACAATCCAAGAGTGAACATGAACACAATCATTTCAAGAGAAAACACTTCCCCCTCTGATACTGTTTCTTCTGTCAGCTCTGTTTGAGCTGATCGTTATCTACTTGCCAACAAATGAGAATGATCTCTTAACACTGACTATACAGGCTAGAAATGACAGGGGAGCTGTGGAATAAGAAAAAAGATCAAACAGGCTGTTAGAATCCAATCTGTGAGGGCTCTGATACAAACAGGAGATTTTGTACTCTTTGAGAATTACAATCATACCATTTGCTGTTTGACAAAGCAGAAGTTGCAAAATACTGAGTTTTCCTTTAACCTGGCACCAACAAAGAGCCAGAGCTGAAGCTGCTTCCTGTTCATTTTAAGGATGGGTGGATCTTCTCTCCAATACATTTTCCAGCTGCTAATGTTGTTTTCTAACACAAGCAAATTAATTTTCATAGCATTAAGCAAATTTTAACTGGAGTGCTTCACCAAGCCACTACTGCAACTGATAGGAGCCACCTGGGCCTTAGGGTTCAAGCTTGGGTCCGAAAACATCAGCCAACTTTAAAAGTTTATAAAGCCTAAACAAGCAGAAAACAAAATACAAAAATAAGCCGTACAGAACATAAGCATCCAATAGTGAAACATAAAGACAGATTTAAAATCCTGTCCAACATGACAGCAAGTATTTTGGGGGTGTGAATTAATAACTGAAATTATAACCAAAACAAACAAATGAAATTACTTTATTCAAACCAATAATTTCTATGGCTCTGTGCCAAAATTAAAGATGGCAACCAACACGGATGTCTCCAGTCATATGTTCTACTTTTCTCTGCTGATGGTTGCCATGTGATGACGGCAGAGAATCTTGGCTGTTACCAGACCGGGACAGACTGAAATGCTGAGCAAATGAGACTTTATGTTCAAACTTGAACCTTAGAAAGAATGATACAGATGGCTGGAGGACCTCTGTCTTATAGAAAGATCTCACAGTTAGTGATCAGGAAGAGGTGGGAGGAAGGGACCCCAAGACTCATCATCAGCAGAAAGTCTCAGAGGCAATCATTCACCTCAGCTTCCAGGTGTATGATCAGCTTCCACAGATGTTCAGGTACTCTCCTCAGTGGGTTGTCCTCTCACCAGGGCCTCCTCTTCACTCTTTCCTGGGTGTTATGGGAGGGTGGTGGTATGAAGTCACTGCTGCTTTTTCCTTTGCCCCACACTTGAAGCAACACCCTGGATTCCTCACCTGGTATTCAGCATTAGTCCTTCTCTGTGAGCAGAGGCTGGAAAAAACACAAAGCAAAGATTCTGAGTAATCACAGGGGACTGTTTTGTGGGAAAAACTGCTGCACTGCTCTGCAAATCTCAGCCATCTCCAGAAGTCTGGATCTCCCCATCACACAACCTCTCTCTACAGTAACAGATGAGATCACAGATCAGTATGACAAAACCTAACTTAATATGCTACAGTGTGAAAAAATACTCTTGGTATTCCTCTCAAGCCCCAGAATACCTTCTTCACTCTTCGCCTCCGACTCATCTCTTCACATGCTCCTCCAGTAGCTCTAAATCTTCCCATATCACTATGCTTTGTCTTTTTCTTTGTGTCTTTTACTCATTCGCTTGCATGGGAGTCTACTTCCCCACTACAAAAGATGCTGAGGTCGCTGGTGCAGGAGAGATAGGGGTGTGAAAAGGTTGATCTTTGAAAGAAACAAAATGGGGATAAGGAAAAAATTTTGTCTTCCCATTATTAGAGAGATAGATTTTAATTCTACATACTGCATTTTCCTACTTAGGCATGTTACAGATGAAAGTCAATGTCATCTTCACTTCTTTTACTTAAAAATCTTTAGACAGTCCTTTAAAAAGAAAAAATCCAAAACACTTAGAAACGTACCAAGTTTATTTTGGACAGTTTGTGTTTTACAGCTAATTTAGTAGGTAAAGCTTGCCCTGTGTATTTAGCACATCAGCTTGCTCCTAAATGTGAGTGACATTTGTTGAGAGCTGTTTATTAAAAATATTGCTATACTTAAAAAAAATATGCTCTCCTTGAAAGCCCAGCACAGAGCCAAACATCACACAGCACAGAGGATCTGGAAAGATGTTTAGAAAGCAGGATTGCCAGCTATGTCACTGCACAGAAAGTTTGGAACCTGAAGTAGGAACCAAACTGTCAACCATGTGTATTAAGATAGGATACCAGTCCAGAAACCTATTCCTTGGCAATATAAATAAATTGAAATAAAGGAAACAAAGGCACATGAGAGGCAGCCAACTTCAACCTCACCTTCCTGTTTTGAAGAGACTTTTGAGCCTTCCTTTTCCTACAGAAATGCATGGTACAGTTTGTCTTTTCTCACAAACTGAATTAAAACCAGTTTGTGTGAGTTCCTCTTGTATGGCTACCTTGAGGACTCAACACAGAGAGGGGCGTTCCTATATCTACAAGTAAATATGTAGGCTCCTACCATGAGTGCAGCTCATGGCCAATTCAATAATTTCATAAATATTAATGTATATAATTCTATGAAGTTTTATCGTTTCAGAGTTACTGGTGAGCATTCCACCTCCTTCTGACTGAGTAGGCTGAGGTTCTGGTTGAGTAGAGGGGACAGAAAAAAACCTCATTCTTGACAGCAGCCAACATTAAGGGTTGATTCTCCCTAGTGATAAGAGTCATTGCAGTGAATCACCACATACAACAGAACGAATCTCCTTTATTCTCTGCCTGACAGGAGGTGTTAAAGTTTCTGCCTGTATGTCTGTCCACATATTTACATACTATTATGTCATCCATGACTGCACCTCAAAAACTTCAAGACTTTTGTACTTAGAACAGTCACGTAAGGGGAAGAAAAGGATTACCTCCATTTTATGGATATGATTCTGAGTCACAAGGAAATCACAGGAGTTGTGTAAAGTCATTTACGGGATACCTGCACACTAAAATGCAGTGCCATATAGACTTTCCCCAGCACAGAAGTACACAGCCTTGGTCAGACACCAGTACCTAATCTACAGCTGCAGGAATAAGACACAGCAGAGCATCAGGCTAGATGACAGTACTGGGTCAGGGACCCATGCTAACATTTTTTATTTGTTTCATCATACCCACAGAAAGTCTATGGCAGAACTGAGAAGCGTGTCAAAGCCTCCTGAATCTAGTGTTGAAAACAGGAACTTCCTTTCTCCCTGAAAAGCTCTGAAAAACCTAGAAATTCAGATTTTTTTATCCCAAAGCAGAGGGAATTTCTAATTCTAGAGCGATGCCCAGCATTCTCTTGATAATATATACTGCAACTAAGAAAGGCAATAAATAGATGGGGTTTATTTATATCCATGGATGACTGACACTAGCAACCCAGGACAGCTGACAACAGAAGGCCAGCCTTCCCTCCCCCATCCTTTGGACACAATTTCAAGTTGGCTTGCTGGACTGGGCAGGCAAGGAAAAGCAGCAGTTCCAAGTCATGAAAATTTATTTGGGGTGAAGGGGGTGTGACACAAACAGTACACACAACTGTATTCGAGTGAAGTCTCCTTGCATGAAAAGAGCAGTGAGCAGCCTCATTAGAGAAATAGCAGTGGAAGCCAGCATGAGCCTTCCTGCTCACCATGTTACAGAGAAGACACTGGGTGGGCTCCTCACCCTGACTGCTGATGCCCTTCTGTACTTCACAGCCTTCATCCTGATTTCTCTTATTCAGCTCCCTACTCCCTGGTTTTGTTGCGGCTCTTTCTTCTCTGGCTCTTCCTCACATTTCATTTCATAACTTCAGACACTCCTTTTACCCTATTCACAACACATTTTGGCTTCTATTTTTAGTCTCAATAAAATAATGCCAGATTAAAACAAAATCCAATTTGGATGGGCAAAGTCATCCTCTCTATAGGTAGCTTAATGCCAGAGGGCCAGATGTGAGACACAAGTAGCCAACATATTATATAACCTCTCCCCAGTCTTTGCACACCTGATCTTGAATGACATTTCCAACACAGCAAGGAAATACAGGCAGTTTGCCATCACCTAACTACTGCGAACAAGCAATGCTCAGCCTCCAGCCAGGCAAAAATGCCAACTGCCTGAAGTCATTACTTATCCTGCTTCAGAGTTTTCTTTGAGTCTGTCAGAAGCGAAGGCTCCTAAAATTCAAGCTGCGTTCTAGTTCTCAAACAGGAAAGCCAATTTCTAGAGACTGTCCTTTCCTTTTCCTCCTGCTTTCCAGTGGTCCTGAGACTTGGAACGTCCTTTCAGTGGCATGAGACCAGTAGCAACAGGAAAAAGCTCCTTCCTTTCATAAAAAGAAAGGGAAAAGGTTGACTAAAGGTGTGAGAGGCAGGCTGCTCTCACAAGTTAAGGAATAAATGTAGTTTCTGATCATTAGAAGTGAACACTGACCCTCACCTCTAGCTAAGAGGCAATGGCTGAGTTGGACACTATCTTAACATCATTTGAGAAGGGCCTGGAATGCTGCTTTTGGCAGAGCCTTACACTCTGCTAGGATTTAATGAAATTTACACACAGTTCTGATAACTGGATGAACTCAAACACAGTCATGTTGATACTTTGTATCTATTTTAAAGGTATTGGTTAGACACATCAATATTTGCTCATTGCTAGTCATAAGGTGATGATGGTTCCCTGCTCCTTCAAAGAGTACCAAGAAATGGTGTAAGGAGAAGGTCTTTCTTTACCCTTTTCCTTTCCCTTCTGGTCCAGCTGGTACTACAGGCTTGTCTGTCATTATCTGACCTGGGACAGATGCAACAACTATAGCAGGGAGAGAAATTATCTTTTCCCCTTCCTGTTTGCCCTCTATGAAACTGTGGAAGTCAGCAAGGGAGAGAAGATCCAGAATGTTTTTGTGATGTGTGAAAGAACAATGGCTTTAGGAAAATAATTCTAAGAACAAAAGTGAAACCAAATATCCTCCATTGTAACTGATTCTTTGCCCTCCCAAAAAGGGAGGGACAATAGTAGGATTCACCTCAAGCTCCACTGCTTTCCAAAATATGAAAAAACAGACTGATTCCATTTCTAACTAACCCTTTCTCCACATGGAGATGGCACTAGAGAGAGATGCTGACAGAAGGTTATTACTGCTGTGACAAAGGCTATATGCAGGGTAGGAGGCTGCACTGGAAAAGTTTGATTCAAGGTGCTGGATATCACACTGCTGTGGCTGTCACAGCCAGACAGGTGGTTCTGGGAGGATTTATGTGGAAGAGCTTATCATTACTCCATTCCTGGACTAGGGTAAGTAATGAGGTAACATCAAAGGTTGCTCTTTTGTGTCATAAGGTATCTGAGGTGCATGAGTAGCCAAAGTAGTCTGAGGTAGAGGTTACTCGAGGTGCCCATTTGAAGGTCACCTTTCAAAGTCAAGACCACTTGTGCAGTCAGTCACAGCAATAAGAGAGAAACAGGAGGGTGGCAAATGAAGACTGGAATTAACAGGATTAGTGGGAGGGAGGAGGCGTACCAGCAATGTGCTGCACAGAAACCTGAGTGATTTCTTTTCCCAGCTGCTCCTGATGAAGGATTTGGACAGTGTGGTGAGACCAGCTGAAATCATAGCCAACGTTCCTCTTGGGAATGTGGTAACAACTTAAATATAAATACATTGGTGTTCAACAATCTACTGCCTTCGGAGGCTGCAGGGGAGCCTGGCAGAAGCTGAGGAAGCTTGGATAAGGCTGGGCAGCTGGGAATTCCACCCTACTGTAGCTAAATGGCTGGGAGTCTGACACAGGCCAGGCACAGTGGCAACAGTACATATCCCATCCCATCCCCACCCTTTACACTCCAAGAGAGTTGAGAGTCACTGGCTGATGAAAGAATCTCCAAATCCCAGGCATTTTCTTTGTTTAGATCTGGCAAACAATACAAAATGATTGTGTGCATCTTGTTTACACGCCTGTTGTGTTTACTTGTTTTTTTCTTTTGCTGATGCAGGACAATTTTGAAGCTTGTTCTTTTGGATGTATGCTAAAAGAATCTCTTCCTTCCTTAAGCTTATACAAAAGAGGCTGCATTTCAGGAATAATGTTAGTGCAAGCAGCGGGTAGACAACAGCCTGTCACAGCTTAGCACCTCCAACGTTAACTCCAATGGTAAGAACGTTAATTTCAGGTCTCCAATACCAAGACATACATAACCTTCTTATGAAGGACCACACAATAATCTTGGATATAAAAAACTTTAGAAATACACAGTCTACTTGTAGATTTCCTGTAAAATGAAAAAAATCTGGGGCATCCTAGATGCAGAGAAGAGTAAGTGCAAAAGTGCTCCTTACTATCACTAGGTTTGCAAGCAAGCTTCATTCATTGCTCTATATCGGACCACACTGCTTGCACATTCATCTTATTTGGATGGCGTTCACACACTGCCCTCCACCTTAACCTAAAGAAGGAAATCACTAGAAAACTAAGAACAGAAGCCTGCCTTCTACATGGATTAGATCCAAACCAGTTTATTAATCCCCATATTCTTCAACTAGTCTCTTGGCAGTTCAGGATCCAGTTTTAAGCCCTTCCAGGTGATACTACACTTTATTTCAAAGAGTTGCATACCTTCAGGACTTGGCATTCATGCAGATATGAGGGGCAGGTAAATGTCCAAAGTAAACAGACAACTGTGCATCATCCTGCAACTAAGCTCAGATACAGAACTGGGAATCACAGGGAATTAAATCAAATGTATACCACCTAGCTCAAGAAGTTTCCTTCCTAGTTTCAGATTGAGTTTTGACATTCACCTTCTGTATGAAGTATTCTCAAGAGAACTAGAATACAAACAAATTAGTTTTGGACTCATGCTTTAAACCAGGCTAGATAGAGATCTGAGACTTTGCATGAATTAGCAGTTTTCACTGCTGTTAAACTCACATAGCACACTACTAACTTTTGTCTCCTCTAATCAGTAACACTAAAGCTTTTTTCTTCTCCCAGCACATGTAGTGGAAAAGCCACATGGACACTAGTAATATAAACATTAGCACAATAAATCTGCATCACTGTAAATCAGTCTGAGTATGAAAAGGTGAAAGTCCTGTCAAGTCTGGAGCCAGGCATCAATCTTGCCCAGTTTTAATCATGATTCATATTTGTTTGCAATTATATAGGTTATTAGCACATTATATTTTTGGCATAGCAAAACAGAACCCCAGAGGCATTCTGTCTTCTGAAGCTTTTGAAATAAAAATTTCACAAACTCTCAAGAAGTTGGCAGCGAACAAAAAGAAAGAAGCACAAAGACAGAAAACAGATTTCACTCATAGTTGCTGTTACCTTTACAAATCAAACCAAACCAAATAAAATCAGCTGGGGTCATCACCTTGTGTATCCACTCCACAACTGCACTGAGGAGTTAACTATACTTTCAGATTGCTCCTGTCTCCAGGCTCTTGCAGACAAGAGTCCAGCTCAGGAACAGAGAAGCTGCTTGGGACTATGCTGTTATATTTTCATAAAGTGCCCTTCATCCTCTATCGTCCCTAAAACCTGTTTTGTGTTAGTGTTTTCAAAAAGGAAGAATAATAAATGTAATAAATTTCTAATTCCTTGATGTTTCTTGCCAGTTGTTCAAAAGCTAAATAACACCTTTTTTACCTAGAACTTCACTTTACTGAGAAAAAAAATTCATACACTATTCACCTAATGCCACTAGAGAGGAACAGAAGATAAAACAGCAAAATACTGCAAAATGTCTCCATATACCTTACATTGTTAATATATACAGTAAAAAAATGACCAGCCAGTAGGTTCCTTCCTTCATCATCTGAACTTGCCGTATCAAACAGTCTCATAAAGACAACCTGGAACTGAACAACCCACCATACTACTTAGCCTAGTGGTTACTCAGCAAGCTATATTCTGAAGAAGACTTGGAAAAGAGAATTGATTTCTTAGTTCACAATCGCCCTATTTCACTAATACTAATTGCATTGCTAAATTCCATGAAGTGGGAAACAGTGTAATACTGAGGACATTCAAGGTGAGACAGAATAAAAAAAGCAATGTGACAATGGCTGTATTTTCAGAATGACTGACAACCCACTAGTGGCTGGGTGTTCAATTTCAGTGAAAAATCAGGTCAGAAGTATTTTGAATGTTCCCTAGAGGTAGTAATTCTTAGTATTTCTTTAATAGAATAAATCCTGTTAAACTTTCAGGAACTTTGATAGGAAACTGTCTGTTCAGATACGACAAGTAACCTCCAAATGATAGCTTGCAGATTTAGCCTCTTGTCTGTAGATACTTGTGAGACTCTCTGCCTTCTCTCTCATTACGCCAGTGGCACACAGCTCGCTCACAACTTCTGCCTCTCCATGAAAAGAGGATGAGGCCACAGGGATGAGAGGCTGCCGTATTTTCATTGCAGTGGTTGCTTGTTCAGAATCCTGAACTGCTTTGCAGAAATGCTGACTTTTATTCTCCCTGTTATTTCATCTCAAGGGATCTGTCCTCAAGAGCTTGAGCCCACTGCACAACAGTTATCCACAACTGATACTCTCCTACAGTTGCAGTACTAATCACCAGTGAACTGTTTTCTGGACAATCTGGTTAAAAGCTTCCATACTGCCTGACTCTCCTCCTTTGAGCATCATCCTTACTTTTGGTTAGATCATCTGTGACAACCTTTATGCTTCCTCTCTGCAGAGCCCCATAGCTACCCTCAGATAGGCTGTTAGAGGAGAAGACCTATTCAAGCTTCTCAGACATTTTTTAACATTTTTGTGTGTGTTTATACAGAGGTTCTGCCTGGTTCCTCTTTTATTTCTGTAACTTTTCACAGCCTTCTATTTTTAAATGCTTGCAGTTTATTCTGTAATCTGCTTTATGACTTGTGTCTCGAACCCCTCTAGTTGGTATCTAGGATACTAAATACATGTGAAACAGTAACCCCAAATAAGCTGCTGATGAAGGAAATCAGGGCCCTAGTGTAAGCAATCAATGGAGAGTGAAGAAGAAAAACAGCTGTTCCTGCAGGAAGGACCAGAGTAGTTTCTGAGACACACAGACTGGGCACAGAAGCCTCTGACGCATACCAGTGGCTTGGTGCAAAGCTGAAGAAAATATCATTCCCCAGTTTCCAAGAACAAATATTTTGCTCTAGTTAGTTCAGTCACGCCAATATTTAGTGCTGTCCTTGGAGCTATATACCTCTTCTAGTGACAAGGAAGGTTTAAGTGACCCACCACCATGGTTCTGCTAGCCTACCCCTAGCCAAACTAGGGTTCTACCTAAGCCCTCACACTCTTAGCTAAATAGCAGGCTAAACCCTTTGTTTCAGCTTCAGAGAGGATAAGTTTAGTACAGTGCAGCTAACAGAGAGGATGACTACCCTGACCTTTGTAGTTGTTATCTAGCCGATATTCTTCCTGCAGCTCTGGCTCTTGCCTTCCATCATTAATATTAAGCAATCCTCATGCATGTTCTGCATAAATATTCACAGAAACAGGGAAGGATAGAAAAATGATACCTACAGTTATCACAGACATACGGAACAACAACAATACTCAGATGAGATGGAGAGAATCTCTTGCAGAGGTTAAAATTACAGGGTGGCAACTGTGAGTGTGCTCTTAAAACTGTGAAAAAGAAGGCAGAATTCAGCACACAAATACCTTCATGTAAGTCCACTCAGCAAACCAGTTTGGTCAATATATTGAGAACTCTGTTTTTACATTTACTTGTAAATTTATGTGTAAACTTGCTTTATAGACTGTACTAAAAACTCAACTTGAACTATACAGTAGACCAGAACTTTTGCCTCAACTATACAGATACTGCACTGTTCACATAATTTTATTTATTTTGATAATCCTGTTATATTCTATTCCTACACTGCCACGTTCCAATATGCTGTACGGTCTTTTTTATTGACTATGGCTATTCACCTTATAAAATTTCTGGTAGGATAATTGGAGTTTTTGGCAGGTGGTAAAGCGTGGGAGGCAGTTTGGAACTGTACAATAAGTGCATTAGCCGAATGTTTGTGCTAGAAGATCAGCAATGAAACCACTGACGTTAATATTGGAAATGCCATCTTTAAGTTTCAGAGCTAAATATCCAAGAGATGAATTGGGTAGTTCACTCCTACGCAAACTTTTCTTTCAGCCTGTGAAAACACAGCGATCACTGCATTACTGATTCTCAAGTCATGTTTTCAGGGTTTTCACAGCAAAGCAAAAGGTCAGAAACATATTTTTTTAAGCATTCTAGACCATAATTTGTCCACATATTCCATTTCAGCATCATCACAAATTACTGTGGGCTACAGGTAATATGGGTTCATCAAGCCTACACTCTACCTGCTAATAGGTCTGCATCAATGAAAAATGGTTTGAGTCCTCGTTTACTAAGACCTTAAGAGCAGATAAACCCGTTTGAATTAATTAGCCATTCTATAAGTCTCTGATTTTCCTTTGGGAACTTTCACCTCTACTGACTGACTTCAGTATGCAGCTGATTCACAAGTCTCAGCTATGTCTTTCTGAACTAAGGGGCTTTTCTGCAAGACCGAAGAAAAATGTAGAGAATGTCCTGGCCCTTTATTACAGGCCAAGCTTAAACAACAGAGCATCTTTGAGCCAAAGCCTAAAGCAAAGAGGAGCCATTTTAGCCAAGTTTTTTTTCCCAGCCACATTTTTAGGGATCTTCCTCTTCCAACTCTATGAAACTCAGCCTTTGCTCCCTTCTGTTTAGTCTTTTTAATCCCAGGAGGAATAAATTCCTTGCACCCAGACTGTTACCTAGGAACCACTGCATGCAGGGTAGGCAGCTGTGTTTCTTCTTCTTGCTGAGAAAGTTTTTCCTCTGCCAGTTCTTGAGAAAGATGAAAGCATCCCAGCATGCCCACCCCCCCTTTCCTGGTCTTCAGTACTGGCACTCACCTGTGGAATTTGTCCCTGGCTCACAGGATGCAGCACTACGAAGGCTGTTCTGGAATCTGTTCAGTTGCCTTTCAGTGGAGGTCACCCTAACAGGTAAAAGCATCAAATTAGACAGGAATAAGAATGGATATACCAAGGAAGAATAAAAGTCTCAAAAAATTGAGAATTCTCTTAGTTTACATAATCTCACTGGGATTGTAGCTACGAAGCTGTGCCTGAACACAGTATGAAAAAAGCAGTGACAGCAACTGACTCCAAAAAGGCAGAGCAAGACAGAGAAACATTCAACCCACCAGCAAGACTCTAATGTGCCTAAAACTTAATTGTCCCACGTGACTTGGAAGCTGATTCTGGAGGATAAAGAAGATAGTAAATGGGATCGGACCACCAAAGCACAACTCCACTAGTAATGCCGTGGTCACCTTACTCCAGTAATTTGAAGTAAAATGATTAAGCAACCTTAGAACAGAAATGCACATGCGGGCAAAAACATGCTACATTCAAAAGTTAAGTCTTTGCATCTTGTCTCAGCAGAGACAGCTCATTTAGGCAAGATTTCTCACGTGTCTTGGAAACTGAGACCCACAGGATGCATTTAATCTCCAGCAGTCCAGTGCCAGTCCACAAGCAGATACTTTATGCTAATCTTCCTGCATTTATCTTAGCATTTGAGTTACAGCAAAACTATATTCTGTGGAGTACAACTGCACTTCCTTTAACTGTTATAAAGACTCATTACCAAACTGAGACCATACCCTCCTACATAAAAAATAAGTCTACTCACAAGGCAAGGTCAAGCTATACAGCTGTAATGATCTATTCTGTCCTTTAAATCTATACAACTGATCCATCTATTCCTGGTTTGTTCTCTCCTCCCTTATCCCTCCTTGCCTTTCTTCCTTCCTGCCCAACTGTATTCTGATCACTCTAGACTTCTGCATGTACACTCCTGTCTCTCTGCCAGAGTTCTCCTCTTTCACTCATTCAGCTCTGCAGTATTACACAGTTATTGTGAGCTCTTCTCCAGAAGAGCACTGTAATCTCCAATCCCCATGTGATGCCCTGATGACTAACAGACCCAGGCACACGTGTGCAGTTTCTACAGTTTTGTCTGAAAACTTTTGCTTTTGGATTTCAAAGTCAGCAAGCAAGTTGCCAGTAATCCAGGTGCTCCTGGCAACTAAAAGGCCAGTGAGGGACTCCTGTATTTTATCTCAGTTAGATTTTAGTGAAATAAATTGGAGTCCATACAGGAAGGGAGAGGGATGCAGGTATGACATTTGCAAAACACAACCCCTTACTTCAGCCAGTCATAATTTGAAATGCTATTGTCCAATGAGGTGCCTGTTTCTAGTTTATTGTCTCTTGGAGAGAATTTTGGATCTGTACTTATGGTTTTGTTTGCTGCTGATACTGCACGGTCCTTTTGGGAACTGAGAATCCAGATGGAGCTTTATGCTTCTTACACAGAGATTCCATGCTCATAATTAGCTTGTCCACTTTGTTAATGCAGCACAACTGATAGCCAAATTCAGCTCACCCTTCTGTAGGTAGAATGCAAGACTAGTGGTTGAAAATGTCATCAAGAATGCCGGCAAGTACAACAACAAAAAAAAACAGGACAGGGAACAGTTACACTTCTACCTTAAAGTGTGGTTTATGTTTAAAGAATCTTTCTCTCTACAGACTTGCCCATCTTCTGCCTACCCACAGCGTAACTCGATTCTTGCAGTTTCAACTGTTACCTCCACACACCTCATTCTCAGATCTATTTCTGGGTCATTGATCTCCCACCATGCTAAGCTCACCCCTCAAGTTCTCTCTGCTGTCCTGATGGAAGCTCCAGTGCCAGAACATATTCACTACTTAAACCAAGTTAATCCCTTTCTACTCTCTTCCTCCTTGAGTTGGCTGAAACCCTACTGCCTTTCTCAGTGTCCTACTTCTAATGTCTGTGTTGTTTTTGCTTCTACTTCTCCAATGCAATCCATTGTTATGTTGTCCATTTCTTCTTTTTCAATACCAACATAAACACTGTCCCTGCTGTCCCCTCCAGTTAAACATCTGTCATTGCCCTTTTCTATCTCTTATACAGCTAAACTCTCCTTGCAACTGATACTGACTTCCTCCATTTAGGCATTAAACCAGCCCTAAGCTGCCCAGACTTGGACTGTAAATTTGGAGGATGCTCTTGTTCCACAGGTGACAAAGAAATACTTTCTTGACTAAATTTTGACACCTTTGTTTTTACAACCTATTCCTGGGATGCTATGAATGCATCTAATGGTCCAGGGGGAACAGGACTGACACAAACCAATTCACATCACAAAAAGTCCAGGTTTGACAAGAGGACAGCAACAGATGTGAAGACCCAGAGCCAGGGAGGCTTGTTCCTCTTTGTTGCTCTTGGACAGGGTATCTCCGCATGTGTATTTGTGTGTATGATCTGAGGCTAGCCAAGGGCTAAAAGCTACAGGCCTAGTGAGCCCAGCTGTGTCAGGGTGTTAAATCAAGGCACGTCTCTCAGATGCACTACTTTTGCTGCCAAAAACGTCTAAGGGTCAGGCAGCCTGATTAACCCAGATGCTCAGGAGCTAAAAAAAACAAGCGTGCTGCAGTACAGCAGTAGCAAAAAAATGAAAGGGGTTCCAGTAACAGTTACATGCTTGCTCTCCTGCTGCCTGTCCTCTTTTCAGTGGGCACTCAGTTTGTATGTGTGATGTACCCATCTCACTTAAGACACTTCACGTGTGCCTATTAATAAGCACACATGGGCAAGACAGGATACAAACCAGAACCACAGCGTTTTTTACAGGGCTCACTCTGTGGCCATCATTCTACTTGTGGCATATTTGCCAGGCTTGGCCAGCCTGCCCTAGAACAGACGGCTACTGCTCTAATTGCAGTCAGGACTTCATCCCACCATGGGATGGATTTCCTGAACCCTGAAGAAATGCATCCCCTTTACCCTATTTCTGTACTAGTTACAATAGAGCAGAACTTTGGCTTTTCTGCTGCTGGCACCATGCAAAGCAAATACACAGAAGAACAACAAGGTAGAAAGATTTTGTGCTGTGGTGTTGGAACGTGAAGGAAATGCTTGCTTCGAAAGGCTTCCTAAACATAGTTGTTGGAAATGACATTTACAGAGAATTTACATTTACAGGAAATTATGCCATGTTGATCAACATCCCCAATAGTTTGTGATGTTCCCGTCTACTGCTGGTAAACTCTGTGATCTTCTTGGGGTCTCCCTCTCCCTGATAACATCTTAAATTATATGCTCCCTTTCTCTACCTGGCATTTCCTCTCTTTATATACAGTGGTCTAACACTGACAGCTGAATTTTTCTGAGATTTTTTTTTGACTGATAGTTCTGTTCACAGGCTATTCAAGGCCTTGTTCTACTAATACTGTCATAGTTAGAGAGCAGGTTTCTGAAAAGTTACTGTAGGAATGATAGCGCAGAAATTTGTATTTATTGTGACTTAGTCATTTCTAAAAGCAGAAAAATTTTCTGTCTACCACCTGTACAAGTTCACTCTGGGTTCTGACAGTTGAGCTAATATATTTTTCTACTTTGCATGCTGTCATCTGTAACATGAAGATTCAATACACCAAATGCTGCTTCCAGGGACATCTGCTTCATTCCACAGCTTACAAATACTGTATCTGTGATCTCTGTCTCAAAATGTTGCTCTCAGCTATCAGCAGGTCTCTTTATGGTTCACAGACCAGCCAATAGTAGTGGCAACATGAGCAGTGGAAAGGACACAGTCTGACTCTTGGAAAGAAAGAACTGTTTGTGTTAGCTGTTCAAAAACTATCTTTCTACTTGTGATATGAGCACATTTAATCAAACCTATGAAGCCCCATGAGACCATTTTATGGGGCTACATTTCAGCATAGAGCTACATATTAAACCATTTCTCCCAGTTAGAAATTTTCCACACCTTAATATGGGCCCCACTTTTCCACTCTGTTAGCTTAAGCAAGGAGTCTGCTTTGGACACAATCCATTATAAAGTCAACCTACCACCTTTTACAAGTTGAGAGACTGAGAAAACAAGAGAAGCCAGGAATCAAAAAGACAAGACTGAATTGTCTGGTTGTTCCACTACTTTTTTCCTTTATGTTTTAACCAGGGAAATGTCCAAGTTACTAGATAGTTTCTGAATTAGTCAGTAATGTTCATCTTCAGCATCTCATTCTGTTTGTAGTTGAGTTTTCTACTTCTTTTCTTCCTCTTCTGGAAGACACGTGTGCTGGCTGGGAAAGAATTGATAATGAATGCAAGGAAGAGACAGGTCAAAGAGACAAAGTTGATTTTGGTTTGTCTTCACAGTCCAGTCTCTGGAGAAATTCTACAAACAACTTTAAAAAGATGATCTTTATTAAGATGTTAAACAAAAGCCAGGCAGTGCAAGAGCAGACAGAGAAATAAGGTCTGGCTTACTGAAATATATGGGGAAAAAAAGACACAAGAGCTTTAACAACAGAGTGGGATTAGTTTCAGTGAGTCTTGTGGAAATAATATATAGCACTGAGATCTTCTTTGAGGAAAGAGATCAGGAAAGCAGCCAACAAGTATTAGGGGGTGAGAGTGGGCAGCAAATCAAAAATGGCCTGACAGAGAAATGAAGCAGCCAAAAAGCCGAAATTAGACTAGATGTTATGGAGAGGGATATTTGCCATGTCATAACCTAAAGATATGGTAGTCCCACACTGCAAAAGTACAACAAAGGTGCCACAATGCAAGCATCCTGACAAACTGAAGAAAATACAGTAAATTCAAGAAATTAAGGACTTGTCAGGTGGAACTACTATCTGAGGTTAATAAAACCTCAACAAGTCTAAGCAACATTAGGAAACTCCAAGAAGTAGAAGGATATTCAAAAGATGGAAGATATTTGCAAGGGAAAGTGTTTAGGGTGGTTCAGGAAGGAGGAACAAGGTACAACAGGATGAAACAAAGGAAAAATTCAGATTGCACATCATAAGAAACTTTCTGATAATAAGGGTGTCTAGATTCTTAAATAATCTTCTGTAGCACATGGAGTTTCTGCCACTGGAGTTTTTTGAAAACAGACTACACACACTGTCCAAGAATACTTTGTACAGAATAGCCAGGGACTGTAAAGAACAGGCTGGAGCACACAAGACATCATCTTCTCTAACCTATATTCCTTTGACACAGAGGCTTCTCTCCATTCACTCTCCTCTGTCAATGCATCTCTCGTCTTTTCTGACAACAATGAATGGAATAAATTAGACTGAGGCATAGCAGTTTTTTTAAATGATCAGCTCTCAGTATGCTGGAAATATAGCCGGGCACTGCTGTTTTCTATGTAAGTGAAAAAATGTTACTGCAAGATCCCATGAATGGCAAGAATGGGTTTGGAGCCTCGTGCTGGAGACTGAAAGGCAACTTGGAAAGTATTTCCGGAGTGGCTCCTTGCAGCCTTCAATACTTGGATTTGTTTTCTGAAATTCTGAAGGAATCTTTTGCTTTTTTTCCCCCTTCTGTGCATTTTTGGTGCTGAACTTTTTCCGGTTTTCCCACACTCCTGCCTGTCACAGAGCAGAAACCACAAAAATGCAGCAAACTCAAGTCTGTCCAAGGAGCTGCAATTCCATCTCACAAGGATAAACATTTCCTCTGCCAAGAAGTGAGCACAGCACACCGGCATCTTCAAATACTGCTGCCCGGCAGAGAAGCCCACTGACATAGTCTGTCACCTGTACTAACATGAGCTACCCAACATAAAAGAAATCAGATAGCAAACCCACCAGCATATACCTGCCAGACCTGATGCTCTCATCTGCATTTGCTGAGTTGACAAAGTCTACTAACATTTTGTTTTCTTTTTAAATAGTTTTGGGGGATTAATTCAGTGTGCTATCTCCTAAGATAGCAAGAAAATAGGCAGGAAATACACAAGCTTCCCCAAAGCAGTTCTGTCCAAGCTCCTTAAATACTTGTAGTTCCAGATTTGATCCACACATGCTGACAGTGCCCTAGCATCTTCATAAGGCATCTTTCATCAGGAATCTTTTAGTAAAACTTCTCTCTTTAAACAGGAAGAGAATCCAGAATCAGGAAACCTCACAGGAACCTGCTCTGAAAGCTTTACAACTCTTCTGGCTGTAGAGTAAGTATAAGGGAGGAAGTTATGAATGCAATTTTTGCCCTTCAGTATTCAGGGGAGAAACGAGTCTGAGGATATATGAAGAAAAACCTGATGAAGGGTTTAGTCTAAAGCAGTTCTGTCATTTAAGAGGGGATAAACAGATAGCTGAGGAAGCTACCAAGACAGGTAAAGGATAAGAAGAAAACCCAGAAGTCTTTCCCACATTCTCCTATAATGCACAAAAGACGCACCAAGAAATGGAAAGGAAGGAAACTTACATTTCAGTAAGCAACATTTTATGGTGAATTTTTTTTTTTGTTTTTAAAGATAACAGACACCAAATCCATCTACCTTAGAGTGGCAAGCACTATATAACAAAAAGCTTAGTAAAAGTTAAAAGTAGAATTTCTACAGATAATGAGGAAAGCTATCATTACATTAGGCACAATATAAACACTTTAAATTAAATAAACACTTGTGCTTGAAGGCATAAGTCAATCATTGTATGTTAAATTTATGGGGAAACTTGGCTCAAGGACAGATTATTTGTTAAGGATATCGTATTTGGAGTTTCTTTTTTGACAGCCTCTTCTGACCCACCAGATTCTAGCCTCCATCAAAAATTAAACATGGAAGTGACTCAAGTCCCTAAACATAGATGTACAGTACCATACTTGGTACTCTCAATTTATTTGACACATCTGCATGGGACTGGCAGATACAGCACAAGACCTACAGAAGACTTGTGCTCATCTGGAACAGCAACTGGAGGTCAGGTGGAATAGCCCTGGGCATCCAAAAATGTCACTAGCAACCTATACTTGGGTAACTGAATCCCACCCTGGATCAGATACTTCTCTGATTCAATCTGGCAGTTCCCCTGTCCTTAGGTTTGTATAGTGTTGCAGTCTTAGCTGCCTTACCATTATGAAACATGAAACTGCAACACAGTGCACACCTATTTCAGTACACACAGCTCAGGGTATTCTGAGATTTATCTTGGACGGCACAACCAAGAAGATCCACATCAGTCACATGTAGACAGGTTCTTCTCTGATATTCCTTCTTGGGGGAACCAGTGCCAACTCCCTGTTGTGGATAGGAAGAGATGAAACTTACTTGGAAATCCTCTGGGCTGCCACCTTTCTGACCACTGCCTGCCTGTGATTTGCTGGAGGCTTTGGAACCAGCTGAGAAGACGTACTCTGGGATGGCATCACTTTGTGCAAACTGGTTGCCTTCAGGATACTAGAAGTAGCACCTGATGTCTTGCAGGCATCAGAGCCAGATGGCATAGATATATGGCTGGTGCTGGATTGTGAGGAGTTGGCAGAGAGAGCCTGGTAAAAAACAAAACAAAAAAACCCAACTATAGTAATTGATGATTACCTCTCTGAATACTGCTGAGAGATGATGGAGGTGGGTGACATTTTTGTGAGGGATAATATCTGCTTGGTGAAGACAACCCCAGGGCTCCAGGGACAGTCCCATGCATAAAAAGAAGAGTTAATGTTCAAGTCAGTGAAATAGTTTTTAGAGCTGAACTTTATACCCTTGGAAGCTGGGACTAGCTTCTAGGAAGGCAGACAAGATCATTACTGCCACAGAATGATACTATTCTGGATTTAAAAACAAAAAAGAGGTTCTATCCTCTATCTAACCTTGCAGTGGGCTCTCATCCACAAAGAAGTAAAGCTTTTATTGCTTTGACTGAGTTTCTGCATTTATCTTGTTAAATTATTCTTTGTGTGGGAGGTGGGATTGAGACACAGTCCTAGGGAAGAAAAAGGTTACGAGGAAGATGTTACAATGCCAGTTCTTCAGTCTAACCCTGTAAGTGCTTAGAATAACAGAACGGCTCTAGGGTACCTTCTCTGAAAAAGGGACTTTGGGTCAGCAGCTGACAAAAAGGAAATCCCCAGTAATACCAGGAAACAGAAAATGTTTCTATTCCTATAGCAGGTGGGAAAGTAAGTACGTAGGAGATCTATCATAGGAAACAAAAGAATCTGCATGCTATGAGACACTGGAGAACTGAGCAGTGGACTGGCAGAGCAGGGAGTGGGGAACAGTTCCCTATGGGAGCTCTGCAAACCGCTCAACTCTTTTCAGAAAGGAGCAACCTGCTGGGAGTTCTGCCTTGTCTTTCCTCGAAGTCAGTCAGATTCCCAGGGCAAAGAGGCAATACCATAACCGTTTAGTTTGGCAGCTAGAGGTCAGTGATAGGAGATGAGGGGAATAGCTGGGCATTCGCCAGTCACCTCAGCATGACCCTGGGAGCAGTGCCCTTCACTGCATTTGTCCTCAGTTTCTTCTCTGGTGAAAAACACACAAAGCCACAGCAAGTGGGCTCCAGAGAAAACCACAGTCTGAGGGCTGGCTGAGTCTCAGCACACAGACAGGAAAAGCCCCTCTCCCCCGCAATTCTCTGGCAAATGGCAAGGCAGTGGTGTGTGGGAAGGCATTTCTGACAGGCAGAGCTCTAGGGAGAAAAGGAAGTGCAGGAGCCAAAACAGGCCTGTTTCCTAACTAGAGCTCACTGACATGATGCCCTTGAGTTCCCAATCCTTCTTAACCTCTCCCTTCCCTGAGGCTCTACCTTTCAGACTGAATTTTTTGCAGCTTTCAGATTTTGAGTAAGTAGTTGGTACAAGTGCAGAAGTCTGGAAAATAGCCCACCTCCTCCCAGCAAAACAAACTAAAATGGAACTTGGTTTAGTCTCTTGCACCTTAGAGTCTGACACATTATGGGGTTGGGATGGAGACCCTCAAGTCACTGCACCCCCTTCTTATTCAGAGATGACATTTCATTGTGCTCTGTTTGATATTACACATATTTCCTGTAAGTTGTTCTTCTTGTTATTAGAATCACTAAGATCCTGGAGTCCACAAAGCATAGTCTTAACCCCTTCCCTGTGTTAACATGCATTGGCAAGGAGGTCCATCACTCTGAAGAAACAACAAGCATGGATGCTCTAACAAAGTCTGATCAGCAAAAGCTGGGCTGAGACCTGCCTAAAGAAAGATCATGGATGTTTTTCTTGGGGGTAACGGGCTTCCAAAAAGGCCTTTGTCTCCACGCTGTGCTGAGATTTTGGCTGCCTTCCAGACAAGGATGGGGAGACTGGAAGCTGACACGGACCAAGGCTTCTGGATTCAGCTACAAAGCATACTGCCCTGCTGTGAACTCCATGGGGACAGGACAGGAAACCAGGAGAAGCTACTGTGCAAATAAAGAGGGCAGCTGGGGAGAGCAGAGCCTGACCACACAAAGGAGGGGTTGGGAAGAGATTTCAGCACATCCAAAAAGTAGGAGACAGACCTCATCACTCAGGATTCTGAAGGCTCAGGGTCTAGGGAGAGCAGAAGCCTAGACAAACCCTGACAGAGGCAGTCCTGAAGCAGGTAGCACCCTACAACTACTGCTGCTGCAAGTAAAAAACTTTGAACCACACCTCTCAGGCTGGCAGATTTAACTTGATGTTGAGGACACATTTGCTTACCTGACAAATTCTTAGGGTTATAAATCTGAAAAATACTTAGAACACTGTGAGACCTCTTAGCTAAAAATCATATAAAGCACTAGTGAGTTAATTCTCTTGCATAATTCTCTGGGGAGGTAGGACAGCATTAACCCTGTCTTGCACATGAAGAATGTTAGCACTGACAGAGAAAATGATTTTCACTAAGCCACAGACTGAAGCAATATGAAAAGCTAGGTTGAGAGCTCAGAGAAGATCTGAACTCCCAATTCCATATTTGCCTCATTAGATTACACCTCTCCTTGCTTCCACATCTACACATGAACACCATACACAAAATGTTATCTGTACAAAAATAGTAGGTTTTAATTAGAAAAATCTCAACATGTACAGCTTGTCAGTAAGGACAATGCACATTTAAGAGTATTAGCCAGTAGCAGCTGAGCTCGGGCTGCTCATGATTAAAAGCAGGGAGGTAGTGTAGTACTTTGAAGAAAAGCAGATACATTAATGATCTTCAAAAACAGAAGGAATGTTCCTGGCACTTACCATCCCTGTATCTAACACCCATCCCTAGCACAGTAACGGAACAAATGTTGCAAGCGAAAACATGTTCATTCTGTGACCAGAGGAGGTAATGAAGCTCATTTCCTGTGAATCTGTCTTGGGGCTGAATCTTACAGTATCTAATATAAAGCATGCCCCAGATTATGCCTCCATTCATGGGTTTGGGGCATTCTTATGTTGATTTTCTGCTGTTTAATTAGGAGTGGCCTCACACTACAACCTTTGCCTTAATGGGAACAGTAGTTGAATCCCCTTTCCAGCTATGTAGCTCTTTATTTTCATGAAATTTATATGAAACATAGTTCTGAGATTTCTATCCCATAGTCACTCAGTTTAAATGGGATCAGTAAGTCTCAAAATGATGAGAGACTCAGCAGTGTATGAGAACTAACAGACAGATGCACATACACACACGTACTGCATAAAGATCTGTGCAGCTAGTTCCAAATCACTAGTGCTGGAAACTGAGATGTTTATAAGCAATAAACAATGACAAGGATTTAAGTTTAAAAAAAAGAAAGCAAACCCATCAAAATATAAACCACCACTTTTAGAAAAGCAACTGCATTGCAGATGACATTGCAAAAATACAGAGAATTAAAAGGCTTGGAAGATGTTTCGAGTCATATAAATTGTTTAGTGGAGATTCTTTTGAACGTATATTAATGCACTCAGTTAAATCAGTTTGGATACCCCAATCAGTTGAGTTGAAAATCCACAAAGTGGTAATAAAGAACAGGCTCAAAATGTACTATTAACTGCCATAGTGTTAAACTGCAGTAAGAGGAGCATCTTGGGGTCATCAACAAATTTAAAGAAGAGCAAATTCATTATATGCACAGACTGTCCTGAAACATATCTTCCTTGGTAAATTCTTCCAAATGAGACTAAAATATACTACAATAAATTGACTTGGTGCCATCTCCTTTGTTTCTCTTTTGGTACTGCAAGCTCTCTGGGGCAAGGATTGGTCCATATCGTTGTATTGGAAAGATATTTAATACATCTGGGTATTACCATAATTCTAGTAATAGTGACAGGGTCAGAAACATGGGGACAAAATTTCAGCTGGTATAAATCAGCACAGACTACTGCTTTCAGAACAGTTGTTCTGCTTTACTTAGACTGAGACTTTGACTCATCAGTATCACAAGACTCAAATAGGAAAAATAGCAGTTAGCACATTCAGTGGGAAAATAATCTGAGGGAGAAAGCTGCAAAACAAGAATGAACAAGAGACTGGAGGGGAAGAGAGACTGCAAATCTGACAGTAGTCCAATATCTAATAGTTTAGAAAACACTTTAATGATGTTTAAGGCTGCATTCAAAGAGACTGTCCTCAGGCAGGAATAATGTAGTTCTAGGAATACTAGAGATATTATTCTGGATACTCAACATTCCCAGTCAGATCTAAAGAAACTGTAGGGAATTCAGAAGATGGTCACATACATTAAAAGAAAAAAAATTTTGCTGAACTTCATAAAATGAAAAATATTTCACAGAACATACAATTTTTAAATGATTGAGAGAAGAATTATTTAAGATTAACATAGTCCAATGTTTTATAGCATAAAATCTACTTAAACTTCTGATTGAAAATGTGATCATAACTGACGACACAACTCATTAACGTGATTTATGTCATCTTTAACATGAGCTTTTTTGATATAAGCAGGACTGATGGGGACCATTCCACTATACAACTGTACTTTTCTTGTTTTAATTTACCTTTTTTCCCCATGTGAAATGTTTGGCATAAAATTCTAAACCCCGTAGATACTAGGCTAAGCAGACAGATCGTAGCCACACAGAGAAGAAGGAACCTCCCTAACAGCTAATGGCATCTTTCCAGTACAGGAAACAATTAGAGAATAAACAATGATGGTATATTAACTGCCTTGCCAGCTGCAGCAGTGATACCAACATCTAGGTCATAATGTGTCACATGAAGTCTCCTTTAAACATTAAAAAAATACTGCTATAAGCCCATTTTTCTTGTCTTTTGGTTTGATTTTGCAGTTCTTGTTCCTTGATTTTGTTGTTACCAGATTTAAGCTTTTTGTGTCCACTTTCAAACTCTGCCCCTTTCTGGTTTTTTCCTCTTTTCTCAGGCTCTGTATTGTCTCTGTTCCTGGGCCCTGTTACTGCATCAATTTGTTTGTCAGATTCTCATCCAGTCAGTTTGGTGTTTTTATTTTTGCCCAGGGAATGAAGTACCTACTCTGGCATCAAAGACCTACTTCCACCATACTATACTGCATGAACTAACTTCCACATACAATGAGTGAAAACTGGTTATTATTCCTCTTTCTCCACCTACATAGTATTTATTTGCTATTCTGCAAGTTGTTAAATGCCTGGAGGAAAAAATCATGATTCTTAAGTGTCTGGAAAGTGCTGAAGCACGAGTGGGTGCTGCCACAAAGGGGTATGCAATAAGCCTTATTAAGATACCTCCACTGCATGGCAGATGAGAGTATTCCTATTACACAAATACTTGACTAGGAATTTCCATGCTTTCCAACACATCCATCTCATCTCCAACATATCGAACTGCTTAACGTACAGGCAGAAGCATTTGCCTGTGTTAATCATGGTGCTTCTGTTACTTGTTCACATGCTATCCATGTACGTATGACTAGTCCATTTGTCACAGAGAGAAGGGAAGACTGGCATCTAGTCATGTTGTATGGTCATGCCATACTCAGGATGTGCCTTGAGATATATTAATAAATGCACTTCAGCTACTGACAAATGGCTAGCCTGCCTTCCAACTGTAACAAGAACTTGAACAATCAGATGAAACAGGCTTGAAGATATCCTGCATGCATTTCCCAAAGTAGAGAGATCATGACACTCTTTCAAGTGATAGGCTTTCATTTTTGGGGATATATTTCTTCTGTTGAGAGAAGGCTGAGAAACTTGAATGTAGCAGGCAAGACAACAAAGGATGGAGCAGATCTCAGTATGTGGGAAGGAACAGAAGGGAAAGAGCAGGCAATGGGAGATAGGTGGCTTAGGTGACAGTGACTAGGAAATGTGGTAAAGCCATGCAGGCTAGGATAAGTTACATCAACTGTGAGGAAAAAGAGAGGGCGAATGATGGCAGCAGGAAAAGGTGGGGTGGACGTCAAAGCAGTGTGAGTGGGAAGGAGATGTAGGGCAGGGAGTGTGTAAGCAGCAGAAAAGAGCAGGCAGTTCGTGGAAAGACAAGTCAAAGGACTGAAGTCTGAGAAGCTAACTAGCAGAAGGAAGAGGTCAGTGACAGGGAATTAGAGAGAGAGCAGAGGATAGACAGATGAAGATGAGGGTAGTGCAGTGACTGGGAGGGGCATCAGAGGATTGGTGCAACTGTGACTGGAAGGGGTGGTCTGGCTGGCTCCATACAATGTCTAGTGGGAGAGGAAGTGTCCAAGAGACAATCATTTTATTAAGATCTGGTTTTCACTGCAGAAAGTCTGAAAGCCCCCATGTTCAGCAAATACCTTTCTTCATTAATGGCAACTTCAGTGCAGCCTGAGCCCTGCGGCATGGCAATGGCCTCAATACTGCAACTCCAAACTGCTTGGCTTAGAAGGAGAAGGGAGGGAGAGAAAGGAGGGGGACTTTGTGGGGGTGAGAGGAGGTTTAACAAAGAATCACTTTAACAGAAACTCCTGAGTAATGGCTCTGCCCCAGGCCAAGAATAACATCAGCTCAATGTCAGCAATTAGAAGAGGGCTCAGCCAGGCCCCATGGCCAGCTCCAGCCTCCTCACAGTCACAAGCCAGCTTCCAGTCCTTTCCTGAGCTCACGAACAGCCAGAGCTGCCCACCCAGAGCCCCTTGGATGGAGATGAAAGGAAGACCTCCTGCTCAGAGGGAGAGCAAGAAGACTGTAGGTGAGGGAATTTGGGAATGGAAACTGCATGGCTAAGTGAGGGCCTTGAAAGAAGGAGTGCAAGGAGCAAAGGCAGAAGGGCTCCCAGAAAAGAATGAGGGCAGTTTGCCTATAACCTATTCTCAAGGACCCTAAGTGACTCCTCTGCTTCACAGGAGGGAAAGTGGGTGTTCAGAACTCCACATTAGCTCTGTTCACGGTTTTGTTCAAGTCCAGTCCTGCCAGACTGCCCAGCAAATAGCTCCTTCCTAATGGAGACCAATCTCTTCTAAGTGAAGGCTTGTTCACCCAAACACTTCCTTCTTAAGGGAAGCCTTTTGGACATCACCCAGAAGAAAGAACAAGCCTCTCCATGATAATAAAGAAAGGTAATGAGTATCAGTGAACTCATCGTAACCTTAGAAAATTCCCCAGGCAGGATGAAAATGCTATTCCAGACACAGTGGTCCACCCTTGGCATCTAGGTGTCATCCAGAACATCAATAATACAAACCCTTTTTCATATTTCCTCTAGCCCTTGGACATTTAGCCCATCTTTTCTCCTTGCAATTGTAACAAAGGAGTCATGTATCCATCAGACAGGTCCATGCAAAGCAGTGAAATATCTTAAATATGGCAACAATAAAACATGTTCGAGGCCTCAAAAAGATTTCAGGGTTGCTGAGAAAATTAGCACCTGGCATCAGGGTCAGTGGCCATGCCTCCTGCACACTGAAGGCTCTTAAAAGAAATTAATACATCTCTTCAAAAGAATGAAGATTCTCCTAAACAATTTTTGAGTCCTCTTAGCGTACTGCTCTTTCAATAACTGCATCATATGAGGAGACATCCAGGAGGAGAATTTAGCCAAGATGAAGCCTTGATGGGGTCTGTTTGCCACAGAGGACACAGTTGCTAACACAATTTCAAGACCCTGTGTTTAGAAACACTGAAATACAACAGTGACCCAGCTTGAAGCACTACCCAAGAAGAACTCAAGTCAAAGCAAGAACATATCATCAGTGATGAGATTAAGTGACAAAAAACTGTGGAGACTGTAGACAGTTCTAAGGCTGTCTGAGGTGCTATAAGGGTCTAAGGTGCTTTTCTGCACCCTGAACTAGTGCAGAAAAGAAAGCAGTGGCATGCCAGTAGCCAAATGGAAGAGGATGCCAATGCAGTGGAAGAAGCCATTGGGAACTACAGCATCAAAATGCTATCAAAATCACTACAGGTAGCATCAGTTTTGTTGCAACTCACTTGAAGAGATACTTCCTTCACAAAAGTTGTGCCATATGTACTGGCTCTGGGTTGGTTCTGCACATCTAAGACTCAGTCAGCACTGCTACATCCCAGGCAGGAATTTTCTTAGTTACCTGGTGCCGGACTTGGCTTTGCTCCAACAGCTGTCGTGACTGAAGTTTCTGCTGCTGAAGTTGCTGCACAGCAAAATGGAGCTGATAATTGGGATGTGTCAGAGGACTCTGTGTCACCTTGTTGCAGACACTGTTCTCCATCTCTCCTTCCCAGACAAAACGATGATTCTCTGGAGCCCTAAGAAAAGAAAAGCCATGATGTTTTCACCACTCTGCATATAAGGACTTCTGCTTACACGGCACTGCTGCTTCCTAAAAATCCCCTTAATACTTAGCCAGCTATGAATTTGTATTAAGTGGCTCAAGCAAGCACAACACCTGCTAGAGGTGCCATGTGCCAACTGCCATCTTGCTAAGGAGTTTCTTGAATTCCAGGATGGGACTATATTACTAGCTATAACACCATGCTTTAGGAGAACAAAAGAAAAGAGAAAAAAAACTCTAAACTGCAGCATGTCTGTGGCTGATTAGCATTGAAGAGAGGCAAAGTTGCAGAAGGAAGAGAGCTAAGGATTCCTATCACTAATGAGATAATTATTTATTTGGATTTGTAGAGACTTTGTTAATGCACTAACGCAAGGCTTACACCAAGTACACACGTGCTGCAGTGAGGGTGGAATAGAAGACAGACATGCAGTACAATATCCACAGAGAGGCTAAAGGACTGGTAGGGTGAAGTTGCAACTGGGGCACATATTGACTCCATCAGTAACAATCCAAAAGGCCTGAGGGGACTGAAGACAGGCTCATTTCTTTCATCATCAGAGTAATGCAAGCCTTTCCCAGAGGAGAAAAGGCTTCCTGCAAAGAGGCAGGAACTCTTACAACCCAGGCTTATACAGTGGGAGTTCAGCTGTGGCCTGCAACATGATAAGTACCAACAGGAGCTCCCTGGCTTGCTTTGAAGTTTGTAAGCCTCAGCTAGAAGGCAGCACCAACACACTTCTAACACAAAGCCGAGGGGCTTTGCAAAGAGCAGGTGTCAGACTGACAGGACCACAAGGTGTCCTGAGGAGGCTACAATGGCCCAGCAACTCACGCATCCTGTGCTCACAAGACAGGATGCCATATGACCCACTGAATCCTCACACTCTGGCTAACAAAACCTTCAGGCCTCAATGCCTGAGCTTTCCAAGTTTCTGCTGATCTCTGTCATGTTTCTCTCAGTCACTCCTTCCAAATATTTCCTTTGGATCCCCAGGGCAGACTTCCCTTGTATTTCCTATGCATGTCATAAGTAACTGGGACATAAAAGACGCTTGGTGTCTTTTACACTTCATACCACGGTTCAGAGTGTAGGTCATGGTTTTGGCAAAGGAGTTAACTGCAATCTCCTTGCTTCAGGATCCTATCAAAACTTACAACCTAGATTCTTTACACATGTCACAGCTTCCCTTAAATATGTTGCACCTTCCTGCACAAGCTCCATCATCACAGCAAACCCTTAAAATATTCAGAAGGATGTCTCAAACAAGACCAGAAGCACCTGCCAGCCCTATGTACTCTCCCTCAAAAATAACCTAATGCATCACTTTCAAAGCAAATTGAGGACAAGCACTCTAAACACTAAAGGATCACTCTCCATACTCAGCTCCTCAGCAACAGAGGAGTAAGACAATCCAGCGGAAAAGGAGTCCAGCTGTCAACATCTCCACCCTGCATCCTCTGGGCCTCCTCCTGCTTGGAGCACCACTACCACTTTTACTGTTATGGGCCACTGGCTGTAGGTAGCCTTCTCTAGACTTCTCTGTTCAAGGATCCCACCCATGCTTCCTCAGTCCTTTGCTTCCACTGTACCCCAGTGCAACACTGGATAAATGACTCTCACTCCCTGCTACCTTTTGCTACAAGATTCTCAGATTTTCGGTTCTTCTCCTTTTACCAGTGCTTGGAAAAGTGACAACTGTAATGTTGCTGGGTTTCAAGGCCTGCGTACAGTCAAGTTGTATAGCTCCAAATCTGGCTTTGTGGTTAACCTCAGGAGAGCTGCTTCCCTCTTCTGAACCTGCCTTCTCCCTTCTGCCCCATTACTGGGATCATGATCCTCTACTACTGTGGTTTTACCTGCAGTTGCTCAGCTCTGGATTCATGGATGCATGTGTGCTGCTGGCCTCCCAGCACCATCCCCAGGTGCCTCCTTTAAAGTTTAAATTAAAAGGAGGACATGACAAGGCACAAGGAATCTTTGAAACCATCCCCACCTGCCTCCTCTCCAATCCCACCAGTTCACCACATGGGTTATCAGCAGGTTGCTGTCACCTGACTCAACTGCCATCCCAAGAGTAATATCTGCTCCTTCCACTGCATAGATACAGACTCCATCATCCATTCTGATGTTAAAACTCATTGGACTTTTCCCTGTGTGAAGCAGCTGGAGTCTCTGTTACCCCTGCAGTAAAGTCAGGTCATGCCAACAGCTGAAAAGCACAAAGGACTGTGCTGGGTCTGGGATGCACCCTTTGAGAGATAGCTGGGGGTTACTGCAGACCAGCCCTTGAAACAAACATCAGCTGCACCAGATACAAAGTTGAAGAGCATTCAGAAGCTTCATCAAAGTCATGTTAGTGGTCAGTAACAGCCTGATTAATTCCTCATCAGTACTACTGAAAGATTATGATCTTCAGTACCTCTGTTTCAAACTAAACAACTGTATTTGTCTATCTGCCTAGAGTAATTTTTTTCACACCAGCAATTACTCAGTTGAGAAAATTTGGTAAGTTCATTCAAAATGCTCCTAAATAAAGTAAGCCAACATAGGATAAGAGGGTTACCTCTCATGGATTTCATAACTAGTTAAAACACATGAAACCAGAGCTAGAGTAAATGGACAGTTTCCACAATGGAAGGAGATTACCACTGAGGTCTCGCAAGAATTTGTGCTACAGTCTCTGCTGTTCAGAACATTTATAAGTGATCCGGGTGAAAAAGAGTGAAATGAAAAAAAGTTTGCTGCTGAGAAAAGTCACTGAGAAGTGTGAAAAAAACACCACATTACTGAATGATCGGACATTTAACTGGTAGATGACATTCAATTTAATAACTACAAAGTCATGTACCTAGGGAAACACAATCCTAGTTTTACACAATGATGGACTTTAAACTAGTTATTTCTATCCAGGAAGGAGACCTTATAACTATATCTATATAGTTTTTCTATGAAAATATCACTGAAATACTCTCAAAAAGCAAACTCAGTATTAGGAATTATTAGGAAAGGCATAGGGAACAAAACCAAGAACACTACTATCCTACCATATAAACCAAAATTGCATCCATCTCCTGCATAGTGAGGATAGTTCTAACCCCTGTCCCTCCTCCCTTCTCAAAAGCATACAGTAGAACTGGAAAAAGTACAAAGAAATGCTGTACAGATGATCAAAGGTATGGAACAGCTTATATATTGAGGAATGACTAAATAAATAAGGACTCTTCAGCCTGGAAAAAGGACAACCGAAAGGAAATATGAAAAATACCTATAAAATAATGAGCTTCAGGGAGAAGGAGAATAGGGAACAATTACTCACCTCTCATGATACAAGACATAAGAAAAACCAAATGAAGTCATCAGGTGGGCAGGTTAAAACAAACAAAAGGAGGTAGTTTTTCTCATAACACATAATTAAACTGTGGATGCCTTCTTACTAGGGGAAGCTAAGGATGCCAAAAATTTACAGGGGTTCAAAAATTATTAAACAAACTCATAGAAGGAAGAGCCACTAACACTATTTATATACAAAGATACTACCTCCTGGCCAGAAAATCACTGATTACTGAGTCCCAGAGAGTATTGGGGAAGTATCGCCGTTCCATAATATCACTTCTTCCCACAGAATCTTACATGGGCTACTGTCTGAGCAGGACACTGAACCAGATAGTCCATGAAAATGCAACCAGTATGGTTTATGCATCAGGCGTCTGAAACTAAGCCTATCTCAAGTCTCAGTCAGAAGTTAGAGAATTCAGTCAAGCACTCTTTAAGGTATCCATGAAAGTTACATGATTAATTCTAGAAACTAATGTCTGTTCCAACTTCTCTCATATCTACCTCCAGCTCAGAACCTGCAGTGCATAAAATTTATCCTTTGATCCAAAAGAATGCTTGGGGAGCTAAAGATTGAGTGATTTGTTCTAAAACATAAAAGTCAAGATGAAATGGAGGAGATAAAACTGATGCAAATGAAAACTCCACTAAAGTTGGACCTGCTGATAGCCAAACTGGCTTTGTGCCACAGAGATGATGTACAGTGACTACAGTCTGTAGTACTGTGGGAGCCACTAACTGAATGACAAAACTTTAGTATCGTTTCCTTGATCCTCATTTCTTTTGTTTTGAGATATCTGGCAAAGCATTAACTATTATGGAAATACAAATACTGAAGACTGATGGCCCAATTTTTAAAAATACACTGGGATTGCTGCTTTGTTCCAACCTTTGTCCACTTCAATGAACTCTCAAATGCTTTCATTTGGTTTCTAACCTGTTTTAATCCACTTTTTCTGTTTTAATGAATATATGATCTATAGCCCAAAATAAATTATTTAGGATATAATATTGCCCAGATAAGTTTGGTTTAAATTACCCAGGAAAACACTGTTGAAACTACACTATTAAATCTTTAGGAAGAATTAAATTAAAAAAAAACAAACTACAAAAACTTTGGCTAATGTTTTGCAGCATGGACAGTCTTGTACACAACTCCCTGCAGTTTCAATACCTTCTCTCCACACAATGCACAACAGCACTTACTTTTTTCTAGATGATAGATTGAAAACACTGTTGCTTGTGAGTAGATTTTACTCTCATGGCCTGCAGAACCCTTCTGGTTTGAATGTTTCTGTTAGCTTCCATGGGTTTTGCTTTTTTATAGATGAACATCAATATAAATTCATCATACATAACTTCAACCTTTTATAATATAAGCATTAACTATTTGATAACAGAAAGCCTGCATGCTTGCAAGTCTTCAGATCACTTTCATAGAGAGATGTTTCACCTGCAGTTTTGGAAAGTTCCCATATAACATGTTATCAAGTTGCTGGTATTACATCTAAGGCAAAGCTTGCCCTAGTACAGGAGAACAGAGCTTAGGGTCTGACACTCAATATGCTGCTGCGAGAGACATGCTCTAGCTAGCAGTCTGTTTGCCATGCTCGCAGGAATATATCATGGTGCAGCTCTTACTCTCAGTCCGCCTGTCAGATGATTTATCAAAGCATGACAGCACCTTTGCACCCTTCCTGAAGTTATCTCTTCTTGCTTAAGGAATTCTACAACAGGCTCAGCACAGTAATGAAGGGTGGAAAAAAAACCAAAACTGTAGAGGATCTCCCACCTTAATAGATACTATAGCGTTCAATGGTAGAGAGACTATATAAATACCCCAAACTGAAGGAAAAGCTTTTTCACAACTTACACCGTTTTATGCAAAGACAAAAATAACCAGGAAAAACCCCACACCCCCAATGGAAATGAGGATTGCAGAGACAGTACTCACAGACCTGCTTGTTTTCAATTCAGGATTATTGCTTGAACACTAATGACTGACTGAATATTCATTTGCTCACAGGTACAGACAACAGATATAGGCATAGATGCACACACACACAAATGGGAAATAGAAATTCCTGCCTGTGCCACCAGAAGAGATTGGGTTTCATTCTGTCAGCTAGGCTGGTTGTGAGCAATCTTCTCACAGCTTGCTCAGGATTATTTATGAGTTGCTTAGTTTAGAGACCTGGCCAGGATTCAGACCTTCACTATGTACAGGAAATCTCAGCCTTGGCATTATGGCCCATCCTTTGTAACGAAGATTCTGTCCTTCCAGCAGCTTTTAGGGCTACTCAGTATTTTTGGCAAGAAACCCACTGTGTTCCTTTCTTTCAACTGTAGTTTTCATAAAGCCTGGGCCAGAATTCCCTCTTCCTCTTCACTGACAGCATAAGACCTCTCTGCTGCAGCTTTTTGCATCACAAGGAGGTTTGCTTTTGACACCAATTTCAACAGATCTCAGCATAATCTTGCTATTATGATCACAACCCAGCCTAAAAGTGCTAGAACACCGCGCACTCATCTCCAAGTTTTCTGGTTCCAAATTCCCTTTCCACTCCAGTTCTCTTTTCCAATTCAATAGCTCTTTTCTGATGTAAGCAACCCTTATGCAATCAACTATCTACATCTGTGCTAGGAACTAATGCTAGTGTACTAAGATACTAAATACTAATAAAATACTAATACATTTGTTGACTACAGAAAAAAATAGTCTCAATGAAATTCAGCCTCTTTACAGAAGGGATGTGGTTATCAGCTCTTACAAGAAAGGAGAGAGCTGGCTTCAGTTTCTACTTCAAACAGATTTGAAGGGAATACCAAGGACTGAAGCTGTAGACAAGAGCAGAGCAAAGAACACCACTCAGTAAGAATCTCATAGTAACAAAGAAGTATCTACAGACTACAGCAAGTCTGTACTAAAAGAGTGACATGGGTAACTACTAGTGACAGCCCACACTTCTCCTAGAATCCACCATTCCTTAATAACTCATTCAAACATCTGACAAAGCACAGTCTACTACAACACAACTACTGCTGGGATGACTAGTACTGGACAATAAAAGACAACAGCAGAGGACAGGGCAAAGAAAAATCTTTACTAAAGTGAAACTACAAGGAAATAATCAGGGAAGAGGAGGGCAATGCAGGAGTAGAAGGGATTCAGAATATAATTTCTTAATGTATAATTTGAATATAAACTGGGTTTAAAGCTTCCAACGTTCCCCCCCAAAATTTAAGAATATTTAAGTATTGTAAATATTACACATAGGGTTTTCATTTATATTTCAACCTAAGCCTTCTTCCAATGGCACAGCTGGGCACTTGCTTGATACCAGCTCCTGTGCGGCAGGCAACAATACTAGTTCATGAAGGATACTGGTGTTCCCCATATATCACTTACTAAGCCGGCACTTCTGAGACATTTGAAAAGTGCCTACATCCCATTGAAAGGCAACGCAAACTAAGCTCAAATTACTTGTGAAAATGAAACTTCAGCATTCCTGAAGAATATTCCTCTATGTTTAACCCTGGTTAGTTTGTGAGAACTGATAGAATCACAGCAGGAGTCAGTATAGCTAGAGGTCTAGCAAACTGAGAAAAGAATTATCCTCCTTTTAAGCAAGGAAACAAGCTGACAATTAAAGTATTTTGCATCCTTTCCTGTAAAGGCTGAAGCTAAGGATCAGCAAGGGCCACTGCTGGCAATAAGGGAACGCAGTACATTTATAAATCAGTACTCCCACCTTGCCATGGAATGCAAGACAATCTTGGGCAGTAGTTTGTTTCCCACAGGGGATTCAGGTGGTATGACAAGTCCAGGAAGCTTTCAGTACAAAGCCTTGGTGGGCACCAGCTGCTAAAAAGTAGCTGGCATAGTAACCAATGATTCTGTCTAGTGTGGCAGCTCCCAGCATCCTGCTGACTTATGTGCAGGCACTCAGAAAAACACAGAACATTTTCTTTGGCACACTACATGCTTCTTCCATCCCTAACAATAGGCCCTAGATTGGGGCTGGCTATGGAGCAATGATAAACATAATGGGACAAAGCCCAGGACGCTGGGGGCCTGGCTGGGATGCAGGACTGTTGGGCCTCTCACAGCGCCGCTTGCCTCGAGGCCTGTCTTTGTCTTTTCTCCCTCTTTCCCTCCCCTCAGCTTCAAAAGCAATAAATTAAAAATTGAAAAACAGAGCAACAGGTCTTTGAGAATGGTTTGCTCCTGGCCTCTGCTGTTATCAGGAGTGTCTACGAAAGACTGACTTTGGTCCAGTTTAGTCAGCAAGAGTCTGCATTTTAGCACGGTCTGTAGCTCTGATTGCTGGAACATGCAAGTCCCTAAAACATGCAGCAGCAACAGCTGTGTTACAAAGGTAAAGAAAGGTATCTTTCCAAAAAAAAACCAGGGGCAAACTAAGCATTTTTAATATTCCTAAAAGAGCTCTGCCTGTGACTCTGGAGATCTTCTGAGGCACAGGGAGCTGTCCAGAACTTGCCACTGTGCAGGTACTTGGAGACAGGGAAGGGGCAGGAAGCAGCTGGCCTGTATAAAACGAGGATGCCATCACCTGGCCTGCAATCTGCTTTTGAGTTCTGCAAAAGCAGCCAAGGAAAAGCTTTTAAAGTTAATGAGCAGCCTGTCAAGGCTGCATTGGCACAATAAACATGTGGAGCTGCATTTGGGTTCAAATCCAGTTCAAAGCAACAAATACAATCTCGCATGGTGACGGTGTTGCAGAGACATAGGAGAGTTTGTCCCAGGCCATCAATCAAAACTTTCCCTTCTTAGTGATGAGGCACAGATGCAGGCATCTTTTAATAGTTTCAGCCTTAGTTCTTCAGCTCCCCACTTTCCCAGCCGCTCAAGCTACTTCTACCTACACAAGAGGCTCTTACCTTCAGTATCTTTGTGCCATGAGACAACAGAAGATGTGCAAGGTCCATGTGAAAAGCCTTGGTACTGAGTGGGTTTAGCCAAAGAACATGAAAAGTTCTATGGATTTAACTAGATCCATTCACAGGTTAACTGTAATAGCTACCAGAGGCACAATTTGAGCATCCCAGGACATTTTAATGTGCATAATTACTAGCAAATGTCAGGAGTCCCCCTCTGCTATTCTCACAATTCCCCCTTTCAACTGAGAGAGTTGATGTTGTTACAAGAATTTTATTCAAAAACAAAGATGTGAGCAAAAGCATCCAACTCATCTCTTGTGGTGCAAGATTAGCGCATGTTTCAGTGGCTGAAGGAGTCCATGTGCTGCACTCTCAGCTGCACAACTCCACAAGCAAGTACACATTCAGTGTCAAGAATTTTCCCTGAGATTCCCAATTAAACTTATATTTTCTCTGTTTTATTGCACAACCTTCCTCTTATTTCAGGTCTAAACCTTCACTACTAGAGCTATGCCTCCTTCAAGCTTAGCCAGTCTTGGCATGCTTAACTCCCTTCATCTTTTTCCTCAACTCAGTCCCTTCTGGCCTGTGATTGTATATTGCTGTTCTCTGAACTTTTTCCACTTTATCAGTATTTAGAGCTAGGCAAGCGCTCAAAACTGAGCACATTTTTCCAGATGTGCATGCACAATAACTATACAGGGAAAGCCCACTGCCTTCTTGCTCCTTCACTTTATTCTGCACGTACTATATTATTTCCTGCTCCCTGGTTCCTGAAAATTATTCCTGCTATTTCCCTGCCATTGAGAAACCTGTGTTTTGGAGAAAAAATATTTTCTTATAACAAAGACAGTGTAGTGCCTACTCAGTTCTACTGCAGATCAGGAATTAAGTGCATTTTAGTTCCTGGGTCTCTGTTTACAGGCAAGGTCATGAGCGTAGCAGGTTAGAAACGAGGTGCATCAAAACAGCCTTGTGACAGTCTAGCTGGGGAAGGGCAGGGTGAGATTATGGAGCACTGGAAAACCTCTGCAGGCAAGGCCTAATCTACCTCAACTATTCCTGGATTTAGCTGGCATTATCAACCTCTTACTTTCAGGAACACTAAACTTGCCAGTCTTAGCAAATGAAATGAAATATTTACCCTTCAGTGGAGCAAATTTTTGTTGGGCCATCAGTAGCATCCTTGGCTCCATGCCAGTTACAAAAGACTGTCAGTCTCTCTGATCTGGGGAATATTTGGCAGGTAAACAACACTGTGTTTTTTTTTTTTCCTCTTTACACATGGCAGCTTTGAAATTCACTAGTAGAAAGGCTAAACCAAGAAGAAAACTAACAGCCAGCTGGCTCCAAAGTTCAATGCCTTCATCCTGTTGTGGCTCATCAGGTCACTGGAGAAGCCATGAAGGCAACGGAGCATATCTCCTCCATGTGATCTAGATTAACAAAATCCCATACCCTTTCTACCCTCAATTAGTGCAAACACAGGGGTGAGCTTTATTGAGTGGAAGGTGGTTCTGGCTTCATGTTTCCTGCACATACTTCCACACCTGCAAACACAGTCAGAGCCTGCAAAAATATTTTAACAGCAAGACATACATACAGTAAGACTAACACAGAAACCTGGTATCATTTTGCTCTCATAAGGAAGTCTTGGAGAAGATTACCTGCTTAAATCTGACATGTAATTGCCTGAACTGTGTCATCACATGTGTCCCCCCCCAATTTTAAAGTATTAATTAATTAATGAAGTTCAGACAGAGCAGGTGGACTCTGAGTGAAGTTACCTCACTCTACTGTCTAGCTCCACTTTGATTAAGATATGTCATTCAGATTTAGACAATGTGTTAAGTGCCACCTTAAATTTGATCACTTGTCCTAGTCCGGGCAGTTTCTGGGGTGAATATACACACTCCACAGAATTTAAAGTACCAGAAACTTAGATGCATTTTCGCACCACTTAGAGATGGGAAAGGTATTCCTTGCTGCAGAGGCTCCACTGTAAAATCCTAGCATGAATCAAGTGGATCAACACAAAACGTGACTTGTACTGACATCCTCCTACTTTTCCTCTATCAGTGTAAGCAAGTCCATTGAAAAACAAACTGCAAAAGACTGATGGGCTCTATATATTCCTAGCCATATTTTTTTAATGCTTTATCCAAGCAGATTTTTGCATTTTATGGGTCGACAGCAGCAGTAGCATATGAGGATGAAATCAGTAAATGGGCACCGCTATCTGTCTAGAATATGCTTCCAACTGGGTTTGTAATTAAAGTCACTAACGTCTCCTGGAAACCCACATTCCCTACCCCTCTCCAGGGAGGCAAGGGTTAAGTCAGGACCAGTAAGTTAGCCCTGCACCCTGTAATGCCTCCTTTGAAAAGCCGCTCACACAGTTTACAGGGAAAGAGTGAGAGTGCAGCTGCTGTCCCAGCCAACATTTGGTTCCTATTACAGTGAATAAATCTCCCCCTCCCCCTTTTCTTTTCTTTTTTTTCCCCCCTTTTTATATTAAAAGTCCATCAAACACATTTTTTTCTCCTTAATATTTTCCATTAAGTTTCCTCCTGTGTAGGCTTTCCCAGAGTGTGGTGCTCTCTGCTATATGTGCTCAAGCAGTAGCTAGCTGCAAGATCCCACTGAGTAAGAGAATGGGGAATGAAGAAAGCAGCTCAGGCTCTTCGTTCAAGTCTCAAGAGGCAAGTGAAAAGTTACAGTTGGGCTAAACTGGTGAAATCTAGAGCACTTGAGAAGAACAAACAAACAAACAAAAAACAGGCTGTTGAGTTTTGTATGGTTAGGATTCATGAGATGGGAGAGAGTACTCAAAGCACTCTGCCCCTGCCCAGAGCTAAACGCCCCTGCCATCATCAGCCTCCCAAAAGACATAGCACAGGATAGCATTACACTACAGGGCCTTAAGGGTCCCCTCCACGGTTCTGCTGTCCAGGTCTTACACCATTTGAGGCCAAAATGACTTTTTTAGTTGTGCTGTATGACCATGGAGTAGAGATGTCATATGCTCCCAACTTCAGGTGTTTTGGTGTCTAAATATTAAGTATCAAGTACACTAAGAAACCTCTAAAGAACATGACAAGCCTCTAGATTCCACAAAATTTGCACTGAAGTTCATGAAAGCAATCAACTTTGCTTGACATCCAGGTTGTGCGGTAGATGAAGATCCTCTGATGAGTGTCTCTTACAGAAGACTTGATAAATCTGACACCTTAGATGGTCTGTCTATGGGGACAAAGCATGCTGAAGTATACAGTTCCCTGACATCATGCCTATAAATTTTAAGGCCTATAATTATAGCCAGATAACAGAACTTCACAAAAGAAGCAACATTTCTACATTTATAATCTATATACATAAAGGGAAGGCCAGAATCTGTTCTGCGCTTCCAGAACAAAGACGTACAAATTCACCTAATCAGGGAATGTGCAAAGTGTCACCTGAAAGCTAGCTGGGCTACAGTCATATTAGGAGAAATGCTCCAGATAAAAGAGGTAGAGTAGCAGCATGGCACCAGCAAAATGCATCTGCTGCTACTATTCAGTAACACAACTAAAGCTGTATAACATCTAGCTGCTGAAATATAGTAAAATAAGAAAAAAATACAAAACAAGGACTAAAGGTCACTTCCCTGGGTCCTTGCTGTGAGGCTGTGTGCTTGTGGTTAACAGCCTCCTGGTTTTGGATAATTCCCCAAGCACTGATGCAAGGGCAGAGTAAAGGTCCTCAGGAGACCTCTTCCCTTAAACAACTGAAATTTATCAACCTAGCTCCAATGTAATGAAGTTAAAGGAGTTTCTCATTTTTTATCTCTGAAGATAGACTTACAGAGTCCCCTAAGCCCAGTGGAACTTACAAGCTGGCCAAAGAGGCATCTCTAGAATTCTTATCTTTGCCATGTTATAAACTTGATTTCGTATGTAGTTTCTGCTCTCCTTGACCCTGAAGTGGATTTAGATAAGGCAACAAGGTATGACAAGAAATAGACTGGATTTGAGAATGATCTCTCACCCATTAAACAGAACATTTTTCCTCTTTGGGTTCCTTTTGCAGTTCTGTTTATGCTGGAGTTAAGGGAGAAAATCTTTTACCTCCACCTCCTATACAAAGATTAATTCACCTGCTGTGGCTCCCTAAACATTTAACAATGGGTTAGAGAAAGAATAGGAAGGGGTGACTGTGTCTGTGCTAGCACACACTTTCTAAAGTCTATAACAAAGTGATTACATAAAATATAACTGGAGGACGGTGGTGGAATATGCTCAGATCGACAAAGAGTTAGCATGAGTTATTACATATTGCAGAAGCTGACCCAGTAACTGTATATGTTGCAGAGACGAGACCATCCTATCGCACACATTGCAGGAAAAAAAGAAGAAGGGCTACCAATACAGACACCACAGATAGGTACTACACACAAACAGTGACATACAGACTTTCAGCCATTCTATGAGTAATCCCAGGGTTGTAGTGCTAGCTGTTTTACAATACCTGCAAGACTCATGATGGCCACACAATGCTGTATTTGTACTGTAAAAGGTAAGTTCTATTCTTCCCTCACTCCACTGGTCACCCAACTTCCTTAGATGTAATGGGAGATACTTTCTGGAAGCGCGTATTTCAACCAAGGCGGCACAAATTCCTAGCAATGCTCTTCTCAAGCTAAAACAGACAGAAGCTTTCCAGGTCTGTAGTGTTCCTTCTAAGAATCTTCCAGGAGATACCCTACTTGCAGAAAACTACTTTTCAGAAAATAATTCTTCCCTAAAAAAACCCACAAGGTATTTTTCAAACAAATTGGCTGTATTTCGTTGATAGCTAAAACGCAGCCTGAAAAATAACGTCAGAACAGAATGGCAGGTTCAATTTTGAATTACAAGTTCTCATTTTTAATACCGAAAGAGAAAATATTTTAGAAAAATCTATAGCCAGCACTGGAATAGAAAAAACAGTGCGCCTCCTTCCCAAAACTCCCTATGCATCTGTCTCCCTCCATTGCCTCCAGAAACTGGTAATGACATACCAGGACTGAATTATAAAGAACTGCAAGAAAAGGGTGTAAAGACTTCTATTTTTATAGAGCCTCACCTGGAAAAGCAAGCTCTTCAAGTACTGCAGAGCAAGAATCTCCCCATTTTTTGGCACTTTGTCCTCCAAGGATTAATACCACAGAAGCATGTTGCCTTGCCAGAAGATACTATTCCAGTTTACAACAATTTTGGCCTCTTTGCTGGTCTTTTGTTTTTAGCTATACAGAATACAGTCCCCATTCCACTCCTAACGTAGCTCCATAAATTCCCACCTCCTATTGGGTGAGATCTATCTACCTCTTCGCCTGACTCAGCCTGCAGCATTTCCAGTAATCCAATGTTTCAACAAGAAAAATCACAGAGGAGTTCACATTATTGTAAAGAAGTTCAATATTCAGTGGAATAAACTGAGTTACAGCATCTTGTTTCTGGTAGAGAAGAGTTAAGTGAGTAAAGGGGAAGGTCCCAGCTAACTTCCTCCAGCAGATACAGCAGTGAGTGGTGCCCATTCCTGCTTTAACAGAGGCTTTATATGAAGCCTTAGTTTAGCCACCGCATTTCTCTGTCTCTCTCTTTCCTTATTGGAAAGACAATCTGGTCCCTCTGGTCTCAGCAAGGAGTTATGCGGCATCATGGATGTAAATCTCTGCCTATTTTATGCAGCCATTACAGAACAAAAGATTAAAATTACTATGATTATTTTGAGAGGGGACATGAAACAGAGGAGAGGTGAGGAAGCAGTAATTAGAAAGACAAAGAAAATGGAAGTGAAATACATTATTTACTCTAATAGGCCCAAGCAAGCGCAAGGTGCTTCACTGACATGGGGCACAAGGCACTATAACTCAAAGAGTAAAATATAATAAAGCAACACTACTGTTAATGACCACACTCTTGGTTTAATTAATTTTCTTTTCCTTCCCTCTCTCCATCCTGGCACTGTAAAGAAGAATGCAATGCATGAAGGCTGGGGGCAAAAGTGCTGCAGAGGGCTGAGGCAGCATACCTGGCAGCTGCTAAAACAGAACTTCAAAGTCTCAGCTCCCTTTGAAAACCCATCAGGCAAAAACCACTCCTCCCCTTCAGCTTCTTTAGGAGCTGGTACACTTAACCACTTCAGCATGTTTGGCAGTTCTACAGCCACTTCCAAAGCAGGTGGTGGAGTGGAAAATTGTGGGAGAGCCCCAACTCAGTTGTCTCCCTCTTTCCCCAGCAGGCAGCGACACATGTGCTGACCAAGCAGGCCAGCTGACAGACCACAATTAAGCACAGAGAACAGGGAATTTGTGATTATACCTCTGAAACTACAGAAAAGGCCCAGGCTTACCTCAATAAACTGTGCTGACAATATCTTTCTCCAAGAAACTGCTAAAACTGATGACAGACAAAGTCTGTCATTAGAGGAAGATGAGTAAAAGGATGTTCAGATAATAATACTGTGCAGTACAAAGAGCTGGCACACTCTAAAAGGCAATTCCCAGACTTGTCTAGGATTTGTTGAAAGATCCCTCTCTGTCAGACCCTGTCTGCTAAAGATGCTCAAGTTGCACAAAACTTACTTGAATCACCTAGAGCTTTAAGACTTTTACATGAGATTTCTGCTTAAAACTGCAGGCTAGGAGGTAGAGACTGTAAGCACTGGTTTTATTTGCAGCACCTAGAAAAAAGTTTTTAGATTCTGTCCATTTGAACAGGCACCCATATTTGTGATGTCTTCTCCTTCAATGTGGACAGAAAAGTCTGTGAAGCAGTTGTGCCAGCTCTGCTGGTCATCCCAACTGCATACTATATCCATCTTTTCCCCTTGGGGTTTGAGAAGAATAGGAATCTAGGGATGGTGATGTTTCCTTATGGATGCAACTTTGCTTGATTCCTTAATGACTGATTTTGGCTAGGCCTTTCAATTGCTAGGTCTTCTGGACTGTATATGGGTGTTAAATATTTCTAATGACTCTGGAAACCAAAAGCCAAGAGCAGGTATCTGCAGAGGAAGTGCAATAGCTTTCACAGGAATTTGTGGTTAAAGATGAAAAAAAGTTATGTAATCCTATATTCCAGTCCAACCCAAACCCTTTTTCTAGAGCCAAAATGGAATTGTTTCCTACAGCGTAGAGAGAAAATTGTATAATTAGTCAGAAGCTCCCAGACTCAGGAACACAGATGGGAACCATGGAATCACTACCTCAGGAATTTCACCAAGAGATTGCATGTAATGCTAAGCATGAGCACATCAAAGATGCAGCTGCAGATGCTAAGCCCTTATAAGGGCAGACTAAAATATCCCAGCCACTTAGTGGAATAATGTCCTTTCAAGAGTTTCCTCCCAGCATAGATAAGGCACATCAAGAGAAGACAATAACAATAGCATCCAGTATCCAATCAAGAAATGTCCATTATATGCCACTGCTTTATACTTGATGCCTTTCGTGATGTTTCAGCAAATGTTCTGAGTAGAATTTTCTCACAAAGGCCACAACTGGTACATTTCACAAAAAAAATAAGACAAATAAGAGTCACAGACAAATAAGAGTCCAAACATGGCCTCCAGATGGCTTGAGCTGAACATAGTAATTTGCAACGAGGTTAACTTTCATGTTGGGTACTGTGTTTATGGCACTCTAGAGACTAGTTGGGAGTATGAGACAGTAAGCAAGCTCTTGCATAAAGGCAAATAACAGACACTATAAAAAAAACCTGAAAATAAATTACAAGAGTAGTTGTTACCTGGTTTTGCTACCTAACAATATGCACCATAAACACCAGAGTTTTTGATAAACAAGATGCAAACATCCATGCATTCTGCAGCAACAAGCAGAACAATTCACCATCTATGAAGTTAACATGATATCAGGAATTTAGTTTCAGAGCGAGACATGCAAACAGCAAAATATCCAGCACCACAGTTCTCTTCCCTTTCACAGAAATGCTTCTCAGTAACACAGGCCTAAGTCTACACTAAGATATTCAGGTTCTGCACTGCTTTAGAGGTCATAATTTAAAAAATTTATTCTGTTTAGAAAATACCAACAAAGAAAAGCACTGAACTACATGAATCGTATTCTGACTCCTATGCCTAAAAACAACCTAGAAATTTGTGCATACCTTTCAATCTCTTTATACAGATAGTAGAGGATACGTTCATATTTAAGTCATTTGGGGTAGCAGCAGCAAAGTGGAATTTCAGAAACAAATGAAAACATGACTCTGACCTTTGAAAAAACCAAAATCAGTTATGCAAACAATGTCCTGAACAGAACAACAAAATATTTAAATGACTAAAAATGGACTGGATCCAAGTTTCTTGAAATATACCAGAATAATCCTGTTATAAAAACTGGGCTTCCAAAACTATTTTAACAGTACCTATTAAGGTATTTTATTTAATAAATAATTTTTAAATTTATTATATGCATTTACTTATATAAATTAAAATATTCGTGAACTTTAATAGATAACAGAAAGTTATTGCTCCTGTGGATTTTTAATGCAATTAATTCCACATTAAAACACAGCTCCTTCTTGAGGGTTTTCAAATTTGAAGAAAGATTAGCAAGTTCTCAATATTCAAAACCAAACTCTATGAAAGACATCTCTTCCAAAAGATCTTAATAGGCAGCCTTTGTTGAAATTGTTCATAAGGGATAAGCTCTAAACTTTCTTGATTTTTTTTTTTTTTTTGGTACGGAATTTTGAAAACAGAAGGCATGGGGGATTGCTGTCAGTAGGAACAAAAATCTCACTCTCTTGGAGAATATTTTGAGTATATGCAGGTCTTTATTAGAAAGAGATGTGCTTATCGATGCACCTCATCTTAAGAACAGCAAAGTCTCTGAAGAATCGCTTTCGGGGCTCTCAGAGTTTTAAGAGCCTGTGCTTACATCTTCCAATGTTTTCCTTGTTAATTTCTTCACAACACATGAGATTGTGTTCTCTTTGCGATGTTGGAAAGCCTTTAACTGCTGTTCAAATTATCATCCACCAAAATATATTTACAGAGAAGCCAAAATCTTTAGCATCATGAGACTGTTGAAGAATCCTACACCCAAGGGTCTCCTAGTGGAGCTGAGATCAGAAATATATTGAACAGAACAGTCTTTCTAACAAGTTATTTCAAGTTTTTTCTAATATCACAGTTTGAGATCTTTTACGAAACAGCCAAGGGAAGTAGAAGTCACTGCACTGTAAACAGTATGTTGTCTTTAATGAGTACTCATTTGAAATTCAGAATTATTGTTTGCAAGTGACAGAAGCCATAAATCCTAGACACTTATTCGTGAGCACCATAAAAGATGAATATAGGTGTCAAACCTGAGCTTCTGACTAATATAAAGAATATTATTTCATTTATGCTGTTCTGTGGTTAAAATTTCAGAAAAGAAAAATCCCTGAAATTGCTGTATTAGTTGTAAAAATAGATGTGGATCTGAAAGTTCAAACAGTTTCTAGGAATGCCAAGCCTTCATGGGTATGACTGTTACCTCCTTGTGGATCTAAACTCAGTCATGGGCAGCAAGAAACAAAATTCTTAAAACTTACTCAATTTCAAGTCTCAGCATCTACAGCTTTTCAAAGTGTTAAGTGAAGAGAAGCTGACACCTCTTTACTCATCAGCATCTTTATCCCAATATCAAAAAAGAAACAGATGGTCCAGACTTGAGGTTTCTTCCTCCTCTTCACACAGTCTACCAAACTGAAAGTTTTCTGAGCTACATTTTGAAGAAAATTCAATTTTCAACACTGAAGACATTCACAGCCCAACTTGGCTACATTCTTCACAGAGATTACAATTTTTTTTTCAGCAACAAGCAAATAAAGAATTCTTTACGCATACAAAAGGTTAAGACCACATAAGCCACAGCCCTTTTGCTCCAAAGGGTGACTCTTGCCCAGCCTAAGCATCCCTGACAGAGCTGCCAAGTAGCATGTGCAGCACTGCCAGATAACAATCTTCTTACACTAACTTTTCAGTCAAGCTCCATGTGCCAGACAACAGAAGGATAGAAAGGGCAGTGGAAGACATTTACTGAGCCAGGTGCAATCTGAAATACAAGCAAAGAAGCCATGCAACATCATGGATACCAGCAGCTGGAACATAAACAGTGTCTTTGATAAGGCTCTCTCACTTTGAAATTCCTTTTACTAAAGGTTGTTGTCTCAGGGCCAGTTTTCAGTAGACTTGGATCAGCCAAGCTGCCTTGGCCTCTCCCCACGTGGTTTGCTGTGGACAGTAATTGGATGAGAAATGTTAATAAAAGTTCAGTGAGTGCAACAGGAGAGTGTCTGGAAACTGTGGTATCTTAAAGCACTACTTAGTTTTTTTGCCCTTCTTTAAAATTTTTTTTTTTTTTAGAGTATACCCATCTTTCAACTATTGTTACAGAATGAAACCCTTGAAATAACTGTTCATGATGAAGGACTCTGGATACATCAGTATTTCTATTCTGACATTGCAGAGCCTACCTTAGTGCACTTAATCTTTGTAATTGGCACTGGTTTTGGACAATCCAATAACCAGCTTTCCTGAGCCACCAAAATGCTTTCTTTCTCATTACCAACCAAGTCCTCTCACCTAGAGCATTTTGGTCAAACCACTCACTGGCTGATAGTATACAGTGTTGGATAAAGACTAAGAAAGTATTACTAACCATGAATGTTACTCATTATTGTAATTCACACTATGCTCTAAACAAAAAGCTTGCATTCCACAGTGGATTTCTGGCTGCCCCATCTTCTTCAGATTACACAATATATGTACACTTCAAAAAGCTATGAGCTAGTGAGCAGGATCACCAAGAAAAGCTGTCACCACATGCACAAGGAAGCTGAAATACTTCCTGACTTTTTGCACCTTCTTTTTCCCCCTCCCCCTTTTTCAAAAGAGGTTTTTGTTAAATGCTGAAGCCCTGCATGGCTCACAAACAGCTGCTGCTTGATACCTGCAGCCCTGAGAAGCCCTGGAGAATAACAGGCTGTCATGGAGCCAACAGCATGCAATCCACAAACTTGTGTCAGCTACAAAACTCCCCCAGTCTGAAAGGTGGGGAAAATCAGGTGACAAAGGAGGATCTTCATAGGAAAGGCTGACTAACACTTTCAGGGATAGGAAAGGGGTTTCTTCGTGCTTTTGGTAGGGAATTCCCATTTATATCACAAGATAAAACACCAAAAAGCACCACGCTCATCCTGAGCAAGCCAAGCTAAAGCATGACCTCGGGCTGGATGGAAAATGTGCATTAGTGGTAGAAACCTCACAATGGAAGGTAGCCCCAAAACAAAGGCTAGCAGGAAGGAAAATCCTTTGGCCTCTTTTGTTATCTCCTGCTCTGGCATTTGTACTTGGTCAGTGAAAGCCTGAGTTTGACTCCAGACCCTTTGGCTACTGACTTCAGAGAATAGTCAGCCACATGAGGGCTGCCTTCTGGAAAGGCTTTCCACACAGATCTCAGATCACACCCTGCTCCCAACATTTGACAGGCTTACTGTGATAGCAAGATAATCCTAATTCAATTTCTCTTTCTCAGCTGTACAACACCAACTGTTCAAGACCTTTGCTCTCAACGGTAACCAAACTTCATTTCTAACACTACCCTGTAGACATCTTCATTTTCTTGAAGTGAAAAGGTATAGTGCAGACCTGGAAATCTCCAAAATATTCACAATGAGTTCAACTTCAGGATAGCCCTGGAGAGCAAGGCAAATGAAGGAAAAGATGCTAACCTGTCTTGTCCTTAATAAGCCTGGTTTACAAGGGGATTTCCATTTTTACAAAGCAGCATTCTGTTATGTGTCTGGTAGGGAGGATACAGAACATGCAGCTCTGAGATTTCAAAGTGCCTCACTGTGACCCACAGGAATAGCACAGTTCAAAGATGGGCCCATTCAATCCCTCTGTTCTTAGGCCAGATGGACCTGCCCTAAGATCAATGCCAGAAAGAATGCTCTTCTGGGAAACCTCCCAATGCCCTTCGCAGCTGCACAGTTGTGAACTAATTCCAACAGCTATGGCATGGTATCACAGCTTTCATTTCTACCTCACTACCTGCAAGACCAATCAATGGACAAAACTTGAGGTCCTTGTGTGGGGAAAAGCTGGGGACGGATAAAAATATTGCTAAAAAAATTAGGAAAGGGGAGAAACCAGACATTCGTGGGATTCCCTGACAGCTCTGTGCAGAAGGAAGGGTTGGGCTGGAAAAAACAGGGCCCCAGGTTCCTGCCAAGCTGTCTGAGGCCCGTCCTTTCCAAATAGCTCAAAGAAACAGCCAAGGCTCCCTTGTAACCCTTTCAGAACTCCTCTAGAGAGAAAGGCTGCTGTGGCCAGAGCAACTCCCACAGAGCACCAGACTATGGGGGTCCCCTCATTCCTAGAAGGCTGTAAGCAGCAGAGTCTATCTCCCCCATGAGAGCTACTTAAGTAAGAGCTACAGGCACATTAACCCTCTGAATACCACTCTGGAAAGCAAGTATTTTAATGGTGGATTGCAAGGTTTAAATAAATGCAGAGGAAAGGGAGATCTGCTGGTCGCTCTGCAACATGAAATACCTAGAACCTACACAGGATATCTCAAAGAGATCTAAGATCACAGATGGCTGGGGGGAGGTTATGAGTCAAGTAGTGCAAGACACTAAAAGATTTCAACTTGTTCTATATTGAATTAGACGCTTATTAGAACAGAAACCAGCATGTGACTTCCATTACAACCAACAAAATCCACTGGTGGCAGCTGAAAGCAGGAAGAGGAGAGTTCACTGGCAAGGAAAGAAAAAAAAAATTGTATCAGCATGAACTGCCTATACCTGTTGCTTAGTTTTACATTTACTGCAATAATCAAAGAAAACCAACTGCATATTAATAAAAAAAATTCAGTGTTTAGCATGGTCAGAAGCCAGCAAGATATTAATATATGTAAGTTATGTGTTAGAAAATAAAGATACAATAGTGTTACTTACATAAAACCAATGTTTTACTCCTACTTGATGTACTGTTTTCATTTCTTGTCATCTCTATAAAGACAGCCAGACCATTATTAGAGGGCTGGGAAGATTTCCATTTAGAACTTGAAAAGAATGGGACTGTTTAGTTTACGAGAGACAAATAAGAAGGGAGATGATAGAAACATAGAGAATAAATAGTGTAGAAAATAAATCAAGCATTTCTGTTTGCCTTCATGTAATAAGGGTGCTGAGACTTTTGGCAAATTTGGGAAAATAAAAAAAAGGGAAACTTCCGCATAATATGTAATTCACCTGTGGAACTCACTGATACAGCTCAATGAGACTACAGTTTTTCCAGAAAGTAAAAATATATGATAAACAACAACATCCATACTAGACTATGTGGAACAAAGTATTGTGAGAACTACAAGCCAGCTGTTAACAGTTGGAGGGTGAAAGCAAGCTTCCTCCCCAGACAGGGAATTTCACTGCTGCCCATCAGAACTTTCTCTGAAAATGGTGGTAGTTGCTCTGAAGCACAGGATGGGAGAACTAGACAGATTAGCAGCCCAGTCCAGCATGGCAAATCCTATGTTTACATTAGGGTAAGGTCAGTTTGTGGAGGCAGCTGAAAAGAGAAAACCCAAAACCATTGCACAGTATTGGCTTGGGGAAAGGTATGAAACCCCTGTCACTCCCCTCCACCTACGAAGACGGGCTGTTTGCTGGGAATAATAGCAAAGATCCTCATATCTTCTTTGAAAGGAAGTCATGCAGTTGAAGAGAAACCTGCACCCTCAATTGAGAGCTATGTGCAAGAGCTTTAATTGCCCAAGGCCGACAGACACAGGTAATGCAGACGTTGTGCCCCCTTTGTTCAGCTAGAGCCAGTCCAAGGCAGGCTTCGGGCTGCAGCTCCAGCAAAGCCTCCCAGAAGTAGCTGAGTGGAGAGGCCACACTCACACAAGTCCGCTGGTGCCCCACTCTGCCCTGCTGCGAGGCCCCGAGGCCCCAGCTCTCGCCTCCAGCTCACAGCCCCAGCACTGGCTCCTACAGTCTCCCTGCACGTGGCCCAAACCCCCTTCGCCTCTGGAAAGGGTCCTGCGATTAATCTCACTTATTACCTCGGAAAAGTAACAGCGCGGCGGCTGCCAGCCAAGTCCGACTCAACAGCGTCTGGGGAGCCGAGGCTGCAGGGCCAGGCCTCAGACTGTCTGGGCAAGTCACGAGCTTTCCGCCTTTCCTCTCCCGGAGGCTCCAGACAGACAGAGCCAAGGCCTAGCTGTGGGAAGCAGGGATCCATCAGGACTGTGCCAACCCATGGTGCTGAGGCTCAGGGCAATTTCTGAGCAGGATGAGGAGTAATTGGACCTGCCACCACAAGTTTCTCTAGTGTGACCAAAATATATAGAGAAAAAAAAAAACAAGGCAAGCCATGTATTTCTGAAGTTTACGTCAGCCAGTTCACTTCCACAGTTAACAAGTTGTCACCAGTGACCCTGGGAGATGTATTAAAAAACCAGAAGAGATTGCCGAGGCAGGGGAAGGCTGTTACTGGCACAAACGTGCATGGGTAGAGGTAGAACATGCACAAGCTAGAGACAGGATGAGTTGAAAGAACGTACCGCTACCCAGGCAGTACTTCTATTTTTTTCCCTGCCCTCCTCAAACCTCCTCTGAACAGAAGGTAATAATAGACCAAACCCCAAACTTGGGGCTCTCAGAAACGCTGCTTCTCAAGGACTACAGGCAGAATCAATTTGACAGCGCTACCGAGGATACGCAGACAGGGGATCAGTCATGGAAAAAAATCACTGTACCCACTCTGAATTACTCCTCCACCTCAAATAAAGAAATTGAATTAATTTAGTCATTAAGGTAAAGAGGTAAAGAGAAAAGAGAGGAGGACAAGCAGTATGAGGAACAAGGAACAGATGTGGTTATGTTAGCACAGGGCCAGACTCAGTGCTGTTGGTCTGCTGCTGCTCTGGCACCTCTGCGCTGCTTACCTAGGGAGGTGTTAAGGTCAATGCAGTTTGCTCAAACTGAACTGAAGGCCTATTGTGTAGCCCTCAAGTGTCTGCTGCTTTCTCCCTTCAGTTCCTCCAGAGGCATCAGTGCAGCACACAAGTTAGCTTGCACCTAGATGCTGTGCAAACAAATAGGCTCCGACCACTTGACAAGTGCTGCATAGGACAGCAGTCAAGCAGCCTCTACCTTGCAAGAGACTGCAAGGAGCTTGAAACAAATGATTTGGAAGAGAATAAAGTCGCTATCAACCCTTAAGATGCAGAGCTACAAAGCAACACATGTAACAAAGAGAAATAGAGTTAGTCTTATAAAAACTTGGCATTAGCTACCAAGATCCATGGGAATTCTCTTCTCCTTACTTCTAGCTGCAAGCCCATAGGGCGTTAGCTCTTTCCCACAGCCCCTACTGCAATATCCATGCTGCTCCTGCCATGCTAAGCCCACCTTAGCCTAGCTCACAAGTTTTACAAAAAAGCAAGACTGTTCCATCAACTGCTCACTCTTCTATCACTGTGAGAATCACCTTGCACGTTAGCACATCTCTTGGCTATTCTAGTATCACTCTTCTCATAGCTCTTCAGGGCCTGTCTAGTCAAGGTCCAAGCCTAATTTCTTCTTTTACATTCAACACCTCCAAAATTTAATTTAAAAACTGAGGAAACAATGAAGCCACTTTTAGCTTCCCTTTCTATCAAACACAGCAAACTGCCCCTTTGACACAAAGGATCAACACCAGTGAATCACAATTAGCCTGTGATAGTTGTCTGGGGTCTTTCTGGCATACCTCAAAAGTTTCAGTGGAAATAGAGAAGCCACTTACACCAGCACAGAACAAACGCTCAAAAGAGATTGGAGATTCCTCCACATCCTCACAAGTCCACAGGATATATACTTAGTATGATCAGAGCAGAACATCTGAAATCTAGAACATGTAGTACACCTACTCTTAGCAGTAAATAAAACCTACATGAAGCAGTAGTAGGCACTAAGTGGCAAAGAAGGATATAAAGCATCTACTACCCAGCAGAGGCTAAGAAAGGCCAGTGATTAAAAAGAACCTCCTGGTTTGGGAGACTGCAAAAGCAGTGCAAGATTGTCAGAGGATGTGGCACAGGGGTCTTAGTTTGTGAGCTGGGGTGTGCAAGAGAGTGGAGTGTACAATCATTTTTCTGTGTACAGTTTTTGGGATAAAAATTAATATATATCTGCTATTATAACAGGCACAGGAAGCTAATGTTTTAAGTGGTACTGGATTTCCTGCACCCATATTGTTCAGCTGATTTGTACAGGAGCAGTAAATATATGCAATGTGACCCAGAAGCACCTACTGTGTGAATGCTCTAACTATGTTGTGAATGGGCATGAAGTCTGATTCCCTCAAAAAGCTGCAGGCTTACTGCACATTAGATATATCCAGAATTTCCAGACACGAGGCATACTGTTTGGGGTTCCCGAAAGCCTGAGATGCCAAATGTCTGGGCAGCATCTTCTACTTTCCCACCCCATTCAATACTTCCAGGCAAGAAAAAATAAAAACGAAAATACACAAAGCAGAGCCTGTTTGGGAACCTGGACATATCATAGGTATGTGCACACAGCCCGTGAAGCCCTGAGCAGCTCCTGCTGTTACTACCACTGAGAATGACACCAAAGCAAATTAAACTTAGAAAACCTTAGATCAGAAAATTGAAAAAGTCTGGTTTGACGCAATTTAACCCAGATAAGACAGCCTGCCAACAAAACGTCATTCCTCAATGAACCCGAGCACCTTGGCTGAAATTATGAGCTAAGAAGTATTTCGGGCATGTCAAGCAACGAGAAGAGGAAAATCCCTTGTTCCTGACTGCAGTAGCCTCCCAGGCTGTCTGGTATAATTTGGACTGCCATTCTAGTTCTCTGACTGATGACAAGGAATCTTGCTTGCCTGCCTGCCCTAACCAAATTAGATAAATCTGTCAGAAGATCCAAGGGAAAAATATGTTGAGTACTTTAGAAGTGCTAGGTTGGTCTTGCCTTTAGGTTTGAGAAAGATGTTATGAAAGAACAAGAAGCTAATGAAACAGAGGTCTGAGAAAACACTGACCATTTCACTGACGAATTTTTGCCAACTGACTGCCCATATGAGTTCTAAAAGATGAACCTGATCAAGAATGGCTGCTGTTGAATCCAAGATACCAACTGAAAACACAGAAAGCTGTACCAGTCAAAAGCAATCTTTCTCACCAGCTTTGGTCCAGCTCTTGGAGATTAAGTGACCTGCAGAGCCCAAGTTATTCTTTGAGGAGAAATCCACTGTCTTTTTCAAGAAAAAAGTGACACAGCAGCTGCAGACTCCAGTGCCAGAAGCTTCTAGGAACGTCTACCATCCCCAGCACTAGGGATTATGCAACTATGTGCCAACAGGTACTCAAAAGTTAGTTTAGGTTCTGAATCAACAAGCTTCATTCTCTTAAACACCAGATTTTTTACCTTTATTATGCAACTGAGAATGCTTTCAAGAGAATACTATTTCAACAGCAGTTCTAGTAGGGTCTTGGCTTCAACGACTGGAAATTAGTTTCATTGGATAATGAGGAATTGCTTTCATATTTGTTGTCCTTAGATTACATTACTAAAATTGTGATAAAAATTATATATGGGAATCTTAAATACTTCTACTACAAAACATGTAACTATGTTTAGTGCCTTTACAGCAGAATGTGAAAGGCTGACTATCCTGCCTGATGGACAGAGTGAGAAGCTGAGGCAGAACTGAAATGGGACACTGCGACAGGACTACGGTTAAAGGAGAGAACAGATTTGGCATAGCCTCAACGAGTTACAGAGGGCAAGAAAAGCAGGGCTGCAGCAAATGTGGCAGAGGCTGACAGCCATGTTACAGTAATCAGAAGTAAGCCCATGTACAACTTGGAACATTTCACCTCTTGTGTAGCCCAGCAGGCTTCTTTGTCTGGGGCACAGTGAAAGCCTAAACCATCATTTGAGTGGGAATAGCACCAAGGCTTATAAAAAGTGACCAGAAAAACACAATCTCAAAAGGCACAGCGGTGCAGATTTATAAAAAACCATTTTAACATATCTAGAGCTGTTCTCTGTCTCTATATTACAAATTCAAGATCTCCTTTGTCTTTTGGCAAGTAGACTACCGATTTGGCACCTCATCGCATACAGCCAGAAGAATTCACAAAATAAGAAAGAACTTCTTTTGAGAAACATTTAGATAAGTTGTACTGGGAGAGTGGAAATTAAAGAGGAGGATTTGTTAGTAAGAATAGCCTTAATCCTATAGATTGCAAGCACCAAATCAAAATTTTCCAACAAACCTTAGGAGCACTAAAATGGCTTAGGTTTACCATAGAACTATACAAAAACTGTAAGGACTGAGTTTCAGAGGCAGATGTTTGACCTGGAGCCAAGTGCAAGCCAGTTAAGAAATCCATTTATAAAACACTGCCATCCTTGCTGAATTCTACAACTAATAGATCAGAACCTCAATAGAACAAAACAGGCAGCTTTTCTTCAGTCATCCGGCACTGAGCACAGGCTGACACCCATTAGATGACCTTCTATGAACTGCTTGCTCCAATGTAACAGATCAAGTAGCAAAAAAGGTATTTACAATACAAGATAGCCATCTCCATATATCATGACCTTGATATTTCTTTTGGAATTCTCTCATTAAATAAAAGTTCAGAGCCCAAGTAATCCAGCACTGCCTCAAGAATCCCCTTTTTTCATTTCTAGATTTACGTAAAACTTAACTCCTGGTATTTTGGCCATTTTATACAGGCAGCCATGAAGATAAAGTATTTCAATGAAGAGCCTTAAGACATCTTTCTGTCTCTTGCTCTGAGGATAAAAACAGAACAACTGAAGTACTGGAAGACCAAACGGTTCATAAAAGGTTTGAAGATGGAATCTTATACCAGCTGTGACCAGACAATTCTGAAATACTAGGATTGCTGTACAAAATAAAACAAAATTTCTAAAGGTGTTGAACTATGCACACAATGCTGGGTGAGGCACAGCCCTGGAAGTCGTTCAGATTGGAGTTCTGGGCATTAAATGGTAGGTTCTCAGATCTACAGGTAAAATATCACTGAAATGGTTTCAGAGTAATGTGGTAATTATGGTGACTTCTGCAGAGTTCTGCAACAGAAGATTCTGATAACAAGTAATCCTTTTCCAGCTATGTCTGTGAGTCCATGCAGAGGTGCAAGAAGAGTTGAGAAAGGAACAGAAGCTCTAGGACAGCCTGCACGCTGCTGCTCTCTGAAGGTACATAGGAGGGGAAGACAGTTTACACCTGTTGGATAGGTTCTTTATTTGGATTAGGTAATAGCTCACCTGGCTGGGCTCCAAGAGCAGAATCACCACCACCTCTCTCAATAACTCTAAACCCCAGAGGCAAACATTGTGCTGGAACAGAAACAGGCCAGGAATTCATTTCTCACATTCCTCTTCTTTAGGCAGGATGAAAAGCAGTGACTGATGAAATATGAACAATTTTATTTGAGCTTTCCAAATCCCATTCCAATCCTCCTATTGAAGGACCCATCTGGGAACAGATGACCACTCAGGTCACATGCCTTCTGCACTGTGTGTCTGCCTCTCTCTCCTCTTTCCATTTTCCAGTGGCATTCAGGCACCAATGTCAAGAATCGGTATTTTAATGTATACAGTGCTTTGGAGTCCTAAATTCATGTGCTGGAGAAGTTCTGCCTCATTATTCTATTTGAAAAGACAAAAATGAAGGCTTAGGCAAAGGAATAAATAATATTTACTAAAGTGGCAAAGGAAAAACTCAAATATCCAGCAAGTGTGGGCCTGTATTCAGCCTAGTCTACTGCAGCACAGAATCCTTGGGGTAAATCTTGCTGCTCTTTCAACACCAGGAAGAATGGTTTTACTGCAGAATCACAGTCCTCTGTCTTGAGTTCCATGAGTATATCAGCCATAAATATAAATTCCAATGTCCAAAATTAATTAAGAGCATAAAGAAGCCATCTGAAAAACAAACTTTTATAAACACTGCAAGATGCTGCTTTATCTTTGAACAATCTAAACTTGATATTCAAGGAAAAAGCGTGAAGAGGAGGCTTTAGTGGAGATTTCTGCAGTATCAGGTATAAGCTTGCATTCTGCATGTATGTCTCAACATCAGCAAACCTAAACTTACAGATGCAGGGATGAGAAATGATCAAAGAGAAACAGACATTTGCCTTTCATTCTACATGTTCATTCATGCCCTTATTTCACCATGAACCTGCCAGCTCTGGGAACATAGCTCTATTTTCATAGGCCTAATATCTAGGATAGTCCCAAGAACCACCAGTAGTAAGCCCATAGATGTTATCTTCTGAGCAAGAAGCCAAACACCAATTATGAATGAGCTCCTGAGTGCACTGCATTCTTCTTCAAAAGGCTGGAGCAACAATTTTAACTTACCTGACTGCTGAAGAGACAGATCTTTTGTCAGCTATATGAGTGTCTGACTGAACAGCCCAAAATGACCGTCTTTTGCTGAGTGGTGACCGGTAGCTTTGTGGGGTGGCTGCATTCCCCTTGCTTATAGCTCCACTTGCCAAGTTCAGGTTTGTTAACTAAAGAGGCAAAAAAAAAAAAAGACATCAGAAACAATTAAAAGCCAAGAAAAGAACAAAAGGTGTCACTAACTGGGTAGAGTATGTACTAAGAGAACTAAGACTGCTGGAGAAGTGAAATCTTCAGATGCAGAAAAACTATGCTAGTTGCATAAAGCAGTGGAAGAGATGACACCAACAGTCACCATGCTTGAGATGAATTCAAGTACCAGCATAAAAACTACAACCCTTCCATTCACAGAAGAACAAAGGAGGAAAAGAACAAAAATGGGGCAAAAATCCCAAAGTAAGAAAGCAACATCATTCCTGCCATGTGAAAAATTAACTCTGCATGCACTAATCGAAAGCTAGAAGCTCATATGACACTGAGCAGAGACCAAAGTGTCTGCCCAGTCATCATGAGCTATGTAACTCAGCCAGCTATATGCATCTGTTCTCTATCTACCCCTCTCTATGCATATGTACAGGCACAACCCAACAACATGTGTACCTTGGATATAAAATCCAAAACCAAACTCTACCACACATGAAAGAAACTTCTCACGCAACCACTTCCAAACTGTTCACACAAGTAAATACACTAGTTAATGATAGCCTAAAAATCACGTTAGGTCTATGTTTGTTATATCAAGCTCTAAAGAAATTATCTATGCGGTTTTAAGCATATAAAATGTATTCCATTGTTTCTTTCTCTGAGCATTCTTCCTGCGTTGCTTCTTGAAAGATCAAACTCTGCAAGCAGGCACTATCTGTTGGTTTACTGAAGAGAGCCTGAATACCTAACATAACGGCATCTACTACAGCAGTGCAGTATTAGTTTACCCTTGAAAGAAAAATTTTATGAAGGTTACAAAGCACTACAAAGGTTGCAAAGCTAAGATTCCCAGTCAGGCATTGCCAGAATTTAGTTTATTACTGCCTTTAATTATATGATCACACGCTGCTTTTTAGGAGCACAGAACAGACCCGGTTCTGCACCAAGATTAAGGTCATATGGTAAGCAAGACTTACCTGTATTGCCCCCGCTTGCTTCTGTGGCAACTGGAAGGCATATAGCCACTGAGACATAGTACAGAGACAGAAAGAAGAGTCTAACAACTAGCCCTGCATCTACTCCAGATCTTAAAGGTGATGCTTATAAAGTCACTTAAGCGTGACAACTTAAGCATAGCTTGTGAATTCCCAGCTTTGAGATCTTAACAATGTTCTTGTAGCAGAATTTGTGTGCAATTAATCAAACAGGTACATACCAGCTTCATTGCAATACACTACACTCATACCTACAACAGACTTGTACAGGACTGCAGACTTTGACTGAACCCTGGAACACAAACCACCATTGCAACTGGCAACACAGCAGGTTGCCACTTCTTCTGTGGTTAAGTAGTACAAGGCATCTAAGCATTTTGTAAATTCAGAAATCTTAACTCCTACTTCGAGTTCTGGACAGGATTAAATTATAGTGGTTACACACTAGGCTTCTGCCCACTTCCCCAAAAGCAAACACTTTCGTCCTATCCCTTCTCAGATCTATCCTTTCCTGTTCTTGCTCCTTGTCTGTGTGTCATTATTGTCACCTAGTCTGTCCCAGCTGCAATGTTTCAGCTGTCATTCTCCTTATTTTGACCAGTTCAGTTTCATTCTTACAGACTTTCAACACTGGCCTCCCCACTACTTCTGGCCCCTGAGCCACAAAATTTCAGGCCTAGAACTTTCCAGGGGAGTAGTTATCTAACCTGCCTTCCCACACTTTCATTCTTAGCTCCTCTTCCAGTTGCTCACATGCCCCATATCCAAGTAGTTCTAGTTTTATTCCCCTCCCCAGCCTGCTCCTTTTGCCAGCCTCTTCGTTCACTCATCCCAGAACGCGGGCTCCTCATTGGACCACATTTACCACACTGCCATTCCTTCCACTTCTGTCCTTTCACCTGAATGGTTCTCAGTGTCCTCTCCCAAATTATGTCCAGGTCCAAATTTCCAACCTCCTTGTCCTAGCTGTTCTCCACACCTTGGCAGAATTCCTACTCATTCTGCATTCGAGTCAGACAGGTTCCCAACCCAACATGGACCAGGTCACTAAGAACACAGGAGAATGGGGCCTCAAGCCTCAGTACTCTAGAAGCACAAAATCAGAGAAATTCAGTTTAGCATCCTCAGTGTGGAGGGAACCTCCAGGAACCTGAGAAGCCTTAGCAGGTGCTGCTGAGTATATGTCACCTGAAGCTTTTCAGATAGTTACTGTGCAATCAAGCTTGGATAAAATTTTAAATTCCAAATTGATATTCCAAAGCATGGGAGATCCAGAGATTTAAAAGAAAAGTTCTGTAGACATTAAAATGCACAGAATTATTTTTTTTATCCAGACTTGGTTTTAGCCAGAACACTTCACCTTGCCTTAAAGTGCTCCGAAAACTGAACATTAAGCACAGAAGACATGAGTCCAAATGGATAAAGTTTCAGAACATTACAAGCAGTTTAAAACAAGATCTTACAGTGGGACATATGAGGCAAGCTTAGTAATGGGCAGTGCTACCCAACTTACATGGAAAACAGCATTAGGTGTCATTTTGATGCCTCTACCTCACTCTTAAATGTTGTTGTCTTCTGTAGAATTTAATTAAAATCTAAAGCATTGTCATTGCAATAACAGAAAGCTTCAAATTAGGTTTAGTTCTGATAGTGCCAGGCACTATACAAATACCTAACAATGACAGTTTCTGGTCACAAAGAGTTTATTGTTTGAAAAGAATCAAGAATGGCAAATGAGGCAAACACAGAGGCCAACATGGTAAATGAAATAGGATATATACACAATTCTTAGCTTGTCAGCAACAGTGATCACAACTTTGCTAACACGTCCAATGTGTTAAATGAAGATGACTTTATCCAATTTTCTCTCCTCATCATCTTAATTCCAATAACCATTTAGTCTGATGAATTACTGTCTCACCCCTGCTCTATTAATATGATATGCTTTCCTCTCTAATACTGTATCATTGTTTATTTGAAAGGTGTCTTTCTAAGCAAAGCAGGTGAGCAAACAGCTTAGCAGGGGTAGTAGGGACATTTCACACATTCCAGAAAGACAGGTGTTTAAACTACAGCAGGATTAAATACAGTCAAGGGATTCAGAACGAGGGAGAGAACACCAGCAAGAGTATAAGGTTTAGCTGCAGCCAGCCCACCCAGATGGGTGTTACTGCTTGTTACTGTGCCATGCACTAAGACATTTCAGCTGCTGTAATTAGCTGGCCAGGATGTTGCCTTGGTGGATTGCTGGGGCACCCCCAACACATCTGTGCTCAGCAGAGTGGCTTCATTTTCTAGTCGCTAGTCCTCCTGTGCACCTGATGAAACTGTATTCTTCCCTTTATAGAGGCAAATACTTGGACCAAAGCAGGTACCAAAATCTCCATGAAGAATAGCTTGCAGTTTCAGAAATTGTGGTAGTGGAAAACAAAACAAGCAATACCACCCCCCCACCCCTGAAAAAAAGCCCAAAACCCAAGAAAGGCAGGCTCCAAGAAGTGGGGCTCAACAGGGAAGGTGGTTATTTGTGTGGATCTGCAGGAATAAAGTTAGTTTTCACGCTGAGTTGTATCAAGATGGGTTCAAACTTTCCTGCTTGGTAAGATTTTTCTTTTTCACTATTAGTGAGGGACTTCAGAATATTTTTTCTGACACTGTATGACAGGAGACCTGTGTGTGCTGCACTGCGTGCTTCAAGCATTCCTATTTTCAAACATCTCTCCCTCACATCAATGTTCTCTGTGGAGTCTGTAAAAGGCAGGATAATACACAGCTAATATCTCTCATGATAGAATGATTCATAAAGTTTTGCTACAATTTTTAAATTGTTGTAGAACAGTAAAAAGGTCACAAGCTGAAAGAAACATGTGAAGAACACAATGGGATAGCAAATCCCCAAAAGCTCTTACGGAAGCGGGAGAGTCCACTTGATGTACTTCTGTTGATTATCTAATGTCAAGAAATAGGGAAGAACATGTGGGTTGTCACAGCCATATCGATAAATAGAGCCTTGTGTTAGAAAACCTAACAGCGCATATATGTGCTGTTATATTTAGTTCGATACAATGTTAATAAGCCAAAATTTCATAGTGCCAAAATCTTTTTTTTTTATTTTTTAAGCATTACAAGTTTATGACTACAGTACACTTGCTTTCTTGACAGCAGACACACCTAACCTTAAAAAAATTGGTCTCTATGGTCTTGTTTTATTCAGAGAAACTTACTTCTGAATAAATTTAAGATTGAAAGCAAGGCCACAACACAGAATGATACCCAAAAGTGTTGGATATAAGAGTTGAGGGGTTTGTTTCTGTTGATCTGCTTTATAGTTTAAATAGGAAATATGAAATCTCCAAATACAGATAGGAATAAAGAAAATTCCAGGATAGAATTTGTTTCTAATGAACAGCATCCTACAGACAAAGTCCCATTGTATAGTACATTTAAGAAATCACAAGCAAGAGTCAGAAGAGGAGCTTAATATCTTTCACATTTCTGACCTACATTATACTATTCTTTCAATAGTTTCCCATTATCATGTTCAAGAACCTTTTTCTATAATAACGTATTTTCATTTTGATCTTCTCTATTCAAATAAGATAAAGCAGCAAATGTTAACAATGTCCAAAAATTTTAAAAAAAAAAAATTTAAAAAAAAAAATCAGTGCTGCAGATCAGCCTCCACAGACTCAAGAAAAGCCTCCTAAAGCCTGAGTGTTTCTCTTTGCTAGTTTGCAGGAGTCAACCAGGGTGATCAGGGACACATCATCACTAGAAGTTGTTACTCTGTCCCCCTTGGCAGAGAGTGGAAAAGTGACTTAAATTTTCATTACCAACATCCTGAACAGCAGATCCTGAGTTTCACTAGTTTCACTGATAGAACACTGAGCAAGCAATGCAATACAAAAAATGCCTACTTCACATTCCCAAGTTGGCAGTCTTAGTATTTTTCTTCCAGAGGCCTGTCACAACCTGTGGCCTATAAAGTGCTGAGGACTGGAGGTGCAACAAAGTTTAAAGACCCTTTCTCTTACTTGGAGCCACACTTGCATCCTCTCCAGTTCACACATCTCACATTTCCATTTGGATCTTTCTGATTGGTGAGGAGGAAAATGGATCCAGAGTTTAAGCCATATTACAAAGATCAAGACTAAGAGATACGCCAAAAGAACACAGTCATCATAGGCCTACTTTACTGTCTCTTCCAAAAAACCCCTTCAAATATGATAAAAAGTTCAGAGTCTGAAAAAGGAGGAGACTTAATGCCATAAAGGTTTTGGCACAATGTACCCTATCAACCCTTCGAAGGTATATATGAACATCAGCAGTTCACTAAAAAAACCTTTTCCTTTAAAGAAAGATTGGACAGGAATCATGGTAAGACACACATAAGATCACTGCTCCTCTACCTTATGACCAGAATCTTTGGGTTTTGATGCCTCAGACAGGATGAGATAACACTATATCATAAGCTCAAAGACGGAAGCATTCCACTAGAAAACTGAAAATGTGCAAAATGTCTCATCATTTGTAATACCTTCTCCTTTGCCTTTTGATCTATTTTTTTCCCCTGTGTGCTGTTTGACTCCTTCAAGACCCTTCAATCAATCCCTAGTTTTCCATTTTATTACTTACCATTCATCAGCAGTGCCATCTTTATCCAACAGCTTGTAAAAAAATTCTTTTCTTCCATTACCTGGCTTCTGTAGTCACTGTATTTTCACCTGCCAAGCCTTCCTCAGACACATAACACACATACCCCTGAGGCTTTCGAGATCAGTGAAATATTTATATTCCCAGGAACAGAGAGGAAGAGCTAACAAATTGCCATTAAAAAAAAAAAATCATGCATTCTTTTAGTTATAATTTTGTTCTTTCAGCCTTCAGAGATGGCTATGACTAGATGCTACAAAATAAATATTCACTGTTATCTGTTCTCTCCCCAGTCTGCATGTTGCATTTTCTTGGCCTCACCACAGAGCTGCCATGTACATCTGTGATCTAGCATAGGCTAGCATGACTTGGTCTAATAGAGCACTCAAGTCTTCCAGTGCTGTTGGAGACAATTCACCTGCCTCGCCTGCCTTAATGCATTGAGATACTGGAATCCAATAGGCCATCCCAGAATGGGAAACATCACAGGATCTTAACCTGCCTCTTTCCTTAAGAGGCAAAGGAAACCCCAAACCACAAATCTCTAACACACACTTTCACTGAGTAGTGACACGAAATACACCTACTACAAATTCCTTAAGGAAACCACGTAATACAAACAGATTTTTCTAGGGCCACCTTTTTGTTACCCAGGCCAGCTTGCTGACCACACCCCATACTAAAATACCTACATTTTATGTACGATTTGAATTTGCAGGAGCAACCAGCCAGAAGGCGGCTAACAGGCTGGGAAGTGTGAAATCTGTGTGTGTACCAAGGCTGATCTGGCCAAAAGCCTGTGACATTCCTTTTCTGCTCGTGGAGCTTACCAGCTTACAGGATATACATATGCATACAGAGCACAACTGTTCCAGTCTCCAGAAAATGTTCCAGACAAAGACCTGCCAGAGACATTCCTGGGAAACCTGACAAACTTGCAAATTCCTTTGTAGTGTCTCCAGTGTATGCATCCATTTAACAATGAAAAAAAAAAAACCCAAACCCACAACTTAGTGCTGCCGCTGTGGATGGTTAACTCCCCTCTTCCTTCTCCTGAAAAAGTCAGGTTTTCATTTAGACACTCTCTGCCTGAAACCTCCTAGTGGGAGTGATTTTGATAAGGCACAGTACTACCAAATGTTTGATGATCAGAGTGTAATCTTACCCATAATGGGAGTTCTAGTTGCTCAACCTGGCCCATTCAGTAACTCTCTGCAGGTCTGCAGATGTTGCTGCATCATAACAAAAGTTTCTGCTCCTATTCCCTTTGGAGCCTCAGAGTAGAAGGGGTTCAATTCGAGCACTGCAGAAACTACATTGACATTTTCGCTTCCTACAACTTCTGCTGAGACCAGTTATATCACTGCTGATGCTACAAACCAGTAGTATTAAAAGTAATTCCAGCTCCTGTGTGAACAGCCTGGGGATGAGGAGATGGGGCCCTGAAGCAGTGCAGAGCTGTGTGAAAGAGGAAAGAAAAATATCCCTCAGACTTCATCTCCTGGCTTCTTGCTTCTCTTCCTAGTTACAATGAGATGCTTTTTTCCTTTACATCTTCATCAGCCAACCAAATGGTTACATAAGGAAAATAAATCTGATTAAGACTCAGATAAAGTGGGTTGAGTCAAAGCAAGGGACTAACGCTGAAAAATACCCTTTGGTGGGGAAAATATCCCCACCAAATTTCTGCAGATATTTGCTGCACCCTAAGTTTCATGGTCTTTTTGCAGTCACCATGTTGCACTGCTCAAGTCTAGAGCTGAAAGAACTGATGCCCACTGGGACCTGTACAGTGTGTTCTGGCACACTGGCAGTTTGCTTTGTGGCACTTTTCCTCTTCTGAGGACAAGGCAGGCCAGGGTACCACACCGTGTAACTGAGGAGTGGTGTGAGTTCAAATATTGTTGTAGCTGATGTTAAGCTTAAGCTTGCTATTTTGGGATTCCTGTGGCATATTATTCCCACAAGGTCACTCTCAGGCACTGTAAAGTGCCCATTCCAATTTTTCCTCACTCCCTTTCCCCTGTCCTAAGGTTTAGTAAACTCATCTGCTTCTTGCTAATTTCCACCTTCTGTCCAAATTAAAAATGTAGAATGAGGAAAGTGCCCATCCTCCTATTGATCTGTCAGCATGTTTGCAGGAATCCTGGCTGCTGGATCCTGGGCACTGACTGGCTACGGAGCAGAGATGGAGGCAGCTCAGTATAGCCCTTGCCTGGGTGGTCTGATGTTATCCCTATGATTAAACTCCCTGGCTGCCTAGAAGAATTGGAGCTATTCCTAATGATAGCTGGGTCCTGAAATCTCACACTCTCCCTCACAGAGAGGGGCAGAGCTCCCACCAGGCTTCCCCTCCTCCTCTTCCTCCTCCTCTTGAAGCTGGCCAACTCAACACATTCTTCAGTTCACTAGCATTAATAACTACAGCCTGGTAGATATCAACTGCAGCCCCCCACACCAGCCAGTGATAGGGACCCCACACAGATCCAGCACTGCAGAAGAAAACCTTCTTTTTACCTTACAGCATATTTCAGAGAGAAGTAGCCTGCTATTCACAAAGGAAAAAAACATACATATCCAGGATCCAGCCACCTGGCTCTGGATCTACACACATGCTGTGCATTTCAATGTCCTCCCCATTGAAAGTCCCACAATACGAGCACAAAGAAATATTTCATGCTAAACACACGTGAAATAAAGCCTTTAGGATTAATGCCTGGTAAGGAACACAGCAGAGGGAAAAGAAGTCTGGATCATTTTGGTCACAGCCTTCATCCACCTATCCATCAGGGAAGGCCAAAGGCTAACAGTAGGTACAGACAAAAAAACCCTCTCAGTTCAGCTGTAACACGGTAGCCAGTAAGGTCCCTATATCACAAATGAAGGCAAGAAAGGCAATTAAGTTCCTATACAATGAAAGGGACTTACTGAACTGCATCTTCAGGCTTCATTCCCCAGCTCACCACCAAGGTATCTGCCTTGATTCTCTAATAGTACTGTTACTATCTTAGGCTCATGCTAAGCGATGGGCAAACTGAACAAGAAAATTTCAGGACAATTGAAAAATTGAATCGAGTATCATTAACACAGTGACAACACTGCAGGTGAACCACTACACATACTGACAAAGACATCATCACTCTGTAAAAATAATTAGCAATCATTTGCATGCCGTAACTAGGGAAATTGCTAATTTCAAATACTGATTTCCTCACAAGTGTCAGTACTCTCATCATAAAGGAAATATTTAGCTTGACTACAGTAAAACAATGTAGCAAAGAAAAAGTCAAATATGGAAGCAGCAGCATAGCACATGTTCCTCAGTATTAAAGACAAAAAGTCAGTTCAGAGGAATGGCCCAGCAAATTTGTTATCCTGCCTGAAACACTTCAGAAGATGGAAAAAATTTTAGTTTCTGTGCATCTAACTGAACCATCTTATTGATAAGGAAAATTAACTTGTTATTTATGTATGTTAAAACCTAGGCATCTATCATTTGCAAAATGTTCATTATTCCATCTGAGGTAACCATGGTCTGTTAGGCTTTCTGCCTTATTGGTATCTTGTTGCAGGATGTTTCAAAAGGTAACTATATTCTGTGACAATAACTATTCACTTTTATTATCAGTTTTCACTCTGATGTCTTTCTACTAAACTGAATATCCCCTTCTTATTATGAGAAACATGAATCACAAAATCAACTTTATTTACCTTGTCATCTGCTGTTCTGTTTAATTCCTTCATACCTATCTCCTCCCTAAACAAACAAACAATATTTTCACTTCCTCATTAAAAATGCATTTTGCAGTTAATTGTTGAAGTCACTCCTCTGTGAATCCCAGTTGTTTTTCCTGAATTCACTTTAGGAATAGCAACTAAAACTGAAGACAGTATTTCAAGGGAGGGCATGTAATTGATGCTTACATAATTACATGCTATTTCCTATCGTGTTCCTTAAACATGCTAATCATTTTTGTTTGTTGGTTTTACCACTTGACTTTGAACAGGCATCTCCACTGAGCTTTCCAGAGCAAAACTCATTTTTTCTTCCCTAAATTATTAATTCAAAGCTTATTACTTTAAGTGATTAAAATTATTGCTTGCCATGTAATCAGTTATTTGTAAACACTGAACTACTTCTGTCATAATCTTGCCCAGTTAATGCAGTTGTTAAATTTCTCTTAGCTTTTCTCATAATAATCAACAAAAGAATACAAAGGTACTGACAAATTACCAGGAGGTAGGGTTTAGAGCACACACGTAACTTCACAGTAATTGAAAACCTGGACACTTGTAGCCCACATTATACTGAAGGTAAAAAGAAGTTACCTCATGTAGTAAACATGAGCTGCACAAGCATGTGTTCACATGGATGAACACTATAGAGTAGTTAATCTACTGTAAATTCACACCCCATATTACCTTGCAATAACTTGCTTTTATATTCATTCTTCAGTTAATAATATGCCAGTCATTATGAACCTCCTCCCTTCAAATCTTTAAATTTTACACTCCATCATGTGTATTCTGTATTCCGCGTATTCAGTTACCACTTGCTGTATAGCAAACTGGCTAGTTATTTTTTTGTTTGCTTTCTGTCTGGTTTTGATCTATAACAAAACTCTACCCTCCACCCTACAGATACCTGGCTTGCTTAACAGTCCTTGCTGAAAGCTTGTCAAAAACTTTTTTGAAAGTTTGAACAACAAGAACCAGTTCCACTAGATGCTATTTTTCTCGGTTCAAAGAATTCTAATAGATCAAGACATGGGTTGGGTGTTTGGGGGTCTTTTTTGGTCTGAATTATGTTTATCTGGGTGAATTAAAATTCCATTTTATTTCAGTTTTATATATACTTGCTAGTGGAGCAAGACTGACTGCTTTAATTTACAGGAAACTTTAGGGTCCTTATTACAGATAAGCACTTCTGTTGCCTTTCTGTCCTCCATAACAGCTGTACCACTGACCACACCTTTCGGTAGAAATTTTGTCACTTCACTGTTGTGTTTCTGAACTCCTAAACGTAAGCCATCCAGCCATACAAGTCACACAAAACATTTTTTTGCCTATCTTTTCTCCTAGGAGCTTAACTTCATTACCTGGAAGGAAAATACATCTCTTCTGTATCTACCACAGTGAAAAATAATGCAAAAGAAATTATTTAATATCTCTAATGCCCATATCCTTCAAAATTTGTTGCTACAGACTTAGACTATATCCCCACTGAATAAACAAATTAATCTATCAATAGCATTTTTAAGAAAATCTGATTTCCTATGGCATCCCTGTCTGTCTCCCTGGCCAATAACGACATCATTCACAAGTCTGCTACCTATGATATCTTCAAGATCTTTCCTCCCTATGTCCCCCTACCTTACAAGCAAGAAGCAGCACATGTTGCAGCTAGTTCCAAATTAGAAGCCTGTTCACTGCTAATTAATATATGCATTCTGACTGGCTAGGCAGCAGGCTGGACAGAACAGATATGTTGAACTCCACCTGCTTTTAGCCCTCAACCAAAACACTCTCATGGGCCTTGCACTTCCATGTACCTAACATTTTTCACAAAACAGGTAAGAATGTACTATCTTCAAGACTAATTTAGTTGAAACTCGGGGAATCTGAACAGGGGCTTTCTCTTTCTTACTTGTTTTCTTATGACCTTTTGAGCTCGGATACCTCCTTATTATCCTACTCAGCAATGAAATTATCACTTTAATGCTGGATCCTCAAAGGCACACATCATCTGGTTGTCCTGCATGTGTTATATGATGGTACCCAGGATGAGCAGCTCCATCAGCTTCCCGGGCACCGACGTCAAGCTGACAGGCCTGTAATTTCCTGGATCATCCTTCTGACCCTTCTTATAGATGGGCGTCACATTGGCCAATTTCCAATCTGTCGGGACCTCCCCGGTCAGCCAGGACTGCTGGTAAATGATGGAAAGCGGCTTGGCGAGCACCCCAGCCAGCTCCTTCAGCGCCCTCGGGTGTATCCCATCCGGTCCCATAGACTTGTATGTGTCTATGTGATGCAGTAGGTCACTGACTATCTTCTCCTGGATTGTGGGGGGCATCGTTCTCCCAGTCTCTGTCTTCTGGCTGAGGAGGCTGGATTCCCTCAGTACAGCTAGTCTTGTTATTAAAGACTGAGGCAAAGAAGGCATTAAGCACCTCAGCCTTTTCCTCGTCGCTTGTTACCATGTTTCCTCCTGTGTCTAGCAGGGGATGGAGGCTCTCCCTGATCTTCCTTTTGCTGCTCACATACTTATAGAAACATTTCTTGTTGTCCTTGATTGCTGATGCCAGATTAATTTCTAGCTGGGCTTTAGACCTCCTGATTTCTGCCCTGCATAGCCTCACAGCATCTTTGTAATCATTGTGAGTGGCTATCCCCTTCTTCCAAAAGCTGTAAACTCTCCTTTTCTCCCTGAGTTGCAGCCAAAGCTCCCTGTTTAGCCAGGGTGGTCTTCTCTGCTGCCAGCTTCTCTTACAGCACCTGGGGACCGTCTGCTCCTGTGCTATTAAGACTTCCTTCTTAAAAAGTGTCCAGCCTTCCTAGACCCCTACACCCTTCAGGACCATCTCCTAAGGGATCCTGTCAAGCAGTTGCCTAAACAGGTCAAAGTCAGCTTAGTCAGCAATTTCTAAACTGAGACTATTATGCTATGTGCCATAAATTCAGTACTGAAGAATCAGATTGCCTTAAAAGAAAAACTGTCCTCAACTAAACCACCCAAATTTTTATACTAAGGAAGCTTCAGATTTCATCTCTCTAAAGGGATTATTGCAGAAACATGGCCTGGAGAATCTCAGTAGAGAGCAGATATCTAGAACTGAATGGACGCAGGCTCAGGAAGGAAATTCAGTGTCAGATAGAGCTCCAGCTCTAAACTTTTCATTGATTTGTGAATCCCTTCCTATGTGGATCTTTTTCATGATGACAGAAGACTACTAAAACACAACCCAAACCATGTTTCTATATTTCACTACAGAAGCAAAGCCTATACAAACACTGTGTAGCCAAATACAAAATATATCAAGGTCACTCTGAAAATCTACATTGTCTGCTAAGAGCTGAGGTCTTCATTGTTGGCTTGTCACAAAGGCGGCAATTAGCACCTTCATTCTCCTTCTATACATTTCCCACCTCTTCAGTGGAAAAGTATCTTGGGAGAACACAGAAGCAAAAAGCAATGCAGACACATTTATCACTACCAACACATTTCCAGAGCTACTGCTGCACTTCACAGCCACTTTCAGACTTCAGTAGATCTATGCATGGCTGACTAACTCGTGGGTAAACAGGTTTCAGCCTCCACCATCTACGATTACCAGAGTATGCTCCCCTGTCACCCAACACAGCTACGCTCAGGAAGCTACACTGCCATTCCCATGTAGATCTTTGTGAATTCCTCTCTGGATTCCCCCTTTCATACTTCCTAATTTAACTAGCAGTAACTAGCCATGGTAGGAATTCAGAAGTTTAAAAATCATCTAATGGAGGCAAGAGAACAACCTGGGTTCTCTAGACAGACCTAAGAAACCACAACAGTTGGAGCCGAGTGGGAAATGAGTGGTTTTAGGGAGAAAGTCTACAAATTTATTTTTTAAAGTTCTTTTCGGAAAAGACTGAAATGAAATAGATGCATTTCAATTTTTTCCTAAATATTTGTGTAGATACTAAGTTTTATCCAAGGAGGCAGTTTCCATCACATATTTAGCTTCCAACAAATCAGGATTTCCTGAATGAAAACGTTTCACTACCAAATTTTTTGAACAGTTTACTGACAAAGTTCAGCTTAAAAAAACTGAATTCTGATTTCATTAAGAGAACCAGACTGACAGCTCTGAATATTATTAGATAAGCAAACAAGCTTCTCCTGATGGTCTCCATATCACTTCAGGCTTTGAAAGATCAAATTCTCTAAGTAAGGTCTGGCCTGATGCAAGATCAAGCCTCAGCATCACTGGTATATTCAGTGCTTACATTCTCTGCTGAGTCCATCAACAAGAAGGTGCTTTGTTTTTGTGACTTATCCTTTAAAGTTCAAGACCTATCTGCAAAGACCAGAGTGCCTGCGTTAGTTCTGGAATTGTCCAGACTGAATCAAAACCTTGAACTAGATGTAGAAGAGTCCAAAAATCTATTCAGCTTCCTAGAGTTACAAATGCACCCCACCTTTTGAAAAAGACATACTGCCAGTCATCTAACCAGATATTCAAAATCCAAACATATAACAATAAAATTGAAAGAAGCAAATAGCAGCAGCTATTGCAACTATTAAACATGCCTCAGAAAACATAGCAAAACATCACTGTTAAAAAAATACTTCCAAAATCAAAGTATCGGAGCAAAGATATTTAAACTGTTTGTCCCTAACAAGTAAAGTAGTAAAGAAGCAAGTCAAAGCGCCTATCATGGAGAACCTCCAGCTGCTAGCTTAATTAACTGAGAAGTGTCCAACTTGAACACCTCTGATGAACACAACTATAGCATATTATAAAGAAAAAAATGACTACGAGTGTAGCCATTTAGGACATAACAACTCAAAAAGAAATATGAAACTAAGTGGAATTCTACCAGAAGCCAATGTAAATTTCACATATACCATGTTTAGCAAAAGGATTATCATATCCTATGCTAGTAAATACTTCATTATGTCTTTACAATGTTACTGGAATACCAAATTTACATCAGAACCCATTCTGCAGACTTCTATTCCCAGCACTGTGATGACACAATGAGGAAGCAAATCACATGGAAGCAGAAATCTGAGAAGACTTGGTTTTACTGTTTAATAAGACTAAGCATGGATGTAGTTTTTTACAACATATTTTCCAATCCTCTGCCCAGTCTTGCTTTCTTCTATAAAAGGACCTTAGCAACATTCTTGTCATCTCACAGAAAATCAAAATTCTGGTCGCTGTAAACACTTCAAAACAACAATATGACAGAAATCGATTTTCATGAGATTTACTCCTTCCAGCATGTCTCATTCCAGCCCAGTGCTGACACAGAAGCCTGTGACACTCTTCTGTCATCACACAACTCTAGCTTTACTGCTCACATACCTGCTGTGTAAGGAGACTGATGTGGCTTGGTGGGGAATATTGATAGGCTGCTTGCTTTTCTGCCAGCTGCTGCAGTTCTGCTGCTACCATATTGGGGCTATAATGTTTGCCTGGGTAAGAAGTATCTTCTGCATCTTTGTGCATTCTGGCTGAGCCCACATGCTGCCCACTTGGACTATGATGGCACAAACCTACCAAACAAACATTTGGATATGCTTAGTGAGTAGTATGTCAGACTCTCTCAGCCTGCTGATCACAGAGATACGAAAGCAGGTATGATACTTTCTACAGATTCTAGGGAGAATACAGCCTTCTGTTCTGCATGGGTATTACCTATATAAGCTTTTGCCAATTCCAAACCTGGAGTCCCTTTATCATAAAGTATCCCATGGCACACAATTCCAGAGAATATTGGCTGTTACTTAAGTTAAATCTGTAATGTTTTTTCTTAAAAACAAATGGATCCCTTTAAATAAGCTACTCAGTTGGGAAGTCAGATATATTTTAATGCTAGAAAGATTGTCAATATATATAAGCAACCCTAGTGAACATGTGCTGACCCTGACATACAACCTAAAGCAAATGTATACCATCATTAAAAAAAAAAATAATATTATCAAGACCACAGCTTTGGCCTGTGTGTGGTTCCCAAAACTTTCCTAATAGATTACAATCTGTATCCATAAATTCCTAGTTTCTTCTACCCCCAGCATGGTAAATGAGACATCTCTAGATGTTGTTCTTAACATACTCTGGGATGTGGCAGTGCTGAAAGGTCCCAGTGAATGAGATACAGTAATTATTCACTCAGATCTTTCTTTTTTGGAGGTCTTGACACACCTTTAAGTATTCAACAATTATGAGGTTTCATTAAAGGATTTCTCTGCATGACAGAGAAACACAGAACTAAGAACAGCACATAGACTGAGACGGGACTTCTGCTAGCCAAAACTACATTAAAATCACTAAAGATAAACAAGATCAGTAATACAATCAAGTGAAAATATACAATACTTCATTTTCCAGTTCTTTACAAACAAGTTCAAAGGCTGAGTTCAAAGTTCAAGGCTGAGGGGAGACCTTATCACTCTCTACAACTACATGAAAGATTATAGCAAGGTGGGTGTCAGTCTCCCAGGTAACAAGTGATAGGACAACAGGAAATGGCATCAAGTTGCACCAGGGGAGGTTTAGATTGGATATTAGGAAAATGTCTTCACAAAAAGGGTTGTCAAACATTGGAACAGGCTGCCCAGGGAGGTGGTTGAGTCACCATCCCTGGAGGTATTTAAAAGATGTGTAGATGTAGTGCCTAGAGACATGGTTTAGTGGTGGACTTGGCAATGTTAGGTTAACAGTTGGACTCAATGATCTTAAGGGTCTTTTCCAACATAAATGATTCTATGATTCCCTGTTCATCCGCTCAATAAAAGGCCACCTTTAGCAAACAAGGGCTGCTTCCCGCACTCCACTTTTCTGTGAGAAATTTAGCACCGTTTAACAAGACTCATAATTCTGGAAAGGTAAGATTTCTACCTACTCCAGAACAGAGATTACACTATCTCTCTACCCAACTAGCAGGTTATTAAGCATCCCAAAACACTCACCTACTTTTGCAGAGGATGGTCGGGACAACCTTTGGCTGTAGATCTGAGCAGCTCTCTGAAAAGATGAGAATGGGCCAATGGTGTAGCTACCAGAACGACAACGATGAAGCCCTGCAAGGCTAGAAGCCTCACCGAGCACTGGGTTTGTGAAGACAGAAGAGCCATCAGGAGCTGTGTTCTGCGAGGAAGGTAGTGGGGATGGGGACTGAACCAGGCTGGGACCAACTGGAGGAGCCAGCAATGAATGGTGACCAGGCACCTGTGAATTTTCAGAGGCTGCAGGCTGAGATGGTATCCAGGAACTGGTACTTCTCTGGAATGTGGCACCAGAAACAGAGGAAGAAGCACTAGGAAGGCCGCACTGAGGTAATTTCACTTCGGCATTTAAGGAGAAGGTAGATCCTTCTGGAACTACACAAAGATAATGAGCACACTTCATGAGAAAAAGCTGCTTTTCAGGTCCTTCGGATAATATCAATACACCAAAGACGCCTCTACTCAAGACACCCTGAAGCCAGAATGACCTCATCTACCAGCAAAGACAAGAGGCTCTACATGATGAATAACCTCTTTCAAATCTTGCCATCTCTAGATCTTCCCCCACAGAAGAACAGCTAACTCTTTCATAGTGCTCAATCTACAGTATCTTCTCTTGGGTTTAAAAAGAAAAACCTGAAGAATCTTCCCCAAAATTGGGCATTTGAATTCCTCAGTATATGCATTCATTATTTTTTTCTTGATAACGATTTAAGCGAGTTCACTTACAGGTTGATTTAACTTCTTTGGGTTTATAGCCTTTTAATGCTCCTTCTGCAGGCAGATCTGCAACTGAACTTTTGGGCTGATCACCTTTTATTTTTTTCACCACCTCAGGATGTTCTATAACAAAATCAAGGAGTTAGGAAGTAGAACAATGCAAACTGTAATATCATTAAAACAGAACTGCAGAATTTAAACCTTGTTACAATGGACTTTCTTGCTAAGATTTACTGTAGAGCATGCAACTCTATTGATCACAATTGTGCTGTCATGTACAGTAGCATGGACTACTGGATATGTATGGCTGGCACTGCACTTCCTTCCACTGAATGCCTAATTAGGCTCAAATATCCAGACTCTGCCCTCCAATAGGTATGCTAACTGTAGGCAGCACAATTTAACAGGCCTTGATTTCTCTCATCCCTTACATTCATTTCAGGATTCTCTATTCATTACAAATCTCAGTGCCTTCAGTTTGCACATTCTCATTTCAGTCATCTAATTCCTTATAAATGCTACTGCAGATTCATCCCGTTTCACTTCAGGCAAAGAAGATAAGGAGTGCAGTTACTCTAGTCTTAGTCTTCACATATAGAGTCAGTTTAAAAAAAAAAAAGATACACAACCTCCAGAAACCTCAATAACGTTCTGGAGGGGTTGTTCTCTTTCCACACACTGAAGTTAAACTGGATTTGTCTGGACAACATCATCTCAGAACTGTCTGCAAAACTTACCTCCTTGAGGCTGTTTCTCTGACTGGTTACTGGTGTTGCTGGGTTTTGTGCTTGTGGAGTTTGTTCCTAGGAAGACGCTTGCTGACTTGTTTTTGTGCATGTAAAATGTCAGCACTTCCTCCAGGTCACTTTCACTACAATAAAAAGAGAAGAATGGACATAAGTGAGGATTCTAAGCTTTTCTGCATTCATGTAACAATCAAAGACAAGAAATGATAAGGAGACTGAAGAGGGAAGTGGGAAAAAAGGTGAGGCCAAACAAGCTAATGATTTTCTCAGTTCTGCAGGGTAAAAGCAGAAAGAAAGGAACATGCCTTGCTTAAACCTGAGATTCCCACTGAAATGACATTTTCCTATAAGGTAGAAAATCCAAGGCATTCAGGAGCTTTCCCAGGGTAAATAAAGAGCAAGTGGAAACTCCAGACACATTTCTGGGGAGATCAGCTTAACAACAGAGATTCAGTTCACAGCTAAATTTGTGAATCTTCCCCAGGTGCTCTCTAGAACAAGCAGCTACCTTGTTCATGAGAACTCAGCTCAGCCTCTGTTTCATAGTCATCATCAGTAGTTTCAGTTCAGCAGTGGGGGGAGAAGAGGGAAGAGGAGGGAAGAGCTTGTTAATTAGCCAAAACTGCAGGACAAACAGAACATTCAATATTTTTGTGAACCTCACAAAACTTGCATACATTTCTTGTTTTCTTTACAAGAAGAGAGTTAACTGTCCCAATGTCCCAAGTGTCTATTGGTCCCAAACCAGTATCAGTTACTTGGCCATTCATATTAGAGCTTGCACAAGCTGTAATTCTAATTGTTTTGATATCTAACATGCTTTCCTTTTGCTTTATAGTGTTGCTTCGGCATTAGAAAGTGGGTATAGGGCAGATCAAACACCAAAAGCAAGAAGTATAGTGCCAGTAACACTACAAGAAAACATAACACAGGAATATAAATTTATATAGCAGAAATTATAATCCTTCAATATGTCCTCCGCATATCACACTTGTACTGGTCTTAGCTAGCCTGAGCTTTGGTAAAAGCAATGTCTAAAGCTGGAATTTGGACCTCCAGGGCATGCTGTAAAGTTCACGTTTTCTCCCAAGTCAGCGAGAACAGAGGTGAAGAGGAAATGTAAGAATGAAAAGTTGTTGGTGGTGGAAAGTTATTTTACGCTTTTAAGTGAATTTACCAGCGTAAGTATATACTTTTACATTGCACTGAGAATGTTTAGAAGCAATGCTTGTAGCACATGTATAACTAAACACAATGCCATCCATGTGACACCAAAGTTAGAGAGTCAATGAGACAATCCCAATTATTAAGTGACAACACTTATTACCTATTTTCTCCTGTGTTGCATTCACTGTACTTCAGAACAAACACTCAAAGTGGAAATCTATCCCCTTTGCTTGGCCCCAAATGACTAGCTCACTGATTTAAGCTTCAAGCACAGTGCAAAGTAGTGTCAGATATCAGAGTTTTCAAACACACCTGATACTTCATGAGAAGCAGAAATATCATTGCTAGAAATTGTCTGATCATTGGCAAACTGGCTTTTGCTGTTCTTTATCATTCAGGCAGATGGTCCAGCAAAAATTTCCAGCCCCAGCCTAGACTGTGCATCAAGCCATGATGGCATGGTAGCCAATAACACGGTATGATGGTTTTGGCCAGGGTAGAGTTAATTTTCTTCATAGTAGCTCATACCAGGCTATGTTTTGGATTTGTGCTGGAAACAGTGTTGATGATACAGGGATGTTTTAGCTATTGCTGAGCAGTGCTTACACAGAGCCAAGGCCTTTTCTGCTTCTCACACCACCCCACCAGCGAGGAGGCTGGGGGTGCACAAGAAGCTGGGAGGGGACACAGCCAGGACAGCTGACCCCAACTGCCCAAAGGGATATCCCAGACCATGTGATGTCATGCTCAGCATATAAAGCTGGGGGAAGGAGAAGGAAGTGGGGGATGTTCTGAGTGATGGCGTTTTTCTTCGCAAGTAACCGTTACGCATGATGGAGCCCTGCTTTCCTGGAGATGGCTGAATGCCTGCCTGCCGATGGGAAGCGATGAACGAATTCCTTGTTTTGCTTTGCTTGTGGGCACGGCTTTTGCTTTACCTGTTAAACTGCCTTTATCTTAACCCACGAGTTTTCTCATTTTTACTCTTCCAATTCTCTTCCCCATCCCACTGGGGGGGGGAGTGAGCGAGCACTGGTGTGGTGCTTAGGTTACCAGCTGGGATTAAACCACAACACATGGAAACAGACAAGTATGCAGTTCTGCCCCAAACAGCTCTCTCCTAGCATTTCTGGCAAAAAGCAAAATGACCTGCCCTAGGAGGGAACAGTCATTTTAGTAGCCAGAGATGTCAGAGAACCAAGAGCATGCCATGGGCTCATGTAATCTGCATTTTTGTTGACAGGAGTAGATGCTATGGTATATGGTAGTCACACATATCATTCTTTTACAGAACTCTATCCGAAAAGCAGCGAGATTTTCCTTGGAGCCTGTAAATCTGTTGCAGTAATGACTCCATCAATCATATTAGCAAAATGTAAAATCCATTGTTTTCATGAGAATGTAGCATCAGAGACTGTGAAACCTCCTGAACTTAGTTAAGGAGCCTCAGCTATCACCCACTTCTAAATCAGTCACTAAGAGAGCTATCCAAACAGAGAAAAAAGAAAAACAGTTCCATAATTGATAATGAAAAAGAAGCAGTGACAGTCAAGCTTCCCAGAGAAGATAGAAGGGCATTAAGAAGGCAGGTGAACTCTACCTGTCCAGATGTTGACAGGGGTCCTTGCCTATATAGGCATGTCATATATGAGTCAAATAAAGGAGTCAAAAGGAATTGGGTTTTGTGCTCAAGAATAAGAGACTTTGAGGGCATAATTCCAGTTCACTGAATAATTTCAGACCTCTCCATAGTCAGATAGCTATAATACCATTGTTTTGCATACAATGCTACAGGCCTTAAAGAGTATTTACCTATTTTCAAAATACGTTTCCTACCAGACTCTTGTAAGTTTAAGACAGATAAAGTTCAGAGCATGCACAGTTAGCAGATGTTGCTTTTTCACTGTGAAAGTAACTGCTTGCACTGAACTGCCTTAGCAAGCCAAATAAGAGGCTAGGATGAAGACAGGGAGTCTAACTCCCTTCCTTCCTCATCTCAGAAAGAACCTGGAGAGTTCCTGAAGAGAGGCAGCAAGCATGAGATTTGTTTCTGAGACCAGAAACTTGAGAGCCAGAGCCACAACTACTGTTCAACCACAGCAGCTTAAGGCCATCTGAGAAGCAGCTCTAGTTTCATTCTTCTTACAAAGTACTGCCACATTTGCTCCAGCATCACAGAAAATGAGACCATTAACTCACCAGCATCAGTTTGAAATTTACACAGACCAGGGCAACCACTGCTGCCTTTGGGAATCTACTTAATAGTCAAAACATCTATTGTATGCCTTCACTATGCACCAGATGCTGATGCTACAAGTGTTTGGTTGCTGGAAGAGAGAAAAGAGAAAAGACAAGTTCTCTGTCCCCCAGCAAGAGCAGGAGCTACAGTCAATAAACGTATCTAGAGGCCTTTAGATCAATTAGATCATCTTTAGAACAATTCCATCACCTTCTGGGTTGGGAAATCCTTTATCAAAGGGAATAAAATCCATTCCTACCTTGCTGTAGTAATAAAGTTCTGAAAACCTTCAGGATTCACTCCCTCTTCATCCTCTTCCTGTTTCTTTTTTGATCTCTTCTGAACCATCTGCTCCGTTTCCTGTTAATAAGCAGTTATGAGTAAGTGTCTCTATGTAGTTACTTTATGTTCCATGGCATAACTACAGCTCAGAGTAGACAAAAAACAATTCCATGGGATCTAATAAAAAAGAACATCAACTCCAAAGTGCCAAATTATAAGTATTTCACTATGTGCAACACAGTGGATAAACAGAGAGAGCCCCAGAGACAGCATGCCAAGCGTACACTAAACTCCTCATTCCTCCACCTGACATAACTTATTAGAATTGATTTGCTGAGAAGACATCAAGTATTCACAAATATGTGCTGCTCCTTCAAATATACTCTTTGCTGGGACATAAGGAAGAATGGAGGGGAAAAAAAACAAACATTCATAACAGATATTAGGTCCCCTTTGTACTTCTGCTGTTTCTGTCACAACTGCAGAGTTCGTCAAAATAGCTTTTATTTGAGCATCTGTCCCAAACAGAGATATTTAGGAAGAAAGGAGAACAAAAATAGAAAATTATGTTAAAGAAACTCAACCAAGGAGGTCTGCTGAAGGCATCCACATTTCCTACTGTAAACTAGGAGTTCTCCTCTTGAGTTAATTTCTCTTGTCATGCAGCAAATTGCCGAGGGCTTATCTACATACCAAAAATACACTGCTCCAGCAAAAGCAAAGAAAGTAAAACAGTACAGTCTGTGGCAAATATGGATTTATGCACTGAAATATACTGGAATAAAAGATGGTAAGCCTTTTTTGTGTGAGAATGGGAACAAGCTCTCAGATATAAATGATGTTTCTATTTTACACCAGTAGAACTTGTTGACACAAGAGGTTGTATTGATAGAAACGATTTTGTTAATAAAAAAACCTCTACAGGCCTGTCTAAAATACCAATACCGGCATACAAGCTTTATCTGACCAGACTTGACCTCCACTTCAACTGCTTCCTACTGGTACTCTGAGCATTCCCAGGCAAAAGGGTCGCATATATCTTCTGAAAGATAATTCAAGAGTGGGAAGAAAAAGCCACTCTGGGGCAAGTCTCTACCATTCATTATTGAAGTAAAAGTCTGGACAATATGTGATCTGTTTTACTTAGTTTGCTGGAAGCATTATTTTTTCTTCTGTATCATTACAGAAGATACATAATGGCTAGTAGGAGTCCTCTACTAAATGTGAAGTTACAAGTCAATGAAAGAAATCTATATGTTGGAATCAGACATCAAAAAGCCTCATAGCCTAAGAGCCTCTCAATGGCTTGAACGTGTACATCCTAAAACCTTAAGTGATCTGTTCTCACTTTTTTTAACTGAGAAAATATGTTTATGCACTGCTTTACTACCAGTTACATGGCTTTATTTTGTGAATTTACTCAAGAGTTAGAAGAAAATCCTGATGTTTGAATACAATTTGAGTGGAAATTATATCCAAAGCAGCTGCGTTCTTCGCTCACCACAGAGCCACCCGAGTGTTTTGTGGTTACTCCTAACACAGGAATTCAGTGAGCATTAGACATACAAGGCACTCTCTGGAACAGATTTGGTTCAATACCAACCTTGCTTTGACAGATCAAGTTACCAGATGTCAGTTTTGAGAAGGTAATGTAAGTGAACATCCTCTGCTAACAAGTAGGAGCTTGGAGGCCTGTGTGCACAGCAGCCTCTGAAAGAAAAATTTAAACTACCCTTGTCTAACACTAAAGAAATGCTAGGGGGCAAAGGAAAGGGGAAGCTGTTCTTGCAAAACAAGGATTAGCGAGAAACCACTATGCTAGGAACAGCATATTCTACAACCAAACAGGTGAAAATTATTTAAATTGGGACCTACTTCTCCTTGTCACTGAGCATGCAGAGTCCCATACTACAGATAGGTAGCAGTCCCTCAGTATGTTAGTATACTAAACAAATGGTAAAATATGTATTTCATACTGTTCTGCATTAAAAAATTACCTCTAAAAAAGCATCATAAAAATAGGGAGAAATGGAAAGAACCATTACAAAGAACTAGAATTGAAGACAAGCCAAAGAAAAAGCAAACTGTCAGTTAAATTCCACTTCATTTCAACACTTCTTTTACTTCTATGCACATGATTACCAGACTGTGTAAATAATGTAGTAATACTGTTGTCTATCTTACAATTTGCATAGATAAACTACCATTACTGGATGCGCAACTGCAAACAAACCACGTAAATTACAGAACAGAGCCTTTAAACCAGCCTGCTGTCTTGACTATGACAGCAGCCAACAGAAGATACTTTATAAGAAGAGAAAAGAAACCAAAAGAGCTACCAAAAGAAGAATCAAGAAAAAAATTATTCACCTTGTTATAACAGATTATGAACTCGCCCAGCTGGTGAGCCAGGATCCGACGACGATCATTTAGTCCTAAACGACGGCTAGGGAGCAGCATCCTCAAGGACTGCTGAAGATTGCTGGCAGCTCGCTTCAGAAAGCGTACCACAAGCTCCTGCAAGCAAGAGAGATGGAGTTAATGATAGACCAGCTGCAAGATGTGGGGAGAAGAGAACAGGGGTACTACAGCAGCTAATGACCGGCAAAAATTAAACACGCCGTCCTGAGAAAATGAGCTGACAACTGGCAGGCAAAAGCATTCTGCAATGTACATTTTTAATATAACCCTACAAATCTGAGGTGGGGGGAGAAGAACAATGGTGTGCCTTGTCTGAGGTGGGTCAGAAATGGGGACACTTGAGGACTGTTTGTCTGAAAAGCTTGGCAGGTAAACAAAAAACACAAGCAGCAAAAAGCAGCAACAACACAGAAAAACCTGTAAAGTCCAACACCTTAGGAGAACATTTCCAAAAAACAACTTGGGGTGTGTTAAAGAAGGCTGTGATAACATGTACTGACATAAAACCCACTCAGTGCTATCACAGGGAAGGGAATCTTGGTCAGATATCTCCACCACAGTGATGTAGTCCCATCATCACTTTTCATGGATGTATACTACTGCCACAGCCTCTCCAGAGCAACACAGGACTACATCTACAGCCAAGTAACTCCAATTCCCCACCATGTCTGTCTGACCTCTGGTGGGGGAAACATATGGCAAGGCAGATCCTAAGGCGAGATGCATCCTGTGGGTGTTTTGAACCCTTTCTGTCTCCCCTCTGGATTTGCTTTTGGTTAGGAGCTCTGCTAATGCATAAATGAGCAGCCTCACAGCCAAACTATTGGATTTCACAGCTCGCCTCTCACTGCCATTACTCCAGGCTGGTTTGATCTGTTTTTTTAAACATTACTTTTCACAGTACAGCAGACAAAGTGACTCTCAAAAAGCCAGTTTTAATTTCCACTTGGAAAGAGCAGGGGTAACATTTTCCACTGAGTCGACTGATTATTCTTGACACACAATTTTATCTCTGAACTGCACTGACTGTTTCTCTGTAACATTCATTCAGCAAGAATAGATTTGGATTTGCAAAAAGCTCAAAAGCCTACTGTACAAAACTCTCTTAGGAAGGTTTGTGAAGGGATCTGGGCTTGCTGCACTCTTTAAAATGTATATACATCAAATATAGGGCCTTCAAATACTGCCTAAAAAATTCCTCATGTTTTTTTTAAAAAAAAAAAAACCACAACACTTATGCTAGAAAGTGACTTTCTCTCCTCAGTGGCTTTACTTTTTTTTTCCCCCCCTCTATCTAGAACGCAAAGAAGATTCCCAAGCACAGATGTCTACAAAGGGCAAAAACAGAGAAAAAGCTTAATTGGGTACCTGTTCTATTTGAGTAGATGTATGCTTTGTTTAACACAGCAGAAACCAGATACTGCCAAGTAATCTTAAAGAATCTTAGAAGAATTCAAAAGCACATAAGCTCAGAGATCAGTGAAGGAGAATCAGTGAAAGATCTGAGCATCTTGAATGTCAACCACACTCTAGTCATTAAGAGCTGTCTACTCTGTTGCTGCTCAGATGTCAGTCAGCAGTCCTACCTTTTCTGCACTGGCAGCTGTACAAAGATAGACAACTATAACCTCACTTGGACTTCAGTTATTCCAAGGACGGGAACTGACCTCAAAACTCTCAAGGTAGATTTCAGCTTGGCTTCTTAGTCTGGCCAGTACAAAGCTTCTTACCATTTGCTCATCCTCTTTGGCAGCCCAGGCAGGATTCTGGATCTGGTCACCAGCCTCCTTCATCAGTCGCAACTGAACGTGCTGTAGATAGGCAGAGAAAGCCATGCGAGCTTGCACTTTGCTGTGGACCAAAAGAATCAGTCAGCTCTCTTCAGAGTAGTAATGGGAAGAATTACAGCAGTCAGGCAGAACTTATGGACTAAAGTACAGTCAGCAGGGACCTCCTAGGTGCACAAATGCTGAAGCTCAAGGGAAGGAGGACCCCTTCACCCCACCAGTATTTTCAAGGAGACCTTCAGTTCACCAAGACGGGGTAAATATTGCAGGAGATACAAAAGACAGCAGACACTCTCTAAGTTCATCTCTAAAAATGGAACGCTCTCCTTGCCTTTTCACAGCCTTAGCTACTCTCCTCCAAAAGCCAATAACATGAACATTAGCAAAACTGTGTATTTTAAAACCAAATTCAAGGCTCTCTTGGGCCTCTGTCTTCACAAGCATTTTGAACACCACAACAACAGACCATAAAATAAATAAAGGGCTTGGTACTGGTGCCAGAGTTATAACAAAGGCCCTGCAATTCCCACTGGAAATGAAAGAATTAAATCTGTGAAAGTGAGCTCTTCCCCTGCTGGCCCAAGGACACAAGCCAAATTTCATTGAGCAAGGCACCACTGAAGAACGAAAGAACATCAGCAAAATCTGCTGTGCAGCTGGCTGAACATGTTGTGAAGCTGTGAGTATGAGCTGAGGAGAAGACTGGGGTAGGACTGGGAGGGACACATCACTTCTCATTCCCTCACAATGGTAGTCAGTTTAGCATATGCATCTGTGTTGAAAGAAATTGCTGAAAGTTTTGCCTAATTCTCTTCATTGTCATCTTGGCCTAAACCCTCTCCTCTGACATTCTGCTCTCCCAGTCTCCATTCTTCCTCATAGTTTTCCCCATAGTCACTACAAGCTGCCCCTTGAATTGCCAAGCATTATTTCTCCTTTGTTTTTCATAAGGATGTCGAAGCAGATGGACTTTAGTGTCAGTGACAGATTCCCCTTCTATCACAAGCAATGTCCTAATCTTTTCTATAAAATTATCAAGTTTCATCTTAAAATAAACTAGAGTTTTCAACCCATTACTTTCATGGAATATTATTCCAGAACTTATTGTTCTAATAATTAGGAACCTTCTTTTACTAGCCAGCCTAACTTCATTCATGAGCAGTTTATATTTGCTTTTTTTTTCTCCAACATTGTCCTGTATCTTAAATAATTTCATCCCTGATGGGTCTCCTACCTTGAATGTATTTATTAACAGCAATTAAATCCTTTCATAGTTTTCATTTTATTAGTGTGAACTACCCACATCTTTCAGGGTATTCTAATAAAGCACCCGCACTGGTGACATGACTAGCAGCTCATCTCCACCTGTTCCAGTCACGATTTACCTTTCATGAACATGGGTGTCAGCAACTGTATACACTATTCCACATGAAGTCTCAGAAGTATCTCAGGTGATAAACCCTAGACCACATTTGGTGTTTTCATGCATGCATGAGCTAGAGCTTCGCAAACCTTCTGTGATCAACAAGCATGCAAGATATTTTTCCTTATAATTAATTTCCAGTTGATGAACACCCAGCTGATAGAATTCCTGCTGTAAATTACTAGTTCTTAAAGGTACGCCCCTGCACTTTGTGCTACTGAATTTCATCCTAGTTATACTATTCCTATCCTCAAGGTCATCCAGTTCTTCTCATATTTATTCCACTAGTTTGCTTTCATGGCAATAACTCCCAAATCTTTTCCATCACCAAATTTCATTAACACGTTTCTACATTTTGTATCATTCTTGAATTGATTATTAAAATCAGCCTCAGACTAGTTCTTGAGGAACCTCAGCATTTTTTCTCTTCTTGTTCTCTGCTTCCTAGAAATATTCTCAGATACTTATATGGTCCTCATAACCCCATGTACATGAGTCCCTGAAATTTCATTAAAAACTCAGTCCAGAAATTTAGTCTTCCTGTCTTATATGTCTGTAAGTTTCATGAACACTTTGTTACAGTGTTACATAGAAATCATACAACATAGTAGCACTTATAGAGATCAACCCATCAATTTAGGTAAGAATTGAAGTTAAAATAAACCACATTAGAAGTATCCATGCATCTGCTTAATCTTTAACTTTTGATGCTTCTGGAAGACCAGGCCAGGCCCAAAGAGGGGCTAAGCAAATGGTGAGTTCAAAAGACTCTCAAACTAACATCCTCTGTGGATAGCTGGACCAGTACTGCAGTAACTAAAATGTGGTAAAAATACCTGGTTACAGTTCCTGTCTTCCAATGAACTCCAGAATGTACAGCAGGCCTTGTAACACCTCTGAGCTCTGTATGCTGCTAGTCACCACACCTATCTTCTCTTCCCACATGTGTGGAACATCTGGAAAACACTCTGAACCCTCACTAAGAACTAATACTCTATACATCAGGCCACCATATATCAGAAAATTCCCTCCCCCGAGAGCTCTCTAGGGCTGCCAGGTTTGTTTTAGGTGTAACTCAAACATCTTGTGGCCAGGAATTCAAGATTTGTGCTGGTAGGAAGTAAGGACCCCCCCCGTTACGAACATCAGCAAAGTAATACAGTTCTTTGCCTGCATCTGATACTTCTGTGATTACAAAATGGGAAACTGAAGAAGGCCCTTGTATAACACTGCCTCTGCCCCAGTGCGTGGAATATTGAAATCTGAGGATTTAAATGCAGGAACAAGTAACTTCCTTTTCTTTTTACTTCCCTAGGAATGGCACAGTTGGGGGAACATGTTTCATTTGACTGTCACCTCTTCATCAGTAACACCCAATGCGTGGAAGGCCAATGAGGCAATTTCTCTAGCCAACTAAAGGAGAGAGAGAAGTCCTACCACTTACAAAAACTTACTGGAACAGGCCTGATTTCTTTTGGATGAAAATTTCATTACTTCAGCTCCTCTGCCTGTTGACCCCACAAGCAAAGTCTTCATCAATGACAGATCAGATGGGGCCAAGCCCAGCACAATCCTGGAACATGAAGTCACCACAAGCCTTACACACTTCTGTGGGGAATCCCAACAGTACTGGGTGCTAAGCAAGATTCTGCCAGGAACACCAGACAGAGCTTACGTTCTTGGCAGGACTCAGTTCTATATATAGGTAGATGACAGCATTGCTATGGTCGTCCTCAAAACAGGTTTCAAAATCTTCCCTGTCACAACAGCAAATGTCCTTGCCACAAGAAGACAACAGAACAATCCCCAAATTCTCTCAGAAACTAAACTAAAAAAACAACTACAAGCAACAATTACTTTCTCTACCTTTGGACATTTTTCACAGAAAACATAATGCTGCTTATCTAGAAGATATAAAAATCCTCTTACACAAACATAAATGATCAGTCTTTCTTTTTGCCCTTCCTGTCCATCTGCAGACAGACAGTTTTACTACTCACATTTAAGGGGAGGATCATGCTTCTGAACATTTAGTAGGACCCTGGTTGTTGTTATTCTATAGAATCTCCTCCAGCACCTCTCATTTTTTTTCAAGCAATAGAGCCATGCATCAGAACATACTCTGCTCTACAGTGTCATACTCAACAGCAGGCAATGAGATGTTTCAGTAACTTGTCACTCTCAAAGATCTCCTATCCTGCTCTCAGGAGGTGATGAGTCTAAGCAGACATTATTATTAGAAGTAAAAATTCTATCACCAAAAATAAAAGCACAGAAATAAGAAAACTAATTTTACGGAGAGGCAGCACCAAGGCATTCCTATCCAACCTTTCTTGAATAGTTTAACATATGTTTATACCCACTTTGTTGGAAATGCAAAGAAGGAAAAAACAGATTTTAGAATTTAATAGCAGGCATCCCGCATTAAGACAGAGAGGCATTTTAGAAGCCCAATTTGACCAAAGAACAGCTTACATCACCAGATTAAGGAATAGCAAAGGAAGCTATGGCTTATGCTTTATACTGATCCAACAGGTCAGGCATTTAGGCAAACTACCTCCCTTCTGTGCCAACTAGTTGTTAAGGCAACCCACAGTTAGACAAAAATCCAGGTCTCTTTCTCTAGGGTCCTCTTATCTCCTCACACTCCTTCATAATGTGGCACTAAGTGTACATCCTCCATATTTTAACCAATATTAGTTGCTAGTCAAAACTCAAGGCAATATGCAGAAATCTCTCACCTCAAGTTTCCATGCTTTTGAAGAATCTGCAGCAAGTTAAACTGAGGTTCTGAGTCTGTTTTTCGAAGAAACAGCTCTCCTCCATCTCCAGTTTTCTTGTCAAGTTTTTTTGGCAACCTCTCCTTACAAGTAGTTTTCACCAAGTCAGAGAGCTTTGGCTTGTTTTTCACCTGGGTGTCCGAAAGACAGCCAACAGTTCCATCTAGCTCTTCATCTTCATCCACCTCTGCTTCTTCCTCACCTTCTGTGTCTGACTTGAGAGACAGCTTTGTTGGTTCTGATGTCCCTGTAGTAGAGGAGAAATCACTGATGCTGGTTAAGAAAAAAAGAAGTAGGGAAGCCTGTCCTGCTATTTATACACTTTGGTTTACTTTTAAACTCTTTTCTGCTAGAAGGACAGAACACCACCATATTAGAATAGCATTTTAAGTATGGCAGCCCTTTATTATTCCTTCTGTCTTTCTGCTTGTGTATCAAACAGTTGAGAAGCCCCTTTTCCCAATATCAGAGAAGACTGACCAAGATTCTTGTCTTAACTTTACAAACAAAAAAATATCGAAGAGACAAAGGCATTTTCCTGTATTTTATCCTGATTCTTACATATATACTGACATATATATGCACTCATACTTGACATATATACTCATTTTTTATATTTTTGTGTGTCAGAAAAGCCAAAGCTACGAAATCTAAACTTCAACATGTGCCAATAAAGATCACATACCTAGCACCAAATCACATACATAGCACCAAAAATTGTAACATACAATCTCTCCCACTGCAGTCAGTACTACATAGCTACTAGAAAGAGCTTAGATAATGGCTTCAGGAACAGACACTTGTGAGGATCATTCACCTCTGTACCCTTTTAAGTTTTTCCCACATCAGCTTGGATAAGAAGGCTTTCTCTCTTTCCAACAGCTTAGAGTTACTGCTGTGTAGGAGAGCCAGCCTGGAAGGTCACAGGTTTTCATCTTTCTCTGAAAAGCTGGAGGACTATAGAGGCACATAAACTGTTGAATTCTTGTACCCAAAATGTAACTGCAAGCTCATCTTCAAGAAAACACTGATTACCTTTAGTCATGTACATGGGGATGTGGAATGGTGGCAATGAAATTCTAGGCACTAAGAAGGCAGGAATCTCAGAAGAGGAATGAAGTGAAAACTATTAACACTTGAAAACTATTAACTTCAACCTGTGAACCCCTCTAGGGACTACAATGGCCACAACAACTCCATTCACCCACATTTCAAATGAAAAGGTCCTTGCTTGCTTGTTTTTCACTAGCTGCTCACCTAGGACTCTAGCCATGCATACCTGATGATCTTGTCCGTGCTGCTCTAGACTTGCCATGACATCGCCGGCGCTTCCGTAACTCCAGTGAAACAAGCTTTCTCTCATAAAAGAGAGCATGAGAGTCTACAGCTTCCAGCCTCATATCCAGTCTTCCATTAAGATCTGTTCTGGGAAGCATAATACAGAGACATCCTCAATCTTCCTTTATACTCCTCTCCTTGATGACACAAGAGACTTAGTAGATTAAATTTCTTCAAGAAACACTTTTCCTGACACAGGGAAGAAATACTTATGATCAGTCTAACTTGGCTCTATTTAAAGCCTACAAATGTTCGAAGGGAGTCTTGCAAGTACTTTACAGAATATCATCTCTCAAAGCCCCAAAACACATTTATCTAGTGTCATGCTTTCATGACTGAGCAGCACCTGTACATCATGCAGCAGCTCAAGGCACAATTAATATGGAAAATTGAATTGCAAGAGTACAAAACAGTGGAGAGGAGTGGGAAGGGAGCACACAGATTGGAGTCCGCTCTTCTGAACATTTTATGTAGACAGCTTGTTCTTCACTGTTTGGTCAGAGATAAGAAATTTAACATGGAAAATGACAACCTTTCTACAAGTTTTGACTAAACCAATGGAGAAGGAGCCCTGCCAGATTCCTTAAGGGAGACAAACATAACTTTCTGCCAGTGCACAAAGATCTTTATGATCTAAGTGGGAACATCCACAGAAATCTCCTGTTGCTCCATTTATTTTTTAGATCTAGCAAAGTGAATATATGGGTATATGAAGTCCAGAACCCTATGCATTATGGGATCTTTTGAGAGCGCTCAATGATGAGATTTATGAATATGGTAGGCATGCCAAAGTAGGAAGCCTAACAGGAGCAATTTTAAGGTCCAATCCAACAAAACTTAAGCTCTCCACATGCTGGGATATTCTTTGGTCACTGTATTTACTTTTCTAAAATTAGTTCGACAGATTTCAGGTAGAAAAGGTGTTGACCTCGCACTTGGAAGATGGAAGCTGTGGAAATCTAAATCTAGATTAAATCCTACTAAGTACAAATTATTTAATTAAGAAGCCATTTACCGGGATCTCCCAGTGATAAAGTCTCTTTTCATCTTGCCCCTACAAAGGGAAAAAAGGCAAAAATTACCTTCCTTTCTGGATCATCGACTGGATTAAAAAGCTTCTGAAGTCTTTTGTATGTACAATAAAAAGGCCAAATTTACAGAATCCCTTGTGAGTTCTATCTTAAAGGAGAAAAAAAAGGCTCCAAAAGAGGAAATCTGAGCAGCTGTTCTACAACTGATGCTTGCAGCTATATGGCTTAAATTGGAGAATGTGTCATTTGGAGCTACCCTCTAGACATATCCCTGAAAGTATACAGAAAAAAGAAATATTGTACAGTGCTGATGCAGGAAGAGCTTCTGTAAATATTGCTTCCTCAGTCAGCAACCTTATCCTTACTCTGCAGTTACTTTATTGTGGATCTCAAATCTGGATAAGAAAAACTGTTGAGAAAGAAGGGTGTTAAAACACAGTAAAAGATACTGCATACAGCTCTCAGCGGAAGTTCAGCTAGCAGCATGAACTGTCACTTCTACCCAAGCACAATCCAGACAAAGAGGCATCAGATCATGCTTCCACAGGTCAAGAAATAGGGTTACTAAATCTCTGGAGTAAATTTCAGTGCTTACTTTATATGAGGACAAGCTCTAAGGTGACTTTAAATTTGAAACATAAGGTAAATAAGGACCACCTATAATCCCTTCACAGAGAAACCTAGGTGCTTGAAGGTTTTTCATGTCTATAGTCATCTTTTTACTCCAATGACTCCCATGCCTTTTGTGTATTGTCTTTTTTGCACCTGGATTCATAAGCGCAACATGTGAAAACATGAGAAACCTTCATGGTCACTGGCACAGCAATGAAGAGATGTACAACTATTACCAGCCTTGCAAATCACAGACCAGTGTTTATAACATTGGATAAGTGAGAAATCAATCCTTTTCATGCTGTTTGTGCCCTTTGCCTCCCTCCCGAATAGAAAAGCTTTCTACCTGTCCTGAAACAGACGTGTAGCCAACATGTAGTTCATTGATGTCTTGTGCTCTAAAAAGGATCTAGAAAAACAAAATACAAGATGTATCAAGATGAGCTCAACACAGTGAAAGGCAACATAATACAGAAATAAATGATCTATAAAAAAGATCCCAGAAGTGGATTGAGCCAATATGCTGTACCATAACAGAAAAGAAGAAAGGAGGAGAGCTATCACTTCTCAGCTGAAGCTCCTGGTGAGGCAAGAGACACAGAGAAACATTACAGACTAGAAAAAAAAATTAGAAAAGCATAATATAGTATCATTCACGGGATATTGTGTTTACGGCCTAATGACAGAGTACACATTATGTGCAGGTCTAGGATGTAAAAGCAGAAAGCAGGAATGGATTATCTGAAGTGAAGACATTTTTATTCTGACAGAAAAACAACATCAGAAACAATACTTGATAGCCTTCCATGAGATACAGTTAGGCAAAGCAGTAGCATCCTCAATACTAAAATAAACTCTACCAGAACCCTCAATATGTGTCCTTCTGATTGCTAAGCTGGTTGATCTACATATACCTAACACAGAATATCCCTCAACACAGAGCATCAGTGCAACACTGAGCCATCCTATTGGATTCTTATTCTTACCCATAAAGGTCCCACGTTAATGGGGTAGGGAATATCCGGATGAAGCCTCCTCTCCGTTCATTCTCCTCTCTCACTCGACGAAGTACTTTTATCTTGGAATAAAAAAAAGAAAAAAAAATAACCAGGAAAATACATACAATGAAAAATGAACCTAGAAAAATCTCTAAGTTTCAGAGGACAAGACTATTACTGCAGTCCTGGGAGTGGGCTGGGTACACATGATATTTGTAAGCAATTTCATCTTCCATTTAAATTCTGAAGAAGTTTATCAGTGCTTGGAGCACATACGTATGCCTGGCACAACTGAAGGCAAGGGCAGTACCAGCAGTAAAACTCAGCAGTTCTATTTCAAAAATTATACTTCTTCTGTCATGTTTTTTATATACATGTACTTACTCTTTGCTGAGCAAATAACCCCACATATTGCATGAAAGCCAAGGTAAATAAAAGATATTTAATAGCCTACTTACCTCCTCCATAGAGAGACCTAGTACAGAGCTGCTTTGCCTTCCTGTTGCTTTTTCCCTGCCTGAGGTCACTGGGTTTTTAATTTCAGCATCACTGGCAGAGAGAGGACGAGTACGCTGCAGAGACAGTATGAATTCAGATTTTTCCCTTTTCCTCTCTCAACTTACTTTAAAAAAAGTTACATTCAAATTCCAGGATCCTGTTCCCAGCAGAATCTACGCTCCAGAGTACTACAGCCAGAATTCACAATTCCACACTCCAGCTGTTGAAGACTCTACACCCCAGCGGGCACTAAATGTAAGTATTCACACTCCTAGTTTTTAGCACAGCAGGACTCACAATTCAGGCATCAGTGCCAGTATTTACACCCTGGTCCCTTCCAGAAAAACATGAGACACACCCAAAAGCACCAAAGTCAGGATTTAATACAGAAAAATCTTCACCCAATTGGCACTAGAGCCAGTATTCACACTCACAGGCCCTAAATACACTTGGATTCACACCTCAATGGTACCAGAACCATGATTCTCTGTTCCATTTGTGTTGCTACACTAGAACAGAACTGTAATCTACTGATGAGATAAAGCTGCAGGGAAAAAGTGAAAAATTCAGTTCACCACCTGTTATTCTTTTGTTACTATACTGCTGGATCTCAACTTGCTACTTCTCACACCTGACAGATCTTGTATATGTACACAGATACATCATGCAAATTTGCATACATATGCAAATTTTAAAAATAAGACATAATTTGCAGACAGTCTCTCCAAGTTCATTCTTAACCTGATAGGCAATCCTGATCAATTCTAACAAAGGACAGGAATTCAAAGTGTCTTCAAATAAGCAGGATTATAAAATCTTGAAATCCCAGCCAGACTGAAATCTTTGAACATGTTCTCAAGTACATTTTAGCTGGTCTTAGGCCCAGTTCAGATAAACCACCCCTGTAAAAGCAGCATTAAGAGTCTAGCTGAGGTCTCATGCCCTTATACAAAATTCAAATTTAGCACTATACTGAGCAAAGAATGCACAGAGAGCCTCCTTAATCAAGAAAAAAAAGAGAAAAATATGACAGAAACATTGAGCTGGATAAACCCAGGGGAATATCCCATACTGCTCAGATACAAATAAACTCACGGCAAGATCAGGTTGTATCTTTATTCGTAAGGACTATTGGAATTGAATTCCATTCTTGGTTTCATTAGAAATCGCAAGCAGCTATTCAGAATCTGCAGATGAAGCAACTGCAAAATAGGCATTACACTAGAATGGGTTACGCTGCAGTGAATGGCACAGAAAGATCCAAAGAGAAAACAGACATAGCAGGTGCCAGCTGCAACATTTGTTAAGCCTAATGAAAACTGATTAAATAAAACAAGAGAAAATGAGACAATCTGGATGGAAAGGTAGAAGACACAAGCATTTGCAGAAGAAATAAAAATGTCAGTAGTCAAACAGGTTTGCTTGATGCTGTAGATGGTATTAAGTTGAAGGGCTTTTAGTCTTTCTTCCTAAGCTTTCCTCCATTTCAAAAGCACAGCTCAACAACTTTGCACAACAACTTCCTCTAAAATCTCCTGCTATGTAACCTCCTCTTAAAAAAACATTTCCTGACACTACCATAACTATCATCATGTGAGAATTGCTGCTCAAAGAGAGTATTACTGAAAATTTTTCATCCTATCAGATGACCTCCTTTACTAAGGAAATACTTCAGTGAAATCATCTCCATTGTCTCGTTACAATGGAGATTATTTCATTGATTACAAACAGAAAATGTATGCCTATGTATTGGCAGCTCTGGCTCCTACCTGAGAACAAACCACAATACTGTCTAAATGCTAGAGAAAAACTTTAACTTTACTGAGCTTCCTGCACAAACATTTTTTTCAGTGTTTCACTTCAGAATTCTCTCTGGCTGTAGCACAGAAATGTCTCTAACTTCACAAAGATCTTGTTTCCTCTTTGACCCAGCTTATCTTTAAAGCATAGATAAATCCAACCACTTCGTTTTATCTCCAAATTCTGCAAGCATCTCTGGTTCCCACATCATGATTCTAATTATACTAAGCACTGACAGCTGTTGGCACAAAGACCCTTCCTATTCTCTATGAAACCTCATTATTCAATAAGACTCTTTTCTCTTAGCCTCAGCTAAACTTACACAGAATGACATAAACTGCAGTGCATAGAATTTATACGTTCCCAAGATGATTCCATCTGTCCCTACCTTTCTTCCTGCTGGGAAACCCCCAAAAAAATGAGAATCATCACTATTATGTTCATGCAGGAAGCCCTGCAGCAAAATAATGCTTACCGTGTCCCCACACAGCCAGGTGCTTAGAACTGTAAACTAACATTGACTTGTCCATATGGCTTGCAAGGAGGGTGCCAAAAATGACGTGTAGAAAGGTGGATCAGTCTGACTTATGCTAAGGATAGTTCTACGTTTTTCCATTACCTTTAAGAAATCCTTATCTATATCTTCAGAATACCCTATTTTGACCCAGTTCACTCTCAAATTTTTGCAGTTTCCTTCAGATGACTATCTCACAGAAAATAATTACTTCTCTTACAGGGCCACCTGAATTTTGTCAATACAGATTCACCTGTGCTATCCTTTTCATTCAGACTTATTCCATCCCCTGTAGTACACAAGACAAAAATTCCTCCTCCTCCTCTCTATTGGTGGGACACTCCTATTCGCTGCTGCTTTCACCAGCTCTTTGTTTTTGCACTTTCCTTTTCAATGACCTACTAAATCCAGAACACTGTGCTGCCACTGTCTTCATTATTTGAGGACCAGAGTGACAACTTTATCTTTAAACAACTATATCCTATTTAAAATGCACTTCGGAAATACCTGTAGACTTAAAAAACTTGGAGGGATTTGACCCATCTGACCTTCATTCTCAGCATACCTCACCTACTGTTTTTTTTAAGCTGCTAGAACTGATGTAAATGTTATTCCAACCTTTGCTCTTGCCCACATGGAAACCATACACCAGTGCCTATCCATCTCCTCTTTCCTTGTTGACTTCCCCCCACACCAGACTACCAAGTTGTAAAATATATTTTGGGACCAATTGCACCAAAAGTATTGTACAAGGTAACATTTGAAATTGCATCCCTTATATCAGTGAAGGGAGCTGAGGGGTACTTACCAATCTGGTGTTTGCAGTTTGCAACTGTGCAGACACAGGACGCTGCAAAAGACAAACAAAGAGAATAAAAACCTTGTATTCTCCAAGACACTATCATCCCTGTCCAAGTTGCAGAGGAGTGGTGAGTACCCTAAAGCAAAAGGGTATTCTGAAGTCCAGATGTACAGCTAACAGCTTCTATCATCTCGGTTCAGATCTTCCTCATATCCTCCACAAACGTATCCTGTCCCCATTCCAAACGCAGCACTAATCCTAACCTCAGATGTGCTCAACTGTGCAGAATGTGTCTGGACATACACATAATTTTCAAAAGCACACAGAAAAGAGCTCTGCAGAATGGATGAATGAACTCAACACTCATGACCAAAATTCATATTTTTGTAAGATAAGAGTCACCCAGAGGAAAATATTCAATAGCTACATATTAAGGAGAAACAGGTGTTGTCAAATAGAATTGTCCATAGAACACAGGGGGTAAAAAACTAGTAAAAATCCTGAAATTCTAGATGAAAAATCCTGAAAAATCTCAACACAATATTCCAGTTCTTGTGGAGAGTGCTCTTTAACATTCCACAACAGGTGTAGAAACATCAGCATGATATCAAAAAGTACCCTGTATTACTCATCTGGCATCAGGCCTACAAGCAAAACCATTTTAATGACAGGGGTGGATTCAAAATAAAACTATTATCATAACTGCTTAGATTTTTCTTGCCTTCAGTGGTATTCAGGCTGCCTTCCTCCTCTCCAATGACCAAGAGGAGCAAATGGTGTCAGAAAGGATTCTCAAGAGACCTATCTATCACTTCTAGCTGTACTACTGCCAAGTTCTTCTCTAGAGTTGGTCTATACAAAACAGGTCAAGGTCCCTTTATTGATTATGATTAATTGAAAGAGCTCCAACCCAAATCAACAATAAGTTACAAAGGAAGCAGCTAAATTGTCGATTTCCCTAGAGGAAGAAACGCTCAGAGAGTCAAACCAAAGAAATTGAGCAAGGAACTTGCAGTCCAGTCTGGTGAAACTCAGAAAAAAGAGTAACTATCTCCTGATCAAGAATGCTGGTATCAGCATTTCTTTCCCAAGAAGCAGCTTTTACAATGATTAAAGATGGCCTACGTGAACTATCAAAACTTAAGACATCACGAAGGAGTTAAGAAAAAAGAGGTTCAAAGTACCCTTTGCAACTGAGACTGGGAACACAGTATCAAAGATCCAGCAATCTAAGATAAAATGCATTCAGCAAAGAGCAGGCCAAACCATTCCCCAACCATGGAGAGATCTGTACACCTATTTAGCCATGGGATTTCCATTTAGGTACTTAAGAAAAACATGCTATAAAACTTTATCACTGGATTAGAAGCCTGTTCATGGTAAACACAGGTAAGGGAGACACCTGTCCCAAAAGAAAAATTAATCCCATCTCATAACCACTTCTCTGTCATATGAATCTTTGCACGTTTCAACTGGCCAGGCCTTACACCTATTTGTGTTTTTTTAAGCAAAATAAATCTGTAAGTTTAAAGCCTCCTTAAAATTCAATGCTTCCCAACAGCTCAATGTTCTGAGACTGTCTTGTGTAATTTTTTTCAGATAAGAGAGATCAGATCATCAGGATCTGATCACATTACTCTAAGAGAGAACGTTACTTTTTCTAGAATGGTTCCTAATTTATCTGACATACCTTTTTGTCTGCCACAAAGAGCGACTTTATGGTCAGAGGGATCTGTATGAAACCATATCTATTAAATCAGACTTAAAAGCTTTGGACTTAGCCATGCATCCTATAAATACTCAAATCTCACCTTACCAGCTATTCACCTCTCTCCTAGTGACTCAAAACTCCAAGTTATACAAGAATCAAAATGTTGTAATTTCTGTGAGTTTTCCCTGTACCAAAATGGACAGTGTATTGGTACTCTGTCACCGAACAAAAATGACTTTTCACTTCCTAACTGAACTTGACCTACACAGCCATGCTACAGGTCTCTCACAGGAGCATATGCATCAGCTGCAGAGTGTCAGGATACACCACTTGTCTATTTGCCTGAGGAGAAATGCATTTGAAAGTCCAAATGACATAGGGGATCTCCCTGCCTTTAGTGAGTGCTCCACTTCCACAGATATTTATGGAATCCATCTCATAGCCAAAAAGGATAGAGAACAACTGCCCTTCAGCACTGCAGTGCTAAGAAAGCACTATCTCAGCAGAAAAGGTAACTGGAGAGTCACAGCAAGCCACATGACACCTCAGTCCAAGGATCCACAGGAAAGGAAGTGAGAGATTCCAGGAGTGAACGGGAAAGAAGCCTTAAATGTCAAATGCAAAAAGCTCTTTATGACTAGAAGGAGGTCTTGGAGACATTCACAAAGCTCTAGGGTTCTGCAAGCTCGTTGCTCACAGCAAAACAAAAGTGGCTGAAGAGCCCATAGCTCTGGTGCATTCCTTGAGTCTCTTCTGTAGTTATGCCAGAAATCCAGATAACCTCACTCACTTGTTGGCGCTCTCACCTTGTGAGACAAATTCAGTGAGAATGACTTTCATGCTATCCCCTCAGCTCTGGCTTGTTGAAGTCACTTACCTGCAGCTTCTGGTATGTATTTCTCCTGACAGATTCAGATGAATGATAAATGGTCCGGCTTGACCGCTGGCCTGGATCCTGGCACACGAAGCCTGTGGGCATCAGAAGCCACATGAGAACTTTGAGACTGAAATACAAGCCTATCATTCCTGCTAATGATCTCTGTCTATACATGACCTTCCTGTCCCTGCCCAAGGACCAAAAAGGATGCTTTTCTTTTTCATACCATACTTTGTTTAATCCCAAACTTTACATTGCATTACATTTTTTGAATAAAACTGGAACTTGCTTCAAAACCAAGTACTTAAATCAATAAGATAGGTTACTGAATAGCAGCATAGAGTTAGGCTCCATTTCTTAAATAGCTGAGCAGGATACCTGATGACAATTCTGACTGTTCTAGTATTAGGGGTAAGTTACATCAAGTAAGTGAACCAAGATGTACCAGGGATGCCTAAAAGGTGCTGCACACTAGACAGTCATGCAGCTTTCACAATCATGACTTCACTTCTAACATAGCCTAACCAGAACCCACACATTCAACCTAAAAAAATGTGTGAATAATGATTCTAAGGGCTAAACAGAAGTCACCAGCTAAAAAGAAAGAGTAGCGTCTTCAAATATCAAACTAGGGACTCTTAATACCACCTAAGCATCACAGACAGCCAGATTATTCTGAAGCTGAAGTGTCCACATATAACTTCCCAGTGCTAAATACAGTTGCTCTCCTTAAACAGAGTTCTCCTCTATCATACTCATCTAATAACATGCAGCTCATAAACCTACCTCTTACAGGTTTTAAATGAGGGAAAGACTGAAGGAGCTTTTTGTTACACTCACCTACAAGACTGAACATATCCGAGAGCATGCTAGCTTTGATCTTCAGGTCCAAAGGAGCATCACTATCCCCACATGCAACAGAAGACAAGAGAAATTATTTGTCTGGCATTTAATGAGGGGAATGCATCAATATCCAAGACGTCTTCCAATATAGTTTCTTTGTATTGGTCCTTAACACAGACATGATCAGCATGGGAGGAAAACTAGGTGATTTTCACACACATAGATAAAAACAGAACAGCAACAGGTTAATCCGTTTCTGTTTATCCTTTTTCACAGCTTCAGTCTTCTAATGCAGCAACCTATGGCCTTATTTTAGCTCTGCTTGGCTAGAAACATTTTCTTTGAATGTATCTATGCTACATTTCATGGAACAGATAGAGGTTGCTGTCACAGAATTCTTAAAAACCGTAATTACCTATGACTCTTCCACATAAAATCTTAAAATCAGATGGGTTAGTTTAACGGATGGGAACAAATGATTAGGGAAAGTGATAGATATGAAGATATCAGACAGTGGGGACAGATGGGAAGCATCCATAATTTTATCCAGTGGAAAAATCAATGAATACTGTTCAGATCAGACAAAGTTTGATTCCTTGGGAGCAGAGAAATCAGCCATGTTCTACAATACAGTGATAGATGCCAACAGTTTGGACAAAGAAAATGGCAATCATAACAAAGTGGAGCAAAGGATGCAGATGCGAGTTAGAGTTTTAAGTAGTAAAAGATGCAAATAATTCAGGGTCTATGTATATGAGCACAAACCACCAAACCAGGAAATTAAATGTTGTGGAAACATTTGAGTTGCACCTGGAAACAAAATGGGTACTGTGGGAGCTAGGGTTATGAACAGTGTGTGAAAAAACATCTATGCAGGATAAAGGGGGGGGGGGGGGGGGGGAAGTCAGATACGGCTATTCCAGGAACATTTAACTTAAAGCTTATTTATACCGTCATAACCAAAATATTATTTACAGTACTGAGTGTATTGTGCATCTGTGCTCCTGTAAAATTAAACGGTAGTCCAGAAAACACATATAGTTGGAGATCTACAAAAATAAATCCTCAAGTTTCATTAGAGTATGAGGATCAGCATAATGGCCAAGACAACACTCACTCTTTAGATTTTAGCTAAAGAGAGTACTAGACCAAAAATTTGAGCCCAAGCATACATCTACATACTCAAGTCAAGCATTATGCCTGAACTCTGCTTGGACTCCAAAATCTTAAAAGTTTCTACTCAGCCAAGAAGATTGAAACCCCACACAATAGTCTGGAGTGTTTCAAAATTCATCTATGATGGGAGATTATGAAGTGTTAACAATGATGACGGACTGTGGAGGAGAAATAATTAAAAAGAAAATGGAATCCCAACCGGGTTCTTTCAAAAACTATTGCTGCAATAAGTTTGTTTATGCAAAGGGAAAAGCAAAGGACTATCCTCTCTGTCAATTAGCAGTAGAACAAATACTCTGCAGGAATCATGAAATCATGCCCTCCTAGGACCACAAGTTTCAAGGACAACCATCTCTAGCAACAATCCCAGACTCATATTAAACTAAGAATCACTTACCAGGCCAGTGATGGGGATAGGTTCACTTCCAACAGCCAGGGCTTGAGAGTGTCATCAATAAGGACATCAAAACCATACAGCTCTGAAAACACAGTGGACACTGTAAATTTACCTTACTGCACCTTTAAACATTCAGGTAAGGTCCAACATTAGTCTCTATCAGGTCATTTCTATTTATATAATTTATGTTAAATCCAGTGAACTCTCTAGGGCTGAACAAATAATATCATTCCAGAAGTGGGAAATTTCACTTCCTCAGAATCAAGATTAAATATAAGTTTGTGGGGGAACGAGGGAAGCAGAAATTGAGTCTTAGGAAAGTATTATATAGAAAAATAAACTCTTTTGCTGACCACAAACTGCAGTTCATGCAGAACTCTACTACTTGCTTCTACTTAGAATTGACACAAGTGCAGCAGGTCCAATCTACTTCTTCCATTGGATCCTGGAAACAATAGAACTTTGTTCTCCTTTTCACTTTTCAATCCCTATATTCATTGTTACAGTCAGCTATATAAAATCTTGTTTCTTTCAAGCATCAGCTTCTTTTCAATTATTACTGTATGTTTTTCTGCAGTATCCCCATGGGAATACAAGAGTCTTCTCCTCAGCAGCTCCATCTACATGGACAACCTCCCATAACTCTTTATCTTATTGACAGCTTGCCACTTTGTAGCAAACCTCCATAGAAATACTTTTTCTTAGTTTCTAAAACATCCATAACATATTACATCTGCTAGATGTGTTCTGCTCTACACAGGTCAGATTGAAGCCAGCTTCCCGTTCCAATACTGATTTTACTATTTCACTCTATACACACGTTCTCTCTAGTTTGGAAAGAGTTCAAAGGATGCTACACAAAGACAACTGTAAATCAGAAGTTGGCATTAATGCAATTCCCTCCTCCAGCATTAAGAAATACAGATAATGATCATCAGGGCAATTTATGCACGTTTTTTCAAAGCACCGCAGAACAGGGTATTGGCAGAGAAGAAGGATTTCCATGGAATCAACCAGTTCCCTAGTGCCTGGAGTGAAAGCAGGAGAATTTCTTTGCCATGCTGCTTTCCTTGAATTCTGGCCTTGGCCTTTTGTCGCCTGCCTGACGTTGATGCTGGCTCCAGGGAGCTGGACTGCTTGACAAGATCTTCCTATGCAGACAGCTGTGCGAAAGCTCATGTAGGTTATAATGGCAAGTTAATAAGCTGTGGGGCGGACTTGGAAGGGGAGGAAATGGCAGCAGAGTGAGTATTGCCTGCTCACTTTCCTAGACTGTATAGCCAGACATTGAGTGGGAAGCAAAACAGCAGAGAGTTAAGGAGTTGGTTCACTCCAAAGAAATGAGGCTGAATCTACATTTGTCTCTCTTGCTCCCCAGATGGGAAAGGCTGTAGCAGAGGGAAAAGGAGGAGATGGGGATTATAAGCGTAAACATTAGCAAAGCATTTTGACCAGGAGAAACTTCTGGTGATTTTAATACATTATTTCAAAATACAAACTCAGGTTTGGTGAAGACCTGTGACTCTTCATGGCATAGCAAACTCCAGTGGACAGGCAACTCATGCCTGAGGCAGAGGAGCAATGAGTGGGTCTGTGGCAGCTGCTGGTCTGCAACCTCCCAACCCCAGTCAGGAAGCAGAGCATTTTGTTTTGACTAGCTGCTGCTTCTTTTGCTGCTGGCCATTCCTTTCCTCTGCCCCTCAAAGGACCTTTGCTAGTATTTTGGCTCCTCTGACTTTGTCCTCCTCTCCCACGCCTTTCTCCCTTCTAGACCTAGGGCTCTTTAAACGTCCCTCTATCCCACCCAGTTACTCACTCCACCCACTTTTAGAAAAACATATGGTAAATCTCTTGACCTGAGCTATCCCTGACCATGCTGCTGGTGCTTTACACTCCTTTCCCTTGTGTCTGCCTTGTTTATTAGGACACTAAGCTCTTCAGGGTATCCCTGTTGACCCAGTTCCATTGTTAAACACAGACATCTGATGCCATCTGCAATGCCTTAGGGTCCTCCTAGGAACACCACTGCTGCTCCATAATGCCCCAAGTGTCATGCATTCTAGGTCATATATACAAGCCCTTGACAGATGTCTCTGCTACCTCAGGGCATCAGGAGCTATGCAATACCCATGTTCTGGCAACAGAATCAAGCCTCACAAGTTCCCACATAAGGCTTAGCACAAAGGGGTTCTCAAGTCTGCCTGGGATACTAGGGCACAGACAGAAGATAAATTACCTGTGATTTCAACTATCCTAGAAATATCTCCTTGGCCCTCTTCCACATTTGGAAAATGCACTACCTAGATTAAACACAGAAGAAGTATCCGTTCTACTGTGAAACTCCTCCGTCATTTGTAAAAATAAATACACAGACAGCACTGGGATTTAGAGTCACATGAGCATAGCAAGATCGGTATATCCTCTGCAATTACCAACTTAAGCAAGACTAGTCTCTCTGCAGAGGGAAATGGCAAAGAAAACAGAATGACTGAAAGAGAAACACATGCCTCAGACTGTGGCAATGGTAGGTTTACGACAACCCACCTCGCACCACTATTAAGGGAAGAACAGAACTAAGATATCAGATTTCCACAGCGCCTTCCCTTGCTCCCCTCCTCTTGCTACTACAATCCACAAACATTTCACCCTTGCAGTTTGCTAAAGAGATTGGAGTTATATCAGGAGGTCCTGTCACCAAGACTCAGCAGAAACAGCCTGCCTCTCCCATCTAACCCCCACAGAGAAGTCACTGCTGACGGAGCTTCCCATCCTCCCAAGAGAAGGGCTAGCTTCAGACTGAAGTCTAACAGCAACAGTTCAGGCAGAGATTTTTTTTTTTGCCAATGTCATTATTTAAGACTAAGAGGAAGGCTAGAGACATGGTCTCAAGCTTTTTGGTTCTGGTAAACTATCATGTATTCCAAGTTTGGCTTATAATGCTGTCAAAGACTGCACTGGCACTCCCTTTTAGAAAATATCCCCAAAGAATTTGCTATTCTCTGTAAGTCTAGAAACTAAGTCACAAGTGATAGCCTGGTAGCACAAACAATGTTTTCATGATTTTGCATAGAATGAACTCAACTCCTAGAGGGTCGCTGTAATTCTGGTCTTTGTTTTCAGCTTGTTCACTGGGGAAAATGAAGATGCTTTACTGCAAAGTACATGTTCTGGAATTGAACGGAGGCAACCTGAGGTTATGAAGGGACACATATACACTGAAAAAAAGCTGCACAGTATGCAACTCTTCTGCTTTTGCAATAAAAAACAATCATCTCATTTTCATAGAATCACAGCATGGTTTGGGTTGGAAGGGACCTTAAAGATCATCTAGTTCCAACGTGGGCAGGGACACCTTCCACTAAACCAGGTTGCTCAAAGCCCCATCCAACCCAGCCTTGAACACTTTCAGGGAGGGGACGTCCACAGCTTCTCTGGGACACCTGTTCCAGTGCCTCCACACACTCACAGTGAAGAATTTCCTCCTGGTGTCTAATCTAAATCTACCCTCTTTCAGTTTAAAACCATTACCCCTTGTCCTGTCACTACACTCCCTGATAAGGGGTCCCTCCCCATCTTTCCTGTAGGTCCCCTTTAGGTACTGAAAGGCCGCTATAAGGTCTCCCCAGAGCCTCCTCTTCTCCAGGCTGAACAACCCCAACTCTCTCAGACTGTCCTCATAAGGGAGGTGCGCCAGCCCCCTGATCGTGGCCTCCTCTGGACCCCCTCGAGCAGGTCCATGTCCTCCTTATGTTGGGGGCCCCAGAGCTGGACACAGCACTGCAGGTGGGGTCTCACCTGGAAAGCGGAGTAGAGGGGGAGAATCACCTCCCTTGACCTGCTGGTCACACTTCTCTTGATGCAGTTCAGGACACGGTTGGCTTTCTGGGCTGCAAGCGCACATTGATGGGTCATAGTCAGTTTTCCATCCACTAACACAAGTCCTTCTCCGCACGGCTGCTCTCAATCCACTCGTTGCCTGTATTTGTGCTTGGGATTGCCTCAACCAGAAGCATATTTACAGACATTCCGAATGCAGGGAACTACACCTGTGCCACTGAAATTCAAGTCTTCCATTCTTCCTTCCTACTTTTTCTGTGTTTTATATAAAGGTATCCTGCAGACCATGCTTGTAGACAACATGTATCAAGGAGCTTCAGTTGGAAAAGGTAACTGTGCTACAAGCAGCTGCTTCAACTCTGGTAGAGCACATCTTAACAGCTATGGGGACATGAACAAATCTACACCTTGGGGACTATGACAGTCAGGTGCCGAATCATTCCTGTTACTCTACAGAAGGCCAGCATAACAGTTTAGGCTTTGATAAGCAAAAGGCCACACTGTGTCGTATCGAGTAGAATAGAAGCCTCTACTCTGGACATCAATGGCTTTGTGGAAAGTACTGATGCTGTAGTCTTGTGCGAGAATTTGCCTTCCATTCCAAGTAATACAGCTTAACTCCCTTTTTTAGAGAACTCTATTTTAACAGAGAAAGGCTTTATCTCTCAGTGTTATTACAGCAAAGAATCCAACAAGAGGGGACAGAATTATTCCACATGTTGGTGTTTTTGTCTACTTCATAAGATGCAGCCTGCACCTGCCAGAGTTTGTCATACTAGCTTGGCCAAATGTGTAATTACCTTACTTAGAAGCACTTTCTCCACAATAGGTAACCAGAGAAAGTCCACCACTTGTAAGATGACTTCTCAACACTTTTTCCTTCTACTGAAGTCTGAAGGACACTTAGTCACATTCCCTATAAGTCTTCAGAACTGGATTAGTTTCAGGGTGCCTACACAGAACACCTCGAGTTGCAAGGGACCCATAAGGATCATCGAGTCCAACTCTCTTCTCCTCACAGGACTACCTAAAACTAAATCACATGACTAAGAGCATCATCCAGATGCTCTTTGAACTCTGTCAGGGTTGGTGTCATGACCACTTACTTGAGGATCCTGTTCCAGTGACTGACCACCCTCTCATTAAAGAACCTTTTCCTAATGTCCTATCTGAACTTCCCTGACACAGCTTCATTCCATTTCCTCGTGTCCTATCACTGGTCACCAGAGAGAGATCAGCACCACCCTCTCCGCTGCCTCCCTTGAGGAAGTTATAGACTGCGATGAGGTCACCTCTCAGCCTTCTCTTCTCCAAGCTGAACAAGCCAAGTGACCTCAACCACTCCTTGTAAGTCTTGCCCTCAAGACCTTCCACCATCTCGGTTGCCCTCCTTCTACATAAACCACTACTTTCTTTGGTGAAGAGAAGATTACAGTTGGGTTTATCATCTATACCAAAATCAAACTCAGAACCATCCTTCTACTCTGAAGTCAGAAAAGCTAATACAGCCACCTTCAAGGCTAACATCAAAGAACAGGAGTTGTGGTGCAAACTGGGCTGCCTTTATAATCCTAATCTTACAGGGTAAATAAACTGTCACCCATGAAGAAGGAAGTTCAACTCAGTGTGTGAGATCATAGTAAACTAAGAGATTAACATCCCAATAACCACCTTTGGACATCACTTCCCTTATGTCACTGAGGAACAGAAGAGTAGATATACTGCTACCCGTTCTTCAACAAACTTGGGTGGCCAAATTAAGAAAATGTAGTAGCAGGTAGATCAAAATAAAAGCCAGCTGACTCCATAGATACATGGGTACGTGAGGTGAAGGAGAGAAAGAGCATATTTCCTGACTTCATTAGCCCAAGTTCTTCTGATTTAAAGCTCTTAAACGCCAATAACCTTAACCCCAAGCAAACTAGAAGACAAAAATAACCTGATGTTCCTCACTTCCATGTTCTCATCTATCTGCTTTACCTTAGGTCTTTACCTTAATGTCACTACAAAAACCAATGGCAGTAGACGATGGAAGGAAAAGCCAGGATTAACACAAATCCACCGATGATAAATTAACAATGCTCGTCATTTCTTTACGGCTGTTTTTGAAAGAGTTAATTCTTCCTAGGTCTGCCCCACCACCCTACGAAAAAACTGGTGCTATCAAGCTGAGAACAACTTCCTAAAGAAACCAGAAAGCAAGTTCTGCAGCAGCAGGGATTCTGACTCTTTCAGCTGAGCTCTGGATGCTAAATCATCAACAATCTGTTAGGTACCATTTAGAGCTATGAAGTGACAAATAAGGAAAATAGTGCAGGGATAGATCCTTACTCCTACAGGAGCTATCACTAGAAGACCTATCCCTTGAACTCATTTTACCCTTCAGGTTCAGCTCACAGTTTTGTTAAATTATGAAGATACAGTTATATTACAAAACCTACCTTGGCACACTGAATCATCAAAAGACCTGCCATGAAAGGTACAGGGCTCCTGAATCTGATGGTAGCCAAAGGACTCTAAGGACAACCTTTGTCAGATTCAAAATGGCATCTTTACATACTGGCTTTAAAGCAGTATCTGTGATTTAATGTCTAGCCAGAAGGTGGTAATTGTGCTGGAGTAATTCTCTAGAACAACACTACAAAGACTAGAGTAGAATACACATTAATTTAGACATATTTTTCTAGAAGCTTTCCAGACAAGGCCTACCTCTGTATCTGAATCTCAGATACAGGTTTCTGAAGTCTGAGATACTTTTCAAATGATCAGTCTTTCTCGGGACACACATGCAGCTTCATCGTTCACAGCTCAGAATGAAAAAAAAGGCTCTTTGGGAGCCTCTGCATGCTGCCTTGGAATCTTCATTCCCAGTTTTCTCCCTCACGTTAGCAGCTATGAACTCAGTCATTCTGAACACTTCCAGCTAGAAAAACTGTCTTTTGTACAACAGGGTTAAAAGTGGCACAACCAAAGAGCATCAGAAATAAGACACAAGGATGAAGAATGAGCCATACAGCATAAAAAGGGCAGTTCAAATCCTTGGGACAATGACCACCACTTAATTGTGGGGGAAGGTGGCAGAAAGTACTGAGTTCTGGAAATGCCTCAGGCTCCCTAGGGAAGCAGTATGGCTCCTACTTAAGCCCTCTTTCCTGGGAAGCTCTTAATTTATGTTTACGCTGAAATAAATGGAACAAAACAGTTTATTTGTGGGGGAGCATCTAAGAGGGTGGTTAGTGCAGCCCTGGGGAGGCAGCAGGAAGTGGGATAACCTCAGAGCCAGGCCCAGCAGAAAGTACATGAGGAACATTAGTTTCCACATACACAGCTCAGAGGAATCTAGAGACACAACTGAGGGAGGAAAAGGGAGAAGCAAAAAAAAGAGGCAGTTAAAGATTTTTGGTGTTCTTTTTTTTTTAATCCAGTTGTTGATATTTCTGGAGTAGCTGATAAACTGTCACTTCACTACAACTATTATCTAACTCAAATTCCCATGTATGCCAAGGTTCTCCAACTTTGAACAAAGGCATCAGTGAGTCAGGAGAAGCTAGGTGCAGAGAGGTAGCTAGTTCGGCAGGTAACTAAACAACATATCAGCCATGGCTCCCCCTTGATTCCTGACTGTCTCATCACCCCCACATATCCAAAAGATGACAGCATTTATGTTAAGAGTGTTGAAAGCTACAGAATTGTCAATATCCAAGTGCAATGCAAGGACCGCACAAATGGATTTACCTGTCACAGCTAGTTTAAATATAAGTCCCAATACCTAAACACAGGATAGCTTAAATCAAGCTTGGTCTTTGGTTTAAGCACTGACTGAGACTAATTCTAGACCCATTTCCCCTGCCCCAAGGCTCCATCTTCATGCATGTATCCACATGAGAAAAGGGCAGCTAAGAGCAGGAGGAGGCCTCTTTAGGGAAGGTTGGGAAGCAGCCACTGGAAAGCGGGAGAAGGCACACTGTGGTACCAGCCGCTGCTTTCTGGACCTCGTCCCAGCATCTGCTGCCAGTGAGTTCTCAAATCCCTTTGCCAGCACATAGTTCTGCATCCAGCTTCTGCCAGAAATAGGCTTTGACGCCACCATGTGGTACTCTCACACAAGCACAAGCCCAGAAGCATTCACCACCACCATCATTCTAGGCACTGCATTACACATCCCTCCCTAGTCCTCAGATGCATGTAGGACAATAATTCAGAACTACATTGGGCTAGATGGCTCAACAGAAAATATTAAATGCTCTAAATGTATGTTTAACTATTCACAACCATCCTTTGCAAGGGCACTAGTGGGTCAGTAGCTTCAACTTTCCAGCACTTCCCCCAGCTCCCTTTCAAGTCCCTTTTCATGATCCCATTTTCTACCATGAGAATCTGATGACCAACACTGGCACAGGGGCAACTGTGATTCAACATCCCCTGCCCTCACAGAGGCCTATACTGAAGTAAAAACAAACAAACAAACAAAAAAACCCAAAAAACCAAACCAGTATCCAGCTTCCTTGCAATAGAGAATGCACGTTTCTCCATAGCATCAGAAAGCTGGAAGTTTCAAACAGTACTCAAGATCCAATCAACAAAGATGCCCCCAGTGCCTTACCAAAGCAGCTGCCACGATGTGAAAGAAAAGTTTTACAAGCTGTGGCAATGGTCAGCTCAGCAGAAACTACAGTCTTGATAATCAGGTCCTCCACATTGGCCATCAGTGCTGCAAGGAAGGGAGGAGAAAAAAAAAAAAAGGAAAGAGTAGATCGTGAAGTAGCACACTATCTAGAAACACATGAGAATATGCATATGGACAGATGCCTCTGTGAATCAAAGCACCTGAGAGACTATGGATGACAAAGCAATGACGTTTGGAAATCCATGCAAGCCTAAGTATATAGATACATGCGTTAAGTATCCTAGTGCAAAAATACTCAGAAATGAGTATGATAAAAGTGAGTATATGTACAGTGCAAGTAAGCAGAAACATGTGGCAAGCACATCAGCACAAGTCAGCTGGAGTCTGATCACCGCCCACTCAGAGTATTAGGAAGGATTAAACAAGAGTGGGTTAGTGAGATAAGGCCCTAAACTACAGAGAATAAGCCATAGCCACTGAGGTACGAAAATTTTCCATGTGGACTTTTATGAGATAACTGTTCTGTGATATTGCACCTTCCTCTAAAGCAGCTGTTCCCATACCATGATTCACAAATCATTTCAAAATTATATGACTGGTGATAGCTCCCAGTCCTGCTGACCTATAGATAATCTGCAGTTTCAGTACAGAAGCTCTCTCCAGCTCCTCTATGAGCCTGTAAAGAGAGCTCAGGAACAGGAATCTGAGCTGACAGAGGGAGCAAAAGGCAAGAAAAGATGCACATCAGATGTAGACCTGGATTCTACACTGTGCTTGGGATGAGTCATGCAATAGAAAGAACACCACACTTAATTTCTCTTTTCAAGGACAAGCAAGTGTGAGAAGTGAGAGGAGGAAGGAATGAAGAAACGCTGCAGTCCTAGTCTGAAAAGTTAGTAGGGATGATAGGACAGTCTTCCCCAGCCCTCAAAGGGAGCACAAGCAAACACAGAAGACCTCCAGCAAACCCACACAGATGTTTGGTAATCCCTGTCCCAAAGAACATCTAGTACAAACCACTTGACTAGAGAGTTCGATTGAGGCCTACGATTACTATTTCTCATGTTAGAGGATGACATGCAGGGACCTGAATAATTACAGAGGAGCATGCAAGCAAATTCAGATGTGAATTTCTGTGCCAGAAGACGACTAAGTGGAAGCAACACAGCATGGGAATGTCTCAGTGCACATAAACACCCCAGAGCACAAAAATCTTGCCAGTCCAGACATGGCCAGCACTTTCCAGTCAGCATTCTGCCTCCCTATGACCAGAACCAGATGCATCAGAGAAAGGTGCAAGAAGCCTTTTAATGGCTAGTCAGAGAAACCTGCTTGCATTGCTCAGCAGTTTACTTAATAATTAAGAGTGCATGTTTTATATTTTAGGTTGGAGTGGGGTGTGGAAATGTATTAATATAAATACGTGTACAGAGCTTAGTGAAAATGTATGGTGCAAATGACTGAACAGCCATGCACGCATATGATGGGAAAAGTCTACTTTCATCTGAAAGCCAGATTCAAACCCCTTCCTCCAACATCTAAGTGTTCCCTGGCAACACTTGCAACATGGGCATAGCTGCTCTCAGTAGTGTTACTGATGCCTCAGTATCACAGGTAATTTATCCTTTAAAGGATATACCTGGATTCTGCTCTGCAGATACATTTACTCCCAGCAGACCTGGCAAAGGTGTGGAAGAGGGAGCTATTTTATATGAAACACAGACTGAAATGAAAACACCCAGCAAAAACCTGAGCCATGGAAAGATGACACCACATCCAAGAGTCATTCAAACTGGCACAGTTCTCCAGAGGTTGGTCACTCATCAGACTGAACAGGCCATGGGAGCAGTAGAGGGAGGGAAGCTTTTAGAAGGAATGGAATGACCTTAAGAAACGGGAAATGTAGGTACAATATTAAGAAACACACCCTGAGAAAGTCTCAGAATATTATTTGCAAAAGGAAAGGGGTACACCTCATCTCTGGGGATAGGACTCATCTCTTGGGACAGAGAATAAACGCACAGCTCTAGCGAGTAAGCTGTAAGGAACAATGCTTCCCTCCACCCTGCTCTGGTGCTAAATGGGACTCACTGGGGCTCTTCCCTGACTTCTTAGGATTTGCACTAGTGAGATGATTAAGATCCAACAAAGGAATAAAAGAACAAGATTTGTACTGACCTGCAGTGTCTCTCCCCTCTTGTTTTAAGTACCTCAGCATTGCACTCATGCTCCACTTGTTTCCATAATCCTCTACTTCAGGATCATCACAGCTAAAAATAAATGAAAGAAGCAAGTTGACACTGCCCTACCTCTATGGACTTCAACCAGCCTTAGACCAACTTAGGCAAATTGACCCAACCTCTAGAGATCAAGTTCCATTTTCTAGCCAAGTACCTGACATAATCTCCACTCTTCTTGTTGACACTGTAGTTGGTCAGATGCATGAACTGGTTTTTAATGTTCTTGGATGCCTGGTCATATCTCACTGTTGCAAACCTGTAAAGAGGGATAAAGATTCACAGTATTTCTTGAACAAGTGACATGCTTGCTAAATATGACCTACTACACAGACCACTCAACAACAACAGCCAGGGAGAGAATGCACTAGTGAGATGTCATCAAATGTCATTATTCTCAAGGGCCATATCCAGGTGCATTTAGTCTCTTTTTCAGTGTCTTAGAGCAGGGAGCTCCATTTGTTCTCCTGGGAGTTATCACAGCCTAATAGTGTACACATCACACTAGGCACATTTTGTTCTTGACTACTTAAATCTGTGGTCCCAGGGCATTCTGGCCAAACAGGCCACTTTACTGCAGACAGTCAGCATCACAGTGCCCTCAGTTTTACAATAGGACCTACCATGAATATGTAAGATCCACTGGTCCTGGGAAATGCACACATTCAGAGCAATCATACTACACACGCATACCACAGTCAGTATTTCCTGAAGTCTCATACAAGCACAGCTCAGTTATTATGTACTCCAAGGATGCCTTGAGAAAGGCTGAGGGTGGGAACAGATTTCTACCAACACTAACTACACAGCCTACAACTGCCAATCCTATTTCTCAAGAGGCATCCAGGAAACCAGGTACAATCTGCAGGCCAGACCAATTTGTTCAACAAGGCAGCATCTGCTCCAGGGTGCTGTCATTCTCAGGGACTATGTGGCCCTTCCATATCTCAAAGACATCACCTAGCCATGTACAAGGAAAGGGATTGTAGGGAAGATTGCAATCAGGAGCAAGACACTGCTACAAGCTTATCTAGTCTCCATATGAACTCTGTTACAGCCAACAATACCACAGTTAAATCAGCCTGTTTATTATGGAAATGGTGGTAACCTCCTGTACAGTAACCAGTACCCCATCACCACTCCCTTAACCATACACCACCATCACAGATGTTCTGCATTGAAATGAATCATAGAATAGATCCCACTGAAACAGAGCCCAGGATTTTGGTTTGTAAGGTGTTTGAGATTTTTTTTGTGTTGTGTTGTGGGGGAAGCAGAGGAAACAGGATCTGACAGGGGGAGAATAGTGCAAAAGGACAAAGGTAGATCAGCTCCCTGTGATCCAGCTACAAAGTTGTAACTTGATAAGATTTTTATTTTTTCCCCCCCTCCAGTGGCTACACAGGCTTAAACTATCCCTACTCTCTTTCCTCAGCTATCCACCTTCATTTTACCTGCACAATACCAGCACAAGAGTATCTGTCCTGCACAGCAAGCTGTCTAAACCCAGCCTTTTTTGCTAAGCTATTTATCAAATCAGATCAGTTCACTGCATGGGTACAGAAAAGCCCCTGAATAAGCACAGGAATACAGCACAAAATGCACTGAAGCAATTTAAACTAATCTTATCAAGAACACGCCTCTTTAAGAAGAGGTTGAATGAACGCTGAAACAATATAAGCTCCTCTGGGAGGGGAAGGAGCTTCCTGCAACCAACTGCTAGTACAGTTGCCCATGCTATCCCTCCATTCTATTTTGCACTCTGCAGCCAGAGAGGAACTGACCACATACCTGTGCCAGGAAAGAAAAGTGACAACATGAGAATGGGAACAGCAGCCAGGAAGAGTGCAGAACTGTTTCTCTTGACAGCCATGCCAATTTACAGTGTTTAAAATTACATCTTGTGCAAAAGTTGCTTTCTAAAGGTGTGGTTGCATGATCAGCCTTTGTGAGCCTAAGGATGCACTGCAGCTGAAAGCTCATCACCTGCTCGGTTGCACACTCCAGCCACTCTACTTGATCTGCTCCACAAATTACATAGCCACAGGCAAGTCAGATCACTTCACAAATCTGACTCAACAGCCACTTGAGCAAATATAGAAAGATACCAATTAACTTTCAGTCAGATGCAGGTACACCCTCTTTCAGACATTACAAAAGAGAGTGTTAGGATGCAGAGTCAGGACAGAAAGAGAGCAGTGCCTCCATTTTAGGAACAGGCCACAAACAAACTTAAAAATAAATCAAACATTAAGCAGAGGATAATACTAATTGTAGCGATATTTGCAAAATCCTACATACTGACAAGGGCATGCCATCAAGTTAAATATAATATAATAGAAAATTTCCAGTTGGAAGGGACCTACAATGATCATCTAGTCCAATTGCAATCATTTTCTTATTCTGCATGTAATCAATTCCTGTTTCAATATACAGTTTAGGCCTCAGACTTTGGAGAAAAAAAAAGAATATTGAGGGCAGAATACAGGGCATCTGGTTGGCAGAATGACCAGTATAAGCCACTGCTAACCATCACAGCTCATAACAGCAAGCATGTTCTAGTTCAAAAAAACAAAACAAAATCAACAAGAGAAAAAAACACCTTCTTCACTCTGACCATCCTCCTATAGCTTAAGATGCCAACGTCTTGAAAGAGATAAAGGTGAGTAAGAAAGGGTAAAAGGGAATCCTAAGAAGCTATCCTAAGCAGCCCTGATAAGAGGGAAAGAAAGTACCAAGGGGAGCAGGGTTAGTTGCAAGAAAAGGAGAGTAGATTTGGGTGAAGCCTCAAAGCAGGAAAAGGGAGGCAGTGCTCAAGAAAAATGGAAGAGGGAGAGAGGGAGGGGAATTTAGAGCATCTGGCTGTGCAATGAAGTTACTGTCCAGAAAAGGATTCATCCCCAATTTGTTTTATTAATAGTCATCTCTCTTCATCCTTCTCCTGTTATTTTCCATAGTTGAGAAGAAGCTGAACTATACAAGGACATCTAACAAGTTACACCAAAAAAATCCTTCCTTTAGAAAGAACTGCCAAAAAAAAAAAAAATCTCATTTCTCACTGAAAATGAAGCCACTGCTGCCCTCACTTGGTAGCCATTTTGAGAAATATCTCTCTCTCCACAAGAACTATACCAGCAAATCCATGAAGATGCTTATCAGATCAAATCTATCCTTCAATACACAGGTAGGAGCAGGAAAAAAAACAAACACCTCCATGATATAACTAACTCTAAGCAGCAAGGTTAAAAAAAGTGAAATATATTTTGCACCATATTTTTCTGAGCTTTAACTACATATGAAGTCAGAGCAGCTGGCAACAGAAAAGACTTTTGAAGTTTGGAACCTCTTTCCACATATTTCCACAGTTTAAAGTATTTTAATTTCTTTTCAGTTTAACTGTAAGTTTCCTGTATTTAGCTCTTCTGTTTTGAAAATAGTGACAACAGCCCCATCATATATTTTGTTCTTAATTATGATTTCATCATCTCCACCTTAACAATCATTTATTGGCAGCATACTGAAAGTATTTGTTGATATGCTTACAGCCAGATCCTGGAAGATACTGAACACAACCAACAAGCTATTTCACATGGTTCCTTCGATACTTTGAGAGTGATTAGGTTCACCATGTTTAGCAGCTTCTTATTTTTTTTTGTTATGCACATAATCAGAAATATGAAGATATGAAGCCCTGGCAGATGTAGACAATACTTCTAAGCAACAGTATTTCTTTACCTTGTAAATGCTTGCATTAGCTTCCTTCTACAGAGACCATTCTTAATTATTAAGTGGTCTGAGCTCCATGCCCACAGAATTTACATTTCCATGGGAAATGATTATTCAGAAGGGATTTCAATGTGTTTTAGATATCTCTTTACATAAACTTTCTCTTCTACTAGGATGCTGTCATCTTAAGGGATATCATGGGCCAGTTCAGCAATGCATCCAAAAAAATGCAAAACACTGACTCAAATCTACTATCAAAAAACCCCACGCTTTAAACAACAGAATCAAATGCCAGCTTAATACATTCTCCAAGAGCTGGTTTGACAGCCTTACCAGCCTTATGCTAAGTGCAAGTCTGCAAATGGAAAATTCAAGTTATTTCTAGAGCCTCTATCAATAGCCTCTGGATGTTCGAATGGTGACAGATCACAAGTACAATGCTGGCAATAGCTCACACCCCTTACACTGTGTTTCACACTTGCTTGGGATGGAAGAGCGTTACTACCACTGAAATACAAGTTACAATTACCTTCCGTACTCTATAGTTCTACAGTTTTTCATACTATACTTTCACTGTATCTTTCTTCCACTGTAGTAACAAGGCTACTCATCCAGCACACTTGTTCTCTCCTGGAAAGACAAGAGACTTGCAGGCTGCAGAACATGTCTTGCTTCGACAGAAATTTACTGGTTACTTTTAGAGACACTAAGGTCATAGGAACAGGCCTTACAGTAAGAGTAGAAAGTAGGAAAACTTCAATGCTTGTAAAATTTTCTATGTGAAATTAACCTGAGATTAGAATAAACTCTTGAGAAATCTTACAATCTTTCAGAGGATGATTTCTTTTTGAGGTCCCCGCTCTTTTCCAATTTCATTCCAGGCCCCCCTCTTTTCCAATTTCAGGCCACTTCTAAGAATAGAATATTTGTCATTTAAAAGATAAGGGCCAAGATCCTACAAGCGATTTAGAACTATATGGTAAGATGGCACGGAAAATAAAGGGCGAGCCTGATGTTTTCCCAGTAACACAATTTACCACAAGCACATGCTGCAACATTCTGCATGAGCTGTTTTCCTAAGCACTAAAGGCTTCATGCCCAGGTATCTCATATTGCTATAATCCAGCCAAAGAGTGATGAAGGCACAAATAACTGAGGCCAGGTCACCATCTGCCAGGATAGGACTGTTTCCTAGCCAAAGCATTACTCGTGGATGCTGCTATGTGGGAGCCTGCAATCAGCCAGGAATCCAAGAGTACTCTTAACTGGAGGCTGGACTGTCCACATGCGGAGGCACATCTTCAGCCAAAGGAGACTATTTCATCAAGTGAAACTCTTCAAAACGCTATCTTCTGCTCTCACTAACACCACCTCTTTCTTGCTCTGCTTCAAGCAACTCTTATTTTCCCCTGCTGTTGTCTATCTGATCCTGTCCAAGTTCTGGACTACTCCATAGGCTTTGCAATGCAGAGACCAAACACACTTAACACTGCTGTGTATTGCTGGTGGTTAAGTTTGTGTACTCTGAATGGTTCAACAACTGGATCCACAAGGCTTTGAATTCTTACAAAGCATTTCCCTGTAAGACTTGTCATTCTGTCAAAGATCCTCCCCTTCTAATGAATCTAGTCCTTTTAAAAATCTGAGGGAATGGGTAAGTTAAGAAAATTAAGGACACCTACTAACATGATATACAAGAGATTAGATTCCAAAAGCATCTAAATAGAAATACTGTGGAAAAGCTGCTAGTCCAAAACTACAGCTGGAAATAGGAAAGGTTAAACCTAGGTTGACTATGCACTGTTCAGTTTCCACACAAACTGCTGCCAACAATACAGCCTCCCAAGCAGAAGTAGCAGCAATCAGCCTGGCAGCCTCCCTCCCTTTCACTGCAGCTTCTCTTTCCTCAGCAGGACAGGAGATGTCCTTCATTTCTGAATTTGAAACTTCGAATAGAGAAGTGACACTCGTACATTCATTCTGACACACTTGCCCATATCTCAGCTGGTCACAGCCAAGTCACACAGGCACAGGCCAGCTCAGATGAAGGCAACAAGCAGTTCCCTTTACCAGCAGCTACACACTGCTACAGAGCTCACCTTCAACAACAGCACATTTGCTTTCCCTCTGGCTGCACTTTCTCTTGGATCGGAGAGGGGAAAAGAGCAATCAAAAGCAAGCAGTAGGGTGACAGCAGGTGGCCTGGGCAGCAGGAACAGAAAATGAAGGGAGAAATCCTTACTAATTCCTTCAGACTCCAGAAGTACTCTCAACCTCCAGACAAACAGTACATCACCTAGAGGCATCCCAGCTCTCTGCCTCCCTGTTATGCTTCAGACTTACCTTGTTAAAAATCACCTTTGGCATTCAGATACTGACAGATTACTGCCCTCTCTTCTCATCTGGTAAGAGTTCACTATATGCCTAACAAGCAAGCTTAAGCTCCACCTACTCCACAAGTGACATGCAGCACTTTTCGCTGTTGACCTACCAATCTACAAAACATGTCACAGAGCCCACACTTACCTCTAGAAATCCCCAAATCCACACCACACCAAACCTTTATTTGCCCTAACCCACACCTCTACACTGCCTTAACTCAAACAATCTACCCTTTCACTGTCACACATTCAGGCAGGACACTGCCCGAGGGGTTGTACACTGCTCTTTGCCTTATCCCCAGCATTACTTCAGGAAATGAATTGACCACAAGGTAAAGTTTGTCATATGCAAGTCATTTTGGAAATACGTAAACTAGATCATTAAATATTTACATAAGATGTTACATGGTTTTTGCATGAAACTTGGCAGCTCTGGAATGCTTATTTGAGACATCTAGCCAGGGCTTGGGAAAGGAGGAGGAGAAAAGACCCTGGAGTGGGAAGAAAGAAAGAATAGTTAATCCCTTTTCTCTCAAACAAGTGCTACAGAAAAAGCACACATTATGATAGTCTTTTCCATGACTGCACACAGAGTTCCTGCCTACATGTCCTGGAAATGACCAGTGCAGTGTTTCTATAAGCATGCTCCTCATTTTATGCTTGGAGTCACTTTCTCTCTTCCTGTCCCTCCCCATGCATTTTGGCTTCCCTGTTAGACTATTAGCTGCCACGTTTAGGGAACTAAGGCCACATAGAAACTTGTTTGCACCATTCAATTCTCTTTATGGTTCCCACGAACTGCTGTTAAAATCAGGACAAAAAGAAAAAAGGCACCCTAAGGGAATTGTTCAACAGACTAGAACTGGTAGAGGAGAACTACAGATATTTCCATTTTTAACACTATCAAGGTCTGGACTCCAAAATGCCACCTGGGACCCAGTTCCCCTGCAGTAGAGGACAGAAAACAGAAGTTGAGACCACAGTCCCCCCATCTGCAACATATTTTCCACAGCATCCACCTGATATGTCAGTTAGCAACTGAGTACGAAAAGAAGCCAAAGCTTGTCAGGGAATTACTAAACATAAAAAGGAGTTTTGGTGACATCTCTATGATGGCAGAGTTTCTCTAACTAAAGATGGATAAAATTATCCAAACAGTTCTACGTTAAAGAACAAGATCCAGAAGACGTTTTACCAGATGTCTACAGGGACAGGAAAGAAAGACTTGTTTTCCTTTTTTATGTTTCCATAACAAATTTGCAAGTTTTCAACTTATACGCTGCCATTAAGAGGATGCTATGGAGCATAAGGAAACACAATGAGGGTGACTGAGCACTGGCACAGGTTGCCCAGAGAAGTTGTAGTCTCCCTCCTTGGAGATATTCAAAAGCCATCTGGACATGGTCCTGGGCAACTGCATCTAGGTGGCCCTGTTTGAGCAGGGGGGTTGGACCAGATGACCTCCAGAGGTCCCTTCCAACCTCAGCCGCTCTTTAATTTGGTGAACCTTTTCTACTCTGTTTCTCACATTTTACAATTTCTCATTGTGTAGACTGTCACCAGAAGTTGCCCATCCTCTCCAATTCTTTAGTATGCTGACTCTATCTGTCAAGTGCAACAGCAGGGTCATGTAGTTATAGCCAGAGACCCACTATGCCTGGGTAGAGCACCCTCTGCTATCCAAAGACAGACTCAAAGGACTGTTGAGGCAGGGGGGAGTAATTTGAAGAACATGGAAGATGAGGAGGGGTCTACAGAAGAGATCAAAAATGAATTTGGTAGTTAGTATTTAGCTACCTTTCCGTCAGAATTGCCTAAAATATGCCATCAAGAAGACAGGTTGCTGGAGCTAGCAAGACACTTCTTTTTACCAAAGAACAGTGATATGCTATGTCAATATTATAACTACATCACTGCAAGATATACAAATATTGCTCAAGGAGCCATTTTTCCACTCCTTTTTTTCAACAACTCTTTCAACCAAAGGAGCAGTTTTGGTGAAGCTCAACAAGAGCAGGTTGTTCAAACTGAAACCTTTGCCCAAGGACCCTAACTAAGGGCCACATCCTATACCAGAGACAAGTGTCTAGCTACCTGCCATGGGACCCAGATTTAACAGAGGGCATTGCTAGGCCATGACTTAAATATATATAGTAAAAAACATAAAAAATATTTATATTACATATATATAAAAATATATATAGTAGGCTTCCTTGCAACCCTCAAACAGTAGCAGCCTGAGGCCTAACTACCCCATTTTACGAAGAAAATTCAATGTAAAAACTACATAGTCTAAAATCAAGTAACAGGTGTCTGTATATGGAGTAAATTTCTATTAAAAGACATACATAAATAGACAGACAGAGCTTTCCCCTCAGTAATTCAAACCCTGTTTATCTTAATTAAAAAAGCAGGGAAGCAGCAGAAAGTCTCCTGGCTTGATGCACTCTCCACTGGTCCAAAGTCCAGTGGGGACGTCTAGTGAAAAACACTGCTCCACATCTTCTGTGCAAGGCGATGTCTACTGAAGTGGTTGTAGTCTGATCCCAGGTGTCCATGCAGAAGTGAGTTACGCTTCCTAAGAAGCGGAGGCCTGCCAGGCAGGGGTTACTGCACAGGGGACAGGGGCTGCTGTGGCCAGCTTGGGCCTAAGCACAGCCTGTGAGGTAATGTGAATTCCTTGGCTCCAAGCGAGCACCTGAATTCTTTGGAAACCACAGGAATCCAGCACAGAAAAGGTAAATATCCCAGTGGAGCCAGCACTAATTAGGAAGCCAAGCTACTGAAGGAGGGGGCACCGCGAGACTGAGGGGGGTGAGCTCAGGCAGCAGGATGGCAGCTGCTGTGAATCCCAGCTGTCTACCCTGTCGTTACGGGAACTGTCGTGTCCCTCTGGAAAGTCTCCCCCAGCTGCTGCTCCCTGGGCCCTTTGCAAGAACATTTGGTTTTCAGCTCAGTTTTGCCTTTTTTTTTTTTTTGAAAAAAAAATCTATTTTTCAAATTCAGTGTAAATCTGATTAATAAATTCCTGCTGGGCTAGGGCCCTTCCATCCATTCAGGCTCAGAAATAAGGCTGCCTGGCTGCCTAAACCTGGTAGTTCAGGCAAAAGAGTAGGCTATAGAAAAGCCTCCCTAAAACAAGAAGCCATTTCACCATGAATTTCTCACACTATGCCTCAAGTCCCCATTATGCCTGCAGGCACCAAGCAAGACAGGTCCGCCAGGATCCCTTCCGCTCCACAAAAAGGTACACAGGAGAGAATGTAAGATGGGGGAGAGAGAGAGGCATCCCTAGTTAGCAAAATGAGGAAGGCTCACAAACAGCACAAGCTATTCCTGGCTGCATGTCCTCTTCAGCTGTACTTCAGACACAAGTCAGGCTTGTTATTCACTCCTTGCCTGGATGCCCCTCCAAAAACCAGCATGATCCACCAATTCAACAGTTGGCCATAAGAACAGCCTTGGGACTGCCACATAACTGGGCTTGGTGAGTCACCTTCAAAAGCATGTCAAAGTTTATAATTAAGACTGTAGTTTATTAACAATGCACCTCTTATTCATACTAGGATATAAAAAGTATGTCAATAAATATATTCCATCTCATATTTTGGAAGTCTCAGATAAATAAAACTACCTAGATTTTTAACATATGATCAGCTGACTGAGTTACATCCTCAGGCAAACCTGGACCAAGCTTGCCAAGACCATCTCATTCTCCAAACCTATACCTTTGATGCAAAGGTCCCAGCTACAGTTCTCCAGGCTATGAATCACAAACGGCCAATCTAGATGATAACTGTCCTCTCCAACACCAAGTTACTAAATAACTGCCAATTTAACAGATGCATGGCAGCACGCTTTGTCTATTTTTTTTTTAAATATGCACTAGAAAAGCGTTCAACACCACATTTTTCAATCCAACAGACAAGGATCTTAAGTCACCCAGTGCTGCTTTATGCCTTAAGCACAGCTTCAGTCTTGTTTCAAGCCTCAAGAAAGAGGAAAAAAAACCCCACCCCACTCCTTCCAAACAGATCACTGAATATCCCTGAACAAACCTATTAGCAGCATTCCTTCTAGAGGTGGACCAGACCCAAAATATGCAAGACGAGGTTTGGTAGAGTTTGAGGGAGGCAAGACCAGAAAAGTAGTATTGTAACAAAAGAGGAAAACATAGAGCACATTCACTAATACCATTCCTAGTAACTCTCCACAAGTCTGATACCTGACCCTGCTGACCTAAGTCTCTGTCCCTACTAAATACAGCTTATTCCACAGGGAGTGGGGTGGAAATAGCTACAAAAGGAACCTACTCAACATCAGCACTTCCACAAATGTGTATTATACCAAGTCTGTTCCTTTTAAATATCATTACATCTTATGATATCCTGAAAGCACTCTACTTGGAATATGCAAAGCATAACACTGGAGGGGAACATTACCTTTCAGACAGACTAAGAAAAAGGGAAAAAGAAAATTAAGAATTAAGAGAACAGCCCATAAGAGGTCACCTTGACTACACTTCAGAGACTACCTACCTTCAGAAAGCAAACTCAAAACATGGAAGTCACCATAGTGCACCGCAAGCACTAGCGCAGGTCCCAAAACCAGGTTCATTCATTATGCTTGTGTGTTTCCCTTTAGATTGGTTCAATACCACCTTTGATTACAGGCCTTGATCTTACCTCCTAGTTCTCTGCTACAAATTGCTTCCACTTTTAAGCAGTGTGGGTTTTTTTTTTTCCCTCAAGAAAAGAATAAAAAACAGCTTCTACTCCCAAAGGTTAAAGCATTCCCTCCTCCCCACACAGCTAAAGTTTTATCCCAGCTTTAAACCAAAGCATTACACTGTGTAAGGCAATAAAGGGTCTCTCCTAGTGCTTAACTCGTACTATTAAATGGAAGGAAAAAAAACCTAAATCAGAAGCCAGAATCCAGTAGCTCCAGGTTCCTTACCTCTCATCAACTGTATTTGCAAATCCAGGGTATGGGAAAAATCCCAATCGCTAAAACTAAGGACCACTAGTGCCATCTGGAGGTCATACAGAACAGCCCACCTAAAGTTTGTCAATCTCTGCCACGCTTGAGTGTTGTCCTCCAGAGAGCTTGCCAGCACTTTCTGCACAAACATACCAACTCTACAGCCACAGAAAAAGGGAAAAGTTTAAGAGTAGTTAAAGATATCAGTTGCAATAAATTTTTACCTATCAAATGAAAGCATTCAACTACAAGTCTTGCTACATACCTTTAGCCGTAGCTGAAATTGTTCAGTGGGCAGTTGAAGTTCAGTAACAGAACTAGTTACCCTCCAGAGTCAGAACTGTCCTTGGCCCAGAGATAACATTGCATTATTCCCTCTACACCAGTCCCACAGATGTATTGGTACAGCTGACCATATCACAGAGCAGCACTAAGATACCTAGTGCCACAGTGAGTCTCCATATACTAGCTACACCTCAGAGAGAGCTGTAAGATGGGATACAGTTTGAAGGAAAGGATAACTACCATTAGTAATACCGTGGTGTCCTGTACATATTTTTCACTTGTCATGTATGTGGACACCACATGCTCTAGATTATCAAATAGTTTAAACGTGTAAGACTTAAGGATTTCAGAACACTGAAAAGTGATTTTCAAGTATTACTACCACATGGGATCTTACCAAGATGGAGAGTCCAGAATTGTTGAGACTGATGCTTCTGGATGGATACCCAGAAAGAAAACTTAAGTTATTTGCTCAGGGTTGACTACAACACTGTTTCAAGCTCTGAATGTCAAAAGAACAAAGAAATTCAGACAGCCAGCATCCAGGTTATTACACTGGCTCACAAATTCAAAGAAATCAGATCACTCTTTCAAGAGACCTTTTACCTAGGATAACCCAGGTAATCTACAGTCTTGCTACCAGTAGGAGCTCCCAGACTATTATCTTCCAGGAAGGTATTTCCAGGCACATGAAGGATAAAACAATTATTGGGAACAGCAAGCACAAATTTTCTGAGAGCATATCACATCTGATGTCTCCTGATTGCCTTTTAGGATGACATAAATGGTTCTGGGGACAAAGAGAGAGCAGTGGATGGCATGGCTCAAGACCTGAGCACTCAGATGGCCCCTATAAAGGTAGAGGAATCGGCTAACAGAAGTCTCATGAACTTTAGCAAAAGCAAATGCAAAACTCTTGCACTTGGGAGGAATAACCCTGATCAACAGTACAGGCTGGGTGGGTAGAAAGCAGCTCTGCAGAACCGACAGGGAGTCCTGGTGGACAACAAGCTGAACGTGAATTAGCAGTTTGTCTTTGCAACAATGAAGGCTAACTACATGCTGGGCTGTATCAACATGAGTGTAGCCAGTAGGTTGAGGGAAGTGATTAGTGCCTCTTACTTGTGAGTGCTTAGCAAGCACTGGACGCACATCTGGAACACCATGTCCAGTTATGAGGCCCCCAGTACAAGTAGAAGTATTGACTAAGTGGTGCGAGTTTGGCAGAGAGCTATTAAATGGGCTGAAAAACATGATGTACAAGGAGAAGCCGAGGAGAAAAGGACTGTTTAGCCTGCAGGTAAGACGACTAATAATAGATCTAACTGCTGTGTTCAACTCCTTAATGCATAGCTATAAAGACAGACTTTTCCCAAAGGTGCACAGCAGAAGGACAAGAGGCAACAATCAAACTGCAACAAGGGAAATTCTGATTAGATATAAAAAACACATACATTCACAGTGAGAATAGTCAAACATTGGACAGGTGGTCAGGAAAGACAATGGAATCTTCATTCTTAGAAGATACTCAAAATCTTACGGTATATGGCCACAGAGCAGCTGCCCAAACTTTGAAGAAGGTCTTGTCTTGAGAAGGAGGTTGAACTAAAAACTTCCAGACTACCCTTCCTACCAAATAATTTGATGATTTTATCTTAAGGGATTCACTAGAACTGTCTGACCAGTGTATTTCAGTGAAAAGAATATACTTGTTTCCTTCTTCATTTCCTTCCCTAGACCTCTAATATGACCAGAATTGTTAAAAAAACAAATAGCATACACATCCCTACATACACTTCCCCCCAAGCAAAACATGTTACTCTGCTGTCATAGACAAAAATGCCATCTATCATGGAACTGGCATGCTTGCCCCCAGAGTAGAACACTTGTCTCTTACACAGACGGATTTTTCCAGAAATAAACGCCTTTGTTACAGTAAGATTAGCAGAACTACCTTTAAGACATTAATGATGGTTCAAATCCTATTTTGGAGGCCTGCTATGCACTGCCCATTTTCAGAACATCCTAGAAATCTACTTATATATTCCCAATCAATGATCTTGTTTCCCTCTTCACTTTCCAATAACATGCAATATTAGCAACTACAAATTTAATTGCTGATTCCCAAGAGAAAAGCCTTGCATGCCAGGCATGTTTAAGGCTCCTTTTCTAAAGTGAATATAGTTGTCAAATTTTATACTGACCAAGATGAGCTACCCCTTCCTGCCTCCCTTTAGGGAAACAATCTGTTCACATTATCTTTGCAGGCAGAGGCACATCACACCTGAAGGGAATCTGGTCATCAATTTAAAGGAGGATATTTCTTGTGGGATCATTATTAACACATCCTTTTGGATTCAGTATCTGCTTTGGATAAAGATAAATTGGATTGAGTATCTGCCTAAGTCAGAGCCATGCAGGCTTGAACCCTGGAGATGTTCTTTCTGGGTATGTCAGATGTGCTTATCTAACAGATTCAGCATTGCTTAAAACTGTTGCAGAAGACAGTCCTATGATGCTTTCTTCTCTAACACTACTACAGTTAAGTTTCTGGTCTGTTGGAAATTCAGAGTGGTAATTATTTCAAAATTATTCGTTACTATAGACAGGTATTTAGCTAAACTTTTGTGATGAAGAGCAACAGGTATTTTTTGGTAGATAAGATTCCCAGGAGGAACACTTAAGTATCTTTCATGACTTACATGGAAAAGAAAATTGACACCTTGCAGGGTAAAAACAGTGAACTAGTCTAAACCTACTTATTTGATACTGTAGAAAATACAAATACTGACCTAAAATTTAGAAGAGCAGTTGAAATTATTAAAACAAAGGCCAACACAGCCAACAACAGGTCTCCAACTGCTTTTGTCATTATGATTAAACAGAAATTGAGAAAGTTTAGATTCCTTTCATCTTGGAGAATGGAGAAGGGGCACAAAGAGTCCAAAGAGGTTTAAAGAACCTGGTCTTGAGAATGAACATACCAGTGATGGTGTGTGTGGCCATTCAACACTTAAGAGTTGAAAACTTGCTTTAGTTATTACATATGTAATAAAGTCCCCCAAGTAAAGATCCTGTATTCTATATAAAGAAAACTGATGGGACATAGGGAGTTCTTCAGAGTTTAAATATATGATACTTCATCACGCTAACTGGCACGTCCCTCATTTGCTATTGTGTCAGGAGTACAGAGGCAAGCCAAGACACTTCTGGACCACCAAGTGCAGGTACACTGAGAAAGAAGAAACCTCCCCTACCTGGCCAATCCCTCCTCGTAGAGATAGATGACAAGCGGATCGTAGGATGTAACCAGAACATAGAGGCGCACATCGAATTTGAAATCTGAAATACAGTTGTCAAGGGTCAGTAACTGCAAATATTTCTCAGGCATCATATCCAGTTGAGGAATTTCAACAGACCCTGAGAGCAATAAACCATTATCTGCTGCTGACATAGGTGCCTGAAGGTTTCCCAGTTTAAAAACTTCCGGATTTTAAGGAATTCTCTAGTTATATTTTTCCAGTACTAGAGGAAGATAGAACACTCAATTATTCAACTAAACTCCTGCAAAGGTTGCAGAGATCCTCGGGTGTGGGATTGGGGGAAAAGAGAAAAGCAATTCCTAAGCACACTCACCATCTATGAGCAGGGGGTTGCTGATGTAACGAGAAACCAGGATGTTGTCTTCCAGGACAATCTGGTTTGGCTACAGAAGAACAGAGAATGCAAGAGTGAGAAAAGAGGAGGCTTAAGGAATAAGAAGATGACTAGATCAAACCCACCATTTTTTTACGGCCTTCCCCTCCTAAAGCCACTCTGTACCAATAATTATGTCTGGGGAGGGAGGAAACAAAAACAAAATGAAAAAAACACTGTCAGTCACAACATACTTAGGGGAATTAAATGCTAACCAGAAGCCTGGCAATGATTACATTGCCAAAAAAACTGCCCACTGAACCTTCCAGTTAAGTGCTCTTTCGAGTAGAATACAGATTTAGCAGCCACATGGCAATGATGTAAAATAGGCAGGAAAAAACCACATTTAAGAAGTGACTGTCATTCCGTTTGCTTCTCAAGTGTTTAACCAAACACATGGAGGAGGGGTTTAAAAGACACTGGAAGGAGTATGTAACTACAGTTGGTGAGGAAGTCGCAAGTGAAGAAAATGACTCCTCAATTTGTGATCTTTATAGCTAGATCCTGGGCTGGTATCCAACCTCTTTGCCTACATGAGTAAATACCTTCTAGTGAGGTTCACAGCAGGGGCTACTGTACTAGGAAGACACTACCCTTGTAGCTCAGAACAGAAAGCTCTATCTATGACAAATATACATCACAAAGTCATGGGATCTGTTGAAAAAGCTTTTACTTTTTGCTGCATGCAAGCCTCTCTCTTATAACCAGTTTTAACTACTCATACAGTTTCTTGCAAAACATTTTCTTGCCTTCAGTTTGCAAAAGAGCCAAGAGAACCCCATTATCCTGCCTTTATTCAATTTTGCATGTATTCAGCATATCACCAGCATCATGAGCAGGAAGCCTAGGCATAGAGTGTACATATACAACGTGAGGGAACAAGCTCAACTTCCCTCAGCACATTAACAAAAGTGACAGCCTGTTTTATTATGGATCAGAGAAATTCAAAGGGTTTTTGTTTTGTTGGTGGTTTTTTTGTGATGAGATTCTAGAAGACACTCACTTAATGGCACCACACTGAAGGAAACTGAAGTCTTTGGGCCAAACTAGCTGAAGTGTTTCTGGAACAGATATACTCAAAGGGAGATTGGTCCCAGAAGGGTCTTTTCCCCGGTTCATGGCCAACTGCCATATAAGCCTGAGCTCGTTCCTCTCTTTCAAGCAAAGAAAAAGCTGAGTGCAGCTCTGGAAATACTTACCTCATACACTTGGCGAATTGCTCCCTTATTTTATGGGAAATGATCCAAGCAGAGAACAGATGAGGCAGCATGACCCTTTCAGTGCAGGGGAGGCTAAAGGGGTTTGAGTAAGTGAAAACAAAATGACTCACCAGTCAGTTTTGCTGCTGAGAATATTTATTGGAATCCCCTCATGTGCTTGGCACCTGCCCAGATGTATTTGTTACCTGTGACAACCTAACTCCCTGCAAAGCCCAAAAAGGGCAAAAGACACTATAACCAGCACAACTGAATTCACAGAACCATCCCCATTACACCTCAGTAAGGACACACTGGTATTTAGATAACACAGCTTGATATACATTGATACACATGCTGCTGTATCACATAAGGTTTCCTTTTAACTGTTCTTTTCCAGCAGGAAGAGGGAGACAAGGGGACTGTTTGAGGACTGTTTAGGTCACACAGGGAAACAATTAAGGAGAGTTCTGGGAACCTTCCCAAGGCCAGCCTACCGTCAGCCACAAGGAGAGCATGAAGCAGCACTGCTTCCCAATGTGTCTCAGGGAGTACGAACTTGCTCCTAATAAGCGAAGACTTGAAAGCAGGTTGCAAGGTAAGCACAGCATACAAAGAAACAGACTGCTTTTGGTTACGCAGCATAGGCCCAGGCAGGTTTTGCCAGCTGCTCAGGACTGTTGAACTGCTCAGCAATGTATGGCTGAAATCCGGAGCAGGGCCAGTGTCTGGTTAAGATGTTTCCATGACCCTTGCCTGGAAGCTGGCATAATTTTGCAGACAGTGTTACTAAAGAGCAGTCCTTTTGCTGAACACTTACATTGTTTATCAGGTAGACACCTCGACCCCTGGAAGAGGCCACAGGCTTCACTATCCATGGGCCTCTGTCCTTAGAATAGGTATCTGGTTAAAAGAAAACAGCACAAGTCTGAAACACGTCTTCCATTTTGCTTATTTACAGAGGACCAAGAATCAGGAATGATGTCTACAATAAAAGCTTTAGAAAACTCTGTGAGATCAAAGTCTACTTTTTCAATGTCCTATTTTACCCATTGGGACTCACTGCAACTATTATGGCCCCTCCCTGAAGCCCCTCCTGCTGCTCCAATAGATTCATTTCTCTGCCCTATGCCTCCCTTTGGCACTTCTCTCTTCAGTACTTCCAGATATTAGTCCATGATACTGTGAAGTTGATCATCAACAACACTGCACAAAAAAAAGCTCAGTTCTGGAGCCTTAAGTCCACATCAGCTTCCTGAGGACTTAGGCAGGCATGGAGTAAACAGCAGAGTAGAAATTATATAAAAAAATCATGTGGGCCTTTTCCACCATCTTTCCAGCTTCCTCTAATTTTGTTGCCTTAACCACTGGCATGATCAAGAGGTTGGAATATTAAAAGTAATTCCCTTCACCCCACACAGTTATTTTGCTTTAGGTCTGGGCATCATCAGCCATTCACTTACTGCAGAAGTCCTGGTACTCTGTTGGGAGGATAAAGGTCTGAGGTAAGATATGGAATGTCTTGAATCCATGGGCCAGCTGCATACGACTGACATTCTTGTACAGTCTGTCCTTTCGTGTCAGTTCATACGACCTGAAGTCCCAAAACAAGAGACTATTTTTTCCCCACATAAAAAACCCCACATTACAGCAACCCTTCATCCTAGTTACTAAAGCATCTGTAGATGTCAGATGTCTAAACCTGCAACTACTCTTCAGTTTTACTGTCCCTGTCCTACAGCTGTATTAATATCCATCCTCATTTGTAGCACCTCTTGCAATTCCCAAGACAGACTGAAGCACAGCCAACCGTTATAATAGTGTTTGTAAACTTTAGCAGGTAGCATATAACTAACTCTGTAACTAAGAACCCAAAGACCCAAATACTTTACTTATACCACCAAATAAAGAAAAAATAAAAAAACCCAGTATTTGGACTATAGACAAGTGCTTCAACTCACATACTATCTCCTCAAAACCCTGAAGACCATTTAGAATGAAGACAGCATGTGGTGCAGGCCCAGTGCGTTGGGACTTTACAGTATTATGTATACTCTATCTTTTTTAGAGCTATCTATGTTCAGATTTTTGCAAACCATCACAAAGATATTCAGCTGAACGTGATATCAAGGCCTTACCTAGGAAAATGATTGACTTTCTGAATATCTGTAAGGGAACGCAGCAAGTAGGGCTTCAAGTGTGATCCTGTCCACATGAGATTATAATCACTGCTATTAGGGTGCACCTAAAAAGCAACATAAAAACACCACACACATAAAAACATAGAACGAATGAAAAGCACCACTTTTCCTACAGACTCTGACCTTATGTCTATGAGACCAAAGCAATTCTAGTTTAAGACAATCTCCTCTACTATATCCTCTAATATTAGGGCAACTCTAGCCAGACTCCTAGCCTAAGCTACTGTACAGTGGTGCTGGGAAATAACCATGTCATATTTTTCTAAACAAACTTGGGGTTTTGTTCTTTTTATAGACTGTTTAAACTCAATTTGTAAAGAATTCCAGATTTCTTCAGGAAACTTGTGAGACCAATTCCTTAACTTGGTGTTATTCAGAAGAAAATCGACCCCACATCTCAAACTGTCATTAGCTGCATATAGGACATTCTTTAGAGCAAGACAGGTGCTAGAAGAGAAACATGAAACACTACATCAATGCTTCACTGAGCTTGCAAAGGCTGAGAGATTAAATCCTTCAAATCTTCCCAAGGGTGTGAGATGACACTTTAAAAGCAAGAAGAAGAAGAAGGGAAAAACAAAACAAAACAACTTATGATGCAACTTCAGCATCCTTTTTTCCCTAATTTTGCAGACTTAAGGCTAAAGGGTGTTCCTTTGAGAGAGCAAAATCACGACATATTTCCTGTCTGACTGGCAGAGCACGTAAAAAGAACCTCAAGTGGGTCCACATCAACTTCCTGGTTCTAACCCTGCAGAGTAAAACAAACAAACCAACCAACCACAAAACAAAACACACAAAAAATCAAAAACATAATAATCATCATCACCACCACCTCCCAGCCCAGCACATAACCAGATGTGAAACTCATTGCACTCACCTCATGGAATCCATGGGCAGCGAGAATGCTTCGAACCAGACGGCTGTCCGTTCGCACAATCTTATAGGACAAGTGGTAGCGCTCTGGTAAGAGGGCAAGAGACATGATATTAGAGTCTGCACCTAGAAGAATAAATCAGAGCTATCCATGCTACCAAAGGAGTGAGAAGAGCACCATAGGACTCAGCAGAGTACAGCTGCACTTAATCCACAGTGGAGCATCCACGCAGTGGCAGCACATAACAGACAAAGGGCGACAGGAAACGCCTGTCCATCTCTTGGGGCATTAACTCCAATGATGGCACTGAACTGATTTACATCAAGCCTTAGGTACAATATTGCTGTATCACTGAACCCTATCATATCAAAATAAAACACAGGACATCCTAAAAAAAAAAAATCTGGGCATTCGTTAAGTAGCTCTTTATATAGACTGCTTTATAACACTCCACACATGATCTCAGCTCTTTCTTCTCTATTCAAGATTGGTATTCCTAGCTAAAAGCAATCATGCCATATGCCCCTCATTGACACGGCTAGCTTTTATGATACTTTTTAGATCTTGAAAACCCAAAATAAAACACAGAATTTCTGTCCGTATCTCATTCACCTGTACTGATCTTCCAATAAATAACTGCAAAAAATAGTAGGAGATAAAGTAAATAGAACAAGGAAAGAAAAAGAGAAAACCACCATCCAAGTAGAAAGTCAAAAACAAAAGCACTAAGCAGCCTTAGAGGTACAAGATAAACAGAAAGCAAGTAGCAAGACTAGAGGCCAGTTGTCATACAAAAGGATGTGACAATCCGTAAAAGAGTTCAAAGAAAGTAGAGGCAGAAATTACAAAGCTAGAATACAGAATCACTTGGAAAAGGCACTTTACAAACTGGTTCAAACTGAGAATAGAAAGACGAAGATTAGATTAAACCTCAGGAACTATGTTCTACCAATAAAAATAAGTCTAAAGAAAAGAGTAAGAAGTATCCTAATCTGCAACTGGACAAAGCTCAAGGAAATTTAACAAGTTGCACTATTCAGCAGTAGACTTGTTAAGCCACAAAGAGCCTCTGCCTCCTGAGAAAAAGCAGAAGAGACACCACACTCCAGTTAGAATACAAGTTACAATTACCATCAGCTTCTGTCACCATTTGAGTATGTTTTTAACTCACATGAAAAGGATCAGGAGTTTCCACACACAAATCACCTTCTCTACCCCTTACCCCAATGAGCCAGAGGCATTTCTGCTTTGATAGGATATTAAAAATGAGGACACCAATTACCCAAGAAAGGAAGAAGCCAGAGAAGAAAGAAGTGTCAGCATCTTCACAAAAAGAAGCTGAGTAGATTTTAACTTTTCTCCAACTCAGCACATCCAGAAGGAGCTACCAGCTGTACACACCCGCAAGTGCTAACTCTCACAATCCAGAGTGACTGTTTATAACAACTTAGCCTCTTATTTAAAGGCTCTCCCTTATTTGACACTAGACAGGTTTGGTCTCATGACTCAAGTGCTGCCAGAGCAGCAATCATTTTGCTTATGGCCTCACTCACAGTTGTGAGGCTGTAGATGCAGAGATTTGTTCTTTCCACTGTGGGGCTGGCTGCTTTATTTCCCAGTGAAACCCTCTCAAAACTCACTGCAATGATTGATTTTAAGTTCTTAGCTAGAGAGTAGTGAATTTATATTCTGGTCATAAATTCTAGCATAGCCTCCAAGTTTGATTTGCAAGCAGACAGTTCCAACTCAAAATACGTCCAATGGAGGGACAAATATAGACACTTGTCACAACCCAATGACATTACAGACATTCACCAACTGACCGAGTGTTTCTGAACATCTCAGTACTCGGAGACAAGAGAGGATTGTAATTTCCTCCCCACCACGTCCTCTTGCCCATCAGAAAGAGAAGGGAACATCCAGGTAAGAGACTTCCACCTCGTGCATTCAGACCAAAAGCTGGCACATAGCTGCACCCACCTCCAATTAGTCGGAGATAACTGTCGTTGGTCAGAATGGCTTCAGCATGAAACACCAAGACCGGGATCCGCCTGCAGCCGCCACCCGTCCACTTGATACATGGATGATCCCTGAAATGGCAAGCCAGTATAAGCAATTGCTGAGCCTCATACACACAGCAGTTACAATGAGAACATGGCAGTTCTCCATACTTGCCCATGCTTGCCCACCTAGCCTGCGGGCAGGACACGGGCTGTGGGCCTGTGGGAAAATAACAGAAGATTGGCAAGGAGGATTGTCAACACACTCAAGTGTCTTGCAGCTGGGTTGTAGAAAAATACATACATCAGTCTGATTGTTGTCTACCCTTGTGCGTTTGACAGGTACAACACCGGTGTTCAGATAACACAGGCCTGTGATAGACTGAGAGGCACTCTAAACAAACATGCTTGAGATTCCTGCCCTGCTTTGGGCAAGATCAAAGCACAGCAGTAAACTACACCTGCACAAATCCCTAAAAAAATGGCACAAACAGCAGGTTCGGTGATCCTTTAGCAAGGACTGAGCTCCATGGTGCCTGCATCCCCACCTGCATGTTTCTGCCCAGGGGCTGCTTCAGGGATCCCCTGGTTGACAATGTAGCAAGAATAAATTTACTCTTTGCATTTCAGCCGTGGTTTTGTGGTTGTTCCTGTGCCCTGCCTGTGCTGACTCACACACACTAGGCAGCCTTGGTACACAGCTATAAAGGGAATCTTCCAGATCATCCTCTTTTTGGGTTGGTCTTGCCAGTGTAAGTCAGTATCATTTGTATTTATTTTACTGAGTGTAACTTGGGACAAACCCCATGAATTTTCGCAGCTACAGTTCTCTGGATTTATAGCCTGAAAACAGGATCTATAATTCAGGATAAACCATAATTGCTGGTATCCACACAACCAGACTTTAGAATGCAGGTTCTAGTCTCCAATTCAAGAGCTGCAAGTAAGTGCATGCCGCCTGGTTGTAATCCTGGACTCTGAAGTGCACAAAAAGGCACTCATGCAGAGTTTGAGACCAGAACAGGCTTGGCAGAACACAACAGATAAATATGTGCATTTGTTCTTTTTAATTTCTGCCAGATGAAGTAGAATGCAAGCCCAGAATTCAACAACGATGCCCCCAGCCAGCCACTCAAGATACAGGTTCTGAGATACGGTGATCAGTTCTGTCCAAAACAACAAGGCTACATTGGGAACTATCATCTCCTCAGAGGAATTAAGAACACACACAAAAAAAAAATTAAGATCTACTATATAAAATCCTAAGATCACAGAAAGAAAACCTCCCTAAGCAAATAAAACTCAGACTGCTTATGACTCGCTATGCAAGGAAATGGAACCATTAAAAAGTTAACAGAAAACAGGACTGAGGGGTTGGAGAGACACATCTCTATCTACACAGACAAGAAGAAATATAAAGACAGGCAGAGATGCACAGAAGCATTTGTCTATAGAATATGCAAGAACATTGTCTACCAAAGGTTTGGAGAAACTACAGAAGACAAAACACTTCCTACACTTAGAACACAGGAACAGAGATAATAGGGCAAGTTAACCAAGTTATTACCATTATCACCCAGACAAATTAACTTCACAGCACTCACATCTGCTTCCACCACCTCTAAAGAGAAAAATTTTTAAAAAATCAGCTACTGGGGTGTAATTAGCTGGAAGGGACCCAAGAAGCTTCCAGAATTTACGCTATAGGCTAGAGCCTTATGTAAGTGGGAAATGAGCTGAGGCAACAGAAGGGGAGTTTATGTTAAGCCTGTCCTGAGGATTTGCAGTAAGGCTCAATTCTCCAGGTTACAGTTATTCATTCCTAGCATGACCCTTGGTCACTTGATGCAGACACACTGTTACAATTACATTCCAGGTGAAGGCAGTTCTGGACCTTTCCACCCAGGAGTGTCTGACAAGTCTGAGCCAACTACTTGGTATGAAGGAACATTCCTCTAAATGCCTTAAGTCTCTGCAGTTTGCAACTAGGCACTCAGTCACAACATGCACCCAAAAGAAAACAAACAGAATATATTAAAGTAGGTCCAGCTGAAACGGAAAAGGGATTCCACTCTGGGAAAGAACAAGGGAGCGACTCCTTCACAAGCAAGGATAAAAAGTTACTAAACAAAGATGGAACAAACATACACTAGCAAGTAATAAGAACTCTAGTAGTTGAGTTCTCACAAGACAGCTTTTTAAAAAGGACATAAAACACTGCGTATCAGTCTATTGCACGGTAGATTTCCATTCTCAGCAGCAAAGTAAAAACTAAAAACACTAAACAAAAGAAAGGACATATATTTCCTTCATTTTCTTAAACATCATCAAGAAAGTTCCCAGTTTAGGAACATGACAGAAAGACATCAATGAAACTACAGACTTTAGAGTAGCCAAGGAAGAGCTGCACCTCCAACCCTGATGAATATAGTGGTCTTTCAGGCTAGAAATGTAGATAGGCTGCCCTCAGGCTTAAGGCCCAAACCATCTCCCACTTTAGAGGTAGGAGGAGTGTAAGAAATGCAACTGTCTTTTCAAATTAGTACAAATCCTGCAGAAAGCACAGGGAGATAAACAGTCAAGAGGTTTTTTTCCTACTTACTCCAGCCCATCTACAACATCTTCCTCCTCCTCCGAGGATGAGCCAGTTTCCTCCAGATCTCGAGCCATCCCAACTGGCATTTCCTCTGGGAGTTTTCATACAGTTCAGTCTCAGTAGCCTCCAAGACTCCTTCCTGCGGATTCAAGGGATCTTGCAAGAGCAGTTACCTGCAGTAAGGATTAAAAGCATGAATGACAGCTGAGCAGGACAGCAAGAGAAATGAGATAACTCTCACCTCCTACCAATACATACTTCTCACAGAAGTATCAACAAGCTCGTTACAGGCTGTAAATCACCTCCTAGCCAGAGGAGTGTGGGAAGAAGCACCACCTTCCAGCACATTATTCCCCACCTGCCCGCGAGAGTCATTCAGCCGCTGAAGCGCGGCCCTGCCCTGCCCTGCCTCCGGCCGCAGAACCGCAGCGTGCTGGCCAGGCCCGGCCCGGCGGGAAACGCCTGTTTCTCCCCGGCGCCAAGACTCCCCCGCCGCCCGGGGTCAGCTAGACCCCGTAACGCTTCCACCGGCCCAGGAACAGCCCTCCGGCCCGGCCTGGCGGCTGGAGGCCAGCCTACCCCGCGGCGGCCTGCGGCGACTCCAAAACAAGCAAGAGCGGCGGGGAACGCCCGAGGGGCCACGACTCCCGCCCCGGAGCCGCCGGCCAACCGCCCCCCACCCTGAAACAACAGCTCCCTCAGCCCTCTGCTCCCCATACCTGATCCCGCATCGCCCGGCCGACGGGGCGGGCGGACACAGCGGCCCAGCAGACCCGGCCCCTCCCGCCGCTTCCCCGTTACTACAACAACCGATGGGAGATGGTCCCACCCCGTCTCCATTGCGCAGGCGCGTCCCGCCCACCCCAGTGCGCAGGCGCCACAGTCCGGCCGCGCGCCCAGCCCTTTCCCCGCCGCTTCCACCGCCTCCCTCATGGTAGGCGCGGCCAAGGAGGGGCGGGACCCCCCCCCTCGGGTGGTGAGAGATTCGATTGGCGGTGGAGACCCTCACGTCAGTGTGGTGCGTGATGGAGTGGCGCGCCCGCGGCCAATCGGAGTGCTAGGTGGCGGCGGGCGCGGGAGGGGTCCCGGCGAGACCGTGCGGCAGGTAACGGGCGGCGCCGGGCGGTGATCGCGGCCCGGTCCGGTCCGGTCCTTGCGGGCAGGTTTCGCGCCGGCCGGGAGGATGAGCCGGTTCCTGAACGTGCTGCGCAGCTGGTTGGTGATGGTGTCGGTCATCGCCGCCGGGAACACCCTGCAGAGCTTCCGCGACCACGGCTTCCTCTCGGAGAAGCTGTACACCGCCAGCCCCAGCCTCGGTAAGGGCCGCGCCGGCCGCCCCGAGGCCTGGAGGTCGTGTTCCCGCCGTGAGCCTTGGGCCCTGCTCGGGGTCCCGCCTCAGCGGCCGCTCTCGGACGTGCGCCTGCCCGGTGGGGACAGGAGCGGGGGGGTGGCAGGCGGGGCTGTGCGGGGTCTCCATGTACTTCCCCCCCTTCTTTGTGCAGTGAACGGGCTCCAGGCTCGGACCTTTGGCGTCTGGACCCTGCTGTCATCAGTGATCCGCTGTCTCTGCGCCATCGACATCCGCAACAGGACGTATGTAAAGGAGTACTGGGGGGAATCAAAACCTGTTCCTGAACTTTCTACAGGGTCGAAAGCATTCCCCCGAAAAAGCTTAAATAGCAGTGCAGGATTCATGTGTTAACTGTTGCTCCATTCTGCCTCTGTGGGGAGAGCCTGTGCATCCGAGTTCAGTCTCTTAGCTCAGGCAGAAATTGGTAGATCTAAGAATTTCTTATGTCACAAGTTCCTGAGCTCCAGCTTGGAAAGCATTTTCTGATGGCATTGCAGCTCTGCTGACAGTAAGCAACAGCTAACGCTGTGGTCTGACTGATGCTCAGTATTCCCTTCCTGTGACAGTGCATCTAAAGACTGTGGCAGGTTGAGAAGCCCCTTGCAGTGGTCTTAATCTGCTGCCTTCTTCCATACACACTTACCTGGGGCTGAGGAGAAGGCCTGAGGTGCAGCCTGACACGGTGGTGGTAGGCAGGCCATTTCTTCCTGGGGTAACAAGTATTTCTGAGAGGGATTTCCAAGCAGGCTGACTGTGGGTCAGTGCTAGACAAAACCTGTGTTGGAGGTTACTAGAACTCACTTTTTTGCCACCGCCTTACCCAGCCCTGCAGCAGAAGTCACTGTTCACTTGGCAGCACGTCCTTGGATTGCCTAGGCTTGTCTGTGGTAGGGAGGTGCAGGGACTCAATTACCTGTTTTCAGGGGGTGACCAATTACCGTGAAGCCAGTCGTTTCTCAGCTGTTCCCTTTCCACAACTGTGGCCCCTAGAGGGTAGCAGAGCACAGGTGGAAAGATGTGTTGGGTGATGCAGCCTGGAGTCAGCCAAGTCCTGTTGCCCTAGTTCTCGGCTCATCCAGTTCTCTCTTCTTTTTGTGTGCGCATATGCTTCTCACTTCACCGGTACCCTACCCTTGCTCTCTCTACCTTCAGGCTAGATAATGCCTGTGACATTCAATGCACCACTGAACACTGCCGTGTTCTCTCAGCTGTTGCCCCGGGAGCTTTAGCACCTCGCTAGGCAAGGGACCAAGCCGTCCCCATCCCCCCCCACCCCGTGCTGCCACAGTAAGGACAGACAGGACAGCATGCAGATTTGCTTCTTTTCCATTCAGCCATGCTCATGCCCATACTATAGGTTATATGATAACCTGCTTCTTTCTGCTCTCCAACAGCCTCTATTACATCACACTCTTCACCTTCTTTTTGGCACTTGTTCACTTCCTCTCTGAGGTCTTCATTTACCACACTGCAGCCTTGACAATTGGAGTTATGGCACCCCTCATGGTAGCAAGTAAGTAGAGCTCTGCATCCTCCCCCTACAAGCTCTCCTTGTTGCTATGACCCCTCCAAGAAAAACTCTGCATGGGGCTATGAGCTAAGGGCAGGGAGGGCATGGTGGGAGGAAATGCCTTGTCTCCCATCCAGCATTTTCTACACAGTTCATCTTGTATCTTCCTCACAGGTTTCTCTATTATGGGGATGTTGATTGGGCTGCAGTACCTGGAGGTAGAAGCACTGTCACAAAACAAGAAGAAAAACTGAAGCTGAAGACCCTGTGTAGATCAGCGTTGTCTCCTGTCTTCACTGCCAAACTTCCACTAAAGCTCAGCTGAACTTCTCCAGGACACCAGTCCTACTGGTGGATCAGTGTTGGACTCTGTCAATCATTCTTCATTACTACGTGTTTTTTCTTGTCCAGGCAACATTTCAACTGACTGATGTCAAAGACCAAGTCCCAGAGGAGTTCGGGTCAAAGCTCGTGGGGGACAGTTGGTGACTGCCTCCCTGGAGGATAGCAGGCAATGTCTCAGGCATGCCCAGTGCACCAAGGACTTCTCTCCCAGTGCACCTGTGGGGAGGAGGTGTAGAGCTACCCAGGATCCACTGCACACTTCGAACCAGACAGAGAGAACGAACGTGTGCTGCCCCTGGCACTGCTGTGTAACTTGCATGTGTGTGTTCCTAAGGGGCCATTTCTAATAAATGACAGAAAACTGCAGGGTGCTCTGTCTGTCTTTCTGCTACACAGCAGCAGGTAGAGGATGTACAACCTCAAAGCAAACAGTAGTTTCTACTGTATGTTGCAGGATAAATCATCTCTCTTTACAGCAAACTCACCTTTCCCTGACTCCTTCCCACAAAGTTCCATGTCTGACTGCTCACACACACACAAAGAGTTGTTGCAGCTCTTGCTTCTGCAGCATACTGGTGACAGCAAACTGCATGCATCTGTGAGCAAGGTCTGAACTACCTTTGCAGTGAGCTATAACTACAGAAGACAGAAAACAGGAACAGGTTTCTCAGACCTAGGTGAAATAATGCCCAAAGCAGATGGACAGTACAGAGAAGGTAGGAAGGAACCAGTGGGATCTCCTAGCTAGGAACACAGTGCATGTGCAGAAGAAAGAGCGGAAAGACACAGAAGGGAAGAAAAGAGCACAACAGTAGCGCTGGACAGAAAGATGATTTTTCCATTCTGTAAAACTTTTCACATTATTAAAAGCCAGATGTAGACTGTTTCAACCATTTAATATGAATGTGTCAGGTTTCGTTGTACGTTTCAAATGTTTTTATTTCACATAAAAACTTCTACTGAAAAGCCATTTTAGACCCACATCCTCAATCCCAAATTATCAAAGATAGGACTTGAATTTTTTAATGTGTCAAAAGACATTATAATTACACCTAAAAAATGTTTTGTCAAAAATGGTATCTATTTTTATCCATTCCACATGGCTGTGGTTTTTGTCGCATCCCCCCCTCAAATGATATATGTATAACTGCATGATTTAAGGAGTATAAGGACACTTGATGTCTCCACCAGTGGAGGGATGCTAGAAAGGAAAGAGAAGGGATATAAGGACCTACATCTGTGTTTAGAAAATAAACAGCAGCATACAGAGGGGCAGTGTCTACGAGACACAGATGCTAGTAAGAGGGCTGCTTCTCCTGTTCTCTATTATAAAGTAGGAAGCTTCCACACTGGAGCAAATCTGGATTCCCATCATACTCAAACCCCTCTACTGTGGCTGTGAAGAGCAACACAGCCTTGGCTGGTTATCTCAATATAACACTTCACGAAAGTTTTTATGTAGAGTTGAAACATGCAAAAGGCACTTTATCATTAAGGAGGAAGACACAGTCCTCGGCCCAGGGAGCTTGTTTGACTCACTCCTGTTGCTAGTGTAGTGATAAGCTGGGCTTAGGCTGTAGCTTCAACATAAGCTACAGAACTAGTCCTTGCCTCCAGGCAGAAGGAGGCAGATTGGTATCTCTCAATTACTCCTCATATATAGGAACATCAGGGCAACCTCAGTGAATTCTGAGCAGAGGTTTATCCACAGACTAAGACTGCTTCATCTGGGACAGCCACATAATAAAAAACAGAGCCAGCAGTGGCAGATGCACTGCTCTGCACTTGCTGGTGATGTGCTGAGGCCTCTACCATCACCTGTGCAACACAGAGCATTACAGGCACCAAGGCAGAGCAATCCCTCTTCCTGAGAGCCAGTGTAAGCTTTTCCAGGGCTGCTCACTGAGTAAGCGTGATCCAGCGTGTCTGCATTTCATGTCACAAGTGCAGGGTGCCACCCTCATGTGCTCAGGGCTAGCCTGGAACTACGGTTTTTCTCCATATGTGTGCTTTTTCTTTTCCAAGCATACATGGTGGGATGGGAGGGAAGCAGTGGGTTTTCTTAAAATTTTCTTCCCAAGCAAAGTCTCCAAAACAGCAAGATGCAGAGATTTAACTGAAGAGAGAACACCCTTGTTTTGCTCTTTCACACTCTCGACAAGCAGTTCACTAGGCTCCTGTCCTGAGGCTGCCCCTGCTGCCATGGTGCTCATGTAACAGGAGGACAATGTAGGTAGCAAAGGTGGGAATGAGGGGGGCTGTATCTCCCAGCTCTGCCACACCTCCATTTCACAGCTTTGATTCCTGAAGGACTATGGGATCAGTGCAGGCTTCTGGCATCACTTTCTGCAAGTCAGAGAAAAAACAATACAGTTAGGACACTGGGTGGCCAGAGCCAGGCTTCAGAGAGACCAGCTGGCCAGAGGCTGGTTAATTTGCAGCTCCCTGCTAGTGTGCAGAAATCCCCAAGAACTGTCATCCTCAGAGAGTGCACCTGCTTCCCTCCTCCTTCTCCAGATCCTTCTACTGCCCAGACAAGGGGCACTGGGGCAGCAGGGCAGAGCAAGGGTCCCACTTCTCTTAAGCTACTTGCTGTAGACAACAGTTAATTCACAGAAACTGTACAGGCCCAGGTATCAGCCCCAGAGCCAGCTCACTGAAGACATCTCACTGTGACACAAGATCAGCCTTGAAGCGGTGAAGCTGCAGGGCCAGTTCCCTGGGCAAGGGAAGGAACTGGGCACTCCTCCTTCATGCCACGGGACAGCACAGTGTCTGTGCAAGCACCAGAGAACCTGCACCCTGTGCACCTTCAGGAGGCTCAGCACAGCAACTAGCTTCTCTCTGTCCTTACTCTGGCATGTCTGAGGGCCTCTTCAACTCCCAGACAGATTGCTGGTTCTGCCCATCCTCAAGTCTTTCCATCCCCACCCCCCATTCAGAGCTGGCATGCTCCATCCCACTTCTTCCCTGGCCCCAGCTCTGACTTACAGGTGGGTTAATTCCAGAGTGGTACAGATACTCATATCTTAATGAGCCGTAAGAAATAAGAGGCAAACATACACAAGGGTTTTTTTCTCCATAAATCCCATAGAAGAATGAGCCTGATTACTTGAACCCTCCTACAATTTCTTCCCTTAAGATGGAGGGAGCTGTGGAGTCATTTACCAGAGGAAAAGCAAGGACAACAGAGACTGTTGCCCAATTACTGGGCTGCACCAAACAAACTTTTGCAATTCCAGTTCAGCCTTCTTGGGTGGAGCTTGATGAGCTTCTCTCCTGAGTCTTTCTAGGGTGTGTTATGATTAGACCCAAGACGACTTCTTCCCCCAGGGGATTTCAGACACCTCTCCAAGTTCTGACACTGCTTACAGTGAGACACCCTGGTTGTCACCAATTCAGAAGGGAGCATGCAGACTTGTAAGGGTAAATGTGGAGTGTCCCACAGCCTGGGTTCCGAGTTAACTCACTCTGGGGCAAGACTGACATCTGAGGCAGGAGTCGAAGTGCATGGGAAAGAGACTCACATCCCCAGTGCAGTTCAAGAGAAGTCCAGGCAGCATGGAAGCAAGAGATATGAAACAGTTTCATTTTGAGTAGCCTCTTATATAAACTGCAGGTGAAAAGGTTTTCTACAGGTCAGCAGCAATATCCCAAAGTGGAGGAGATCAGGAAAGCTTCAAAGACATGCCTGGAAGCAAAAGCCAGAAAGTGCAAAGAGGGAATTCCTACGAGCAGGAGGGGTAGGGGGATGCATGAAGTCGTGCCAGAGGTAAGAGTAAGGGGAAAGCTGCATTTAGGCTTGGGAAACCCCACCAGAATGCATTATGGAAGCACTCCGGCAACTCTCAACAGGCTCCCCAGGCACCTCTGGGATCTGAACACCACTCACTTGCTGAAGAGCTACAGGAGTTTAGGAGATCAGCCAGCTTCCAGAGCACCCAGCCTTGGGAAGGAGAGGCTGCTCTCGCAGCTGGGAGTCACAGTACTGGAAATGGGCATGCAGACAGCTTTGGGATAGGGGAAGGCTGCTTGACACACATTAAGAACAGAAAAGGAGCAGGGAAGTTTGGGAAGCAGGGTGTGGGGTACATACCATTTGTGCCTACTATGCAAAATTACAGCAGTTTTTTTTTATTGGCAGTATTTCACTAGAGTAAGCGTGCTACAGCTTGCAAGGGACTCCAGTAAGCTACTGAGGGTGGATGTCTGCCCTAATGCCCTAAGCCAGCCCCTAAATCACACTGGCCTTGGGAGGAAAAAGCAACATGTTTCTGGGTATTCCACTGAGATCCATCCACTAAGTTGCATCCAGGCACACATACAACCAGTGCAAAAAGGTACTTGTCCTGACTTATCCAGGACATGGTTTGAGGACACAGCAAAACTTCATTTCTGTTTTAAACAAATCCCTTGCTGTGGCTGTACAGCACGTCACTGGTCATCCAAAATCATCCACTCATCAGTGCTTATCCCTGCTGGTAGCATAACACTCCAGACGAAAGTTTTTCATTTTATTACAATTCAAAAACCAGGACAAAGTCTGAAACAACTTCACTCCCTACACTCTGCTATCAAGAATAGGTTCACACACCCCACCCTGCCCCCCCCCCCCCCCAAAAAAAAATTCAATTTATCTACCACTATGTAAGTAAGCACAAAGTAGTCTCAGGTGCCCTGAACACACATTAATTGAATTTGCAAGTTTTGAAGAGACCTAGCAAAGACCAGTTTGAACAAAAACACAGTCCTGCCATTTTGGAATCCTGCACTCTATATGGTAGCTGCTTTCATAAAATCCACACAAGCTTAAAAGTATTTCCAAAGAAACATTGCCTAAGACTCTTCTTGAACAATTCACTCCTAAGTCAAAACAAACCATGAAAAATCAGCAAATATGCTTATTTCACAATGCAAAGAAACAGTGCAGGAAGGTTTTCATGGATGCTAGAAACCAGGAGGAGATGAGCACAGGCTGTACACAGCATATACGTGAGTATAACGCGTATGCTGAATCAACTGACACTACTATGAAACCTTAAGGCACCATGTTAGAATGGCTTCAGATGCACAAAGGCAGCCCAGAAGAGACTCGTTATTATCATGTCAAATGGGCATTTGATCCAAGTGTCCTGAGATACAGAAAACTAACCCTGCTGGTGCTCTGGAAACTGAGGCAGACAGAAGTGGGAGGATTGTTGGAACTTTATTAAGAAAGGACAAGGTGTTCACAATGCCATTAGGCTAATTTAGTTCCCACTACAAGTTCTACTAATTGCAACATCTGTTTAATTACAACCATAAGCAGATGAGGGCACCAATAGAGGACAAACTGCTTGTGAACACAAAGACAGGTCCTGCAGGGAGAAGGGAAAACATCCTGCAGTGCGAACACAGTGACCAAAAGCTCTGACAGGTGACTGCTGAGAGGCTGTGATTCCTGGGCAGAGTCAAGGCTGATAAATGCTGACTCTTGTCACTGAAGCTATGGCTTTATGTATTGCTTTTCTCCCTGCAAAATCAACAGCTCAGCCATGTTCTAGGCTTTCCATTTCATTACCAGAAGCCACTACTAGGTGAAAATTGAAGATCTTTCCCTGTGAGAATCAGCATGTGGGTTTCTCCCTTGTGTGTTCCTTAATACACTGGGAAAATTAGGCTGTTCCACAGTCCTATTCTGCACCAAAGCCACTCAACAGCTGAACATCCAGCTAAAGGTTTTGAGTTTTCCATCAGATCATTTCTATTTCTTCACCAGGAAGAATCATGCCTTGTTAGGCTAATACTCTGGATGATGGGCCCCAGATTAAACAATAAACCTACCTCCACTGGGTCAAGACAGTGGGAAGTGTGAGGCCTTCACAACTCCACAGCTCTATATCCTCTGGAAGCTCACATCTGACTGTCAGTCTTCTCCTTGCAACAGCCATAGAATCATAGAATCATTTAGGTTGGAAAAGACCTTTAAGATCATCGAGTCCAACTGTTAACCTAACATTGCCAAGTCCACTACTAAACCATGTCTCTAGGCACTACATCTACACATCTTTTAAATACCTCCAGGGATGGTGACTCAACCACCTCCCTGGGCAGCCTGTTCCAATGTTTGACAACCCTTTCAGTGAAGGAATTTTTCCCAATATCCAATCTAAACCTCCCTGGTACAACTTGAGGCCATTTCCTCTCATCCTATCGCTTGTTACTTTGGAAAAGACACCAACACCCACCTCTCTACAACCTCCTTTCAGGTAGTTGTAGACTGCAGTAAGGTCTCTCTTGAGTCTCCTTTTCTCCAGGCTAAACCACCCCAGTTCCCTCAGCTGCATCTCATCAGACTTGTGCTCTAGACCCTTCACTGGCTTCACTGCTCTTCTTTGGACATGTTCCAGCACCTCGATGTCTTTCTTGTAGTGCAGGGTCCAAAACTGAACACAGTATTCGAGGTGCAGCCTCACCAGTGTCAAGTACAGTGGGACAATCACTTCCCCAGTCCTGCTGGCCACACTATTTCTGATACAAGTCAGCATGCTGCTGGCCTTCTTGGCCACCTGGGCACACTGCGAGCTCATATTCAGTCCGCTATCAATCAACACCCCCAGGTCCTCTTGCGTCAGACAGCTTTCCAGCCACTCTTCCCCAGGCCTGTAGCGTTGCATGGGGTTGTTGTGACCCAAGTGCAGGACTCTGCATTGAGCCTTGTTGAACCTCATACAATTGGTCTTGGCCCATCGATCCAGCCTGTCCAGATCCCTCTGTAGAGCCTTTCTACCCTCAAGCAGATCCACATTCCTGCCCAACTTGGTGTTGTCTGCGAACTTACTGAGGGTGCACTCGATCCCCTCGTCCAGATTATTGATAAAGACATCAAACAGAACTGGCCCCAGTACTGAGCCCTGGGGAACACTACTTGTGACTGGCCACCAGCCGGACTTAACTCCATTCACCACCACTCTTTGGACCCAGCCATCCAGTCTTCTACCCAGCAAAGACTACACCCATCCAAGCCACAAGCAGTCAATTTCTCCAGGAGAATGCTGTGGGAAACAGTGTCAAAGGCTTTACTAAAGTCTAGGTAGACAATATGCACAGCCTTTCCCTCATCCACTAAGTGGGTCACTTTGTCATAGAAGGAGATGAGGGCAGTCAAGCAGGACCTGCCTTTCATAAACCCATGCTGACTGGGCCTGATCACCTGGTTGTGCCATGTGATGGCACTCAGGATGATCTGCTCTATAACCTTCCCCAGCACCAAGGTCAAGCTGAGAGGCCTGTAGTTCCTCAGATCCTCCTTCTGGCCCTTCTTGTAGACATGAGTCACATTTGCTAACTTCAAGTCAACTGGGACCTCCCTGGTTAGCCACAACTGCTGATAAATGATTGAAAGTGTCTTGGTGAGCACTCCCTCAGTACCCTTGGGTGGATCCCATCTGGCTCCATAGACTTGTGTCTGTCTGAGTGGTGTAGCAGGTCACTAACCATTTCCCCTTGGATTATGGGGGCTTCGTTCTGCTTCCCATCCCTGTCTTCCAGCTCAAGGGGCTGGGTACCCAGAGAACAACTGGTCTTACTATTAAAGACTAAGGCAAAGAAGGTATTAAATACCTCAGCCTTTTCTTCATCCTTTGTCACTATGCTTCCCCTTAACTCCAATAAAGGATGGAGATTCTCCTTAGCCCTCCTTTTGTTGTTAATGTATTTATAGAAACATTTTTTATTGTATTCTATGGCAGTAGCCAGATTAAGTTCTATTTGGGCTTTGGCCCTTTTACTTTTCTCCCTGTATAACCTCATGACATCCTTGCAGTCCTCCTGAATTGACTGCCCCTTCTTCCAAAGATCATAAACTCTCCCTTTCCCCCCCACTGAGTTCCAGCCAAAGCTTTCTCTTCAGCCAGGCTGGTCTTCTTCCCCACCAGCTCATCTTTCAGCACACAGGGATGTCCTGCTCCTGCGCCTTTAAGATTTCCTTCTTGAAGAACATCCAGCCTTCCTGGACTCCTTTGCCCTTCAGGACTGCCTTCCAGGGGACTCTGTCAACCAGGTTCCTAAACAGGCCAAAGCCTGCCCTCCAGAAGTCCAAGGTAGCAGTTCTGCTGACACCAGTCCTTACTTTTCCAAGAATCGACAACTCAACATTTCATCAGTGCTATGCCCAGGATGGTCTCTAACCACCACATCACCCACAAGTCCTTCTCTGTTCACAAACAACAGGTCCAGTGGGACGCCCTCCCTAGTTGGCCCACTCACCAGCTGTGTCAGGAAGTTACCTTCCACACACTCCAGAAACCTCCTAGACTGTTTCCTCTCTGCCATATTGTATTGCCAGCAGACATCTGGTAAATTGAAGTCCCCCACAAGAACAAGGGCTAGATTGTGAGACTTCTCCCACCTGCCTACAGAACATTTCATCTGCCTCTTCATCCTGGTTGGGTGGTCTGTAACAGACTCCCACCATGACATCTGCCTTGTTGGCCTTCCCCCTGATTCTTACCCATAAACACTCAACCCTATCATCACCATCATTAAGCTCTAAACAGTCAAAACACTCCCTAACATACAGGGTTACTCCACCACCTCTCCTTCCTTACCTATTCTTTCTGAAGAGCTTATAGCCATCCATTGCATCACTCCAATTGTTTGAGTCATCCCATTATGCCAGTTTTCCTGCTGCTCAATGGCTTCCAGCTCCCCCTGTCTGTTGCCCATGATGGGTGCATTGGTTGTAGATGCACTTCAGTTGGGCTATTGATCCTGCCAACTTTTTGGGCAGACAGGCCCCAAGTCCTATGTGACCAATCTCAGGTGTTTCTGTGGTTTCTAACACATCAATAACCCTTCCATCTTTGCTGCTGCACCGATATTCATTCCCTGCCTCCACTGAGACAGCAGACCAAAGGACCTCACTAGCACACCATCCCTCAAACATCAGTGTGCTGCCCCGAGGCTTATCTCTAGTGAGCCTGCTTTTATCCCTTTCCCCTCTTCAAATCTAGTTTAAAGCTCTTTCAATAAGCCCTGCTAACTCCTGTGCAAAAGTCCTTTTTTTTCCTTTGAGACACATGTACCCCATCTGTTTCCAGCAGGCCTGGTATCATGTAAACCGACCCATGATCAAAAAACCCAAAATTCTGCTGGTGACACTAGGCTCGGAGACACGTATTGATTTGCTGGCTCTTCCTGTTTCTTCCCTCATCATTCCCTGCAACTGGAAGGATAAAGAACATCACTTGTGCTCCTAATCCCTTAACCAGTCGTCCCAAGGCCCTGAAGTCTCTCTTGATTGTCCTCAGACTTCTTGTTGCAACTTCATCACTGCCTACCTGAAAAATCAATAATGGATAATAATCTGAGGGCCGTACCAGGGTAGGAAGCTTTCTCTTTGCATCTTTAACCTGGACCCCAGGGAGGCTGCAGACTTCCCTAAGAAGTGGGTGAGGTCTGTATATTGGGCCTTCTGTTCCCTTCAGAAGTCTCCTATGACAGTGACCTGTCTTTTTTTTTTATTTATGGAAGCAGTTTTGATGCAAGGCGTATACAGCAACATGACTGAGCCTTGCAGTGTCTGTTTTGCAACTGGGATGTCAGAAGTAACACCAGCAATTGTACCAAGCTAGGTCTGCTAACAAAGGTGATGACAAACTTCAGCCATCAAAAAAGTACCGGTACACCCCAAGCAGACTTGCCCAGTTCATGCAGCTACAGCTTCTCAACTACTTGGTCCCAAATCAACACTACACATGTACCCTGCTAAAACTGCCAATGACTGCAACGTGGAGACAGCTTTAGAAGCACTCGGTCTGGAGTCAATCTTTCCCTGCCCATGAGACTCTTCCTCTTGCTTGCATCAAAGCGTGGCAGCTTCACACTCTCTGTAGCACACTCTAGTCTTAGCAGGATAAAGGCTGTTTTACCCAACAGACTCACTCTGCTTTTCCCTGTTAGTCCTGTTGGCTGTGACACTAAGCAATATACACACTAGATGAACACCTTGAAAAGCAAAGGGTAACATGGCTAACTTGGCAGAACAGCCAGTCAGTGCAAAGCAGAAGACAGTGAGTAATAAAGCGTTACACCCTGAGCAACAGCTGAGAAAATGCCAAGTGCCATTGAGATTCACAGATCAGCAAGCACAGAGCTTTACGATTTGCAGGCATTCTTATACCAAGAGGCACCAACCCAATGACTCTTATTGCTAGATGTTTTTAAACTTCCTTCTTGAAGTTGGCCATGTGCCCTGGCTGTGATCAAAGCCAACTCTTCTACAAGGCTCCTGGTATTACTTCCAGCCAAGAATATGGACTGTAAAAGTAATGCCAGAGAAGAGTCTCCAAATGCCTGCACCTCCTCTCCCCAATAACTTACTGACAATTCAGTTCTCCATCCACTCCAACACAAGGCTTTGCCTTGCTGCACCTAGTTGAATCCCTATGCTCCTATCTGACATGAGTCTGGTGGAATCTCCACTTTGTTCTTGAAAGCTGTCTTGTCCTTCCTGTCAGGTGGGTACCCAAGAAGGCCAGAAGGATTCTTGGTACTCTGTAGCCATTACTGTCACCCAGAAGTGCCATTGGCTTGGTGCCTGTGCCACCCTTGAGTGTTCAGAGAAGCAGATTAGTGCGATTCTCCTACCTTTGTGTATGAGCTAGTGAGCAGGAGAGGGAATCGATGGGGTTAGGGTTACAAGCTACAGTCCCATAATCCGTGATCTGATTGCTGCCTTGGAGTCTCTGTAACAATAGCCACAAGTCACCATCCCAGCAAAGACAGGAGGCAAGTAGGGAGGGAAATGAAAAGAGGGGAAAATAGAAGAGGAACTGGCAAAAGGAAGAAACCAGTAAAATCACCCAAGCATGTGTCAGGCAGCTGTGCCATGTAGAAAAGCTCCAGTACCTGACTCGGTCAGAGCTCTCCACAAAGGCAGCACACAATGTCCAAGCCCAGCTGGCTGCTCCCCCGACTGAGGCATCCGTGTTAGCACAGAACACCAGGTTCAGCCCACCTTCAGTTGGTCAAGCACCTGGGGTTGTTTCTTAAGCTTGAGAAATACTGAGGTGAGCTCAGCCATGTGGAGGCCACATTTGGGAGTAGGGTGTCCATCATGACTTCCTCCCAGCATGACTCCCTCAGGGGGAAGGAGCTGCCAGTGAAGTTTTTGGCTGACTGAGACCTGTTGCCTCACACACATCCCTCTGGTTCTTATTGCAGTCAGTTCTGGAGACTTTTAGGATTATAGAAATGACATCTGTGCCACCTTTTCTCTGGTCTCAACACCCTCTCCACTCCAGCAGCAAGCTCTTACAATTGTATTTATACTAAAAATGGCTTAAGCAGAAGTGTACAATTCATCTGGTGAGAGAAGTGTCTGACAAAGGGAAAGGACCTTACTACTACTAGGCATCATGTTCACTGCCAAAGGACCTTGATACTTCCTAGGCCTTCCACATATATGTTATGAATTAACTCACAGTGCCACCAGCACCTCTCATTACAACCCTGCTGCCCCAGGGCTTGTGGAGGATGGTTTGGCCTCTGCCAAACTGTTCATCTGTTCATCCTCTGCCTTTGACTTCAGCACCGTTATCAAGGGATACAAGCAGTTTGGTGTATATCAAAACAGACTGGTCTTTACCCCAGCTCAGCTTAGCTAAGTGTGTTCCAGTTAGCCCCATTCACGCCAGGATTCTGAGAAAGCAGTTGTCTTCTAGCTTGGTCCCGTACACCATGATGCTCACCACTGCTAAAATCAGCCGAAGTTGTAAGCCTCAGAGCAGGAAAACAAGCATGAATTCTTTTTAAGTTATGACAATGGCAGGTAGGGACTCCTTTACCCAAACCAGATAAATTGTACAGCCTTTTCCCCCCCTCATCTAGTCTAGAAGTATATGTGCAAGAACTACTCAAGGCAGCATCAATTCCTTTTACTTATCCTACCCTCTGCATTTGTTCTCAGATAGTTCAGTAAAAATAAATAAAAAATAAAAATAAAATAAAAATTAAAAAGCATGTATTTTGTAATTGAAAATCCACCTTCCTGAGCAGCCGGTCGGAGCAGAGCTGCTTCTTGGACCTTCTGGTCTCTCTCCAGATCAGACTGGTTAGATTATCTGGAGGAAGGCAGCACTGTCTTCTGAAAAGAACTCACTTGAGCCAGCAGAGAACTGAGCTTATGCACTTTGCTAGTCATGGTCGCTGATGGCTTCATGAACGTTGAGTGGACATCTCTCCTAACATCCTAGAAGAGGAGCCCAGAGCAATACGGAAAAGAGCCTCAAACAACCACCAGTCCCATTCCTTTCCCTGCAGGGAGAGCTTCTAAGAGTATCCACTGCAAATAGTTCACCAGAGACCCTCTCCCACATGCAAACAGCTACATTTATTGCACAGCATGCCACAGGGACATCGTGCCCTGAGCTCTGGTGCACACATATGAACTAGCAGCCTTGTCTGCAGCACTATGAAAAGTGTGGGGAGCCAGGCTGCTCAAGCCCTCATTTGGGTTTTGCCACCTAGTTTGCTCCAGTCCCATACACTGAATCCCACTTGGCAGCTGAGGGCAAGGAATAAGAGGAATAACCCACCTCCCTAGGGGCTAGGGGCCTCGAATAATAATACCCAGCTCTAAACAAGGGCAAAGCACTAGAGGGATCAGTGCATTGTTACGGGAGAGAAGCGAGCACGGCACTGCCCTACATCTGTCCCTAGACAACACGAAGATGCGTGAAGCCCCGCAGACTCCCAGAGCCCACGGATTTGCCTGATATTAACAGCAAGCAAACAGAGGCCCCAGCAGCAGACAGAGCTGGGATTACAGCCACCTGTCTGAAAATGTCAACAAGGAGCTTCCCCACAGACTGGGCAAGAAGTGGTGGGATAAGAGAAGAGAATCACAGCTGCAATCCTAACTCAGAAAGGGTCAGTCCAATTCCTAGAAAGGAGAGGGGTTGTGGGTTGTCCTGAGCTAATAGCAGGGGCACAGCAGGGATTGAAGGAGGGATTTACTCACTGTCTGTTCATTATCCAAATTGGCCTGCTGTCTTCGGAGATCAGCCTTAATGAATGCTGGGACAGAGGGAGGAAGAGAGATGTGAAGGCAGTTAAGTCACCATGCAGAACCCAAATCAATTTCCGCAGGACTCAAAGGGGCAGCAGAGGCCCCAGAGGAGACAGGAATGCGTTACGGTGAGCAACGGAAACCACTGGATAACACAGAGAGCACTTCTGAAACAGTCAGGATAGAGACTCCTTATTGCAGCATGTAGAAGGTGCATCTTTGAGACCCCAGCCAGCAACCAGGGCAAGAAGTCTTGGATCTTCTTTGTAACACAGACCAGATGCTTAAAGAAGCACAGCAGCATTGCTATGATTCTACTGTGTGGGTCCTGCCCTCTCCTGCAGGCACCACTACACACAAAAGTCCTTCACTTCATATCCCAAGCCCAAGGGGAAGAGTCACAGTGGAGGAACACTGAAAAATTTAATTACCTGTCATAATGGTCCCCAGGAACAGAAAGGAACAAAGAAGAAGGTTTCCTGGCTTGGTCCCAAAGTGATCGATGATTTGCCCTTGGCCGATGGTGAAGGCAATACCAAAAATCTACAAACAAAAGCAATGTAAAACTGTACAATTATTATAAAGCAGCCTAAATAGCTTCCCAGCTTTACCAAAGTATCAGAGCATACAGGCCAGCCAAGCTGTTAGTTTGGTTATAAACACGTCCAGAGACACCTCCTTGCAGCTGATGGAAAGACAGGTGAACCTTAATGCTGGAACGCCTTCTCTCACTGGAGAAGAGCCAGATCCTAGGCTGTTAGGAGCAATGTTGGAAAATGCAAAGATGACTGGCATCCTGATGCATTTTCCTAAGCAGAAATAGAATGGGTGCTACTAGAGAAATGTCATCATTCAAAAATCCAGGTCCTGGGGTGCTTATATCTGCAGTATATTACAATAATCATGGACAAGAAATAGGAATCAAGGCTGGGAACTACAATTTAATCGCTCTGCCTATAAAGAGACAAGCAAAGGGAAAACAGCACACCTACCTGTGCTGACACATTAAGGAGCCCTGATGATGTTCCTTCTGATTCTGGGTATGTCAACTCTGCAGCAAACTCAAAGCCCAGGGGAAGGTATCCTGTCATGAAAAACCTGTAAAGAAACACACAGAAAGGAAAACTTAGCAACTACCAGAAGGACTGAAGAGGCACGGTGTAAGTCCATATCCCTTTTGGGATGCTTCTCTGACTGCACAGGACGTTTCCCCTATTATTGTCACAATCCAGGCAGCTGACTCCCTCACCAGGGCACAGGTCTTCCTCCTACCCAGAAATACCTTTGCCCACAGCCTCAAGGCAAGCCAGCAGGGAGCTGCCAGTTGCTACAAGAATGAGGCATTAAAAGCAGCATCTCCCACAAGTAACTGTAAGGGGCATCATCCCCAGCACAATCAAACAGCCACCCAGGCCTGCATGCTTTTCATTCCTGCCCACTGGTCATCTATGGGGCTGTGGTACCACTCGCTTTTCAAATGCTTTCACTTGATTACCTGGAACATTTAAGGCAGCTACAGCTGAGCAGGGCCATGCTAATGTCCCTGATTCTAATGAAACACATACAAGAGAGCAGATGGGAAGACCAGATCATTTTGCCCTTAAACGACGCAGGAGCCACACACAGGCCACGGCTCTCCCCAATCCCTCCTGCGCCATGAGTTCTGTCTCCCTGCTCATCCCCTAGCAGCTCACGTGTAGAGGAAAGCAGCCTGCACATGAACTTACCCAAGCATGCCTGCAGTCAGAAAGACCACCCAGAGGTGTCCTAGGCTCAGAGTGAAGGTGTAGGTTATCATTCCCACCAGAGACATGATATAGACGACTAGTGTTGTCTGTCTGCAAGGAAAAGCAGAGTCAGGGTTTTATTTAATGCAGTCCTCCTATTATTTTCATCCACAGATCTTGGTATAGTTTGCAGCACATGGTTAAAAAGTTGCACAGCTCTTTGATACCCTTACCCCAGACAGAGGAACTGGACTGACAGAGAGCACAGGAGAGTCTGCACATGCAGCAGGGCAGCAGGAGAAGCAAGAACAAGACCTAGGAGTTTTCACACTCCTACCTCATGACCAGGGGCTTTGCTCCCTGTGGAGTCAGAACATCACATCTATAAGGAGGCACCTATGAGGCAGCCAAGAAGCTCAGATACTGCCATGGGTTGACAGATCGTGTACTGTACACACCTCTTGAGGAGGAGAACAAGAGCCAAACAAAGAGATCATTAATCTTTCTTGGGCACCCCCTGTACTATAACCAGTTGGACACACTTACTTATAAGCAAGAGCAAGAGGATTGAGCACTCCCAAGCAGGAAAGCAAAGGGAAGAGGTGACAACGCTGCTACAGTGTTATGGGCCTGTATTTTTCAGTGCTATCCAAAACACCTTTCATTGCTGCTCCTTTCTGTGTTTAAACTGCCTACTGTACTTGGAGGTGACTTTCAAGCCAGGTTGTCCTCACAGCCTCACCCTCAAGCTATGGGAGCGTTTAGCAGGGCTAATGCCAGTTCCACAGCCAACAGCGGCTGAGCCACAACGTCTCATATCTGGGCAGAGGGGACAAAGAGACCCCATGCCCAGGAAGCAGGCCAGGCAGATCCTGGGAACAGCCAGACCTGCAGCAGCCCAGGCCAATTTTACCAGAACTGAAATGTTAGCAATTGTCATCCCTGACTAGACACCAAGGAAACCCTTCCCACATCCAAAAAACAAGGCTCTTTCTAAAACAGGAGGTAGCAAGTAGCCCTTCACAGCACGTAGTTTTGGGAAGAAAGGAAGGAAGGAAAGGTAAATCCTTTACCTGACTGAAATTCCACCAGGATCATGAAAGCAGAGCAGTTACCAGAGTGACAAAACCTTTTGGCCATTGTCTTTTAGGAAGAAGTTAAATGTATAACCACAAGCTACTTGTGTACTTTCTACCACATTTTAGTCTTAAACCATTAAAGAATGAGTTTGGTAGCAGTTCCTAAAATTCTACTAGAGAAATTAAACCTCAAACTATTTTCACTTTTTTTTTTTTTCCTTTTTAATGCAAATGACCACCATCAAAAATCCAACCCCAAATGAGTGGCCACTATTATATTATCTAATAAAATGTTTCCAGTACACTGAATTACTACAGATCAAACCAGAATGTTCCAGCTACAGTTCTGTCTTCCCTCACTGCTGCAATGACTGAAGTCAGTGGGGGTCATGCTTATATGTCAATTCAGGCTTGAGAAGCTCATTTCAGACTTCAACTATTGATCAATGCTTACAAAGGTTCACCAGACACATTTAATGTATTGAAAGGCTAAACAACGTTTTGCCATGACAAGCAATTTTGTTTCGTATCAAAGGGGTAGGCAAATCCCTTAGCCTCCAGTGCAGTAGCATTTCTAGAATATGTTCTTTCCAATGCTTTCATGGAGGAAAAAAAGCCATCTGCGAAGGCAGCACAAAGGGGCTGCTTGCTTCTGCTACAACCCATTTTAGAGGGATGCTACATGGTCAGCACACAGCCTGGAGGCTGCAGAAGGAGAAGAGCTGAAAGACTGACAGAGAGCAGCTCCAGAAAGTGAAAGAGAATCAGATAAAAGCCTTTTTCTGCTCAGTACAGGTTCCTCAGATATCTCCCATGAGTTCTTATGCCTCCCATCCCTTGACAAGCAGCCATGGAGGAAAAGTGTTGACTAGGAAAGGGGCTCATGGCTAGAATTACAGTTCCCTTGGCTGCATGGACCAAGTTTGAACTGGTGCTCCTTCCATAAACAGGATTCTCCAAGCTACACAGCAGGTAGTGGTAAAATACAGTGCAAGCCTCCAAGAAGTGGCTGTGGCCCTAAGAAGCTTAGTCTCTGCCAGCAGAGACACTTGGCACATGTTTTTTGGTTTTTTTTTTTTTTTTTCTCCCCACAGCCAGTTTTGGTCTCAGGGCAGAGCTCTTAGGATGGTCCCACAAAACCTCACTCAGTTTCCTAGGCTTATGGTTCAAGTATTTTAAGTAGTTCGTATCTGATTCACTCTGTCATGACAGTTGCCAACAGCTGCGCTTGGCCCTCATCTCCAGGCAAAGGTGATGAATGACTTAGCGGCCAGATGTGGTCAGGACTTTGTTTCACATTGATGCTATGTCATTAGTCAAGATGCAAGAAAGAAGTTCCCAGAACATGCAGCCCCCCACTGAGAACCAGAGCAGACAGGCTCATAGAAGCAGTCAGCTCTTGAAGGTGTTTTCCATTGGAACTGCAGAACTAAGTGGGGGACAAAATGGAGAAAACTGTTTGATCTTGCCATGGGTACCTTATCTGCCACACATTAGCTGGCTCTAGGAGACATGAGCCTTCCTCACTGACCTCCCTGAATCAACAGGCTCCAGCAGGACAAAGTGAATTGACAGAACCTTGTGAAAGAATAAGGCCTCAGGCTTAAGTGCTGTGGAAATCACACACCAGGAAGCACCCGGAAGCCATGCGCTGAGCAGCTGCCTGCTCACCACAGTCCCTAACTGGGACTTGAACAGCAGCCCTGAATGCAACTCTTGCTGCAGGAAACAGCTGCAGCACACAAGCAGACTTCTGCTAAACCAGACTTTAGCAAGACGCTGCTCCCCTCAGCATACCACTGACAACAAAAAAAGGGAGATTTAGGGCCCAGCAGTCCAAGCAAGACCAAACATTTTGAAAAGGGTTTGAGACACAGGTAGGCACTGGTGCCTAGGGAAACAAAGAAACCCCTGGAGAAAGACATCAAGGCAGCGCATTTCTCAGGAAGTGGCCTTCGTCACCGTGTTCACTAGAGGACAAGAAGAATGCTCTGTGGACCATGGGGCACAGGGCATGGAAGAATGCCCAGTTTTGCATGGAAGAATGCCCAGTTTTGCTTGATAGGCCTCTTATAGCCATAAATATCTTATGGGAGAGATAAAAACACAAAGGAGGAGAAGCAGATTCACAGAGGATATTTGCACAGCGTTCTGGTGGTTTTAGCAACCTGTCCCCATGGTGTCCCTACAGGGACTGATAATTACAGTTGTCTGGAACAGGTACTGTCAGTCTCCTTAACAGGCTGACTAGTGCAGTGAGTGCAGGCTGGAAGTCACGCATCCTGCTACATCACCTTAGGACAACTGAGGTTAACCTACCTCTGTGCTCTGGGGTCTGGGAAGGAAGCCAAGCACACTGATGTGGAAGGAGTGGTACGAAGGCACTGGCTGCCAAGCCTCTACAGCAGAGCCAGAGGGAGATCTGTGAAGGAGCTGACACACTTGTCACTTAAGAGAACCTAAGCTGCCCTGACATTCATCTGCCCTCCCAGCCACATTCCCTACTCTTCTGAAGAGACAGATTAAAGAGCTCACACAAGGGACTGTGAGAAAAGAGAGACCTTTAGGAAAAAAGCCAGCCAGGGCCAGCAACAGCAGGGAACAGGACTGAAATGGAGAGCACAACTTCTGCTGTTCAGCCAACTCCAGAGGGAAGAAGCCCCAGAGTAAGGAACAGGCATGACCCAGCCCTTGCCCAGCAGTGTCTCCCAAGGTCGCTTGGACAAGGAAAGCCAAAAGGGACAGGATCAGACTCACAGGGGATCGGAGCTGTGAAAACACTAGAGTCAAGCAACATCTGAAGCAACAAACAAACAAGGCAGGGGGGAGGCCACAGGCACGTGCCACAGCTTTAGCTGCTCACTGGGATGTTGTGTGCAGCACCAGAGCGCTCTGCTGTACAGACTGGGATGACAGGTGGCCTCCACAGGCTTTGCCATGAGGACAGCACATTTCAGGCTGCGCAAGACCCTGAACAAAGGCCTATACTCCCAGAAGGATCTCACTGCTGAAGACACTGAGGTGTCAGATGCCAGAGAAGGGAAGAATTGGAGAGGGATGGTTCAGTTTTCACCACCCCCTCATACTTCAGCACTTTTATGCCACTTTCTTCCTGTGTACAGGTCACAAAAAAGGACAGCCTTGGTAAATTATTTATGTAAGACATACGGCAGGACAGGGTGAAGGCATATCCACTACATAAGAAATAACCTGGAAAAGGCCTACAACAAGATGACCCAAATTACAGGCCAGGCTAGGCTGAGAGAGCATTCACCTTTCAATGGAAGCGACCCAAGCACCCCATTCTCCAATATCAAAGTCCTTCCTCCCTCCCCCAAAATTTTAACACACTTTGAGCCTGTACAGACCTAAGTTTAAAACATCACTTGGGGTTCTCTGCCTAGTCAATGGAGAGAGATGGATATATCTGACATTTTGCCTTACAGAGATGCAGCGATGACAGCGGAGAATGTTGTCTGGACCCAAGGCCATGTGAACACTGTCCTTAAAAGCAAAGCAGGGCCAAAGAGAAGTGCTGATTAACCCAGTCCCTAAACCCCTGATTCTGAGTCAGACTCCCCTATAAATTCCAATACACCCAGCAGTCTCCAGGTGTCACAACCCCATCACTTCTCTGAGCCAGGAACCTGAAGGATGTACATAGAGCCCTGTTTAACTTGATGTCAAAATGTGTTCTTTCAAAGAGGTGGGCTGTTCTCAACAAGCCATCCCACCAGAGGCAGCCCCAGTTCTAGGACCCCTCGCTCATCACAACATAACTTGCATATTTGTATAGGCCAAAACTGCGCCTGCTAATTCCAAAAATAAGAACAGCGCAGGGGCTGCTGCAAGGACTTGCCTACCAAATAAAAGCAAGAATGCAAGGCCATTTGGTGCCTGAGCATGACAGATGGGGAAAGCCTGACTTAGCACAGCCTCACCCTTTCAAGGAACTGCTGATGGGACAGTAAAGATCAAACACGCATGTAGAGCTCTACAATTCCTTCTGTTATTAACCTCCCCCTGCTCCCCTCAATCACAGCTGGATCCCATTCATTTGCTTCCCACTCTCTCCAAGCTGACTAAAAAAAGGACTTGACATCTTTCCTTCCTGATTTTCATGTGCTTACCATTTCATTCCTGACACTATCTGAGCAGCAGAGGAAAGGGGGAGGGTACCTACCTAGAACATCTGGCATCTTGACAGTTTTTTTAAATAGACTTTTAAATGGGGATAAATAAAGACTCTGTAGCACTCAAAAATTTTGCTAGTTCCACAGAAATCCACTTTGTGGGCTGCAATGGAGAACAAATTCTTAGCAGTGTTTTTCCTCACCTACGGCTAAATCTATCCCCACATAGTCTCTGGGGTCTGTAGGATAAATTCCATGGGTGGCATAACCCTGTTTTTCTGCACTCTCAGCCAGCTCTACCCACCTACACAAGGTGGGCAAGCAGGGGCCATGGAGCTAATCCAGGATACATTTTTTTACCCCTCTCCCATTCTGCCAAATCTCAAGTCTCAGCTCTGCCCAGTGAGCCACAAAGCTCTTTAGCCTTCGTGCTGCAACTTAGCTCCACCTAGGGAGAATCAAGAGGACCATCCCCCATAGCAGTGCCAGTTGAGGCTACCTTACCACTAGCCCTGAGCTGGAAAGAGACACACGTTACATTGTGCAGTTAGCTAGTGCAGTTCATAACAGCTGTCTTTCTATTTCCCAGGACAGCCAATCAAGAACTACACAATGGCACACAATGATCTAGAAAAGCAACAAGCAACCTGCCAGTCTCTGTATTAGTCATGTGCTCCTCTTTCCCAGCACCCTCAGGAGTCCTCAGCTACCATTCTTTCTTGTTAGAGAAGCCCACTTCCTCTCCACTTTTAATCCCTGCACTTGACAGCTAGCGCCAGAGGCCAATTCAGAAGTTGCAAGTCCACAGCTAGCCAGATTCATCTAAGCTGCCCACAGTAAGAACGTGCTTTTCTGGCCCAAGATACCAGGTAGGATAGTGGCAGTGGGACTCCCCCAGGTGAAAGCTGCTGCAAGGAAAAGAGCTCTGAAGTTGCCTTCAGCTCGTCACCGGCACATCACCAGTAAAGCCCAACCTGCTCAGACAACAGGTTATAGCACAGTTCACAGAATCACAGAATCACCTAGGTTGGAAAAGACTTTGAAGATCATCCAGTCCAACCATTAACCTAGCACTGACCATTCTCAACTACACCATATCCCTAAGCGCTATGTCAATCTGACTCTTAAACACCTCCAGGGATGGGGACTCCACCACTTCCCTGGGCAGCCCATTCCAACGCCTAACAACCCGTTCTGTAAAGAAATACTTCCTAATATCCAGTCTAAGCCTTCCCTGGTGCAACCTCTTGTCCTATCGCTTGTTACTTGATTAAAGAGACTCATCCCCAGCTCTCTGCAACCTCCTTTCAGGTAGTTGTAGAGGGCAATGAGGTCTCCCCTCAGCCTCCTCTTCTCTAGACTAAACCCCAGTTCCCTCATAAGACCTGTGCTCCAGACCCTTCACCAGCTTCGTTGCCCTTCTTTGGACATGCTCGAGTAATTCAATGTCCTTTTTGTAGTGAGGGGCCCAAAACTGAACACAGTAATCAAGGTGCAGCCTCACCAGTGCCGAGTACAGGGGTAGGATCACTTCCCTGTCCCTGCTGGCCACGCTATTTCTGATGCAAGCCAGTTCTCAAAGCCAGGAGGGAAACCGAAAAGCTGATTACACTGACTCCAACATAAGACAGGAGAGGCACTCACCATCCCCTGGGACACACCACAGAGGTCTGTCAGTGACACCTGAGTTCCTGAGGACTGGGAGCTGCAGGACACCCAAAGACTCTTAGCTGTCCCTTTGCAGATGACAGGGTATGCTGGCCAGATCTGCCTTCCCAACCCACCAGGCAGCAAACCCAGAATCATCGACCCACAACCCCAATACGCTTTATGCCTACCCTAAACACAGCAACACACCCTCACACAGTGCCTCTGGGCACTGTATTCAATGTGCCTTTCATTAAGCCAAGCAAAGATTCACAGAAGCTGGTTTGTAAGGGCTGAGAAACGGTCTGGCACACTCCGGATTCTGTTTGTGCCAAGAACCCTCATCCCTGACAAAGCAGCTGCTGGGCCATCTCATCCTCTCCCTGTGCCTCCCTAGGGACCACTAGAACCAGACCATGTATGGGCCCAGTGCAGACTAATGCACAGCTCCAAACTTCCCTTTAGACTAACTGGATTTTGAAGAACCACATTTTTTTCCTACAAACCCTCCCAATGATTCAGTCCCTGGACTGCTGAATTGCAACTGCACAGGGTTGCTCCTTGCACAGTATGGGGGAAGAGGAGAGGCAAACAAGGGACTTACTTGTAGGCTTTGGTTCTGTCCAACCAGATGCCGGAGATCAGTGCCCCAACCATCCCCGACAGTATAATGGTGAGTCCAATCCTGCCAGCATTCACCTCCTCCCCCTGTGGTGAGATACACACACACTCACACAAATGCAGGAGCCAAGTCGTAACCAACAAGAAGCAAAGTGCAGAGGACTCAGAGAGGAAGAGACACCAAAGTTAGAGTCCCATACATGTCTTCTGCTAGGAACACACTAACGAGAACTAGCCTTTGCAAGAACACTTCTGGGCCCACTATGAGCCAACGCAGCACCCTATTCTGGTCCATGAAGAAAAGTGGTTTGGCTCTTCTCTCTGATCCAGCCCAGAGAAAAAGGTGAGCACTGGCCAGCATGAACAGACACTCTCAGAGGAGTCAGCATAAACCCTATGAAGCTTGCTGTCTGGTGTTAGTATTTGGGACAGATAGACTGGGAAATATTGGGACCCACTATAAGGCAGCACAGAAAGGAGCTCTCTGGCACACAGACCCAGCAGTACAATCTACAGTAGCTCAGCTACTGAAGCACCCCACCCTTCTGCCACCTGAGCACAAGTGTGGGCAGCCTCCCGGTACAGATGTTCCAGTAGAAATCCCTGTCAGGAACAGGGTGGAGGCAACTGCTGGAAGAATTTCTCAGAAGAAAAAGATGTCATTAAGGGTATAAAGGAGCTGTCTTTGCTAGAGTTTGCCAGATTTTGCATGGGGTGCTGTAAAGAACTAAATGAACCAATGCACTTCTGGCTGGCTCTGGCACAAGTTGGCTGGCTGGCAGAAGTGCTGTGGTGTGGCATTTCCCTTCTCACAGACTCTCCTTTGGCAGCCAGTGCTAGACAACAACAAGCATCAGAGGGCCAAGAGGGTTGGATGCACTTACTGGGTAGTGACGGATCACCATGCGGTTCAGCAGAGTGGACAGGGCGTAGAAGCAACCTGTATTCAGACCTGAGAAGGGGATAAAAATGCAGCACATTCAGAGCCTGCTACTCTCCTGCTGGGTAGTGAAAGGTAGAAACTCAGAGAGATATCTTTGGGAGCAGAGATCCACAACAAGGCTGCCGAGTCTCAGGAGAGCCAGCTGGACTGGCCAGACATAGGTTACTGAAAGAAATGCAGACAAGGACAGCCAGATCTCAGCATGCAGGAAGAAGCACCCTGAAGTTTCAGGACAGTTCTTACCTTAGCATCTAGAGAAAGGGCTGCACACATTTCTGGTACTGAAAGGTCTTACAACCCCTTCATAGGGTCTCAACCCTCCCTCACAGCCAGATCCATCTCTATCACTGGAGTTTTTTCCTCCCCTCAGCCAAGGTAAAAATACTAGAAAAGCACCTGCCTTAGCATCACACCTCTAAAAAGGACCTGGGATTCAATTAACACCAGTGCCATTGAGCTGTATGATTTCCTCCCAGAGAAGAGCCTGATAGCACCCTCCCTGCTGAGAGCCAGTAAAAAACATCCTCTCTAAGCCAAGAAACACCAGAAGGCAAGTAGGAGCAGAGACGATGGTAAAGCACAGACAGCACTTCCCCCAGGCACCTGGTGTGTGTGTCTGCATGGGAAAAGTCTTGCATTTTAAAAGATATCACTGAAGCCTGAAAAAAAAGAAAAAAACACAACTGTGAAAGTAATTGTCTTTCTGAAAGGGAAGTTAGATTAACTGTTACAGGCATCAGCCACCTGGCAAAGGTTTCTCAGTATCACCCAAGGTGAGAATGGAAACCGTTGGGGTGATACTGGTCAAGTCCGATTCAGACACTCTGCTTCAGCTTACATGCAACTCTGGTTGAGTTAAATGCCTTCCCAAAGGTCACAAAAAACAAGAGCTTTGCTTACAGTAGACAAGAACATCCACAGGGGTGCTGGACCAGCAGTACTGCAACGGCTACACTTTCACCTTGGGCGATACTGAGAAACCTTCCCCAGGTGGATGAGGTCTGTAACAGTCAGCTCAACTTTCTTCTCAGAAAGTCATTTACATTTGCAGTTAGTTTCTCTTCAAGGCTTCAGTGATCCTGATGGGGGGAGGGATGGGGACACAGATTTCACCACTGCAGCTCACACATCTATAGGCTCCAAAAAGAGACAAGGGTTTAAAAACTGGCACAGATGCCTGAAATCCTGACAGAACAGACACATGTCAAGTTCCCACTTCCTCTTTTGGTCTCAGCCAGAAGCAGAAACATCACAATACATGATACAGAAGTGCAGTCTAGCAGGCAAAGGGAACAAAGCCCTGAGCTCCCCTAACCCTGAAGTCCTCCAGCTCACCTGACCCTGAAGTACTCAGTAATCCTGCACCTAGCCAACTCTTCCGCTGCAACACGGGATACCTGTTGCCCTACACAGCTCTTGAAGCACACTGAGGAGCCACAAGATTGGCAGCTGGAGGGGACATCACACTTCCTTCACACACCATCTCTGACAACATTAAGCAGAGCTCACTCCACAGCTTTGTGGCACAGAGAACAGATGAAAAATCTTATGCAAGTGACCCCAAATAAACCAATGTCTGTGACAATGCTCCCTACTCCAAAAGCATGTGTTACAAGAGAGGCTAGTAAGCTGAGTGGCACACTCTTTAGGCACGAGAAATCCACCCAATCCTTTCCAAGAGTTCCTCAGAAAGGCTGGAAACTCCAGCAGGACCAACACCCAGAGAGGGGGAGGAACAACTGGAGATCCCACAGCAAGGAAGCACCCTCCTGCCTGGGAAGTTGTCTCTTTGCAACATTTGGCTATGGCAAAACAGCCCCCAAAAGCCTAATTCAGCTTCATCCTATCTCCACCTCTGGAGCACCCTGCTCACTAGGAGACATCACAAACTGCAGTGCCAGGAAGTGGGAATGTGGCAGATCAGCACTATCCCTCCACCCACTATGGCTTCACTTCAAAGCTGGGCATAAGCATAGACCAGTCATTTGTGTACCTCTACTTCTAGCCCAGCCAAAAGAACAGCAGCCTTGTGGGAACAGCTGGACACTGCTCTGGTAGCCGATGCTGTCAGTATTCCAGCTTCACAGCAGCTCTGTGATGCATGCGATTTCCGAGAGAGAGAAGGGCCCCTGCTCCCAGGCTGGGCAGAAAGCAATGTTGAGTTGGCAGCAACACTTGGCACCAGAGTCAGGCAAAATATTCTAAGAATCAAGACAATGTGCCGAATTTGCATTTGTGAGGGCTGGCAAAAGTTGTAGGCATTTCATATGTCACAGTTGCTCAGTGAAGTTTCTCCATGAATTACAGCTGTTTGAATGCCAATAAAACAGGCAAGGGTTGTTTCCAGTGGGGAAGTGCCCATTTGTCCATGCAGATGAGGAAAACCAGAACTAGTAGCTGGGAGCAGGACATCTGAAGGTCCAGCCCCACCTGATTCATTAGCTAGTTACCATGGTTTGCTTATAATGTGCTGCAGAAGAACATTTATGAGACCTCATAGTGTCTCCTCTATTGTGCAGAGGTCAGAAAGGGGAAGTTTATTCCCTTTGGCTCCAAAAGGAGCACTTACTAAGCCTCGGACTAGAACCCAAGTCTTCTATAGCTAAGCAGCTTATTGCCTACATGCCAGACTATTGGTCTCCCTCTTCTTCACCCTTGTCATCGTCCAGAACAATGGTTCTTTATGCAGATCTCACTGCCCCATCACCTTTCCAAATGCTGATTCTTTGGGGCTGTCTCATCATTACCACTCTACCAGCCTTTCCCAGGCTTTCCCACCCTTTTCCTGCCTGCTGCCTCCCAGTAGCAACATGCTCTCCAGTGCAGAGCCCAACCCAATAAACTCAGAGTTTCTTAATGCCTACTCCATGTTATACCTCAGCTTTATGGAAGCAACATCAGCAGCCTTTGGGAAAAGCCTGTCTGAGAGTTTTCCTGAAAAACAGTTCACTAGCACTAATAGAGCCGCAGTGCCACCAATGTTTCCAGCACTGCAGGTCTAACCACAGAAAGGGAGTTGGCTGCTGCTGGCAATGTCAAGACCTCTGAGGTCTGCAGACCTGTTCCGACCTGACATCATGTAAGGGCACCCATTCTTTCTACAGCCAGGGGAGACGAACAAGCAGCAGATTTCCCCCTCTCTCCCCTGACACACACTATGCTAATATAAAAGCTACAAGAGGCTGCAGGTAGCTTTGTGTTAGCTACAGAGGATGACTCAGTTGCACTGATGTGGCTGCAGATGTCTTAAATCTTGGCCAACATAACTTCTGACTTGAGTAGGAAAAACTGTCCCCATTTTAAAGCCAGACTAGTTAAAAAAAAAAAGTTTCACTGCATAGTTCCCTCTCTGAGTAACAGTCACCATCTCAAGTCAAGCTGGAGACTGACATGAGGCTGACACAGTGAGGAACAGAATACACACACAGACCAGCAGGAAGAGAAACTTAATTATGAGCCACTGAACAGTCTTTCCATGTTATTTGTAACTGCCAGAAGGGAATTATCCCCGGCAGGTCAGATTCTAAACATGCTTTTAGTACTGAGAGCCCTCCTCTCTCCTCTAAGACTTTACAGCCATTAGAACAAATGCCTTCCCCTTTCTTTTCCCTGAAGGGTAAGTGCAAACTGAGCAGATGACAAAATCCAACCTTTAGACACAGTCTGCCTCACAGTTTTTTTTATCTCCACTTTCTGAGAGGTCATCGTGTACTACAAAAAAAAAAAAAGACACCCACACAGCAGCTGCAATGCAAACCAGCAGAGCTTAAGGGTGATCTGAGAGGGGCACTTCTAAAAGACACTGAGAAGGAAGAAGAGATTTCAGCAACTCCAAAGACCATTAGCACCCTCAGCAGGTACAACCATCTCACTGTCTCCAACCTGGCTACTCATCCACCAGGTCCTTTAGGCACCACTGCTGGCAGAATGACAAAACTTTCAGCACTATTTAACCTTCCCCATCACTGCCCTGAGGAGCTTCCACAGCAAGCTGATAGGAAGTGAGGTCAGAACTCCCTGCAGACTAGCTGGCTACAGTACATCCTATTGTGCAGCCAGGCACAGACCGCAATGGTCTTTGTGCTAAAGAGAAAAATACTTTTCCATATGACAATTCAGCATCAGGGAACAGATTCAACACATCACACTGCCCTCTGAGAAACAGACCAAGACTGCTGAAGAAAAGCAAGCAGCAAACCCCATGTGCAAGGACAGATGGCAAAAGATGATGTTCTCCAATCCTTCCTTCTATTTGCTTCATAGGGACTGCCAAGGAGGCCGATGCAGTCTGCACATCTGCATGCTCCACGTGACCTCCACTGGGATGCCTGGCAGCCAGACCCTTGCCTTGGGAAATGACTTGCACTCAAGGCTGTGACTTGCACTCAGGCACAGCTCTATATATTTCTTAGGTAAGCACTTAGATTAGTTCATTGCAAGTGACTAACTGACTAGAAAAAAAGACAACAGGATAAGGAAATTCCCTGAACAGAAAACAGTTAAAGACTGGGAGAACAGTAGTGGGGCATATGCTCCTCTGTGCTTGCCTTGCTTTTGTTCTTCGCTAGGCATTTGCTTATAACCACTAGTGAAGATTATTGGGCTAGAAAGACTCTTGGTCTGTGGCAGCACAGCTATCCCTATGCTTCCCTAAAATAACTCAGGCCAGTTACTTCCCCAGCAGAGCACAGAGATGGAGGGAGAAGCTAAGCATGTCTAGCAGTGATAATTGCACAGAAGAAAGGCCAGACCTTACCATAAGTGACCATAAGCAGCAAAAAGTTGGCATTGCGGAGCAGACGGAGGATTGATTGCATGTAGGAATACTCCTCTGTTGGTCTTGACTGGATCAAGGCCTGAGCTCGGCTTGGAGGATGTGGGGGCTTCTCCTTGAAGACTGAAACCAGACACAAAGTACACCTGTTTGTAAAGGTGCAATCAGGGAGCCTGAGCACACACTGTGGTTAGAGCCATTTGAGGGACGGCAGAAGGACTAGTAAAACCAGGTGTACCAAATACACCATCATTCTTAAGCTTTGATTTCCATGCATGAACTTACCCAGGAACAGGAGAGAACAGGGTCTCTCCAACAATAACTCCTGCCACTGGGGAAACACCTTGCCTTCAATTAACTTTTTGTGTAGGCAGTGTCTGGCAGCAACAAAAGAGTTCTCAGGATTCATAATGCCTTTTTCTCCAGGAGAATGGCCAGCCAGCTGCAGTATTGTGTGGAGATACAAATGCAAAAGTGGAATGGGAAAAGCCAGCTGGCAAAAGTGGCCTGGTGCTGTGCAGTGCCCAGTGCCTGGGGAGCAATGACTTATGCCAGGTTTTATTTCAGGCCTGGCACTTCTTAGGCTGGCCAAGCCATCTGCTGTCCCTAACTAGCATCAAAGTAGCATCCAGAAATCCTGGTGGTGAGCAATACTGCTGTACCAGGTGCTAGACAGCCATTTCAGTACCTTGTCTATTCCCTGCCCCAGATTCTTTAAAGTCTACATCTGATTCAGCCACCACACAACATGAACAAGCTGGCAAGAGAAGCCTATAAAACAAAATTACTTGGAGTTCAGCAGACAAGCTCTGCTCTTCAGTGAGCATGCCAATCTTTCATACTAAAGATCTGTCTTCCACTTCATGTGTTAAGTAGGGCAAATGCATCTCTGGTGTCCTGCTACTGCCCTTAATGCTTCCTTCTCTCCACTCATAACTGGTTACCTTCTTTGCCCCTGGGAACAGCTTGTTCCTGTGATGCCATATAACCTGCCTCTTTCTCCCTACCCTTAAGAGGTAGTCAGGTCCAAGACATAACCCAAGGTCCAGCACCCTGTTTGCAGGCAAGATGACTGTGAACCTTGGAAGATTTCTGTTGGCTTTCAAAAGACTTACTCATGCCAGGGTTTTATTACGCAGACAATCAAAGGATGAAATGAACAATTTGGCAGGCTCACTCACAACCTCTTGTACTCGCTTCTACATGTGCTGTTCATCAAGGGCTTGAAGCAGCAAGATATGGTATTGCATGACCCTGTCAGCTGCATGCTAGGACACATCCCCAGATGACCTCCCCGGCCCATTTCCTAGCACACAGGCCCCTCACACACACACAGGCTGATCTTCTCAGTCCCACCTGGTTTCACATGCATGCTCCCGCCTCCTTACCTATGACAACCAGGATGAATAGGGCTGTTGCCACACCTGCAGTCATGAAGAACATGATGCTGATGTGGTATGCCAACTTCTCCACATCATCCACATTGGGAACCAGAACTGGCGGGACCAGAAAGCCCACAGCGATGCCAAGCTGAGCAGGAGAGAAAGAGGACACACAGAGGTGTGACATGGAACCACAACACTGCCATCACCACATAGCTCAGCCCCCTGATACCCAGTAAAGGCTCAGCTGAACCTAATCCAACTTCACAACCAAGGTAAAAATCTTTACCACCCAACAATTAAGAGATAAATGTCAGCTACCCGTTGCAATTAGGCCATAAGAGAGGTCCCCCCACTGCACTCATAACTGTCAGGATATTCAAGGCAAGGTTTTACAACACAGTTGAGCAGAATGAATACCTGCCTCCATCAAAGTGGAGGTCTTGCTTCCCCTGTTCTCCCCCATGCATGTATGTTCCTGGCCACACACACATGCCACTCCTTATCTTGCACCTGCTCTGGTGCTGGCCTGATCACCTGATAAGCCAATTTTGTTCATTAAAAATGGCAGAAAACAAGACCGTCAAAACTCACTACAATTCTTTGCCAGGTTAACGAGTTGAACCAAATTATTTTCCAGCCAGACAAGCGCAAGGGCAGAGACAGATCCTGCCAACTCCTAATGAGTGAGATATTAATCTGGCTCAGCCACTTTATGACACTGTTTGCCAAATGAGCCCCCTCCCAAGACAAGGCTCACTCTATAACCACTAGGAGAACCCAGAAAAACATCAAGGTTGAGAGCAAAGGAAGTGCCAACAGCACGTATCCTAAACATTGAGGTGTGATGGGACTTGGCAACTCCCCCTGGACAAAATGCTTGGCTCTGAAGGGCTGCAAGAAGAAACCCCTATAGCTCTGGTTTCTACTGTGCCAAGAGCCCCAAACATCCAGCTGAGGACCTCCTGTAGTGGTAGCACACGCTTTAGTGAGAACATTACAGCTTTTAACTCCACAACTATTTCTCCAGGACAGCAACAAGGAGCTGTAGCAGCGCAGGCTTTGCCACACCGGTAAGTGGGACTGACAGTGGCCCAGACCTTCAGCACCACCCTCAAATGGGAGAGAGAAGTAGCTGCTTTGGTGCTTAGGAGTGCACTCTTCATAAAGTGGGAGCTAAAGTGCACTCAGCGCATTCGTGAGTACTCTAAACACAAGAGGAACCTACAAAAGCCACTTTTTTCCTTTGCGTTTCACTGTTTGTGGCTGCATTTCAATCAGTTTGGTTCCCAAGCACTGTGTATTTACCTGTTCCCCTGGCCCTTCCCTGCACTTGCAGCCCTCTCAGACATCAGAAAAAGAGCCATGCTCAAGCTCAGCTCTTGCTTGCTCTCAAGGCTCTGCTCCTGTTTGGTACAAAAGCAATTTTTTGTTTAGCAACACCCTCATTTTTGCTGTTTCCTGATTTAAGTCTATGTTTGCCGTTGTGAACAGTGACAAGACACACACAAGAGCCTCCAATAAACGGAAGGACTGAGAAAGCACCCAAGAAAGGGAGATGCCAGGTGGCCATATAGTCATTCTCATCCTTGCTCAAACAGAGATTTCCAATCTCTTTTGCAGGCTGTACCATTTGCCCGGAGCCAGGAAAGCGCTAACAATACCAGAACAGTGCTAACTGAACCAATACAGACTAGCATAAAAAAATCCCACCCACAGTGGTTATTCACGCTACACCAATATAGCCTCTATAGAGCCACTGCACTCATCACAGTAAGAGAGGAGGTAGGAGTATGCAAAACATGGAAATGAGAATATAGTCAAATTAAGCCCATTGCATGTACTGTTTCCTTATAGGAAACATTAGATCGATAGGAACCAACCAGCACCACCATGACCCACTGTCCCAGGATAATGGATAGGAGAGGATACTGTTTATGCCTCACTGACGACTGAACAGCAAGACAGTACCACTAGCCAACTTCTGCCTGACAGAAGGATTCTGCAATGCTTGATATCTTCACAGCCCCTGAAAAGGGTCTGTTACTCTACAGGTATGGAAAGCAAGGACTAAGAAAGGTGAGCACTAGGCTGCCCATAAACCACATCCAAGCATGTCAGCATACAGAGCAGAATGACCCAGGAGCCCTGTAACCCAGGCACGAGCTCAGACACGTTGCCTGGACTGCCTTCTAGCAAAAACTCTTTGTGCTTTCTGCATACTTTCTCTGTCATATCTCCATGTTTCTGGGATGCTGATGGACTCATTTTGGAAGACCCACTCACTAGCCAGGATCAGGATCACAGAACAAATACACTTCAGGTGCCATATCTGGTAGTTGGGATAAAAATCAGCTTGTGCCATCCATCCCCAGAAAACTCTCCACAAACTCCGTCCTCATCCATCCAGCTGGTGGATTTTTAAGACAGGAAGAATGCTTATGTATCAGAGTTATCTGCTAGACTCAGACACCCTATTTAGCTTACAAAAAAGGAACTTTCAACCATATCTGGCCAAACTTCCGTGTCAAACAGTGCCCTCCACTGGGACCTGGAATAGCCTGGCTCAGGATCAGCAACAGGCATCTGTGCCAAGTTCATTCTTGGTGCTGGGACATCACAGGGAGCCAGTGGGAAGAGTCACCAAGAGATTACAGATGTGCCCCACTGGTTCAGGGCACTGTCAGGAATGAGAACTTCTGGGGGTTGTTTAGAAGGACTGAAGACAGACAGAAGTTGTGCTGTCCCAGATAGCAAGCAAGATAAGGACTGAAAGAGCTTAGGAGGAAACTTAAGAGACCACTAGGAAGGTTAAACCTTCCTAACGCCCACATGGCACATGCAGTCTCTGACACAGGACTAAACTTGCCAGAGCTCAACTTTGTTCAGACACAGCCTACCCCTAGCTTCTATGTCACAGTGTCAGGTCTGCTCTCCTCCTCTGCACTGCCTGCTGAACCCTGAGATTCACTGACTACCAGCAAGCACAACTATCAGCTGGCTTATAGGCTTCACGCTCTGATCTTCATTAAACTGCATGCCTCCCCCTTCTCCGCACAAGGGAAACAAGCCTGCAACTGCACAGAAAAGGCAACTGCACCAAACACAGATGCTCACTGAGATTGGTCCTACAGGGCAGAAGCCTGCTTATCTCTGCAGCACGTTTATTTTGTCCTGCTTGTGGCCAAAGTGCAGGCTGGTGGCTCTGGCGTGCCTGCTGGGCCCAGGACACAACCACACTGGGCTTTACTCCTGTCTCCTTAGCTCTCCCAAGCTTCATGAAAAGACTCTCAGCATTGCTTCTTTCCATTCGAGGGAAGAGTCCTACCAGCTCTTACATATCAGGTCTCATGTGTGCCCCTCCATCCTTTACCAGATAAGGTCTATAAACATCTTGCTGGAAATTGCTCCTTTGTCTTATCACTGTTTTATTCTTTGAAGAACTGGGCTGGAATCCTGTACTAGGTGCTTCTTGGCTTCCTGCTCTCTGCAATCACATGCTAGTCCCATGAGCTCCAAACCGCAGCAAAACAACAACAGGAAAGGAGGAGGGATCCATGCTTCATTCTGACCTCTGACATAAGTTTCTCCAGGACCACTGTAAAGATTCACGCTTTTCAGCTCTCCCTTCAGCTTCTCCTTCCTGAAAAAGGATCTATATGATCTATCTAGCACAGAGGGTATTGAGAATCTGTTTTGCAAATTGTTCAGAAATCCTTTACTGGCAAGTCCTATAGTCATCACTTACCCAATGGGACACAGACTTACTCAGCTTTCTTGGACACTGCTCTTGTCTTTTCAGAAGACCTGAACAACTTTTCTGACTATAAATGGATGTTTTGTCCTCGCTCTTCCCATCCCAAAAAAGGAACCACTTCTATCCATTAGGAGTTTGTTAAACCTTTGAGAAGGACTAGGTGGTAGAAGGAAAAAAAAAAAATCCCAGCAATCATAGCAAAAGGAGCTACATTTTATATTTCAAAGCAACTGATGTTATTAATCCTATGAAGATTAGGTCCCTTGACCTGACTAAAACTGAAGATTTCCTGGAGGATGCTCACAGACCCTGGATTATTCATACCAATTTTAGCAACGAAGACAAGCTCTCAACAACACAATGAGTATTATACAGCACATACTTTACCTTTCACAAGGAGATTTTTAGCCTGGTTCTCAGCAGGCCGGTGCCCACATCACCATCAGCCCAACTGGTTAACCAGAAAATTTAAAGGTGCCTTAGCAAGGGAAAAATAACTTTTCTCCCTTCTCCACACCTCTCATATCAGGGCTGGGAAAATAATGCAATGTAAAAACAAGGTTGGTTCTGCAACCGTCTGTGCTACCCTCAAACCATCAGTCACTAGGGTTCATAGTGCAGTCCCTCTCACCAGCATACAAATTAGCATCTCCAACCTTTTTGTACATGAAGAAAGGTCACCAAGACCTATATAGGTAGGGTCTAGTTCCCAAAATTCGGCACATCACTCAGCATTCCCACATCCAAAACACACAACACTGTCCTGATCTTTGAGAATCTCTCCTCAGGAACCAGGCTGCTGGCACTTTATTTTAAGACAGCTTTAGGGTAATTTTTAAACAGAATACCAGGGAAGTCAACAACTACAGCAGAATGCACTGTTCAGATGACTTATTCTTTAAAGGCTGATAAAGGATAGAAGGAATGTACTTCCTATCTGAGTTTTGTCAAGCACCAGTCCCAGCAACATCATATTCAAGATTTGAGCATGTACAAGGCCAAGAGCAAGTGGCTAAAAAGATGGTGTAAATGTACCTGAAGTCTTGAAATGGAAAATGGGATGCCTAATTTAAGTTTAGCTGTTTATATACGAAGAGTCTGCTGAAGGAAGATAATCAGTGTGGCATCAGCATAAAAAAATGTAAATAAACGATCGATTGAGGAGTGAGTCTCCACCTTAAAGAAAACTAAGAGTCAGCAACAGAAATACAGAAGCCCTATAAAATTCCATAAGTAAGCACAAATATTGACAGAAGAGACCACCAAACCCAGAAGGTCAATTAAAGTGTTAAAAGATAGAAAGAGAGAGATGCTGCAAAGGCAGGAAAAAATTTAACAGTGAGAAATTTCGACAATGCCCTTGCAGGCTAAGTAAGCGTCATGACAGGGATGATGCAGAGACTGCATTTTTGGATTCCATAAATACTCTTTTCTGAGGAGAACCTATAAGAGGCAGCACAATTTGTGATTTAGACCTAGAGCACAGCACAGTGTGACCACGATCAATATTACAGAATAGTTCTGCATTGCACTCAAATTCAGCTTCCTTGCAGCAGTGACCAAAAAAAAAACCAAAAACCAACACATCCTCCAAAGCACTATGGCGATATTTAACTCACAAGAGGGAGCTGCCTAAAAGGAAATTAAAAAGAAAAGGCAAAGAAATTAAATGCTTGCGGCATTAAGACTGTGTAAAGACGCTCAGTGTAAGCCTAGGGAATATTAGCAAGATTTTAGAACAAAATAAAGGAACGACAGTTAAAAAAAAGAAAACGCCAAACAAACAAAAACCACCAACCACCATCCAACTCAAAAGCTGGACATTATTCCTTCAAGCAAAGAAAAAAAGACAACAAGCTGGACCAAGCTAAAGTAAAATCATAATTAGACCAAAAAAGGCTGCGGAACAACTTTAAAAGTAAGTCAAAACTCTTCAAACACAGCAAAATCAGGAAGCCTGCCAGAAAGTCTGTAGGGCCAAAAGATGATCACTGTGGAAGAATATTTGAGAAAGAGGGAGAACTAAATGAAGTCTTGCACCAGCATTCACAACATATTTATGGGAGGTTTCCACATCAATAGAACCTCTTCATGTGGCAAAAATCTGAAGCGTTATCAGTGGAAGATCTTAATCAATTTATTTCAACTAATTTCTTCTAAAGGTGTCAGGACCAGATGGTATTCATCCAGGAGTTTAAAAGAACAAGTCAACAGAAAACCCAACTACTCGCACACAAACACACCAAACTGCTAACTCTGCTCTGTTACCAAATACTCAAATCGGGAATGCAGGAAGGGAAAAGTGATGTGAATTTTTAAGAGGCTGGCACAGGCAGAAGTCCCAGGAAACCCCAGGGCCAGCAGCCCGCTGGTTCGGCCAAATGGGCAGAAACTGTAGCAATCAAAAGACTGAAGTTTATGCATTAATAAACACCGATGCAACAGGCTTCTCAGACACTATGATTTCAACACAATCTCAGCAAGTTCCCAAGACTTCAGAGAGTTAGGAGGATACAACTCCTTTTTTACTGTCTTTCACTTAGTACTTATCACTGACTGGCCTCCGGGCTGCTTGACAAATTTGGCCTGACCTAGTCCAGATGCTCCTCTGTTCTGATGCATTGTACCTTTCCAAAGGAAAGGCTTTCGGAAGGGGAAAAAATAAAAATTAAAAAAATCAAGGGCTTCAGCTGCTCTCAGCAAAGAGAGCTCATTGCATTTGTCAACACATCATTGGAGCTACTCTACCTTTCCACTCACACAAAAGTGACTTTTAACAGAGCCCAGACTCATTTTGATTTGGGAATCAATCTTTCACACACACCACCACCACCCCAGATCAGCCTGGAGCACAGAAATAGGAGGATCTAACTACCCCTGCAGACTTCTCTTTGAGGGACATTTATGAAACTCTATCAAATTCAATGTTTTAAAGCATGAATAAAAGCAACACTTCACCTGTGCCAAAAACTTCCTTCCTGGCTGCCCTGTACCAAGCCACCCAAGCGGTGCCACTACCAGAAACCTTCTGAGGGTCACACCAATTTTCTCCAGGGCCACTCTTCCATTTCTAACAGGGCATCCTCCACTGCCTCTGAAAGCAGGGGAGCAGGAAAGATTCGTGGAACTGCTGAGGAGATGCAGTACCAATCTTGAACCATTTACTTAACATGCACAGCACTACCTCTAATCTTCAACACCCACATCAACCAAGGAACATGGAGATGAGGAATCCTTTAGAAAACCAGAGGGACTAACTACCATGCTTTGGAAGAAAATTGCTGATATTTCAATGGTTTTAACAAGTCAGTCCTGCTGTACACACTGATTTATCTGTTTTCTGACAGGTATGTTTAAGCCTGTAGGGCCTCACATTTTCAAGATGTTCTTCTCCAGACACAGTAGTAGAAATGGTTTTGGGTTTCTGGGTTTTGTTATGGTTTTTTTTAAATTAGACTTGATTCTAATGCAAGTGGCTTCAGATACCAAGAATCCTATGAGATTCCCCAAATGAACAATGAGAACTGACACGACAATATTATCACCAGGGAAGTCAAGGTTCTTGGTGAAAAGTCAACAGAGTAAGCCTGCACACTGCAACTGTTGTTCTTCTAGAAACCTCTATCTCAGATAACCACCACCACAACAGGCTGTCTTCAAAAAAAATCTTACAGAGAAAACACACAAGCTAAGTACAGCAACATCTGTGCTGTTCAGTTACAGATGAGACTAAATAAGGATGTCACATAGCCCACACTAGCTACCCTGTAGTGCAAACCAATGCAAAGATGCAGAACATAACTGGTAGTGGCAAAAGGACACATCTGGCAGGTGGGAGGAGGGGTAAACTGCACAGCTTGCTGGATCTGAACAATGTGCCTCCTGTTGCAGTAGGAAAGCCCTTACGAAGGGAAATAGAAGGGCTCTCCTTCTCACTAGGTTGCTTTTACACATATGAGAGGGGGGAACTTTGAACCAAGCTCAATACATACAGGACCCATGCCAGATGCCTCTTTGACAGTTCTGCCAACATAATTAAATGCATTAGACCTGGATCTTCATTGACCCAGGAAACCCATTTGAGGAGGTACCTATTCCAAAGCCCTGGGCAACACACCCTCTTTCTCTACTCTTGTCTGTGTGTCAAAGTTCTGCCCTGTGGTGCTCCCTCCTTTTCTAACTACAGGTACCTCCCACGCTATAACCATGACATTTCACAGGAGCAGCTAAACTTTCTGACCCTACAATTCACATATCGCAATCTGCAGAGAACAGACAGACACCCCCTTCTCATACCCTGTGACTCCTACTGCACATCAGCTTCCCAATCCTCTGCTACCGGCACAGGTCCTAGCCACCTTTCTGTACAAAAGGCTCCAGTAGAATTGAAAATACTCAACTGAAGAGCTGTGTAAAGCAGAAGTTGCCAGTTTCTACTCAGTATACTTTTGTATGGATTGCTGTCCAGAATATGCTTCTTCCATATCACTGACAGCAAAACTGATAGAGCCTGTTCAAACCCAGGTAATCAGGAAGTCAACGTACATAAATGTTTGCAAACCACAGCTTAGTCACCTTTCTTGCAGTGTTTTAAGAAGCAGAAAGGACCCAAGTTGTGAAAGGAGAAACTGTAATCCAGGCCTTGTGACGAGATAAGGCTTAGACTCTTTTACTCTCCCACTGACGTGGGACACAATGTATTTTTTCAAACTGTACTTGCACAACCAAAGCCCTTCTGGAAGAAATCAAACACCCTTTCTCATCACACTTCTGCTTCTGTGGCATAAACTCATACTGCTTAATATGATGCAATGCTGTATGATGAAGGCTACTTCTCTATGCAAGTCATTCAGGGCCTCTCACCCTTAAATGCACCTTCCCCCAGTTTACCAGGAAAGGAACTCAACACAGCAAAACCACAGCAATAGATAAGAGAGAGTAAAGCAGAAGAGGGGTTTTAGCTCTGACAGCTTTTACAGTAACACAACTACCTCAGCTTCTGCTGGAATCCTCAGCCCCGATATAATACTTTGGCCAAGGACCTACTACAGTCACCTAAATAGCTAGCCCCAGGGGATCCTGCAGGGCAAGTGCTGAGGGTGCCATAGGGCAGCCCCTCCCAGCAAAAACACTGCAGTCATTCATTTAACTCCCATGCAACTTCCACAGATCATAACACTGAAGTCAACCGCTTCTCTGAGGGAGAAGGGGGAGTGCCTTTGGTGTATGGCTGGGAAGGGAGCACCAGATGAAATGTGTAGAAAAGTTCGTTTCAAGCTCCAGTGTCCATTTATAGAAACTTATGCATTCCTGGGAAAGCCACGTTGCTATTTGGTCAGCACACCCTCCCACACTAAGCCACATCCAGGATCTCGGAGAGCTGGGCACATAGCACTCCTTGTGATCCAAGTGCTCTGATCCACCCTGCCCTTCTTTAAACGGGGAGAAAGGAGCCAGGGCTGGAGAATGCCAACCATTAACTACTGCCACTACCAGCCCCTCTTGGTTCCTTGCTAAAAGCTTCTCTATTCTAATACCTAAAACCCTGGAGATACGGGGCCAAGCTACAGAGGGGTGTGAGGGAGACCACCACCTGCCCCTATTTCTAACAGGGATCAAATCTCATCTGCAGAGAGAGGGACCCTCCAGCAGGGACATAACAGCCAAAGAGATTTAGAATTCCACCCAAAGACAGAAATCCCACAGGACATGCTCCATTTCCACAAAACTTCTTAGACTTTCAGATGCCACCTTCCCTGAAGGGCGAAAGGTACAAAACAGAGTTAGTAGTGAGGCACCAAACAGCAGCACATACAGCCCTGCAGCCTCACCAACACAAAAGCAATGGCCATTCAGGTGTTGCAGACAGGATTGTTCAGCAACACCCACACCACTCCCTACCCCATGAAGACTCTTTCCCCCAATTCAGAACAAGAGGAAAGGATCCACCAGGAGGGAGAGCATTTCCCTGAATTTCATTCACAACTTATCATCCAGTTTGTCCACTTCAAAAGCCATCACCTAATCACTGCTAGACTGGCACTCCCAGCAGTCTAAAGATAGCACCTAAAAGCTCTGCCTCAGGCCGTTTCTGTTATGAGGCCTTAAATCTCTGAAGTCATGTGCCAGCTGCATCAGAACAAGGACAGACCCCACCTGAAGATCAGTAAAGTGCTGCATCGTTCTTCCCCAGAGGCAGAGATTAATACGAAGCTGAAGTTTTCTTTCCTCCCAAACCACATCAACACCTTTTATCAAGCCCTGCTAAAAAATGAAGAGGCAAAATTACAGCAGAAAGATCATCTAACATGCCCACATCTTTACTCCCAAGCCCGTCAGCTGCTTGTCAGAATGGCAAGAGCCAGGAACAAGGTCTATTTCAATCAAAAAAGTAACAATACAGGTAGCAAAGCAATACAAAGTCACAAACACAAATGTTCTTTCTCTGCATGCTGCCCATGTCCCTTGCCCATCAGGTGTCAACAGGGAGATACAGCAGTAAGAGATATGCCCAAAACCAACACGCCTGAAGAAGCATGGCCCAAGCCCAGCAGTCCGGCACATGCCATGGCAGCTGAAGCAGAGAGCTGGTACCTGGCCACCAGGCTCCAGCTTATAAATCTCAAAAAGCCACAAGAATTTAACTCGTTACCTAAACATCCCCACCACTGTGTTAGTTCTGTCATGCCACAGCATAGCGTTTCCTCATCCCCAAAAGACATCAGAGCAAGTATTATGTTAAAGGCAGGGGCAAAGCCTGCTGCTCCAGGAAGCACATACGCCTGCAAATAACACTATCTCAGGAAAGCGTTTCTTCCCGCTGTGGTCCTGTCACCAGAGAGAATGAGAGATCAGCCTCCCTCCAAAGTAGAAATCAGAAGCCCATTTGCTGCAACCTGTCAGGTCTGAACCATGTCCCCAAACAGTGAACCGGCTGATGAATCAATACACCAAAATGGAAGCAGCACACCCTTACACAAACCACTCTCTCCCATCCACCTCTTGTGCATGGGACTTCACATAGATATCCAGCACCGAGCTCCTCCACAGGTGACACCGGTGATGACACAGCAAGCACGCTACTACTGATAGCTGTATTTCAAAAGTACATCAGACAAATTCTGCCCAATATTCAAACACATCTGAAGGGCGTTGATGAACTCTCCAAAACACTTCTGCTTCCTTACCCCAGAACTTCAGCCTGAGGTAGAGTCCCCACATATATTTTTGTTAGTCTTTTAAGCAATGAGATGCTAGTAATATTTTAATAACATTAATATTTTAATGCCAAAGTATCCAACATGCAAGTAAACCCCATTCTTCACCTCCCCATACATGCACTTGCAAGGACGACGAAAAAGAATGGAAAAAGCTAAGCATCTCCCTGTTAAAAAGGGGAAAAGTAAAATGTCATGAAAACCAGCAGTGGATAAACAAGAGAATGTGATCACCTCCTCCACTGGTGTCCATACTCTTCTAGAAGCTCTCCAGCATTGATTCAAGAGTGCTCAATTATTTGCACTTCAGGTACCACAGCCAACACATGACCAGAGACAAGTGAGGAGAATCTGATACTCTACTAGGGTTTATTTTAAAATATATTTAATACTCAGTCTGATTCAGTGATTTACTGTTCAGGGCTAACTTTGAACCTGAAGGTTACCATCACTCAGCAAAGCAGCAGCAGCATCCTGAGCAGACATCACCCCAGCAGACCTAGATGAAGCAGCAAGCAGGGCTCTCCTCAGGACAGCGCTGCTTAAGTGCTGCCTGAGGCCGAGCGGGTAGGAGCAGAAAGAGGGCAGGTGTATCAGACAAAGAAGCAGTGACACTGCCCGGCTCCTCCATGTAGTTGGTTGCAATTCTTGATGGAGAGGGACATCAGTGCTTGGCATTCAGTGATAATAATCATGCTAACAAATCATGACAGAGTTTTCCACCTTGAGGATCTGTAACTAAGTGACGTGGCAAGGAAAGGAAAACCATACAGTTGTAGAGAAATGAGCATAGGGAATAATTTGCCATGCTGGCATACTGCAATTACAAACCCGCTGTATTATACCCTTTGCTAACACTCCCTAAAACACCGTCTGTAACTGCAGAGTCAGGAAAAAAGGACACCTCTATTTCTTCCCCCCCGCCCAACACCACCAGTAAAAATAGCTGCTTTTCATTCACTGTGATTATGCACCTCAGGGCCCGTGACTAAGGGAATTAATAGGTCCTTCCTATGGAGTACGCTCTGCCTTTAGTCATTGCCATTTCCGACTTCTGTGAGAGGAAAGTCTGAGCTTACAAAGCACAGAGTACTGAACTGAGGTCTCATTGCCATGTCAGTTCAACCCCTGGAGCAGTGTGGAGCACCAAAGTGTAGCAAAGTTTGCTTTACACAACGTTATACCAACCCCCTCCTTTTAGGACAATGAAGATACCACACATGCATATAGCACAGGCTGAAAACCTCATTGTTTGGATTTCTTATGCACACTATTGAGTAACTCCAACTGAATAATTAAAAAAAAGTCTGACAGCAAAATGCTCTGTTACTTATTTACTCCTGAATCAGCAGAGTGCTCATGCCAAGTTAAATGCCTTCTGCTCTAAGGATTCATTTAAAACACATAAAAAACAGCTCGCTAGCCTAGCTGATAAGAGAAAAGAGGAAAGCTTAGATTCACTGAGAGAAAGATAAGTATGTTTTCTCTTTCCAAAAGATGTAAACCAGAGTATCCTTAATTGCTTAGTGCTGTTCCACAAACTTCAGTTCCTCAAATACCATCTCCCAGCATTCACCTCTTTGTGCCTCAGCAGTATCTAAATAAACACAGAAACCCAGGAACGTGGGGAAGGAAGACCTCAAACCCACTGCACACAAAATTACCTACAAGGAAGAACCGTACATTATAAACTACCTGAACTGCAAACCATTCAAATCTGAATAGCAGCCACCCACAAGCTAAATCAAAGACGGTCCAGGGTGGTGCAACGTAGGGGAGTACGTTGGGTCTCAAAGCAAGGGACACAGGTCCAAGCCTAGCAGCTAATGCCAGGTTCTGCTTCCCTCTTCACATCAGCATTGCAGAGCCAGACTTGCTTCGCTTAGGCCACATTGCATCAGTATTGGCCTATCTGCTTCGTGCAACAGGGATGAGCATGCGTTCCAGTACAAGGGTCAAGAAGCTATTTCCTTCCTTTCAAAGCTGTGGAAAAATTTATGTCCTCTGAGCAGTAGCTGGCTACAAGAGAAGACCGTCACAGTTTGAGCAAGTGCCTGTCACTGGCCTCCCTGAACCACCTTGACACAAGAGTGCTCAGGGAGTTTACCTGGTCCTAGCCTGATGGAAGGTTTGTTTCTTTCCAAAGCAACTGCTTGTAGAAACTCTGTACCTACTTTCAAGAGGTATGAAAGTGCTAAAGTCCTTTTCCTCCAGAGCTCAGTGACAAGTACTCTTCTCAGTAGACAGCTAATCTCCTTTGTCCCATCTGGTTGTCAGAAGGAGAAAGATATCGCAGTGTTAAGTCCAGATGCAACTGCAGATCTGAGTCTGCAGGACACTCTGTCTAATGTGTGTTTCATGGGATCGCACATTCCCCTCCAGCCCATCCATGGTTCTACTGAATCACATTCCTGGAGCAGAGATTTGCAGACACGGGAGTAGGAAGGCACTGGAGAAGACCCTGAGTCCAAATGCCTCTCAAAGCCAGAATCATACCCAACCCCCATGCTGCCCCCAACTTTGTAGACTTATGTCCCACTTGCCTCTGCCACCCCATCAGCCCACAGCCTAAGCCCAGCTGTGTCCCTCCAGGTACCAGCTGCATTTCCCAGGGGGAATTTCATCTAAGGGCCTCTGATCCTTGCTGCAGCCCTCCAAGCCCCCTGCACCTCTTCCTCCTCCCCAGTTTGCCCCCTTAGCGCTCCCAGTCTCCGGCCAGGCAGGTGACCGCCCACCCCATGGGCCAGCTGGGGGGCAGCCACCCATTACCTGGTTCCCAAAGACAGCGATGGAGCAGGCGGTGGAAACCTCTCGGGAGCCGAACCAGACAGAGGCGATACGTGAGGGCATGCCCAGGATGAAGACCTGGGCCAGGGAGCAGATGACCTGCCCCAGGACGGTGATGGGGAAGAGGTGCGGCTTCAGGCTGCCCAGCTTCACCCAGGCACCCAGGGCATTGAGGGCCGAGCCGGCCAGGGCGATGAGGCGCAGGCCCCGCTTGTCCAGCAGCCAGGCGACGGGGAAGAGCAGGGGTATGTAGGTGAGCATGTAGCTCATGGAGAGCCAGTCGATGGCGAAGGCGCTCACGCCGTAGAAGCGCACGAAGACGTTGTTGATGCTGCCGTACTGGATCCACTGGAAGGCGTTGCACAGGGAGTAGCTGCTGAAGAGCAGCACCACGGCCCAGCGGCGCCGGGACAGCCGCACCTCGGCGGTGGCGGCGGCAGCGGCGGCACAGGCCTCCGCCTCCCCCGCTGCCGCTAGTCCCGGCGCCCCGGCAGGCTCCTGCTGCACCATGCCGGCAGCGCAGGCCACCCGGCGCGGCGTGGCCCGGCCCGGCCCGGCCCGGCTCGGCTCCCCGCCGGCACCCACCTGGCCGGGAAGCCCCGCCCGGCTGCCCCCGCCGACCTCACTGGCTGCCGCCGGGCGGGGAGGGCCGGGCCGGGCCGGGCCGGGGGCGGTGGCGGCGCCTCCCCGCCCTCCGCCCCGCCGCCGGGGCGGGAAGAGCGTCCCGCTGCCGGCCGCCGGCCCCGCCGTGGTACCCGCGGAGCGGTGCCCGTGGAGCCCTGCAGAAGCGCCGCCCGCGTCACCGCGGAGGGGCCGCGACCCCCGCCCCAGGGCCGCCGCTACCCCGCCATTTCCAGGCCCCGGCGAGCGGCCGCCCCGGCGTGAGGAAGGCCCGGGGCGGGAGAGACCTCAGTCGCCGGTGCATAAACCGGAGCGATGCACAGGACCCGGCGTGACCCAGACCTGCGTCCTGGGGGCAGGCTGTGTGCCTGTGGGCAGCGCCTGACCCGGCCAGAGATGCCAGGCTGGACGCCTGGAGGGTGAACCGGTTTGGGGTTCCCTTTGGGTTGGCTTCCGATAGGTTTTTTTCATGACGTGGCACAAAGTGAAAACATCCAGTGAAGTCAAAATTAAAACATCTCAATGTGACTGAAGTAAAAGAGCCAAAAGTGATGTTTGTTTTCATCCTCATGGGGAACTTGCAGTTAATGAGTCAGCTCTTGTTTTCCCATTACTTTAGCAACACACCACTCTGACAGTCAGATTCCTGCCTGGAGATCACTTAAGATCTACAGTTCATTTAATTAACAGCGTGTTACACGAATTGTACAAACGTTACTCAGCGCAAGCTTTAAAACATGGATGTGGTTGCAAACTAGTGTGGTTCAGCTCTCTTCCAGCATTGATCACACAGCTCGAAGTTCACTTGGAAAAATGGGAGCGATGACCTGTCTTTAGGATGTTGTATTCCTGAAACAAAGACTTGGGTCAGAGAATGAAAAAGTGAAGTTTCTCTCTGGCTTGTATTTACTTTGTGGAATGCTGTCAGAGGTTACTGACACTGTCCTCTGAGTTATCCACCTGACTACAGCCAGGACCAAAGGCAGACACTCACCTTTGGGTGCCATTATGTTGTTATTTCCCATGCAAGCATTAAAAAAAAAAAAAAAAGTTTTGGACAAGTTATTCCAAAGAGAGCAAATGTCACCTTAAGTGGTTCTTGCTGCGTATCCTCACAGAGCTCGCTTCTTGTCACTTGCTTGGGTTTCCTGCTCCCAGCAGTGTGGCCAGCACAGCTGGAGACAACCAAAGCCAGTGCAGCCTTCCCTATGTGCTCTGCTGAAAGCACCCCACCGCAGAGCTGCAAACCTTCCTCCTCGCCGCCTCCTCAGCCCACAGCTTTGCCAGTGATCCTCCAGCCTCACCTGGGATGCTCATTACGATGGTACAACGTAACCATAATGTAGCTCTTTTACATAATAAACAAGAAAGGCAAATTCAAAAGCAAGAGCCAGAAAAGAGGTTTTCAGTCCCATTTATTATTAGGTTAGGCACCCAAAGTTACTCCGACCTCTGTACTAAGGCAACAGAAAGAACAGAAGAATTTGTTCTAATAAATTTGTAATTTAAATGTATCAGGAATGCAATGAGTGCTAGCGGTGCAGAGAGTGCAGAGGTGAAATGGAGCAGGAAAAGGACTGTCACGGTCCAACAGCTGCTTAGTCTGAAAACTCTGAGGATCTAACAGTAAAATAGTACAGAAAATTAACTTCTAGGTTCATCAGATTTGAAAAGGTCTTTACAAAATTCTCCACAATATTATAAAGAAATCAAAGTTACCCAGAAGTAACCACTATCATTGATTAAAAAGTAGTCGAACTGCAGAGATCACGAAAAGAAATAAGCAGGCAATTTTTAGCATGGCCAACTGGGTTTGCTCAGAGGAGCATCATTTATTAATAATCCTGAAAGCAGAGCAAGGAGTAAAATTTCCAGATGGTAAGACATTATTTAAGTTACTCAAGACTAACATAAATATGCTATCTACTATATTTAGGTCTGTATGACTTTAGAACTGTAGCTTTAGCTATCTGCAACTGAAAGTGTTACTACAGTCCGTGGCATCTTTAATTTGTAAACTCAGATAGATGCAGGATAATGGAGTTAGGTACTGTATGGCAGTCTGCTGTAGTCAAAGGTCTCTGGGCAGCAGAGAGGAACGTATCAGTGACTAACAGGGATTGAACATGGTTTTTCAGGCTTAGGTCACAGGAGAAGAAAAAGTGGAAAGAACATCAATAAAAAAACAAGGAGTTGAGGAGGCACTGTCATACATTAGGAAAACACTGAGAAAAGTTAATTTTCTTCACGTGACTAAAAAAAGAGCACACACATAGAAAAATCTTTAGATATATGGGAGAGGAATAAGAAACACACATTGGGTCCTTTGCCTCCTGCCATCCCTACTCCAAACTGAAGTGAGAAACAGTCTGTCATCTTGAGTTGTGTTTGAGTCCCACCTTCAGCTCCTAAATTTCTCTCAGAAATCCTCAGTTTTACCCATCACCAACAAAAAGCCCATTGCAAGCCAGAGCCTGCCAAGCAAGGAGCCGTTGCTCACACTAAAGTGATGTCTTTGTGCAATCAGAAAAGTCAAACGGCAAATCAAGAATGACTAAAACACAGAGCCTGCTGAAAATAACAGCTGAAAGCAGACGGATGAAAGTAGCACCCAGCCTCTGGCAACTGCAGCCTGTCAAGTGAACATGAGCCAGGCAGGGAAGAAACTCTGGCTCTCCCAAAGATGATTTAGTCAAGTATTTTTCATACCTACAGGCCCACACTTCCCAGAACTCCTCTCCTCTGATTTCAGGCTGTTTTGTTTTGTTTCTGGCTCTGTGAACTGTTCAATCACCCCTTTATATCATTTGCCAATTTCTGGACCAAAATAAAACCCCTGTGCTTTGCATTTCTTCCTCTCTCCATTGCCGCATCTGTTTCTACTCAGATGAGCCTCTTTCCCTTCTTGAAGCAACACAGCAGCTGCTTTTGGATTTCCCTCATCAGAGCATCTTTATATAAAAATTTCTTAGCCATGAAAAATTATTTATATTTCAGGACAACCCCTTGAAGTGGATTTTAAAGCTAGAAGGAAATCTCCTTTACATGGAGATTGACACAAGTGCTGAAAAGGTTACAGGATCCTTTAGCCAAAAGTATCTGTGAAAGTTGGGAGGCACTAAACCAGAGGCAGAAGCCGGGCCCAAATTAAATATATCGGTACAGGCCATCAGATAGAGCCTAACATCTCTGGCTTCCCCACTGATCTCCAGAAATCCCACTTCTGACATTCTTGAAATACACTCTGCCTTTATGACCAATAAGTACATGCAATTCCTTTATGTTCTGTAAGGACTGAAGTACATGCCTTGCAACAAGCTTGGTTTTCTCAAAGCCCACCCAATAAACATAAACACCAGGGATGATGCCGGCAATGATAATCCAGCTTTCTGATTTCTAGTGGGTGGCAACAGGCCTCAATGACAAGCAAGGACATAATGAATGGGTGGTGGGAATTGGCTTGGAAGGTGTGCAGAAAGCACATTAGAAAATTTTTGTGAAGAGAATAATTCCTTGATGCCTTTTCTCTCTCACACTGGATCAGAGATCTGAGGAGTAAGTGGACGAAAGGTAAAGGTTGCCAGGAAAAGCGAGTGCTCAGGGGTCTACTGGATCTTCCTGAAGAGACTTGAGGATGCTTAGACTTCTTTTAAATGGGAAGTATTTAAACTCACAGGATTACAGGATGTCCCTTGCTCTCAAACTCACAGCATTGTGATTTGTGCCTTTAAATCTCACACTTAGGTGGCCTAGCTAGTGCAGCTCGTAGGTGGCTCTATCACATTTTGACTGATAGGACTGAGGTCTAGAGGAGATGTCAGAAGATGTCCCAGTCTATCCCACACAACCTTTCACAACAGACATTGCAGGGAAGATTACAAGGTCTTTATTGGTGGCGGGACAATGTTTTATACTGGGTTCAACACCCCAACTGCTTTACTGGAGGTCTTCCGAAGTCAGATAGCTGCATCATTAGACCAAATGGCAAGACAATAGCTGGCAGAACCACTCAGTCCTGGGTCACACCTGGACGAAGTGCGCAGCGCGCAGCTGGAGACACACCGCGCAGAGCGCGCTGGCACCGGCTGCCGCGTTGGACAAGGGCAGCGTTGTTCCCTTGTAGAGCTGGGAAGGCTGCGAGCCCTCTGCTGGCGCCTACAGCTTTCTACATCCCAGGAGCCACCAGAAATCAGGACTCAGTGTGCACCTTATAAATGCAGTGAATTAGATTATTACTGTAGGTTAGACACACAACTATTTTGATACCCTGAACACTTACGAACCTCTCCTGTTACATTTCCTGTGTAATGATTTCCTGTAAAGATCTGGGGACACGTACAGTGACGGGCAATTACATTCATAACAGTGTAGCACACAGCCTTTGCAGCATTCAAAATTTTGCAAAAATTACCTTCCTCTACACAAAACATGATGGCTTAGTTGCACAACCTAAAATCTCATCTAGAGAAGACTGCAGACCTCAGAACCACCAAAGCTGTGCAGGGGATAACTTTGAGCACCAAGCCTATCCTCATCAAAGTTTAAGGCCTTTCAAAATCATAACTCAAGGAAGGGAAATAATGTTTTGCTCTCCTTCAGCACATCTCATGTGTAGTTCTGGGAGAACTTCACTGGGGATGCATCACCTACATTTATTTTACAAGGAGGGGGGTGTGTCACAAAGAGTTAAGGTGATTTGCCTGTGGCCCTGCCAGGGGCAGGACTGTTGCTCTTGACTGCCAGTCTTGACACCTTCCAACTTTGGCTGCGAGGGCTTGCCCAACTGCAGCTTGAACTAGCACCTCTTTACAGATCTCCCAGTTCAAAGTCTGGCTTTAACACAGCAATGGCTTTAATTTAACCCTGTCCAGTTCAGGTGTGAAGGTTGTATAATGATTCATATATGTCTGAACTTCAAATAGTACATGGGGGGATAGCTGAAGTGGTAATATTCACAGCTGCCTTCTTGCAGCAAGAAAAAGGTGTAAAAAGGCATGTGCAGCATGGAAGAGCACTTGCACCCATGGTACCTCAGATGTGCCAGTTGTTGGTTAGTGCACACCCCTCAAGATACAGAGCAGTTACGCTACCTCTGCGTGGCCTTCTGCAAACAGATATCAACTTGCTCTTGCCCCATGCTCTGATCTGGCCGGATGAGAACCAGCTCTAATCCAAAAGCTGCGTAACTGTGGTTAGCCTGCTGTGCTGCTCAAGCATCTAAGCCCAGCTCTCAACCTTTGCTTGTGAAAAGCTGTGGAGATATAGACAGTTGTGAGGACAGCCATGCATAGGCTCTGCTTGCTCTGTCATTGGAGCAAACCCACCTCACTCATCTGCTGTGCACCAGACACACACACGGGGCATGAAGATATCTTTGTTCAGTTCAAAATAAAAGAAGCGAAAAAAGAGCCAGCTAGACTCAAAACTTAGCCACAGTCTAGATTTACATCCCCAGTCCAGATCAGGGTCACAGATTAACCCCGAATACCAAAAGCTCAAAGTATATAAGCCCTTCTTACTCAGCATCCTCCAGCCTCCAACTCAGTGAGTCATACCAGTTCATGCCAATGACACAAAAAAGGTTTTCATCTCCTAATGCTTGCAGCTGGCATTAATTAATAATTAAAGAGTGCTAGAAATGGGCACAGCTCGCTGCTGAACTCAGGCACATTTCTGTTCTTCCACTCGCACTGCAGCAAAAAAGACAAACACAGGACAAGTCCTGGGGACCAGGGCACCATACCATCGCTGTTGTGAGGGGAGAAAAGATTATTGCATTTTAGGAAAGAGTACAGAACTGGTGCAGGATTTAGGAGGAATGTGTGCTCTCTCTGTGTGGATGTCTGTGAAGCAGTAGGAGTCTCAGCAGCTGGCATCTGCAACCTCAGCTGCAAGAAAAAATGGTCTTATGTAGTAAGCTTAATGCACTGGTTGTAACCCTGCCCTGTCAAGAAATGAATATACATTCCCTACTGTTCAGTTGGGTAGACTTTTGATTAACGTAAAAAACTTCATGTATACACGTGTTGCTGCCTTACTGCTCATATCCCATCCAGATCATTAATCAATAAGGTGGCAACAACATGGCAGAAGAAGAACCCAGACAAAGTGAACACAGTGCTGTTTGCTAGGAGAAAGTCTCGTCATTTCATGCCATGCTTTGTTTTTTCTCTTCTCACTAGCTTTTGATTCATAAAAATACTTTGTTCTTAGCAGTGATTCCCAATCTTCTTTGATCTCTGCGTGCTGAAATATTAGCATCCAGACAGCATTCTTGTATGACAAGTGCTGCTTTGGACACTATGATCATTGTAAGAGGCAGAGAGAGGGTCTCTTTTGTGGGCTGCTGCTTTGGTTCAGTATGCAGGAGATAATCCTCTTGCTGATGCAGGCTGGCAGCACTGACAGAAGTGGCTGCTGAAATGGGATTTGCAAAACAAACGCATAAATACTTTGGAGCCACAGCAAAGTGGCCAACAGAGCTGCTTAGTCTGTCCTTTGCCAAACTGAAGACGTGCCTCTACTCTTCTGAGTCCGTGAATACTGTGCTTGGGTATTCCCCCTTCTTCTACCCCTCAAGAGAGAAAATTCACATGTGAATCAGTTTAGGGGGAGGGCATCATAGTGATGACAGCTGGGATCATAACAGCCCATACAGTACGATGAATGCAACTTCCCCTGGACTGGCTGGCTCTGTGTGTCCCCACCTTGGCACCTGGCACACTGGGAGCCTGCAGCTGAGCTGAGGAGGATGAAACAGGAAGGGAATACCAGGCATAAAAGATTGCCCGGGGCTTCCCATCTGGGGAGATAAGTTAAGCTTAAGTCAGCACCAAATGTCATATCTTTATTTATCTTACCATAGAAGCAGCCCTGAATTGCTGATACTGAGTGCTTGTAAAGTGCTGAGCCTGTGCTTTTAAGGGGGATGGAAAGGGAGAAAATTACTGCACCCTCCATGTTTTGCGACTTGCTGTCCTTCTGCACAGAGTTGCCAGGATGCCTTGATCCAGAGGACGTACTGAGATTCAGTAAAAGCCATAAAGGAAAATGTAACTTTCATGTCCCCAGGTTCCCATCTCCACCCCTCTGATTGTATCAACTGACATTTGCCACATACCTCTGTTTTGTCTGCAGAGAAGACACCAGCCAGCAAGTAAACGAGGAGGGCAACAGTCACTAAGGCTTGAAAAGCACCCACAGCGACTGCCTGCCAGTGCCACGTTCCACCTGCCCTCACTGCTCTCCCAGCCCCAAACCACTGGGCTTTTGGCTGGCTTTGCCCATTATGCTTCCACAGCAGAGCCCCTGGGACAAGGCTGCTGGGCAGAAATCCAACCCAAGTGCTTATACAAAGCTTTCCTGGGTATCAAAACACTGAAATCCACCATTCTCATCTCAAGTCTCGGTGATTATAGTTCATCAGGGCTGCAGCCAGGTCTATGTTAAGCAAGTAGCTGTTACCCCTCCACCGGTGATGCTTCCCAGTGCTCAGTCCCCACATCCAGCGCAGCACTGCCTGCACGCAGCTCTACAATCACCACGGGAGCTGGGGAAGGTGGGGGACAGCAAGCCAAGCTTCCCACACCCTTGTGCAGCAATGGAAATGCACTGGGACCACAAAGCAGAACCGGCCCCTGTCCCAAGCTACAAGATCCTTGGCTAAGGGAGACCAAAGCCCCGTATTTCCACTTGGACCTGGACATCCCCCTTCAGGCATCCATACCCAAACCCTGCCGTCACACACGTTAACCTTGAGCCTCCCAGTTCTTCCTCTAGTCTCTGGCCAGCTCTGCTGTAGGGGAGCACAAAGAGGAGGCCACTGAGCAGTTCGGTTGCAGGCTGGGAGAGCTCAGCCTTTGCCCAGCAGAGGCCAGCACAAACGCAGGATTTCGGCAGGCTGTGCTTGCAGGGAAGAGTTGTCTCCTGTGAGCCCTCATCTCTCTACTGCTTTGAGAGAGCTTGTCAGTGAGAGGCTATGCAGTGCAACAGAAACGCGCTGACATCCTACTTGGGTAGGGACAAGCTGCCACGGCCCAGCCATCACACAATTTCTTCACTTGCTTGCCCAGAAGCACCCTCTTCCCTTGGAGCACCAAGCAGCAGTGTGCTCCTGGAGTATGAGCATGGATGGATAATACTCACACAACACTTTAGAAATGCCAGATGCTGTGGAAATGAAGTTCAAAAGGAATTGCATTGCGGGTAGGAGCAGACAATCGAAAGCAATCAGGGATGATTGCCATGGCCACCACCCTGCCCTTTGCTCCTCATTTGAGCTCATTAACAGTTCATTTGCTGATAACAGTGAGGGCACTTGGCTACTTAGAAATCAAAACTAGTTGTGTGAGGAGTCTTGAGTAGAGGCCAGGAGCCTGGGAAAGAGAAGCAAGAGACTACACCGGTACAAAAATGAAGATATCTGCTCACATAGCCCGAACAAGCAGCTTGTGCAGCTCTGCAAATAGCCTCAGGAAAAGATCTTTTTCTCAGAGTCTGGTTGAAAGGGCTGATGACCCTGAAGGGGTATGTTGTCCCTTGTTGCTTGGGTGATAAGGACAGTCTCCCAGGGAAACAAATTCTTCACAACAACGAGAGACTACATCCGATACAGAAGAAACGGAGAGGTCAAAAACCGCTTGAACCATGCAGATCATCTTCTGTGATCAGGTTTTTGAGGGCAAGACTGGGGCAAAGGCGAGTCGGATTGGAAGATGTCCCTTAGCACTCAGTGTTTGGCCAAAACGGCTGAGCGCAACGCTGCTTGGGGACCTTCCAGCTCACAGCCAGCCATGCAGAGGAAGAGCACCTTAACTGATGATGCCAAGAATATTGTTTAGGTTCTGGAGAGGATGTTGTTGCAAACCCGTCTCCCAGTCTCACCACTTACCACTTATTTTCGTTCTGAGTCGCAGTAATAAGTCTGAGACGTTACCAGTGAGTAGTCTAGCAATTCTGTGGGCATTATGCAGAACCCCACCCAGCCTGCAGGATTTCAGACTTCGACAGTTCTGCAACGAAAATATTGGCTTCGTGTCTCTGTGGGCATAGGTAATACATATACATCAGGGTAGGGCCTTCTCCATCTGCAGCTAAACCCAAACTTAGCATTTTCTAGCCATGACAAACCCAAAGATCACAGCAAGAATGGAGATTTCTTGTTATTGTAGGCAGTACTGTGTCTTAAGTCAGTGCAAGCTTTGCTGGGGCTCTGTTGCATCCTCCAGTGAGGAGCATGAGCCTGTGGTACCCTGCACAGCAAACCCCAAGTAAGATAGCAGTAATTTTTTTCTCTGATTAACCCAGGAAACATGGGAGCATCAGAGCCCTAACAGCAATGAAAAATCTGGGAGCAAACTCACCAGAAGCTGAAGGAGCAGAAGCGGAGCCTGTAAAAACAAACTCCTCTGGAGCTGCAGCCTGTTGTCTCTCCCAGGCCTAAAAGGCCAAATCCCAGAGAAAAGCAATTTGTGAAGGGCCTTTGTGGCCTGAGTGGCTCAAAGCATGGCCTGTGTGGGGAATCAGCAGCTCTGGTTGTTGTACTAATGGATGAAGTCTACTGGTGTGAAATCTAGCAGGGGTGGGGGTGTGAGGCTGGGTGTTAAGACACACCGAAATTGTTCTTGCTACTTTTATGTGAATGTCGTTGGAATCTTTTTGCTGTCTGTAGATGTATTCTGCCTGTCCTGTATGCAGAAACCCAGCTGCCTGGCTGGAATAACCACCACCATCCTCCCCTACACGTGAGCATCCCCCTCAGGGCAGGGGGCAGAGCTGCACAGACAGGGCCTGTGCAGTTGCCCATTGCCTCAGCACTGCTTCTGTAGGGTGGTGACACCCAGGCCAGCGTGCTGACATCAAGCATCCCTGGCCACAGTGCTTCCCATGCTGGCACAATAGTTGGAGGCAGGAGGTTCACAAGCCTCTTAACAGGCCATGGCAGGAGAAATAACAGTGCTACCTGTGCCTGTCCTGAGGACAGCTTGCTGAGGCATGGCGGTGTTTGGTTATCATCCTGCTAGTGTGAACCAGGGAGAGAAGATGGGCACAGCACAGCACATTACAGGCTTTTCCCAACCAATCTTGAGGGCTATGACAGTGGGCCAAAACCCATCTGGAAATACGCCACTTGTCTGTGCCTGAAACAAGGATGTCTACAAATTGGGTCCATTTAGCTCAGTTGAAAGCCTGTGTCAGCAGCACTGCTTGTGGTACCCTGTGCTGAAAAAATTGCAGCTGATGCTCCTTGGAGATGGCAGCAGTCCTGAGCCAGCATTAGCAACAGGACCTGCACTGACAGGTGGGCTTCAGTCTTGTGTATAGAGTGGGGCTGATAGTTGGATTGTTGGTGGGGTATTAGGTGCAGAGACCATCTGTATGGACTGGCATATGTTTCCACTAGATCAGACCCAGCAGAAATAATCTACTCTTCACTGACCTTTCAGGCTTCATCTGCTTCAATGCATGAGGTAGTGCAGCGGCCTTTTGTGGAGCTGTGACTGGTGGGAAGAGGAAACAACGTGGGCTGCAGCTACGTGCCTTATAGCAGGGTGCCTTGGAGCAAGGGTCCTGCTAGGTTCTGCTTCCCCCGTGCACTCCAGCACAGCATCACCACCCTCCTCCACACTGCAATGTTCCTTCCCAGCTGTGTTGGTGGTCAAGCTCCACCAGCCCACCAAGACCCACACATGAGGTGATATGATATGGTAGTGCACTTCCACACGTGCGAGGGGAACTCGTGGAGTTCTAGCCAGCAGCAACAGGGAGCTGAGGGGGTCAGCAGGGAAGAGACCTGTGATGCTATGTGGCATGTCAGACTCATTAGCTGGGTCCAGCAAGGAGGGACCCATCTCCCCCAGGGACCCCATCACCCCACAAACCATGTGTTCTCAGCCTGTCCAGCCCATGCACATGGGTCCCCCCTTCTAAATGTGGGTGTCCAGATGCTGGTCCTGGATTAGACATGAGCACACACAGGGCTGTTCCCTGGAGTACAAGCTCTCCCCTCCTTCTGCCTGCATCCTCACCGTGTCATGCCGGGCCTTAGGAGTGGCTCAGGTCCTATTTTGGAAACAAAGAGTTAAGCATTTTCAACCTTTATTTTACAAAAATAAACCAGTTTTGCCCTGGTAATCTGTGGCCCCCAACCTTCCCCTCCGCCCCTGCTTCCGTTCCTCTCCCTGGAGCTCCAGCCATTGCACGCCGCAGCCAGCCACTCGCACGGAGGCTGCCGGTGCCGCACGCTCCTGCAAGTGTCCCCAAGCAAGCACTGGGGAAGGGGGATGGTGCCTTTTTGTGAATGCTTCCTCTTCCCAGGATCCAAGCTGGAAACTGCCCAAAGGGTCCTCCTGGTGGCTCTGCCATTTCTGTACAGGGAGCAAGTCTTAGGCAAGTCACTAGAAGAAGGGGTGACCGTCCATCTGTCCCTCTTCCCTTGGATGGAAAAGCGAGCCCCACAAAGTTGCTTCTTGCCATCAGTGGAGCCGGCAGGCTGCCGTCCTGCAGGCTGGCTCAGTGCTGGAAGCGTGGGGAGCTGATGTGGGGCTGATGGAAGGAGTGTGTGGCGTAAAGCACTTCTGGAGGTGGTGGAGGGGATGTCAGGATGGAGCAGAGTGGTTCGTGGGAGCTCAGCATCGAGGCAAAGTGCTTCATTTCCTCTGTCAGCTGCTTGATCTCCCGGCGCAGGGCAGCATTCTGCCTCTCCAAGTCTTCACTCTCCTGAGGAGACAAAACCACAGGGGCTTCCTCAGAGTGGGAGCCGCGGGGATGAGCTGGGGACACGAGGGTCGCGGTCCTGCGCCTCTCTGCCCCGTAGAGTTTCCAAAATGACATGTTTCCGGTAAATTTGGCACAGAGCCGCGCCTGGGCAAACCCCCCTCCCCCAGCTGGCCGGGCCGAGTGCGGGTGCGATGCTGGCGGCCCCAGCCGCACTCCCCAGCCCCGGCTTACGAGAAGTGACTGTGGCATGCTCCCGCCCAGGCTTTCTCACTCCCTCTCACGCACACACACGACGCCCGGCCGCTTCCCGGGCCTCCTGGCCGGGGGGGAGGGTGCACTGAATAACCGCCGTCTTTAACCAGAAAACCACCTGCCACAGGAAACCTGTCATTGCCCTGGAAAGAAAAGACTCACTGCTTCCTGCTAGCAGCCGGGGAAACCAGCGGCACGGTGGGGAGGAGGGGGAGATGCTTGAGTCAGAAGAAAAGAGAAACCAAGGCCTCAGAAGAACTGAATTAATACTGTTATTAATGAGAATAACAACAAAGGAGTTAATAATGATTCTCAGCCTTGTCTCAACAATCCCGAGAGCACTGAAGCCTATGCTACTTTTACTGCTGCCGAAGTGCAGCCAGCTCCAGGCTGGAGCACCCCAGGTACCAACTGACCATGAAGCCAGCAGCCTGGGCAGGACCAGAGGAGGGAGGGAGGATGCAGTGGCAGGCTCTTCAAACTCAGCCAAGACAGCTAAACTGGGACCCAGTGTTCTGAGGCCCTGGAAGGCTGCACCACCACCTTGGCAAAGCAAACCCGTCACCCCTCCTCTCGCCCCTCTGCTGCCACACTGACTTCTGACAGTGCCCACTCTCTGTGCACAGGTTGAAACACACCCCTTAGCAGTTACAGTGGCTGTCACAGGAGGAGCTTGCACAGCAAACAAGCATCTCTCAGATGTGACTAAATGGTTTGGAAATCAAGACCGACAAACTGGTAGGCTGATGGGAATCACCCAGGGGCTGGGAGCTCCAGCCTCCCTGTGACTCATTCCCCTCAAAACACAAGCTGTAAAGCCCTGGGGCAGATGGAGCTGCTGGCTCCTTTCATACCACCATAGCTCAAGCTGAGCCATGCTCTTCTGGGCAGAACCACATCAGAGAAGCCAAGTCCCTGATGCAGAGCCAACCAAAGGCAAAGAGCACTCAGGGAATGAACCCAGGAGCAGCAGGGGGTCACTGTCCACCAGGAATTGGAAAAACATTAGCAAAAATTCACCATCCATCCTCTACTTGCCTCCCTGCATTTCTCCAGCTGCCTGCTAGGATCCTCTCTATCTGAACCAAACTGGGCTTAGCCCTCCTGTTCCTGTTCCCTTGAGAAGGCAAGGAGCGTGTGCTATCAATGCTAGCTGAGCAGTAGTAATCTCGTAAGCAACTGGTTTGCCATCTGCTCCAAGAAGAGCGGCCCAATTCTTCTTGGTGCACAGCTAGGCAGGATTTTCCTGGGGGAAGATCAGAGCCTGTATCTACCTTGGAGAGAGCACCGACCCCAAGGAAAGAGTGTCTCTTCACCCCTCTCAGGCACAGCCGCCCAAAGCCGTCACTGCTGACAGATGTAATTCAATCAGCCTACAGCCATGTCAGTTCTAGAAGGATCATCAGCTACTGAGAAAAGAGTGAAATCTCTGTCTTAAACTCAGCTCCAACCATGAACTGAGGGCACTATGTAAGGAGGAAGGTTCAAGACCAGCTTTTCAAGAATTCTTCCCAAAAATGGGGATCTGGAGCATTATGAAGACCATTTAGTCAAAGGATGGTTTTTTGAACAGCAGGCCAACCACTTTTCAAAGGGCAGCCAAACCCAGTGCAGGGATAAAGATGGTCTCTGCCCACTGCAGGCTGTGTGTCCTGCATCCCGCGCACCAGTGGCTCAAAGCACATGGAACTACACTTACGAACGTGCAAAATGCAAAGGAGGCCAGCCCCTGTGCTCCAACATTGACCCCACACTTCTGCCCAAACATACACAGCCAGAAGTGATCACCCATCCTGAAAAGCAAATGCCTAGTTCTTCACACTAGGAAGAGCCTCAGGGATGCCCATGGTGCCACAGGAGGAGAGTGGGACAGCAGGGTGAAACCAAAGGAGGGAAAATCCATGCTAAACAACAGGAAAAGCCTCCAGGTACTGTACAGTGTTCAGATGTAGACAGGGATACAAGCGCTACCATGGAGACGTTTTAAAATACTAGAAAATGAATATTTATTTATCTACACTGTGTAGTGTCTCAGGGAACAGACCAGAGGAGATGGCCCATTCAGCTCCACGTTCCACCATCTTCCAAACTAATGAATACAAAGCACTACCATCTCAGAAAAGCATCCTTGTATGCTGTTGCACCACTGGGTAGGTGGTGGCAGGAAGCACAAACCCAGGGAGAGTCATCGCGGGTGAGCCTGTGCCTTCAAATAGGTTCTGACTGAGCTGGTCAGAGGATGTTAGGAAAGGAAATCAGTAATGTCAGACTGAGAGATAAAGACGGATTCGAGACTAGCTACAAAACTAAATGCTTCAGTGGCAGTCATCCTGGGCAATGTACTCTCGCTGTGAGTGCTGACTCCTACATCCTGCCCCAGCCTCACTTTTCCTGTCCTGACACAGCTGAGCATCTCCACTCCAGGTCCCCACAGGAAAAGCATGCTGTCTCCTACATGAGCCCTCAGCACCAGGGATGGGGAAGGGTGGGAGTTCTCACCAAGTGCAGTGTGTCTGCTTTCTGGGTCTGCCTCAGGCGGCTCTTCTGTGCAGCGATGCGATTCTTCTCCCTCCTTTGGACTTTCCTCATGTCATCAGAAGAGTCCTGGGGAAACAAGACATGGAAATGACTGGAGCATCCCCTCCTTCACCCTGCACCTGCAGGGCTGTAGGTGAGAAGGGGACACAGCAGGTAACATCATTGAAGCACAGGACATAAGTTACACACCCTCAGCGTCAGAATAAAGCCATACCCCAGGGATGTGTGATGCTTTTGGCACCCCTGTTGCCAGGAGGGGCAAGTCTGATACCTTTGAGCATCCCAACACAGCTGGGAAATGACCACTCGCCCTTCACCAAGACACAGGCCTAGGATATGGCTGAGGGACCAGAGTAAGGAACTCTCTCCGTAACAGACAACCTTTCCCTTCCTCGTCTCTCTGTGGGGATACAGCATGGCAGACATTCCAGCTCCTTGGCTGAAATATCTTTCCAGAGATTCAGCCTGTGTTTTCCTCCTTTCATCCCTGTAGGTCCCACACCCTTTCCATCACCCTTCTCCCTCAGGCTTTATTTGTTGCAGAACCTTACAGTGCAATGGGCCCCTGCTTTGTTTAACTAGACAGACTCAGAGCTTTTGGTTTTTCCCCAGATCTCATTTGCTCCAGCTCACTGATCTCTGTGCTTGCTCCTTTCTGGAGTCCCTTGGTAGCAACGCCTGCAATGCTGACTGCAACACTTCCAAGCCACTTGGGCAGGGGAGAGCACAGGTCTCCAGGCTCCAAGCCACGAGCTTCACACAGCAGCCATTCTCTGCTGAGATCTGGTCCTGCTGCTGCCTTCTGACAGTTGAAACCGTCACACAGACTCTTTCATCTTCTATTTTCATATTGCACTGCCTCTTTTGTGGACTCTCTGACATTCACACCACTGCTTCTCCACAGGACTACAAAACTCAGCCACAAAAGTTATCTTCCCAGCCCATCAGTCTGTCCACATCCTCTCCCCCCTCCACCCCGCCCAAGATCTTTTCTCTTCTTTGAACTTAACCATTTTATCCTTGCCTTCAATACTCTACAAATGTCTCAGATAGGGAAGCTCCCACATCCTGCACAAAGCCCAGTCCCTACCCACCCTGTGCTTTGTCACCTTCTCTACCAGGATGCCTCTCCATCCCTGGTTGCAAGCCCTAAATCCCCAAGATTTCTGAGAAAGTCTTAGGTACTTGCCATTGTTGCCAATCCTAGAGAAATGACAAACGACAGGTATGATAAAGCTTAGCCAGAAAAGGTGGTGGGAATACCTCAGACTTGTGTCAGTATCTGCCAGCAAAAGACCTACCATTAAGTCCATCCAAAAAAACAAAAGCTCTCTGTCAAGCATTACTGAGATGAAAAACCTCTGAGGCTGAACAGAAAAGAAAGCAGACCCAAGGTGGCAGGGCTTTTCTGGGTCCCAAGTGCTGCCGCAGCAGTGGGAAGCAGGCGGGCTGTCCCTGAGCCATCCCGGTCCATGGCAAGGAGGTGCATGCTCAGGCTCCTCACCAGAGCACCGACTCTCATGCCGAAGCTTCCTGCCCACTGCCTGCCCGGTGTGTACCACAGGGCCCACCATGTGCAGGGGTCCTGGCCCCCAAGTTGCCCCTGGCCTCCTCTCTCCACCCATACCCAGGTTGGTGGCTGGGGCTCTCGGCTCAGCCCCACATCCCTCTCCCCACAGCCGTTCCTAGAAAGCCCTGCCATACTGCGCTGTGAAAATGCCAGCGGTGGGTGCCACTCTTCCTCCTGCCCACTCATGGCCCACCTCAAAGGACTCTCCAGATGGGGAGAACTGGGGAAGGGTCCTCGCTTTACCTGCTTGCTGGGAGGGGGAGACTGGCTGAAGCTGCTGGAGTCGCTGCTGTCGGAGCTGTGGGGCATGGCTCCTGTCTCTGGCTCCCAGGGCCTCTTCAGCTTCCTTCGTGCTCTTGGTGTGTCTGTCTTCTGTGTCACTTCCCTTCCCTCTCCCCTGCCCTCCTCTGTCCCCCCTGAGATGGCCCTTGGCTTCCTGGCTCTCGTCCGACCCGGAGGCAAGCTGTCCTGCCCCGTGCTCTGCCACTTTCTCTGCCTCTCCTCTCGGAGGCTCTGCACCTTCCCTTTAGGTCTCAGCCTCCTGTGGTTTCTCAGAACCTCGGGGATGTAAGCTGAAAGTCACGTGGCCGGAAACTTTAAGGCGAAGAAGAAAAGTTACAGAAGAAGAAAAAAGAGAAAAAAAAAAAAAAAGAAGAAAAAAAAAAGCACATCTGGGAAAAATGAGCTTCAAAATAGCCTGAAAAACCCCCGAAAAACACCTTCAGGCAGTTGAAAAACAGTGAGATGGGTTTTCTCTGAGACAAACAGCAGAGATGGAAAGGTAGAAAAGCCCCAGCTCTGGCTGCAAAACCTGGACCCTCAAAGGAGGGCAGTGCGGAGGAGGTGCTGCCGGGAGCCCCAGAAATTCCAGGGGCACCACGTGCAATGCCAACCTTGCGCAGGCAGGAGGTTGGTCCAGCCCCAGGCAGCCTCCGCCACCCCAGCCCAGCTGGGGAAATTCCCAGGCAGCCACCCACCTTCCCACAACCCACCCACCCCCTCCCGCCGCCCCCGACACCACTGACGCGGGTCCTGGGGAGGGGACGGGTACCCTCTGCAGGTGCCGTGTAAACGCTGTTTGTGCAGTTGGCTCACATGTGTATGATACAGCACCAGTCCCAGCTCAGAAGAAAGGCTTGGGATCATAGAACATTTGAACTGGTTTTGGTAGGACTAGTATTTTCTATAAGGCAAAGCTCTTTAACGCTTTAAAACATTCATTGGTGTCTCACCACTGGCCCATAAGGGGAATATCAACCCTGGCACACAAATTAAAGTGCTGTAAACATAATGGTCTGTGGACCCAGAAGCTAAACCTGACACCTAATTCTCACTCTATGCCATGGTATGAGCGTGGCTACACTCCAGATGATGTAAGACTGTCGTGTGGGGATCCCGACTCCCTGCCTGCTCCCCTCTAGCCCCTCTCACCACAGATGGCAGTAGAAGATGTGGCACAGGACTATGGGGAGACAGGAGCATTATGGTACATTGGAGGTTGTTTCCTTGCTATTCTCCCTCTGCCAATGCCCAACTTGGGCATGGCCCACGCAGATGGCAGCAACGAGAAGCTGCTTTGCATCCCCTTCCTTCTCCCCTGGTCTGTGCTCTGTGGCACTACTTCCATCCTTAGTACAAGCCTCAGTAGGCTGAAGATATGCAAGCAGCCCCTGGGACAGCAGTGCTTCAGGAGTGCTCTCAGGGTACCCCATGCTAGTGGCTCTGGAGGTGACAGTGCAGGAGCAGGGAGTGCCAAAGTGGGAGCCATTTGCTTTCTGATCTGCTCATGTCACCAGAGCCAGCAGGATGAACTGAGGCCATGTGCCAACAGGCTCTTCATCCACAGACAGGAGCACATGTCTTTGGAGCAGCTAAGTTCTTGTATGTGCCATGAGGAGCAGATACAGAAACAGCCATGAACCCATCCACAGTAACCGACTCCTGTGGAAAGAAGCAATTCCCAGTTCCTACTTACTGGTTTTTGTTGCATATTGGTGTTTTGGTTGAGTTTCTCCTGCCTCAAGCAGGAGCAGCGAGCAAGTCTCAGCAGCAGGGCATCAGCAAGGGCACTTGAGATGCAGTTGGCAAAAGTATTGGCAGCTTTGGGTTTGCATCTTTATTGCAGCACAGAAAGCACACACACAGAGGAGCATGCACCTGGAGCACCGTGCAGACTTGTGTGGGCATTGCTGACATTTCTTCCCAGCCCTGTCACTCATGGAGCCAACACAGGGGCAAACATGGCCAAAAGCAAGAACCACATGGGGCTGGCTACAGGCTAGGTGGCTCGGGGAAATTGCCCGGCCTAGCTCCAGTAGCAAAACTGCTCAGTTTTGGCCCATTTCCCTCTTCAGAAATATCCTGCGGCATTGGTGCGCTACCCTTGGTCCTATTATCTGAACACTTCACAGCCTTGAGTGTATTTTTTCTGTCAGCGTGCTGTAGGAAATGCTAGCATCCTCTACACTTTCGAATGTGTCTGCAGGGGTTCGCTTGCTCGGCATGAGACACCCTGAGGACCCCCGTCTCGTGGCAGTGCAGCAGCCCTGTAGCAGGCAGAGCAACTCTGGCGCAGCCGGCTCCAGGAATGGAGCAGCCGAGGACAGCGGTGAGACGAGGGGCTCGCGGGGAGTTAAGTTCAGGCCTCCCAAGGCACCAGCTAGCAGCACAACCATTGAAGCATCCATTTGCTCACTGCATCACTACACTTCCTCTGAACTCTGCAACCCCGTGCGGCACTTCCTTTCCAGGAAGCACACTTCTGGATTCCTGCTCTCCCGAGGAAAACCACACTCCTCTGCCGGCGAGCGGGCCTCAGAGATTGCCTGGCCCACTCTGCTCTACAGGCTGCTATTGCTCAGGGCAGGACAGAGGGAGCTCCTTCCTCAGGGAAAAATATCCTTGTTCCTTTATTGGGCACATAAGCTGAATTCCCTCCTTTTGTATCTAGCAAGGTGAGCAGCTGAAGGGAGATGATCGGGAAGGCGGCGGATGCATTGGCAGGAGGCGGTGCAGGGAAGCTGGGTGTCCCGGCAGGAGCTGGATGGTCAGTACAAAACTGGCCAGAACGTGGCTATGGGAAAGGCTATTCTTTGATCCAAGGATGAAAGTTTTGAGTTGCACCCTGTTTTGCCCAGCACTGGGCTTTTATTAACAGCTGATGAAGAAATCTCAGGAGAGCATGACATTTTAGGACAAGGTTTGGACACTTGGTCTTGCTGAGTGGGAGTAAGAGAGCATCCCTCTTCCCTCCTAGCCCAAACACACTCCTCGCCATTAAGCTGGCTATGATGCTAATGAATTCCTGTCACTTATGAGCAATGAATAAGTGTGCTGTAAATGAGCCAGTGTCTCCTGGTGGGAAGGTGGGCAGAGTCTTCACAGAGCTCCCCTGGGCTGGGCAGGACCCATGTTGCCTCCTCATAGGCAGTGCCCTGTGCTGTTTCTCCAGAGAGAGCTGCTATCTCCCAAGCCAGAGCAGCAGAAACCATCAGTGTGGTTCCACCAGCGTCTGCACATGGCTCTCTGGGTGCTGCCCTGACCAGGCAAAACACAGGGAGCTGATATCCTGCTGTTCCTCCCCAGGCTCTCCCTTTCCCCTGCTGTCACGGGAGCCTCAGAACCCAGCCTCCTAGTCTCTGTGCTTGATTTAGGTGACTAAATTTACACCATGAATAACATCCCCTGACTTTCTCTCTGGGATCATTTAGGTTTCTTGATCTTAATCACAGTAGCTGTGAAATTGCTGTCAGTGGCACTGGATGAACTCACAAGTTACTGCTATACCGACAGCTTGATGAAGCAGCCATATTTCCAGAGGTTTTTAGGGGAAGGATGGGGCCATTCAGTTCTGTGTTTGTCCCTTCTGAATAACAGCAGTGCTGAAGGGAGTCCTGTTCTCTCTGGAACAGACTGTCTGCATGGGCCGGGCTTAGCGTGATCTTGACTGCCAGAGAAATGGTTTGAAATCAGCAAGATGCAGTTCAGCAAGAACAAATGCAAATGTAAAGCAAAGCGAGATGTAGGCAGAAGAACTGGGGAATAACCGACTGGGCAGCAGAATGGCAGGGAAAAATCTGGGGGTTGCAGAGCATCGTAAACTGAAGTTCACCAGCAGTGCAGAGGTGTCGCAAAGGGGCTGGCTGTTGGCCTGGGGTGCTGGGTGCAAGACAGGAGATTGACTTCCCTGCGTTGCCTGTGCAGGGTCAGGACCGTTCAGAGTCCCAGGTCCAGAAGAAAACAATACAAAGGATAAATACACAGAAATCTTGTGCTAAGAGAAAGGAGTGAAGAAGTTGGGACCATTTAGCCTAGAAAAGAGAAGTCTTGGGGGTGGGAAGTGGGTGGGGAGGAAGGAGCAGTCTTTGGTATGTTGTAATGGAAAGGGTGGTCAGCTGTTTTCTGTGCCGCCAGTGCAGGGTAAGAAGCCCTGGGCTCCAACTGCAGCAGGAAAGGTTCGAAGCAAGATGAGGTTAGGAAGACCTTGGGATGGACAGTTCAGGAAAGTTATTCAAGCCCCTTCCGATGAAGTGGCTGGGAACAAACCTCTGTTGGAAAGGATCCAGGTTGAATCCTGCCTCTAAGATGGGTTAGTTATGTTTCCAGGGTTTAAATAAAGAAATTTTTTTTTAAAAAAAAGCTACTAAGATGGGCTCCTCAGAGCCTAGAGAGCACACAGGGCATTTCTCAGCCTTAACTGCAGGCAGTCCCTTTGCCTCCAAAGCCCAGAAATGTTCTTACATCCCACCTGTCCCAACGGCTTCCTCAGCACAGGTGGTTGGTAGAGTTTCCTTGTAAACCTGCTGCTCCAGCCGTCTCACCTGCTGCAGGCTTACAGCAGCAACGTTCGAAACTGCATCTCACCCCATCCATCTCACCCGTCTTGTTTGCATGACCATTCAGTGCATAGTGCTATTTAAAAATCCAATCTAGAGCAGCTACCAACTTCAGCCTCCTGTAAACCACCGAGGTTGTTTCTACTTCGCATGCAGCATTTTATGCAAATAATTTCTTACAATATTTGGACAATTGCAACAATTTGTTTCTCATTCCTCATGAGTTTGAAGACATTTGTGTGGAATTTGGTGCTAAGAGATGTTAAGTGAATGGTAGTGTTGAACAAAATCCTTGCTCTCTACCAGACAAGTTTTTGCCATGTCCCACTCTGTCAGCACGTGTTGGTCCTGTCTGCGATGTGAGCAACTTCCCTGGCAGACAGGATGGCTTGTCTCCATCACCAGGGCTATTTCACCTCAGCTGAGCTGGGTGACTGTGAGAGCGAGGTTGTGGCAGGAGAGCTCGAGCATAGCCCCACCAAATTCATCCCACCTAGCAGAGAGTAAACACCCATCACACCAACACTTTCAGTCCTTCTTGGACACAACCTACCAATGTACAGGAAACAGGTACTATACACCCTGAATGTTTGATAAATGACAAGGACTGTAAAAGTCAAGCACACAGAAGTATGGAAATCCCAGAATTAGCTCCCTTAAGCACGCTGCCTTTACACCCTTGTGCCACATAACATGATAGGCTCTATAACTGCATGATCCACAAAAGTTGCCCCCCCGGGACAGCTGCATTACCTTCATCACTGTCCTGTGGTCAGAGCCTGCTTTGATATCCTGCTTTTCCATTTCTTCACAGACTCTTTGTTGTGCTCATCGCTTCAACACTGAGTGCTCCAGGGCTATTAATGAGGCTGTTTTGCCAGCCACCTTTTCAGGTGCAGGGGTGGAGTTATCCCATTTAACAATTGTAAAACAAGAGACAAAGAGAGATTTAGATCATGAGTACTCATTCATTTTGTACATACAGTTTGAATCAACTAGAATCTAATTTTTTTCAGTGGTTTTGGCTCTATATAGCACTTTATTTAACCAAACCTCAGCTCCTGATGTCCGACTGCAGCTGCAAACTTTTAGCACTTCTGTAAATCAGCTCCGGCAAATGAGGAAGATGTGTCTGCTCCTGTGAAAGCTCTTGCTTATGCGGCTCACCGACTCACAGAGTAACTTCGAGGCAGGGGCAGACACAGACCCAGCTCTCCAGGGAGGCACCAAGTGTCTGCTCAGGACACCTTCCTTTCTTTCTGCAGTCCCTTGCTTCACTGACTGGATTGGAGTTTCTCAGCCCTGCTAAGAAAGGAGGCAGCCTGGCTAACCAGCTCATCAGTCCCTCCAGCTGAGGTCCAGCCTGCGTGCTGGAGGGGTGGCAATCCAGGGCAAGATGCAGGAGGTGAACATATGCACAAAACAGCTGAAGATAGGTTGCCCAGGCAAACCCGTTTCTGGCAATTCCTAGGTCTTCAGTACTTGGCTTTGCCACTTGAATATTTTTTTTGAATGTCATTAAAATAATGGCTTTATGTCTATGTTTTAAAATAAGGAAACTATGGAAAGGAAACACCAGATGTGCTAGCTTTCCAGATATGGACAGAGCTCCAGGTAGCTGGGGTCCGTGTGACCCCTTTGCAGGGGAAGAGCAAGCCTGGCCAGCGCCTCTCAGCTGAAGGGTTGTCAGAAGGTTGTCAGGGTCTGACCTCTAACAGATACAGAAGTTTGAGTCTCAAGACACAGATACTTAGAGTTCACCCCAGCTATTGAAGGGATGAACCACAGTCTCCTCCTGTCCTTTACTGGTTGGGTAATTAGTTGAGCAACGTCTAATCTGTTCCTGGCAAGGATTTAGCAGCTCATGAGCAAGTACTCGGATGTGCACTTACATGACTCTCCGGGTCAGCAGATCCCAAATCCTAGTAGAGTACATCCATTTAAGGCCAAACCTTCTCTCACTGTTGTCTTCACAGTCCCTGTCTAGTTTCTGGGATCTGGTCAGAAATGAACTGGTCCACCCAGCCACATTGGATACATACATGCTTGGGGCACTGAAAAGGCTCGGCCGCCAGACACCCCCCCCAGTCAACCAGGGCTTCTTTGCTTCCGCTGCCTGGGCTGAGCCCACCGGTTGAACTATCCAAGCGCATGGACTGGGCGTGTGGAGGGTGCAGATGTTGTCTGACAGTTTGACTCATCTCGGTGGCAGTCTCGTTTGGTGATGATGGGGAAGGCCCAAAGAGGAAGAGCAGTGACCCGTTTAACCAGAAGGGCTGATCCACCGGTATACTTACCGGTGCTGGTAAGGGGCCATAGCCCCAGCTTCCTTTGTGTTGCCCAGCGTGCACATTTCCAGGTTCTACAAGAGTAGGAGACACATGTGGCTGTATAGCCCTTTCACTGTGGCAGCAGGATCCAACCTTGGGCCTCTGCTAGTGCTGTAGCGAATCCAACCACAGCAACCAAGCAGCAAAAATTGTGCTCCCAGGGGATGACCACAGCCTGATGGGGCATTTGATGTTCACTGGGCACTGGTTGCAGCCATGCCCGCCCCATGGTATGGGGGTGGGGGTGAACACATTACTTGTCTCTTAAATTAATACATGACTCTTGAGTGTATTATGTGGCTGCTCCATGACTCCATTCAGAGGAAAATGTTCTTCAACACAACCCACCACCATAAGACATGTTCAAGCCTCCCAGGGATTGAGTACAGCTTATTTAGGGCATGTTCTTGCAGCTAGACTCCAAGACACCCATCTCAGCAGGAGATGACTGTGAACAGCACTCATGCTAGTACTGTAATCCCACCCCAATGGGATCTGCTTCACTTTTGGCTTGGGGGGTGGTGTATACACTGGTTATCCCTCCCCCCCACCCCATTTGGTGGGAACAAGTACTTCCCAAACCCTTCGGTTCACACAGCGTGGTTGGAGGAGGTGTTCAGCACAAGTAGCTGTGCCGATGGGCGCACATGCAGTGAGCTTGCACCCGGGGCCTGCGTGGTGCTCGTACAAGCAGTGCTGGAGTGCAGCACATCGGAGGCGGCACGGGGGAGGACAGGCAGCATGGAGCAGATCAGCTGTGAAAGAAAGGGCAGGGGAGCTGTGCAGAAAGTACACTTGGTGCCTGTGCAAGCAGTGCTGATCAGCAGTACTGCACTGGCAGAGTTATCAAAACACACACAAATGTGTATAAGCCACATCTTCCGGGGCGCTGCATTGGCCCAGGCTGGCACATCCACCAGCTGACATGCACGGCTCTCACCAGCTGGCAGCTCTCCGGGACAGAGCCCGTCCCAGAGCGGGCTGCCAGGGGAGTCAGTGGCAGAGGTGAGCCCCTGCCACGTGCCTGGTCTGTCCCCCAGAGCCCCTGGCCAGCTCAGGGTTCCTCAACACCTTTTAGAGAGAAACACGAGGAAGGAGGCTTATGGTCCACTGCCTGGACACGAGGGAGGACCTGCTTAGTGCTGACTATTTCAGGGGGTTTGTGAACCCCCGCAAGTTTCCCAGGGGGCTCAGAGCAGCGGATGAAGGGAAGGAGAGGGGACAGTTTCAGATGACCACCAATCCTGCGCTTTGCGCCCTCTCATTTCGGTGCCCCAGCATGACAGAGGTGCTCTTTAGCCAGCCTCCCAGGGCATGGCTGTTTTTCCTGTGGCTTTGGCAGTGGCTGCCAGCGCCAGTGCCCAGACACAGCTGACCTGCAGGCTCTTGGTGGCACCTCATCCCCAACACTGCTTTGGAGGTAGAACAAGGGAGAAGTGCTGCACCCTAAGAGCTGTGCCAGCAGTGCTGCTGCAAGACACTGGTTTGAAAAGCCAGTCCTCCTTCCGTCACTAACAACTGCCAACACTGGCTTCAAAGAGGGGACGTAAAAAAGACAGAAACTCCTTCCCACCTTTCTTTATCTGAACCCCAAAGTAGGTGTGTGAGAATCGTGCCATCTTCTGTCTTTTTAAGCCATTTTTGACTTGAGTTTTGGGTATCCTTGTTTTTCGTATCAATAACGGATCCCTTGTGAGCCATCTGAAACTGTTGGCCAACAGGGCATCTTGTCCACCTGCACAAACCAGTTTGCCGGCTCTGAGAAGTGTGTCAATTTACCAGTTTGAAATGAGTTGTCTTTCCATTTCTTTGAACATCTTGTGAGGGGGTGAGCAGAGGAACAGACTTATCTCTAAGCCAGACATTGCTCTGCACATCTCTATCGCACAGCATTTCACCAGTTTCCGCTCTAATCTTGTGGGACTTTTAGTCTCTGCATAGGGAAATTTTCCTGCAGCCGTAATTTAGGTCAGTACCCATCTTTGGATGTCTCCTGTTTTCACAGTGGGGCAAGCAGAAGCAACACCCCAGGAAATCTGCCCCATAGCCATCTCTATGATGGCATTACGGTTATAAAGGATGGCTGTACTCTTCTTCATCCCATTCCTCATGCAGCCATCCTCCTTTTCCCACTGCTGCACAGTCAGCAGGACCCTGGGTAGCTCTAGCCTGAATCTGGAGCACAGCCTTGAACCCATTGGCACTCTCACCTAAACCACCTAGGTGCCAGCTGGTCATTAGGAGTGCTCCAGAGTGTGGCTAGGAGAAATGCTGAGGTGCTGCTGGTGCATGAACCCAGCCACCGAGCAGCCCCGGCCCTTGCAGCCATAGCGGATGGTTGCTATCAGGTGAAGAAATGCGCCCCAAAGCCCTGCCTGAACAAGGCTCCATGTCACACACAGGGCAGCCCTGCAGGGTATGCTGGCAGCTTGCATTGCTCCTAAAACTTGTGCACATGAGCCAGTGACCTGCAGGTGTCCTATGGGCAGCAGAGCAGGTGCCTGCAGCCACATTTAAGTCAAGTCTGCACCTCTCCCTCACAGACACAGCAAACACCTTGAGCCTGCACCCAGGGGAGTTTGTTTGAACCAGTGAGTTTGGTTTTGCCAACCTGTTGGGCTGGCAGCATGGGATGCCATCGTCCTGCCTGGTCACACCGCAGTGCCAGCAGGCACCAGCATCTTGACTAGCTTAGCCACTCATCCATCATCTGATGGCTGGAGCTGGTGAATGAATCAGGTCACTTTGCTTACAAGGAAGGTCTGCACAGAAGAAAAGGGATGCCTCACTCGGCAAACATCTACGTAATGCAGCAGTGACTCTGCCTGGCACCCACGGAGTTTGCCTCTGTCGCAGAAGCCGGTAGCCCACGTACTGAGAAGCACTTGCCGATACCCACACATTAGCTCTAGTGCAAACCCCCTCTTGTTAACTGTCTGGTCACCAGGTGTTCAGCATCACCTTGCAATGAGCTGTCAGTAGCCATTTCATCCTCAGCCAGAAACTACGTGTTAGCCTGCCTAAAGGCTCCCTGGATTTGGGATCCCATGAGCCTGTGGCAAAGCCTTGCTGCCCACTTCCTCCTGACAACCCCTGGCCATTTCAGCACAGGCAGATGTCCAGCAAATCCAACCAGCCGGGATGATGCTGCTGGAATTGGGGCCATGGCAAAGCAGAGGCAGGAACTGCAGTGTCAGGAGTCAGGACTTCCCCTGACTACGCCACAGATGACAACTCAGCAAGTTCATTCTGCAGAAACTAGATAACATCAGCATAAGGTGGTGGTTACTGGCAAAGAATCCTGTTCCTGAAGCTTCATCTGAGACGTGACAGGCTGCAGTGAAACCTTGCTGTCACACAGACCCAAACTCTGCTTTTGCTGAGACCCACACGGGCTTCTGGAAGTAGCTTCTTGCTGGTATTTCCTACGAGTTCCAGCTCACAGTGCTGGGAGCCAGCGCTGGAAAAGCTCATCAGCTTGCTAACATGGGGCCTTTTTGTCTGGCAGAGTCCCTTGAGCTGTCGGTCCTACCCATGGTGACCCATCTCCTGCCTCGACTGACAAGAGCTTTTCCTCCTCCCCAGGGGCTAACCATTCCCCAAACCCCATGGCACCTTGCTCATACTCTGTGCATGGACAACTGGACACAAGGCTGGAGAGAGAAAAGCCATTCCTTTACCAATGGGGAACTGAGAGCCTGTCTGCACAGCAACATTCAGAATGGCTAAGCTATATCAAACTTGGAAGCGACTGAAGTGCAATAAACCCCTTGGCAGATGCTCTTATTCAAAATTAAAGTGGTCTTGGTACAACTGGGCTCACCCCCTCACCCCTGGGCAGGCTTTGCTCACAGAGCTTATTGCCGTGGGCAGTCAGTATTACCTGCTGCCTGCTCTGCCAAATGCATGCCCCAGCCTGGAGGACACTTGAGTCCATCACACCACTTAAAAAAGCCAAACCAAAGTAAACCCACTTTAACTCAGCAGCAGGGCATCTGGTGGAGGGTTTTACACCACCACGCTAGCCCACTGCTTTAGCAAATTTGGATTAAATTCTTGCACGCCCTGACAGACAAACCCAAAGGCTCAGTGATGTTAAGCTCTCTCATCCCATAACCACACACTGCACCGGCAGCCAAGCTCCAACCCAAACTCAGACCCAGGTGATGCCTGTGCTGCAGAGCCCAGTTTTGGCCTGTGCAAGCTGCTCTGTGCCTCCCTGCCAGTCCCAGCTCCAGCCCCAGCTCCTCCTCTGCCCTCTCCCCATGTGTGCTGCGAGGAGCTGAAATGTGCCTGCGCTGGGCAGGAGACCCAGCTGCGTGCAGGCAGAGCCACCGAGGCTGCCACGGGTGCCGAGGCCTGGGGAAGCATCGTAGGCACCGGTTGTGCGGGTAATTAAAACCCGGTCACAGTGGGGGAGCCAGCCCTTCCCAGCAGCTGCTCCCGGGCCTCTGCTCCAGGGGGTTCAGCTGCAGAGAAAAGACAAACCCCAGCCGTGCTGTCACGGGTGCCAGCCCTTCCCACGGCTCTGCTCAGCGAGAGCCAGGGAGACCTCCTGGCTGCAGAGAAGGGTTTTTTCCTCAGATGGAAAGGGTTGGTGGCAGAGCCACTGTCAGTGAGCTCCCAGACAGCGGGGCTGGCTACACCTCTGACAGGACCCACCCTGCCTGCCCCCATGTCCCAGCTGGGAGATGTCCTCTGCCACCCCACCAACCACACGGTGTGGGGAGGCTCATACCCTTAACTAGGGACAAGTGACCCACCCAGCTTTGCCCTCTGGGGCAGTCTTTTAGCCCAGCAGGAGCATGGTGCCTCCATGGGGCCAGGGGATGCCCATGGTCCCATTCCTACAGCTGGTGCCTGCCTCCCACTAGCTTGCCCCCACACTCCAATCACTGGCAACCAACTATCACAAAAAAGCTGCACAAAGGCGCAGGGAATCAGGTGATATTTCCAGGTTCAGGGAAGCAGTGTTTGGTTTTTCTCATTTCTCTGTGATCATCCTGGCAGCTCAGGAGTTTTCCCCAGCTCCAGTCCTGCCACCCAGCCGTGGGCCACGCAGGTGCCAGCACCGCTCAGTGCACTGTGGCACCCATGGTAATCAAAGCAGTTTCCGTGTCTCTTGGTAAATATCAAGGCTGGGGATTTCTGGGGCTTGTTTTCCAGCAAGTTGAGTAGAAGAACCAATAAGGACAAAGATAAATTAATACCTGCTGCCCTTGGCTCAAAATGAAACAAGAGAGGCAGGTCACTGGCAAAGGTTAGTTAATACCACTTACCGCAGTGTCACGGAGTTGCCCTCAGCCCCTGCCGAGAAGGGCGAGGAGGCAGTTTTTCAAACACAAAGTGAGAACAATACTATGAGAAACTGCAAAGTAATGGCCTCCAAGTACCCTTTGCCAGTGACAGGCGGCTTGGATGGCCTTGTCCCCAGGGCAGCACACAGGGCCAGCGGGTGGGGAGAGGGTGAAGAAGAAAGGAAAGGAGCGGAGCCACAGCCTTGGGGAGCACAAAGGGCTGCCTGACTGCTCTGGGATGAGCTGGTTTCAAGACAGAGAAGGAGCTAGCAAGACCAAGGATCCTTGTGGGGAAACCGGGTTCCTGCTGCACACCAACCTACTGTAGCTGAACCCTCTGCCCATCACTCCTGCACCACCTCAGGCCTGATGCTTTGGGGCAAAGTGGCACCTACTTTTCCCTGAGGGAGAAGAGGTGAGAGTGGCTTTGCAGAGGGAACTGGGGGTATTAGGTGAAGAACATCAGGGAACTGGGACAGGCATCTAAGAAATGGCAATGTGCTGGGGCTCATCTGCCTGGTCTTCAGGAAAGATGTGGCATCATGACCTGGGGAAGGCTCCTGCCTGAATTGGGGAGTGCAGGCAGGAGCACAAGGGTTATGACCTGAATGTGGATCTCACAAAACAGAAGACAGGCATGTGCTGGAGGGCACTGCTGGCACCCTGAGAGTTACTGCTGGTGGTCCTGGTTGTTGAGCTGGGAAGCACCAGCAACACCAGGCAGGCTCATGTGTCTGAGAAGAACCATCTGACACTGTGGGACGGCACCACAAACCATAGAATCACAGAAAGGTTTGGGTTGGACAGGACCTTTAAAGATCATCTAGTCCACCCCCCCTGCCACCAGCAGAGTCATCTTCCACTAGACCATGTTGCTCAAAGCCCCGTCCAACCTGACTTTGAACACCTCCAGGGAGGGGACATCCACAACTTCTCTGGGCAACCTGTTCCAGTGCCTCACCACCCTCATCATAAAAAGTTTCTTCCTTATATCCAGTCTAAAAGTACCCTCTTTCAGTTTAAAACTGTTGCCCGTTGTCCTGTCACTACAGGTACTGGTAAAAGTTCCCTCTCCATCTTTCTTATAAGCCCCTTCTAAACACTGCAAGGCTGCAACAAGGTCTCCTCGGAGCCTTCTCTCCTCCAGGCTGAGCCACTCCAGCTCCCCTGCCCTTTCTTCACAGGCGGGGTGCTCCAGCCCTCCGCCCGTCCGGGCGGGCCTCCTCCAGCCCCGCTCTGCGAGGGCCGTGCCTTGTGCCGGTGCCCCCGGCGCTGGCGGCAGCGCTCCAGGCGGACACTCCCACCGCACCCCTCCAGACAAAGCCGGCGCTCCGGGCAGGCACCCGGACTCCCGGGTTGGCACAGGCTGGCGGTGGCGGAGCCGGAGAAGGGCCGAGGGGGGGGGAACAGCGGCTCAGCCCCGAGGGGCGTCCCCGGGCCCGGCTGCCGCAGCCCAGCCGGCGCCGGCCCCGCTCCGCGCCGGCCCCGCTCCCCGCCGGCCCCGCAGTGCCTCCTGCCGGCGGCCCCGGCCCCGCCGCCTCCCCCCGTCGCCGCCTCCGCCTGCCCCTGAGCCCAGAGCGAGGAGCGGGGCCCGCGGGAACACGGCCCGTGGGGTGGTTTGAGGGGATGGCCGCAAGCGGGAAATGGCGGGGCCGCGGTGGCTCAGAGAGGGACCGGCACGGGGAGCAGCGGGCAGAGGGAGGTCGGCCGCAGGCGGCTGGCGGGTCCCCGCACCCCTCAGCTCCCCGGTACGCGAGCACCGCAGCAGCCTGGCCGCGGGCTCATGAGAACTTATTTCCAAGCATCTCGCGGGCAGGTTTATGTGAGCACAGTGAACTTCAGGCCGGACTAGCCAGCGAGTAGGACAAGGGGTCTGCGTGCCAGCGGCTGCCACAGGGCTGTGGTCCTCCAGGGCTCCTGTGCCCCGTGCCAGCAACTGTGGAGACCATCTCAAAACAGCTATGGGAGGCATCCAGAGGGGCAAGGGGGTGTGGGGGGGCTGGCTGTGTGGGTGAGGGGGGGGTGTGTGCATGTGTGCCCACCCATCAGGTCTAGGGGTTCAGCCTAAGGACTGGCTGGACCGGGGGGAGACAGGGCTGGCAGCAGTCTCACATCTCTCACATCCATCGCCAGCACCACTGGCCCCAAGCCCTGTCCCAGAAGTACATGATACCATCAGCTCTGCTCTCATAGTGGCCCACAGAGCACCCAGCACAGGCTATGTGGGTGTGGGATGGCCAGGAGGTGGCTGCCTGACCTTTGAGAAGCATCCCTTGTGTTTTCCAAGCAAATCTGCATTACCAGCCCTTGCATGAAGGGGACACAAGTGGGAGGACATTGCCACAAGTACAACCATTGCTCTTTGGGTTTGGAAGCACCGTTCTGGCATGCAGCAACATGGGCTGTGCCGGGCATGTGCCCACTGCTCCTGTCCTTGCCCAGGAGATGCCGTTGTAATGCACCAGCCTGAGAGGTGTCCAGCAGGACCGCCTGTCCCATGGCACTATTTGTACCTCTGCTAAGGGGTGGTTGGAGAGGACACATGCTACCAGGGTCAGGAACATCAAATAGCCCATCTCCTGCAGGGACCAGGAAGGGTTTCAGCCCAGGACTGCACAGAGATGGAGCCTTTTCCATTCAACACTCACAGGCTGCAACTTACAGGGTAGAGGCCCACAACCTCTACTTTAGCTTTGTTGGGTCATGGCCTAACCAAGTCCTCTGAAAAGTGACAAAGTCCTTGGTACTGACTGGAATGCAGCAAAAAGCTGTTTGGAGGATATACAGGAGCCTGGGCAAAAACCTGTCTGGCCCCTGCCAGGGCTCAGATAGCTCCTGCCTGAGCATTGGCTGGAGTAGCTGAGCATTAAACTGATGCAGATCCATCACTCTTTTGCTGCTGCCTTTGCTAGCTGCTTCTAGCATGTTTGGTTTCAAAGGGCACCTTATATTTCTCTTTTCAAGCCAGCTGTTTTCATAACAGGAAGTTTTACTGCAGTGTGGCCATTTGCCAGAATGGGGCCATCGCCTGCACCCACAGCACTGCCAGTGCTGCTGGAAGATGTGTGGCAAGTGGGTGAGTCCCCACCACGGAGATGAGCACAGACTCTCCAGGTGAGCAAAGAGCATGAGATGCCTGTGGCTGGACTAACTGATGTCCCACAGGGAGCTCCCACTGACCACCAAAGAGGAAACTGATACTTGCAGAAGCTTGGAAATTCATTACCATGTACACTCTGCAGAGGGAAATACAGCCCTGAAGAGAGAAGCAGGCCCAGCACGTGCTCTGCGTCCTTTCAGCAGAGCTTAATGAGAGGCACTCTGCTCATCAAAGCATGAAGATTGGCTCCTGACAGCAACTGAGAAATGGGTCAGGTCTAAGCCACCCCTGCAGGGTCTGGGCAGAAGGAAGCACAGAGGGACAGCTGCCCAGCTTCAAGGGCTGCATGGCAGGCAGTGGCAGCCAGGACAGACACTGCTTTTTTCCACCAGCTTTGTTTCAGGTCCCGTCCTTGCACATCCCTCCAGAGCACCTCAGCCAACAAGTCCTCCCTGGGCAAAAACTTTGCCTGTAAAAGATCCAACATGCTTCACACTAAATAAGGCAGCTGGCAGCATTCTGGGAGGTCCCAAAGACAGAAGTTATGGAAAGGACGGGGAAATCCAGAAAGAAAGTATGAAACAGGGAAAGGACTAATGTCAGATATCCCTGGAGGTTAAGGGTTGGCAAAGGAGGCTACAGAGAAAGAAATACGCACTAGAGAAGCGGCTGTGCTAGGAAAGACCTCCTCCCATGCTCTTGTCTTGTTTAGTTCAAGCTCATCTTCTCCCCAACACTGCTTTGGTGTTCCTGACTGGAGTGTGTATCTGTATCAGGTGCTGAAAGCTTCTTTCACTTGCAGTTTGCATCAAAATAGCCTCATTCTCACTGGTAATGGGTAGGACACCAACTGGGAGAAGACTGGGTGTACCACTGCTCCTCCGAGACAGCCCTCAGTGGTGTTGATGTGTGAGATGGGGCCTGCCCCAGTCCGGACCAAGGCACCTTCCCACTACCGTCATATCTAAGAGTCAGGAACACAGCAATAATGTCAGGACTTGGTTATTCATATGGGGATGCTAACTCTTTCAGTCCTAGCATCTGAAGCACACCTGGCTGATTATCTTCTCAGCCTCCCCACCCCAGTGCTCAGCACTGGCCGAAGCCCAGGGCAAGCTTTAGGAGCTTTCCCAGCACATCAGTTAGGGGCAAGGCTAGGACCTGGCCAAGACCAGAGGAACTGTTGTCCACCTCCTTCCATGTAGGGATCACCACCACAAGAACACTGTGACAGCTTCCCTCCTCTCCTTCTTGTCTCTGCAATGAGTTCAAGCTGCTGTATTCAGGCCTGAAACAAGACGGACCAGGTAAGGATGAGATGATCTCCCTGTCTCACATCTCTGCCTTTCCAGCCCACAAGCCATGCCCAGTCTGCCCTCTTCGGTGCAGCACTGAGCTACTTCTTGCTTGACAATGGTCAGAGCTGCTTCTGAGGTTCCCAGCTTCCCCAGGGTGAATTCACCTGGCCCATGGCTGCTAACAAAGAACCACCAAAACCAGCTCTTGGATCAGCTCCACCATCCCACTCAGCCAGGAACAGCATGGTCAGACCTGGCACATGCTGCCATGGTGCCAAGCTCTGGCCAGAGCCCACTGTGGTCTGACTCAGACACAGCACAGGAGGATGGTGTATGTAAAGGTAACATTTACTGAGAGATACAGAACTGAGTATTATGAAGGACATACATGGATGGAAAGGGTAGCGACACCACTGCCAAGGGCGGCTTGGACCCCTTTCCCAGCACACTGGGGAAGGAGCCAGACACTACCAGACAAGTAACACAATGGAGATAACTGTGGCATATGTGTTTGTAACAAACAGACCATCATAACATACATTTCTATGGGATCACATCTAGTGATTATATAAATCCATATAGAGATCGCTGTATAAAAACTTTGTAAAAAATACTTTAAAAAAGTGTAAAAATGTGCATTCAAAAGCACGGCCGACACGGACAGCTGGGCTGTAAACATTATACTGAGAGTGTGCTTGTGGGGGGCGCCTGCGCCACCGAGCCCCGACAGGTCTGCCCACCAGACGGGGCTGCATCAAGTGTTTGCGGTTCTTGGGTTCGGGTTTCCCTCCAGAGCGTGTGCCAGGAGCGGCAGCAGCCTCTGGGCAGGGCGTCGGCAGGCACCATGCAGCCACCGCTCCTCCGCCTGCGGGCCCTGCTCCCCACAAGGCGCATGCTCCTCGCGGGCGTCCCTGGGGCCATGAGCAGGCTGAAGGGCAGGGATGAGGTATCACAGGGAGGTTGCCCTCACCGGCGCCACTAGCCCTGCTCCCGGGTTCAGCCTCAGAGTACATGGTTGACAGGTTCCTGATCTTCTCTGTCCCCATATTTGTTTGGTCCATCGTTCCCAAGGAAGCCCACTGGGTCCTGGCTGCACCAGGCCTGGGTGCACAGTTCTTCATACAGTACATACATTAGAGACCCTGGAAGACCCTGCACCACTGCCTTCTCCTCCTGGCCCAGTGCCACCTTCACTTCTTCTCTAGCTGCTCCAGCAGCGGGTTGGCTTCACTCTCGGGTGTCTTGATGCTGTCTGTCCGCACGATGCAGGTGGGACGGTGCCGGTTCAGCATCAGGATCAGCTGCTGCCTCTCCTGTTTCAGCTCTTCTATCTGGGCCTTCAGCTCAGCGTTCATGAGCTCTAGACGCTCAGACTCCTAGCAGGACAGAAACACAACCGTATGTGACTTTACTCCAAGAGGACAAGATACAAGGAGAAACAATTTGGCCAACAAGCCATCTCTGCTCAGTGCTGCCCCTCAGCCCCTGCAGCACAGGAGCAGCCTGAAGGTCTGCCAAGGCACCAGGTCCCTCCAAGCAGTTTATCCCCAGCCCCACTGCCGCTGCCTTACGTTACTTAGTGCCACTGCAAGGAAATACACAGCCACCTCCTAGGACAGGTCTCTGCTGCACCACAGCAAAAATCCTGCCTGGCTGCTTTCCATGGTCTAGAAAGGTGTTCGGAAACAAACCCATGTTTAAGTTTTCACCCCCCATCCACAGGGATCTGCCGTTGTGAAATGCCTCCTTGTCCCCCACTGGGTCATTTGCCCATGTCCCACCACCCCTTGCAGAAAAGCAGCAAGGTGCTGTAAGAGCTTTTCTGCCTTGGGGTCATGGCTGAGAGGGCATCTGGCCTCTGAACAGGGAAACCTCCAGGAATTTGGGCAAGTGTCCAGCACGCTGTCAGTCCCTGTCCTGTGCCACAATCCCACAGCCGCTCCTACTCCAGCGCTGAGGCAGGGACACTATCAGCCCTCTCTCCCGCAAGCCCAGAGCCCACCTCCAGCCCTCTCCATCCCTGATACCACAGGCATAGGGATGCCCGTGAGCTCTGCCTGGGCATACACATGGCCACCACCTTCACAGCCTTGTGGAAAGGGCGGAAGGGGGCCTGTATTTTCCCAGGTAAGGGCACAGGAGCAAGGGGAGGCAGAGAGGCAGTTCAGGAGGGAGCAATGCCCACATTTGGGGCACCTTTCTAGGTAGGTGCCCCTGCCAAGGTCCCCACTGTGCCCTGGAACAGGTCAGGGCACTCACCCGCTGCAGGAACTCCGTCCTCTCCTTCTTCTTGTTACGACATCGTGCTGCTGCTACTTTGTTTTTCTCCCGGCGCCTTTTCCTCCTCTCCTCTTCCTCGTCCAGCTGCAACAAGACAGAGAAGCCCAGGTCAGAGCTGGCAGGTGTGGGGCAGGGTAGGAGGTGGGGGTGAGCACCCAGCAACCCCACCAGTGGCCAGGCAAGGAGGAGGGGTGGCAGCCACCCATGCCAGTGGCCACCAGCAAAGTGGTCTAATCTGCACCAGGAACCAGGCATGCTGCTGCCACGGCCTCTGACTCCACTCTGTGGGGACAAGGGGAGGGAGCCCAGTGCAGTACCCACAGCTGGTGACCCGGCTGGCAGGGGACAGACAGCTCTTTTCAGGGCTGCTCCCTCCCTGAGAGAGGGCAGAAACAAGGGGAATAGAGCCCCATCCTGCACAGATAGATGTCTGTGTGACAAACTGACAACTGTGTGACAACTCTGTGAGCACAGTCATACAAAGCATCACACACAGAGCCAAGGGCAAGAGGCAGAGAAACCTGAAAGATCCCCCAGCTGGGCCTGGCTGTGCCCCCCATTCCAGTACATGGGACTGTCTGCTGCAGCTCCAGCACTGGCCGAGTCACAGGGCCACCATGGTAAGGTGGGGACAGGCCCCACATCCCCTGTAAAGAAGCAGAACATGGCAGTGCCTGCGCTGTTCACCATGACTCAGTTGCTCTGTGCTGTCTGACTCAAACCACACAGGCCAGGCCAATAAGCCCTATGGGTTGGAAACCCATAATCAAAGTATTTAAGGATATTTACTACAAAGCCTATGTAAGTGGCCTATGGCATGCTTACATCTGAGAACCCAAACCAACTCCTTCAAAGGAAAAAAAAAAAAAAAAAAAATCTAAGTGCTGGAAAGCCCTGTGAAGTCAGAACCCAGGTTCACTTTGTAGCATGGCTGGGAGGAAAAGATCCCAGTGTCTTCATCCATCTTTGGCCCGGGACTCCAAAATTTGAGATGTCAGACTGAACTGCTTCATTTCTATCAGCTGATACCTGACAGCACACATCTTTTCAAACGCAGTGGCAGCAACTTTTGCTTTATGAGCACTTCCACAGCCTATTTGCACCTTCTCTAAGGGCAGCTCCAGTCTTCCTTTCCTTGCAACATCCTTTCCTTCACACTTCCCCAAGTCAGTGGGGTTGAGGGACACATCTCCCAGACAAGCCTCTTGCAGCACACACCATCTGAACAGTCTTGTTGCTCTAGCACTTGGGCTTAGTCACCTCAAAAGGAAAGTCAGAGATTCCCAGTGCCAAGACCACAGAGTGGTGGTGGGTGTGGGGGGCCACCAGATGACCCCACAGGTCCCTGCAGGAAATGAAAGCTGCAGGTGCCATCGTCCACAGCAAACTGTGCACACTGCTGACATTCACTAAGTCCAAAGCCCACTAACCAAAACATCTTAAAAACATCTCAACGTGATGTGCAAGGACGGGATGAAACACTGACTCTGTCAGAGTTAGGGTGAAGGGTACCTTAAGCAAGCTGTATGTCCAATATGCAGCATGCCTTAGAAGACAATGTACAAGTTCTGTAGCACTAATAGCTTTTGCGTCTCCTCTACCTTACTTCCCAAGCTTTATACTAAAGTTGCTATTTTACCTGGGGCTAAAATATTAAGCAAAGTCAGCACAAGCTATGCACAGACTTCTGTAATGCCAGGCTGCCACCATTCCTTTGCCAAGACAGTGCCATGGGGCATCATGCACCATGCTTGGGAGAACCAGGATGGGAACTGCACTAATGCCCCCAAGTCCAGTTAGAAGTGGCCAGCTCTCACTACTCTGCTCTAACTCCACACTCTACTGCCTTTTCCTCCTGGCAGGACCAGGATATCCCCACAGCAAAGGCACAAGCAGCTCTTACAAAACTTCCACTCAGAGTTTAAGAGGAGGTGGACATCAGGGTAGCCACCATTCCCCTCCACACATTTACCAACTACTCTTCTACCCCTTAACTTCTTGGCCTTTTAGTTTAAGGATTATTAGGAGGGTGCAGAGAGGGGACACATGCTCACAGCTCAAGAAACACACCTCAAACTTTCCTGCAAGGTACATCTCAGGTTGTAGCAGGAACTGGAAGAGCAAGCAGTGACCGCACAAGCCTCACAGTGTCCCTGGGAACTGCCTGACACATTTCCATGCCCTGTTGCTCCATTCAGTGAGAATAGAAGTGACCTGTCCCTGTGCCCTTCAGCTCCACCCTCCACCCCACAGAGGGCCCAGGAAAGGCCCATGTCCTTTAGATGGGGTACAGATGCTCAAGGAGGGTGGCTCAGCACAGATAGTGGCAGCTTGAACTCTTGGTTCTGCTTTTTGACCACAGCTCCTGTAACTTCAAGAAAGCAGGTTTCCCCCTCTCTGCTTCTGCTTGATTTCGGTTCAAAAATGTGACATGGCCCTGGTTCTGGGGTTAGGACTCTACTCAGAGGCACAAGGGACAGTGATGGTGTACCACCCCACAGCATGTTTCAGTAGCCAATCTCCAGGGGAACCCTGTGGGTCTGGGGTTGCCTCCTGAATTGCTTCAGCCAGCAGCATCAGGGACAGAAGTGATCATCAGCCTGAGAAGCAGGGCTGTGTCCCAGGGGGAGCACTCCAGGTGGGTTTTGATGGTGGAGCAGCCCAGCAGCACCTGTCTCCCTCTGCCCCAAGAGGAGGGCAGCCTGCCCAGTGGGGCTGTCCACCACCCTGCAGGGAAGCCAGTGCCCAGCACCCACTGAGTGGGTTTTGTGTACGCTCCCAGGGACAAACACCCCGCTGCCCAGAGATGCTGGTCCCCCCAGCACGTCAGAGAAAGCTGCCTGTGCCCCAGCTCAGGGGGAGCAGCCTGCCCTCCCAAGTGCTGCACAGAGCATGGCATGCCGGTACCCAGCATCCCTGGGCTACGGCTCCCTGTGAGAGGAAGGCAGCTGCAGACTGCATTGCAAAATTATGCGTGGGCAGCTTCTTGGCTACTCATGGGATAAGCAGCTACTGCTTCAGCTCCCCCAGGCTTTCACTGCAAAGCCTGTACCAGGGGCAGCTCCATTTGCTGTCCTCGACTCCTCAGCTTCACAGGCCACACAGGGGAGGAACCGGCTGCAGGGAAGGCAGCTGTGTGGGGGCTGCCAGTGGATTTCCCCTTATCTTTCCTCCACATGGTGTCTCAACAACTGGCTCAGAGGACACTCAGCACTTCCACTACCTGCTATGGGGCAGGGCTGCCCTGTCCCTGCTACACAGAGGCCAGTGAGACATGCCCATGTCCACCAAGCAAAAGCAGCTGTTGCAGGGCCAGCTCAGAGCTGCCCAAAACACGCCAGGAAAGGTGCTGTGCCTGGGAAGACAGCACAGCTAGACTCCCTCTTTCTTCCCCAATCCATGAAGCAAGGCAGGCATTGCACCTGCATCATTTGCTGCATGATACCCAGGCCAAGAGCTGGGACAGCATTCAGCTTCAGCTTCCAACCCATGACTGCTTTGCCCATAGAGGCCATTAGCATTCCCCAGGCCCTTCTGATGGCTTCCCGCAGCATCCTGGCCTCAGCTCCTGCTATTGTGGAGCTGCCCAGTCCATCCCCAGGTGATCTCCATGGGATGCTGCACGAGCTGACTGGACACCCCCTCGGTCACAGAGCTCCTGTGTAAGGTGATCAGATTGAGCCCATTGTACCAGTCCTCCCCACAGGAGTCCACTGCAAGGGGCTGGGGGAAAGGAACAGGCACCCTCCTGGCAGGTGGACCTGGGTGCTGCTGCACTTTTGCTGTAAGAGTTGGGCCAAGTCAAGTGTCAGCACCATTTGGAGAGAGGGCTGCTCCCTGGAACTGATGTTTTACTCCCTTCATCTCACAGCTCATCACAGGCAGCTCTTCACATTATCTAGCACCTCCTCGCTAACGTCTCCAGAGAATGCACATCACCCCATCCTCACACAGCATCATCTGAGGTATCCTCACACAGGAGCAAATGCACTCTTCAGAGGGGTTGTTTATCAGACCTTATGACAGCAGCCACCACCTTCACCAACACAGGGCCTCCAAATTGATGGGTTCCCAGCTCCCACAGGCAGTGGGAGGTGCAAACACTCACCACCAGTGCAGCAAGGGTCAAGGAGGCAAAGACTGGACAACCAACACGAGACAGACACACAAGGAAAACACTGTGCAAGTGTCTCCCAAGTCCCTGCGGCCTGGTTCTGACACGTCAGTCTGCGGTACTGAGCAGAAGCCACCCACCTTCCTTATCCCAGGAGCCCTGAGGTGAACCAGGGCCCCCTTGAGCAGCGGGGCAGGGGCAGCCCCAGCCAGCAGAACCTGCGGCACAAACTGAGTCACTGCTGCCGCTCAGCACCGCTCACTCACACACCTTGTCCCCACAGGAAAGGCAACACCAGCAGCACCAAGGGCTCACTGGCACTGGAGATGGGATGAAAGCAAGCCCTCTGATGGGCTGGTTTGGCTTCTCCTTTCGGTGCGTGCCCCAACACAGGGACATGTTGGCTGTGCCAGACCTGGCTGGGTTTGAGTTTAGCTGTCCCCCAATGGCTGCATGGGACTGGTCAGGCCTGGGACACTGAGGCCACCATTGCTGCAGGGACAGAAATTCAGGCAGAGCAAAGAGGTAGCTGGTGGAGCAGCTGTCAACACGTGTGCACATCACCAAACAAGCAGCATGACATGCTTATAAAACATGCTTCTGGCCACCCTGGCAGGAAACCCAAGCACAGGCACGAGAGAAACCCAGGCAGGTGCAGGCAATAGCCCTGCAGGGCCATCTGCAGACAGCAGCCCCCAAGACTCACCTCACTTTTCACGGGCTGGGGTCTCTTCCCAAGCTTCACCTCTAGGAAGTGGAGCGGCGAGATCATGGCCCCGATGTTGCGGATGTCAGCGTACTTCAGCTCCTCGGCGGTCAGGGCTGTGCCAGGCAGTCCTGTCAAGGGGCCAAGCCCAGGCAGTGCGCCGGCCGTCAGGGACGGGTCGGGGATCTGCCCTGGCATCATAGCAGGGGAAACAGCTTCGTAGGCTGGAGGGAGAGTGAGACATGGCCCGTTACAATCCAGCTACAGGGCCTCACAACACAAGCCAAATTTATTCTACAGACCATCACCTAACAGGGTGCAAACCAGGGAAAGCAGCTGCTCTTCCCCAGGGGTGGCAAAGGCAAGGACTAAGCAGAATCTGGGTGATAGAAAGCAAAATATATGAATCCTGCTAGGAAGGATATGCTGCCGGTACGTAGATCAGGACAGAAAGAGACCTGAGAAGCAAAGCATCAGAAGAACAGGAGCTGGCTGCAACGACGGTGATGTGGTCCCATGGACTACTGGTTTTGGCACACCTGTCACTGGAGTGCAGAAAATCAAGGTTTGCTCTTAACTGAGTTTTGATTAATGTGTAGGTTATTAGGACAAGAAAATGGCACAGAGGGCTATAATATGCCTTAGGCTGCATTTCTTCTGGGCAGGCTCAGCCCACTGGTCAGGGCTGGGACATGGCACATGAGGACCAGGGATAAAACCAGGAGAGAAAAACCTGCCAATGAACAAACATCTCCCAGCACAGACATAAGGAAGCAAAGGCTGGAGCGGAGGGGAAACAGAGCAAGGTGCAAAAGGCTTCTTCTATCAGCACAAGCAAGAATAGGATTGGGACAAACTTTGGCAAGCCACTTATAGGCAGAAGAAAGGAAGTTACCAGGATACATGAAGAACAAATAGCTAAGAGATAAAGAAATAAAGTTATACCTAAAATGGGAAGCCCGTAGAGCTGGAGCTGTTATATCAGCCAAAAAGCAAAGGGAGCAAGTGGTCATTGGCTACAGCACAAGTACATCCCTGCTTGTGTAACTGGACTGGGACACTCACAAGTGACCCAGTTACAACATGCAAAGTCAACTTCTGTCCACACAGTAATCATTTTCTCCCCACCTCAACTCAACCACATGTCCCAGTGCTTGTGCACTGCTCTCCTTGCTGTGCCCAGCAGACCGGTCCCAGCATACCCCGGGAGCTTCCAGGCATCCACCCCACCCTGTCCCTGTGCCAAGAGGCACTCATGCAGCGGGTGGAGGGACAAGCGATATCAAGAGGAACGGGCTAATGGAGCAGACCCAAAGTATCCGTGAGCAGCTTCCTGCAACCACTAGAGCCAGTCAGAAGACATGATTCAACGAGCAGTTGGGCAAACTCATGGAAGAGGGGTCCACAAAGGACCATCAGTCACATCACTCTGCACAAACTCCTGGAAGCTGACAGCACCAACTGCCAGAGTGAGAAGGTGCATTAAGCAAGGGATAACATGCACTTGCCCTGCTCTTTCCAAAGCATCCACTCTCAGCTGCTGAGCAGGCAATGCAGGCTTTTGGTCCAGGCAGTACAGCTGTGCTAAGTGGAGGCACACACACATTATCAAGTCAGCTGCCACAGTTGCTCAGCACTTACCATCCTGGGGTGACAAATCTATGTCAGTACCAGGCTGAAAACGTGAGTAAAGCTGCATGTGAGATAGGACTGTGGGATCATGGAGTTGCAGAACAGTTGAGGTGGGAAGGGACCTCTGGAGATCGCCTGGTCCAACCCCCCTCCTCAAGCAAGGTCAGTGGGAGCAGGTTGAACAGGGTTAATGATGACAAGCCAAGAAGTTAAGGATTTCTTGACACTGGCACTTTTCTTTACCCAGGAGATTATTTGGTATATTTTTTAATGTGAAGGAACAGGAGATATGCAGCAGAAGGGAAGGAAAGCCAATCATACAGGTTAGAGAGGCTAATGCAAGTTCCACAGCTCCCAGCACAGGTGCTGTGCAAGCTGTACTGGTGTGACAGGCAAGGGGATTTGCATCAGAACACACCTACAAGCTGCAATACTGTGTGAGCTGTCATACACTCTAATCTGCCACTGAAGACGTCCAGGTGTCAGCACGAGATGTCCCCTGGCAGACATTGCTTGGCAGACAGCAGCGGTGACCAACAGGACTTGAGAAAGAGCATGGAAAGCAAATCCAGCAAGACCCTGACCATAAAGAGGTGGCAAGTAGGAATCAAGCCCTCTGCTCCAGTCATCCTTCAGGAGGAAAGACCAGAAAGGGGAGAGCAGGCCAGTGCTCAGCAGTGCTGGTATGCAGGGGGGAGGAAGCTGGGCCTGGGGGAGGTGATCTGCACAAGGGCATTAAAGCCTGAAAAGGAGAAGATGGGAATGATAGGAGAGATAAATAGCTTCTGAAGCAAAGTGATACTACCATGATGAAATGGACTCCTGCCCATTTGGTGACAGAAGAGAAAGAAAATACTCGGTAATGATACTTAACATCAGAAAAGACTATACGTCAACTTTGAGATTGCAAGGACCTAAACCGATCCAAAGAATTCATTCTTCCATAGATCTCTAAACCAGACAGCTGTAATTCCACATCTGCAGTGGTTGCCTTGTATGGTGGCAGGAGACGCCCGCTCACAGCAGGGCTCTGAAGCTGCACACTACCTCCCTCCCCTTCCTTTCAGGCCTACACACAGCTAAGATGCTTCACTCCTCCAGAGACTGGGCACCATCCTACCCTAGGCTGTGCTCCAGACAGAAAAATGCAAAAAAGTTATTTGGGGACAGAGCCTAAATCCCTATCATCTTCCTCAGAGACTGTCCCTCTCCAGCAGGAAAGCAGTGGGTCAGTGAGGTGGCATGGCAAAGGGGAGGTGACTCCAGAGACTCTTCCGAGGACATACTGCCACAGGACTCAGCTGTGTGGAGTTAAATTCAACCTACCATTTTGGGATAGCTGCACACACTGCCGAGCTAGCCATTTCCCAGCTGCTGCCACTAAGACAACATGCTGTGGCACTAGGGAAGAAGCCTGCCAACAGCAGCACACCCTGGGCCAGCTGCTGCACACCCCCTCACCAGCAATCCCATACATGTCCATCCCCAGCTTGAACAGTTTGGTCTTCAGTAAAAAAAAAAATAAATCAGTAGCTAAAGTATATGAACACCCTCTTGAAGTCTCCCTCCTGCAAATACATGTGAGCTGCTACGGCACACACTGATTTGGGGCCCTGACCTACTCTTTCACAGGCTTCAGTCTGGGAAATGACTTGAGCCCAGCACTGGATGCCTAAATCCATTCTGGACTTGGGGGACCTGGTTTTAATTTGTGGTCCTCCATCACAACATGCAGCTGACACCACCCAGGTGCTGGACTGCACAGTCCAGGTCCTCAGCTAGATTGAATTCAGGTCACTGCAATTTATGAAATAAGGAGGGAGGAGAAATCTGTTCTCCAGACTGTGGGACTACCTGACCACTGAGCATCCCACTGCACTCCTGAGCCTGGGGCAGCTCCCTGAGGACAACTGGCTAAAGATTTGAGAAAACACTGTGCTTTCTCTGGCCTACTTTTTTTCTCTGCCACCTTGATCTGGTAGCTTAATATACCTTGAAATAGCCTCTGTACCGGTGGGACACCAGGCACAGGTTGGAGTGAAGGAGCTGGCCCACTATCTAACATGCTCTAAAACCATCCTGGATCCAGAGACTGCACTGCCAAAGCCCACATCACACTTGCATCAGTGTAAACTAAATCTAAAGCTGTTCAAAACAAAGTACCAGGAGCCACCTGGAAGAACATGAACCTGCACGTTAAGATGAGCTGAGAACTAGGTGGGAAGGGGGAAAGTGACTTCTACAAGCAAAATCTTGCTCAGGGGTCAGGAAGCTCAGGAGCACATTGAGAACTGCCAAGAGTCAAGCTGAGTTAGACCTTGGAGAGGAACATAAAACCATTCCCAGCAGGGCTATGACCATGAAAATAAGGTAACGAGGAGAGATGCCATCCCTCTCCACAGATCAGGGGTGCAGTCACAGATGACACCGCCCAGCCCTCAGTGTCCCTCAGCCACAGGCACTGTCACTCCCTGCTAATCAGAGGGACTCTCATCCCACTCTTTTTGCCTCTTCCTCCTGTAAGAGGTTTTCCTTTCATCCCAAGTCCCAGCTACTTTAACCTTCTTTTCTGGTTAACGCTAGAGGTAAGAAGCTGTATTTCAATCATGTCAAAAAAGCCAAGGCATATAACTGTCTTTAATACTTTGGTCTTCTTCCCAAGGCTGTTACCCTGGAAGACATTGACATGCCTACCTATAGCTCCAGCATATTTCTACCACGTTTGCATGGCAGGGCAGAAATAACTTTGAAGCTCAAGATCCGAGTTAGACCTTTAAGTTGCAGTTTTTCGATAGCCACATCTTGCTGGATGGGTGAATATGGCTGGTGCCTTGCCAATTCCCAATTCCTTTCTGGATATTCTTTTGCAGTGTTTGTTATTTCTAAGGTACAGGAACCAACTCACCTCTGTATTCCTTCACTTTCTAGCACAGTGCTTTAGCTGGGCTTCTTATTAGATTCTTTTTCTTTTCATAACTGATATATTAACACAGTCTTTTTTCCTCGGTGCCAGGCAGTCTTTCAATGTCTCCTTACACAAGCTGAGAAACGCTGTGAGTTCAGTAAAACCTAGCTTTCTGGTGTCCTACGGCTGAACCACACAATTCCTGCATTGTATCAGCTATGCTTTTTCACATAATGAAGCCAACAGTAAAGCAAAGCAGTGAAGGGAAAGAGAATGTGCAGTCTTACATCTGACACTGGGATCTGCATGACGCCAGCTGCTCAAGTTTACATTCACCGTAGCTGTGCCTTCTGCACTGATGCTATTCATCATTTCATGCCACGACATCAAGATGCTCCAGACTGAATTAGAAGACAGAGAAGGCTTTCTTAAAACTTCAGTTCAGCGATGAGCAGCTTGTATCATTCAATGTTCTCTTCAGCAACTATCCTTGCAGCAAAAATCTTGTCAACACATGATTTCACGGGTCAAAACTCAGTTTGTATTTCCTTAGTTTTGCCTCTAGACTCCCCTTGTTCTGGTTAAAATGCTGTAACACAAGACTTGACCTCTTGCCGAAATGTCTGTAAACCGTCCTAATTATTGCAGTCACTTTTGCATCCTTGCTTTGGCACCATTTTTGTTGTGGTCTTGGTCAAGCTCAGGTCAAGCTCAGTTATTTTATCAGCAGCCTCATCACCAAAAAGCTAACAGTACAGCTTCTTTTGTTCACCTTGGTTTTGCTGCATCTTTCCCATCAGTGATGAGTGTTTCTGTACTTTGTCCCCCAATCACACCCCTATGGTCAACAGTCTGTGACACTGATTGATTTAATATTTCTTAAAAGCAGCACCCATTACTCATAGTTTTTCTCCTATTGCCAGGGTCTGTTATTTTCTGGAGCCCACAACCTAGTGGCAAGAAGCTTTACCAAGTTGTTACTGTTCCATGCAGTTGCTCAGCTTCCTTGGTGACACTGTTCCTGCACACCCTCCTATTCCTTCTCCTGCAGTTCTAATCTTCATTTGCTTGGGGTTGGTTTTTTTCTTCCCATACTGATTTTGCTGCTGTTTTTTCTTGGGACTCTGTTTGTTTGTTTTTTTGAAGGAGCTGATGTTTGCACAGCAGTTACGGCATAAATCTAACATGCGTAGGCATAATCCACGTAACCCAATGTCCCCAGGGGCTTGTACTCTGGTTGCTAGCCTGTATTCACACCCCTCCTGCCACCTCTTCAGTGCTATTCTTACCCACAGACTAAAACTGGCACAGGAATGACTACCTGTGTTGAAATCATACATTCATTTCCCTGTGTAGAAATTGCCTTAGTTTGTATCCACTGTCCCCCAGGACCATCCTATGCATCCTCACTTATCCAGAGGTGTTGTCTGCTTCTTTATAAACCCAATGCAGTTGCTGCTGCATCAACAGCATCATCATGCAGAGAGGACCACGACATCCCAAAGCAGTCTGACAGTCACGCTTCTATCTAAATTGCCATTACTGTCTTATCTCTGCTGTCAGCTTCCTTGGCAAGAGTGAGGGCTGTTTACAACCTTATTTTCAATTTTGCTGTCTATAAATCATGGTTTCTTCCAACATAAGCTATTTTACATGCTCTGACATCTGCAATGGTTGATCCAAGTACCCTTTCAATGCTCAGAGAGCCAGTCTAGCACCTAATATTGCCAGCCAGCAGATTCTGATACTCTGTAAATACCAGCATGTTTCTCTCTTGCCCGCGTTAAGTGTTGCACTAAGGCAAAGTCTGTCCTACCAGCCCTTCTCCACGCTGCCTGCAGAACCAAGGCTATACTTGCCTGTTGTTCTCTCACTCCAGGCTCGACTTGGATGCCTGCTGTTATCGTCAGCTGCCATGCATCAGAGCACTGCCAAGGTCTGCAAGACACCATACAAGTGATCTTTGATCTCTTCATCAGTGTGTTAGCACTTAACATACTATCACCATGTGTATACACTGCCTTGGAGCACCTAAGTCACAGCAATTGGCCTTTCATCTGCTCCTGGCTAATAGGCAGTAATTCCTCTGTGGAGATCTGAAGTAGCGCTACCATCCATCAGAAGCAGCTTCTGGCTCCTTAGACTTTACTATGGCTTTATTGTAATTTTTTACTTTTTTTAGCTCCTAGCTATTAAGTTCACTCTGCCTGTATGTCATACATTGCATCTTTCTAGTTCTTTCTGTTGGCAGAAGGATGATTTATATGAAAGCCCTTTCCTGACATGCCCAACTTCTCATGCCCCAAGAATGTAACTTCCTAAACAAAGACAGGGTAGTTGGCTATCCCTCCTTCTCTGAACCACAGAGCCACTTGCATTTTTCCATCTGGACTCTTCTGGCTGGGGAGACTGCAGGGTGCTGAGGGTCACTGGAGCCTACAAACCTTCTTCCACCTCAAGGTTCAGCCCCCAGTGAGTGCCAAGTTAAGCATGATGAAGTTGAAGGCAGAAGGCCACTACCCCATATTCCCAGTGCCACAAGTACAGAGCCATGCAATTACAGTTTTCTTCTGTTGTCTAACATGTGATACTTTCCCATTCCCACAAAACTGCTGTCTGTTCTAGATGCATCTGATGCATCTAGTTTCAAGCAGTACCTTACAGCAGGTCACCCCATCTCCTGTTTAGCTTCTTCTGGTCTGCATTGTTAAAAGTAGTAACTTGCAGTGCCAGTGCCAAAGGCCACACTTATCAGTACCAAAGTTATTTGCCAACCATCAGAACACAGCAGGAGCCAAGCCCTTTGGTTTTAACCAGTCTTTTCAGATACCCATGCAGTAGTGCTGGCAAACATGAACTCTAACAACAGTCACTGTGCATTCATTCATTCATCTGCTGAACCTGTTGATACCAAGAACCCACCACCTGTATTGTACTGAAGAGCTGCAGTGACACCCACTGGGACAAAGTTGTGCATGCCCTCTCTTTACCAAGGACTTAACATTAATTAGAGTTTTATTGCATCAGGCAGATCCCCCTTCATTTAAAGGCCAGTTTAAGGCACGATCACAGAATGGCTCACCAAGTGGATGGAGGTGCAGCATGCTGCCTCAGTATGCTAGACACCATAGTACCTTGCTACTTCCACACTCCATTTCCATCCCAAGAGGGAGAGCGCTCCTGCAACCAGGCCCTGGGGTCGCAGGGCCAAAGAAGCATCTGTGCCCTTCTCACAGACACACCCAGCTGCTGCTCCTGCTGTTCCCTTCTCCCACGCAACCCCATGCGGTGGGAGAAGAGCTGCTGGGTTTGTGAACATCCGTACATGTAATGTCCCATCCCAAACTCCCAAGCTCCAGTGAGTGGACTGCAGGCCTACAATGCTAAGGAGAAGGAGGAGCTGTGAAGGACAGTTCCTCAGAAGATGGAAATCTAAACCCATTTCGTGAGTGGGAACAGTCTGGCTCTGTCCTGCACTTCTAGTTTCACACAGATGGCAGAAGGAACATCCGAGTCACTCACAGACAGAAGGCGATGAAAAGCTTTCTAAAAACAAGAATGCAGAGAGCCTTGCTGCCCCCCTCCTCTTCTCCATCAGGGAGGCACACAGCTCCCTACACTGTAACCTCAAGGCAGCTCAGAGCAGACAGCCTCAGAAGTGCAGCTCCCCACCCAACCGAGTCTCACCATCAGGCCCCCACACCTGCCTGTCTGATGCTTTGACTCCTTACCCCCATTATGAGAAGGGGGGGATACTGGTCCTCAAGTCCTCAGGTTTAGAAATAACGCCCCCTTCTCCATTAGCAAAGCAGTCAGCTCACAGTCCTTTTTCCCTGAGCATTTTTCTCCACATCTTCACAGGGTAGTAAAAAGCTCTAGTTTAGCATTACACTGCCCCCACCACTGCAATGCAGCGATTAACTTGCAAGCAACCCATGACAGCAGGGTTTTATACAGCACCTAGCATAGCAAGGCTCCTCTATTGCAACAATTAATTGCAATAACTGCAAAAAAAATGCAATTAATTATCACAATATTATTAGTAGAGATCACAATTAATTACTTGTGGCAGATATTTAATAATGCTGCACCACCCACTGGAAGGCAGTACAGAGCAGGAAGGTAAAAAACTATCCTAGTTCTGCCTGAAGCAGCTCAAAGAGATTTGAGGAGGAAGGAATATCCTGGTCTGAGCTAGGCTGCAGCTCAGACACTGAGGTTAACGACTGACTTGTTGAAATCCCCCAGGACCATCCATGACCACATGTGGTCAGGGCTGGAATCTTCTTCAAGAAGACAACCCTACTCCAGCACAGAGCTCTGCCCTCAGGGGCCAAGGATGGCCTCAGAGATGAGAGGCCCCCCTACAAACTCCTCAAAATTATGCCCTGAATGCCAGGGTCATCCACAAAGACCTCTAATCCATATAAAGACCAGCTCTGGCTAGTTTGCAACATCCCTGCTCAGCTGAGAGGCCCATATGGACCTTCAGCTCCCCGGCTGCATGCTAAAATAGCCTGCAATGTTTGTACTGATATTCTGGACAGTCCAAGCAACTGAGAAATCCACGTAAGCAGCCAAAGACAGATGGCATCAGGCTTGCCATGCCCTCTCCTTGCTGCACTGGCTCTGCAGGACACATGCAGGCTGGCAAGGGGTCCATGCCACACACCATGGCTCTGCCCCCCTTGGCTTTGGGGCCAGGTCCACCAGGAACAGCCTACTGCAGTGAGAAGACCTTCTCAACAGCTTCACACTCAAGACACTGCGTTCTGCCAAGTACCCGGCCCAGGCAATGCAGCTGAAGCAGCAAACACTAGCACAGGGAAGAAGACCGCAGAGCAGATGCTCAGTGCTGCCTGCGCTTGAGCAGCCTAGTTGGACACACTGCTCAGATGGAGAGGGCAGCTGGAGGCAAGAGGTGTGAGGGAGTACCCATTCTTCCTTGGCAAGGCCTGCAGCACAGAGACCTCTGCATCCTGTAAGGAGGGAAACGCTCAATGCTCAGCTGTGAGGAGGAGGGAGAAGCATCCATAGATATCTCAGTGATGAGACAGAGACAGCAACCTGCATGTTAACTCTCAGCAGGTCTCGCTAACCCCCCAGACCCCAGGAACCTGGGACAACCAATCACTACTTGACACGGACAGTTTGGACGGCAGCTCCAGCACCCACCCACTCATCCCCAGAGGAGCAGGTTTTTGCTTTTTTAGAATCACTAGGAGTCATACTAAGAATCTGAACTCCAATGACTGGCATTCCCAGATGTCCCCATGCAAGCACTCACCAGCAAATTCCCAGTGCAGACTCTGGCAACAGCCTCCAGATACAGTTTTTCATGCAAGTTTTCTCGAAACTAGCTAAAAAATCTTGGTCTGAGCTGCAGAAGCATTTGTTTCTGCTGAGCTCTCGGAGTCCAAACACACACACACAGTTTGGCAGTGGTTGTGTTCCAGGGCTGGTAATACAAGCCATGGAACAGGCTGCCAAGACAAGCAAGAGAACGAGCCAGGCCCCGTTTCATTGGCCACCATACGCTGCATATGGCCCTGGAACCAGCCAGCACAGTGTTCTCACCCTCCTTGAAGGCATAGGAGACCCTGTGTTTTCAAATACACCTCCACAGGGCCTTCATTAAAGGAAAATGGAAACATAATGTGGCTCTTGCTCTCTTGGTATTTCTCCCTTTCCCCCAATTTGCTCTCAAACCTATTTCCCTCCCATGGAAAAAGAAAAGTGCCTCCTGGAGCAGACCGTGCAAAAGAATGCAACTTCCATTCAACTCCACGCCTGACTGCTAAAGCGGACTTGGGACCGAGCGGTGGGGGACCTCCAGGGCCCCCTTCACCCCCCGGGCCGCGCGGGCTGGGGGCACGTCTCAGCGCAGCGCCGGCTCTCCCATGGCGGCGGGGGGGGGGGGGGGGGGGGGGGGGGCGTACACCTCACCTGCGCGCCCGGCCGGCAGGTGAAGCGGAGGCCGGGAGGGCACCCGAAAGCGGGGGAGGCCGCTCCCCACCGCCCCTGCTGCCGGTCAGGCCGGGGGCAGCACCCCGCTGCCAGGCAGCGGCCCCGCTCTGAGCCGCCTGCGCGGCTCTGCCCGTCCCCCACACCCCCCCCCCGGGAGGGTCTCCCCACACCTCCGCGGTGCGCCCGGCCGCTGGCGGTCGGACCCCTCCCCGCCCGGAGGGCAGCACCCTGCCCGCCGCCGCGGGGTGCCAGGATGCTCCTCCGGGCGCCCCCCGCCGCCCCCCCGCCCGCCGCAATCCCGGCCCGCCCGGCGCTCCCCCCGCCCGCGCCCGCACCCACCGTGCAGGGGGACCGGGCTGCCGGGGTGCCCCGGCCGCAGGGGCCGGGCGCGGGCTGCAGGCTCAGCCCCGCCGCCTCCGCCGCCCGGCTTCGCGGCGCTGCCCCGACCCCCGGGCTCCGCCGGGTGCCGATGTCGGTGCCGGCCGCCGCCGGGGCGCCTCGGCCCGCCGCCCCCCGCCGCCCCGGTGCGCGCCTCCCGCAGGCTGTGGCGGGCGGCGGGGTGGGTTGCATCAGCCCCGGTTATATAGCGGCCCCTGGGCTGCGGGGAGGGGTCGGGAATGCGGAACCGGCCGGGCTGCCAGCGCCACACGTCAGGGAGGGCGGGGGAGCGGGGCCGCGGGGCGGGGAGCGCCGCGCAGGGGTGGGACCAGCCGGGGCATTGGCACCCCGGCACCCCACAGCCCACAGTCCGGCATCCCGCACCCGGCACCCCGCACCCCTCGCCCGTCAGCCCTTAGCACCCTTGTGCCCTCGCAGCCGGCAGCCCCGGCCCCCCCCCCGGCCCCTCCGCACCACGGCGCCGGGCACCTCGCACCCCCCGACCGTGCGCGCTCCCCCCTGCCCTCCTGTCTCCGCTTTGCCCCCCCCCGCTCCGCGTCCCCCTGCGCCCGCCCGGACCCGGTCTCGGGCAGCCCCGGGGAGCCGGCCCGCAGGGGAAGGCTCTGTGCGGAGCCGCCGCTCCTCAGTCCTGCGCCTGGGAACAGGGAGGCAAAGGACCAGAGAGAGTGGCCAGGGCTCCCCAGCGCCAACCCCACCTCACCCAGGGCAGCAAAGACACAGGGGCCCGGGGGGCTGCAGGGCAACTCCGCTGCCCCGTGGGAAGTGAGCTCCTTCTCATCCCGCCCCAGCCCAGCCCGGCCTGCTCACACCCCACATGACGCTGTCTCCCCCGTACACGGGTCAAGGGCCGTCAGCCCCAGCTCCACCAGCCCTATGACTGGGGTGGAGAGGAGCCAGGAGGAAGCAGAGGGGTTCAAGGTTCCCCTGCCCAGCTGCTTTGGTCTTCTCTTGCCATCATTGGGGCATTGCCTGAGGCACAGGCACAGTCATGGTGCCCCATGTTCTAGCACCATGACGTCAGGTGGAGATGAGGGAGCAGGTGGTGCACTGGGGCCTTCCTGATAACTTATTTGCATGGATTTGAATTGCCTCCTTCCTCTCTCCCTCTGACATTGGCCTCTTCCCACCTGCATCTGCCAGACTGTTCTGGGAAGCAAAGCTCTGCACAGCCGCAGGGCCTTGCTGGACCTGCCACAGGTACTGGATGCTCCAGGGCTGTTGCTCCTAAAGCACTTCAGGACAGAAATGCTCCTTTTTCTTTGGAAAGAAAAAATACTAGGGTGGTTAGCAAAACTGCCAGGCTGAGTGGCACTACCCAGCTCCTTCTGCCTGAGCCTATGCCCAAAGTAAATGGGGAAAGAGATGAGATGTGTCTCCCAAACAGGATGAACCACAGCTAGGACTCACAACCATAAAATTCCTCTGAGACTTCTTGCATGTCCTCGGGCCCTGTGGGCAGGTCATTATAGACAAGAGGAGTCTGTCATAAAACTGAGCAACACTGCCATCCCTTTGTCCTATCCTCCCCTCTTACCCAGCTGCACAGAGAGGCACCATCCACCCTACCTTGTTTTCCTTCTCCTGGCTTGCCAGTCACTGTTTCTTTTCAGCATATTCATCCTCCACAAGGTCTCACCGCCAGCACTTCCAGCCTTGTCCTCTTCACCTGTGTCTCAGTAAGAGAAAGAGAATTCAGTCGGGGAGCTAAGCAGGAACAGGGTTCTAGAACGCTGCATTCAATATAGGATATACTTTGCCCAAATTGTCCTACAAACCTATAGGTAACAGCCTGGCTCAGCAGGACACCGCACACGTATCCTCATTCCTACTCTTCTCATGCTGTTGTTCTTTTACCTTTTCGTTTTCAGAGAGGCAGAATACTTTCTATACATCTTTGTATACAACCCCAATATTTCTTTAATCTTGGCACCTCACCTTGGGGGGAAGGGAGAAGTGGAAGCTGAGATGTATTTTTCCCATATGCATTCCTTCATCCTCCTAGATCAGATAGGACAGACTCCTCTAGTGCCTTAAGCTGGGGGGATCCCAATGTGGTTGACAAACAATCTCTCTCTAGCAATTCACACAAATTGCCTTCAGGGCATGGCAGCTCCCTTGCAACTGCTGCATCCTGAGGGAAGGGAGAGGGAAAACCAGGGAGATTTCAGAGGAGGCTGATGACCTGGCTGAGCAAGGTCCAGTCCAGCATGAGGTTCCTCCTGCAGCCCTTCCCTGCCCTGGGGAAGGCAGGAAAATGCCGTTTCTCCTTCTCTGCTGGGGGCTGGAAGAAAGAGCTCTCCCTGCTCTCTCTTCCACTGTTTTTCCCTTTTTCATTTCCCTTTCTCTAGTGGGCACAGCTGGGAGATCTTCATTACAACACAGACATCTACAGCCCCAGACTTGAGTACTGACCTCTTCATGGGTGCTCTTCCACCCCAGCCAGCCCCCACCGGATGGGAACAGGGACCCCACACCTAGCAGTCTGTATACGGCCAGCACTCGCAGCATGTTTGCAGTGCACTGATTTCAGGGCTGTGTACTCAAGACTACTGAAGAAGGTCTGGGAAGCGAGGAGGAGAGGGTATAGCCAAATCCAGCTCTTCAGCCTACCATGTCTTTCCTTCCCTGCTTCCCCTCTGCAGGTCCTGGGGGCAGCTGAGCCTCCATTATTATGATAATCCATGATAGTCCTAACTGTGATTTAACTGTTGAAGAGCTAGTTCCAGGGAAGCATCCTTGTTCAGGACAGTGCTTACGCACATGTTTAAAGGGACAAACTTGCATCATTCTTTCTTGAGTTGGGAACTCCTGTCTCACAGGGGAATTTTCCTCGTTCTTGCAGTCGCTTGTGCTTGAACTGTTCTTTTCCCAAGCTGGGTTTTGCCTCATGTAAACACCAAACTTGTTTACTTTTCAGATAGTTTCATTCGGGCTAGAAAAGGCATAAGAATTCATTGAGAATTTGTGGCTTCAGTGGGTAAAAGTGAACAGAAAAGTCACCAACAACTTGCCGAAGGAATTGGCTGAAGGCTGCTTGCCGAAGGATGCGGTATGGTCGGGTAAACACGGCTGGTCCTACCAGGGCCAGTCAGTCTTGCCACTGCTGTGGAAACATGTGCTGACAAAGACAAATTAACCAAATGTGAATGGCAGCATCTGCAATGGAGACAGGAGTGGCTGAGAAAAAAGCAAAAGTTCCACTGCACAGAATATGAAAAGCTCTTGGTACCTCGTCACTTGGAAGACGGCTTTCTCCTCAGACGAAAGGGATGATTTGCATATTTTTGTCCAAAATAAAGTGTGTGGAAGGTGAAGGCTCATGGATGTGGAAACACAGCCTCCGCAACACAACATGGGGCCAGAAAGTTATCATCAGGAACAGAGTGAACTCTAGAGCAAAACAGAGCTGCACCACCCCAGGAGTTTGATTGCAAAGGAGTTGCTCTCAGTCCTTGGGAAAAGTCTTTGCTTTTTGCCTGCTAGCATGCATTTCTCTGCCTTCCCCACGTGGATGAATTGTGTGGCTCATCACCTGTATTCAGGCCTAGGCCAGGATGACACGTGATAGCACTGCAGCCATCCTTGTTCTTCTCACCCCTCTCTTCTGGATTGTCTGATGGCCATCTCACAGCAGGAGTGGATGCTGCCTGGGGCAGGCCCATGTCCTCTGAAGGTGGGCAGGGGAGGCAGAGTCAGTACTGGTCCACCTTGCCAGGATTTTCGGCATGACTCTTGATGTTGCAGCCCTGTCCGTGGCACAGAGATAGAGCCAGAGTGTTGACAAGGCTCCTGAGGGTCCCTGACATTTAATGTGCCATGTCCTCCAAGCCCACTGAAAGCATGTTTAAGACCTCAGCAATGATAGTCCTTTGCTTGCCCTCCGCACCCTCTTGATGCCACCACCATCAGTGGACTTGAGCTCACAGTAACCTCCCTGGGACATTCTTGGCCAAGGAAGCCAATGATACCCTAGACATAAATATCTCTGTTGCACGTCCAAGCACAGTTTTATGTGCTTGATATTAATTAATATTCTATGTCTAATCAGAATGTTAGCCACTCCAGCTCATCTCCCTTCTGTAATCTCTTCAGGGCTGACTAGCACAACAACGTGCACGTGGGACATGGCTGGCAGACATAAAGGCACATTGACCTCCTACATGGAAAATTTCCTCCTGCATTGCCTCTCTACACAGGGTGACAGGGTTGATGATTCCACTCCCACCCACTGAGGCTCAGAGAGCTGTGCTGTGGCTCTGCTTGGCTGGGATTCCTCAGACCGGCTCCTTGCTCCCACACTTGCCATCTAACATTTGCTACATGAAACAGTGCTTTTCATCTGTTACTCATCCACCTAAATCACCCAAATCCTCATGAATCTGCTTCCCTTTTTCCTGATCTGTGCCTTTAGTATTAGGATTATCTGCAATCCTGATGGTCAATACTGAAAACCATCCACTGAAGGATGCAACCTAGGACTTACATGTTCAAATTCCTGTAAATCAGAGTACAGTACCTATCTGCAGCAAGAAAGAGCTTCAGCCTGCAGGGGAGGGTGGTGGTGATGCAAGTCAAGACGTAGCTGCCCTTCGGCTACCTCTGGCTGCACGTCACACCATCCCCACCAGCCACGACTCAGTTCTGATTTAGCTGTTCCCTTCACGCAACCATACCTCATTTCTAGTCTGATTTTTCTTTAAAAAAATTTACTTCCAGTTGTTTTGCAGAATTGGGCTGGGGAGCAACGAGACAAATCACAGAAGCAGTAGGAGCGAGAAGATGGTAAATTGCCCCTGAGTCACTGGAGAAAAGCAGCTGTGTCTGGGCTGGTGGTGGTGCTGAGGCCAGAGCAGTCACCACCACAGCGGTCAGACAGCACCCTAATGGACACAGGCTGATGGGCTGATTTATCCCCAGGCTGCTTGTTTATAAAAACAAGACTGATTAGATACTGGGGCTGGCAAACGCTGTGCAAGAGCTTGTCTCTGACAGTGCTGGATCCTTAAGTTAAATAATCTTTATGTTGGACAGTTGTGGAATAACCTCTCCAGAGAGGAATTTCCTTCTTATCTCGTCAGTTAGGCATTGGCTTAGACTTTGAAATAGACAGTCTTTGCTAAAAAAAGTTATAGTCCTATCTAATTCATATCTCTTCCCCATTTATCTTCTCTATAAACTGACATGTTGCATTCCTTGCAATCCCTGCTCATGTGGAAGGGGCTTCGTCTTTTTAGTAACTTTCTTATCTGTCTGTATCTCCCCTGTTTTCCCCAGCAAGGGTGATGAGAAGCACACAGAGTATTGGAGCTAAAGGTCTACCCCGGACTCACTCAGTGGCATTACAATATTCTCTGGATTAGTTTCCATCCTACTACAAAGCCACCCCTGCATGGCTCCCACAGAAGAACTGCTCTGAGCCTTCAGGGCCCTTGGTTTCTACTTCTTTGCAGTTTCAGCAGTGCCAGCACAAATCACCTCATGGCCGCTTAGCCTCACTGAGAAGTTCCCGTGAAAGACACTGCTCACGGCTTTTTGAAAATCCATGTCCTTCTTATTTCCTACAGCAGGAAACACTCCATAACTTCTAGCAGCTCCAGGAGCAGGATTTTCCTTTACAGAGGAAAGCAAGCTGCAGATTTCTCGCTGTAACATAGCGGATGAGATGGGTGTGTGGAGGGGACCTGTATATCCTTAATGAGCATCCCAGCAATTTACCTGGCATCAAAATAAGGCCCGTGTCCACAATTCCTTGGCTCTCCCTGCCCTCCCCTATTTCTGCATGCAACTGGTGGTCGCTAGTGCTCTGTTCCTGAGGTGCTGTGCCCAGTCCTGGGGACTGTTGTTTTCTAAGACACCAACCTTTGCTTTCAGAAGTTCTCACTGCCTGATGGTGTCTGTAGCAGCTGAGCTGCACTATTAGGGGGGGTGTTATCTTTTTTTCTCTTTGATATAGGAATTACTTAGCTTCTCTGCAGTGCCCTAAGCTTCCTTAGCTGCTCTCCTTTCTTCCATGTTCCCAGAAAACCTGTCAGCCCTCTCCCAGGCTTCCTACTTCCAACAGACTGAAAGAAGGTCCTATAATTTTTTCCGGGTCTTTCTGCTTCACATTCTCTCCCTACCCACCAAATTCCCATCTAACATTTTCCCTGATGCAGCCTGTGCTCATACTGGCTGCTCTAGGCTTGGATGTCCATTTTCTGAAGGATATCTTTGCCTTGAATAACCTCTCATGCCTTGTGTCCTAGGCAGATTCAGGCGGGGGTCCTTGCCTTCCTTTGGATAGTGCTGTCTGCTGCAGTAGTGTTATTAATAAAAGAACCAATGAAAAAGCTCTCCTTGATGTTTATCCAAAATTCTTTCTCTCCACAATGCCCTCTATCCTCCTTCCCCATTTCATTCCTCCACCGTCCCTTCCTTACCCCACTCCACTGCACACTTTGCTTTCTCACTTTCCTGACTTTCTTCATCCCTCCCCTTGTACTCCCTCCTTTCACTGCCTCTCTTCTTCCCTCCCTCTCCTTGGCTCAGTATTCAAAATCCCTGCCCATAGCGACGAAAGGAAAAACAACAACACAACACTCCAGCCTGAGGAGGCCAGAGCACGGGATTCCTTCCGAGAAAACTCAGAAACCAGGGAAAAGAAGGAAAGCAAACAGTGAGACCAGGAAGAAGTCTGAAGGGAGCAAGGATATTTCAAGGGGAGGGATGAGCTGGTATCTCAGGGAAACTTGGTGGGGTCTGAGACAAACACAGAGACACGATCACAGGTCCAACCCAAACACAGCAGAGCAAGTTCTGCTTTCTTGGGGAAGGAGCTGGGTCAGAAAGCCCAGCTCCCACAGAAAGAGCCCCAGTGCAAAGGACAGAGATAACTGTACAGATGGACAGGAAAGAGAAAGCAGTGACTTGCTCTACAGAGTGGATGCGTCAATGCCCTGGGCCACAAACAGGAGAAGTCCCTGCAGCAGAGGGAGAAGGGCTGATTTCCCCAGGGATGGTGGGGAATTCTCCATGCCAAAGGGAGACTGTTAGCCTGGGGCTGAAGGGTTAATACCCCACAGGAGGGCCCTGGGGAATCCACTGTAAATAGGTGTGGTTTTCTCTGCAAATCCAAGAGGCATTTTCTCTCTGTACCAGTCTGGACAGGTGAGAAATCGGAAGAAGTTGGAGCCTGTGCTTCCCACTAACACAAAGCAGGGCTGTTAGTACAGGTCTTGCTGTTTGTTTGCACACTCCAGCCTGGCTGCTTAACTCCGTAGTACCCGGTGCCAGGAATCTCTGGCAGTCAGCATGGTGGTCCCCCGGGTACAAGCACCTGCCTGTTAATGGAAAGCCACAGATTAATGGTGCAGCACAAGGAGCCTTAGTCAGTTACTCATTGCAGAAAGGATAAATTCAGTGATAAGCAAAAGAGCCAGATACAGTATGTACAGGAAAGGCAACTCTCTTCCTTTCTCCTCCTCCCATAATCTCATGGGCCTGCATCCCCTACACCAGTACTGCACTTGGCCCTCCTTCCTTGCCCCATCACTCATGATCACCACCCACAGGGCTCTGCTTTGCCCTCCTTATGCTACATCTCCACGCTGACCTACAGGAATGTTGGTTCTTTCTACAAGCCAACCTCCTCACTCGCCCTGGCTTTGCAGCCTGCGTGCTACTAGGCAAGGATAACCAAGAACCAAAGTTTTCAATCGCCTCTGCTCCATTTTCCATTTTTAATTCAGAACATTTGAACCTTGAGGCTAATTTTCCCTTCTTCAAATGAATTTTAAACATAGCTGGCTCCCAGAAAGGTAGAATGGGAAGAGACACTTGATCGCTAAATCCAGCCACAAGCTCTAACAGCACCACTTATATAATCTCCTTCATAAACTAACCAGGCTCAATCTTGAAACCAATTGGGGTTTTGCTCTCCCTGTTCCCACTAGAAAGCTGCTCAAGGATCCTACTGCTATGAAAGGAAGAAATATTCTGTTAATCTCCAGCCTAAATTTACTCATTCCCATTTGCTCTGGCAATGAAAGACAGCACCCAAGCAGCAAAGTGCTGGGTAAGACATAAGCCTCAGAACAGAATTCAAACAACTCAGATTGAATCACAAAGAATAACGCCAAGGAATGAAAGCAGAACTGTTTGCAAAGCGATTAATCTTGGGCTTGGAATTGCTGATTCCTCAGCCATTTCAGATCCCAAAGGCTCCTCAGCCCTACAGAGTCTCCCACATATCTTTGATTCCCCAAGTGCATATTAGAGCCATGACCCCACTGTGCCCCTGTACCAACAGCTCTTCTGATAGAGCTTCCAGGAAAAGACATTTGCATGAAGACCTAGCCCCTACCCTATTCCCTGAGTCCTACCTAGCATAGCTGCTGCCAAACTGCAGCTGAGCTTCAGGCCAGGAGAACTGCAGGAAAGGAAAAACAACAACACAACACTCCAGCCTAAGGAGGCCAGAGCACAGGATTCCTTCTGAGAAAACTCATAAACCAGGGAAAAGAGGGAAAGCAAACAGTGAGACCAGAAAGAAGTCTGAAGAGAGCAAGGACACCATCATACCAGTGTCTGCAGAGAGTACAAGGCATACATTGTCCAAAGTTCAACATATAAAACAGTAAAATGAGCTTGCAGCGGGTTGAAAGTTTAAGGAGAGATACTACAAAGCCCTGGGAAACAGCAACTGCAGGTGTTGAATCTTCCTTCTGCCCACCGCTTATAGACATCACTGAAGTCAGCAAGAAGTTGTTTATTTTAGGCTTTTGGTCAAGTTCCATTTGCAAGAAGCCAAAATGGTGATGCTAGACACAAAGGGATGTCATATCCCAGCAGAAACATGGCTTCCCAGCTTACATGGGTAGATATAGCTGGGCCACAGATACCTGCACTGAATCACAGATTCCTGTCGTCCAACTATGGATGAGGATAATGGGAAATACAACAGAAGAGATGGGGGAAACCATCTGCTCCTCTCGCTGATTGCACTGTGAAACTGTAGGCTCTGTTTGGGATAAAACAGTACTTATTTCCAAGGCAACAAATTGCAGTATCATAAACAACAGAGGACCAGGAGATGCCTGCAGGTTGGAAGCTGAGAGAAAGAACGTCCTTCGCAAAGGCACAGGCGGACTGAGTGAAAACAGGGCAGGACTCTGAGCTCTTGCCCAAGGCCCAATGTCAGTGTCACCATATGAGACCTCTTCCCTGCTCCTCCCAAGTACAAGGCACCCTTGTGGGAGGGCCCCCACCAGTGACCCTGTAGTCCAGCTGGGTGTTGTAACCGCCACAGAGGGGCTGAGTTGCCTTCCAGCCTTGTGGGTGTATTTATCTACAGACTGACTAAAGGGACAGCCATAAAAACCATAGACACAAAGGGTCCTTTTGGTGCCCAGTGCCTAGAGCTACAAGTGGTTGTGGCCAAGTCGCAGCACAGAAGTTGCTGGGACAAAACCCATGTGTTCTGCTGCATCTCCATGTGACAAGTGCTCAAAGCAAAGTTGGGATCATAAAGCTGGCTTTGATGGCCTGACATGAAGAAGACAGAGCTGGATGACTAGAGGCTAAGGCCCAGAGAGGCATAAGGCAGACATAAGCAGAACAGGTTATATTGGCATGACTTGCTGTAGGATTGTCCCCACTCCAGTGTGGTGACCCTTCTGGAGCATAGCTCCTGGGCTGGCACAGAACACAAAGTGCACCTGGACTTGGGGGAGATTGAGGTACATAAAAGCTGGAGGAATAAAACTGCAGCAGAAAGAGAAGCCTTTTATAGGGAAGGAATGAGGCTGAGCAGGAGGAACAGGAGTGATAGGCATAGGCAAAACTGATTTGGGTAAGCCACTGAGCGCTAAAGAGATAACGCCCTGCAGAAGAGCATAACCAGTTCAGGAGAAAAAGATAAAAAGGAGGAGAGCTGGGCTATTTACTGGGGATGGAGTATGTTCTCTGTGGGGCAGATGGACCAGCTAAGCACACATAAGTAATTCATGGGGCTAAATTGTGAGGTGCAATGAAGAGAGGGGAAGTTAGTGAATGAAGAGAGGGAAGCCAAACCAAGAAGATGAAATAGGAATGGGACTCCAATAACAGATGGCAGAAGCTGTAATCAGAGAAGATATGAGCCACAGGGATTTTGACAGCTTAGGTGTCTGTTTAAAATGCAGACTCAGGATCCAAAAGGCCTGAGTAAATCAGTCTCTGTACATCCAGCTGCAGAATGGGGATGCCTTAAATACCAGAGAGATTGAGTGCTGGTGTGCATCTCTGCTGCTGTTCCTGAGATGCTCACCCCGTGTCCTCCCAGCACTCCTGGGACTCCCGTCCCTAAGCACTCTCACGGTGGGACCAGGTGAGTTCTGCTCCTACACAGCCGAGAGCAAACCACAGTGCTGAGGAAATCCACTCTGTGAAGAGAGCAGGAAGAGAAGTAACAGTGGGGTGGACAAGCAGCCCTAGAAGGGTGCTGAAGACCTGTAGGTGAGAAGAGGGTCACATGTATGAATAGACATGGGAGGAATCCCAGGAAGTGTCAGAGTGAAATGGGGAAGGGTAAGGGACAGAGGTGCCAGAGCTGACCTGCTGAGGCTGAAAAAGCACACAGAAGAAACCTGAGAAACTGGAGGATGAGAGAGGAAAGTGAAGGGCTTTCGACTGCCCACAGAGAGGGAAAGACAGCTGACTGGGGAGAAAGTGCCGTTGCTCACCAGCAACTTTACTGCAGGCTCCTCTGAAAAAGTCATTAGTAGCAGAGTCTCAGAGCGAGAACAGTTAATGAGTTACAGGAGAGATCCCAAGGCAGAATCAGGACAGGGCAAGCAAAAGATCCCATTGTGTGTGCTTTCAGTGGGGCAAACTACAACTCCTTGATGACTTTGACAGTGGAACAAGGGGCAGAGGAGAGAAGCAGAACACCATCCCTCGAGACGCTTCAGTGATCTGCATGCTCTGGAGTTAACGGGCTGCCAGTAGGGCCTGCGTGAGCCAACACTGTTGTACAAGCTGGACTGGACTTTCCAGGAACTGAGGAAAACCACAAACTGCCTTCATGACGTGGACAAAGCGTGTGTGGAGCGGACATGTGTCTTGGCTCATTCCAATTGGTGGTCATCAATCAGTTCCCCCAAAGGCTGGGGCAGATACATCCCATGTGAGACTGGATTCTCCACTGCCACCAATACATAAGAATCGTGAAACCAATTTTAGCCCATGGCAGAAGAAGGACTCACTGGTCCCTTATGGGTTTTTCCCCTGAGAAATGCAGTACCTCCATTTTAGAGTGGGAAAGGTTTCTGCCCTTCCTTTCCTTGTTCAATTCTTCCCTACAAACATCTTCCTCTGTGCACTCTATGATTTCATCAGGGCTTCCTATTAACAGACACTGCAAAAAAAGGAAGTCTTCCTTTTGTGTACAGTCAGCCCTGTGTCACTGCTGGTTGGATTCATGTTCCAGCAGTCCTGAGGAAATCCAGCCTGGGATGTGGCTAAATGCTGCATGGTCGGATAATAGAGCACACAGAGCCAATATACAGCTTGTCCTTGGGCATATGAGGGGTTAAGTCCACCAAGAAAACACTTCTGCTGCTTAAACCAAAATTACTCTTTTTCTTCACTTTTTTTTCTTTTTTTTTTTTTTTCTTTTTTTTTTTGTTGAGAAGTTCATGAAAAGGGGAAAAAAAAAGCTGCTATTTGTTTAGCCCCTGCTGGAGCCATGAAGGGAGCTCTGCAGAGTGGACAGTACAGTCACTGTGGCATCGCAGCAGTGAGGGAGCTGAACCGGGAGCTGTGAGGTGAAGGTCCCTGTTTAACAGCTTTCCGTTTGTTTACCGAAAAAATATTGTTCCATCATAAAAATTCCCAAAATAGTTTGCGTCTTGACAGACTGACTGGCAGCTGCCCAGCTCTGCAGGATCCTGCTAAATGAAAGGAAATAAAAAGAGCTAATCTGGTACCCATGGCCCAGTGCTTGGAGCTTGGGAATCTGCACAGTCTCGGGGCTCAGCTGCCCCAGTAGGTGCAGGGTAGGGTAGAGAGTCCTCCGGTCAAGGGGCTGGGTTTACTGATGGCAACAGCTTTTCCATGGGTGCTGGGCAGGCTGATGAGGAAGGCAGTGCTCATCTTGCAATGAATGATCAGCTTCTGCTTTATTTTTATACCAAGTTTTTTTTTACCCTCCACCCAGCTCTGTAAAGCTTTACCTTGACGAGGCAGCTGCCCCGCACTATTGGCTGTATCTCTCTGAGATCTTCAATTCCTAAGAGCTGTCAATGGCTCCTTTGGGGAAATTTTTCATACAGGCATCATTCTGGACCAGTGCGACTCCCAGCCAGCTAATGTATTGTTCGTTGCTGAGAAGATCTTAGGATGACAACCTACTGTTGCTGCAGATCGCAGTGATCTTACTACACATAAATGGAAAGTGTCAAACAGCACACAGCAGCCAAGTCAAAGAGAGTCATCCTCTCTAGGAAGAGCAAAAGGCCACTGTGAAGTCCTGCAGCCTGCCGTAGTGACCGAGGGACCGAGCACACTGTGACTCACAGCACAGAGAAGCAGCAAACCCAGATTAGGTCATGCAGAATTAGCAGCCTCTGTGGAAAGAACCTATCCTCGCCAAATAGCAGATGTCTCCCCAGCTGCGGAGTTAACTTCTCCATGGCCCTCATGGCGCCCAGGGCAGGTCTGCTTTAGGGAGGGACAGGGAGAAATTCACACTCCAGATCATTCCCAGCATTAGCCTTACGGGACTCTCCATTTATTCCTTAGACATTTTAGTACCCAGCGTCCAAGTCGGGCCAGGCTTTAGCAACAGATTTGGAGGGGGGGCAAGTGGAGTGATGACCATTCCCCCCCAGTGCTTGCCCCCATTAGTGATCTGCAAAGCCAGGTTGGCTGGTGCTGTAGCAAGGGTCAGGGTGTGCAGGGCCATGCTGGCTGTGGTGGTTCCTCTTCCTGTGGCAAGATAGTTTGGCCTCCTGCTGTGGGACATTTCTGAGCTGTGTCACACCAGCTCAGCAGCCACATGTGGGAGCCGTTTCAGTACAGGTGAGCTCAGGACTACCCACGCTTGCTTAGTTTAGGTACCTCTGTCACAAAAAGAGAGCTGGGGCTGGTGGGAATAGGACAGCTGGTGAGCTCTCAGCCAGGCCATCCACAAGCCAGACAAAAGTGACAGGTGACATTGCTAATGGGTTTCACATGGCTCTGAGGTTCCTTTCATAATGCACATGGTGTGCATCCTGCCGGTTGGGGCTCCCCTCACCTATCTGTAGCACCTGGGAGAAAAACTGACCACCAGTTTTCCACAGAAGGTACGTTACCATTGCAGACTGGCTCTGTCACAGGTTGTTCCTCTCTTCTTGGCACTTGTTCTTGTGGTATATGATCCATCTCCATGTACCGAGCTTGCTCTGGGTGAGCCTGGTGGGTTCTTACAATGGAAAATGGACCCAAGGGCGTTGTGTATTACTTCTGTCCTTTCAGCCCCAAGGACACAGGGAACCAAACCCTTCACAGGATAAAAAAGAGGAAGAGAGTCTTTAGCTGAGGAAGGGCCATGGAGGAACAGGAGGTATGGCTTGCACATTAGGGCAGGCTGGAAGTATCCTCAGAAGCCCCTATAAACAACACACAGTTTGAAGCCATCCCGCATGTGCCAGGCCAGGCTGTGCTGGGTTGAGCCTGGGGGAACAGGGAGCCTCCATGAGCTTCCAGCTTGATCTCCAAGCAAGCATGCATGCTGTGCTCCTCCTGCCCTGATTGACCATCCCATCCCACCCAGCACCCACCGTTCACCCTCTGCACTCAGCTACCCCAAGCTCTGCATGGAAATTTAACAAGCTCCTGGCAGGAACATGCTAGAAGTCTGGTTACTGGGTGAAGGTAGCAGGACTGGGGGAGAGGAAGTGTGTCTGAAATGATGCAGCCTCTTTTGGGATAACTGTGGACAACAGTCTTGCTGATCTGGCTGTTGAAGTGCCTGATTCTTACAGTTTATTTTCCCTTTGTGCTTGCTTCCATATAGACTATGAGAGGACACCTTGTGCAGATGTGGCTGTACTCTGACAAACCTGTTCCAGGATAAAAAGCGACTTCAACTACCAGCACCTTTCTTGTCTTTCTTCCCCATGTTTGCCTGTGTCTCACATTCACATGGTCAAGTGCCCTCTGGTCTGCCTTTTCCATGAGGTGTGGTGGCTGTAAGGCTGTAAGGCCACTTCATCTCTCACAAAGCTGGTTGGTGGACAGAGGCAGACCCCCGTGGATAGCATTCAGCCACTCTCAACCAGAACCTGATAAGGCAGCTGCCACCTCCCTCCTGCCCCTGCTGTGCTCCCAGGCCCTGAGTCACCCATTTCTTCTTCCACTGGTGGGGCAGGTGATGCACAGGACTGGTGCAGTTCTCCCAGCACCCTCTCAGTCATATTTTCCCTCTTATGACTACCACTTAGGAGATAATCATTGTCAGACCAAGCGGGCAAAGGCAAAAGCAAAGGGTGTTCCCCTTTCACATTTTAACCCTCCAGGGCTGGCACTACAGCCCATGCTAAAAAAACCCCAAGGCTTCAAGTTTGCAAAGAAGACAAAATGCTGCCATCTTGCTTCTGGGTTACCAAAGCATATCAAGGACTCATCATTCACCAAACCCAAAAGCCCCAAAACACTAAAGAGCCCTGGCCTTAACCCCATCTTTTTGAGTGATATATAAATAGGAGATCGTTACTAGTCTCCTTCCAAGAAACTAGTTGCAGAGCAACATGGGGGCTTGGCCCCAGAATGTGGGTGTCTGGGGCTTGCTTGGGACCATAGACCCAGTTGCTCCTCTTATCTATAGCTCTGCCTGCTCTGTAGGCAGGGCTGCCTTTGGCCAGGCTATCTAGGGTCTTGGCCACAACTCAGAGAAGATGCTTCTCACATACTCCTGGATGTGGTTGTCCATCTAAGACTCCACTCCAGCCCTTGGTTCATATCACAGAACAGCCCCCATCCAAAACATACATTTTCCTGTCTGCATTCTTTGCTGGGAGATTATTCCACTCCAAACAGCATGGGAGTGAAATAAAGCTGGTGGGGTGGGGGGTGTGGGGGGGTGACTCTGGGATTCCACTGCTAGCAAATAAAGCATAAATTGATAATTTCTGTACCAGATTCCTTCTCCTTCAAATTAAAAACCTCCAAGAAGGGGCCCAGGAATTGAACTTACCTCTGCTCTGAAGTACTGAGTAAACAAAAGCCTAAATACAGGCTTTATGGCCCAAGGATGTCACCACAACTTGCAGGGGCACCCTGCCAGCATCAGAAACCCCCCCAAGTCCCATCCTACTCATCCCCTGGCTTGTGCATTTGCCTGTTATCAGAGAACTCTAGCTCTTTAACAAGACTCATTTTACATTATTTGTTATCATTACATGGCAAGTAATCAGACTTGTTATTACTTATTGCTGTTCCCATCTTGCCAGATATGGGACTCCCACCCCCTCCCTGAGGAGACACACTTCACTTCTAGGAGGCATTTTCCTGATGCTTGGTCTAAATTTTCTCCTTTGTTAACATAATCCCCATCTCCTCACAGATGTTTGGAGACAAGAATGCTTCCCCTACCTTAGTCATCTTTTGGCTAAACTGGTTAGCACTATGCTCAGTCTGTCAACAGTTCCAATGTCCCCAATTCAGATCACAATATTTGGTGAACTGTTCAGAGAAAGACTCTCACTCCCCTCCTCAGAGACGAAAATCACAATGACCTTTCCTGCTGCCATAATACAACACAGACCCCCTGCCTGACTTGCTCCCCACTGCTGTCCTTTGGGCTGCACTCCAAAAACCAGTGAAAGTTATTGGAAAGTCAATTCCACCTCTTATCTTTCTGTTTCCATAAGGGTAGGGACTATGCTTGCTACCAAGCTGATGCTCAGAAGCATGAACAAATTAGCATAGTCCTTTTTCAGCCAGTCTGCACACAAGTGTCCACATTGGAATAGGTGACTCTAGGACATGAGGTTTTATGAAAGCCATAGGGAATGGTTGTTATCTGCCTTGCCCCTTCCTTGAATTGCCCACAACATTGGCTTTTTTGCATGCAGGAAGGCGGGAACTCCATGCTGATCTCATCAGGCTGGAAGGAAGACCAGCCCATGCTCCTGAGCACTGGGGAAGGGTGAAAGCAAGACTGTGCATTGGCAATGAGCAATTGGCTAAAAGAGAAAGCTCCCCCCTTCAAACAACTTAACAGGCCCTGCTTTCACTTGTTCTCAGTACAACACACCAGCCCTGTGAGTCTGCAGGTCTTGCCACATGAAGTTCTAGGGGGAAATATTTCATACACATTCTCCACATTTTGGGTTGAGAAAAATCACAAAGATAATTGCCTAGTTCTTGCAGTCACTGGCTGACATCATTCTTCAGGCTCCTTGTGTTGTGCAGGGTATTGCTCACTTAATTCACATTAACTGGCTCCAGCTTCGGGCTTCTCCTTCCCATCCTCCCAAGGATCCTGTGACAGTGAGTGGATCACATTAAAAAAGTAGATCTGAGAGCAACTAAGCAATCTCTGCATGGTCTTGCTCCCCACCTCCAGAAAGTAGATGATTTCTTAAGCAGGGGGGCTGCACTGTGCTGGCCACAGCCACATTGAACAGGGAAGGTCTTGCAGCCAATCAGGCCTCCAGTGCAGGACTTGGAAGGGGCTCAGATGGGGGCTGGCAGTCATGCAGGGCAGCCGGCGGGTACGGAGAGCTGCAGAGAGCAAGCCACAAAGGAGAAGTAGCATGGGAGAGCTCCTGCAGAACTTAATCTCTTTTTTGCATGCTCTGGGGCAGCAGTGAAAGCACCATTGCTTGTTTATCTCTTCTGGAAGTGGATTAAGCAAAACTCCAGGATGGTATGCAGAGTTCAGTGTCCTCGCAGGGAGCTTGAGCAGAAGAGCCACTGCTCTCGCACTCTCTGCCCTCAGCGCTCTCTGCTACACATAGTAGAGAGATGGCAGCAGCAAGAAGGAAAAAAGAGAAAGAACTGACCATTTTGATGCCTGGTAGTAAGTGAAAGCCATTTCCAAGCAGAGCAGTGGGGATGGGAAGAGAGAGCATTAATTCCTCTCCTTTACAGATTTGGAAAGGACTTGTGAACATTTCCTTTCCTGCACTCTGCCGTTAACAGTTCTGCAGGGTGATATCATCGGGGCCTTTTCCAAACTCAGACCGTCTCAGACATTACAACACCAGGTTTTGGCTGCCTATACATATCACCAGCTACACCCACTCGAGCCCCCTCCCTGCAACACCCCCAGAGGGATCAGTGAACCTCCCACTGCCGGACTGACCAAAGCTCTGCTCAGCATCTCAGCAGTCATAAGCCCCCAAGAACTCATCCTCAGACACTGTACCTGCACCTACTCAACTGCTCTTGAAAGCAACTCAGCTAAAAATAAACCCTAATTGCTCCAAAGAGTCTAACACTCTGAGCCCCACTGTCATGAGAGGAAGCAGCTGATGATACCAGGCACCAAGATGCTGATGGGTGGGTTTGGAAGTGGAGAGGAAAAGGAGGAGAGCAGGTGTCTGAAGAACATCTCCAAACAGGACACAGTCAATGCGAAGGTCTGTTTCCCTTGTCCTGTAGAGCACATACCGGGGAAATCAACAGTTCCCAGTTGAAAACCTGCACTTGGCAAAGCCACTTGCAAGCCGGAGGAAGGAGAGCTGCTCTCTCTAGTCCCCAGCAGTTATGTGCTCACATTCTGCATTCCTGCAAGTTCACCTCTGTTGCACAGATCTTGCTAGCTGCATCAGGGCAGAGTTGCAGCTCTCCTCTATGTATGGTGAGGACTTACATCCAAGCTAGCTCTGCACCAGCATAAAAAGGAAACATCTCCACTGACATTAATGCAATTATTCCAGAGTGTCAAGTTAGGCCAAGTGAGCAGAATTAGGGTACGTCAGTATGTTGGAGATTTGCAACCACAGAGCAGCCTACCAGCACAACAAAGTGTGTCAGGGGAGAGGTTTTAGTTTCAATTTGTCCAAGAATCACACAAAAGCAGCAGTTATTTTAAAAATGTCTGGGTTCCTCAAAATAGTGGGAGTCTCGTTCAGTGCTTACCCCAAGCGGTGTGTTAGCAACGCACTCAGGCCTTCTTCTGTAAAGAGCAAAAGCGCCAAAGGCAGAAGAAAAATAAACAAAGCAAATGCCTGGGCTGTTCCACTGGCCAGCCCAGATGTCAGATTTGCTGTTAATAATGCCGATGATTTGACCTGCTTCCCTGCCTGCAGTCATGTCCAGGAAGGTGTGAGGAGCCCCTGGAGATGCAGACAGCATGTGCTTGAAGTGTGAGATGGTCCCCCAGCGGGTTTGCACGACAGCCTGGCAGCTCTCCTCTACAGATGTGCTCTGTCAGTATAAAACCTCCCAGGGCTGTCAGCCTGTTCCCAGCAGCCTCATCCACTCCCCCTTATGCTTAAGGATCACAGAACTGCAAGGCTTTCCTCTGTTTACTGTAAGGAGATGTTGCCTGGATCCTTTTTGGATGGAAACTCTCTGCTACTTTGCTCTCTAGCAACCTTGGTCAAGGTTCCCCAGAGCTTTTTCCAGCCCACCGGACAGTTTAGTTGCTCCAAAACAGGACTGGTTTGGTTCAAATCCAGTATTTGATCCAATGGCTCAGCTACATTCCTGCTAGGATATTGCCCTCAGTATCACCACTCAGCCTGTTTAGCAAGCAGTCCACGGATGAGAAAGACAAGTACATGCCAGTGGTTACTGGGTTCACCAAAGCAAACTAACCACAAAGGTCCAGAGCTGGCAGGCTTTAGTCAGGAAGAGATCTGCTCCTAAGGCTCTGCTCTACCATTGCTCTGGCAGCTTTCTGCTGCTATTGTTTCCCCTCTCTCTCTTCAGAGATTTATTTTGGTACTGACAGGGATATTGCAAGGACCTTTCTTTCTTTCTCCCTTCTGAAGCACTTTATTTTCTCTCTCTCCCACCCTCTGTGTAGAGGAGAGAGCCCATTTCCCTGCAGTGATTAATTCCTTTTGGCCCGTACAACTCAGAAAAGATTTTCTGTTACTGCTGGTTTTGTCCCTCTCTGATTCAGCATGCACCTTGCATCATATAAAATGGCTCCAAGCACTTCCCTTTGGGAACATGGGTTAAAATCAAGCCTGACTCCTCACAGTAGACACTCAGAGAAGGACATGGTGGGTAGGGGTAAAGGAAGGTACATGACACCAGTGTACAGCACTGACAAAAGCATTACTTCCCTGCTTTAAAACGGATGTCAACTACTGTGGGATGGAGGGGGAAGAGAGATTCCAGTGGCTGAGAGCTGCACTATTTGCCCCATAGTAAGCTCAGCCTGTTCAGCCTCTCAAACAGAAGAAAGTGCCTTTATCCCACTGTAATCCCAGGGAGTAAACATGGGGCACTCAAAAAGTCTTTAATCTCCTGAAGAAAGTAAGAATGGGAACCACAGCCAGATGCCATAACCAGGCAATTTCTGATTAGAAATAAACCACTGTTTTGTAGAGTGTGGCTGATCAACCTGTAGACATGGTAGATTCCCTGTCTCCATTTGATTCTGCGCTGAGGCTGGTTAACTTCCCAAAAGCACTGCTGGCAGGCATGTATTATTGGGTGTGGGACAGGGGTAACTACATGAAATGAAGGGGCCAGTCTTATACAAGAGGTGAGGCTGGATGATTGCCTGTCAAACCTGGGGAGCCTGTGAATTACCAGAGCTCTCGTTTTGCCTGTGGCATTTCTGTAAACCTGCCGCAATTTCTTGGTGCTGGTTCAGTGCTGGCACATGTCCTGGAAGCACACCTTCTCCAAGCTGTTCGTTGTTCCAGGTCTGCTGGAGACTGAATTTGTTCCCCCGCCTCTGGCAAGAAAGTTTCAGTTTTCCTTGTATAACCTTGCAGAAGCGGGTGGCATGGCGACCTGAGTGGGCTGGCTGCACCCTCCAGCCACAGACAAGAGGCCAGGCACTCCTGATTCAAATGGAGAAGAGGGAGGCTGATCAAGGTGACCCCAGAGTCATAGCTCACAGATGACCCAGCAAATCAGCCCAGTTGAGAAGCACTGCAGCGTGGCACAGATGAAGGAGGAACCCCGGGGTGTGCAGTTAATTGCAAGATCCACTGGCATCGGTTGTACGGCAGGAGATCACCTTGCAAAACAGAGCTACAGCTCTTCCAGAGTAATGTGGTAAGATACTCTGTAAGGCAAAAACTATGGTTCCTGCTTAGGTATGAGGTTGTTTATGCCAAAAGAAATCCATAAGGCTGTATAGGCTGTGTAGCACCCCCCTCGTCTTTGTTGTCCCATACACCTGAGGCAAGGGGACAGCATATACAGACCAGGCAGCAAGGACTTCCCAAGAAAAGAAGCCATGCCACCTTGAAAACTTGCCAAGAGCTGCTGGGCTGCACCTAAATGCCCCCTAAGTCCCTCAGGAGGAGGCACCATTTTCAAGCTTCAACCCTGGTTAAAGAGGAGCTTAGGATGCAGTTAACCAAGTGAGCGTCACACTCAAGTGTGTGAAGCTACACAGCTATATCTAAATCTTCACTCATGAGCACAGACTGGGTAGATTTCTTTCCAGAATTAAGAGGCACAAGCCAGTCTGGATAAGGATCTTGGAACAGAAGAAAACAGCTGGTGAGCCAGTTTCCACGTTGGCGTCCTTTGCCTTTGTACACCTCTCCCACACCGCATTAATCCTGCATTAATCCTGGCTTTCTCTTCACACCTCTCCCCATGCCCTGCTCTGGCTAGTCCTGATGGATGTGTGTGCTGGCTGTTACCAATGCGTGCACCCTGCAGGTACTGGTCACAGCTGCCAGACCAAGGCCCATACCAGCTGCTCTCTCCATGCCTCTCCCGTGGCACAGCGCTGAATTGGGCCTGATTCTTCTGTCCACTTGTAGAGCGCCACGCATGTAGAAATGTAACAATCTTGGAAATTTCTACTCTTCTCTCAAATTTGGTTGAAACTGTCCAGCATGTTCAAAAGTTGCCAGAAGGGCCCCATGGTAAACAGCGTGCTTACATAGGCTTTGTCACCTTAGGAAATGGGCCAGAAACAGCTGAGAGGCCCATACACTACATCCACAGCCCTACAGGTATCTTACTGCAACAGGACATGACGAGGAGGTGCCCTATGTGCGCAGAGCACAGGCAGCTGCTTGCCAGTGGTGCTTTGCTGCCTTTCCAGCTCGCCTGCACCTTGTAATTTCAATGAGAAATAAACTGCAGCAGCGACCCCAGGTTTGTCTGGTTTTGTTGATGGTGGCTGTCGATCCTGGCTGAGATGATTCATGACTTGACACTATTTTCTGTGCTCCCCTTCTGTCTCCAGCCTGAGCGCCCGATATCCTTGGCTCCCAGCCAGGGTGCAGGGTGAGTGTCTCTCACTTGTTTATAGCAGGGCTGGGGGACGTTTAAATGAGGGTGGTGATGGGAATCTTGGGAATTTCACAGCAAACATAACTGCAGCTACAATCCTCCCTGCAGCTGACAAGCTCCACTCAGGGAAGAGTATAGAAAATTCTTCATCTAAAGACAAATCCATTGACCAGCTACTTCTGGAAATGAAGGCACTCTCAGGGATCATGCCAGTTGCAAAGCAAATTTAAAACCCATAATCACTCACATCCTGATCTCTAAAAGGCAAGAATCCAAAGCAACAGTAAAAAACTGTGCTTGCAGCTGCATGCTTAGTTGACACATGCAGCTAGCATGACTGCCTGCACAAAGAAACACTTTGATAGGAGAGAGAGAAAGAGTCTGGCCCAGCCTCCATGGCAAAATCACTTTGGAAAAGCAGGTCCATGCCGAGCAGTGCAGACTTGGCAGTGATGGTGTCAGAGCACAACCCAAGCTTTAAAATAAAAAATTCTCCATTCATTCATTTATTAAGGAAGCAGTACAGATTATTACTAAAGCTGAAAGAATTTGTTTAGATCCATGCTGTGTTTCACTGCAAATGTTTATTTTCTTTCAGCACTTCATTCAGCTTGGACAATGACACCAAGCTAATTAGTCTCACATTTGTCCATACTTTTAAGCCCTTCTCCTTTGCAGGATTTCATGGCTGCAATACCAAGCTTGTAAGCGTGATGAGCAAAGGCACATGTGGTTTTTTAGAGAAAGTCTTCACTTGATCTTTATTTGTGACCATCAAGTGATTCCAATAAGTTGATCTGATCATGTTTCCTTCCAAAAAAAATTTACAACCAATGCCTAGGTTAGGAGACTGAAAAGCTTGCAAGCAGAAAAGCTCTTGCAAACAAGAGGAAGAGGAATCAACTCAGACATGTTACAAAATTATTTTTTACTGCCTTACTACTCGAAGGCCAGTGTCATACTTGATGCTTGGAATGGCACTAAATGCCAAGACCCAGCAACACCATCTTATCTACATTTCCAGTTCAAGGTAACAAACACATTTGGGGTCTCTGAAGGACTGTCTGTTAACGATTCTTTTCAAAAAAGCATTTGGACTCCTTACAGGATACTCTCAAACACAGGAGTTTGGGGAAAACCTGGACAAAAAAATGCCTTGGAGTGCCTGAAGCTCCTTTTTGCATGGGCAGTTCTGTCTGAAAGTGCAGCTAAGCCCTGGTTCAGTGCTGGACTGCTTTTTCTCTGGAGATGCAGCACCAAGCACAGGAGGCCCAGATCCATCACGGTCCATGAGTGCCTTGCACAGTACCACTTTAGAAAAGACAGAACCTGAAAGGCAGAAGGAGCTGGGCAGCAGCATGCTCTAACTCTGCTGCATGTGCTCCCTGCACTGGCATCACCACCACCACTGGCAGGAGCAGTGACACAGCAGCCTGGGTGCTGAACCCTGGGTCACTTTCCAGGGTTTTGGATTCACCTTGCCAGGGACCTATCATTGCTGGGGAACTCCTGGAGCAGAGCTGGGCTCCAGCTACCACATGGCACCGTCAAAATGCCGAAGTGTATCAGGCTTAGCCCAAATGATTCCACAGAACAGTAATGTTCTCAGCTACCTGCTCCTCCCTGAACTCACACCAAGGGGGGGTACTCCCCATAAAAGCCAAAGTCACATCTCCCCTGCCCTCCTGCAATTATCCTGTATGAATTTAATTTTCTCTTCTCTCTGCTTCCTTCCTACATTCTGCCCCAGCTTCCATGTCTCATCTTCAGACAATGGACAGTCCTATGACCCATCAGTGCCAACCTTTTAAATAACAGCCCCATACAGGTGTATCACAAGCAACCAGAGATCCTACATTGCATACATGCAAAATCCAGGGACCCAGCAATTGCTGCTCTCATTACACACATCGCAAGAGCCGATCCATGCACTGGCAACAGCCACCTGCCTGCACATCCCAGATATCAGCATGCTGGGGGCTACCACTGCTATTGCTTCACCACATTGCCTGGTGCCACAGCTCTGGCCAAATCACTTGGCTCAACAGACTACTTGCAACAGCAGTACAGTTGGCAGGTGGCAGGTCTTACCAACTGATGGCACAGCATCAAAGTGATGGGCTGCATGGGGACATGAATCCAGGTAAATTTGTAACAGTTGAGACTGAGGATAAGTTGGAAACAAAGTCTAACCTGAATGTCACAATGGTGAGAATTTGCTGAAGCTCTAGAAAAAAGGGTCCTGCTGACTTACCTGACACCCCCTAGATCTTCCTCCCCTGCTGAAGGCTAAAATAAAGAAGAACAAGAAAGCGTGTTCCCTATAGCAGAGAGCAAAGAGACAAAATTCCCCCCAGAAAAAGTGCAGTATTTTCCACACTAGTGGCTGTCTCATCATGGAAAGACATGTGAGACACTTCATTAGTCACTGCCTGCAGCTTGCCTCCTCAAACATGTCCCCAAAGCAGTAGAGACCAAAAATACAATGAGAAAAGAGGAATCTCTGTATCTCCTCACAAATGTGGAAATAACTGGTGTGGCAGTTTAGATGCTAGGCAAAGAATTTTCTTTGTATATTTTACAGGCCAAACTTTGACCACTATTTTCATCTGTAAATAACCCCTCCAGAACAGGGGCCAGGTCCACAACTGCACTACTGAAAAAGCCCAAGAAGCCATTTTTTCAAACAGGTGTCTTTACTAGTAAGACCAAATCCTGCAAATAATTTAAAGCTGTCAGTTCTCACTGGAGCTTCTCTCACAAGTTTGGCAATGCACTGGTAAAGAAGCCCACATGCTGAAAGCTAGGCTGGATGTGAGTACTCAAAGCCCTGCCAACTGTGCCCCGAAAGGGAGGCTGCAAGTCTTCACTGGCCAGGTCACCAGAGACCACTGGGAGGAGCTGGAAGAACAGAGAAAGCAGGAGGCATGGGAGAAGGTACTGCAGGGCCTAAAATATTTCTTTGCAACTGACTTGTATTTTATTAAAATGTTAAGAACCAGTAAGGTACAGAACAGATACCGCCTTTTCAAATCTGCCCTAGACCCTGGTCTACATCTACACCATTAATCCATATATACGAGATAAATAAAAATGCTAAGTGAAGCATGGAAAATGGCTCACTATCATTTCTGAACTCCAAAAAAGGGCAAAATCACAATGCCAGAGTCTTCCAAGCTTCCTGGAACTCTGTGGTTCTTACCTGTCACACACTCATGACTTAAAAATCAAACAATAAAATTGGACTTGTCCTTCCAGCTCTGGCAAAGGCTGGTTGCGAGAGTGCTGCCCTGGGAAGGGGTCTCCAGAGCCAGCCAGGCCTATCAGAACAGCCAGATGACTTGGCAAGGGGGAAGCAAGACCCTGGTTTCTACAGCAGTTTAATTCATCTATCCTGGCAGCGAACCCGTGCTCAGCTCTTGCTCCGACGTCCTTCCCTGTGACTGATGCGAGGGGAATTTCTGCAGAGCCAAGCCAGGCTGCAGAGTGCGCCGACAGAGCTGACAGGAGGCAGCGGCCAGCCCCTGGGTTCTTTCCCCAGGTAGGGCGGGTGCAGCGGTGCGGGGTGGCTGGCCGCGTCCCCCTGGAGCCGCAGGCCCGTGCCCGATAACGCGGAGGAGCCCCAGCTCCAGGAGCGCTAACCCGAGCCCAGGCCACGCCGCCACCCGAGTCTCCCTGAGCTGTTCGGCACGGCCGAGCTGGACTAGGTCTGCGCCAGAAGCAAGCTGCGGCGGGGCGGCCCGGGCGGGAGAGGGGCCGGGTCGCTGCCCCGCGCCCCCGCTGCCGGGACCGGGACCGGCCGGCTGCACCCTCTACCGGCCGCGGCCCGCAGCCGTCACCAGGGACCGCGGCGTCACCAGCTCCCGGAACCCGGTGCCGCCACTTCTAACACTAAAACGGGCTAAAACAGGATTGGGGCGGGGTGTGGGGGTGTGTCTCATTTCAGGCACCACGAGTGTAACCGCGTCCTGGGGACGGCACACTAGAGAGCCGCTCACACCGACCCTGCAGTCCGGCCTCCCGCCTTACCTCGCCTCCCACCTGAGCCAGGAGCCCTCCTGCAGGCATGCGATCTTCCTTCTGCCTGGACGCCCCTTCTAGGAGAGCAGCAGCCCCAGCTGCATCAGACCAAAGGCACTGCTTTCGTTCTCACAACTGCTGCAGCCTCAGCTTTTGTCACCAAATCTTCATTGCAGGGTACTCGTCAAGCACAAAACCAGCATGACGAGCTCGCTCACAGAGCAAACATCCTGCCATCGGGCCAGGCACGTTCATTTTGGTACAACAGCCTTCACCGGCACAAAGACTAAACCTCCACTTAGGTACCTACAATGCCCTCAGTGCTTTGCAGCCTCAAAACAGGATCCAAAGAGCTTCCAGAAAGGAAACAGGGCGACAAATATTTCAAAGAGGGCAAGGGAAACAGTGATGAATCTTTTTCTTGGTGAGCTAACACCCATTACTTGATCAGCTCCAACTTTCTGGGGTGGTGGGGCCCCATACAGGTGCACAGCACTTCCCGCAGCTGGCAAGCCACAGTCACTGCAGGACAATGTGCTGTGGTACACACATTATCAGCCTCAGCACAAAAAGAAGATTTGCCTTTTTCTTCACCCTCCTTCTCCCACAGAGCAGCTCGTAATTCCCAGATGCAGCTAACAGCAGAGTCAGTTATCTGGAAATGACTGGTTGCGGTTTCAGGCTTGATAGATGGCACTCACTGGTAATCCTTCCCTCCCTCTCTCCATTAACACTCCTCCTCCCTCCAGTTACCAGAAAACGCAGCAGTGCTCCCTTCTGCCCACCCCTCTCTCCTCCCTCCAGGCTACTCCTTTGGAGAATTGGCTCCACAGCTGGATTGTAAAATAATCCAGCTGTTCCTATGACAACGTGCTGGCAGTGGGCAGAGATGACGCCAGCACACAGTGTTGGCCCATTCACTACCAACACCCAACTCTGTTTGTTTTGGTTTGGGTTGCATTTGTTTTTCTATGTGGGCAGCTCTGCCGAGTACATTTCTGAAGGCTGGAGGGGCAGGAGGAGCCACAAGCCCAGAGACGCCAAGAAAGTTGCTGGCTCCATGATTTACTCTTTTTTTTTCTTTTTTTTTTTCCCCAGATCCATCTGATGTGAGGATAAAAACCCCTCCAGCAGTCTTGCAGCTGCACCCAATCTTTGCAAGACTTCATCCAAAGCCTGAGTTGAAAGGCACAGTGCAAGACTTTGCGTGTAAGGCTTCCACAGGAAAAAAAGCCTTGGGTAGAATCAATAGGGACCATGCAGCCTTTATTTTAACATCTTGCCTGTCAGCAGAAGGATTGCAGTGTAGAGGGAAGCAAAGGAAAAACTTGCTCCTTGTGAAGCATTAGCCAAACACCTGGCTGGACTCATCCAGCCCCTCCAGCTTTGATAGGAGCTACCTCATGTACCAAGGGATTTGGGCAGAAGCCACTGGCAGGAGCAGAAGGGCCTTACTGTCAGGCTCAGCAGAAGGAGGAGGCTCCTCAGGTACTGCAGCTATTAGACCTCCTCAGCAAAGCCCACTCCTTCTGCGTCATTGAGATCATTCTGCAGACACCATCTACAGCTCTGCAACTCCAGTGACAGGGCTCCCAAAGGGAAGGGCCGGAATGTGCCTGGCAGTCCCCAGGAGAGGAAGACAATTTCCCCAGAACTAACACCCTTCACTCTCAAGGAAACTCAGCACAGCAAAATGCCCCTGCTCCCAGCATCAACAAAACCAGACAGCATTTGTTACTGACTGTACATTTCACTATGTCTCCATTTTTATTCTGAAGGTCTTGAGAAAACACTAGAGCTTGTAAGACAGACAGGACTCCGTAGCTGCACAACTGCTAACAAACTGTTTCCTTTCAAATCCAGGTAATTAACCATCATTACAAGCTCAGCAGTGGCCATTTCTATGGCACGGCTGACTGCAATGACCAGGGCTCCCACTGCTCGGCTTTCAACATGCTGAATGGCAGCAGATAGGGGTGAAGAAAGATGGTCCACAGTAAGAAAAGAAAATCATGAAATTAGTTATGTTGGTTTTGAAGAGAGACCTCCATGGGCCACTCTGGAGACAGGACACGAATGGCCAATTAACCCAACCAAGTGCAATGAAGGGAATGTATCTCAAACTACACAGGGTCAGTTCTCTGATCTGGCATGGTGAACAGCTGGACATGGCAGGCTGTCAGGCACAAAAGAAGTCAAGAGATCAGATTAGCTTAAACCGATAAGTGTTTCTTTGGTGAGAGCAAGGAAAGAAAAACAGCTAGAAGCATGACTGTTTCTGAAAATGCCTTAGAAATTGCAGACCCAGCAAAGCACTGTAGCACCTATCACACAGTGGTCAATTGGGTTTGGACAGACCTTTACAGGCTCAGGAAGCTACCCGTCCAATGCTGCACCTGGCATGTCTGTAACGCTGCTGCCTCGGGGTGCTTACCTCCTCAGCTCTCCACAGCCATGTCCAAGCTGCCCTCAGCATCTGTCCCCTGCCCACTCTTCAACCATGTAAAAGTCCTGGCCATCAGAGACAGCAGCAGTAGCAACAGATCAGTGCTGGGTTCAGAAATCTTCTGACTTGCCTTCCCTCCTCCACCGTGCAAGGAGTGAAGACAAGCTAACTTTCTAGATCTGGTTGCAGTGTTGTTGCTCACAGAGCAGGAAGCTCTACTGTACACTTTACCCAAACTCTTACCCAAGTTTTACTCCCAACTTCCCTTCTCACCACACAGGGATTCCTGCTCTGGGTTCTAAAGATCAGAAATAAATGTCATGAGCCATATGTGGGCAGGGTTTTTTTCTCACTATCCATTTTGCAAGGACATAAATAATTTAATAGCAGTGCAGAAAGTTTTGAGGTACCTTCCACCGGGGCTGTATTTCCCTACCTTTTTACTAACTTCAGAAATCACCGCCAACTTACACACACAGTGCAATGTTTGAATCCAACAAGCTCTACAGCCTCCTCTATATCCAAAGAGCCCTTCAGCTTCAGTGCCACCTGAACATCCTCTGCCAGAACAGTAATTACAGCAAGACACTCCTTCAAGGATGTGGCCTCTGTCAACCATTCAGTATTGGGCCCTCTCACTGGTCCAAGAGAGGCGTAGCCCAAGATCTCCCTAAGTCCTTCCTGCAGAACACAGTGCAAACAGTCAAAAAACAGACTTCGCAAAGTAAACAGAAGAAAAGCTCTGCCCCTGACTAGCATAGCCTGTGGGAGCCCAAGCTCCCTGTGTGCTGTGCTTTAGTCTTCAGTACTTTTCACAAGTGCCAGATCCCAACCCCACAGTCTCTCTCAGACTTTTTACTGTTTCCTAGGGCAAAATCTGATAAGAGGTTGCCAGGCCCCTGGTCTGCATGATGTTTACAGGAACAGACCACTCTATCCAAAGCTTCAGTAGGCTGATACTAGACTCAGTATCAGCACATGTACATATTTGAGAGGATTAAGAACAAGATTTCATCAAAAGGTATTTCAATTATCAGACCGCACAGCAGATACACAGCAAGGCAAAGGACTCTGAGAGCAAGTCTGGCCATGTATCAACAACCTGTCCATTCCATCAAAACTCTACCTGCCTACATGGTCCTGCCCCAGGAAGCACCCTTGTGAGGCTCAGCAATGGTTGGAAAGCAGACGGGTGAGAGCAAGGAGAGCAGCCAGAGGGCAGTGTCAGTGCAGATGGGAGATGGGATTAGGTGAGTGACTGGGGTAGAGGTTTTGTGGAGGACTGGAGGGTCTCTCTGGGGCAGCTGGCAAAGCAGGCTGTTGCACTGGGGGTGGGGCATCAGCTCTTTGGTTCTGATTGAGCCAATAACTGACTTTAGTGAGGCTCTCAATGCCATGTCCCCTAGTAACCTTCCAGCCAAATTAGTGAGATAGTCACTGGGTACATTAATAATGAGGTGGGTTGAAAACCGGCTGGACCACCAAGCTCAAAGCTGATCAGCAGTACAAAGTCCAACTGACAACCAGTGGAGTCAGTCAGCATCTCTCAAAGGTCAATACTGGGGCCAATACTCTGTGATGCCTTTAACACCCTGAATGATGTGACAAAGCACATGGCCAGCAAATTCATACACAATACCAAATCAGGGGTAGTGGCTGACAAACTCAGAGAGCAGTAGCACCACTTAGAAGAATCTCAATAGGCTGGATAAATGGCTGATAGGAACCTCATGGAAGTTCAAAAAGAATCAAATGCAAAGTCCCCCACCTGGGAGGAAATAACTCCATGCAACAGTACAGGGTGCCACCTGGCTGTGGAGCCACTCTGCTGAAAAAGCATTTGGAAGTTGCAAAAAGTTTGGGAACACAGTGGGGAAATGCTAACTCTTCAAAGCATGTCCCCAAGATCCTGATTGTTTTCTATGAGGCTGGTCAAACACCGATCCAAGTTGCCCAGAGATGTTGTAGCACCTCCATTCCCAGGGTCATTCAGAATCCAACTGGACAGCACTGTGAGCAACACGCTCTTGTTCGACCTGCTTGGGGTTGGGGTGGGGGGGAGTAATGACCTCCGGGGTCAGAGCATCCTGATTCAATACTCCTCAACTAGAACGAGTCGCTTCTGCTTCCCTCCCCCAGTGCTCAGCTTCCTGGAGACCAGCAGGGAGCAGTGAAAGGCGAGGAATGAAGACTTACCCACCGGCCCAGCAGCATTCCTGCAAGGCTGCAAAAACACGCCGGGGCGGCCCAGGGCTGCTGCAGTTGCGAGAGCGCAGCCCAGGGAAGCGGGGCAGGGGCCGACAGAGAGCACCGCGGGGGGCTCCCGCCGGGCGGGGAAGGGGCTCGGCCGGGGAGCCCGGGCGCGGCAGCCGCGGGGGAGCCGCGCGTGGCAGGAGGGGACTTGTGGGGGGACCCGGCCGAGGCACGGAGAGGCGGGGGGGCGTTCTCTTCAGCCGGGGAGTCAGGCGGAGGGGGCCGCTGCACCCACGGGTGCCAGCCCACGAGCCAGATCCCTAGTTACTCCCGAGATGGGCTCGGTATGGCGGCTGTAAGCGTTGAACGTTGCTTGTTGCTTCAAGCATCTGGGGCTACAGGGTTCAGATTGCCCAACTCTCCTCCTTGATCTTGAGATCTAAGTACACGCTTAACAAAAACCGAAATTTAAATTCTTACATAACCACATGACTCCAGGCACTGGGATGATGAAATCCCGAGTAGCACCAAGACTCTTCCACTGACACAGGACCTGGAGGGGACTGCCAAAACCCAGGAGACACGGACAACCCTGTGCCATTTTCCTACAGCTCAGGATTGTGCTCACATCCATCACGAAACACAGAGGCCACAAAGACATTTGCATGCTTCTGTCAGATCCAGTAAAAACTGTAGCATTATTGGTTTCAACTACAGCACTTTATCCACAGATGACAAGTATGGAAAATAAGACATGGGGGAAAGAAACCCCAGTGAACGGGTGTCTCAGGACCCCAAAGACCTGGGTTTAGAGGTGGCTGAGCCTAAAAGCACTGCCTCAGGTGTTGATGCAACTGGCTGGGGTGGTTTCAGGCATTTCCATGCCAGTCTCTCCACCCTGCTCTCCCGGTCTGGGTTAACACACCCATTCCAGGAGAGGTAGAAAGGAATGGGAACATCAGCCTTTGTCACTGGGTATCAGGGAGCTCTGCAAAAGCCCCTTTCCTCAGTCACTTGGTTAGCTAACAGCACTGGGGACAGGGGAGGGTCCACACAGGCTCCTTTCTGTCACCTGGGAGAGCTAACAACCCACTACAGACAGCAAAGATGGTATATTAAACTGCTAGTTAGATCTGTTAGAGCATGTCATCCAGATCTTAGAGATGCTCATACATATACATAGAGATGCTTCATACATTTGGAGTAGTTCCTTGCCGCACACCATGTGTTACCACTTGGCTGCTTTCACACACACCACCAACAGATTACTCCTCTACTCTCCCTGACCCAACTGATCCCACCAATCATTGACCCAACGCATCATGTAAGTTTGGAAGGGGTCTCTAGAGGCCACCTAGCCCAACCCTGCTCAAAGCAGGGCCAGTTAGAGCAGGCTGATCAGGGCCTCAGCCAGTCAAGTTCTGATGACCTCCAAGGCTGGAAGTTCCACAACCTCTCTGGGCAACCTGCTCCAGTGTTTGACCACCTTCATGGTAGAACACTAGGATTTTGGCACACGCTCTGAAGAGTCAGCACTACAAACTGAATTTAGGCAAATCACTTGTGCCCTCAATATGCTGTTCCACAGGAGTTTATACAGCTCTGTCATCTACAGGGTCTGCTTCTCCCATTGCTCTGGTATTAGCATTTGACTGATCCTGCAGTAACTTTGGTCAGGGACTCAGACCAGCTGGAACTTAACCTCCCACATAAATATGTTTGCTGTGCCAGTGTAACTTCCCGAACCATTTCACTGAGGGTCAGACAAGTAACTGTGTAGAAGCCAGGAAGGAAATGGAGTCACATGGATGGGAGCAGAGAAGATAGCAGGACCACACATATAGATGGATTTAAGATATCCTGAAACTGTAGTTTCAGCACTTCAATTTACCTGGCTATTAAGATGGGATCACACTCTTCACCTGCTTCATACAGTTCTGGGGGACAGCTATTTGAGTCAGCAAAAAGACAAGGTTGTCACCTTCAAGGCACTCAGTGGCCTGGCACCAGCACATCTTAAAAAAAGATCTCTGAAACACCAAGATAGACTGTAGGCAACAACTCTGACCCTCTGGCAGAAGAAGACTCTGCAGTAATGTAATGCTTGCCTCTGTAAGAGACCCCATTTTCCAAGAACTTGTCCAAATTTGGAGAATGAGCTCCCTAGGGAGTAAGGACCCTTTCGGTACCTGCCTGTCCAGACTGTAAGCTGTGCTGCTTTCACCTGCAACGCATACACACTGCAACACAAATTCTGCTGGGGAGAGGAGAGGGGAACAAACCACACATTTGTGTATTAGTCACATTTGAGGTTAATGGGAAAGTATTCAGATGGTACTCTGAATGGCTCATGGTAAGCTGCAGAATTGAACAGAACACTTCAATCATTAGTGCCCATAAGGAGCTCCAAGATCCTCAGGTGGAAATCATTATATAATAAATACTTTGTCCTCATAAACACAGATGATTATTTCAGTGCATAATGTATCTTAAAAGGAAATACAAACCTTTGGTTAAGAGTCAGAGCTGGTCTTTACCACATTCTGTGCCTGATCACCTGCAGGGCACAATCTGTCATGCAGTATCCAGTAATTAAGCTATATTTATGACAAGATTGGAAGCTGTGAGGTCATTCCTTGTACAACTACACGTGCCTTAAGTTAGCTATGATAATCATTCTCACATGCACAACACAGTTCAGGCCTTTAGCAGCAGCCAATGTCTGATGTTACAACAGCAAGTGACAGTGGCACGGAGACAAAAAACATTGCAGACTGTGGTCATAAAGTGGTTTGGGAAAAGGAGATTTTGCTGGGGTTTGACTGCATGGAGTTATACTCAATTCCACATATCCAACAAATGGAAGTGGTTGGCTCTTTGATCACAAACACACAAGTATCACAGATTCCAGAACTGTCTTATTAATATCTACTCTCTATAAGTAATCAGCAAATAAGCTGCATTTATTTTTGGCATGAAAATACTTGCACAGTAAAATGTTTCTCAAATTATAGGTTCTAAAAATTATGAAAAAAATTAAACTTTTCAATTCTGAAGTGCTGAAGTCCTCAGTAAAGATGACTTATGTTTACATCATTATGACAGGTTTATAAAGAAGCCATGTTAATCCTGCTCTGGTGTAACAAACAAGAGTCTTGCACTCCTGTAGTACCTTTCTGTAACAAGGACTAAAGCCACAACAAAAGGAGTTTCATTAGGGAAGTGATTACAAGTCCAGGTCTCGACTAAATGTTCTGGGACTAAGAGCCAGAAGCCATACCTAGTGAAGCATTTGCCCTCAGTAGGGTCCCTAGGAATGTAGAGGTATGTAGAGTATACATAAAACTTTCCTCAAATACATATTCCTAATTGGGAACATGCCTTCTGGGGGAGGTAGCTTGTATGAGTATCATTCTGCAGTTCTAAAAGCCGTGGAAACCATCCCATCAGCTTGCCATGCCCCTCAGCTCAGCTTGCAGACTGAAACAAAGATCTTGAAGATAAACAACCAGGTAGAGTAACATGTTTGTTACTCTTGTGTGGTATTTCACTGTATTTGTCTCCAATTAGTTATGTATCTACCTTTCAGTGAAAAACATTAGTTCATGTTTCCCTTAAATCCCACCCAATATTTAAGATGATTTGCGGGTATTTTACCAAACACTGCAGTTATCAGGATTCCTTTTGGAGCACTGAACACCCTACACAACCCTTACAGTGAGGTAAATCCTCTAAGCTGCCAGAGCTCATTTATAGAGTGGTGACACAGGCAGCATCTACAATAGCAAAAGAAGCAGGGTCAGGAACTGCTCTGTGGTGGAAGGGCCAGGTGGTACACTCACAACACTGCACTTGGCCTGCGGTCACCTCCAAACTACATGTGGTGTCCCTGTAGTCCTAAGGCATAAATATTATTTCAGGGGTGTTATTTCAGACATACTGAATTGAAGAAATGAGGGCTGTCCTGTAGCCCAGAGGGGCTATTTACAGCATGAAGCTAAAGGACTTGTCATATGTTAAAGCACAGAGCTGCGTTTGATCGTATGAAACCTGCTGGGATATTGCTGGATGACCCAGTAGAGCAGAGGGAGCCTGGTTTATGTAGTCTTGCCCACTGCTCATCAGACACACGCTACCCTCTGAACTATGGCCAAGCACCGTCTTGGAGATTGCTAGCTGACACAGGCCAAGACTGTTTCAAGGACCAGAGTTACTACTGTGTAGTAGAGAAGGGTGGAAAATCACCAGTCCAATGTCCAAGCTTGCTACCTACCCCCTTTGATTTAGCAGCATAGCCAAGGAACCCAGGCGTGTGGCACCTGGAACGTGCTGACAAACAGCAGGGAAAAAAAAAAAGGAGGATGGGAGGATCTGAGACTCCCATGCATAGTTAAAGCTGTGAAGAGCTGAATTCTTTGAAAGTCTCAAAGTGAAATCCTTATCTGTGCCAAAACCCCATTCTTGGCTTTGCACTCAACTCTTATGTAATGACAGCAAATTACTCTGGTTTATCTTCCTTGGTGTCCTCGAGGTTAGTGACACATCATCATTAGGTTACATTACTATTTTAATTCAATTGCCATACCTCATACTTAAATGCTGTAACAGAGCTTGTCCTTCTTTCTACCACATGCTACTGGCAACTGTAATTTCTCCTACAATTAAGAGTTCAAATGCTTCATAGCAGGAATTGCATCATTCTCATGTTGAAGCACCCACTACACTTCAGAGCAGTGTCAAAATAATGTTTTACTTAAAACCCCCGATAGTCTGGTAATACCTGAATCCTGTACATTTCAGAATATATGCTTTAAAACTGACACTGTATTTTATGGCCTTTGCAATACTGTTACTTATTCAAAACAAATATTTAGTCCTGCAAACAAAAACAGATAAATACTATATTATGAGTGGTTTCACTTCCCTTATTCCCTAGCATGAGAAGATTCAAGATGGGCTATTTAAAAAGAGCTAAATCCTTACCAAATGGAAGACGTGATGCAATCAGAATTAAAATGACTCCTTTAATGTTGCAGCTGGTTGTCTTTAGCCCACAGGATCAAGTTACAAAACATTTGTATAAAAACAGAGCTCAAATATAATCAGTGAAGAGGAGCTGAAAATCTGTTGTTCTGCAGACTAAAGATGAGGGGACACACACACGCACGCACAACCAGAACAAGAGCTCCATAATTGGAAATAATAAAGATACTTTGTCCACATGCTAGTTATGACCTTCTTCTGTTTTCCCATGATATCCTGTTGATATAATATCCAGGTCCCTTGTGGACATCCGCTGTTTCCAAATGAGAAGAATGAGTGTTGTTAGTTTCATTTCAGCATCTCACCGGGTCATCAGCCTATCTACCCTGCCTGGAAAACCTGCCGGAAGCAGTGTCAAAGAACAGCCTTATCAGCAAAAGATCTGAATGGATGAGGAGCACGGACATATGAGATCACATCTAAACAATTTTCAAATACCATTACAATAAGGAAGCACATATTAAGAGCAAAAGTTCAGCTAAATAGGAAGAGACATAGTTGATCAGATCAAGCACACCTTTTCCCCCTCTCTGCTATCAGCCACAGTCTTCTGACACTACCTGACAGCAACCCCCGGAAGACAGTTGTAAGGACAACGTCAGGGTCTAGTGCTGCCTTCCCACAGTATTCCCCAAGGCCCCAGAAATTTACAAAAATCAGGACTTCCACAGCCAAAGCGGATATTTTTGTATTTAATAATCCTCATTAGTTTTTTCTTCTGTTCATTTTCTGGACTTCTTTTCAGCTCAAAAAAACCCCCTCGTAGTATCCATAAAAATCATGCAACAAAATTTTCCACAAGTAACCACAACATGGAACGAGTGACCTCATCAAGTTTGGTTTTATCCCACATTTTCCCCAAGTTTCCTTTGATGTACATTATTCTTACATTGAAAGCAATCTCCCCTCATTTGTATCTGTAAGGCTGAAGAGTCCTTGTTAATTTCTCTGTTTCTCACCCAGAAGCTGTTCCACACCTCAGAACACCTATTTACTTCTCTGCACCTCTTACAGTGCTCTAGGTCCTTCTGAAGATCAGATCAGAACTGTACAGCATTCAAAGCACTGGCACATCACGGATTTACCCCGTGACATAATGATGCTCTCTGCTTTGTTCTCTAGCTCTCCTTTCTTACCGCCTAGCATTTGACCGCTCATTTACCAAGCCTCAAGCTGATATTTTCACAGGACTATTATTATGCCAAGATCTTGTTCCCAAGTGATAAATCAGCTTCTAGGTTGTTCCTGTATATTTGAAGTTAGGATTGTTTATCTCCCATTCAAAACACTGTACATCAAATTGCATCACCCACTCATTTTGTATTGTGACTTTTACTAAAGTCCTTCTCAGACCACAGGCTCCAATTCAGATCCTTGTGGAACTTCACATATTGACTCCTTCCACTGAGATAACATTTTTGCCCTGGCTTACAGCAACCTGTCTTTAAGCCAGTGTCATCCACCCACGTGAAACTTCTCCTCTTATTCCATAGTTTCTTCAGAAGCTTCTGCTGATAGATTTTATGGAAATGCAAGGTTTTTTTGCTTAGAAACCCAAGTAGATGACATCAGCTGAATCTCTCTGGTCTACATGCTTTGCCAACTGCTCACAGGACTCCAACAATGTGTGAGACCAGGACTTCCCTTTAGAAAAGCTCTGCCAGCTCTCCTGGTACACTATTTTCTCCCTGTGCCCACTAGTTCACCTTTTTAAACAGTTTTCATTAACTTGCCTGGTACACATAACAGGCTCATCGCTCAGCAGCTCTCCAGAACTTTTCTAGACACCTTTTTTTAAATCAGCATATTCACTATCTTCCCATTCTCTGTTATCAAAGCGCTTCTAAATGCGATGTTACACAAAACCACTAGTAAGCAGCTCAGCTATTTAAATCTTGACTTCTCTTAGAACTCTTGGATGAATATCATGCAGTCCAACTGTTCAGCGCTTTTTATTTTATCTGTTTCATAACCTTTTCTACAGATGCTTCAGCTTGAGACATACCCTCTGATAAATCTTTCACAAAATCAAGCACAGGAATCTCTTAAGTTCCTCTACAGTGAGCACAGAACAAAACACTAATTTAATTTTTTTCTAGAACCTTATCTCCTCTGAACAACCCATTTATTTTTGACTGTCCACTGGCTCTGACAACTTTTTTGGCAGGCTTCCTGTTCTATTTCGACCAAAAGCAGAAGAGTCAGATTTATTGGCAAAGTAACAACAAAATAAATGACAAGAGAACTGGCAGAACAAGTGTTCAAGGATACAGGTGCCACCTGCTACACTGAAGTCAGGTTTCATAGGGTAGCTCTTGTACTGCAAGTGCAGTAAAGAAACAGTAATTATTTTCTTTCACCTAATTCCATGAGATAAAAGCTAATTGTTATTATGAAACTTTTACATTAAGTCAGATTGTATCACCTTTGATTTTCCACTTCCACAGGTCAATTAATTCTTTCAGCTAAGAGCTGATCACAGAGATCTGCAGGTCAAGAGGTGATGCTAGCGAAGGCTGGTTAGGGACAGCGAGAGCTACAGGCTGTTACATGTGAACTCGCCTGGGATTCAGCACCCAGTACTGCGGGGAGCCAGGGAAGCTCCCGATCCTTCTCCCGACCCCGCACCCCCACAAAGGGGACGAGCGTGCTAGCGGGGGGCGAACAGAGCCCACGCAGCCTTGTCAGCCCACCACAGGCACCGACCGGCAAGGAGCCCCGCACAGAGCCCAGCCACGGGCTTCGTCCCTCCTCCGGGATGGGGCAAGGCGCGGGACGCTGCACCCGCCTGCGGGGACGCTGCACCCGCCTGCGGGGTCGCTGCCCCGGGGTCAAGCTGAGGAACATGGCCGCCCGCCCCGCGCGCAGGCCGTTGATCCAATGGCCCGGCCCTCGCGCCCGCCCCCCCTTCTAGAACCTTCCCGCCGCAGAGCTGCACGCGCCAACTGGCGCCCAGCGCCCGCCACGGGAAGCGGGGCGCCGCCGCTTTGCCATATATGGGCACGGCCGGAAACACTTGCGTCACGGCGTTGGCTCGTAGCGTCTCCGCGGGGAGCGGAACGTCACGTCCCTGGCGCGCCCGCCGCGCGGCGCCCTGGAAACCAAACAGTAAACACGGCGGCGGGGCGGGGCGGCGGGCGCGCAGGCGCGGTGGGGCGCGGCCCGGGGCTGCCGGCGGCCTCCGCAGCGTCCCGCGACCTGCTGCCCTCACCGGCCCCGGGCGACCCACCGGCCGCCTGAGGGGAGAGAGGCCGTGTCTGCGGCGGGGCGGGCCCAGGAGCGGCGGCCCGGCTCCCGAGAGCGCCCCCGCAGCCCCTGGCCAGCGCGGAGGGTCCCGGGGAAGGCCCGCCTCAGCCCCGCGCCGGGCCTCCCCGCCGCCCGCCGCTCACCCGGCTCCGTGAGAGAGCCCCGCGAGGTCGCGCTGGGGCTGGCCCGACGCTAGGAACCTCCGCGGTGATTTCAGGTACCGGCGGTGGTGCCACGTCGGGCCCCTGCGCCCGGCCCTCTGGCCGGCGGGGGAGAGCGGCCGCCCCGCCGCAGCCGAGGGGCAGGAGCGCTGGAGACGAGGCGTGAGGGGGGTGCACAGGAGCGTGTCGGGACTGCAGCTTCTGTCAGCATCGAAGCAGCCCCAGATCCGCAGCGCCCGCCGGTAGCCGGGGTTGCTTTGCTGTGCCGCCCTTATTTATTCTACTGTAAACGTCTTTACCGCTCTTCATACTGTAGCTGTACTGCTCTACTTTTTTGTAATTCGTAATAACAATTTCACTATTCCTTGCGTTATGTTGCAATTTCATTTCTAAGAATGAATTACACTACTGCACGCAATGGGATCAGGAGCACAGGAGGCATCAGAAACAATGCAAGTGTTTTACCTGCTTGTCTTATCTCGTCCCATTGTTTTGTTTCACAAAGCTTTGTACCGATATCTGTGTGATGTATCAGATACAGCTTATAATTGAAGCACATGCATGTAATCCATTCCAGGCAGAGATTGCTGCATTATTCCCTCTCGTGGCTCTGTTGAAGTTAGTGGTGAGATTCCCACTGATTTGAGATTTCACTACAGAGTGCTCAAATGCTAGGAAGCAGATAAATTGTATTCATGATGCCATAAATTTTATATATCCCGAACTCTGGATTGCCCCTGGCTGAAGGCAAGGAGTAGGGCTGGAGCCTGGGGTTAAACATAATGTGTCTCACATAGTGCCGCCCCTGAGTTTGACATCATTGCGTAACAAATGCAAAAGCTGACACTTATACTTGGCACTTGCTGTCACTGCTGTTAGAAAGAGAAGCCTCAGATAGGCTGCAGGACTGTTGTCTCTCAGAATTCAGCACTAGATTTTGCTTTAATCTGTCCAGAGACGAGAGATGGTGTAGCCAGGATCACTCCACCTACTTTGAAGGGACTGTGTGGTATTTTGAGACTATAGACTCCTGCTCCTTTCTGCCTCTGCTGAACGTCTGGTGATCTCAACAGCATGTGTGGGCTCTCTGAGACCTCTGAATTCTCCAGCTCTGAACCTGATGGTCTTTCAGCAGAAGGCACACTGTGATTCCAGATTTACTGACTTCACAGGGTTACTTGTCATGTAAATCTCACTCTCTTGCAGCTACACCTACATGACTGCTTCAGGGGTCAGTGCTATTGTACATTTGCTGCACCTGGGTGTTGCCCTTGTAAACTCCCATGGCAATGTGAAAGTAGCTGCTTCTCAGTGGGTGGCAACTGGAGTCGTTCTTCATCAGTTGCCGGTGCTGCCTCCAATTTAATGTTGAAAGTCGGAAAGCCGCACACGTAATATTTGCTTTTGCACAGGGCAGGCCTTGTTGAGCAAGCCACGAAGCAGCAATACACACTATTGAGATGAGATACATCCTGTGCGTATTCTGATTAGGGAAGGAGTGAAGAAAACAGAGCCTGCTGCAGTGGCCAGGGAACGTGGAGTTACACAAACCCAGCCCTGAATGCCAGCCTGCAGAGATTTCCTGAGAGCACAGTGTCAAGGTGGCCTTCAGCTGGACACGTACAGCACAGGTGGCGTCTTTGTCTCCACCTTGAGAAAGGAAAGTTCTCAAGAGCTGGAGTGGCAGGGCTGGAGGCCATCATGGATGCCTCACTGCTCCTGTAGGGACTCTTCATGTGCAAGCGTTAGGGAGGGAGCAGAATAGAGGTCTGCATGCAGGGGCAACCTGCCCCAGCTGCTGTCCTGCCACAGGGGCATGTGTTTCAATATGCAAGCAGCAGGAATGACATAGGGTAGCAGCCCCTCTTAATTCAGGAAGAAGAGGCCATGCTCTCTCCGGCAGCGAGCATGTTCCTAGAGCACAGGGGCTGTTTGCCATATCTCCTCTTTATTCAAGGACTGGACTAGCTTTAATAGAAGTTGAGGGGCAACAGAAGGGTCAGTGTTTTGCTTTCTACTGCTCAGCCCAAAGTGGGAATACACAAGCATTTATCCTCCCCTCACAGCCAAAAGAAGTTATGCCATAGCTACTCCTAGAGGCACCAGACCAAGCCCTCTCCTCCCCAGGCAGGAGGAAGTTGGACTGTTAGGCACATGTGAATGGTCAGGTGGGCCCCAGCCTGGAGACAGCCTCCTTGATTCAGAGGCATGAACTCACCTGCCCTTGTTACCTCCTTTCAAGTAAGGCCTCCAGCATGTCACTGAAAGGCCATAGCAGGTGACACAGAAGGAGGGGACCAGACCAGAGCAGGTTGGATGGGGAAGACCATAAGGAGTGACCCCGCTGCCCACAGGGGTGGGTGGGAAAGGGCGTAGGCACAGCCAGCCCTGACTAACACCAGTGCCTGGACGGGTCTGGCCTTCATGGTATTCCCACCCCGCTGCGCCCTGTGCCTCAGGCAGCTAGCACCAGCCTGCAGTTTATAAAGCCTAGCCTAAATTAGAGGCTAGGGAACCCCTTTAGGGTCACAGGGAAGCAATGCAAAAGGTAACGCAAGGACAGCTCCAGCAGTCAACTTAAATGCTTTTATTGACAATGTCTCTGAACAATAATAAGCAAACAATGCTTAAGTTTCATCCAAATTCACTTTCCACATGTCAAAAAAGACCTCAAGGTAGAAAAAAATAAAATAAAAATATAAATATCTGAGAATCCATCTTAATAAATAAATTAAAAACACAATAAAAACGTTTTCATGGAAAACTTATGTCAGAACATTCAGACCACCTCAACAATGCATGATCAGTAAAGTTACAATGAACATCAATGTAGAACTACAGTACATGGATATAGCTATTTATCTACCTACTAGAAAATAAAATAGAGTCTCTTTTCCCCCCCACGTAAGATGGGTCGTTGCTAAGTCATCAGAACACGATATTGCCAGGAACACAGTAGTTATTGTTAATCAGCTGCACTAGATACGAGTTGGAGATACCCAGCACCAGGTTAAATTCCAATCATTTAAAACCAAGAGATTAATTAGTTAATGCTAGTGATACTAAGGAGGGGAGGGAGTCACCTACCCAGCCATGTGGGACATGCTACAGACTACCAGCTCTCATGGATGGGCCATTGGGGACGAGACAAACTCCATGCGATTTGCTACATCTCTGGAAGAGGTACAAGGCCTCGGCGCAGGGCGCTCTGCCAGGCCCCGGGGCACCAGGCCAGATGGGGGGGTGGCGGTGGTGGGGCCCTCCCCAGGCCCGGGGAGCCCCATGGGGCACAGCGGCAAGTCCGTGGGGGTGCACGGGCAGGGGAGGGGGCCCGGCAGGTCAGTCAATGCTGGAGCCCCTCACAAGGCCAAGAGGGTGGGGGAGCTGAGGGAGTCGGACGAGGGCTCGTTGCTGCTGCTGCCCTTCCGGTGCGCAGCAGCGCAGCTGGGGAAGGCGTCCGCCTCGGGGTAGGTGAAGACAAAGGTGGAGGTGTAGGTGCTGGGGCACGGGGTGCAGGTCACCACAGGGGTGCAGAGGGGCTCCAGCTCGCCACTGGTCCCGGCGCCCAGCGACTCCCAGTCCGAGGCGTAGAAGGAAGAGGCCCCAGGCAGGTCCATGTCGGGCACGGAGCGGGAGGCCTCCCGCGGCCCCGTGGAGAAAAGCAGCTCATCGAAGGGCTCAGCCTTGAGCTCCAGCCCACCGCCGCCGGTCTCCTTGGGCGGCACAGCCGGCGGCGCCTCGGCCATCAGCGGCAGGGCAAAGGCAGCCTCCTCGGCCACGGGGGGGCTGGGGGTGCCCAGGTCCAGCGCAGTGGCAGCTGCCAGCTCCTCGGAGAAGCGCAGCTCCTCGGGCATCTTGCAGGCAGGCCGGTGGGCCGCCAGGATGAACTCCAGCTTCTCCTTCTCCTTCAGCAGGTTAGCGATCTCTGCCTGCAGCGCAGACTTCTCCTCCTCCAGTTGGTCAGTCTCCTGCAGAAAGCGCAGAGCTGTCAGCCAGAGCCGGCATCACCCCCGGCTGGAGTGTCACCCCCCCCTTTCCCTTGCTACCCCTGGGTACCCCCCCCGCCGGCACTTACCGCCTGCAGTGTGTCAGTGAGCTCCCGCCGCCGGTTGCGGCACTTGGCCGCTGCCATCTTGTTCCTTTCCCGGCGGATCCTTCTCTTTTCCTCCTCCTCCGGGGACAACTGCGGGCAAAGAGAGGCCGCTCAGTCTCGCCGCCAGCCCGGTGCCCCCCGGTCGGGGTAGTCCGCCGGCCAAGTCCGTCTCCGCGTCCCCCGTCCCCCCCCCCCCCCAGTAACCGCGGTCCCCGCTCACCTGTTCGACTTTGCCCCTGCGGCCGATGCTCTGCCCGCGGCCGCCCGGCGCCTTCAGCACTGCGGGGCGGGAGTAGGCAGCGGGGGCGGGCGCCGACACGCCGTACGGGTGCCCGCGGCTCTGGGACGGGGCCACCGAAGAGATGAGGGTGGGCTGCACCAGCCACTGCAGGTCGGGGCTGGTGGAGATGGCCGTCACCGTGGGCACGAAGCTGGCGCTGGAGACGGCCAGATCGGTGCAGAAGTCCTGCGGGACACAGGAAAGGGGGGGGCTGCCGTCAGCGGGGCGCCCGGACCGCTCCCCACCGCCCCCAGGGCCGCGCCGGCCGCGGCGCCGCGCTACCAGCGCCGGCTCCACACGAGAGCGGCCTGATATAAATATCTCTGACGTCCGCGCTGACGCAGACGCTGCTCCGGAGTCTCCTCAATGAACTCGCGTTTTATCAATGAAGCCGCTTTACACACCCGCCGCAGAGCGCGGCCCGGGCCACGGCGCCCCCCGCCCTCCCCGCCGCGGCACCGGGACCGCTCCCCCCATCCGGCCCCCGGCCCGGGGGCGGCCCACCGCGGCCTGACCTCCCCCGCGGGCACCGCCGAGCCCCGCACCGCCCGCTGCCGTCCCGCGGTCCCGTCCCGTCCCTTCCCGGGCGCTCCCACCCCGCAGCCGGCCTGCCCGACGCCTCACCTGCGGGTTGACGGGCGAGCCCATGCTGGAGAAGGAGTCCGCCGGGGAGGGGTAGTAGGTGAGGCTGTCCCCGGCCGGGGAAGCGCTGCTGCAGCGAGAGGAGGGCGCCTCGTACTCTCCGGCGAAGCCCTGGTACATCATGTCGGCTCGGTGCGCGCAAGCCGCCGGTGCGGGGTGGTGCGGCGGTGGCGGAGCGCCCTCGGAAAGGAAGCGAGGAGGGGGCCGGCTGCGTGCGTCCCTCTGTCCGGTCCGCGCGTCTCTCTGCTCCGCCGCCGGGGCTGCCTCTGCTGCTGGAGTACCGCGCCGCGCCTCCCTTTTATACCCTCCCGCCGACGTCACTGGGGACGCGTCACCCGCGCTCGCGAGGGGGGACGCCCGTCCGACGCCCGCCCCGCACCGCCCCCGGGGCCGCCCCGCGCGCTGCCCGCCGCCGCCTGCCGCGGAAGAGGGAAGCGACGAGGAGCGGGAGGTGTCCGGCGGGGCCGGGGGAGCCCCGCGGGCGGCGCGGGGGGGGGAGGCGGCGGGGTTCCCCCCCCCGCGAGGAGTGGTACGGCCGGGCTCGGGAACCCACTGACGCAGATATCCTTATATGGGATACATCCTGTGCGAGGGGGCGTGACTGACGGGAAGCGCTCCAGGCTGCAGCCAAGTGCGGCGCGCGGGACGGGGCGGGACGGGACGCGACGGGACGGGACGCGACGCGACGCAGCGGTCCCTCCCCACCCCCACGGCCCTCCCCACGCGTGGCCAGACCCCACCGAGGGCCCCGGCGCATCGACGCTGCCCCCCGTGGGCGCCGTCCCGCCGCAGGTGACACCCCCCCACCCCCCCCCGGAGCGGGGGGGGGGCGGCGGCACCGCGGCTCGGCGGTGGGGGGGCCCCCGCGCAGCCCAGCCGCGGAGCAAAGTGCCCCGAGGGAGGCGGCAAAGCAGGGCCGGGGCCGCAGCCGGGCCCCACAGCGGGGCAGGCGGGCGCTTCGCCCTGCAAGTAACGCCCCGTCCCGGCACAGAGCGGGGTCTGCCCAGAGCTGGGCACAGGGACGAGGCCGGCCTACGCCCGGAAAGCCTGACCTACCCCCTCCCCTGCAGCAAGGGACGCCCTACGCTCATGTGGCACTATTTACTCGTCTGTTACATGTGCAGAGTAATAGTCGAGAGTGAGGACAATGGCACAGGACGCTGGGAAGCCTGGGGGGCCACAGTCCCCCAGGAAGTTTGGGAGAGCTTGGGAGCAGCGCTCCGGAGTGCTGGGACACCCGCCAAGGGCACGGGCAGGGGGCCACCGGGAAACCACCGGAGAGGAGCGAGGGGTGAGGCTTGTCCTTTCCTCCAGTTTGGGTTTTGTTTTGATCCTTGTTGCAGCGAAGCCCGGAGACACCCACCCACGACGGGGATGTCAGGCAGCCCTGGCTCAGGTCAGGCTAAGCCGGGAGCCAGACCGCAGACTCGCCTTGCACGGGAGCCAAGAGATCGCGGCTATAGATAGTAACAGGGAAGCTGCAGCAGTGAGCGTGTTTACAGCAACAAACAGAGCCTGCAGCGCAGTCTCCAAGCAGGAGCGTCACCCAGCCAGGCTGGGATCCTGCTGGCAGCCTCTCCCGCTGTTTGAGCTCATGGGCTAAATGCAGTGCCTGATGCTGCTGCTGTTGCTGTTGCTGCGCGAGCAACCTCCGTTCTTAGAGATCTGGGCCACGGGGGCGGGAGAACTGGGCCAGCTGCTATTTCTGAGCTGCCCGTCAGAGCGGAGGGGATAGCCAAGAACTGCTGCAGCTCATGGCCTGCACCGCTCCCTGGGAAAGGACCCGTGGGGGCCAGTGCTGCCTCTCGCCAGTTCAGCACCAGCCCACGGGCTAGCCCCTCTCAGGGCAGGCATTGGCCACCCCAGGTCCCTGGTGCTGCTGGAGACTCCTCACCCTGGCCAGCCTTCCACCCCATGCCAGCTGCCAAAGCAGTGGGATGAGTGTGGTCTCTTCAGCAGCCCCAGGCTGCAGGCAAGGAGGTCCCCCCTCAGCACTGCCCAGAGGAGGGACATGCCAGCAAATTAGCAAAGCCACGATCCCACCATCCCTGTCAGCGGCCGAGTGGTGGGCCAAACCTCTGTGGCCACGTCCCCAGCAGGGCCTGGGTTGACACACTGGTACCCAGCATGGGCAAGAGCTTCCAAGACAGTTTCAAGGCCCAGACATTTGCCAGGCACATTTCAGAAAGTCCTTGCTTAGTCCTGCTGCTGTCTACAAACTTCCCCGGTGTTCCTCTAGCCAAACTGCCCCCCCCCAAAGAAGTGTCTGGAAATCAGGGAAGAGAACCCGCTTCGCCAAAGCCCAAAAATATTTTTGTGGCACCCGTGCAAACCGTCTGTTGCCATCTCTGCTGGCGACCGAGTGTGCTCTGTTTGTACCAAATGGAAAGTGCACGGGTGCTGCACATTTCTAACACGCGGAGGCAAGGAAACAGAGAAAGCGAAAACACATGACGTGGGTTTGTTGTTTGCTCCAAACGCAGGGCGCACACGGTTTTACCACAGCATGTGTGAGAAAAAAAAGAGGAAGCAAGCAGTACCGCAGGGACAAAACAGAGTCAAAGCGTGAACCCTCCTGCCGGGGTGATGGGGTTGCCCTTGCCAGCATGCTGCCTGAGCCTGACAAAGGCTCCTCGCCCCCCTTGCCAGCTGGAAATGGGCAGAGGCGTTTGGCCCTTCCAAAATAGTGCCATCTGAAGAACGGACCACAAGTCCATCGAGCACTACAACATTATTAAACCTGTACAACTAGGGCCAGTGGGGTTTTGCCGGGCTCTGGCAGTGCTCAGCTGGACCTCAGCTGTAGGGATGCACCACTGTAGGGATTGGGATTCTCCCCAGCCCAGGGGTAGGGGTCCCCCATCCCAGCATGACCCTTTCCCCCTGCTCCAGACAAGCCCAGGCATGGCTGGGCCCTGTGCTGGCAAGGAGGAGGTGGCTGCTGACCACCACCAGCAGGGAGATGGCTCTTACCAGATGCCTGGCCAGACAGAAGAGGCCATGGTCCCTGCAACGCAATGGCCCCTTGGGCATCACAATGGTGCTGGCAGGGCAGGAGAGCTCCCATTCAACAAGGATCTTGTCCTGAGTACCAATGGGACCCCTCCACCTGCCTGGCCCCCGTTCTTCCTCCCTCCAAGCAGGGAGGTGGGAAAGCTTGCAGCTCCCATGATTACAAGGGAGCAGCAAGCTCCCCGGCCCCAGAGCGCAGCATGGGAACTTGGCCCTGCTTTCACACCCCTCCTTCAGCTGAGCTTGTGATTGAGCCTGGGCTTGGAAAACCACAGCAGAGAAGCTCCTGAGGTATGTGGGCCAGTGCAACCCGCACAGCCAAAACCCACTTCAGGGGCAGGAGATGGCTGTGCCTAAATTTGGCCACTCACCAGGGGAAAGTTCATGCCAACAGTGTGGCCCTGTGGCAGCCAAGTGACAGCCCCGACTCACCCTCTGTCAGCAGCACTGACCATAGCAAAGTTCTATGTTCCCTCTCCAGGCACACACTGTGATGGACATCTGCCTTTAGCTAACCAAGGGCTGCTGGGGTGGGTGGGAAAGAGACCTGGGGGCTGAAGTCCAGCAGCAGAGTACTGCTGTGGGCACCAAAAAATAGCTCCTCACTGTAGAATACCCCTCTGCACTGAGAAGCCATCACTGCCTGGCCAGGCACACTGCCCATGCCATTAGAGGATCCACACAATAACCTGAACACCCATTGTGGTACAGACTCCATGGGCAGGCTCCAGGGGCGTTACTGCAATTCCCCCTGCACACACCTGCACACCCCCTGTTCCTGGTGTCCCCCACCACATGCACTCCCAGCGTGGCACGAGGGACACACTCCGTCCACCTGGCCCCAGGGAGGCTTGTGGAGCCAGGCAGGGGCTGCAGGGCTCAGGAGCAAATGGGATGGAAAAGCAGGAAAGGGGGCTGATAAACCAGTGGTGGGGGTCTGCCCCCTCCCTTAATGTGGCTGGGGAGCAAGGGATGGAGGAAGAGCCCTTAGCACGTTATCCCGGGGGCCTGAGCTCCCCCCAAAACACACTGCAGCTATTGCCCTCCCACCTAGCCTGGGAGCCTCCAGGAGGGCAGGGTTCCCACCTCTGCTGGTCTTTAAAATGCAGCACATACCCAAAGCAAAATATAAATAGTAATTAATAATCACAGCAGCTGGGTGTGTGACAGGGACATCCTAAAGAATAAACACTGCGAGCGGAGACATCCCGGCATCTCGTGGTCGCGCAGCCGCCTGCCACGGGCCACCAATTACTGCGGATGGCGCCGTCGAGCCCTCCTACCCCTTCTCACCACTCTGCCTGCTGCTTTCACCTGTGCCATGGTGGACGCTAGCTTGCCAGGCACGGCTGGACCTTACCCCGCAGGCTGATGAAACCACGCACCGCTCACAGCCGGCAGGTCCGAAAGGCGGCTTCGCCCATCACGGCGCCTCCTCCGCACCCCATTGCCCCGGGGCCAGGCTGGCAGCCATCGCCCCACGAGTGAGGGTTCATAACCCAGAGCAATTCAAGCCCAAAGTTCTCCAGCAGCAGCTCCTGCTGCTGCCGGCGCCCTCACTTCGTGTGCCGCGGTGGCGTGACAGAGCCAGGGCACCGGGGCCGAGCTGGCCTCTTATCTTCCCCCCAGCTCCAGTGCCACAGGCCCGGCCCAGGGCTTCGTGCATGCTCATGGTTATAATCCCAGGGCACAGACCAGCTGGGAAGAGAGGAGAGTAAAATACATGAAACAAAATGACCCGCACATTTGTGGAACTGCTCAGTATTTAGAAGTGAAATCCCAGAAATTAAAGGCAATAAGCTCGCGCTCGGTGAGAGGCAGCACGTTCAAACCCAGTGACAGACAGGCTGATGCAGGTCTTTTCTGATAATCAAACAAGATCCAAACAAGGCAAGCACAGCTGTGCTTTCCTCGCTTGAACCCCACAAGGAGCCTGCAATAAAACCCCACACAACTGAGAGAAAGCCCGGGCTTCTCATTGCGTCCAAGGGCTTTTCTGGGGGTGGCAGCTGGATGGTCCCGTCACACAAGATGCCTCTTCCCCATGGGGCCAGGCAGCTGCAGCAATGCTTATGCCACGGGTTGGGGGCTGGGTAAAGGGGCTGGGGGCTGGGTAAAGGGGTCCTGCTCCTCCATCAGTGCAGTGGCTCTTGAAGAAAATGGGCCAAGGGTAGCAAAGGAGGAAGTGCTGAGTTGAAGGAGGAAAAGGCCGCTGTGCTTAGCTAAGGAGATTTTGTTGCGGGTGGAGAACAAAGCAGCCGAAGTGAAGGGAAGGGGCAGGATGTTGAAGATTCTTTGGCTCAGGACAGAAAGAAACCCTCTAATTGTTGTGACTGGGGAGTGCTCTGGGGAGCGGCTCAAGGGGACTCAGGACAAACAAAGGATCACAAAGCTGAAGATAACCTGAGAGCGAGGGAGGAAGGGAGTGGGACAGCTTTGCCATTGCCTGGAGGAACAGCCCTGATTCACTGGAGGTAGTCCCCAGATCACCTTCCTCCTGTGCCAGTCGGTGTCAGAGGCCAGCACACAGAGCAGGCTGCCCCAGAGGACAGCCATCAACACAAGCAAGGTCTCTTTTTTTGAGTCCTCAGGTCTCATAGCGATGAGGCTCTTGCAAGGACTCACAGAGACTCAGCCTGCCCTGGCCCCAGCAGGAGTCACATTCAGTTGCTGCTGCTGAAAGGAAGGTGAGATTTGAAAGTGAAGTGTTTGTTCCCTGCTCTGGCTGAGCCGTACCTCAGGCTGGACAGTCAGCCTGCACACAAGCAGAGCCAAAGGAAGCCATCGGCTCTGTGGAAAGACACTGCCACTGCAGGAATAGAGACCCCAGTAACACAGCAAGAGAATAAATGATGAAGCATGGCTACGCAGAGAGTTGGCCTTCTCTGCCCTAGGAACAAACATTGGGAATACCCCAGGAAACTGAGGTTCCTTAGATGGTATTTAAGAAATGTAATAAATACAAAATTCAGTATTATTAAATGGTCTGGTGTTAACAGAACTATGAATATACATACATGTAAATAGCATGGAGCGCTGCCAGCCCAGCCCTGAGGCTTTGATCCTCCCCAAGGATCCAGATCTGCCAAGCACTTTGGTTTGGCTGGGGGGAACTGCTGGGAGGGGGAAACTTCTTTTGTGTTAACTCATCCCTAAGTATCTGTGCAACTGTAACAAGAGCTAAGCATATGCTTGCACAGAAAGACCTGGGAGGAGTATGAGATTTGCAGATCATCTCGGGTGCTCTACTCCATCTCTGCAGGGTGAACAGTGTCTGGAGGATACTCTCTGTTGCTCACTGCTACCAGCCCACATCTCGTTCCAAATAGAGGAAAGCACTTGCCATTATCCAGGCCCATACCAGCACCTGAAGAGATCGGCCATTTCCTTGCCAGTTGAGGTCTGACAGAAAACAAGTAGACAGTGAACAGGCCTGGAAACTCGAGTACCTGCCCCCACAAAAGAGGCAACCCACTTTGGGACCGAGTTTGACTGGTGATTGAACATGGAGGGCCTGTCCTTCTCTGTACTCCCCTCCAGCAGACTGGCTGCCAGGGCCACAACTGCCAAGCCAGTGGGGACGCGTTAATTTGCTTTCTTCCTGATTGCTTTAGGATCTCAGTGGAGCTCAGTGGGCTGCAAAACTGGCACCTCTCATCTAAGTGAAATACCCCCCCAACCATGCTGGCCTCCCCAGGCACCAGGAGTGCCAGTGTGCGTGTGGGCAGGCACTGGAGTGGAGAAAAGACGCCCTGTGCTCCAGCACAAAGCCCCAGTCAGCCAGCCTGGACAGCCGCCCGTGCCTGGTTCCTGGAAACAGGGATTCCCTTCTGCCTTCCCCAGACAAACTCTGTGTCTCCCAGGGGGCTGGAGACAGCCTGGAGAGAGTGGCCCAGCCCTGCTGAGGAAGCGGAGGATGGAGCTGTGGGTTTGTGCTCACGCAGCTCAAACGAGGCGCCGGTCACAAGGGGGGCAATGCTCGGCCTCCCACAGCACACGCCACCCTCTTGGTCCTACTCCTCCCCCTGCCCAGCAGCAGGGCTGCTCAGGACCCCTCCAGGCTGCCTGGAACCCCTCTGGCCACCCGCACTGGCCACTGGAGTTTTGGGGTGCTTGCTAAGGCCAATATCCCAGCCAGGCCTCTGACACCCCTCATGCTGGCAGCCTGCGCAGGGCTCCTTCCAGGCCCTGCTCGCCCCCTCAGGCCCGGGGTGGGGGGCAGGAGAGGCCGTGGGAACTGGCGGCCACCCAGGGACACAGTCCCCTCGCCCGGGCGCTCCCCGCCGTGCCTGAGGCCCGGGCACCCCACGCACCGGCACCGCGCTCACGGGCGGCCCGCGTGGGGGGGGGGGGGGGGGGGGGGCGCGAGGCGGGGCAGGCGCGGTGCCGGGCCCACGCCCGCGGCCACGACCCTGCCGCGGAGAGGGGGCGTGTCCAGCGCCGCGCGGGCCACGCCCCCCGCCCCTCCCGGCCAATCCCGGCGCTGTTGCTGGGGCCGGGCCGACCGCCTGACGTTACCCGGGAGACGGCGGAACGTTGAAAACACACAAACCTGTTGACGTCGGTGCGTGGTTTCCGTAGAAACGGGCCGGCAACGTCATCGCCCTCCCCCTCCCTCTCCCTCCTCTCCCCGCCGGAGCTCGCGGGCGACGCAGGCGGCGGCGTCAGCCGCGGCGGGAGGGGTGGAGCCCCGTCGCCATGGCAGCAGCGGAGGGTGGGGCTCGGTCGCCACGGCAGCGGGAGCGGCTGTTGTTTGTTTGGGAGGCGGCGGCGGCGGCCGGGACGGACGGGAGCCTGCGGCGGCCCCGGCCCCGGCCCCGGCCCCCTCGGGCATCCTGCCCACGCGGCTGCCGGCGCCCGGCCAGGCCCCGCCGGCGGGGCACCCCTGCCCGGCCTGCCCCTCCGCAGACGCCCCTGCGGCCCGCCCGGCCCGGGGGGCCCCTCAGCCCCGGGGGAGCCCCTCAGCCCCGGGTGTCCGGCCGCGTGGGAGCCCCCGCGGGCAGAAGGCAGCAGTCCGGGGCGTGGGTTAGTCGGGACCCCTGCAGCCGGCCCTGCCAGCTGAAGCGGCCGCCCCTCGGCCCGCTGGTGGCGGTTGGGCACCCCTGTCCTGCGTGCCAGGAGGGCAGGGGTTGGTAACCCGAGGAGGAAAACGGACCCAGGGTTAAAAATAATCCTGCTGAACAGGAGTATTTATTTTGAACCTGGATCAGCTGTGCAGCCCACTGCACTGGGGAGCCTGACCGGCAGTGCTAACAGCCTGGGGCTGGGATGGGCTGGCAGGTACAGATGGATGGACAGACGACGGACGGACAGACGGATGGACGGCCGGGCGCCTGCAGAGGCCACACTGCAGGCACTGCTGTGAGCGAAGCGGGCACAAGCTCTTGCCCTGCTGCAGGTGCAGGCTGAGCACCTGCAGCACATGTGCCGTGGGTCTGCTGTGCTCGTCATCTGGGGTGCTGAGCAGGGTGCATGCATGAGATGCATGTCCAGCAAACCAAATGTGGCCTCAAAACAAAAAGAAACCGAAAAGTGAACCATAAAGGTTGCAGTGTTTTCTGGTCCATCTCGTGAAGAATGGCCGAATCCATCCCCTTCCTTCCCGGCAGCATCCTCTGCAAATCCAGCTCTGCCAAAACCACCTGGCAGACTTTGCCCAGTGCCAGTGCGTGCTCCTGCGACTGGCAGCAGCGGTGCCCAGTGGAGGCCAGACAGACCAAATGCTCCTCCCTGTGTGCTGGGGTGGCACAGGCTGCTCCAGAGACCACCGCTCCCAGCACCCTGCCTCCTCCCCGGCTGCCAGCCATTGGGTGTGCTTTGGGTGTCTTTCCCTCTGACATCAGCTTCCTCCCCTACAGCCAAAGCTCTCCTAGGTGAGACGCCCGGCAAGGAGTGCTGGCAGGCTGGCGGGAGGACCCACCCACTGGCATTCCCCCCCGGGCCAGGGCCAGGTGGGTGGGTCACACCGACTAGGGGCTCCCCTGATACCTCAAAGGCTGTCTTCACATCGGGGGTTGCACAAGCACCGCTGGCAGACGGGAGAGGAGGGAACCTCGGGCCGCCCCGGCCTCAGCCGTCACAGTCGGGTGCCTGTGGGGTGGGAACTCCCAGCGCCTGTTCCCACCGCCGCCGCCATCTGCTGAGGCCAGCAAACTGGAAACCAGCTGCTTGCCCAACCCTCGCCAGCAGCCAGGCTGTTGTCATTGCTGTTTGCTTTACATCAGCTCTGTTTGGTTTGGCAGGCTGAGGGCAGCAGGTTCAACCCGGGCGATTTTACAAGGGCTGGTTCCTGTCCCACACCCCTCATTGGTGAACACAGAATAAATTGAGGATACCCTCGCCCTGCAGCCCGGGGGCAGGAAAGGGTGCGGCTGAAATTAGTGTTTGCTTCTCAAGGGCAAGCCTGAAGTGCCGGTGTTTGGGAAGGTAATCACAGGGCATGAGAAAAGACCTTCTGCATGGTCACGGCAGCTCCCCGCGTGCTGCCATTGCCTGGTCAACTGCAGCTAGGGACTGCTGGCCACATGGGAAAGTGTGGGTAGGTGGCGAAAGGCAGGGATTGTGCCTGGGATCTGGCCAGCTGCAATGCAGAGGGTGTCCAAAGTCACCTGTCAGGGTGACTGAGGCCAGCGGGAGGAATGTCCCATGGGGGCATGTACCCTCCCACAGCCTTTGTCCCAGGCAGCACCTGCTACTGACACCCGGCACCCTTTCCATCTGAGATCTGCATCTTGTCCAGGCAGCTGGTACCTGTGGTGAGGGGTATGGTTTCTCCACGTTTCACACTGAAGTGAGAAAGGGAAAATTCCACGAGTTGTTCCCATTGCGCAGGCGCTCACAGCTCCTGGGTTGCAGGGAGCAGCAGAGGCCAGTTAGCCTAGTGTCCTCCTCCTCGTTAGTTCCTGCCTCATCTCAAGTCAGCCGGGCAGCCCCAGTGCTCATCCTGTCGTTCAGTGACCCTGCCGGGTGTCCCCTCCCCGTCTGCTGCAGGGCCTCACCCACAGGGAAGGAATAGCAGGGCAGAGGACACAGTTCAATGTGCGGCAGCAGTTCAAGTCCCCTCCGCCCAGTCCTGTCCCGGCTGCTTCTTCCCAAACCCACCCTGCCCTGCGGGGCATGGGCCCAGCTGAGTGGTGATATGGGATGAGAGCAAGCGACTGGAGATTTAGGGTGTGTGGAGGGCAGCCACACAGACCTGTGTTGCTCCTGGTCCCCTCCTGCCTGCACCACATATTTCTTTCCCTTGCTCTGGCCATAGGGGCATGCAGCCATGTGGCAAGCCAGTCCAGAGAGCTTACCTAGTGTGTGGTTTAACCCCAGCTGGCAACTAAGCACCACACCAGTGCTCGCTCACTCCCCCCCCAGTGGGATGGGGAAGAGAATTGGAAGAGTAAAAATGAGAAACACATGGGTTGAGATAAAGGCGGTTTAATAGGTAAAGCAAAAGCCGCGCATGCAAGCAAAGCAAAACAAGGAATTCATTCGGTGCTTCCCATTGGCAGGCAGGTGTTCAGCCATCTCCAGGAAAGCAGGGCTCCATCATGCGTAACTGTTACTTGGGAAGACAAACGCCATCACGCCAAACATCCCCCACTTCCTTCTCCTTCCCCCAGCTTTATATGCTGAGCATGACATCACATGGTCTGGGATATCCCTTTGGGCAGTTGGGGTCAGCTGTCCTGGCTGTGTCCCCTCCCAGCTTCTTGTGCACCCCCAGCCTCCTCGCTGGTGGGGTAGTGTGAGAAGCAGAAAAGGCCTTGGCTCTGTGTAAGCACTGCTCAGCAATAGCTAAAACATCCCTGTATCATCAACACTGTTTCCAGCACAAATCCAAAACATAGCCCGGTATGAGCTACTATGAACAAAATTAACTCTATCCCAGCCAAAAGCAGCACATCTGGCTGAAAATGGAACACACTACTTCGGTAGGTTGCAGGTCAGCTCGGGCCACTTGCTGCTCAGGTTTGCTGTGGTCTGAGCTGCCACCAGGGTCCCCTCTCCACTGGGGAACCCCATTCCCACTCCTTGCTGGGTCCATCTCTTGGCCATGGGGTGAGGAGCCATCCTCTTGTGCTACCCCAGCAGAAAACCTTTTGTTGCCTTTTGCAGTCAGTCCTCCACTGGTTTAGCAAGGTGAAATGGCTGGGAGCAAAGTCAGGAGTGCGGGGAGAAGGCTGGGTCCCTTGCCAGGAGGAGTGGGAAAAGTCAGCCTACGGGCTCGGACTGCTGTGGAGCTGCAACCTGGGCGGCTGGGCACTCGCCTGTGCCTGCATGATGCAGGGTGCGGTGCCGGCAGCTGCCCAACTCCTTCTAAACCAGCTGATCCGAATCTGGGAGAAACAGCCAGCACCCACTGAGCTGAGTCAGGGTGCACAGCACTGCTCTGGGGCCATGCAGTGAGCTGCACTGGCAGATGACTAGCCCCTGGAAAACAAAAGATGAAGACTTTTCTGCCAGATCAGCTCCTGATCTGGTTTGCCAAGCAGCTGTTTACAGTGTTGCACTGGCACAACAGAGGGGATGTGAGCAAGTGTGAGGAGTTGGGATTGCTTCGACTGCTTCAAACAGCCCTGGCCCCAAAAAAGTGTAACCATGGCCACACAGACGACCCAAGCTAATAGGACTCCAGTTGTCTGAAGAGTTTTTGTGAGTCCAAGCCTGGGACAAGTCTTTACTGAATTGCCTCACTAGGACAGACTTTAATGAGTGCTGGAGCTGAGCTCTAGCAGGAGGGCTTGGGGGGGTGTCACCTGCCCTTTTACACAATATTTGAATGCATTTGCACTTCCCTGAAGAACTGAGGGGAGGTGGTTGGCTGCTCTCCCATTGCAGTTTATCCCAAGTCCATAACATTTTCACTCCCTGAAGCGTTTTCATTTCTTTGTGCATTTCTTGGTTGCTCTGGTGCCAGTTCTGGCTGTTTTAGTGACCTCTGCCCACCAGGCAGCATTCACAGCGAGGTGCATCCACAGCAGCATTGCAGGGGGCTCCGAAATAGCATCACTCCTCCCCTGTCCCTTCACCAGCACTACAGGGGCTTATAGAGCTGCTGCACTCTCTGCACAAATCCTCTCCCTCCACACACACCAAATCCATCCACAAAATCTTCAGGCTGCTACCCCGTATCCCAGGCTGGGCTACATTCATCCTCTCAGCGCTGATTGTACTGTCCCTCCCCAGCAAGCAGGATCACTCTGGAGTGAGCCGCTCGCTGCGATCGTGACTGTTGTGAAACAGTTTAACTTCCTACGGGAGCCGCAGCCCTTGCCTGTCAGCCTGTGCCTGGCGCTCACAACGCCTCCAGCACTCACGGCCCTGCTTCCTTCTCCTTGACGTGAGCACATTCACGCTCCTGCACGCACACCCCGTCCCTCCTCCAGCATGCCTTCTGCGCCCGCCGGTTTCCCAGGGGCCTGCCCCGGGGAGCGTGCCAGCGAAGGCGATGCGGTGGCGTGCTGGGGGGGGCAGCGCTCCCACCACTGATGGGGGATGCACAAGGAAGATGGATATGGGTCCTGCTGGGAAGACCCCAAGAAGGCAGCTCTACCACCCCAGACAGCAGCTCTTTGGGTGGGGGGTGGTGGTGGTTGTACATGGACACAGTCACCCTTGCCCTGTGGGTTATCCTGCACCCAGCAGTGCCTCCTCGGGAGCGGCTGGGCGGCAGACACGGGCTTTCAGGCAGGCACACGCCCGGCGGGGGGATGTCAGATGCCTTGGCTGCCGCGGAGGCTCGGCAGTGTTCCCAGGAGGTGACTCTTTAGGAAGTGAGTGTGTCCTGCCGGTGCTGCCACGGGCGGCCCAGCGGGAACTGCGTGGGAGCAAGGAGAGCCATGGAGCGGGCTGGGCACTGGCCTGACCCCCCGGTCATTAGGGAGAAGGTGGCTTTGACATGAGTCAGCAGCAGGGTAGGCAGAACCCAGAGAGTGGAGGAGCAGGGAGGTGCCAATCAGCATCATGATATGGCCTAATTACTTTAGTTTCCAAATCCACATTGTGCTATTAAATTTGCTTGCTTGCACGAGAAACAAAAGCAAGAGGCATTCCCCAAAACTCCCTCCAGGCATTGGGCTCCAGCGCCTAACCCAGATGTTGGTAGACCCTGCCTGCACCAGTCAGAGGAAGGAGTTCCAGTCACGCCGCCTCCTGCCAAAAACTCTCAAACTGGCAAGCCCAAGGCTTGGTGCCCTGCCTTGCCAGCGTGGGACCAGGCACTGGAGCATCGCTGACGAAGCCACTGCCTGGGAGGGCCAGGCATGGAGGATCCGCAGCCCTCATGGGTGAGAAGCCCTGCGTAATGCCTCTGCTCCTTGCGGTTGGGAAATAGCTATTGCGTTGAGGCTGGGAGCTGCGGTCAGCTAGCACGGGACAGGATCACCACCAGCCATGTACCACGTTGTGCCTTACGTGTGGGAGCTCAGCCCAGGGAGCAGCCCCTGCGATCTCACAGGGGCTCAGCCAGTGTCAGACCAAGGTACCCCAGAGCAGCAGAAAGTGCAGGCAGTGAGGGCAGGAGCCCCCCCACATTCCTTCCACTCTATGGGGTCCCCCAGCACACTGCCTGGCTTCCAGTGCTGGGTGCTGGGCTGGCCCTGCCAGGCTCTTCCATGGCCCCACTGGCCCGCCGTGCACCCACAGAGGTCCCACGGGGGTGGGAGCCTCCTGCTGCTGCTCCTGCTGCCGCTCCTGCTGTGGCTGCTGCTGCTGTGGCTGCTGCCACCTAACGGAGCCGCTCCTCTGGCCCTGGTGAGATGAAAGCAGCAGTACTCTGCTCCGGCCGGCCAAAGCTTGCACACCCCGGGGTGCTGCCACCCAACTCTGCCCATGCCCCTGCTGGCAGGGAGCACAGATGATGTGCAGTCGCTGGAACGGGTGCAACCCCTGAGCACTTGTCACACAGCACAGCAAGGAGGAGACCTGGTCTCCCCCTATAGATGGTTGCCCTTGAATCTCATTGACACACTCTCTCTGTACGCATGCACGCACGGCACACCTGGCCCACGCAGCCACCACGCTCGCCGGGAGCGAGCATCCGAGCCACCCGTTCGTGGCAGCTGAGACAGGGGAAGCGAAGCAGCTCCCAAGCGATGCAGGTCATGGCAGGATGCTTTATATAACCCACAGCCACAGAGAAAACCAAAATAGCTGCCTCCCTGCTGCTCAGTTCGTCTCTTCCATCAAACACGGATAAAATTAGAGCAGGCGGTGACGTGCACCTACGTCTGCGCAGGGACTCCAGGGAGACGGAGGGAGACGGCTCAGGGCTCTGCCATTAGCGGCACAGGCTGCCAGAGCTTTCAAGTAAAATCCGTCAGCGAGGCTGGTGTGTGGCCACAGGGGATAAATGTGTGGAACAGGAGGAGACGCTGGGGAGGGGGGGCAAGGCTACCAAAGGCACTCAGGGACCACTCCACACCTCGCCACTGCCTTTTGGGAACACAGGCCGAGCACTCGCACACAAGCTGGGCTTCAGTGCCTCACTGACCCTCGCCTTCCCGGTGCAGATGCTGCAGGAGTCAGAGCAGGGCTTTTCCAAAGGTTGAGCTCAGGACTGACACATCTCAGACGGCCGAGTCCTGGAGCAAGGGTGTGCCAGAGCAGGAATATTTCTGCCAGAGCATTCCAGCAAACGTGCCTCAGTGGGCTGGGACACAGAGCTGCTGCTGGCCCCTGGGCAGTGACCCACAGAGCTGGCCAGCCCCCCTCTGCGTCTGCTGACTTTGCAACCTGGCGGAGCCCCAGGCTATGTAGTACTGGAGGGTGGCAAAAAGCTGACTCAGAAAACACTGAGTGGAGATTCAGACCCATTTAAGAAAAAAAATGAACAGGAAAAAGAGCTAGAACAAAAGCCTAGGATAGAAGCTGGAAAACAGTCACCTACATCCCTGTATAGACACCCAGATAAGGTTTGAGCCTTTCCCTGATGACATGAGAACCTGCAGTTGCTCAAAGCCTCTGAATACTAGGTAAAAATAACAGTGTCATTGTCCAAAGCACATGCAGATGGAGGTGTCTAACTTCAGCTCTCTCCTCTAGATGCATTTGCTTTGATTTTTATTGTCTGGTTTACTGGTCTGGACAGAGGAGAGGGAGCCAGGAGTGCAGTTGTCCACTGTGCTATGACACTGCCATGGTCTGTGACCTTGGGCACATCTTTCCCTGATGTCTGTGTGGGTGCTTTGCTGTTCTATCCTCTTCTCTGGGGCTAACGTTCTCCATCCTCATTCAGCTGACAGGGTAAGGATTTGGGAAGGTGAGCAAGTTAGTATTTGTCAAACACTGAAGATGACAAGTGCCCTAGAGAAAATCTCTACGTTAATCTTTATTTATGGAAAAGCAACAGAAAAAAAAAAAAAAGGAGAGAGAAAAAAAGGACAAAAGGTTTAAAACCACTTTCCTGGACTGAGAGACTTGTGCCCACTCATGAAGGTAATTCATACCCTGTCCCCTGGAGCTCTGCCACCTTCCCCCTCCACCTCTGTCACACGACAGTGGTGGATACCTCTGCTCTCAGTGAGGTGGCTCAGATCCCAGCCAGCTCCTGGAGGCAGGAATCACAGATATATATAGCAGCATGGCAAGAGGCGAGCTAGGCAGCCACAACAGCAGCTCCTCACACTGGGCTCGAAAAAAAACCCCAAAACCACACAGAGCAAGTGAAATCAGTTCATCTCCCCTACAAGTTCCTGGAGTTGAACAGCTCGACAGAGAAGTGGCCAGACAAGAGGAGGAATACCTGTGTCACACCACAGGGTCCCTCCTCACTCAGCCCTGCCCTCAGCCTGCCAAGGCCACCTGGAAGTCGCTCGCATTTCCCTGGGACATTGTTTGCTGAGTATCGATCACTGCCTGTTATCTCACTGATTTCTGAGGAATTGCCCTGCAATCCAAATGTCAACTACACAGTGCAGAACAACTGGTCTGTCTGTGCGTCCTCTGTTACCTTCTTCTCCTTTGGCCCATGACAAGGCCATGGGATGTGTGTGCACGCATAGCACACCAGAGTGCCCAAAGTGTCACAGATTAGTTTTGTGTATTCAGTGAGGCAGTTCAGAAAGGGTGTTTGGGAATCAAAGGGTTTCATGTGACTGTACAGCAAAATCCAGCTTCTCTAGGTTGGTATCGAAGTCCCTGTGACTTCTCCCAGCCACAAACAGCTACATCTGCATCCACATGACCCAGCACAGCCTCAAGCCTCTTTGATGCTTCTCTGAGCAGGCTCCTGCCTGGTGCTGCCCACACTGCCAACTCCATGACTCTGCACACAGGCAGAGCTCCCAGTGCTGCCTTCCGGCTGGGCACGGGACATTCATCCCATGGTTGCCCAGGTTACCAGGTTCCTTCATTTCACTGAAATCACCAGTTTATTAGTAGCAGAAAGCCTCTGACAGAGCAGAGAAGACAGAGTTGGAAGGGACCAGCAAGGATGGGACAGGACAGAAGGGCCCACAGAACATGTCCTTTCCCCACAAGCCACAAATCACCCCTCCTCAGACCATGCTGGCTGTTGCTGAAGAGTTACCAGACACCAAAGGCAGGTGAGGCAGCCATGGACCATCTGTTGGGAAAGCGGAGAGAGGGCCACACAGCAAAACGGCATGGAATATGGGAAGCCTTTAGTGCTTCCACTGCATGCACACCTCGCCTGTGCCCTCTCCTGCATACCAGCTCTTGAGGGATGGAAGAAGTAACACATGAACATCGAATACCAGACATATTTGTTGCAGGCAAGGGCAGGAGAGCACTATGATACAGTCTGGGATTCCCGTGGGGCTGTTGAAGGACTGGTTTTTACTAGCGGGATCTCTGCTGGGATGAGATGAATGGGGAGCAGGATTAATTTGCAATCCCTCTTACTTACGTCACTTGACGGAAGAGTTAATGACTGGGATTTCCCTCCAGTTATCCTGGGGGAATTGGAGCTCATTTTACAAGCTCTTACAAGGAACCGTTCTCAGGCTGTTTGAGTCTCTTTAGAAGACGTCAGGAATAAAAATTTTTTCCCGTGAGCAGTAGCAAGGAGCAGCCTGGCACAACTGTGGTCTGAAAAGGATACTTACAGCAGGAGCATCTTTTTCCTCAAACCCTCAGCACACTGCTCTTTCATAACTGTTCTGTAGCTCAAAATAACCTGTCCTGGCAGCTGGTGTTCCTTGCATAAAGAGGAAGCTGAGGCCCTCAATGAGGTCAAAGGGAAGAGCACCCTGTCTAGACTAACATCCCTGGGGATTTCAGCCCCAGCCTCTTGGAAACCCCCCTGGTCTACAATTGCCATGGTGAGTCAGAGTCACTTGCACAAAGCCAGCACTGAGACAAACTCCAGAGCTATCCCACTGCTCTGACATCTCTCCTGTGACCTGCTCCTCTTGGGAAGGCTTCTGCAAGGCAAAGGAAATTTCCATGTTGCTCTTACCACTCGATCCTTATCAGCTCTTCCTAGCCACTCTGCAGGATGGATGAGAGCCTTGATTGCACATCCTAGCCATCTTCGTTGCCTGTTTTTTGGTTCCCTCGAGCTAGAAGGCCTTTCTTGTGCTGCTCACCAAAAGGCTTTTCTACTAACACTCTCCATATCAGACATTGCATACAATGGTCAGCCATGTCTTTGGTACTCACTAAGTCTGGTGTACCAGCAAGAGTCGCAAGGCCCACCAGTCTTTGGTATGATCCTTAGGACTGACTTCTTGCCTGTGACCAGCAGTGAGAAAATCAGTATCCCCAAGGCACCTCTTCCCTGGGTTTTGGGGTGCCTCCTGCACCCCCACCCAACCCGGCAGCTCCGTTTGCCCTTGCAGAAGTAACTCTGCAATGCAGAAGTTGCCCATCTGCACCGAGTGGCCACAGAGGCTGTGGTTTGGGTGAGCCATCATGCCCCGCAGAAGTCTTGCCATAGAAGAGTTATTAATATTCCTGTTGCCCACGTGCCATGCTGACTAGCTTCCAGGGATAAGTGCTCTCCTCATGTGCCTGTGGAGAGAGGGGACTTCCCAGGCCTAATTCAATGCTTCCCATTCCTGCTTTCTTACACACCAATCTCTGCCGAGGCTATGAATATGTCCTGCTGAATCAGTGTTCATCCAGCCAACTTCCCCTTTTCACAAGGGGAAATATTTATAATCTAACACTCAAGCCACCACACAGTGCAGCTGATGGAAGACATCCAATAAACATCCCATCTAACTGCTGCCTTTGCTGCCAAGCCTCCTCCCAAGAGTTGGCGACTTGAGTAGCCTTCAACTGCACTGTTGTTGAAATATAGAAGGTAATATTCATTAACCCATTCATTAGATGCTGACCACTCTGATGAGCTGCATGAAGGAATGTTTTTCAGGTAAATCTTCAAATAATGAGCAAGGCTCTTCTGAGCTGAAATAAATCATGTCAGTCTGGAAGAATTTATTAAGGCTTGTCTTCAGTGGAGAACCTGGCTTGGTACTCCATTGCGTCTAGCATGAATATATGTAGTGTCCCTGTGCATAAAGGTCCTCTGTTTAATATTACCAGGTGATATGAGGATAATATCATTCAGAAATAGGACTTCTATAGCTACAGCTGAGATTAATTTTGTGTTTACAAGAGGGATTCGAGCTCTCTCATCTTGGTGTGCCCTCCCCAGTGTTCTTGCACTTACTTGCTATGTATAAGAAGGAAAGATTTGAGAATAGACAAATGCAAATGTTAAATAGCTGAGAAGTTAAAAATAATTAAAATTAGCCCTTGAAGAAAGGTACAACCTTTTTGACGTTTAATCATCACCACAGTAGAATAATAAAATTACTTCAGGCTTCCTACACAGTAAAAGCTTACTGCTATCATGTGCAAAGCCTACACAAGAATATTTATTTTTTAATTCCTGGATACTTTTCACATTACTTTTGACATGTGAAAGTCTCTCTGGATGGTTACATTAAGAATTCAGTTCAGAAATTTACTTTTAAAAATGCAACTGAAGTCACAACTTGTCTTAACTGGGGATTATTTGGAAGAGTTGCACTTAAACACACTCATACATAAGCCTTTCCTTGTACCTACTCATGTGTTTCTCTCTGTTGCTGCCTCCCCACAGCTTGGGCAGCCATCTTCCTTGAGAGCAGACTTGGCTACGTTCCCATAAGGTACAGATAGAGGACAAGTTTTGTGACAGATAAGCTTTCAGTTACGAAAAACTGAAATTGATTTAAGGAAATACCTTCACAGACATTGGACAGAAAATCTAGAAAGCATTTAATTCAAGAATTCAGCAATATTAAAAAGCATTGAAATTTATATGGCTGGTAGGAACATCCAGATTTTTAGAAGTTATGTTTTTTTAAAACATACACTCACATTAAAAAAAAAGTGAGTCTTCTTCTGACATCCTCTGGCTAGGTCTAACTGGTAAAGATCTGATGATGGAGTAAATATGTCCTGCCTTTCTGTTGTGGGCTTCTCCATTCTCCTATGTCATGTCCATCACTAGCCATTATCAGAGAGAGTACAGTGGAGGAGCTGCTCTGCGGGGTCTGGGAGATGGTCTGGGACTCCCCAGCTGTCAACAGGGATGAAGTGAGTGAGGACTTCACCTGATATGCAGGGAGGTGGACTTAGCATGGCCAACCACCTCTTATTTAAGGTGCTGTTAATTATAAATTGGCTTTATCTCTATGTTTCACTCATTTGTTTCATGGGTGAGGAGACCTCTCAGTCAGACTTATACAGAGCAGCAATGCACAATGTAACAGCTGATTAGACCTCGATTTTAGCATAAATTCAGTTTGAAGAAACCTGGCATGGGCTTTACCTCACTGGATTTAGATGTCTGGTTCAGGACAAGATGACCTTCTCTCTAGAATAACCTCTTTCTCTTCATCACTTGGAAAGGGGATGCAGCCCCTGCGCCCCCTCAGATGCAGAGATGGACGTTTGATCAGATGGATCTCAGCTCTAGTCTTTTAAGAAAAAGTAACTGTAAAGTTATGCCCCAGACCTTGAAATGTAATCTCTTCTCTGTCATCCTGAGCCTGCACTGCGTTTCACAACTGAAAGAAAAATAATGGTATGACCTAACACTGAAGAGTTTGCCTGTTAAGACATGACAATACCCCAAGCCTCTACATTTTTCTTAAGAGTTGTGGCTTAGGTAACAAAAATGCGTGCAACCTTTTGTAGAGCTGCTTGAAAGCCTATGTAAACAGCAATTTCTTACCCTCCCTGAGCAGAGGCATGTATATCGCAGAGGTCAGAGGAGGACAGGACAGGGGCTGAGGGGTTGAGAGGAGGTAACAAGCCAGCTACTTCTTGTGGAGGGTGCAGGTTTCTACATGGACTCATTAGTGGTGTTTGCTGGCAAAGTTCATCCCAACACAGCTGCTGGTGAGCAGGAGAGGCCAGCAGCCTCTGAATGCTGCTGGGGCCATGGGAGGCTTCAGTTGGAGACGCCTGTTGGAAATGGAAAGGGGAACTGGCTCCCCTTGAGCTCCAGAAGGGCAGTAGGTGAAAGTTGCTAGGAAGTGAAGTGGGAGATTTCCTCAAAAAGCTAGGAGAGAGACTCACAAGCCCGCCAGGCTATTGCTTGAAAGTCGAAAACCTGCCTGGCAGCATGCAAAGTGCCAGGGAGAGACGAGAGAAGTATTGTGAACGCTCGTTTCCTCAAAGTGGTTTGTGTGTGATTGAACCTGGGCTATCTTTGATGAAGGATGTTTCATTTCCCTGAATGAATTCATGTTTTAAATCAAGCCCCATACACTTGTTTTCAGGCAAAATAAATTCACATTTATGCAGGATTTTTAATTATTTAATGACTTTGGTCACTGGGTGAAATGGAAACAGGTATGTATAAATATATTGTAACTATAGTTTGTCTTCTCAAAGGAATGATCTTATATGCTTCTTAATGTCTAAAAGTTATTTTGCTCCATGCCTCTTATTCAAACACTATCTATTTTAGCTACATGGCCAGCACACAGCACTTGGGGTCTCTGGGACAGATTACAGGGGAGGCAGAGCAGCGCAATGCTGTTTTATGGCTGTTTAGCCACTGATTTATTTTTAGTTGATTGAACAACGTCCCTATCTGGATTGTGATCACGATGGTGACTGCGATGGTTATATCCCAGCAATGAGTTCAAATATAGCCCCTTAAAAGAAGAGTCCTTGCGCTTTCCAGAAGAAGTGGATGAATAATTTTGCATGGTTAGTAAAAACAGCGATTACCATCGTAAAGCATATGTAGTTTTTATAGAAGTTTCTCAGTAGCTTGTAGTGGATTGCCAGGTGCAAAGTAGAATGCAAAAGGATTAGAGCATGAAAGTTAAGTCTAGAATAGTTTTTAATAAGAAAATTGTTTCAACTTTTTATTGTCTAAAAGAAGAAAATGCAGAAATGCCACAGCAGCTGACGCAGAAACAGTAAAAAAAAAGTCTAATTACATCATTCACACACATTCATACACATTGTTTCATAGAGATAGCAAATTAGTGTTGTTTTCTGCCATTTACTGTAGATAAAAGATTCATTTTGGTATGGCAAAAATTGACTACTGCCAACACTTTGTGAACTTCTTTGACAGCTGGGAAAAAAAATAGGAATTTGGTGGGAAAGGGCATATTTTCTTTGGTGGCTATTGCTGCCTCAAACTACAGAGATACCCAAAGGTTTCCAGTGCTCCTTTGTCAACACAGGGCTGAAAGCTGAATAATTCATTGCTCTCTTCATCATTTTCAAGACAGCAATGAAACTGGAAATATAAAAGATATATACAAACAACATGGTTTAAATTTTGGCAAGGTATCGTGATTGGCAGATGACAGGGTAATACTTACTTTGGGGATACACCCATTTGTCTATGGATTAGCGGCAGTGGGAACAAATACCTGCTTCCAGCTAATTGCAGAGCTCCCACAACGCCTAACACAGCAGATTAGGCTAAAATAGGTCAACTGGAAAGTTGTGTAACAAGGTACCAATCTCTCCTTCTCCTCTGTTAAGTGTTTCAGAATTGCAGGAAGCATTTCATTTTGCCAGCCTCCACTATGTGGAAACGTTAAGGCGTGTCCCTGCAAGACTGTTATTTCTAAACCTGCAGCTGAAAGGATCTTAAAATGCTTTCCCTCTGCTAGAAGTTACATTACACACTCAAGGAAGATTGCCTCATTGCATGTTTAAGGGCTTTAAAGAGTGAAAACCTGGGAATTGTGAAGAGACTCACAGCAGCTCTGTACTATTTTCTTTCACAACATGCTAAAGCACTAAACATCTCTGATGGGGTTTTATAATTAGATCTGAACTTGCCTGCGCGGCAGTTTCTAGCGTAATGCATCCACATGAGAAAAGGCTACAACAGAAACTGGGGGATAAATCTGTCGGTCATAAATGTAACTCATCTAAAAATGTACTGTGACAAAATGGCCACAATAGGAAGGGATTGTAGTCAGTTATATATTTGCTCTTCTATGGTTGACTTCACGCTTTGGTTTTAGAAAATGAGGCTACCTTAACATGAATGAGCCACTTTCTCTGATATTTGCCCCAGAAAATAAGGCATTATCAAATGTTTTATATGGGCTAGAAGGCTGGGTACGTATCATTGGTATGAGGAATGTTCTGCACAGAGAGATTTGTCGTGCCATGCATGTTTCATCAGGAATTTTGTGGTACAACATTACAACATTTCATATCTTCAGATTCTATTAATCTATGTTTCTTAAAGCTTGTGAAATAATAGCTATTTCTGTCTGAAGTGCTGCAATGGAAAGAATGTCTTTGTTGTGCAAATATACTTTGACATATTGCAGAAAGAGCTAAATATTTATTTTGTTAAGGTTAAGTTTCCAAATAATTTAATTGTCCAAGTAAGGAAAGGTTTGTGAACCAATTAGAAAAATAAAGATGTATTGAAATGTGCATCAAGTGACCATAAATCCCATTTCAAACAATAAACTGGAGCTTAAAGTAATGAACTGAATATTTGAGCACAGTTGACCTTCACTTAAAAGAAATACGCTCTGCTAAGGAAAATTGTGTTTCCCTAAAACGCCATTTAAATGAAGGTCAAAAGTCTAGTGTTGGGAGGGGTTTTTTGTGAGGGTTCTCTTTATTTCCCTCCAAGCAAGGAGTTCACTCCATCACTGTACAGATGGGCTTAGTTTCTGTTCCTTCAAATGGAGGGCTTCATCACATTGTATCAGTAAATAGGAGCACAAGGATGTGAGAGCACAGAACTGTTCTTTGAAGTGCTCTGGCCATGACGTGGCCTGTCATGACCTGCACATGAACATCCAGGCATTCGGTTCGCTGCTTTAAGTCTCTTAAGATTGAAGTTTGTACCGATTCCTGATTACTGCTTGTCATTAAAGACATGTTTTGCCCAACGAGAGCAGACCGGTGATGTTTAATAAAAGTGAAACAATGGTGTAATTTTTTTTTTATTTAATTCAAGCTAATAGAAATAAAATAGCTCTTTTACCTTCTAGCAATGTTGCTATTCACGTCTTTCTCCCCGCCTTTCCTTATGTCTCAACACATTCAAGCAAGTTGCTTCTCCCACTCGTGCACCTTCTCCGCGGCAGCGCCGCTCCCTGCGGTGCCCACGGCAGGGAGGGAGGCTGAGATGGGAGGGCAGCCGGTGGTGTGGTGCCAGGGAACGCAGCGGTCCCAGGCTAGCTGGTGGGTTATTTAATGCTATGTTCCTAAAGAGTCAAATAGACCGAGAGGAAAAAAAAGTAGATCTTCGCATATGCTGGAAAGGGAGAGGAAAAAAATAATCCTTAGAGTATCTTTAAAAGTCATTGTATCTTTATTTGCTGTCAAAAGCCCTTGCATTCCTCTGCCGCTATTGTATGGCATTTGCAGGGTGCTGATGCAAAGAAGCGAGACAGCTGATAAAACTAAATTTTCTTGGCTGAAGATGTCAAGAGGAAAATTGCTCATACTTTTAAAAGAAACGTAATTTAAACAGCAAGTGCATCTCCCAGTGAAGGACTTCCGCTGCGTGGAAGCCTCTAGGAAATTCAGGCTGCTTGCACGCTCCTCTGCCTCAGAGCGCGGTCTGATCTTTTTCTAACTTTTCAATTCTTTAATGAAAGAAATGATCATTAACCGTCATCATCCAGTATTAACGAATTAATTTAATTCATCGTTTATTTGACAATCAAATAGCCCACTCGAAGGGACAACCTTCAGCCCCCAAGTCCCGTCCACCCGCCCCGCGAGGAGGCGGCGGTCAGGGCACACCGGCGGTCAGGGGACACCGGCGGTCAGGGCACACCGGAGCCCCCGGCGGCCGCCGCCCCGCGCAGCCCCGCCCCGCCCCGGCGTGACGCAGGCGGCGCCGTTGGTCACGTGTGGCGGAGGCGGAGGCCCGGCCTGCCGCACCCGGAGCTGCCGCCATGCCGCTGCCGCTGCCCGGCCGCCCCCGCCTCGGGCAGGCCCCGCTCCCGGCCCTGCTGCTGCTGCTGGCGGTGCTGGTGGGCCCGGCGCGGCCCATCTCCTTCCAGCTGCCGGGCAAGGCGCGGAAGTGCCTGCGGGAGGAGATCCACCGCGACACGCTGGTCACGGGCGAGTACGAGATCGGCGCCCCGCCGGGCTCCTCCACCGGACCCTCCGCCAACCTCAAGGTGCGGCCGCGGCGGCGGCGCCCCGACAGGCCGGGGGCGGGGGGCAGTGGGGGTCAGGCCGGGGCGGGCGGCGTGGCCCCGCCTCCCCGGCGGCGCGGGGGCGGGGCGTGGGGATGGGTGACGTGTTCCACGCGTGACACCGACCCACGCGTGGGTTTGCAGCGGGCCTGGCCTCCTGCCTGCGCCGCGCCGGGGAGGGATGGGCCGGGACTCGCCTTGTGCTAGGGGCCACCAGCTCGCCCAAGGGCTCTGCCCTGGGGTAGCGAGGGAGCAGGGCAGGACTGTGGCTTGAGCCAAATACAGCCTTTTTCCCCGCAAGTATCTGCTCTCAGCGGCCCGCCAGCCGCCGTACGGCCTGCCAGCCGCCGTACAGCCCGCACGCCGAAGGCCTGGGGCGGCTGGCGGGACGGGCCGCTGCGGTGAGGCCGCCCTAAACCTGCTGACACGGTGTGAGGAGGGAAGAGTTACGGTGACGTGGCTTTCCGAGGGCTCCCTCCCCGCGTCCGGCCTGGCGCGACGGGATGGAGCAGCAGGCCGCAGGGAAGGGGCGAGGAGGGGGCTTAGAAACCGGGTTTTGGTACACAAAATGGCTATTCGCATCTTGCCGCGTCGTGGCTTACTTGGATTTTAAGGAGGCAGGCGTTTGCTACAGGGAAGAAAGCAATTCTAAAGGATCTTCAGGGAGTATAGGGGAAGGGTCAGCAAAATACACGTCACTAATACACCTATATGACAAGCAGCTATCAAAACTTCAACAGCTTCACTTTAATTCTGTCCACAGTCTACCTTCCCTAGGCTTTCTTCAGATTTCCCACCTAGCTGAGTAGGGTCTATGGCTGCGTAATCAGTCCGTAACAGCTTCCTGCCTGATTTTTATTTCTGTCTAAGCTCCCAAAGGCTTCACAAGTAAGCACACAAACAACAGAGACAGAATGGTCTGCTCAAGAGTCTCTAAACTCAGTGTTATTGAGTATTTGAGATCTCCTGAAATCAAGTTGCCCTTCCATCATCTGCCTATAGACACCTGAAGGCCTTGGGTTTTTAGCAGCTGTGCTTGGTTATGGCTAGAGAAGGCTGCTTCTGGAGTCTTGCATTTTTAAAAATCTTGTTCTGCTGTTCTTACATCATTTGTAAGAGGAAATTTGTCTGTGTATAGGCAGAGCCAAGCAGCTTTAATGCTTTAAAGTGTTGCTGTAGTATTTGGCTGGTAAGGTGTGTGTATTTCAGAGTGAGTGCCGTGTTCCCATCTGTCTCTTACCTCTTGGTGCTCAAGCCTCCTGGTTCTCTGGGTGCCCACTCTTAGGTCAACTGACCTCACAGTCTATTCCAAAACTCACTTTTATGACAGAAAGCTTGTCTAGGGAGGTGGTGAAGCAATGAATCTCACTCTTAGGTCTTAGTCTGGCTTTGCTACTGAAGCTGGTATCCAGGTAGGACTGCTCATGGAAGTTCTATTTTATTCTAACTGGAAAGTAAAAATGAAAAAAAAAAAAAAGTTCTGTACTAGTTTGAAAAGCTACAAAGGAGAAATAATAATTTATGCAATTCTTGCTTTCCTTCTTACTGTTCAGTTATGCTGTGGCCTCCCAACATGCTGGGCCTGTTGTAAGTGCTGTAACCCCTCTGCTAGGTGCATATTTTCTCTTTGTGTCTGTGTGGGAAAGGTTAGTTCAGGACATCATGTCTGCAGGTGCTCTCTCTCCTTCTGCTTTGGTCCTCTGGATTGGGCCTCCAAACGTAGGAGGTTGGTAGTTAATCCTGGCTGGGCTCAGTTCGGTTCCTGCCGGTGAGCTAAGTTTTGTGAGTGTGATACCCCAGCGCTAACAGTGGCACCCTCTGTTTTGGTGGAATCCGGGGGCTCTGCCAGCTGGCGGCTGACGTCTCACTTGGGCCCGGCCACGTGCCTCTGCCCCATTGTCAAGGCTGGTGGTTTGGGGAACCGTTGGGCTGTTTGTCAAGGGTGAACAATGCCCTGTCTGTAGGGGATTGCGTTACCGTAAATAACGTTAGAATAGCATGAAAAATCCCTTTCAGGTCAACTCCCCCACAAGCCTTCTGGCTGGGCTATTAGCAGCCTCTCCCGCCCCCGCCCGCCCGGCTGAATGGGCAGTGTATTTGGCTGATTTGGGAAATGCTATTCAGTTTTGATGAAAGTAGATAGCCAAGCTTTTACTGTCCAGAATCCTGTTCGTGAGCAGGCTATTGCTAGAGCTGCAAAGGGCAAGAAAGGATCAAGCTGCGTAATGTCCTCTACCTAAAGATTAGCTCCGGTGTCTACAAAGCCCTAAGGGAATAGTGCTTAAAATAATATAGGGACATTTGGGAGCTTTCTTTACTGTGTTCTTGTCAGCACTTCTTGGGATGGAGAACCCAATGTGCAGATAGTACAATATCACCCTGTGGAGGCTAGCGTCTTGGTTAATTGGGACTGCTCTGTTGGCTAGTGTTCACCATGTCTGTGTGGTCAGGTGCAGACAGTCCAGCACTCCAGCAGGGCCTGCTGTCTTGAGCTGGGTGCTTCCCATAGTCTGGGGGCTTCCAGACAGGAGGTGGCTTGCGTTGGTGGCTTGTGGCAGAGAGATGGCAATGCAGCTGCTGACTGTGCCTGACTGTGCAGGCATGCTTTCATCTGCTCACTGCTTGAGTACAGGTAGAGCTCTGAGCAGGAACTGCAGCGCGGGAGGAGAACAGTGCTCCTCGTTCTCAGACGCTGACCAATACCGTATGGTGCAGGGGCAGCTACAACAAATCCCGTAACAGAAAATTGCGGGATAATCTGTATGTAGAGGAAGCTTGTTCCTAAAGTCTTGCCTGCTATGGTTTATACCCTGAGGCATGAGGATTTATATACTGTGTTATTTTTCCTGCCTAATGCAGCAATTCTCATTATCCATCTGAAGGTCCACACCTGTTCTGAGTCCAGCAGGCTGCCGGTATCAGTGGTATCCCGTGACAGGGAGCTAATTATGTGTTCTAATAGAGTGTTTCCTTAGAATAATTTTGGGTACGTAGCCCTTTTGTATGGCCTTTGTATAGGGACATGAGGGTGGTTTTCTGTTATAAGATGGAGTGAAGGAGAAAGTCTGACTTACCTTCTCCATACCACAAATTATTTCCTGTACTTCTGTCTCATATACCTTTAAAGTTATTCCCAAACTTTTTTGTCTCTTCACCTCTAAGACTTTCAAAGATCCCTAGTAATTTTAGCACCCATGTTTTTTCAGACATACCTGTTGAAGGACAGAGTTGAGGGGAACTGGGAAGTGTTCCAGTGGAACACAGACTCTTGATTTGGACGCAGTATTGTAATGTCTTCAGTTTTTTTCACGCCTCTCCCTGGACACAGTATTTCAACTGGATGGAGCCTTTAATTGAGCACAATGATTCTCAAGTCTGCGTCATGAAATGTGTGTCCTTTTTTTTACTCTTTGTTGAAGCATTTCTGTAGACCTTCTACAAGTTTTGCCTATTCTTAGTAATTTCATAGACTTCATGCAAAGCAGTCATTATTCTGTCTGTGTAGTCTGAATTGTCCTCTGAAGTGGCCACTTTTATGGATCTTGGCACCCAAACCTTGTATAACTCAGGGCCACACTGATGGTTCGTTTCTGGAGGAATAGATGTGCCCTTCTCCACTTCATCTTCTGGGGAATGAGTCTTTTTTTTCCCATAAGGCTTCTCCATATCTCTGTTGCTATGGGAATTTATGAATTTTGCTTGCAAAAAGAAGGCAATGAATAACAGTTTGGTTCAGCTAGAGTTTCTAAATGTAGGCTATGTTCAGAGGTTATAGGAGGAAGAGGAATTGGTGTGGTTTTGGGTTTGGTTGGTTAGTTGTTTTTTGGTGAGATTCTTTTTTGTTTAATCTAAGAGCCAATAATTACCTTAGAGGCACTCGTGTCAGCACCTGGAGTGGGGTGAGGAAGAGAGGAATTGATACAGTTGTGAGGAAGGAGGGGAACTGTTGAAAGGAGAATGCAGCAGCTCCAAAGGGAATGCTGCAAGAACTCTTCCTGCATGGCCCAGGCCGTAAGCCCGTGTCAGGGAAGCACCGTGTTCCTCACCCTCGTCTCTTTTACAGATAACCGACTCAGCTGGGCACATCCTGTATGCCAAGGAGGATGCCACTAAGGGCAAGTTTGCCTTCACCACTGAAGACTATGATATGTTTGAGGCCTGCTTTGAGAGCAAGCTTCCTGTGGGTAAGTGAAGTGAAAGGTCTGTTGGCTGCTTCTAGCTTCCAAACAAGTTCATGTAGATATGTGTGTTTAGGGGTATGGGTGAAGTGGTGCTGGGTGTGGTCTGCAGAGCACTGTTTGACTTTTAAAGCTGATCTTCAGGAGGTTGTGGACAGTTTCACTGCAGGATATCTGCTCTTGGTGTTGCAGTTGAAGTTAAGTAATCCTCTGTGGCTGTTGTGTAGAGCGCTTGGGTTTCCTCTGAAAGGGGAATCATGCGTTCCTCCCACATAGGTCACCACATTTGCAGTGAGTGGCAGTACCGGGAGCAAACCACACCTCTTTTGCCCTTTTCATGCATCTCCCCACCTTGCAGTCAAGCCAGGACAGAGCAGGATGCCATCATCTGCAGGACCCTGTCTTTCTCCCGAGCTGACCATCTCTCCCCATTGGGTGGAACATGATCTCTCAACAATGTGTGTTTGACAGCAATCCAGTGTTAGGGTAGCAAACGTTTTCTGGGATTGGGATGTGTGTGTGTATAGAGAATGTGGCCTTGGTTTGCATGCGCAACTGCTCTCTAAGTGGTCAATAAAGGGAAGGGGAAATGAGCAGGACGTCAGCCCTGCATTTGTCCTGGCAGGGATGGTTGCCTAACGAGCACTGAGGCTCGTTTCCTGTGAGTGTGACGCATGTGCTGCTTTGAGTGGTTGGGCTCAACTTCAGGACAAACGTGCTGAAAACAGCCAACATGTGGGCTCTAGTCTCATTTGCGGTGGTGTGAGTGCATGCAAGTTCGTAGGTGGTCACATCTTTTCACGGTCACTGTCAGAGTTCTGCTCCCTGGACCTGGTTCTTCTTAGGTCTTATCCTAAAAGATCCCAGAGCATTTCACAGAGCAGTCACTAGTAGCATTCCTCCTATCTGTTGACAGGCAGCCTTTGTTTTGCTGTTCTGCTCCATGTATAAGGTACAGATAGTTTGCAGATTGAAGAGAACTTTCCAGAAAGAGAAGGCTTTCTTCTTTGCTGGGACTGGGAGGGATCTGGCTTGTAACACCTTTTCTATAGTATTTCCCAGATAAGACAGTGACCCCAAATGCTCAGGATTTTTCTTTTATTTCACTGCAAAGGTAGGGCTTCCAAATGCTCCTTAACGCATCGAGACATGTAGGCACTAGTGACTCATCTGGGAGTCACTCATGCTATTTACTGTCCAACACCTGGGTATTTGGGAGGTCTCCAGACAGTCCCACAAATCCTTTCATAGCTTCCATGTGATCACACACTGAAGAGGGAAAGGCTTCTTTCTTTAGTTGTGTCTAGACTCTTATTTCAGTGCTTGTGACCAAAAGTTTCTTGCCTAGACTGAGCCCCTTATAGCTCTTTTGATTTTAGCAAATGTTTGTTCCCTGACTCCCTTGTACTGTTGCAGGTTTGTTTTAAAGCTTTCAGTACTGATGAGGATAAAATATTTCAAAGTGCAGCTTCTACCTAGTGGCCAGTGAGGCGTTGAGGTGTCAAAATCTAGAGCTGGTTGTTTGTGCAGCTGAATCGTCTTCTGGAAGCTTTCTCTTTGGGGGCCTCCAAGCTGCCATTTTTTTTGGACCCAGACACCCCAAATTCCTTGCTAAAGAGAGATGCTGCATGACAGGTATCTCCAGATTTCCCATGTCTGTGCTGCAAATCAAGGAAGCATTAAAGTAAGGGAGGTGGCACCGCAAGGCTTGATCATCTCCAGGACTTGGTTAAGGTACTGTGGAAGAAGTAACCACATCACAAGGAAGTGCCTTGTTTCCTCTATAAGGTCAGCATGGGAATGGGGAAACTGACCAAATGCTGTTTTATCCCCATGTTGCTCTTCAAAGGTTGGTTTTTTTTTTTCCCCACAGTCGCCATCAAGTAAGTGGTCAGGACTTGTAGTGAGGCAGCCAAGGAGGATGTTGGTGGAGTACTGGAAGAGAAAAACTGTTGGTAGAGGAAGCTCAGAGCCGTTGGGACCTGAGGGGTCTAAGCAACTGGGATTTCTCAATCCTTAACCACAGAAATGAGGAAGAGGAAGTGAGAAGGAGGTCCTATTTAGAAGGTCCACCTTATCAGAGTGGAGGGGTTCTTAGGGTGCTTCTTGGAGGTGTGGGGTTTTGCATGATAGGCTTTTTTCCCTCTTCGAGGATGGAAGGGTCCTGTCTTCCTGACCAGTGCTCTGTTCCCAGGCACACTTAACTCTTGCACCTTATGCTAATCTCTGAGAAGAACAGCCTGGCCTGCACTACGTGCTACCCTGTAGGGCTCTTCCTGTGTGCTAATCTTTACCTCTTTGCTCCTTCTGTAATCCTTCTCTTCCCAAACTTTCTTAAGAGTGTTATGGCTCATTTTTTCTGGAATTCCTATGGGAACATTTTTTGACATCCTGTTCAACCATTCTGTTTTGCCACTGACTTTGCTAATCTCCCATGAAACAGTTCTGTGTTCATGTGAGATGACCTCTTGAAGACCTCCTGAAGGATGTAGGTATCAGTTTAGTTCAAGATCTTTGGGCCTTAACTGTTTGGTTTTTTTTCTTTGTTGCTGATCCTGTCTGCGCTGGTGAGCCCTGGCTGCAGGAGGAGCTGGGAGTTACTGAGGATCTGATGAGCGTGAAGGGAGCTGCCTAGTATCTTGGGCTCAGTAAACTTGTAGAAGAGCAGTTTGAGTTTTTCCAGGCCAGTCCCTGACAGCATTAACCTCTTGCAGAATGTCTGCTTTCTGTCCCTTTACACCCAGAAGCTCTAGGTTTTCTACTTTCTTACTGGCTCTTGGCAGCTCTCCCTTCCAGCCAGACAAATTAATCCTTCCAGTTCTGTTCTCCTGTTCACTGGCCTCTTCATTTTTCTCATCGCTTCCTGGAAGCTCCAGGTCTCCACCCAAGTTGCTGTAATTTAAACAACATTAAAAAAACTTCTCACTGGACTGTGTGCTTTGAATTTTCTTCTGCAGCTACTGTTGACTGTCCTACCTGCCAGTCTCCAGGCATGCTGGTATTTGTATGGCATAAGCAGTCATAACTTGTGGTTGGAGAAAGGAGCATTGGGTGGCTGTATACAGCCTGTCTGTTAAAGAATAGTACTGGGATTTGAATTTGTTTTTACAGTAACCAGTCTTTTATAAGAAACCAAAAAAATCTATCCTAATCCTAATTTATCCATTGGGCTCTCAAATAGCTGGGTTTGTATTTTGAGCTCCTGTATCCCTCAGGAAATTTAAGAAACAGTTTGTAGTTGATTTGGACCATTTTGTCATTAGGTTATTCCATGTTCTGATAGCAGTAAAAGGTGGAGGCGATTCTGCTCTGGTGTTGAACTGTTCAGTGGGTAGAGAGAAAATTTGGGGATGTTGTAATGAAGATCTGAGTATCTTCCTAGCTCCGACTGGAGTGACCCAGTGTAACCTGTACACTGAGTTTGTGGACTGAGGGAATGTCCACCTGGCAGCCTCTTAAGGCAAAGTGTGAGTATTGGACATGCTCCTGGATAAAGACTCAGAAATTTATACTATAAGTGAATTCAGACATTGTGTTTTGCTGGCAGCCAGCTGAGGACAACCGTATGCCCCAAAGGGCTGGGATTTGGGAACGTGTTATGTACAGACATTTCCTTGGTGGGTGGTATAGTGGAATATGATACTCAGGTCAGCTGATGTGCTGCATTCTTTAGGGTATCTTATATGCCTATTCTTTTGTTTTTTTCCCTCTTGTGTATGTTCTCAGATGTGATAGTTTAAAAGAAGCTGTTAGCCATAGGTGTACCAAGCTTGGGGGCTACAGCCTTAAAAGATACCTACTGTGCTGTTAACTGCAGCCTTACCCTACTCGCTGTTTGTGCAGCTTCAGCTGGCAATTCTCTGAAGTGGCATTTTCCTGGCTTCAGAAGCCTCCTGCTATCCTGGGGTTTGCATTAGCAGTGTGGGTCTCGGACATCTGAGCTGTTCTTTCCCTGAAAAGATATGTTGGTAAAGGGATTGCCTTCATTTCTGCAGATACTGCAGCATGCAAGGGTCAGTAGTCCCCGTATGCCATATTCCTCAATTAGAGCAGTTTAACTTCTTGCTCCTTTGTAAATGTAAAATCATTTACAACCCCAATAACCTTGACAAGTTGCTGGTGTACTTCCTGCTAGGAGGAGTGTGAGCTTCCCAGTTGAATATTTGTCCCTCTGGTGACTTGTCTTTCGCCAGGCTGTCTCATAGCAGCTGGTATTCATCTTCTAATCCTCTGCAGTTTTTACAGTGATTTGCATCCTACACACACTTAGTGCATTTAGTTACAGCTTGTTCTCATTATCTTTGGGAGGCTCTCCTTCAGCCAGGATTTATTGTGAAGTCTCTGTATTTTTAGGCTGGACTGTGCTGCCTCCGCAGTTAGCTGCAGACATGGAGGGAGGGGAGGGATGTTGTGAGTTCTTCCTCAGTGGTGGGGAGAGCTGGTGATTTCCTGGCAGGCTGAATGTTTCGCACAATGAATCCTTTCATTATGCTTCCAGGAACAGGGAGGATGCCGGACCAGCTCGTGGTTCTGGATATGAAGCATGGAGTTGAAGCAAAGAACTACGAGGAGGTATGTCCCCTGGCTGCCTGCGCTGCAGGCTCCCCTTTCCCGGCACTCACGTGATGCCGTTTGTAGATGTGAGGCTCATGATGGGAAGCTGTTTTCCCAGCGGTGATGAAAGCCTGTCTGCAGCCTACAATTCCAGTGAAGCTTTGTGTGTTAGGGGAGGAAGAAAAAAAAAAAAAGACAATCAGCTAAAATTAATTCTTTACTCTGGGAACTGGAGCCTAATGTGTGAATTTCTTTGCTAGGACAGCATGACCCAGCTTCTGCGCATAGGCATTAGAGGCAACAAGAAACTGAGATGTGAAGTTTCCCCATCCCCAGCGGCAGAGGGCATTTTAGGTTAATATCAGATCCTCCTAAAGCTCAAATTGCATCGTTATTGTTCTTACCTTCCTGACTGTAATATGTACTGGCTCAACAGCTCTGAAATGGTGCTTGTGCATTTCTCAGAACTGGCAGTGTATCGCTGTAAAGGTGTTTGGCAGAGTAGCAGCTGGTGTGAAATGGGTATTTGGTTTGAAAGCGTGACATTGCAAATAGGCATAAAGCCTAAACATTTCCATCTTAGGAGGACCCAGCTTTCTTAGACCCAAGAGCCAGCTATGTGGAGTAGCAGTTGCTTCATGGCTGGGACAGTCCTGACTGGTTTGGATGCTGAATTTTGATGGCTGCTACTATGCTTTTGGCTCACTAGAATTTGGGGTCAGTCAGCCCCCAGCATAGAGCCTGTGCCTGAGAAAATGAGAGTTGTTGGTGAAGAAAGATTCCTGCAAATGATTACTGTGTCCACGGTGCATAACAGCGTGACGGCTGCCTTAGGGAGGAGAGTGGGTAGCAGAGGCGGCTGTGTATGGTGCCAGTTAGAAAAGGAACAAATTTCTAAGATGGGCATGCTGGAGTTTTTACATCCTTTTGAGCTTTGGGCTAGCTGGTCCTGCATGGCTTAAGTCAGTCTAGAGCACATCTTCCATGGAGAGTAAGAAAGTGCTTGGGGTCAGAGAAGAGCAGAGCAGTCATTGCACGAGCTGCCTGGCAAGCAGCTACTGAAGTATTACAAGATGAAATCTTACAGGACGACCTCTGAGAGCATAACTGGGAGGATTATGATGGCTATATTTACAGAATCTCTTTAAATACAATGCTGCGGCATACTCTTAAGTTACACTACTGTAGTGCTACCTAGAAACATTGTCCCTAGGCAGAAAGGTTCTCTTACGCATGTATGTCTACATACTCACTGGTTGTACTGATGCAGCTTGTCTTGGAATAATAGTAAGTATCCATTATGCTTGTCAGTGTAGTTAGATCAATGGAAAAGGTCCGTGGACAAACATGGGAAAAGAAGAATTTAGACTTGCAGTCCTACCTGACAACAAATGCAGATCTTGGCAGCACTGACAAGCATCCTTGACTTGTCAGGACCTCTCAGAGTGGCACACTGTGTTGAGCCTTCTTGAGCAGTGTGTCTGCAAAGGACTCAAACTGGTTTACTGTTTGTACAGCTGCTACAGATGTTTAGCCACACTGCTTTGCAGTGTGTTTCTTTTTTTTCATCCTCTGTCTCCCCAGGTTGCTGTAGTATTTGTGGGTTTTGACTTGACAGGCTGCTTAAGGCGTGAAAGGGAGGACTGTTGCTCAGGTTTCTCTCCTGGAATTGCTGCCTCTTTGAGCTTTTTGCTTGTGATGTTCATCTGCTGTAAGATACCAGTGACCTGTCTTATCCCCCATTTTTTCTTGTTGAATTGCTGCAAGGAGACTTGATGCAGGGAGTTGAACAAGGGTCACTGATACTGTCCTGCTTATGCATGGATATATGGAGTGAGAAGAGGGGTGATGTCCAAGTCTGGCTTCATAAGCTTTCATAGATCCAGACAGTCTTGGAGCAAAGCAACTGGGAGAGTGAGCTGGGTTAGAAAACCTAACTGCATGGCAGTGTCATACGTTTGTTCTCTGGGGTAGGGAGGAATAACTTTCTCCATTCAATAAGTAGAAATGAAGCGATTGAAGGAGCTGGGACTGTTTAGTTTGAGGAGGAGAAGGCTAAGGGGAGACCTCATCACTCTCTACAACTACCTGAAAGGACATTGTAGAGAGGTTGGTGCTGGTCTCTTCTCACAGGTAATTAGTGACAGAACAAGAGGGAATGGCTTTAAACTGCAACAGGGGAGGTTTAGACTGGACATTAGGAAAACGTTTTTCACAGAAAGAGTGGTCAGACAGTGGAATAGGCTGCCCAGGGAGGTGGTGGAGTCACCATCCCTGGATGTGTTTAAGGGTCGTTTAGATGAGATTTGGGGGGATATGGTATATGGGAGAACTTTGTAGAGTAGGGCTGATGGTTGGACTCGATGATCGCAAGGGTCTTTTCCAACCTGAATGATTCTGTGATTCTGTGAAAAGACTTTTCAGAGGGCACCAAGAAGGCTTGGCAATCTAGGTTCCTTTCCAGATCAGCTACTCCTTGTCAATTCTTGGCTATAGCGTGTCTCTTTATGCTAGGAAGAGAGTTAGGCTTTGACAAATCTGTGTGGCCCCTGAGAACTTCAGTGGAGTTGTTGTCTTGGTTGTTTTGGTGGTCCAGATGTTCCTCCTAGGATTATGGTGTTCTACCATCACAGATGCTTGGTGGGCTTTTTACAAAATCCCTTGGAGCACTTGTGCATAGTTGTCTTCACTAGGGATGAAAGAGGTTCCATGATGTGCATCTTGGAGTACATGCAGGACTAAAAGGAGCAGTCAGATGTTTCTAGCTACGCCTATTAAGAGCAGCTGAAAGGATGCAGGATGAAGCAGACAAGCCTTGGTTTTTCCCAGTGGAACCTTTGTAGCCTTCTGTGAATGAGGAAGAGTGCCCTCCAGGAAGATAATGGAGCCAGTCAACGCAGGGTTAACTTGTCAGTAGAGCTGCCTGAGACCTTGTATGTGTTATAGACCTGCTGCTCTAGCTGTGTCAGCAGAATCTGGGCCATAGGCATGCTTACACTGGTACCGGTTTTTCAGCAAAGCTCTGCTGGCAGATGCATATCAGGGCCATAGGGTTTTGTCAGTACGACCTATTGGCTAGAAAGTGGGAGGGGTTTAACCTCCTGTTTCCTACCCGTCCTCACAAACGGACTCGGAATTGACACTGCTGTGCAGGCAGAGCTGTAATATACAGCTCGCCTCAGCATAAAAATCCTCAGATGACTGCTTGATGGCCTGCAGCTTGCCAGGATACGCGTGTCATGTGAAGACCCTTCAGTGAAATGGCTGATTAGCTGGCACTGGCCTGCTCACGAGCAGCTCTTCAGATGGGCTCTGACACGCAGGCAGCTGCCTCTGGAAGTGGCGTTTTGGGGATGCCTGCACCCTGGCCACCTTGTTGCCTGCCTGTTGGCACCTGGACCACTGAGGGGTGCCCCTGCAGCTTATGTCTGAGTAATCCCGTGTGGTGGTGAGACTGCTTGTGAGCTGCAGGTGCTCCGTGTGTTTTCTGTAGCATAACTTTCTTCTGCTGCATTACTCGGGGACGCGGCATCTGACCTTCATGGCGGGGGCCTGTCACTCTTTGGTAATAGTGACAAATTCTGCGCGAGAACCAGAGTTACCCAAACCCTATGCTGTAGCAGTGGCAGGAATTACAGTTAGCTTCCTTTGAGTAATGTCTTTGTGTCACAGATTTTACATAATATGTAGTCAGGTTACAGCCAAGACTGGGGCAGGGACATGTGTTTACATATTCAACTTTAAATAGTTGCTCTTGTGGACTGTGCTTTCTAATTGAATTTCCTGTGGATTTTTCTTCTTGGATAAAAGTCTGTGAGTTGTAGGACTGTGGGTTGCATGTTCTGCACAAAAATGATGTCCTATAAAACCAGCTTTTATGAGGGAAGTGCATTTTCCTTTCCAACTGGCTCAAAGGCCTCCGGTCCCATAAGTATTCCAGCAGCGTCACCTGGTGGCTTGAGGCAGATGGAGCGCTTTGTAGCTGTGTGGTCCCTACCGAGAGCATACGTTGCCCTTGAGGTTATCAGTCTAAGTGATAAAAGCCCTGAGCTCTTGTGGGTGTAATCAAACCGCTACTACTGGGAATCAGGCTGCTCAGGATTTCTGGGGTATGTGGCAACAGCAGAGCGAGTCTCAGTGCTAATATCCTGTGTGCCTATAGAACACTATCATATGCGTATGTAAGTTAGTCATTTGTATCTCACTCTGTGACTTCTATTCACTGGAGGTTTAGTCATGTGGCAAGCTCTTCTACCCACTCCTCAGAAGCCAACTGTGAATAAGCTAACATTAGGCCGAATAAGGAAGAAATGTGCTTGTATGCATACTGTGCTCCTCCGTTGTGTAGGAGGGGTAGTAGGAAAGTGTGTTTCAGAGAACAGGTGGGAGAAGTGATAGTGTTTTATGAAATGGTAGTTGCTGGCTTGTAGAGGTGTTTCCCTAGGGGAAGGATGCCCCAGATCTGTAGTATGTGAGGAGGAGTGGTTCAAACTGGCAGTAAAAACCCATGTGGGAGCTTTTGGTTTTGGCTCAGTGATTGCCTGACTCTTCTGTTTTCTAGATTGCAAAAGTGGAGAAGTTGAAGCCTCTGGAAGTAGAATTGAGGCGCCTGGAAGATCTTTCGGAGTCCATAGTTAATGACTTTGCCTATATGAAGAAACGAGAAGAGGAGATGAGGGACACGAATGGTAAGAGACTGTGTGCTCCTTCAGAGGGATGGAGCTCTAAGACTCCTTACTTCTGCTGAATGTGTTATTAGGACAGCATTTGGAGATCAAGCAATTATAGTGGTCTCTGCCTCCTCTGTTCCTAGTAAGGGGAAACCTGCTGGTATTTCTCTTTTTCTGAAGCAGTCAATGAGTCCTGTGTGTCCCATCTCTAGAAATCATTTCTTTCTGTCTTCATTCCTAACGTGAATTACTCTGCACCATTTAATGTTGCCCATTAACCACAATTTCACCTTGTTCCATCTCATTATCCTTCTGATCCCTCTGCTTTTATTCTCAAGTACTGCTGGTGCTTGGGTGCCCTTGCCTTCATGCTGTATCATATCTTGCCTTTGAAGTTTTGCACGGGTGGGGAGAGGAAATCCTGGGAACTTTGCCCTCTTGAGGGGCATCCTGTGATGTCAGACTCCCGCACAATGGTTTGTTGTCTGTTTCAGAGTCGACAAACACCCGGGTTCTGTACTTCAGCATTTTCTCCATGTGCTGTCTCATCGGACTGGCCACCTGGCAGGTTTTCTACCTGCGTCGCTTCTTCAAGGCCAAGAAACTGATTGAGTAAAGGAGCAAGTCCTCCTCCCCCTCCTCTCAGACCCAGCTGGACACCGCTGGGACCCAACCATGGCCCCCTGGAGCCATCTCACAGATGATACCCACTGACTGGAGCTTTTCTGCAGGAATTTGGACCCTAGAGGGGGAGGGGAGCCTAAACATTGGAGGCAACGGGGGACTTGTGAAATCCTGTTGGATGTTGAGGGTGGGGGAGGTTGTGATGGGTTTGGGGATTCCTGGGCAGTGATTAAATAAAAAAAGATGTTTCCATGACAGCTGCACCAAGTTTTTGCGCTGTCTGTTCTCCTTTTATAATCTTGGCTTGATGATGTCTCCCATCTGTCTGTGACTGTAGTGTTACTCTGAGCCACTTGACCCTGCTGAGCTCTTTAGGTGCCACGCAGCTAGCACCGGGGCAGAGCGGGGGATTCCCTGTTCTGACCAGCTGGAATCTAAGCCCCGTGTAAACGGAGGTGAGTGCAAAGCAATAGGATTCATCAGTCCAGCAGGGCCTGAGGATAGAGGGAGGTCCGAGGTTTGGTCCCTGTTGCGGACCTCTGTGTTTCTCCCTGTGGGAGCTGGTGTCTTTGTGCTGACAGGTCAGGGCACTTGAGCATACGGTGGTTCAGCCTGGAGGAAGGGGAGCCTTGGAAGGAGGGCTTGGGATCGTGTTTGAGCTTGGAAAGGGGAAGCCTGCTTTGCTCCAGTAAGCTGTCCAGCCTTGGTCCCACCCTTGCTCCACGTGTGTGTCTTGGATTTGCCTTTCTTGTTCTGAAATGATGCAGCAGTTTTCCTGAAAGTCTTGGTCAGGAACAGCCTTTTGTGCAGATGGAAGGCCTCAGTCAGATACAGTCACAGAACAAATAAGAGCAGGTTATGCTTGGAAGCTTGGTCTTATGTTGAGCAGGAGACTTTTCTCATCTAACAGTGTAGCATTTATCCAGCAGGCAGCTGGCTGAATCTCATTTTCTGAGACCTCAAAGCAAGGTGGGCTGCTGCTCGTGTGAAGCATGAGGGCCTGTGCCCTGCTTTGAGGTCTGAGGGTGCAAGGGGTGTTTCGCAGGTTGGCAGAGGAATTGTTGGAAGAATGTGAATGAACTCAGAAAAGCAGTACGGGGTAGGAATAGGCTAATTCTACATCTGGGGGAGTCTGAACTGTGCCCTTAACAGAGTTCTTATTCTCCCATGCGGTACTACAGAGAGCAAGCAGCTTCTCATCACTTCTCAGCTGTCCAGGTGGCATGATGCTAAATAAGCCGGGCTGGGAAAAAATAGGGAGGTTAAATTCCTGGACTTACCTGCTGCAGTTTTTAGGCAGTGATTAAAATTCTCTCACCTTCTCTGCATTCCTTCAGAACAAATGGTTCAGCAGCACAGAATTCTGGTGTCATGTGCCTAGTCTGGCTAGGGAAGAGGTTGTCATGGCCCTGGGCCTGGGCTACCATTTTGAAAAAAACATGGTTTTATAATTTCTGACCTGAATCTGATCTATTGCTAGGAAGGAAACGGTTGTTCAGGATGAGGCAATGGGAAAGAGGATGAAAAGATGACCTCCTGTCATCTAAATACATTAGTACATTGCCTCCCCTTTGCCATTGCCAAGTTCCTGGAGTTGTTAGTTCCACTGTCAAGTGTTTAGATTGCTTTTAATTTGTTTATTCTTTGATAAAGCCATATTAAGAACCCAAATCCACTCCTCTGCCCTTGCATCCATTTTATCCTTGTACGTTTTTGAAAGCTGTTACAGTGCAGAACAGCAGTGATGCCACAGGACTGAATTACAGAAGTCATTTGAAGGTAGTTTTAGGTCCTACAGTTTGAAGCCTGTAGATCTGTTAAGGTTTTGCTTTTGTTTTTATATAACTTAAAAAGTACAAGAAAGGGGCTTTTCCAGTCTTGTCTGTTTTGATATCCTCTCCCCATCCCTGAGTACAAAGATACCTTTATTTTAAAAATGGTGGCGAGGCCTTAAGTTCCCCAGGTGACTGTTACACACTATCATCATTCTGGTGTTGCGTTTTGATCTTCACTGTACTGGTATGATTACTGGGGAGCAGGTGTGGGGGACTGGTGTGGATTTACCTGTAACGACTGGTTGGGGGATTTTTGTCAACTTTCTCAAATAAAATTTCTTTGGGGAAAAACAACCCACCTCAGTTGTCCGTGTGAATCTTGTCCTCTTTGTGCATGTTCCTATCGACTGCAGTTTCCTGCAAGCTGACCTGTCGCAGGAAGCAGCAAGTACACGGACGCCCTGCAAGCCTTTGGGTTTCTCTAGCAGCCGTTAATTTCTAAAGAATTTGAGAATTCCAGACTCAGGAAAGGTACTAGCTTGCACAGGGCTTCTCTGCAGAGTGTGACCAGCACAGCAAGCAAGGTGTCTCTAATACAGGTTACCATTTGTTGCCTTTCTTCCTCGCCTTCCTAAGTATATCCTCTATATAGGAGGCTGATAGTGGAACAGGGCCGGTGCTCTAGAGTACAAGATCCAGTTTTTCACTGCCAGCTCCCATGTAAAATCTAATTCATTAATGGAATTACTTTCAGTTTTGTGCTTTAGAGGAATTTTTTAACTGTTGCAAAGATGAGTTGGTCCTGTGTGAGTGGCAGATGCTTACTGAAGAGAGTCGTTAGGTATTTACTGAACTGCTGTCAGATCTCTTCTGCTGAGCTTGCGAGCCTTTTGTCATGCAGTAGCCAAGTGAGATATGCTATGTAACAGGACTGGGGACACATAAATGCTACATAACTAGTTAGTACTATCAGGGAGAATTTCAAGAAGGGAAATTCCCAGATCTTTGGATAAGGATTAGCCTCTGCAAGTTCCTGCCTGGATGAATATGTGAGTATGTGAAATCGTACAGCTGTTCTCATGCGGTAGGTTGGCGGTGGGTCTGGGCTGTTTCAGAGTACTGCGGATGCAGAGCTGGTGTCTTCATTCCTTTTTACTTCTGGGAAATGGGCTAAAGTTGAGCTGTTGCAGATACTTGGGTCTGAGCCCATCTTTGTGTGTGACAGATGCATCACTGGTAAATCTATAATTGCCTGTAGCAAACTGCATCAGACGTTTTCAGTTTTCAGCCTCTTCCACCCACTTGTCAATGTGACTAACGATTTAATTATCACACTACTTAACACAGCGCGTGAGCATTCCTAAGTAAGGTATATCTTCGTGTATTCCCCCTCCTGCTATGCCAACGTAGGCTGCACCCTGTACAAAGTGCCTGCTGCAGCTGCTGTGTGCATGCACACATAAGGGGATGAGAATTTTGCACACATTCTTGCTCATTTCTTACAAGCTGCTCAGGTATGTGAGAAATAACCCGAGTGTACACCACCTGTGTTGTCTCTTAACGGGCAGATCAGGGATTCCGACTCAAAACTAGTTTGGCAACTGGTTGGCATCATTAGTGGGTTCTCGCCTGTGCATTTCATGGGGTCCTATGGCAGAGGTTCTGGAAAGCAGCGTGGCCTCTCTTCACCTCTGCCAGTTCACGTGACTTATTTCTGTCTCATATCTTTAGTTGTGTCCCTCTGCTGTAATTGTCTTTCAGATGCCTGAGATGGCCTTGCCCTTAGCGAACAAAGTCTCTGGAAGTGAACTTACTGTACGTTCAAGGTGGCTTGAGGGGAAGGAGAGAGCACAAACCTGAAATGGATACATCTTTCACAGGAAGAAGAAAGTTGAGTCTGGTGAAGGCTGCAGGAGTTCAGGGTTGGTGGTTTTGTCTGCTGCCCCTTCTCCACCTGAAAAATTAGTCGGGCTTGTGCCTACCGTGCTGTTCCTACCCCAAACCACTGCTAGTGATGGTGTGATGACTCTGGCACACCTGCCTTTCTCTGAGGAAGGTGGAAGGAGCAGAGGATTTAGGAAAACTGCCTGTTGGCATTTCTTGGACCTTTGTAAACCTGAAACATGTGAGCCCAAGCTTTTGCTGCAGTGCTAAAATATTTGTATTTGCTCAGCAGTGTTTGTAGGAAGCCTGCTTTGCTTTGTACTGGAAGTCTATTGCACTGGCAGGAGTTAGGAGTTGCTCCATTTCAGCTGCAGCTGAAGTGACTAAAACTTTCTGCAAAATGGCAGTAACAGATGCCTGATTGGTCTTTCTGTTGCCAGAGGTCCATGTGGTTTATCACCTTAAACTCAGTGCATTAGCTTCTGCACTTCCAGCTTGCTGACACAGCCTGCCAGAGGACCTGTGGTCTCCAGGTGTCAGTCCTAGTGAATTGTGCTACGAGGATCATTTGTTTAGCTCACGTTTGGAGAAAGCTGCTGTTTCCTGAAGGACCCATCGGACTTGTTGTATTTCAGTTTTTGCAATAAAATGTATGTGTTGAATAACTTCCTTTGGGAGCATGTTACTCAAAAAAGGCAGCAACAGAACCGTGCTCACATTTGCTCTGTCTCATTCTGCAGTTTCCTGTCACTTAATTTCCTTTCATAGCTGATATTCCTGAGGTACATTTTCCCTGAGCTTTTAAATCGGTTGCATTATGTGATCTTTGCATAAGCTGCACCAGGAGGTTCTGTTGGAATTGTAATGAGATGAACTTGTTTTTTCTTGGTTATATGGGAGATGCTGTTCCTACAGCCGCCACACAGCAGAGGCAGACAGAGGGGAGGGTGTGCTTATGTTTTCCAGCTGTATCCTATTGCAGCTCCGGTCTGATCTGCTGCAGAACTTTACACTCTAGGGTTTTCTCGCCCATACCAGCTGCTTGGTCTTTTATTTCCTCTCTGAATATACTTTGGATAATCTTTCCCCAGGTGTAAGGTATTTGCTATACATATGTAACTGGAATCTCATGGTATTGTAGTCTTAGTTATAGTTAACCATGTAGATGCCTTGTCATTTCTTCCTTCTCAATGTGGGCTGCTCTTTCCTTGTGTTAGTGACATAATCAATGTACTGTCTTGACTCTGAAACCATGAATGAGATCTTTGAACTAAGGCAGATACTTGCTATGATTTGCTATAAATGACAGTGTTCCTACCCTTATCCAAGTAATGATTTTGCAAGAGGCAGAATGGCACATTGCCTCTACATGGTGTGATTTCTTTAAATGCTTGAGTAAAAAATTCAGTGTAAAATCGGGTGTATATTCTTCAGTCATATTCCAGTAAACCTGAGTGGGCGGCGGCTGCTACTTCCCTTAGGGACATCTTGCTGTGAGAATTACTGCCCTGCTTTTTAAAGCATAGTAAAGGTAACATTGTGGGGTGGCTAAACCTGATTGTGGCTACTACTGTGATCATTTTATGGAATAATGTGTATTATACTGTATTCTGGTTTTCTACAACTGTTCCAGATTCCTTAATCCCATTTCTGTGAGATTTTGCCATCTTGATATTTTTAAAAAAATTATTATTTTCCAGAGGATATTTTTCCAGGTACTCGCCTCACAGTGGAGGGAGGGAATGATCCTTAGCAGAACATGTCTGAGCTTTTTCATGCGTTTCTGCAAGCTCCTTTATTCTAAAACTGACGTGCTGCCTTTGCCGATTAGAAGGACAACATCTTTGTCTGGAAATAGTTACAATGCACAGCAAATAAATTTTGATGGATAAGTTACTTTTAAAATAGATGCATATAATGCTGAACAGCTCTTTGACCACCACCTCATGGCAAGGAACCCCACTTGTGGTTCCACCCTCTGAGCAACAAAGCATCTTCCCAAGGTAGTAGGATAAGAGCTAACCAGGCTTTGTTGTACCTGGTTTTAGGGATTTGTGCTTCGGCTCCTGATGTCTCCTGTAAGTGTAGGACCACCTGTCCTGAAGTGAACAATCACCATCGCTCAACTCTGTTTTCCCATCTGTGGTTGTGACTGCTGAATTTTGAAAATAAAATATTGAAATTATGATAGTGTGCATGATCTATGAAGAAAATAAATCATTAACCTACGATAAAGGTTGCTAATACTTCTTTATGACAGAGAAATTATTGCAGCTCCAGATCTAAAGTATTATTTGTGAAGCTCTCATTTTATTTCATCTCGGTTAGAGAGAAAATTCGTGAACCCTGAGTGGCACGGTAAGGGACACTGCTGTGTTTTATTAATGGTGTGAAATGTGTATCCACCGCAGGTCCCCTCATCCTTCCAGCAGATCTTTGAGCTTGGGATACGGTTGTGGTGTTTATCGGTGTGTTCTCCCTTGTAGCAATTATTTTTCAATAATGTATGTTATGTGTAGTACAGTTAAGCAAAACCAGTAATGACTTAATTTTGATATAAATCAGTTACTTCAGGCAATTATTACCAAAATATAATTTGAAAGGTTTTTAGGAGAATAACCTTGAACTCTTGACTTCTTTGGCAGTAAAATAATTTTTGTCAAGAGCTGAGGCAACTTCTGCTTATGCAGGTTTTACGAGGGAGGCAGCGGGCTGGAGAAGCGGTGGAAGAGGGCTTGGGCTGCCTGTGCTGAAGCCCGAGCGCGGCAGGAGCCCCACGCAGGCTGGCTCGCTCGAAGCGCCGGTTTTAATACATTCTGGACCTGGCTGGGGGGGCTGGGCCGGGGCCCGGGGGCGGCGGGCGGGGCCGAGGCCGGGCCGGCGCGGGCCCCGGCGGGAGGCGGGAGCGCGGAGGTCGGCGCGGCGGCAGGAAACGGTTCCGGGTCGTCGTCGGGAGCCAATATGGAGCCCGTCGGGCTCGCGGGGCCTCGCTGAGGGAGAGCCGGGCCGCAGCGGCGCCGCGCCGCCGCCATGTCGCTGGGCGAGTACGAGCGGCACTGCGACTCCATCAGCTCCGACTTCGGCAGCGAGTCCTCGGGCAGGGGCGGGTCCCGCGGCGGCGGCGGCAGCCTGCCCGGCGAGCAGGAGGAGCTGCACTACATCCCCATCCGCACCCTGGGCCGCGGCGCCTTCGGCGAGGCCACCCTCTACCGCCGCACCGAGGTAGGCTGCCCCGGCGGCGGGGCGGGCCGGGCCCCCGCCGGGCAGCGGGAGAGAGGCCCCTCTCCCTCCTCCTCCTCCTCCTGACCCCCGAGGAAGGGGGCCACGGGGGCCGCTCCCGAGGAGGGCCGAGGGCCGCTCTCAGGGCGAGCGGGGCGGTTCCCGGAGGCTGGGTGGTCGGCGGCCCCGGCGCCCGAAGAGCCGCAGGGGGGCTCGCGCCCTGGGGTGACTGACAGGCTGACAGGCAGCGCCCTGGGTGACTGACTGACAGAGAGCAGCCCTCTGGGTGACAGCTCCCGGCGCCAAGCGACGACTGCGGCCCTCGGCGTCGAGGGGCGCAGGGTTTGGGTTTTGGCACATTTGAGTGCCGCCAGTCTCTCGGTCCCCTAAAGTTTTGTAGGGAGATGTGGAGACTCTTCTTATGCTAATAGATTCCTCATTTTTCTATGTTTTATTCCAGTCACAGAGGACATGGGGGCATCTCATACAGGTAACTGTCTCGCGTGATCAGCATTTCAGCATAATCAGAGGAAACTGGCTGAAAAGCCAGTCCTTCCGTGGCTCCCAAGTCATTTAGTCCCATCCAGTTTGATCCTAGTTGTGCTTTTAAGCGGCTGTCAAAGAAAAGCCCTTGACTGGTTCCCAAGGGCTGTTCTTCAGTTTTTTTCTGGGGGAAGGCCACCCTGAGGTGTCACTGCTCGAACAGTTGTAAATGAACACTGTTCACTTAACAGATCACTTATAGCCGGTCTGACAATCTGGGTGGGCCTAACAAGGGCAAACTAAATTTGTTCTTGTTTGCTTTATTTATTTTTTTTTATTTTAGGAATACCTGGGTGTTTGTAATGGCTCGTAGTCTTGTATCCTACACTTATGGGATTGGAAATACACTGTTCTCCCTTTATTGAACCAGAATATGTTTAGTCTTTATTGAAACAAAACAAACTCGGTGTTTTTCCCTGGAAACCTTGTAGTATGTTTTTTTGGTGGTGGTTTGTTGTTTTTTTTTTTCCAAAGCATGTGTTGGCCAGCTAGAAAGACGGCTTCAGGCCATCGCTATTCCTAGCGACAAACAGAAAACCTCAAAACTTATTGTTGTGAAGAATCTTTGTCTGAAATCTGTAAGAGGCAGGAAAGTTTTTTTTACCTTTCCTGAAATTTTAATTTCCTGCTGTAAAGGCACATAATGTTCTCTTCATAGTAGTGTGTTTTTAATTAAAAGATGTTTTTGTGTTTCAGGATGACTCACTTGTAGTGTGGAAGGAGGTGGACCTGACCCGGCTGTCAGAAAAGGAGCGTCGTGATGCTTTGAACGAAATCGTTATCCTTGCCCTGTTGCAGCATGAGAATATCATCGCGTACTACAATCACTTCATGGATAACACCACGCTGCTGATTGAGCTGGAGTACTGTAATGGTGAGATCCCTACTCCTGCTTACAAACAGGCAGCTGCCACATTGCTGAGTCACCCTCCTGCAGCATCTGCAGGGAGTATTTGTGGGGTGTCCTCTGGGAAGCAGAGGAATGGAGGTGGATTCTGCTGCGTAGCTCCTGAGAACCCTTCAGACTGATTTGTGTCTCAGGTGCCAAAGAAGGAAGCCCAGTAGTTAGTGCAGGCAGTTCAGGCAGTAGATGATTTCTCGAGTCTTCTGAGTAGCTGATGCAGTGGAAGAAGGGGGTTATTGGTAATGTACACTTCTGATGCGCCTTGCTGTGTTCTTTTAGGAGGATGGTTGGAAAAGACCATGAAGATATTCAGGCCTCTCTGCCAGAACAGAGTGGGGCTGCTTTTCAGTAGCGTCACTTAAATAGACCCCTCTGTTTGGCAGTTACGAATCAGAGCTTTAAAAATCTACTGGCACTCTGCAATCAGGAGTTTTCCTGCCTTGTGCTATCAGCTTCTACGTTTACTATTAAAAAAAACCCAATCCGGTCTGTCTGGTGGTGGAGAAAACTTAAAATTCCACACAAGAGTAGATGAGATGGTATTGTGTGGAGTTTGCAGAGGAAACTGTCCCAGCTGGGCTGGAGAGGTAGAAGGATTTGATATGAGGGTCTGAGTTGCAGCTGCTCTTAGACAGCTGGAAGAGGAGATCATGTACAGCTGATATTGCTGGAACAGGATACCTACCTAGAACTGCAGTGCGGTTCTGGATGGGTGGGACAGCTCCCCTGGCTAGGTGTCCTGTGTGTGTTTGGGAGTTGTGTTAAGCCTTGGCTCATCAGCAGAAACTTTTTTTTTTGATGAAAAAGGCTATCATCTTGTTTTCATCTTAGACAGATTGTTTTCACTGGGACAGGTTAGGGAGCACAACAGAGTTGCGCAAAGCATTTTTGAAAGGTTGGCCAAAGCTGGTTTTGCTTCTCTGCTTTTTACTCTTACGCAGGGTGGAGTCCAGTGCAGGAGTAGGGGAATGTTAGCTCTTGATGCACCATTTGTTTTAGGAGTACTCTGTGTGAGTTATTTAGCTGCCCTGAAAAGACTGCATGCTTGGAGCCATTATAAATTCATTGGAGAGCATAGAGAGAAACTGAATAGTACTGATGTCTGTACGTGTTTGTTAATGTCTCTAAACTGTTTTACTTCTGGGACAATAACCAAGAGATGAGTATATAGCCTGTGTTGCCTGAATGTGTCTGAGTGGTACAGAACTAGGGATGTGAGAAAGAGGAAATCTCATTTAGACTTATGGATATTGGTTTTGTTAATAGTTGTTTCTGTGGCTTTTTTTTTTTCCCGTGTACAAGATAAACTGTGAGTAATGTTTAAAGTAAAGCTGGACTAGTTTCTGTCAGACACTCCTCAGAATCCAAAGTATTTACTGTTTTAGTTGACATGTCTCTTCTGGAGATCTAGGAAAGACTTTCAAATTTGAGTAAATATCATCCCCACTTTACAGGGGAGGAAGCCAAGTTATTGATTTATTTGCCTATAGTTCTGTATGTATATCATGGTACCACAGGACTTGGATTTATTGTGGGTAACGTCAGTAAATACATCTGAAACAGATTTGGGAAGAAATATCCTATCAAATACATTTGTTGAGGAGAGAAGAGAGTGTCAGAAGGTTAGATGTGGTTAGATGAAATGAAAAAGAAAGTAATTTGTTTTTAGTATGTGTGCATAGTGGTATTGATTATCTGAGTCAAGAGCTAATTTGTCTCCTTGTGTAGGATTTTGGCCATGTAGTACCTGTTATGCTGCTCTTTGGTTCAGAAGAGCTGCAAAAAAGATGGCAAAAAGTGGGAGATGAGGAACAGAATTCACTAAAAGCCTGCATAGCCTGAATCACTAGGAAAGAAGTTCATAAGAAGAGGCAGAAGTGAATACTTCAGTTAAATTGTGAATGTGAAGAGTGATTTGTAGGTAATTTGCAAATGTAAACATAAGGCAGAGTAAAGAAATGTTGAGAGGTTATAGTAAGGCTGAATGAGAAGAAATTAAAGAATGGAATCTTAGTAAGAATATCAGAAAGATCTTCCTAACATGGAAGCCTTAAGTCCCTCAAGGAGGCAAAGGAGCCATTGCGACCTGCTTTGGACATCTACAACTTGACAGACCCATGGAAATCATACAGCAGAAAGCTGTCTTGAACCATACCCATGGGAATGGGAAAGGGCCTGGTGTTCTGTTGCTATTAGGACATAATACATGATAATTGGGAAATGGAATAGCAACAGGATGTGATCAGAGATCTGGGATTGACTGGTAGGATGCTAATCTGACAGGGAGTCTCACTGCCTGCAGCCCATAGCATCGTTTCTTTTAGCTCTCCTTGATTTTTAGTCTGCCATCTTGAAATTGTGAGGTGCCATGAAGAGTCTGATGATTTCAGGCTTCTGTTGGTGGTGCTGCTGTTGCCAACTGTTTGTGAATTCTGCATCAATGTATTTGGCAGGGCAAATGAAGGAGAGGCAGGTCAGAGCTGGGCAGTAAGTGGGGAAAGGCAGTAACTTGTCCTTTCAGGGACTACTCTGAACTGAAATTGCTTGCTTTCTCTTTTTTAATGTATTATATATATATAAAATGCTGAGCAGGGCAATCTCACGTGATTTGATGTACAGGTTATAAATGTTTACATATCCCAAGAAGCACTTACAGGTAAAAAAAGTAGGGACTGCTAGCCTATCTTTGCAATTCACTTTTCGGAGAGTATTAAATGGTGGTGATAAAAAAGAATCATCTCAGCTTAAGCTTAGATATGCCAGTGAAGTTCTTAGATGGAAGAACAACTTAATTTTGTGAGTGCCTGTCCAGTTTAAGTGAAGAGTGCTGAGGGAGAGCTGTAGTGATTCATCGGATCTCTTAGAGGATTTGAGTATTCCCAGTAGTACCTGAGCAGAGTAACTGCTGCCATTAACTAAGATGAACCTCTCTTGTCTTTCTCACTCACTTATAATTACAGGAGGGAACCTCTACGATAAGATTCTGCGGCAGAAAGACAAGTTATTTGAAGAAGAGGTAATTTGAACTGGTTTGAGGGAGTGGTGGGGCTGGCCTAATGTTCTGGGGATCTGTCTGGTTTCTGAGTATTTATACCACATTTTTTCCGTGGCGCTGGTGAGGAATTTCTGTGTATATCTGGGGACTGACATGCTTCCTCTCCTGTTGAATATTGCAAGCATTTATGGACTATCAGAAACTTTTTATTTTCATTTTTGGCTGTCTATAAGCAGTATAAACTTCCAAGGGAGAAATAATGAAAGAGCGCTCAACTGACTTTTGTCATCTTATCATCTTATCACCTTATCATCTTACCATTAACTTTAAAACCTCTTTCTGTGTTTCTTCCTGGTGGGTACTCAATTTCTCTCCCTTCTTAACCATTTTGTAGGTTCTTTTCTGAGTAATTACCTTGAATCTGTTTCATCATAGGTTTTTTTTTCTTGTTCCTTTTTCTGTCTTTTTATTTTTTTTAAACTTGTTTTCTGCTGTCTGCTTCTACCTTATGCTGAGGTGGTTAATGATTACATTTATTTATCTTATATGATGACTTTTAAGGCCTTCTGGCTTATGGTGAATATTACATGGTCACAGTTCATATTCCAGAGAGCCCAACCATAGGTCTTTCCCAGATGGTCATTGGCTGTCATTCCTAAGTCTTTTCAGTCATTGAATTCTATCATAGTTGTCAGGACAGACACCATGAATGGCACTAGAACAATCTACCTTTTGGAATATCTTTTCAGAGATTTCCAAAATGGGAAATTCTACATTTTCGTACTCCTGAAAGAGCAACTAAATGGTATGGTCAGGCCCTCTTGCTGCGCCTCTGTGTGACTGGGACGTAAGGGGTTTTGTGCGGTTTTTTTGAGCTTCGCATAATGTTTTTACTCCTACCTTTGCAGATGGTGGTTTGGTATCTCTTTCAAATTGCATCAGCTGTGAGCTGCATTCATCGAGCAGGAATTCTTCACAGGTAAGTGTGGCATGAAGTAAAGCTAAGGTAACCAGTGCGGTTCATGGATGTGAGTGCAGAACTCCTTTGAGTAGCCTTTGCTTTTGTGTTTAAAGCAAGCACTGAGCTTCTCTCCAAAGCGTAGCTGGACTGCCTTCATGTTAAGTATCCCTTCTGTAAAGGGCTAGAAACAGTGTTGTGATAAATGTGCAAGAAATTTTGTATATGAAAATGGAATTGCTTTCTTTGCTGCAGTTTTGTGAACAAGGAGTTAATCCATGTAGGAAGGAAGTAAATTGGCCCTTTATTGCCGAAGCACGTAAGTGATGTTTGCTAAAGTGGGTAGGAAGAGCAGTTACCACAGGCCAAAGGTACTTCCTACCCACTCCACAATTAATAGCTTCAAACCAACATGTACATCCTTCTGTAATTCCTGGAGGCTAACAGTGATGAAAACTTTGCACTGGTGCATTGCTGTAATATAACCTGTGCGAAGATTTGTCCTGCGTTTGCCTGAATCTCATTTCTTCAGCCTGTTATTTCAAGTAGTAATACAGCTTGTTAACTGATAGTGGTAATTTTGACATTGACTCTGAGATTTTAATGAGTAGCTAATTACCTTTTTCTGTTGGCCTTTTCTGTTTGGGAAGGATAAATTTCATGGCTTATGTGCTTCAAGGAGGCCATGGTGTTCTGGGGTGTACTGCACACGTAGACAGCTGTTTCTGGCATGATTGGGTTGTGTGCTGCACAACATCCTTCTCTAACTAATGAGCACAGATGTGTCAGGATGTTTCCTGTGGGTTAGCATCCTGGTTGCTGCCATTCTGAATCTCTGGTAATTGGCAAGCCTTGCTAATGAAGGGTTGGTACCCTACATTCAATAAAGTAGTGCCTAAGGTTTTGACCTAGAGGAGATGTCATGTCTGTCCTGCTTTGCAGTGATTTCCTGCTTGCCACCTCTGTTGCCCCTCTTCAGGGCAGGGTTCATAGTCTAGGAATATGTGTGGCCCCAGATCATTCCACAATAATGAATTGAACAGTTATTTAAATGTTTGCAGTAATTTCCTTTTGCTGCAGACATTGTCAGAGTGACCCAGGACTTTGCGATGCCCCAGGTGGATGAATGCAAAGTGCTGCTTTACTTGATGTTGTCCTGATCTGCACTGGGAAGTTGTTAATGGTATGTTAGGAAAAGGGGGTGTTATGAAGCGTTGGCCACGGGAAGCATATCATATTGTGGGGGCGTCCTCTCTGTATTTACAGCCTCTTATATTGATCTGTGAAATGACATATAAATGATTCTGTCTGGGAGAAAGTGTTTTCAGTGAGTTTCAGAATTCAGCATTTTTGTGGCCTTTTGATCTTCTGGGCATAGTAAGTCCTGTTACAAAGAGTTGTTCTTGAGCCATAAGGTAGAGGGATGTTATGTTTAAGTTCTAGAGTGGCATCAGTTTCACATGCTCTGTGTTTGTTTATATTTACATACATACATATTCATGCATACGTTTATGTTTTTAGTGAGCTCAGCGACTCCTGGCTTGGGTCTATTTATAAAACCAGGAAAAATAAGACCTGCTCAATGACCTTCATACGAGAAGAGACTGAGAGGGAGAAGAGAACTATCTTTGATCTGTGGCCTTTACATAGGTGTCTGGAGCCTGAACTTAGACTGTGTTGTGCTTGTGTGGGGATGTGATAAAACTAACTGCAGTTACTGCCCCAGTACTTGGGGTCAAATTGCCTTTGAAGAGCTCTGTGTGTGTGAGAGACAGTGCTGGCAGAGTAGCAAGTACCTCATTTTGGGGGGGAGGTATAGTAGTGTGTGGAAAACTGTGAAATCCAGAAATACATTTGAGTGTCTGCGTTTCTTCTTCTCCTTTCAGAGATATAAAGACATTAAATATCTTTCTAACCAAGGCAAACCTGATTAAATTGGGAGACTATGGGTTGGCAAAGAAGCTGAACTCTGAGTACTCTATGGCTGAGACTGTGAGTATCTGCCGCCTTTGTGTGCAAACCGAGGTGTGTTTTTCTTTCATCTCTGCATGCCTTGCAGAAGACCAGGGATGCTGTACATTCTTGCTGCTTGTTTTCTGTGGTTTTCCTTTCCCTCTTCCCTTGATTTCTCTCAACGTTATCTCACTAACATTGGCATAGTTGCTGGTGTGTTGCAGCCTGCAATTATCCTTGCTCCCAGGTTACCTTTTGGATGTCTGTGTCTCCGCAAAGCAGCAATAGACTAAAGATAAGTGCCACTGTGGGCATGGAATTGTGCCAGAGCCAGTGTAGCTGCATTAGAGAGCACTGCTCTTCTTTCTCTGGTACCTAGGCATGATACTTCCAAAGGTGAATTTATGTAATATGAAGGCAGTGCTGTACAAAGGTACAGAGACAGCAGTATAGTCACATCAGTACAGTGTTCTCCCTCAGGACTAGCTAAGCCCAGCTTAGCAAGTTAAATTCATTTGGTCATGCTGCTGTGCTAACAGGGGCATTTTGCCTCAGCTGGATCTGAGATAGCTTGGATGTGCTCGCCTGACATTGCACTGTGCCATAGATACGTTTCCTTACTCTTTAATACACAGGCTCTGAACTGAATTACAAAGAAGCAAGAAAGGCACTTGTGCTTCTTACGGTAACCAGGTGGATGGATTATTGGTAATGTTTTGGAGGGTGGAAAAGCTTTGTAGGAGAGATTAATTCTACCAGAAGGCTGTCAAGCTTGGCTTTCTTCGTTTCAGACCCTTCCAGAAGGCAGTTTCTCAGCCAGAGTTATGACACAGGGTAAGCTGTCTTGCAGGTACCTGAAAGGCTCAGCTTGGATTTCCCAGCTCCATTAGTTTCTGTGGTGAGCACTAGGCTTGGAAAGGTAGACATTGTCTGGAGCTCCTTTCTGCTAAAGGCCTTTATTATTGTTTGGGATGCAAGCCAGCTTGCACTTCCCCTTACCAGGCCATATTATTAGATTTAATGCAAGCTGTTGGTGTTCTGTTAGGATGTGTCATTAAGTACTTGCCAACCTCCTTCCAGAACATGAGCACTGTTGTACGGTTGCACAGTAAGTGGGAACTGAAGGCTACTGCATAAAGCCCTCGCTAAGCTGGGCTGCAGCAAAACCACTTCTGTTTTGTCACAATTTTCACGGCCTTCTAGCTTTCAGAGAAAGTGCAGGCTGTGCTGTGAATTTCCAGGTTTCTTTTTGCCTGTGTTGTGTGTCTTCATCTATACCTGTGAGCTTTTTTTTTCCTATCTCACTTCTGAAAAATTTTAAACTACATACCTTCAACTGTATTTCATTCTGTATATGCTGGCTGTGTTCTGAGCTAGTTGCTCAATTTGTGATCTAATGACTGGTCGTCTGGAACTAATTTTTTGTGAAATGAGTGCAGAACATGTTATTGTCAGTATTTGTAATTGTAACAGTCAAATTACAATTTTGTAAAAAGTTTACCTTGCTTACTAAATGCTGATGTCTTTATCATTCTTTCTCCCATTTACCAAGTAAGACATATAAAATATGTCTGTCTTTCTTACAGAAAGTTTACACTATCCTTTGCTTAAAGAAACTTTAGGTGCAGCGTCCTAGTTCTCAATATGATTCTCCAACTAGTTGGGCTTCTAAATCTTCCCGTGGCTAGGAGTCATGTATCTCTGTAGCTGTCACGCTCTGTAACGGGAAGTGACGGGGAGATGGCGGCTTCTGAATGTGCCCATGAGGTATCTAGTGTACTAGCAGAGCCTAATGAAAGGCAAGCTTTGTAGTCCTAAGAGCTTTGCTGAGAGAGTTGAAAAGAGAGCAACTATAAATATTTCCTCTTCTTCTGAATTCTGTCTTTTTCATTTTATTTTGCTGTCTAGTTCCTTGCTAGGGAATGAGCTCCCTTCATCTAGAAGCTTCATTCTTGCACCTTTTATCATGTTTGTCCTGTGTCTCGTTGTGACTGAGCTGCACCAGTATTTCTGTTGTAGCTGGGAGGGGCTTCTGTATTTAAATGCTGGGGTTTGGGATTTTGTGTGTGGTGGGGAGTGTTTGTTTTAAACCAATTGTTCAGGAAAGCCTACTTCTGAAGTGAAGCTTACTACTTCAGGTGGGACTCATGCCAGCTTTCTACTTACTGACCCAAAAGTAACCCCTCTTTCATTGGAGACAGAGTAGCCTTTGTCCTGGCAGTACCTTGTGATCAGACAGAGTGGCTCCACAGCCATGGGCTGGCATCTGTTTGGAAGTTTTGCTAGATCCCTTTTCCTTCAACCTCTTATGAGGGTTTCTGTACGCCTGGTCAGTACATAAGCCCTAAATGAAGTATATTTAAGAGAGGGGCAAGTCCTTGCTGTGTTCTTATGACTACAACTCTATTGCGAAGTACGTACCACATCAGGATCTGAGCAGACAGGTGTCTAGGGTCTTCTAAGAAATGCAGGCACAGGCTTGTGGATGAGAAGGGAAGAAATGAGCTTATTGTTGCTGTTCCTCCAGAATGTTGGTGGGGTGTGTCATCTGTGTCACTTCAGAGCTGTGTCTAGCTCTGGTGCTTATGGGCATCTGTGAGCATGATGGATGCAGAGCTCCTGAATTGAAGGCTGATGGATCATTTCTGATTTTTAAATGTTATTTTTCCTAGCTGGTGGGAACTCCATATTACATGTCCCCAGAACTCTGCCAGGGTGTGAAATACAACTTCAAATCAGATATTTGGGCTGTAGGCTGTGTCATCTTTGAGCTGCTTACTCTGAAGAGGACCTTTGATGCTACTGTAAGTCTGCAAACCAGGATGGACTGAGTAACCTTATTTTTTATCACCCTGAGATTTGCACTTGGCTCATAGCTTTCTTAACTCATGTTTTTGTTTCATTGTTTAAATTTACTGATGAGGAAAACGGTAGCCTGGCAGTGCCAACTATAGCCAGAGAAAATGTCTGCACGATTTCCCTTACCCTGCACTGCAGATTCCTCTCTGGCATCTGCAAAACTCCATCATCCTTGTCTGCAGCCCTGGGTTTACCAGATGCAGAATACAAGCTGTGCTAATTTGTATCATGGTTGTGAATGAAACATCCTTTTCTCTATGAGGGGGAAGTTTGTGATTGTGTAGTCTTTTTGGTTTTTTCAGCATTACTAGCTGTGAATTTTCTGTGCAGCATTCTGTTGCGAAAACTTCCAGCCTTTGGATTTCATAGGATTTAATACTGTTACCCTTTCTTAAAGTTTGGAGAGGGTGAAAGGGAGCATTGCTGGCTGGCATGTGTGATTTGCCAACTTGTGCCATGAGATGGGAAAAGCTGCTAGCTGCCATGATGCAAGATTTTGTAACCCTTGAAGAGGTGCTGTGGAAATACCATCCTTTCCTGACGTCCTCTCATCATGGCTGCTGAGTCCCCAGTAACTTTGCTGCTGTGCATAGTTTCAATGGCAATGTGCTACATAGGAGATTCCATGCAGAGAGAAACCTATCCTCCCTCCACTGTTAGGGAATTTGGTGAAAAGCTGGGTGTTGCCACCAAGTCCTAGCTATCAGAGGTACCGTTTCTGCAGGAATTATTATTAGGTTTCTTGAGAACCTGCTAGGCAGGGAAGGAGGAAGATGTGTCCTGATCAGAGGAGGAGGAAGAAAATAGTGGTGGCCTGTAGCATCTCTCCCCATTGAACGCGTTGTCCAGTTCAGTTCCCTTACAGCTGGTTTCTGGTTTCTGTCTAGAATCCCCTGAACCTCTGTGTGAAGATTGTACAGGGAAATCGTGCCATGGAGGTTGATTCCACTGTCTACTCCTGGGAGCTGATCCAGATGGTGAATTCCTGCCTTGATCAGGTTGGTGAAATACTTTTTAATTTTCAGACATCCCTTTCCAGCTGCCTAAACCATGGAATTCAGGGGTGAAGGGGAATGACATGATGCAGAGCAATTTCTGTGACGTCTGAGGCATCACTAAGGTTGGGCTTCCTGTAGTCCTCTGAAAGCGTTCTTTTAAGATGTTCAGTCCTGCAGGCTTTGGAGGGGTGCTGGGTTTACTCTGACAACAATTATTTAATGGCCTGGCAGAAGCAATTATTTTCTAATGCTGTGCTGCAGAGGTGGGAGCATCCTCTCTATACAGTCTCTTAAAGTTCTGGCTCTCTGACTGTGACTCTGGCTTTCTGTAGGGGATTAATTTCTTGAAAACAAACGTAGTATTGATAGTTTCAGAGCATGGAAGTCCCTCCTTCACATCCCTGGTATTTATCCCTATTCATTCCAAATATTTGAATTAATTCCTTTCCCTTCTGAAGGGAGTCAGGGAAGGAGGTCCATGCAGACTTGAATGAGGTCTTCTGGCCCAAGATTCTGTTGTAGATGATGAACATTTCCCAGAAAATAACTTGTTACTCACTACTTTTAGGATCCAGAGAAGAGACCCACTGCAGATGAATTGCTTGAACATCCCCTTCTCAGCAAACGCAGGAGGTAATCAGATGGTCTTGCCTGAAACCTGGACAGGTGTCAGGCAGAACAGGAGGGTTTGTGCAGACTAGTGGTGTTCATGCTTTTGTGGCAAAGTCCTTAAGTTAATTTGGCCTGACGTGAAGATAAAGTGTACTTCAACAACTGCCTCTTTAGGAAAGAAGTGCATTCTTGCTGTCTTCTGATCTGATGTTCTGTTGGTGCATGTGTATGGTGAGAAGATATCTGCATCCTTGGTCTTAGAAGCTGTTGTATTGAGAACCTTGAGGCATCCCTTTCTGAGGCTTCTTTGAGGAATGCTGGTTCCTGCTCTTCAAATCTCTGTGAACAAAGGGTCACAGAGATCCTCCTATGGTCATTGGGAAAGGCCTTTCAAAATATACATATCGTGCAATATAGAGGTCCCTGCTTTCTCCCTTTGTTGCCTCCCTCTTCTGGAGAGAGTTGGTCCATTTTAGCTTAGTTTGACCATCAGCCTGCACACTGTCTTTTTATGAAAGGTGGACCATAATTCTGGACTGTTTGGGGACAGCAGACTTAGTCCTTCATACCAAGGTTCTATTACTTGGTGATCAGGAAAGTTTGAGTTTTGTCTTGCTGTATGCACTGGTAAAAGCCAAAATCCTGATAATATTTAGCCATTTAAGGTCATTCTTGGGCAGTATGGGTATTGGTTGGCCACATCCTGGTATATATGTAGTTTGTTGTCTTTGGCTCTCCAGGAAGTTTGTTAGCTATATGGTACATTACTTCTGCCCTGCTTACTGTGTATTGCTGTGAGCTGGTAAACAGCTGCCACATTTCCTCCAAGAGGGAGCAGCATTTTATTGGAAGGGAAAGCAGTCTGTGTGTGTTGCTTGTCAGTAAATTGCTTTGGGTGATGTTACTGTTTCCTAAAATGCTTTTTCTCCTTTGGCAGGGAGATGGAAGAGAAAGTCACACTGCTTAATGGGCCAAATAAGCGACCAAGGTAATTATTTGGGCATGTGTTTGAAAGGAAGTCTGGAGAGAACAGCTCCCCAGAGAGGAACTTTGCTGAGAGTTAGTCTGTGACAACCCTAATGGAATAGTGTAGTTTAGAAGATCCCTAAGTGCTAGGAATTGGACATAGTTGTTACATGGCTATTGTCCCATGTTTTATTCTGCCTTTCATATCCTGCTTATATGTATGGCTGGAGCCTTACCTCAGCAGGTCCCATACAGCTCTATCTGTCCTGTTGAGGATGTAGTCGTTACAGCCTACGTATCTGAGGATGTAATATAGATCCCTGCTTTCACACAGATTCCCTTGAGCAGGAGGAATATGACTGTGTGAATGTTGAATATTAAATAAATATAAATACCTTTCATAAAGCTGGATATATGCAGAGGTTCTCCACAGTCCCCAGCAAGCCTGTAAGCAAATAGCTTCCTTGACACGTATAGCTGCTTTTCTGATGATTTGTCACATAGAATTTGACCTTTTGTTCCTCATAAACCTGGAAGTACTATCTGAGCACTTTATGTGAAGTTGTTCCAGTTCATAAATTGCTCGCAAACAGTTTGCTTTGATTACAGCTTCCATTTTGCAATCTGCTTGTGAATTGATGCTTACCTGCATCAAAGAGTATATTTTTGCCCTCAGATGGAAGCCTGTAATTTAAATAGAAGAGAGAGGGAAGTTAGAAGCTTTTGGATGCTTCTGTATTTTGAGGGAGATTTCATGACCGTTTGTAAGGCTTTCATTTTTCACAAATTAGAACAGCTCCATGGCCATTCAGTGAAAGCCTGGTCTTTTAAAATGACATCAAATTGGATTGTAGGCTTTTTAAAACGTTTCCTGGAGGCTACTTTCTCTGCTGCTTTGGGACAGGTTTGACATTCAGTGTCTATAGGCAGTTGAGGCCTTGCAACCACTCAATAAAAAGAACAGTTTGTGAAAATAAAAACCATGAATGGTTGTGAAGGGGAAACTGATAGACAACAGTAGGAAAATAAGTGATGACAGTGAATGCAAACTCATTATTAAAAGCATGTGTGTTTTGTGCAGGTCCAGTACCATGAATGAGGCTCCCATTGCAGTGGTGACTTCGCGCACTAGTGAGGTGTATGTCTGGGGGGGTGGGAAGTCCACCCCCCAGAAGCTGGATGCCATCAAAAGTGGCTGCAGTGCACGCCAGGTGTGTGCTGGTAACACTCACTTTGCTGTGGTGACAGTGGAGAAGGAGCTCTACACCTGGGTGGTAAGTGAGAGAAAAAGCAGGAAGAGGGTAAGGGTGGGAAAGGAGCGTCCAATCCACCACTGACCATTCATAAGCCTGTTAGAATCAGATGGGCAAGCAGCTTGGGAAGGGGGAAATCTGATTGCAGTGGACACTGTGAGGCCATCTGCTTCGGGGCTGACTCAAGTTTCCTAAGGCAAGTGTGTTTTTGGGAGGAGTTTTCCATCATGACAGGAGGTGTATTGGAGAGTTGCTGTGCACTTGAGGATTGTAGGTGGGACTTGTAGGCCCAGACATTGTGTCAAACATCTCTTCCTTCCATTCCTGACTACTGAAAATGCACTGGAGGCTTTGTGATGCTCTGTTGGCTTTGTGTGTTTTTGAGGAAGGTTTTCTGAGATCAGAATGGGTGGGATGAGTGACCTTGTTGTGATACAGATGTCATCTGCGAGGCAACTTCTGGATGAAACCAGAGATTATACTAAACAACTCTGCTTTTTATGATGAGTGGAAGTTCTGTAATAGTTTAAAGTGAATTAAAAAAATGTTGGCATATAACACATTTAAACAATTGAATCCAGTTTTCTCAGGCTTAGATGGTCAGTGACATGGAGGTATTCTGCATCTCCAGGCTTCCACAGGCTTTTGTATTGATGATACAGAATCTGTTAAAACAGATTAGAAAATACTGGTAGGTGGGTGATAGAAGAAAGTGATCCAAATGGGAGGAGAGCAAGTTGAAGTCATTTGCTGGATGTTCTTGCAAGAATGGCCACTGAAAACTTTCAGCTGACTAGTAATATTTTAGTTTTAGCTTCAACACTACTCAGATTTGTTTTGTTTTTCCTGTAGAACTGGTAGGTCTGGCCACTTCAGTGACATTTGTTTCACATTATGGGTTTCTTTGCAGCCATTGGGATTTAGAAAAGTAGGTCAAAAAGCTGAAGGATGGAATTCAGTCCTGCAGCAGGGAGAAGTTTCTGTAGTCTGGCAGGTGAGAGAGGAGCAGGGATTCCTCACCAGCTGGTGGCCTGAGACTGGATCACTCCTCATTAGTGCATAACTGCCTGAAAGCCTGCGCTGCCATTTAGAATGTTGCCTGCAGGTAGCAGTCTCTTCCCTAAGGTGGCTAACACACTTTCTCTTGCTCTTTGCTGTCTTCTGTTGTTCATTTGAGGTGCTGTAATTACTGGCACCATCTCTGGATACATAACCTTACCAGATGTTCCTGTCTTGCAGAATATGCAGGGGGGCACCAAGTTGCACGGGCAGCTGGGACATGGAGACAGAGCCTCCTACCGACAGCCAAAGCATGTTGAGAAGCTTCAGGGAAAAGCCATTCGCCAGGTGTCCTGTGGAGATGATTTCACAGTGTGCATCACAGGTGAGAGCTGGAAAGGCACCACCGTCCCTTACTTCGCTGTGCTGTGGAGATATTTGCCTTCGCAGTAAGATTAGCAGAGCAGCTTTGTGCACAAAGGAGAAAGCCCCATATGTTACCCCTCAGTTTTGAGGATAGTAGGTACAGTAGTGGAGATAGATCAATGTTATCATATAGAGAAAGATCGTGGCTCCCAAGAAGGCTGGGTGTTTTGCTAAGGATGCTTTTTGGTGATGAAGCTGGGTGTTGAGCACAACTCCTTGTGGCTGTGCAGAGTTGCAGAGTCCCTGCTCTTACCAGTGCATGTGTTGCCTCCATACTAGTCTGTATTAAAGATGGAGCCTGAAGAACGTGAATGTGTTTGAAACTGGTTTTGGACTGTGTGGGGAAAGAGTCACCCAGTGATAAAAGACGATGTCTCTCATATCTGAGATTTGCTATTTAATTCAGAAAGCTTGAGACGTGGTAGCTGTCTCTAGTTCTAACCCTGCTCATACAAAGATTTAACTGTGGTGTTGTCTGTTACGGAAGAATTTGAATTGTGCTTTACCCATGAAAACATAATTCTCAACAAGGTAGTTTCCAGATTATTTTGCCAATGCTGGAAAAGCAGAGGTTTGACAGAGATAAGCTCAGATGCTCAATGTGCTGGAGGAGTGACTTAGGGAGCCACAGGATCAATTTGTGGGTTTCTGTTAAAGTGTCAGGTTCAACCCAAGATTTTTTGACACTGGTGGCCTGAAATAGCTGCAGGTTGTGGTGTAAGGTCATCCATCTTAATGTGAAAAAGAAAGGACTCCATATTCTCCTGATGACATTCCTCTGCACTAAAGAGGAGGATGAAAAGAGGTTGCTCTGGCTGTGTCCTGAGAAGTTAACATGCAGCCCAATACAAGCCCTGTGTGCTGACTGAGCTTCCCTTGTGTCCTTCAGATGAGGGCCAGGTGTATGCCTTTGGCTCGGACTATTATGGATGCATTGGCATTGACAAGGCTTATGGCTCTGAAGTGCTTGAGCCCCTGCAGCTGGATTTCTTTCTTACCAACCCTGTGGAGCAGGTCTCGTGTGGAGATAACCACGTGGCGGTGCTGACCAGGAACAGAGAAGTTTACACGTGGGGCTGTGGGGAGTATGGTAGGTAGAGTCTGCCTACCTTTAGTCTGGAACCTAAAGGCATTGGGGCATGTGCGCTCCAGAAAGTGGCTTGGTGCAGGTGTGTAATGCAGGGCCTGGGTGAGGGCTGTCTGGTATGTCCTGGGGGCAAGAACATTGTTTCTTTGGGGCTTTCTTTCCTTGTAAGAATGGGGAACTGGGGACTGAGTCCTTGGCACTTTACTCTGGGAAGCTCTAGGGTGCTGCTTGCCTTCCCTGTGGGTAGGGTGGTTGTTCTGTGAGTGGGGTTGGAGTACCTTGAGGACTGGCAGGCAATCATGCGTGTAGGGGAGCAGGTTTCTAGTTCTGTAGGGAGATTCCTTTGGGACTATGAAGAGACAATACCATTTCTTAGGGGCAGGCACCTTGTGAGGCCATTTCTAACTGCAGTGTTTTCACTGATGCAGGGCGCTTGGGCTTGGATTCAGAAGAAGATCACTACACCCCTCAGAAGGTAGGGCTGCGACTACTTCTCAAAATCTGCATGGGCATGAACCCAAATCAGTTGCTGTTTGGAAATAACTGTCTGACATTCAGGTGTCTTTTCTGAAGTATCATAGAGTTTGTGAGAGTTTAACTTTACTTCCTCACTTTATTTTGCTTCATTTGTCCATAGAGATCATGGCAGAGGGACATGCCACTCCCCAGCCAGCATCATGATTTAGAAATTCATTGCTCTGATCTCCAGGCTGGATCTGGAAATGCCAAACTTAATGTTGTAGAAATCATAGTAGGAAACACCAAATTGCATACCTCAGGTCTGTAGAGGAAACTCGCAGCAGTGCAAACAACTGGGAGTCTTTGAATTTGATATACTGGGTTAAACATGAGTTGAAAGTAAAACCCTCTTGAAATACAGTGCTAGGGGTAATTGAAGTAATCTAACCCACTGAGGGTTAGAAACAGAGAAGGATGTGCCTGGAAGCCAAAAATCTGTGATCACACAGTATCACACAGACCTAGCCCTGCTCAGCTAACTGGGTCTGGTGCTTGTAGACCCCAGCTGGCCAAGGATGCCTGTGCACCACATTCCTGGTTCCTGTGCTCTGGCTCACTGGTGCCTGCACACAAGGTGTAGAATGCCTTGGATTTCTGCATTGTGACCAGAGTTTCAGTATGCTATAGACTTTATGATATTCTTGCACCTTTATTCAAAATAACTGCATTGGGTATTGTCAGTGCCCAGATGACCTGAACCATTGCTCTAACCCCATATGTTTTTCATGTGCGAGCTTCTGTATAGTAGGTATTGGGATTTTGATTTTCTTGGGATATATTTCTTCCATGTAGGTGGATGTTCCGAAGACCTTAAACATTGTGTCCGTTCACTGTGGCTGTGATGGGACTTTTCTGCTCACCCAGACAGGCAAAGTGTTGGCATGTGGACTCAACGAGTTCAACAAGCTGGGCCTGAATCAGTGCACATCGGGGATAATCAACCATGACGTAAGTGCATTTGGGTCCCTGGCTCCAGCTCCCAGCAGTCAGTAGTATATGGGGAAGTGGAGGTCCTGTGACAATGACAAAGCATTCATTAGCTTCATGCCAATTTGTTAGTTCCAATCCAAGACAATGGATACTGGGATTGTGGGCAGAGGCAATTTGTTCCTCAGTTTCCTGTCTGCCCTAAGGGCTTATGTCAGATCTGAGGTAGTGAAATGGATAGTGAGCTTCTCCAGGGCGACTTAGTCAGTGACGTGGATTCAGGCAGTTCTTTACCATACCTGTGTTGGGACTGTCTAGATTAATGTGGTCTGCAAGACCCGATTGAGTAGGTCTTAGCTGATGAATGCGTGATTTTTCTCTCTGTGCTTACCCGCATGTCTTTTCTCAGACATACTGTGAGGTGCCATACGCCACTTCCCTTACTTTGGCCAAGCAGCTGTCCTTCTACAAGATCCGTACCATTTCTCCAGGGAAGACACACACAGCTTCCATTGATGGTGAGCCCTACGTATTTAAGAAGTGAATACTGGTTCCTGGATTACTTTACATCAGCTTTGCCCTTTCAGCCTGGCCCTTGACATTGAGGGTTGTGCTTTTGGTAGCAGAGCTCATGCCTGCTCCAGGAACCCAGGATTCCTGTTCCTTAGCAGTGTTGCCTCCTGGCCAGCTGAAGCAGCAACATCAGCTTCTGGGTCAGCCTTACTTTTTTTTTTTTTTTTGAAAGGGGGAAAAAAAAAAGGTTTAGGGAAGAATCATGCTCTGGGATAGCAGAGGAATTGTTTATGACCAAGTTAGGCTTTGCCCAAGTGACGCCAGTCAGAGGGCTGTGAGGAGTCACAGCCCCCAGCATCAGAAAAAGGGAGCAAAGGGAGAAGGAACTGGGGAGGTGTTTCCAGGCTGAAGCCATTCCTCTTGGTTGGCACTGTCCCCTCCCAGCCTGGCTGGCTTCTCAGCAGAGTCCTTCCTGGTCATGGGCTGTCACTGCTTGTTCTCTGCATGCATGGCTGCTTCCACAGTTGGGCCCTTGCTGTGACTGTCTCCTCGTTCCTCCTCTCAGAGCGAGGCCGCCTGCTGACCTTCGGCTCCAACAAGTGTGGACAGCTTGGTGTGGGGGACTATAAGAAGCACCTGGGAATTAACCTGCTGGGAGGCCCCTTGGGGGGTAAGCAGGTGATCAGGGTTTCATGTGGAGATGAATTCACCATAGCTGCTACTGACGGTGAGTGGGTCTTTCCAAACTTGCGGTGGGTTCCTTTGAACTAGATCTGCAGGGTGGTTAACTGGCTCCCACTGATCATTTCCTAGACCATCCCCACAGCGCTGCACTGAAATAAAGAAATTCTCCTAGACTGGGGTGCTCTGTCCCTGTTAGTTGTCCCAGTGCAGCACCAAGCATTTGCTGTCCTTGGGGCTGCAGAGTGCCAGCTTGGTGGTTGCCTGTTAGATTCATTATCAGTTTGTTCTCCCACTGGCAACATGGGGCTGGTAGATTAGATACTCTGGGATAGCAGTTACAGCAGGGAGGCTGTGATCCTTGTAGCAATTACAGGCCAAGAAGGAGTGAGTGAATTGAGGCTCCTGAATCTCTCTTTCCTCAGACAACCATATCTTTGCCTGGGGTAACGGCGGGAATGGGCGTCTGGCAATGACATCGACCGAGAGAGCTCATGGCTCGGATATTTGTACCTCATGGCCTCGGCCAATATTTGGATCGTTGCATCACGTTCCAGACCTGTCGTGCCGTGGCTGGCACACCATCATCATTGTTGGTAAGTGTAAGTTTAGGATGAAATTGTGGGATCTTAGTTATGATGCTGTATTGCTTGCCAGGACCTTGCCTGGGAACAGAAACCTGGGGGGGAATGTGGCAGGCTGCTCTGAGCTCTAGACCTGCAACATTGGCTTTGCTGTGTGCCTTTGTAGGAGTTGCCTTGCTTTCCATGTGGCACTCTAACTGAAAGCATGGTTCTCTCCTTGCAGAAAAGGTGTTGAACTCTAAAACAATCCGATCCAACAGCAGTGGCCTGTCCATTGGTACTGGTGAGTAACCTGCCCCGGGGAGCTGTGGTTTAAGGCCATTCAGTGGTCAGTTTGAGTGGGTGCAGTTTGGTCCTGCAGCATGGTTTCTGTGTGTTTGAAAGGCCTCATGGAAGAGCTCAAAGGCAGGAAGTCTAGTTGGTGCTGTGAATGGGAAGGGATGGCTCAAAGCTGGGAGAAAACTGAAACGGAGAGGAAGAACATGGATTCAGCAGGGCCTTTGTAGTTGAGGAGCTTCAATTCCCAAACAAGGAAAAGCTGAGAGGAATTCACTGAAGAGAGCTGATAAGGGAAGTGGGGCTATGGGGCAGCTGCTGGAGAGATGGAGTCCAGTTTCTTGCACCTGTGGGAGGGCTGGAGCCAAGAAGCTGCAAAAGACTGCTGCACACAAGGCCTTTTGGGGAGGCCTGCAGGGAGTGTTAGGAAACAAGCTGTTGAGGGAGGTGCTGCTAGCATGTGCTCTCACGTGGCCATACAGCCCAGATTTCTGCATCTTCTCTGCTCCAGCTGGGGTTTGGCAACAGGAATAGCAGAGGTAGGGAAAGTATAAAGTTTTCACTCTTGTTTGCCAGTGGCTCAGAGCTGCACAACTGGAGGAGGAGAGGAAGAGGATCATGAACAGGAAGCGGAGACCCCCAATCCCAGCGGAGGCTTTCGGGGAACCATGGAAGCAGATCGTGAGCTGGGGGGCTGGATCAGCACCACAGAAGCTAAGGGAGGCAACAGTGCTGACAGCAGCTCCTGCCCTGGCTGGCTGCGGAAGGTAATGGGGTCTCTCAGAAGTGCCTTAAAGTGGGGATCTATGCTGGGGAAAAGCAAGTGGCCCCTTCTGCCTTTAAGGGATGCTCTGAAAGGTTCTCAGAGCTGTGCTGTGTGGGGACCCCTTTAGCCTCGCTGCCTTTTTTACCACAAGAGGGTGTTAGTGCATTGGTTGAGGAGATGAAGGCAGGCAGGCAGGCCTGACAGTGCTGCTTTTGTGTATCCAGGAGCTGGAGAACGCTGAATTCATCCCCATGCCTGACAGCCCCTTTCCTCTGAGCATGGCATCTTCAGAGCCCGAGAAGGAGACTCTCCCTTACCAGAAACTTCAAGGACTCAAAGTGGCCTCTGAGGAACCTGTTGGACTAAACAAGCCCAAGACAGAGCCCTGGGTAATGTTATCCAAGTGAATGCTTAGTCAAAAGTTTTTGGGGACCATAAATGGCAATGTTTGAATTATGGGGAGAACTGAGAAGAGGGTGTTGGATTGGCCTAATTCATCTGGATGTGGAAAAGAGGGCTGTTCGTAATCAGAGATGATGCTGCAAAGAGAACAATTCACAGAAATCTAGAACACAAAGCTGGGGCTTGGTCTGATTGAAAATAATGAGATCAGTTCTGTGAAAAAATGTGGTTAATGCAGTTGGAAAAAAAAGAGAAGCCTAAGGCCCAGGAGCCTAGCAGAGATAGAAATTTAGAAAGCAGAAACTGCTGTGAGATAGGAAGAACAACTGATACAGGAAATCACTGAGAAATTGCAACCTGTGAGACTACCTTATTCCAGGAGTTTTCCCAGAAAAAGGAGGAAGTTAGTGGCTTTGTACTGAAGATGTAATGACTAGTAGCTTGTTGACCTGGGCTGCTACAAGTTTGGGAAGTCAGGAAACAGGCTGGGGTGATACTTTCTGTGCATGGTTTCTTCTTGTGGCGTATACAACTCCTGGCCTTGCACTCAAACCTGGCCTGACGTCCCACCATGTCTCTGCAGCCTACTTGCCTGAGTCCAACCTTGCCGTGCGGTGAAGGGAAGGCTGCGTCTCCTGTTGCGGGCTGCATGTGCAGTGCTCTGCAAGTGGAGGTGACACACCTCCGAGGCCTGGTTTTACAGTGTCTGGATGATCAGAAGAAGCTGCAGCAGGAAACTGTTCGTCTGAGTGCCCAACTCCAGCAGTTCTGCAGGGGGACAGAGGGAATACAGCAGGTAATACCCATCACCTGGAAGCACATCTATGCTCAGGGCTCACTGCCCTAACGGCTCCTCCATAGACTGCAGAGGCTGTGCAGAAGAAAGCAGCTCTTAACAGACGTCTCTCTTGGAGCAGAATGGGGGTACTGAGCATGCTGCCTGTCTCTTGTTTGAGCTGCTGATGCAGGCTCTGATAGTAGCAACAGGATTGAAGCCAAGACGACAATTTCCTGTGAGGACAGCCCAGTCCTTGAAGGACCTGGGATTCCCCTTTATTTCTTCTGATGAGAAGGGATGGGCAGTCAGATGTTGTGGAGAGTCCCACGTGGCTGTGGAGAATAGAAACTATGCCTTGTGCAGCTCCTTGTTTCTTCACAGCTAGTCCTAGAGTTGTTTGGATAACTGCTTTGTGTTTTGGCAGGTGGAGGTTCTTTCCAAAGGAACACAGACAGCGAAAGAGGAGATGGAAGTGGATCCGAAACCTGACTTGGATTCAGATTCCTGGTGTCTCCTGGGAACGGACTCGTGCCGCTCCAGCCTCTAGTCTCCTGAGCCCACTGGGATCCATCTAACTTCACAGCACACTAACCGAATGCAGAGAGCGGCTTTCCTGGCTTCAGGTCACTCGCAGACAAGGAGCGAGGCCGGAGGCTCCAGAGCAGCACCCATGTACGTTTGATATAAACTAGGAGTGAGTTTGAGAGGGGAAGGGCCCCTGAGCTCTAGGCCAGCTCAGTGGTTGAAGCAGCAGCAGCTCCTTTGTACCTTATTCTGTCAATTCTGCACGTGAGGCAGAACGGCCCCGTTATGGCGATGGCTCCAGTAGCGGCTTGTGGCCCTTTCATTGTTTCACTGCTTCCTGGGAGCTGCCTTTGGGACCCCAGTATTCATCACTGCATCTCTAGATGAGAGGAGATGTGTTTTGTACTGAAGCTGGCTGAACCCTAAGACTCACTACCTTCGCTTCAGAGGGGTGAAGGACTAGGGTCCTCTCTCTCCCTACCACATGGTAAGGCCCAGCCGGTGAGGCTGCTCCCCTCTGCTCAGGGGCAGAGGGAGCAGAGAAGGTCTCATTCTGGAGGCAGTGGAGGTCTTCCTGTTAGGGAGATAATGGTAGACAGCATGTCCCTGGCCTCAAGGCATGTGTCCAATGGCCTGTATAGACAGAGTTTAAAGGCTTTATTCTGGGTGCCTAGAGCTTTCCAACTTCCAGGCAATGCACCGAGATGAGTGAATCAGGTGTCGTTTCCAATAGCAGTAGTAGGGACTGTCTGAGGTGGGATCTCTAGTTCTCAGTTCCAGACCGCCTGCTTCCCAGCCAGATGACAAGTGTCTGGGCCTCAGACTAAGTAACCCATTTCTTGCTCCAGCTGTTCAACTTGGTTTGGGTGCCAGAGCTTTTGGTTTCTTGGCATAAGCCCGTAGCTGCTCCCTGCTTGGCTTCTGTTCTGCTCAGCCCCTGGTGCCACACTCTGTGTGGGTGTGGGAAGAATCAGTGTTTTTCCACTCAGTGTTTTGATGAAGCTGGAATGTGGTTTCCTACCCAGAATAGGTCATTAATGCCATGGTCACAGGATGCAGCCTTCCCCAATGACCATGAATGATCAACTCTCTGTCCGGAATTCACCTTCTTTCTAGAAGCAAGAGGCTTTCCCAAGAAAATTGGAGATGGGAAGAGGCATGGTCTGATGCTCAAGATTTCCTCATTTCCTGTTAGAGAATGAGGTTGATTTTATTCCCCTTAGATTTATTAGCAAACTGACTTTGAACTAAGCTTTTGGGATGGGTAGGATCCCCGGGAGCAGCTAGCCTCCCCTGCCTTACATGAAGCCTCTAAGGAGTCCTGAGTCCCTCTCACCTTTGCTGTAAGAGGGGGGTTGTGATTTCATTAGGCTTAAACCATCCCTGTCAGTGGCGTGTCACTAGAATTGCCTTAGGTCTCGTGGAGTTGGATATCCTATTGCCTCTCCTAGACTACTTCTTTTGAGAGACTGTTCTGGGGAAGCCAGCATTCCCTGTTTGTCTCTAGAGGTGGATGCCAAACCATTCTGCTTGTAACTTACACTCCTTAAATACTTCTTTGATGCCTATTGCTAGTATCTTGGAGCTGGATCAAGTGCAGTCCCTCCAGTGCAGTGTCCAGGGCAAGGATCGTACTGGTGTGCCCACCCACCGTTGCCGCAGGAAGGCTAGGAGGACAGCCCTCCTGGGAGGCGGCGAGTCAGGCACCCTGGTGTGGCCGCACCGCTTGGTTGCCCTTGTGACTCTGCTCTCCTTTCCCCATGTGCGTTGGAGCCACTTCTCTCGGGTTAGGGTCCCGGCTTGAGGATTGTTGCAGTTGGAAACGATTGAGTTGGTCACGCTGCGGCAGTGCCTTTGAGGAGCGAAGAGTTGAGCCTGAGCCGTGTCCAATAAGCAAGCACCAAGCTGATGGGAGTCGCTCTCCTGCAGTGCACTGCTATCTTCATCTCTCAATGCTCTGCAGTTGGGAAGCTAGGTGCACAGACTGGATTCCCCTTGGATCTAGTGGAGGATTAGGGTCCCTGACAGAGGATGCCCTGTGCTCTGCAATCTCATATGTGCCTTAGAGGATTCACGCTATCCAGGTTGTGCCTGTTACAGACCACAGATTTCACACCAGCCAGCTATGCAACCAAAAAAGCAGTTTAAAGCCAGCACCTTCGTCTTGGGCTGAAAACGGAAGGGCAAGTGGGCAGAAGTGCCTTTGAGCAGTTTCAAACCCTTTTTACTTCTCCCCTTCTTGCAGTGCTAGCTCCATATGTGTTGGTCTTCTGCTAGTATTGCTACTGAGTTGTTATAGTGGAACACAACTTATGCCTGCTCTGACACTCTGGCTGAAAACTAGTTTGTCGTTGTCTTTTTTTGAAAGGTTAAAGGGTGTAGTGGTTTGGAGTTTCTGTTTAAATAAATGTTTAAACTCATTCTCCTGTGTTCAGACTCTTTTGGTTTTTTTCTTTCCAAGAGGAAGGAGAAATATGCATATAGTCAGCTGGCTTCACAGCATTCTGTTGTTTGATTCTGGGGTTTTTTTGCTTATAGAAGGAGGGCCAAGGGGCTTGCAGGTTCTTTGCTATGGGAAGAAAAATGTTAGGTTCTGTGTCCCTTCATTAAAAAAAAAAACAAAACAACAACAAAACTCTTTTCTTTTGCTGCTGCATCTGCTCCTGGTGACGTCAGGGGGCTTTTGTGTGTGTGTTTATTTCAACAGTTTGAGTGCCAAGTGGGAAGTGAGTAATGGGAAGAGAGAGGCTCAAAGGGAAGAAGTACCTGTTTCTCTCAGAACAGCTCCTACTGAGCTTTAAGGCCTACAGAAGAGAAAAGCTGCCTGACATCTGCTTGGCCAACTGCTGCTGCACACTGTACTTAATGCCTGTCACTTCTGACATTTTATGAGGGTTTTTAGTAAATTGTGAAATGTTTTGAGAGGCAGAGCAGGGTTAAAGACTTAAAATTCACCAGAGATTTGGATACTGAAAATGCAGCATATCTCAGAGGGGAATTGTACTGCAGTAGCAGAAGAGGAAGCTGAGCTGGTGTGAGTAACAGCCTGAGTAGTGCCAGGGTAACACTAACCTTCATAGCAAAGCAGCAGGGTAAATCTCTGTGCTGAGCCTGATGCTTTGCCTAAACTGTTACTAAGTTTTAAACCAGTCAGCAGATACTTTCTGGATACTGCTGTCTGTCTTGACCTGAAACAATAGCTCAGCAAAGAGGGATGAACTACCTATGGTTAGCTCTGAAACAAAGATAACAAATGAAGTCTGGTGATTTAATTTCAGTAATTTTTGTTTAATCTACGGTTTCAATCTCAGCATTAGCTGCCTGTCACTTAAACCCCCAGCAGATGGATTTATTTTACAGATTCAAAAGGTTTTCTGTGTGTGTCTATCCCAGTCACCATTTGCACTTTGCTGACTTTTGGGGTCCACTAAATACAGTGAATAAAACATGGTGCAAGGTAAATGGAGTTAATATTACAGGACAAGCAGTGGTACTGAATTTCCTAACTACTCTTTGTTTAATTCAGTTACGCTTTTCATTAATTCAAGGAGGCTGGCATAAAGCTTCCAGTTTACCCCTTTCCTACCCCTTGTCACCTCTTGCAATCCCATATTTTGAAGCTCTGAAGTCAGAGCATTGGTCTTGCTTCTCTGATCAATTTGGATAGCAAATTATTTTCCCTTGTTTCAAATCTGTTTTTTCTCTCCTCTCTAGGTTTGTACATTCATACCTGGCTGGCACAGTGCAGCACAGACCCTTTCTGGGACCTTCATGCTTTTCTAAGGTGTGCTAAGGGATTGGGATTTCTGCCTATGTATCTATAGGGCAGAAACTCTCCAACTTCTTTCAGGAGTCTAGTCCATCCATTGCAGGCTGGAGTGTTTCTTCATATTCAGCTTCTGACTAGTCCAGTTTAATGTAGTCACTTTTTATCTTTTTCTAGGCTCCCATGAGCTGCTGCTATATTACTGAAGGACTTGCAAAAGGAGCTGCTGGAATTTTTCTGTTCCTTGTTTGCTTTCTGTTGCAACTTTCTCATAAGAAGTCATTCTTACTTTGATAACACAAAGCACTCTGTGACCATTTAAAACAACTCTTACACAACAGAACTAGTCTAATTTATTAAAAATCAGAATCTGGAAAAATAACTGATACAGAAATGTGCAGGAACTGCCACCAGTTATAAGCAGATGATTCTCTAAAAGAGGCTGTAGGACACCTGTTTCCCCCAAAAGGCCCTTCAGCAGTGTGACAAAGACCTTTAGCATGAGGCCAAAATAATCAAGAACTACCTTACGTCTCAAGAAAAAAGCAAATGAAGGGGTATGTTTTTGTCGTAATTCCCTGCCATTGCAACAATGAAGATGAAAATAAGCAGATGACTCAAGGAAGGGTACAGGCCTTGTGTTTTAGAGGTCCCCAGCAACTTGGCCTGCAGGAAAACTCCATTTTTTTATATTAAATCTAATTGTTGATTTAATCCTGAACATATGAGTGAAACAGCTAACAGGTTTTTCTGATGTGAAGTTCCTTAGTGTACTGTCTGGGGGAGTTGGGTGTTTGGCTTTTCTAACTGTAGCAATTCTTAAACATTTTGGATGGAAATTAAAAATAAATCAGAAGCCAAATTAGGAATCAAGGGAAGGTTGCCATGGGAAGGAAATTCCTTCTCTGTTCCTGGAAGTGATACACTGAGGTACAGAACTGTCCCTGATCTGTCCTTCGCACTTTATACAAGAAGCCTGGAGATAGGAACAAATACTCTGTATCATGGTTCTTACTTGCTAACTCCTGCCATATGCTCCTCCATAATCTTGTCCAAGTCCATCTTGAAACAATGTAGGTTCCCTGCCTGTGCTAATCTGTTTGGAAGGTTTTTCCATGACCTCACTCCTCTCCTACTTAGAAACCTAATTTCCAGTCTGAGCTTATTCATGACCTATTTTTGATCTTGTGTGGCATTATTCTTTAATTAAATATTTCTTCTTCCGCCCTTTCCCAACTCTGAGTCCCAGCTATTGTATGTGGTAACTAAGACGCTGGGATGGTGGTTCTGTTGCTTCAGGGGCCTGGCTGGTTTGGAGTATCTCTGCTGTTCTATGCACGTGAATTGACATATGGACTCAAACAGCAAGTGCCAGCTACTGCTAGCTTTTCTAGCCCCCTGAATTTCTGATCCTGAGCTTCTTGTGTTGAGGAAGTATTTAATAATACTCCTTGTGGTTCTTCTTTTCTAATTCAAACAATGTCACACTGGATTTCTAAATGGTAATGTTATAGATCTTCAGCTGGTAAGATGTAGCCCCAGGATTGTCACCAGCATTCTAGAAAAGCATCTAAATAAACTCTTAGCTGCTGCAGACCAAGTGTGGAATAAACCTACCTACACAGCTTTCATTATTCAAACGAACCATGCTACAACAAATGGGACAGCACGAGCAATGACCAAGCAGCAGCTCTGGATCCTGTTGTCTAGCGCAGATACTAAGGACAAAAGAATACAGCAGTCTGCGTGCTGCAAAAAAGTTAACTGCTCATAGCTTCCTTCCCTCCCTCTGTCTGACTTTTCCAAATCCTTTGTCTAAATGCTAAACAGTTTAGAAGACTGTAGAGTCCTTTCTGTGGCAAAAAAGAGGCACCCATTGCATCTCAATCTCTTGTAGGTAGCTATAATAAAAATGCTACACCACCCAGAACCACTGTCACTGTTAGCACGTCCAGGGGTGAACGTCTGCACCTACAGAGCAGTAGAGCAAACAAAAGGCAGATGCTCTGTTTGAAGGCCCAGCTCTTCTCATGAACAGCACTACTCTATGCTTTTGGAGAAGGAAAAAAATGGAGTCTGCAGCCACTGATGAGCTAAAGGAGAGCAGTTCTCTTCACATCAGACACCACTAGCTGTTACAAAAGAAAAAAGTCCAAGCATCCCTAACCTACAGGCAAAATAGGATTGTGAAGAACAGCCCCTTTCTGATGGCTCGTTTGCTCCCCGCTGCTGTCCTGCTGGCAGCCTGTAGCGATGAGCTTGCTGGATGGGAGAAGTGGCCCCTGGAGGAGCATCCCGTGTGGGATAACCCAGGACACAGGTCAACATACACAAGTTCTAGAATTCTGCTTATACGTCCTGAGCTGTTCACTTGCTCTGCACACAAGCTCAACGCTCACAGGATGTGCTGAGAGTAGAGAAAGTGCAAGTGTCTGTGGCTGGAAACCTGACAGAAAACAGGTAGGGAGGGAATCACAGCAGCAGGTACAGTTGGAGACTGCCTCAGCAGCGCCTCCTCTGCGATGGGGGAGGGGGCCTATTCTTGATTGTTTTGCATTTGGGAATATGTCTCTCAGCTGCTTGGGGAGCAAATCGGCGTCTGCAGTAGGGGCAGGCAATGTACTCTGCACTGTCGATGGGAGGCAAGGGGGGCAGGTCAGACACCTTCCCTCCTGTGGAGAGGATCTGCTGCACCTGCCGGGCCTGGCACAGGGTCTGGATGAAAACCTCATGCTTCTGTCTCCAGTTGTTTCTTCTGGGTGGTTTATTCTGCAGAACGAAAAGGCAGTCAGAGCAGCTGACACCACTGCCAGCCTCCATTCTCAGTCTTACACTCAGGGTCCAACTCAGGTGACCTGTCCCTGGGCATTCACTGCTGATGTAAAACCCTCCCTGAGAAGCTGAGTCCCATGAAGGGGATCAAAAAGACCTCCACCGAGGGGGATTTCAAGGAAATACTGATGGATTCATCAATACTTAGAGCTGGAGAATAACCAGAAAAGCAAGCAGTAGGGCCGAGGAACTGGAAAGGGTTGCTGTAGCTGCTTTGCAGGAACAGAGCTGCATGTTTCCACTGCCTTCATTTTAATAGCCTGTGTTATTACCTGGATTTTCAGTCAGTTCCCTGCAGCCCCTAATGCCACAGAGTTTTACTGCAGCAGACGCTGTCTGCATCCTGAGCACCTGACTACAGCAAGGAGTGAGCTTTCTCCAGGAGTACACCCTTGACACATTACAAAGACGAGTCAGTTAGGACCCCTGCCCTCCCATCTGTTAGATTTCAAATGGATCTATTTATCCATTTGGCAAGAACCTTTCAGAGGGAATAGCTGGATTGTATCCCTTAGACCCGTGTACAGAGGAAGGTGCTCGCATCTCAGTCAGAATTAGATGTCAAGGTGGAAGGAATGCGAGCAGTAGATGCGGATCAAGGGAGGCAAAGGGACTACACGTTACCTGAGGGCTCTCTGAGCTCTTCCACTGCTGATACTGTTCCAGTTCTGTGCCCCTAGCTCTGGCCTTGCTGGAGTCAAACACTTTCCTCTTGGATCCTTGGCTCTTGCTGCAGATAGTCATGTGCTTCTCGAGCCTGGTGAAGAGAAACTTACGTCCACAGAAGCTGCACTGTTGAAGTCCCCCCTGCCCTGCAGCACTGTCAGCCTGCGTGTACAGCACCTCTGTGGATGGGTGGTCACCAGAATCTCGGTCTGAGAGGGCAGAGGGAGAAGGGCTATGTTTTGGGGCCAGCTCTGAACAAGAGGCTAAACACTCCATGGATATGTGGTCTCGAATTTTGCTGTTGTTGGCCACCAGCCGCTCCTTCTTGAGTTTCCCCATAGCCAGCTCTTGGGGGTGGAGGGTGATGCCAGGCTTGGGGATAGTGACCTCTGCAGACTGCACCCCCCCGAACACCCCATCACCTGGCCTGACTGCAACTCTGAGAGTTTTCTCTTCAGGGTGTCTTGTGGCTTTTCGCTCATGGGTCCTCTCCACTTCTCTGTCTCTTCTCTCCTTTGCCTCAACAAGCTCCTTCTCTCTTTGAATCCTCCTAAGCTCCTCCTTTGTTCTCCTCAGCTTCTCTCTGAGGAGGGCCTTTTTCTTTTGAATTTCCTCTTCCAGGTTCTGTCCCTCTGCCTCCAACTTTAGGATGTAGGCCAGCTCTCTCCTGTGTAGATGGGAGGCTGACAGTTTAGGCTCTGCTGTCCAAGGAGACAACACTGCGGCTAGCTGAGGCCTCCCTGCTGGAGCCTTCCCTTTGTTCATTGAGCTAGGCCTACTATTTGGAGCTTCCTCCATGTATGGGGAACTTCCAAGCTGTGCTGTGTTGACCACTGGAACACTCACACCCTTCTGGTGGAAAATTGGTTTCAGGGGATATGCACGGTCCACTCCTTCTTTCCGTCTGGCTACTGATTTAGCTGGCAGAGTCTTGGTCTGGCTGGTGAGATGCTTGCTCTGCAGTCCAGCTGAACAGAAGCCTCCATGCCCAGAGCTGTATTGAGTCTTTTCTGTAGAAAGAGAATACGAATAGCTTCGGCTCTTTTGGACATACAGGTCCTTTAAACTTTCCTCTTTGTCAGGTATGAGTTCATGCTGAAGGTTGTGCTTCTGATGTTCCAGCTGGGAACTGGGAACAAGCTTAGTAGCTGCCATCACAGAATCCACCGGTGGAAACAAAGCCATTCAGTGCCTAAGAAAGAGCCTGATGTTAGAAGCAGTCATCACAGACTATCTTATCCAAAACTGGACAAATTTTCTCTGTACAGTCTACACCTAGAGGCTACAATAAATACTAGCAAAGGTTTTGTAACTTCTCTGGGTTCTGTAAATCTTTACACTCCATTCATCTAGGGAGCTCCCATGCCACCTGTTCCAGCCCCAATCGTTTATGCAGCCAGAAATAAGGTATGTTTTTATTTTGCTTGCTGTCTGAGCCCTGTCTTATCATGGTAGCAGCAGAAATATGCAGTACTGACAGAGAAATTGTTATACTCCCCCACGGTGTTTCGCACAACATGTCCCTTCAGTTTTGGCATTGTAGATCCACCAGTGGGGCACACAGGTCTGACACGCAGACGTCCGGTAAAGCTCAGTACAGTCTTCCCGTGGCTCGTTCTACCACATCCCCGAAGTGTGTCAGGTACCCACGCCGCGGGCCGGCCCCACGGGCGGCGGCACGGGGCGAGCGGGGGTTACCTGCGGGGCTGCGGCCGGCGCTGCGCCCAGCCTCCTCGGCAAGCTGCGTCGCCACCCGTTTAGGCTTATCGGCCCGGCATCGCCCGAGAGACACGGCTCCTGCTCCTCCTGCTCCTGCCCTCCCGCCGCGTCTCGTGGCAACGCGGAGCTCTGCCCGTCGCCCCGGGTGCCGTGTTGACGGCTGTTGCCTGGAGACAGGCACGCGGATGCCAGTTCCTGCGCCGCTCTCGCCGCTGAGCGTCTTCTCTATGGTTCCACCGCCACCTCCCGTTCCGCTCTGCTCTGTGGAGGACCGCGCCTCCATGGCCGGGCGGGGGCCGCGGGCCGGCGGGCGGGTCGCTATTATGATTCATGAGGCGGTGAAGGCGGGGCCAGCCTATCCCCGCCTCTCGCGGCTTCTGGCTCTTCACTGCTCACGGGGGCGGGCAGGGCCGTGCCCCCAGTGCGGGCCGTGCTGCGCAGGCGCACTGAGGCGTGTGGCGGCGGCGGGAGGAGGAGGCGGCGGCGGCGGCGTCGCCATGGCGGAGGGCGAGGGCCTGTTCTCCGTGGACTACGAGGTGTCCGGCAGGGTGCAGGGCGTTTTCTTCCGCAAGTACACCCAGGTGCGTGGCGTGGCGTGGTCCCGCGGCGCAGCCCTTCCTGAGGGGCAGCCTGTCTACCAGCCAGTCTGTCTGTCTGTCTGTCTGCCGGGGTGCGCGGTACTCTCTGCCAGTGCTGCCGGGGCTGCGGCGGCTCCTGTGGGCGCCCCGGTGGGGCTGAGCCACGGCCGGCCGGGGTGACGGCCACAGCCTGGTGCTCCGGCTGCCTCTGAGTGGGGGTGGTTGTCTCCCAGTGCTGCTGGCAGCCTGTGCTGCATTATGTAAGCACGACTGAAAAGTGCGTTTCAGACCCAGCTTTTCACGTGAAAGAATATAATGAGTAGCCGGGTGAATCCTCTGCTCTTTCCTGCACCTGAGCCACAGGAATTTCCTTAGAGGTCTGTGTCATACTTATAAAACTGACTCCTGTATGTGAATGTCATTCTGTAGCTCTTTTGCAGTTCAGATTAATCTCATTTTGCTCTGCATTGTCTTCTCAGAAGGAGGCTAAGAGACTAGGACTCGTTGGTTGGGTCCAGAATACTAGCCACGGCACCGTGCAAGGACAAATTCAGGGTCCAGCTGCCAGGGTGCGGGAGATGCAGGAATGGCTCAGGAAGATAGGAAGTCCCCAGTCCTGCATCAGCCAAGCAGAGTTCAGCAATGAGAAGAAGATCGTGGCACTGGAGCACCAAGACTTCAAGATTTTGCAATAACTTTGCCAAGGAAGGAGCAAAATCTGGCGTGTGAGCTGCCCTCACAATGTTTCCCTTCTTCCCCGTTCGTTCAGTCAGACAATATTCAGCTCTACAGAAGTTTATTTTATTACATTTCTAATTTATTTGTTTGTTGTACTGTTAGTCTAACTCAGCCTTTCGCAGAAGTTTGACAGGTAGAGGAAGAGCGGTGCTGTCTTTATAAAGAAGCTGATGAGGGACACAGGCTCTTTGTTTGTGGATGTCTGTGCATGGTGTGGTGCGAGTGGTTGTACATGAGTGAAATCGGTAATTTGTGTGATGTTGCACTCACGTGAAGCAAATCGTGGAATCAGTGGTGATATGAAAAACTGCTAAAAACATTATTTCAGTGCTCTAAATGCCAGTATGAAGCAATCTATTTTTTTCCCAGAACTGTTATTTTTTCTTTAGAATAAAATTGCTTGAAGCTTCTTTCTTGTGTGGGAGGGGTGTGTCGTGTGGGGGTTGAGTGGATCGCGGCCCTCCGAGCGTGACCCCGTTGCCAATGTCTGTCCCTGCGGGACCGCGTGGTGCCAGGAGCAGCCCCGGGTCCCGCCCGGGGGCGGTGTGCTTCCCGCAGCCCGCCCTTCTCTCCGGCCGCCCTGGCGCGGCTGCGGCCCCCCCGGGGCCGGGGCCTACAGCTCCCGGCGCGCCCTGCCCGCCGCGCCAGGCCCGCCGGGAACCGCGCCCGCCCCGCCCCGCGCGCAGCCGCGCAGACGCCCCACGCTTCCTGCCCGCGCGCGCCCGTGCCGTTGTGCTCCCGCGGGAGCTCGCGGCGGTTGCCCTCGCGCCGCGGCCGTTCAGGGCCGCCCCGCCCCCGGGCCGGGGCGTGCTGAGGGGTGAGAGCGGGGGGCGGGGGGACCCGGACGGGCAGCGCCGCGTCCCGGCGGGCACCTGCCTGCGGACGCCGCTTCTCTGGGGAGCGGACCGAGGCGCAGGCGGTGCGGGCAGAGCGTGCCAGGCCGCGGGTCCTGCGCGCCGCGGGGTCACCGTGGGGGAGCGAGCCTGGGCGCGGGTCGCCGCTGCACTCCGCTGCCACTTGGGGCCAGGGAGCCCCTGGGTGCCTGTCACGGAGGGGGCAGCACATCCCCTGAGAGGGGGAGCGGCGCTTGCGAAGCTGCACGGGAGCTCGGCGTGAGGGGTGTGAGGGAGAATTGCGTGCACCCCGAATACCACTAAGAAACTAGTGGGCATCGAGGACTGGAAAAAGTGGGTTCTCTTTCACTTAAAGAGCTTACTCGGTATCCCACACCCATTCCCAAGCCCACTTTATTCCTTTCTTAGACAAATTGCAGCAGATGCTCTTTGGCCAGAATGAGGCATCGTGAATTTATGTGAGGACATTGAGGTAAAGACAAGAGGAAAGCAGCTCTCTGCCCGGTTCTTGGTGATACTTACTCTATATTTTTGATACAAATGGAAACTCAAGCCTTTTGTTTGCAGGTTCTTTTGAGTTTTGCCTCATGGTTGGAGTTTGGTTTGGGTTTCTTAAGTTTGATAGTCACATATGTTGTTAGTAAGGAGCAGAGACTCAGATCCCGGCTATTTACCCTGAAGGCACCAGTGTTGTGTACTTAAAGCCTGAGCAGGAAAGTGGTCACAGACAAAGCCTCTGAATACCAGGAAAACTGACAGAAGTATGTTTATGAGGGTAAATGGAATAAATACAATTTTTTTCAGGCCTTTAATATTTATTTCTTTTTTTTTCCTCCACCCAGGGAATTGCTTTAAGGACCATGGAGGAGTGAGCCCTTTGCAGTTTCTTGAGTTTCTTATCTATTTGATTTTGACATGATCAAATGTTTGGTGGAAGATGTGCGAGCCAGGCTGCGTTCTGGAGTGACTATCAACTCACTGGGACAGTGTGTTGAGGAGCTTGTCCTCAATAGCATCGATGCCAAAGCAACATGTGTAGCTATCAGGGTGGATTTGGAAGCTTTTAAGGTCCAGGTGGTGGACAATGGCTCTGGGATGGGGAGAGAGGACTTAAATGCAATGGGAAAGCGGTACTTCACCAGCAAGTGCAGCTCAGTGGGAGACTTGGAGAACCTGAAGTTCTATGGCTTCAGAGGGGAGGCTGTGGCAAGCATAGCCAACATGGCCAGCGTAGTGGAAGTTTCATCTAAGACCAGCAGGACAGCAAAAACATTTGTGAAACTGTTTCACAATGGGCAAGCACTGGAAGTCTGTGAAGGTGAATTGAGCAGACCAAGTGGCGGAACTACAGTCACCGTGTGTAATCTGTTCCATCAGTTACCAGTGAGGAGAAAGTGTATGGATCCTGTGTTGGAATTTGAGAGAGTGAGACAGAAAGTAGAGGCTGTTTCGCTGATGCATCCCTCTGTTTCACTGTCTCTAAGGAATGATGTTTCTTGTTCTATGGTGCTTCAGCTCCCTAAGACAAGAGATGTATACTCTCGGTTTTGTCAAATTTATGGACTGGGCAGATCCCAGAAGTTACGAGAAATAAATCATAAGTCTGGGGGATTTGAGATAAGTGGTTATATCAGTACTGAAGGACATTACAACAAGAATATGCAGTTCTTATATGTGAATAGAAGGCTTGTTTTAAAAACAAGACTACATAAACTAATTGATTTTTTATTAAGAAAAGAAAGTGTCATTTGCAAGGCAAAAAGTGGCCCTACGAGCAGACAGGCTAGTTCAAGTCCTGGTCGCCATCGTTGTGGCCCAGAGTTGTACGGGATCTTTGTTCTCAATGTGACCTGTGCATACAGTGACTATGATGTGTCTCTGGACCCTGCAAAGACTCTGATTGAGTTCCAGAACTGGGATGTTCTTCTAACTTGCATAGAGGAAGGAGTGAAAATATTTTTGAAACGAGAACATTTATTTATTGAACCATGTAGTGAAGACATCAGAGAATTTAATGAAGATAATGACTTTTGTTTCTATAAAGCTCCAGTTCCAAAGCCCTCACTCTCTGACAAGAAGAGCATCCAAGACAGTTTTAAGAAAGCATGTGATGAGATTGTGGATGCCTATGAAATGTATAACTTGCAATCAAAAGATGTCAAAAGGAAATCTGTTACTGGAAAAAACTCTTCGAGTCTTATAGAGTCAAAAAAAAATCCACAGGAAACTGAAATTGCCCCAAGTCAGAAGACTGCTGAACCATCTGATCCATGTAGAAACAATAAAGCGGAGATTCCACTGCCCAGCAAAGATGACACAGCTTCTGATGTCATTATATCAAATATCTCAGAGCAAGAGCCAAAAGACACTAACAGTTCCCAAAAAGCATCTGATACTCATCTGAAACCTTCAGAAAATCTTTGTTCCTCTTTCAGTGGAGGGGCCAGATCAGAAATAAGAAAAACAAATGGTTGCGGTGACCTGCAGCATGGTGCAGAGAATTACACAAAAGATGTGGGCAGCCAGCAAGGCAAAGTAGTGCAGAAAAGCAATACGGTCCATATCTTAAATAATGATGTTATTCAGTCACCGTCTGAGAGAGAAGACCCTCCCGAAACAGCAACGGGACCTGAAACTGTCTCTGGGAGTGCATTGATGAGAGTGTGTAATGCAAGAAGAGGAGACAGGGAAACAGCTGAAGTGATAGATGATGCTGGAGGAGGGGCTGCTAGTTCAGTACCGTTAAAATTGTGCTCTGCAGGCCTCATAACATGTGTTAGGCAAAGTGAGCCCCCACATGAATGTGAACAAACAGAAACAAATCTTGCATTAAACACACAGGGTAGACCTGCTCCTGTCAGTGCCAAGGATATTTTTGGCCACAAAGTGAATTTTCCGATTCAGTCTTCATATGTTAAGGATATTTCCAGCAATACAAATAAAGAATATATACCTCCTTACACCAGGGAAGTATGCGTGACTGATGGTAATGAGCGCTTAGAGAACAGAACTTTGTCAAATCAGGTGAGCAAGGGCATAGCTATGCCTATTGCCACCAGTAAAAGACATTATGAGACATCAAATGTTACAGAATTGATGCTGGCAACTTCTTCAGGTATTCCTCACAATAAAGTTATAAAAAGCCCTAGAAGACAAATAGCTCTGCCAAGACCTCAGCCCTCTAAGAAGCTGAGCTTGTCCACACAGCTGGGTTCGTTAGAAAAGTTCAGGAGATATTATGGGAGAGTCAGGTGTACACTACCAACACCATTGTCAGAGCAGAGTGAATTTGGTCTCCCGGGTTTTAATTCACAAGCTAATTGTGACTTTTCAAAGGATGAGAATGACACTCATGATAACTTGAGTGCTTGTGAAACTCCAGCTGTGGAAGATACAGATTCTAGTAATAGCCAGGTTTTTGGTGGAGAAATTTCACAGGACAAACAAGCCCTTTGTCAGAGTCCTTTGACATTGTCTGATTACTCTCAGGTTAGTGAAAAAAATACAACTTGTAGAAGATCTCCAGCATCTTTATCATCCAAACTGTTCAGAATGAAAAGTGACCAGAAAGAAGTAGAACAACTTGGTGAACAATTACAAACAGATACAAGTAGAAGAGATGACTACCCTCTTGATTTTGAATCTTCAAGTAATGATTTTTCGTATAATGCTTGTCAAACATATAAATCCTCGGTGGAGAAAATGGGGGAATGTAATTACAGCATTTCTAAGGGAGACACATGCTGGCAATCAGACGATAGGAGAGCAGAGTCCATGAAAAGTACTGTCAGCCCATCATCACTCAGCAGTATAGAAGGGCAGTACACAGTCTCTTCAAGCAGCGTTTTATCATTACCTGCTAAAAAGGATGGTGCTAACTTCATCTGTAAAGATAAAAGTGCATTATATGAATCCTCAGAACAAAATTTGAAAAATACTGAGTTCCCCCATATGACCTTCCTAAGTAACTTGGAATTCTCTGCAGACAACACAAACACAGGCAATCCCAGGAATGATTTGTGTTCTTCTGACTGGCTGCAAGATTTTGATGTTTCATCGGGTAAAACAATATACATCAATAAAGCAACTGGACTGAGCACCTACAGCACTCCTCCTGCTGGAGGATTTCAAGCTGCCTGCATTCAAGATATAACAACAATGGCTGTGAATGTTGTTTCAGAGAATGGTAAGAGGGTGGTGGTTGTTGTTATAAAAATGGGATGAGGAAAACCATTTGTGTTGTGTTACATGCATAAAATATCTTGCTGGCAGCACCTGACAGTTTATACTGAGATAGCCACTGCCTGATATGTAGTAGCTGTATGGAAACCAGGAAAGTGATGGGAACTATGGAAGCAGCAAAACATTAACATTCAAGATATTAAAACATAATTTTTAATAAAACAGTAACAAGAAATGTCAGCAACTTGTCAATTAACAGCTGCCTAGTTTTCACTGGGCATCGTGACATTTACTGTGATCACAGTTATATATAATTGTTGTCATATATAAAGTGAGAAACATACTTCAAAATAAGCATACCAGAAAAATACTGTGGTTTTTACCATTTTGCCCTAAACAGTTATGTTTCAAAGAGTATGTTGTTATTGAGAACCCCATATTAAAATGATCTTTTTTCAACCTGCGTACAAAATTTAAAACGACCCTTGGAAAATGAACAAAAATCTAACTCTTCATTGAGAATACGTAGTCTCCTTTCCGCAGGTTTTGGAAGGCTGTTCCTTCCCATTTAGCTTTGTAGGAGATGTTGTACAGCGTTGGTGGTGGTTTGATGGTAGAGCTTTTCCAGGGGTGACAGGACACTGCATTGTATTGGTTTTTCAGGTGTGTGGTGTTTGTGAGTCTTCACTGATCTGTCTGTTGCGTTTGGCTTTCTGTGCCCTGATCTGGATTGGCAGGGTAGTGGCTTTGATAGTTTTCCCTTCCATGGATGTATCTTTGCTCAAAGTTGTTCTTTGTTCTGTCTATAGGCAGATTTTATGAGCGAAGACGCAGCCGTTCCGCATGTAGACATAATTCAAAACATAATTTGTTTTGAAAAAGTAGTTTGGACTTCTTTCTAGATAGTTCTCCTATGAAATATTTGTCTAATCAATCATGATAGCCTCTGGTTTGTTCCATTTTTGTCTGTTACTTCCTTCTTTATCACCAGTCATAGAAACACTGGTACAGTAGGTGTTTCAGTTGTTAAGCTGTTCCCTTTTAAGTATAATAATTGATGCCAATAGTTTTTATTATTTATTGTGTTACATTTAAGTAAACTTGTTACGAGGAGAAGAACATCTCTGTTTTTATTGGTTAAAACTACTTGCAAGTGCAAATGTACGCTCCTTGGCTAACACTTTCTGTGGTTTACCAATTTCAGTTGCCCGCAGTGCTGTTTAGTAGCCAGCCAAACCACTGAGATGTGGAGCATGACCTTCTATCCAAAGAGCTGGATAGTGCATTCATGTTTATGAAGAGAATACTTCACGTACCCTTATGCTTTCAGATGATGTATAGTCTGTAGTATTTGAAGACGTATATTGTGTTGCATTTTTTGACCTCCAACAGCATTGTTCTTTCTTAGCCTTATCATTGGTGTTACTCTCCATTGTATCAATGGTGCTACTCTTAACTCTGTCAATGGTGTTATTCTTTGGTGAGATGTCTACTGCAGCTTTTTTTGCTTTTCTTAGGTTGAAGGTTGGACCTCCCATACCTTAACAGGGTGTTTGAACTGTGGCTAGACACTACAGATCTTAGAGTTTCAAAGTTCAACAAACATGTTCTTTCACACATTTTTCAAGAAAAGGATATTCATAATTTTTAGCCATAGGAATAAACATAACTGTCTTAACATGTCTCTTGATGTTGAGCACTGTTTTGGACTGCTGTTAAGACCCAGGAGTGGAATAATTTCCTCACTTGCTGTGTACGCATTCATTTTGCTTTTTAGAGTAGTGTCAGTAACCCCACAGTGTTGACTTAGAATTCCATAGCCACATGATTTATTAAGAACAGCATCTCATACACAAATTTAGGGAAATTACACTGGTTGGTGACAGGTGGAAGGGGGTAAGAATAATCCATATCCTCTTCTCCATGACAGCAGTGGCCATCTGCTATCTTTTCTAGTCACAAGCCATGTGCTCAACAAAAATGCTAGATTTTGTAGGCTAGACTCAGGCATCTTTGTACTAATTGAACTAATTTCCATGGGAAAATTTATCAAGCTTCATTTCACCATGAGATGCCTTTTTGAATAATCTAATGCTATGCGTTTGTAGTAGGTTATCATCCAACTTGGTCTTCATTGTTGTGCCAGCTATATTTGCATTTTTTGTTACTTTTATTACATTATTGACTGATATGTCATTACACTAGTATATTTTAATGATCTAATTGAGGCAAGTGAAAATGAATACTTGAGTATGGTAGTTTTATGTGGTTTGCATGTATGAAGTAGATACATTATTATCCTCAGCACCTTTTCTGATGTTACTCGTCAGAAAAATCAGATTAATAATATCTCTGTCAGCTCTGAATTCTCACTGGCCTTTGGGCAAGTAAATCCTAGCTTTATGAACAATGTATATCCTGAACAAGGATTTTCTCTGCAACAAGAAGCAGGGAGATGACTCTTTGTTTATTATATGTATAAAATACTGGACTTCTGTTCATATAGATGATAGATGCTTCTGTGAACTTGAGAGATAATATCTTTCCATGACAATAGCTATAAAAGTGAGTTCATCAGGGGTCAGTATTGGGACCAGTGCTGTTTAACATCTTTGTTGGCAACGTGGACAGTGGGATCGAGTGCACCCTCAGCAAGTGTACTGACGACACCAAGCTGTGTGGTGTGGTCAATACACTGGAGGGAAGGGATGTGCCATCCAGAGGGACCCTGACAGGCTTGAGAGGTGAGCCCAGGCAAACCTCATGAAGTTCAACAAGTCCAAGTGCAAGGTCCTGCCCATGGGTCGGGACAATCCCAAGCACAAATACAGGCTAGGCAATGAATGGATTGAGAGCAGCCCTGAGGAGAAGGACTTGCAGGTGTTGGGTTGATGAGAAGCTCAACACAACCTGGCAATGTGTGCTTGCAGCCCAGAAAGCCAACCATATCCTGGGCTGCATCAAGAGAAGTGTGACCAGCAGGTCAAGGGAGGTGATTCTCCCCCTCTACTCCACTCTCATGAGACCCCACCTGGAGTGCTGTGTTCAGCTCTGGGGCCCCCAGCATAAGAATGACATTGACCTGCTTGAGCAAGTCCAGAGGAGGCCACAAAGATGATCAGAGGTCTGGAGCACCTCTCCTGTGAAGACAGGCTGAGAGAGTTGGGATTGTTCAACCTGGAGAAGGGAAGGCTCTAGGGAGACCTTATAGTGGCCTGCTAGTACCTAAAGGGGGTCTACAGAAAAGATGGGGAGGGACTCTTTATCAGGGAGTGTAGTGACAGGACAAGGGGTAATGGTCTTAAACGGAAAGAGGGTAGATTTAGGTTAGATACCAGGAGGAAATTCTTCACTGTGAGGGTGGTGAGACACTGGAACAGGTTGCCCAGAGAAGCTGTGGCTGCCCCCTCCCTGGCAGTGTTCAAGGCTGGGTTGGACGGGGCTTTGAGCAACCTGGTCTAGTAGAAGGTGTCCCTGCCCATGGCAGGGGGGCTGGACTAGATGATCTTTAAGGTCCATTCCAACCCAAACCATTCTGTGATTCTATGATCGATTGAAAAGTTCTGTCAAACTCAACCTCTGAATTAGGCAGCATTCTTCAATGTGCCACAGTTTCCCGGGAACCACATCAGGCCACCTTGTCCTCTGTTCTGGGTTTTGTGAAAATGAGATGCTGAGTTACTCTCCCATGCTGGGGTGCCAGTTTGGATTCTTGAAAGGATTCTCGGTCTCCAGGGTAGGTAGGACCATCACTGATCCTTACTGGAATGGAGTCAACAGTCAGGAGTCTACGGACTGGCCTAGAATCTCATAGAGCCTGTTCACACTGAGCTTATCAGCATGCAGCTGGTTTTCTTTGGCGTTATCACCCTGCCACTTTTCCTGAATGCACACCCTTAATTTCTCAGTAGAAAGGAACTTTATTAATTCATTATTATTTCACAAAGAATAGAAGTCTGAATTGTACCAAAGGAAGGGTGAAATGTTTACCACTGTGCTGGAAATCTGAGCCACTTTTCTTAATAATCTTGATAACAGTGCAGGTTTGTAATATCATTAAATCATTTCTGGGTGGGTAGGAACATGTTGTTAGGCTAACTCTGATATCTCTTGTGGTCTCACTGACTTGTAGTTTTCAGTTTTACAAGTTCCTGATAACTGTATTAAGTATTGATAGGAGTGGTGATAGACTGACAGCTTTGCCACTCCTTAATAGAGAGAATTCAAGAGTGTTTTGATATCTGTCAGACTACCATATGCCTCCTCTTTTTCTTTGGGGATAACACTTCTGATTGCACTAATTCTGGAAATAATTCTTACATGTTTAAAGCAGCAGCCAGTTTTTAAGGACAGTCCAGCAGAAGCCATGGTAGTATTTTAAAATAACATTTCCTGATGCAGGTGTGTCTGATAATTCTGAGCTTTTTACATATGTGCTGTTATTTCTCAGTGTTAGATGGGTACTCTAATTTATACAGAGCTAAGCACATGCTCATTTATGAGAATATAATAATTGTATAGCTTTTTTAATTTTGCATACTGTTGAATCTGCAGCAATAAATTTATATTGTGTTTAGGGATTCAGTTCAGGTGCCATCCCTTTAGAAGTGAGCTTCTGCTACCCTTCCTTCCTAGACCTCGAAACAAGAAGACTCTAGCAAGCCAGGATCTGGGAGGTAGGGCCAGCTTTCCAGGACACAGTGTTCTGTGGTAAAAACAAATCAAAGAATTCTCCCAGATGTCCCAACAGGAACCCAGAATTACTCAAGGTCTATTAACAATGGGACCGTGTGAGTCATCTCAAATCTAGAACTGGAAAAAAAAACCTTTTAGGGTTGAAGGCAGGTTAGGGGATACTTATTTACAGGATGAAATACCCAGTTCTTTGTTGAATTATGTCAGTAGTTTAAAGAATAATTACCTACTCCCTTCTTTGTACTCATTCCAACCTTGGAATGTGAAAAATAGCTTCAGTCCTCACAATTTTTTTTGCGGTGGAAAGGATGAAATCATCTTTTTGGTATGTGGCTTTGTCCAGAGGGAGTGGGTAGCTAAACAGGTCTTTCTTTCCCTTCCCCCCCGCCCCCCCCCCCCCCATTTTCAGGGCCTGTTGAATTGTGCTGCAGCATGGTTAGGAGTCAGAAAGCTGCAGTGTCCTTCCTCATTAAAGCAGACATTAAAGAAGCCCAGTCTCATGTTCCATTACTTACTTATTTGTACATTCTCCCCTTTTTATGAAGGAAAAAAAATGAAATACTTGTGTGAGGTAGAGGTACCCAATGCACCTCCTATTGATGGAGGGTGGTAATCCCTGTATTATCAGTGTGTTCTTTCCTAGATGATGAAGAGGAGTCTCTCCAGTCGTTACTTTCAGAATGGGATAATCCTGTTTTTGTTCCCTGCCCAGAGGTAAGTATTATCTCACATCTCGTGGTAAAATAGCCTTCTATTTTAGCCTCCTATTATTTTCTGACATGGGGACCAAATTTACAAATATTGTAATCATTGCATGTGAGTTATTCAGCCATATATTAGACTATAGACCTGGCAGTTATGTGTTTTTATAGACTCTTTATATATAAGTCACTGTTGTGGATTTAGTCAAAGTCAGAGAGGCAGGCATCAGGTTAATCTTTTCCCTCGTCATTTCAAAACCAAAACATTATTGTGAGCTGTCTTTCCTTCTGCAGAGATAGTCGTCTTAAAATTGAAAGTTAAAGGATGGCAAAATTGTAATATAGTGTCTGTCCTGTTTGCGGACCGAGTGAAAATAACCCAGCTTTCTTCTCTGGGATTCAATGGGTCTTAGAAGTATATTTTACTATAGTTGTTTTTATAGCCTGGGAGGATTATAGCATGTGAGAGGAAAACAATGTTGGAGCTTTTAGAAAAACTTCCTTTGTTGTCATGAGGTAGCATTATCTTTAATCATCATGTTGTGTGTGTGTAAACATATCTGTGTAACCATTTCCACCTGCAAACAATAGGGACGGAGTAACAAACCACCTGCTGGTGAGTTTCTGAAAAGGAACAGTTCTGTTCAGTTGTTGCTCTGATATGTACTCTGACTCATTTAATCTTTTGTAATGCAATAATCCATTGAGACCTCATGCAGGCTGATAATTAACTTCAGGTTTTCCGATAGGTACTTGAAATCAGCTGAATACATTGAAGTTAGAGGTAATATCCAGATGGGAAAGTATATGGGGATGGAAACAGGGATTGCTGGATGGTATCTTTAGCTACTGCTATTCTTGTGTAGAAAGCTTGATTTGTCAAAATAGAGTTACTTCCAGTTTTTCTTAAAGCTGGTTTGTTGGAGGTATTTTGTGTGGTTTTGGGTTTTTTTGCCCTATCCTTTATAGCCTGCTTGATCTGTAATTCTGTTTTTACAGATTGCTGTTGATGTGACCAGCAGTCAGGCTGACAATCTGGCTGTGAAAATTCACAATATCTTGTATCCTTATCGTTTCACCAAAGACATGGTTCATTCAATGCAGGTACAATATGATCTATTACTAGTTTTCACCCCCAAATTCCCTCTCAGCAGGTGGGATTTGCTGATATTTCTGCCTGGTGGGAAAGAGCTATCCAGGGTAATAGTTCGTGTCCCTAATTTTCACAAGCACAAACAGAATTCTTGGTTGTTGTGTGATACCAGCAGACGTGTATGTCATGCCAGATCTTAGTATCATCTCATGGTTAATCAGCTATCTGCAAGTGACTCTAAAATTCCTTGATTGTATGGTTAAATCAAGAGGCAGCCCTATTACTGCTGCTTAGAAACACTGTTAACTAAATGATATTTCAATGGGCAGTTTTTTATATTTATTGTAGACATTTGCTTAGTTGGTATTCCTCTGAAATCTGTGTCTTCTATCTTCCATTTTTATTGACCTTAGAAATGTAATTCTTCACCAGAGTGATTTCAAAAGCAAATCCCAGATTTCATGGAAAGACTTGAAATTTCACTTTAGGATTTATGTCTTCCCTGAAGTGATTCTTAAAAGTGGCATCATAGCATCAAGTTTTATTTTTTAATGCTTCTTTATCAAATGTTTTGAATGTTAGCTTAAAAGCTAATGTAAATGTTGGGCTTCAACTTGCATTCTTTGATGGTTTGTCTGGATAGAAATGCCAAAGTGGATTCTCTTCTTCTCTTGCATCCCAATGATAAGAGACTTACAGGCCCAGTTAGCATTATTCTCATGCAATCAGATTGCTGACTTTGAGATTGCAGGTTCTGACTGTGTGGGGCATGGTAAAGTTGCTCTCCAGGGTGGAGAAGGAGCCAAATGATTCCCTTATTTATGTTGTGTGTGCAAGAATAGCAGGGGTAAATAAAGTTATTACAGTAAACATTCTGTTTCAAAAAGACAGGAGAGGAAAGCTGTCCGTTTCAAAAAGACAGGAGCGGTGCCATTTTTCAGTTCATTCATGATAAGAACTGTTCTTTAAAACTTAATGAGCGGTTCTGTGCTTAACTTTACCTGCATAATGTTTTCCTTTGTATGTTTTTAAGAAGGTAAAGAGAGAAGAAGTTACCACTTCCCATCTCTGAAGAAGCTAAATACTGCCTTCAGTACCCTATAGAAATTTTGAGAATCTCTGTAGAAAAGACCAAAAGCACAAAATGTTGCATCATGCCACAGGAAGAGAATATAAAGAATTATTAATGTCTTGCATCCCTGCAAAGAAATAGAGTCATCTATTCATTTTTACCTAGGAGGTGAACAACACACATGCTGTGGGACAGAGAATTCAGAGTGAGCTCTATCTATGTGACCTGGGGAGAAATTCCACCCTAACACCACATCTGCTAATTTAAATCTAGCAATAAGATACTGAAAGCATTGTGCATCCCTCCTCAGTATTCCCTGTAGCTCTGGTTGTTTTGTGATCCTTGAGGGGAAGGTGGAATCAAGTCATAGAGGCAAATTCTACATCAGAAAATGAGGAAAAAATTGCTTCCTGGCTCCTACAGATGATCAGCACAAATCCTTAAACACAGGGCAGGTTAAAAAAGGTTGTTTGTATTCTCTTTTGGTGATATCAGCAAATCAAATACTCAGAGTTGCTGTGCACAGCTTTAATTCCCAACTCAAGGAGGCTTCTACACGACTATGTAATCCGTTCTGTAAATTTCCAGCTCCACCATAGAACAATTAGAACTCTTGCCCTTATGACTCTGTTTGAAAAAATTGATCTATAATTATTTTCTTGGGTATTTTGAAACTTTCTCTTAGTTCCAGACTAAACTGTTTCATGACTAATTTATGGTCATTTGACCTTCTGCCAGTATTGTCTTTTAGCTTAAATAATTGTTGCTTTTTCCATATTTAGCCCCCACTATATTTATAAAGAATAATGATATACCTCCCCAGTCTCAGTTATGCTAGGCCAAATTCTTTGGGATTAGAAAAGATGCAGTTTCCACCCTCCTGTCATCCTACTGGCTATTTGATGCACTTGATCCATTTTGATTGTTGTCTTCTTTTGTTTTCTTTTATTTTTTAAATAATTCTACCACAGGGTGATGATTTTTCTGAGTATTTTACAGGTTCTTCAGCAAGTGGACAATAAATTTATCGCTTGTTTAATCAACACTAGGAATGAAATGGATAAAAAGGCAGGTAAGAGTGGTTATTAACATGAAGTTGAGCTGGCTGTCAAGTGCAGTTAGATTGCAGAGGGAACACTGTCCTGTTTGTATTCTCTTTGTGCTTTGGGATGATATTGTGAGTAGAGGAAAATGTTAGTCTTCACTTGAAATTTCCTGGATCTTCTTTATCTTTATTTTGGACATTGTTGAATGTTCCTACTGCCTTCAGATTAGTGTTATAAAAATAGATTGTACTCAAATTACTAGCGTCTTTCAGACTGTTCACAGTGTCTGGACATATTCATTGTTGAAGCTTGCTGAAGCTGTACAAAAAAGTCATTCAAAACCAGTAGGTTTTGTAACATTTTTAAAGACTGTATTAAATAGAACAGTTTGTGGGTGACCTCAGCTCTCATTCTGAAGTTAGATGAGGATGTCAATAGAGAAGAGTTAACTCAAATCTAATTACCTTAATTTAAATGCGAATTTAGATCACTAAATTTCTGTTCCGTAGTGACTTTATGTTCTGCCAACACAGCCTCCTCCTCACTTTATTTATGTAAAACTGGCTGATAGTTATCTTCTAAATGTGGCCTCAGGGAGTGCAGTGGTCTGGTACAAAGTCACCTGTTTCTCATCTGTTCTGGTACATTTTTAGATGGAAACCTCTTGATTTTGGTGGACCAACATGCAGCTCATGAACGGATCCGCCTGGAGCAACTTATTGCAGGTGATGGTTCAGATGGTCTTAGGAAAAAAGTTAAACAGTGTACGGAAAAGTACAAACGAGCTATCTGGGATGTATGGAACCAGTAGGATATTCATTTGTCATCTTTATCCTGATTCTTAGGAGAGCACAGACGTTCAGTATCTGTAGCAGTCATAGTATTGGCAGCTGAAAATTGTTGCAGTGTTTCCAAAAATAGAAGATACACTCCTTACCCACAGAACTATCAAACTAAAATAGTCCTGACATAATAAAAGAGCAGGAAGAGTGATAGGAAAAACAATGAAGAGGAAGTAAAACAACATCAATAAGATTATGTGGTTATGCTGTGAAGAATGAGGCATGGGATGCAGAATAAAGAGCGTAGTTCATTTGGTTCTTTTTTAGCTGAATACTGTGCTTAAAGCCTAAAATTTCCACAATCTAAAACTGTTTGCAAAGGGATAATAGTCTTCTCTGTAAGCCCATTAGCCATTGGTTTCAGTGTTAAAAAGCACAATAGCCATCCATCAAGTACTTAAAAATCATTGACCTTCTCTTTCATCAATAAATACTGCACAGTTCCTGCAGAGGGTTCCAGGAACTCTGCTCCTTTTGGTCAGGTACTGAAAAAAGTTAAAGACTGAAGGGAGAAATGCTTAATGAATTGTATTTTGAGGCCATTTATGTCAGACTTCTTGTGGAAAAATTGCTCTCTGTGAGTGGGACTAAATATATCAGTAGTTTTTTTAGCTATTTAGGGTGACTCTTTTTTGGAACTGGTGGGAAAATACAAAGTGGCATTAACCAACCCTTCCCCAGAGACTGGGTGTCTGGTTTGTGACATTCCCAGTCCTCCACAAGTTTCAGGAGAAGGCATTCTGTGGTCACTTTTTAATCCAAACAGAAGATTACATGCCAGACCATAGGGTCATTAAGGGTAATGCCTGCGTAAATATTCTAAGAGTGGATACTTCTGAACGATTCATTCACAGATTCCTATGAGAAGGAAGCTGCAGCATGTGGCAAGAAGAAATTACTGTCCTCCTCCATCTCTCCCCCTTTGGAGATTGAAGTTACAGAAGAACAAAGAAGATTTCTACGGTTAGTAATGGCCAATAGCTCTAAACTTTTGGGGATGGCTGTGTTGACCAGGAACATGTCTATATATTGCTAGGTTACCATGAAGCTGGGGAAGGAAGCTGTTGATTCTTTCCTGATCCTGAGCCAATCGGCTCTATCTGTGCTGAGAAACATAGGTGTGCTTCTCAGGCGCATCATTACATCTCAAGACAAAGCCCTGTGGTGCGCCACCTCTGTGCCTCTGCAGTGTGCTCTTGTTTCCCTGGGAAAGCAAACCTTCATGTGTGGGCCAGGAGAGTGCCAAAGCAGGCTCCAACACATCCTACCGTCTGGGGCTCAGGACTCAGGAGTGCACACGGGAGTGCAGTGCCCATAGTATCGATCTAGTCACTGATTTAACAGGCACTGTTTGAGAAGAGAAGCATGGGATATGGAAAGTTGGTATTGTGAATCCTTCAAAAATGCATTCCTTAATCCTAGGTGCCTGCCAAGAGTAACTAATGAACACTGTTTCCCAAATGTTTCAGAATGGTGGCCTAGCTACTATTAGGATATTTAACTTTTGTACTGCAAGAGTTTAGATACAGATTTGTTGTTGAACTATTGCAGATGTATTGGACACTAAATTTTTTTCCTCAAAACCCCTGTCTGTCCCCTGTCATATGCATTTGTGTTTTTTTTTCCCTGCACTGTTCTTCATTTTCAGGTGAAGTTCTACCTTAACATTCACAGGACTACCTCATTGTTCTCAAACTGCTCTTTTTTCTGATGCCTGTGGCAAACTTGACAGCTTTTAAATCACTCCTTATTAAGATTGTTGCCTGCTATAGGGATACACTTGTTTGGTGTAAAGCCCTTTTTGGGTGTATTCCAATCATAACAGTATCACTGCTGTATCCGTTCGGTAACTCTTTTGTGTGACAATGGCCAATACCAGAAATTCCAAAGGAAAGTGTAAAGCACTGTTATGTTCCACCTGCCTTAGGGTAAAATGTGAGAACATAACCATTGCTGTTCATAGTTCAGTAATGTTTGGATGCCTTTGTTGTTCCCACCTCTTAATGATGTTCTTGCTAACATCACAATATTTGTAATGCCTCTTGTTCAACTTTGAATTATTTTTGCACTCATCTTTGATGAATGTCTTCCATTTCTGATATTTCTACTTTTGAGACTGGATGGTCAAAATTGAATACAGTATACCAAGTGAGGGTATCCTGTTGATTTGTACAGTAGCTTTGCAGTTGTGCCCATATTTTCTGTCTATTATATCCACACCTGATATGTTGTATGCTTTTTTGGCTACTGCTACTTGCATGAACTGCTTGTTTATTGAATGGTCATAAGACTTAAACACAGAGTTGTGGGTGGTTTGGTTTTTTTTATTATTTTTGCTATTTATGTAGAAGGCAACAAAATGTACAAATAAGTCAAGTTATTCCTGACAATTTGCGTTTATTTGTCTTCAGGAGCAGTGAATTCAGTTTTTCTGTCCATTTTTCATTATACCTTTTTCATTCATCCTACTGATTTCATACATCATTCTTCTACTTGTTTTAAGTTCTGCTTGAGTTCAACATCATCTTTAGTCTCAGCTAAATAATTTTGTGTTTTCTACATATTTGCCTGCTTGTCCATGCTCCTTCTTTTCCACATCATTAATCAACAATTACGAAGATACAGATCAGGACTCATGTCATATTGAACACTGACCAACTGAGGCCAGCATACTTTTTTTCCATACTCTCTAAATCATGACAAATGTTACTTGTCTATACTTGACAACTTTTTGCATTTGCCCTTCTAGCTACTTTTAAGAGACAGCATCAAAGGCTTTTTGAAAGACCAGATAAATTCTGTGAATTATTTTTCTTCATCAGCTATATCACAAACAGGCTAAAAAAATCAGTAAGGTAAAGTAAATCAGAGAGGCATGGTTTTCTTCTAAGGACACTGGTTAAATTATTCAGCACAGTGGGATGCCAGTTGTGATTTTCAGTTATCACTTAAGATGATTGAAAAAGCTTACTGGTGCTGGCATATGCTGGTGCTGGCTTACTGGTGCTTTTACCATGTTGCTCTTTAATTTATCAGTATTTATGGGCAGTTCGTCTCTTTACAATCACTCTGTGAGACTATCCTTATTAAAAAATTATGATTTAAAAGTACTATGTAAAAATGTAAATTCTGTTGTTATTGTTGCTGGCAGAGTATGACTGTAATCTGTGGTAAAGTTTGATGTAATGAAATAAATTAACTTCCCTAAAAGACCTTTCCCTTCAGCTGTGCTTGCTATTTAATAGTTCAATTGGATGTCTGGTTCACCTGCAGCTTTGATTCTGTTATTTGTCTACTAAGCATTGTAGTAATGCATTGTTCTGTTGACTCTCTTGAACTTCCGTCTTTTTTTTTCCCCTTAAAAAAAAAAAAGGCCTCATTGACCTCAATAGCTGCTTGGATTCTGTCATTTCACCACAATGGGCTTTTTCTGTCTTTCTCTGCTCTTGCTGAAGGCTATACATGTTGTCTTTTTTTTTTGGTTGAATTACACAGGTCGTCTCCATATGGAGACTAATAATTATATTCTTGTGACTGATTTTAGTAAATTTAGATTAGCTTCTTTTTTGTTCAAAGAATCTATTTTCTAAAATTGACCTTCACTGCCTTTGTTTTAAATGAATATTCCCTGAGTTAATAAAATCAACTATATATTGTTACAGTTGTTTTCATTTTGAAAACAAGTTCTCATCTGACTCTGAAGTACCATTTTTGTGTGTATTTTTCCATCCACAGGGTGACATATGTCAGATTAACTAGAGGTTGTTCTTTCCTGGTTTCCCTTTGCTTAATGGGCTTTAAAGTTTATTAAACCAACATACATTTCTTACAATATTTTTTCCATCGTATTTGCTATTATGTGTCAATTGAAATCACAGATTTTTAGGTTAGACTTAAAGGAGTCTTTATGATGCATAATTTAAATATTTGGAGTGTTTGTGTGTTGAACCAGACGCCTCATGCATCTTTAGAAAAGGTAGATTTATAAATCCACGTAATACAGGAACTCTTAGATCTTATGGTTGTGGAACATGAAATATGCACAGTTGATTGGAGTGAAAAAATATGGCTGAATGTAGGCTGAAAGGGCAAAATTACTTGGAATGTCATGATGCATGGATTTTGAGATTGGAAACTGTTGCAGAGAGAAACATATTCTGGGGACTACAGAAATATTTACATATGCTGTGGAGACATAGCTACTGTGGTTGATGTCTTATTTCTGGTATTTTTTTCCTCAGATGCTGCTACAAAAATTTGGAGGACTTGGGTCTTGAATTATCATTTCCTGAGACCAGCAGCTCCTTGATTCTAGTGAGGAAAGTGCCACTGTGTTTTATAGAAAGAGAAGCCAATGAATTACGACGGAAAAGACAACCTGTCACTAAAAGCATTGTGGAGGTCAGCTGTGGATATGTGTGAAATTGTGATACTGAGTCTTGTTTGGTGTTAATGGCTCAGGGTATTAGAGTATCTCTGTTATGAGTGAGAGAGTGAGGTCCCATCGCTTTTAGTAGCTAAATAGTCCCACAACTGAAATCCCTGAACTATAACAGAAAAACAATAGGAGACTGTTTCAGACTTGGACTGTCAGAGAAACTAAGAAAAATAGTATATAGTACAGATGTTTCAACAGTTTATTGCTCATGAATGCTTGAATGAACAGTAAAATGATTAATATTGCTGATACAGAAATAGTTGTTAGGATTTAAAGTTGTTTTCATGAAATCTCTACGTGGGCAGTGCAGCTTTCTAAAAGCTGCTGTTCTAGATATTCTGCAGTTTGAGAAAGAAATTGTTGAACTGATTACTTGCAGTTTCCATTGTAAACAGTTCTCCACAATCATAACTGCTTCAAGGACTCCTTAAAAATTGATTCTGGAGTACCATATTCAGCCACTAGGCTGAGTCATTGTGAATCAGTCCAGTCTTGCCCTACATCTCTTTTAATACGAAAAGAAGAAATAGAGAAGATGATTTATGGGATAAAATTTTCTTTTCCAACCTTGCTATAATCGGGAATAACTCAAACTGCACTCTCCTGGTGTGATTTGGGAGCCAAGAGCACTAAAATGGCGGAGGAGAATCAGGTCTGTGCCTCATGAGCACTCATTCTTAGCTGACACCTCAAGATCTCATGAGCATTTTGACAGATCTACTCTGCAGTCCTTTTTATTTTAATTAGGACTGGTAGCACCTATTCATGTGTGATTATGAATTCATTGCATTTTAGACATTGGAAATTAAATCCACATGGACTATTATCCAGAGAAGAAAGGGCAGCTATTCAAAGATAACACACATTCATTGCACTCTGAGGTATAAGAGTTCCATTATATGCATTCTACAGATAGGAAACTGATGCAGAGAGAAACCAAGTGATTAGTCTAAAGTCTGGTAAGATGCTTGTGAGAGGTCAGGACTTGTACCTAGATCGTTCACACCGTGGTGAGTGTACTGGCAACAGCATCATTTTTCCTGGTTCTGGCAGTTACACAGTAAATTATACACAAATGTGGACAAAGCAGGGCTGGGCAATGAAAGGGAGAAATAGTAACTGATGATATTACCTTTTTCTTTCCAGGAGCTTATTCAAGAACAAGTTGAGGTGAGTTGCTGTCTGCTTCTAAAGTTGACTAGAATAATGCAAAGCTTACTGCATGAGTAAGTGTGTTAAACCTCAAATGGGAGAGGTGAATTAGATAATCCACTAGCTTTTCGTCATTTTTAGTTTCCTTTGTGTTACAGTTCTTCCTTTTTCTCATATTAAATGGAAAGTAAGATGATGTTCACTTACTACTTTTAGCTAGTGCAGACCACAGGAGGAGGAGCACGAGGGACACTGCCTCTGACGTTTCTGAAGGTGTTAGCTTCCCAGGCCTGTCATGGTAGGGAAACTGTGCTTTTCTTTCATTCTTTCTTTTTTTTTTTTTTTTTTAACCTTTCTGTCTATACAACATTCTCCCTGGGGCAGTGGTTTCAGAATGTGTTTGCAGGAATTCCAGACTGTGTTTCATAGGGATGAGATAATGTTCTTCATGGAGACCACTGTGAGGGTCAAACAAAACTGCTCTGATTTATTGACGTATGGGCCTAACATACTTTCCAACCCTCACAAGAAACACAGGTAGAATACAATTCTGAGATGCACTCATCCATGTGAGCCCTCTGTGAAAGGGCAAGGGGAGGTACTGGAATCTGTTTGAAAGCAAGCAGGAAAGACGACTTAGACACTCTTCCCAAAAAGCATTTGTTATTTTATATAAGTATCAAAAGTGATAGTTTATGTGTGCCTGTGACCTTTCAATTATCTTTGGAAGGAGTGCAGTAAGAATTTACATCTTCTAGGGGACTATGGCTTTCCAGCACCTGGAAATGAGCAGACTTTACAGGTGTAGACTGCAGTAGCTCTACCCTCTTGTGGCAGTTCCTCTGCCATGTACAGTATTGTACAATATGAACCAAAAGCATCTATTTTCAGAGTGTCACTGCATTCTACAAATGGCAGACACTATATAATTTTTTTTTATATCTAAAAAAGTCCCATGGCTGAAAGGCAGATTGCACATGGTCTTGTGCATCTGTGAAGGCTAAAGATTGCAAACACCTCTGAAATGACTCCCTAATGTTCTGCTTGGATTTTCTCTGGGTGCCATTAAGTGCTCACTTGTGAGAAAGGACTTAGTGGCAGGCCTAGCATGTGGTCTTGGAACTGATGCCTGTCAGTGGCAGGCACATAGAACTGATAAAGCCTATGGAACTGATACTAGCTGTCGTCTTGGTTTAATACTTTTTGATTTGTGAACTGGTTGCATCTTCAGCTGTAACATATACACACACAAAAAAAGGCAAAAAAAAGTCCATTTGCCTCTTGCAATGACATCTGAGGAGCCAAAAACTAATAATCTTACCATCCACCAGACTTGGGAGAGGTGAGAGTTTAGGCCATGGAAAGCTGAACCTTATGCAGCAGCTGGTTAACTGAGCTAAGCCCTAAATCTGCCATACTGCAGCCTTGGGCTGCCTTTGCAGCCTCCCAGCTAATCTTTGTGAGCTGCCTTGTTTTCTGTGAAAACCACAGCTGTGGAGGGAAGTCCGCTGGGTGGTTTGAATTCTCTTTGGCAGCATGTGCAAGAATTTGTATCTTTTTTTTTTTTCAGGAGCTATTAAGTTTAATGAGCATTTGACTTTGGAGGAGAGCTGCAGGCTTATTGAAGCTTTGTCATCTTGCCAGCTGCCCTTCCAGTGTGCTCATGGAAGACCTTCCATGATGCCTCTTGCAGACACAGACCATCTACAGCAGGAAAAGCAGGTACTGTGTGGCACACAGACATGCCTCTGGTAATTCACTCTGGATTGTCAGAGGCATGTCATGTACGTGTGTGTTAGAATTAGAATGGGCCAGTTTGAAACCATCACCACTGGCTGTATCTTGAATTTTTACATAGCAGTTACCAATAAAATAAAACTTCAGAACATTAAACTTTTGTCCTGCAAACACTTTAGCAAAGATCTTGCCATATGTCATTTGAATGGTCACATTGACTTAAATGGTGTCCACTAGTCCTTAAAGTTAAGCATATAATATAAAGTGTTTGTAGTTTTTAAGTGTGAAACTTGGAAAACATGTAAATTCTGATATTCTACTAGCGGCAAAGATGCTAATTAAACAAACGCCTCCTTCCCCAAAGTTTAAGATGCTATAAAATGGGGAAAAAAAGCAAAGAAATAGCAACATCTAAATTTTAAAAAAATAAATCATTACTCCTTCCCTTTTGCTATTACTGTGCTATATTAAGTTATGAAATTGGATTCTGTTTAAAGTCAGGTGGGACTTTGAATTAGATATTAAAAAAACTTGGGAATGACTGTATTAGGGCAGAGTATGGAGGCATTGAAACTCACTTACTTAGTTACAATTTAGTGCTTCTTAATTTTTCTCTCTTCAGCCTAAACCTAATTTGGCTAGACTGCGGAAGATGGCACGAGCATGGCACCTATTTGGCAAAAAAAGACCCTAATCAAAAACAGTTAAAACTAAACTGTAACGACTAGAAGTGCTGGTATGATCCAGGTCCCCCTGTTGTTAGACAATACCTTGAGTGGAGCAGAGTCCTCTGAGCCAGTGCAGTCACTGCAGTTCTGCTCCCAGTACTGACTTGAGAAGCAGAGACCGGCCCGGAGAACGTGGCAGGAGGAGCCCATCCTCACAGCCTGAAGTGTCTTCAACATCAAGGAATTACATTGCAAGCCTGGGCCTTCTGTCAGTGCTTGACCATCGGAGGCAAGAAGTTGCAGCCACTCACAGTTACTAAAGTGCTTTTTCTCTGCAAGCACAGCATTATTCTGCATAATAGATCTATTTATGTTAATGTATTTTGTAGTGCTTTGAAAATGGGGAGGTATTTATTAATAAAATGACACTAAACTCTTTCCTTGGGCTCATGGCAGGGGTTGGAATGAGGACCGACCAGCTTCATAGTATATATAGGTCAACTTAGGATCAAAAAACATTCTTTTTATTTAACTAGGCAATGAATGACACGCCCAGCTGTTTTCTCCAGCTCCCTGCAGTTTGCATTCTTGAGTGAGAGATTTCTAAACCCTAGGATAGCCCCATGTTCTCAGGGTACAGAAACATATCCCCACAGAAATAGCTAGAGCCCACTGCATTTTTTATAATAGGTGAACTTTTTTTACATGTTCCAGTTCTATTTTGTGTCTCAGTCTAAGGTAGAGGAGTAGAGTTTATTTCAGAACAATAAAAGATGGTGTCATCTTAAACTTAAAACCACAGCAGAGAGATATTGAGATCTGCTGAATCAAAAGCAAAACAAGGAGCAGAAACTACTTTCATTGATGCCTTAACTGTGGTGTAGTGTATTGCCATATATTGATAAAAGGAACCAAGGAAAAGTGATCAGACTGACCTGCAAGAGCCTGAGATTTCTAAGATGTTCCATGCTGCCCCTCACAAAAATCAAGAACTTTCCAAATGAGACAAGACGTCTACCCAGGAAGAATAGTCACAGTCACTTAGCACAGGAAAGACCCTCAGACTACAATAAGCAAAGCAAGAGCTTGAGCTCTGCCTTCTGACAGAGAGGGGGACAAGCTAGCTGATGGGACTTCTGAAGGTCTGCCTTTCATCAAGAATGGAATTTCCATTCTAGCACTGTACAAAAAGCTAGTTTGCATTTCAGCAACTCACCAAAAATTGTGAGAAAATTCTACCAAAAAAATTCATTGAAGATAATTGCCAATGGATTCCTATCACATTCATATGTGAAAGCATCCCTTAAAGCCTGCTACTTCATCATAGGTGCAGGCAACTCACTACATTGGTGAAACTCCTGCTAGTTAAAGAAACAAAATAACTGTATGTGGAAAACATGCTTAATGGTGAAATCACAGTAAACAGCCTTTATTGCAGCATACATGGAAGTAACAGCTTAGCTGCCCCAGACAGTTACATGTATGCATTGCTGTTTCAGAATCAAAGTGGGTGTTCTGCTGATTGAGGGTGTCAGTTAAACTCAGACACCAGAGTGAAAAGAGCAGGCTTATTTTACTGTTAATAATTAAAGGATATAACTAAGTAATACAGAAAATAAGCAATAAGAAAAATACAGAATGGCACACTTAATTATTACTACGTACAGTTAGTTATAGAAAATAAGAACAAGCAAAGTAATGCACCTAACCATTACGACACGATGGGGAGAATAGTGATTAAGAAAGACACCTCACCACTTGCATACGTTACCAACATCCAGACCCGCAGGCGCTGGGCAGCCCCGGTTGCAGCGAGGATTTGGAGAGCCTGTCCCGGCAAGGGGGAAGTCCTACGCGATGCGTCCACCCGTAGGTGAGGCTTCCAAAGTCGCGGCAAGAGGGTCCAGCCTTATATACCAAAAATCAGCACGTCAGAATGACTTGCACCTTTCTTTGAGCAGAAACATCTGGCTTCATCCTCCTGTTGGATTCCACCCAAAGCCTGGCCAGGGCTCGGGGGGGAGAACCAAGGGAGTTTCTAACAAGGCCAAACACTTGGGTTCTCAGCCTTGAACAAGGCTAAACAAGGGAAGCTGGGTACACATTCTCACATTTCATTCTCGCTACTGATTACATTTTGCCTAAGACACACCTTTCACTAGTGAAAATGATCAGATATTAATTAATAAATGCTAATGGTAATACAGATTTTACTAGTTAGCAGATACTAATAATGGATAATGTTTGGTTGTGAGGTTCATCTAGAGGTCAACTTTGTTTCAGGGCCTATTATTCAGGCCCTAGCACTACACTGGCTTAGCAGCTCCATGTGGCTTCCAGCACAGCACAGGGATGAGAAGCTGTAAAAGAGCTCTGCCTTCTCCTGCTTTTGGGTAGGATGGATATTGCTGAGCAAATCCCCCACCGATTCCCCACAGCAACCCATCTTTGCAACACACACTTTAATTAGCTGTTGTATCTTTCTAAAGAGAAAGATAGGAAAAGTCCGGAGAGTGACATGCTTCACGGCATTAGAGTTCATAGTCGTCTGGGTGGTAGAGCTCACTCATGAGGCGGTAGATGTAGGAAGGCGCGTTACCCCCAATGTTAGAAATGAAGAGAGTAATGAGCTCTGGAGGGACGTAGTCAAACACTGGGCAGTGAACGTTGATCTTTGCCAGGATCTCCCCTGTAAAGTGAATAGCAGCAGTATTAGACAAAGCAACTCAAAGTACATTTAGTCTTCTGCACATCTTCCCAAGCCCCTGAAGAAACTGGCTATGCACATGCCACCCTGAAGTCAGTACTGGAACATCCTGAATACTTTCCAACTTCCTCGCTGATGTCATTGAATTACAGGTATACAGCAATCTTGGATGAATGGCAGCACTCTCTTGGTAGTTTTTACTGAAAAAAGCCCCATCTACCCCCAATACAGATTTACTGATTGCCAGAAAACCTGCCAGCATGTAATCAGAATACAAGAATCCTGGAGCTGCCAAAGTTATTATTTAAAGAAAAGCTCAGAAGGCCAAAACCAAAAACCTGTGCCAAACCTGGTATCTTCATTTCAAAAGTCTTTGTCACAGAGAAATGAGGCTTTCAAAAGAGACTTTGCTATCTGAAAGTGGGCTTGGGACCTGATGCCTTTCTAAAGATGGTGCTTGTGTGGGAAGCCCATTGCAGAGATACTGGGTTTCAACAAGCAGATCACATAACACAGTTTCAAGAAGTTAACATGAGTTGTAGGAAGGAAAGGAAGCTGCCCTCGCTGTCGGGCATCTGCTCTGTCCCACAGGAAACTGCCACCTGCCTGGCACCATTATCATAATCCTACAATAAAACACTGACTATTTCAGAGCAGAAGCAAAAGTGCAAAGATAGTGTTCAAAGGAAATCCTTTTTCTGTACATTCTATAATATAAGGTTACATATAAAATAGGATGTTTCCCAGCACTTCTTTCTGTTTAAGAAAACAGCATAGTATTTTCTGTCTTGGTTACAGAACAGTCTTGTGTTCAAATTTTGTGAGCTTTTAAAAAAAAAAATAATTATAGCCTGAATGAGCTTGACCAGCCTGTGTAAAGAACCAGTACCTTCTGTGAATGGCAGCACTTCCTGTGGTGACACAAACTTGTGGAATGAATCTTCCTCGTTGGGGAACTGAATGAGAAAGAGTACAGGAGGGTCAGGAAAAAAGAGACTGCCTCGTTATCCTGGTGAAAACAGATCCTGGGTGCTGTAAGGAACTAAAGCACAGGAAGACGACTTGCCACATGACACTACATTTGTTTAATAGTGCTTGTGCCTAGAACCTCTGCAACATCTACAGGTGAAAGGTTTTCTTCTCAGAGCTTTTAGAGCCACCTATGTCCTGACTGTCCTTTTGCAAAGCCTAGAGAACTGGAGCAAAGAAGTGACTTCCTCAGTCTCCAACTACATTTGACAATACTGAAAAAGTACTGAGTGTAAGAAACAGTTTAGAGTATCTCCATCTACCTCCTCTGTCAGTACACAGGGTCTTACAACACTAAAGATATATATTGAAATCTGCTGCGGCTGAAGAAAAATCAGTATGGTGATGTCAGTCTCTAATAGGCAATGGTCTACATCCTTACACCCAGTGCACTGCTTACTCAGAGCATGTGGCAGAGGAGGGTGCTTCAAGGAGACCCGAGGCATGCCACATCGGGGTGAGGACCTCCTATCTGAAGTAACGGCGCTAGATGGGGGAGATGGCTCATTTACCAACCTCACCCTGGGACAGGGCTGCTCTCCAGCCCAAGCTTCCACAAGCATAAAGTCACCCCCCATCTGTATGTAGGGCAGGTGCAGTCCTGAAGCGCTGCTGTACTTACCTGCGGTGAAAGCTTGAACATGGGGGCACAGACGATGAGCGGGGTGGAGTGGTGTTTAGCTGCCAGCGCCAGAGTGTGAGTCCCACTCACAGCAATCAGGGCACCATTGGCCAGGATTGTCTTGGTACCGATGATGACCTTAAAAGACAAATCAGCATTGGATGGCATCTTCCACGGCAAACTGGGGAAGGAACGCTTCCTGGCTCGGACCCTGCCGGATGAGCTGGAGGAGGAGTTTGTCAGAACAAGGCTGGAGTTACAGGGCAGCTGGATGCCTGATCTGTTTCATCTGGCACTGGCTCTGCACTGAGATGTTCCTCTCTAACAAGAGCATGACTCCAGCATGGCGAGGCCAGCACTGAGAACTTCAGAGGACAAATGTATATTCTGCTGCAGGGAACACCGAGCAGAAACTGGGCTGTGTTCCCTGTTGTTCTATGAGCCTGCAAAGTAAGCTTTGTACAAGTAACTAGACTGCTGGCTGCAACAATTCCCTTGCTGTAAAAGGGAATAATGTAAAGCAGCTTAAAATATATAGGTAAGAAGTGGTGTGGCTGGATTTTATTTAGTTTGGGGTGCCAAATCTTCATCTCTACAAAAGTACATAACAGGTCTGTTTGAAAAGACACACCTTGACAATTCCCTTCACCACCCATCTTGTGTTCCACACAAGGGTTGTTTCTCCCCTTTGGAAATGCTGGGGTTTTTTCCATCTTCTTTAAAAATCATGAAGTTAATCAGATGAGGCTTTGCTGTCTTGGTTTCTTGTAACTGTTCTGCCTGTTAGCCACTAAGGCAGGAAAAACCTATCACCATGCAGTTAGTCACTGTACTGCAGAACCCTGGGGTTCCACACTGCATCTCCACCCTAGCTGTAAATATGGACTATTACAATTTTGAATCTTCAGTGAAGAAACGCATCCATCACTGCCCAGACCTGCAGCTGGTTTGGGAGGCCTAAGCTCCAAACCTGCCATGAACTCCCTCCCTCCAGCAGAGCCCTCCTTACCTTGTTGACTCGAGACATGACAGCAAAAATAGCTGCATCACTCATGACAGTAGTTTCAATGTTCTCTTTAGACAGTCGGACAGCCATTTCATGACCCTAAAAAGAGGAAGAATCCAATTGGTCCCCTGGGACACACATCCTACAATGCATCTGTAGAGATATTGGCACTCAATTCTTGTCTGAACCACAAAAATACCAAGTGATGGAGCACAAATACAGCCCTCTGACTGAAAGATGTGGGGTAGGATAACGAGCTGTCTTCAGTCTCTGCACTGCAGAGGAATTTCCGTAATGTTCAGCTTGCCTCCAGAGACAAGGGTTCAGTAAGAACGCGCGGGACGGCGCGGCGCCTGGAGAAGGCAACCAGCCCGGGCCTCACCTGGCAGAACGGCGCGCACTCCGCCACGATGACCTGGAACTTCCGCTTGCGGGCAGCTTCCTTCAGGAAGGCCTCAACGGTGCGCGAGTAGCCAATGGTCATGATCACCTCATTGGAGTGGATGTGCTCCAGCGCCTGCATGGCAATGTTATCAGTGGTGCCCTCTGTAACAGAAGGAAGCCGTGGGTGGAAAAGCTGCCAGGAAAAGCAACACTGGTGCTGCTACGGCTGTCCTCCAACAAGATCGTTTTTTTACTAAAGCAATTCTATGAGCACTGGTAAGGCAGGAGCAGCTTTTCTCCCCATTCTTTTTACCAGTGGAGAGGGACCAAGAAACTGGCCCTTGAATGCCCTGTGCTCCCCAGCTACTCATAGACATAGCTGTATTGAAAACTCCATCATGAGAGGAGCAGATTGTGTCAGCACTACTCCAGATGACCACCATGCCCACACAACAACTAGTGACAGAAATTCAATGGTTTTACAGCTCAGTAGCACTAGAACCACGTGGAAAGAAGAGGCAGGGCAACCTGGGCCTCAGAAGAAGAGTCAGGTGCCTGATCTGTCACAAGACTGCAGAAAAAGGAACATGTATCACAGCACTTTGTGACAAGAGGCAGGTTATACGTGCATAGGGATTAAGTCCAACTGTGGCACATTTTTGATACTGTTCTTCAGAGGACTCAGCTCAAGACTTTCCAGAAGACTAAGATAGCCCCCCCATACTGTTCCCTCCATGATGTTCCACACAGCTGCCTGTAAGCCAAAGAGGACTTAAACTAAGTCCTGGGAGCAGCAGGACTTCAGTTCCTTAGTTCCTTCAGATTAAGCCTCCCAGATCCCTGCTGTTTTCTTTCCACCTAAGAGGAGAGGGAAGCATCAGTCCCATCCCATAAGCAGCTCCACTCATGGGGCAGTTCAGACCCATCCATACCTAGCTCTATTAGCAGCTCGTTAATAGCTTCAATAACGTTTGCTCTGAGGGGAGGATAAGGGGTGCTGAAATCCTCACTCAGTCCTCCAGAAGTCAGGAGTTTGTGCAGGGATTCTTGCTGGTCGCTCTCCTCACTGCGCCCATGAAGCCTGCGGAGAGAAGCAGCCCTTCAGCCTCAGGAGAGTGCAGGGGCACAGCCAGGCTGAGTACCATCCCCACAGCACAGCACACCTGGATGTGAACAGTGATCAGAGAGGAAGGAAAACCACACGCAGGAGGCACGCCACGCCAAAGAGCTTCCCTAGCTCTCTCTGTCAGAAAGACACCCGAAGCTCTGCCAGGAAGCGCCTTCCTAAGTTGTGTGCAAACGCTGCAGCCCACAGATGAGGGGCAGGCTCAAGGCTACTGCTCCAGTAGAATGGACCCTCCTGGGAACACAAGGAGAGAACAGCCTGAGGTCAGGGCACAGACTGTTTTCACGTACCCACAACACATACACCAAGTGGAGTTTCGCTAGAGGAAGTGTCATCAGCTATCTGAAAACAACAGGTTTCCTTTGATGTTATACTTGCTGAATCCCTCTACAGGAGACGTGAAAAGGGGGTGATGGAAACTAAAGGGGTCTCAGAGAGGCAGCAGAACACACTGTGTGGGAGGGCTGTTCAGGGCTCTTAGGAGGGGTCTAGGCAGCAAGAGAGGGGCACTTCACCTGCCATACTCTTCCCGAATGACCTTCAGCACTCGCCGCACCATGTTGCCCACAGTTGTCTCAGACGGCTGGGCTGCCGTCATCCTCTGGCCCTCTGTCCGGATCAGGTCCATGAGCTCCCCTGAAAGAGAAGAGGGCCTTGGTTATTGCTGCCCAGAGCAAACCCATGTGAGCGTCAAACCAATGCGCTCACTCCACAGCAGCCCGACAGTCAGAGCCTGGCTCTGGCACTAGTAATGCAACACCGAGGAAAAGTACAGAGATGCGAGCAGAAAGCCACTCGCAGAGCACCTAAGTCCACTGCGGTTTCTATAGTATGAATCACTTGGTCACAACACGGACTCAAAACTTACAGAAGACCGTAAGCAGTGAGTTTAGTGAAAGAGGAAACCACCTGCTGCCGGAATGGTCAGCGCCGGGCCTGACACCGCTGACGCGGGGGAGACTCGGGTCACTCCTCACGAAGTGACACTGATAAGCCCAGCAGGCTGCGAAGGGCTGCGGTGCGGCAGGAACCCAGGCCCGCCGGCAGCTGCTAGCGAGGCTCCCAGCTCCCCCGAGGGCCTCCAGGCGCCCCCACCGCTGCCCTCCCACAGCTCCCCCGCCGCCTCACGGGGCCCTGCCCGCCGCCGCCCGGCCCTCACCGGCCCGGCTCCATCGCCCGTGCGCGATGATCTTTCGCAGCAGCGACAGCGTTTGCCGCGCCGTGTCCTCGGAGCGCGGCCGCTCCCCGCCGCCCCGCAGCCTCGCCACGAAGGCCTCGATCTGCTCCGACAGCTCCGAGCCGCGGTCGGCTGCACCCGGCATGGCGGCAGCACTCCGCTCCGGCTGGGCCCGCAGCCGCGCACGCCGCTTCCGCCACCCCGCTGCCCCATTGGCAGAGACTGCCAGAGTACTCCCACCCCCCGGCGGCGGCGCAGCCAATGAGAAGTGCGGCCGGCGGGTTCGCGCGTGGCGGGGGCGCGCGTCGTAACCCGGGTGATGGGCGGTGACCCCTGACCCCGCTCGCCACGCCGGACGCTGCCCGCCGCGCGGGGGTTTGTGGGACGGTGGCGGGCCGGGCCCGGGGGGCGGGGTCACGGGCGGGCGGCGGTGGCCGGGCCTCGGTGCTGGGGGGTGAGGGTGCTGGAGCCGGGCGAGCGGGGGGCGCGGGCGGCTACCAGGGGAGGTGCCCCTGAGGTGGGCGCCGGGCCTAGCTCGGGGGTGTGTGCCGGCTGGGCCCCTCGGGCCGGCGGGGACGGAGCAGCGAGGTGACCGCCCCGCGGGCAGCGCCCGGCCGCCGTGCCGCTGTTGACGCCTCCGTGGAGGGGAGCGCCGCAGGCCGGCGTCAGGAAGGGCCTGCGCGGGGGAACACAGCGTCTGTACTGCAGGGCAGGAGGGAGGGAGCCGGGTCTGTGCTGAGCAGCAGGGAGAGCCCATATGCAAGGATTTACTTTGGACCGTGCCGTGTTCTAGATGCAAAGAGCCAAAGCAAATGGGGTGGGAAAGGCGCAATTCCTGGCAGTCCAATTGTTCTTGCTGGCAGAGCCAGAACCGGCCCTGGATAAGGCAGGAATGTAGCTCCTTTGTGTCTAGTTCCTGGAGTTCTGTGACCAGGGAGCAGGCGGGAGCCACGGTGTAATTCTCATTGCGGCACTGCTTTATTCTGTGGCTCTGCTTGGTGTCCTATTGTTTTAGATTAGGAAAGCAAAGCAAACTGGTTTATGCTGGAAGCTTTCAGCGGGTGCTTCCTGCAGGGGCCTGTAGGGCCTTGGGTGCTCATCACATCTTTTTTGTGCTTGTCTGATTCTCTTAGGACTCGCACTACAGACAGCTGCCATCCAGGGACTGTTGGGTCCTTAGCAAGATACCAACAGTTTGTGTGCTGGGTGTTGAGGATGTATCACAGGTGATTTCTCACCCAAAGGCTGGGCTGGGCTGAGAGTCCTTTGACCCCTGTCTTTACCTGCTGCTTCCCCAAGTGCCCCTGCATGCCTGGAAGCCAGAGCACCTGCCACCCTTGGGAAGGAAGCTCACTGCATCCCTCGAATGCCTGGCAAAAGGCCACATGTCTGGGTTTGCCTGGATGTGCTTGGAGGGTGCTGCTGCCCGGGCTGGAAGTCAGAGTTTCCCTTCTCTGTGAGCTTTTCTCGTCCTTTGCCCCTGAAGAGAGTCACTAGAGGATAACAGGGTTTGCCCTGCTGTTGGCTTGGCTGTGCTGGTCCCTGCTGTGCTGACCAGGCACATCCTCGTCCCCCGCTGCCTTCTCTACCCCTTCTCCCCAGCTTTAGAGGTCTGTTTTCTTCCATTTAAATAAATTGGGAGGCAGGGCCACGCCAGGCCCATCCAGCTCCACATTTGCGCAAGGTAACGCAGTTCCCCCTTTTGCCCTTCCACGCAGCTATGTTGTGGGCAAGGCAGGGGAGGGCTGCCAGTGCCCGTCGGCTGCCTGCCTCTGCTGCTAGCTGTGCCCATGCATTGATGTGTGCTGATGCCATGGTGTGCACCCTGAGACCGCTCCCACACGTGCACCCTGGGACAGGGACAGGCAGTGAATTGGCAAAAAAAAATAAATCACTTCGGAGCTTTCCTTTGTTTGTTTACTTATCTCACTAGTAAATAGAGCAGCTCTTGGAGATTAGGCAGGAGGGAGGAGAAGAAGGGAAACCGGACTCTGAGGTTATGACCTCCTTGTGGATGCTGGGCTGTTTACATTCCCTGCTCCAGTCCCAGTAACTATTGCGGGACAGTTTCTTCTCAGTGCCTTGCCAGGCTGCAGAGGCTTTCCCTGCTTGTGGTGTTCCTGCCCTGTTCCCCACGGCACTTTGTGCCCGGCACTGCTGCCACAGCCGGCCAAAGACAGCTAGCAGCCTGGTGTCCCTTGAGGGGCAGAGTCCTGCGCTTGGTCTCCTGCCTTGTATTTCATGAATGAAAGCCTCTGAATGGGGATTTCGGGAGCAGTTAGCCCCATGCAGCTGAGCTGAGCCAGAACCTGCTGTGAGTTAGGCAAGGAGTGCCCAGAAGGACTGGAAAGGAGGGAGTGGGAAAGAGGAGTGGCAGTGAGGGCAGCGCAGGGAGCGTGGGGCCTGTGGGGAAAGCAGCTGGAAAGGAGCATGTTGGTGTCCTGGTGTACTTGGCTAAAATCTCACTGCCTTGCAGGCTGCGCTGACCGCAGTGGCAGAGGCAATGTGGTGAGGGGTGTGCGTGTGTGTGTGCATCTCTGGGCAGTTGGAAGGACACTCACCTGGTGGTCCACAGCTGCCAGGTGTTTACAGAGCAGGACCCCGCTCTCCTGCTGTGGTTGCAGGCAGCTGCCTCCTGCACAGCAGACCCTCCTTCCCTTCCCTTCCTTCCCCTTCCCTTCCCGGGTGTGTCCAGGTCACCTGGGGCAGAGTTGGCCGCTGCAACTTCCCAGCTGGTGCATGAGGAGGCGAGGAGGCTGACACGACTTCAGACAGTGCTGCTGCTGTGGGAAAAGAGCTGAGCAGGGGATGAGCTGGCCGGCCGAGCAAGGCAGCACGTATTCTGGGCCTGCAGAGGAGCTGAAATCTGGCTCATCTACTCAGAGAGCTGCCAGCCTGCCCAGGACGGTGTCCTGCTCTGTGCCGTCAGGGCTGGCTGCTGGAGACACTGTTTCCCCTCCACTCAGTGAATTCTGCATCCCCAGGGGCTGAATGTTGTCCCCAAGTGCTTGTGTGAGGAACGAGAAGCCAGGACAGAGGCTGGGTAGAGCCTGGGAGCACTGGAACATCGTGTGCTGGGAGGCTGTTTGGATTAGAAACTCTCAGCGGATAAGTGGGCTGGATGAAATGCCAGGGAGGGGAATCGGAGTTTGCTGAACTCTGGTAATTGGACTCGTCTGCAACACCCGGGTGAGCAGAGTGAGCTGCTCACGCTCAGCGCAGGCGAAGGGAAGGAGCCAGCAGGAACAGGGCAGGCTGTCAGCACAGCACGGGCTGTGAAGACTGGATAGGTGATGTGGGAAGAAGCAGCGTAGGGTCATCACTGGGTGCCTGAGCCACTCACTGAGCACCAGTGTGCAAGAGTGGGGGGAACACGAAGCACAGCCTAAGGAGAGAGATGCACCAGAGGTATCTTTGGTGTGATGTGATGGCTCTTCGGAAAGTCCATGCTCAAAGGCCTGAGACAAAAACGGAGGGAGCGACTCAAGCCCAAAGCTCTTACAGCCACAGATGTTGAGGGAGGGCTGTAAGGGGGCAGGAGTGAATCTGCTGAAGGGCTGAGGGAGCCTAAACCAGTGTTTTCTGTATGCTACGGGGGAGAAAGTAGGTCACTTAGTAAGTGAAGGGGATGGAAATGATGGGGTGAACCGAGTGCTGAATGCATGTTTAAAACTTGAGCTTCCAGGGAAAGAAGACAAAAAACCCAAACAAACAGCCGGTGATCAAAAGCAGGTATGTGAATAGCTGGAAGGCTCAGCTCTGTGGGTCTGGAGGTGCACGCACACGTTGCCTGAGTCATCGGCAGTTTTAGCATGCTTGAAATTCATGGCTGATACTGCAGGTACCAGGGCACGTGTTCTGCTGGTCTTCATTGATGACCCTGGTAACAACTGTCCCCTAAACTGGTCATCCTTGGGAAAGTGTGGCTGCCATAACCGCCTGGGTGGCCAAGAGCAAACGCAGGGCTTGCTATGGGGAGTAACAGCATGGATTCAGTGCCTCAGGTTAGTGAAGGATTTGATGCAGCTCCTTGCTCAGCAGCCCACATGTACGTGTGCCTGTCTCTGCCTGGAAAATGGCTGCTGGCTCATCCTCGCGTCAGCGCAGCACCCGCGGGCAGGCCGAGCCCATAGCCAGACCCTTGCAGTGCCAACGCAGCCCGTGATCCCTACGGGAAATGAGTAGGCGGTTCTGAATCCAGCCCAGGGACCGTCTCCTGCCAGCAAGCTTGCCATTGGCACCCCTTTCCTTTTTGGAGCCTTAAAAATAGAGACCGAGGCTGGGAAGCAGGAGGGTTTTTCTAGAGCTCATTGTGGAAACAGGCCAGGCTGGGGTGCCCCTCGCCCTTCCTGGCCCCTGGGAGAAGCATGGGAAGCTGGTGTCCAAATCCCTCGCCTGGATGTGGAGCCTCACTCGTTGGCTCGTTCATTTGTGGCAGTTCCCCAGGTCTCCTCTTGGGATGCAGGCAGCTGGAGGCAGCTGGTTCAAAGGCCAGGCTGGTCAGGAAGAGGCGAGGGAAGTGTGGGAAGTTGCTGCGTGTCATGTAGGAAAACAAGCCCCAGTGAGGGATGAGGGATGCGGTGCAGGGCTGGGCGGGAGGTGCTGGCCCCAGCATCGCTAACGGTGTGCTGGGCCTTCATACCCAGAAAAGGGGTTGGCTTTGCTTGTGCCACCAAAGGCATGAGCGGCTCAGAAAGCTTGGTGGCACCGTGCAGGTGTTGGCTGTGGCTCTGTCCCTGCTCAGAGGGCACGCAGCAGACTGGCTGGGCTGGGGAGGAGGTGATGCCGGGGGGCCTGTCACTCCAGGCTGGCTTCAGAGAAACCCCTGAGCAAACCTGGCGCGGCTGCAGGAAGCCAGGCCCTTGGGGCGAGACAAAGCACGGCCCGGACGCTTTGTGGTCATCAAGGGGTCCATGACACCAGCAGTCTGGGCTGCTTCCTGGTCACCGGCCAGCTCCCCACGGTTCCTCTGCTCTGCTCACGCGCTCCCGGCACTGCAGCTGGCCCTGGGCTTGCTTTGCTCATTGTCTGCTGCGGGTGATGGCAGCTATTCAGCGGCTGCTGGGTTTCAGGGAAAGGGAGAGATGAGCCACTCCTCCACCCACGTTCTGGGAAAGCCTCTGGGATGAAGCCCTGCTGCTGCACACGTTCGCTCCTCGATGGGGAGAGCGTACCGTGGCGCCTGCATCCCCCCTCCGCCTGCATCCCACATCCCCCCCCCTTAGCAGCAGGCGTGATGCCGGGGAGCAGAGTTTGGAAGCAGCCCAGGCTGCTGCCCCGTCCCGCACAATAGCGGAGCCTGCTGCTCCCCATCTCCTCGCCTGTTTGCCTTCCAGAGCCAGGCAGAGTCTCGCCATCACTATTATTTTGCTTTGTGTCAATATTATGACAGCTAAAAGCAGGATAACTGCATCCACATGATAAGCAGCCAGAAGCTCTGGGTTGGGTGTGGATCGGGTTTGAGTTTGGCAGGAGAGAAAAGTGCCTGGCAGCCCCTGCCCACCGGCTGGCTGGGCTGGGAGAGCTGGGAGGCGAGGGGCAGCAGCAGAGCAGCAGGCAATCCATGCCCGTGCGCCTCTCCTCTCCATTCAATGCTCACTGCCTTTTTCCCAGGGGAGATAAAACATGATAGATGTGCAGAATATGGGTTCTCTGGTGAAAAAGTAACCTCCTTCTCTTCTCCGGGGAGAGGGGCTGCTCCGCTCCTGCTGGGAGAGTCCTGTCCCTCCTGGGGCTGCCATACCCTGTCCCTCCCGTCCCATGCAGGCCTGGGGTGTTTCATCTCTGCTGCTGGTGGAGCATCACACACACACTGCTGCACCAGTCTGTCCTGGCCACAGTCTGTTTGGGCTTTCCCGAGCACAGTGCTCTGCAGCTGCCAGAGAGAAATTCCCATAGGCTTTCAGGGGTTTGGGGGCTCTGCTCCCACCCAGGGCTTTGGGCGAGGAGCTCGGGCGGAGCAGGGTGAGCTGTGCCGTGGGTGCTGCGTCTCTGTTTCCCGCTCCGGACTCTCGGCACCTCAGCAAGGGGCTATTGTTTTGGCGCAGTAACTGCACGTCCTGCAGAGGCTGCTGACGAAATGCTTACCTGTAGGCACCCACGTATGTTTGGGTCTGCAATTCGGCTCTCCGGTGCCTCGCCCTGCTCCAGGGCTGTGCTCTCCTGCAAACACCCACAGCCCAGCCAGTCCCCACTGTGCAGGGCTGCCCGGCCGGCCTGGCAGTGTGTGCTTTCTGCAGTGCCTGGCAGTGTGTGCTTTCTGTCACCTTCCCACCGGGTACAGCTGACTGATGGCTGGGCTGGGAGATGGCTGGTCATCATTAACACTCCTGTCCGCTGCTGGCATCACTTTGCCACCTGCCTGCAGCTTTGCCCTGGTGAGAAGGAGACTCTGTCCCCTGCCCTGGGCTCAGCCTCGGCATTAAACTAGGAAGACAGGCCTTAAGCTGAGCAGTGCCGGCGCTGCCATCCACTGACCTGGAGCACCGTCTGGCTGAGAGCCATGGCTTCGTGGGGCTTGGGGTCTGGTGGTGTCAGGGACCTCCTCCTTGGTGGCATCGTCTCTGGCCCACATGGTGGATTTAAACTGTGCCTGGGAGCAGCAGGCAGGTTTGCTGCAGGTTCCCTCACCTGGGTCTCCTTCTTTGAGCGCTCTTGGGTAGCCCTGGTGCCTGTCCTGTTCCCCTCCAAAATTCGTGTCTGACCCAGGCCAGCCGCAGCGCCAGCAACTCACAGACAGTGCAGTATTGGGGGGCCAGACTCTGCTCTGCCCAGTCACAGGGCTGCCCATCAGGTGCTCGTGGTTTCAGCCACGGGTCCCTGGGGAGGCCGAACTCCCCTCCCGAGGAACCAAAACAAACAGCAGAGTTCCTGCCACGTGTGACCGGGGCTGACTAAGGCCGGACACTTCCGCTTGCCGCGGGCAGCAGCAGCCGGGGCCGCGAGCCACCACCATCGGGGTGCACGGCACGGCCCATTTCCCCCTATTGTCAACCTCCCCCCCCCGGCAAACACATCCCCCTGCGCACCTGGGCTGGGAGGAGGCACTGACACCACGGGAACCAGCCACCAGGAGCAAGGGATGTGCCGCTGCCAACGTCTCTTGGAGCTGCTGCAGCACGGCTCTGGGGAGTCCTCCAGGGTGCCCAGGCAGGTTGTCTGCAGGTTGTTTCCTTGAGGAGCAATGCTGACCGTCCAGGGGTCACTGGTGCAGCCCTGCTTGCCTACAAGGGCACTGGAGAGCCCCGTGTTTCCTGGAAGAGATCAGCAGCAATCTCCTGGTGGAGAGGCCTGGGTTTCCCTGTGCGGAGAGGCTGGTGCTGGGGAAGCCCCTGCCAGACCATGCCCATCCCTGTTCCCACTCTCACATGCAGGTACATGCAGCTCCAACCAGCCAGTCTCCAGCCCTCTGGCTTTTGCCTTCCGTCTCCACTGCAGAGACACAACCTGCAGAAGACTGAGCTGGTTTATCTCAGCATTAGCTATGAACCAAGTCCTCTGCACTCACTGACAGGGGAGCTTAGGAGAGTCTAAGAGCCAGATCACAGGGCCAGGGAAAGCAACTGAGCAAAACACCAAGGGTGAAACATGGGCATTCTGAGATGCAGGGCGGGCGCGAGGAGCCCAGTGCCTTATGTCTTCGTGCTGCTTTGACCTTGGGAGTCCCATCACAGTGCAGGATGTAGGTAGCTGCTGGGGGGACTCTTGTCCGCTGGGCAGGAGCAGCAGCAGCAGCCCGAGGGGGTGGCTGTGCCAGGCACTGGAGCACCGGGGGTTTGGCACTTCCCCTGGCAGAAGCCTCCAGCCCTGGTCGAACTGACTCCGGTGTCCTAAATAGCAGCAGCACAAAAATAATGCCCTGAGGACTTCAGGGGTGTTCTCCAAGGGCTTTGGGGGTGACGCAGGAGGCCCTGGCTACTGTCGGCTTAAGAGCAACACAGGGATGAGTTTTTGTTGGGCTCTTTTCATCTGAGATGCTGAAGGTGGGATTTTGCAGGGGAAAAAATGCCCATGAGGGGATTTTGATGCTCAAATGGGGTCATTTTATGGAAAAGGGGACTTAAAGGGACCTTGCCTGTGGTGAGCAGGGTGAGGTTTCATGGGGGAGAGCAGCTGCCTGTGCTGGGCTCCTTCAGTGCTCACGGGCAGCCTGGGCCCCTGCTCTTGCCCCTCACCCAGAAGGTGTAAGTGAGGTGAGCCTGTTCCCTGGCAGGGCTGTGCTGTGGTGTGCTTGCAGCCGGATGCCGGGGCTGGCCGTCCCTGCTGGGCTGCCAGGGCTCACCAGCAATAGGGATGCTCCATCATTCCCCACTTGCCTCCCTCCCAGCGCTGTGAACAGGGCAGGGAGGTGGCACAGGCAGGCAGTGGCATATTTGAGGCGATGCTCTCAGCCCGCAGCCACCGCATGGTGCTCACCACAGGGGAGGCATCTGCCCTTTAAGGAAATGTTTCTATTTGCCTTATGTCCCTGGCTGGTCCCTTGAGCCTCCTCTGTCCCTTGTTCCCAAAGTGTGTAGCTCTGGTCCCCAGAGCCTGGTGGCAGGCGGTGTGAGGGACACACCGGTGCATTTATAGCATCAACCTCCAGCCCTGTCCTGCAGCTGGAGAAGGGTAGGCTCAGCCCCTGGGGAAGGAACGCAGCAGAGGGGAAAGCGAGCGGCCACAGCCACAGCCAGCTGGATGTTTCTCCCATTTGCAGGAGGATGTTGCTGGTCACAGGTTACCAGTGTCCAAATATTATTTCTCTGCTCCTGTCTCTGCTCCGTGTTGCCTAGAAAGGGGATGCTCATCCCAGGAATGTAAACTCTGCCCAAGGCCTCTGAGGAAATAGCTTCAGACCAGGAACAGGATTGCACTCAGCAATTAAGGGCTGGTCTCCCCAGCCACACAGCTCCCCGGGGGAGAGCCCTTTGCTCCAGCGCCAGAAGCTGGCCTTGTGTCTGAGAGGTGGCCCCGAGGGACCTTCCTGCAAGGACAGGCGTGAGGCCCTGTGTGGTCACGGTCTTTGCAATAACAGGATTCTGTCTGTCCAGTGAGTTGGCAGCAGCTGCTGCTCAGGGCAGCTTCTGGTCTGGGCTCTTGGGTGGGAGGAAACACTCCCTTTGCCTCCCATCTCAAAACCATCCCTGGGGAGAGGGGTGCCTTTGCCCAGGCGGGTCTGTGGGGTGGCAGAGGGAGAGCACAGGCATGCTCCAGCCATCGCAGTGAGGACGTTACCTGCTCCTTGCTGCCCAGCCAGGGGCGAGAGCATGAACAGGCAGCAAACGCCGCCCCAGCAGCCCCCAGCAGCCCCTGTGCTGTGCTGCTGAGTGATGAACTGCAGCGCACCCGGCCCCCCACCCTGGCGGGGCCGGGATTTCTGTGCTCTTATCTCTGCAGCATCTCCTTGCTAATTTGCCAGGCCCCACTCCAGCAGCTTTCTCACACACTCAGCAGTACCAAAGCCTGGAAGCTCCAGCCAGAGCCCAGCTCCCGCTGATGCCTGAGCTGCTGCCACCTGCGTGGCCCGGTGGGGCTGGGGACAGGCAGGCGGCTGGCATGTCCCACATCCCCTGGGGACAGACCCCCACGGGACTGGGGACAAGCCACTGGTGTCCTCATGCTGCAGGGCTGGACCTCACACAGAGGTGGGCAGGGAAGCCCTGGAGCAGCCACCCTGCTCTCCCGGGAGGATAGAAACGTGAATCCTGGCAGGGACACAGAGCCCGTTATTTCCCGGGGACCTTGCAGCCCACAGGGGATCATGTTGCCCGCTGGCATCTCTTCCCTTCCCACCTCCCACAGCTCCAGCTTCCCTGGCCACTGGGGCTTAAAAATAGAACAGAAAAGGCCGCAGAGGTCCTTTGGGTTTACCCTTGGCAGCAGGGTTTGGCCCTGGACCTGCTCCAGGGAATCACTGTGCCCCCTTCCCTCCCAGGCTGGAGGGACCCCTCATGGCAGACAGGACCGGGATGCTGTCCCTGGGGCTGAGGGGGCTGGAGACCCCCTGCCAGGGCTCGACGGTGGGGGCTGGCTAGGCAGGCACGGGGCAGTGTGGGGGGCAGGGGGTGAGTGGACAGGCGTGGGGTGCCTGGGTGGGGACGGGGTGGGTGAACGGGCGTGGGGCAGTGTGGGGGGAATGGGGTGGGTGGATGGGAAAGGGGCTGCTGGGTGGGCAGGGGGTGGCCGGATGGGCCCGGGGCAGCACACGCTGGCCCAGGGAGAGGTGGACAGGGCCCGAGGGAGCCCAGCGAGCCGAGGAGCCCCGACACAGCCTCCGTGCTTCCCACCCCCCCGCGGATGCACCGGGCACGGGCCGGTCCCTAGAAGCCCCGGGGAGGCCCGATGGGGAAACGGCCGGTGCGGGGGGCTGGAGGCCGGGGGGGGCCCGCTACGCCCGGGGGCACCGGCTGTCCCCGCGGCCCCCGGGGCCGGGCACCTGCTCCCGCCCCGCGGCGGGGCCGGGGCGGGCGGGGGCGGGGCGGGGCGGCGGCGGTGAAATACGGCGGCGGAGCGGAGCGCGCTCCTATGGCCCGGCGGAGGCGGCACGGCGGGGCCGGTGGCCCGGCGGCGGGGCGGCATGCCGGCGGGGCGGCGGCGCTGAGTCGGTGCCGAGTCGGTGCCGGGGCGGCGGGAGCGGCGATGCGTCTGCTCGGCGCCTTCCTGCGGCTGCTGGTGGCCGGGGCGCTGGGGGCACCGCCCGCCCCGGTGAGAGCTGGGCGGCGGGAGGGGGGGTCGGAGCGGGGGGCAGCCCGGTGCCGCCGCCCGGGGTGGCGGCGGCCGCGGGGGCAGCTCCCCCCGGCGCTGGGTGGGGGGACGGCGACGGGCCCCCCGATGCCGCCCTCGACAGCTCCCGCCTTTCCCTCCCTGCAGGCCCCGGAGGCGCGGGGGACCGCCAGCGCGGAGCCGCCCGGTGAGTTGGCAGCGGGCGGCCGCCGGTGCCCCGGCTGGGAGGGGGCGGCAGCCCTGGGAGGGCTGTGCGCAGGGCCGGCGCGGGGGCTCGTTCCCCTCCGGGGCCGTTATCCCTCCGCAGCCCCGCGGCGATGCCGGGGCTGGGAGCAGCCCGTTCCCCCCAGCCCGCCCCGGGCGCCGCCGCGGGCCGGAGCGGGGCGCAGCCCTGTCCCGGGCTCGCCGCCCCCTTCCCGGTGCCGGGATGCGGGGTCCCGGGCGGGAACACTCCGCTTCGGCTCCCCGCTGCTCTCCCCGCCGGGAAACCCGAGGGGACGGTGGTCTGCTGCGCTGGGGGCTGGGATTCTGCGCCCGCCGAGGGAGGGCAGGGGAGAGGGGGAGCCCCGGCGCGGCGGGTGCGGGGAGAAGCGGGGTGCCTGAGCAGGAGGAGATGGAGCTGGCGGGCAGGTGGAGACAGAGCCCTTCGGGGGGGGACGGGGTGGCTGTGTGAGCCCCCGCACCAGTGTGGTGAGGGGCTTACTGGGGGCACAAGGGGGTCCTCTGCATCCCTGTGCCCCCGTGATGGATGCAGGACCCCACCGCGGCTGCTTGCACCTGTCCTGGCAGTGGGTCAGAGGGCTCAGCCTCTCTGGGGAGCCTCCTGATAGCCCCCCACCCCTGTTTCTTGCAGTCTTGACCTTTCGGGATATCTGGAATCGTAGTTTGTGCCGGCCTCTGGAGCAGCTGGTGGACGTCATTACCGAGTTTCCCAACGAGGTGGAGTACATTTTCAGACCCTCCTGCGTCTCCTTGCGGCGCTGTGGAGGCTGCTGCGGGGATGAGGGTCTCCGCTGTGTCCCCGTGGAGACAAGCACGGTCACCATGCAGGTAAGCAGCGCTGCTGCGGGGACCTGGCCGCGCCAGGGAGGTGGTGGGCTCCTCGCCAAGCACCGGGAGGGTGAACGTGCAGCTTCACATCCTCCAGACATCGTAGCAGCATGGATGACAGGGGAGGGAGTGGACTCAGAACTGCTCAAATGTGTGCCAAACCAGGAGGGTCCCTCTGCCTGCTCTTTGGGCTTGTCCGTGAGACCAGGTGTCATGCCTGGTGGTATTGGCCTCACTCCCTGCTTCCCTGCCCTCTCCTATCTGTGTGGTCTATCTTGCTGACTGCTGTCACCTGTCTGGACCTTCCCTGTCCTGCGGTGGGGCTGGGGGTGTCCCAGTGGCCCGTGACTCTGCCTGGTGGGGCAGAGCAGGTGCTGCCCTTGAATCGCAGGGAGAAGCAAGGCTCCCATGTGTCAGGAGATGCCACGGTGGTGCTGACAGTGAATGTGTGCTGGGGGCATGGTGAGTGTGAAGGGCTGTGCCAGCCATGTTTCCAGTCCCCACTGTGGGAGCTGTGCAAAGTGGGGTGGGAGAGCCTATGCTGCAAACAAGCTGCCGGTGGGGTCTGACCCGTGCCCCTGGCAGCTGTTGTCCTCACACTGCAGCCCTTGTGCTGCGCTGCCAGAGATCAACCCGCTGCTGCAGGGAGCAGGGGAAAGCTCTACTTTGCTGTGAGTGATGGACTAGAGAGTGCCTGCAATAAATCACCAGTGATTTTGGTCCTTTGGGGGCTGAAAACATGTTGGAAGACAGGGTGGGAATCTCCAAAAAAATCTTGACTGAGGTCGAACAAGAACCTGACGTGAATGGGAGGCAACTCCCCAAGCACAGTTCTCCCTCCATGGGAGGGATCCTGCTGCCGTGTGGGGGGTGGCAGTGCCAGGCTCTTCTGTGAGGGCTAGTGTGGATCACACTAATGATGAACACACTCTGTGAATCCCTGGATGTCTGATCTGAACTCTGGGCTGGGCTGTGGACTGGGATGTGACAGAGCAAATCCTGTACCCTTGGGCTGGGGAGGCACTCTGGTACTGAGTCCAGACTTGGTGCTGCAAGAAAGGGGGCTGGGAGGAGGCAGCAGCAATGGGAATGGTCTGGAAAACATGACTAGGGGGATATTTCCATCAGAGAAAGGAGATGTGCAAAGTGGTCATAATAGGTGAAAGCTCTCCACAAAGGCAGAGACAAAAAAATCTCTTCTAAGGCTGGGAAATCCCAAGACCGCAGGATTTAAATGACAGCCCTGAAGACATGGGGTGGCTTTAGCAGAGCCTCCCAAGCTGCTGGGTGGCCGGTGGCTGCCTGTGTGCAGAGGTGGAGTCTCTGCTGCTGGAGGTCCCGAAGAACAGGTTAGACATGCGTCTACCTGAGAGGCTGGGGTGGTGAGGCAGTGGTGTGGGAGCCCTTCTAGCCCCCTCTTGCTGCTGGCCGGGAAGTAACCTTTGCTCCTCTTTCAGCTCCTGAAGATAAAGCCAAATGGGGATGCACCCTACGTGGAGATGGTGTTCACTGAGCACAAGCGGTGCGAGTGCAGGTAGGGACTGCTGGCCTTTTTTTGCACCCCTGTGCCCCCCCAGCAAGAGCAACCCTGCCAGCTCATCCTGCCTGTGGACAAGGATGCCCTGGGGACACCCTAGCTGTGCGGAGACACCGCTGCTGTCTCTGCGCTGGGGTTTGCTGGTGTTTATGGCCCTTGCTCGGCTGCAGGCTGCACTGTGCTTCGGCAGCCTGCTCCCTGCAGGCAAGCATAGTGCTGCGTGGTCAGGTCAGGCACCATGCACTGTCTGCAGGGCTGGAGCTGCTGTGGCACCCTGGCTCTGTGTGCAGGGATGTCTGTGCCCCCGTCCCTGTGGCTGCCTTGGCATGCTTGGCGTGTGCTCCTCTGGCCAGAGGAGCTGCCTGTGGGTAATGGAGCAAGGCTGGTGGCTCTGAGGCAGCTGTTTGATGCAGGGCAGTGCACCCAAGATGATGGCTCAGCAGGAAGCTCCATGACTTGGCACACCTGAGAATGACTGTTGTCCAAAAAGAGAGCTGAAGGGCTGGGTCTTGGGCTTCCACTTAAGGGAGGCTGCCCTGTCCAGGGCAGGGGTTTACATCCAAGCTGACAAATGAAAGCTTAAAATGGGCAGCGCCAACCTAGCACGGATATGTAGCACTAGCCCAGGATGGATGTGCAGCACCAATCTGCCAGAGACCTATAGCATATAAGTAACCCGTCAGGGTGCTCACTGTGTCCCAGAAGTGGTGAGAGCTTGGGCAGGATGGGGTCTCTTCCAGGGGATGCAGCACTGGGGGGGTGGGGAGTGGCTCTGATGCTGCCCACAGCCGGTCCCTGCTGCAGAGTGTCTCCAGCACTGCCTGCATGGGGGTTCTGGCATTCGCTCTCCATCATGACCCCAGGGTGATTTAGTATTGTGAAAACTGGGGACTGAGTGTCCTGGTGATCGGTGCCTGGAAGAAGAGCCTGAGGATCCCGGGTCGGTATTCCCCTGCAGTTGTAAGAGCAGCTGTGTTGGAGCAGACACAAGGCCTGTCTAGCTCTGCAACATCTCTGGAGCGTCTGTCAGTGGATGCAGAAGGGGGAGTGGGAAGAAGCACATGTGTTACTTCCCCCCTCCACTTCCAGCTATTTTCCGTGCAGGGAATTTCCTGATCCCTGTGGTTTTCCTACCTAGGGTAACTCCCAGGGGATCTCCTATGAGTACTTGTGCAGGCTGCCTTTGAATCTGTGTAAACTTTTTGCTTCTGCAGCACCTTTTGGCTTCTCCCTAAGCTGCCTTCCACACCTTTACATATCTCCCCTTTGAAGTTTAGAGTAGGTGTGGTGGATGTCCTGGTCTTGGCCCCTATAGGGGATGCTTCAACCAAGTATGTTGTGGCTATTGTCTGAGAACCACTACTGAGACGTTGCAGCAAATCCCATGTGTTACTCGGGATGTTGCATCTTGTTTAACCAGCTGAGCTATGAAAGATATCACTGAGAGCAGCTGAAACTGAACCTGTGCTTCCCAGCCTCATGGTCACAGTGTCACATCCCCGGGGGAGTCACCAAAGCTGATCATCTCTTGCCGCTTTGCTGTCTCTGCCTACTGCAGTCAGCTCCTGGCTGAGGAGTTAATAACATGGAAAGAAGTCATATTGGGGCTTTTTTAAGCATGAATGGTAACAGATTATGCTGCACACTGGGGGATCGCCGTAAACCACCTCCAGCAGCTCAACAGACAGCATTGCCCAAGTAACTGCTTCACTCTGTCCTTTTCGTGCCCTGCAGGCCCCGGCAGGACCTGATGAGGTTGGAAAGGTAAGCGACGTCAGGGGCGGTGTTACCAGCTGGGGTTGTGGGTCTCATCTCCCACACATCAGCCTCTCTTGTGGTACTTTCCTTTCAAAAGGAGGAGGTCCAAGGCCCGAGGTAAGAGAAGACAAGACAAGAAGAGACGTAAAGACTGTGAACTGTAAGTGAACAGGGGTAGTTATGGGTGGTGTCTTCTGGGTTCATTTCTTTGGGTTGAGCAGAGTTAAGCCTTTAGGTCTTTACTGACACTGTGAGAAGTGAGGGGTTTGTGCAGAGCAGACACAGGAGAACAAAGGACGGAGGGGACAGTGGGCAGCTGTGGGGAAATGGGCCTTTTACTGAGGGCTCAATAGATTCTCGGTAGTCTTCAGGCTCAGCTGCTCAAAGCTGGCCAGTCCCACCCAGGGTGGCGATGGTTGGACTTGGTGACTTGATGGTGTGTAGCTCTATCGCCATCACAGACCACACTGGGTTTCCTGGATCCATGAATTTCCCGTTCCAGCCTCATCTTGCTGCCAGCTCTGTCCTTCCTGCCGTCCTTGGCTGGTCATTGTTTGGGTTACTCTACCCTTTCCCTCCGTACATTTAGTCAACTCTCTCAAACCGCTTGCAGTAACGGCACAGGCTGGACTCTTACTGAGAACAATTTTGGGGTACAGCTCCTGTGGCTGGCACCTTTCTGCTGCATTTCCCTGTTTTGTCTGAAGCCTGCTGCTCGGAGCTCAGTCAGCGCACCTACAGCCCCAACGCCCTCACTCCTGCCCATGAAGAGGCTGTCTGCAGTCCCTACCCTGCGGTTCGGTGCCAGAGGAGCCAGGCACAGAGAGGGGGGACCTGGGGCAGAGTGGGTGAGCCTGGAGGTCCTGGTGTCCCCCCGGTCCCAGCGGTGCTCACTCCGTGCCATGGTCTCTCTGCAGATGTGGCACACCACGCAGGTAGCCTCCACTCTGCCCCCGGCCTCGCTCCTGCTGCCTGGGTTTGAGCCAGCTGTGTTTACTCCTGGTGTGGGGGACTTACGGAGCCGTGCCCCTCCAAGCAGCGCTGGGGAGCAGGACTCTGGCAGGGAAGAGCTGACTGGACTCTTGCTTGGCCCTGGTGGGAATGCAGCCTGCAACAGAGGACTCGTTTGCCCAGACTGCATCAGCAGCAGCAGGACAAAAGGATCCATGACCAGGCCTGGGGCTGAAGATGAGCACAAGCAGTGCACGGGTGTTTGAGGACATCCTGGGGGCAATGGGAAGCGGAGCTGGTGGATGTGTTGCTGGAGCTGGCTGGGGACAGCATGATGTCGGGGGTGAGCAGAGATGGCTTGGAGGGCTGCAGCTGCAAAACTGCTGTGATCTGCCAGTGCCCTGCAGCTGGGGAGGAAGGAAATGTGAGGCAGGGAAGGCTGCAGGGCTGTGTCCTTCCCAGCCTTGGCACAGGGCAGCCCTGGAGGGTGCCAAGGAGCTTGCCTGGGAAGGCCTCCTGGTGGGGAAGAGGAGGGAAATGGGGTTGCCAGGGCTCCTCACGTACTCACAGCCACATCCCAGCCTTGCCCTGCTCAACAAAACCTGGTGGTCAGATGCAGGAGCTGGCAGTGTGAGCACTCCTGTCTGCTTTCCAGCAGCTGCAGGCAGGGCTTTTCCCCATGGGCACCCACCCAGGCTGGAGGAGGGCAGTCCCATGCTGGCCCAGGGCTTGTCCCCAGCACCAATTCCTGCAGCACCCAAGGGGCTGTCCTTGGTGTGATGCTGGAGGTGGGCAACGAGCAGGTCAGGACCAAGCTGTCCCCAGGCTGGGAGGCCCTTGGGGGAACTGCCCTTCTCCTCCACACCATGGTGTGGGGCTGGTACCTCTCCCTAGGCACCATCCCCATCCCATTCTCACCCCAGTCCAAATGTCTGGCTCACTGTCCTGTGGCTTTTCTTCCCACTGGCTGGGCTGATGCAAGGTTAGGGCAGTGGGGGGCAGGCTGCCCCTGGGCCTTCCCACCCAAGAAACACCCCACCAAGGCTCATTCACCTGGTGCGGGGGCAGGCTGGCCTGGGAGCTCTGTTTCTTACTGGGAACATCCTGGGATATGTAAGGGGCTGATGGTGCTCATCGAGGGTGGCTGTGGGTGCTGCTGTTTCCTGCTTTCCCCACTCAGCAAGCATTGTGTCCAAGTCTCAGGGGAAGGCCCAGCCCTTGTTTTCTGCCTTAAGCTGTGTCCCTGGGGCTCTTCCTCTCCTCTTTCCTGCCCCTGCTGCAGCGGGCTAGGGCTGGCTGCCAAATGCACCCCGTGTTGCAAGCCATACCCTAGAGCAGTGCACGTAGTGGGAAAGCCTAAGGGCAAGTTGGGCACCAGCATGCTCGTGGGACACCCCTGGCATGGGGTTAAAACAAAATCAAGGGTTATTCTTGAAAGCTTCAAGCAAAAGGGTGGAGGGCAAGATGTGCAAAGGCACCATCAAATGAGGTGACCTGTGTTTTTTTCCTGCACTGAGGAACAAGAGTGGAGCCTAACATAGCAGGTGTTGGGGTCCAAGGGAGCTCCTCCCCACATCTGACATGGCAGCCCATAGCTGGTGCAGGCTCCCTCAGCGCTGTAGTCCTGGTGCTGCCTGGGGCTGGCACAAGGACATGGGGACAGGGCAGGTGCCCTGGCAGGGAAAGTCAGTGGTGGGTGTTGAGGTGATGTGAACCTCCACGCTGCCACCATGCAGCACGGCATGGACTGGGTGAGTTGCAGCTGGGCATATCCTCCAGGAGCTTGCTGGATCCCTTTTGGACCTCATTTCTACTTCTGACATCCACAGTGTCGTGGGGCCCCTGCATGGGCTCTGCCTCAACAATGGCCCATGAAGCTCCCCCTTGGCTGCCTCATGGACAAGGGGGACTCGCTGCTCCCCTTCCCACACCACTCAGGGTCTGTGTGAGCCACGTGGCACCCTAGCTCTGGTGGCCTGCCCTGCTCCACACAGGCTCTCCCCATCCCTGTGTGCTGTTTCAGCCTTGCTGGTTGCACTTTGAGGCCAAGGAGAACTGTGTGCAGCACTTGAGGGACGTATGTGAGGGTTTCTGTATGGTTTTTAACTATAAAGTTTCATTGTGGTAATATTAAACCTTTAAAAATGAAGTTACATAAGCCCAAGGATGTTAATTAATAAGAGTAAGTTTGTCAAGAGTGGTGATTAGGGTTGAGAAAAATTCAAACCAATTCCTGGCCAGTGGCTTTTCCTAACTGTTCCTGGTGTCTGGTGTCACCTCTTTGGCTGCTGCTTGGCACTGAGGGTTTTCAGGCAGCTCTGCCCAGAGCCGGTGGGGCCAGACACCTGCCTCGCATGGCCACCTTGTGTCACTTCTCCCCTTGCATCACCTGAGCCCCCTGGGTGCTCTGTGTGGCCTCATCCCCTGCTCCTCCCATGGCATGGGGTGTTGGGGTGGATGGCAAGGATGTGGGTGCCTGGGAGGCATGTGGCTGTCCTGCTGCGGCAGCAACGAGAGCATCAGCTGGGGCAGGGCAGGGGCAGAGGAAGGCACCACAAGCACGAGAGGTTTGGGAGCTGCATCTCCAGGTGTTGGGGCCCCCTCTGGCTCCGGGGGGTGTTTCACTGAGGCTTCATGGCTTCACATCCAAACCCAATGGTTGGACTAGGGGACCTTCAAGGTCTTTTCCAACCTAGATGATTCTGTGATGAGCCCTAACATCTCCCTGACACTTCCAGGGCTGTTGCAGGCATCACGCACCCAGGGGAGGATGGGCTCCCTTCCCTGCCCCTTCATGTCCTTGCCAGAGGGGAGGGTCCTGGGACCCTCCTCATCCTAGGGTGGCAGGGTCTTCCAGCAGGACATGGCACAAAATGGTGACATCAGGGTCAGGGTGGGGGCCGGCTGCCCTGAGGGGGAGAGTGGGGCTCCAAATGGCAGGGTAGTTACATAGTATGAGATATACCAGAGCACTACATTTTCATACACCAGTTGCAAAAACCACCTTTGAGTATCTTCAGCTTTGACAACCAACTCCAATAGTCTTGCTTCCACTGTTTTTTGAAAGAAGATAACATTTGCCTCTCTCCAGCATCTCTGCTGGCAAGTTATTGGTTACTGGTGGTCTGTTTTAACACTCAAAGGGTAGGTGGGACAATCTAACCTCAAAGAAGCTGCCTCTCCTTCTATAGAAACCTTGGCAAAAAGACTCACTAGCTAGGTGGTAGGAAAAGCAAAGCTTCTCCAGCTGGCACGCTTCCTACCAGCCCACACAACAGAACAGACAATTAGCCCCTACCCACCACTTCTCCCAACTCTCCTACTGAACCCCTTTATGGGCACAAGTACCTTGCTGAGCTCAGGGATTATTCTATTACAGTCCTGTGAATGCCTAAAGCTGGAAAAGGAGAGGAATACCCCAAATCTGCCTTTTCACAGTTGTCACCATCATGCAGCAGGTTCACAGCAAAACCCATCTCTCACCTTGTTGACCTCTAGGAAGCCATACACTTGGCAGCCCTCAGTCTTCTGCTCTTGTATTTTCTGGCTAAACCCTTCCCTCTTGCACTGCTCTATGCTATCTGGGTTCTTGAAGGCCCAGCCTCGTCGCCTGTGTGCTTCTCTAACATTGTCACAAGTATTACAACACCTGCAAAAGCACAAGCACCATCTTACCATCGTTATGGCTATAAAGAGATGCTCCAGCTCAAGACTTGCATCCTTGGTGGATTTTTCTTCAACAGAGCAATAAAGCAAACATCAGTGATTGGACCTTGAAAGGTGCCCTAGTGCTCCTGAAGGAGCTCGAGCTTCTTGACGTACTTTTTGAGATTTTGGCGTGAGGATGCAAGCTGGTTTAATGCCATGCTTGAGTCTGAAGAGAGCTCTGCCTGTCCATTTAGACAGCTAAGTCACTCCTTGGCAAAGAAATTTGTTACAAAAATGACAGCAGTGTCCCACAGCTCTGAGCAGTTTGGAACTTCCCCATGTCAACAAAGCATCTGCCTGTTTCTATTCCTCCTTTCCTCTCTTTTTAGGGCAACGCTGGAGGGAGGGTTAATGGCAAACTTTCTTCATTACTTTTCTACCCCTGGACAACATCTTGGTCACCAGAAAAAACAGTTTTCTTTCTGAGTTCCATGTTTTGCTGGGCCAAAGAAAAAGTCAAAAGTGGGAATTGTGAATCCCTCAGGATGGAAACATCTCTGGGGAAGGAGATGCAACTCGACAGATGGGACAATCCAAGTTACTACAGAGACAATAATAGCAAAGGATTAGAATAGTCCAGAACCTGTGGACTATCACGGATCCATTCTTCCATGAATTTGCAGGTAGGAGGAAGGAGAAACACCAATGGGCACTGTTGTTTGTACGAGCGATAAATGCCTTGTCTTTGCTCCCGTAAGGATGCAAAGCCTGCAGCTGAAGTGAGAAGGCAAAGCCATAACCAGGTTTTATTCCAAGACAGCTCACATAACGGTGAAATAATTTACACAGCTCCCCTCTGGACACCAAATAACCCCAGAAAATATTCCATTTGCTGGGATACAGTCTTTGTGCTACTGCAAGGGTAGTGCAACTTGTACTGCCCTTAAACAGGCACATAGACAAACTAGACAACTTAAGTCTTCACGTTCTTAACAATCATGAGTACAGCTTCCAAAGGCATACCAAAACCACAACAGTCCTCATCATTCTCTGAACACGTGCCCAGGAGGATTTCATTGCACAGGCCTTCATAGACATTTGTTAAAAAAACCCAAAGCATGCAACATAACTGTATTAAGTCAAGTGCTTAGAAAATATGAAAAGGGGTAAAGGTTACCGAATGTCATCTGACTCTGCCCCATGACAGCTCTCACAACGATTGGCATCCAAAGAATTTGGATCAAACCCTTCTTCCTTCCCCAGCGCTAAGACAAAAGAGGATTCAAAGTGAGGAGGCATGTCTAGAAATGCTCTCTTGTACTATTGTTCTGTTCTACGCACAATAACTGTTCTCCACATGAACGCAATGATTTTGTGTTGGAAGCTGCGCATCCTGCACCCAAAGCCACCTGAAATGGTAGGCATAGAGCCTGTTGAGGTGTGAAGCAAGAGCAAGAAGCAGAGCAGCATTTGTCATCTCAAGAACACCCTCCACAGAAGGAACTGGCTATCTGTAAGCCTTGCCAGAGCGCTGATCCGACGTCTAAAGTAGACCCAATCAGTAAATTGCGACTGATACAGGACCTGTTACACAAACAAAATTTTACACAGCAGTCAACAGTGCATAATGCATAATCCTGTCCCAAGACATGTAGGGAACACAGTTTTATACTTCTGTGAAACAAGATCAGAGTGGGAGCCTCCCAAGTGGAAAACTGACACCCAGTTCTCCAAGATGACAATGCTGACGAGGCACACATGTGTGCCACTGCTCACTAGAAGTCTCCGAGGAATTGCTACCTTCTTCGTTGCTTAACAACTCTGCCATGTCTGTGCCATGTGTGTTGAATGCGCAGCCACAGTACGGCTAGGGCACAAACTCATGGGAGTTTTATGTTCTTATGTGCAAAAGCCTGAAGAGGGACTTGTACCAGAGGAGATGAGAGCTGGTGACAGCTGAAACCTGCCAAAGGGCAGGAGATGCCTACAGAAAACTCAAACAGGGCTTCTGTTTTCTCAAGAACCAAAACAAATCCCAAAAGTCCACAAGTTTTGGAGTTAGGAATAAGTGAGCCAAGGAAGTTTGTGTGTAAAATTTTCAAAAGCATTGGCTCCTAGTATAAGAGGCCCCCTTAGAATTAGGCTTCTTCAACTCACAAACCCTGAAGCACAGGACCAAGTGCTCTGGGTTACAGAAGCCCTCTAAGGCTCACTATCCAAGCACTGCTGCACTACTCTTTATAAGCCTTGAAAAGGTGACTCCCTGTATAACTAATGCTGAGTAAGGTGATAAGCTACATAGTCAGACACTGCTGAGGGGATAAAACGTCATCAGGGCCCTGTTTGTCAAGATTGGGAGGTATAACAGGTGGACGGAAGGGAGTATTAAAGATGTCTGTATTTCATACTAGCCACAGAAAAAGAGATTTTAATCAGTGTCCTGATCCAATATCCATAATTTACCACAAAAGCAACTCAAAGGGGTTATTGTCCTGAGAGGGCCACACCTCAGTATCCAAGTTTCCCTTTTTCTCTCTCAGGAGGCCACACCTTACCCTAACACAAATGTAATTTTACTATCCACTCTCCCCCCTATTCACTCTCAGGAGGTCACACCTTAATGTAACACAACGGGGGTTATTTCATCCTGAGAGGGTTGCATTGAACACAGCAAGGTAGTACAGCACTCTCGCCTCTAGGGATCCTGTCCTTGACGCCAATTTAAAATATCCCGATCCAATATCGGGGAGGGTTCTTAAACGATCCCAAGAGCGAGATTAAGATGCAAAGGAGGTCAGATGCTGTACAACCTTGTAAGCTCTATTTCGTGAAACAAACTGATAATAGCGACAGGACAGAAGGAAGAAAAAAGGAAAAGTCGGAATACCTAAGCAAGCCAACAAAAGAGATGCAGCAACACTAATTACCACCACCACGAGCGTAGCGGCGCCCCACTGATCCGGTTCTGGCGCAGGCGATGGGGCGGTTCCCGTGGGCGATGGGGAGTGCTGCCCCACGGGTCCAGCGGCGGGCTGGCCGTCGGGCCGGGCCCGCTGCAGGTGGGGGGGCGGATCCCACAGGCGATGGAGAATCCTCGACAGACAATAGGGCGAATCCCCTGCTAGGCAATGGGGAAGGATGCCGCTGGTCTGATCCTGGTGCAGGCGATGGGGAGAAAGCCGTCAGGTGAAGGCGTCGGCAGGTGAGAGAGCCCGGCAGGTGAAAGCCTCAGCAGGCGAAAGCCAGAAGACTCAGTAGACGAGAGGAAAACTTCGGAGAGTGATACAGCAAAGGCAAGTGAAAAGCTATTGCAAGTGTGAAGTAGCACCTGAGGGGAGCACGCAGCCCCTTTTATCCAGTCCCCACCACTAGTCGCTCATTGACACAGAGCTCATTTGCATATTCGCCATGGCATGTGCCCCCAGGTGTCCACAGTGGTCGTACCGAGGGGGGCTCGGCCACTGACGCCTTTACCTTCCGCATGTCCCCCTCATCCCCCGGCCCTGTGCACATGCGCAGCTTCTCCAGCTCCGGGCAACAGGACCTCGAGGCCCGGCCTGTGGCGCCGTGCTGAAACAGAGAGCTGCCATCTTACACCACCCTGAGGCTCGGGAGGGGGTAATGGCGTAACAGCAATGTCGACAAAATGGCTGACATAGTCCCTTACAATCAGAAAGTATGAAATATGCATGAAAATCAACCACAAACCTTAATTCTTTAGTCACATACTTTATGGTAGTTATGATCAAGCAAATAAAAACTTTTAGGAAAATATACCCATTATTAACAAGAAAGTCTCGCACAGTTGTTTAAAGCTTAAAACATTCAAAGCAGCTGAAAGTGCACTTCAGAATTGTTTAAAAAGTGGTATGGCTTTTAATCTTGTCATTACACCAGTAGATAGCGTCAGGAAGAACACAGCTTAATTGTTGCTACACTTTCTCAAAGCCATGATTCCCACCATTTCTACAAGAACACCTGCACAATACATGGAGTCTCTCAAGATATAGCAACCATGGAAAAGGAAAAGTCAGGACAGTATTACTGTTAGAATGCAACACTTTGCCAGAATCCTTTCTGGTTTGTGTCAAAGTACAACGATGACTCATAACATCCGGAAAATGTAGAGGAGAGGTTTATGTAGCCAAGGACCACTTACTACTTGCTACGATTTGTAACCAATAAGTCAGCTAAAATATATATTCATCAGGTATGCATTAGCACACGCAAAGTAAACATTGTAAGGTGCAAGTTTAGGCTTAAGGGTCAAGTCACTGGAGCCCTCCCTGGAGAGAGGCTCTTTCCTCTAACCACGTTGTCCCATTTGTCAGTCCACTGTGATTTAAAGATACAACCAAAGCCAAGTTGTGCCAAACTGCTGCTTGATTCCTAGTCAAAGACCATTAACTCAGCAGCTTTATGCCTGAAAGGCATCCATGAGTCCCTGTCATAATTTCAGAGGGACTAGGCAAAGATTCGCCTCGCAAAAGTAGTGAGTATAATAGGAGTTTGCCTGATCTGCCAGTTCAATAGATTTGTGTGCTTATAAACTCTTCAAGAGTTTGTGGTGTTTAAACACTCTTCAGCCGCCACTTGTTCCTGTGAATCTCAAAACGGGCATACAGAGATGGGAAGACTATGAGAGCAGTACCCATCCAGGAAAGGCACAATAGCATCTTACCGTGTCTCTTGGCCTCTGGAGTCACACGATTGCCAGCTTTATTCAAACGTTGCTTAAATGGATTGCGTTCTACATCCAGCTGCTGCTCTCCTGCCTCTATGGCATCAATGCTCAAATCTGAAACCAGCGTGCAGGGAAAGTGGTCTGTGAACACATATTTGTTATGGCCTGTGGCAGGCTGAGGAAGCATTCAACCAGTGAACACACAGAATCTTTCAGTGAGGGGGATGAGAATGTGCCAAACTGGAGGAGTGTGTATGGCTGGCACCAAGAAATGTATAGGGAATAAAATGCACGTTGCAGCACCCTGAATGACCCTTCCAAATATGGGTTTTGGTTTGGTGTGCAAGAAAGACCGTTGCCAACTGCCACAGAAAGCATTACCCTGAAAGGTAATAATACACTTACGGCAAAACACCAAAACCAAACCTCTCAAAGCCCATAACCATTTTCAGGAGTTCAGTTTAACATCACAGAATCATCTAGGTTGGAAAGGACCTTGAAGATCATCCAGTCCAACCGTTAACCTAGCACTGACAGATCCCAACTACACCATATCCCTCAGCGCTGTCAACCCGCCTCTTGAACACCTCCAGGGATGGGGACACCACCACCTCCCTGGGCAGCCCATTCCAACACCTAACAACCCGTTCGGTAAAGAAATGCTTCCTAATATCCTGTCTAAACCTTCCCTGGCACAACTTGAGGTCATTACCTCTTGTCCTATCTCTTGTTACTTGGTTAAAGAGACTCATCCCCAGCTCTCTGCAACCTCCTTTTAGGTAGTTGTAGAGGGTGATGAGGTCTCCCTTCAGCCTCCTCTTCTCCAGACTAAAAATCAGCTGAAAGCTGCCTCCTACCTCGACCCCTCCTCACCCTTCCCCCTTCAACATCAGCACATTTCCTTGGGATCCCTTTTCACAAAGCAGATGGAGAAGGCCTGTGGTCTCGGCCTGGTATCGAAGCACCGTGACGCACTTGCTGGCTACATGCTCTCTTATGAGACTGACAGTTTCTCTGCACAGAACAGCAGAGGCTTCCAGACTCCCAGCCTTCCCACACCCTTTAAACGTTAGGAAGGTAAAGAGCAATAATATCTTGGGTGGTCAGAAGGAAGTCAGACTCACTACATTTAGAGCCCGGTGCATTACCCAAAGGAATTACTACAACAGAACAAGAGGCAGATGAGCGGACAGTCAGATAACGTGCGCAGCAGTAATATCCAGTAAGACTTGTAAAATCCTCCGTCACTTCACCCTGCAACTTGGTTTTCAGTTTAGTTCAAAAGTAATCGGATGATGAATGCTCGTTCTGATTGTAAACATTTTGGAGAAAGGTTATCACGTGGCATTGGTGTTACAGTCAGAATTTAAGTACAAAAATGAAGGAAAAGTTGTGCCTCATCAAGTAACTGCCAAAGGAGGCTCTATAAGGTTTTTTCAACAATGACACAGTCAAATCTTGAGTACCAGCTGAACTCTGTGCCAGTTTTTTTAGTACTACTGAGCTCTCTGACAAAGTACACCACCATACAGAAGCCTAAGTGGGTTTATACCGTAGCCTCATTTATAACCTCGAAAAATAATGCTTCCTGACTGGAAGCGCTGGTTGAAGCACCCAGCGGGTGATTCGCGGAAACAGACTCTACAACTCAGAGAGAGTTCTAAAGCAGGTATGTTTACCCTGGCGCCGGGGTGCAAGGGGATTTCTCCACAAAGCTTGCACACCAAACAGCACGTTTTACCAGAAACTGATGGAGTGTAGATATACATATTCATTGGATTACATAATACAAATATACATATGCATAAGTAAGGCTGGGTTAGTTCTAGAGGCTGGTGTCAGCAGTTTATGTTCTCTTTGCACCTGCGCATTGCCTCATGGTGGTCGTCTTCAGGGGTCTTTTGGAGGAAGGCTCACAGTCTTCTTCACCTTGTACTTTTTCCTCGGAGCATGCGCAGATTCTCTTAGCCAATTTCTTGAATAACAAGAGTGGTTCCCACTGGCTTACCACCTCTATCTTATCTAAAAGCACCAGTATATTAGTTTCTACCACCCATATATGGCTATCTATCCACTACAAAGACTAAACTTGTTAGAACCCATCTGCTTTCCAAGGACATGTCTCTTATTTTTGCCGAACGTAGTAATTCTTGGTAAGTTTCCACAGAAAACTACTTTGTTTTGATGAACACAGTAGCCCTTGGTAAGCCTCCACAGAACAGTCAGGGCAAGCCGGATTATTAAGCAATATTCAGAGATCATTATAAGTTGCTATAAGTAAATAAGCTGCAAAGCAGGTGATCATTTCCTTGTATCACGGGCCTGGCTGGAATCACTGCGTGAGCACAAGGATGCCCATCTCCTCCCTGCCCGTGGCCCGGGCAGCACTGCAGCACTCGGAAGCCCCAGGCACACTGAGCCTCTCAGGCCCTCAGCAAGTATGAAAATTACCCCCAATATTCAGAAGTCTGACTCAGAAGCACAAGGCATATGTGGAAAAATAACATCTAGATTGATCTTCAGTTTATCTCCCCTCGATTTGTCATGTACAATTCCGGATGAACCTAGGAACAAAGAACAAACAAAGAGTCCTCTTTCAGTCGGAAGCAGATCAAAAGGCCTCCGTCCCCCGGTTGCTCTGGCTCAGGAGCCGATTTTTAAGATGTGGGATCGGCGAGACAGCGGAGCCGCTGCCTCCCACACCTTCCACGGTAGCTAAACCCTTGCCATTTGTAACGCCTTTTACAAAAATAGTAACTTGGGAATCTTAGAGTTCGGGGTGGGGACAGGGGTTCCCGCGCTTGCTCGCTCTTCTTTGTATTGCCTGCTCGGAAGCAGCGGGGACAGCGAGAGGAAACTCCCAGCTGCTCTCCTGCCACAGCGCCCAGCCCAGCTCGGCTCCGGGGGGAGGGCAGCCGGCTCCCGCCGTCACGGCGGTCAGCGGGGGGAAAGGAAAAGCCCCGACAGATCTGCGGCGGGCGAGGCTGCTCCGCGGGCAGCCCGGAGGAGACGGCGGCGGAGGCGGCGGCACGGCGGGGGGGCGGCGGCACGGTAGGCCGCCCCGGGCCGCAGAGCCGCCTCTCCGCCGGGGCGCCGCGGGCAGCAGGCGGCACCGCGGGGCGGGGCCGGGCGCCCCCTCCGCCGCCGCTACTCACCTCCTTGTTGCGGCTCCGAGAAGAAAAGCAGCACCACGGTGAGCCCGCTGACACCCATCACCGCCGGGGAGACGAGAACCGCCGCCCGCCCGCCGCTGCCCCGCTGCCTCCCGCCGCCGAGCGCCGGCCCGCAAGGTCCCCCCTGGCGCCCGCCGGCCCCCGGCCAACCTCACCCCGCCCGCTGACCCGGCGCGCCTCCGCACGTCCTGACCCGAAAGTCTTCCAGGGCCCTGGGGAACGCATCGGACCGCTTCAGCCGCCACAGCCCGTCCGTGGCGCCTCCCGGCGCGGGGCCGGCACCGCCTCCCCCCGCGAAGGCGCCGCCCCGGCCCCGGCACCGCCCCTGCCGCGCCCCGCCGGGCAGCGCGGCCCGAAGCCGGCCGAGGGGGCTGGGGGGGTGGGCTAGGGCTCCCTTCCCGGGGCGGCCTGCCCTGTCCCCGCACCCGTCATGTAGTGGGCCCTGCAGAGCTGCCCCTCCGGGAGAAAGCCGGGCCGGGAATGCGTGCTTCTAGGTTAAGCCAAAGACCGATATTTTCCGGGTGGAAAGCATTTGTTAAGCACCAGCTGGGATCTCCACTATGCTGTGTCATTTTGCTGCACCTTTAATGCATTTGTGCTGCTCTATATATTTGAAATAAGTTTGTAAAACCGAATGGGTCTGTAAGAGTTGGTAAAAGGGGCAGTCGAGAGCCCAGGGTTGGGGGGCAGCGACACCCGCCTGCAGGCTGCAAATGAGAGAGTCACCAGTGCCCTGGGACCGGCGGGGGGGCTTAGCCAGGTCAGCAGGGAGCTGCGGGGACGGGCGCTCCCTTCCAGGGGCAGGCGGAGGCAAAGGGGGTTTAAAAAACGGCACCAAATACAGCACTTAATGAACGGCAGCTTTGTTAATTAAGGGCACTTAAAGGTGAATAACGACGATAATAAAGCCAGCAGAGCAACGGCGCTCGCCGCGCGTCAACGGGGCGGAGAGGGGCCTGCCTGGGGGCGGCGGCGGGACCCCCCCGCCGGTCCGGACCCCCCGGTCCAGCCCCGCGCGGCGGAGGGGTGGGTGTGGGGGGATGATGATGATGATGATGATGATGATCTCATCCGCAGCCAATCAGCGCCGCCACGGCAGCCCCGCCGCCCCGGGGGCGCGCGGCGGCGGCACGCGGGCACGGCCCCGCCCCGCCCCGCCGCCGGCGGAGAATGCTGCCGGCAGCGCGCGCGCAGGTGCGTGCCCGCGGGGGACCGGCGGGGACCGGGACCGGGGCCGGGGTCGGGGGCCGGGGGGCCATGCCGGTCACCGGCCGGCGAAAGGGCCGGGGCGTGCGGCGCGCCGCGCCTCACCCGCGCGTCCCCGCTCCCTGTCTCCCGGCGGCGCAGGGCGGCGGTGCGGGGCCATGAGCCGGCCGGAGGCCGAGCCCTGCTCCCGGGCGCTGGCGCAGGCCCGCGTCTACCTGGGGCAGCTGCGGGGCCGCGTATCCCCGGCGGGCCCCGAGGGCGGCGGGCGGCGGGACTACCTGGTGGAGGCGGCGCGGCAGCTGCGGCTGGCGCTGGAGCGGGATGTCAGCGAGGACTACGAGGAGGCCTTCAACCACTACCAGAACGGCGTGGACGTGCTGCTCCGCGGCGTGCAGGGTGCGTGGGGCCTCCCCGGAGCGCGGGGGGCCGGGGCATCCCTCCGGGGAGCGCGGCCAGGGGATCCGGGCACCCCTCTGGGGAGCACAGCCAGGGGAACCGGGACATCCCGCCGGGGAGCACGGCCAGGGGGAGTGGGGCATCCCTCCAGGGACGGCAGCCAGCGGGCCGGTGCATCCCTACTGGGAGAAGCGTGAGGGGACCAGCACATCCCTCCGGGGAGAGCAGTGAGGGGGCCAGGGCATCCCTCCGGGGAGCACGGCCAGGGGATCTGGGCTCCCCTCCAGGGACTGGGACATCCCTCCAGGGGGAATGATCAGGGGACCAGGACATCCCTCTGGGGAGTTGGACAAGGGGACTGGGGCATCCCTCCAGGGACTGCAGCCAGGGGGCCAGTGCATCCCTACTGGGGGAGTGGTGAGGAAACCAGGGAACCCTTCTGGGGAGAGTGGTGAGGGGTCCAGGTCATCCCCCCAGGGAGCACGGCCAGGGGGACCAGAGCACCCCTCTGGGGAGCATAGCAGGTCCCTCATGCCCGCCCTCTGCGACAACCACAGTTGACCCCAACAAGGAGCGTCGTGAGGCTGTGAAGCGGAAGATCACGCAGTACCTGAGGCGCGCGGAGGAAATCTTCGACTGCCACCTCCAGCGGGCTGCGGGGGGTGGCAACCCCACTGCCACGGTGAGGCGCTGGCATGGGGCGGCATGGGTGGGATGGCAGCGGATCTGTGGCACTGGGAAACCTGGGGGACACACACATAAAGCAGCCCCGGTGAGCCTCCTCGACTGCCTCTACCAGATGCCACAGTAAGGTGGTGTAGAGAAAATGGCAGACACACCAGCTGCAGAGTGTCCCAGCATGCTGGTGGCTGTGAGGGAGCTGGCAGCACTTCACCCTGCCTGGATCGAAGAGCTGAGGTGGGCCCAGCTTGCCTGGGGCTCTCCCAGGACCCCCCTGAGGTGTGTATGTTTAGCTTGCTGCCACCATAGTGGAAATGGCCATTTTGGTGGGACTGAAGCTACTGGGAGGAACTACCTTGTCAGATGTTAAAAATGTCATCTTCCCTGTCATTGTTACCATCTGGATGGAAACCAAAGACAATGTCTGCTTGTGGCACTGTGGAGGGAGGTGGTTAGTGAAGGGACAGGGGAGTGAGGCAGGGCAGGGTCGGGGCCTGGTAAGAAGGACAAGGGGAGAAAGGCAACTATCTTCTGTACAGATCCCATTAGTGTTGAAGCAGTCCTGCTCCAGGTACAAATTTTAGAGTGATTTTACCTCTGCTGCAGGTGCAAGCTGTCCCTGAAAACTTCAGAAATCTAGGAGCTGGCCAAGAAAATGGTCCAGTTGATGTTAGGAATCAACCACAGTCATTGGAGAGTTGTCTGTGGATGTTGAGCAGCCCAGCAGTATTGCTGCCTCCTCTGGAAAATGTGGGGACTTCTCCCACTCTCTGTCATGGCATCTCTAGGTCCCTCATCCTCTTCTCTCACCGTCTTGCAGGGTTACAGCAGCCTGCGCTTCCGGCCGATCAGGACGCTGAGCTCGGCAGTGGAGAACCTGAGACGCTGTAAGGTTGTGGGAGTGATCGATAAGGTAATGACTCGACCTGGATCTGGGAGGGGTGAGGCTGGGGCTGGACCAAACGGAGCGTAAGCTAGAGGGTCCTGGCAGCTGGGATGGGGGTGCCAGCCCCCTGTGCACCCACCAAGAAGTGTGAGGATATCCATCCACACCATTCCCACCAAGGAAAATTCGCAGGTGAGGATGCAAGACCCTTTAAGAGTTAGTTGGGAAATCTGTTAATGTCCCCATTACTTTTGCTTACCAGAGTTGCCAAAATATTTACAGAGAAGTTAATGCATTCAGTTCTTTCTCATGCATGGAATCGTGCTTGATGCCTAGGTACCATGATGGTGGACTCCTATGGATTATCTTCAGCAGAAGACAAGCTATCTGGATGAATAAACTAATTAGTAGTTCATGATCTAGGAGCAAAGATGCCAGACTTCCCGTCTCCATGCACGCACTGGCACATTGCTCTCCCCTGCTGTTCACACATCTCAGTTTGTCAGGACTGATGTGGTCTGCCTGGCCTGCCAAGGCCCAGGTGGGCAGCCCAGCACACCCCACAGAGCCCAGAAGGAGCAGCGCAAACCCCTCCTTTGTGAAGGAAGAAAAAATGGTGTGGGAGTCACCTCTTGGTTTAATTAACTTTCTACACCCTGGCTGCATGGCTGTCTCATTGCTAAAAACCCGTGTTTTGTCTTTCAAGAGTAGGGGTTTGAGCACCACCAAACTCCTCTAGTTGGGTGGGAGCGTGTTTCAGTTCCAGAGCTGTGTCCCTTGGGTCATTCCTGTAGGCTGTATGTTGGGGTGGAAGCAGTCACCATTTCTGACCAGTACTGCATCTACTGTTCTCAGGTGCAGATCGTCCAGGATCCAGCCACTGGAGGGACTTTTATACTTAAGGTGGGTGTTTTCAGTTTCATCTGCCTGCTTCTCCCTGTCATGCCAGAGCCTCCTTGTCCAAGCAGACAGCTGGGGCAGGTGAGAGGACCAAAAAATAGCAGCTCACAGAGGTGTTGGAGGAAGTTCATTGTTAGTAAAACTTCTTTTGGCTGCTTCAGCCATCTTCTGTGATCAGAGGGGAAGTGGTTCTCCTTGGTCATCTCTTCCTCTGCCTTGTAATGCTGCAAGACAAGCCTTCCGCCCACGTTAATCTGGGTCAACCCCTGGAACAACTTATGGGTGAGATGTGCTCAGTACAAGTCTTAGGATATTTTCTAGTGCCCCTGGAACTAAAAATTAGTAATTGGAGACTCTGGCATGAGAGAGAGAAGCATCAGTTCCAGAGGGGAGAGGAGAGGGGGCCGGGATGGCAGGTTCCCATCTGAAGGGAGTGGAGGCAGTTGCAGGGGAAGGCCACTGCTCTGGACCAGCAGTGTCCTCTGGGTTCCCCAGTGCAGGTGGGGAGCGCTCTGCCTTGGCAGAGTTTTGGAGAGCCTTGCCTTATCACAGTTGGGTGCTGGGAACTGACAGACCTCTCAGCAGGAGCTGCAAGTTTCCACAGATGGGGAGCTCCATTGCAGGTGATGCAGAGGAGCAGCCACAGGGCTTGGCAGATGACACGCTACCTTTCTGGTTGGCCTCCTGCCCTGCCAGCTACTAGGTTGCAGGGAGTCCAAGTCCCTACCATGCTGTAACACCCATCTACCTGTACCTCCTCAGAGCCTCCCCAAATCCCATGTTGAGACCCGTGAGCGACAGACCATCATCCCACATGGGGTCCCCTTCATGGTCAAGCTGTTGTGCTACTATGTGAGTGAGGACTCCATCTTCCTCCACCTGGAGCATGTGCAGGGTGAGTGGGGTCAGCATTGCCTCCCGTCCATGGAGCATCCTGCTCTTATCTCCAACCTCCCTTTCTTTAAAATCTCAAATACATTTCTCCTGCTGCTTTGGGACTGTTTTTTACAGTGACAGCACAAACTGTCTTCTTCATAGAAGGGTGGTGGGTAGAAGGGCTTGGAGACTTTGTGGAAGGAGCTGCTCAGCTGTATTGGGGATTCTGGAGATTTAGTAAAAGCTGACTGGGGAAGTAACCTACAAATGGGCCTGTGGAGACCTACAAGGAGGAAAAGGTTGTGTGTGTAGGGGTGTTATACGGAAACTAACCTTAGGGACCACTGAGTCCCACGGGAGGGACCCATGCCTTGAGGTAAAGAGGTTGATGTGGTCCAGCCTCTTGAAAAGAAAAACCTCTTAATTTTACTGGTATGGTTTGACCATGATAGTGAAGAAGGAGAACCAAGTGAGGTAGTTCACCTGGATGTTGTAGAACAAAACAATCTTTTGATGAGAGCTTTATAAAACATCTTTTGGTTACAAAAAAAGAGGTCACACTGGATTTTGAGATCAGACCAAAGAGAGGAGATGGAGAGTTGGGGCATAAAGGGCAGGGAGCATGTTGGGGCTCGAGTACAACAAGGAGGCAAATTTGAGGCTTGTCCCAGATCCTGGTGAAGAAATGTGACAAGGCTTGTCCCAAAGAGCTTCTTTGCTCTGCTAGTTGAATGGATGTGTAGGGAGCAGCAGCTGGAGTCCAGTGATGACAAAAGAAGGCTGATGTGTGTTGGAGAACAGCCTCAACTCCTTGTGCATTGCTGTAGAATGAATTTGCAGAAAGCAGCCAGCAGCTGAATGTAGTGAGGCTGGGAAGCCCTGGCAGTGTGCTGTGCGCTCCAGGGCTCACTGCTCTGGCTCATCTCTGACCCACAGGCTCTGTGCTGTGCCATGGGAGCTCTCTGGCATCTCTGTCATGCAGGGAGGACAGGCTTTTGGGGAAAAGTGGGGATGCTGGTGAGATCAGGGGCATGTGTGAAGATGTGGCTGGCCTGTGACATGGAAGGGGCAGAGCTGGGATCAGGGAGACTCTGCAGAATGGGGAGCAGGGCTGCTAAAGGAGGGGGGAATGAGCCTTTGGTGTGCTACGTCCCGGGGGAGGTGTGGTGTTGAGTGCGGTGTGCTTGTAGGGCTGGGGAGTATTCTGCATGGACTGGAGCTTTGCTGCAGGGGAGATTAACAATGCTCGATCACGTCCCCAGTGTGTGGGCCTTGGCCTGTGTGTGAATAGGCTGTGTCCACAGTGGGGGAACCAGGGATGCTTTCTGCCCCATCACTTGTTCTTCTCCCTGCTTTTCAGGGGAGACACTGTGGTCTCACCTCCGCTCCAAGTGCTGTGTCCAGCAGGGCTGTGCTGATTCAAACACCATTCAAGCCCTGCGGGACCGTGGCAGAGAGGACGGCGTGGGAAGCCCCCAGGGCAGCAGCCAAGTCTCCATCTTCTCTGCTCGGACAGGCAGTGGCCTCCCAGGCTCTATGACCCACCGAGTACTGGGAAACACTGATGCCTCGGCCCCTCGGGAGCAGTCCCCCGACCCCATGGACCCCAGCTCAGGGAACCACTGCCAGCTTCGCCTGGCTCCTGCTGGCGGCACGAGGGCTGCAACTGGAGGGCAGGATCTAAGCATGACACAGGCTGTGTCTGGCGTTGTGGACCATGTTCCAGCAGCATCAGCCAAAGGCCCTGGCCACCTTACCAGCCAGGGCCTGGTCGTCTACCCCTGGGACGCTCTAGCCAGCACTGCGGGCTGCGTATTGGAGAGAGCAGCCTCCCAACAAGACCCTAGGCTTCCCCAGACACCTGTCCCTGTACTGAAGACTCTGAGAGGGGGTCAGCCAGGGGCAGGGGAGCTGCCATCTCAGCAAGTGTCTGAGGTCTCCAGGGCTTGGCCCCTCCTGACCTTGGGTCAGAGGCATCTTCATACAGAAGTTGCCCCATCCAGCTCTGCCAAGCCCTGTGGACCTGACCCAGTGGTGTGGGAGCCCTCACAGGGAGTAAGCCTGACCTGTGGCTGGCTCAGTGAGCAGCCACCATCAGGACGGTGCAGGGCTTTGGCTTCCCGTGGGCACGGCTGGAGAGCATGGGCTGTGAAGGAGGAGCAGGTGCAGCTGTGGGCAGCAGAAATCCTCCTGGCCTTAGAGGGACTTCACCAACAGGGTGTATTGTGCCGGGACCTCAACCCCAGGAACCTGCTGCTTGATGCAGCTGGTAGGTAGTACCCTAAGCTGCTGCCCCAAGGAGGAGGCGGTTGGCTTCTTGGCTGGGAGACTGCCGTTTGCCCTGTTTCCAGGAGATGTGGACTTTCTTGAGTTTGCTTTGGGGGAGGGTGAGAGTCTGGGGAGGTTTGGATGTTTCTGAGCCTGGAAGTGCAGTCTCACTTGGGATTTCCAAGCAGTTATTACAAGAGATGGCTCTGCAGTGGGAGAATCAGGGCCTATAGCCACAGGAATGCATTGCCCCTGCTCCCACGTTGGGGCTGGCTGCCTGGGAAATCCCAGCACAGGGAAGCTGAGGGCAGCTGAACTGTGCCTGAGGTTAGTGGGACTGCAGTTTTCCCCTGCTTGTAGTTACTGCCTTCTGGGGTATTCTGGAGCCATCCCATCCCTTCAAGGCATGGGTTCCACTGTCAGTGCAAGCCAAGTGCATGTCCCTGCTCAGGTGGCAGCTGGGGCAAACTGGAGAGGTGCAAATTGCTTAGGAAAAGAAAAATGCAGAGAACTTTGCCAGGGGAAAGCTAACCTCCCCCCCTTTAAAAGCTGCTTCTTTCCTCATTACAGCCTGCGCTGAGGTCTGTGAGCTTGGAGCCCACCTAACCAGTCTCACCAGCTGCAAGTGCCTGCTGGGCATCTCGGGCAAGCACTGGGCGGCCGGGGGATGCGCAGTGCCAGGGGATGCACAGTGCTTCTGCATTCAGGGCACGGCTGGGGCCCAGTGCCCTGCCTGTTCCCGGTTGCGGGGATATGGCTTGGCTTTGTGCTCTGACCAAAGTCCCTAGCTTTGTCCTAACCTTCCTGCTTTTGACTTTGGTGCTGCTTGACAGGTCACATCCGTCTCACCTTCTTTGGCCAGTGGACAGAGGTGGAGCCCCAATACTGCAGCCAGGCACAAGAAGAGCTGTACAGTGCCCCAGGTGAGGGACACATCCCCTGCCTTCTGCTGCCCTCTGCCCAGTACCACCGACTGGGGGAGAGGGGGCTTCTGCAGGCAGCGAGATGTGCCCAGCATGGTACAGCTCCCTGCCTGCAGCTGTAACACCTCTGGCTCTTTTTGCAGAAATAGGGGGGATTGTGGAGCCCACCGAAGCAGCTGACTGCTGGAGTTTTGGCTCTCTCTTGTATGAGTTGCTGACAGGAGTGGTAAGAGGCAGAGGAACTGTGCAAGGAGGCGGGGGAGGAGGTGATGCTGTAGTTCAAGGGCTCCCCACCATGCAAGGGCTGGGAGGGTGCCTTGCCCTGCTGGCACCTCAGTGCTGTGCCAGCTTGCTTCAGGTGTGGGATTCCTAGTGCCTCTGTGTGGTCTATGGGTGTCCAGGGCCCCAGGTTTTAAATCCTGCTGTGTAGGGCTGGGATTGTGTGGCAATGAAGGCTCAGCAGTGTGCTCCTACCCTCCTCAGTGCCTCCACTCACCATCACCCTCTGCCTCCTGCAGCCACTGTCCCAAAACCACCCTTCAGGGATTCAACCTCACACCCAGCTGCATCTGCCAGAGGGGCTCAGCCTGGCTGCCACATCGCTGCTCACCGAGGTGAGGGGCTTGGGAGGATGGGGCAAGGCAGTTTGGGTAGCTTTTTAGTGTCCCTATCTCTCCATCCTGCTGTCCCATCCCCTTTCTCTGCAGCTCCTACAGTACAACCCAAAGCAGCGCTTGGGCTCTGGAGGAGGTGGCATGGCGAAGCTGAAGTCCCACTCCTTCTTCAGCACCATCCCGTGGAACAAGCTGGCGGGCTAGGCAGGCTGTCCTTCCCCCAGGGAGCTGGGCACAGAGCTACCGTCCCTGGCACTTGTGACCCCAGGCAGCACAGGCAGCTCTGCCTGCTGGGGGAGGTTTGCCTGCAAGGGTTGCCCAAGGGTGGGGTACGCATGAGGTGTTGCAGCCTTACGTGTTCTTCTGTCTCTGCTTGTGTTTGTTGGCATCTCCGAGAGGAGGCTGTGGTCTGGGCCAGGCTGTCTTCTCCTCTAGGTCCTCCCTGGTGGGAAAGGGAGCCCAGGTGCCTACTCCCAGGGTGAGACCATGCTCCCCTTCTGGGGCATCCCTTGCTCAGCTTAGCACCACACCCTGAGACTCCCTCCCTATGGTTTTTATCTCTGCTGCTACTGCAGTGACCCCCTGCCCTGTTATGTTTTGTGACTTCCAAGTGCAACTCCTCTGGGCCCCGCTGGCTGGTGCCCGTGCCCCGGGGTCTGTGCCCATCCCTGACTGCATGTGTGTGTGGGTGACACCTGCTGTGGGGGCGAGATGGGAGGGAGCCCTCTGCTCTTTTCCCCACAGCCCTCTGAAAAAAAATAAACCACTCTATCACTTGCAGAAGTGTCCTTTTGTTTCTGGGCTGGGCCAGCCAGGACTGGGCCAAGCGTGCTGAGTGAGGGAGAGCCCCAGATCCGTTTCTCAAACCTGCTAGGAGCCCTGGTTGGTGTTGCCCAGTGGCTATCAGCACCCTGCAGCCAAAACCCAGAAGGTGGCACTGAGTGCCTGGCCAACTGCCCTTGTGCCCTGCCTGGCTCCTGGCCTCTCAAGGTCTGCACAGCCACACGGCTGCAGCTCAGAGTGGGGAAAAATGCCCAGAATGCCTGTGTTTTCTCCCAGCCTTGACTTTTGTCATTGTTACCCATTCTGGCTCCAGCCTCCTGTGCCTGGGTGCTCCTCTCTGCTGGCAGGACAGCAGCCCCGCTGCCCTCATTGCTGTGCGTGGAGCACAGTTGCTGTGGTAGACCAAACAGTGAGGGCTTAAAGGGATGAACTCTGAAAGCCAGCACAGATGGAAGGAGGATAAAAGTAAATACAAACCAAGACAGAAGAAAGAGAGGTCTGAACAGAAAGTGTCTGCTAACAGCCCGAAACAGGCTGCTGTGCTCATTTGTGCAAGTTAAAGCCATAGGCTGAAGGACAAGCTAGCAATGGCAGCAGTGTAGTTTTGGCCCTCCTCTCCCCGCACTCCCTCCCATTGCTCACTTGTCTCCGATAGTAAGGAATTACTGGCATCAGTGAAACTTTCCTGTGGCTAGCTGGTTCCAGCTCCTGCTTGCCACCAGCAGGACCAGCCTGCTCCTTGCTGACCCTGGCTCTCGGGCAGCAGCAGGAGTGCTTGTCCACCAGAGGGAAGCAGAGCCCGGGAGAAACTCGCCTCCCATCCCAGCAAGGGCCAGGGACACCTGAACGGCTGTGCAGAGGCAAGAGGACTAACCAGGGAGCTGACCACTAATGCCACAGCAGGCCAGACAGCAGGAGCAGCTAAGCCTGGGGTTTTTCCTCTCCAGGGCAGCCTGCACTGGCTGAACTTTCCAGTAGCAGGCTTGCACCCTTCGCCACCAGCCTCCTAGTCCTGTGATTCAGTTCAGCAGGACTGACCCTGTGGCCAAAGCCACAGCATGGCTCCTTACAACCAGTGACACGGGCATCACCCAGGAGGGTCAAAAACCAGGAAACTTCATGAAACTGTGCAGCCCTCCTACAGCAAGCCCCAACAGGGCAGATTAAGTGGTTTGCTGGGCTGCATCATTTTAAGCACTTGATTGCACATTCACTCCCTGGGTAGTTCGAAGGCCTCATTTACTGCGGCTCCAGACAGAATATGGGCATCGCCCTTCCCCAGGCTCATGTACACAGTCAAGGTGGGCCCTCTGTATCCTAAACCAGCATGGACAGCTGGGTGCTAGCAGCAGTTTTTTAACCAGAATCTTCTCTTTCAATTCATTTGTGCAAGAGCAGCTAGACTCTTTGCCCTTCCTTTACAGTACAGGGAAGGTTTTTCCTCTCCTCTCCTCCTAACCTTCTACCTCAACCAGGGACAATCAGAGGAAAGCTGACTCCATGCACCGGTTTGTCCACAGCTGCCAGGAAGTCACACAAACGAGTACAAGGAACTGCTCTCCCTTTCATCAGCATGCCAGCTGTGAGTGCAATCGTTTTCTCTTAAAAGGGGCTGCCCTCTTCACTCACAGCCAGGAAAGGCAAACCATTCTCTAAAGTTGATGTCAGAGCTGGAAAAACCCTGCCATGACCCAGGAACAATTTCATATTATTCCAACAAGGACAGCTCCTTGGGGAAATGCTCTCAGCACCACAGACAACTTATGCTTTACAGTTCTTTGATCTTGCCTCCTTTCTTCCTCTGCTACCCTTAACAGCCTTTTTCCCCACTTGCATCATTTGCAACTCTCCCCTGTTGCAGCAGGGAAAAAACAACCTGGCTCCACACTTGTACTTCATAAGCCTGTCCCAGGTCTCCCTCTTGGCCATCACGGCATTCAGCAAACACTGAGATTTCCTCAACATCTGTAACAGTTCTGTTGCTAGACCAAGAAAAGGATGATATCCAGCCCTGAAAACATCATGTTTGCTGGGAAGAGCCAGTTCTGTGCCAAAGAGGGTTTGAGGACACAACCAGAGAAGCCTCAATTTACTACCAGTGATATGCCCAGCTCCCTTTCTCTCACCACTAGGTAACAGACTTCTTACGCTACATGCTGCTGATGCCCAAGTCCTTGCCCAGGAGCTGCTGCCCACCCCCTCAAACACACCCCACCTCGCAGTCGTTGCCCAGTTTTATTTCATTTAAAATCCGCTGTGTTAAATATTTTAGTTACAAGTTCTGTGTAGAGGGTAAGAGTAATAGACTCTGCAGGCACTAGCAACCCCCTCACTCCCCAGTACATGTGTGCGCTATCAGATTAAGGACTGCCCCCCTCCCCCCAAAACCAGCAGCCTTGGGCTGGGATATACATTAAAGGCCTGGCCCTCCCCAGCTGTCTCCCTGCTGGTAGCAGGCCAAGCCCCGCACGCAGGAAGCCAGCAGTCGGACCCACCGTCAGTGAGCTGTGATTCAAGGACAGCCGCTGGGGGCTGGTTCTTGCCCCCGTGTTGGGCATGTAACGGTGAAAGGGTTGTCCCCCGAGGAACAGTGCTACCTCCGCAGAGGTCATGGGCTCTGCCCACCCAGACATGAACATTCACACCACAGTGACCAGGCTGGAGAGAGACAAACAATCTCCAAGGGAAAGCTGGGGAACTGCCACCGCTGCGATCCTGTCTGTGGAGGGAGTGTAACTAGGGCACTGCCAGAGGCAAGACACCTACCTCGAGCCCTGCTCTGATCAAAACCTCTGCTGCAAGCGGCCTGGGGTCCCCAGACTGCCCTTGCAAGGCAGATGAGTGTGAAATATTTTCAAGCAGAACAGGGACAGAACAGTAGCCTTTCCTTTCCTCTCCCTCTCAGGAACCTCAGTGCTAGGAAATAAAGCTGAACCCGCCTTGGAGCGGCAGGGAAGGGGACCCTAGCACAGCAGCAGCAAGCAGTTTCCAGTGGTATAGGACAAGCTAGAGGTGAGAGTTTGGTGCTGTGAGGGAGAGGATGCCATACAGATGGCTCTGGAAAGGCAGCGCCATTCAGTGGTTGGCCCACTACGTAGCAATCCTCGTGAGAAATTGAACCTTCGTTAAACAGAATAGGAAAGGAGGTAGGAGCTATCCCCACAATTCCCTCTGGGACAGCTCCAATCACAGCGGAGGGAGGGAGACTGGAATGACCCCTGCCAGTTCCTGAATGCCCTGCATTGCCCCTGCTGGTGCTGCGGCCCTGCCCTGGGTGGGTTGTGTGGGGGTGTGGCTGCTCTACAGGTCGAGCAGCAGCACGCGGGGATCCTCCACCGCTGCCTTGATCTTGCGCAGGAAAGTCACTGCCTCTCTGCCATCAATCAGCCGGTGATCGTACGTCAGAGCCACATACATCATGGGCCGCACCTCGATCTGAAGGGGAGGAATAAGATAGGCATTAGTGAGCTCAGCACTACTGCCTGCATGATGCCCTCCTGTGAATTTGGGGAAGACCTGGCTTCTTCCTATCCTGAATCCAGGCCTCAGGCCCTCCTGGATGTGTTCTGCCTGGCAGGATTACCTACCCCCTCACTCACCCAGGCACTGATCACTACCTGGGCTGGGTCCTCACCACACAAGAGTGCGTCCCTTTCTGGAGCTGTTCTCTACTACAAAGGCTACAGCCTCCTCCTCCTCCTCCCCACACCTAAGCAGATTATCCAGTTCTACCCCTCATGAATAGGACAAAGCCCCCTGCACGCCTCAGGCAAGTACCAGTGCCAGCCCTATACCCATTAGTCTCTGCTCCTCTTTCACATTAAAGCCTTTCAGAAGTTGACACCAACCTGCTAGAAAAAGCATATGGGCTATGGTCCCCATCCCACTGAGCCCTCCCCTCTGTTGACCGAAACCTCCTGTGCAGCTCCACCTACCTTGCCTCCCACAGCCACAGGCCTGTTGACGATGGCATGCATGCCCAAGATGGCAGACTGGGGCGGGTTAATGATAGGTGTCCCAAAGAGTGACCCAAAAACCCCTCCGTTGCTGATTGTGAAAGTGCCACCATCCATGTCTTCAATGGCCAGTTCATTCTTCCGTGCCTAGAAAGAAGAGTAAGGTCTTAGAAAGCCACACAGATCACAGAAGGCAAAGGACAAGAGTTCGGACATTCACTCTCTCCAGGAATAACTGCTGATGGCAAGAGCTTCACTTACTGATCTGTTCAGCTGAAAACCAGCACAAATTACTTGAAAATGCTTGCTGTCTTTAGATCTTAACATTTACTGGCTTTGGGGAAGGATTCTCTTGCCTTCACTTCCAACTCCTGCTTTTGCAGGGGACAGACACAGGGACTTCTACCCCAGGGCAGTTCAGCCTTGGCCTCTAAAGGCAAAGGTGAAGATACACCACGTCACTAATGCATAGTTTACGGTCTTCTGGAAGGGTAACAAGTAGACAGGCATGTCCTGTAAGGCACGGGCACAGCTACAGATGTAGCTGATCACTCCCCACAGCACAACCCAGTGTGTTAGAGGCCAGAGATGATGACACAGAGGGACTGAATCAATTCATGCCTGTCCAGCACCCCCAATTCGTCCCAATGCTTTTCAGAAAAAACTCCAACCTTCCTTACCTTCTCCCCCAACTCAGAGATAACACGCTCTATGTCAGCGTAGTTCATGTTTTCAACATTCCTAACGACAGGGACCACAAGACCCTAGTAAGAAGCAAAGTGCATGATCAGCAAATTCACCACAGTGAAACACAGATAACTGTGGGCAGGAGTCTGGCTTCAGCCCAGCAGAGTTCCTGCCTCCTCCTCAGCGCACAGCAGGTGGTTGGCAGAGCTGCCTCACACCCTGGCGGCCTGCCGGGAAACCTGGCATGACACGCACCAAGGGCTGATGCCGTCAATGAGACATCATCTTTGCCTTTGTAAGCCCATCTTATAAAATCAACCAGGTCTCTCTGGACCCAGCTCCATGTCCATAAAAGCAGGTGAAGCACTGGGCAGAGTTCAGCTGCCACCTCTTTCTCCACGAGAAGAGCGGAGTCCCTTTATGTTGGACCTCCCCTCGACTTTAGGGGAGTGTGAAAACTTCAGTCCTGGCCAAACCTCTGCCTCACAACAGAACCAACTAATTCAACATCTGTATCTCCATTTCATACCCTCCCTGGACAGGAAGATCTCTCTGAAGCAGCAATGACATTTACAGAAATGGTGGAACAGCACAGCAAGGTTAGCCAAAGGAGAGGACATGCAAAGCTTTTACTGTCTATGCAATATCCTCATGGGTCCATGAAAAAAACAGTTTCCCTAACTTGGCTCTACTCATTAACCATTCAGATCTATATTGACTTTGCTACTACATCTCCTAGTACAGGACCAGAATATTCTTGGTCCTCCATCTTCTCCCAAAACCATCCATCTCAGCAGTCCACAATGTATCAGATGTCTCATTTAGAAAGTCAGTCTCATCAGTAAGTTTCTGCTGCAGTGGAGCTCAAAGCTGAGTTGGCTCAAAGTAAATGACCATCCCGAGGCTGCAGGAAGCATGGCCAAAGCATGCAAGGTACCTACCCGGGGAGTTGCTACAGCGACACTAATGTCCACGTAGTCCCTGTACACAATCTCTTTGGTCGTGTCATCAATCACTAGAAGGAGAAAAAAGTTGTGTTACACATGCAGTACCCAAGATCAAGGGCTCAACAGGTCAGAAGTAGCCACAAAATTGTAACAACTTGCTCATCTCTAGCTTAAACATAACTCCAGAGAAGAATGATTCCTCACTGCACCTGTGGGAGAAGCATCAGGACAGACAGAAAGGAAACACAGTCCAGATAGGTCATTCCCCCTGACATCCCCTTGGTTCTTCTCCTCTTCTGGGTTTGAGCAAGCACCTCTGACACCCCCCAGGAACTGCACTGCACCTACAGCAGGTACCTCGACACCAGCCAGCAGGCTCTGCCCTCTGCGAGTTGCGTACACACAGCTGGTGTGTGTACACAGCTGGTCCTGGTGACCCCTTCCTAGTAGGACCCCTCTTGGCAAGCTGTCCTCCACCTACATAGTGGCATTAGCAAAATCAGCTGCAGCATGTAGGACTGTCCCCCCTTTTCCTGTGTATTTGACTTGCTTGTCCAAGCTATTAGCCACCTGCCATGGACTTGGCCACCTGCTTTCCCCCACTCTGCCATGTTCACCGGTCAGACATGCAACTCAGCAGCAAGGGTCACCACTCACCTGCATTCACAACGGGCTGGTCCTGCAGAGCAAAAGCTGCAGCTTTCACAAAAGCTGACATGAAACCTAGCTTCAGGTTGTGCTTTTTCAGGAAGGGATCCTTGTGTAGAGCTCTCATCTCCTGGATGTTACTGCAAAACACATGATAACGCTGGTCATCAGGGAGTCCAAGAAAACACTTGCTCTGTAATAGATCTCAGAGCAAGCCCCAAGGACTACAAACCTGCACCACCAACCAGCAAACCCCCGGTCTACTGAAAAATGCTTCAAATGTCACAGGTGAAGTGGGCTGAAGGTGGCTCTAAGGCCCCTGACAAAGGATCTAACAGGAACTGGTCCTGGACCACAAACTCAGCAGGACAGGATTAACCTGCATGGCCCACATTGCCAGGCACAAAAGCAAGATGGGGCATGGCATATTTCCTGCTTATACCTGATGTTGCCACCAATTCTCTGGAGACACCAGTGCTGATACCAGTACAGCACCACAGCCAGCAACTGCTGGTGTGGTTGGGCCAACAGCCCTGCAAGGGTGACAAAATATGAAATGCCAAGAGCAGAAAAGATGCAAGCAGCGACCAACAGAAAAGATTTCAATCATTGTGCAAGTCCAGTGCCAGTCAGAACAACAATGCTGCCGTACCCAACTCTCCAGCTTTGGGAGTTGTATGAATATGAAAGAAATCTTCCCAGATGCTATGGTAGTGGGTGCCAGCCCACCCACAGTGCTCAGCCAGACTAATCATGTTTCCCCACTCCTTCTATCAGAACTGAGGCCATTTACAAAAAGTCAACCAAGCTGCAGCTACAAGCTCTGCCTATTCCAGGCTAATACCAGATGCTGTGGAATTACACGCTCCATCCTTCCCCCCTCCAGAGACCTCGAGTCTTTGAAAAGACAGTTTCAGCAAGGGGCAGGGGTCTCCATGGTTTAGAGTGTTTGTTTTCCTGTGCCTAACCTTGTTTAGGGCTAGGATTACTGCCCAAAGACATTAGTGCCTCCCAAGACACAAGGACTGCAGCAATGAGGACGAGGTTTGCTATGAAACTGGCTCATTATAGCTTCCTCCTTTCAGACACTGACCCCCCCGTGGGAAGCAGGAGGCCCCAGCACAGGTCCTCACCAGTCAACCTCATAGCAATCAATCCAAACCAGATTACCACATGCAATGAGAGCCCCAGGCCAGCGTAAAGCGACACCTCAGTGAGCCTCTGAGAGGAGATAAAGCTGCAGCACTTCCCCTCTAATCAAGACTATTTTGCCAACCTTATTGTTCTGAGACCCAAATATTTACATGTTTTGTCTTAAGGAGCAGAATAGGATTTCACAAGGCAATTTGATTTGGGCACAATTTCCCCTTAATGCACTGTAACATAAGCTGCCCACCCTCCAAAGCCATTAGTGCATTCAGTCCGTGCAAGCACTCGAGTCAGGAGACCCTCACCTGCCTGGAGGGGATGGGGAAGTATGCTAGTCCATCTCTGGAAAGCTGCACCATTCTGACAGCAAAGGCCTTAGACCTACATAATGCTCACCTGAAAGGCTGATGAGCCCTGGGGAACCACCTCATTGGAAGCTAAATATGCCCACCTCCAAAAGCAGAGTAACCTGGTGGGGTGGTGGAAAGCAGATGCTACATCTTGCTGTCTTCTAATAGCCGCTATACAAGCAATACTAGTCACTCTTGGTCTTCTGCTTAACATCTACCAGTCCTCAACCAAGAACCACACAGATGAGGAACCAGACTGCCCCTTTTACAAGAGGCAGATGACTCTTGAGGAATGACAGGAAATTAGGAAGCTATGCAGTCCTCACACTGCAACACCAACATGGCCCTGATGAAGCTGCGCAGTCTGTAGTACACACCTAAGAAAGAGGTCCCAAAAGACATGTTGCCAATCTCTCCAGAGAGAATCAGCAAGGTCTTGACCGCTATTTAGAAGTGACTGCCTGCATCTATTTCTACTTGTAAAGGGAAAAGGTCTGCTCCTCACCTCATATCGATCTCGTTGAAAGTGGTCAGCATGGCACAAGTATTCTGAGCCTCTTTCAGCCGCTGAGCAATACGCTGACGCATCCTATTCATCTTCACCTGAAAATTAAAAAGATATAAGCAGAAGCTGCCTCAAGCTCATCCAAGGGGCAAAATGCACAAAACTCATAAGGCCCCTCTTCTTGCCATCTGGTTGACTAGTAATAGATGGCTAGGGCCAAGGTTTCCACTCCAGGTCTCCCTGAGGAGCATGACAGGCTGAGGAGTTGATTTCACTACGGAGCTGCCCAGCTCAACACACAGTTCACTTGAAAAGCAGTGCTGAAACACATCACAATATAACTACTTCTGACCTGTGTGCTCCTCAGGACATCCAAGCACGTGTAGGTTTTCAGCATGAGTCTAATGTGAGAAGAGCAAGACTGCTAAGAGAGCAGCTGCTTAATCATATTCTCTTAAGAATGCACAAGGCAGCTGCAGCAGCCTCAGCCCTTTGCTGAGGACTTGTGGACAGACCAAGCATATCAGTCAGCAGAGCTCAAGACAAGATTTTTGCCTAGAAAAGACCTGTGTCAGATCGGACCTGGCTCTTCTTCCACCCCTAAGTGGTGCTGTCATGTAGAGAATTTCCCCATCTCTCACAGCCCCACTAAGCTGGATGTGAACCGGTAGATACGGACACATCCGGAAGGCTCAAGGCTTACGCCAGAACAGATTGTCACCCAGCAATGGAAGTGCTGGCAAGGCCCCTATTCCCACAGCTTACCCTATGCTCTGATCTGGCACCTTTGCTGGGCACTGCCTCCCCAGGAGGGGCTGCTGCTGGGGCTGCAGCCGGCTTCACTGCAGACACTGAGGGTAAAGAACACATCAGTCAAAAAGGGAAGCCAGGGCTTGATCGCAATGCCCCGAGGTAAAACGCCCGTTTGAGCTCCTTGCCCAAGCAACACAGCATAGAAGCAGCCTTGAATCAGGCTGGGCAGGTTCCAGGCATAGCTGAGCTCTCCAGTCTGGAGCATGCAGGGCAATGATGCGGGGAGGCCTTCACCATAAATGCCAGACTGTTTGCTGTCTTTAACCTTACACACTCTCCCCAAGGAGGAGAGGCTTGAAAACAGGAGAAAACAGCTGTTGCCTCACCTGGTTTGCTGTCGATAGGCTGAGCTGACACAGATGGCACCGGTGGCATTGTAGTGGGAATTGGTGCTGCAGCAGGGGGAGGAGCAGCCGCAGCTACCGGTTCAGGGGCTGCAGGAGGAGGAGGGGCTGCTGCTGGTTTGGCCTTGGCAGGAGCAGCTGAAAGACAAAGAATAACCATGGTAAGGGCAACTGACAGCTTCCACTGTCAGGGATCTCCTGAGTCCAATCAACTTGATAAAAGTTAACCATCTGGCAGAGTGCCTTTATGTTCTCAGCGCTACTGAACTCATAGGAGCCACCACAAGAGAATCCCATGGTGAAAGTGTTTTATTCACTGACACCCTAGATCTCCCTGTGCAGAAGACTGGATGCTAAAAGAGAAGTGGGCAGAGAAGGGAGTTATATATCAGCGGAATTCTCAACTAATTTTAGCTTAGAGCTGCAGTCTCCTCCAGAGGGAGCAAAAGCAAAGTTCTCCCCTCAGGAGGACTAAAATTATGCTTTTCTAATGGACAAGATTGGAGTATTTTCTTCCAGCTACAGAGGCAGATGGAGGAAACAGTTAACCTCTCTCAGGATCCCTCTGCCTTCAGGAAAACAACAGTGGAAACAGGAAGGCCTGTGCAAGTTATACATGTCTGACTTACCTCCAGTTTTCCTGAGTTTGAACAGAGGTGTCCCCCCTTCCACTTTGCCACCATCAGGTACCAGAAGGGCTTCAATCACACCAGCTGCTGGGGCTGGAACTTGCACTGATGTCTGCAAAAAGGAAAATCAGTGAAATTCCCCCAAACACTGGATGGAGAACAAGTGCCCAAGAGAAGATGCCAATATGCGCAGATAGACATTGTAATTTGGCACAGGCAGCAGCTCCATCTCGCATCATTTGCACCGGTTTTCACACCCTCCACCAGGATTTTGTGCCAATAGTGAGAAGTTTTAGGAGATGCTAGCAGTATAACATATAGCCTGATCTTCCTGCTCCAGGGTACAATCAAGAATTAACTGGCTGCCACCATCCTTCTGACAGCAACACCAGAAGCAGAACTTGGCAGGGAGTTTTAGCAAGAACTTCAAAGCTTAAGAGTCCTTTAAGGAGTGAGTAAACTTAAAGGCTAAATTTAAAACAATCTGAAGACATCCTATGGCTCTGCAGATTTCTCCTCTGTTTAAACACAAACAGCTTAGGGCACTGAGATTTGAAGGAGTGGAATTGCAGCTCCAACAAACATCAGCACCCCTGATGCTTAATCAAATGTATGAGGAAGGAAGAGTTATCAAAGAATTCTCACTTAAGGCACAGCCAGATTCCATACTATATGAGAAAAGCTTTTCTCCATGAAGGGAGCAGGAAACACGGGCAGGGCCTGCAGGCTCTAGGAGCTCTTAGCAGGAGAGGAGCCATACAGGGCATCTGCTACAGAACTAGAAAAAGTTTTGGTCCAGAAAACTCCTACCTTGTCTGTTTCAATCTCACACACCACTTCATCTTCTGCCACTGTGTCTCCAACAGCTGAATGATAGATATGAACACCACTGTGAGGAGGGAGGTGTGCTCCAGCCTCCCCTCTTAACCCACAGCAGTCTTCCCCACCAACCCAGAATTTTCTCACCCCAGTTCTCCACAACTTCTAAGGAAAAGTCTAGCTCAAACAATCAGTCTACTGCACAGTCAAAGTCTGATTCCAGTTTAGACATCATCCTTCATCCAGCATCACCCATGACAGAGAGGTGCTGAGGCAGTAACTGCAATTTTAACTCCTTAGGAGAACTGCAATTAACTGTCTCATTTGTCACAGATTGAAAGGCACAGAGCAGACTGTCAGTCAGTGAACTACAATCCATCCCTGAGCTGTCCAGTGCAGAGTTTCAGGGAAGAGGCAACTGCTCACCTTTCTCCCACCTGACATCTCCTTCTGTGACTGACTCTGCAAAGGCCGGGGTGTTCACTGTAACCACGTCATCCCCTGTGAGAGAGACAGACAGACATGAAGACATTCAGAGCTCAAAATTTATGGTATTGCTTCATTCTTGTCAGCAGGACTCTACTAGAGCGGATAGGACAACAGACATCAAACACTGGCCTTCTCCTTGCTTCAATACAAGAGAAATTCCCATCTGACCGAAAGCCACACTGTGACAGGAATGCCAGACAAAATCTTTAGGGCCTCGGAACATAAACCCTCACCATCCATCAAGGCGGGACAGCAGTGGGCCTAGACTAAGGATGAAGAGGTAGCTTCAGCTGTTGTCAGGACAGCAACAAGTAGCACAAGAGCCATCCCGCTGACTCTTGTCTTTTTACTTACTATGTACTGCAGTGGTTCTGAAGTAACGGACAGTGAAGACACTGGAGCTATTTACTCTGCAGAAAGAGAGAAAGATATGAACACAGAAGTACATTCCTCTGCACGCTGCCAGCACCAAGCTCAAGTACAGAATTTACATTTGCTTAACTGATCTGAAAGGCTGCTCAGCTGTTCTAATGTATTTGTTCCAAGGGACTCCTGCAGCTCAAGCTGCAACAATCCCCACTAAGAAAGAAAACATTACAGCTTACCATCACTAGTGCTCTCAGAAACTCAGTGAGAACGGACATTTACGGAATTTTAATTTAAGGAGACAGCCCAACAGAACACCTGTGGTTTAAATACTGATAAAAGGCTGACCTAGCCAGCCCACCCTATGCCCAAGACTAGAGCAGTAACCATTTTTTACCTCCACATCAGGACTGACATCTCTACAGAAGTTGCTAGATTGCTCCAAAAAGAGAAAGCACCATAAATTGCCTATGGCAACACATCCAAGAGACAGCTATTTCCACCATGTCCCTTCACAGGGAGCTGGCAATCCCAAGCGTTCCAAAGGATGTTTTTTACACCTACTGACACCACATTTGGAAACCTGAAGCAAACGTGCTTTAGTATTTCCTCTAACACAGGCTACTTGGTGCAAACAGACCAGCATTTCAGGCTTTTATGGGTACGCTATTAAGGTTATTTCCCCAAATACATTTTTACAAGACCACCTCAAGCAATGCAAACCTTGCCACATGAACAACAGCTCCCTGAACCACCCCACTTCTGACAAAAATCCTAGCAAGAGGCCGCCATAGAGCAAACAAGACTTCTAGTCAGATACTCAAAGGGTAGAGATGCACTTGTCACCAGTCTCCTCATTCCTGTCCTTTCCCTGCCTCGGTATCTGATTCCAAATGAAGCTTGTTTTCTTTAAGCATGCCACAGTTCCTGACCTGCAAAACCTAGATTTTGTTAGGGCTAGATCCACGCTCCTACGATGTGCACAGGGATTTTATGACAGCCAACCATATTCTTCCTCCCAGCCCACAAATCTTATCAGAGCTAGAGCAGCCCCAGCCTCTCCACATCACAGCTTTCCTGGGGATACTTACACAAGCTTCCTGCTGTTGGTGTAAGCCAATCCCTGGCTCCCAGCCACACCTGTGAATGAGAATGGTGTTACCCCACAGGAACGTTGTCCAGCCCTCAAGTGTCCCTGTCAGGCAAAAGAGTGCCGATAACACCCCTATGCACCCTGAAAGAAGCTTGGGACTAAGTGGGGAACATAGCCATATAGAGGCACCTCAGCACCATCAAATCTGCGCCTAGCTTGCTAAGAGTAGTGGTCTTGTCTTCATCTAGATTTACAGACATGGCAAAAACAGTTATATCTTGACCTCAAAGCTAATAAGGATAACTTTGAAATGGGGCAAACAAAGCAGCAGCTACCCCAGTCAGAACAAAACCAGGAAACAGCTATGAGGGACACCTCCAGGACTGCTAAAATCACAGCTGCTGCCGAGTTATCCTCACCAATACAAAGAGGTTTCTAATAGGAGCAAGGCATCAGTCCCCTAAGAGGCACCACCAGGAAGCCTCAGTCGCATGGACAGGTAGGGAGAAAAAAAGAATGAAAACAGGGTGTAGGACAGAGTAGCAAGCCACCATCATCCCTCTTCTCTGTCCACCTGCAGTCCCAAGAACATTTCTTTTCCAAAACTCACAGCAGGGAGGTACTTGCATAGCTTCTCAGTTTCACATACCTTACTGTCCCCTTTACACACTGCTCACATGCCCTGACACTGCAATTTTTATTATGAACTGAACTCCTGTCCTTTGTCTCTTTCAGGGCACTGGGCAGTTTTCCAGACTGATCTTAAAGAGAGCCAGCGTGGCAACTGGAGAACATAATTATCTCAATTACACAATGCCAGAAGGAAGAACCATCTCCCCACTTGATTTTTAAAAAAAGCGATACAATTTTGACACCATGCCCTACTAAAGAGCTGATATTGGAACTCTAGAAACCAGAAAAGGTAAGCAGATCTAACTGGTTTCTCAAAGTGCAAGCAGAAGTGAGTGATGTAATGCTATATAAACACAGCACAGCTAGAAAAAAGAGAGATCTGGGAAAATCCAGTTTAAGCACTGAAGAGGAGTTCACAAGCATACTAGATTTGATATGTCAAAACATTCACCCATCATTTTCAAAGGAGTTTGTTAGAGAGCTAGGCTCTGCAACAGCATGTGTTTCAAGCACTGCAATGCTTGAAATACACTGTGCTGCTGCTGTGAAATCTTCACCAGAGCGGAATGGATTGGGCAGCGTGTCCATTAGGCAAGGGAAGCGCTCACATGGAAACACAGCTCATTTTACCCACTGTTTCTTCATTACATGACTGACAGAAATAAACCCCAATCAAACCTATTACCAATTTCCGTCATCAGCTCTGTTCTGTCTAGGTAGCTTGAAATGAAATAAAAGTGTAAGACTCACCAGACAGAGAGCATCTTGCCAGAGTACAGTTTCCCTGTCAGAGAGAAGAGGAACTATCAGTATTGCAAAAAGACAGACCCACCCTAGAAGGACTTTGGTTTTCCCATGAGACCTGGATCAGAGACAGGACCCACCATTCCCATGCTCCAGACTGCAGGCGTGCCACCTTCCCATATTGTGCAAGGGAGGGAGGTGGGGAGGGCACCTACAGCCTTCTTTGCTTTGTCTCCTTCCAGGATGCTTTCCTGTGGAGTGATGCTAAACCTGATGCACTTAGTTTTCAGTTGTGGCTCCAGCTATTTTGACCTTCTCATGCACAGTTTCCTCTTTAAAAAGGAACAGATTTCTAAAGATTCATTCACTAAAAATTTGTTATGAGAAGGTCAAGGGCAGCTACTGGATACGATGAAAAACATCCCATGATGTTTACTCCTACAGTCATGAATGCAGCATCTGGGGTTTGTTTGCTTGTTTGTTTTAAGGCTATGGAGCCTTTGAACTGCAGAAGGCCAGAATTTACCTTGACGGCAAAATTTCTACTGCCTTGAGTGAGCCAGGAATTCCACCTTCTGGTGACGTTTCACTTCATACCCATGTAATCTTTGACGGAACTCCTATCTCAGCATAACTTTCCTCGAAAGTAAAAGACATTTCAAGATATTCCAGTTGCTTTCCCTATTGTTATTATACATTTCTCTAGCATCAAACCTGCAGACCTGGAGAACCTAAGAACCCTTTAAAAGCTATGGGAAAACATGACAGTAACCATGACTGAAATGCAGTTGACTGGTTTGGAACAGCAGTTACTCAACAGCTCAAAGCACCCTTATCCAGCAGCTAAGGTAAGAGGTAAAAATTAGATTTCATTCACATCTTCAGCATCTGAAGGGAAGTTTGCGTATAAGCCCTGATTTCAGCTGCACCAGGGCAAGCAGGATGGAATATAACTGATCTTAAATATAAAAATTGTGGAGCTGTGTGTGATAAGACAACATAGACATCAAGGATCAAAGAAATGCTTTAAGCTTGCCACACCGTCTACAGGACTGAGTGCTGTAGGGTACAAAAACATATTCAGTGAACACTTCATATTGTCAAAACTGCTAACACGTCTGGAATCAGCCCCTTGGCAGTTTAATTATCCAAACTTATTGATGGATTTGGCTTCTCCGATACTAACGCATGGTCAACTCAGTGACTGACGGGCAGTTCAACAGGGTTATGATTAGCTGTGCTGAGGATGCAGACAGCCAGGCTGCCTTGCTGCTAAGCCACTGTGCATCTGGCAGTGCCCAGGAGCTCCAGCACAGTGCCACGCAGCAACCCTTTGCCAGCCCACTGCAGGGACCAACCATCCCAGACCAGCAGTCCTGCAAGATCGGCTTCCAGCAGGGCCTGCTGGAGCCCCTGCCCCAGGTCTGGCTGGGGAAAGGAAAGCAGGGAGCCTTGCACAGTCTGCAGAGTCATCGTGAAGGCTATAACGCTTTATCTTGGTGCAGCACTGGCCCCCTGCTAACTCAGATCTGGTTAGTGTAGAGCCAGCTGTAAACTGGGATCAGTAAGACAAACTTCAACTTAACTCCACTTGGTCAAGCATCTAAACCACCACAATCCTCAGCACATGTTAGTTTCCGCATTGATCAAATTCTTCCCTCTTTCCATAGTGCCCCAGATAATATGAAATCAATCAAATATACAGTATCAAGTGACCTGAGCTCCCCTCTGCCCATTAATGTTTTCCTGGGTGCTTTATAAAAAAAGGTGGTTAAAGGTATTCCTAGCATCCCAGACAATAACTCGTTAAGAAAGAGGAACAGCCTCAGACTGAAGCAGAAACAGCCAATTTTATTTGCTCAGGACCAGTTTACTGTAAGGTTAAAAAAAAAAGTTTAGAAGGTCTGTCCTAAAATAAATCATTGTGAGAAAACACATCTGCAATCTCTCTTCCACAAAAGGTGCCAAGTCTGTGTTTCACAACTGCTGCAAAATTAAGGAAAAAATTGGTATCGCTCAACCCTTCTGTCCTTTAGGTTAAGAAATGAGGGAAAGAGCTCTAATGTGAGGAAGAAGCCGCTAATAAGATACTGAGATTCCTCTCCTGTGTTCTGCAGAACTGCTGTGTGTCCATCTCTTCACTACAGTACCTCAGAGAGGCACGTGCAGCCCCCAGAGATGCCTGACAGGGCTGTTTCCTGTTCCCCTTTTCCCCCGAATGAATCATTGTGATTCCTTCCTGGTATCACCCTGCTAAACCTGCTCTCTGCCCGATCTTAGAGCTTCTTCAGTGAAAATGGAAACATTTAGGTTTTGCTAGCTGGCATTAGCACTTTGGGCCACTTTAAACTGACAGACTTCACTTGGAAAAATAAGTCTTGGTCTAATTAGCTAGTGACTCACATACCAAGCGATTAATTTTTCCCCTATGTTTCACATGACTTCTCAGAATTGTTTTTATAACTGTTATGATGTCAAAATGACCCTGGCACAGAGCATCCCAGGCTGCACCTTTCAAGGAGCCGTCACCTTCCAGTACGTCATAACACTCTGAAATAAATTATGGAATACATCAGCTAAAGCGACAGTCTGTATACCTACAGATTTCTCCTCCAACAGCGGGAACGGGGACCAGTTCAGGTAAGGACTCTAACTGAAGAGGAAGGTACAGCTAATTTCAACAGAGGCAAAACAGAAGCCCAGTGCTGGGCAGCTCTGACAACAGACAAAGCAGTAATCGGTTCTCCAGCCCCAGCTTCTTCAAAGCAGAGAAGCTGCTGCTTTAACAAGAATGAGCGTGAACCACTGCTACACACAAAAAACCCACTGCACGTCTTTCACTGATGTTAACACAATTATATAGAGCAAGGCAGGGCAGATGCTAAGATGGGATGGAGATAAAATGCTGAGTGGTAAAGGATACTGTTACTAAGACAACAGGCTGAGAACTCTTCCAGCACATGGGGAGGATCAAACAGGGAAAAAAAAGTTCTTTACAAACTCTTCCCCAGATAAATAGGACTTGATTCTCAAAACACTGAACACAGCTCCTGATCAAACCATCCCTTTTCAGACTAGCTCTTCTCTGGACTTTTTCAGGTCATCCTTCAACAGCTGCCCCCCCCCCCCCCCAAGTCTTACATGCTCAAATGCAAGCTATTCATGATTTCTACTTGATACATGAATCCAGGACCTTTTTCTCCTTTACAAGATCATCAAAATCAGCCAATTCTTCCCCACCCTCGTTGTTTCTTGCTGACTCCAGTGTTCTCCCATTCAACCCTACACTTCTGAATTTTGTACTTGTCTATTGTTCTCACTTCTCCCATCAAAGGTTTGCCAAGTTCTGGTGTTTCTTTCCATCTCCCATAAAAGCCTGTATTATCCCCTTCATCAAAACTTACTTCCCACATCCCTACTCAAATGGAAATCTATTACCACCATCTTGACTTCTCAACTTTTCTAGTACATCTAACAGGTTACCTAAAATTATCTCTCCTTCCTAGTACTCACCTATAACCTCCTGTAACCTCCCGATTTCCAGACTACTTTTGTAAAAGGTTTGACTACTCCATCTGGCTTTTCCCCCTGCTCTGTATAATTACACAGCACCACTGAGAGCTGACAAAGCTTAAATGTTAAAATGTCACTTTAAAAAGCTTAAACTGCACTATAATTAATTTATATCTACATATATGTATAACAAAATATAACTATATAGTTAGTTATAAATTGTTTATAGTGCAGTTTTTTTATATATACACACATACTTACAAACACAAATCTATATGCTGCACCCAAAGACAAGCATCTAACATACAACAGCTCTGTGGGGAAGCACGACATAGTTAAATATTCAATATTGCAATTAGCTGTCAACACTTGCTCGCCTACATTCACACGATGGCTGAAATCAACTCTCATGCTCTAAGGCTTCAGCCAGTCATCTGGAAGAGAAGTGGTGTTTTTCCTCCTGTAAATACGTATATATATGTATGCATATGCACGCATATACCCGTATGCGCACAAAGCTATGCATGTTTGCTGTTTAAACGGAAGATGCGGCCAGACGTCAGCAAACGACAGAAACCAGCCGGCCACGCGAGGCCCCGGTGTTGATTTAAGTAGCCGGCTCTGGCCAGCTGGCCTCTACAAGCCCAGGCTGCCGCCAGCACTGGTTACTGCCGTTTGCATCGGTTGAACGACTGCTTTAGAAACTGAGCACAGGAATTCAACCAAGAACTAGACACCAGTTTATTTGCCGTTTCTGCACCGGGCCGGCCCCGGCCGGGGAGGGGGGCGGTGCGAAGCGAACCGCGGTTGCCAGCAGAGAGGCCCTCCAAACGCTTCAGCCCAGCGACAGCCTGAGGCGGCGGAGCCCGAGACCGACGGTTTTCGGAAGCTTTTCCCGCCTGTCAGCTCCGCCCGGTGCCGCCGCCGCCGCCTTTCCCGAGGGGACGACGGGCCCGGCGCGGGGCGGGGCAGTAAGGGGGTAGCGGCACAGGCACCGGCGGCGCCGGGCGCGGGAAAGGGCAGCGCCGCGCTCACCCTGGCCCTCCCGGGGGGGCAGCCCCGCCACCCGTACCGCCCCTCCCTTCCCTCCCCGCCCCGGGGCGGCTGTGCCTCGCGGCGGGCGGGCAGGAAGGGGGGGCGGACGCGTCCCGGTGCCCTTGGAGCCGCCGTCCTCGCCCGCCCAACCGCCGCCCTCCACTCCTCCCGCCTCCCTCCCCGCGGCCGGTGCCCGCGGCGGGCAGTACCTGCCGGAGGGCGCGCAGCGAGCGGCCCAGCGCCCGGCCCAGGCAGCGGGACCGCCACAGCAGCAGCATCGCGGCGGCGGCGGCGGGAGGAGCGGAGGGCGGACACCGGAAGCAGGCCCGGCGCGAGCCGGAAGCGCGCAGGGCCGGACCAACCTCCCCGGGAGTGGGGGAGCGGGACCGGAGGGGCGGTACCACCCAGGGCGGGGGTGCTAAGCCGGGCCTAAGGCAGGGGCTGTGGGGAACGGACAGGCCTGTGGGGAGAGGACAGGGGTGGGGACGGGGCTGCAGGGTTGGGACAAGCCTAGGGCAGGGGCTGCGGGGCAGGGCTGGGGCAGGGACAGGCCGTGGTGTCTCAAGAGCCTCCTGTTGAGCCACACCCAGGGTGTCTTCCACAGCCCCACGCGGGGCTGGGGCAGGTGGCAGGCAGGTGGTTGGGTTACACCTTGTGTGCTGCTTGTCACTGCCTTTGTGCCCTGTCTGTCCACTTGCTGTTCTGCCTCTGGCACAAGCAGAGACAGGAGTTTTCACATTACGAGTTACGTGACCTATGAGTTATGTTACCTGCGATTGATTCCCAGTACATAAATGGACCTTTGTATTACCAAAGGGTGCTGTTTCATGGTGCTCTTCATTGAACCAACTGGATTGCTGGACAGCTGTACCAATGGTCTTCCTGCTCACCTTGACAAATCATGGGGTCAGGCCCATGATACTGCCGCAAGCGTCAGACAGTGGGATGTTGCATGGTTAGAAATGGGCAAGGAGGTGATCTCACTGTGGCAAACAAGGCAAACGAGTCCACAAGTAAGCCCAGTTCCTCGGATGTGGTCTGTATGTTGGAAACGCTTGAGAATCCACCAGCTAGCTTCTGTTTTCTGCCTGCTTCCCAGTGGGAAACCACTGGTGGAAGGAAACCCAAGGAACTTGTAAGCCAAAATGACCCATTTGCAGAATCTGAGAATTAGCTTGGGATAGTCATAAAAGACTGTCTTGCAGCCAGGCATCTCTCAAGGAGTCAAGTCCAAGTTGTACACATGTCCTTAATTTAGCTGTTGCTTAATAATATATGAATGGTAAACTGCAACCTTCAAAATAGTCTCCTAATATAAATTCCCAGTGAACATCCTTGGGATCATTTTGAAAGAAAAGAGTTTGAACAGAAATCAACAGGGGATAGTCTCTGAGGATGTGCTGACTGCTTTAATATAAGGCAACTGAGCCAGAAAAGCTCTCTGCCAGGGATTTCTCCAAGATCTGTCTTTCGAGGGCTAATGTCCTTGAACAAGACCACCCGATGTCAACTGCTTTTAACCACAGCCTCCTGCCTACCACATGAATACACCAAACATCACCGTGTTCAGTAAGCATGTAGAGGCAAAGCAGATGAAGCCCCAGGCATGGCACGCATGGCTAAGCTTTGTCCACCCACCCCACAGCTCCTGCACAAAGCATTTCGCAACCACATGTGCCCCAGGGGTTTGTCCTGGGCCTGGGGCTGGAGTGTGCTCAGCTGAGAGCTGTGCCAGCTCTGCTGGCAGCAGCAGTGTCTCTAAAGCACCCTGCGATAAGGAAGGGACTCAGTCTTGCTGCTTTTCCTGTGTTGCTCTATTTGCTGGTGACATCCTACACCACAGACCCCCAGGCAAGCCAAAATGCCTCTGTATCCCCATGACAGGGAATGTTGGAAATGCCTGGGCGCTTTCCGTGGGAGTTGGGTGGCACCTGGAGCTCCGGGCTGGCTTCTTCCTTGCCTTCAGCACTGCTTGCCTCTAGCCTGGTGTATTTGCATCATCTCACCAACAGTTCACTATCCTGCGTCCTGGATGGGGTTTCCAGGCCAAATCTTAGGGAGGAATTGCTCACCTGGCCCTCTGCCCACCTGGGCAGTCAGCAGCTCAGCACCAGCCCTTGCCCATCGACCCTAGGGGCTACAAGCCTGGGAGACAGCTGAGTGGCAGGGAAGGTGGCTGGACGACAGCGCTGGACCTGACCTCCTGGACGTCCATCTGCATATTCAGAAGTCGTTTCCAGCCGGTTGGCTGCCTCTGGCCTCCCCACTCCCTCTTTAAAGGACCTAAACGCAGCGGGAGATCGCGCTGGCGCTGCCTCTGCGGCATCCCACGGCCCCCGGCCGCCCGCCCGCCCGCCCTCGGGGCACTGCGCTCCCGGCGCCCCTGGAGACAAGGTGAGTGGGGTGGAGAGGTGCGAGCCGCTCGGGTCGGGGACTGCTCGCTGAAGAGAGGGATGTGGTGGCTGGGGGAGGCTCGGGAGGGGTTTGCAGTGCTGGAGGGGCGGCAGGCTGCTCTGTGCACAGCTCTCCCACGGAGGAGCACCTGGGGCCCCATGTGGGATGGCTCCCGTTCTGGAGAGGACACTCTTGCCTTCTCTTCTGAGCATCTTCATTTCGTTCATCGGCCTTTTTCTTTAGCTAAGAGGAGCCTCGGCTGCTTTTTAGTGTTTTGGAAGGTGGTACTGGTGAAGGCTGGTAGTAAGAGTAGGAACTGAAGCACGCATCTGCTAACTCAGCGGGGAAGGGGCTGCATCAGCGGGAGCCGTTTGCTTGGGGCAGCACCTCTCGGTCCTGCAGTGCTGGGGAAGCTGCGGGGGGAGCCGAGGCCACCCACGGTGGGCTGCCATGGCCTGGGACCACAGGCTCTTCTCCCAGCCTCCAAATCTTTGGCAGAGAGGTGGTGGTGCTGGTAGCCTTAGGCAAGTGAAAGGCTTCCTGCCAGCTGAGTCGATCTGCTTGCGATAGGTGTATTGTCCCGGGTTTCTGGGGCTGGGAAGCCTCAGCATAGGGGACAGGTCAGCTCCCTGACCTTGCTGTTGAACACAGACAAAGTGAGAAATTGTGAGCAAGTGCCAAAAGAAGGTGTTTCTGTAACAAACTGAGTGAAGTAGAAGGACCGGCTTAAGGGTGTAGGGAATCTATGACTGCATTGCATTTTCTGCGTGGCTTTGTTGGAAGTGGCTGGCAGGCTAAGGGGTGGCCACAGGTGATGGTGAAACTTGTTACACAAGGGCAAGGGGTGATGCTGAGAGCTGCTGGCACCCCGGCCTTGCGCTGGCCATGGATAAACTGAGCAGTTTTAATGCCCCCATGACAGACTTAGAAAAATGAAACCCTAATGGTCGGGAGGTGTGGGGAGACAACACAGGAGAGCAACAAGTGGTCTCAGACAACCCAGAAAATATTTGGTTTGTCAAGACTAGAGCTCTGCAAAAGGTAGAGCTCTCCCAGATACCTGCCTGGAATACAGGGCTGTTTGAAGAAAGGCAACCTGCTAACAAGCAGTGAGAAGAAACCCATTTTCTACACTGCTCACTAGCCTGGGGGACTCGCCGTGGAGCAGACATGCAGACAGGAGACTGATGGTGTTGAACATGATCAGACGTTTCTGGGTTATAGCCCAAGAATCTCAGACACTTTAAAGGTGTCTGGAAAAGACATAAACTGTCCTACTTCAGGGATGCAAAGCTACTTCTAATTAATGTGGATGAGGAAGAAGCACCCCCCAGGGACAGTTACTCTGTAATTGTCCAGGATATGAGGTTTTGCACCTTCTTGTGCAAAGCTGTCCCAGCAGCTAACGAGCAGAGGGGGTGGATCCCTGCCTGGAGTCAGCGTGATAATTTTAAGCCCGGGGCTGCTGGCTCAGTAGTTTTTTCTCTTCCCCGGTAATCCCCATCCCCACCCCTTTTATTCAGTGTTATGCCAAGCGTTTAGGAGCCCCGTGCTGTGTTAGCCTGAACATCCCGGTGTGTCCCACTCGCAGCAGGTCACATCACACTTTCACCCTTGCTGTGCCCCTTTCCTTGCTGTGCCTGTTTGTGCTGCCCCAGCCCCCCCAGCACTGCTGCCCATCACTGTGCCCTCGTGGCTGTGTTACCGTAAATTCGGTCACAAAAGAACCCTCTAAGACTTTTTTGACTAGTTTGAAGTTTTAGAAGGAAGGCATTCTTTATTGCAGCACTGGATGCCCGGGGGATCATTCCACCTAAAGTGCATACCAAATGACAAGGGCACACTTACATAGTGAGTGTATACAATGAATATTCACGTAATTTCAGAGAAGTACACACCTATTTCCAGAGAATGTAATGAGTATGTTAATACATTGCACAAGCATACTAAAATTTGGGGAAGGGTCCCTGAGAAGCTTCCACAGGTGTCTGCTGGTTTATCTGCCATGTCCGGGATGTACCCATCACAGTTGCAAAATTATGTCCTTGGGTGCATTCTTGTCTGAGGCCCCTTACAGCAATTAGCAGCAAGTGCTTGCAGGCATCAGCTAGCAGGCTGTGGTGGCAGGTGCTGGGTGCTGGCAGAAGCAGGCAGCAGCCATGCCCTGGCCTAGCTGCTACGTGCTGTGAATGCCTTCAGCAGGGATGTAGCTGCTGTCCCTGTGCTCTGCCAGCACCTGGGAACACCCAAAATCACCTTTGCCCAGGTGTGCCTGGCAGAGGGTCTGGTGCTCACCACCCTTGTACCTGAGTCCACGAGCCCAGAGGGGAGTTTCCCCAAATGCCTCAGGTGCAGGCGCAGTTGGTGGTGTGGGAAGTCCATGCTGCCAGGCACATCCAGGGCCTAAACTGTGGGAAATGTACTCCAGGCATGATGGATGCCTCGCTGGTAGGTGGGAGCTATGTCAGTGGCCAGGGTGTTGCTGCTGTCATGCAACACCTGGCAGCCTGCTGTGAGGAACTGAAGGAGTTAATGCCTCAAGGACAAGCTGTGACCTTTGTGGTTAGTCTAAGGGATGAACTGTCTGCCTAAGGAAGCGCAGAATGCATCGAAGGGTGCACAGCTCCACTCCCTTGTGGTTGTATTGCCAAGTTCTCCAGATAAGCCTCAAAGCAGGCAGAGTAAACTGAGTAAAACCATATGTTCAAGTTAATGCCTACACTTTAATTTAGGAGCTTGATAAATGATGTAGGCCTTGCTAATGACTATACCCTTAAAGAAGCACTAAAAAATTGATAAGAGGGGAACACCGTGCCCCAGAAGGAGCCAAAGGCAGCATAATTACCCAAGAAGCAAAAGCTGGGGGAAAGGTAAAGGTGGCAGGGGGAGATCACGACCACCAACTCAATTGGATGAAAGGGCTGATGCACCCCATCCCCCCTCAACACGTGCAGAACCCATGCTCCACCTTTTCCTCACCTTTCATGCAAATAAGTTTGTGGAAAACCCACCTCTCTTTGTCTAGTATGCAAATCAGGCGATAGGACAAACTTAAGAGGTGACAGAGAATTTTGCTAGGTGTGTACCCACCACCCAAGATTACCAGACCTGAGAAAACAGTGGAACCCAGGGTGGTGAACTTGATTCTTTGACTCTCTTTCTCTTCCTTCCTTTTATTTCCTTTCTTTTCTTTCTTACGGATTTTTCAGTAAAAGGCCACATCACTTACTATTCTTTCCAAGTTTAGGTTGTTTCTACTTCAAATGAAACATTTCAATGGGTCATTTGGTGTTGTTTCACCTTAATTTAACCTGAGGGTATCACAAAACCTCTATGACTCTCTGGGCTACCCAGTCCAGGTCATAACACCTGCTCATGGGTTTTGCAGTGTCTGGAGGTTTCTGCCTGAGTCATTCCCTGCTGAAATAGATTTTGTGGGGGATCAGGGATGCTTTGAAAATCTGGGAGGAAAAATCTCTGGCCATGTGCATGGAGAGCTGCTGTATGAGGTCCTGTCCACTGATGTTTCTTGCTCTTTCTCCAGCTCCACACTGCTAGCAGACTGAAACATCAAACACGTGGGAAGCCTGCCAGTCTGTCACCGGAGATGATCCCAAACCAGCTGAGGGTCAGCTCTCTGGGTTCCAGACAGGAAGAAGAGATGATGGATGGCAGGACTGGCTCTGAGCAGGACAGAGACCATGCCACTTCAGGGCACAGCCAGGGGCTTAAGTCGGAGCCCTGTTTCCAGACCGACTCTCTCTTGCCTTCCCCTAGTGCATCTCTGATATCTCAGCTCCTCAGACACCCAATGGTTGGCAGGAGCCTGGATCCCACCATCCTTTTCCCTTCCTCTCAGGCAGTGGCCCTGCCTCAGGACTATGAGCGCGGTGCATCTACTGGAGAAGGAGCGCAAGCCCTGGCTTTTGCTGGGACCTGTGCCCCAGCTCCTGTGCCCTGTGCTGGCAACAGGGACCAGCTCTCTGACCAGCACCTGTGGGACCAGTTCTCTGACCAGCACCTACAAGCCAAACGGGCCAGGGTGGAGAGCATCATCCAAGGCATGAGCCTCCCACCAACCCCTCAGGCATTTGGCAAGAGCCTGGAGGCAGCTTTTGGGCACGAGAGGGAGAGGGTTGATAAGATGCCTCCAGAGAGCAAGAGGAAGCCGAGGGTGCCCCAGCAGGGCACGGGGGCGGCCAGGCGAGTGGCCCCCACTGGGGGCAGCCCCCATGCCGAGGGCTGCCAGCAGCTGAAGGAGCAGCTCTGCTTTTTAGAGCAGCAGCTGAGGCAGCTTCAGGAGAAGTTCTCCCAGGTCTGTGACTCTGGTGACACTGCCCAAACCCAGGAAGGTGCTGAGAAAGTTCATCCACTGCCTGGAAAGCCTGGAGACAGATGGGACAAGGACAGTGCTGCTGCCACCAGTGACCCGTGCAAAGCACCTCTCTGGAGGGGTGTCCTGGAGGTGCATGGGCCAGAGGAGGACGAGGACAGAGGCAACACAGGTACCCTGCCCTCGGCAGCGAGGGTCCTCTCACAGGCTCTGAAGCATGAGTTGGCTGCAGTGACGTCCTGGGTAGTGGACTCTGTCCTGAAGACTGTCTGGCCAAAGGCAGCCAACCATCTTCTGCAGCAGCACTGCAGCCTCCCGATGCCAGGGCCAGATGCCAGGAGAGAGTATTTTGCTGCTGGGAAATGCAGAAAGCCACTTGCTAAGCCATCTCCCATGAAAGCACAGGGCTCACTGGGCTCACCCCAGGCTGAGGCCCTGTCAGGAGCTTCAGGGAAGAGCCCAGGCTCTCATGCTGGCTCATTCAGTTCAAAGGGGGTCAGAAAACCTGTGCAGGTATCCAGCATGGGTTATTCACTGGGCTTGGCCACCCCTGTTCAGGACAGCCAGTTGCTAAGCCAGCTGCTGGGCTACAGCCAGCACGGCCTCTGGGGTAGTGTCTCTTGTGGGACTCCCTCTGCTCTGGAGAGAGGTCCCCCAGAGCCCCTCGACTTACACTGGGGAACTGTCAAACTGAGGTCATCAGTCGTGAGACAGCAGCATCAGCATCCCCTGTCCCTGAGCCCTGCTGACATGGAGAGCCTGGCGCTGCTGCCGGCTGGCAGGGATGGCTGCAGGGAGCTGCAGGCTGCGATGGATGGGGCACCCTTTGCCTCCACCCATATATCCTTTGAGGGCAGCTGGAGAGGTCCCTGAACTCAGCTGGAGCTAGACAGGTCCCTGGGCTTGGATGTGCTCCCCTTGTCCTCCAGAGCCACAGCACAGCCCCTGCCTGTCTCCCCAGGGCCATGGTCCCCTGCTGCTCCACAGGGGACTAAAAAGGGGTGGGCAGGAAAGGGGTCCTGAGCTGTGGAGGGCCACTGCTGCTCCTCAGTGTTGGTTAGATGCTGTAGCATAGCTGGGGGTAGAAGTCGGGAGCTCCCAAGCCTGCTCTTAAGCCATCCTGGTGGTCCCATCATCCTATGTCAGGAACAGGAATCTCACGGAAATCCCTGTTCCCACTGGCTTGGGAAGCGCCTTGGGGAGCAGTGGCTTCCCCAGGAATTCCAAAGCGAAAAGCTGCTGAGCCAGGGATGAACCCCTCCACCCTGCTGCCAGGCTGTGGGGAGGGGTTATCACAGGCAGCAGGCATGTGTGTGCCAGGGCCAGTGCTCAGGGATGCACTGAGCTGCTCAGGCTGCTGCGTGCAGGCTTTCCTTGACCCCGATGCAGATGCAGGAGGCGCTGACCCCTGGCCACCTGAAGAAGGCCAAGCTGATGTTTTTCTTCACCCGCTACCCCAGCTCCACACTACTGAAGACCTACTTCCTTGATGTGCAGGTAAAATGGCAGCACCCAGTGCTGGTGCCAGGCTGGGCTCCTGTGCTGTGTGGCACCCAGCCTGCCTTGCTAGGGAACCATGGGGAAGGGGATGCTCTCGTGTCTCTCTGCCTCACTGGCAGGAGCAGGGGAATGGCACCCACTTCAGCACAGGCTGCCCTGGAGTGGGTGCTCAGGGCTGCGGCAGACCTGGGCTGCCAGGTCTTTGTGCTGGGCAATTGAGGTATTGGGATTAAAGCACATCACGAACGTGCCTCCCTGCCGCAGGGCAGCTGGGATCCAAATCTCAGTGGGGAGAGGCACCGTGGACACCCCCACGTCATGGTCCTGGTTGGTGCTTTTGCACCCCTGGGGCAGCGGTGGGTTTGGGGCCAGGCCAACGGTGGGTCAGGAGGCTCCAAGCTGGCATAACACCCATCCTTCGGCTCTCCACCCTGGCAGTTCAGCCGCTGCATCACCTCCCAGCTCATCAAGTGGTTCAGCAACTTCCGCGAGTTTTACTACATCCAGGTGGAGAAGTTTGCCCGGCAGGCCCTGCTGGAGGGTGTCATGGATGCTGGCACCCTCCGTGTCTCCCGGGACTCAGAGCTTTTCCGTGCCCTCAACATGCACTATAACAAGGGGAATGACTTCGAGGTGAGGAGGAGGAGCTGAGGCGCAGGGGTGGTGGGGTGATGGGGTTTGCTGGGGTGAGAGGGGAGCGGGGGACCCAGTGGTGCCGTGGGCTGATGCCTGTGTCACTGCAGGTGCCAGGGCGGTTCCTGGAGGTGGCCAGCCTGACGCTGCGGGAGTTCTTCAGCGCTGTCAGAGCGGGCAAGGACGCCGACCCCTCCTGGAAGAAACCCATTTACAAAATCATTTCCAAACTGGACAGCGACATCCCGGAAGGGTTCAAAGCCGCTGGCTGCTCCCAGGAACTGCTCCGCAGCTGAGTCTCTGTGAAAGCAGCCCTGGGTCCTGTGTGCAGCCACCGTGTGCTAAGCACCTCATGGGCACTCTGTACAGCATCTGTTGTTCTGAGTATTTTCTCTCTGGTCTGTAAGACAGCTCCTTGGGTGAGGCCTATCACTTGCCTCAGGTGCTGGGATTTTATGCTGTGTGTTTTATTCCCCTGCTCAAAGCCAGTGGGGTCCTGCTGGAGACCCTCGGAGGGGTGGGACAGAGATGAAGCCATCACGTTGGAGCCTGGGATATCACCCTGCCCCAGCTCTCCCTGTGACCCTGGGCGAGCCACCTTCCTTCTCTTCTCCAGAGGGCCACAGATCAGGGCAAACAGCCTTTCTGTTTATAAAGCAGGCAGAGGTCCTAGCAGCGGGCAAAGTTTTCTTGGCGCAGCAGACCAGTGGATGTGCACGCCTCTGTTTCTGTCCAGATACAACAAGCCAGTGTCCAAAGAAAACAGCTAGTGAATTTCAGCATTTTAAGCACCCCATGGGGATAGTTGACCCTGTCTGAGAGATGTAAAAACAGTGTTGTAGCCAGCACAAACAATACTCCCCCCTGCCTCCCCTGTGCTGTTCGGCAAAAGCCCCCCATGCAGCTGCATGCTGTGGCCAAGCAGGTGAGTGTGTGCTGGTGGAAGAGCCCAGGAGTGACCGCTCACCAGCGGTGTTCCCCGTGATGCTGGAGGAGAGCAGGGTGTGCCGCCGGCACTGCTCAGCCCCACAACCAGCCCCCATCAGCCCATCACCTGGGAGGACAGTGCCATGCTAAACACCCACCTGTGTCCCCTTACACTGTGCTTCTGCTGGCAAAACTGCCCCAAACATCTTGGCTCCAGAACCTGCCCATGGTGAAAGAGGAGCACGTATTTGGGGACCTGTCAGTCCCTGTGGGTTTTAACACAAGTCAGCGAGGAGCTGGGCCCTGAGGTCTGCACCCCATTGCTGTAGGGTTGTTTCTTTTCCCTGTAACCAGGACTCAGCGGCCACTTTTCCACCTGATGGGAGTGTAGCAAAATATTTTAAGGGCTCTCTCATCCTGGCAGAGGTGGTGATGGGGAAGGAAAGGCTGTGAAGAGGAGAGAGGTCCTGGGAGAGGCATGGCAGGAGGGCTCTGGGAGGGCAGCAGTGAGTAACTGAGGATGAGCAACGACATCCCCATGCAAAACACTCTGGGAGAACTGGGAGGAGGTCAAGATGATGTTGGATGTGCTGCAAGGTGAACAGCAAGTGACATGGAAAGGAAAAGCACAGCTCCAGCATCAGACAACCAGATGAGGTGATCTCCAGGCAGTGTGTCTGCAGGGTAAGGAAGCGTCTAATAACATCAGGGCAGGATGGGGTCTCCAGTGGTTTTCCCCAGCTTGAGTGTGGCTGGCCAGATTTCCTGCTTCTGTTTGTATGTTCATTTCTTGAGGTTTGTATGTTTTACAACCCCAATAACAAATTTACTTTATCCATTTTTAAATAAACAGATGGTTTAAGCTACCCCTTTATATCCCTAGAGATTTGATAATTTCTGCTCTAAAGCATTACCCTGGGAATTTCTTGCCTTTTGTTGGGAGAAGAGTAACACTGCAGCAAAAGGGCTTACTCCTCCTGCAGCCCCCACTAACCAACATGCTCATTTAAACCCACACCCTCACCCCAATGCCTTGGGGTCAGTCTGCTCCACAGTGCAACTTACTGGGAGCATCAGCAAGGCGGGTCTGGAGGCAGACTGAGACACATCCCAAAGCTTATGGGTGCCAGACTCAAATGTACAACGTCTGAGAAGTGCTGCTGGTGGCACCATGAGGGACAAGATGGTGCTGTTCGTACAGGCAATAACTACCTCAGAGCTTAAGTAATGCATTAGGTAGGCAAGACCAATGCTGATGGAAAAGGAAGAAAACCTTGGTCAGGGAAGGGGTTAGTAAATTCTTTTGGCTGTAGCTAAACAAAGTTTAGTGAAGACATCCTGCTGAAACAAAGCCCTTTTACCCAAAGTCCTCGGGGGAGCAGTTTCTTGCTTCCTCTGCTAATGCGCAAGTTCATGGGTGTCAGTAAAGTGGTAGGTGGGTGGCTGAGGGCAAGGCAATGCCCCAGATCACAGTCATGGAGCAGCTGAGGTTGGCAGGGACCTCTGGAAGTCACGTGGCCCAACCCCCTGCTCAAGCAGGGCCAGCAAGAGCCAGTTGCCCAGGACCATGTCCAGATGGCTTTTGAGTATCTCCAAGGAGGGAGACTCTACAATGCGACCATTAATGAAGATGTTGAACAGGATCGGACCCAGTATTTGGAGCATTATTTTTGTTCCAGCGTTTGCCATGTAACTGTAAGGAAGTGGGAACTACAGAGCTGTGTTTTACACTGGCTTTTGTGAAATGTAGACGAGCATGACAACAACAAACAGCATCTCACATCAGTTATCCTTTGTCTGTGATGAGGCCTCGCCACTTGTATCCATGGGTTGAATTCTGCCTGGGCAGCTTTTTCATCCAACGTAAACAGGAAAAAAAAAAAAGCATGGTTAGAGCAACTGTGAAGGACACAAGACCACAGGACATGTGACTGGCTGGCATCTTTCCCAGCAGCTTTTCAACCCCCTGTCCACCTTCAGCCAAGTGTGACAGAGAGCAGAGAGGTGTCAGGAATGCAGAGAACGCATCTACCCACCTTTTGGTCACTTCATGCTCCCTCTGCAAGTAGAGCTCCTGTCTGGGGAGTGTGGGGTGCAGCTGCCTCTTCTGGTGGTGCTCATCTGCCCAGCATCAGGGTGGTTGCACCCAGGCAGGCACAGCTCTGCTGTGCAATGCTGAAGCAGGGTGAGCTGAATCACAGCCCCATGCTCCTGCGAGAGCCTTGGAAAGCAGCAGGAAGGGGGGACTTACACTGCCTTCGCTTTATCTAGGTCAGAGGAACACTGATATGGAGAAGTCAGCACATCTGCTGGGACACAGGGAGAGCTGGGGACAATGGAGCCTGAAGCAGAAGGGAAATAGAGTGTGAATTCTTAACAAATTAGGGTTTCACTGGTTGTGCTGTGCAGGGTATGGTGTGTAATTTCAGTTACATTCTAGCAGTACCCAAGATATAGCAGCTGGTTTTCAAACACAGGCTAATGGATGACTGGCGCAGGCAGGTTTCTACTGACAGTGTGTCTGCTTGGAGGGCTGGGGGGAGAAGGGAGAGCCCTGCCCACACAGTGACTACAGTTGTCACCTTCAGGCATGGGTGGGCTCTTGCTTCACCATTTTCCACTCCTTACCTGAGGAAGCAGTGGGGATAGTGCACTCACCTACTACTCAGTTTCATCTTTAAAAAAAAAAAAAAAAAAAAAAATCCTTTCCTTCACTCTATCCAAATTTCTGTGGTATATGCAAAAAGCCCACAGCCACCTGTAACTGTATCCTCTGGGAACAATTTCTTGGAGCTATCCTTTTACATTTCCAATCGCATTCATAACCCACCCACAGCAGCGCACCCCGTCCACACAGCTGAACAGCAGCAAAGACTGCTAAGCACTAAAAATCGGTTTGCTGTCTCCAGGCTGGTCCTGTAGCAGCCGAAAGAGGGAGATGTGACCACACTGACTAAGCTGGCGAGGCCCCAAGAACTCTTATGTACTCATCTATGTTATTACTTGCCATAAGAGCCCATATTACACATGTACAGCTAATTACAGCTTGAGGCAGCTCCTAGTGAACGTTCATCCCGTGTGGCAAAATAGCTTGGGGAGAAACTCTGACAAGCAATAAAACATCTCTTTTTTCCTTTGCTCCTGCTAAGGACTTGGACCTGTCTGTTGTGACTGAACCAGCCCTGGAAGTTCCCATCTCAAGCAGATGTTCTCGAAAGGGACCTTCTCTCAAATACATATCTAAGATGTGTATTTGGGATCAGGGCAGCTCTCTCCAGGTAAGCACCCCCTGGTGAGCCTGTGCTCACAAAATCTCAGCAACATTTGCTGTCCCATTACATGCACTGGAAGGACAGACTAATCCAGGTTACAGTTCAAATACATTTGAGAGATCCGACATCACTTGCCAGCTGGAGGAGACACCCCTTTCTCTGTCCCAGCTCACCAGCCTGCCTGCAGCACTAAAGACTGGGTGCAGGGATGAGCAGGGTGGGGAAGGGATCTCTGCCCAGATAGCAGTGTGGGCCAGCACCTCGACAGGGAGGCCACTGTGTAGCCCAGGGGCTTCTGAGGACTGTCAATGTTAGGTTAAGGGTTGGACTAGGTGACCTTCAAGGTCTTTTCCAACATAGATGATTCTGTGATTGTGTGAGATATTTACTCTGAGCACAGGTACACAAAGGAGTGAGAGGATAGTCAGCTGCTGCTGATAGTCAAGACTCACCTCCACCACCCAAAACCAGCAGGCTGGCGGGGAATAACGCTCATCTTGGAGGGGAGGCAGCTGGAGCGGGAGAAGATGGGAGGCACGCTGCCAGAGAACAAGCACATGTGTCTGTGAATAGATAAATACCAAACTCGTAAACCCATTTTTAAAAGCAGGCCTGATCTAGAATACTTGAGAACAGCTACTTAAGAAAAGCCAGTGAGAGCTGTGCCACAGATCTCAAGGAAAAGCATATTTAAGTCAACACTCAACATGTGTGAGGATACAGTCCATATTTACATAGTAATTCCTTCTCAGCTAACTGTACAGGCTGCTGCATGGTAGGTGAAGTCCCACGTCATGATCAATTTTCTTTCTCTTTTTTTTGGTAACACACATTTGAGAAATTTCCTATTTGTCCTTTTGAGATGGCTTTCAGCATATTTACAGTAAGCAATCATATCTACTGTCAGCCTTTGCAGTATTTCTATAGGCTTCCCAGATTTAGTAATTTGTTTTTTAGCACTAGACTTCTGATTAAAAGTTCATAGGGTAATTTTAATTTTGTGTATTAGAGTCAAACACCGTTCTTGGTTTTGCTATTCCAATAAAATGGGTGTTACAGACACTTTCTGTGGCTATTTCCCATTACCTACTAAGCAACATTTAATGACACAGCATTAAGTCCAACTGGCATGAACCAAACGTGGCAGCTTCCCTGCTGGTGTTTATTGCTCAGGCTTTTATTGTTTTCTCACTAGTTGTTCTACTAGATTAACAAGGATCATTCTTAAAAGTGCCAGCCTGTACCCAACAGGACAAATCTTGTCGTTTTACCACAGTCATGGAAAATAAGCAACTAAAAGCAAGTGGTGAAGTTAAAAGCTGGGAGAATGAAGAGGAAAAAACCTGAAACTTCCAAGGAAAATATTTTACTGGATTTCCCAAAGCACATATATGTCATCCATAACTTTACACAAAGAACAGAAATTATAAAAAAATACTTTGTATTATTTTAAAAAACTAAGTGAAATAACTGACAACATATATGCATATATACATATCTATACACCTCTATATAAAACCAGTCCTCATTTGGTTCTCAGAGAGCAAGCATAGAATATTCAACAGCTTAAGTGTTTTCCATTTCTAATTTCCAGGTCTGTGAGTAAGAAATAGTAGACATAAGGACAACTTTTGAAAACACCATGAATCCATGCTCAAGGGAAAAGTGAGGCCAGCCCTATACATCTCTGCATCTACTGAGTCCCTATGACTGGCAGTGCAACCTGTGTTCAAATAAAAACAATTACAAAGGCTGCTTTTAAATAAAACACTTTAGGAATAGTAGCTACAGTTACAAAAAGATAATTCTGTAGAAACAGTATTTTTAAAAGCCACAGTGCTCTCCTCTCTTGAGCAATCATTATAAAGCAGAATATGATCTATTCGTGTTCAGAAATGTCCCAGGCTGCAGCTGCGAGCATTACGCCAAGCAGCAGCAAAGCTGTATCTTCTCAGCTCTGACAGCTGCTGGCCCAGAGACTTTTCAGTTTGTTGTTTCTTTAGTGGAAGGCTGTGCCCATAGCATGGCATTTCCGAGTGAGCACAGAACAGCAGGGGCCTTTTGCTCAGCAGCAGACCCTTCAAATAACCTCAGGGTAGAGCGCAAGTCTCTATGCAGCGCCTGGAGTCACCGCTGCTGTCAGAGCTCAGGTAAAGCCCTTCAGTGCATTTTTCTTCATCATGCCGCAACTTCAAATAGTCAATTTATTCTGCAGCTATTTCTAAGCCCTAAGCTTCAAAGCAATTTCACCTCTGTTTTTGACTAAATGTTTAATGAGCAAAGTTATCCAAAAGACCAGAGCAATCTTTGCAGGAACTGGCAGCATCTGGAAGTTGGAAACACTGTCTCAGTAATGGTCCGGTCAGTGAAGGTCTCTGTATTCATGGCACAGGATCTTGGCTTCCCAAGGCTGTAACAAGCCAAGGCGGGAGTGTTTGATCTGGTGACAAATGTCCTGTTTCAAGAACTTCATGGAGCTTTGATTATTTTTTGAAATATAAAGGTGTGACAATACTATATTCACCCATATGTTAGCACTTAACTGGAGACATGTCCATTAACACTATACTTTACGATTTGCTTGTGTAAGCATCTTCCATACCTGCAATGTAACCAGGATGCTGGTGGCAATGCTTTCTGCATTTGAACAGTCATACCCATCAGGGAAAATCCTTGCAGATCCTGGGCTTACTCATAAAGATGATTGCATTTCATTTTTCAGAAGGGGACCATGCTGGAAGGAATTATCTTTGGACCAGTGTTTCTTGAGCAGCTGCTGTGGGGAAGACAGCAATGGCACGGAGCATCTGTTTGGTGCCAAATTGTTCCTGTGTGAGCTCTTGAATAGCTGAGACAAAACTACAGAATCCTCCTTCTCCTGAGTTGTTGTAAGCTTGTTTCCATAAAACTGCACTGAGTATTTAAAACAAAAAGATAGCGATTTCTTTCCCTTACACACTCAGGAACAGTGGCTGTCCTGTTCCCTGCTAACAGCCTACAGTCTGTCTGCATCAATACACTGACAGTCAAGCCCACCACCTCCTCATGGTATTGATTTACTCAGACCACCATACCACCATCTGTGACCATTTGCCCCCAAATTTACTGGTTATGCAAAAGCAAGTTTAGCTTTTGTCTGTGTCATAAAACACAGGCCAACATTTATGTGGGAATGCCCTAACTTCAATTCTCAAGATCTGTTTCTTAACAAATAACAAATATTAAGGCCTCAGTCAGTCAGTAGACTGGCAGTTACCATCAGATCTTACCTCGCTTAATACTACCATATGACCTGTTCTGTCAACCACAGCCAACTGCCAACCTCAGAGCCACCCAGCTGCTCTTTCTGCAGAAGTTGTTCTCTGGCAACTAGTGGCAGCAGCCATCCTTTGTAGAGCAGCTCCTCTCTTTGCAAACGATGCCGGAACCAGTGTGGAAGGTGTTCCTCAGGAGCACAGCACTGACATCATCTGAAAGCACGTGTAATGTCCCAAAAGTCTTTTCAGAAAAATTTACTGGCCCTTGCGTTGTCCCGACAACATGCTTCAGTGATCCAAGGATCTTACTAGTTCAGCAGTTTGCAAAACTCAGCTCACCATTTCACAAAGCTCCTCCTATAAGCCTTCTGGTGCCAGTTCAATTGTCTTTATTCAGTATGTTATTGAATGGCTATGTGTTTGCAAGCATTCAGGGGCTTTTTCCACTGGAAATAAACCAGAGTTAAGAGCACCACACCCAAAACAACAATGCACACTGGAAGCTAAAGTTGAGAAAGGATTCTCAGGCATACAAAACAGCAATTAAGAGAGCTGGGGTAGAGGAAGGCAGAGAGGACAGATAAATGCAAGTATTGCAGATGTAACTCTGATATCATGCAGGTGTAAAACAGAAATCCATAAAAGTAATGGAGTAATGACAAGGTAAATATTGTGTTACAAATACAATAGCCCTAAATCCTGGTAGAAATACAGGAGCGCAGAGATTAATAGGGAGGAAGGTTTTATGCAGACACCTGTCCAATGTCTGTTTTCCCCATAAGACATTTAAACAGAACTGTAGCATTGGAAAAATCCCCTGCCATGACAACTCAGTTCTGCACTGTTAAGATGTATCACACGGGTATGTTATCAATACATACAACCATAGCATAGCTTCAGACATTCAGTGTGCCCCAGCACATGAATCCACACCATAGACAGTTCAAAATTACATGTGATTCATCCACCATACCACGTTAAGATGTAGCATCCCCCCAGCCCATCTGCAAAACGGAAGAGGACTGACTCACAAGGGTAAATCCCTAGATAAAAATCAAGTTAATTAGTCTATGAGAAGTTATAAGGTGATTTCTGAGAAGCATCACTGAAGACATGCATCTTTGTGCCATTTCCCTTCTGGTAACAGGGCTTATCTGCTCCACATTAACTGTTCAGAGCTTGGCTCAGACGCATCCCGGGCGCAGGACGGAATCCCTGTGTGCATAGGGTTCAAGGGCAACATGTCAGTGATGCTGCTGGAGGTAGGCTGCTGCTTCCAAAGGCAAAACTGCTCTTAAAATAAATCAAACTCCGTAACAATGACATCAGCAAAAGAACGATCCAAACAAAAAAAAATCCCAGCTGATAACAGTGTAAGTCAAACAATGGTTCCTAATTGATACTAAGCATTCTTCTCCCCAAGATCACCAAAACCAGTATTTTACATATTGTCCTATTTTCAAAACCTTTGCCTTTTATCACAGTTAGAAAGTCAACCAAAAAAAGGATCTGACACTGAATGCTGAATTCCAATTCTTACTTTTTCATAATGTATTTCTACCCTTTTATACTTTCCAAAATTCACTAATGTCCAGTCTGATTTTGCTAATTTATATTCTCTTTGCCAGTGATGATGCCGACCAAGTGCATATTTAAAATATTTTAATAATGTTAATGACTTTAAACTCAATGCAATTTTAGCGCTATTATTTCCAGAGGTCTCCCTTCTCCACAGATGGTGTATCACAGGTAGGGAACAATGAAACCAGTAACATTAAAAAAAAAAAAGCAAGCAACCTACATATTGCAGAAAGTTAACAATGTTTCTACAATACACAGACTCTATCTGTACATTCAGCTATACTGTACTCTGTACTCACCAGGTCTACACAACTTGACACAAACACAGAATAAAAAAATAATCACAGCAAAGACTGAAACTTGAAAAACAACAGTGCAGAAAGCTCTGGAGGCCACACAGAAGTCTTAAATCCCTGCTGGATTAGGCTAGTCCAGCTGGAGAACTGAATGTAAAGGAAACTGATTTCAGCATCACACATTTAAGTTTTATATAATATACATATGAGGTGCATTACACATTTGTTTATGACCTGTGCTACAAAATGCAGAAAAAAGACACCCAATTAGGTTAATTATCACAAGGAGACAAGTACATTATTTGTCTCTCCTTCACATGGAGTCTAAAAAGTAGCTTCCACTGTTGAAAACAGATTTCCCTCATCTTGATACATGTAGCCAAGGATAAATTAAGATAAAAGGAAATGCCACAATAGTCCAGAAAAGGCAAATCAATGCGTACTACAAGAGATAAGCTATACATCTTTACTTAGGTGGGTAAATCTCCTAAACGGGAAGAACTAATATACCAAAGTCTCAACCTAAAGCATTCATCTAAATGAGAGACTGATACAGAACTGCTGCAGAAAGAGTATTTTCCAAGGCAATGACATTTGAAATCAATCCTACGAATAATAATACCCAGATGAAGAACATATATAAATCACACTCCTGCAAAAACATAGCCACCTCACCACCAGCCCTGGACCTCATGTCAGTTGTGCAGCTTTATAAGTAATGTGTATTTCTGAAGTTCTGTTTCACTAGGAATGGCAAAACAACTGTCCATGAACAAGAACACAGCACCTGTATTTTCTGTTTATGGAACTTAGCACCAGAAAGGTCAGACGCTGAGAAGAAATGACTGAATGAAGAGAGAAATTTTGTAATACTCCTTGAGAAAGACACAGTCTTCCTCTACAAGATTGCTCAGCTGTAACAGACACGGTTGAGGAACTTGTCTCCAAAACTCTGCACTGGATGCTGCTGCATCAGAGTATGTAGTAGAGAACAGCCTTTAACAGAGAAATTCTCTGGACAACTGTGGTTTTTCAAATTAAATTCAAGACTATGACTTAGATGCAGAATCCAAGAAACTAGCAAAGCAGTGTGCAAAGTGACAATGTGATATGCTCAGCGTTTCTGCATTTAGCAAAACATAAATCGTGCCAGTCAACTTATAGATAGATAGTCCTTTCCTTCAACACAGCACATTGTAAGTCCAGCTTAGGAACAAGAGAAGGATGGAAATCCACAGGACTGAGAATCTTCGACAAGCCAGTACTGGACACAACAGACGAAGGAGGTAATGGAGAAATATTTATCACTGAAGGTCACAGGTTCCATCAGTTTCCCAAACTGACCCAAAGCCAAACAGCCACTTGTGTTTTTTTACTGAGGTAAATCTAATTTTTCAGTCAGATTTTTATTCTGCTCCAAGTTCATCTTCAAGTAGGAGGTACAGATGTGCACTGTTGGCATACTACTAGCAACACAGCATACTCACCATGTTAGCGTGTCTCCCCAGCAGATTTGCAGATAAACTGCTTAAGGGGTATCTGAATATTCTTCTCAAGCTACATCTGAAACATATGTACTGCAATGAGACTATAACAGACAGACTTTTAAAGTAAAAATGAGGAAGTTTATACCCAAGTTTACTTTAGGGCCATCCCTTCAGCCTTACAGCAGATTCTCTGCCTGCTGGGAGAAGGGAAAGGAGACACAAATCGTTATATTCCTAATAAAGGAATATGTAGATTGTCAACTCCTTGGAAAAGGGTATTCACATTCCTCCTTACCTTAACTATAAAGTACCTACTGCAAAATGTGTAGTAATCATTATTATACATTGCGCAAACCTGTTTGAACTGTTCACGTTAGAACTTCAAGTACGTTTCTTTGTAAGAAATCTCAGTAGCATCTCTGATCAAGCTGAAGTTCTAAGATTTTTTCGGTAGAGTGAAGTTTTTAATCAGTGGATTCTTCTACCAGAAGTACCTTTAGTGCTTTGGTTTGGATATATCCTTGTTTTTCTTCATTCCAAGAGGAAAAAAGCAAAAGATTCAATAAGAAACCTTGGAAGGCTTCAGAAGAATTATTTCTTGCTACAACATATTTAAAGACTCTACAATCCAAAAGCAGCTACTAGCAAGTTAAATCCCATTTGCCATTAGATGTCAGCAGTTGTCAAGCTTTTTAGCAGAATATAAAAAAACCTTTTCGTTTTGATGCCTCTCCTTAAGGCAGAAGAAAGATCTTGTTCCATATTTATGCAGCATGTAGGTTCAATGGGGCGCAAAAATCTCGACCGTGGACTGCAAGTGATACTCCACACAATAGCGCAATGTTAATCCACTGAAATCTTTTCCATAGTAAAGTGGTGATATTTTCTTTCATGAAGTCGAAGTTAATGGTTTAAAACTGTACTGGGCAATATGAAACCGCAAAAAATTAATTACAGCAGAAACAATTTCAAACTTTTGGTTTTTTCTCCAATTTAATCCTAACATGAAATCAAAGCTTTAGTGCCATCTGGTTGTCATTACCTGAAAAATCTTGATTTCTGTGTGACTAATTGAAGAGTACAATGAGATCTGCTACCAGACAATTTCACAGATTTCACAGAATTTCACAGAGAAGTTAATCTGTCCTTGTCTTCTTCAAATAAAAGAATTTGGCAACTTCAGTTCAAACAAAAACCTCAAAGAATAGCAGTAAAGACTCATCCCTTGCACAAGAATTCTGAACATTCACAGATTAATAAATTAAAACAGTGTAGGTGTTTGTCAGTAAAGCTGTGTTTTCTGTGCTTCAAACAGTAATATAGTATTCTCAAAAACCAGAAGTTATGTGTACCTGGATCAGCAGTGGTCAATCAAGACTTTTATTACTAACTGCATCAGACTTACCAAAACAGAATAAAACGCTGCTTTAAGATACCTTGTCATCCACATAATGGTGTAGTGCCAAATTAAAGTAATTGTCTGTATTACCTACCTGTCAAAACAAATATTTATTTTTTTGCATTTTAAGGCCATTTACACACTGAAGCAGGGAAGAACTGCATCTCTGTTCCCTTTCTGTACTGATCCCTAGAGAAGAAAAGTAACAACCTACAAGATTTAAGCAGAAGTCTTAGTTTTTGAAAGATGCTTCTATTTATTTGGGGGCAATGTTTCAGTTTACATGTAATCTGTTAATGGCTTGTGATTTTAAAGAGAATTAAAAAGTACTTTCAAATCACCCTTAACAGGCTTTTTCAAGACAAACTGCTTTCTAAATCAGCTCACTCAACTATACTTTTGACCTGCAGACAAAAAATAGCAGGGACTAATTTCAGATTCTCCTCCACAAATATATATGCAGCCAGTTGCTAAGGCAGACACCTCAGACAGTGGAGTTGCTAGCACATTCTAGCCACACAAGGCAAGATTACAGCTCAGATAATTAGAGTAAAACTAACTGAATTCCCATTTTTCTTTCCCTTTTCTCCCCCTTCATTTAGATGGAGAGTTTTGACTTCTCAGGCTTTGTGGGGGTTTTTTTGTGTTTTTTTGTTGGTTTTTTTTTTGTTTGTTTGGGTTTTTTTTGTTTGGTTTGGGTTTTTTTTGTTGTTGTTGTGTTTTTGGTTGGTTGGTTGGTTCCAAAGAGCACTGCAGTTAAAATTTCTCTCCAAAGACAGCAACATCACAGGAATTGGTGAAGTGGTAACAACCTTGCAGTCTTCATATATTCCCCTGAGAGTACTAACGGTTCAAACACAGCAACTTGATACATGAATATACTGGTCACAGCAGACAGTTCAGGTATCATCCTAATCATGATAAACTTCTTGTGTAAAGCTGAACATCCACTCATACAAGTGTATCGTGACCAGTTAAGAAAACAAACTTTGTCCCTGTACACCCATACAAGGGAAGCAGTATGGAGAAATATTTGAATGACAGATACTCCAGAGCACAAGTCCTACGGAAAGGCCTCCCCTCCCAAACAGATTCCATCTGAGAGTTCCACAAGTCAGAAAAACATAAGAAAAAAATGAAACGGTGCCATTTCCACCCAGGCAGCTTTAAGGTTTTGCATATTCAAACCTTAAATCCTACAACTCAAAGAGACCAGAGCTTCCTGACTAGAAACCTAACAAAGAATGGAAAACATAAGTGACTTCAAAACGCTTTTGTCTCTCAATTTCCAGTAACTTTCTGTATTTTTTGTTTGGTAACCGTACTTGTGCTTACCTGGTTTAAGCAAAACCATGAATAAAAGAGCACATTCTGCTTCCAAACAGTATTAATCAGCTAGAAAGTGATAATCCACCTGAATGAAATATTGTCATTAGCAATTTTCCAACCTACATGCATGAGGAAGATTTAAGGCTCCAGGCTGCAGATCCAGTACCAGGCAAATTTGGAAGTGGTGGAAAAAGACACTGCAATTGCTGGATCACTCCATGGTAAGAATGAAACAAAACAGTTTTGACCTGAAGAAGAAAGTGATTAATCTTAAGCAGAAATCAGAAGAGTTACTCAGTGTTCCTTTAGTTGGTTGAAGGATTCTGACTTGCACCTGCAGGAACGGATGAGCAGGAGAAGAGAAAACAACTTGATTCAAGTTTTATAAGAGAATAAAGATGGTTGCACTAGAGACTCAAAACAGAAAGAGAATTGTGCCATTCATATTTTAAGTTATAGGAAATTTCTGTTCTCATTTCTATTATGATAAAAAGCCTAAGTATAATCAGCCTTACACCACCACATCGTAAGAACTGATTTTCTTTTTACCCACTTACAGTTCACGCTGCAAATGTGCAGATCTCAACTGAGATGACCGCTTCTGCTCCTCAAATACATTATCTCATAGTATGCATGTTGTCCTGGTGCAGTTTGATCCCAAATTGACAGTGGACCTCAAGTTCAGTATTGAGACCTCATTTCCCAGAAGTAATCCGGGAAATATTAAATAACTAAGAGAGGCATAATAAAAAAGAACCATGTACCCGTCAGTATTTAGCTTCCTGAGGATGCAGACGATGTGAATGCTCCACAGGCAAAGAAAACTCTCAGCACTGCTTCCCCTTTCCAGTTCACATATGCCGAGTTACAATACTTCAAGAGAGCTCCCGGTTTTCAGCTCAGTCAACTCACAGTTAGCTAGCTGCATGCTGGCAGAGATATTAGGAACTTCATAGCAAAAAGCACAGTTTGCCTCCAAACTAGATCAACCATGCTTTCACGTCCTGAGGTCTATGCAATATTGTGTGGGTTCCAAAATTTTGTGGCAGCAATATTAATAACAAAATGGCACAATCTGCTAAGGGGAATTGTGTCCAAAGGGCATGAAATGATTCACCATGGCAGCTTCATTAAATAAATGGACAAAGAATATTTTTTCTTCTGGTAACAATGAATTTGTTTAGGTAGCAACAAGCTGTCCCACAGGCTGAATTACTTCATTCCTTTGAAAAGGATTCTCAGAGTGTTCCAATGACAGAACATTCAAATTGAGAAAAACTGATTTTGGCTGGCGAGGTCATGTTCTTCTCTCTCATTTAAAAGCACACAGACTATTCTCCTGCAGGAAGCATACTTTCTAATGTGACTTGCAAATCACAATTCTTCATAATTTTAAACTATTCACCTGGATTAGATGCAGGCTTTTTGGAGACTGGTTAATATATTTGTTTCAGTGTAATATTACAAGTCTACTTTTCCAATTCAATCCTTTCATAAAAGCCACTACTGAAATCCTACTCAGGATCTCCACGGTATCTAAACGGTTGTTCAGAGATTAAAAGGCTTCAGAAAATAGTTAAAACAATGCCTTTCAAACAGACAATAATGGCGATGTATTTTGTTTACCAACAGACAGGCTAGGAACAATTAATGGACAGGGTTCACAAAGATGACTGAAGCCAAGTCCAAAAAACACCTAACCCAACCTGATGGGTGAAAAGTCAAACTAACTCGTACCAACACCAATTCTTCCATTCTAAAGACTTCATGAGCAATCCTACAGTAAAACACAAGGTTACTGAAGATGACAACTAAGCTCTATTCACATAGCAGCAGCATGTCCTAGGTTGCACAATCCCTTGCAAAAAGCACATGTACTTCTACCATGAGACAGGTAGTTTCAATATTCTAAAAAAAGAACATGGTCTTGAGAAAAACTGAAGTGTCGTAAGAAATTGTAATTCACAGAAAATACTGTTTTAACTTTGCTCAAGAGGTAGCAATTCCATTCTGCAGCAGCTGATGATTTTTTCAGAGTTGTATTTTTAAATGTGATGCAATGCACAGAAACAATTCAACTTAGAGTTAGCACAACTGCATTCACAGTCAAAGATGAAACATTATCCAAGAGTGCTGGATGTATATTTTCCTATTTAGCCATCAAAGTGGGTATTCTTTCTGTTCAGTGCTGTGAAAGATTCTACTGCCAATACAAGCAAGCAGATGACGAGTAAGAACTACATCAGGATCAAAACTTACTGGATTCTGTAGTGAAGGATTTTCCAGACAAAAGCAAAATCACTAATCACCAACCTCTGACTGCGAGCCAAGCAGGAGACTACCTAGCTATTCTCAGTTCTGTCAGCAGTCGTGATGGATTTTTTCTTTATGCTCAATTTCTTCATTCACTGAAGGACTAGAGTACGTAGAATCTGTTATGGGTTGTAGTTCTGACATAAGTTATTTTCTCTGAGAGCCACTTCCCATCAAGCAGATGAAGACTGACTGGCTAAGCATTCAAACCAACTGAAAAAAATGGCAAAGATTATGGAATGACATTTCTGTACTACAGAAATGGAAGAGTTCTGAACTTTAGGGAACCAGGAAAACAACAACAGCAAACCCCAAGCCTTTCAGCCTGTTCCGATCAAACAGTCTGACAGTCTGCAACAGTACTTTTTCATAACTGAAATTTTGCCCTAAACTTGAAGACTGATACATTTTCTCTCTGTTCTCAAAGTAAAGTATAACTTCATGTGTAATCTCCACTCATCTCTCTAATTCTACATGTACCACAGAATAAACAGTGTGACCTCTCTGGGTGTTATCTGCTAAAATAATTTTAAAAATGGTTAAAATCAGTAAACAGTATCATCAGTTCTGTCACATGCTTTCCATTTGCATGCTCCAGAATTATTACCCTGGAAAGGAAAATGTTAGAAAAGGATCTAGTTCAGGTCTATTACCAAAAATACACACAAAACCATCATCAGTTGTTAAAAGTCCAGAAACAGCATCAACTCGTAACAACAGTGTGTCACAAGAACTTCAGTTTTGTTACAGACAACTGAGGATAGACTGAAACCAATTTTACATGTACCTGAGAGAGTAACTTCTCCAAAGCAAAGCTTGCCTGATTTCCACAGAAATACTGATTTCTTGTTAACTGTTAGTTTCCGTTCGTCAACAATTCTCAGTCAGAATTCAAAGAGTACTTAGCAACGTTTAAAAGAGAAAGTATATATGCTACATAATAGTATGTGTACACAGAAAATCCATATTTATTACCTTCCATTTTAAAAATGCTGCATTCAGGGAGATTGATTTTCTTGTATTAAAACACATTCAGGGCATAAGACGAGTTCAGCTATTTCCCTATTTACCAAACAGCTTTCAGTCATGCACCACAGACAAGGTTGAGAAACATCCAATCAACCAAAACATTAGAATGGTAAACGAAACCATCTATTAGCATTACGGCTCTCCTGTAACAGCATGAACTACCACCACACCAGAACTCACTGATTTACCAACCTAGACGCAAACCACAATGTAATCACTCAGGAGAGCAACAATGAATAGCAGAGAAGGAAATTCAGGACTTCATTTTCTTCCCTCAGAAAGATCAGGAGAAAAAGATCAGTTCACCAGTAAAACAGCAAGTATTTTCAGATTTAAACACTTTGCTTAGTTACAACATTGTTAACACAAGGTATTTGCTTCAAAACCTGAGAGGACAGAAGAAAGGTTTCATCAGCAAATCTGATGCTGTGCAGAAGTGATATACCAGCATCTATGAAGAATTTGTACCACTTTTAATAGTGTGGGCTCCTATTTGTTTATCTTTTTTAGCAAGCTAAACACATTAAAGGAATAGAAGGGTATAACTTCTGGTCTTTGTTGCTTCTTTTAATGATGTTTCTCTATGAGACAGTAGACTTATGAATGGAATGAAATACCCTGACAGGGATCAGTGTGGACTAAAAGACACAGTAAGATCAAAATGAGCTTTCTAGGCTGCCCTCCAGAGAACTCCACAGTACCTGTTTTCAAGTTGAGCATTAAAGAAATGTTTTTCATACATTACTACCTCGAGTATTTCAGAGCCATCCAACAGAATTCATACTCACGTAGTAATGAAAATTTGACATAAGAGAAACTAGGATCCAAAAAATAACGATCATGCCTTCTCTCCAGGAAGAATGAGAACGGTATAACTCCTAAAGGCCAGCAAAATCTGGGGCCTTAATGGAGCTGTCTATGAGAAGAAAAGCAGGTGATAAACCTAGAAGACAGGACACATTCCAGAATATGAGCACAGCACCTCTTCCAGGTAAGGAAAGTTCTGAGCACTGTCAACATGTGAACAAAGACCACATTTAAAATGTCAAACAAAAACCATGCTATATGGTCCACCAAGAACAGTTTATAGTGAAATTTATTGTTCTGCTTCCTAATACAATAAGCTACAAGGTACATACAGTATAAAACGAGAACGGCCACAAAGCAAAGGTGATAAACATTCTGTGATGGTACAGTGGAGGTAACGTCTGTCTAATCCTTCCACTTTATCCCACAAACAGCCGCTAAAACTACTGGCCCTCCCCCTCCCTCCCCTCCAAAAATATTAAAAAGTAAACTGTGTCTCATTTAGGAGCAGCGGGATTCGTTGTTTTTTTTGAGGGCACTGCTTATCTGCCAATATCTCAAGAAAATTACTGAAACTAAAGTAACAAAGAAAAACCGTGAAGGTGGGAGTGACATGACCCATGCAAGATGCTCATGACACCTTGGTTCACTTCTCCTCAGAGCAAATGGCCTGTAAAGAAAGGAAAAGTTTGTTACACCAAGTAAAACAGCAATTAACATGGTCAGAGTTAAAATATAGCAAGCGAAATCTCAACTAGACAGGACTGGGCACACAGCTAAACTACTCTTAATGAAAACATAATCTTCCTGTTAATACAGTTTGGAGATTGATAGCTGACAATCCTTCTCCTTTTATTTTTAGATGCTGTACAGAAGGGTGCACGCTGACACGGGCACAGCTAACACCTGTTATACAAGCCTCCAAATCAAATAATCTTGTCTGGGAGAACTCTAACAATGACATCAACTGCAACCTCAACTCTTAAAAAACCCTAAAAAACCATCAAGGCTATAAACAAGCAGAAAGACTGAATACTTACCTTAAAGGCACAAAATTCTGTTTAACCTCTTTTTCATATATACTTGGTGCGGTTGAGGGCTCTCTCAGCAAGATGACCACTTTCATCTGTTATCTTCTCCCAATCTGTTTGTCCAACGACAAAACCAATGGCCCTTTTTCTGTCTGCATCTTTTTTTTCTTCTAGATCTGCCCACCGCACCTATGGAGAACATACTATCAGTTGGACAATCTCTTAAGAAATCCTGAGACAAGTGTAGGCTTTCCATTGCAGGTAAGAGTACAAGAATTCTAATTTTTACTAATTTTCATTCAAACAGGCAAGTATTAATTTGTTTTCTGATGCTTAAAAGATGGAAACTACACCAGTTACATTATTTTCAACTGAATATCCCAGGTGTTCCCTGAAGAAAGGTATGGATGACTAGCCTTTTCCATTTCAATGCTGTAATTCTGAGAGTTGAAGTGTAATTACTACAATTATGTCTCTGTTCAAAGCAATGTTTTCTGCAGGAAGCATTATCAAAGATTAATTTAGCTTCTTCATTTTCTGTATGACCTGTCTTTCAATTGCTCAATAGAAACATCTAGAAGATGACTATGAAACTACAGAAAGGCAGTGTTAAAGAGCAACTCAGCAATGAATGAGTGAATGAGGGACAATTTTCTTTCCTTCTGTGATACATTTCTATTTAAAATCTCTCCACTATTTCTTTACACTAAATAACTTCTAATGCATTTGTTATCTCCCATCTTTACAGCTGCAGCCATCTCCTCTGTGGCTGTTCATGGTCATGCAGATCACTTGCATTCATCCTGTTCAAACATATACAGTCACTCCCTCACCCACAAACCCAGACACCAACGGAAGGGAGTGCAACAGGGAGGAGGGAGTAAGAGAGGTGACGATGGAAGTGCTACAGTCCAGAAACTCAGCTGAAACACACCATTGCAGGATAAGAATAAAACAGTAAGTATTAAGTGGAGGAGCAATTCCTTGACATCCTAACTGATTAGTCCCATTCAGGCTGATTTGTTACTTGGGGACATAGCCTTATCACCTTTCTGCCAGCACCTCCCTATTCCACATTCTACCCGGATTTCCCCAGACATTCCTGCTGGTAAGCAATGTCTGCTTTCTTCCACCATCACTTCCTCTGCCAGTGCCATATTATCTCCATCTCTCTCACACATGCTGTCCAGTACTACCCATGTTTTCTATTTGACATGACAGAACAAAGCAAAGTCCAAACACTGACAGTTAACTCAAATTACTTTTAGTGGCAAAAGCTGGTCTTTATTTTGGAGACCAAAAAAAAAGAGTGTTACCTCTTCCTACTACCTCTCATTTCCTCTATGATTTTTTTCCCTTTTTTTAACAATGGTATTTGAAGATGTAGCATTTTGTGTTCAGAACAGAACAACATATAAAGTGAAGCCAACCACTTATACACCATCTCCCAAGCTTTATGCAATGTATATGCAGGAGGTAACATCTGCAAGACTCAATTTGATATAAAATCTACATAGCTGATACTTTCCTCAGCTGAAGCTTTTTGAACATAAGAACAGCATACTGTTTCTCTGCCTACTTATTACAAAACCTACAAAAAAATAGTTCAATAAAATCATCATCTTGTCTTGGAACGGCACTCTATATGTCACACTATCTCATCACAAAACATACAGTGTAAGAACAGGACTCTACAGGTTGCTCTGAAACAAAGTGCATCATCTCCCCCAGCAAGAAATGGGGCACGATTCTATTCTCAACTTCAGAAGTCATGCCATGCCATCTTCATTATCTACAATTCCTCACTTTGTTATAATCAATCTGTTTACCTCTGGAAGACCCTACTCTCAAGAATATTCGCTTACAGAACCTAACGAAACAGCAAAATGAAAAGTGAGTCAAGTGAAATTGCCATATTCACAGACACTGAGTGACTTGATACAAACTCTTTTTCACAGAGACTGTTAAATGGTCATACACACAGTAAGTCATTTGAAAATTTATTACCCTTTTCTTTCCAGGTTCAGAAGCACGTGTATCATAGTCATCTGGAAGCTGTAGATAATCTTCCATTCTGCTGGCAATTGCTTCCCAGTCACGTTTCCTTTTAGTGCCAGTCCGCAAACCATCCAGCTTGTCTGAGAACAAACACAGAGCCTCAGAGTTAAAGAAGAATTTTTTTCTATTATTCACACAAACAAGACGAGAGTGGAAAAAATTTTCAAAAGAATGAACAGCAGAACTTGTATATCCAGCTTGTCTTGACAGGTGGAATGATGAGAGTTGAAATAAACTAAAGAAGACTCAACACCATTTTCAAGCTTTATTGATCTTTCACATTAACTGTGTGGCAATAACACTCAGTCTTTTTATCTGTATGAGGGGGAAAAGCTTGCTCTTCTGGATGTTCATACTATATGGACTCTGTCCTTACAGGTACAATATAGCCAACAATAGCTAGGAACCACAGATCCACCTTTCCGTATTAGAACACAATACTAAAGCTGTAGCATTTTTCCTAATTTGGGGTTTAATACTGTGTCAAACATAGCATACATGCAGTATCAGGGAACAAGTGACGATCATATAATTTAATGCATCAAAGACAAGTTTTTGAGATACTGTTTCTGCTAAACAAAAGCTCCTTGGAAATCCTGACCCCCCCCCCCCCCCTTTCTTTTTCTCTCCCCACAAGGAAAACACACTCAAAAAATCCTCCAGGACTGGAAAAAAAAATATCTCAGAATATTTTGTTTCATCATGCAAGAGGTCAGTCATGAATATTTGAGCGGTACGTTTGTCCAACAGTCATAATTTTCTTCTTTCTCTTATTGAACCGATAAGGCATGAGGAAAAACAATTCCATTCCTAGGTTCTAAAATTTTGTTCCTCTTTGGACACTTATTTTCAGTGAAAAAACAACACCTTCTTGAAATTATGTGGCAAACTGCTTTTGGAAAGGAGATGAAGTATTCATTGTAAGATTATGAACAACAAAGCATGAAAATGAAAAACGGCTTTAGAAGTCAAAGGAAATCCTAGTGCTTCTGTCGATATATGCTACCATTTTATAAGCCAACAATTCAAGTATATGCAGAAGGAATACTAAGCTTGGCAGTTATATGCCACAAACCATTTCCAGTGATGTCAGTAACAGTGTTTCAGAAGTCACTGATGTAATTAAATTCACCCACAAAAGGCTTCAGAAATAAACCAAATACAAGGCAGCATTTTTTTTTTTTTGGATAGCAGAAGAGGAGGTTCAAATGTATGTATTTAAAGAAGCTCAGTTCAGAGATGAGATTTTTTTACTTAATATGGGAGAGAAAAGAGCAACAACGGAGATAATGTGAGGCAATGGTGATGTAGACATGCTAGTATAATTTAAATGCCATAAACTAATGAAGTAATTTCTCCCTCATACAACTCTAAAATTTTTAAAGACTCCACCTTTGCCCCATTTCCCTGGAACAGATACAGAATTTCTTCTAAGAAAACATTTTAATCCTCTCTGCCATTTAAGAAAACTGTGCAGAATATTTGTATCTGTTACATGATATCCTGTTACACAATTCAGTTAAGGTTCTTCTTTTGCTCTAAATTAAAATCTGCCAAATTTGAAGGTCAATCTCCACAGAAAGACGGCACTCCCTCTAGAAGACAAAATTGATTTATACAATATTCCTCTGTTACTCCAGCACATAATTTACTTGCACTATTCCTCAGTATTACTCTCAGATCAATCAGCATAGATCATTCATAGCATAACGGTTTCCAGAAAAAAGTAACAATGAGAAGGAGAGCAACAAATGTGTTGAGGAGTATTTAGGAACATGAACTGAAAATTCAGGAACTCTGTCAGCAAGTATCTGTACACAGACATATTCCTGTTGGAAGGCAACGTGCTATGATGCAAGCTCATCTCATTAACAATGTGGAAGAAAGTTCAGTCTCCCACTCCCTGCTGTACACAGACCAACTGAAAACATCACCAAGAACTGTGTAACTCTTAAACATCAACAGTGAAGTCAGGAGAGGTTCAGAGTATGAGGTTCCCCTCTGTTCCTTTTTGTTACTGCTACACAGAATTTATCTCCTTCCACGCCTGAAGCTGGATTGCCTTTCCAGAGGGATCTTCTTCCATCCATACTATTGTGATTCAAGGTACATGTGCCATGCAGTAGAAACACTACAGAAATGTCAAAAGCCTACCACAAAGCATTATTTCAGAATATTCTTTTCTGAAAATGAGACAAGGTGTCATTTTGTAACAATGGTGCTCGTGAATATTTATGTTAGATGATTACTTAGTGTTAAACTATCAAACATCATTTTAGCATTTCCATTTAATAACAATGAAGTAGCAGCATTTCTGAAAACCCGCAGAACTTAGAAACTCACCTTTAGAATTTTAATAATAAAGCATCTGAAAGTAACTGATTTAATTAGCTCCTTCAAAAACTAAATGAATCAATCAGCTAAATTTTTGCCCTTCTTATACAAAAGCCACAAAGTTTTATGTAAAACATTATGTGCGTTCTAGAGCAAATTTTACAATGGTATCAAAACTTCAGCTATGCCAGACCTCATTTCTTCTTTCCTGAAAGTTTGCAGAACTTCCCACTAAGCCACACTTTGAAACAGTATTGCTCTAAAGACTTTGAATATAGTCAAATTTTAAAAATCTAAGTCCATTTCTGTAAATTTAAATACAAGAACCCATGTGCGCTATGCACTGAGACAGACCAGCAATTAATCTTTAGAATAAAAATGTGGCTGTGTGCTCACAACACATAAGGAAATGATATATACCACACACATACTCAGAGGAATGCATCACCCCTGCCAAAGTAAATTTGAACTAAAGCAAGAGCTCTGGGGTGAACGGTAAGGTGATTGTCACAAGTCAGCCTTGCAGCTAAAAAACTCAAACTTTTCAGACCTTTTCCGAGGCTTATTACAAACAGCAAGATCTTATTGTGCTTTCCTGTAACATCATCTATTCAGAAAGAAAACAAAAAAGCAAAACAAGACTTACAGTGTTGGTTTTGGATTCTGCACTTACATCACTGCTGCAAATGTGTGCCCTGTGGGACTAACGCAATAAACCTAATGGGCAGGCCAGTTCCCGGGAAGTAACTCAACTTTGGAATAACAAGTGCATACCACAGTTTACATGCCTTTCAGGAAATAATTTTAATTGGTCATCTACAACAACGTCTTATTGTAAATTAAATATAATTCTTACTCACAGACTGCAAGTGCTTACAATGCATACCTTGAGCTAAAAGTTGTTTGCCCGTGCCCTTGTTTCAAAGAAACAGCATTAATTACATAGGAATGCTAGGCTTTTTCTAAATGTATGTTCTGTCAGAATTTACTTTTAATTTATATTTATAAATTTGCATTTTTATAAATATATATTTATTAAAATGAATCTAGAGGGTAGTTATAAAAGCAAAATCATGAATACAGATTTAATAGAAAGACCTCAGCATCTCTATCTGTGTCTTGCAGCATGCTAACATCCAGTTTGTTAATGGAGTTTGATTGTTCAAGTTGCAACAGCCTTGCAAGTAACTAACTTTAGTATAAAACTGACTCTGCTGCTTGCTTCCCATTCTACATTTAAGTGGCAACCACACAAAAATCCTGTATTTTATATTATGGAGTTTTCATATAGAAAGAAACACAACACAGTTCTTTGTTTCTATTTGTTAGCAGTATTTGAGGGTGAGAGAGGGAAATTTTGAAAGCTGTATGTAACTTTCTGCTGCAGTCACAGCCTCCACATTGCTTGAAACTACACATAAATACTTTTAGAACACACTCTGGACTCCTGTGATATTTGTAAAATGCGCAGGATGACTTAAGGTTCACTGTATGCAGCGCAACACATCTGTTCCTAGAACTCAGTATTTAAAGAAGTCTATGTTATTTGGAACACAACACAATGTATCAGCACATTCTTCAACAATGCAGTTTTCCAGTACTATGATTTCATACATAATTGGGGAAAAAAAAAGTTATAAACTTAAGAAATAATCTTAAGATATTAAAACAATCAACTCCCATAACAAAAACGCAGAGCAATCCTGAATTAATTCTAACTGCCTAGCTGTCTGATGCATCAGAATCATTGAGTACAAGGCTCCTCCAGTAGTACTGTAGGTGCCACAATGTCAATATATTCCACAAATATTTAAATGACTTAAAAGACAACGCAGCAGCAGAAGAGATGGTGCAGCTAAGCAGTTAACAGCAAAAGATGAAAGGCTGCCAAAAATTCTAATGCTATTTGTATGGTGCAGTTGTGATTTTGGTTATTGGAAAGTAATGATACACAGGGCTGTACCACACATGCAGAAACAAACCTCAAACAGCTAAGGTGTGCTGCGTCCCATTCAGATATTTGTTACTTCTCATAGACATGACAGAAAATAGCAGCTTTATGCAGATTGCACTGAGAAAATCTTCACTTAGAACCGTTGCTGTTCAGCAAAAAAACCCAAAACAAAACCTACAAAACTGATCATAATGACTAGAAACCTCTTTCCATGTGTACACCTTCCACCATAGCTGTGGTACACGCATTTCAGCCTCAAAGTTGCTTTTGACTGACAGAATCCTAATATTAGCACTTATGTTTAACACAACCAGCAGCACTAATCAGAACAAAAAGTGCAGCAAAAATAGTGCCCTTGTGCTCCTGGAAAGTCCACTTTGCATCCTACTAAGAAGAATTCTAGTACACTCCTGAAACTGAAAAGCATAATAAACTTTTACTTTTCATCATCAGAGTTGTTGAAAAGATTCACTGAGGCCTAATAATTCAGAACCAGTTTCAAAGCATGGCACTACTTTGTCCTCATACTTGTCAATTTTAGAGAGCGAGAAACATCTTCAACACAGTTAGGTACTAGGCATGTCTCCAAGAAAGTAAGAAGTTACTGATGACATTTAGGCTTGAAAAAAAGGTATGCAGTATGAACAAGAATGCAATGCAATGTAAGTTGACTCTTTGCTTTTTATAATACGGAAGAGATGAATAAAGAATAGAAATACTGCTTTTTTAAAATTTCAAGACAAAGTACTTTCCTTGAACAGATGGAAGAACAATTAATGAGTATATAAAACAGCGATGGTTAGAAAGTCATAACTCCCTTGCTTCTGACAGAAGACAAATTTCTGTATAGATGTGTTTGTGGTTTCAGACACATGTATGAGATCAATACATTTATTTGTCTTTGGTAAAGAGGCACAGTAAAAACAAAAATTCAGGTTTTGCAAATATCATAAGATACCAACTATAAGAAACAGGAAAAAAATAAATACCCACCTAGCTTTGCCTCAGAAGTGTCCATCTCCCATTTGCTTTTCGGAATGTAACCCTAAATCATACACAGAGAGAAGCTCGGAGGATTAGAGAGAGACACACATGCATATCACTTTTGAACTGGAAACAGCATTACAATGGGAGCTTAAGGTATTTCTTTTTGTAAGGCACAATTCTTGTTATCAGATGAAGGACACAAATTATTCAGTATCCAGAACTTCTGCATCCACTTCCCATTCAGTGATTTTAGCAGCCCTTGCAAATCATTACAAGAGTGCTGCCCTCTGCAAACACAGAACTCCGGAATGAGTCTAACAGACAGCAATGGCACTGTGTGCACAGTTACTATATTATCCCAGGTAGCAAAGTTATTGCAACACAATTTATCTGACATAAAGAATATTCAGAGCTTTACAAATACAAATGAAAAAGTTACCACAGTCATAAGTTTTCAAGAATATATTCCCAGATTTACTACACACAAGCTTCACATAATGATCCTTTTAAAGGGGCATACTAAACTCTTGTATGAGTGGCTAGTCCACACTAAACAAAATTCTGTTTTTTAGTTTAAATGAGAGTATCTGCTGAGTGACTAAGATTTAAGTATTATTTTTTATTTTAAAATAAACCTTAGTGCAACGATTTTTTAAAAACACTTTTTCCCTACAAATAATGTCATCATATGTTTTATGTGTAATGATCTTTAGCCAGTTTGTTCCTTGTAAATGAGCATAATGATATTAAATTTGGCAGGAAAGTATTTATTTTAGGTATCTGCTTGTTATCTTTTAATTTTATACTCTTGGACAAGTAAATCCTTACTAAGCAACCCCTTATAACTCATTTCAGCTGTTCAGATTGGGTATAAAACCACTGATGTTTCTCTGCAATCACATGAAAAGCTCAATGTAGTGAAATGGAACCCCTGGGAGAATTTCATTATTTTAAGAATGATTTTTAATAGAGAGGGAAAAGACCTACTCTAGAAGATTTCAACAAGAAAACAAACAATACACAGACCAATTTTATTACACTAACTTCTTTCCTGCTCTATTTATAGGTTGCCTCCACTGTGGTAAACATATATGTGGATTTGTTAATGCTAAAGATTACTAAATTAGAGTGTACTATTCCAGAGAGCTACACTGCTTTTGATTATGTTCAGCATTGCTCTTCCAAAATCCATGAAAGACCTTTTTTCTATCAAGCATATATCGGTGACTTGAGATTGTCAGATCTCTGTATTTTATTGCTTTTAATCAAGTCTGTAATTAATACAAACTAAGACAGTTTGTGCTGCAATATTTTAACAAATAAACTTTATGTATATATGTATGTTTATACTTCTAAACCAAGTTGCACATTAAAATTTGCTCAGAAAGTTTACACCACAACTAATAGCCTGTATTGAACACAGTGATGTTGATACACTGATTAGAACACTAAGTTAAATGCATCAATAATTCATACCATCAAGCACAGAAAAGCAAGAACTGTATGAATGCTACAAACAACCCTATGGGAGTTGATAATAGCAACAAAAGAGTGACTTTGATGGTGTGAAACAGCCTATTATGTGCTGAATCTGTACAATATCCCGGTCCTCAGATAGGATAAGAAAAGATTCAGGCTTCATCCTTTGGTACAAGACAGTTGGATATTTCAAGGACATCTGCCAGATGGCAGGAGCTTCAGACCTCTCTTTTTCCACAGGATTAAATGCAGCAAAATGAATTGAAGAACCCTTACCAACTGCTCTCAGGAAGGCGACAGATACCAAATACAGTGTACTGTTCCACCTTTCTGTCTGACATACCTCTCTGAGAGGTGACTGAATAGCAGACATTACATACAACAGGTAATTCTTTGCTATTTTTCATCTCTTGTGAATCTGAATAGAAAACATTCTTATATGTAGATTACTTTTAGTTATTAATAATTTGCATAGTTTTCACCACCAAGCTTTCTCCTCGTCTCATAAAGACCTATTGTTACATGTACTGTACATTAGGACATTCCCCAGAGCCCATAAACACACACATACACACACACATTTATGCACAGATGTCTCAAAAGCTAAAGACAACTTTCTCTTCTAGATATAGCTCATTTCTAAGAAATGAGGCTAGCAGCCATATTCTTGTAAACATGGATGCATCTTTGAAATGTTCTAACCACACTTTATGCAGTTTCATACTCTGTGCCAAAGAATAATTTAGTGAAGAGAATAAATGAGTCATGCTGCAAAAAACAGATGTTTATTAAGATCCACTCTTCCTAAGCTTTATTTTAAAAGTCTGTATTTCAACTGCTTTCTAAACTGCCACTCCTGAGGAACAGTAAGTTTCCATTAAGAAAAAGGACTTTGCTCATCTCAGATGTTTTTGGTTACTTCCTGTTTATTGGAGTTTAACTGCTTGGTTGTGGGAACCGGGGTTTGACACATTCAAGTCATCAAGCACTGACCAGTTGCAGCTCCAACACATACCAAGAAGTTACATTAGGAAGCCTTCTGTAGACTTTTAAATACATACCTAAAATGCCAGCCCCTCAGGGCAATTCTCTAACCTTCATTTATCCAAGAGACCTAATCCCTCAACCTGGAAATACCTATTGACAAAGTCAGCAAACTTTGGCAGAGAAAGCATTGTTCTTCATAACTGTTGTCATATACTGTGACAGTCAAGAAGAGTTCTTTAGACACGTGAAAGGAAATAAGCTAAATTAATCTTTACCCATTCTTCCCATCCATCCACTTAGTGTAATTCCTAAATAATCTGGAAGACAGCGCTATAGTGTACTGCAATTTATAAATGTCTGTAAGAGGCATGTCACCACGCTCCACTGATAATGCTGTTTGTGGCATATACTCACAGATTCTTAAAAAAACCCAAACAGTTAGGAATAACATGATTTAACATTAAAGTTCTCCTAGAAATGTTTAAGGAACAAATGACTAGAAATGTGTGTATTAGGATCACACTGCTAAGAATGGCAATGGGTTGGCATTTATAAGGCTGAGATTCTCCCTCAGACACATTAACAAACATTTTGTTAGAGATGGCTGATGTGTCTCCTACCAGTTCACTTTCTTCCTCCTCTGCTGTATCCTTCTTGACTTCTTCTTTCTGGTCTTCAATATTTGCATCAAAATCCTCCATCTCCACCTGTTCCAAAGCATAAACACTGACTTACAAGGCACTGCTTGACTTCTAAGTATTATCTTTTTAGCAGGGTAATTAGAGGATTCCAAGTTTAAATAGAATAGGAAAGAAAGGATTCATTTTGGAAAGTATGATGATGCAATATATATGAATACTGGCTCCATTTTGGCTTCCCTCGGACACAGGTTCCCTTCTAGCTACAGAGTGACAAACTGTGCGGGAAAGTAGCAATCATTTATTCTCTTCCTTCACATGCATTGTTTGTGCTACCAGTATCTGTAACAGTACGATACTTCTCTTGTTTCCTACACAATCACATTTCAAAACTTGTAATCTCAGGAAGAGATCTTAAACTTGCCATATACACATCACTGGAATGGTGCTCTCTGCACAGAACATCTCTATCAAGCCTTGATCTTTTATATATTTATGTATTACAGTGAAAAATAATAACCACAGTGATTAACATGATAAAGAAAATGGATGCTTTAAGACATACATCTAACGCTGCCCATCTAATGAAATACTTTCTGAAGTTCACATCTCTAATGAGGATTCATGTGTATACTGTGGAATACTTAAAACTCTCCAAGTATGTACAGTTCTTCATACCATTAGTAAAACCCTGATGCACAGAGAGTAAATCCCAGATCTGCCCTTGAGTCTACATGAAAGCTCAGCCTTTTGCTGTCCTCTTGAAGACTACTATTTTCTGATACAAAGAATTTGGAGATTCAAAAATAACCTGCTGACCTCCTGACAAACTGCAAAGAGTAAACTCTCTTCCTACTTTGGCAGTTCACCAGTTTCTATGGTCATGGCAAGAGCCGTTCTGACTGCAACATGCAGCTATGATACATTCATGATGACCATACAATTAACATACTAATTTATTCCCAGAGCTCCTGAAACATCTGCCAAAGAAGAATGCAACAATACAGAAAGCTGACACACCAAAGATGCATGTCATAGCAAACTGCAAATGGAATAAAAAGGTAGCATACTTCTACAGCAAGTGTAATCTTCTGCTACATGTTATTTATTTCTTCATTCTCTGCTACAGGTCTGTGTTTTTCAAAGCAGGGACCGAGAGGAGATCAAGTTTGTTTATTTACTTATTTTACCAAACTACTTCCTCAAATTATGATCCAATTAATCCAGTAACCTGAAAATGTGCTGAGTTTTATCTGAGAGAGCAGATTACCTCTTTAATCGGTACTCAACAGTTGCTAAGAGCAAAATGGCTTCAACTCTTGCTCAAAGATGCGTAAATCTGGGCTCCAGAAAGGTCATAAAAAGTAACATGTACCTTCATGTTTGTATAATTGATAAGAATAATGGAATACACTTGTCTGACACAGCGATTCTAGGTTTCTACAGTGCCAAGTATAACCGCCCTGTTGTGATCACCTTTCTCTGCTTTGAATTTTCAGTATAGTCACATCTACATAATTTGTAATTTTAACAAGCAGAGATTCTCACCTCTTCAATAGCAGCATCCTGCAATAGAGAACGAATGTCCAGACGCATCATGTGACGTGGTGCTGCCTCCCAGTGATCAGACATCTAACAAAAAACAAACAAAAATGAAGCACCTCTAAAAATGTAACAGATTCAATGGAAAATTGGGTTTCTGATCACAAACAAGATGTATCTGTACTTAAGAAAAGTAACTTCAATCCAATGACATAACTACCAGCTCTTCTTAGAGGAAAAGTGTAAGCATTATGTAGTCTAAAAGAGATCTAGTTTTCCAACACCAGCAGGCCTGAAAGCACAATGAAACCTATCATTAATCCTATGACTCCAGATGTATACAGTTACCCTGCTGATTTCCTTTAGCTTGCGTCCATGAATATTCCTCTTGGAACACGTCTGGTTATCTGCACTCATTTCAGCTAAGTACACCTAGAAAGAGAAAGACAATACTGAATATTGTAAATCAGTTTTTAGAGCTCTTTTTCTACCTGGTGATACACTCTGCAGTTGCACATTCTAAGAAAGGTAAATTTGTAACTGTAGACCACAGCATTTTTCCTGAATGTGGACTTTGCATTCAAAAGTTTAGAAATACCAGCATACGGGTGCTAGCAAGTTCAAATGCTTTTTAGGCTCCATTACCTCAAAACCCTTGGTTTTTGCAGCACTCCAAAACTGTTCAAAATGTCGCACTCTATCATTGATAGCATCAAGGATAATGAAGGGGAAGAAGCCATCATCCAAGGTCTTTTTGAAAGTTTTAAACATGCTGGTACGATAGGTCTCTTCCATATCAGCTTCATATTCATACTCCATCACCTTTATCAGGGACAAAAGCATTTAAGAAAGAGGAAACCTATTAAATTGCTAATGTTCAACTGCTGAATGTCATGACCACAAAGTACATTGGTATGAGAAAAACATCTTCCAGGCCAACTTTTCAGATTTTGCCCATTCTGCCTTGTTACATTGATTTGTTTTGTGAAACAGCCCACAGACCTCTGCACTTTTCCAAAGAGACAGACTGAAATTCTGATTGCCACTGTCTTGTTTCTTTGTCAAGATAAGAAACGGAATTAAAAGTACCTTCTTTTTCACTTTTTTCCCTGTATCTGGGTCTCTCTCTTCTTTTTCTACTTCAGTGATAAAATAGTCATCCAGGCTGAGCACTCTTGGTGCAGGTCCTCCACACTCTACCTCCTTATCCTGGGAAGAAAGCAAAAAAAACCCACATACTTTTGCTGTAAATATTCCATTCTGCTACAGAGGATCTTCAAAACACTTCTGGCAAGCAGCAGTTCCTTGCTCTATTGCAAACCAAGAAGAGACCAGTATACTTCACACTTGCTAATAGTGGATGGGATTCACAGGCCATATGAAGACATGGAACATGAAATAACAACAGGTTGAAATTCCAGACAAACAGAAAGAAAACAGCAGAGGAAGCACACATAAAAGACAAGCAGCACTACACAGCAAGTGGTTGTTTACATACCCTGATGAGTTTTGCTACATGTGTCTTCCCACTGCCAGGCAACCCTCTCATTATGATTACAATCTGAAACAAAGATTGTGTAAGAAGATAGGATACTGTACTACATTTAACAGAATCTCTTTTGCAAAAATTTTCTTTTATGTGCTCTGTGCTGACACTTTTGCATATCATCAAGCAAAGCCAGTACCATGCCTCACTGCTTATTTTACAAACCAGGTTGTGAGGAATGGTAGTAGTTTCACAGAATAGGAGTATATGATGTTAATCATCTCAGCAGCTTAAACTGTGTAAGATGTTATAGATCTGGTTCAGGTAAAATTAACTGAATGAAACTTGTCTAAATGTTTTATAGACTGAATCTTGTTCTTTCTTATTTTATATGGTGCATTGTCAAATCTCTGCCTCTGTGTAAAGCCAAGTCTTTCCTCCAATACATCAAAAACCCAAGTGAAGATCTCAGAGGAGTCTAAAACACATTAACATTACCCACTAACAGGAATTTCATCTTAGCATTCCCAGGAAGTTTACATCTCCTGTGGACTCCTAATAGCTATGCTACAACGCTCTAGGCATTTGCAAAAGAATCAAGAGAATTTCCACAGCTTCCTCAAATATAGGCTTGTTCCCAACATATTACATTCATAAGCATTTTATCTGAATACAGATGTTGTAGAAACCAATTGTTGCTTTCAGAACACATACTCACCCTCTCCGGCCTGCTATCCCGTCCTGGTGGCTTCAAAATGTCATCTACATTTTTAGATTCTGGCTTCCTTTCCACTCGTGGAGCAGGTGGTGGCTGACGGGGCATTGATGGAGCAGAAATAGGAATTCTTTCCTCAGGGTAATTTCTACGATCACCTTCAAATTCCAGTGTTTGGACAGAAGAATTTTCTTAGTTCAGTAAAACAAAAAAATTAAGAAGTTCATACCCAGCTGAGCTGATTTAAACAGACCTTCATTATTTTAGGATAAATTCACAGATTTGTCCCCAAAATAATTCAAATTTCTAATCTTGAACCTATTGCAATCAAAGACATTTTTTAGCAGAGTATATAACTGTTCTGTTCCTGACACCATCACCACTGAGAAACAAAACTACATGACACCGCCCAAATAATCTGAACAAAGAAATACTGCAAATTAATTTTCTCCCAATTAATCTTTACCTCTGTGAGTCCATATTTTTTGTAATATTCTAGCTTCAAGATTGAGAAACTGTACCTCCAAACATGGAAGGCCCATGATCATATGCTGGACGATCTGTCTTTCGTTCATATGGTGGTCTTTCAAAACCACCCCGCCTGGAGGAGGGATGGTCTTTCTTGTCACGGTAAGACTGAGTCCTTGAAGGTGTAGTAGGAATAACCCTGCCAAAAGAGTATTTTGTGTATTTCTAGAATTTCTACTACGGATTCCAGAGAGAAGTGAAAAATGGACAGCCTGATACTCAATACAGCCTGAATTGTATTGATTTCAGTAGTGTTCCAAACCCACGTACCTATCATCTCGGGGATGCCGCTCTTTTTCAAACCTCTCTCGTTCATAGTCCACAGAACCACGGTCTCTGTGCAAGTCCCGGTCTCTCTTGAAATCCCGATGATCTGCATTGGAATTACCTTGACGCTCAAAATAAGGCTCACGATCTCTTTCTCTGTTGTAACGACCAGGGTGCTCTGAAAAGAGAAACCCATGGAAATCCAAATTACTAAAATATACTCTGAATTTATTATTTTTGAAGGAAAAGCAACAAACAAGAGTGCAAGAAAAGTACACAGAAACATACGATGCGAGGGCTAGAATGGACTTAATCAGCCACTGAGTATCTTTTCCAAACTGTAACATACAACCATATCATACAATCCTACTCAAAGCTACAAAACTGAATTTTTAAAGTGGCTAGGTCATTGACTGTATTACTTCTCTTGACAATATGAATTGTCATTCTAATGGGCCTCTGAAGAAAATAAAGTGGTTCTAGCTTAAACAAGAGTTACTTAGTTTAAAATATGCTTTTAGTGCCTTACAACTTTTCTTGAGAGTTAACTAACTGCCTGAGAGCTAGCCAAGCACTCTACCTTTTTGAAATGTTTGCCTCTCTGGCAGAGGTTCCGGACGCAGGGTTACCCTCTCCCCATATGGAATCTGTTCCACTTTACTGGTGGTTATATCTGGTTAAAAAATAATAAAAAAATAAAGTGTTAAAATGCCCCTCTTCAATTTCCTTGTCTCTGTCATGAAAAGCCATCTGTCAATAGCATTAAAAGTGACTGGAATAACTTATAAAAATTTCTTTTAATGGATAATGCAAAAAAACCTACACATAAATAAACAGCACCATGGTTTTGAAGGCCTGAAATGGGTTTGTGTGTGTGTGTGTAATTATGCATACTGCATGGGACTTCTGCCTTTTCAGATGAGTTCAGGTAGCATGCATGGTCAGAAGATTATGAACATTAAAATGCTCTGAAGGTTTCAATAACTCATAGAACTATTGTAATGTCAAGAATATTAACTGAAATTCTCAATTTAGATTCCTAACAGTGACAATTTTTCCTAACAGCTTTTAGTAAAATATCTACTTAATGGAATCGATATGGCTTCAATTCATGTTATGGCACCTTAGAGAAAAAACGCTCTTTAAATGACAACGCACAATTTAAGAACTTCTTTATGACGTGATTTCACTCCTGTTAAAAACGAAGTATGAGGGAAATAAATTATATTTAAAAAACTTAGTGTTGAATTTCAGCTTTGATAAGATCAATACCAAAAATCAGAGCCCTTCACTGTCTACGTGTTAAATGCCTGTTTGGGGTGTATGCTCTTCAGAACTAGGACTTTGTCCCCCTCCCTGTCTAGAGGGTACCTCACACCCATTAAGCAGTACATAAATCATGCAAACACCAGTCACATTCTGCTTTAAGTTACTAGGTCACACCTAAGAACTATAAAAATCCAAAGTACCATCTAGCACGGTTATGTCCATACTCAGCTACAAAGGGATTAAGGGAAAGCATCAGTATCAATCTAAATATAACACATTGATGTGATCACATCAGTTGGTGTTTATTAGAAGCAGTCGTGGCTATACACCATTCAGTTCACATGAAATAGCTCATTACCACAGCATTGAAGAAAACATTAAACTCAAGGCTGTGGGTTACAGACTCCTTAAAACGGCATTGTTTGGCACTAGATAGCAATGTACACAGCCTACAGGTCAACTGCAGAACATCTACGGCATGCTTTGTGTGACACACTCCTTAAGAAAGAAGCTAGGAGGACTAATTAACTCTCCATTACAGATCAAACAAATATACTGTGATACCCACCTCGCCCGTGGCCATAATCCACAGTTTGCTGAATTACAGGTGCTTTAGGAACTGGTGGAATAACTGGAGGAAGGGACACTGGTACAGCTGACGGAACAGAGGTGTGAACAGCAGGTACTTTCACAGGCGAGGAGACGGGTGGAGGCATCATTGACTCCTGTTTACACAACTCGTACTCCATATTTGCTCCTTTATCCTCATTTGTGTCCCAGAGTCCGTGGAAAGAATCCTCATCCCAGCGTTCCTGTTCCACAGTAGAAGGTGATGGTTTTAAAGACTGACCATGACTTGGGGTTGTAGTTGTAGAAACTGGAGCATGTGGCCTTGTCATAGGTGTAGCAGGCCTTGTCAGTGGGGCACTTGGTCTTGTCACAGGGGTGGGCTGTCTGAACAACACGGGAGGCTTTATAATAACAGCAGGAGAAGGTTTAATAGCTTGGGCTTCTACTGGTGCCTCTGAAGATAGCTGAGAAGAGACCTAGATGCAGAAAGCACTTTTAATGTAGATCTGTAAACTAACCTCTCTCATCCTCTGTAAGTCAGTAAGCACAATGGCAATCAAATCATAAGCATTTTCCAGTACCTCCATCAAGATGCTACAGGTAGGAGGGCAATATTTCAAGAACTGGTGGCTTGAATTAATTTGGTGTTTGTTCACTATGTGAAGGCTTAAATACTAGTTATTTTCTCCTTCAAAATAACCTTACCAATTTAAGCTCCAGTAGGCCTATCTCAGTTCAAAAGTGTCTACGGTTTTATTCCCAGACTCCTGCTGTCTGCAAAGATTCCTGCTGTCTGTGAAGAGGCTGAAAAAGTCTGAAAGTAGGGCAGCTTGGTGAGGCACAAAAGGATTGATAAGGTCAGCTTCTTTTTGGAAGTCACTGGAAAAGTTCCCAGAGAGCAGAAACACCTGGAAACCCCCTTAATGAAATCAACATCAGATCAACATAAGAAATGGGGGTCTTGCCCAGTGAAAAAACAAAACAAACCCCTTCATGAACCAAAGATCCCCATGGAACCCCATGTGCTGTGTCACAAGAGTCTTGACAGCATCACAGCAGATGCCAAATTACAGGCAGCCTCATTAGCAACGTGCAACAGAACTTGCAGAATGGTTGTAGAGACAAAGCTGAACTTTGTAGTTATGGTTCAAAGTCACAGCAGAAATCTGAAGGCAGGAATCCCAAGAAAGACGAAAGTTGTTTGAATAGCTCTAGGCAGATGGGTGAAGTAGTCTGAGATATAAAATACCGAAGTTGAGTAAAGTCATTTCCTAAAGGCATCAACATACCTGCAGTTCTTGGTAGCAAATCTGTTCCATTACTTTACTTTATAGACACTGTAAACAAGGAAGAGGTCACCTAGGTAAAAAGAAAACTTGCACTGCCTCATTCACTGCATAACACTCCTCTGGAGGGAGAGACAAACAAAGCTTGGTCCAGCTGAATGTCAGACCCAGAGGTTATTATGGCTAAATTTATTGGTACCAGTAATGCCAGGGTTAAGATGTGATGAAGAATAAAGACTGTGCATTGACTCAGGTATCTCCTCCAACATACATTTAACACAATTGTTTATTCATTCTAGGAAGGATTTATAAACCTGAGTTAACATGACTGCAGAAGTTCAGGTGGCTTCTGACCCAGTACGAATTATCAAAAAAACAAATATAAGCAGCTGAGAAGAGTTCCCAGAACCAACCAGGAGATTAAGCAGCAGAGGAATAGCTTGCATCACAACAGGAGATGAAGTCATGGAGGTACACAAACGTGAGCTTCCATGCACTTTATGGTATTCGAGAGGATAATGAGAATTTCCAATGAAGACAGCAAACAGAAAGCTAATGCCCACTGTACATTGAAATCTCTCAGTTTCTAATGGACGTATCCTCAAATTTCTCTGACTTCAAAGAGGAGAGAGCTCTTAGAGTAGGAAAAGCACAGCAAGATGTCAGAACCTAGGCAAGGAAGAGGAGGGTCTTCTTGTGAGCCTTATGTCCCCGTTTTGGAAGAGCTCACCTCTTCTGGCACATCATTCCACAGCAATCTGTGCTGCTGAACCTCATGTGCTACTGTCCCCAGTGGGTCATGCTCAAAAGACATGGTGGACTGAATGGGTAGAAAGGCTTTGGAAATTCTAAAGAAACTAAGAAGTTGCTTTGCCTCAACAGAAGATTGATGAGGTTGTAAGGGTTGCTGGGGAGGCATTCCACAGAGAAGTTTGACTATCAGAGTCTAGAACTGATCTGACATACACACCAATTGTAATTACTATCAGCATGTTATTAACACAAGATGAATTTACCTGAAAGGCACCCGGCCTTGTGCTTGTGTTCTGTGATCTTGGAGAGTCCTGTGTGGAAATGTCAGGTTTAAACTCTTTCAACTTCTGTAGCTGTTCTTTCTGCTCTCTGTACGTGAATCACAAGAAAGTGTTATCAGTTTGTAGCTTAAATGAAAAACTGAAGAAATCAAGACTCACAGTGAAAACCATGTATTACACTAGCATCAGGGGCAAGTCCAAAGAAGAAAAGGACAGAGCAGGCTTCACATGGTCAACACTGTGATTCAGAAATCCCTGTTTCACATCCACCTAACCATGGAGGTATTTAGCGTATTACCTGCATTCTTTTTTGATCACAAATATCCCGAGACATGCACTTACGCTTTTGAGCTTGGTCAGAACCACTCCACTTTGACAGTAAAGAGCAAAGCTGGATTTTTAGCTTCTGCCAACAAGAAGCCCATTGGAGATGCATGCATAAGCACTCTCAGTGACTTGCTCTGGTTCACACACTAAGAGGACTGAGGCCAAAGCACAAAAGAGATTCCAATATTTAAAACCAAATGGTGATTTTAACTTTTGTTTCCTTATTTTATATGTGAAAATGCTATTTAATATACAACCAATACATAGTCTATGGAGCAGAGATGAGGACTAGCAGTGAATACTACAACCGCTGGATTACAAAGTTCTACCCAATATGATTTCCTTTCAATTTTTGTTAGCATTTTTTTATCTAGTTTTTTTTAATTGCTAATAACTCTTTGTTCATATTAATCGTGTGTATTAGTTTCCAAAGAACAACTAAGAATGGGATCCCTCTGTACTAGGCACAGAGACCATCCTGACTAGCAATGCATCTGGTCAGTGTGCAGCACAAGGGGAACTTGGCTCACAGAAAGGGATCCCAAGTGCTGCATTAGTACAAACAGTAAACTGAGCAATTGCTAGCACTTACGTCTTCTTTACACCTGGCTTAGAAAAAAAATACACCAGATGACAAATGCTGAACAGCATGCAGCTCAGCATCTGCAGTTTTATACACAATAAAAGCAAAGCCAGATTAAGGCTTTACCTTTGGAGATGAAAGCAGGTATGTACCACACTACTGGTATAACTCCTGGCTCAAAAAAAAAAAATGAAATCATAAGCAGTCTCCTTAAATTTGTTGCTACTGTTAAGACTGGGATCACCTCCTTATAAGAACCTGATGGAAGTACCAGTGTAACTAATTTTAAGACTACCCTCATATTCAATTAAAAACCAGTATCATGCAGTATTGTGTTTATATTTCCCCTTTTAACTGGCTTAGAAAGATGTATACATATCTATTTTCTTACATAAAAACAATTTAGTTCCTATGTTCAAATATTTCAGCCCTAATAAATTATTCACTTAGGTAGTGATTCTCAAACTATAGTCCTTAGCTTAAGTCCACTGGCTTGCAGCTAATCATATTAAACAGCAAAACATATGCCTGGCAACCTGAGGCAATGGGAAAGTCAGGAAGCTGAAAATGAACTGTTGCTCTGAACTTTTGGTAAATACTGCTTTATAACACAGTTACTAACACCTGTTGAATTAATCTAATTGCAGTGAAAGATTAAATTATTCAGAATAAAAGTTCTCCCTTTTTTAAAAGTATTTTTCTTGCATTTTGGTGCAACTAAGGCCTTCCGTATTGGACAGATGCTTAGCAATCTTAAGAGTCTGAAAACAAAATGGCTTCAAGAAAAGCACAAAACACCTCTGTATCTTTCAACATGGTTTGATGTAAATGTAATAATGATAACCAAACATTTTAACTGCCCATTATTTTAGCATATATTGTTTATGAAATTAAATCCCTGTCTACTAGGTATCAATCCTTAGCTATCGCTCCATAACTCATGAATAGGATGAACCACATGAACCTCTAAGATGCTTCCTCTTTTCTCTACAATCTCCTCTGAAAGATCTCATTCACTGAAAACAGCCAAAGAAACTCATCTTTCTGTTTTGTTTGGGTTTTTAAAATATATTTAATGCACCTAAACCCATGCACCAAATCACAAAGATAGCATTTAGATAGATGGTATGTGCTCCATTCGTTCTAGTATTACTAAATTTATTAAGACCTAGGATGCTTCTGATGTTTGAGTGGATATTCTATTACTTATTTTTAAATAAATACCTATTAAAGCCTGAGGGACTCTAGTAGCTGTTCTAAAATGTGGTCTTGGTGAACTTGTGCATTCATATCCTTCTGATTGTTATGCTGTTGTGCTGATCCTCAGAACTAAGATCAACCAAACCTGACAAAATTATTCACTGATGATGCTGGATTTCAAATGGGGGAGCAATATAAAGAATAAAAAGCCCACACATGCTTTAATTAAAAAGTAAGCAGTATCCAAAAATTAAATAGCTCCCATTGTGTGAATTAAGAACTACATTAATGTACATCTTGACAGGTGAGTATTAAAAAGCAATTATCAACGAGCTAATCAGATACTAATAACAAGATTGAAAAGCAATTATCAACAAGCTCATTTGATGATAACAAAAAGATTGGTCAGGTGATATGGACAGATCTCTTCCTGGAAAGTAAGAAACAGGGAATGCCATATTCACGGCGAAAGGGACAACCATGTATTTAAGAAAAAAGGTCCATCCACAAAAGCTGTGATGGAGTTACTTCAAATAACTTGTTTCACATGAGCTCCTACTATCATGCTGTGGTGAAAAGAAATGAAGCCATTACTGCATATTTCAAGAAATGAATTAGGAAAGGAGCACCATCTCCACAGAATGGGATTCCCACCCAAAGTGACAGAACCAGGCAACTCACCGAAGCATTTTGAGCTCCTGGGCAGCCTTCAGAATTATCTCATGCTGTCTTTGGCTAAGGACCATCACTCCTCCCAAGGACTGGTCAGAGTCCAGGTTTGAATCTGCTCCCAGCATATCAGAGGAATGTGAAGGTGGAGGAAGGGATGAATCTGACTGATCATCCAAGGACCGCAGTCTGTCTCCATCATCTGGATACCACCTATCCGACAACCGTTCCCTCTCCCAGTCAGTCCTTTCAGGAAGGTAGTCTTGCTTCTCCCGCCATGTGTCATATCTCTCTGGATACTCTCGAATCCTCAGCTCCCCCCTGTCTCTAAGGTCTCTATCATAATGATCTCTGTTCCTATCCTCCCTCCACCTATCTTCACGGTATCTGTCCAGAGGTGGAAGAGGTGGTAATGGTGGTAGAGGGGGGATATCCAGTTCACGATTCCCCATTTCTCTGTCATCCATAGGTCTCATGTCCCAGTCTCTATCCCATTCTCTGTCTAAATCTTGATCATAAATATCTGAGGATCTTCCAGTCCTATCTAAATCTCTCTCTAGCTCCCTCTCTCTTGGCCTTTTCCAGTCATCCCACCATGAATCTCGTCTGTCATGATCAGATGATAAAGGAGGTAGTGGTGGTAGGGGAGATAATGGAGGCAGTGAATGGTGGGATTGCAACCTGTCATCTCTGTCATACACATCTACAGAATCATCCTGATAATCAGAGTTGTGATCTCTCCAGTATCGTTCTCTTTCCCAGTCATCCAATCGCTCATGTTCCAAAGAAGGGTCATCTTGACTATCTAAAGGAAATTCCTCCTGCATTCTATCATCTTCATGACCCCAAGAACCCCTGAGTGTCTCATCTCGATGGTATGGAGGCAATTTGTCAGGGTCATCTCCCAGGTGAATGGGTTTATCTATACCACCTGTTTCAGATCTTCCTGCTTCCCCCTCCCGGCTACCTGGTCTCCTGATGGGACCCCTCTCCCGGCTACCTGCCCGTCTGACCGGGCCCCTCTCCCGGCTACCTGCTCGCCTGACAGGGACCCTCTCCCGGCTACCTGCCCGCCTGACAGGGACCCTCTCCCGGCTACCTGCCCGCCGCATGGGCTCCCTCTCCCTGCTACCCGCCCGCCGCATGGGCTCCCTCTCCCGGCTACCCGCCCGCCTGACAGGGCCTCTCTCCCGGCTACCCGCCCGTCCCCTGTCCCGGCTGCCTGTCCGCCCAGCTAGCTCTCTGTCTCGGCTAGTGAATACCCTCTCATGGCTATCTGACCGCCCACCCAGTCCCCGCTCTCGGCTGCCAGACCGTCCATCTGGCATCCTCTCCCTGCTACCTGACCGCCTATCCGGCATCCTCTCCCTGCTACCTGCTCTCCTGAACATCCCCCTGCCACGGATGGATGCCTGCCTAGCCTGCCCTCTGCCTCTGTATACATATCCTCTGCCACGGCCATCGTCCATCCTGCCCATTCCCCAACCACCATCCATCCTTCCCATCCCCCGGCCACCATCCATCCTTCCCATCCCCCGGCCACCATCCATCCTTCCCATCCCCCGGCCACGGCCCATACCCCAGCCACGGCCATCTCCCTGCCCTCTGCCACGGCCATCATCCAGTCTGCCCTGGCCCCTTCCTCGGCCTACTGGCCCCTTGCCTCTATCTTCATGCACAAATGGCCCTTTCCCTCTGCTTTCTGATCCAGGTAGGCCCTGGGTGTTATCTGAAGCAATCAGCTGGCCATCTGGCGAATCCAAATCCTGATTTCCTGTTACAGGGGTTACCGCACCTCCTGCTCTTGCAATACCTGACTGCAAAGCTACAGGGTTACTAGAAAGGGATGTGGACTTCTGGTTCTGAATGGGCGGAGTAGGTGCTTTGGACTCTTCTACTTGCTGGTTAGGATCATGTGAACTCCATGTCCACTTTTTAGGAGGGTCTGGAATAGTTTCTTTGACTTCAGGTTTGGATGGTTCCTGTTGAGTGTTTGCCAGGTCCTCATTTAGCTCAACAGGACCTGCACTCTGTGCATCGGGACTAGACTGTGTTCTGCTTGCAGTCTGCTGATTGCCAGCTATGTCTGTAAAAGGTTCTTTGTTTTCTGACTGTGAGTCTGTCTGTGACTGCTGCTGCTGTCCCAAATGAGGCCTGGGCCCCCTCCACCGTGGACCACTAGGTCGGGAACCATGTCCATGTGATGCATTTGTGGAAGTATAAAATTGTGCTGCTGGTCCTCGTGGGATAGTCCCCCATCTACTTGAAGACTGTCCATCTGTATTCTGTCGGTCAAAACGTGACCTGTATCCTTCTGAGCGCTGGGAGTCAAAACGAGGTCCTCTCTGCCTTGATCCTTCAAATCTGTCATATCCTCTTCCTCGAGGTCCATCAAATCTATAGATGACATAATGACAATTTTATTCAAATGAACATGTCAAATTAAAATCCTGTATAAGAGTTTCATCCCCCCTGCCAAGTCACTTCTAATGATGAATCCTAGTGTGCCTTAGGATCAAACCCTACTGAACCAGTGAGGAAGCACTGAGACATATTCTTCAATTCAATATTGTCCACTGAAGACCAGTTTAAGCCACTTGCAGATTATGTAACCCTAAAAGGAAATTTGGCTTAAATAGCTCAGGACTGAAACCTGACTGACAAAGCAAGCTGGCAAACTAATTTGAAAAAAAAGCTTTCAGCTTCTGTTTAATGTAAGTTTTGTTGCAATCAACAACTCTTGTTGATTTTTTGCTTTGATACTATGTAACAAGCCTACTTAACTGTGGTGATGAATGCCCTCTAGAAAAATCTTTAAATACAGATCCTTTCAGAAAGTGCAACAAACTGTGATATTGTCCAGCTCCATGCAAGATAATAAACATAAAACAAATATATTTTTATTGCATCCCTTTTAAAATTCCTTTTGAGAGCACCTACAACCACTAATGCTTAAATATGAGGAAATAGATCCAGGCAAACTAAGGAAGAGTAATTCATGCAATCATGTTTAACAAGGCTGATTTAGTAAAAAAATCCGATTTTTATGTATATGCTTAAATACTGATTTACATAACAAACTAGAACAAATCAAATTCATTTTACATAAAATAGAGAACTCATGTCTGAAGTTAAGTTGCTTGCGATTCACAAGGATGTTTGTGATTCACAGTTGTGTCTCACTGGGTAGGGTCAGGAAGGCCAAAGCACCGCTGAAGCTGAACTTGGCAAGGGATGCAAAAAGTAGTAAGAAGGGCTGCTATAGGTATGTCAGCCAGAAAAGGAAGGTCAAAGAAAGAATACCTCCTCCCATGAAAATGACTGGCAAACTGGTAACAATGGACGAGAAGGTGGCTGAGGTACTCAACTTTTTTTGCCTCAGTCTTCACTGGCAACCTCTCTTTCCACACCTCTGAAGTGGATGGATCACAAGACAGGGACTAGGGGAGGAAAGTCCCTCTCACTGTAAGAGAAGATCAGGTTCGTGACCACTTGAGGAACCTGAAAATACAGAAGTCTATGGGACCTGATGAGGTGCATCCCAGAGTCCTGAGGGAATTGGCTGATGTAGCTGCCAAGCCATGCTCCATGATATTTGAAAAGTCACGGCAGTCAGGTGAAGTCACTGGTGACTGGGAAAAGGGAAATATTGCACCCATTTTTAAAAAGGGTAGAAAGGAGGACCCTGGGAAATACAGACTTGTCAGCTTCACCTCCGTGCCTGGGAAGATCATGGAACAGATCCTCCTAGAAGCTATGCTAAGGCACATGGAGGACAGGTAGGTGATTTGAGACAGCCAGCATGGCTTCACCAAGGGCAAGTCTCGCCTGGCCAACCTAGTGGCCTTCTGTGATGAAGTGACTACATCAATGGACAAGGGAAGAGCTATGGATGTCATTTATCTGGACTTCTGTAAGGCCTTTGACATGGTCCTCCACAACATCCTTCTCTCTAAATTGGAGAGAGATTAGTCTGATGGATAAGGAATTGGTTGGATGATCGCATCCAGAGGGTAGTGGTCAACGGCTCAATGTCCAGATGGAGATCAGTGACAAGTGCTGTCCCACAGGGTCCATAGTGGGACCAGTACTATTTAATACCTTCATCAATGACACAGACAATGGGATTGAGTGCACCCTCAGCAAGTTTGAAGACAATACCAAGCTGTGTGGTCCAGTCAACACACCTGAGGGATGGGATGCCATCCAGAGGGACCTGGACAAGCTTGAGAAGTGGGCCCATGTGAACCTCATGAGGTTCAACAAGGCCAAGTGCAAGGTCCTGCACCTAGGTCAGGGCAACCCCCAGTATCAATACAGGCTGGGGGATGGGGGGATTGAGAGCAGTCCTGCAGAGAAGGACTTGGGGGGTACTGGTGGAAAGCTGGACATGAGCCAACAATGCACTCGCAGCCCAGAAAACCAACTGTATCCTGGGCTGCATAAAAAGAAGTGTGACCAGCAGGTCAAGGGAGGCAATTCTGCCCCTCTGCTCTGCTGAGACACCACCTCGAGCACTGTATCCAGCTCTGGGGTCCTCAGCACAGGAAAGACTTGGACCTGTTAGAGTGAGTCCAGAGGAAGGCCACAAAAATGATCAGAGGGCTGGAGCACCTCTCCTATGACGACAGGCTGAGAGAGTTGGGGTTGTTCAGCCTGGAGAAGGCAAGGCTCCAGACAGACATTATTGCAGCCTTCCAGTATTTAAAGGGGCTTTTGAGAAAGACAGGAATAGACTTTTTAGTAAGGCCTGTTGCAATAGGACAAGCCATAATGGTTTTAAATCAAAGAAGGTAGATTTAGACTAGATGTAAGGAAGAAATTTTTTACAGTGAGGGTGGTGAAACACTGCAACAGGTTGCCCAGAGAGGTGGTAGATGTCCCATCCCTGGAAACATTCAAGGTCAGGTTGGACAGGGCTCTGAACAATCTAGTTGAAGATGTCCCTGCTCACTGCAGGGGGGGTTGGAATAGACGACGTATAAAGGTCCCTTCCAACCCAAACTATTCTATGATTCTATGGATATTAATTCATTACCTCCTAGTTAACAATAGCAGTTGACTTGTTGCAGAATTTACTGTTTCAGTGAGCAATTTACCAAACAAGATAATTCATACAACCTCAAAGAATTTTAATAATCCTGATAAATTAACACAGTAAACTGCCTTTTTTGGGGGTAAGGGCGGGTCAAGATGAATAGGAAGAGAAAAAAGAAGAAATTGCAAAGTGCTGTGGCAAGATAACTTAGATTTGAAGGATCAACTTTTACACAGAAGGTATAGCTAGAAAGTTGGATATTGTAAGACACACTTCATCCCCAAAATTCTGAAAATTAGTTTAAGCCAGTTCTTTAGAGCTTCTTGAGAAAAGCTAATTGTTGAAAAGAGGTGAAGGGGGTGTGTGTATGTCTTTTTATATGTCTAGTCATTACCTGGGACTTTTTTAGCTGTGATGGCAGCAGGTAACACACAACATTTTTAATTTATCCCAGGTTCAGTTAAAAATGCATTAGGACTCTCTTTCTACAAACTATATGAAGAAGAAACAGTAAACAGATTTTTGGGAAAGCTTTGATAAAACCCTAGAATGGTCATGCAATCACAATATTGGAATGCACAAAGGTTACAGTGTTAATTAAATACTGTAAGTATGCTCAAAACCAGAGTTCTTGTATGTGCATTCTAGAAATTTTTGATTATCCATAGCCTATCATCTCACATCACTCAGCTCTAAACCAATGCACATAAAAGACATGCACTAGCAAATAATTAAAACAGTCTGTTCAGAACTGTATATCCAACAAATCCCCAGGACCAGAAACAACACTTTTTAAAAACCATCAGAAGGTAGAAAATTATTCAAAGTTATAAAAAAATAATTTCCATTGCTAGCAATTAATGAATTATTATTATTCATGAATGATCACTCTGGAAGCAAAAAGAAGGGAAATAAACGTGAAGATACGATCGTAAAATCTAGCAGCATATGCAAGGATAGAAACAACTGAACAGAACAACACTGTTCTTTGATTCAGTAGGCATCACATCAACCCGTCTTGAACTAATGACCAGACAGAACAGATGTTGTTTTTGCAATCTGATACCACGTCAGGTATGAAAGAAAAACATTCCAAAAACAAGATCTTGGATTAAACCATGTATCAGGTACAAAATCACATAAAAGACACAGAACACTGGCTCTTAAGAGTAGCTTTACATTAAGGCAACAGGCCATCCACGTGATAAGATGAAGATTTAAATTTGAACAAAACTGTCTCTTACAAAAAGATAAAGACGGCAACCTTCAAAACCAAGACCATCATCATGTAATGCGAAAGGAAAAGTGGCAAAGAATCCTAATGCTAGGATCCTAAGGCTCAAATCTTCATTTCTTTCCTTCTTTCTCTTGTTTATAATTGTCTGAGTGCTAAGTAATGCTACATGTATAGAAAACCATTGATTTGCACTTAAAGACAAGCACTACCTCTCTTATTAAACAGCCATTTTGAAAAGTGCAGTGAATAGGACAATCATACAGTTGCAGAACTCTAACACTGGAAGTTAAAGTACTGGTGAACAGCTTTGAATTTTCATTTCTTTCTGCAATGAATGTTAGATTACAAAGAGTACTTTTTATTGTTTCTAATAAGTAGTATCTGAATACTTTCCTGAATCCCTTCCAGAATGCCTACGTTACAGTGCTACCATATATAACAACACCTTAAAAACAATCCTTCAACATTTTTGCTTTAGGTTTTCCTATACTGTGTTCCAAGTACCACAGACAAAATACAGGGAATTTAGATCACTTTTCATATAGGATCACTGTTTCAAGTGGGAGTTATCTTCAAACTAAGGACAGCAAAGACATTACATATTTACAACAGCTTTCCCTTTTTCATAAAAAGGGATGTCTCTGGGAATGAAAAGGTTGCAGTGTGCCCAAGCATTTTACTAGGAAAAAAAGTGCATTCTACTCTAGGTAAAGCTCAGGTGAAAGGCATCTATCTATCCTTGCTTTACAAAGATAAATACAGATCATGGCGTACATGCAGTAAAAGCAAAGCCTCCACCAAACAAGCACACTTCACACAACCTCAGGAAGATTTGAGAGCGAGACATGTTTTATTTCTTAACGTATCACTGAAAGTCTTGTAGCCTGGAACACATACAAATCAACAAAAACATCCTTACCTAGGACCTCTGGGGCCTTCAAAACGGGCTGATCTGGGAGGATCTGGAAGCAATCCACCCGACCTCACTGGTTTATCCTGCACGGTAGATGCGTGTGTTGAAGACACTGCAGAAGTGGGTTTCAGTTCCCCACATCCTTGCTCAGACGAAATAGAGACAGTTTGTTTACTAAGATGAACTTGAGACTTTCCGTGGTCTGAAGAGCCAAAGGAGGAACTTACTTGAGAATGATATGGTGTATAGACAGTTGAACTACCTATTTTTGATGCATAGGTACCAGGGGTGGGAAGCAGAGCTGGCCTTGGTGTCTCAGTAGATTGACTGCTTTGGGTACTGGATCCTGAAGGGACAGAGGAATTAGATAACTGAGAAACAGAAGAGAGAGGCGGGGGGACCAGTGGAGGTGTAGTTGAAGGTAAAGTTGGAGGCATAATAGGAATGCCACCTTGAGTGGTTTGAGAATATGGAACAAATGGAGGTGGCAGCGAAACATTTGCAGGATACTGATTCTTCAGATTTTGAAGTGAGCTCACTTTCTCCTGCAGATGGGACTGAGTGACCTTCATCTGTTCGTCCCATGCTTTCCACTGTTTCTCATACTCTTGAAGCTGGTCTTTGTGAGGGTAGGTTTGAAGCTGATGCTGCCACTGTTGGTTCATTGATCGCTCCCAATCTTTATGAAGCTGCTGGAACTGTTTTTGCTGTGCCTCATAATGTCGCAGCTGCATGTCCACTGACATTGTCTGCAATGAGAAGACAAGAATAGCTTCAAAATACCATCTTCGTTACTTTCAGAGCCATATATTTCAGTATCACTTGCAATATCACAATTTCTGACTTAGGCAGAAGCTTGAGGAAGAACTACACTGAAACAAAAGCAAACACCAACTGTGACATCTAAAGCCATTGTGACAATTTACACATTTTATGACTAGACGACATCTTTTTTTTTTTTTTTTTAAACAAGACAGCTGAAGAAAGCTATAATCAAAGGGCTCCAAGCTGTATTATTACTGGATCCTAACAATGGCTAAAACCCAAATCAATCTTCACGCTTTCAATATATAGAGTATGTGGCTATTTCTCAAGGTTTCAGTTTCTTCTATTAACCTGCTTCATCTGTCAGCAATTATTTTTCTCCAAGCCTTTCTCAGATCATCTTATTTGCACAATGAAGCTTCTTTCAAGGTGGTACTGTCTTTCATTATGTGTAGATACACATCCTCATATCCATGGTTTGATCTTGTCTGAGATTTTCAGGGTTCATGCTTAGATTTTTTTAAACAAGCAGACAGCCCAAGCTACAAAGAATTGCTTAATGTACAAACTCCACCAACCCAGAAAAAGTTGACTCAATTCTAATACAGTAATTAACTTCTACTTAAAAGCTTAAAGGTTGCAACACTGATATAATTATCCAAACAGTTATTAAGACTTTTTATTTTATTTCACTGATTATTTGAGTCAAAAATAATGAGAGAGATTTTCTTAATTACTTCAACTGCGTGTTTTTGGCATCTGTGTTCATCATTGCACATGTCCACTTTTGTACTACACAATATTGTAAAAAAGAGCAGCTACTAAGTTACTCCATGCAATCATCTGTTTACCTGACCTTTCTTCTAAACTGTTTCTCCAGCAGTAAAACATTCAAAGCTGAGTAAATTCAATATTGTGTTCAGCTTTGCTCCTGTATCACCCAGGTATCTTTGAAAAATCTTACAAAAAGTCTTGTATTTCTCATCCTACTGAAGCTTCATCACCATCTGTCAATTTTTTTTTCATTCTGAAGTTGAGTGACAAGTAGGAAAAGGGATATAGACTTCTACTCAAGCAGAAAAAGTAAATAGGCAAATAAGCCAACCATGAAAAATTATTCAACTACTTGTTTTCCAGCAGACCATGAGTGCTAGTTCACCCAGGAAGTGTATCATACACCATCTCCTTAGGGTTTCACCTGTAAGTGTGGAGGTTGTTGCATGATTTGTTGATACTGCTGTACTATCTGCTGCAGCTGGGCATGCTTCTGCATTATTCTCTGATATTGAAACCCAACCCGGTGATGGGGATGCTGCTGCCATTGAGCTGCTGCTGCTTGCAATTGCTGCAATCTCAAATCTTCCTCAGGGTCATCAGGAGGTTCAATATTGAGCTAGGGAAAAAGGCAAATACTATAAATAAAGGAAAGCTCCTTCTGTCAGAAGAAAAACACACTTGGTCACTACGCAGTTTACAGGAACTTTCTCAAGTGTTTGTTATTTTATCACTCTGTATTTCAGTGTTCTGGCCACCCACAGCTTCTGGAAGGCTGATTTTTATTTAATTTTATTCTTAATGTGAATAGCCTGATCTAAAGGTTAGGCTAATGGGAATTAGGGTATTCATACTACAGAAACTACCTACAGGAAAGAGATTAATGCAGATAGGTTATCTGTTGTCCACAGCAAATATAATGAGACAACAGTGCTTTTTCAAGATGATGTAAAGTAACTCTGAGTGCATTATTTTTGCCACTTGGTAGGAACCCACACACTGTAAGTTAAAGTGGAACACACGCCACAGGGTAATCTACTATCCTACAGTAATCTTCAAACATCAATCGTGACCTCCATCCATTATGTAGTAACTGTTATTAAGCATGGTGAAAAAAATACTCTGTGCAGAGTTCTTGGCTTTCAGACAAACTATAACACAGAGAGAGAAGGGGAGCCAAAATTGACAAACTGCCAGAGAGAAATTAAGAAATAGTGTCTTAAAGATAGCATTCCTTATCTACCAAGTATTTGATTGGGCATTTAGGTATCACAAAGTGTTTCTCATAGACGAAGATGATGACATTGGGGAAGGTGCGAGTGAGTCAAGCTTGGACTTGCTTGGTGCATGTGTGGGTGACTATATAAGTCTATATACAAGGAGTGTATTTTTATTCTTTTAATTGGTGCAGCCTTAGAAAATGTTCTTTTAAGATTGCTTTATCGTATTCAGTTATTATTACACAGTATACATGACAATTTGATGGCATTATTTTCCTGTTTCTTTGTCCCACCCAGCACAACAAGTGAAGTGGCATCACTTTACAAAGCCTACCTGAGTTTCAGTGGATGTAAGAGAAGACTCATCTTCTTTGGAAGCTGGAGGCATGGATTCATTAAGCGGAGGAGGTTCAGACTGCTGAGCTGAAGCACTCATTTTCCCTTCTTCAGTCTTTGCTCTCTGCTCAGATGTGTCCTTCACTACTGGACCTTTCATTTGCTGCTGGCCCTGAGCATGGGCTTTTGCCCTTTGCTGCAGGCTAAGCAGGTGCTGCTGGTACCAGTATTGCTGCTGTTCCTACAATAGACAGAAATTTTCTAAGACAGCTTTCACAAGAAAACCCATGAAAATTAATTCATGACAGTCACTAGAATCACACTTTAGGGACAGTTCTAAATCCGTTTTGAGGGAAAACTCACTTCATCAACAGTATTGCAATGGATGTCAGAAGATTGAACCAAAATTCAGAAACCACTATGTGAGGCATAGTACCTGCAGCAGAATTTATTTCCAACCTTAAAGAGCTTACAACTAAACAGAACAACAATGAAAAGCAGAAAGATGGCCAATAGTTAGCCAAATTACTAGAGACATGCGGTAAGTACCATTTTCTAGTGCTTTTTGTTCCTAACAACTATAGGTACTTATTACAAGACTAACTTAGGTAAAATGAAGGGAAAATGGAGGACAGGTATAAGTAAGGGAGCACCAAAGAGAAAAAGAAGGAAATGTACAAAGACAGATGAAGAGGATGAAGAGAACATAGACATCAAGTACAGTGAAAATGACAGCTGAGAAATTGTGGTAGAGATGTTTGAATAAAAGCTATGGAAAGGAAAAAGAACAATCAGAACCAGCATATAGTGCGAATTATTTAGCCTCTGAATTCTCATTAATTCTGATTCATTCAACAGCTGAAGAGGTAAATAGATACGGATACACCCAAAAAGTTATCAATTCAAGAAGTGATCAAGCTTTCAGTTTTAAATATTTCAGGCTAGAATTATCCAGGCAGATGACAGTAGCTTCAAAGCACTGTAAACTGTCACCAACATAAAGAACAAAAGACTAAAGATAAGTATGTCAACACAAGTAGTGGTTCATCTTAAAGAGACCTGAATAGGAACCAACAGTTCTGTATCTCTTCCAATACAAGGAAATATCAGGCATCAAATCAGACTACCAGGACACATTTAAAAGATGCAGGAGGCAGCTCTTCACGTGACATGGCCTTGTGCTACCGAAGTCCCTGCCAGAGACCACTTCAATGGCTAAAATTTTGTGGATTCAAGACACAGCTCTATAAGCTCATAGAAGAAAAATCTACTGGTTTTAAAAATAAAGACACCAGTTGAAGCTAAGTCAGCTCCTATATTTTAGGGAAGTATCACTATATACTTGATTTTCAAGTTATTCTCTTAGCATTTGCTTTTAGTCACTGTCAAAGACAGAATGATAAAATACTGTACTTTTGGTCTGACCTAGTGCAACCACTCTTGCGCTCTCATGTCAACTTCACCACCTCTGAGAATCTGTGACTGCTCTACGTCTTTCATATCTTCTGTTCTTCCCTTCCATTCAAGCATGCACAGTTAAGAGACACCTATATAAAGCCCACTCAGAAACAGAAAAGCATCCAGAAGATGCAGGTATTTTAAAATATAAGTGTGACAACAACAAAGTGCTAGGTGCTGTCTGATGAGATTTCTCAAAACTGAATCATTCTATCTTAAAACAGGTTTAAAAAGTGCAAGCTTCCTCCAAAAGCCTACCTCACACTCAAACCAGGAACGATGTTTTCAATTGGTAGCAATCTAGCAGACACAATTAAACATGCAATTGTACATTTTTTTAAAAAAAACCCCCAAACTTCTGTAACACTGTAACTTGAAGATGAGTTCAATGAAAGGAGAGGCTATGCTTCTTGGACTTCATGTTGATCGTGCAATAACTCCTGCCAAGAATCTTTTTAACAAGAACATGACTCAGAAGAGCTGTCATGGCTTTGGGTGGAAGATGTGCATTCACGCTCCAGCATGCATTCTCTCAGAAACCTTCAACAACATGGTGTAATAAGTGCAACTTTCAACACCAAGGAGGAGCATACGTCCCCAGCTATACAAAAGCTGGTTCAATTATCCATCTCAAAAGGCATTATAAAGTGATCTACCATGACGATACTGGATGCTATGCTTGGTGAGCACCTGTTTTACTGCCACAAAATTGTTGTCTCCATGGATCTATTTCGTTTCCTCCTCATTATACCAACTGGACAGGAGTCTAAAACTCATATGCCCAAGGGTTCACACAAAGAGCTATGATAATACCCCATCATCTATTTTTTTCAGCAGATTAAGTCAGTGACACAAGTATTGCAGGTTCTATTTGAAAACCAGGAGTAAAGTGGAAAGGTATATTTCTATAGCTTAGTCTGAGCAAAACAGGTGCTAGTGTAGAAAATTCCTGATTGCAAGAAGTTCAGTTATTTGAGTGCTTATCTCCTCACAATGACTGTCATTCTTCAAGTCCAGTTACAATCCTTAAACCCAAGGAATACACTAGCATCAACAAATGCCTTTTTCCATCTTTGGCTGACCAAGAGACTACGCCCGTTGCATTGTACAGGGAACACTGCAACTAGCATTATCAGCTCCTAACCACAAGACATACCACCAAAAACGTTAGCGCAGAGACCACACCAAAAGGCTACTTCAAAATGAATTTAGGTGACTCTAGGTCATAACATAATGCCTACTTTGGGGTACACTTGGTCCTTTTCTGGTAAAGAATGCAAAAGAATGGTTTAGCACCCTTTATAAAACAGAGGGGGGATTTTAAAGAGTGCAGCAGTCTGCTGAAAGGTGACATGGTATAACTAAGGTAGCTTTAACGGATGTAGATAAATGCATATTTATGGGTACAGATGCACCCACATATATTTGTTTACTACTGTAAATAAATAGCAGCACACAGTACCCAAAATCAGATGGAACATTAATGAAATACCACAAGTATTTTAACAGAACTTGACAAAAGATTAATCTCATTGTAGAGAAACACAGGAATCCAGCAATTTAATCCAACTGTACACCCATGCAAGAAACTACGCTAAACTCACAATATTGTCAAGGCAAAGAGTAGTATTTTATTTTTAGACAGGAAAGGGAAATAATAAAACACTAGCTCATGGCAAATTGTATAATATTTTCTATGTTAAGAGAAGAATACTGATCTGTTTGGCTGCAGCCACTGATACTGTGGGATGAGAACAGAAAGAATTTGTTTCAATTACCAGTTTAAACAAACGCTTAACAGGATCTTATAAATGACAAATTATAGTATTTCTCTACTTGGCTTTTAAGATCATTAGCAAGAAAGCATCACTACACTTTGCTTTTCCTATTTCCATTGTGTAAGGACTTGTTGCTCCAAATTCTGTCTCTTTTTACAGCTTAAGATAGCCAAAATCGTATCAATCTGTTATAACAAATTTATTACCAGCAATGTACCATACTCCTTTTGAATTAACATTGAATTGTGCATGAGAGTAAAGAAACTACTCAAGACAGAAGTTGTTTGCGTAAACACTCATAAACCAGACAATGTAAACTTCAGCAGTATTCTGCTTCTGCTATGTGTGCACCACAATAATGCATTACTTTTGACTCTTCTAGAAATGAGAGTGGTTGAGGAACAACTGAATAACATTATTGAAGTTTCAGGCTACATAAGGGGGGAGGAATTACAGTTTACTGTTTGATCTTGAGTTCAATAAATTTAAGAAGTCATCAAGCAGCCTCAATACCAAATTAACATCACTTTCTACACCTGATTTTTCAAGGTTTTGGGTTTGTCATTCAAAAATTTAATGAGTCATTGATATCACTATAAAGATCAACTACTACCGTCCAAAACCTTTATAAACTTAAATTCATGAACTGCAAGCACCACTTTGCTAAGCAGTAATTAGTTATATGGTACAAACTTAAAATTTATATGTTCCCAAACGTATTCAGGTATTGTTATGAAATTTTAATGGATACAATTAAAAAGGTGTCCCAACGATTAACAAATTTAAAGTGTCAGTGACTTCAATATGATGCAACAGGATTTTTGCAAACTTAGCTTCAAATCAGAATCCTAAGATCAATTTGCCAAAAAGAGATGTATTTTAAGCTTAAATAAAGTAAATTTAAAGCATGCACTTCAGCTTTGTTCTTGCAGCTGGATCTCTACAAGCCGACCCTAAAACCATTCAAAAGCCTCAGTGAATCTGACTGACCTGTAAACATAGCCAAGGACCTCAACACACGTCTCTTTATGCATGCTTAACCTAAGCAACTGGATTGTCCCTAACTTAATGCGTACCAACAGTCACATCAGGTTCACTGGAACTGCTCACGTTTATGAAGTGAAACACATTAACATTTAGCATTTTGGCCCTAGTGTACACATAAAAAGCACAGAGCATTAACAATAAGAATATTTTTCACCTCAGAAGCATTTTAGAACATTTCCCTCTAATGCCCCATACAATTTTATACTGGAAAATCAAGCATGTGTAGCATAAAACACGTAAGTCAGTCTAAGTAAAGGGCAACTGTGTACTACGAACAGAAACACTTCTGAAGCTTTAACTATGCGTGGCAAGACTAAAATAGTCACAATTCTACACCGATCTGACAGACAACTGAAACACAATGCTGGGAGAAAACTAAACGAAGAAATCCCTGAAGACCAGAGGCACTTATCCTGCAAGGTGCAATAAGCAGGCTGTTGCATCTCACAACAGGCCGGACGAAGTCAACAGAGGTTCGGTGCAGGTCACCCACGCGCTGTACTTTGGAAAACAATTGTCTAGACACCGGCAAACCCCCCAAGAAAATTAAATTCTGTCGGGATTTAAGATTTCTCCCTAAACAACTCATTTGCTCTTGAAAAATGACGATTTGATACATGCCAACAACCACCACTGGATAAAGACACATTTAGGGAGCCTCGCCTGAGCCGTGCCGTTCCCGCATTTCCAAGGGTTGCGCCCAAACCCTTTAAGGGTTACGAAAATACGGCGTGGTTATTAACTGCCCTTACTCGAAGGCCTTCCGCAACACCTCGTACCCGCCAGCAGTTCATTGCCACCGCTGCCTCGGCGACTGCCTGCCGCCAGCCGGGGTGAGTGCGGAGGTGGCGGTGCCTTACCTGGGGCGTCATGGTGGAGGGATCCGGCTGCTCGGTGACACCGGCCTCCTTGGCGGCACCCTGCGCGGCCTCCGGCGGGGCAGCGGCGGGCAGGGGCAAGGCGGGCTGGGGGGGCGGGAAATGGGCCTGAGATGGCTTGGCCGGGGGAGGGATGGAGGGGGCCAGGCCGGGCTGCGCTGGCTGGGAAGGGGAGGCCTGTGAGGAGAGCAGGTAGGGTTGGGGGTGCGCCATGTAGCCCTGGGCAGGAGGCGGCAGGTACGGCTGGGAGGCGGTGGCCGGCGGGGGCTCCAGGTAGGAGGGCGGGGGCTCGGAGAAGGAGGGGGGCGGCTGGGAGGTCTGCGCCCGGGGCAGGTAGGGCTGGAGCGGCGGGGACTGGGCCGGGGGCGGCTGGGAGGGGGGCAGGTACGGCTCCGCCTGGGGGGGCGGCAGATAGGCCTGGGCGGGGGGCAGGTAGGCCTGGGCGGCAGGCTGCGGGGACTGCGGCGGCGAGGACAGCTCCATGTCCATGGGCACCGGCGAGGAGGGCACCGGCTCCCCCCAGTCGCCGTGCCCGCCCGGCGGCTCCTGGCCGTCGCGCTCCCGGGCGGCGGCGGGCGGCTTGCGGGTCGGCGGCTCGCGGTGGGCGAACTGCTTCTGGTAGCTGCGGACCGGCGGCGGCACGGGCGGCGGCGGCTGCTGCCAGTCGGTGAAGGAGCCGGGCAGCGGCGGCGGCGGCAGCCCCGGAGGGGGCGGCCCCGGCGGCGGCGGCGGCCCCAGCAGCACGGACTGCAGCTGCTTCTGGTGCATCTGCTGGAGCTGCTGCAGCTGCGCCAGGTGCTGCTCCTGCAGGCTCAGGAACCCCGAGGTACCGGCGGGCGGCGGCGGGGCGGCGGTGGTGGCGGCGGGGGGCGCGGGGCCCGGCGGCGGGTAGCTGGGCAGCGGCATCGGCGGGACGGCGGGAGGCGGCACGCTGGGGGGAGGGATGGGCAGCGGCGGGGGCGGGATGGAGGTGGGCGGCGGCGGGTAGTGCCCCGCCGCCCCGTACAAGCCCCAGGCCGGGTACATGGTGGGGCTGCGGCGGCGGGAGCGGAGCGGAGCTCGGCGCTTCCACAGGCCGCGGCGGCGGCGCGTGCGGCCCACGGCGCCTGCGCGGCGAGGCGCGCCGCCCTCCCGGGCAGTAGAGCGCGAGCGGGGCGCTAGAGCGTCGAGCGGCGCCGGCAGCGCGCCGCCTAGCGAACAGCTGCCGGCCCTGCGGTAGGGAGGCCGCTAACCCCGCGGCAGGGCGCACAGAGCGGGGCGGAGGCGAGCGCAGAGCGCCGCTTCCCCGCACCCGCCCGCCCCCGGTCGGCGCGGACGACAGAAGGGAGCTAGAGCGCCTCCCGGCACGGGACTCCATTTTGTGTAGGGCGGGTGTCGCCAGCCCGCAGGCAAGGCTCTGTATGGCTGTCCCGGCCCCCGGCGGCTTTCCGCTCGGCCGTGGTGCTACCGGGGCGGGGGCGCCGGTGACCTCGGTTACCCGGCGGCGGCGGCCATGTTTCCGCGCCTGCCCACAGCTCCTGTCAGGGGCTGCGCCGTCGCTGCCCGCCGGCAACGACTGTGGCCCACAGCGGGCGTCGCCAGCCCCCGGCGGCTACAGCAAACCCGGTGTCGGTGACCTGAGGTGCGATGGCAGAGCTATTAACTGTAGCTATCAAAGAGTGAAATGATTGCAGCCCTAAATCCAGCTGAGCTAGGCCTCGGGAAAGGCACTCAAACGCAAAGGGCCATAAATGACAGTGCAGAGCCCCTGCGTGGGGATGGGGGTGATGCTAGGTGGGCCATTCCCTAGACAGGGATGAAAAATTCTGGTTTGTTTTCAGTGAAGTGCTGGTGATACACCTGAGAGGCAAAAATGAGAATGGAGCAGCAGATGTGTGAAATCGCTTCATCCATTACAGAAGCAACTGCACTGAGGAGCAGGAAAGAATTTTTTCTTGTGTTTCTTTCCACACCGAAGTATGAGTTAAACATACAAGTATGTTCTGTAGCCAGTTAGCAAAGATCTGTGCAAATTACTTGTCTCTCATTGTAGAGAAAAGACATGAGGGCTTGTACGTGTGAATTCTGATAGCTGGGCACCAAAGCCTAGTGGCTACTGTTTTGGTCAGCAGGGCACCAGTCCTCCTTCCCAAATACAGAAAACCTGACCAATTTTTGTCATGTTCACTCTCTAGTTCATGGCTAGTGAATGAAGGATCCTTGGCCAGTAGAGAAAGGCAAGTGTCAGAGGAAAAGTACAGAGACTTTTCAGGCAGGAGAAAAATCAGGAAAAGCAGACTGTTAGGTAGAGAAGAAGCTTTATCCTCTCTACTGGAAAAGCTGGACTTTGTGTTCATTCGTTGTTAAATTCCAGGGAATCCACAGAGGTGATACACCATGAATCTACAAGAAAAGCTTCAAGTAGAGTGTGAACTCAAGTTATGAGATGCAAATCTTAAAAAAAAAAAAAATATCTTAACTAATTTAATACACGTAGAACTGTCTTTTCTATTCTTTAGTATCCTTTCATCTAAAGGTGGTTATCGATCCTTTTCTGTCTAGGGTGGTGGTCCTCTAAGATTTCTCTTGCAGTGAATGACTTCCAGACAGCATTTGCACTTTTAGCTTCCATCTCCTCCACATTGTACACATACTTAACATTTATATCCCCAAGCTCTTTGGGCCAGTTTACTCACCAACTAAGCTTTCAAAAGTCTGTCCTCTTAAAATGGAATCCCCATTGCAAATATCCTTTGATTTATCTTCCTGATCGATTCACTCAAAATTTCTCCTGTGATCAGTTTACTCAAGGTTATTACCTGCAGGCAGGTCTCTCCCAATATTCCTGCTGTTTGTTGTGGTTACTCAATACTGTGAAGAAACCTGTTACTTCCCCTATGAAGAAACACATGTACTCAACTATTTTCAGTAACAATTGTTTTCCAGCCTACATCAAAGAGGCCAAAGTGTAACTTCCAAATAACTTGACAGATGCTTTTGTCAATACCCAAATCTGGTTTGGGCAGCAGCAGAGTTGACTCCTGCCAGCCAAGATATATTGGCTTTACGCAAGGTTACCTCGTCCTAAAGCAACCCTGTTAAATCCACATTATGCCCTCTTATTCTTTGACAGTCTGCAACATTACTGTATGTCATCATGCTGGTTTTAGTTAATTTTTAAAATAGCTCATGCTCTTCCTGCTTCTAAATGCTAATCTACCACATTTCAGTTATCCCTCAATTAACCAGTGTTGCATATTGTATCAGCAGCTTAAGTTTCTTCATCTGATGGTAATACTGCAGCAGGCTTGGGCCTTCTGGTGACCCCCAGAAAGGAGAAATAATATTTTCCTATTCTTCCCATAACTTCAGACCTTTTTGTGGCTTTTCCAATTATTCTGTCTTCTGAAGCTATGGAAACTGGCTACAGCAAGAGACAGGGTGTTAGCGGGGAGGCTGGGATCCCTAGAGTTACTGAGAAACATTGCAGGCATCTGTTTGGTATTTAACTCGTGTGCAGGTTTAAACCAACTGCCAGAGTTGAGTCAGGAAGTAATTTTTCTTCTGGTTTGGACTGGCAGAGTTCTGCATTCGTGGGAACATCAAAGCATTTTTGCTTACCAAACTCTTTCCTGTTATAATGATCTTTGCTCCTCTGACATACTGTAAGTTGGATCTGAGGCTGGGATACCATGGTGTGCATGGAGTAAATATTTTCTTTTGAACCAATGTCTGGTACACAGGTTCCCTGGGACTGCAGGGGAAACAGCTGATGACTCAGGTGGTCCTTTCCTATCCTGTTTCTCTTCTGGTTAGGCTCTTTGAGCTAAAACCCAAGTTTTTTCTGTCTTGCCAATTATATTCAATTAAAATTTCCTGAGGGGTTTGCTCATTGCCAATACTTTCTCCCTGCTGCCCATTCTCCAATCCTCTTAACACTTTTTTAGCAATTGCCTTATGCCTATTCCAGGTTCCTCCTCGTTACTAAAACAAGGCAGATTACAAGGAATGTTAATTTAAGGAGTAAAAAACTTTAGTAAATGGGCACATTTGCTTTGATTTCTACCCACAGTTGATGCTACATATGTGTATTTTCATTAAGTCCCTCCAACAGGCATTCTGCTGGCAGGCATTCCCCAAATTCATCGTGTTGTTCTGCCTTTGACCTCTTTGGCAGTGCCAGAAAGACTTCTATCAAATGAGTGTCTGTTTCTTTCTTCTCCAGTCTCCTTCCATTTAGGTTAATTCAAGTGAAGTTATTTGCACAGGAACAATTCTAGTTAACTCTGTACTCGAAGAAGTCTTTCAAAAGTAGAATTATTCTGAAAACCAAGTTACACAGATTAATCCTACAACTGTTTCTCAGTCCTCATTTGACTAAACACAGTCTTCAAGTGTTCATGGCAATACTTAAACATTTTGCTTAAAGAAATGTGACTGGGATTGAAAGAAAACTAATACTACCACTTTTGAAATGTACAATTATACACTGAGTGTAAAATCTCAGGGTTGTTAGCTACCCTCTTTCTAGCTGGAGGTGGAAAAGATAAACTTCAATTGTGATAGCTTGGAAGAGGCTATGTTTTGAAAGCATCAGCACGCTGTTATTTCAGCAATGAGTTTAGTAGGTGAGCCTGTAACAAGCAAAAAGCTAGTATAAAGGATAAGTCTGGTGTGTTTCCAAAGTTTCCTGCAGTATCTGTAGAGGCAGGGTGCTAGCAAGAAAGTTATTAGCATGCCAGGGCATTTCCCAAGGACAGGAAATGATTAGCAGAAGAGAGGTATTATCTTCAGGGTATGCTGTCCAGCATACAAACAGCTGAGTTCAGCTATTCTCTGCAGTGAAATCAGTGTAAGGCACCACAGGGTAAGAGCTCTATTAAGTTTGAAAATTTTCTTAATTATACCAATACAAATTTTTGGTCTCCCCCTTTACTATACCTCAACTACAGCATTTTGGCCAGGAAGCACATGTCAGCATGCTGGCCCCTGGTAAGCCTCATATTGTCTCTCACCTCTCAGTCTTAAGACAGTTCTCCTCACTGCAAAGCACAGATCAGAAGAGCAAATTATATTGCTAAAAAATTAAAAAGTAATGGAGAAGATATGAGAATGCAGAGTTACAGCCTTGAAATATTTTTTGCCCTGCATCTCTCCATGTGGCTTAACCATCTCTTTTCCTTCCCTCCTCTGACCACTTCCTTTCCAGCAGCAAACACTGCAGGTCTCTGAAGCTCTCTTGGTCCACAGCCACTGCTCTGATTTCTCCTCACTGACTCTGCTCCCAGCCCACATTAACACCTTTCCCAGTTTGATATCTTCCTCCTCTTCCCTGACACCTAACAAAAGGGAGAAGTGTTTGAGGTTCATAGGTGCCAAGCAAACAAGGGAGAGATCTGTCTTGACCCAACCCTGCCCTCTGTCACCACTCTGCATGTAAGCAAAAGGACAGGGCTGCCAGCTAGCCCAGTACAGACATGGGAATCTGAGCAGGACAGTTAACCAAACTTCATTCATTGTACAGTTGAATAGAAGCCCATCAATTCCAAATTGAAATCTTCCAGACCGTTGGTCCAGAGAAGGCACGCCAACTGCTGCAGATTTGACAGTTCTTCAACAGAATACAGTTTCCAATTTGCTCATGGGACAGGTGTGAAGGAGTTTCCGAGAGGAGTATTTGTCTTGCTGCAGATGCAGCAATAAGAAGCTTTTAAAATTTCTGTGGTTTCATTCTCAGCCAGAGTTGCACCATCAATATTTAATTTGGAATGCTGAAATAACTTTTTCCAGTGATCCCAATGAAGAGGGAGTCAGGCATGTTCTGGGCACTACCATCCTCTCTTTTCCATATGCTTCTCCCAGCTATAGGTGATCAGGCCAAGTCAGAACAAGGATGATTAAAAACAGACTCTTCCAAATAGCTTTTTCTTAGAAGGTCAAGGCTATGAAGTCAGTTCAATGTCACCCATAGTCCTATGAGCAGAGTCCCAGCAAAAAAGAAAGCAGGAGGGTTGGAACCAGAAGGACCCTTATCCTGGCTCAGGGTCCTGGCATCAATGTCTTGGCTGGACAGGTTAGAATCGAGGAGCTCCATAATCATCTGGCATCCTCTCAATATTGTATCTGAGAGAAAAAAAGAGGGAAAACCTATGAGGACAACCTACTCCACATTGCTCCCCTCCCTGTGCAGCAACAGGCTTACAGGCAGACTGAACAGCAAGAAGCTTTGTTGCATTTCTATCTGCAGCTCAGATCCCCAGGAAGAAAAATATTACTTCCAAAAGTGAAAAGCTTTCATAAGGTTACTGTTATCCTTCACCTCAAACTCAGAAATCAGGCATCTCAAAAACTCAGCATCTCCAGAGAAGGAAAAAGATGGTGGTTTTGTAAGATTTGACTTAGGATTTAAGAGCAGGCCAACATGAAGAACAAAACTTCGGCCATTCAACTGATGATTCATGGCCACAGTGAACAAAGGGGCAAACACGTTTTGAGAGAAAAAAATCTTCTGAGCCACCTTCTAATTACAGATCAGTTAAGACTTTATATATTTACAGCAATTGACCTCCTCATTTCTGACATACTGCTCTGTCTGCATATTACTAGACTCACTGTCTCCATTGCCAGCACAACTGCCTCTCCCATCCCATCTGAAGACTAGCCCTTTTCTCTCCACATCCTGACTTCTCTCCTTATCATGCTACCAAACATACCCACCATACTGTGAAACAATTTGGCATGGGTTCAATGCAAGATAAATCTTCTGGGCTGTACATTATGTAGAAGAAATAACATTGAAGATGACAAACAAAGGTGAGTAAAATCTTCTTAGTCTAGGCTTTACAAGTGCTTTGGAAGGAACAGGAAATGAATTTAAGCAAATGTTTTTACAGTAGATCAATGGTCCTATTGCATATTTAAAAAAAAAAAAAATGAAAAAGTGAGCCGGTACTTGCAGGTACTGGAAAAATCTGTTGCATTGAAACTGCTGCACTAGTACCTTTCCAAGTTGGTTTGCCTCTTAGCTGAAAACCAAATTCAATCACTTAGCCGAGGGTACACAAAACTACCAGACTATGGACCAAGAATGGTTCTTTTCCTCAAGAACCTCTAGAATGCATTTGCTTGGTAGTCCTGCTGCTGGTAAGCAAAACTGATCTATGGAAACACTGGCCTCAGGGAAACTGGTTTTCTAGGCAAAAGCAAGGAAACATGTAGACTGCAATAAAAGTGGGTCTGTGACCAGTCTCTTCCCAGCAGCAGCTGTACTTCTACTTCTGTGCAATCACTTCTACTTTTGTGCAAACACTAGGCCCTTTACTGCAACCCGCACTACAGACAATGCAAGAGAAGTACATGGTGAGAGTCCCTCCCTGTCAGGCAAGGATTGTACCAGGCAGTGCTCCTCCCTGTCAGAGGTCCCTTACCTGTGCCTGGAAATATACATTATAGGCACTCCTGGGATTTTTCGTATTCTCCGCTTGAGCTCTTTATCCACTGTAGCCACAATATAACATTTATGCTGCAAAAAAAGAGGCGAGTCAGATTCAACACCAGTGAACTTGCAGAAAGGAGACAAAGCTGAGCAAAAACTTCTATTCAGTGAGCTCATTTAAAACAGGAGAGCTACGAGTCCTTAGCAAGGCATTACTAGGACCTGTACAGAATTCCACTAGTAACATCAAAACCGACTCATAAAAACATCTGAAGTCTGTCCAGCCTTCCTAGCTGACAGCTTTCCCATCCAAGTGCTTCTTGATGCTGTCCCATACAACAGGGAAGACTACACCTTGCTTCAAATAAAGTTGTGCTAGGGACTGAAACTGCCCCTTAGGGAGATTTTACAGTTACTTTGTGGGAAACTTAAATCATCAGTAACTAGGAGGGTTCAGGAATTTTAGTATGTTAGCACAGTATAGAAAATTTCAGAAATAGAAATACCTGAGTGACCCTCTGTACCAAGCAGTCATCTGCATAGGTTCCTTTGTGCCCACATGGCAAGCGCTCAAACCGAGGGTCCTTGGCAATTCTGTGGGGACATGTAAGGCAGCATGACAGCAATCAGACCAGAGTGTACAGTAACGCAGTATGGAGGAACAGTAACGCCCCTTTCTGTGATATACAGCATGTTATTCTCAAAACAACGGCTGAAGGGATGGAGGGAATGGTACACAACAGTCAACTGAAATGAGGAACAAAAAAAGAATGCAGTGTGGCTGGCTAATTATTATAGGTTAAGTATTTCTTAGTACTTGTTAGCTGGATTCAAGATCTCTGCAATGTTAGGCTCTTGCCTACAAAGTCATTTGAAACAATTTATCTGTGGGAAGAGCTACAAATTCTTTTGGTATCTGATCATTCGTTCTATGCATATAGGAATACTTCACCCCCTCTCTGAAGGGAACATCAAAGCTGTTCAGCAGATGCACTCGGATACTTTACAACACAACAGGCCAAAATAAAAAGTAAAGAATAGTACATTTGACTGGTACACCTGGAGAGCAGGAACTACATTGGTCTAGTTTTGAACGATCACACAATAATAACCTGGCTCTAGATTATCAGTACATGCTACCTACTCCTACAGGAATAACATGAGGCATGAGTGAAAGGTTCCATAAGGCTTGAGTCACTCCTTTATTTATTTTTAGCAATTTCTATAATTAAAAAAAAATTCTATATATATTTTGAGAAACAGGAGGAAGTGTTATTCTGAAAGCCTTAGGGGGGAAAAAAGATTTACACATAAATATTGTGCATTCATACTTAGCATTTATTATTTTTTTTAAAATAATCTAAAACTTGGGCCATCATACTGCTCTCATACAGCCAGAGAAATAAAACCAAGTCTTATGCAACAACATAACCATCCTCTAGAGCAAGACCACCTTCAGGGAAAGTGCTTTTATTTACATTAAAACATTAAGTTCTAGAAACAGAGAACACCCTGCACCTACCTTAATGCCACACGGTACTTCTGTCCTAACTTCTCAATTTCACCCATCACACAATCTGTGATACATGGAATACCTACATGCAAAAAAAGCCCGTATTAAAACCAAGCAGTATTTCTTAGTATTTCTTCACAGACCCCTACATATTGCCCACATGCCCAGGAACTGTCATGGAACTCTATAACATATTACAGTTTTAAACTTCTGAGAACTGATACAGTTTCAAAGTAATGAAACGTAGACCCACTGAGTTTGACCATGCCATGGTAATTTTAGGTTTTTAAGTTACTAATGCTTGACCTTTGTTGAGATTAGAATTAAAGACCGTTGTCTGACTGAAACCAGAGACACTTCTACAGTTACCATAGCCATGAACAATAAGCTCGATGATTATAGCACATATTCTTTTTTCAAGATTTCTGTTATCTTCAGCTAGTGGTGTGAGGCTGATAAAGCACACCATGAGTGCACTGTGGCACTATGTGGTCCAGAAGAAGCTGCGAGTAATGCAGACACTCACACTTGGCATAGAGACAGTCCATCATTGACTGCACTAGGTCCAGCTTGGCCTTGATGGAGAAGTTGATGAAGTTAGTGTCAACCAGGATATGATAAGGGGGTCCCAACTGTGTGTTATACTGGAAGAATAAGCAAGAGGGATGCTGGGGGCTGCCGGGAAGACAAATAATTCAAATAAGTTAATTGCAATTAACAATATATCCAATCCTACAACTTGCACAGAAAGAAGAGTAATGAGCAGAAACAACACAAAGCAGCGTGGGGTGGCGACCTGTCAGACCTCCAGCCACCTCCCAAGCCCAATCCCTTGGTTTGGGGCACCATTTCCTACTCTGACGGTTTTGCTCAGAAACGCCCTTGGTTGCAGCCTGCAGCCGAGCCGGCCGGTTCTCTCTCCCTCCCTCCCCAAAGCGTCGGCAGCACTTACACCTCTCGCTCCTTGATGGCACTCGGGTCCTCTTTCTTCTTCACGGGAGCTTTCGCCCGGTCCTTCTCATTACTGCAAAGAAACACAGGCACTCCTGTGTGGGAGACGGCAGCGGCGGAGCGGCCTGGGCCGGGATCCCCTCCCGCCCCTCCCAACCGTGACACGGGGACGACCAGCGCCGGGGCCCCTCCTGGGGCCGGGCCCAGCCGCAGCCACACTCACATGCGTTGGTCCCGGAGGCTGATCATGCGCTTCATGACCGCGTACTTCCGCACCTTCTTCTGTTTCCCCTGCAAGGAGACCGACACGCAGCCGCGATGAGCTGGGGAGAGACCCCAGCCCAGCCCGGTCCCCCCCGCCCGCGCCCGGCTCACCATGCTGCTGCTGCTGCTACTGCTCCTTCCGGTGCCGCCACGGCGCGTCACCGCGCCCCGCCTCTCCGGGACGGCCCAGGAGTGCCGTCACTTCCGGCCGCCGGCACGGGGCAGCGGGAGTCCGCGCTGCTCGCGCGCGGGAGCGGGCCGGACATTGCGGCTGTTGCAGCCCTCGGTAACGGCTCCTTGGGAGAGGGGGAGGGCGGGCTCCCGGGGTGAGGGAGCCGCAGCCCGGCCGCCCCGCGGTGCTTGGGCGTCCCCCCTCCCAGGTGGTGGTTCGGCCCGGCCGCGGGTGGCAGCGGGAGGGGCGCGGGCAGCCCCGCCACCGGCTCGGGGCGCCCGTGCTGGCAGCCGCCCCGCCGCTGCCCCGGCACGCCCAGGGCTACCGCGGTGGGAATCCCCGTTCTGTCAGCGGTGGGGGCTGCCCCGGAAGGGCCGTGGCGGGAGCGGGCGGGGCCGGTGCTCCCGGTGAGCGGGAAGGGCCGGCCCTGCCTGCCCGCGGCGGGAGGCGCGGCGGCCTCTAGCTTTCGCTGTTGGTTGCGCCGTGCCCTTTGCACGGTGCTGTCGCTGTATGGGTGGCACGTCGCGGGGGTTGCGGGGCTGGCACCTGTGGAAAGGCCGCGGGGCTTGGTGGCCCCGCCGAGCCACAGCTGGTGGGGGCTGGAGGGGGAACCCACACACCGGTCGCCCTCCTTCCCCCTTCTTTTCTGCTTTGTGGAGCTACGAGGTCGCTGAGGTCTTCAGCCCACTTTCTTATGCTTGCTGGGCTGACATGTTTTGAAGTGTGATGTTAGCTTTGCTGTGCTCTAGCTCGTGAACTTCTTTGTGAAAAGCAGTGGGATGTCATTATCTGTAGATCTTGCCAACAGTGTGACCTGAAATCCTAGCAAGGGAGCGTAATTTCAGTTGTGCTTTCTGCAGCCATAATGGTATAGTCTGATCCAAAATATCTTTTCTGCACGTGTAAGGAAACATTGTCCAAGTTTTCACGCTAGTCCTGGGCACTTGGTTTCCAGTGCCCTGTGCAGGGAAGGGTGAGAGAGAGACCTTCCTGTTATCTTTCTAATGGGATTAGTGAGAACTTGTAGCTCTTCCAAATACAACTGGTTTTATCTGGTGTGCTGGTCAGAAAAAACAGCTATGTGGCCAATGAGGTACTATGCAGGAGGCTTTTCCTGAAGTGCTGGCCTCAGTACAGCTGTGACTGAGGCTCTGACAATGAGGAAGAAAATTAGACCGAAAGGAGAACTGAGTTTGTTAGGAGAACCATGACTGACCTTTTCACCTGGGTGATTGTATCAGACTTAATTGTTGGCTGAGGAAACACAATTGGCAGAGCTTCACTCACGCTGCTTAAGTGACCCAAGTGGTTTGAGTGAAGGAAATTATTGAGGAAAAGGGGGTGATTTACTGTCCCCACAGGCGTGTAGGGTGGCAAGTGTGTCTGAATGTTGTTCTGGCTTGGGAAGCAGATCTGGTGTGAAGATGAGACTGGCCCGAAAGTTGCTATCTGGCTGGTTTGCTGTGTTTGAGGAGGACGGGAGGAGCTGACAGCCCTGCTGGTGGTTCAGTTGCGATGAAAAGCCTGTAGACTTAGGCAGTTGGCAAAAGTCTCCCATATTTTTTTTTTTCCTGTTGCCACTATTTTATTTGGCTTGTGTGTAAATGCATATGACATTCCAGCCCTGATGAGAGAATGACTGCTTTGTATGGACACTGGCCATTGATGTGGCTTTTGTCCTTGACAGCTGAGAGCCTGCTCAGTGCCTTTTGCGCTGACTCTTCGGTCTTCTGTGTATTTTAAAGTTAGGTTCCCATGGGCATTCCTGTTTGTTAGTTTGTGCATGCTTTACTTGGTGTGAGAAAATACTGTGCCTTTTCACTCAAAAGAGAATTATCATCTTGTGTGTGGCATGAGATGCACGTGCCATTGATGGTGGACGTTTGTGCACATGGATGGAGAGGATGTTCTGCACAGAAAAGAAGGGTTCTCTCATCTTGGCTGGATGAGGTACTACCAATCTGCAGAAAGGTTTTAAACCCATCTTTCTTCTAAATTTTGGAACTTGTCAGGGGAGAGAAGAAAGAAAGTTAAATTTATCAGTGCATCAAAAAAAACAAGAGGCACAACAGATTTCCTAGGACCTCAGTAAATCAGTTCTGTATAGCATTCCCCCAGCTTGCTTTGTACCTGTAGCTACATGAATGTGCCATTACTGTGTTATTGATTGTTTTGTATGTGCAGCTACACTTGTGCTTCCTTCTGGAGCTTTGCACTGTATTCCTCTGGCTTCACAGCAGCAGTAATATAAACATAATGTATTCCCATTACTGGCCTTCCTTTCCTTGCTGGCTTGAGAGAAGCAATGGCAATAATATAGTTTATTTTATGATTCCATGCTGTCTATCCCAATTATGCCAGTAATTCTCCTTGAGTCAAACCAAGGTGAAGCTTTCCAAATCCCCATTTTCCCTGCAGATGGCAGGAGACCATTGCTTGCTCTGTCCTTGGATCAAGATCACTAAGACCTGTCGGACAATTCAGCATTTTTTCCAGCCTATCTACAATGGCACATTATATTGCTGATTTTCAGAATTTGTTTCCCAGATTGTTAGCTGGCAGTTCTTAGCACAGTTACTATTTTAATTTAGATCTGCATTCTGATGAGTGGCAACATATCTTGGATACCAGCTACTCGCAACTAGGTTCTTTACCCCAATGTATCCCGGCTCTAAGAGCATCCTTAAAGCTTCTGGCAGCGTGTATACTAGAGGGAAGTTGATTCTATGACAGCCACTTCATCTCTTGTGGCCCCCTGACTTGGTGTCTTGTTTACCATTTCATGTAGAGGTAATAAAATGAGAAGTTGCTGTGCTGATTGAGGAAGATAACCAATTCCCTGTGTCCACCAAGCTCTGAAATTCTGCAACCCAGATCAAGAGACTCAGGCTTCAATTGACTTAAAAACCCTTATAGTTGAAATGATGACTCTTTCTGTTTTGTACTGTCAAGAGAGAGGCTCTGTGGCTTGTGGTATGCTTTACAGAAGGAGAGGAGTTATGGACTGAGGCAGAAATAGCTTGGGTAGGTGAACCCACAGGGCAAGTTTTGTGTTGATGTTTTTTTGGTGACATGAAGAGACTGGTTCTGTAAGATGCTGGAGGGAGATCTCATAGATTCCCAAACATTGATAAGTTTCTGTGAAATTCTTCAGCTGTGTGAGGAGCCACCACATACCTTCCGCAGCCAGGCCGAGCTGGTGCAGAGTTTCAACCAGGCATTTGTAGCACATCTTGGGTATGTACTGTGAAAGAACTAAAACATCAAGGAAATTGCTAGGTCTGTAATTCTTAATACACAGAGATATGAGTTTAGAAACCTGAAGCTTCATCTAGGAGGAAAATGAGAACTTATGCCCTGGGGACTGCAACACTGTTCACTCAAGCAGAGGAAAGAAGAAAATAGCTGAGTGGGTGGGATTTTCCTTGAGATGTGGAGGAGGAAAAGACAGTGAGAGTCTGTCTGCTTCTGCAGCGCAGTCAAAGAGCTCTGCAGTTACCTGTTGGTTTTCATATGTGTTAGAAAGCTTAGTGGAAGTGTGCAAAGGCAGCCAGATCTGTGTGATTATTGGGATGGAAGAAAAGAAGAGACATCTGAAGAGGAAGGTAGATGAGGGGGGAGTAAGGAGGAAGTGGCAGCTGAGGTGGTGGTATGGCAGGCAGGAGGAGTACATCACTTAGATCAGCAGAAGAGGTGACTGTCTTTACAGACAGCTGCTGTGGTGAGCCTGGGTCTGTTCATTTCATTCTCACTCCTTTATATAATCTGTGTTCTGAATGAGTGGATAGCGACTGTGTAGGCTCTGTGGCTTTTTTTCTGGCGTACGTCCTTGGTTTTGTGGGCTGCATCAATCCTTGCTCTTAGATGTTTATTTTTTTATCTCAATCCTGACACTAAACTCTAATTTGGTGGATAGTGCTGCTGAAACTGAAATGCCTTATGAGGATACTGTTTTCCTGAACACCTAAAACAACAGCAGCAAAAAAAAATTATCTAGTTTACTTTGGGGTCCAAGAACTTTCAAATATTTTTTTTGTTTTGGTTTGTTTTAGACTTGATTATAAATAGCCCTCTAGATCTGGGCAAAATCAGTTTGAGAATAGTACATGACGTTTTGTGGGTTGTGAAGGCTTGTAGTGGTACCTGATCCTTAGCTCTCCTCATGAATAGCACCCAGGTTCTTAGCTGCTCCATGAAACCCATGAGCTGGATGAAACCTATGGAGGCAGGATGTGTTTTGTTCCGTCTTGAACCTGCTAGTTTCAAGGGGTCGCATAATGAAATGAGATTGTGACAGGTGGAGGTTGAGGATATGGTGAAGCCTAGCACCTTGTCAACAGCAATACCTTTATAGCACCTATCCTATGGATTTGATGTATAGTGATACTCTTGCATCTTACACCTCTCACGTGTTTCTACTTGCTAGATTTGTCCACAACAGTGGAGAGATCGAACTTTTTGCTCTCCTTTTTTTCTTTTTCCAGGGAAGCTAACGAACGACAGGCTACAGGAAGCAGCATTGCAGGACAACCCTTTTCCACAAAGAGGAGGAAATTGCTGTGCTCAGGTCCTCACCTTTCAGCAGTCACGCTGTGATGCAAGGTCTAGAAGTTTCTCTTTCTGTGAATGGCTTCTCTATGGCCTCTTCTTGCTGACCCAGTGTTGGGCACAAAGAGAAAGGATGCTGAAGAATAGGTACCCCCTTTTGGCTTTTAGAACGTGGGCACTTGTATAAAGGTATGTGATTGCGATTTGATTGGAGGGATGGAATGTCTGGGGGCCAGCAAAGGGGATTTGCTGGTCTGGAAAGTTATGGCTATTGTTGGTGGGGAGTACCTCATTTAAACTTTCTGCGTGCTGATGTCCATTGCTGCCGCTGTTGAGATGACAGATGAATAACTCCCCTTTTGTGTTTGTTTAAAAAAAAGAAAAAACAGCTTGAATGCACAATGTAGCTTCTCACTAACTGAATGGTGACATGGCAAGCTATATTGTATGCATTAGAGTATGCCAAATTGTTTGTCTGATTGTCACACATGTTCCTTGCTGCTGCTTTTGTTCCATCTGTCAGCTATGTCTTAGCAACTAAACATGTTGTTGTTCTGGGTGTGGTCTTTTTACTACATGTTTGTTTAGCAGTCCCCTTGGTGAGAGCTTGATTCTAGATTGGTGTCTCTAAAAATTGCTGTAATCTTAATAGTGTATAAAACCAAGGTTTTAGCTTGTGTGTTGATCACCGAGAGTTTCAATGGAGAGACTTCACTTTGCAGAAGTGAGTAGGAAAATACAGATGGACTGTTTTCCAGTTGGATTCATAATTTACGTAGTACAGTTACAATGCAAAAAATTGATTCAGTTCTGCCCTAGAAGGATTTTGTTTGTTCTGAACAAATGGGGATTGTCTTCTTTGCAACCCTTTTATTCCATAGCTTTTTCTAAGGTTGCTGGTTGAGGGTCAGCTTCTGTCCATTTTAATGGTGGCTCTGTGATGTGCTTTCATGGCAGACTAGAAGTTAACTTTGTGACTTGCAGAAGCAAGTAGGTGTGAGATTTTTTGGATGAGTGGCTTTTGGCCTCTGCTGTCAAAGTTGGTGATCCTGCAAAAATTAGCTCCTTCTTGCAGTACCCAGAGCCTGCTCTCACTGTTTTTTGAGGATAACATGTTGTCCTTCTTATAGGTCCCTGAATCTGAATGGCAATCTGTGATGGAGAACTATTCCTTGTAGCATGCTGTGCTGTTTGCGTATTTCACAGTCTCGTGGAATAATGCTTTAGGGATGTCCTTGGAGAGGAAGATAGATGATCGATAGGTATTTGTCTGAGTAATCATAGATTAAATTTTGGCCAATGTGTGTGAGGAAGAGTCATTAGACTGGACTTGGCCTATTTTGTGTTATAGATGCAGCTGTGATCCTCGGCTGTGTGTCTCACCGAAGGGACCTGATGTTTTACATTATTGGTAAGTGAAGGAAAGGTTGCCACTGTATTTGTTGATCTCTCCATAGGCTTTAGAAGGGTTTCTTGAAGGCCTCTGCTTTCATCTTAATCAGTCTACCTAACAAACATGAAGTTACTGTTCACCCCACACTCTGCCCTCCACCTGGCAGTCTTGCCTCTCCACCTTTCTTCTTGTTACTAAAGTTCTTTCATTGACCTCATTCCTAAGACATCCTGTTACTTTTTCTTTTGAGAACTAGTGCAGGGTTGTCTCTGTGATGCTTCTTAAGACAGCCTTAATGTGATGTGCAGGGGTTGTGTGGTTATATGACTGTTTCCCTTAAAGGAATCTCTGTAGTTCTAATTTACAACTGAAGGGGTATTCCATGCTTCTGTTGGGATATCTGCTAGGCATACCCAAGACTCTGTACCACCTTTACCTATTTCCTCTGTTTGCAGTCATTTGCAGAGTTTTAAGGGACTTGTTATTCTCTAACCTTTTAGCATAATCATAAATGTTCATACAATAGCTTCTGCCTTAAACACCTAATTTGCGGTTGAGTAGAATATCATTAATGAAAGGTATCTTGGGCTGATGCAGAGGGGATTTTGGTACCTGACTCAGCCATGCTGCTGCAACCACACTCTGCTCTCTCCTTGCTGCAGGTGGGATCACGATATCTGTGGTAGCCTTCTTCTTCACGATTAAGTTCCTCTTTGAGCTTGCCGCACGTATAGTCAGCTTCCTTCAGCATGAGGACCGGGAACGCCGAGGGGAGCGAACTATTTATGACTACGTGCGAGGCAACTACCTGGATCCCCGGTCCTGCAAAATCTCCTGGGATTGGAAGGACCCCTATGAGGTGGGCCATAGCATGGCCTTCCGAGTGCATGTAAGGGAATATTTCTGTTTCCATGCGGTTTTGGGGGCAGGAACAGAGTTCTGAGTTAGGGATGGGCTCTTCAAATATTTTTTGTTGGGGACAAGCTGGATGTAATTTAGGAGTAGGAAAGCTATCTGTTTATGTCTTCTGCCCCCTGCAACTCTGTTGCAGAATTCTGTAAGTGCATATCTGAGGTTTGCACTCCTTAAAATCTTATCTCCCTCTCTTTAGAATCCTCTGAGGAGCCAGAGGAGATGAGGCTTGTCCTATCTACTGCTTCCTTTACTGGGAAGTGAGTGGGCCGGGCCTTGCCTTAAACAGACTTGGTGCTATCTTTTGGTTGTGCAGCTGAGGTTGGGAGTGTGGGAGTGGGCATTTTACCAACGCAAGAGCTGTGAAGCTTCATGGTGGCTCCCTATTCCTCCAAAACTGAATGTTATTCTGTCTGACCTGGAAAAGCCTGCCAAGGACTCTTTTTCTGTCCAGTCCCAAAAGGCCAAGTCTAGGGCAATGGGACAAGTATACAAATAAGATGGGTGAGGTGCCTGAACACTGGGAGTTTGGAGCTACGTGGAGAAAGTTTGAACAGGTTTTGCTGGGCTCGTGCCCACCTTTCTGCCCCAATTTCCCCACCCAGAAGAGTATCAAAATAAGAAGAAATGTTCAGCTAGGTTGCCATGCCCATCCCTCTCAGGAAGGTGAGGGAAACCCATGTGCTTGAGGGCAAGTGAGGAGTTCTAGCTCCAGGGCAGGCAGTGAAAAATCTGAGGGGAAAGGGGCTTGTTCTGTTCCTGCTGTTTAAATTTATTCCCTTCACCTTGCTGACTCTCATGACAGCTCCAGCAATGTGCCTTTCCACTTCATGCTTGTCTCCCATTTGTTTAGCCCTTTATTCATTAACAGTAGCTGTTGCATGCAGTGGTTTCTCTCACTGGCAGTCAAAATACATACTACTTCAGGCCCCATGCCCTCCCTCATTTAGAAACAGGGAATAATAGTAACCTTTTGCTGACTGCGGGCTGATTGCAGATGGCAGGCAGGATCTGGCCCACAAGCTACCAGCTCTTGAAGAGCCATGCACATAGGGTTTCAAAGTGTAATTCTTTCCTTGTAAGGAAGTACTGATTGAGGTATGTTACCTTCTGAAATTGTCCGGCAGATCACTTCTGTGATTGAGCTGCCTGTGATTTTTATCTAACATGTTTTCATGCTGATGCTTCTTAACGGTACAGACTGGGTCAGCTCCTTAGGTCAGCATCTTCTCCACACTGTTTTCTGTAACAAATTGGTGAGAGCTTTTCCAGCGCTTAGCTGTACAAACGGACAAGATCTGCTTGTTTCTCTGAAAGGATGTGGCTTTGCTTTTTTCCTTTTGCTAGTGGGTTCTCTTGGTTTCTGCTCTGGTATTGCACGAACAGTGCAGAGAAGAAATGGCTAGAGGCATGTTCTTTCCAGGGCACTCATTTGAACCCCAGCACAAAAGAGAATGAGGCTGTTCAATGCCCATTTGTGCCCTGTTTGCTTCAGAGAACACAGCCTATGTGACAGAGCGGGCTGTTAATTTTGTTTCCTTTGCCGAGCTGGGGTTCTTGCCCTTGTTTCCCCAAGGCGACTCGCTTTCTCTTCCTCTGTGCACTGCATAATTTTGCTGACCTGGACTTCTCCATTTCCCATGCAGTTATTCTATAAAAATGGGCAACCCTTCCCTGCTCGCCGGCCTGTGGAGCTGCGAGTTCACATCTGCCATGTGGAGCTAGAAATTGATATTCCTGTAACCCAGGAAGTTCTCCAGGAGCCTAATTCCAATGTGGTGAAAGTGGCCTTCACTGTGCGCAGGGCTGGGAGATATGAGATCACTGTAAAACTTGGTGGTTTGAATGTGGCCTACAGCCCCTATTACAAGGTGTTCCAGCCAGGTAAGGTCTAAGTGGCCCTCTAATGATTCAAAGTAGATTTGGAGGTTTTGGAGGTATTGGAGGCAGTTAGGTAAATGTGTTTCCAGCTAAAATAGGTAGGTGACAGGGAAAGGGTTACCCTTAACCATTTTCCTCTTGCCATGTGTAGATCCCAGCAGTAGACCCATGACTAAACCATACTTGTGACTACCAGTACGTGGCAAAATAGCAACTGCCTTACAGAATAAGTCGTTAGTGCTGCTTAAGCTCCCTAACCACTTGTGTCTTGTTCTCCATTTTGCAGTAACTTCTTTGTGATCCACCTAGTAGTAAGAAAATGCCTTTTTTGAAAGTATTGAGTTATTGAATGGGAAATGCTGATTCGACTCCTCCTCTTTTAAATACTCTATTCCTTTAGGGTCCTGGAGCAGTTGATACCTTTAATTATAGACTTCTTTAAAGACATTTCCTTTTTATCAGTTATAAATTTGTTTCCTTCTACTTTTGTTTTCTGACCCCAGTTGGCATCTTTTATATTTCATGTACATGTTCATGGAAAGTACTTCTATTCCACTGCATTGTGAATAGATACAAAGCTTGCTAAGATACCCCTACAGAAAGAAGAAGCTCAGACTTAACTTACATACCCTTCAGGCTAAAGTTTGTTTGGTAAACTGACTTTGCAGGTTTCCTTGCATGTCATCTGAGTTGTACTTTGTATGTGCTGTGGGAGCAAGTTCTTGAGCTGAAGGTTAGAATGGTGGAAAAATCATTCTTTAGAGGGCTAGTAACTGGGTTTGCTTTTATCAGTATTAAGTTTCTGACCCAAGGCAAACCCTGTGCACCACAGCATGTACTTCAGTGCTCAGATACTTTGTTTTTTGAATGTAGGGGCATAGAATGTGCTTAGATTTGATTAATTTTTGAGGGCAATGTGCCCCTAGTTTTTATTTGCTTTTTGTAGCTTCACTGTGGAATTTGTTTGACTCTAAACTGTTGTTGTCTGCTTCAGGGATGGTGGTTCCCTCCAAAACCAAAATTGTCTGCCATTTCTCCACTCTGGTGCTGACTTGTGGGCAGCAGCACACTCTGCAGATAGTTCCCAGAGATGAGTATGACAATCCCACCAGCAATTCTGTGTCCCTGATAGATGAGCACAATTACAGCCTCTCCATCTATGAGGTGAGTGCAACCTCATCCCTTGCTTGAATTCAGGTGAGCCTGAATATATATATATAATATTATATATATAAAATTATATATATAAAATATATAATATAATATATATAATAATATGAGTCCCCTTCATTAATTCATTTTCTGTTTAGCTGGGTCCTCAAGAAGAAGAGAGCTCCGATGTTGTGTTTGAGAAGTCTGTGGTGTCCAATCGGCAGACTTGCAAGGTGTTCTTCCGATTCACCTTGCACTGTAGGGGTTGTTTCCATGCCTGCATCTCCTACCAGAACAAGCCCATTAGCAATGGTGATTTTGACATCATTGTTCTAAGTGGTGAGTCAAGAACTACTCAGTATTCATTCTCCAGGTGTCGTCTTACAAGATGCTTTGCACAGTCTTTTTTGCTCTTTTGTAGCAGGGCTAAATGTGGCTTCCCTGGACTAGCCATGCTTAATTGTTTAAGCAATGCCTATTCATTTAAAAATGCTAAGGTAGATGAATTTGCTGCTGACAAGGGAAATTTCTGAAGGCTGATAATCTCTGTTCCATCAGCAGATAAAAGCAGGTGTGTTTTTCCCCCTGTCTCAGGAGGTTAACTTCTGAAATTAGGCAATTTTTATTCCTTGCTAGTTCTTGGCATCGGAGCCATACTGGAAGTGAGCCAGTCATGTATTGTATGCTAAGCTACATGGATGAAGAACACTGCATGTAACCTATGTGCTTTTTTACAATTTTATAATACCTGATTTCTTCAGGAGTGAGCCAGTCTGCAATGTAGCTGTCAAGTGGCTATGCCTTCAGGCTGGTTCTCTGAGAGAGAGGTTCTGTATGCCTTTTTCCTTTTTTCTTCAACCAGTCACTGCCTGAAGCCAAGACAGACAAACTGCTGTCTTGAAATCTTTGCATCCCACTCCCAGGTTCTCTTTATCAGAGTTTTACTTCACCAGGTTTTCCTTTGGTTGTGTAGCCTTTTCTTTAAAATCATAGTAACTAATTTGGTGGTGGTCTGTGGATTCTTTACTTTTTGATTCTGGTCTCCATTAAGATTTACACAACTCCCTTATATCTGTTTCCCTCAGAGAATGAACAGAACATTGTAGAACACAATGTGTCCACCTCAGGTGTCGGTATTTACTTTGAAGCCTACCTTTACGATGCTCCTAGTTATACCAACACTCAGTGGCAACTTCCAATGCACCTGACCTCCTCCCAGCGTCGTCCTTCTACTGCAACTGAGGATGAAGATGAAGATTCTCCCTCTGACAGCCAAACCCCTGAGAAAGTGAAGAAACCTAAAAAAGTGTACTGCTATGTGTCACCTAAGGTAGATAGCACAAAGTTACTACTCTTGAGTGCATGTTTAAAATACACTGCAACTGAAGACCTTCCTTGTGCCCTTTATCTTAGCTCCAGATTTAGGTGCCTCAGACTTGGTTAAAAAAGGTTTGCTTAAGGCTAGACAGCAAATGTGGAGCTCCTGACTGAGAATAATGTTAAAATGCTCCTTGAAGTTTTAGGACTCCATGGGTCTTTCTAGGTCTGATCCAAAGCCTACTGGGAATTTTCTGCCTGACGGTTCAATAGATACTCTGTTTGCCTTTCCTTTGCTCTGGTCAGGTCAGACCTGCAATTCCGTTTCTCAGTTTCTGATACCTGTAGATTGGAACTTAGAGATTCCCAGATTTTATGTCTTTGTCCTGTTTCTTGAATGTTTCAGGGAAAAGAAAAGGGAAAAAAATGGTCAGAGTACAAAGGGTAAATGTAGAAGTAGAAGAAACAGGATTCAAGCAAGTCAAGAGAAACTGAGGATTCTCTTACAGTAAGAATATGTTAACAGAAACAACTTATTGCCTATGAGCATTCAGGGAACCTAGAAAGAAAATTACACTAAATCTTCCAATAAATTTAAATTCACTTTGTTAATCTACCAATCTGAATACATTCTGAAAAATGCAGTGATAAATATCAAAAAGAAAGACTAATCCAGGAATTTCTTTCCTGACAGAGAAAGAGGGCTATGAAACAGTTATAAGATGGAGGGATTTATAAATCTCTGCTGCATGCAGCTCTAAGAACTGACTGTGGGAATGAGTGCTGGGTCCTTGTGAGCTCAGTATCCTTTCATCCTTGTTCTGGACTTTTGTACTATTTTCTGTTGCATTACCTGGTAAAGGAGATCACCACAAGTGGGTACTGTTGCAGGTTCCCTTCAGTTGCCAAAGTTGTTAATGTGATTCTGATGCTTGTGTAATTGTATCCCTAGATATCTCTATATATACCTAGAGTATCTGTCCTGTACAGTAGATAACTATGCTGTTATTTCTTTAAGGGGTTGCTGTGCATATTTTCTTTGTTTCTGGAGAAATGTTGCTAGTCATTTTTTCCAGTCATTGCAGCTAGAACAGGCTTGTGTGGGAAATGGTTTTGTGTTTTGTCTAAAGATGCTAAAATTTCATCCTAGCTTGTTCTCCAGAAGGTGACAGTTCCACAGTTAGTAGTTATTTGTTCTGGCAGAAATAGACTGAGAAGAAATTACTGCAAATCTCCTGGATTTAGCAATTGCAAGTGCTTTTTAAAAGTTGTTTGAAATGGTTGTGAAAATTAGGGAGTAGTAGCAATGATTCTGTTAATGTGACTTTTTCCAAAACGTTTTTGTCAATGCATTACAAACTTGTCCTGAATTCGGCCTCTCAAGTGTACTTAACATTACCTTCCAACCAGACTGGTGATGTTCTACTGAACACAGTGGCTTACTGCTGTAAAATCTGTGTCATGCTGCGATCCTACATGTGTCGTGAATGCACACAGTAAAGTCTTAGAAGTTGCTTACGGTTCTGTACAGTTCTAAAGGTTTTTATTATTGTGCCAGAAGATGTCACCAAATGTTGCAGAACCCTGTCCCTGGGGTTGGAGGGAGGTCTGGCTTTATGGATCTGTTCTGTGCCTCATGTGTTTCAGGAACAACCCTTAACAGATGTGACCTTTAACATTTTCTTTTCCTTGTGATTACTCAGCAATTCTCAGTGAAAGAATTCTACCTGAAGATCATTCCGTGGCGCCTTTTCACCTTTAGAGTATGTCCTGGCACAAAGGTGAGCCTCTTTCCCTGTAGCTGTCACTGCACCTCCATATTGTTAGCTTGTGGACCTTGTGAATGACAGTCTGATTTTTCCTTTTGGAGAGAAGCAACATTTTGTTGCGTAAAATTCAACTCTGGAATTTCCCCTCAGTGCCTAAATTCTGATAATATTTATGAATAGGAGCTAGTTGTATCACTTCTCCCTGCCTTTTGTCCCAATGCTAGGCAAAAATCTTGGATCCTTTTGCATTTCTCTTATTTTTCTCATAACCTTGCTAAAATGCTGTGACTGTGTCCACTGAAACCCCTAGGCTAGGATGCAAAGTTTGAAGTAACCTCCTAACTGGAGTCTGGATGCCTGAAATAGTATTCCTGTTAACTGCATCTGCATGGGTGAGCAGAGAAGGTCTTAGGGCGCAGGTGGTGTTGCTCTGTCTGCTGAACACACTGTGCCTTTTGCATGATGGGTTTACCCTTTCTTGCATCTTTTTGCTGCTAGTTTTCATACCTTGGTCCTGACCCTGTGCACAAATTACTGACACTGGTGGTGGATGATGGGATCCAACCTCCTGTGGAGCTCAGCTGCAAGAAGAGGAACATCTTGGCAGCCACTTTCATTCGCTCTCTGCATAAAAACATAGGTAAAGAGGTGGTGAGGTGGGTACAGTTGTCAGGAAGTTAGCACTTGAGTCTGCTGGTTTCCCCAGGGAATGAAGATTTTCAACACTGACTGACCTCTGATGAGAACTCTGATTCCTGGTGTCTCATGTTCTGTTCTGGTTGGTGTTTCCAGTGAATGTATTTCATCGTGCCAGCTATTCCTTTTCAGTTTGGCTTTTCTGTCAGGCTCTTTGAAAGCACACCTATGAGTATCTGAATGTCAGCAAGGCTAACTGCAAACTGCCTTTAGAGTTCTGTCTCCAAGAAGCTGTAATAAACTCATCCTTGGGCTGTAAAGCTGACCTGTGCATTTAGTCTTAGGAATGCCTTCTAGATGTTCACGTGTTGACAGCTCAGGCCTGACCCAAATTGTCACTGTTCTCAGGAGGCTCGGAGACCTTCCAGGACAAAGTGACGTTCTTTCAGCGAGAGCTACGTCAGGTGCATATGAGAAGACCCCATTTGAAGGTCACGCTAAAGGTCAACCGTCACTGTCTGCTGGAGTCGGTGAGTGTATAGGTCACTTCGCTTAAGCCCAGTGCTTCCTCCATCCTTTTTCTTCTGCTCAGTGCCTAAAGAAATCCAAACTGACATGTACTAGGGCAACCATGCTAAAAATGATTAGTCCTTCTGTTTCAAGGCAGATGCCAGTAAGCAGCTTGAGATGGGAGAAATGTTAAAAAATTATTTCAAGGTAGCTCCTCTGTGTTCAGGTTTGGTATTGTGTGGGATGCTGTGTTCCTTCTCTACAGCTGGTAAGATGCGATCAATTTCTTAAGTAATTAGGAAACTTCAGCTCTGATAAATTTTTAAGGAACTCGTTGCAGAGTAAATCAAGCCCTGGGAGATATCTAGGGTAAATACATACATAGCTTGTAAAAGCAGGAAATCTGCTGGTCCTATTCTGTTCCCACTTTACATTGCAACCAGAGGCCCAGAGAGAGACTATCTACCTGGACCAGACTTGGGAGCAGAACCTAGAGCTTCTGAGTCTTTATGTATTGTTTTTCTGGTACAGAGCCATTCAGTAAGATAAGCTGTAAAGTCAGATGTTACTGAGCTGCGTGCATGAAATTCTTGCATTGACAGACTTCTAGCAGTGGTTCAGTGTGATGATAAAATATTCCATAGAGTCCTTAAGTCTTCGCCAATGCTGACCTAAGCTGATGTGTTTCCAAAATGGAACTTCAGAAAGACTCATTCATATAATACAGCTCTTAACTGACATTCTGAATACTGTGTACGCAGGGCAAGCAGTTATCTTGACTTACTGTTTCCACAAGTCTCAACAGTAATCTTATAAAGATGGAAAAGAACATTTCTGGGGAAAGCAGGAATGGCTGGGCTTTCCCTTGATTTACACTCAGTAAATCTGTGTTTCGGAATATTTTCTGCATGTAAGAGTTTGCAGGTTTACAAGGTTATGTTTCAGTTCATAGCTTGCTACAAAATGAATTCACTTCTAAACAGTATTTCCCTGACAATTTTTTCCCCACTATTTTGGAAATTCCTGCACTGTCATGAGCACTGGTGTTCCAATAAATTAAGTGCCATAATAATAATTGTAAGCTTTAGTGTCCAAGGTTGACAGGCACAATGAATGTGACCAGTGTGTTCAGCCCAGAGGAGCATGATGCTCTAACCTGTTTGAAGATAAGCTAAGCCAAAGCTACCTGTGTGACTGAGGACTGCTGTGTAGCTTTTAAAATTTTCGTTAATTGGAATCCAGAATCAGGACACAGGAAGTTCTAGACACTTGAAATATTTTGTTACTTTTTTGCATCGTGACTTGCTTTAAGTATGAAGTCAGTGAACCCTTCAAGCTATTTTCTATTGCTCTCTGAAATGTTCCTGTTTTTAAATCTAACTCGTGGGCTGAGAGTGCTTTGCAGAAATTGCTCCTTCCCACAGGCATTTTAATGCTTTAAACAATACTGCACTGCAGCCTTGAGAGGGATACATCTGTGCTGTGCTAAGATCTCACACTGGTTTTAAGATGAGCTGCATTTATGTGGGTAATGTGTCTCATAATAGAAAATGAGGAATTGGCTTCTGTGGCTTTAGAGAAATAAGAATTAGACCTTAGGAGTTCCTAATTCTCACTTTTATACTTTAGAGTACTAGACTGTTTCTTGGTTTTTGTATTGCTTAAATTGTCTATCGCATGTGGAGGATTGCCTATTGGTTGCAGGGTGCCAAGCAGTAACGGCTGCTGCTATTTTTTTTTTTTTTTTCAGTCTTTTAAAGCAACACGAAATTTTTCTGTTTCTGACTGGAGCAAAAACTTCGAAGTGATTTTTCAGGATGAAGAAGGTGAGTTATCCTGTGATATATACGAGGAAGAAGTGAAAGGAATGATAGTGATGTTGTTTTAGTCTGAAATTCTGGTTTCTTCTAGTATGTCTATCCTTTGTGGCTTTCCAGCCCTTTCACTTGCTCACAGATGTTAGTGAATTATCCTGCTGGTGCTATTCTAATCCCTACTTTACATAGGGACCTGAGGCCCAAATGAAAAAATATTAGGACTAGGTTTAGGAGCAAAACCTAGAGTTCTGGAGTCCCTGTCTTCTGCTTTTTTGCTATGGAGCTGCTCACTGCGATGAGCTCTCATGTCAGGTAATACTGAGCAGCATGCATGAAACTCTTGATCTGATGACCCATGGATGACCAAGCTTGTTTTATCTTGTAGCTCTGGACTGGGGAGGTCCACGCAGAGAGTGGTTTGAGCTCATCTGTAAGGCGTTATTTGATACCACCAGTCAACTCTTTACCCGCTTTAGTGATAACAACCAGGCCTTGGTGAGTCTGCAGTTCCTATGCTGAATGCACAGAAATGTGTGCATTGATATGCCAATGGTTAAATAATGCTGTTGCTATTAAGTGGTGTGCAACCTTACCCATTCTTTAGCTTGCCTGCACAGTCACTTCCAATGCCTTTCTCAAAGCTTTTCTTAATGATCTTAACCCACTGAAGGGCCTAAGAACTGGCTGGATGAACAGCAGAGGGTGGCCAGTCAGCAGGGAAGGCTGGATTTCTGGGCAAGACGAGGTGGCATCTAGAGGTTTTGTTGGGTCTGAATGTTTCAGAATCCATTTCTGCTCTCGTACAGCTTCTGGCCTGTGCATATGAAACATCTTGTATTCTTCCTAGGCAGCTTCAGGCTTTTTTTTCTGTTGCTTAGCTTTGAGGATATTGCACTAAAGCTCCTGGGCAGCCTGAGAGATGGCGTGACTTGAACTGGTCTCATACTTGCTATTTGTGCTAGTCTTGTCTAGCACTTGGATATTTCATTTTGCTTCCTCTTTGCAGGTGCATCCAAATCCAGGGCGTCCCACATATTTACGACTCAAAGTGTATGAATTTGCAGGCCGTCTAGTAGGAAAGTGTCTTTATGAATCATCTCTGGGAGGTGCTTACCAACAACTGGTTCGAGCTCGCTTCACCCGATCCTTCCTGGCTCAGATCATAGGACTTCGTATGCATTACAAGGTAAAGCTTCCCAGCCTTGTCTGAAGCCTGTATTGGTCTGAGGAAAGGTTGAACATTGGTGTAGTAGAAACAGATCCAGAGTCCTGGTTAACAGTGTATGTTGTGGTTTTTTTTTTTCCTTCCCTCCATGTCCCTGCTGCCTTTTTCTTTCACACAGTATTTTGAAACGGATGACCCAGAATTCTATAAATCCAAAGTTTGTTTCATACTGAACAATGATGTGAGTGAGATGGATCTGGTCTTTGCTGAAGAGAAGTATAGCAAAACAGGACAGCTGGAGAAGGTGAGGGAGGCAGTTCCTGAAGGTGGGACAGTTTAACCCCTTCTGCCTGTACCAGAGGAGGCTGAGAACTTTGCTATGTGCCCCAGAAAGCTGAGCTTACTCTGGGCAGTAGGTCCTTGCTTGGGTTTATTCTGGTTGGGAGTTCAGGTTTGGGGAGTGCTGCTGGTCACAGTCACGTCAAGTGTTCTTCTGTTTTCAGGTGGTGGAACTGGTGACAGGAGGGGCTCAAGTACCAGTGACCAATGAAAACAAGATCTTGTATCTAAATCTGCTTGCACAGTACAGGCTGGCCAGTCAGGTTAGAGAGGAGGTGGACCACTTCCTGAAAGGTAACATGCTGTCTGCTCCCTACTCCTTTCTGCCTTTATGTCCCAGGGGATAGCGCTTGCTGCTCTTCTCTCCTCTTCTCTTCCAGGTCTTAGTGAGTTAGTTCCTGAGAACCTCCTGGCTATTTTTGATGAGAATGAGCTTGAGGTAACTGCTGCCTCCCTAAGCATCTCTACCCTTACTTCCCCTCCTTTCTGACAAATGAAGCACATTCTGGATCTGGAATAAAGCCAAAATGTTTCTTCTCTAAGCATTTTAAATATTTGTAATTTGCACAGTAGCTGTTGCCTTGTTTTCCAAGCTCCTGACTTTCTGACTGCAGTCTCTTGCGTTTCAGTTGCTGATGTGTGGTACTGGAGATATCTGTGTCTGTGACTTCAAGGCACATGCTGTAGTGGTAGGAGGATCTTGGCACTTCCGTGAGAAGGCAAGTGAACAGGTTTCTCCCTCTTGCTTGCTGAAACCAGCTATCCCAACTACAGCAGAAGGCAATTTAAACTGGAAACAGATTTCTTTGTTGGAAATTAGGCCTCCAGAAGGACAAACTGGAAGATTCAGGGGTCAGGAGTAGGACTTCATGCATTATATATAATAATGTTTCTCCCTAGAGAGCTCCTTCAGCCTAGCTGACTAGGGATGATGCTTAATCAGTTACCAGCAGGTAAAAATCAGCAGAGGTGTTCCTTTTAAGAAAATCCAACAAAGCGCTAATTAAGAACAGTTCAGCAGGGAATCGGGAGGAATTGGTGGGAATTATTGCTATTGAAGACATTCACGGTGATATACCTATCTCTAAGGGATGCTTGAAGATCATGATTGCAACCCACATGGAGCTTTAGGAATTCAGTTCTGTGGTAAAGGCTACTGATGTAGTAGCCTAAACTTGTACCCTGTAATTGTTCCTATCCCTCCCTGCCTTTCCCAGTGAGAGGGGTATGGGAATGGTAGCAGCTTCATTTAGAAAAATAATGGAAACTGTCAAAACACTCAAGATGAAAAGAGATTGGGAGTACAGGCTTCTAGCTGTAAACACTGGGATGGTTCCACCTTCCTACGAAAGTACCAGAGGATGTGAAAAACCAAGAGATTAGCATACTGCAAGAAGCAAATGAGCTTCTGCATTGTAAACCTACTTCATTGCCTATGCAGGTATTTCTAAAAATAAAATCTCTGTGGGGAGAGCAGAAGCCTTTCTGCTTTAAGGGAAGGGACTGGTGGGAGGTAGTAGTGTGGGACATCTCTTAACTGATAAGAAGAAAGTATGTAATACTTGTCTCTGTGTGTCACCCTGGTAAAACAAAAAAAATGCTATTAGTAGAGCACTTGCTTGCAAGGTCAATTGACTGATCTTGGAAGTTGCTTATATGCTTACTTGATTTGCTTGACTCATCTGGCTTTACCTTTCCTGTTTCCTAACAGGTCATGACGTGGTTTTGGACTGTGGTCTCCAGTTTCACACAGGAAGAGCTGGCCAGGCTCTTGCAATTCACAACTGGTTCCTCCCAGCTGCCCCCAGGAGGGTTTGCTGCACTCTGTCCATCTTTCCAGATCATTGCGGCTCCAACTCACAGTACTTTGCCGACAGCCCACACTTGGCAAGTATCGTGGGGTGGTAGGGCTTTCTGCATTGTGCTTTTGGGAATGACACCAGCTAGTTGCGGTGGGCAAGCAGTGCATAACATGTTATGTGTGTGACGCTCATGTCAACCCTTCTAAAAGCAGCTGGTGGGGATGGTCCCCTCTCAGATGTAGTCTGAATGGAATTTTTCTTTTGTTTTACAGTTTTAACCAGCTGTGCCTCCCTACTTATGACTCCTATGAAGAAATGCACAGGATGCTGCAGCTAGCTATCAGCGAGGGTTGTGAGGGCTTTGGCATGCTGTGATTGCCCCTTTCTAGGAGATCACTTAGCCTCCTGGCTCTTTGTGGCAAGACCCAGGTTCAATCCTCTGCTTGTTCTCCTTCCCTTCACAGGGGCAACGGAGGCAAAGCAAAGACTCCATGTAAAGGAATTTGTCATCCAGAAGATGTCACGTGGCCTTTCTGTATCCCAAATATGTCATCAAGAACTCATCTTTTCCCTTTCCCTCATTCTCCCTTTGGTTCAGTGTGGAACAGCAAAAGGACTGTGGTGCATTCATCAAGGAGATACTGAACTTGATTTCTGTGCACCCTGTACACCCACCCATCCTTCTTTGAAAAGATGAAGTTCATAAGCAGAAGTTACAGTGAGGTGCAGGAGATCTGCTGAGCTGCCTTTATTGTAGCACGCTGGGAGGAAGAGGGAAGACCAGCATGGAGCTCTGCTGGAAACCTGGCTCACGGGAAGCCTTAGTAACTTTCCATGTCTTGGCTCAGCTCCCCCAGTGATGCTCTCCAATAGCTCATTTAACTCTGACTCATGAAGAGTATAGGGACACATCCTTTCAGCACCTGACCCAGGAGGGTTTCTGGTTCTTCTGCATCTTGCTCTGGATCCTGCTGTCACCCGTGCCACAGAGAAAAGTGGGCAGAATCCACTGGAGGGAGTAACCCGAAGGGGAGAACAATCTCATCGGGGCACAAGTGCTGGCCCTGACAGTGATCTTGTACTACCTCCGCCAGGGTCCAGCAGCAGACGCGTCCTTCTCCAGCAGTGGCTGGTAATGAGCCTCTGTAAATGAACTGGAAGAGGAGTTTCTCCTCCACTGAATGTTTCTGACAGTTGATGTTGCACAGGAAGCTGTCCCATGCCCTTGACTTCTTTTCCCTTCCTCAGGAGAGAGAGTATGGGCATGAGTATGATCCCTCAATGCTGAGCACCAATGCCTATCCCACATTCACCTTCAGGGTATATATGCTATGTAGTAACAGCTAAAGGTCAGTAAGCAGCTACAGTGTGCACTGGGATGTGTTTGTTGTTGGGGTGATGGTACTGGGCAGAACGTGGTACCTCCACCCCAGCATCCCACAGGGTCTTGGCTTCTACCTCTATCATGCAGCAGCCTGAGGCTTCTCTTTCGCTACTGCATTTCAGACAGAGTTTCCAGAGGGGTGCTGGTGCCTGGAGAGCAGCTGGCTTTCTGTCCTCCTGATATTCCTACCTTCTTTCTTCACCTCTCCTTTCCTCCTGTTCCATTCAGTGCTGCTGGCTTTCCAGCACAAAATGTTAACTAGAACTTCACTCAAGTGATCACTCAACAGCCTGCGCTCACCATTGTCTGGCTTGTGGGGAGAGGAGTGGGTAGACCAGCGTGAGAAGTAAACTTATGATTGGTGTGTGGTGTCACTGGCAGTCCATTCAGTCCTTCACAGAGAAATAAAGGAAAGGGGAATCTGGGAATCTTGATGAGTTCTTCAGTGAAGCAAAATTCAAGATCTTGAAGTTCTCCCTTTAAGTCCCTTAAACAGTTCAGGTCAGGAGTCAAAAACATGCAGAAGTCAAAGTGTGAGAAACCTGCATTGCTACTACTTGCAATGTAAGCTTTCACTGGATTATGGAATTGCTGGATTTCTTCCAGAATGGAGTCTCAGACTGGCATCCCTGAGCTAATTTTAGAACACTGTATTAGATAAAAAGTCTCAGCATCCTCTTCAGTCCCCTTCTGCTGCCCTCAAGCTAATCTGGGCAAACTTCTGTTCAGTGTGGGTATTTTAAGATAACTCTGTGTTTTTTCAGTGTAGCTTAGTTGAATTGACTGGGAATTTGGGGGAAGACATTCTACATCTAAAAAATGTTTTTAAGGCAGCATCTTAGCCATTCTTGGGCTGGGTGTGTTACTTCTGTACAGAAAAAAATAAATAAGCCATTTTGGTGCCAAAAAGCAGCCAGCTGAGATTGAGACTACTCAGGGGGATTTCTTTGCCTTGTGAATTCATTCCCTCACTGGCATCGAGGTGCTGGGAGGCTGCCAGCTTGAGAGTTGCCACTGTTGCTCTCTGATAGATCACTTAAGTAGTGGCTGTTCTCCCTTTTTTAGTGCAGGCTCTGTTCTGCAAGGTCCTGACCTCCTTTGGGTGGAGAGTATGGTACCATTTTATTTACACTGCATATGGCTTCCATGGTCATAGAGTTACAGCTCCTGTGTTCTCCATGCCACCACTTCACTGTGTCCTCCAGGGACCGAGAGGAGGTGGTGGTGCTCGGCTTAACTCCTCTTTGTTGGGAGGCGTAGCTTGGTGCTGTTCCCACATTGCAGCTTTGTCTTGCAGTCTCACCTTGTAGCTATGGGCCAATGCTGCCAGTGACATCTTCCTCAGGAATCTTCTCCTTTCTTCTCTTGAACTGGACTTTTTTTATTCTGAGGGTGAGGTAGCTGGACATTGGGCAGTCTTCCTCTGCTGGAAAGAGCTCCTAACTGCTTCTCATGACATTGCAGCCAGCACCCCATGCTTCCCAGCAGCTGTGCAGATGCCAAGGACTTCTTAACGCAAGTGCAGTCAGAACTGTGATGGGTGCTCTTAGCCAACTAAACCCATCCCCATTGTTTCTACAGGCCCCTAGCTGGTCCCATGTTCCTGAGATCCACCACACTGTTTCTAAACTTACCTCTAGCTTTATACCATTTTCCAGTACAGTCACTGTTTATGCTGCCCTTAACAATGGCAATGGCGATGTGCTTTGGTCACCTATACTGTATGTTACTTCTGGCAGAGGCTCGTTACTTTTCATCTTTTGTTTATTCCCACTTAATAGAGGCCCTTCTGCAGAAATCTTCAGGATCCTGGTATCATCTCAGACAGGTTCTGTGTTTCCTGAAGCTGCTTTGAGGTGCAGAGGGCCTGGCTTCAGCCTGCACCTCCAGGCCATGTTGCATGTTTTTAAAAACCAGGAGCTGTGGATGACACAGGTTAAATCCTAGTTCCCTCTGGTGAATTTCTGGCAGAGTTCAGCCAAAATTTGGAAGCCGGTGGTTGTAGTAGCTGATTTTGTAAATAGTTCATATAATAAATAAAATATTTTAAAAATGCTGCCTTCTCAGCTCAGTATTCTTTCAAGACTGAACAGAGGGAATCAAACTGATTAGTGCTGTCCATGGGTGAGTGGCCTCTCCAGATCTTCTGGTGTCTTGCTGAGGTTTGCTGCAGGGGAAGAAAACAGTTCTCCACCTGCAGCCTTTTGGGATGCCTGACTGAACCCAGGACCTGTGAGCTGGGAAGAGGCAGGACACTGGGCTGGGGTTCACAGCCTACTGTGAGGCCTCTCTGCAGTAGTCTGGAAAATGGGCTGAAGCAGCTGGTAATGCCAGAAATTATTTTAAGTTCTCTTTTATGTAAGTTAATAATGCAGTTGGTGCAATTACTTTTTCATCTCGCTGTGTATTACCCAACTCTTTGAGCTGCAGGTATTTGTACTGCTTGTGCCTCACTGTACTGTCAAGAGTGTTAGATAAAGCCAGGAGAAGAGGGGGCGTTTGAGTCCTTGGCGCCTTTTTAAATTGTACAAAATATACTTTCAGATTGCAGGGTGGAAACAATGTACCTGGAAATGTCTGTTAACAATGGAGTAGTTAGTAAGTTGACAGTTTGTTGCCTTCAGGGGCAATATCCAATTTCTATGATCTCTGAGCTTGAGCTGTTCCCAGCTCTGACAAAAAGCATTCGATTTATTACTGGTTTTCCTTAGACTTTTTTTTTGTAGCTTAAGGATTAAAATCATAACTAAAACTTGAGAAGATTCTACAACATGATTCTGTGTCCATTAACACTGCTGCCTGTAAAACGATGAAAACAGTGTTTCCTGAGCTGTACAAAGATTTAGCCCATCGTCAGCCAGCATAGCATTGGCTGGCTGTGTGTGTTCTACCACATGACTAGGCAGATGTTCTTACATACTATGAAACCAGCATCTAGCCTCGATTCTGGCTTTCAAGCCATGAGCACTACCTAAGAAGAGAGGGAGCAGCGCGTGTTGGTCTCTGGAATTGCCTCTGTAGCATTGTGCTGGGTTGTTTAGAAGCTCCTTGTGGGAACAAAGTTGTGTTATGCTGTAGTCAGAGAAGACAGATAAAGCAGTGGTGAGTGTTATGAAGAATCCGGAAACACGTTCCAGTGTCCCCTGGGTTGTGAGTCTAGAGCTGCTGGAGTTGGGGTCAGGGCATTAAAAGGTGGGTGACTTTGCAAACCTGGCATGAGCAAAATGATACACAGCAAACCATGTGGACATGTCTTTACGTGCCATGACCAGTATTACTCATGGGAAGGGGGCCAAGCTGAGGCTGGAGTTTTCGGGAAACTCTATCTGTTTGGGTGTGAAGAGGAGCGCTCAGCATGCTGGATTACTTTAGCCTGAAGTAAGTTCTAAAGTTTCTGCCTCTCTTTGCAGGATCCATGATACCATCTGGCTGCCCACATTGTTTGTCCTGATGACCAGTTTCTTGTGATGTCTTGGAGAGGGAGTGGTGTCAGTGACCTGTTGCTGAATCCACAGCCTCCATTTATCCTGACACCTGGCATGGACTTGGGGCTAGGAGAGAAATCATGCCCACATACTTCAAGCTGGAATCCTACATGTCCCAGCTTGTGTCTCCAGCAATAGCAAGGAGTTGCCTGATGTCTTAGGATCCGTGATTCCATACATGGCCACTTGACCTGAGATGTGTCAAGATGTGCTGCTTGGGAAATTGGATTTTTGAACATTCAGTTCCTCTACTCAGCTTTCTGTTTGCCTCAATTGTAGAGCTACAGAGAAGGAATATCTTCAGATACCTGAATGAGAAAATGGGGAAATTATGCTTGATTTGAATAAGATATCTTCTTGTTTTCACAGTGTTATGGCTGACTTGGTCAGTTGAACCAGGCTGCAGCTCCTGGTTCCCATAGTGAATTACTATGTTTTGTATGGTTTTGGCTGTTCTGCTACCATCTTGTGTCTGACTGACCTGGCACATGACAGCAGAAAGCGTTTGAACACGTGATAATAGGAACTATAAAAGAAAAACACTTATGGGAAACAGCAAAGTCCACCAGAACCTCAGCCTGTCTTGGCATCAGCTGTGCAGTGCAGAATCTGAGATTTTTAGAATCTTCCTCTTAAACTCTTTCCTTGTTTGTTTTTTATCATTGAATGCGTGAGAAACCCTAATCTCTGCTCTCCAGAGCATGAAACTTGATTGTAGGAGGGAGGTGTTACTGCATGAATGTGTTCATTTTTAGACATAATTTGCTATAACTTTTTGTGCAGTAAAACGAAACAGCTGTAGCTGAAGTTCACCCAAATCCTGATCAGTCTTTTCCAGCTACCCTTCTGCAGGGATGGCGTGCTACAGAGTATGTTGAGGCATGGGCAATTGCACACGGGGTTGGAAGTGGTGAGTGAGGCTGAGAGCCAAGCCTCTCAGCCTTGGTATAAATCTGCAACAAATACACATGAAAGAAACGGAGCTCTTGCACCATATGAGGGATGGAGAAACTGGAATTGGCCTAAGGCTGCTCCAGAGTTTTCTCTGAGGCACGTGAAGGCCAGAGTGAGTTTGGGTGGTTTTTTTGGGGAGTGACTCTGCAGTGGCCAAAACCAAATTATTCTCTCCCTCTTGAGGTAATTCTCTGATATGCTGCGAGAAGTGTGTTGGCCCATACCCACCCCTTAATTTAGGGATTTATGGTAACATAATTATGAAGGCCTGTAAACTCATGCAATTTTCTGAGCAATCTTAGAAATCTCATCTCTTACCAGAAAGAACAGCTACTTGGGGCTTTTGTGCTTCAGTAGCTGAAGCGTGAGGTTGCCTCAGGATGAGATAGTGCTGCAAGGAAATACAATTGTCTGCAGTCCTCTTGGAGGATGATGAAACCAGCTCCGGGGGTTTCAGATTTGTCTGGAGGTTTACTGTGTAGAGGATAACTCAGATTTGCAGAGGCTTTTATTGCTGGTGTGGAATAGACTCGGACTCTTAGGGAAAATGGCAGCTCCTTCTCCTTGTCTGTGACTAGAGCAGTCAGCAACGGTACACAGCCTTCCCTCTCCTAGGCCCTTTTATATTGAGAACAACATGCAGTACACTGGTAGCAATTGTAGTCATTGTTGAAACTAAAAGTTATAGTACAAAAATGTTGCCTTGGTGTCTTCTAGTAAGACATTGAACTGTTGTCTTTGTGCTGCATGTCCTCACCCATTGAGAGCATCTCACTGACTGCTATCTCTTATGCTGACCAGTGTTGTCTTGTTTACTTCTGCTCCCTCTTGTCCTGTTCATCTTCTGTCCTTTCTCACCATCTCATTTCCCATCTCAGAGAGCAGGCAGTCTGTGTCCCATGTTGTATAGCTCCTTGCACAATGGGGTCCTGTTTCGAGATGGGCGCTCCTAGTGCTACACAGTATTGCTATTAAAAATCGAGGGCCTAGTTGTAGATAGCCCTAAGGCAGTCAAGTTGGAGGGACTGGGCAGATGCTGGCTGTTCTGATAATGAATCTTTTCCTTTTTAGAAGACTTTCATGACATCTGCCGTGGTGCCCAGGTCTGCCACGTCCCTGACTCGGCTCCGTGCTCTGAAGTGCTGCCCGACAGCCCTCCGGGCTCAGGGGTGCCCAAGGTGCCTCCGTGCAGGGACAGGTAGCAATGGGACAGCCCTGTGCCGCCGGCAGAAGGTGACTGCGGCTGGTTGGCCACCAGAGGGGGACCGATAGTCAACTTGAGCTGGTAAGGTTTAGGAGCGGCTGACTTCAGCTCATTTGAAACCCTGCAGTTTACTGTTTACTGGAGTATTTTGTTCAGCGGACCTCTCAGTCTAGGAAACGAGTTGGCTGGCATATTCTCTTCTTGTGCTTCTAATCCCCAAACTGGAGTGTATGAGAAGTGAGCATCCAGGAAGCATCCCCCGGTTCAGCACAAGTCCCTGTTGCAGGGCTCTCCCTTGCCCTTTTGTTTTCCACCAGGCAACACATTTAAAATGCATGAAAGGAAATTGGATTTACATATGTATGATTAACCTGCAGCACTCTCTCTCAGGAGACTCAGGACAAATAGCTTAGTAAGAATAATGTGCTTAATATGAACAAGCAGCAGTAACACTAACTAGATTAGATGTGTTCCCTCAGGCTTTGAGACACAGATTACTCATTGGTTTGTGAGGGGAGAGGGAGTTTTAATGCATGGACTGGGAAAGCAGAATTGAGCTGATATGCAGAGCGAGCTGATGTTCTCTTTTTAGGGCTCAATATAACGAAATGGGCTTTTTTTATTAACTGCAGGCACCACTAGCCTTTCCAGAGAGCCTGGGGGACTCAAAGTTGACATGAGTTTGGATGAGTTGCAGTAGGTGACTGGAGCAGTGCAGCAGCTCCAGGGACAGAAAGGAAAAAGGATGCTCTTACCACCCTCAGGGGTCAACTGTACTGAAGTGGTCCCTGCATGGGCAGTGCCTGCCTTGGACACTCTCTGCATCAGGTTGTTTTTGAGTAGAGGTGTCTTGGCCCACTTTGCAGTTAGCGGTGTCAGTAGCCTGTTGGAAGTGGCTTTGGAAGGCGCTCTGGGAATGTCTTACCGGGAGTTGGCTCTGCTGTGCCCCTCTGGGTCTTCCTCCTGAGCAGGGCTGAGCTACAATTTAAGTGCAAAGTGGCAGGGTGTCAGAGGAGCTGCATACCAAACACAGTGAGGTGTAATGTGCTTGGTGCTGCCAGGCCAGCTCAGGCCTGAGGCTCTGACCTTGACGGATCTGCTCCCCAGCAGTGTAAGGAGCAGAGAGAAAGGCACCAAGAGTAGAGGAAGGTGGTAAAGAGTCATGGGACTGGTGGTGGTGGACCCAAGAGACGTCTTTAGATTCTAGTGCAGAAATGCTCACAAATCAGGAGGCATCTCTCTGGCTGCATTTCTCAGCAGGATCCCTGCTCCTCAAGTGCTCAGTTCAGTGCTGGAGGTTTAGAATTCTGTGAAGAGGTAGCCTATGGAGACAGATAGAGGACCAGAGTCTGATACAAGGTTGTGGTGTTGAAGTAGAAGGTTATAAAATGCTGAAGGGTGCTGAGGCAACACACAGCTCCTCCTGATCCCTTTGTCTTGTAGAATGAGGTCAAAGCAACAGCCAGCAGGGATTGAAAGGCAACAAGCACATGGCTAATCAAAGCTGTCTACTCCACAGATGGACTGAGGAAAGCAAGGACTTTCCTCCCTGTCTTCCTAAAGGCAGATAAAAGAGTGTGACATGGATGTGGATAATAAAAACATCCATGGTTAAGTAAGATTTAAAGCAAACAAACCTCCCTGCTTCAGGGTCAAAGCCTGCCTCTGATGGACAGGAGTTAAAGGAGCTTGCTTTCTGCTTCTCTTGAAGCTAGCCACTGTCCTGTGCAAGATGATGACCTGGAGGAGTGCTTGGCAGCTGGTGGCCCTAGGCAAGGAAGAGGAAGGCAGAATCTGCTTTAATCCTGTCATGGATGTCATGCTAATTAGGGTTGAGCCAATTTAATACTTGAATAAGGAAAAAGCAGATCCTTCATGGAACTGGATGTTAACGGCTTTCCAGAAACCCTCTCCCATCTAGGGGAGGGCCACCCTCAGCATCCTGCTGTCTGTAAGAGGGGCTGCACAGAGAAGGGACTCTCCCTCATGCCCTGTGGTCTCAGTGCAGCACCTACCATGTTCCCAATGGGTGTATCGGTGCAGAGCCCTGCCAAATATGGTGACTAGTCTTTGACATGTTTCCAGATCATCTAGCTGTCTGCTATTAGCCAAATTTTGGTACTGTTGTTCTGTTCCCTGGATAGCTAAGTTACTTTATACTCCTGTCTGAGGTGTTAGATGGATGTGAGGTTATGACAAAGTCTGAGCCTGGAAGGGAGCTGTGTTGCAGTGCTGGGTCAGGGAGTCCCACACCTGTGTTCTTACATGTCCTAGAGCTGGCAGACTGATGGCAGGAAGAGTGTGCACTGCTCTGCAAGGCCAACATCTGCCCCTCTCAAACCATGAACCCTGCTTGTAGATACAAGAGCACCTTTTTTTCCTCCCTGGCCTCAGCCTATCACAGGTTTGATGAGGAGTAGGGTTGTCTCCAGAAGTCCATCCTTGGTGAGCCCCATGAAGAAGTGGATGCAACTGTGGTTTCTTCTCTGCCTCCTCACCTTCATCCCTCTCCCTGCATCTCATACCCAGCCCTGTTCTCTTCTACTGTTGCACCTTCTCTGCTCTGTTTGCCAATGTGGCAGTGGAGAAAACAAAGTGCCCTGGTGCACTGTGGCTTGGCCTTCTCCCTTCTCCAGAAACCTGTACAGGGAGAACTCCCTCCCCAGTTTTCTCTGGCTGCCTTTTGCCTTTCTAATCAGTCATGGTAATTTACCCTGGCACTGTCTGGCAGGGACTGTATCTTGGCATCATGAGCAGCCAGGGTCAGCTGTCAGCCTCTGAGCCATGAGCCTAATGCAACAGAACAGATGTAGGTATTTTTTCCAAGTTTTCCCTGGGCAGCAGGATTAAAGTCTCTGTTCTCAGCTGGGGTCCCCGGTGTAGTCACTTCCCTCTGTGTTACACAACACCCTATTAAGAAGAACAGCACAAACATGTTCATCAGGATCCCTTCCCCCAACCCTAGAAGGCCAAGGAACAAAGGCGAGGGAGGTTTCCAAAGGCTGAGGAGCTGCCTGTTTGGTCCAGGAGCCATGGGATAATCCTGCCCAGATATCCCCCTGTGAAAGGGCCCTGCTGCTCTCTGCTGTTCTCCATCCTTGTGATGCAAGGGGTAAGAGGGAACATGGGGTGGTCGTCTTCTTACATCCATCCAGCTGTGTGCAAACCTCAGTGAGTACCAATGGGGGGAGAAACTAGTGTGGCAGTATCACTGCCAGGCCTGGGGTCTGCGCCTGCCCGCTGAGCTGGAGGGGGTTAGGGTGCGGTCCACAATCCAGGCAAACTTTCTTGCTTGAATTCAAAGGTGTCATGCCCTGAGAAGACTGGTGTCTTCTGATGGCTGCAAAGGTACTGAGGGAGCTTGCTGGAAACGGGGAGGCAGTGTGCTCTCTGTTAGATGATCCTGAAGTGGCTGGCTGCAGAGAGGGACTGCAGGCACCCTTGGCAAGCAGGAGAGGGCTTCCCCAGCAGACCAAAGGGAGCAGTCATGTCCATGTGAGCACACACGAGGATCTGCTGCCTCTGTGAACCAATTACTCGTTCATTTATGGTCTGTTGTCACTAAAACAAGGGAGTTAATTAGGTCTGCAGCAGGCCAGGTTTGGAGGCCTGCAGGGCTGAGAAGTCTGGAGCAGGTTCAAAGGCACAGGGGGAGGAGAAGGCCCTGGGGCTCTGTGTAGCAAACAAAGGTGTTGTTGGTTCTTCCCCTCGGGGAGCACTGTGAAAAACCATCTCTGACCAGAAGGATGGTCCCCAGGAGGGGGAGAGACCAGCTCCTGGCAGCATCTGTTCGTTCAGGCCTCTGATAAAGGACTTAAACAGCTTGTTAATTCACTCCCTTGTCCAGCTGCAGACCCTTTGTCATTGCAAGCAAGTCTCCAGGGCAGTGTGTGCAGTTGTGAGCCAGCTCCTTCAGCCCTGCGCTGGATGATGCAGTGAGCTGTCGGCTGGGCTGAAGGGCATGTTGCAGCTGTCTGGCCCATCTCTAGTAAAACATTTGCAGCAGGTCCTTTCCATCTGCTTTGGCCCAAGAGTGACCCTTGCAAACCTCCTCTCCCTTGCAGTCGCCTCAGCAGATGGTAGGAAGGCAGATGGAAAGGAGGAAATCTCCGAAGCTGTAGCAATAGAAAGGTCTGGCCCCACATTACCTCTCGCCCCAACACCCACAGGTACTGGGTTGTTGCAGTGCGACCTAACACCTGAGCCTTGACCTCCATGTCCCTTCTCCCACTGCTCGGAGCACCTCCTGCTCACTTCTCTGGACCTTGGTGGAGGCTCTGGGTGACCTCCAGTTGGAAGAGAGCCTGTCCCAGCTCTGCAAGCAGAGTAGAAAGGAGCACCAGTGTTATGAGGGGAGCTCACAGCACTGTGAGAGCTGAGGAACGCTCGTGCTCTAGATGACATGTTGTTGGGGTCTTGGGGCCTATGAGTTTGGGGGGGGTTGGGGCAGGGGGGTGGTGTTCAGGTCTGGTGAATACTGCAAACCACTTCGGGCAGCTGCTCTCTTGACTCCATCCACCCTTATACCCTGAATGCATAAAGTCTGCTTTGGGAGGGGGGAAGAGGGTCCTTTCCTTACCTGTAATTTTACCAGACTGCAGGAGTTCAAGGAGGTGGAACAGCATGCTTAGCCCATGCTGGAGGAAGTTTCAGCTCAGCAAGGGTGTTTGGGACAGCTGAGTTGTGTATCGCCTGCCAGGCTGCACCAGCTGCTCTGGAGTCAGGACTCAAACCACGACCAGACTTGGTCCCTATTCCAGACTTTTCCTTCACCTCATTTGTTAACGGCTTCAAATGCAAATTCTGTGGCCGGTATGTGGAGGCCTGGCCGGCTTGCAGGGCTCCTGTCCAGCTACCCTCATTCGATCCTCCTCCCCAGCAGGCCTGGCTGGATGTGAGCACTGCAAAGGTCTTAGAAGGAATGTGTGGGGTATCCAGGTTATAGTGCTGTCACCCTTCCTCTCCAGGTGACAGTAGTAGTTGACTTGGACAGAGGACAGGCCCTTCCCATAACAAACGAGACAGATACGTCCAAGTATAACACAGGTGCAAGGTTTGTCTTGCAGAGGCAGTTCACCCTGCCTTGCATTAGGTATGATGCAGACAGTTCATGAAAGATGACCCTTTCTCCTGCAAAACAGCTTGTGCAGGCAGTGTGGACAAGGAGCAGGAAACAGCCTAAAAAGAAATAGGATGGTGGAGAGAAGCTTGGAAAGGTCGCCAGGCCTACAAATGCAAAGATGTCTAGGGGCCACGTAGAGGGGCTCCTCTGTAATGTTTGGTACCATGCCCAGCCTGAAGCTCTATCACCATTTGGTAGGCTGGACCAGCTTTGGCCTCAGTCTTTTTTGGCTAGATGGAAGCAGTTGTCATCGTGTCCCAAGTACAGTATCATTGTCACTCTTTAATTCCTCCAATGAGGTGTTACAAACAGATATACATGTGTTGTAGCTGTACTTTGGACTTGGATTTCCCTCTGGGGACAGGCAGTGATAACTGTTAAGAGCTGTTTAGATCCCAAATTGTGTTTCTGAACTGGTTTCTAGCAAGAGCAGAAGACAGAAGCCTGGGGAAGAGGCTGCTTTCCCTGCCAGAAGCATCCTGCTGGGGTGGGGAGGGACCCCTGAGCTGGTGATGCCCTCCAAACAACTGGGGTCAATGACCAGGCTAAGCTGACTGGTAGTGTTACCTGATGACTGCTAATTGGGTTTGCCCTTGTTCAGTGCCTGCCCCTGGGATTTCCCCTGGCAGCTGCAGGGGCAGGTCTGGGTCTGTGGAGGCAGGTCCCTTGTGCAAAGAGGCTGCTGTGATTAATGGCCAGCAATGAATGAGAGGGAAAGGGATAGGAGGAGAAAGCTGCCAAAGCTTTAACTCCGGTGGGTTCAGAGGTTCAGCCTGGTTTGTTTAACTCTGGTGGGTTCAGAGGTTCAGCCTGGTTTGGATCTGCTGGCAGGATGGGAAGGGTCCTTGGCCAGCCAGGGTGTTAACAAGCCAGAGGTGAGCGTGGTGACCAGGACGGCCACGGCTGCATTGCATAAATCAGATTTAAAGTGCCAGAAAAGCCTCCAGGGAGATGAAATGTCTAAGTGTCATCAGTTCTGCAGAGATAATGAGAACCAGAAAAGCACTGGGAGGTAAAATGGCACAGATCCGTGAAAGCAGTCTTGTAGGCCTGCGATCCTTGTGGATCTGCGCTGACTGCAGGGCTGAGGGGGGTTGGCTGTGGGGGAGTGAGGTGTTTATGGAGAGCCTGTAGGGTTAATTGTCCTCAATCTCGGAGGCAATCGACTCTGAAAGAAGAAAGTCTTCCTGCCAAATGATGTCCTCCACACCATCCCCCCCCCATGCTGCTTCAGTTGCCTTGAATAGAAAGCAAGAAATGGAGGGAAACAGCAAGGGTGGATCTGCTATTGCTGTGTTTGCATGGTCAGTGTGAGGGGGGCACCCCCCTTTTGCTCTGGGCTTGGCCACTTGAACACAGCCCTGTAACTTGGGGGCTGAGGAACCCCCTTGGGGACTGGAGCCAAGAGGTGCAGCCAAGAGTGTTGTGTGGGTCCATGGATGTCATGTCTCCAAGAGAGGCAGCCCCAGCTCCTCAGGTGGTGACCAAACCCATTGCAGCAAAGGTGGCTGATGGCCTCCTGTGTTAGAGGTCAGATCAGAGTGAACGACACTGGAGCAGGCTGCCCAGGGAGGTTGTGGAGCCTCCATGCTTGGAGAGATTCAAAAACCCAACTGGACACAGCCCTGAGCATCCTGGCCTGAGGAGGGGGCTGGACAGGACCATCTCCAGAGGTCCCATCCCACCTCAACCAGTCTGATTGCATAGGAGAGAACCAGGGGATGTTCTCCACTGCCAAGACCACCTGTTTGCTTGGCCATGGCTGGGACGCTCATGGCTGGCTGAGGCGAGAACTGTAGGAGCCTGCTTCCTCCTCACCTCCACTGTGAAACCAGAGTGATGGGGTCCTTCACCCCTCCCTTGCCCACATTGTTTCTTGCAAGGCTGTGGCTGAGCCCTGCAGAGTAGGAGTGCTTCTGGGCACAGCAGAGTGCTGTTGGGAGCCATCTGAGCTGCTGCCTCTAGGCACTGCGGGGGTGAAGCTGACTTGATTCCAGTCCTCCCTAAAGGAGGCAGGGCTGTAAAACAACATGGAAGTTAGGCACCAACAGCCATTTGGCCATCTTTGGCATTAGGCCTGAACTGGTGGGGGCAAGGGCAGGGTTATTTCACAAAATAGTGATGAAGTATCTGGTGGGAGTTCATTTTTCTAGCTGCCTCCTTGCTGGTGCCCCAACTGCTTGTGGTGAAGGGCAGATGTTTGGTCTCTCCCCTTGTACCTGTGCCCCAGGCACGCTCCTTTCTCTGCCTGCAAAGGCTGCGTTCCCAGCCTTGGGAGAAGCTCTGTGCCGGCTGTGAGATCTCAGCCTGGATTAAGTGGCAAAGGCAAATCCTCGGCTTTGGGAAGAGCACACTTGACCTTTGCCTCTGTGGAGTTACACTCTCCCCTGGGAGGAAGTGTTGGCTCAGCCACTGAACAAAGCACTGGCTGTCATGTGCAGGATCTGCCTGCCTCAGGGAGGGAGGGCCTGGGGTGGGGGTCAGGGAAGGCCTGGGGTGGGGGTCACGGGGGGGAGGAAGAGACAGCAGACCCAGTGACCTGGAAGCTTAGAGGTGACCAGCTCAATTTACTGAGAAATGCAAAGTTACATTTCCTCCTCTGTTGGTAAAAATACACCATCTGGGATGGTCTGGGCAGATGGGCCCACTGGCGTATCCTGGTGCAAGAGGGGAATTTGCTTGGTAAGATCCAAATGTTGTTTTGAATCCCTTTTCTTATTTTCCAATCTGTTCTCCTCTGTCATGTCTTGCAGTGCCTTTCACCCTGCTAGCATCTTTGCAGGTTCTCCAGGTCCCATGGAAGAAGTGTCTGGTAGCAGACTTGGCCCTAGCATGGACTTCAGACAATGTTGTATGTGCTCATTGGTAGCTGAAGCTAAACGTGCTTGTTTTCCCTAAACAGTAGTGTGTATACAGCTCTCACAATAATTCAGTGGTTTCTCCTACAGTATACCCTTTGTTCTATGTAACGTGGCTCGCTCTAGTGTCAGAGGGCCCAGCAAGGGATACGGGCAAACATAGAGTGGGCATGTGGGGTGGTCTCTTTTCCACTTAGTCTCTGAGAGCTGAAGCTAGATGGTTCATCTGAGATCACAGAGAAGTTTCCATCAGAGCCAGGACCGAAGTCAGGTCCCAGCATTGGCACTGTGGGGCGGTGCCCCAGCCCCCTGTTCTGAGCTCTGTTTAGAAATTGTCGGGTCTCCCTGCGCTGATGCGCTTCCATGAGTTCAGTTTGCCCTTATTTCCAGATTTTTGGGGAGCTCTGCAGACGCAGCACCATGCTTTTGAAACAGATACATAAGGACAAGGAATCTGGCCAAGTGCAAATGCGTTTGCATCTCCATCGATGCAGGTACAGTATTTGAAGGTTTGGTGTTAACCCTCACCTTCACACGCCCGCCACTCCCCAGCCTCCTCCACTGAAGTACTCTGAGCTTGGAATGACTTTGAATTAGTGCCTTTAAAGAGGTAGTTCCATGTTACTGAGCTCACGTTGGTTAGAGAGGAAGGAGATTCACTCAGGGGGAGCTGACGAAAGAATCCAGGTCTGCCCAAGCCTCCAAAGGGCTGTAAAATAGGTATAAATACATTTATAGTCTACTGCATTGCAGAGAAGTGAAGAGACTGATCCAGTTTGAAAGATGTGTCTCCTTTTGTGCAACCTTTGCCAATTCCTGTAGATATTTGTGCAGTGCTCGGTCACTGGGTCAGCAGAGTGGCCTCTCCTTCAGGGGTGATGAGAGCATAGCATGGCAGTCAGTACTGCAGGACAGGAACGTTGCCTTCACCTGCAGGTGGACCATCAAAATGGAAAGAGATGATAGGAGACCCTGCCAGCCATGCTATTGCGGGGTGAGAATGAGAGGTGGAGCAGTTTTGGAGAGCACATTTGTATCTAGCATCACTTTGCTTTGCTATCAGGAGAAGGATTGTTAGTCAATTGCTGTGAACTTAGACCCAGGCTGTCTGAAGATCTTGTGGAAAGCAACCACCACCATGTTACCAAAGCTGTCCTACACACTGGGGGCAGAGCTACCTCCTGCTCCATCAGCTTTACAGGTCTTCTGTGTCTGTCGCCTCTGTGTCACTCACACCCCGAAGTATCAGCTGTGTTTCTGTTGGCGAGGGATGGCTGGGATGAGACCAAAATCAGAGTATGTTACTGAACACTTGTGTGGGAGGTCTGTTGTTAGCACGAGTGTGAGCGCTGCACATCTGAGAAACTAATACGATGAGAGGGCCTGTGCACGTGAAACAACTCAGGGCAGCAGGCCATGTTCCTCCTTTAGATCTGCTTGGTGCTGACAAACCCATTAGTGGCAGCTTGATGCTGCTGCTGCTCAGGACTTTGCTGAGAGCAAAAGCCCTGGAGGCTGTTGGCAGCTGAGCTTTGCACAGGATCGAGCTGATGAAGTCAGTTATCCCCTCCCAGTGCATATGGTGCAGATTCCCAATCAATTTTCTGAGCAGGCGGTGTTTCTGGGAGATGTTTGCCTGAAGTCTAGGCTCAGTGTAGCTGTGTCAGCAGGTTCTGGGGTGGGAAGGGCACTGGATTTCACTTCCATGTTTCCCTCCTAGAGCCTTGCTGACACGGCTTCCTGAACCACTGGTGTCAGGAAGAGGCAGTTCGGTTTCTAGGGTGTGTGCATGTGTGTGGGGCTTGGCCCAGCCTGCATGGGCCGTGAGAAGGGCACTGAACCACCCTTCCAGCCCAGCTGCTTCCTCCACTAAAGCATCGAGACAGAGTCTCTGCCATACCCAGACTGTTTGGAAACATGTTGATAAACTTCCAAACGTCTATTTTACAATCCAGATGTGATAGCCTTGGCTGTAAACCCTCATCTGAAGAACAGGTGTGCTATAATGTTTCTAGCAGTGGCCCCAAAGCCAGCTGGAGGCTTGAGCTGAGCAGGGGCCAAGTGGCTGGTGCCATATAGGATACAGATACTGGGGTAGGGACAGGTGAGGTAGAGAGCTGTAGGTCAGCTGTAGTTCACAGCAAACCAGAGTCAGACTATGAGGGAAGAAGAGGCAAGCCACAATATCCCTCAGCCTCTGCTTAGCAGCACATCATCTCAGAAGAGGCTACCCCGGTTGTATGGGCAACATGGATGCATCCATGGGGTGCATCAGCCTTGGTCAGATCTGTCCTGGTGAGGAAGCACAGGGCTAGAGCTGGCCACCAGCCTCTGTGGTATTTACTGTGGTTTGCCCTGACCTTTCCAGCAGCTCTGTGGTCTGGGAGGCACTGCAGGTCTCAGCAGCTCCCCACCAGCATTGCTGGAGGAACTGAAATGGAGCAGCTGCTTCCTTGGGCCAAACTTCACATGTGCCTTTGGCCTGAAAAGCAGGCATCCCCCCTGCGCTGCAAAGGTGTCCTGCTGCTGGGCCTGGATCTGGCTCCTAAAAGTTGTGCTGGGGAGAAGCACAGTTGCAGTGAGAGGACCGGCAGCAGCAGCAGACTGCCAGAGAGAGGGGCACTAGCCCTCTGGTGTAGACAGGGCAACCAGCCCTGGGTGCAGGCTGGCAGGAAGCCTGTGGACAGCGGGAATGAGGCAGGGCACAAGGTGCTGATACCACACCACCTTAGCTATGCATGGTGCCTGCAGGCTCAGAGGTGAGTGCCACACTGACAGTCCCCGAACCCCTGAACTTGCTCTCACATAGGATTTTATCTCCACTGGTACTGCTGGGTGATTTGTGTAGCCTAAAGGCTTTGTCAGTGATGTTCATACCCTCAGGAGCCCCCACAGAGCCGGCCAACCTTGCAGGGAAGCAGAGCCTGACAGAGTAACAAGGTAGGCAGCATGTGCCATAGGGGCAGTTGCCTTTATTGAAAGTGGGCAGCAAGGCAAGTGTAACTCAGTCCAGGAGCAGTGCTGAAGAAAGCCAAGGGCTGTATCAGTCTCATCCCCTTGTGGAACTAAAGCCCAAAGTGACATTGAGAGGGTCCCCCACAGACAGTACTTTCTTCTGCACCTGGGGTGGCCCTGTCTGTGCTCTGTGCCCAGCCAGGAGTCTTCAGCATCCCCCTGTCCCTTCTAGTAGGTATAAAGCAAACTGGTTGCTGTTGCTTCATTTTCATCTGCTCCCAGATTGCAGTCCTGGCCTGTGCAAGTACCTTTCCTGCTCTGTACCCCTGCCTGCCTGCCTTCCTCCTGCTCATCTGTGGCAGAAGCTGCCTGTAGACCAGCCTAGCCTTGGAGCAGGCAGTTCTGGCCTGATGCTGCTGCTGCTGTGGGGATGTTCCCCAGGGACATCAGGAGCTCCTCACCTCCTTCAGCCTTGCCACCCTCCAGGATGTGCTTCTCTTGGCTCAGGGATGCACAGGGCCAGGCTCTGGGAGGGAGGAAGGAGAGGGTCTCTCTCATCTCCACAGTGCTAGCTGCCTTCTCGGCTACCACCTCTGCCATTGGGGCTTGCCAGCCTCGAGGGAGTGCAGGCAGCTACCTGGGCTGTTGGCACTGCTGTGCACGTGAGCTGTGCAAGGCTGCCTTGCCTGCTCAGCTGGGTTGGGAGAGGGGAAGGGGAGAGGGAGAGAAGGCAGAGGCATGGCCTGAAAGAGCTCTGCACGGAGGCAGAGGTAATTGTTTGCAGAGAGGGCAGGCTTACATTGTCCCTGCTTCTGCCCTGAGCTCCAAACCTGGTTCTGGGAGAGGCAGGAAGATATGAGTGCCATCTCTCTAATCCTGTTATGGATTTTTGTTCTATGCTTGCCGTGGCCCCTGTCCAGGTGGCAAGTGGATGCTTCCCCATCCCAAGCTCCTTGCATTTCTCAGAAGATGATGACCTGATGTGGTGTGGCATGGAAAGGGGCTTTGCCCATCTTCTCTGCAGTTGCTGTGAATTTATTTCCTTGTTAAACTCTCATTCCTCGTTATTCTTATTTCCTGTAAGAGTCCAGGCCCTTTCTTAAGCCTGTGTGCCACACCTATGTGTAGAGTGGGTGACAGCAGAGTCAGCGTGGCAATTGGTGAGGGAGACTTCTGGAGCTGTGATGTCACCGGAGAGCTGGATTCCCAGCCTATGAAGTCATAACTGGGAAATTGGGTACTCAGCCTAATCCCAATAATTACCCAGTGGGACTGTAAAGTGTCAATGAACTAGTCTATTGCTTGATGACTCTTTAGCTCTAACACACACCACCTAATAATTGCCACTTTTTGCAGTTCCCTAAGATTCACTTATTAACAAGCTATTAAACATCCACTTGAAATCACTGCATTGTAATGAGCTGAGATCACTGCTCACGCAGCTATTCCAGTGCCCAAATCGGTAGGAAAGCACCTAAAATCCTGTGATGGGGAGCAGGCCTGCAATTTCAGGATGACAGAGTAACCAAACTAAAATACAGATATAGTGTCAGCCCCACCAATCATTCCCATTTCGGGATCTATGTGGTCATCATCAGTTTTCCTCTGATAAGCAAAGCTGATGGGCTGAAGGACTTCCAGTCCAAGTTCCCCATGCCCTGAGCAGCCAAGGTGAAGGTCTTAAGGAAGAAACAGCAACTTGAATGAAATGAGAGTCGATGCTTTTTAGGAAGATTGCTTTGGAATCAGAAGCAGGAATGAAACAACTTTAATCTCAAACACTCAGTAGAATTCAAAGTTTGATTCAGGCTTGTTTTTCCTATCTTTTTTTGTTTAAGGTAATGCAAAGGAAATGTGGTGCTTTTGAGAGAAGTTCAGTGTGGGAGGAATTTCTCAGGAAGAACTTCTTCAGCGCAGTCTGGGGATTGCCTGGTTTCTTCTGTCCTCACTGTTGCATCATCTTGCTTGGATCTCTAACTTTCCTCCAGGTTGTGGGCTCCTTGAGAAGTGCTGCCTCTGAAGTGGTACCAGACACCAGGAAGGGAGACTTTCCACTGAGGAGAGCACCCTGTGTTCCCGGTGTATCCTCAAGCTGTTGCTCCCTCTTCCCTATTCCCTTCCAGTCTGTGACAAGCTGATGTTCAATGGCTGCCTCAGGAAAAGCCTCTGGGCATTAAGAGCCCTGTGAAAAGGGGAAGAGAAGGTTATGGAAATTCACACTATTGGGGCCCTTTCCACACTCCTCTCAACAGTGCCCTGACCATGTGGGGAGTGTTCCCTCTTCACGGGTCACAGCCCTTGAAAATGGCAAGAGGTTCTGCTTCCGTCTTTCCTTTCCTTTCCTCCCTTAGTGAGGACAGCTGACTAATGAGCACTCTGGTTGAAGACCCCCATCAGGTTGATGTCCTGAGCAGGCTCACTGTTGCAGGGAATGCATGATGGAATAGGTTTCCTGGTCAGGGCAGCCTCTGTGCTCCTTGGGGATGCTCAGGCTTTCCTGGTTTCCAGGCCCCTCTCCCCGCCACGTGCGGTTCTAGCCACAGGTATCGAAGAAGCAGAGAGGCCAGATCACCTCCTGGGGAGAGGGGAGATTGCAGTCAGATCACTGCAAACAGGACTTCATTAATTATAAATGGACAGGTTCCCCTGAGCTGCTGTAGCTCTGCATGAGTCACATTCTATCTGAGGTGGTTTTTTTTTTTCTTCTCCTGAAGGGTTGCTGAAGGGGCTTGAAATAGTGTCATGGATAAATAAGGAACCAGCTGTGCTCTGCAACCAGCCCCACCAGAGCCTTTCTGCAGTAGTAGCCTGCAGCAACCTCCTCTTTGCCTCACTCTGCACTCCCATCCCTTGGGTTCTGCCATCTGGTCCTGCTCTCCAGGTTTCTTCTTCCTAGCGGCATGTTTTTGTCTCCTGTTGTAACCTCTTTTCCAGAATGTGGTCTCAGCACTTGGTAATGCATGGACATGTGTTTAGACAACAGCACAACCAAGGAGTCCAGTTGTGGGACACCCACTTGGCTGGTCTGTGCCTCCCTCCTCCATCTCAGAAATGGTTCTGGTTAAGAAAGCAGAAGGAACAATAAACCCAGCAAACCTTGGCTTTTGACTAGGAGCTGCTGGACAGTTTCTCTTCTGTTTTTTGACAACAAACTGTCGCTTACATGGCTCTTGGCTGCCTGCTGGCAGTCTCCTCACAGGGAGAGGCTGGGATGTACCCTAAGGCTCTGAGGGACGCACCAAGAGTGGGTGGAGATGGCTGAAGGGCCAGGCTGTGTGTCTGGCTGGAGTGGCTTGTCTGTCCAGTGGGAATGTCTCCTTCCCTGGGTGTCAGGCTGAGCTGTGTGTATCTCAAGGCAAAGGCGAGTGGTGGGAATGCTGTCTGTGGAAGATTTCCTGGCTGTGTTCTCAAATTTGGACAGGCTGGAGCGATGGGCTAAGGCCACCTGTAGGAGTTTCAGTAAGGCCAAATGCTGAGTTCTGCACTTCGGCCACAACAACCCCCAGCAGCGCTACAGGCTGGGGGAGGAGTGGCTGGAGAGCTGCCAGTCAGAGAGGGACCTGGGGGTGTTGATTGACAGCCGGCTGAACATGAGCCAGCAGTGTGCCCAGGTGGCCAAGAAGGCCAATGGTATCCTGGCTTGTATCAGAAATAGCGTGGCCAGCAGGGACAGGGAAGTGATCTTACCCCTGTACTCGGCACTGGTGAGGCCGCACCTCGATTACTGTGTTCAGTTTTGGGCCCCTCACTACAAAAAGGACATTGAATTACTCGAGCGTGTCCAAAGAAGGGCAACGAAGCTGGTGAAGGGTCTGGAGCACATGTCGTACGAGGAGCGGCTGAGGGAACTGGGGTTGTTTAGTCTGGAGAAGAGGAGGCTGAGGGGAGACCTCATCGCCCTCTACAACTGCCTGAAAGGAGGTTGCAGAGAGCTGGGGATGAGTCTCTTTAATGAAGTAACAAGTGACAGGACAAGAGGGAATGGCCTCAAGTTGCGCCAGGGAAGGTTTAGACTGGATATTAGGAAGCATTTCTTTACAGAATGGGTTGTTAGGCGTTGGAATGGGCTGCCCAGGGAAGTGGTGGAGTCCCCATCCCTGGAGGTGTTTAAGAGTAGGGTCGACTTAGCGCTGAGGGATATGGTGTAGCTGAGAACTGTCAATGTTAGGTTAAGGGTTGGACTAGGTGATCTTCAAGGTCTTTTCCAACCTAGGTGATTCTGTGATTCTGTGAAATTCAGAAGCTGCTTTTCCTGCCTCTCTGATGCCCGTGGTTACAGAGGTCCTCTCTGCACTGCTGCCTTGAAGTTGTTTCTCCATCCAGATCCCCAGGGCTGCCATGTCCTCCCTCCTGGAGTGACATGGCTCTTTTCAGAGAAGGTGTGACTTGTATCTCTAAAACACTGGCTCCACACCCTGATTTTTAAGCTGGTGGGGCTGTCCAACCTTCCCCTGCCCTTCAGTCCCAAGTGGGGGAAGCGCTCCTTCTTCCTCTGCGGGAGCTGCAGGCAGCTCCTGAATCCGTGGAATGTGTCCCATCTGCAGCGCGTTAGGGGTCTGCTCACAGCGGAGGAAGAAGCACATGTGGGTTGTGAACCCTTCTGAAGAGGAAGAGAACGGGCTAATTAATCTAAGGGATACAGTGCCAGGAGCCACATCTGGGGGCCAACTGGCCCTGGAAGTGTGGCTTCCAGGTGCTACTCCCCTGAGGGGGTTGTGCAGAGCTGGTGTGGACCCAACAGGCAGGGGAATGAGGGCGTGAGGGGTCCTGGCGGAGAAGGATCCGCATCAGTGCAGTCCTGAAGAGCCCCTTCTCCCTATCCTCTGGAGGGCTCAAGGAGATGTGACTCATGCTCATCTCTCCACGGCACAGCCCACCTTGATCCCTCTGAATCTGGCCCCATGGCTTTGAACCTCAGCTGCCCAAGCACCCCTCCTTCTCTGCTGTAGTGGTGGCAGGCGAGAAGGGCCATGCTATCAGCACAGTCCACCCTTGCTCCTCTTCTCTAGGGGGCCTGATGAGCCCCTTGCTTTCTGTGCTGGCTCCCAGGTCAGTCTCATTGACTTCGGCACCCTGGCCCTGGAAAGTGTGGACTTGGAGAGGTGCTGCAGCTATGTCTGCCCTCAGCCTCTCCTCTGGTGCCATCTCTGCTGCCTAGAAGTTCATGTGGTGAATTAAGGGGAAGTGAAGGCAGCAAAGAGCACTTTGAGCTGCCCACCTGCAGCTTGCCCCCCTGGAGGAGCCCTGTGGCCCCTGCTGATGGGGATCGGGCTGTCAAACCCCACTTGCCCCCCTATCCTCTCTTCACTGCTGATCTCTCTTTCTGGGTGCAGGTTTAATCTTGGCAGTGAGCAGCCTGAACATCCACGCTCTGCCTCTGTGAGTTCCTGAGAAATGAGGTATTTCATGTTTGCCTGCTGACCCCCATGGAGCGGCACGCTGAAGCCCAACCTGCACTGTGACTCCCTACGCACCCTGTGCTTCCCCATTTCCGATGGATTTGTTTTCAGGGATGGCTAAATGAAATGAGCCATGGGACTGGGAGGCAGCGAGCCCATACCCGAGCACCTGTGCACCACTTACCTGCACTGGGGCTGCAGTCATTCCCCTCCCCAGGCACCTGAGCCTGTGCCTGCACCCCCTTGTGCCAGGCAGCCCTGGGGCAGTGGCGCCGGGGCTCAGGTGGGATCCCTGTAAAAGCAAAGGAGTGTTTGCATGTGTGAGGCTGGAAGGAGGTTGGTGTCCAGCTCCAGCGGGGGTTACTGTAAACACGGAGTGAAGCTGATTTGAGAAGGGATGCCAGCTCCCTGGGCCAGGCTCCACTGCAGCCAGGGGAGGCTGCAAGAGGTAACAGAGGGCCCTCGATGGCTTTGCTGGGTTCGCACATCTCATTCCCCATCCCTGTTAGGGAGGCACAGGCTCCTGCAGCCCCACGGCTGTCAGGCCCCAAGTGCAGGCTCCTGTGGAGGTGCAGTCCCCTGGGGATGCTGCGAGTCTCCTTTTGCCCCTGGGATGTCCCAACACCTCCAGGGAGGAGGAACCCACTTGCACCCCAAGTGAGCCTGCTCTGGGGTTGCCTGCTCTAGCTTTGAGCACTGCCCAGGCTCTCGGTTGCCTTGTTTATGGTTTTGTTTATGGCGTTGATAATTTTCTCGTGTCAGGTTTAGGCACAAGCATTCTTTCCACTGCTGCATAAGAAAGTAATTAGGTGAGGATGGAAAGGACATTCCTCCTCCTCAGAACAAAGAAATGAGCCATGGCTGTTATCGGGCACTGCTCATGGCATCCAGGGCTGTGCAAGCTCCTGCCCGAGCAGTGGCTCTGCCCCAGCAGGGTGGGCAGGCAGGCAAACTGGTGGCATCTGAGGAAGTGCCAAAGCACCTGCTGATATTTCCTCTGACGCTGCTGCCCTGTAAGCCATCTGCCAGCACCAAGGTCAAAGCCCAAACCCTCCTGTTGCACTTGCTCACCTGCCAAGTTACGTCCCCTCTCCCTCACTTGGAGGACCCCAGCTGGAGGGGATGTGCTGGGGTCCCACTGTGCTCCAGACTCAGTGTGCTTTTGGGGGATTCATTCCCTGTGCTTCTGCTCCTTTCCCAGCTGGTCTGCACCTCAGAGGGCAGGCAATAGTGTTCCCATCCCAAGGAGGGGATGGCTGTGGTTTGAGAGCCTAAAATTCAAGGACAGTGGGAAGAAGGGAGCTGGAGCCACTGGTTTCAAATGGGAGAGGCTTTAGCAGTGCAACTGCTGGAGCTTGGAGAGGAGGCACTGGGGGAGCTGGACCTCTCTGCCACAAAGCTTTTGGGAAGCAGATGGCTTGGTGAGGGCTAGGAGAGGCGTCACCTGCAGTGGAAGAGGCTGGAGGGAAAGGAGCAACAGTGGGACAGGGTGCTGTAAGAGGCTGGGGGAGCAGCCCTGCTCTATTTTGCAGCCACCCCACACATCAAAAAGGACAAAAGAGATTACATAAATTCATGGCCTAATATGACAATTTGTCTTTTAAACCCAGCAGCTGAGCTGCAGCATCTGGCTGAAGGAGCCCCTACCCTGTGGGCTGCTGAAAGCCCCGAGGGTACACCTGAAGGATCGCTCTGTGCACACGCAGAGGTCCTCCTGTTCTCCTGCAGGCATCCAGATGCAGTCCTCGGGGTCGGGAGGTCGAGTGAGGTACACCTTTCAACTGCCTGAGCTTGGTGTTCATAAGACTGAAAACGTGTTTGTGTTACTGGCCACAGGACCAACTGCAGGGACACACGCCAGTGACCATCTCTGTCCCCTGAGCAGCTGCAGTGCCCTTTTTTGCCTCCTTGCATGCAGAGATGCAGTGAGAGGTCTTTAGCCACCCACCAAGCTCACAGATGCTGCTGTGAGCCAGAATGAGCCCACTCCAAATATACTGTGTTGCTGGACTGGGACAGAGGCTGTGCTCCTCTGGGAGGAGTCGCTCCCTGCCCAAGAAGGCTAAGGGCAGCCGAGAGAAGCAGAAATGTGGCACAGGACACGGCCAAGCTGATGCGTGTGGCTGAAATGGGATTTCTGCCCCCTCTTCCTCCTCCTACCCTTCCCTCAGTCTTTCTCAGTGCATACAAAGCAGGCATTTCAAGTCATCCCTCGACCTCCAGGTGCCCACACAGAGACAGATGGGGGGGAGGGATGGACATCTACTCTTAAGTTGGTGGGATGTGTCTCCTGAAAGATCTCTCTTAGCTGAAGGACCTGGAGCTTTTAGGTGGCTCCTTTTCTAGCCTGGACCTATACAAGGAAGAGTATGAAGCCCTGAGCCGGGTTTGAGGGGATTTGGGAGCTCTGTAGCCCCAGGGTGAAATGGCAAGTAAGGCTCTTCCCATTGCCGTGCCTTTCTCCGACGAGATGCGATCAAGAGCAGCAAGAGGGCTAGCGGTGCAGACGCAGCTCCAAAGTCCCTAGACGTCGGGGGCCGGCGGTGTATGGCTCCTGCTCCGTGTCTCCTGCTCCGTGCACCCCACGCCCGGGGCTGCTCCGCCCTCCCCGAGCGCTTCCAGCTGCGGCGGGAGCCGGCGGCTCGCTGCGGGCCAGGCGGCGGGGAGGGCTCCGGGGACTGCGCGCCGGCTGCCGGGCAGGCGGCGGACGGGTCTCCCCGGCCAGGCAGGGGTTAAGGCTTCTCTGTTGTAGTTTGTTTCCCTCTGCCAAAGTGGGTGTTGCTGGAATGTCTCCTCTCCTAAGGAGGGGGGCCGAGCCGTGTCCTCTGGAGAGGGGGGGATGTCAGCATCAAAAAGACACAAAAGGGGGAGGTTTCCAAAAATAAAACCCTCCATCCCCTCCAGGCTCTGCCAGTGCCAGAGGCAGGCGCGAAGGTGCTCGGAGCTGCCTGCGGAGCGCGGGAGCTCGCTGGCAGCCCGGCGAGCGGGGCCGGCCGCCTTCCTCCTCCTCCTGCGGGGCCGCTCGGCAGCCCGCGCCCCTGCCTCACCCCTGCTGTCTGCGCCTCCGGCCCCGGTGGGTGGCACGTCCCGGCGGAGCCCCGGAGCGGGATGGGGCGGTGAGCGTGGGGCGGAGAGCCGGCGGTCCCCGCTGCCCCGCGCCGGCCGGAGGATGCCAGCCGGGCGCTGAGCGCTCCGCGCCGCCCGCCTGCCCCCGCCGCCGCCGGCGGACACCATGCGGGGCGCCGCCGCCAGCCTCCTCCCGCTCACCTTGGCCGTCCTCCTGGGCTTCCCCCACTGCCGGCCGGACCCCGCGGCCAGGCTGGAGCCGGGGAGGGGGGGGGCGGCGCGGCCGCGGGGCCGGGGGGCTGCCCTGGGGGCGGCGGGCACGGCACGCAGCCTGTCCCCGGCGCCCAGAGCCCCCCCGCCGGCACGGCCCCTCCCCGCCGCCCTCCACGTGGACCGCGGCCCCGCAGCCGCCGCGGGGAGCCCGAGCGACGGCGACGGCCGGAGGCAGCGTCCCGACCGCGCGCTGCCCGCGCCCCGGGGCCAGACGGGCGACGCCGGGCTCGGTCCCGGCCCGGCGCCGAGGAACCGGCCGGACCCCGCCCGCCAGCGGCAGGGCAGCGGGCTGAAAGCCCGAGTCGTGCCGCGGGCGAAGGAGCCGAGCGGCAGAGGGAGGATGGCGGGGTAAGTGCTGCGCCGGGGCGGGGCGGGGCGGGGGGTGGCTCTGCTGGGGGCGCGGGGCGTGAGCCCCGGTGGTCCCGGCGCCAGGGAGCCCCGGACGGAGGGGCCGCGTCCCGTCCTGAGCCCCGCGCTGCATCCCGGTGCATCGCCCCTTCCGTCCCCGCGGGCGCAGCGGGACGGGGGTGGTGTGCGGGGGGGCTGGGCCGCGCTGCCCCGCGGCGGGCCCTGGCACCGGGCCCCGGCACCGGGCCCCGGAGCGGAGCGGGAGCCCGCTCGGTGCTCGCTCTCGTGCCGCGCATCTGTCCCGCACGTGTGTCGGCCGATGGCGCTGCTCTGGCCCTCACGGTCCGTCGGCGTGTGTGCGTCCGTCTGCACGCGTGTGTGCGTGTGTCCGTCTGCACGCACGTGTCTGTGCGTCCGTCTGCACGCGTGCGGGTGTGAGGCGGGCGGTGGGACGCCGCGTTGCCGGCTGCCTGTCGCAGGGGGACGTGCGGTTTAGGGGCACACAGGCTGCGGTGCCCTTCTGCTGACACATCAGGGCTTCGGCAGGTCAGACAGCTGCGCGGGGCGGCAGGCGGCGGCTGTTACTTTGCCGCTCTCCGGGGCTGCCTACGGCCGTTGTGAAAAGCGTGCGGGGTGGGGGGCTGCCGGGGGGAGGGAGCGTGGCCATGGTGTGTGGGTGGCGGGAGAGGCTGGAGGGGCTCGCTTGGCTCCGCAGGACGGAGCCTGGCCGCTGCCGCTCTTGCTGCAGGTACCTCTTGGCTCCTTCCTCCCGTAACGGGCCCCTTGTAAGCACTCCGCGGCAGCTTCCCATGGCTTCAGCTGGCTCAGCCGGGGGAGGCTTCCTATGACTTGCCTGGCAGGGCCGCTTCCAGCTCCACTCTCTGGCTACAGCCCTGTGGAGGTGGAGAGGAGATCATATGGCAAGGCCAGCTGCTCCTCTGCGAGGGGAGCCTGTGAGCGGGACGTCTGGCGCAGCGCTGATGTACCCTTCAGCCCTGGGCCCCCTCCTCTGTGTTTCCCTCTTTGCCCCCCCGTGGCTGATGCCCCTTGAGATGAGCTCCTTTGTCAGCTGGGAAGGGCTACCGAAGCCACCATGCAGGCAGTTTGGCTGACCCATGTGGCAGCATGCGTCCACTCTCTATGTGAGCCCTGCCAGGGGGACACTGAGGGCAGGCTCTGGGCTTACTGCCCTCTGACATGGGCAGAAATGTCCTCTGCTAACATTGGATGGGGAGTACATTCACTAGAGTACAAAAGACAGCTCAGTCTCTGAGGTTTCTCCCTCCCATACTTACCTCCTTGCAAAATTTCAAGACAGAGATGTTCCCTGGGCCACTCTGTGTACTTTCCTTCAACAAATCCACAGAAGCACCAAACTTGCTCTTCTTCCGTTATGTTTGATATGTAAAGTGTTTATCACTAACAACTAATCAATGGCAGGTAGGTCCTGAGCAGGTTTTGGCTTACCCAGTCCATTAGCCTTGGTTTGTCAGCCACCCAGAGTGAGAGTCTCGGGAAGATCCAGTCCTGCTCAGTCAGGTTTGGGCTTTTTTGGGCTCAGAGGGTTTTACCCTTTCTGCAGTCAGAGTGTTGTCAGCATTGCTTTGGGATCACATGGCGGTTCAGTTGGATTTGAGTCATCTGAGATGTATCCCGTTTCTTTTCAATGACTACCCTGAATACCCTCCACCAGGTTTTCTGGCTGCAGCTGCCTCCAGTGACGACAGCCGTCCCACACTGTCTTAGGAGCAGGCGGCCACCCCAAGGTTCACGTGGTGTTCAGCAGAGTGCTGAACCTCTGCAAGTAGCTCGCTTTCATCCCTTAATCAAGGGTGCAAACAGGGATGGTTAGTCCAGCACTTACATGCTGTTGACCTGTTACCAGCTAGATTTGACTTCCTGGGGTATTGGAGAGTGCTGTTGCCTCCAGGCTTAGAGGAAGGAAGAGCTGTGCCTTGGTGCTGTGTTCCCCACGCAGGTTGTGCTGTGTTCTCTGCCTCTGCTCTGCCCTGGAAGATGAGGGCTGGGGATACAGGGCTTGCTCCGATCCCCAAGAACTTGAACTCTGGCAAGTACATGTAATGGCTTCTCATCAGTAGCTTTCCATCTCTTCTGGAGTCCAAATCGGCACTTTTTAAACTTCTCTATGACCTACTGTCTTTGGAGCTTATGAGAAATAATATGAAATAATTGTCCGTGAGTAACCACATGGCGTTACTCCTCATGGAAAGCTAGCTGCTGCTGCCTCCAACCATTCAGTGAGACTCCGTCCTTCCACCTCATCCATCTTCTTACGCCCCTTGCTGCACTGGACACATTTCCATCCAGGAAATTCAGGGCCCCAAAAAAACTTCATTTCATGATGTTTCATTTTTTTGCCAGGTGGGATATTTTCTGTTCTATTTACACTGAACTCGTACTACTCTCTAGTATGACAACCTTCATTTTCTCTTACTCAGGTAGCTTTGCAGGCTGCACTAAACCCTGTCGCTATTTATTTATACAGTTACTTTGGCTTAAAATCGCAACTCCTGTGTGGGTTGCCTTTACCGGTTCCCCAGTCACAATTCTCTGCTGGTATCCCCGGGGGCCCACATGGTCCCGTGGTTGAAAAACCCATTTATTAGCACTGTATCTTTTTCTGGATAATTATTTTCTCACTTTATTTGGTAGCGGCATACCCAAAATTGAGTTTCTTTCCTGGGGACTGTTTGGATGTGTCTGCCACTCTGCTCATGTCTGACCTTGTTGCAGGTGAGACCTGCTCACACCCTTCCATGAGTGCATCCAACCACAAGTCTTGCAAGACCTGGGTTTTAGTGTTTTCTCCTGGAGGCTCATTGTGAGGTGACTTTTGACACCACAGCAAATACAGCAGAAAATTACTGTCTTCTAACACAGAGTGAGGAAAACAATCCAGCCCTGAAAGCATCTCTGCTTTGCTGTGCTCTGCTTAAACTGCCTGTTCCCGCAGCCCCCTCCAACTGGAAAGATTTTCCCGCAAGTGTTGTGGGGTAGGGAGCTCCCAAGCCCTGATGCATGCCAGCTATGACTGTACTCGTGTGCAGGAGGCATCCCTAATTTGGGCTGGTCACTCCTGCTGGGAAGACACTGTAGGCATCTCCCTCCACCTCTGTGTCCCCTGGGATGTGACCCACCTCGTTCCCCTGTCCCCTGGCTGGGAGGGTGGGTCCCAGTGGTGATCCTCAGGTGATGTACACAAAATCAGAGGAAGGTGGGTAACGGGGGAGTAGTCTGGGGAAGCCTCTACTTCTGGTACCTTCCTGGGCAATTTTCAGGGGCGTGTGAGGCTCCCTGGGTAACAGGTGGGGAGTTCCACACTCTCTCCTTCTCCCTCACACTTTCTTTTTGTGCATTCTGCACCCCAGTACCTGTTTAATTGCTGCTGTAGACACCGTCTGTGGCTACATAGTTGTGCTTTACCCAGGCTTCGTGGGATATAGGTTCTTGCTGCAGTGTATGTATAGGACTGCTCAGGAGCGGAGGCAGTTAATGCTGATGTGGACTTGGCAGAGGATTTTCAGTGGTTCATCGATGCCAGCAGCCTTTTGCTAATGTTCTTCATTGGGTCTGACTGCAAATATTTCATATGCAGTTGGATGAAGTTCACTGTCCTGCAGTAGAAAGGCAGACCTGATGATCTAATGGTCCCCCTGGCCTTCTGTAAGGATGCTGTAAATGACCTGAATGGAGTCAGCATATCTGGCAGCACAAGAGTACTGCATGAAGTTGAAAGATGATGCATAGTTGCTGTTAAAATAAATGGTGAAAAAATGGTTCTACTGAATGCTTCAGAAACAGTATGCGATCATCATGGAGGCTGTGCACATGCTGAAACTATGTGAAGCCATGATCTTACTACTGTTTTCTTGTTTTCCTTCCCCCTAGTGCTTGTTACAGTTGCTTGGCTCTGATTTCAGATAACACTACAAGATCTTGCAGGCTTTTCTCATCCTGGGTACCACTTTGCACAGTGGAGGTCTGATCCTGATGGTGGCCTCTGGCTGTTGCAGCGAAGCAGGTGATAAAGGACTGGCTTGCTGCAGCTCCTTTGCCTAAGTTGCAGGTTGTGCTGGTGCATCCAATCAGTGCTGTGAATGGTACTTCTGGATGTACGGAGGCTTCATGGCACTGACTTCAGCTCTGTGAGGGGTGTCAGGGAGATGTGTGTCCCAGAAAAGGAGCAGGCCAGTGAGTAGTGCCTGACACCTCCTGTGCACCAAGCTCTCACAACCCGCTGGGGACTATACCTGGACCCAGATGGTGTGTACTAGCTGCAGAGTGAAGAGCAGGCTTGGTTTGCAGTTGCTTACTGCTGCCTGTGCTGATTGGAGACCTCAGGGAGTACCTGGCACTTGAAGCAGGGGCTGAGATGTGGACCCAGTGCCTCACCCTGCGTTTTGCCAGAAAGGCAAACCTCAAAGTCCATGTCTGCACTAGTGAGCTATGCCTTACGTCTTTCTCTGGCACTGTGGCTGTTCAGCTGTCTGAGCTATTCAACACCCTTTCTCTCCGAAAAGGGGAAACTGGCTATTGGAAGTGGTCTCTGTCAGCTCCAGCCTGAGCTGGGGTGGGAACTATTTTGGAAGGTGCTAAGTGGTCCATGAGCCCTGTAGCAGTCCAGTGTTACAGGCCATCAAGTGCCTGGGAATGTCCCCAGCAATGTTTCATTTCCTAGGAAAGATGTGTGCTAGCTGACCTGTCCCTTGGGAAGGGAAATAGGTTAATTAACCTGTTCCACTGGTAAGGAGACAGAGATAGGAAAGACAGATGGCTTGTCCAAGGCTTGTTTTGGCATCAATGGCAGGGCTGGGGATAGGGCATCCCCGTGCAGTGCAGCGTGACCTAGTATGAGTGTTCAGTGGGGCTTCAGCTTGGGAGACTTGTGTGAGGACATGTCTTCTGTTCTGCTTTGATCTGGGGCTGTGTTGAACTTTTTTCCACCTGGGAGAGCTGCTGACCCTCCACATGCCCACCCATCTGATCCCTCTGCACCCCAGGCTGCCCAGAATGAGGGTCCTGTTCCCCTCTCACTGCTGCCGTGCTTCCAGTTTCAAGGGGTGGGTAAGCAAGAGGCAGCCTGGGTGCTCAGCCTTGTGTGGCTGCTGAGTGCTTCAAAGTTACAAGCGCGGCTTTGGCTCACGTCGTTGTTAGGTCTGCCAGGGGCTTGGTGCATCATGGCACCCAGCAAGTCCCCTTGACGGGCAGCTCCACCTGCTGCCTTGGAAGCCCCTGTCCCCTGTGCGATGGGGGGTGATCAGGGGCTGCTTGGTGTGTACAGGTAGCTCCCCAGCAGCCAACCCTAGCATGGTGACACCAGACCTGGAGGGACCCTGCCACTTGTTTCGTTTTCCAGAAGCAGCGCTGGCTGGAGAGGCCAAGGGCTGGACGTGCCCCGCAGGTGGCTCCTACCTGAGCTGTGTCTTTGCCCAAAATGTTGGCAATGGTACCTGCAGCAGGACAAATGCAGCCAGGGGCTGCCACTCTCTCGAGCACCATCCCTCCACCCTGTAAACATGGCGTGTTCCTTAAACCTCCCCGGGATTCATTCTGAATTTTTTGTAAGGCAGTGAAAATCACATGGCATTCAAGCCATGCAAATGTCAACTAAAGGCTTTTAAGTAGAACCAGATGTGCTCAGGACTGAGTCCCATGTGGCAAAGCCCCCATAGTTATTTTTCTACTGTTGATGCTCTTGCTTACTTGGGGCCCCATGCTCTGTGAGGTCCTTCTGAGTTTTCATCAGGAAATAGTCGTGGTCCTTCTCTGCCTTCCAGTGCTACCTACATGTTGCTCCTCTCAAGTGTTTACTTCCTGGAGTGATTCTTGGAGGTCCTCCCTACCTCCATCTATGCCCGTCGTCTCATTCAGGAGGTTATGGAAGAAAGGGACAATTCTGTCCAGGTACTCCCTCTGCCCCTGCCTCCGAGGGCATCCCTGCCAGGTTGTTTCCCAATGTGCGTGCTGGGCTGTCCTCCCTTGAGGAGCATCACCCCGATGCTAGCATCTCCCTTCACCTGGGGCTGGCAAGTCATGTCTGGAGTTGGCACTGACACAGAGTGACTCTGTTAATGAGAGGTTTGTGCTGAACTCAACAGAGGTTTCATGCCTTCAAGAGTGATCTTGTCTGCTTGGGCAGACAGGCTTGGGCCCCTGTCTGTTGTTGACTCGTACCTTTCTTCCTACAACCTCTGGCTCGCTGTTGGCATTGAGAACAGCTAGCAGCATGCTCCCTCCGGCATGCGTGTCAGAGATGTAGATAAAACTTGAACTTTAATCCCATGAAGAACTAATAGTGTGATTCAAGGCCAAAACAGCTTCTCTGGAGAAGGTAGTTATTTTGTCTACAAGAAGCAACCTCTTGATTATGTCAGTAAGTTGCGATGGGAAAGGGCAAGGGCTTTGCTCTTTGAACAGACCAGCTGAATATGACTTGCACGGTGTGTTTCAGCTGTGCAGAGGGAAGAATGGGAGCAGTGACAGTCTAAGCAAAGATGCTTATGCTGCTGCTTGGAGTGAAGTCCCTCAGCAGTCCTTAATTACCTAAAGACCTGCTCCAGCCTAGTGGGTTTCTCGCTTTACTGATCTGGACATCTTTAAAAAGTTTAAAGCCTTTCATGGGCTCATGTGCAGTAGGTAAAGGAAAGTTTGCTTTCATAGGATATTTTCTGGAGATGTCTTAAAGAAGAGACCCATAGATCTCTTTGGGTCGACAGACACAAAGCTGGAAATTGGTGCTGTAGCTCAGCCAGAGCAGATGTGAGTGGATGCAGGAATTACTTCGGCTTGTTCTGTTTGCAGGAAGTCACACCAAGGGAATTTCAGTGCTTTCTCCCTACAAAAATCTACCCAGGTTAATAAACTGTTGATCCTGAAGGGCTGGATAACACTTTACAAATGATATGACTTCTCAGACCACTTCCCCTTCCCACGTGGAATGATTGTATCTCTACAGGCAGCTTCATTCATGAACACCAGGACAATCCTTGGCACACCTGATACCCCCCGTCTTTGTCTCTCCTAAAACGTGAGCCCCACAGCTTGAGCTCTGGCACTTCTGGAGTCTCATCATATATGTCATGTGGATGCAGGAGTCACGAGGGTGCCGGTTCGGAGCAGGATCATCATCTGACCCTGCTGTGTTCATGTTAAAGTCAATCGAGAAGACAAATGCGCATGTTTCCGTGGTTCCTGAAAATTCTGTCAGCAGCTCTGACTGCCTTGTCCAGCGTTAGAAATAAACCATACTCCCCATTTCATTTCCAGAGGCTTTCCAGAGCTTTCAGGCTGCCTATTTCTAACTTTTTATCTTTTGATGACTGTGCTCTCCCATCTACCTAGACATGCAAAAGTCATTCCTAAAACCTTCCCTCCATGATGAGTAAATACACCTGGAGAGCAACCTGCAACTTGTTATTCCTTCTCATTATAGACATGTAAATATGAGATGTGACCAGAGCAAGCAGGATTAGCTGCCTGCTTGGGCATTGCAAAGCACCTCTTGGAGGCATAGCACTATCTCCGATAGTTGTATGTTAGCAGTGGTCACTACCTGAAAACACATAGTAAGGGAGAGGTGGGGAAGACGTCATTTATGTAAAGGTGGTCAAAAATTTGCTGCAGCAAAGTGCTGGAATTAGCAACTGTGGAAATTATTTGAGCGTCCTGGAATTAGTGTAGCACTGTGCATGTTGGGTAGACACAAATTTTATAGCCCTGGAGAGTCCCCAGCCCCCAGGGCTGCTGCACCAGAGGCACATAACAAATGTGGGACTGGGGTGCTCGCAAAGGGAGAGCAAGCTAGGGAGCGGCTGGTGCGGCTGCTGGCATGCCGTCCCTCTCGGGGTAGGGTTGAGCAATGAACAGCAACAGGCGGCAGCAGTTGGGTGGAGAATGAAGTGTTGTCTTCGGCCGAAGCAGCCTGGGACATTTGCGGAGGCGAGATGCTATGACCAAAGTTGGAATCAGGCCTGATTTACACCCCAATGCCATGAAGTGCTGTGAGATTTTTAATGATCGCAGGCTGCTGGCCTCCAATTGCTCTCAGGAGGAAAATGGTTCCTCTGAGCGCTGTGCCAGGAACCCAGCATAATGCCAGTTCAAAAGGGAGATACTCCCTGAGGGATCGCTCACACTGCAGCATTCACATTGTCCTTGGGGGTTTCTTTTCCAAGCACTTAAACAACTCAGCCCTTGTCCCATTGGTTTTGATCTCAGCTGCTGGTCCATCTGGAAGGAAATATCACATGCTGCAGGAAATAATTTTACGGGTGACTCAGAGGTGCTGGCTGCAGAGAGACCTCTGCTTCCCCTTCTCCTAACCACGCTGCTTTGTCTCTCTGCCTAGGCCAAATGTCTGCGGCAGACAGTGCTGCCCAGGATGGACCACGGCTCCTGGCACAAACCGCTGCATCAAACGTGAGTATGACAGTCTCAGCCAGTGCAGGTCTCGTGATGCACCCCTATAAAACATTTAAATACTACTGTGACACCCCACACGTCTTCTGCTCTGTGCCGGGGCAGGAAATGGTCCGTGGAGTCCCCAGAGGCGGTGCTGCAGCCTCCCCGTGGGTCTACTGGGCTGTGGGTCAGCTCTCCCTGCCTGCTGGCAAAGTCTGAGCATGCTGAATAATTATGGCTTTACTTTATTATGGTTATTAGTGTCCATCCCAGGCAGGGTCTTGTCGGGGCAGGGCATTGTAATGGCACATTTATGGGTGAGTTTCGAGCCCTGGGCTCTCATCGTCCTGCTTGGAGCAAAAGGCAGGTCTGTGAAAGTCCCAGCAGGTGCTGGGACCAGCAGAGTGGGGCTGTGCTCCCGTGGGTGAGCGTTGCTGATGCTGAGGGGGAAATCAGAGCTGCAAATTATCAGAGTGCTATTAAGGAAAGCAATTAATGGAGTTGGCACAACGGTTAGGACAGGTGGGGCTGGAGCAAGGTGCAGCATGTGGGATGTGTAAAATGGCGGGGGGCTGCAGGGCACTCCTGCAGCGCGGAAACTGCCTGGCCAGGGCCCTCCTGCCTCCCCACAGAGGGGTTAATAAGGGCTCTGCTCCTCCAGATGGCCCTGTCACAACCCTGGGGGCTGAGATCATTTTGTACTTCAGGACTCAGCACTGGAAGATAAGGGGTTTGGGCAGGCACCAGTGCGATGCACGCCAGAGGCAGCTGCACTGTCATCTCCATCCCCAATAGCTCTGTAACCACAGCTCCGCCCCTGCCACAATCCCTGTCCCTAAACAACAGGGTTACACCACCCAGCCCACCCGTGGGCCTTCCCAGGGATCTGCTGCCCCGTGCACCTGCCCGGTCCCAGAGGGGTGAGGGGCTGCTTGCAGCGCCTGGGCAGCTCAGAGGGCAGGGAGCACACAGGCACCAGGCAGGCTTTCTGGATGGGAACGCCTTGCCCAGAGTAGCTGAGAGCATCTGCCTTCACTCGAGTGGCAGCAGCTGCCCAGATGTTTAGCAGGGAAAGAGGCTCAGCTTTGTTTGCCGCGGGATCTCACAGCGCTTTGGCTGTGCCGGGATAATTGCATTAGCGATTGCTGTTCAGGAGCAAGGGGCCAAGGGCTGACTCACCTCCCTTCTCCCTCTCCCCACCACTGACAGAAGCCAAACGGTAGAGACCGTGCTGTGCTGCCAGACAGCGTCTGTAAACAGAGCGCGGGGCCAGCGATGGCAGCATCTTTCCCTCATTAGGGATTTTTGTAGGAGTAGTAGATCTGGGCTTGTAGCCACACAGGCTGTCTAGTGATTGCTCAGGTGCTGGGCACCTTGTTTCCAAGGATTCATTAAAAGGACACTGTCAACATGATCGGGCCTGACAGTGTCCCCCCAACAGGGGATGGTAAATCTCAGGCAGGACTTAGGTGGAGACTCATGATGTGTAAACATAATTTCGTTCCCAGCTACCTCCCTCACTGGGCTTTTCTGCTGGAGTTCAAGCTGCTGGTGACGTTAGGCTGTTTTTAAAGCTGCCAAGGCAAGCTGGACAGCCCATCCCAGTTAGTTTCTGCACTGTGATGCTGTCTAATATCTTTGATATGGGGCATATCAAGGAAGTTAACAGGGTAGAAATACAGCCAGAGGGAACCTCTTAGCAGGATGAAGCAGGGAAGAAGCTGGCATTCGGGTCTTGGGCAGGACCTTGATTTTCATGGATTTGAGCCTGGGTACAGGAGAGAGGATAGGCCAAGTTGTTGCCATAATGTACTTGCTATCACCTACTGAGCATGGTGATTTCTTCCTCCTCCACCCATGCTTTTCCAAAGACTTTCCTCTTGCAATATCTCTGCATATGACTGAACTCAAGCCATGGGCAGGTGTCTCCAGCCTTTTGGTTTGTTCCAGCTTCGAGGACCAAAGTGCAGTGAGGACTCAGGGAATTTTCAGAGAGTCAATGACTGGAAAGATGAAAAAGAGAAATCTCTTTCTTTGGGACACCAACGTTTCCTGGGAAAGTGGAAGTGAGCTAAGGGGGTTTAGGAGGAAGATCCTACCTGCTTGCAATGGGCTTGGTTTCTACCCACACACTACCAGGTCATCACACCAAACTGCATACAGGGCATCCTGTGGGACTCCGGAGGTCTTCCTGCAGGAGGGGACATTAGGGATAATGAGCTAGATTGAACTTGGGCCTGAGAAGTTCATCCAATCTCCTGCCTGTTTAACTTCATCCTAGGGTGAGTCTCAGGCCTTTATGTCCTGGCTTTGCTGGAGAAGAAACCTGTACACTCAAGCTGGCCAGAAGCCCCCTTACACTGCCCATATTTCAGGGGCTGCAGGGGTTGCAGTGTGCACTTGTTGATAACTTAGCTGCTGCCTATTAGTTAATCATCCTTCCCCTCTGCTTAAGAGCAAGGGAATCCTCAGCCTTCCAACATTAGTTCATCAACCTCCACTTTCATCAGCTTTATTCACTATGGTTCTTTGCTCTTTCTCAAGATAGCAGCCAGGTCTGGGCTGGTAATGCAGTGTGAGCTTTTTTTCTGACATGGATATTTTAATGTTTAAAAGAAACATTTTTAACCAGCATGTTGGGAAGGACTAAATAAATTAATGAACTTCGTAATCTCATACAGATGGTCTTGCAGTTAAGATACTGGATGAAGGCACAGGAATTCCAGGATGAGTTGCTGGCCGTGCTGGGTCTCACAGTGTGTCTTCAGACAGTCACACTAGCACCTGGGGCTTTTCCACATCTGCAAGATGGAGATGACATTCACATGCTCTCTCCTTTTGTCTTTCTTCTGTACAGTGACTGTAGGGTTTTTTGAGCCCAGACTGTTTTCCATTGAAGTTCTGTTTTCCCTCTCTGTTATTCCTCCCTGACTGTCAGCCTGCACAGATCTCTCACTTGTGTTAAATTGTCCATTCCTTCTGGGTGTGCTAACACAGTCAAACCTTTAAATTAGAACTGAGATTGCATATCTCTCTGCATCAATAAGTAAATTTTTCCAAGAGAAAGTGGACTAAATCACCCCAGTGGTACAATTCCTTCAGCATCGTCCCAGTTTTCCTGTGGATGCCTAGCTGGATGGACAGGTTTCCCCACATTTAAATGGGACTGAGCTGGAGCTGCTTACAGTGAAGATCTACACCACTCTCGCAGACCTAGAGCACATGCAGAGCAGCAGGAACACAGTAATTGAATGCCAGCTTGCAATGTCACTGCTCAATCCTGCGCTGGGTGTGCCTGCAAAGCGATGGGAGGTTGGACTTGGTGGCCTTCTCCTCTGACAGTCCTGCCTGCCTGGCCCAGGTGGGTGGTCAGAGTCATGCCACAGTCATCCTTGCAGTGTGACCTTGCAGGGAGGATCTATCTCATGCATTGAAGACTAAATGGCACCAGACTTCATCTGTGAGGGCACTACTAGATGCTCTTGAACAACCTAGCACCGCTACTAATGACACTTCAGCAGTATTCCAAATCTCATCCTTTTATTAAGAGTTTTGAGATGACTCCTTTTGCCTTCCCTGAAGCCCCAGCTCCTGGAGCAGGTGATTACATGAGAGTACAGTGAGAAGAAATGAGTGTCGTCATCTTAACAGAAACTGTTTATAGCCTCCACAGCTGGGGAAAGGCATCTCAGAGTAACCACTGGGCTCAGAAACCAGAAAGCAAAGAGAAAGGTTCCAAATATATATTTTTTTTTTTTAACCATCTTGTTTCTTCTGTCAGTGTTATGGTTTTGGGGGCCTGACTCATGATTTCTCACACTTGGCATTGGCAATACTTCCACTGAATGATCTGCTCTCCCTACATTGCGTAGCTGGACTGAGTGAAAGCCAGTGACTTTATAAAGCTCTTTCAAGTTCTTCCTGAGTCTGCAAAGACAACCAGGAAGGGGATTAATCCTAGAGCTGGAATATTTCAGCTAGAGCAGCTTTCCACCCATCCTGCCTGAAGGGACCAGAAGACTAATCCCATTCCCTTCTTCCTCTTCTCTGTATCAACTGCCTTAGGGGCTTTTAAGAGTGCCTGGTCACTTATCACTGCTTTCCTGCTGAAAGGCAGTCTAATGTGACTGTGAATATTGTTAGTGGGAGAGGTTGTGAGAACTGCTGTGATCCTAGATCCTGGCATCATGGCTTTGCAGTATTTCAGCACATGAAGCGGTTGTTTTCAATGGCAGGCTTCCTGGTCTGGTGGCATTTGTTAAAATAGGCATTTATTGGGAGATAACAGTAGGGACTGGCAGCCTATTTAAATCACAGCTGAGTTTTATATTATAAATTACATCAACTTCTGGAGTGCCAGACTTCCCAGAGACGGTTAATTCCTGCCTGACTAGGACCCTGTCTCTGTTCCAGAATCTGCAGTGGTGGCTGATTTATTTTACTGGGGGATTTCATCAAAGCCTCTGGCTTTAACCTATATAGCCCTATGTGACTTGGGTTCTCCCTTTCCTTGAGATCTCCCTCTCTTCCTGAGTGTTAACATGGTAATAAATGTCAAATGAAGCATTCCAGCCAACATATCCCTGATTTAGTTAGGAAAAGCTGATGGCAGTCCAGTTTTGGGATGAGGGAATGGTTGTGGGAGCTATACCTCTGTGAAAGGACCTCAGAGTCTGCACAAGGACTTCCATCACTTGGTGACAGCAGGATGATGTGTGGATGGCACACGAGGCTAGAGCTCTCTGTATGTTTGTTGCCCAGAAGCAGTGTTTCTCACAGGCGTGCTTGGATATCACAGGGATGACGGGCACAACCTGAGAGGGAGGGATGTGCTCATAAAATCCCATCAGCTACATGCAAAGGTGGTGGGATGTTGGATGCTTCTGCAGCCTCCCTGGGGCAGTCCTGGGGAAGGGGTCCTCAGCAGAAGCAGTGGCTGCATGTTTCAGCCCATCCACAGCGTTCCCACGCGGCTGGAGGTTAATGTCCTCCTTGTGTTGTCCAACAAGGTTTCATTACCCTTCAGCCAGCTGGCCCTTTCTTTCTTTGAAGGACGACACTGTTTTCCAGTGTCTTTTCAATTACTCTTGCTCAGGACAACGAGCCCGGTCCTACCTGAGTGAGTTGTGGTTTCCTGGCTCTTGATGACTGGGCTGTAAACCCAGTTTGGCATCTCTTGACTTGGGAAGTGTTAGGGTCTGGCGTATAATTAATAGCACTTTCCTCCTGGGGTGCAAACTGAAGTTGATGTGCTGTAATTAGGAACACACACAGGCTCAGAGGGTGATTTGGGCATGAAGTTAATGAACTGTAAGTCCCTGTAGCTGTGGAGGAATTTGAGCACAGTGACTCCAAAATCAGCTGTGGAGGGAGAGCTGAAAAGCTCTGGAGGGGACAGGCTGGGGGGACTGTGCAAATCAGACCCCAAAATGGACTAAAGGTAACATGCAATTCCTTGCTTTGGGACTGAGGTCTTATTCCTGTCCAGAGTGCTATGGGCTATGCTGGAGGCTGTCTGCTCTCTGCAGACCATGCTGCTCATTTCTGAGCTTTCTGAAATGAGTATTGTTGGAGAAGAGCTCTGCAGAGACCCATGGGGAGAAGTGGGAACAGAAACAAGTCTCTGATGGAGGTGACCTTGCATTAGGTGCCCATGGCAGCAGTAATACTGAGACTTTGAAGGTCACCTGCCTGCAGAGAAGAGATGGGACCACCCCAGTTGTGCTGCCCCAGCTGGGTGCCACCACCGTGGGGCTGAGCCCATGTCCACTAACTGCCTTTCTGTGTCTCCTCAGCTGTCTGCGACCCACCCTGCCAGAACAAGGGCTCCTGCAGTCGCCCCCAGGTCTGTACCTGTCGCTCGGGCTTCCAGGGCTCCCGATGCGAAGAAGTCGTTCCTGAGCAGGAGTACCACCCGCCTGGTGCTGCTGCTGCCTTCCAGCCCCCCGCAAGCTCCCTCCGGAGGAGGACCAGCATGGCAGGGTGGGATGCCTCCCTGCAAGGGGCTCAGGCACCTGTCCCGCGGCACGTCCCGGCTGTGTAAGTCAAACCCGGTTTCTGGCAGGATACTCGCCAAAACCCACAGGCAGCTAATGCCATGCTCAGTGGGGCCACAGCCTCTGTCTGCTTCATGAGACCGGCTCCTGGTGGAGGCTCCTGTGGGAGCCGACATAAGGGGATTGGGTCCTGCTGGCCCTCCGTGTGATTTAGTTTGTCCCCAACACTGTGTTTGTCCCCAGGCACATGCTGGAATGGGACAGGCTAGTGATGGTCCCATGGGGAAGGAGGACTGTGAAGCTCAGCAGTTTGTCCTTGTCCAGTTCGTGAACAGCCTTCATGGTAGCAGCAGGGTGGACAGAAGAGTGGGGGTTAAATCTTTTTCCCAAGAGGTTGTGTTTAGAGCAGTATGTCCAGGTAGTACCCATAGAAGAGTGCATAGGCCTGAGGTGTGCTGGTAAGTGCTGGCATGAGCCAAGTGATGATACTCAGAGATGTCTCCTGGCAGACTCTAGCCATTATTCAGCCATTTGTTCCATATTTCTGTGTCACCTTGCTGTGGTGTGGGTCATTTTTGTACCCAGGCAGGTGCCTGCATATTGGGTATGGAAGCAAAGCTGCAGCTGTTGGGGCTCACAGAGGTCCATGCCAGAGAGACTCTGCAAGTAGCATGTTAAGCTCAAGATGACAACTGTGGCATCATCCGGTCCTTTTGGGTGAGGAGGGGTTTACGGCTTCAGCCCACCTGCCTCAGGTTGGTGTTGAGGTGCTCTTGTACCCAAGCTGAAACTCCTCCACACTTTGTGTTGTGAAGTCCAGCTGGAGCTGTGGGTTTTCTGCTGAAGGAGGCAGTAAAGTCGGGAAAGGTGCCTTTCCCTAACAAGCACGGCTACTATGCTGACAGCTCATTGGGGATAGAGAGGTTGGAATGGTGCCTGCTGCTATACAAAAACCCACACGTGTTGTGGTTTTTTTTAAAAAAATTACCACTGCTTTTTTGTAAGAGTCCATGGACACGGGAGCAGTGTTTAGCTGCACCACCCCTAAACGCCCGTGCCTTTCTTGCTGCTACTCGCTCATTTGCTGGGCCAGAAAGACTGGTTTTGTTGGTAGCCACCACAGCAGAGAATTTGCACGTGGCTTCCTGCAGAAGTCCCTCAGTCATAGTCAAGAAGACATTACAGCAAATTGCAGGTGCCTAACCAGAGGTAACGTTAGTTTCTCCTTTTCTTCTCTGAGCCGTCACTTAGTGCTGCCCGAGGAGAGGGCAATTCAGCCTTTGTTTTTCTGTATTCCTGAAGGTTGTTTTTAACATGCCTGTTGCACCTAAAGTAGCTGTTGCCTTTCTGTCTCTTCTGAAGCAGAGGCAGTGCATGGGCTGGAGACATTTCTAGACACTTACTCTTGGCCATCTACAATTTTGGAGGGGCTCAAATGACTGATGAGGAATTGACTGACAGCAAGTAGTTCACTGAATCTAGCATATCTTGGTGCCCATATGAAAGACTCTGATGGGAACCAAATTCAGACAAGGCAGAGGTGATACTGGCAGGGAGAGGTGGCCAAGCCCCTGTCATCGCTGCCCCGAGAGAGGCTCGGTGCCCAAGCGAGCACGGAGTCCTTGCATGTGCCTGTAATCCTGGTCATTGCTGACGAGTTTCCCTGCAGCAATGACCTCCTCCTACCCCTCCGTGCCACCGCTCTGCGTGGAGGGACTGGAGGGGAGGGAGAGCAGTGCCCTTGGAGATACAGCACCTGTTGAAGGCTTTCCCAGTAAGGAACATGACCTCAGGCTCTGCACAGACAGGGGGCTGTGCAGGCACTGGCAGAGCATTCCTGTCCAGACAGTCAGGCACAGCGTCTAGCGATCGCTCGGCTGGGATTGCTGAATGCCCAGCTGCCTGCTGTACCTTAAATCCTTTGGCACTGTCCCAAGGAAATAGAACTCCGTTAAGGACCATGCCATGCCTTTCCTCCTTCCCTCCCCATAGAGGCCATAAGACGTCACCTTATCCCGCGCTTCAGCAGGAACATTTGATGTTTGTCCTTTGCAATGATCGCAGGCAGGACCCTGGGACATCTCCACCACTGACTGCCTTCTGGAGCTATCCTCAAGGGTTTGCTGAGGCTGCTGTGCATGTTTCTGAGAGGGAGCTCTCACTGCCTCGCTGGGTGCAGTGCCGCAGGCTGCTGCCTTTCCTGCCCGGGCAGTGTGTAGCAGCCCTGCTTTGCAGGCAGGTATGAGGCTGCCTGCAACCTGGCACTGGTCTGCTTCAAAATGCCTCACTTCAGCCCCTGGGCATTTTCCCGTACAATTCAGTCACTTGGGTTTCGTCCGTGGACCATATAACATATGGTGTGCAACTGACATGACCTAAAAGTCTTGCTGCTGCTAGATGGATTGTTTCCCAAATACATTTGAATGTCCCTTTTAGCCTGCCAACTTCTGGGTTAGCTGTGGAGCCTGCAAGAGTGAGCATCTGCAGCTGAAGACACTGTTGCTGCCATTGCACCTGGCTGTGCCCTCCCACTGCTTCTCTTGCACCAGCGTTAGTCCTCATCTGGTCCCTGGGTGAGTTGGCTGAGTTCAATAAACAAACAAAAAATTAACACAGCAAAATTAAGGATAGTTTTCTGGTGCTTCAGTCGGCTAAATTGACTTATTGAAAGATCATGAGGACCAGAAGAATTGGACAGAATTGCAAGGCACGCAGTGGAGGGAAGGAAGGGAGTGGACTCCCCTTCTGGGGGAAGCCACTTACTGGGTTGGTCATTTGTCTCATGAAACCATGCTCTTAGACTTGTCTGAACTCAGAGCCTGCTTCCTGCAGTTACAACATCATCTAGTTCTGTGCTACTGCTAAGGTACTTTCTATGCTTCTGCATCAAGCTTTCTCCATACAGTTGGGCTGTAGCAGCAAAAGCAAGAAGCATATTTGCCTTCCCAGAACTAGGTAGATCTTGCTCATATTTGCAAGTATGAGGATCGGTTCTTAGGCACTGCAAACTTGGGGTCACCTTCACTGGAGTTCAGTTCACTGTCAAGTCTGAGAGGAGCAGCTTGGGTTTTCCAGTCCTTGGTCTCCTCCTGGATAAGGATGGGTTGTGCTACTGGGACCCTGACTTCTTCTAGTCAGCCTGCCATGATCCCACAGCAGCTGGCTTGCTTGTCAGTAAGGAAGAGGTGGAAGAAGCTCTCAGGTAGCTCAGTGGATGGAGAACACTAGTGGTTCCAGGTCAGTGATTGTGAGAAGACAAACAACTAGTCCCCAACCTCCCTGCACATTCGCACTGCTAACAAGGAAGAGTTGTGCAAGAGTGGGAGCTTATAGAACTCTAAGCCTCATCTTGCTGTGCCAAGACAGGAAACCAATCCTCACATACGTGAATTTGCTTTCTTCTTTTGTTTATTTGTGTGTATGTTGGCTTTGTTTGTGTTTGTTTGTATGGAGGTAGCAATCAGAAGCTCTGAAGTCATGCACTAGAACAGTGCTGTATTAGATGACATATAAATATGCAAGAAAAACCATGAATCCTCCCCAGAGATCTGTTCTCTAAGCAGAGGTGGGGTTGCTTTTGGTTTCAGTGTGTTCTAAAGCAAGTGTTCAGAGAGAGTTAGGAGAGCAGCCTCCTGGGTTATTCAGGAACTGCGTGGACCAAAATATTCACCACTTGCCTGAATGGTGGGTCAGCTTTAAAATGATTTCTCATCCTCAGCTAGTTGGACTTGCTGCTTATGATGAATGCCCCTTCATTGTGGAGAGTATCCTGGTCTGGAAGTAGGAAGTCTTTGGGAGCCTGCAGAAGCCCATAAAGCCTTGGTGAAGAGCATGACCAGGCAGCTGCCTGTTTTCATGGCCCTGTTTCTGGCACATATGCTCAGGCTCTCCAGAGCTCATGGCTGGAAGCAGAATCAGCAATGCCTTCTGTGGCTTCTCTGTCAGGGGAGCCCAGGAAGCACAACTGTGACAGCACAAGATAAATTAGCGTCAGTCTTCTGCCTCAGCCTTGGTGAGAAGTAGCAGCTCCTTGAACAACAGGGTCATACACAACTGGTGGTTTGTATTTGTACTGGTGGTTTGTATTTGCACCTGGCAGATGTGAAGGTTAGCAAATGGATCTGTGGGCATTCCCAGTGTAGCTGTCATAGATCCATTTGTGGGCATGCTGGCAGTCCTGGGAAGACATGGACATGGGTGTCAGGGTGCTGCACTGTTACACATAGCCATCGGTGCCTCTGTTTGGGGACGTACCAGGGAAGAATCACTTCATCCTTGGCTCGCTCATACAGTGCACATTATCTCTTCTTCCTGGGACTAAAAGATGATGACATACCCAGCCTTATCTGAGCTCAGCACTTGCTCAGGGGAAGACATGGCTAGGAGAAGGGCAGCTCTGGGTTTACTTTGCTGACACCAAAGCTGATAATGCTCAAGCTTTCATCCCTTAAAATACAGTCTGAGCAATGACTACCACTTCCCAAGTCCCTTCAGCAGGCCGTGGCTCAGTGGAGGTTTAGAGTTGGGTGTCTGAGGGAGCCTGTGGGCACTTGTTAGCTGCTGCAGAAGCTGGGAGGCCCCCACGCTGTGCTGCTTGGAACAGGGAGTGCTCCTGAGAGCAAAATCCTGGGGGTGTTAGAGGCCCTCCCAGCATGGACTAGCTGCAAATCCTCCATCTTCTTGATCTCAGCCTGAATCTCTGCCCAGGGAAGCATAGCCCCGACAGATGATTCTGCGGGTGGAGCTGCACCTCAGCCCAGAAGCCTAGCTAAATGGAAACAGCTTTGTTTTCCTAAGGCTGGAGTATCAGCAGAATTCCTCTTTATTTAGCAGGGAGTGGAAAGGTCTTGCACCCCTGTGCCTCACTGTTGGGATGGATGGCCAGCTGCCTCTGACTCTGGGCAGCGTGCAAGGAGGGTCCTGCCGCTGCCACCCAAGAAGGTCCCTCCTGCAGGAGCGCTGGGCATAAATCTGTAACCAGCATCTATGCAAGGGAGCTGTGCTGCCCAGATGGGATGTGTGTGCTGGACGAGGGCTGCCTAGGAAGCAAGACATCCTTCCTCTTCACAGAAAAGAAGAGATGACTGGGACCTGCAAAGCATTTCCCAGCAACCCAGGCAAGGGAAGAGGACATAGCTGTGGTAGAAGGTGCTGAGACACTGTGCAGACAGCTTAATGCAGCTAAGCTCTTGAGGGCAGGGAGCTTCCTCTGAGAGGGCTCTGTTACAGCAAGGCAGTTGCTGGGAGTTGCCTGGTGTTTTCAGGGTGGAAAAGGAAGAAGGCTAAGTTGCAACTTGCCCGCCCCACTGACTCCTGATCTCAGAGCCTCCTCTCCAGCAGCCTGGAGGAGACATCTCCTCCCTTCCTGACAGCCCTTGAGGAGTTGTGGCAAGTGGTCCTGGCCTAGGGACACTGGGAGCCTCATGCCAGCAAGGAGACTCTGCCAAAAATCTCTATTCTCTCTTCTGGAAGCAAAGAATGAGAACAGCAGGGAGCAAGCAGGAGGCAGGATCTTGGGTGTGTGGCAGAGGTTGCTGGATGTAGAAAGTAACATTTCCCCCCATTTGAAAATTGGCTGAAACCAGCTCCCATTCTGGTTGCAGTCAAATGTCTAACATGGTCCATTGCAAAGGAAAGTGGAGCCCATGGGTGGATGTAAAGCTTTCCACCCTGGGGCGGTCCCTCAAAATATAACATTGAGAACTGTGACTTGACAAAATGAGCTTGATTAGCTTGTTGTCAGTGAGAAATAGCAGATAAAATAAAAATTCATTGCAAGATCACTTGCTTTTTAAAGATGCTGCTCCAAATAGAGACAGATTTGTCTTAATTGTTGAAGCAGGATCTGGACCCTCCTGTCTTGCCAGCTTTCCACATCTGTGAGAAAAAGGGGAGCTTTCTTACTGCCTTACTTGGGTTGCTGCTGGGTGTCCAGGAGGTCTATACTAGCCACATACCTACTGAACACACCTCCTGCTCTTCTGCTCACTTATGACTCTCACTCACTTTACATGTATGAGGGTTACAATTTGTTAATACCCAAATAGTAGAGAAAATAAAGTATAAGCGCATTCCCATGGCATGGGCTGTGGCAGTTTTTCTACTTTGCTTGGGATGGGACCAGACCAGGAGATCCATAGTGCATGACATTGAATTCCTGAGGTAAAACACTGGTGCCAGCCTTGCCTTCTGCCACTTCTGCGTCCTTGTGCTCGTTACTTGAATGGCATATTTTCCCAATACAGATAAGCCCTAATTGCAGCTTTCTAAGGTGCTTCCATTTGGCAATATAGTTTTCACAAGGTGGCCAAACATTTACATTCCTAGATCCAGAGCCAACTTTGAGTAGATATCTGAGACCTTGTTAAAAAATTGAAACTAAAAAGCCAGTGCCAGTCTGTGTGAGAATATGTGAAAGGAGATTCCACTCAAGGCAATGAGATCTCCATAAGCTCCAAATCTCGACCCCTCTCCTGCTTTGACATAGTTTCAACCCTTGGCAAGCTGACTGGGAAGCCTAAAGGAAAAACTCAAGGTACCCAAGAGGAGCATAAATGTCATTTTTCTTATATAAAAATACTTCTATTTTTAAATTACCTGATATACCTTCTCTAGCCTGGCACCAGATACAGTTGCTCTACTTTCTAGTGTTTTAAAGCTGTCAGCACCATTCTGGTTTATGTGTTTTATGTATTTACTTTCTAGGGGTTGCATACGCTTCAGAGCAGCAGGAGGATAACTGGCTTTTCAGGCTCCTTTTAAACTCCAAATATGGTCTTTACATTAGGCCTTGTTCTTCTGCACCTCCTTAGGAGCCATTCCTATAGCTTAATTCAGCCTCTAGGCTTTGGAAGAAAACATTCAAATGCATTTTTCCTTCTAACTGAAAGAAAAATGCTGCTACTGTCAGCTTAGTCTGAGACTACATGCGGGAGAGCAGGGTGCAGGGCAAATGCATTGTACATGTGGTAGGTGAGGTAGTACAGAAAATCCAATTTATAGCCTATTTTATATACTATACATATATCATTTGGGACATTTATGACAATACAATTTATATAGCAGTTGTATAAAAAAAGATGTTAGAAGAGCACTAAGGCCACATGATCAAATGCTGGAGAGTTTTTCCCTAATGCCTGAATTAGGATTGTCATCCAGCTTGCTTTCAGCTCCCTTGTGCATATGGATTACACTGCAGTTTCTCATACCTGACCGTATGCTACCTTATTTGGTTTAAGCTGGTACTTAAGCAAAATCAAAGCTGTTCTCTGTGGTTTCAAGTGTTTTCCATAAATCACCAAGTGCTGGCAGGACACGAGGGATGAATTGGAGCTGATTTGGTACAAGGAGCAGTTGAAATGGAGATGTAGAAGCTCCGTATAAAATATGCACATTCTCCTCTGCTTTCTTCAGAAACATACCAAGAAATGTTGCCCTGAGTACTTGGTGCTGGATGGGATTGGTACCCAGCTCTCTGCACACACTTCCGTGGAGAGTCTCTTCAGGAACATGCAGAAACTGAACATATAGGCAGGAATTAAGAAGAGATTCAGGCTGGAAAAATATTATCTGTTACAACTGAAGGGAAAAAATTCTCCATGGGAGAAAGAAATCTGGAAGAAGGAGAGGCTGAGATTTTGCAGAATAGGAGTGAACAGCAAATTAGGCAGCAAAGAGTAATGTGGTGTGGCTGCATATGAGAGACCAGCAGTGCTTAGGACTTTGGAGGCAAAAGACCCGAGTCGCATGGGTTTTTTTCCTGTGCACCCCAGGGTCCTACACTGAGTCAAGGTATTCTTTATTGCCAGAAAAGATTTTGACAAATTGGAAGGAATTCTGAGAACTACAAAAGGAGGGAGGGAGGGAGGGAGGGAGGGAGCTGAGGGGAATGGTTAACAGACCCACATCTGCAAAACTGAGCCAAACACTGGCCTTGGAGGATGGGGAGCATACTTGGAGGCTGAGGCTATCTGGAGGGGGCAGACAGGGTGTATTAGGTTGCCTGTAGCCTTGGCAGGATGGCCATGCTAATTTTTCAGCTACGAGGCTTTCTACAACAGCAAAGTGCCAAACTCTTCCAGAGATGTAATGACAGGTTGATAATGACACTGGAGCTCTGCCTTCTCCATCACTTTGGAGCTGTACTGCTTATGAGCTGGAGCCCAGGCGCTGCCAAGGCAGGCGCAGTCTTTCTGCCTGCTCCGGATCCCTTCCCACCAGGGTTGCCATGAAACCTGCTCCTCCCTGCTGGTCCTTGGTGTGGATACTGAAGGCCACGTGGGAGAGGTGTGGGAGCAGATTCATGGTCATGGTACCCCTGGAAGCACTGGCTTTGCCACAAGGCATCATGCATACATGGTTGGGACTGCTCCTGGTCCCTAGCCAGGTTCTAGTCTTCTGGCTAGTGAGCAACTGGAGAGATGGAGCCAGTGAAGTACTGTACAGAATAAAAATCATTGGGATACTCGTTCTCCAGTCCCTGGCAGGGCTGAGACTTCAAGAGTGGGCAGCAAAGTGTCACATCCCAACATAGCTCCCATGGCTTGAGTGCTGCAGGTGAGGGAATCCTATGTGTGGCTGGGGATGGAGAGATGTGAGGAGACCTAACTACATCGAGCTAATAGACCCAAAGGCCAGGGTGTCCTGCTGGGTGTTCAACCATTATTTTAGCTTAAAATATGTCTTAGATCTACAGTGTTCCCAGGGTGAGTGGGAGACCTCCCAGCATCTCCTGCTGTAGATGAAAAGCCTCCTCTTCTCCAGATGAGAGGACTACACACATCTCTCCACCCTGTTGCTCTCACGCCCTCTGTGTGTATGTCTGTGCAGCCTCAAGCTCTTCACCCAACTCACATGCCTGGGATGAGAGAGGCTTTGCCTGCCCTCTCTATGTCCCGTGTAAAGCTGGGGGCAGGCAGCTGGCTCCCCCCACTCCCCGGGGTGCATGTGGGAGTGAGGATGAATAGGCTAAAGTGTTTTTTCAGGGCTTTGAAGTTGGCAGCCTGGTGAAGGGGGTGAGTGTTGCTAGTCAACAAGATGGAAATGAAACTCAAGACTGCTTGTTTTCTCCCTGCTGTACGGGGGAGACAAGTGACCTCCCCACAGCTGGTGGTGAACTTTTCTGACTGACGCCTCTGCAGCAGGTTTCATTAGATGGGGACCAGGTCCTCAGCTAGCAGTTGTTGTGACTTGTGGACACAGGGGGCCCTGTGGGCTGGAGATCTCAGTGTGCTTGTGGGCACAAGGGCAGGTTGATATGTTTTCCTCTCCTCTTGCGTGCCTCTGCCCTAAATACAGGTCCTTCCCCTGCCAGGCAGAACCCTGTTCCTCACTGTACTGGGGAGCACAGCAGGTAGGAGAGGGGCAGCATTGCCATGGCTGGTGGTGGTGGCTGAACCCTTTGTGGGATGGTCACGTTGCACAGTGGACAACACAGCGCTCCAACTGTGCCAACATCTTATGCCTGGTTTTGTAATGGTGCTTGTAATGGTGCAAAAGCTGTGGCCATGGGGTGATGTCTGCAGTAAGATGGTGACACTGATGGAGATCTTCATGTGATGGCAGCCATTAGGACACTTCTGAATGGCTCTCTTCTCACCAAGGTGTGAGAGTGGCTTTGTGACTGCATTTGGCAGTAGTGCCATGCCATTGATCGTGCTGCTGAATGCCAGCCCCTGCATGTAGGCAGGGGAGCCAACTGGAGCAGCTCTTTCACTGCTTCAGCCTGATGGAGCGTGCTGCTGAGCTGGGGAGAGGAGGGCTGCACAGCCGCCTGTCTCGCCTGCCACTCACCACACATGCCACAGGCCAGCCTGGGCAGTTCTGCCAGAGGGGTGGTAGCTCGCCTGGCCTCCCTCTCCCTCTAAATCCCTGTTTTAGTCTATGGAGTGTGCAAGGTTTGGCCCAGATGTGGCATCTGTAATCGAGTAACCTGGCTTGGTTCCTCTGCTGGCTCCATTTGAAGCTCAGAGTGGTTGCAGGCTGCATTTTGATTTTTCTAGGAGGCATTGACCTGCACTTAGGCTCCGGAGACAGGCAGATTGCAAACAGCTCCTCATCACACTTGACATCTGGAAATCACGGTTCTGGCCATTTTGTGGGTCAGCACTAAGGTCTGATGGATCCCCCAAGGGGCACAATCTGCTTCTGGTGACAGCCTGGTGCCATGCCCTTGCTCAGGGCATGTTTCTGCAGCCTTGCTGGGCCAGGCAGGTGCTGTTCCCATGCTTGGAGAGCTGGACTTCTTCCAGGGAGTCAGTTGCTCACTCCCTAATATATGAGAGCAAAGAAGAGCACTTGCAGAGGGGTGGGTGGCATGTGCGGCACGTGTGGCAATGGAAGGGCATTTAATGTTAGCAGAGAGCTGTGCAGAGACGTGTGCGCAGCCACTTTGACTAAGGAGCAAATTAGACCCCCAGAGACTGGTTCAAAAGAACCTGTTAGCTGTCTATGTGCTTAGAGAGGTTCACTTATACAGTGTCTGGCAACTCCTGAGCAGATAAAAATAGAGTTCACAGTCCATCTCCTTCTCCCTCTTTGTTCTCATGCACTACACTGCAGGCTGGAAGCCAGCTCCGGTGACCCTACAGCACTGGCACTGCTTTGGGGGCCAGAGGAAGGAAGATGTCAGGGGTGTCATGGTAGTGGTGGAGGGACTGAGCTTGGTGGCATGGGGCAGACACCTGGTGACTTTACTGTCCCACGGTTGCACATTTGTTGCTGTGGTTTATAGTGAGAGATCCAGAGAAACCTCAGCCAGCCACTGGCACATATGTCGGTCAGAGTAGGGAGCTGGAGTTACCACTGCAAGGTGGCACAGGAGAGAGCCCAAAGTGAGAACCATGTGGGTGGGCTCTGTGACAGCCCCTTGATAGGGGGGTGAGTGAGGGATAGTGGTGGCATCTGAGTGCTGGACTGATGTGGCTCCTGGGCACATACCAGTGACATTGACTGTGCATGTGGGGCAGGGAGCTTGGCACAGCCCTTGCCCTTGCAGCCCCACTTTGGCAGTGCTCTTTGTGCCCAGGGCAAGGCCCACAGGGGCTCTCAAGGTCTTGCAGGGTAGGGAGAATTTGGATGACTCCCTTCCTGCTTGCCTTATGACCTGACTGTGTGAGCTGTGCCTGTGGCACTACGAGGTGTCAGGTGAACATGTGAGGGGACACCTTGGCAGCTGAGAACTGTTGTGGTAAGCAGTAGGGTCGCCACTCGCCTTGATGTCCACATGACGGTCCGGGCCTGTATCTGGAGTCCCATCTGGCATGAGATCTGGCTGCAGGTGACTGAATTGGACACAAAGGCACCTGGATGGTCGTTCCTGTGGCCTTCATGCTACGCAGGTCCTCAGCCGGGAAGGTCTCCTGCCTGGGGGAGGCTGGTGGCTGCTTCTCCTGGGGAGGAGAACTTCCCTTGCCTTCCACCAAACCTTGGGAAGCTGAGGTCTTTGAACTTAGGTGTCTTCCTCACTTGCACAGGGAGTACCAGGGCTGAAGGCAGCCACAGGAGGGACAGTGGGAAGCCTGAAGTGGGCAGGTTTCAGAGCTAACTCTGCTGCTCATAGGGATAATAAACTGAGCCAGGATTTATGGACGTAATGTGGGTGGGCTTGAAGTCAGGTGCCTTGTATGGTGTGGTTTCCCCCTTCCTCCCTGAGTCCTAACAGAGCTGTCTTCCTTGTCAACATGTTTGTGAGCTAATTGATAATAAACTTGAGTGCTCTCTAAGCAATGCCTCTCCTGTGCTCTGGGGCCTGCAGACTGAGCCATGAATCTCGTCTGCCTGCTGAGGAACCTGTTCGGAGTCCAAGAAAGGGGAAGTTTCTGGTCTGCGGTCAATTTGCTGCTTTCCAAGGCTGGCTGCTTCTCTCTTCCCCTGTAGACACAGACGCTGGTGTTGAGGCTGCCCATTCTTCTGCAATGCTTTAGTGGAAAATCAGCAACTGCTGAGCATTACAAAGGGGGAAGTGAATCACTGATTTTGGTCCCTGTGGCCCCAAGCGGAGAGGGCATCTAGCCAAAGGGACAGGCAAACGGACAAGACAGACACCGAGTATATTGTTCGGCATTTAAAAACCAGGGGAGAACCCGCCTGTTGTCCTGGCAGGTTATCAGGGGCTGAGCATGACTCAGCCCCCGTCCTGGCTGAGCCCTCTCGCCTTGGAGCTGCGAGCGCAGGCTGCGGACTGGAGGAGCTGGGGCAGACTTACCAGTGCTGCAGTGGCTCCCCTCCGTGGGACCCTGCTGCCAGCCCCGTGGGCCCTCTCTGGGTGGCTGGAGACAGCAGGCTGGTTATATTTGGAGAGATGGAGCTTGTCGAGCTCAGGCCCTGGGATGGGGGTTTCTGGAGCCTAGGAAGACGGTTCTTTCACTGAGGGCCACTTATTTTCATCTTTGTTTTGGCCAGTGCTGTCCCACTCTGTTGTTTCCCTCTATGGTCTCTATCCTCTCTCCCTGATGCTCAGCAGGGTGCAGATTTGTTTCCAGCTGGAAGAGTGACTTTCCAATTTTCATCTGACCAGCCCTTGCCTTGTCTGGGGTTAGCACCCCTCTCCACTGACTGCACTGTCCAGGGTTCACGCTTTCCACAATGCCTCGGGCCATCCACCCTGCTATGGTCAGTCAGGCTTTGGCTGGGAAGAGGGCGAGGCAGGTTGGATGAAAAACCAGAAATACTCCTGTGGCACTTGGCTCTTCTATGCAAACACAAAAACACCATTTCCTAGCTCGCTAGCTATCTGGCCAAAGTCAACAGTTGGATGCAGAGTGGCTGATAGAAGCTAAATCCAGGAAAGACTGAGGTGTTGCTGCTGGGGAGAGGGAAGTGCTTTGAAGAGTTTGCCACCTTTGCCTCCAGTCCCAGGGAAAATGCCTGGCCTTGGGTCACTAAGAGAAGCCATAGCTGTATGCCCACCTGGATTCCCTGTGGCTTTTGCTTACCCAGAGAACCATGATCATCAAAAGTGATCAGAGATTTGAAAAATTATTTCTAGATATAGTGGGTTAGAAAAACAGTATTGTTTTCTGGACCCCGTGGTCTTGGTGATTTAGACTTGGTTATTGTGATTCTGTGTACTTAGTCTTGAAATTGTAGGCTTTAAAAAAACCCCGTGGTTGATTCAGAAAACAGCAGTCCTCATGTTCATCTGTGTGGTTGCTGGGAGCCTGCCAGCTCAGTCTTCTACTTGCTGTCCTCAGCAGGGTGAGAGATACCACTCACCTCCTCTGGGCAGGGAACAGGCACCTTGCAGGTTCATCTGAGACTAGGCAGGAGAGCCATTGTATTCGGGGAATACAAGATTTTTGTACCTTCTCTAGGCTCCTGTCTCTAAAGTAAATATAGAGCAGAGTGTAACTGGTAATAAAACCTATTTAAAATAAAGCGTTTATACACAGACAAAGGTGCAGTGGCAGGTGTGCAGCTCCCTTGCTGGATGTCATACAGGTGTCATTTGGATCCTGCAGGGATGTGTAGCACTAGAACGTAAGGGGTCAGGTCTCCCTCAGTTCCCCTGACTTCTCGCATGTGTCCTTGGGGGCTTAATGGGAGCCCAGGTCCTTGACCTGCATCTCAGAAGAGGGCAGCTACAAGTGCATGGTGGGTAGTTTTGAACTGCTGAAGATGTGGGTCAGTCTGTCTGCACAGCTCTCTCCCATCCCCAATCTCTTTACACTTTAATTAGCACCTAATATCTATAGGAGTGAAACTTTCCACATGCCAGTGACTGAGGCCTCTCAGCCATCTGGCTGGCAGAGATCAGCAGGAGCACACACATCCATGCTCCTGGAAGGAGAACACTGCTCCATCTACCTTCCCTCCTTGACCTGTGTTTTCCCCTGGACTGCTGGTGCTGTTAGCCAGACACCACAGAGGCGGGCACCCCAGGACAGCCCAGAAGGAGAGGTGTCCTAGGAGTCTGCATGCTGTTTCTGCCCCACAGGCTGTGCCTGACATGGAGAAAGCTGTCAGCAGCTCTGACGGATGAAGAGCAGGGAAACCAGCTGCTTGGCAGGCGGTCGCCTATAAAGAAAGAGACCACTGCCTCTTTGCAGAGATCTGTGCTGGCCATGTGCCTGGCTGGAAGAGTGGAAGTGAGTAATACCATGCTGAGGGAGGCTGTAAGACTGAATGAATGTGAAGCCCTGGGACTTAAAGTATCCTGGAACATAGTGCTTGAGGTGTCAACCTCCTCTGCCTCTTCAGTGCCTCTTCCCTGAGCAGGTGGAGGCATGGAGAGTGGTAACACAAGTTCCCCACTCTGCTGATTTGGAGCCGCCCCATTTGTTTTCCATCCTTGCTCTTACCCCTAGGACAGCCACACCAGCTAGAAAACTTGTGGCAATGCAGATCCCTGGGAACTGGACAAGCTCCAGCCATATATTAAGATCCACCAAATGGTTAGGGGTTGCTAATGCCTTCTGGCCAGGTCTGTACTGATGTGGTGAGCTCAGGTTCATTTCCTGAGACCCTTCAAGCAAGTCAGTCCCCATCTGCCCAGTGTAGACTGACTCTGAAGGTTTGGAGGGGAAAAGCTCTGTTTTGTGTTCCCTGACTATGAGCCAGCTGTTTGGCGTGACTTGGGGATGGATTGGGACTGACAAACTGAGATGGAAAGATGCCTTTTGCCATTGATTTCTGTGGCCTGGGGTAGGATGGTGTTACTCAACTCAGTCCACAAATCCCAGAGCTCATCTGCCTAGAATAGAACCAAATAAACAAATTAATTCAAAGCAAATCTGCCTCCCTGCACTGTGACACACACTGGAATGCTTTGCCAACAGGATCTCAGTAGGATGGCTTTTCCTCAAGTGTTGCAAGCCATGGAGTAATGTTTCTCCTCCGTTTTCCTTTGTGAAGTTGGCACTGCCCCTTGCAGTAAGCACATATAATCCACTTTTCTTTGTAACTGAAATGCTAGTGATGGTTTTATTTAAAGCCCCTCACATGTTAGGTTTTGGTTTTTTTATATTTTTACAAAATATGATGATCCTGGGAATGACATGAGTTGTCCCTAAAGCCAAGGGGTGGAATTCCTTCAGGCAGGCAAAGAGCAGCACCCAGCCAAGCCCTGCTACTTGCATGTAGCATGCTCCCTTCCTCAAGGATAGATATGATGTGAGTATTTTCAAGCACTAGAGCTGATGTTTCCCTGTCTTACTCCACCAGTCACCTTCACCCAGTGAGTCTTCAGAACTCAGGGCTGAAGCTGCCCTCAAGTGACCAGCACTAGGACAGTGAGTGCTGCTGGGCTGGGGAACTCTCTCTTCTTTTCCTTGGGGTGCTTCCATCTATGCAGTGCAAGACCTTGGAACCCCAGCCACGTTCACCCATAGGACTATGCTTGGGGTCTTTCACCAAAGATCAGAGGATAAATGTGCCTGATCTTCCAGGGCTTAGTAGCTCTCACCTAGCCTCCCTAGAGCTCCATACGGCTTTTCCTTTGACACTAACAAAACCAGCAGTAGCACACCAGGTAACAAAGCAGTAGATAAGTAAGCACCAGAAGTTCCTTCACTGGCAGCAGGGCTGAATTAGAGGCTCATAAATGTGTGGGCAGGTCATGCCTGGCTCTTATGGCTGTCAGGGGTAGGTGGTACTCTGCAGAATCTCAGGAGAGCTTTCTGAAAAAGGCTGCTAGGGACTGAGGTAGGACTGAAATAAAGTTCACTTATCTGCAGTTATTCTGGTTAGCCTTGATGATTACTGAAAAACAAACACTGTTTGCTGTCCTTATCTCAGTTTAGATCTTGATTTTAACAAGACAACAAATATTTTTATCAGACTTGCTTTGTCTCCATCCCTGAGTGACCTGTAGCCAGACTCCACTCCAAACACTGCAAAAACCTTCAGCCTGCAAAGCTGGGTGTCTGCCCAGCAGCACGGGTTACCTGTGCTGCTTCTTCTTGGGACTCCTGTTCATGCCTCCTCCCAGCAGCTCAGCCCTCATTTTCAAGGTTTTCCTGCACTAAAAGCAATTAGGTAATGAGTATCTGGACCAGGGACTTCTGTCTCTGGGATAAAACCATCCATTCTTGGATTCCTACTGCTCAAGGCCAGAAGTGATCAATAGATAATAGATAAGCTAAAATTGCCTCCAGGACAGCACAGATTATGCATCTTTATTCAGTTATATTTGCACTGTTCCAGTGATATCTCATTTCCCAGCAGCACACTTTCCTCTCCTGACGCAATGGTATTGGGAGTTGGGAAATCCACTACAGGGGTATTTTTTGCAGAAGGAAAACAGCTATGCTGCTGTATGTGGGCGTGATTTCTAGTAGAGAATAATTTGGCTTTGGTTTGCAGATGTTGTTGTTTCATGGTTTGCCTTTCTTTGTTAGATTACAAGGCTCTTTACACCTGGCGTTTTGTTCCTGTGGAGAAACCTATGCCCTATAATCAGAGCACCTCTTCATCTTCTTTTTGCTAAATTGAAGAGATTGAATACTTTAGGTTTCTTACAGAAAGGCATTTTCGCTAGCCCTCAAATTACTTTTTTCATGTTTTTCCCATATCCTCTCCAGTTTTTCAACATCCCTTAGAAGATGTGACATGCTTCACATCAGAGCTAGATGTGATATTTTAGCATATATACACCCTGCTGTGATGAGGATGTGTAGGGAGGCAAAAATACCTCCTTGTTCCTGCAGTGTTTCACTGCCCTGATGTCAGGGCATTGAACTGACAGTTCATCTTTAATTGCTTGTCATTACCCCTGAAATCTTTTCAGAATTGCTGTTTTACAGGATCATCTCCTTCTATCTGCAGCTGCTGCCTGCATTCCTTCTTCCTAGAAGTGTAATTCTGCATTTGGCTCTATTAAAATCCCATATTGCTTGGATGGATTTGCCCTCCGCAGTGATCCAAACTGTTCTGTGTGATTGCTCTGTTCTCATCACGATACACCACATTGCAAATTTTTGTGTCAGCAGCACACATTATCAATGTCGATCATATGTTTATTTCAAAATAAAAATATTTATTTCCAGATGAAATCCTTGAATCGTGCCAGGCCTCGTACTGATCACCCTGGAACCCATCTAATTCCCTCTCCAGTGACAACTGCTTCTTGTGTTCTGTCACACAGCCAGTTTGTTATTCATTTCACATGTGTCTGATTGACATCGTACTGCCCTGTTTATTTTTTTATCAGAATAACTTGGGCTCTCAGCCTCTTGGTGTGCATGTATGTAATTCTATCAAATTATGAAAATGGACTCCTTTGACAAGAGTCTTTCTCCATAGACCCCATTGACTTCACCACACTTCTATATTCCTTTCCTTTAGTTCCCAATTAATTGACCTGTGCGTCATCTTTTCCATTCTGTTGTTCAGGGCTGATTTCAGGCTTTTTGGCTGACAGTTACTACCTTGTGTATTGCGCTTGACCTGTTTGAATACCAGCACAGCATTAGCTCCCTTTCCATCTCCCCAACTCTTACCATTATTCCAAGCTATCCAAGCCAGGAATGTCAGTGAGCCAGAACTGCTGTCAGCCAACTCTCGTTGGATCATTCAGTCCTGTTGGGTTTAGAAATCTGTGTTCTGTGTAGACACTGTAACACCTCCCCTGTGCCAACTGTGACAGGGAAGATGGTAAAAACCATAAAATGGGATGGACCTATTTGGGCACTTTGGTGGGACAGAGCTAGCCTCTCTGCCCCAGCCATTCAGTCAGAGATGGAGGTGTTGGATAGGGTATGCAGAAGATCTGTCAATGCTTAAGTTTGGTTGCAGAGGAACCCAAGGCAGGAACTTTCAAAGAAACTCAAGGGGCATATGGGCAGCCAACCTGTTTTGGCCCCTGGTGTCCTCACAGGTGGTGCAGGTGAGAGTGAGGGAGACATTTGCTGGTAAACACTCTTGCAGGTTTAGTGCCGTCAGTCAGTAAAAGGGAATGGGAGCAAGTGCAGTAGAGCAAGATGTGCTGATTTCCTGGTTTAATGCAAAGAGCTCTGACTAGCAGTCTATATGGCTTTATAAAAGAATGTAAGTGTGATCTTGTGAGCTGGATGGCTTCTTCATGCTTAGTCCCTAGAAAACACCAAAAGCCATAAATACAGTTACTGCAGAAAGTGGTAACTGCACTTACAAGCTTGAGTTCTCGGTCATTATCTCTTGTTTGAGACTCTCACGGGCAAAGTTTTGTTTATTTGCTTGGTCTGGCTTCTCTTCTGACTGTCTCACTGGTTTTTCAGTGCTCATTTGGCGCTGGGAAGGCAGGTGCTGGGAAAGCTCCCACCATAAGAACAAGTGTATTTGGAGCTGCTTGTGTTTGCTGGGGGAGAGATGTGATGGGGCAAAAAGCAGCCCTTGAGTATGATGGGCAGGCAGAAGTTCTTAAATTCAGCTGGGGTGTCCCTGTGGTGGGGCAGCCTGCTGTGATGGTATGGGGAGGGTATCTTGGTGAGTACTATGCCCTTCCAGGCTCAAGGCATAGGGCATGGTCCTTAGAGTGAAATGGTGCCATCATAATGACTGAAAGCAGGTGAGGAGTGGGACTCTGCTCAGGTAGGCAGAGCTCTGTGTCTGGGTGGTGGCTCAGGCAGCTCAGCAGTGAAGGTTGCCGCAAGGTATCCTGGTGGACAGGCACTGTGGGTCAGCACAGTTACTCGTGAGGAGTATTGGTTCATTTTTTCTCTTCCACAGGACTCAGAGCAGAATTGGCTCTCCTGTCTCCTCCCAGCACACAGGGCCATCACGGACTGTCCGGCGCTACCCAGCCAGCAATGGCCATCTCACCTCTAATGCACTCCCCAATGGGAATGGACATGAGCAGAGCAGCTCTGGGCCACATGCAGTTTCCCAGGAGCACACCTTGTCTGCAAGGGGTAAGGCTTCCAGGGCTGCCACTCTTTTAGGGTATCATGGGGAAGGGCAATGGTGTGACTGGGGATCCCCAAGAAACCCTGGACTCCCCGGACTGTACTACTGGGTGGGATTGAAAGAGAAGGTCAGCATGGGCATTGCTGGGCTTGGCAAAGAAGAGACCCTAGTGAAGGAGGACAGATTAGGGGAGCAAAGTGCTGACAGCAGAGGAGAGAAGCCAGTGGGATGTGACAGATGCCTCCCAGAGGTACTGAACATCACCCCAGCATGCTGCCCTGAAGGCGGATTGCCTCAGTCTGTAGGAACGGTGTCTCCCAGCTTTCTCCTCGGTCTGAGCAGCCCTTGAGGTCAGATTGTGCAACCAGCGACTAGTTCTTCCCTTTGGCTGCCCCCTTGGTGCCTTCTGACAGGAGCAAGGATCCAGGCTGCTAGGACGTGCAGTTGCTGAGCCTCAGCGCCTCCGCAGCTAGGACAGATGCAAATTGTCTTCTGCAGCTTGGCTCTCCCTGAAGCCGTGATTCCCCAAGGAGGCACAATGTGGCATCTCAGCCCTTATGAGTAGGCACATGAACCTGATTGAATCTGTGATCTGAAAGTGGGGATTGAAATGAGGAGAGGTGGGGTTGAGCACAGCAAGGGGGGGCACCCACAGAAATGACTGTCTTGGTGGGCAGGGATGGAGGGCTCTGGTTTTGAGCCAGCTGGTTCATGGTTAAACAATAGTTCTGCCTGTTATCCATTTTCCACAAGACCCTAAGAGCTCTGAGTGCGATTTCTCCCTGTATCTAATGTGAGAATGGTGAAGGACCAGGAGGGGACTTCAGGTAACTGCAGGAGGTCAGGAGGCACTTGTGTAGGGAGACACCGGTTTTCTGATGATCTCTTTGATGGATACCAGTGTTTGTGTGGGAAGCCTTCCAGTGGTTTAAGGGCAGCCAGTCTCCTGGCTACTGACATGGCTGGAGAAGGAATATTGTCTAAAGGAGAAGAATACCCTTTATACTGGAGTTAGTGCATGTATGTCACTTCACAGGCAGTTATGCCACTCTAACTGGGCAGGCAGAGCATACTGCTCACCATTTTTCATGTGTTGACAAACCCTTAATGATGTTGGAGCAGAGGACAGGCTGAAGTGAGCATGGAGAGACACTGCCCCAGGGAGGGCCACAGACCCCTCCTTGCTCTGGGAATGCTTTGGCGGCAAATTACTGGCCCCTGGCCCGGAGATGCTGTTTCCATTTAGCACTATCCTTTTCTTTCATAGGGGCCAACCTGACAGAGAAGATTAGGAAGATAAAAATTGTCTTCACACCCACCATCTGCAAACAGACGTGCCAGAGCGGACGCTGCTACAACAGCTGCGAGAAAGGAGACACCACCACTCTCTATAGCCAAGGGGGACACGACCACGACCCCAAGTCTGGCTTCCGCATCTGTGAGCACCCTGAGGCCCCCAGCCCACCTTCTTGCCTGATCCCCACTCTCCTCCTTCTGCCTTTCCTGCCTCTACAGGCTGAAGCCTTGGGCTGCTATAGGGATGGGAGGAGATGACCTCTCTCAGTGCCTTGGAAGATGTCTCCTGGGGTCTTTGGGGCTTACTCCGTCACTGTCTCTGGGGAAGGAGGACAGAACTTGCCTCATTGCTCTCTTTCCTGGGCAAGCAACTTCTGTTTCCATCCCACCCCAGGTAGAGGGGACGCGTGTGTTTGAGTCAGGCGTGCAGCCAAGCCTCGCCACCCCCTCCTTCTCAGAGCCAGCTCACTGCTTTCATTGGCATCCAGTCTTGGGGCTGACTTTCATCACCTAATTTCCTCCTGTTCTCTCCTTTCACTCACGTGGCAGCCAGGAGAGCTGGCTGCAGGTTGCAAGCTGTTCCTATAAATGGGGCTGCTGAAACCTCTGCTCGCCTTTCAGAGCTGCTGGAATTGCTCATCAGGTCACTGGGATACCCAGCTGTGGGTTGGGCACATCCTCTTGGAGCCAGTTGGTGGAAGCAGCCCTCAGGACCTGGTGGGACTCGTCCTCTGAAAGCCTCTGTGACTCTCAAATTTCTCTAACACTGAGAGAGTGCAAAGTCTGGCTGTTGTGGACACCAACTGATACAGGGTTCATGGGAATTTCTGCCTAGATCCCAGTCCAAAGATGTGTCTCCTCCCCGCAAAACTGGTTGCTGGGCTTGAGCAGATTAACTTGGAGCAGGGTGGGAGCTCATCCCCTGGGATAAACCTGACAAGTCATCCAGGGATGTGCAGCAGCATCATCTTATCTCACACTGAGATGAGTCAGGATGATCTGTCAGGGAATCCCATGCCTTGCCCAAGTGTTGCTTACACTGAGAGATGCTCTGGGTTACTCCAAGCAGCTGATAAGGCCAGAAAATATGTGACTTCTGTTTCATCTGTGGATGCTTTTTCTGAGCCTGTGCAGATGAATTGCTCCTGATTCTTTTGTCCCACTCCACACTTCTCCTGCTTGAGCTGTTGGCAGGGCCAAGGCTGGCCGGGAGGCAGGCTCTGAGGATGTGGCTCTCTGCCCGTTCTCTCCTTCTGCCTCTCCCATCCCACTGAGTTCCCTTCTGGGCTGAGAGTAAAGACCGTGCCAAATGGGGAGGGGGCAATGCAGAAGAGAAGCAATTGTGCTGACTCGGCTGCATGCAGCTGCCATAGCTCCTGCCCCACTCCAAGGGATCCTGCTGTGCCAGTGGCACCACCTTGGCCCTGGGGGGCTTCCCTGCAGGGCATGGGTGTCCCAGGCTGGCCATGGCCCCAGAGCCCAAGGGAGGGCTCATCATCTTCAACCCATGACTCCAGTCCTGAGCAGAGCTTGGAGAAGATGGTGCTGCCTCCAGGCTGCAAGTGCTGTCCCCAGCTTGGTGCTAGTCCTGGGTCTTGGGCTCCATGGGGCTATTGCTGGCCCAGATCCAACTGCCTGTCCTTCCCCAGACACCCCTTGGCTAGAGGCAGTGTCTCAGTTTCTCTGCTAAGCACACATCTCTTTGCTTTGCAGACTTCTGCCAGATCCCCTGCCTGAATGGAGGGCGCTGTGTGGGTCGGGACGAGTGCTGGTGTCCCTCCAACTCCACGGGGAAGTTTTGCCACCTTCCAGCTCCCTCTCTGGAAAAGAAGCAAGGAGGGAGAGCCCCAAAGAGCCTGGCCGGCAGCTCCATGAAGCACTCCACCTACACCCTGCCCTTGTCCAACCAGCTTGGTGAGCGTGGCTGATGGCTCCAGACCCTGCATTTTCCTCCTGCTTGGGTGCTCCTCAGATCTTCATTAACAGGCCTGAGGAGGCCACTAACCTCCCTATGCTTGCCTTTTCAAGCCAGGTTGTTATAAAAGTGGATCCCGTAGTTTCTGAAGGGCTCAGGTTGCTGGGGAAACTTTTTGGTAGGTTTGTGCTGGTTGTGGGTCAGAGAAGTATTTTCTCTTAGATGCAATCTTCCTCTAGATTTTCTGGTGGGGTCAATCTACCTCTCCTCCCTTGTGACTTTGTTGATGACAAGATGCTCTTCAGGTGTCAAATTGTTGCCAGATTTTCACAACTGTGGTATAAACTCATCTTCTAGCTTCCCTAAACCCTTCCCTGGTGAATGTCCACATCAACCACCCTCCAGAAGCCACCGTGCAGATTCACCAGGTGGCCAGGGTGCGGGGTGATGCAGAGGTGTCGGAGGAGAACAGCGTGGAAGCGGTCCTGGTGCCTCAGCTGGCCGCTGTGCCCTGGTACACCTATGCCCACGGGAACGGTAACAGCATTGCCACAGAGAGCAGCCAGCAGCAACAGAGAGCCGTGGGGCTGCTGGGGAGGTGCTTTCGGGAGGCTCTCCATGGGCAGGTAAGGGGTCAAGCATTGGAGCATGTGTAGATATGTTTCTTGCTCTAGGGTATGGGTATGTTGGCTTATGGGGCAGAGAGGGTGGCCTTTCATTGTGTAAACCTGTTCAGCATCAGCGTGGGCATCACCCAGGTGCTGTGGGCAGAGGCAGCACTGTGTTAGTACTTGGGAAGAAAATTCCTCACTTTGGCCCAACAGGGAGACCTCACTGCCTTGCTCTGACCAGGCTGTGCCCTGGGGCAGCACAGCCCAGACTTGATGGCTTTCACATACAGTCTCGTTTAAAAAGGGTGCCCTATTTATAGCAACATTTACAGCCACGCTCTGCGATTATTGTAGGAAACGTATAAAACATAGGAAAATTCCTTTCCCTCTCAGACGATAAATGAAAGTCTGATTTCCATGGAACGACGCCTTCCTGGGCAGCTCAGTCGGGGCTTGGGAAGCAAATGCACGTGAGGGGCTTTCTCACCCCTGTCCCACAGTCACTGTAATTTCTTATTTTGTCTTTCCCCGTATGTTTCTCTTGCGTCACTGGAAAAGCATTGGAGGTTTTTGGCACCCACAGGAGCACCTGTGAGCCCCCCCAGAGCAACTCGCGCTCAGCAAGACCCCCCGGCTGGGCAGCCAGGGACTCAGCCCACACCTCACTGCTCCCCAGCCCTTTATGGGGCACTGCTTCTAGTTCCCATCCTGTCCTTCAGTCACTCCCATCCAAGTGATTTCTAGTGGGGTACATTCTCAGCCATTCCTAGGGCAAAAATAAATGAGATCAGACCATGGGGTTGGAAAAGCCTGGCTCCTCTGTGGGGAAGCAACAGCTTTCTGACCCTGGGAGCAGATGATGATGCATGGAGATGCTCATGGATGCCCAGAGAGGCTGCGGGAAATCCTCTGGGTGGGGCAAGGGGGTGGCAGGGGGTACCCTTGTGCTTGCACCTCACCCACTCGGCTGGGGTGATGCCGTGCCCGGGAGAGGGCAAGGAGCCTGGCGAGGAGTGCTTGCCTCTCCCCACTCGGCTGCAGCCGAGCCGATCGGTATGCGAGTGTGCTGGGCAGGCGGCCATGCGCGCCTGGATGGGGGCCAGCTCCGGCCTGTGGGCCGTGGCGGCTCCGCTCTAATGGGGAAGCCTGTAATCCAGAGGGCCTTGCCGGTGGGGCGAGGGGGGGGGAAGGAGAGACTCATTAAGCAGAGGAAAGTGCCTGACCGCAAGCTCCCCGCTGGGCTGGAGTGGTGCACCCATTTCGCTGGCTAATCAGCCAGGCACGGGCTGATCCCAGGGCTTTGCTGGGTGATATCATCTCTGGTTCATCTCCTGTTCTCTTTGGTGTCCCCTTCCCCTCTGAGGGGTGCAGTCAAGGGAGTCTCATGTTTTTCTGTCTACACAACTGTTTACTGTCTTAAACCGCATCCCTAGTCCTACTGTGTCCTGGTGGGGAGCTGTGCCGGGAGGGCCGTGCCAACCTCTGACCCCAAACCATTGTCCCTCATGCTGGCTCTGCCACTGCCACACCAGGCAGCCGCAGTGGATGGGTGTGTGTCCCCTCCCTGTCCCACAGGTGCCTGATCCTCTGGTCCTCTCTCTGCAGTGCACCAACCCCCTGCCAGGGCTGACCAAGCTGGAGGACTGCTGCGGCAGCGTGGGGCTCTTCTGGGGTACGGACCGGTGCCTGGCCTGCCCTCCCCGGCCAGGTGAGTATTGCGGCTGCCCAGACGGCACGACGGACAACCTGCACCCTTGGCAAACAAAAATGATCAGGCTGTCTCATGCAGCCAAGGAGGCACGGAGCAGAGCCACAGGTCCCCTGCTGTGTTGCTTTCCTTTGCCCAAGGCACTTGGGGATGGGCAGCATGTCCGAGGCAGGGTGCAGAGCCATGCCAGCTGCTGCCCCAGCCCGCAGACCAGGGAGCAGCACACTGGTTTGGGTGCTGGCCCCAGGCTCAGCACTTTCTCCTTAAACCGCCCCTGCAAAATCCCGGTGTGGCTGGCAGTTCCTGCTGTGCTAGCCTCAATCAGAGGAAGAAATGGGAAAAGAACAGCCGTGGTTTTAGGAGGTGTAGTCCTAGATCAGTGGAGGAGGCTGCAGACTCGGCCCTATAGAGTTACGGGCTTGCTCTGGGCCCGACACGGGCTTGGCAGGGGCTCTGGAAATAACACTACATCAAACAATTGGCAGGAGTGCACCCGGGGTCCGTTCCAGGGGCACGGACGTCCAGCTCCATTTCTGCTGTGCTTGGGAGCCGGATGGACTGATCCAGTGAGAGATGGGGATTCCTCTGCTGCTTCGCTCGGGGTGCTCCATGATGGGCACGGCCCCTCGTGCTGTGGCCCCATCCCGTGTGGTGGTGGAGAGGCCATGCTGAAGGACTCCTGGCTGGGGGGAAGGCAGCCCCACAGGCACAGTGGCTCCAGCAGCCGGTGCTGACCAGGTCTGGTGCAGGGCAAGGTGCACGTCCAATGCAATGCAGGCAGGGAGCTGCTCACATCTCCCCTGCCTGCCTGCCTGCCCCCTCTCATCACTGCCTGGCTGCTCATTCACATGCCTTCACTGGATTGAAGGACTAAAGTAAACAGATTCCATGCTCCAGGAGGCTGATCCCTGAGGAGAGTGGAGGTGTCCAAGGTGGCAGGTTTTGTGCAAGCAAGTGTGGTGTTGGTGCCTTCTAGCTCTGCCCACAGAATGTCCCGCTTGGCTTGCACGCATGCTCCCAAGAGCTGTTTGTGTCTCGTTGTCTTCCTTCAATTTGGTTTCTCCTTAGCCAGGGGTAGGGCTGGCTGGAGCCAAATTCCTCGCAATCACAGACAAGGTTGTCAGCATGCTGGAACCCAGTGCAGATCTGGGGAGCTCTGACTGCTGTCATCCTCCCACTCGGCATGGCTCTGCTGTGGCCGAGGCCATGCTGCTGCTTGCCTGCCCTCCTCTATGTGCCAGCCCCAAGGGAGCTCTGGGCACATGCGGTATGGGGGTGACCATAGGGTCTCCAGGTTCAGCACAAAGAAGGAAATGCCCCCCACAAGCCTCAACCCCCTCCTCTTTGTGCCAGTCCTTTGCATCCCCAGTCAGGGCTTTCTCCTCCCTATCCCACAGCAGTCTCCCCATTTCTCACCCTGTCTCTCTGTGATCCCCCCAGATCCCCCCATTAGGAAGCAGGGGGACCACTTAACACTTTGGTTAGGATGCAGATGGCTGCAAAAACTCTGCACCTCCTTTCTCTTTCTCTGTGCCAGGATGCTGGGTATCGCTCAGCGGACAGAGCTGCAGCAGTGATTTGCTCTGCTGGACTTAAATCTTCAGGCTTCAAAATGTGTCTCTAATCACAGGCTTCCAAGACATGAAAACAGGCACGAAATACCTCCATGTGCTCCTTGCAGTCAGCCAGCCAGTAGAGCACATGCACTTACAAAATGCCTCCTAGCTGCCAGCTCAGCACGTGCCCTGTATCCCAGCAGCAGCTGAAACTCAAGGGAGGTTGTCACTTCTGGTCTTCATTGAGTGGACAGATGCTTGTCTGGCTTTTTTTCAGATTAATTCCATGGAGATAAGAAAAATGATCCCCGTGGGTTTTCCTTCTTCCTCTGCCACAAGGAATTCGGGCTAGTTGAAGGGGCTGTTTTCATCCTCTTTAATTATGTGCAAGTATCTTCCTCCTTTGGCTACCTTTGACTGTCCTATAACCAGCCCCACATGCAGGAGGCCACACAGTTCAAGTGAAGGGAGCTGTAAGGTGACTCAATGGAGGCAGCCTAAGAGACCCTGGCTGTTCTGGAGTGAGAAGCCCAGGTGGCTGGCATGCTTTTCTTCACATATGAGAGATCTCACCTGAGGATGGAGCCAGAGAAGCAGACCTTTCTCCATGATCTTACTGCTCTAATGGAGCCACCAAGCACTGTGACCTCTCATTGCTCTGTGCCTCCTCTGCCAAGGCTCCCAGGTCCATGCCTGTCCAGTGCGAAGGCATCGCTCTGCATCGTTCCTGCTTGTAGACCACATCCCACACTCACATTCCTTCTGTCTCCTGGCCTTGCTGGCCAACGTTGTGCTCACTCAAAATCACTGGGCTGTAGTTCAGTGACCTGGTGTCTCGTGCACAGTGATAACATGTCCCGTGGATGTTTCCAACTTTCTTCTTGGCACTGTGGTCTTCGGAGAGAACTTCTCCTTGCACTTGTGTGTCCCAGGGACGCGTGCACGAGAGCAGACTTGACAGCTCTGGGAATTTAATTCCAGCAACCAGAGACAGAAATGGCAGAAGCTAGTTCAGTGTAAACACTTACAAATGTACAGAAATGCAGCCAGGCAAGAGCTAGACAAATGGAGAACTTGTTTGGATTGACTGTCTGCCCGAGACACTGATTGTTAGTAGAGTCTGGATACGTCCGGATGTCTCCCTCGACTGCAGCTTTCATGTTTGGTACGTGTTTGTGTGCGGAAAGACATCAGAGAAGAAGAAGAATTGGAGGCAGGCAACTGACTGAGTGAACCTGCCATGACCAATACTTGCTATTTTTTGTGTTTTGCCCAGCATCAGAAAAGCCAAGGCACTTCAATGCTTTGTCTGCCTCCTAAGGAGACCATGTTAAAAGCTGAGTTCAGAATTAAGGTAGGGGTGGTTACATTAGTCTCAGAGGTTTCCTTAGGCTCTGCTCAGGCTTTTGGCTGTCTGGTTTGCTCCTGGGTTGGTGTATATTATTAGGCCCCTTCAGAGAAGTGGACACAGTGATGGGGATTCAAGCAGGCTATAGTAGAAGTTGCTGGGAGTTTGCTGTTGCTCATGTAAGTGAGAGCTGAAGATGGGACCCCCAGGATATGTCAGAGTCAGCCCTGGGATAAGGGGGAGAGCCAAGAGCTTGCTCTGTGTGCTGTTGGGTCACAGGCTTTCACCTGGCCCATGAAAGAAAGACATGAGCCAGACACAGGGCCCTGGAGAGTGGCAGGACACCTGCATGCTGTCGTGCAGCTGTGGTCCTTCAGCTCCAGCTGGAGATGACTGGATGAAATGTGCTGCCCTGCAAGATAGGATAAATCAGATGGAGACATCCAATGACCCTCCTGCATTTTTAGTACTTGGAGGAGGCAGTGGAGCACACATTGAGAGGCTAGAACAGAGAGGTAGGAGCATATGGGAGCTGGAAGGTAAAACCTGGAGAAGACTGATAGTGGGAAAAGGGAATTGGAGGCTGAGGAAGCAGCTGAAGCACAGATTCTTGGATGCAGCTGGGAGGAAGCCCAAGGACCGACAGGGTATTTGAGCAGTGCTGGTGAGGAAGCTGCTCTGAAGCAATGTCCTGTCCCCTGGTAAGCTCAGAATGTGGAGCTGGTAGTAGGCACACTGCTGGGCAAGCTACTCCTGCTTACCTGCCAGACCATATTCTGTTTTGGGGTATACAGTGATCTCTGGAGAAGAACATGCTGGAACAAGGTCAAGTGATGGTCTGTGGAAACTAAAACGAACAAGACCCAAGTTGCATGTTGACACAGACCTCAGGATGGGTGTGGGTTTGAACACCGGTTTCCCTGAAGCCTTGGCCCCCCTCAGGCACATGCGGATAAAGGAGACTGGTAGTAGAGAGTTCTGCCCAGAGGGGGTCATAGCCCTCCTCTTCCACCTCCTTCCTGTCCCTGAGACCACACACCTTTGCGACCAGCAGTGCTCCAGGAGAAACCTATACTGTGTATGGTACTGCCCAGGAGCTACAAGTCTCACCTTGCTGTTTGTTTGAGGGACTTCCTGGGTGCAGCAGTAAACCTGTGTCTTACAGGTCCTGGTTTTTTCAGTGCCCTCTGTCTCTTATTTCAGGCTGCAGTCAGCCAGAGCGTAGGCTGGGCTGCGCACCCACTGCTTGTGCTCCCTGCAGATGTTCCTGGGCTGCTTTTTCTCCTCCTGCCTATGGGTTTTAACTGCATTAAGAAACAAGTCTTTGAAGGCTATTGTTTTGTTTTTATTCCCACTCCCCATGTTTTTTCAAGTTTTTTGTCCTAGAGAAAAGTCTGAATTTCACTGGAAAGTTGGATCTTGTAATGTCTGGCTTGGCGTCCGCAGCACTCCCCAAACAGACCTCCCACTGTGAGAGGGGTGGCAGCTCACCCATGAAGCCGTCGTCATCAGAAACGCCGAGCAGCTCCGCAAGCCACGCTCTACTCTGTGCTGTGCCTGCAGGCATTGAAACAGCCATAGGAAGCCCCTTGAAAATCAACCCCCTGGTCTGCTCATGTTGCAGTTAGATTGGGGAGTATACAGGAAAAAAACCCTGAAAATATGGGAAGGAGGCTACAGAGGGGGCTGGTTCTGCCACTGCTACACCATGTGCCACAGGGAGTCTGTCCAGGACAGTAAAGAAGGCCTGCATGTGGGGAAAGAAGCTGAAACCTCTGCAAGGTTGTGGCAGTACCACAGAGAGCAATTCTTAACCTGGGGAAGTGCAGCATTTTCAGGACTGCTGTGTTCTGCAGAGTGCTTGCTTTGCCCATCATTCATATGCAGCATCATGGTCTTGGCACACAGCAGCACAGTGTTGCAATAGTGGGGTTTTTTAGGTATGGAGGTATCTTGTCCCAGCTGGAAGCCACTGTGGGAGCAGAATGAGGTTCTCTCTGTTGAAACAACTTCAAAGGCCAACAGTAATTACCAGAGTCTTTTTCATTCAAGCATCTTTTTCACCTTAAAGATCTTTATTGACCATGAGTAGAGCAGAGGGCTTAGTTTTGTATCGCACATCAACACTGGTGCATGCCCTCCCCATCCCTGCTTACTGTAGCCTTTGTTGAGGCATTATAGAAAGTCTTGCTGGAGCCTGCCTACCACAGACCACCCAGAGTAGAGAAGAGCAGTCATGACAGATCTGGACTGAAGGATTTGTGTCCTTTCCCTCTTGTCCATTCTGCCTGGGAACTCAGCTTATCCCCACAGCCACAGCCCTGCCTACTTCTTGGTCTGGCATCTCCAACACATCGTCTCTCTGGAGGCTGCTGTGGGGTCTGAGCTGCTCTGCTCTCCTGCCAATGAGTTCAGCAGCTGAGGTCCTCTCTGCAGTGGAGGCTGATCTTCTCTGCTTCACACTAAACCAGGCTGAGATTTGACTGGGTCCACCACCTCCAACACTCCAGATGCCACAAGACCATGCACTCTGGCTCTCTTCATCTCCCACATGCTGGAAGACCCAGGGCAAGCAGAGGCACCACAGCCACCCGCCCCGACTGCATGCTCTGTGCCTACTGTGGGCATGGGGAGATGCCTGGGGCCCATCCAGGGCAGGGGTTCTTCTGTGGAGCTGATCCAGGGTCTCCAGAAATGTCTGTGAGTCCTGAAGGTGGCAAAGGAGTTCAGCAAGGCAAGGTTTCTCAGAGAGATAATGCCTTTTGTATGATAAATGGAAAGAGTTGAAAGAAATGGGCTAGCTTTCAGCAGCCAAGTATTTCCTCACTTCTCATCTGACCTCAGGCTTGCCTCTTCCCCTTTTAACAGAGTGATATCAGCTGGCCTAATGCAATGTATTATCTCACCCTACAAACCTCATCTCACTCAGGCCCTTGTGGCTACCACCACTAGAAGTGGTTTCTTTCCACTTCACCATCAGCCTGAGCTTCTTCATCCCATCTTCAGACAGTGTTTGGGGAGCCAAGGCCCTTGGATAAAGCTTCTTCTCCTGGGAAGTGATGGGAAACTAGCCTAGCTGCTTAAAGATCACCTTGCTAGGCTGCAAAATCCCTCTGCCTGATTTCCATGCGTTCATTTCCCTTCTTATCCTACTCTGCTCGAGTATTATTCTAGCTGGGGACAAAGGTGCCGGTGGGAGTCCTGGGCTGTTGGCTGCTTTGCACTCACCTCCTTTTTGGGTCTGTGAGCTTATTGCATGTATGCTCCCTTGTGTGAGCCTGGCCCCTCTGGAGATGCCTGGTGCCTGCAGAGCTTGCAGAAAGCAGCGCCAGGCAGTGGGATGAAGCAGGGCTGGAGGGAGCAATGACGAGAGCCGAGAGGGAGTCCTGGTGTACAGGTACCTGGTGAGCACATTGCTTTGGCACAGTGCCCACGAGGCTGAGGAGGTGAGGCTCTGAAATCACACCCTTGATTCAGGAGTCAGAGCTCCTGCCCTCAGCAAGCCTGAAATCCCTCTGCCTGACAGATGCAGCTCAGCTGCTCCATCTCCAGCCTCAGGCTCTGGGAGAACCCCTTTCCTGGAGAGAGTGTAGACAGACAGACAGACAGACACAGGAGGCTGGGACCCCTCCAGCTGTGGATGCTGACAGATTTCTGCCCTCTCTGATCATCAGATCAGCTTTTTCCCTTTGCTGGGTTCCAGAGTAGCCTCCAAAGCCAGTCTCCCACTGCTACCAGCTGCATGGGAGAGGGGTGGATGCTGATTGCCTTTGAAGGAAATTCAGGTGTCCGAGGCTGGTTTTTCAGGGGTTTTTGGCCATCTCTGCTGTAGTTTGGCAACATCAGAGCTCATGGAAGGAAATGGTCCTCTGCTCGAGTAACCAAGTACAAAGCTGGGAATTAATAGCTTACATCCTCCTGCAGACACATGTTGTCTTCCCTTGTGGCCAGGTCCTGGCAGAAAGAGAGCAGCCTCCATCCAGTACTTCAGAAACTGTCTTGGTTCCCCTTGGTACAGAGAGATCTGCTCACATTACATTACAGTTATTCTTTCCAGGGAACACAGGTTTCTTTGCAAAATTAAGATGTTTGTCTGCAGCCTCACAAGTGATTTGCTGCAGTAATGAACTACAGGCTTCTGCAGACTGGAGTCATACAACTGCTGAGGTGGCACAAGACCTGCATGCTCACTCCCCGTCACTGGTATTTTCTGCCTTGCCCTCTCCCCAGCAGCATCTGGCAGAGGGATGCTGGAGGATCTGTTTCCCTGAAAAGGCTTTTCAGAGGGAGTGGGGCTCTGACACATGTCATCGCTGTTTGATCTCCGGCATGCTTGGCTCCCCGTTGGAGGGCTCGCACATAACGATGCTGCTTCATTTGAGCATCTGTTATCACATCATGCTGAGGCTGACAGATGCTTCCAAGCACAGTTAATGCCTGACAGCAGCCCCAAGCCCACAGGCTGCGGTGTAGGAGGAACTGGAGTCCCACTGGGGTGCTGAGCCTGGAGTCCATGAGCCAGAGTTTGTTTTTCCCTTCCCAGAAGATTGGAAATGTATCCATTGATTCCCCGTATCACTAGCAACCCCCTCACCCCTAACAGAGAGGGATTTGTAAGCACTTCCTGCTTGCAATTCGTGACTGACCTGTTGAAGGTGGTGAATAGATTTTTGTCTTAGTCATTCGTCCAGCCCCTGAGGATCTCTCTGCACCCAAAAAACCTTGTAGCTTCATTTAATATACCTGGGGAAACCAGGCTTTCTATTCCCCTTCCTCATACATGCTACTGAATGACTTGTTCTCCCATCTTTTATTTCCCAAGCACCTTTATCCTAGGAATATCCTGACTCAAGAAGTGTCCTAGAATGGTTTTAAACTGCATTGTAGGGTCAAAGTGTCCAGTACAGAGTTAAGAACACACCTGTTCTCTGCTCCCAGCATGTTGTTTGTGTGTGTTCTTAACCTTTGCAGGCTCTTTCCGACCATCTCCTGCCACAACAATGGTCAATTTGTCCCTAGTTCTCAAAAGCTGCAATGTGTTAGAAATCTGCCAGATCCTTGATATGGCTATTGCCGTGGAGGGCTTTCCACATATGACACCAGGGTGTAAGCTACTGATGCCAGGCAGGAGGAATTCAAGTGGTGGGAATACGGCTGGACAGTCACTTAGCTGTTACAAGCACTTCTTGTTTCCAAGCATACAGTCCAGAAAATTAAAAAGAAACCCCACCCTAGGAAAATCCCATCCTTAACCAACGCATCCTTCTTCCTACCCCACCCTGTGCTTACTCACTTCCCAACCCGTCACCTCCTGGATTCCCTTTCCCTTGTTCCAAAATACGGTGCCTAAATTTGACCTCCTTGGAATTTATGGGCCGTATTTTACTTGCCCTTAAAATATTTGGAGAGATTTAATTGTGCAGGTTATAGGCCATTTTGAAACCCACAAAACCATTTTAAGCAGCAATTTGAAATTTTCTTTGATGAGAGTGATCGGGGCAGGAAGTCGCATGCAGTAAAAGGGGAAAATGTAATAAACAGGCCCTGGGCTGTTATTTCATCATCTTGTCAAGGACTCTGTTATTCCTTTCACTCTCATTTCCCTTGTCATGTGCCACCTGGCTATCCAAGCTGGCCTGGGAGGAGTTGAGGTGACACAGTGGTACATATGAAGCACAGGCAGCACCTCTGGGTCACCAGGTTGGCACCTGCCAAGCAGCAGAAGACGCTGCTTGGGAAATGTGGCTGTTCCCTCCTTTTCCTCTGCCCTGGGAGTCACCAGAGGCCCATCCAAGGCGGACCTAGGGATTCTTTCCCCTCTGCAAGGAGGACAGAGAGAAGGTAGGACACTGGCAGCTGGCTTTACTGCTGATGTCCCACACTGTTTGTTTTCTTCCCAGCACACCCTGTGATTGAGAATGGGCAGGTGGAGTGTCCCCAGGGATACAAGATGCTGAACCGAAGTCACTGCCAAGGTAAGGATGCTGCTTTCATATGTCTCTCTCCTTCCCACATCCACTGTCAGAGTTGTAATTACCTACACAAGTAAAATACAATTATCTAACTCCCTGGTACAGATCTGCAAAGACTGTGACTTATAAAAATCTCTGTGCTTTCATCAAGAATGAAAGAAAACTGGGTAACACTGGACTACATGACTCAGCTGGTACGCATGGTCAGTGCATAGTTGGGCCAGCACAAGAGAACACACCTGTTAAGTCCTACTGGCCCAGCAAGGACCTATGTTGCTGCTCTGCTAAGTGTGAGTGTAAAAACACTTCTCCCATAGTCTGAAGCAACAGAAATTGTGTTGCCTGAAAACATATGGGAAGGTTGCCAGCTTGTTCAGTTGTTCATTTACAAGTAGGAGAGTGCCATAGAAGCAAATCCTTCTGTTCTGAGCGTGTCACTTGTCCCTGCTGCCAGGCTGTCCTGCCTACCCCACGCTGCTGGGGTCTATCCATTTCTCACTCCCGCGGTCCCTCAGCTCCATATGAGGAAGGCGCCATCTCTCCTCTTTTCTCTCCAGTTCATGTTTATTTGGCATCTCTTGGACCCACAGTTGCTTGTGTTTTTCCGTGCTCTGAATTTTATGGTTCCCTTCTCATGATTCATGATAAGCTGAGAGGTGTCTTCTCGAAGATGCAGCAGGGAGCCTGGGCCCTGGCCATGCAAACCCAGGGCTGGCAATCAAATGACTCATCTCTTTTAGCTGGGACTTTCCACCATGCTTACTTAATTAATGATTCAGCCTCCCCACATTGTCCTGGGGGAAAACTTTCAACAACGCAAGGGCTTCTATTCTCTTTGGTGCTCAGATCTCATCCCTTATGTGGCCACAGACAGTGCTATGGGTATGAGGAGCTACCAGGAGACACTGAGTAGGAGTCAGAGGAGCAGAGCAGCTGGAGGGACTCATGTCAGTGAGCAGAGACCTGCAGCGCCTGCTCTGGATTTGCATTCCCTCTGGAGCAGGGAGAGTTTCAGAGGAGCAGAGGGAGATGGCAATGTGGAGTTGGCTAGGAAGATGTTTTGCACATCAAAAACCCTGAACCAGAGATTTCTGCCTCTGTGTGCTCCTTCGTAAGCTGGGCCAGAGAAGTACTGTTCTGCAGACACTCTTGTTGCCTTGAGGTGCTTTTCCCATCTCTGCTGTTGCAGTGGGACATGTATCAGGAAGCCCAGCACCTCACTTGAGGGTCCAGAGTGAGCAATTTGGCTGATAGACTGTGGGAGAGACTACATGGGGCCTTCTCTTGCTGGCCCAGGGAGCAGGGTTACCAAGGGGCTGGGTGAGGGCTGGTGGTTCCTGAGACCATTGGCTGTAGGAGAGAAGCTGACCTGGGAAGGAGCTGAGCTCTGGCTTTGCAGGCTGTTGTCAAAACAGATGAGTGACTGGAGGAGGGCCCCAGCAGAAGCCCACTTTCGTCTGTTCTGTATAGACAGAAAGGGTTGTCTCTGGTGCATTCCAGCAGATGAACAAATGGCTCATCTCTGCAAGATCTCATTTCCTTTCCTTGCTGCATCCCATTGAGCAGGAACAAGGCTGCAGTGAGTCTTGAGTTGAGAGGGCCTGGCAGACCCAGCCAGGGAACCTCTTGGTGCTGCTGGACCATGAGGAAGAATTGCACTGAAAGGGATAATGTGGTTGCTAGACATGAGGCAAAGATTGTCTTGGAGGCTTGGTGGTAGGGAGGTGTGTGTGTGTGCAGCAGTCACTGCACAGGACACACACTGGCACCTTGGTGTCTGTATATCCATGGTGTCCATATATGCTTGGTGTCTGTTGCCGACTCGGGTCCTTTCTGCTCACCAACCACCAGGATAAACCAGCCTGTACCTTTCCACCACAAGCTGCCTGACCCAGCGTGGCTGTTTCTGAGGAGCACCAGCAAGCTTGTGTGGGTTGGAAAGAAGCAGCTGAGACAGCATAAGGATATTGGTTTGTGGTCCCTGAGGCCTATTCTTGTGGGCTAGCCCCATCCCTGACATGCTGCAGGGGGTAGGAGTGCATGGCCCCGAGCGCGCCTGCCTGCTTCTGTTCCCTGTGGGGATTTCCAGTGCGGGTGGGTCCTCTGCTGCCAGTGGAATAGAGGGGGTTGGACTGAGGCCCGGATGAGGCCCTGTTTTAAATTAAGCTCGTAAAGCTCAGCCCTTGGTGCTTGTTTGTTTTGTGCTCTCATTACTCTAATTCCTTCAATCCCTTTGCTTATGTGGAGGCCAAACACTTCATCCAGTTGGTGTGTTGGAATGACACAGTGCTCTGACTGTGCCGGAGAGTGACAGGGATGAGCCCCGAGGCTCCTCCGGAGAGACCAAGCCTCTTCTCTGAGTAGGGTTCCCAGCACGTTTGGGGTCTGGCCACTGGTTGGTCTCATAAACTCTGGCCTGTGCTTGGTACAGAGCAGGAAACCATTACATTGTGCAGCGAAATCCTACTCTTCCCTGGCATGCTGCACATCCCTGTAAGCGTTTGTATCTCCAATTGACTGAACATCATGGCCTGGTCTTGATGGCCACTGTGTGTCTCAACCATGTATGGGACAGCCAGTGGGGTGAACGGGGGAGTTTAAGAGCACAGGACCGGGGAGGACCTCTCAGGTCATTACATCTGAACTGCTGCTGTCATAGCCAGCTGTGTGACACCCCCATTTCCACCAAGCAGTGATGCTTCAGCTCTGAGGAATAAGGTAGTGCTGGGAAAACTGTTCCTGAGCCTGGCTGCTCTCAGTCAGGTTCTTCCACTATCTCCATTCTTCCAAGTGTCCTCGCAGCCCGTCTCTGCACCCCTTCCACATTGAGACAGTCTCTAGAGGACCACTGGATGTTCTCAGAGCACCTGAAGTCTCACCAGGACCTTGTACACTGGCATTGGGACTCCCCTCTGTCTTTGGAAAGTGTTTGGCATGATGCTGCCTAGCATCACGTTGACATATCTTGGTCTTGGCAGCTTGCAGCTGTCCTGTGAGCAGCAAGTGTGCCCAGGTCCCTCTCACTGCCTGCTCCCACCTATTAGCTTGTAGTATATGTTCCTGTGATTTGTCCCAGGGTGGTGCTGAGGTTCATTCCACTCCTGCCGCTCTGTGCTCACATCCAGCTCTTCCTGCACTGCTTGTGCCTCCTGACACAGCACATTTCATCAGCATGCTGACTTTTCTGGGACAAGCGCTTTTGTGAAGATATAAAGCTACATCAGTCCATGAGGAGGGCTTCCTCCTCACTCTCCACCATGAAAGCTGTCTTCAGCTCCCCCTTATGCACCTTTTACCAATCCCTGACTTCTCCAGCTTAGCTCATACATTCCTATGTGGTGCTGTAGGAAAGGCTTTACTGCAGGCCAAATGGGTGAGCCTGTCAGTGTTTCCCTAGGATAAGCCCAGCTCCCTTCCCAAAGACTGCATTTGATGCGTGCTGAGGCAGGGGCAGAGGAAGAGCTTGAAGCAGGACTCAAGCTTGGCGCCTTCCCGCTTGCGCAACCTGATCATAGAAGACACTACAGCAGTGAACCACAGCCTGTCCCACCATCTCTCTGCCTCTGGAGGGGATCAGTCACTGCCCTCCCTGCATGCTGGCAGAGTTTCTCAGCAAGGATTCTCTGTGGATGATGGGTCCATATGAGCAGGACCAGGGATCAGGTGAAACGACAGGACTCACCAGTCCAGACTTGCAAGCAACAAGCGTGATGACCATAAGAGTTACCCTACTGGAGTGGCTCACTGTAGGGGACACATCTGTTTTTCACGGGGACCACAAAGCAGAGCAGTCACTCATGAACCATCCCTGCAGCTGCAGCGAGCAAGCTCTGTGCCGCAGATGTGGGACTGCTGTCTCCACGTTGGTCCTCACCATGCTGCTCGGTGCAGAGGCTGCCTCGGACGCCAGCCTGACTGAGAACCCCTTGGTCCACAGCACCTGAATGGGAGACACTAGGTAAGGGGTTCAATTCACCCTCAGCTTTCTCACATCTCACCAGGCTCTCTCCTATCCACAGATATCAATGAGTGCTTGATGAAGGGCCTGTGCAAAGATGCCGAGTGTGTGAACACCCGCGGCAGCTTCCGCTGCACCTGCAAGCCTGGCACCATGCTGGACCCATCCCGTAGCCATTGCATCTGTAAGTGCTCCAGGGAACCCCTCAGCTTGGGAAGGGGCCTGAGCAGGACCCCACAACTGAGTGGAGGCTGCAGCATGCTTTGTGTCTCTTGCAAGTGCGGTTGAGTTACACTGTCCTGCACTTGTGTGCAGGATGGGTCCCCATGCCTCGGGTCCCCTTCATGCACTGTTCTTCTCCATGGACATCGCATGGCCCCTGTGGAGCCTGGAGGGGATGTGCCTGCGGTGCGGCAGCAGAGGACACAGCGCTCCCACAGGAGCTGGATTTCCTTGGGGCTGGTGCTGCTGGGGGGATGGCCCGATGGCTGAAAGCCGGTGGGTGTTCTGGGACAGCCCTTAGGAAATGCTGGGAGTCACGGGCAGAGAAAGGCCCGAAGGGGAGAGACTGAGTGTCCCCCATTCTCTCTTTGGAGAGTGTAGAGCTTGACCTCTGGCACTGACCCTTCCACTGTGTTTCAGCGGACAAAGCGGTGTCGATGGAGCAGGGACTGTGTTACCGCTCAGCAGCTGGAGGCGTATGCTCCTTCCCCCTCTCCCACCGCATCACCCAGCAGATCTGCTGCTGCAGCCGCGTCGGCAAGGGCTGGGGGAAGAACTGCGAGGAGTGCCCTGTGCCTGGCTCAGGTGAGACGTGCAAATGCTGGCCTATGAGATGGGTACAGCAGCCCAGAAAGCAGACCTGGATAATACTAGGGAGACACAGAAGTCCCTGATGGGAAACCACTCTGTACCGGAGGGAGAGCACAGCCATGCCTGTGTCTGTCTTTGCTTGACAGCCCTTTTGTCTCTTGTACGTCTTCTGCTGGGATGAAAGTCAGGTGAGGATGAGTTTGGCATATCTCAGCATGGGGTAGGGTGGAAGGGAAAGCACCAAAATTCTCAGGGCTGGAAAAAGTCTTCAGGTGATTTGTGCAGAGCATCTTGAGAGATGTGCAAAGCACTCAGTGTGAAGGTACCAGGGGTTCACTTTTATCTGCTCCCTTGCTCAGGCTGGACCTTCCTATGGCATGATCCCTTCCTAGCAGTACTGACCCAGTGGAGGGATTTAGCTTTTAGTGTCTGGGAGTACCAGCCAGAGTCTGTTAGAAACCCACCCTGCCCTTCTGTGCAAGGCATCCACCCACTGCAGCCCAGATGTTAAATCTATAAGGATTTAACCCTTAGAAATCTCCAGAAAATTATAGGATAGGAGAAACTGCTACCTGCATTCACATACATGCCTGTCCGTCTTCACTTCTTTCTTCCACTTGTCCCACCATCACATCTGGGTGCAGTAAGCCAGGTGATCCCTGCACCAGCCTCTTCCTTCCAACCTCTGTCCTCTAAAGCTTTGATTTGATTTTCCCTTGCAGAAGCCTTCAAGGAGATTTGCCCAGCAGGACATGGCTACACCTACTCCAGCTCTGATATCCGCCTGTCAATGAGGAAGGCAGAGGCAGAAGAGCTGCCCCTCAGCTTGGAAGAGCAAGGAGAGAGCAGCAACTGGACGTTGGACTGGGCAGCGAGGAGACAGCAACTGCAGGACAGCCTCCGTGGGAGCGCACTGGAGGCATTCCCCCACCCTGGCACCTCAGCAGGAGAGGGTAGTGTGGTGTCTACTGTTTAAAGTTGCGCCATCTGGGCCCCTAGCAAGGGTGGGCAAATTCCCAGGTCCTGCCATGCCTCCATGAATGGACTTATAGCTGATAAGGGTTTTCTACATCTGTATGAATATGCAAGGTGTTCTTCAGCCCTAGTAATGTTCCTGGGGCATGAGACACCACATCTTCAAGCCTTTGGAGAGGAGGTTGAGTGTTTCAGGCTCCTGCGACCACATCTTTGCAGCTGGTGCTGGCTGGCCAGGCTGCCTCCGCTGGGACCTCAGGTCTGCGTGGCAGCCCTGGCACTCCCTGGACTTTTGTCCAGCCCAGCTGGAGGGAAGTATGACCAATTCCTTGTGCCAGCACCTGCTGGAGAGGAAGCTCCTGGGGTCTGCACAGTGCCAGGAGAGAAGTCCGGGTGTGTTGGCTTTGAGAACAAGCTCTTGTGGAGAAGTGTGAGGAACTGAGTGGCAGTGTCTTAGAGCTGGAGTGAAGTTAGGGCAGCCAGGGTTTGAGGAGGATGCCTGCCTGCTTTGTCTCTATTCACCATGCATTATTTCACTTTCCAGGTGAAGTTTCTCCTGCTGTTCAGGTGAGTAAGGTTTGTCTTGCTACCTCTGGGTGCATCTGTGGCAGCAAATATTTGTAAATCAATTTGTATAACAAGTAGATGACAGGGAGGTGTGAAATGTGGTCAGGGAGAGCACTAAAGAGAGCAAGTAGCTGCTGCCAGAGGGAACAGCATACGAACTGCAAACCCTATCACCCTGAGTGAGTTGTCATGGCTGAAGGCACTGTGCCATGTGCCCGCTCAGCCCTTGCTAAGAAAGAGGCCATTAGCTCAAATCAACAGGAGCTGAGGGCTCTGATGCACTAGTTCATGGTCAGCATTGACTCCAGCTGGCATTTGCTGGGGCTGGCGTAGCAGCCCAGGCTGAGGCCAGAGCTGACTGAGGTGTGGGCACTCACTCCCTGCTGTCAGCCTGGCCTGACTGTAGGACTGAAGGGCAGCACAGAGCCCAGTGTCATGTTCAAGCCCAGCTCATAGGCAGGTCTCCACATGCTGGTGTGGGTGCAGCAGAAACTCCACTGGAGCAGCTGGGGTGGTGGTCTTCCACACTGCTGTGTGAATTCACCCTTTCTGATGGGAGCAGCCTGGGGACTGATTCTCTGCCCGACTCTCCTGGGGTTGGGTTTCTTTATTATGAGTCTCACTTGAAAAATGTGTGTCTCTTGACCCCTGCTGTGAATAGAGTTTGGGCTGTATCTCTCATGAGCATCTCTGTGTCCCCTTGCTATAGTAGCCCAGCCCGCAGAATGTACTTGCAGCCCCTCTGAGAGAGGGGACAGCGCTGCCATCATCACTGCTTTATAGATGTGAAGTGTCTTGCTCAAGGACACATGAGAAATCTCAAGACAGGGAAGAAATTTGAACCAAAGCTTCCAAATTTGAAGCAGAGCTAGTCTGGGTCTTATGTTTCTCAGCCACCTGTTTTCTTCATCCATTGCACAAAGGTCTTCGGAGCAGACTCAGGTTGTGCTCCAACATCTCCTTTTCAGCCATGGGTTTGCCAGGAGGGGATGCTGAGAAAGAGCGTCTAGCACCAAGCACCCTTCTAGTAGGTAGCATTCTTGAGGCAGGTCAAAGAAGTGGCTGTCCTCAGCCTTTCAGAGCTACCGGTGACAGTGTCAGTATTTACCGTGTCCGGATGCCCGATACCAGTGCCCTGGGTCTCACCTGCACGGCGTGCTGGCATGGCTTCTCTGTGGGCAGCCCCCTGGGCATGGCCAGGAGCTGTGCTTTGCTCAGGACGATATGCTCAGGACAGAGAGGCCCTGCCAGCTGCATCCATCCATGTCAGCTTCTCCTCCCAGGACAGTGTCTTGGGGAGCAAGAGGAGCCAGGAGGTGGGTGGGAAAATGTCTTAGGAATGCTGCATCCCAGCTACATGCTCATGGATAGAGGCAGTCCTATGTTTCTGTCCCTCAGGGCACTGCTGATGCCACCGCAGAGCTCCCCACACACAGAGGTGAGTGCCTGGCTGGCAGGAGGGCAGGGCAGTTGTGAGGAAGAGGACGGGGCAGCGAGGAGGGAGGAGAGCGGGGATGCTGGGAGCTGCCTCCTCTGCACAGCAGCCCCCAGCGCTGGACAGGACAGGCTCCTGGCTGGGCTGGCTGTGGGGCGGCTCAGGGGACCCCCACCATACCGGGGTGGCTGATGTGAGGCTGTAGAGATGCAAGGAGGTGGTGGATCTCCAGCAAGGTGGAGGAGGCTGTGTTAAAGAACAAGTTGATAGGGTTGCTGCAGCCACCCTGTGGCCCCTTCCCAAGGGCTCTCTCGGGGCTGTGGATGCAGGGACACCCAGCATGGGTAAACCTTGGGTGGGCACCTCTGCCTGGGATCGGTGGCTGGACCTCACATCTCTTCTTCTTCCGCAGCAGAGGAAAAGGAGTCCTGGCACAGTCCTCCCCAGCCTGGCCCCACCACCACCTGGGATGCTGTTGCTCCAACACAGATGCCAGCACAGGGCTTGGGTGCGTGTCCATCACTCTCAGAGATTTCTCTCCTCTCACTGCCTGGCACTATGGGGAAATTATGCCCAGGGGCTCTCTCCCTTCCCTAGCCTGCTTGTCTTCCCACATGCCCCCCTTGACTTCCCAAAGAAAAGTCCCTTCCCTACCACTTTGGTCTGCTACCAGCCAGGGAAAGCTGCCTGGCCATGGGAAGGCACGAGAGCAATCCCATACAGGGAGCAAACTGTTTGGCTTTCTGCATCCTTCCCCGCCTGCAGCTCACTTGCCCGGTGCAGCAGTGGCTGCCGGGTGAAGGGGATCACGCGCCCGCGCCAGTGGCTTTGGCCCTGTTCCCCCCGTGGTGTGAGCTGACTCATCGGGAAGGGGGAGCGCAAGGGGAGGCATGTGGCTCCTGGGGCGGCTTGTTTACTGCACCGGAAACAAGGGCGCTGTTGTTCCAGGGTTGCTTAAGTGTCTTGGAGCGCAGCCCCTGCCCTCCGCCGGGGGCTGGAGCACCTTGGGGAGCAGGCCTGGCGGAGGCACCTTGCTGAGGAATGTGTCTTCCTTCAATAGACTTTTGTTTGGGGTTGGGCTGGCCCCCTCCCGGATGGCTCAGTGCCCAGGGGTGTGCCATGCCCCCCTGCCCCGCCACTGCTGCCTTCACCCCACTTAGCAGGGCTGTGTGGTCAGGGTGGGGAGCCCTGCTGTCACCCCCAAAGGAGCCCACTGACAAGTGCCAGGCTCTGTTTCCAGCCCTCCTCCAAGGCATGGGGCTGGCAGGTTTCCTCACCACCTTTTTGTGGGGCTGGGGCACAGGTGAGCAGGTCAGGGGACCCCATCCCAGCTGGGGTTGGGCCAGAGGAGGTGGTGGGTTGTGCCGTGTCCTCTCTGCAGCTCTACGGGTTCAGGCTGCCTGAAGATGTGGAGGAGCAGGCTCAGTATCACTCTCTAAGAAGGGAAAAAGCAGCCTCCCAGTGTGCGGGTATGGTGCTGGGGGCACAAGGCAGACACTGGACTCCATGCACCCTTTCAGTGCTGCCTGCAGTCCTGTGCTCTCTCCTCCCAGGGATTGGCAGCTGTGCCTCTTCACCTCTCTCCTGCGGAGCTGGCGCTTGTGTGCTCACCCCAGAGGGATACAGCTGCTTGTGCCACCCCGGCTACACATTGGACCCCAGCCGCCTGCGCTGCATCGGTAGGTTGGCACCTCCTCTGCCTGCTGGGCTATGACAGACCGTTTGGTCCTTCAGGCTCCTGGAGGAAGGTTTTCTGGCAACTCTGCTGAGCCCCTGCCCACCCGCCGCACTGCAGGGCTGGCAGGGGACTGGCAGGCAGCTGCGGGTGGTGACTGCCTGTCTTCCTTCCTTGCCTGAGCACAGATGAAGATGAGTGCCTGAAAGATCCTTGTGCTGCAAAAGGTCACTGCATCAACAGCGTGGGCTCCTATTTGTGCCTCTGCTACTCTGGGTACACCCTGGCTGTCTCGGAGGGCAAGCAGAGCTGTGAGGGTAAGTGGTGTTCTCCTGGCACAGGGCTGCCACCTCCCCAGGATCTCCCCAGTCTCCTGCCCTCACACGGTCTCATGCATGTGCCCACACACCTGCACACACCTGCACACACACATGCACACTTGCACACCCTCCCTCCCCACAGTCCTGCCCACAGACAGCCTGATCCACAGGGATCACCCTCTCCTGCTCGGTCAGGGACCGGACTTTGCTCATGATGGTCTGGGCAGGCACCTGTGATGCCAGCCCTGATCACTGCCTCATGGCAAGAGGGGTGCTAGGACAGATGGGGATGGAGGAGAGCCCCGGCACCGGTCCCCTGGGCAGAGCCTGCTGCAGGTGCAGCAGGTCATTGCCTGCACCCAGCTTTCTCCAAGCTGGAGGGAGAAGACTTCAGGCTGTCTCCCTGTCTGTTGCCAGATCAAGATGAATGTGAGCAGCCCTCTACCTGCCGAGGACAGCGATGCATCAACACTCCTGGCTCCTACCTCTGCGAGTGCAAGGAGGGCTTTGCCATGGGCCCCAGAGGACAGTGTGAAGGTGAAGCTTGCTGCTCCCTGTTCCCTTGTGCCTCCAACCCACCCTGTGCAGGACTGAACACCTTCTTTCCTCACCGCTTCGTGTCTCCTCCTGGAAGGGAGAAAGGACCCCACAATGTTTGTCTGCCCTGTGCCCTCCCCAGGGAGACTGCCTGCAGGAGGGACAAGCTTTCCTGGGCAGAGGGAGGGGACTTCTTCCATGATCCTCTTCTACCTCCCCAGGGAGATCCCCCATGCCAGCTTCCCATTCTGGGAGGAGATGCTCATCCATTTTCATGCCACCTTGACTCTGTCACCAGACCCTTGTGCTGGCAAGTGGACTGCAGGGAGAGCAGGCTGCAGAGACTCAGGCCACCTGTCCCCACAGCATCCCACTCACATGGCATGACCTGGGCCCTTCAGAGCATTTGACTTTGTGAACATATGATGTGCCTGATCAAAGATCCCCCTTTCTCGGTAGCTCATCTCCAACAGAGAGTGGGAGACTATTTTAGGAGGCCGTACGGGCAACAGGCCATGCACAGAATGCTGCTCCTCCCCACACAGCCTCCAGAAAGCACTTGCCTTAAGGACTTCCTCAGCTGGAGGCTACATCCTAATCATAGTTATGAAAGTCCCTGATGAAACAGCCCTGCACAGATGTTCTCTGATCCCTTTCTCTGCCCATGCACATTCCCGACCTTGGCAACATCCTGTGGCAGTGAGTTTCATTGCTGGATTATGTCAGCCCTCAGGTATGGGTGTAGGATCCTGAGTGATAAGTGGGACTATAAGAAGTGTTGCCCAAGCCTTGCAATCTTGTTTTATCTCCTCTTGGACATCACTGTCCCCCCGAGGGGGACTCTGAGGATCCAGCAGGACATCCTGGAGAAGGCTACGCTGTTTGCCTTTGGGAGCCTGAAGGGAGTGTGTTTCTTGGCAGATGTCAACGAGTGTGTGGAACCCAGCCCTTGCCGCAGCGGGAAGTGTGTCAATACCCTGGGATCCTACAAGTGTGTCAGCTGTGGGGATGGCTACCGGCCCAGAAACGGGAGATGTATTGGTGAGGAGCTCGTCTCTGGGCAGCACCTTCGCCCCCCTGTGGAAATTCTCCCTGCAAGCCTCAAAAGGAGCAGGGGCACAGGCATCACCCTTTTTCCATAGGCAGCCAGCCTGTGTGGCCAGGGCACAGCACCCTCATGGCTTGGGTGGTGGGGACAGCTCTGAGCACCCTCCCATGCAATATTGTCCTCTGTTGTGTCATGCAGATGTGGACGAGTGCCTTGTGGAGGGGACTTGTGCTCACGGACGGTGTGTCAACCTGGATGGCTCCTTCCGCTGTTCCTGCTACCGGGGCTATGAGGTGGCACCAGATGGGAAGAGCTGCCAAGGTACCAGGGTGCCGTGGGTCCAGACCCTCTGAAGTCTCATGCACCCAGTCCAGAGGTTTCCCTAGGCTCTTCCTGAGCACTTGGCTCTACCTGAGTCCTGGCCAACACGTTGTCTGGTTCTCTCAACACATCTGCCCCTGGTCATAGTTATATCACATCCTTCCCACTCATCCCGCTCTCTCTCGTGTGCTTATGCAGACATCAATGAGTGCACAGCCCAGGCTCCCTGTCCCTCTGGACTCTGCCTCAACACGGAGGGCTCCTACTCCTGCATGGCTTGTGACGCTGGCTACACTGTTTCCAGAGATGGCAGCACATGTGAAGGTATCCCTTTCCCAGGGACAGAAGAGCAGGTGCTGGAGGGAATGAGGGAAGAGACATTGCCATAGCTGGGTTATAAGTGGTGCCTGAGGGCTTCTTTAGCCTCAAGATCTCTCTCCAACTCTTTAGCTGTCTGATCAGCAGAGAGTGTGAAGGGCTGCAAGCAGATGTCACCTAGAGCAGCAGGAAAGTGATCTTCCTCACGCAGGAAAGGGATGGGGGGGAAGGACTCATTGATGAGACTCTTGGACTAATGATGACCTGGGGGATGCTGACAAAGGCCAGAAGAGTACAGGAGGCCTGGAAACATGGGCAGAGAACCACATACAGTTGTTCAATTCAGAACTGTATGCCTGGGAGCACGTGACCAAAATGTACATTCTCAACAGAGGGAGAAACCTTGGGTCCACAGCCAGTGGAGAGACTGTGGGCGCCCAGGTTTCATCACTTTTGCCCAGCCCCTAATGTAACATGGACGTTTAAAAGGGAAGGCTTAGTTCAAGGGCTCTGCTGTCCCTGGTATGCATGGCAGAGGGTTAATACTAGCGTCGATCTATGTTGGTTGCATTGCTAAGACATGAGAGCATTCCATCCCAGCCTTACAGCCTGACTGCCCCAGCACAGGCAGGGAAACTTCCTCCCTGGTGGCTGCCCCCAGGGAATGTCTGGGCTTGAGATGGCTTGATGCAAATTCCCTGTTTGGGGCAAGGGAAGGGAGAAGGCAGAGCTGGCAAAGGTATTTGTTTAAAGATTGGCCATGTGCTGTGAATTTCTCTCTGGAGCACTGCAGAGCTCTGCAGCCTGCACATAGCTGGCAAACAGAAAATCTTGCCTTTGATGTGACTCTCAGAAGACACCCCCCCCTTCATGGGGGCCTCCAATGGGGGAGGAGAGGGAGGCTTTCCTCCCTCTATTCTCCTCTGTTTTGGTGTATGAAAAAGCCAGTGTGAAATGAGTTTATTTTCCATCTGATTTTTGGGTTCATGGTTTGATCCCTTCCATCTGCCCTCCCCCTTTCCCAAAACTCCACGTGAGCCCCTTCTCAGCCACCTTGCCCCAGCCATGTCACGAGGGCACCTTATCAGGGTTTGATACTGTTTGGGTCACAATGACCTGATGGCAGGATGGCACGTTCTTCCCTGCCTTGGCTGGTGGCCTTGTCTGTGGATCTAGGTTTCATATTTGAAAAATGATAAGGGTTTTATGATAGTTTTGTGATAAATAAACTAGGCTATGGTTCACCTCCAGAAGGATTCAAGAATATTGCTACTTGCAACCCTATGAGACTGAACAGCTGGGAATGACTTGAGGCAGTAGGGAGTGATGCTTGTTTATGCCTGTGGCTGCCCAGTGCTCTTCGAAGGGGAAGAGAAGGTCCCTGCCATGCCTTTAGGAGCTGCCAGTCTGAGGGCTTTAGCTCCTGACAGGGGAGAAGAGTAGAGCATGTCTTCTGCTGCTGCACACCAGCCCATCCTTCTGATTAGCAGCATCCTTCAGTGCTTCCCCCTACCTCATGGGCCTGGGGGCAACAGCAGTCTGCTGGCATCTCTCAGTCTTCTGTTAGAGGGAAGGTACCCCTCTCTCCTCTGCTGTGAGCAAAATCCTCAGAGTGCCAGCAGGCTCTGGGCAAGGCCTGGGGTTGTTGGGTGGAAGAGGGTTTGTGTGGAGCTTTGCAGCTCAGTCAGAACTGATGTAGACCCCTGGCCAGCTTTACTAGGGAAAGGACATTGTAGACAAGTCTGGCAGGTAGGAGAGCAGAGCCACAGAAGGTATGGCTGCTGCTGGGTTGCTTTCCTGATGTTTGCTCTTGGGCAGTTGGCTGAAGAGAGGGTTCGTCAGCAACTGTGGCTCTGCACTGGCCTCTTGGTGGTTGCTGTACCCAGTGCAGAGCTCTGCTGGAGGTGTGCACTGGGGTTAGCAGTATCCCTGTGCTCACAGAATCACCAAGTGGCTGAAGCTGGAAGGGACCTCTGGAGATCATCTTGTCCAACCCCCCTGCTCAAGCAGGGCCACCTAGAGCTGATTGTCCAGGACCATGTCCAGGTGGCTTTTGAATATTTCCAAGGAGGGAGACTCCACAACCCCTTCAGGCAACCTGTGCCAGTGCTCAGTAATCCTCACAGCAAAAAAGTGTTTCCTGATGTTCAGATGGGACCTCTGGTGTTTCAGTTTGTGTCCATTGCCTCTGGTCCTGTCACTGGGCACCACTGACTTGGTGCTGGGATCCAATTTATCCAGGTTCCTATGATGGAGAGGAGTGAAGGGTCTGATCTGACTCCTCACACCCCAGTAACAGGGATTAACTCTCCTCTCATCTCACTGTGATGGGACGGTCTGGTAGGGCGGCTTAAACCCACCTTGCAGGCCAACAGCTGGGTGATGGCTTCTCTGGGTGGGGATCTTCTCCAGTGGCAGCAAGAGCTGGGGCCTCACTCTGTGCTGTGCCTTTCTGCTTGGCAGATATGGATGAGTGTGAGCACCCTGCTGTTCAGTGCCTGGGGGGAGAGTGCAGGAACACCCCGGGCTCCTATGAGTGCCGCTGCCAGGCTGGCTTTGAGCTCATCAACAGCACTGTGTGCCAAGGTATGAACCCTATCCCTGCAGCCTTCTGGGTCCAGGACATACAGCCTCCCTATGGATCCCCGTTCTTTCTCAGCAGGGAGGATGCCAGTGCCAAGGCAGGTGATGCCACCATGCATGGCACATCCATAAGGTTGTAGCCAAATGCAGGATTACCATGGAGAGAGATCTCTGTCTCCATGGCGAGAAAACCAGGGGCCAGCAGCCCTGTGAGGGCTCCCTGTAAGAGGCTGGGGAGAGGAAATCCATGTGGCTTTGGTGAAGGATGTCCCTCAGGTGTGTGGCCCTGACTCTGCTCCCTTTGCAGATGTGAACGAGTGCCTAAACAGTGAGATCTGCAGCCCCAATGGCGAGTGTCTCAACAGTCACGGATCCTACTTCTGCATTTGTGCTCCTGGCTTCTCAAACGTGGCTGGTGGACCCAGCTGCCAAGGTGAGCTGGAGGATGGCAGGCACATACCTCAGGTCCTGCCCTCTGCTCCCTCCCCAGCTGTGAGATCCAGGTTGATGATTTTGGCCTGTTTTTGCAGATGTGGATGAATGTGCAGACAAGTCCCGGTGCTCACAAGGCCAGTGCCTGAATACAGAAGGTTCCTACAGGTGTCTGTGTGAAAATGGGTTCAAACACTCCCAGGAGACTGATGACTGCGTGGGTGAGAGCTCATTGTTGGGAGGATCAGCCCCCTGGGATTTGGGGGGATGGATGCAGCCAGTGCAGGGGGGGAGGGCAGTTCTCCTCCCAGCACCCAAAGTTGCTGGCGACTTGTAAGGAGGACTAGCAATGGCTCAGGGCCTCTGGCCAACTGAACTTGACCCAGGTGCTGCAGTGAGCAAGCAGGGTCCCCATCTGACCATCCTCATCCCCTTGCCCTCCTCTCTGCAGATGTGGATGAGTGTAAAGAATATGGGGATGCCATCTGCGGCACGTGGCGGTGCCAGAACAGCCTGGGCTCCTACCGGTGTATCATGGGCTGCCAGCCTGGCTTCCACTGGACCCCCTTGGGTGACTGCATTGGTGAGTACAGCCCCGGGTGTTCCCATCCCCACTTCTGGCAGGGACAGGGTGGCTGTGGGACATCTCTGCCAGGGCCGTGGGGGAGAAGGAGGAGGAGGAGGAAATGTATGGTTGGTGGAGAGGCAGATAATACTGAGAGTTTGTTTTCTTGGCTGAACTGCCTGCTTGTGTCTAGACTTCTCTCTTCCTGGCATCTGGAACAGACACCACATTGTGCTGCTTTCCGCTTGGGGAGAGTCCTGGGCAGGTTACAGCCATTCCAAGCTTAGGGTTGGACCGCAGCTCCCTGTGCTTGTGGGGGCTTGCTGTGCTTGCTGGGGCTGCTGCCTGTGCCAGTCACCTGCCTGGCAGGGCCAGGTGAGGGGAAAGGCTGCTGGTACAACTGTGTGCTAGGCTGGGGAGTCTGAGTTTGGAGTTCAGGCTCCAGCAAAAAGGAAAGAGCAAAGGGGTTTCTGCAGTTTTTGAGGCTCCCCCCAGCTCAGAGAAGGCTGCAGCAAGGAGGAGCTGCTGCCAGCCGCTGGGCTCTGGGCTGCACCAGGACTCAGACTTAGCATGTGGAGCTGTTCCTGGCCCTGGGAGCAGTGGGCTGTGGGCACACATCTGCTCTAGCTGCTCCAAGGAAATCTCTCCTGTGCAGCAGTAGGAGGGGAGTGGGATGCAGCCAGCAGGGCTGTAAACCTCCCTCTGTAGGCAAAGGACCCAGTTGTAACTGTCCAACCCCAGCAGGCTGGGGCAAGGCAGAGACTACTCCCTGGCACTATAGCAGTTGGAGAAGGACTAGGTCAAGAAGAACAGAGCAGGAAGGTATCATCCTAGATCTTTCTGCACTTGCCCCACACACTTCAGTTGCACCCTTGTATCTCCTGCTGATGTGAGCCTGTAGGCTCTGTGTCCCTTTAGGCCTCTGCAGGGACCTGTGCTACCCTCAGTGGCCCTGCCAGCCACCTCCCACACTTCCCATGCATTTCCCATTCCCACCCTTCTCCTGTCACTCTATCCATGTGGCCTCTTTGCCGCTCTGGATGTTGCAGGAAGCTTCTAACACACACAGTCGTAGCAGGGGAGTGAGTGGGGCAGCCAGACCCAGTCCCTCACATCAAGGGAATGCCTGCTGCATCCCCAGGTCTTGGGGACAGAGCAGAAGGGCCTGGACAGGGGGTGTTCATTGAGAGAGGTGGGGTCTGAGGCAACTCCTGCTCTACACTCTCCTGCAGACATAGATGAATGTGCCAACGAGACGCTGTGCGGGAGCCACGGCTTCTGTGAGAACTCAGACGGCTCCTTCCGCTGCCTCTGTGACCGTGGCTATGAGAGCTCACCCTCCGGGCACTACTGCATTGGTGAGTCTCCCATGGTCACTCTGCCAGTCAGTGAGGGAGAGCCATCAGCAGATGCCAGGCTGGTGTCCCTGCTGTGTGACGGCTCCCAGAGCATAGACAGGGACTGCATCTGCGCAGGGAGAATCCCAGACATGGAGTGGGCGGCTGATGGGGCAAAAACCCTCCCCTTAGCACAGCAGATCCTTGGGACTGCAAAGGACCGGGGCTCCATGAAAAAGCGAGCCATTCCCAGTGAACATGGAGCCCTTCTCCGTGCAGGTAGAAAGAGGTGCTTGGGGGCTGGAGGCACTGAAGGTGCTAGAGAGCTACTTTAATGCATGCCTGGAGAGAACAGTCAGGGTGTAATATAAGGAAAAAGGTTTTCACAATGAAGACAGGCAGGCAGTGGAACAAATGCCCAAGATGACTGTGCAGTTGCCATCCTTGGAGATTTTAAAGACACAACAAGACAAAGCCCTGTACAGCCTGGTGGGATCCCATAACTGACCCTGCTTTGAGCAGAGAGTTAGACTAGACACCTCCAGCGGTCCCTTCAAACCTGGATGATTCTGTGATCCAGTGACACACCGCAAGCTAGAGTTCAGGTTCCCTGAATCTGCTAAGAGCAGGGCAGGAAGCTCTTGCCAGACTTATGTTGAGCCACAGTGTGAACAGAACTTTCTTCCCTAGCATCTTCCATCTCCCTGCTGAAGGGTGACCCCATGCTGCAGACCACGCACAGGCTGCCCATGCAGAGTCAGGGCTCCCGCTGCCCACCGCTGCCCCTTGCTTTGCAGATGTGAATGAGTGTGAGCTGATGGTTGCCGTGTGCGGGACCGCACTTTGCGAGAACGTGGAGGGATCCTTCCTGTGCCTCTGCCCCAGTGACCATGAGGAGTACAACACAGAGGCAGGGCAGTGCCAGCCCCGAGCAGCCATGGGTGAGTAGGCAGCTAGGACAGAAGCATGGGTGGCAACTAGAGCCAGGAGCGTGGTAGCTCTGGCTGGGGTGAGGTAAAGCTGAGGGGCTGACAGGGCTGTACAAGCCCACACAGGCACGGGCAAGCTTTTGTCTGGGGAGAGCTGAGGAGCCTGAAAGTGGGGACCTGGAAAGGCCACGCTGCTGGTGATGGGTGTGCTCTGGGACCTCCTAGGTGTGGGATGCTGCGTTGGGGCACCAAGGACCCCATCCTGTCCCTGCTCTGCTGTCTTCTAGAGGGCCCTGAGACACACGCGGCCCACCTCTCTGACAGCGCAGAGCGCAAGCAGTGCTACTACCACATCAGCGACGTTCGCCTGTGTGACAGCGTCCTGGCCAAGAACATCACCAAGGAGGAGTGCTGCTGTACTGTGGGGGCAGCCTGGGGTGACAACTGTGAGACTTACCCCTGCCCCATCCTGGGCACAGGTAGGACTGTGGCCTCACCACACTAGGCAAGGCCAGTGCTCTGCCCGCCAGCTCCACATTGGTTATGCTAACAAGCTGTTCCTTTTCCTCCAATCTTCCTTTGGCATCTGCCTCCTGGCCAGTGGAGTACCAAGAGATCTGCCCTCTCGGGAAGGGCTATGTTCCCCAGGAAGATCCACTCTCAGGAAAAGTCTCTTTCACAGGTACTATCACCATTTTCTCTCATTTCTTCCAGGGGAAAGAGGGAGGGTGCTGTGCAAAACCCTGCATGGAGATGCATCCACAGAAATATCTCCTGGGGATTATAGTGGGGGATGCTAACATCATGCTGCTGCCTTCCTCCATCCAGAGAAATCCCAGACTGCCTGTATCACCGAGCTGGAAGTGCCCCTTCCTCCAGTCCTGCCTCACTGCTGGCAGTGATTCTTTCTTGGTGCAAATCTCCCATGCCCATTTCAAACCAGGGATACGTTTCAGTAAGACATAACCCTTCCAGTTACTGATCAGATCTCCCAGTGGCCAGCTGACTCAATCTTTGGCACTTCACCTCCAGGGGGTTGTGTTCTTGACCTTTCAGAAATGCACATGAATTTTCTATTTGTGAAAGTATCCTGTTCCCCATCATCCCTCCTCCTACTCTGCCTGTGGGTGCATTCCCCTCTGCTCCCAGGCATGGGGCCAGCGGGAGAGGTGGGGGGCACTCTCGGGGACCTGCCATTGATCCAGGCCAAGGTGCTGTGCCAGCTTTCTGCAGGTACAGCATCCAATCCTCCTTGCTTCCATGGCTCTTCTCCCTGAGACACTTTCTCCCTCCCTCCATCCCTCTCTCAGACATGGATGAGTGTGAGATATTTGGATCCGAGTTCTGCCGCAATGGACAGTGTTTGAACACGGTGCCAGGCTACAAGTGCTTCTGCCGTACAGGCTACTTCTATGACTCCAGCAGGCTTGAGTGTGTTGGTAAGATGGCCTCAAGGAGCAGCGGGCACCCCACTGCACACGGAGGGACAGCTGTGCTGCTGCACCCAGCGTTGTCCCTGCTGCCCACGCTACAGGGCCAGGTCTGGGTGACAGGCTTCCTGAAACCCCCCTGGGGAACAAGAGAGGAGGTGGCAAGAGCCCCCAAGGTCCCCACTTGGGCAGGGAAAGGGTCACATTACTCATGTCTGCCAGCCTGAAATGTTGCTCTGTCCTTGTGCGTGGGCAGACCAGGATGAGTGTCAGAACGAAGTGTACTGCATCAACGGCGAGTGTCTGAACACAGACGGATCCTACCACTGCTTCTGCAGCCTTCCTCTTGTGCTGGATGCAACCGGTAACCGGTGTGTGAACCTCTCCAGCAGGGCAGGTGAGCCCGAGTCCCCGCTGCAGCACACCCTTGCCCCGCACATCTCACCCCACGGCTGGGTCTCCCAGGAGGGCGCAGCGGGTGGGGGCTTGGTGCCAGGCTGAGGTGTGCCAGCACCAGCACAGTGTGCAGCCAGGGCGGTGGGGGCAGGAGCTGGGGCACACGGTTGTCCCTCTCAGGACAAGGTGGGGTGGCACTCTTCTGGATGATTTTCATGGCATCCTTTGCTTGTGTCACTCATAGATGCCTTGGAGGAGTACGAAATCCACCTGGACGTCTGCTGGCAGACCGTTGCCGACTACATCTGCCAAGACCTGCTGCATGGCGAGCAGACTACGTACACCGAGTGCTGCTGCCGGCTCGGTGAAGCCTGGGGCCAGAACTGTGCACTCTGCCCGCACAGGTCCTCCGGTGAGTGGGACAGCATGGGCAAGCATCCCCCGGCCGAGGTGGGGATGGGCTGGGCTGCTGCCGGCATGTCGTGCAGGGTCGGTCACATACGACTGCAGCAAGGGCTCCTCTTGTTGCCAAAGCCAGCCCAAGGAGTGGGTGAAACCCCCCACTTCACCAGGGTTGAGCTGCACTGGTGGGTAAGATGTACCTGAAACTGGTTTGCAATGAGTTCAAGGTGTTTGAGGTGAGGGGAGAGTTGCTCTGTGCATTCCACTGCACCTGCTTGGCTTAGGAGAGGTGAGGCAGTGGCAGCCCAGGATGAGAGCACACTGGGAATTGGGGTTCTTGCTGCTCAAGGACTTGCTGGCCCCAGACAGGAGCTGGTCTTCTCAAAGACAGGATCTTGTCAGCAAACTACAGAGCTGCAGCTTTGGAGCCCATTGAACACAGGCCTGACTGCTGACCTGGTGTGGATGCACCTTCTCCAGCCATAGCAGACTCTGTCCTCTCCTGAGCCAGGCTGCTGACCCTTCCTTTTCTCTTACCACTTGCAGCTGATTTTGCTTTCCTGTGTAATGGGGCCAGCGAAGACAGTGAGAGAGGGGCTGAGCTCCGAGAAAGACCTAGGTATGAGTACGCACCAGGCTTGGAAGACCCCCACTATGGCCTTCCCAGCCCTGATATGGGCCCCTACTACAACTACCTGGAGTCTGAGTATGGAAACCCCGATGCTGGTTTCCCTCGGAGGGAACCCAACAGTGAGTTCCGTGGCAGCCCTCTCCACCATGGCCCAGGGCGGTCCCCACCCCGCTACCTGCCCAGCCAAACTGGTGAGTACTGGGAGACACAGAGAGGTGCCTTCTCACCCGGCCTGTGTCTACGGGGACTGCCTGGCAGGTCCCACCCCAGCCAGGGCGCTCCAAGCTTGGAGCAGTCTTGGCACCTGCCTGCTCTGAGTCGGTCCTGGCCCCACCAGCACCGTCTTGCCTTGTGCCCAATGTCCCCTCCGTGGCTGGGTGGAGGGTCACCCTGCTCTGACACCACTTTGCCACCCTCCAGGCCTCTACGAGGGTTTTGAAGGGCTGCAGGCTGAGGAGTGTGGGATCCTCAACGGCTGTGAGAACGGGCGCTGTGTGCGTGTCCGGGAGGGCTACACCTGCGACTGCTTTGACGGCTTCCAGCTGGACATGACCCGCATGGCCTGCGTGGGTGAGTGCCTGCCGGGGCCAGCCGGGCTGCTCGGCGCTGCAGCTGGGGCTGTGCGGGCAGCCTGGCCCCCGCGTCCCTTGGCGGCTGCCGCTCTCTGGCGGTGCTGGCCGGGAGAGCTGCCGGAGGAGCCCCTGCTCTCCCTGGTGCTTCCTTCCCATGGAACTGGGAGGACCTTCCTGGAGGTTCAGCTGGCCACTTTCTGCTGGCACCTGGATCAGGGCACCTCTGGGCATCATGGGGAGCAGCTGATCACTCCCTTCTTCACATAACACTCTGGTACATCACCAGCCACTGTTAGCCTAGCCCTGATAAATTTCCTCTACATTCACCACTGCCCTGGTGAAATTCCTCACTTACCCTGCCCTATGAGACACAATCTCTAAAGCTTCTCTCTGCATTTCCTCTACAACCCTATGTCATGTCTCCATCCTTTTAGCAGTGTAGCTCCCCAAGCCAGCTGAGACTGCAGGCACTGAACAGAGCAGATGAAGACCCTCTTTTTCCTTAGGCATGGCATTCACCCTCTCCCAGCACCCTTATTGCACGACATGATGGTGCAGCTTCTTCATACAGAACCCATGGTGTCTGCCTCCCCAAATGCTGCCAGGCAGAACGGCTGCCTGAGCTGTTATTCCCCCTTCTGCATTTGTGTGCTCTGTTTGCTTTTCCTTGGCCATAGTGCTTTGCATTTGCCTTCAGTGAATTTTGTCTGGTTGATTTTGGACCGCTTCTCTGCTTGATGAGAATGAGTCTGAATCCCGCAAAGTGCTTGCAGTGTGGCATCACACACATACATTTTATAAGCATGGGGATTCTTCCTTCATCCACCTTAATGACAACATTTGGCTGGAGCAGGGGTCTGGACAGACCCCTGCAGACTATGTTTTAAATGGCTTTTATTGTAACAGCCAGGTATTGCTAATTATCTTTGGAGTGCAGCTTTGCAGACCATTGTGCAATTGCCACAGTTTCATCTAGACTGTATTTTCTCAGTTTGTTTGAGTATGTCATGTGAGAGTGTGTTGAAATCCTCACTGTGGCCAAGGCACATCATATCCACTGCTTCTCCCTTATCTGACAGACCAGTTATCAGGTCAGCAAAGGGAACCAGATTGGCTTAATGTAATCAGGCCTTAACAGATCTGCACCAGCTATTTAATGACCCTGATGATATCCTTTGGAGGGTTATGACCTAATCACTCACAAACCTGGTCTACTTAAGGGAATGGGGGTGAGCAGTCTGTAATTCTGGATTCTCCCTTCTGTTTTTCAAGATAGTTACCAGATTTACTCTTCCTTGGGTCTCTGAGACCTTGTCCCTCTCAGAGAGAACTTCCAACTTTTCCAGGACTGCAGGAGCATTAAGCATGTGAAGATGAATTGCAGCAAGCCTTTAGCAATATGGATGTAAATGCTTTATCTTTATGATTGTCGAACCTCTCCATCACAGCATAGCCTTTCCCTCCCTGTGCTCCTGCACCCTCATTTAAACACTTCAAACACGGTCTGCACCCTGTCTGGTCACCACGAGCATTTTTATGATGGCTGGAACAAATCCCACATTAGCTGCTTCAGTCAGCTTGGCTGGCTTTTGTTTTCTCCACCGATAAGGACCAGACCGACATTCCCCATTATTTCCTGCTAACATATTTATGGAGCCTTAGCCTGTTGTCTTTCATGTCCTGGACTAACTCGCACTCATTTTACACTGGAGCCTGTCTCAGTTTTTTTCCCTTCACTTCTCCTGCTTTGTGCTTAGTCATCCCCGTGTTTTTACCTTGCTGACTTCAGGCCTTTAGAGTACTCCTGCAGCTGCTGCAGTGCTTCCCTTCTCGCCTCCCTGTGGGGGTAGCCTGCCCTCATCCTGCAAATTGGGCTGCCTGCCCCCACCCCTGCCTGAGTGGGCAGGTTCCAGGGCTTGGTGCACACTGCTAGCACTACTCTACTGCTTCTGGCTTTCGGGTGCCTCTGGGCTCTCCTCTCAATCTGGTGGTCCAAGGCCAGACCAGCCTGCCTGCTCTTCCCCCTTTTATCTTTCCCTGGAGCCCCCAGCAAGGCTGCCTGCCAGCCGCTTCCCAGGTTGTGCAGCACATCTCCCTTGACGTGCTGCCTAACATCTCGTCCTTGGGCTTCTGAGCAAGCCCATCCTGACCACGGTGATGTTCTCGTCCTGAGGTTTAGCCCGAGTCCGCAGTGTCCGGTCAACCATTGCTTTGGCTGCATACGAACGCTGCCTTGTTCCTCAAGCTCTCTCATCTCACATTTCTCCTCTCCATGTGACTGCAGTGCTTCCTCCTGTTTTGCTTCCAGCCTCCCTCCCTGGGATTGCACTTCCCTTTCTTTGCCAGATGGCCCCCTCCACCCGTACTAGGAATAACCCCAGGTCCCTGGAGTGACTGAGCAATTCAGTCCTTCTGGGGTCCATCAGTCACTGCTGGGGCCTTCACTCTCCCTTGGGTGGCTGGCTGAACCCATCAGCTGCTCCCCACACCTGCTTCCAGCTGATCTGTGGGGGGTGAGGCTGGAGTTCGTGGTCAGAGGGCTTGGACCTGCCTTGGCAGGTGAGGATTTGGGAGGTCCTGTGGGTACAAACAAGGTCTCTGGGGTGCACAGGGATGCTCTGCCCAGCTGGTGACCCCACCACAAGTTGGGGTAGCTCAAGCAGGGCATCCAGGGAAGTACATTTAGCAGAGCAGACCTGTTACAGTGGGGCAGCAGCTGTAGGGCTCATGTGCAAGCTCTAGCCCAGCAGCAAGCTGTCCAAGTGAGCCCTTTGGCACAGTTTGCAGGTTAATAAAACAAGCCCTTGTTTGCACAGCATGAGATCCCTCTGTGTTCTGGTCCTGGAGATGATAATCGGCCTCTCAGGGCCACCATCATCTGCCTTCTCAGCCTTGTCAGATCAGGAAAGGACATTTTCCAAGGCTGGAGGCGACCTTTCTCACAGATCTTATGCTAGCACAATTTATTAACAGGAAGCTGCTAATCCAAGGTGTGACCAGAGCGTGGCGGGGGCCCTATCTTGTATGCATTGCTGGGGGGAGCAGGGCTCCCTCCTGTGCTGGGGAATGCTAAATGCTGGGGATGTCACCCTTGGGGTCTGAGGGTGCTCTGCAGATGTGCTGAGCAGTGTGGGAGGCTGGTGGGGTCACAGTGGGCATCCTGGAGGTGCTTGTGGGGGGCATGGGGCACCTGTGGGGGAGGGCTGGGGGATGGCAGGGGCACAAGAGATGTTGGCTGCAGGCTGGGACCGCTTACTGCGCCACTGGCTCACCCTCATCCTTCTCCTCCTTGCAGACATCAACGAGTGTGAGGAGGTGGACGGCCCTGAGCCCCTGTGCCGGGGTGGCACTTGCGAGAACACGGAGGGCTCCTATCGCTGCCACTGCTCGCCAGGCTACGTGGCCCTGGCTCGGCCCCACCGCTGTGTGCCCCAGACAGCCCAGAGCCCAGCGGCAGCGTAGCTCTAGGGGAGTAGGGGTGAGGGTGCTCCCCTCCAGCACGTGGCTCTGGCACCCGGGACCTGGGAGCATGGAGAAAGGGCCCCCTGGGGCTGCGGGTGCTTTGGGCTCTTTGCTCCTTCCCCTCCGAAGTGCACAACTTCCCCGCCACCTCTCTCCACAGGCCAGGGCTGAGCTCCAAGCCTCTGCACCCCCCTCTGCCCTGCCAGCCCCTGCTCCTTCTGCAGCAGAGCCCACCCTGGCCCCCAGCACCCATCACATTGCCTTGCACCATGGAGGCTCACGGGGTGCCTTCCCCTGCTACACAGCCCCAGCCTCCCCACCTTGCCCTGCCAAGAAAGGGGGTTCATCTCCCTGCCACTGCTGCACTGACCTAGTGACAAGCCTCACCCACACTGCGGGTGCTGTCCCCACTCCTCATGAAGCATCCAGCCCCCAGGCCAGAGCTTTGAGGGGAGGGTCAACCCCAGCTTTCTAAAGCTGCTGCCTAACCTTGGGGTGTGGGGGAGAGGCCGGAGGGGCCCCAGGGCCAGCTCTCCCTGCAGCCAGCCCAGGTGCATCCCTTAGCCCTCTACTGGCTGGGCAGGGGGAGCAGGGGTAGGTCCAGCTTCCTTTCTGTAAAGTTGTTGGTGATTTTTTTTTTAACCAAGTCTGCTGGAAACTTCTCTCATGTTGTTAAATAAAACATTTATTTTGGGCCCCTGCGGCTCAAGACACTGGGGTTGGTCAGAACTGTGCTTGTCTTGCCTCTGCCAAGGGGTACCAGAGCCACAGGCTCCCTGTGGGTCCAGCCTGGCAAGCCCCCCCCCCCCCCATCTCGTAAGTCAATTCTTACCCCTCTCACACTGGCACCCAGCCACCTCCTGCTCCTGAGCAGAGACCCTTGCCAGGCCAAATATTTGCTTATCTCCCCAGCCCAGGGCCAGCCATAGGAGCCAACTCCAGCCCCCACAGCAGCCGTGGCTGCTTACACCCTGCCTTGTTCACACACAAGGGGGGTGCAGTTGAAGTGTGAGAGCACGTAGGTTTCTGCAGTTGGCAAGAGCCCTTGGGCAGGTCTTGCAGCTGCTTTTCCAGCCCCAGAGCCCTCACTAGAAAAGCCTTTACCCATGCTTCAGCAAGCAAGGCCGTGTTCTACCCCACCTCCTCAGGGAGCCTCTGCACCATTTCAGGCCAGCCCAGGACCAGCAAGGCAGAACAGCCAGACATTGCCAGCTGGACAGCCTGGCAGCCAGCAGCAGAGATGCCTGGCTGCTCACAGGTCACACACACTCAGACCAGCATACCACCTCCATCCATGCCTTCAGCAGAGAAGTAAGACCATCCCAACCAGAAGATGCCCAGCCACTCCAGTTTTCCTCCTGCTCCTTTCCACTCACAGAAGACAACACAAGCAGATTTTGTCTAGCCTTTATTAAAAGGAAAGTTATAAAAAGAGGTTCAGGAGCTCCTAGCAGCTCTGAGTTAGTAGTAGTGCAAACCATTGGTTAGAAAAAGAATCATCCCTGCAGAGACATCGAACGCCACTTGGCTTTGCATCCACAAAAAGGAAGCTTTCCCAGCTGCAGTCCTGCCACCTCAAACAGGGGCCCACGACACAGCAGGCTGCCAGCTCAGGGAAAACCTCCTCTCCTCTCCTCCAGCTGCATGGGTGGCAAACACAGGTCCCAGGAGCATCCCGGTTGCAACAAGAGCAGGAGAAGCACAGGAGGGTGGATGCAGCTGGCATTCTAGAAGAGGCACTGAAGGATTACCAGGTAGCAGCTCAGACACTAGCCAGGTTCATCACAGAGAAAGTCATTTGTGAGGACAGACAGCTCCATTTCAAACAACTAAATCACCTCTGCAGAGTAGCTGGAGAATGCTGCTCTCACTTGAGCCGCTGTGAGAACACCCCAGGGAGCTCCACACGGGCTAAGAACCCTCTGCCCATGCTTGCAGGAACACAGCACTGGCTGCTCAGAGGCTGCAGAGCTCTGAAGGAAGCAGTAAGAAACGCTTATTATATAAAAGAATTTGGCCTGTGTTGTCTCCTGTTTTTCCCCTCCCCAAGCCCTACTAATGACAGGGCTCCTCAGCTGGTGATTTGCACTGGTATCTTCCAGCAAAACAACATCTGGTCCTGGTCATCCACCAGCTCCCACTTCACAATCAATTTAATCTGAAAGAGAGAGAAGAGCAGAGGGAAACGAGAGTCTTCAGGAAACCCTAAGGCAAGGTCACGGGGAGGGAAGTTATCACTTGTGTGGATTAAGGAGGTCCTGGGAGCTCTGTGCAAAGAGGACAGAGCTGGGGCACTGCCCTCACTGCAGTAGGTGGGCCATGCTCATGCAGTGACTCCTGGAGTATCTTACATGAAAGCAGGGTTCTGTTGCATGACACAGGAGACCTCCACACACCACACTTAGATCCCCACTCTCTGAGTAAGCAGAGAGTGGAAACACCCTGCAGCCTCCCAGCTGAACTACAGCCTGGGACCGAGCACCCCCAACTTGAGAGCATTTGGCTGAACACAGCAGGCTCTGCAGGGAGGCGTAGTACAGGAGGAGACTTGGGCAGCTGAAGCCACTTCTCAGCAGCTGGAGCCAGGCTGCTGCTTCTGCTGGGTCTGTCCCAAAGTGGGAACTTGAGACAGAGCCATTTTCACAACAGAAGTGCTACCAGATAGTCTGAGGAGTCTTCTAACCTCTTCCCCATTACCCCAGGACAAGATGCCCTTCCTGAAAGGCAGGTGGTGGCACTGTCCCAGGAAGGACAGTAGCTCTGAGGAGCAGACCAGCTGCCTGCTTACTTACACTTGGGTACTCGCTCTTCACAGGGAGTTTATTCAGGTAGCTGTAGGAATGGCCCTTCTGAATGGGGCACTGGATCCCAGACTTGCATCCATCAGGCTCAGGAATTGGAAAGGGTATGTCCACATGCAGCATCTCGCCATACACCCTCGCTTTGCTGCCCTGGCTCTCGATCTCTGCAGAACACGGAGAAGTGTAAGCACAGCACCAGAGCAGGGAACACATCTCTTCATCACACCCTTCCCTTCAACATATGCTGGAAGCTGCAAGACCACAACTAAGGGACGCTCTTCCTCCCCGGCCACTTCTTCCCACCCGGACGGCTCTCCAGCCACCCTTCCCCACTTCTCTCCAAGCAGTGGGGGACAGAGGGGATAGCTTCCCCCCTGCCCACCCCCCTGGCACCCCAGCTAGGGAAGCGATACTTACTGCTGTCGAAGGTGACGTTGATGCTGTAGGATGTCCCCTTATGGAGCAGGCAGGGCTGCGTGGGGCAGGGGCTCACGTTCACCTCTTGGATGCTGCCGTCTTTGGAACCTGCAAGGAAGAGCCGGGCTTACCGGGCCTTTCCGCCTACCGACCCCCCTCCGCAGACCCTTCCCCGACCGCTGCCTCCCGCCGCCCCGAGGCCGGACGGGGCCACTCACCACAGTCGACAAAGCGGAGGGGCTCGGCCAGGGCGGTAGCGGCGGCGCCCAGTGCCAGGAGCAGGGCGAGCGGGGACGGCGCCATGACGGCAGCGAGAGCACGAACGGCGGCCGCAGCTCCCCCGCGGCGTCACATGAGCGCGGCGGCCCCGCCCGCGGGGCCGGGCCGGGGGCGGGGGCTCGGCCGGGGGCTGCCCCCTCCCCGGGGCGGGGGCCGCCACGCACCCCCGGGGGGATCCCTGGAGCCAGGGGCCGCCGGACCGCGCTAACCTGCCGGCCGCGGTGCGGTGGCCGAGGGCCAGGCTGCAGCCTGGAAGAGGGCAGCGGATTCACGGCCGGGACAGGAGAGGACAGGCCGGGGGGGGCTGTGCTGGAACTGGCGCTTGGACAGACAGAGCGCGGAAACCCGCGCTCCTGGCCTGTAACGGTGCGTTCAGCGCTAAAGGGCGGCTGCTGGAGGACACGGTCACGGACAGTGGGCTGAGAAGCTCGTCCGCTGCCTCTACGGAAAGGGGAATAGAAATAAAAATCAAGAAGCTAGTGTAGTAGGCCAGCCCGTGGCCTTGTTCATTACTTATTCCATACCCCATGTTCGGCATGTCGAAAGCTGTCTGTGTAACCCGAGTGCCGAGAGTTACATTTGCTAAGCAATCAGCATGGTTGCTGCCCTTCACGGAGCACGTACATTTAGTCCTGCTTCACAAACTTGTGAAATGCCAGAGACTCCCAGCTTTGCGCTCTGGATGCCGAGGCAAACGAGAGGATGATTAAGACGCTTCAGAAAGTGTTTGACCCACGCTAAAGTTTACAGCTTTTCACCAGTTTCACATGGTAGCAAGTGTTACCCTTAGTGGGGCCATGTCAGGAACACAATAGAAAGGCACGTGAGCGCTTATTTGGTAGGAAGGCGGCAGAGCTGACGCAGCTTTCCCCCTTCAGAGCTCTGTCCCAGGGAGGTGTCTGCCTGCTCAGCTTCAGCTGCCCTGCCAAGTGACTCAGAGGTGAAACCCCCACGCTCTGCTCAGGCTCCCCATGAAGGGTGACACACCAGCAACCCCAGAGGCCTTAGCAGGATGGAGTGGGACTTGTTCTTCAGAAGAGGGATCCCTTCCTTCTGAAAGGGGAGCAGGGCTTTTTTTATTTTTAAGATTCTGAATAAGCATGCGGTTTGCAGAGGCCTCAAGCAAGCAGATTAGGGTGCTTATAGCAGCCCTACCAAAAAAACAAAACCAGAAGACCCTGCTGAGATTAAGCCATATATTTAAGCCCCTCCAGCACACTTCATAACCAACTCGGTATTTTCGTTGTGCATGGGAACTTGTGCCCTCAGAAAGGCTTTCCTTCTCCCCATCCTTCAAGTCCTGCAGATGGTAAACAAAGCCGCCTATCTGACTGCTGGGAACAGAAGTGCGGTCAGGTCAGAGCAACACCATAAACTGCCATCACACATTCACAGGATAAGCAGCGTCATGCTTGGGAGAAGATTCCACAATGCATTAAATCTGGATGCCTCCCCGTGAAATGGCTCACCAGGTATCTGCTTCACAGACGCTCTTACATAGCGGCAGTGACTACATACATTGAAGTCTACACATATTTCAAAGGCTTTGAATTAAAAAATCATTGAATCTAGGATCAGAATTAACACATGTGTATTCCCCCCCCCCCCCCCCCCGAACTGGATTAATAAAAAGCCTAATAAGTTTGTAAAACTACAGCCAAGGCCCTTACACAGGAAACAAGCAAAAACCTTCTGCCCAAGGTTTTTAGCTGGTATCACACATTACCATCATGCCAGTTTTGCAGTGACAGCATTAAAGTGCAGATTCCCCAGGGCAGCATAAGCATGATAGGCCAAACAGACCTTGCTTTTAGGCACATGCCCCTTTTGAGATTGGATACAAGATGTGGGCCTCCAGGTCGCCTTGGAGCCCAACATTACACCAAAGTACTTCAGAATGGTTGGACTAGATGATCTTCAAGGTCTTTTCCAACCCAGACGATACTGTGATTCTGTGAAAGACTCAATTCAACTGTAGGCTGGTTTCATTATTTTGCAGACAGGGCTCCTTGCAGATTACCAACATCACAAGAAGCTTGTGCTAAGGTATAGAAACACCAGGAGAAAAGGCTAAGAAAGCTAACAGATAAATTCTTTCCAGCAAGACTGATACTCAAGTTTTTAATTTCTGTAATCCAACCAACTCTATTACATGAGAAAAAAGTCTGAGGTTCCATTTTATAAGCTAGCTACACCTAGTGAATCCAAATCTCTCTAACAACAGCACTGTACTTGCAGCTCAGTAAACATATCCACCTACAGGCACTACAGCAGCAGTGAATACAGAAGTCAGGTTCTCAAGAAAATCCACATACAGAGACTAATCAATTTTACTGTTCTTTCAGCCAGAACATGCTCCTTTTGCTACAGATCAGAATTCACATTGAAATGCATCACAAGCTACTCTGATGTTCAATACCACACCAGAGGTTTTATTATCACCAGTTTCTGAAGCACTGAAACAAGTTCAGTTTTCCACCAAAACAGATACAAGATGATTTAAGCATACACATTGCAGAGGAGAATAGAGCAAAATGTCTAGATAATTGAACTCACAGACAAATCTCTATAACACAGTGTGCTTAGAGAGCTAAAGGAACTCCCCAAACCCACAGACTAGAATAAGGCAAAACCAAAACACAGATTACATCAAGCTGTTGGGAACAAGATGACCAACAAAATCACAACCTCAGAAGGAAAGAAGAAAACCTAGACTGTAATTCTAAGTGAGAGAAAAACACCTGCATACCACATAGCTAGCAGGAGGAAAAAACAGCCCATGCTAAGAAAAAAGTGCAAAGAAGTAGCTGTTCTTAGTTACACCCACCTCTCCTAGCCCCTCAAAAATTTGCCCCCAGCACCTGAGTTACTCCTCAGCCTAGTGGATTATTAATTAGATTAAATTAACTCTGAGTGAGGCCAGATGGCCTCTTTCTCGTTCTTTCAGACTGCAGTAACCATCTGAGCAACATCCCAAAGTGCCTTGAAGGTACTTGTCATACTTTTGACACTTAACACTGGTAAAAATGAAGGCAATTAGAAAGTAAGAATGTCTAATTTGGGGGGCTATATCCATTCTCCAAAAGGTGTTCACAGTGAATGCTGTCACAACATGGGGAAATGCAGTGGGATCAGTGTAATACACCCTGCAGGAGAAAGAAGGAAAGCTAGTGCGATATGGAAAGCAGGCATGATCCCCTGCCTTTTGTCCCAGGAGTTCTTGATTTGCTACTTCAAAGTCATCTGCTTTTGGGATGCCACATTGATAATAACTGGAGAAACACCCCAATATATTTTTTTAAAACATTAAATGTTCCAGTATGCCTGATGAGGATTCATCAACCATTGCAGGTACCTGCATTAATATCAGTCCCCCTGGGACGCTGCCTGTGATACTTTCCTGGCTTTATCCTAACATTGTTAGAGTTAACCCAAGAGCAAGGAAAAGTAAACAGCCCAAACCAGTCTTTATTTACATGCTCAGGGTGGGACAAATAAGCATAAGCACGTGGTTGCAAAAGCATCGCCTTGCTTGGAACGAGGTGGTGAGAAAGCAAACCGTCACAGGGTCCCGAGATCCCCTGACGTTAAATCACCCCCTCCTGCTGGGATGACTGGTTTTTCTCCACCATACCACTGTGTGACTCTCCACAGGCCTGGCCGGGGGTGAGGAACAGGATTCCTCCCCCAGAAGCACATGAGGAAGAAAGAGATAAAGACTTTCTTAACTGCAGGTGCCATCTGTGAGTGACCGGCCAGATCGCTGTCATGTCAGATGATCTGGAGGAGGTGAAACCACCAAGGGAAACCTGCCTCAGGCAGCTATAGGGGAGGCTACCGGGCCTGCCCGGTGCCGTGGGGCCGCTCCAGCAGGAGGGAAGCGAGGAGTAGAGGGGAGGGACGGTGGGGGTGTGGGGGGGGCTGGTGGGGTGTGAGGGAGGCTGAGCACACATCCACGGCACCAGGGCCATAAACACCCACCTGAAGGAAAACCGGCCTCTGCAGGGATTTCTGAGCTGAGCCCTCACCTGATAAAGGAGAGCAAACCAGAAAAGGCAGGATCAGAGAGAACCCTAAAAACCCTTCAGCACGGCCCTGTGTTTGCTCCCTGGCTTGCCTAACACCCCCCCGCGACAGCACCCTGATCCCTCGCGGGGTCTCTGGGTTCTGCTCAGGATAAAACAACCCTCACAGCTAATTCCAGGACAAACATGCTCTGCTGGAGAGCGCTGCGTTATTTATTACTCTTTATCGTTTTATTGCTGTTTATTTATCTCTGTGAGCATCGCTACTTGCGATAGCAAACGCCCCCAAGGATGAACGGTGGTTTCGTGCCTTTGTGCAAAGATACAGTGGCTTTGGTGGCTTTACGGAGCCAGCAGCCAAGCTCTGCCCGCGGGGGGACGATGCCTCTGGGGACGCATCGCGCCGCCTGGCCGGGTCGGGTCGGCCCGCACGGTGGAGAGGCCACCACCACCGCCGCCGGCCCGGTGGGGCGGGCAGCGCGTTGCCTAGCAACCTCCAGGCTCAGCACTTCCGCCTCGGCGGGCGCCATGGCGGCCCTCGCCGGAAGCGGCGGCGGCGGCCAGCCAATGGGCGGGCGGGGGCGGGGTTCAGGGGGGCAGTATGGCGGCGCCGGGGGTGTTGAGCCGCTGGTGGAGGTTGGCGTTGGGCGGCTGGACGAGGTACCACTCCGCAGTGGCCCTGCTCGGTCCCCTTGGGGAGCACTAAGTGTCTGCGCTGTGCGGCAGGGGGTGGAGGGGGTGGAGGCCGGGCGCGCCGCCCAGCGCGGGGTCGGGCCGGCTGCTCGCGGCGGGGACTCCTCTGAGGGTCCCCATTTTCTCCCCTCTCCCCGAGGCAGCTGGTGTCCCGCTCCGCTGTATCGAGGACGAGCGCTGCCGAGGCCCCCGCCGGGTCCTGCCCGTGCAGTTGGCCGCCCGCTGCGGTGGGCATCGTCCTTCTCCCAGCCGGGCCCGACGGAGAGCGACCCCAGCGAGGGGCAGGTCTTCCTCAGCGAGAGCTGCGTGAAGGTAGGGACCCGGGGAGGCAGCTCGGGTGCCACTGGGAGGGATTTCCAAAATGCCTGGCCTGCCCTGGGCATATAGAGGAGACCAGTTTGTTCAGCGGGTCTTTTAATCCTCTTCCTCTTTGCAGAGGCTGCTGGAGATCACAGAAGGTGCGGAGTTTCTCAGGCTGCAGGTGGAAGGAGGTGGCTGCTCTGGATTCCAGTACAAGTTTTCATTGGACACAGTTATCAATCCAGATGACAGGCAAGGGCAAAGGGGTGTAGTTAGTGGTGGTCAGGTGCTCTTTGCAAAGGTGACAAGAAGGGGATGTGTGACAAGATAGTATCTTATATTGAAGGGAAGAAGCCTGTGAGAAGGACGGTGCTCAGGCTGTGCTTCTCTGTCAGGTCTGCAGCACAGATAATGGTTAAATATGCTGCTTTTCTGCAGGGTGTTTGAACAAGGTGGTGCCCGTGTTGTCGTGGATGTGGACAGCCTGGCCTTCGTGAAAGGTTCCATGGTGGACTTCAGCCAGGAGCTGATTCGCAGCTCTTTCCAGGTGGTGAGCAACCCCCAGGCAGAGAAGGGTTGCTCATGTGGGACTTCCTTCTCTGTCAGATTCTGACTGGACTTCCCCTGGATGGACACTGTCTTCAGGCACTTCCTGGCAGTCTTCAGAGTGGTTTTGCTTGATCTTTTCTCATCTCCCTTACCCTGTAACACAGCTGTTACACATGACTCTAGCTGTGTGTGTGTCTGCACTGAGCCTATCTCCAAGACTTGTTGGCCTTCTCTTCAGAAACATGAAGTAGCCATGAGCATGCGCATGGGAGCATCTTCAGCACCTCGTGAACCACCAGCCAGGTGGTGCTGACTTGCCTACCCTGTTCTGAATGTGGAATCACTTAACTGCTTGTTTCTGCAAGAGATGGCTGTATATATGTGTGTGTGTGTTTACTGAAAATTCTTACACAAAAAAAAAAGTCTTTGAGATGAATTGATACTGCATGTGCAGTCCCATGTGGGTGGAATCTGGATTCTTTCAGGCTACTGTTGCATATCCCTTGTCTTCCAGCTGAATGGGACTTGGAGTATCTCTCCTGTACACCTCCCAGTGTTGCTGGCTCTCCGCTCCCCAGCTCACAGTGGGCTTTTCCAGGTACTTTGCTGTTCTCTTACCCAGCAGGCTTCTCTCAGTCCCAGGAACCTACAGTAGTTTTGCTGTCAGTCCCTGGGATGAAAGTTTTTACTTGTTCAGAGTAAGTGAAGCTAAAAGTTGAGGTAGGAAGAATTAATAGGTTTTTTTTATTTTTAAAAAAAGAAAAAGCCTGTCTAGATATAAAAAAAACATAGCCTTCCATCCCCCAGTGCTATTTTAGGCTATTCCTAAACCTGACTTGGAATTTTAGGTCATACAAACTCTCGGGTTTCATAGTGTGTCTGCTGCCTTCCCTTGCCAGCAGGAAGGGAAGTTCAGGTGACGCAGGCAGAGGCGGATCTGGAGTACTACTTAAGGGTCCTCAAGTCCTTTTGACTTGGTTGTCTGGGAATCTTTTCCATAACTTGCTTCACTGCTTAATCTCTAACTTGTGCCTGGTTTGATGAAAGAATGAGATAGCTCCTTTTCTCTCTGAAACTCCCATGGAGTGGGAAATCTAGAAGTTTCCAGAATAACATCCTTTTGATTAGTTGTTTTCTGTAGTTTTTTATCTGCCACTAGATGTCTTTTAAATCAAAGTGATTCATCTGCTTCTGGGTGAAAGGAGAGATGGGGAAGCTATTTTTGTTCCAGCTCTTGTGTTTTATCTGATCATAACCAAATTGTCTAAGACTCGAGTCTTTCATGTGAGTGTGGGAGCACTGTATGACTTTCGTCTCAAGGAAACTGCTTACGGCAAACCATGAGCTTTTAAGACTCTGTGCCACAGGCATTTTTGTTGTTAAGTTTTCAAAATGCCTTTCTAAACTAATCAGTAGTGCATACATAGATTTCTAGTGCTCAGAGACTTGATAGCCAGCTAGTTTGTTTCATCTGCAGATATTACAGGAGTTCATACGTGATCTGCTCTGACTTTGTCATGTGGGGAATATGGACGGAATTTGGAGCAGTAGCTCTTTTGGTTTAGCCCTTTCCATTTCCAAGTTCTACCTAGTTATGTTTCTATCAGAGGGAAATGGATGTTGTACTGTCCCATTTTGTAAAAGAGACTAAAAGGATATGATTAAAAGACTTGTCTAAACCCCTGCAGGATGTTTTGGACCTACCCTTACACTCCCAGGTCTCGAATGTGATGTCAGCCAGAGCTGACTTTGAAAAGTGTAAGACCTAAAAGCTTGTGTGGATGGAAGACATTAAATAACCTCAATTTCTTTCGGCTGGGATAAGTGAGCAATGATAGTTGGCAGGAGGCATTGCTTTCTGAACCAGGAAGTACACATCTGTTCTTGATCCATTTCACACAGTCTGACTTTGGTCAAGTCTCTTTTAGGATCTTTTATGGGAAATAAAAAGTGCAGCACTAGTTCTGGGGAGGTAGCAAACCAGCAGCTACCAAGGCTTTTTTCCCTAAACTAAAGCCTGTCGTCAGCCCCTGTAAGCATACAGCCTTCATCTTGGATTACTGTTCTTAATAAATGTAAATATGCTCTGTCTGTCTGACCTAGCTGGGTTCCACCTGCCTTCACTCACTCTACAGTGATGAAGTATATCAAGCAAGTGCTGTCCATGTGGAGTGCCACCCCTTTCAGAGAATCGGCCTCTTCCTCCCAGGGACTATACAGAGGATGAGGCTTCTGGTCACCAGTGTCACCGGCAGCGTGGCTGGGCTGATGGGGAAGCTTGCATGTGTGACTTGCTCTGCCTGTGGTTCTGGCAGTACTGCTCTAACTGCACTAGGTGGACCCCTTACTCCTTGGCAGTTGCTGCGCTGGGCGTATATAGGCATTTCAACTTCTATCTGGGGTGAGCTTGGATCTGCTCCCTGCAGGACCTAGGCAAGAGCAAAAGTTTCTTTGCAGCTGCCTGGTTTGGAGGCAGGCTGGAGCTGAGTTCATGTGGTATTGCAGCAGTGTGGTCTCTAGATCAGAGAAACTGCTAGGAGCTGGAGAGGTTCCAGCTGTACTACACATTGCTCTTGGCCTCCTAGTCCTGCTTCCTGGGCTCAGCTATAATCTGCTGGCCAAAGCCACTAGTCTTCCAGTAGGGAATGGGTGCAAAGGGCGCTTTGTCACCTCCAGAGTCCTCCTGACTCTTGAAGTCTGTCAGTACATCAGAAACTGAGAACTTCTGTCCATGTTAGGAAGTCAGCAAAGGGGGTCATGTTAGCAGAGGGATGTGAAGGTGACCTTGGTAGATTTTGGCTGTGTAGGCAGAAAAGATTGTGACTCCTATGGAAGGGAAAAAAAAAAACCAACCCAACTGTTAAGGTTTATACACTGAATAGCCTTAGAGGCAAAGATGGCATCACACTGTAGGCTGTGGGGCAAGAGCAGTAGTGCCAAGAGAAGGGTGCAAAGGATTAGACAGGGGATTTGGCTCTGTCTGGGTTGTGAGGGGTCTGTAGTATGGGGATAGGTGGGAGCCCTTGTGCTGAACTGTGGAGAAAAAAGAAGTACGGAGCTGGAGGTGCCGCCTTCGCTTCACGGCAAATGAGAAACTGCAGTGGAAAATCTTTCTCTGCTCCCACATGAAGAAGGAGGATTCTCTCAGTTCACCCACCTGACAAGGAATGAATGATCAAGAAAGATATTTATGGAAAGCTACGTTAACATGAAGCTTCAAGGGAAAAGGGCACAATCATCAGTGTCACTGACAGGCGGGTAGAAGAGGATGGAATAGAAATCTTCACTTTGTTGCAGGTTTGGAGCCCTGCAGGGACTTGTTAGTAGACAACCAGTGCATCCTCAGCCTGTGACTCTGGCACTGTTCTTCAAATTAGGTATCTACCATTGCCTATTAACTGTGGGTCCCTCTTCCAGGCTTCAAGCCAGGCAGTGGTAGAGAAATGGCAACTTTTTGTCATGTCCCTGTTCTCGTGGTTTAGGGATATGCATGAGAATGCTGTGCTCACCTTGGTGAGCTTCTGTGTGGTATTACTTGCTACAAAGACTCACTTGGGGATGAGTGGTTCCTATAAGACCAAGGGCCAGCACCTAGGGTGGATGTTGGGGGAACAACTGGCCCTCTCACCCTCAAATTTTAATTGAAATTTCACTTAAGTTCAGCCTGTACATGGCTGTTGGGTGAGTCAGGAAGACAGCTAAGGGGTGAGGAGCCAGTACCCCCCAGATGACACCCACTGGGGCTTCTGCTTCCCCCACACAGTAGTGTAATTTCCTGCTCCCTTAGGATTTGCCTGAATCCAGCACTTGGGGGAGGAATCGCTGAACGGTGGAGGAGGCAATAATAGGAAGGCAGAAGTACATGAAAGAAGGCTTCACTCATCTGTGTCCTACACTGTGAAGGCAAATGCTTTTGTATCAAGATTGTCTTCAGCCTTGCAAGTGTTTCAAACGTGCACCGGCAGTTGGAAGTAAAAAAACAGTGATATAAACCCCACTATTCATACCATTAGCTGGGGCTGGCCAGTGGAGTTCACTGAAATCAGAGCAAGCGTGCTGTATTTGCAGGGTGAGCGCTATAACATGCTTGAGGACCAGACTGCACGCTATCTCCACTAGAAAACACAGCAGTTGGATTCATTGACAGAGGGTGTGATTGGATGTGCACCATTTTGATGCTTTGTTCTCTTTGCCTGTTTTCACGTATACCAGCTGAAGCTCTTGCCCAGTGTTCGCCATGCTTCTCTGGAATGGGCTGTAGCTGCTGGGGAGACTAGCAGCAGAGAAAGGGGATAACCTTGTGTAACAGTGTGTTTGACACAACTGTCAGCCAGCCTGGAAAAAGAACCATAATTCAAGGATTGGTGAGAATAAACTGCAGCCACCTGTATTGTATCAAACTCTTTCATTTGGGTAATCTTTTTATTGCCTTTTTTAAAGAGGATGAATTCTTGAACCAAACGCTGTTAGGGGCTAGCTATAGGATTAATAGTGCAGTTTGAATCTTGCTGGGTTCTGAGAAATATGTTGCTCTGCATGGTTTCCAGGATTAGGCTGCAACTGGCTTTGATCTGTGCAGATACCTGCCCAGGAAAGAGCTCAGTAGATCATGGACTTGGGGTGCGCTTAGCATCCAGCCATGGACAGAAACACCGTGGTGAGGCAGCTGAAGCTGTTCATGACAGTGAGATGGGCTATTACTCCAAGGCTGTGATTCCTCACCCTGTGGGGAGCAGTTTGTGCACAGTGCTTCCTGCCTCTGGCCTTCCCAGCACTTGTGTGGCTCTTAATATTTCCTGCTTGAGCAATAAGAGTTTATGGCCCTAGTCTTTGTGGTTGATTAGAGCCCAAGTTTGTGCCCCTGTTTTAATCAGTGCTCATTTACCTTTGGCATCCTTCAGAGGAACAGAATGGTATGTCTTTCAGTTGCCATGGAAACAGTGAGACTAAATGCACATTTCCATGGCAACCTGCCATTATCTTCAGCTCTATCTGTGGGTCTCATTTTCTGACCATGGGGGTGGGGTGGTGAAAATGGAACTTCATCTCTTAAAAAAAATAAAATTAAAAAAAAAAAGGGAAAGAAAGTTGCTACCACCACCATCATCACCACCCCCTTTCTTCCTCTGGCTCAGGCTTGGGGTTGAGAGAGGCCCATGACTACTGCTGCCATCCCATGCGCTGGGGCTCTGAGGCATTGTCTTCAGCTCCTTCTCTCCTTCACCCTTCTAAAAATAGAGATGTTCAGAACAATTTGATGACAGTGTTCCAGCACTTCTCTGAGCTCTTTGTTTCCTCAACTAAAGCTCCCAGAAAAGGCCCTTGAAGTTAATTGAACTTTCCAACAGGTTCCAAAGGTCAATGTGTCCCAGCTCCTTTTGGTCTGACAGGCCAAGGGTTAATTACAGGGTCTAAGACTCTGAGGAGAAGCCTTTGTCTGCTGGGACTGGAGGTACCAGGGCACATCACATTAACTTCAGGAGCGAGGGACCTTCTTGCAAGAGGGGCAGCACGGTTGTACCTATCAGAGTTAGGGATCAAAGGCAGTACTTATCTGTTTTGTGTGTGACTGAGGGGATGCAGGGCAGAGAAACCAGGTGTTTGCTATATGATGGGTCTTGTAGCCCCCCAGCCAGAAGTGCTCTTGGCCACTGCTAACATTTCTGCCTTCCCCAGCCACTGAGTCAAAAAAAGGACACAATCTGCTGTACTCTGAGCAATTGCACACAGCTGTTCCTTAAGCTTGTGTTCATTATTCTTGTTCTAGCTGGCTTGACCTTTAGCTAATTCCTCTTATTCATGGTCTAATCTTGGTTACTGAGGAAAAAAGCTTGTGTCTTGCACTGTTCTAGCCTGATGCAATAGAGTCATCCATGGAGAGGATGTGGTAGAGCTCTCCTTCCACATCTGCCCTGCTAGCCTTTCACAGGTGCTGAGGCAGAGGATGATAAAGCTCTGTCTGCTCAGGAGTTAGCATGGAGGCAGATGCGGTCTTCAGAACAGGTCAGCTAGATGAGGCAGGTGCTGCTCAAGCACAACTCTTTCCCTTGCTGATCACACATGACAAAGAGCTGTCGCAATCAGCCTGGGTTTGTGTTGTCTCATCAAGGGGAAAACAGAGACCGGAGAGCCCTGTACATTGCTGAACTTGCAGGATTTCACCCTGGAAGAATTATTGCCTGGACACATTGCCAGGGTTTGGTTAGGAGCTATTGCTTGGAAGACATTGAGAATGGTCTCTGAGAGGTGGGAACCTCCCTCCTGAGCTAAGGTGCTGAGCACTGGGGACAAACTCTGCATTGGTCTGCATGGGCAGAAGTTTGGTGGAGAATGTGCTGCTGGTGCTGCACCGGACTGGCTTGGCTCCGTGAGGTGCCATGGCAGAGGCTACGGAGGAAGGTTTGCTGTACGTGCTCTGTGTGTGAAGCAGTGGCTGCCCTCCGGCTGCTGGGGGTTGCTGACCTGGTGCCCAGCAGCCTGAGAACAGGGACAGCCTGGGCTCTTCCTGCTGAGGACCGTTGCGGGCTGGCAGGCTTGTGCCGTGGGCTAGAACCATAAGGAGGTTTGCCTGCGGGCTCGGTCATAGCCCTGCTGCCGTGGCTCGCAGAGCTGCACAGCGGGGGTGGCTTTAGGCTCTCCCCCTCGTGTCCATAGCAGCAGAGCAGGCATTGACCAAGGGAGCGACGTTGCCCCTCGTTCAGCTTCTCCTTGGCACACAGGGTCAATTCTCCTTGCCAGCATCCTGTGCTGTGTCCAGGCAAGGGTGGCCATGCTCCGACCGGCGCGGCTGGCAGGCTGTGTGGCAGGCTTCCCTTCACCTCCCTGCCTACCCACGCATGCCTGCCACAAATTTCAGACCTGGAAGATTCATGTTAAATATAGAAACTTTTCAAGGAAGAGCTAATAGTGTTTGAAAAGGAGAATTCAGGAGCTGCCTTTGGTGACAAAGGCAGAAATAATGGGACGATGCTATCGTTAGCAGAACTTTATCTACCAGCACGTGCAAAAGCTTAGTGGAAAGCAGGGAAGCAGTGGGACTGTGTGGCAGATCCCTCGGCCTCTTAATAAAATGCTTTCCCCCTGCTGCTGCTGCCCTATGTTCCCAGATAACAGGCACAGGCCAGAAATAGGACTGCTGTGGTGAAAGAAGTTACTTAATCCTCTTTGAGCTAAGCAAAAATGTATCAGTGAATAGCCAATTCACAGGGCAGAGCTGAATTACATGAGAGAAAATTGTGTCTGCAAATCAAATGGAGCTCCAGCACTATAAGAGAGCAAAGACAAAACAGCCTGGTATGGGAGAAGGGGAAATAGCCCAGAGAGATGCTCAGGGGTGGAAGGCAACAGGAGGTATTTGATGAGCCTCCCTTAGCTCTGCCGCAGAACCACGGATTTGTGGATGGATGCAGCTGTCAGAAGGCGGGAGGGCACTTAACAGCTGTCCAGGTATTGTAAGAAGCAAAAGAACCTGGTGGGACCTGGGAGCCTCTGAGAAGACAAGAATTGGTGAAGAGATAGGGTGTAATTTATGCAGGAAAAAGCAAATGGGATGGAGGAACAAACGGTAGGCAGCTAGACCAAGAGGATGAAGGACCTGAGCAGAGTATGTGCCTGTGGGGGTGCCAGATCCATGACGCCACTGACTCACACTGTGCTGGCTGAACTTTGGATAGTGACAGCCTGCAGGGAAGGACCCTTAGCAGACAGAAAGTGCCAGTGTTTTAGAGATGAAAACCAGACCCACCAGAGGACTGGAAAATTACCTGCATTTCAAGGACTGGGCCCTGCTGGCCTGGAGAAAGGCAGCAGATCTGAAAGCAAGGGTGCACAGAAAGCCTCAGCCAATGTGTTACGTGCTTAGGAGCATGGGCTAGTTCTCCAAATGAGTGAAGGCCTCTGTTGAAAGGAGTTGAGGAACAGACTTCTGTTGCTTGAGGATGCCCTCTTCTACAATATGCTGGGCATTGCTGGTTGATATCCTCTAGATCTGTGCTGGATGTGATAATTTTACAGGGCAAATGAGACCCCTGGAAGTGTGACGTTGGGAGGGCTTCCTAAAGACTGGGGCTTGGGGGGAAAAGGGAGGTCCTAGGCCCCCTGGGGCTTGTCCAAACACAAAGTAGTTCAGCAGAAGGACAGCTTATTGAGACAGTTGTTTATCTTAAGACAAAATGAAGGCATACCTTGCACAGCGTACGCTACACTGGGCACAGAGGGGTCTCACTGAGCTCCTCACCGAATGCTCAGGTGTGAAGGGCTTGCTACACATGATGCTGCAAGCTTCTTCTGGCCCAGGGGAACCTGATCGCATCTTTCCAGGGATGCTGATTTGTGTTGCTTCCTTTGGAGTCTGTGCTCCCTTTGCCCCCTCCTCTCCTGCTCATGTTTTCCAGATGCATTTGATTTATACATACTCATTCCCTTCCTCACAGGAATGAGTTCTGGTGCATGTCGGTTGCGTGAGAGAAAAATTGATAGAGCAGGCTGCAGAGCAAAGCAGCTGGGATCTTTCTTAGGAGAGCCGCAGTCGTTAATTATAGGAGTCTAACTAAACCCCAGCTCAGGCAAAAAGCATTTCTAGATCTCCTTCCTTTCTTTTGTACCTCCCTGCGCAAATTGTCACATCAAAGCCGAGATTCAGGGACGAGTCAAAACGACACCCACCTTTTTGAATAAAAAAGGGATGCTGAATGCCAGGGAGCAGCTCCCTTTCTGGCTCCCTCCTTTCCCAAACTGGTGCGAGGGGCACTGCACCTCTCCCCAGCGAGGGCTGCAGACCGCACTTGTCTGTCCCTTGGGCATGTTCCCGCTTCTTCCCTGCCTCAGACAGCTCCGTGAGTCAGCTGCTGCCTCTCAGGTCTGATCTGAGCACAGGCCTCCTCTCCCTTGCTCAGGTCTGTGCAGCCTGGCCAGTACCTCAGGATGGCAGGTTCCCCAGAGGTCCATTTTATTAACAGAGTCACCGCAGAGCTGGGTATTTCGGTCCCAAGCAGCTTCACGTGTGCATCACAGGCAAAGCCAGCAGCACTGGAAAGGATTTTCTCTCTATGAATTTACCCCAGGGGAAAGAGAGTGGGGGAAGAGAGGGAGGAAACATAACCTGGATGTCCTTAAAAGCTTAATACTCCCTATGTGTGTGCCTCTCTGATACGTTTGTGGCTGATGATCCCTGTACAGGCCGTGCTATTGCCCTGTTTCAGAAACTGCCTACACAAATAACCTCATCTTAACATCGCCAACTTGCTCACAACCTTTGCTCATGTCACCTCATGATCTGTAATACCAAGATAAGAGTGCTTGCCGCAGCAGGAGTCTGCCTGCATTAACAACTAAGAGATACTATGAGGAAAGAGGGCTATGAACATACCTAGGGTAGATAAAGCTGATTTGGTCTCTTTGCAGAAGAAAGTTACGTATTTTCCTCAAAGTTTCACGGGGCTGCCAGGAGGCGTGTGTGCCTAGCCATGGGAGGCACTGTCATCAGAAGCTGATTTTGGTGCCCCAGATGGATGCTCATGGCCTTTTGCTGGGGCTTGGGCAGGGAGAGAAAGGAAGGGGGCACTGTCTCGCTAATTAAGACACTTTTTCTCTCTGCTGCCTTTCTGCTGCTTGGAGGGGGAGGCAGAACCCACATCCGATTGAGAGCCTCTTGCCTGTGCTGAGACCCCTCTTAAAAGCTGCTAAACATTAAAAAAAAAAAAAAAGAAAGAAAAAAAATCTGCAAGCACTTTGATAGTCCTCACAAGAAAGTGAAACAGAAGAGCCTTTGAGCTGCACGTATAAGAAAAACCTCTGTACATCGCTGGGGGAAGAAAGGCTGGTGGAGCCGAAATCTGGCAACAGTCCCCAGCTGGTGAGGGAGGTGCTTTTCTGCTGCGAGCTCCTGTCACAACTGATGCAGAGACAGAGAGAGGAAAAACATAGGATCCTAGTGCTGCAAACCCACTAGGGTGTCAGTGAGATGGGGAGGGTGAGCCAGCGCGCGTCCTCTGCCTCTACGCAGGGGCTTGGCCTCGCCACATCACACCTCCTCCTGTGGGACCCCTTCCCGCTGTGGGAGCCTCCCGGCCAGGCAGCATCCCTCTGCTCTGCATCCCCCCGGGTTTCCATAGCAATCAGTGGTGTCAGCTGTGCTGGGAAGCCAATGGAGGGAAATGAAGGTTTCTCCCCATCCTGAGCCAGCGGTGGGGTGGGAGGAGAAAAGGAGCATCCTGATGTTTCTGATGCTTCTGATGATAGAGGTAGCAGTACCTGGGCTGCCCCAGTTCACCCCCAGCCAGGCCAGGCCACGAGGGTGCGATGGGGGTGTGTAGCACCCAGGGGCTCTGCAGGACAGGTTTTGGGGGACTGTCTGCACCCCAGAGCCAGCCCCACACACCCCCTCCCTGCTGGGGGGCTACCGATACCAAACAGATGCCACGCCTGATTTTGTGTCCTCTCCTTCCGCAGCCTCCATCTCTTGCCCCCAAAGCCTGCTCCATTTTTCCCCCCTTGGTGCATTGTCAGTCAAAGAAATCAGAAATTAATCTTTGGCTTTAATGGAAAACATGTTGTGGGGGCTGGAGAGGCACAGGCAGCCTTGAAAGCAGCATTTTTATTCCTAGGATGGGGGAACAGGGTGCTGGAGTAAAACCCCAGGAAGGGAGAGAGGGGTCAGGTGATGAAGGGGAGTATGGGTATGCAAGGCAGTGCCCCAGCAAGAAGAGAAAGAGAGTCACTGGAGAGCTCCCTGTACCCTCAGCGCCACAGGGAGAGTGGATTTCATTGTCTGCTAACAATCCCCACCCTTCCCCACACAGACAGGAGGACTGGGGAAACCTGCCCATTAGAACAAATGGAAAACTTGGGGGGACTTTCAGAAAATAAAATTCAAATGTCAATTCAAACCCCAAACGTTTCATATTATTTAGCTTTTTTTTAAAAAAAAAGTAGAAGATAGGTCAGCTTTGAGATGGAACTGTCATATTGAAAGAAAGCCAAGCTACTTCATTTAGAAAATGTCTAAACAAAATGTTTTGACATTTTCAGGAAAAAATTATCCCATACATTTTCAGACAAAACTTGCTAACAAATGTGACTGAAAAGTTTGGCATCCTGAAAACTGCATTTTGAGGCAAGCTCAGCAAGTGCCAAACATATTTCATACGCTCCCGCGCAGAACCCAGGCATCCGAAGTGTGGCAGTGCCAGGCAGAGCCCGGAGTGCTGCCCAGAGATGCTCAGTGCAGGCTGGGCAGGTCCTTGCTGTGCCCAGGGCAGCTCTGCATGGCTCCCTTAGGGTTTTGCCCGGACCCAGCTCCTGCCAGTACCTCTCTGCCCGCAGTGGGAAGAATGGCATGGGTACCCATGGGTCGATGTGCTTGCTCTTGCCTTTGGCTCAAGCCATGGCTCTGCTGCAGGGGTGAAAACTGGGGCCTTGGTCATTTTTAGCATATGGTGGTGGGGAAAGGAACTATAAATAAGCCAGAACCATCCTTCAGTGGCTCGTACAGCACGGGGAAAAGAAACACGGAGGTTTCTGGCATAATCATGTTCCCGAAAGGGGATTCTTGGAGAGCCTGAGTGCATGATTTCCTGATCGGAAAGAGAGGAGCAGGCACGGGCACAGAATACTATATCCCTGCCTGGCCTATTGAGAAACATACATGCTTTTCAACAGCAAGATTAGATGTCAAGAGGAAATTGCCGTTTACAATGCAGCACACTGTTGTACGCTGAGACCTCTGGTCTCTCGCAGCACCTCTGTGCCAGGCACCAGCCGTGGTATGGCTTTGGCCGCCTACAGCCCTCTCCCCAATTCCCACCCCAGGCCCCTGACAGGTTAGAGAGGCTAAGGGCATGTGTTGGGGGGATTTCACAATTGCCCACGCCAGGCAGAGCTGGCCTGTCTGGGCTTGTTTCGAGCTCAGTAAAGCAGACCTTTACAAGGTATGCCCTTGAGGTGGGAGGGTGACCAAAGCTGGTACCAGGCAGGACCCTCTGCATCATTTCATGGCTTAAATAGCTTAACGCTTCCCCATCTCAATAACCTGGGACACTGGGAGACCTGAGAGTCTCTGACCTATTTCCATGAATTCAGCATTTTCCCATCTTTACCACTTCTGCTCCCACAGCCCGGAGGAGGGAAGGAGAGACTTGGAGGAGGAAGTGTGAGGAAAATGCATCTGCAAAGGTAAGAGAGAAAAAAGCAAGCAGCAGATGTGACTTGAGCTGTCTGCAAATCCTCAGAGGGACCAGAGGACTGCTGAAAGCATCTCCTCTGAAGCAGCTCGCTCCCAGAAATGCCTCATCTCACTGCAACAGGCTTGACACCAGCACTCCCAAACCAGTGGCTCCGGGAAGGCAGTGGGAGCGCGATGTGTGTCCTGAGGATCTCTCAGCCCTGACAGCTGCCAGGGACTTCTTCCTTAAGTCAAAGCAGGCTTCAGGGTTAACATCCTTCCCTTCTGGGGGGCTGAAACATCCCCCAGGGGCTGGCTGCTCCAAATTAAGCCATACATAGCAGCAAGAAATAGTGATAAAGCTTCATCCCGGGGCACAGTTCTTCTCTCTGTAGCTATTCCTGCTTTAATAGAAAATAGCCCAAGAAATAAAGCTGGCTTCTGCCTGCAGCCTGGGCCAAGGCTCCGTGCAGCAGCCAAGGACCATGGGGATCAGTACGAGGTGACTGCTGTGGCAGCTGTGTAACCCGGAGCAGAGGGATGGAGAGGCAGAACAGCTGCACTCACTGCCCGCCTGGCTCCCAGTGCTGCTGCCTGCAAAGCCTTTCGGAAGAAAACGCTGTTTGTTCTGACATTTAGAATAGATTAAAAATCATTACAGGCTCTTCTGGAACATTTTAGAAGGTGAAGCTATTGATTTAAAAACTCAACATCAGTTTTGTAAGAGAGGAGAAATCTCGGCTTTCTCCCATGAACACCAGTGCCTGGTCTGGCTGATGGCAGGAGGATGTTTATCACCACACTGCCCTCCATCCCCAGTTGATGTCTGCCCTATGCCTTGCACAGGGTTTTGTGAGGGGGCACTCAACTCCCCAAAAGCCTCTCAGGATGCAGAGGATGTTGAGTCTCTTCCATTTTGTGGATCCATTAGGGACGGATGGTGTTTTGAGGCATTTGACCACATGAACCTGCTGCTGTGTTGCAGATGCTCCCAGATCCCAAGGATGTGCCACCTTAGCAAAACCCTTTTCCTGCACAAGGATTGCCCGTGATGCAGGATGCAGCACTGCCAATGCCTCCCAGTCACACAGTCCCAGCTTATGCTCTGACAGGCTGGAAATTATTTTTATTTTGAAAATATTTAAAATTATATGAAAATTTATGAAAAATATTTTTATTTGCAGCTCATGTAAACATGCCTGTAGACACTGTGCCCCAGGGAGGGGTGTCAAATGCCATGAGCTTAGGAATGAAGTTGCAAGGGCTGACAGCACTGTCTGCATGCCAGGTGTTCAAGCCATCAGGGAACCAGTGGCCCAGTCCTCAGTGCCTTAAATGTCTCCTCCTCCACCGTCCCCTGGCTTTTTGCACACTGAGGACCCTGTGTTCAGGGAGCAACTTTACACCTGCTATCATTTATATCTCCTCCTGACTTAACTGCCTCAACCTCAGATGCCATTTTCCTCGGTACAGTGTAGCATCCCACACTGGCTCGCTGTGCTGATGGCAATTAATAACTTTACTGTTTTCAGTCTAAACACAGGCAAAGGTCCTTTTCTTCATGCCTCCTCCCCGTACCTGCACACTGACCTGCTCCAGCTTTGGTTGCAGAGTTGGAGACCTGCCCAAATTTTTCCCATTTGAGCTTTGCCCTGTTGGCTGCCAGGAATGCTGGGACCTCTTCTTTCCTCACCAGTCGGCTTCTCTGGGAGATGAGGGACATCTAGCCTACCTTGGAAAGTACAGGGACTTACTGGGTACCTCCAACTGTTGCTGAGGACAGAGATGCTCAAGCATATGTGTCCCTGCTGTGACATGGGTTTGTGTCCCGGTCCATCTGCAACAGATGACTGTGCTGTGACACAGCCCATTTTGCATGGCCCTGTGGCAGCAAGACAGCCAGAAAGCAGGGGGACTGGTGGGGACCTCCGTCCTGAGGGATTTGGCTAGCACCTCTAGTGAAGACCTTTTGCTGTGCCAAGATGAGGCACCAAGGACATCACAACAGTGCTACACCCATCAGGGTGACAGCCAAGCTGTTCCCACCTTAAAAAGACCCATGTGCCATGATGGCTTCAGCTTGACTCTGATTTTCTTTACCAGTCTGGGTGTTTTGCACTTGTGATGAAGGAGCAGAGGTGGTGAGGTGCTGGGTACCACCGGCACAGGCAGCGAGGGCTTGGGACCCCCCTGCCCTCCAGGTGCTGAGCTGGAGGATGAGCACCTCACACTGCCCTGAGCCCCCATGCTGTGCTCACTGCCAGATGCCAACCAGCTGTGCTTGAGCACTGCACGGGGCTCGGTGGGGGCATGATGCCTCCCTAGCTGAGCTCCTCAGAACACCCCTGTGCCCACTGGGAGCAGACAAGTCCCCCCCTGTGGTGACATTAATGCAGCAAATCACAGCAGTGCTCAGCCCCTCAAACTTCTTCCCTCGTCAGCAGAAGTGAAATGAAATCGCCTCCGCTGCTGGCTCTGGAGTGAGCTCATATCTCTTGGCCCCTAATCAGGCCAGATATGAAATTTCTTATCTGTTAAGTAAAACGGTGCTGCACTTCAATACATCCAATTATTTTTTCCAATAAGTGTGAGTGAGGGGGCTGACGGGGCCGGCTGTGGGAACTCATACAGTCAGCAGTGTGCTGACAGTGGGGGGACCCTGCCTTGGCAGGCACCTCAACCCTGCACCCTGCACAGGACCTGCCAAAAACATGCCAAAGCACATGTTCTCTCAACCAGCATGACCCAGAAAGGGGCCTGGGGTGGAATGCTGTGGCAGCCAGGCTGACAGGCAGGACCTTTGCAGCTTGCTGCCCACCAAGGGCATGTCCAGGAATCCCTCCCATGTGGCTGCAGAGTGGTCCCCCACCTTTGGCCCTGACTGGGGGCACTGCAGGGTGTTCCGCACTTGCAAAGTGAAGATAACAGGTTCTCTGTCAAACAGCAGAGCTGTCCTTGAAGACCTTTCCAGGGGACACCCGTCTACCTCCAAGGGGGAGCCTGTGATCAGCCCCAGAGCCTGGGGCCCATGTCTAGCAAGGACTCAGCCAAGACAGCAGGAGCCAACCCAACAGAGAGAGCAAAAACCAATGGAAATGAAGCAGTTTTTCCATCCTGGATAGAACTGAGCCCCATCCAACAGCATTTGATGCCCAGATCACCCAGCTCCAGCATTTCTCCATTCCCAGCAAGGCAGCTGTCCACCTCTCCTCTCTTTGCCCTATGGAAGTCAGCAATGGTGTGGTTAAGTGTGAAGGAGGATCAGAAAAGCTGGCCTGGCTGCATATGGCATTGGTGTGTGGGCATTTGGAAACTCCAGACAAAGATGGGGACACAGAGGCCAGGAAGGTGGCAGAAGAGGAGGAAGAAAGATGGGACCATATGGTGAAAGAAGGGACACAAGAGTCCTGCAGAAAGAAGAAAAGGGAGATGAGCCAGAGGAAGAGCTCTTGAAGAAGAAGTGACAGGACAAGGTAGCAAAAGAGAGATAAAAATGAGACAAATGGAGTAATCCCAGAAGAGTCCTCCCTGCATCATCCTGATTGCAGTCAGGCTGAGGAGCAGCCCTGGCATCAATTTACCAGGTGCTGTAGTGGCTGCAGCCCCCCACCAGTACCCCTGTAGCCATCCTGGCACCCCAAGGCACTGGCCGGGAGGGAGTAAGGACTCCTTTCTTTGGCACTCCTCTGCAGGCTGAGCAAGCTCCCCGGGAGGGGTACCTAGAACTCAGGCTCCTGCAGCAGTGGGGCTAAAGACAGGGTCAGGGACAGCACCATCAGCCACCAGGGACTTGGGGGTGCTCCTTAGGTGCTCAGAGCAGCCCAAATCAGGTTTTGCTCGTTGCTCACCTGCTGCCATGCTTCCCCAGCACTCCCTGGTTCCCCCAAATCCCTTGCATTGCTTCACCCACTCCCCCAGCCAGGGATCCCCCATCCCAGTGGCTCTGCCAAAGCTGATCCTGGCTCTGGTCCCCAGCTCTTCAAGCCCAAGTCACCCCCCCAGGGCCAGTGTGCCATGCAGTGCCCTGCACATCCTGAGCAGCGGGCAAAGGGTGCCAGTCCTCCCTGCAATCTCCCGGATCCTTTCCCAACCCTCGCATTGGGCCCAGATGGTTCAAATGGCAAATAAAGCACCTCTGTTGGGAGGGAAGAGCAGGCACCAGCCTTGGCTTTTGCTGGTAAACTCTGTGTTTCCAAGCAGGTGATGGCAGAGGCTGCAGGAGGCTGGAAACCAGGGACATCCCTTGAGACAGCAGCTCCTATAGCAAGTGCCTTTGCAGACAGCCACACCAGCGGCAGAAAAAGGATGTTCAGATGGAGTGAGGGAAACAACCCCTGCTAGCTCGCTGCCCTTCCCAAGTCATCGGGGACTTCACTGGGTCCATGCAGTTGCCTCAGAAAGTGAGCAGCCAAACCACTGGAAATGTAGAAGTCGATCCTCAGCTTCACAAGACAACAACTAAATTTTCCCCTAACCTTTTAATAATGACAATAAAAAGTGCAAAATAATTCAGTGCAATGCAGCAGTTAACATGCATACAGTTACCAGTTAATTGGGCAACCATTTTCAGGCAGGAATTTGCAAGCTTCTGCATCAGCAGGGGAAGAAAGAGAAGCCCATTCAAGACAGAAAAAGTTGATCTCTATCTAATTGATAGAAATAGTGATTGACTGTTTTTTTCTCTAACCTTCTGAATTCCTGATTTTGAGTGAAACATGTAGTCTTTCCTTTCTGATTGAGGTTGTGTGAAAGGTTTTTGGGGAAAATCCAGCATCTTTGCTGTCTGAAACAAGGTAGGAGGGTAGGAACCCTGCCCCAGACCAGCAGCTCTGGCAGGATGCTCGGCACTGATATTGAGCCAGCCCCAGCAGGGAAACCTCAGTTTAATACCCATCACACTCAGGGACCAGGAGAGCAAGCACCAGCAGACCACCTTGGAAAGGCAACCTTGTTCCTGGGAAAAGCAAAGCTGGGCAATGCAGACTTTCTCCATGGTGATACCAGTTCCCACAATTTTCTAAAAGGTTTTCCCCATTTAAATGTTAGTTGTAAAGTGGATTTGCTCTTGAATCCTCTGACTGAGCAGCAGGGAAATTAATACAATAAAAATGTAGCTATGTAGAGCAGTTCTCCGCTGACCTCTCAGCCTTCCTCTGACAGTAGGCTTTGAGTCTGAATGGGATTAATTTGGTTTCCTTCCCCATTAAAGAGGCAGGCTCCTGCTCATCCCCTGCCCGCCTCCGACAGAGCTGAGCTTACACTGTGTCCTGCCTAACACTGCCGACACTGCTTGGATGGAAACAATAGGCTGCAGAAAATCTAATTTTGGGGAATAGGTGGCTCCTGATTTTCTGTGATGAAATTTCAGCCAGGGGTGCTCATTTGGACCCAAGGTCATGCATCTTCCCTTGTCTTTCAATACCTCTGAGCACTTCACCAAAGCACCTCACAAGGATGAAGGATTTTCTGGGAGGAGGGAATAAAGTGCTAAAACCTGTCTTTAATATCTGATCATGGCTATCTGAGTCACGAGATGGACTTCAGCATTTTTTTCCACTCTTTTTTTTTTCATTATTTTGTGACACATTTTTAGAGCAAAAACATCCATGAACGAAAGAGGGTGATTCAATACCTTGAAACCTTAGGCCAGTTCTCCTGGTGGAAGAGCACTTTAAATGCTGAGGGAAATATCCCATACACTGACTTCATTTCAGACAGAAACCCCATATACTTTATCAAAAGTAACCAAACAGCTATGAACTGACTTGGCCCATGGAAAACAGACACAAAGTGATGGAGACAGCCCACTCCCCTGAGAGACCAGCCACTAAAAAGAGCTAAAACACATGCATGCTTCCAGAACGTCTCTTTTTCGCACATGGCGCTTGCTGGTAAAGGTCCTCCTGACATGACATTTCAAACAATTGCATTTTAGACCAGCCCAGCTCAAGAGCACACAAGGGAGGCATCCCTCTAAATAATGCATGTGGGTTGCTTGACAAAATAACTGCGTGTGACCTCCCATTTGTCAGCCTGGCAGGACGGCATGTGTGATGGCCCTTCAGCTGCTGCTGGCTGGGGCATCCTCATCCAAAGAAATCGAGGCCACAGTGTAAGAGCGTCCACATCGTCATGGAAAATGGTATGCCAAGAATTGTGGTCTTAAATTTTAAAAAGGAGGCTTAATGAGAAAGAATTGCCTTTAATCAAAAAAGAAAAAGGATGTGATCTCTGGCAAGTAGCCACTTCCAGATAGTGCCCAGATTAGGGAACCCATGGGCCTGAGGCTCTGTGCCGAGTCCTCTCCTGCCATGCTTAGAGGTTATTCAAACGTAATGCACGTTCTTCCAAAAAATAGGGTACAGATGTTCTGGACAGCCACACCACACTGACTATCTTTACCCCTCACCAATCAAAAAAGTCTTCAGCAAGGTGGCCAGGGCTTTGTCCCACCTGTGGCAGTGCACAGCAGCCATCTCAGAAACTGCTCATCCTCCAGTAGCGATGCTGCGGGGCTGGGACCCGTGACCTGTCCTGGCTGGGGGTGGGGGGTGTAAGGTGTGCGTGTGTGATTCCCCCCAGGCCCCAGAGAACCTGTTTTCATGGCAGGAGCTGCACTCCTCCTGCTGTTTACAGACAAACAAGCCTTTGGGAAAATGCTAACCACTGGCTTGTCACTTTGACAGCAATGTTTTCTTGATGGCCTGTCAACTGCTGATAACAGCAGCGTCCTCACGCTTAGGAGCACAAGTCCCAGCATAATAAATCCCACACTCTTGTCTAAGGTTGAGTGGCGGAGAGAGATGAAATTGGGTCATTGCTACTGCAGATTTGTTGGCGAAGTTGGGGGCACATTCAGCAGAAAGCTAGTGGCTTGTGAAGGCCCTAATCCCATGGCTTTGATGGGCCTCACAAACCTATCATGGCATTGATGAGTTTCTGGGCTGGGGCAGTGAGGTGTGCAAATCTCTGATGGCAAAAAGCAGAGAGAAAACAACAAATATCCATGTCCTCTAACGGGAGTGCAGAGGAGGGACTGCTTCTTCAGTTACCATGATGGCTGGTCAAGAAGCACTGAGTTTGGTGCAAACCATGCATCAGAAAGCAGATCCAGGTAATGCTTCTGCACACCCCAAGGAAGTGGTCTCAGGAAAGGATGTCTCCTGCACTGGGGTAGAGGCAGAATCAAAAAAGCTGATGAAAGCATCCCCCTGCCTCCTGCAGTGCAGAGCCAAGGGACAATCAGTGCAGTAGAGATCAACCTGGTCATATACTTATTCATACCATCAGGGGCTTCCCAAGGACTCAGGGTAATTCTGCTTTTGTAAAGGCAATGACTTTGATTAGAAGCAGCTTTCAGAGTATGTTGTGTCATACTTGATGAACCTCTTTGCCTATTAAGGCTGTTTGACCATTGTACAAGGGAAATCAGTGAGTGAGAAGATGCCCATGGACACAGAACTTAATTTTCTGAAAATGGCTGAGGAGGCATTTTCAGGGCTGAGAGACAATTAGTCCAATCAGCCCTGGAGCTCCACCACCAATCCTAATCAAGTCATCTGTTGCCACTGCAGAATCCAGATGTAAAATTCTCTAGGCTAGTGTGCCCACTTTAACCCAGCCCCAGCTTCAGACACCCCTCCTTCTACTACACTGGACCACTCCAGGCTGACAAGGGTTAAATAAATTGTTTTATATGACAGACATGTCTTTTTCTACTTGCCAAGGCATGTTTCAGAGGAAATCCAGAGACAGCACAGTCTCTGATGGTCTATACGGACTTTGAATCTTATGGGCTCTGATCTATAATAAGGGCTCTGAATCAGAGAGCTGTTCCCGCTGTGTATGTAGGCTATTTCTGCTCTTTATAATTGTTTCCTGCGCCCCATGATGTCCACCACTGAGTTCACATCCGAATTTGTTTTGATAGTCAGAAGACAACTAGGAATAAATACGACATCCCAGGAGAAGTGGGGCTGAATAACTAGAGCTTTGGGTGTGCAGCCTTGAAGGAGAAGAATGTGTTGGGTTATAGCTTCATACACTCTGCATGCTTGTACCACAAAAAATAGAGATGGTGTAAGAGCTGTAGAGATTTTGGAGAGACTGTAAATCCAGGAGAATAACCTCTTTTTTGTATATTGGCGCTCTCTACTTCTCTGCAAGTGGCCAGGATTTCAGCAGCACAGAGCTGTGCTAAGCCTAGAAACGAGAGCCCAGGGAGCCAGCAGCACAGGTCTGTTCTGTGGTGGTGTCGTCCTTGATGTATAAAGCTTTGAGCAAGAGGCTGGACAAGAGTAAATGTGTTAATAAACCACTAGAGCCTGCCAGATATAAAATAAGGGTCCTGAGAGCCTGGGTGCAGCCAGACCCCAGGTGAAGAGCTGTAGCTTTCAGATTCACAAGAACAGGTATCAATTTATCAACTTTTTATAGAGAATTTAGTCTATATGAATGAAGGCGCTGAGCCTCCAAACTCCAGTGTTGGCTCTCATTCAAAAAATGTAAGTCATTTTGGAACGCACTTTTTTTCCACAGGAATTTCCAAAATACAGAAAAAGTATTGGAAGTTTTCCACTATTTCATTCCTCCCTACGAAGATCAGGACAAGGCCGACTGAAACTATACTACATGGTAGAGTCAGCACCGACCTGCTTTTTGAGTTGGCCCTCTTGAGAAGACACTGAACTGCTCGCTCCATTACTGGAGATGGCCAGAGATGTTGGTTCTAGGTGTTCATCCTTGGTAGGATCTCCACACCCTTGGGCCACTGCCATGAAATGACCCACCATGAAGATGACCTGCCGTATGCATGTCACACCACATCCTTCCAGAGAGCTGTGCATGCTTTCCAGAGAGGAAATAAAACAGAGGACTGGCCTATATGCTCCTCAGAGCCAATACGACAGCAACCACTGGCTTTGTAGATCTTGCACGCAGTGGCTGGATGCCCAGTGGCGTTGCAGGATTAATGGTGGGAAGGCATTGAAATGAGGAGTGTGTGGTGGCCTCCTGGACCAGCTCAAGAAGTTTCCTTTCCACCCACTGAAAGCACTTGCTGGGAGGTGTGTCTGACTCAGCCAAAACAGCCCGTGGGTGACGGCAAACCTCAGTTTGTAGTACCCAACTTGGAAACTGTTATGAAGATGAATGGTACGCGTCACATCAAATCAGCACCTTAGCAGCTAGCAGCGGCTTAGCAGAAAGATTTGTTCAAACAATGAAGTGAGCCCTGTGTTCTTCAGAAGGAAGAGCATCTGTTCATGAACGCTTGACTAATTTCTCATTATCTTATCGAAACAGCTTATACCACTGGAAAAGCATCTCCAGCACAGCTAATGTTCAGCCAACAGTTGGCTACCTGCTTTGATTTACTGAAATCATCAAGAATGACACATGCGATGTAGGAACAGGCACAGGTATTTCAAGAAGAGAGACAGATAAAAGCCATCTGAAAAGGAGAGACAAATAAAAACCACTCCTTTCAAGTGACAAACAGAATGAGCAGGAGCAGAGCTGATGGCTCTGTGGGGTCTGACCTGTAGCTATGGCCAAGGTGAGGTGCAGGGCTGGGTTTGTCCAGGGGCTGCTTGGATCAACTTCCAGTAAACATACTTACGCCTCGAGGTTTGGATAAGGTGAAGGTGGAAGTTTCTGTGTGGAGCTATGTGGGCTATGCCTGTCTCTCATTACCTTTGTCATGCCATGGTCATATCCATCACCATGTACGTCTACTTCCTCAGCTTCCCTGTTAAAGGGCTGCTGCCCTCAGCCCTCCCTGGTGTGCTGTGTGCTGTGTCTGAGGTCCAGCCTCTTCATGTTCTCCCTGCAAGTCAGTCCCCTGCCACCTCCACAGCAGGCTGGGGGCAGAGGAGTGTCAAACTTTGGGCTGAATATTACATTGCAGACTCCAGATCTGCAGTGAGAAGGTTTGTTACTGCTCCCATGGGGAGAATCAGGCTCAGCTATGGTTGGTCCCTGGTGCCAGTCCCCTTCAGTGATATTCTCCTTCAAAGCGTAAAGAGGGGACACTCTGCTTGTGCCCCTCTCACTCATTACAGAGCCCAGTGATTTGTTTCAGGTTCTCCATCTGTGTCACAGAGATAAAGCGATTTGCCTATCACTGCAGAGCACTTGGCGATGGCTGGGTGGAAGGCACTCCGAGAGCCAACCCTCACCTTGCTTCAGCTGTAACACCACAGCTCCCTGAAGGAGCTTAGCCGGGGGAGCTGGCCCTTTCTGCCATCCTTCATCATTTTTGCATCCGCTGGCATGATGCGGATGCTCCCCCGGCAGGCTGGAGCTTCACTACTCTGGCTGCAGGAGAGCTGGAAAAATGAAATATGCCTGGGGTGTGAGGGGAGGAGGGAAGGGGCAGTGCAGGAACCGTCTCCTGCTATTTCCACATCTTGGGTCTTTCATCATCATTACAGTTGTAAATGACAGTATATAATTTACTGAGAGATAGTAGTAAGGAGGAAGCAGAGGGGAGAGCCTGGAAGAAGAAAGCGAGAAGAGGTAGAAAGAAAGAAGTAAGAGAAATATGGGCATAGTTTAGGAAAATAAAACACCAAGCACAAGGAAGAACAGTGCCAGACTTTGGAAACAACAGAAGGACAAGGGAGGGATGAAGAGAATCAGAATCTGGCAGGGCAACAGGGGAGACAGAACAGTTCTCTGGGAATAAGCTGGAAGAGGCAGAAGCTGGCTGCTTCCCTGGTGCTCAGGAGTACTGATGGATTATTGATCGAGAGAACCTAATGTATTTCATCCAACAATATTTTACGGCTGGGAAAGGCAGCTGATGTTTGTGAGGAAAGGGAGCGGGGGCTGTTGGCAGCCTGCCTTCTGGCTTCAGGCAGCAGTGGCACTCGTAGGGTTAAATCTGGGTTGCAGAATACAGAGAGGACAGGGATTTAAGAGTCATCCAGCCTGATGGGACAGCTTTTAGAAATAAAAATAAAGGAGTTAACAGATGCAGAGAAACACAAGGGACAGAGAAAAATTGTTTGTCTAACATGTAGCAGAGCAGGGCTTCTCACAGAGGTCGAGCAACCACCTAAAGCTGCAGCCTGTGAAAAATGCACTGATACTTATTTGATGAAGAAATATTTTTTATTTATATAAGCCTCATGAAAAAGCATATGAAATCACAGCATCCGCAAATACAGGCAGAGAATCTAAGATGTCTGCACTGAAATTAAAGTGACCTAAAGGACAGACCCAAGGCACTTTGGTTTACATTTGAGGGTCAGAAAATACTATAGTGTCTGGGGTTTGGCTCCCCAGTTGAGGTGATTCATTAGCTTTTTGGCCAAGTGTCTCTAATCCTATGACTTGATCCCAGCCCTGGGCCTGCAGAAGTGCTCAGCTTTCCTGCTGTGGTGTGGCATGGTACTCACAGAGTTCACCTGCCTAGCTTCTTCCATTTAACTTCACTCTCTTTCAGCCTCCAGGCCATTTTCTCTTTTCAGTAACCTGCAGGTTTTTTATCCCAGCTGCTAACATCAGGGCTGTGAGCACTGGCTCTCCCTGCCAGCTGCCTGCTCACTTCCAGAGGGGCTGCACCTCCAGACAGGTAACTGCAAGCCCTTGGGCAGCTTCTCCGGGTCTTCTCTCATTGGCTCAGTGAGTGTGGGTTTTGAAGTCCAAAACACCATCAGATGCCAGCAGTAAGTCACAAGCAGCCCATGGGGATTTGCACAAGCATGCAATGAAGTGCAGGCTGTGGCAGGGATAGAGGCTCTCACTGGGTGAAGCACAGAACTGGGGCTGGCTTTCTTCAGGAATATGGTGGCCTCTGGGGGACTTGGGACATCTTGGGTGCCCTCCTGCCATGAGGGAGGCCAAAGTGCTTCAAAGGAGAAGGAGTTGCACGTAGCTGCTTAGCATGCTGTCCGAAGCCAGGCAGTGTGCTGGAGGAGGGTGGGCAGCAGCTGCCCAGGATAGGTCCCACGTTTGCCTGCCGCCCTCATCCTCCTTTCACACAGGCAGTGAAGTCCCTCAGCAGCCTGAGAGCTGGATCCAGTCTCTTGGACGCTTCCAGCCTGGAGGGTCTCAGGAAGCTGAGCACCAGCCCAGGTCTGCAGGAAGATGCTGTGGTATTCCAGTGTCAGGGATGCAGCTGAGGTCCTTGGGAGGGACATCTATGACAGCCCCCTCAGCTGGTAAGGAGCTGGGGTAGCTCGCTCACATGCACAAAGTGTTTTCTCCTTTGAACCCCCAACCTCCAAAAGCAGGGAAGGGTGGATGATCATCACCGGACCCACAGCTGAGCGAACAGGCAGCAGCTGCTCCCCACTGATGGCTGCACTCTGAGGCTTTTCTGGGGAGAGGCTTCGGGGGATGGCAGATGGACATAAAATGAGCTGGGATGTCAAGGATGAGACCTGTGGGGTCATGGGGATCAGACTGACCACTGACTGCATCGTGGCTGTGGGCTGAGCTGCTGGGGAGGGCAGGCAGGGGAAGCACCTGCAGACAGGAGCGAGCCCGTGTCTGCGTGGGTACATGAAGGAGGCTGAAGGAAAGAGAGAGGGTGAAGCAAGGACATTAGCTGGGCACTTTGCAGCAGCTGTAGCTCCATCTTGACTCCTTCACCTGCCCTCCTCTGCCTCAGCACTGGGGCCCTTGGAAAAGGCAAGGAGCTACGGAAGCAAAGCCATGGGGAGCTGGAGGGGACCCCACCAGGTCCACAGCCCCTCACGCCCTGGGAGCTCATGTTCCCAGTGGGCTCCAGCACCAAGTCATCCCATTCCTTGGACCAGGTCTTAAATTGGCATTCCTCAGCCTCTGCAACAAAGCACTTCTCCTGACTGTGGTCCTTCATGCTGGCTTTTTATAAAACTCTTAATGAATTTCAGGGTTTGCCCCTTGTAGAGCCTGGATTAAACAGAATTTTAATGAATATTAAGAGTAATACCTTTAACTGAAAGATAGCCTCCATCTGAGGTGAAATCTTGGCTCTGCAGGAGTCAGTGAGAAGCTTGCCAATAACTTGCTTGAGCCAGGATTGTACCCATTAGTGTTCAGGGCAATTTCAGGGCTCTAGCTTTTTCACAGGTTTAAAGAGAAAATGCCACAATTTGTTGTAATAACCCAGCTCCCTTTAATGAGCAAATTAAAGGAAGTTGGTGCAGAGCAGGAGGGAAAAATGGGATGGTGAGGAGAATGCTAAAAACCTACTGTACCAACGGGGTGACATTCTTACTGAGATGCTCCTCTCTCTGGGACCCAAGCTTGAAGTCAGTGTGGGCACCTTCATCCAGCCTCCATTCCTTGCCCTGAACACCAGCCCGTGCCCAAGACTTACCAATCTGTTGTGCCTGGCTTCCCTAGGGTCTGGCTTGCTCCACCGCATGGACAGCCCTAGCTCTAACCCAGGTACGGGTCAAAGTCATGTCTTGACAGCCTGTGCTCTGCAGCCCCCAACCATGCTCCTTTATCTTTGCCTCCTTCAGCCCATGACCAATGGCACTTGCTTCTGTCACCATGATGTGGCATCGATGGCTTTCTCTCTGTTGGCTTCTTCTTGAATCAGGTTTAAACTTCTCATCCTCACCTCCCTAACTTTATCCTTCCTCTCTTTTCTGTTTAGCTTCTGATTGACCTTCCTGATCTTCTGACCACTTTAACTCTGAGCTTTCCTGAAGGCACTTCTCCTGGGGCTGACTTTGTGCTGTTATGTGTGACTTCCCAGATATGCATCCCACATTTGCCTCTTTTGTGCCCATGCAATACCTGCTGCCAGCGTGTTGCCTGTTACTGGCATGTCCATGTGTTAGAAGATGGTATTTGCTGAAGTCCACATTGCAGCCATGTGAGAAACAAGAATAATACTGACAGTGCAGCATCTTCCAAGCCCAGAACCTCTTGTCCTATAGTAGCACTGCTGAAGGAACAGAGTAGGCTAAGGTGAGGACAGAGGTTTGACAAGAAGATTTTGCAGGCAGTTCTTGTGCGGATGGAGGACAGAACTTCAGGACATACACAGTAAACACTGGTGAAGGCTTTAAGGACTGGTGAGGCCAAGTCAGTCAATCCAGTGATTTAAAGGCAGCAGAAATGAAGATGATATGACCAATGCAGGTCCAGCCAGCAAGCCAGTGTACTGCTGCTTTCTGAACAACCTGCAAATGACGATGGAGAAGCCCTGTGGAGAGGGAATTACAATAATTGAACCAAATGGCCATGTGGGTATTTATTGCTCTTGCAAAGTCATCAGGGGGTGCAGTAAATCAGGGTAAAGCCTGTGCAAATTGCACAACTGGGGGAAAACAAACAGAATGCTCTTTGGTATCCCACCTCCCTGGTTTCCAGGGGCAGCAGAGCTGCTGCAGGACTCCATGCTTCGAAAACACACTGGTGTGGCATGCAGTGCAGGGGAGTGATACCCAGCTGTGAAGAGCCCAGTCAGAGCAACTTTACAAAGTTGGCACATCGGTCTGGAGTAGAAGCTTGTTTTTAAAAACACAGGACCTTCGGTCAGCTGAGAGGTGCTGCAGTTCGTAACAGTGTCCAGCCACACATTCTGGATGTGCTGCTATGAGGCGACACTGTCTGGGAGACCTCAATCCAGAAGCTACGTGGTCATTTAGGTCTTCAGGCCTTACCTGCTCAGGCCCAGAACAGTGGCTCTGAGTCCACAGGGCTGCACATGTGGGTCCCTCCCAGCTGGTGCAGGGAGAGGGAGGAAAAGGACAGGCAGGCAGGCCCCTTCAGGACAGCCGTGATGCTATTTGTGCTGATGAGTGTGACATGCTGTGTTAGAAACGCATCAATGGCTTTTGGAGAGCCAGAGGGGCTTGTAAAACATTTTTATTTTGTATTCTCACCTTTTAGAAATGTGCTTTTGAGTTTGCATCTTTAACTGTCTCACAGATAACAGTATCTTAAGTCAATTGATTATGGCACAGTCCCTCCAAACTATTACCATTTATGTCATAGCCTGGCACACTCAACACTTGAAATACTTTCCTGTTTATAAATGATCTCTAGTCTGAGGTTGAGGCAGTTATTGGTACAGCTAGATCTATAACCCTGAGAAGGGACCCAAATAAAAAACAAGCAGCTGCACAGACTTCATGCACAGTTGGCTGTTACAGCCAAGCATCCACAAGAAAACAAATATATTGGCTACTTCTCCTTAGATTAAAGCTCCCCACCACGGCCTGCCTGCTTGTGAAAGTACCTCAGAGCTAGTCTGAGTCAGTGTGGTACCAAAATGGTTGCAGATGCTGTCCTTGTCACAGGTCCAGCTCGGGTGTTGTCCTGGGGTTAGCGAGGCAAAGCTGAATGGGCAATTTATATGACTGCTGTTTCCCTCTGAACCCCACTGTTATTGTATTTTTGTCTCTATCTCCAGGCAATCTCGCCTCCCAAGGTTTGTAAGACTCTTCTTCCTGTTAATATAGCCCCTACAAGGTATTTCAGCAGCTGATGTGAATGATTATTGGTCTGCTATGGATTTCAGATGGTGCATCAGTGCCACCCATGATAGCGATTGCTCTTCAGCAGGGATGTCACTGTCCTTGTCCTGCTGCAATGATAGAGAGGGAACTTCAATTATAAGCACTTATTTTTGGTAGTTCATCATTTTCCATACAAATACTACCCTTTGAGATGCATTTTCTCTTGCTTCCTTCAGCCCATAGGTGGTATATTTTGTAAAGTTGGATAAAAATCTGTTTGGCTGGTCTATATTATTCAGATAGGAGGGAGGTAAAGTGGTTTTAGCACCATGGCTATCTTCCAGATCATAGTTTTTCTCTTTCTGCAGTTTGATGTGGTAACTTCAGCATATCCCTTGGCTACTCTGCTTGCACTCAGGTCCAATGTTGTCATTATGCTGGAGGACAACTTGGTTATGAAGAGTGGTTTTAAGCTGATGGCACAAGCTTTAGCAGGGCCCAGAGCCTGGAGGAGCCATTGCCCTGAGAACATGAGACTCCACGGATGTCCAAAGGAAGTCGCTCTTGCTATAAGTGCATCTGCCACTGCTTTGCACCAGGGCTTCCCCCCCATCTCATGGACTAGGCTCTCCAGAGCCTTATCACAAGGCAGGTCTGAGCAGGAGGGGTGTTTCCCAGCCACACAGAGGTGATTGCACAACTTCTTGCGGTACCCATCTTGTGATCTTCTGCGGGCTACAGCAGTCAATTTAGGGACTGCTCATTGCAATCCCATTGCATGGAGGGCTCCAGCCCTGGATGGGTGTGCGGTAGCTCTATCAGCACCAAAACAAGGCGACCATGGCCAACAAGTGATATCGGTTCAAGTCTGTGGTGGTCCTCTGTGAAGTGAAGTTATGCTGCCACCACAACATAGTTGTGGCATAGGAGTCTGAAACCATCCCCCTGGCAGCTCAGCACATCCTTGGCTTGTATCCCAGCACTGAGTATCTCCCATTTTTCCTATGACATGGTGTTCCTGGGGGTCTCCTTGCCTTCGCCTCCCATTTCCTGGTAATTTCCTCCCCCCACTCATCAATTCTTGATATAATCTGAGCATTTTGTCATTGAAGCAGAGGCAATAGTCCATGAGCACCACCTTGGGTGGGCATGCTGCACACCAGCCCCTTTCTTCCCCCAGCAGACTGAAAGCAAACCCCAAAATAGCCTGGCCAAGCCCACGGGGCAGCAGTAAGGCTTAGATGCTGGAGAAGGCTGGCCTGGCCAGGGGAGGTGGCATCATCCCAGAGCCTTGCCACCTGCCCTGACCAGGTGCAATGGTCTGAGCCCTCAAAAGCTGCAGCTGCTGCCCTCAAAAAATTGAGGTTGTCCTCAATTAGTTACCACTAATTCATTCCCCAACTCTCCCTGCATTTCTCCCTCCCTGACTCATCCATCCTTGCATTGCATCTCTTGCTTGCCATTACCCCTCCACCTCTATCACTCCAAACTCCTCCAGCCTCCAGACCTCTGTTTCTCAGGGTGAAGTGTCAGCACTAGCTCTGGTCCCTGGCAAGTACAGGCAAACCAAGAGGCTTGGTGGGACACAGGCTGGTCTGGCTGATGCTGATTGAGTGGCTCGGGCTGCAGGAGCTGACATGCGTGGCTTGCTAGCAGGGATTTACACAGATCAAAAGATTTGTTCGGAGGATGCTGGGGGGGGCATAGGGTTATTGAAAAAGAATCCAAGGTCTTTCTGTGGAGAGACAAAAATGGAAATTTTGACCTTGTCTGAAGATCAGAAATGGGCTGCAGAGCCTGGTTTGACATTAATGAGCTAGGACCAGAAGAAGGGGCTCTCTGGAGGTGCCTGCCCTCAATTTATCCATTTTCTCCCTATTAAAACCACACCACTCCCTGGGGATGGCAGCTCCAAAGCCCATCTCATTTTGTCATTTGAATCAAGTGTTTGATCTGAGAATTATTATTATTATTTAATATTTGAAGGCTGATAAAGCCTTTGGCACTCAGCCAGAGCATATGGGCAAGACAAGTACCCGACCCAAGGCTTTAGGACCACGATTCCAGCTTCCAGTTAGTCACAGGACACCAGAATGCTGCTCTTAATGAAAAACGATGTGACGCATATGTGGTATGAGTCATTATAATGTTAACTACTGTTACTTCAAGCCCAGACATCACCAGGATCGCTTTCCTCTCCAAAGATGATTCATGTGCCTCATGCATGACAGTTCAGCCATTTTTTTGCTTATTCAAGTGAATTTCGATATTTTTTAAGTGTTTGGGGGGCAAAGTCCTTCTGTTCCTTTTTGCCGAGCTAAATTTCCTTAAAATGTTCACAATCAGTTTCCCAGAAGCTTGATATCAGGAAGGAGTTTTGAAAAAAGGAGAAGCCCAGAGATCTGCAGGAGTGTGCACAGCGGTTTGCACAGGAGGTTCCCCTGGTGCAAGGTCGGCTCCCCAGCTGTGAAGTGGAGGTTGCCTCATGCACCCAGCTGCCTGCGAGCTGAGCACAAGCCCTCGGGAGAGGGCAGGGGAATGCTGGAGGGTCTGCAGGAGGCTGTGGGATCCTGCAGACAGGGATGCAGCACACCTCTGCCCTTCCTCTGAGCCAGCAAGGGACCAAGCACAAGCAGGGAAAGTCCCTGTGGTGCTCACACAGCTGCACCTTGATATCTTCTTCCTAACCCTGCTGCCTGCCTTTTATCTCAGGCTTTGGCAGTCTTGTAAAGCTTCGTTTCCAGAGACTTTGCCTCTTGCCAATAGCTGAGTGAGGAGGTCCCCAGGGCTCAGTCTGCCAGCCTCTCAAGACAGTTTATTCAGCCATTAGTCAGTGGGGGACCTGCTTTCAAGCAGGTGCCTGCCACTGCAGGTAGGCGCTGTCTTTGCTGGGGCTGCACTTAAACACTCCACAGCCACATCGTGGCACAGAGAAAGACTGAGAACCCCCAACCGCTGTGGCTGCCCATGTCCCCACATGCACAGGCTGGGTCACATCCTTGCTCAACACGGCCTTTTTGGGCAGAGCAGGGCAACTCTGAAAAATGAGAGGGAACAGAAAAACAATGATGAACCTTGGAGGAAGTGAAGCATCGCAGATCAGGCCCTCATGGGATTACAGGACTGAACCCTGTTGGCTTAAAGCCAGCTGTGGGACATGGGGAGTTCACTCTCTGTCATCTCCTCTCAAAACACAGCTCAATCCTGCTATTTTCTTCTTGTCCTCAAAGGCTCCAGGGACTAGAGGCTGCAGACTGTATCAGCAGCAGAACCAGCCCTGGTAGCAGGAAGGCTGAATCATGTTCATCAGCCATTGACCTCACTTCCATCCTGACTGGAGTTGGGCAAGGTTTGCCAGGCAAGCACATGTCATGGACTTCTATTCTTGGGAAGAATTATGTCAGAGTGAAGTCTTCAGTTTATGCCCTAAATTCAACATAATAGGATGCAGAAGTGCAGAGACAGGTCTCAAACACTCTGCCCTGGTCCAAACACATCTGCATTTTTTACAGCTGAAGCTCACTGAGCATTTTCGGTACAGGCTACATGGCAGGTTTGGGGTTGTGTGGCTTTTTCCCCTTGATTTTCTTCATAACTTGGACTTTCACCTTCAACAGCAATCTCAGCTCTGCCATTCAATGACACCATCCAAACACTACCTGGTTACAGAATCACAACACATCAGACTGGAAGGACCATACCGAGCTCATCCATGGCAGACAGGTAGTCCCACCAGCTCAAATCTGTTTTTTTAAAAGACTGTTGTCTTTCATGTCCAGATTTACCACAAGGTTCTGGTTGTGGGTGAAAGCAGCCAAAGCATATGGACCAGCTATTCTGGGTTTAGAGCTGCTTTGCTTTGCCAGAGTGAGGCAAAGCAGCTAGACAACACACAGGGTTCCCTTCCCTATCCTGCTCATCCTCCAGATGTCTGCTGTTTGCCTGAACACATCCATGACGTGCATGCACCTAAACACACCACCTCCTTCTCAGTCCTTGCCCCACTCTACATCCCTGTACATCCTGCACTGCTCGCTGCTCTCCCAGCCTACACCTTGCCTGGCTCTTGCCCAGGAGCATCAGATCTGAAGGGGACATTTGGAATTCATGGAGGTCCCTTGCCCGCATGAGGACTTGCCCTTTTTGATAAAGACCTCCACATTCTGTCATCCCAAATGGGACAGGCATCCAAGCAACTGTCCAGGAGGATGTCCAGTTTCCTAGTCTGTGAGGAGCTGGAGATGCTGCCACGTACTTTAAGCATCTAAAAGGCTCCCTAGCCGAACCGAGGAAAAAGGTCCCACTGAATGTTTATTCACAGCGCATCAACTGAGAGCTTAATTACCACAAAATTCAGGTGCTCTGAATAGCTTTCCAAAGGCAACTGCTTTCCTCCATCCATCATCTGCTGAAGCAAAGTGCCCGGCACTGGGCAGCCTGAATGCTGCTCCAGCACCACTGGGAAGGGGTAGGAAGAAGAGATCCCTGCTTCAGCATGGCTGCAGGAGACACTGTCAGGGCCATGGGTGCTTGGGGGCAAGCAGGGTGTAAGAAGGGACTTCCCCCTGGATTTTTCTGCACTGAAGCGTTCTAGTCTTCAGTCTCCTCAGAAGCCAACATTTACTGAGAGGGAGGAAAATGACACTAATCCCAGAAGGAGGCTATTCAATTATATTGCAGACATGGGCTTCTCGGGAGCTTTAACTACATGGGAAGTTGGAGACTTATGTTATCAGGTGCTAGTCATATCAGAGGCATGACAAAATCTGATGCTAGGTGCTATGTTTCGTAAGGGACCTGCAGCTTACACCTTGCTTACTGTCGCTTCCTAAATGGCCAGATTTCCTCATAAATGCTTAAAATCTTCATTCTGCGCTTCAAGGCTTGGCGCTTCACTTTTACAGAAGTCTTTATTTTTTTAACTGTATTTTTCACAATAAATGGTCCGAATCTGTCTTCTAATTGAAAAACCTCAACTTATCCATAACAGCTGAGTCACTACCAACACGGTACTGTAATATTTTTATTATTTTCTGTATCCCGCTATGAAAGCAATCTGACAGCATGTTAGGGTTTTTTTTTCCCTCACCACTGTACATTAACCAGATGGTTTTCACTGTATTGTCCACAGATACACCCACATCTTTTTTTCCCTTCATGCTTCCAGTTAATTTAGAAACCACTAGTGATTATGAAGAGTTGAAGTCGTTCCTTCCAATATGCTTTACCTTCTCCCTGTCTATGCTTAATTTCTTCTCCCATCACATTGCCCAATTAATTAGCTTTGTCTGATCCCTCTGAAGCTTCTCTCTTGTCTCTAGATTTCACTAATCTGATCATTTTTAATAGCTGCAGATATAACTTTAATCTGTTCAGTGCTCCCCCCAGTCATCATAAATAGGTACTTCAAATCCCCCCACTTATTTTGCTGGCACAGGAAGCACAGAGTGCCTCTGACGAGCAGGTCCTGCCTGATGTCCTCTTGTCCCACTGATGCAGCCTCCTGAGCAGCAACATCCAGTCATCTCAGGTGTGATTTGTTTCCCCTTCATTGTGCCTCCGCTCTCTGTTTCTGCTTCTTTGAGGATGATCTGCAGTTGGGTCCTCACCTTCGTGGAGGCCTTCCAGTTATTGGGGGTTTTAGTAGTTTCTGTCCCTTTCTGGCGCGAAATCTTTCATCTCAGCTCTCTGCTTGCGACTGTTTGGCAGGAGTTCAGGCTTTCAGTCTCGAGTGATCTGGGGTTTTTTTGGCTGTCAATAAAGTAATGTTACCAAATTTGTCGTGGCATATTTATCTGTTGCTATGTCTGTAGTTAGATGAAGCATGTGAAGCTCAGGACATATTGGCAGGGAGGTTTTAATGTTTGAGAGAACATAATCAAAAACAAAACCCCACCTTCCAGTGCGAGGCAGCCCTGAAACACAAGCACAGCCTTTTCCTCACATATTTTATGTCTATAGCAACATTTTTTCTAATTATTTTTTGAAGAGGGCCATCATTTAGCTGGTATAACAAGTCCAATGTGATAGTGCATCAGCTAATATTTAATGTAATGAGATCTCATTCCCTTCTGCTGGATGGGCTCTTGCCAAAGGTCTCCCTTGCAGCTGAGAGCAAATGGCCATTTTGATACATTTTCCTTTCATTCATCCCAGTAGATGCATAAATACAACAAGATGTTTCAGTGGAGTGGGAAGCTCCATGCATTTTGCTGCACTCCATTCAAAGTCTGTCCCTTTTCCTTCTCTGGACAGGAAAGTTTCTAACTGGCAGCTTATCCTCAGTGCCCTGGAGGTTGTTCATCTCTGACCGACTCTTCTAGGTCACACAGCCCTTTTGCTTCATGTCACCTCCCAGGGACACTGCCCCTCTCTAATCTGGACTAAATGCCTGCAATTATAAAAGCAAAGCCCCAAAACATAGCTTAGGCTGGTGCTCACCATAACTCTATAAGCACTAGTATGTACATATAATATCTGTGCATGCATACATTTCTCTCAGAGCTGCCCGAGGTCAGAGAGACTTTGATTTGGGATGCTAATGTCTCCTTATCATCGCTAAAACAGGAGAAACAGTGCTGCAGCTCTGCCACTAAGCAGTGTATCTGTAAAAGTTGGCGAGGTCTAATCCCCTGCCCCGCCGGGCAATTGCAGCGCCTGTGTGTTAATCCAGCAATGTGTGCGGCCCCGACGAAGGATGGAGCAGCTGCCCCAGACTGACGAAAGCAGCCAGCAGGGACTGTGCAGGGGCAGCTGTGGTGGAGGTGATTATGCACACCACAGTGGCAGTGCTGCCTCCACGAGCCATCCTCCCTGCTCACCCACTCACCTTCTGCTGGGTGCCTTGGAACCTTGGCACAGTGTAAAGCCAAGGCAGCTCTCTGGGCCTTGTCAAGCCGTGGATGAAGATGCTTCACCCAGTGACCGAGTTTTTCTTTCAGGCTCCCCCATGGCATGGAGAGAAGGGCTTTCAAGCCCACATCTCACTTCCCTTCACCTCCACAGCCCCTCCAGCCTTGCTAAAATGTTGCCCATGTGTGATGAGGCCCTCTTTGTTTGCCTTTAATTAGCACACACTGGCTGGACAGGGCTGCACCGGGTCTGATAACTAAGGCAAACAACAGGAAAGCAGGCAGCTGGTGGCAGGCTGTGCTCCAGCTGACCACATCCCCACAGACTCCCAGGGATGCAGGCAGGACTCTTATGGGACTTTCATCTGGGGAAGCAGATTGTCACCAAACCTCCTTCTTCCCAGCCATGCAACAGCAAGTCCCACTGCCTCCCCTGATTCCCCACAGGGCTGCAGATCACCCCGTGCCCACACAGGACTGAGGACCTCAACATCCTGGGGTGTGCACAGCCAGAGCTTTGCTTCACACCCACTGGGAATTTGGCTGAGTCACTGGAGCTGGAGGGGCCACTACAAGTCACCTGCTCTGTCTCTCTGCCCCAAGGCAGAGTGCTGAGGCCATTTCCAAAAGATGCCTCTAACCTGAACTGACAGACCTGGGATGACTGAGATGCCAAACCTCCTTTGCTGCATACCAAGCCCTTTCCTGTCTGTTCCACTCCCTAGGGACATGGGGATGGACTACTTCCTTCTCAGAGCCCCCTCAAGCTATGCTGGCTGGGTCTGGCCAACAGGGACACCTTTTCCCTGGAGATGGCTCCGTTCATAGCAGCAGCTCTGCACTCTGGCTGACATCCTGGAAGACAGCCTCCCGGCTGAGCCCCCCAGCTGGCATTCTGGGCTCACATCCCTCACAGACCTGCTGGAGGACGCTGACAGTGGGACATGCAGATCACCCCCAGGGAGGGAAAGCTGGCCACTCATCACTGGTTCTTCAGAGATGCTTCGGTCCTGTTGTTAGCCTGTGTAATCCAGCCTCTGGTTTTGCAGAAGGATCTCGCTGCTGCTACTGGAAAGACTTGAACCTCTGGGACCTGTAGCAGAGGGGAGGTTGCCCTGCCATCTCCTCCCCTTGCAAGAGCCCCAGCCCCTCTGGGAATGGGATCGTGAGACCTGCCTGCCTGGCACATAACCTGTCACCTGTCAGTTCAGCACGGGGAAGAAGCTGGGAGGTGTTAGAGTCAAGCCTGGACCTCCAGAAAGCCACGTTGTGCTGTGGAGCCATAGGGTGGTCCCGAGGGGCCCCTGGTGCAGGCTGTGAGGGGTGACTGCTGGGTAGTGTGGGTGGTGGGCACGGGTGGCTGTCAGTCACACCTGGTTCCGCCTGGTGTGGTCTGCTCCTGACAGAGCAGCACTGGGGATGGGTGAAGGCAGGCAGCTTTCTGCCCATGATCAAGCAGGTCCCCTCAGCTGGACCAGGCTCCAGCCACCTGTGTATCTGCTAGCAGTTTTCCCAGTGCTGGGTGCTCCTGAGCTGGGGGGAGCTGCTGGCAGGGCACTCAGGGAGGTTAAGAGCAAGCAAGGAGACAGTGGAGGACTCAGGGAGCTGCCAGAATGTGGGGGAGCAGCACTTGCTCCGTGGGACATCACCTGGGCTGCCAGGGCTGCAGTGTTGACTCCCACTGTGCTAGTGCAAACAGGGATTATCTCCACTAACTGGAGTGATGCCCAGGTGTGTGTGAGGCAAATCAACATCCCACCTGGGTCCTTACAGAGCAAGGCAGAAAAATACCTGGCTGAACCAGCAAATTAATTGTCTGCCCCTGGGATGCAGCCCCCAGGCCGGGCCGCCTGACCCCTCAGCACTGGCTCAGGCAGCAAGAAATCTCATTTATCCTTTTCCTTTAAACTCTGCTTACTGGCACTGGGTCTTTCTCTTGCTGGGGGAGTGGAAAGGGCTGTGCCCTGGAAAATGCAGCGACCAGAAGAGAAAGGAGAGAGTTTCTGCCTTGTTATCTAAACCAGCAGGAGAAGAAATCACGTCGGGAGAAGAGGAGCAGTGACGGGGTGCACAGCTCTCATTAGTGAGCCTTAGGAACTGGTGATACCACAGCCGGCGTGTGAGAGCGAGCCAGAGAGGCAGCGAGTGAGTGTGGGGTCTCTGGACACGAATGTGAAGTACGGTTTTGCTGCAGCTAGAGGGCTTTCTGCTGCTGCACAGCCCCGTGTGGTGCCTGGTGCGCTGCCGCACACCCCAGCACCGGCTGGGGCTCCGCCGCGCCGCTCCCCAAGCTCCTCAACGCTCCCGCCAGCCCACGGCCGGGCCGCCACAGGGCCGCCGGGCGCCCACCCGGGCGACAGGCCGCGGCATCCCCGCAGCCGAGCCGCTGCTGGCCATGGTCATGCCTGTCGCCGATGCTTCACTTCTGCCGCCGACACTCCAACTTGGCGGGTGAGCCCTTCCTTGACACGCAGGTAAGGACCCGCGCACCGCTCTTGGATGGGGACATCACTGCTCAGACAGGCAGGTGGCTTTCCTGGGGGGTCCGTGTGCTCATCCCAGCATCATCAGGCTGTTCCTGTGGGCTGGCAGCACGTCCCCAGAGAAAGCCAGACTGGCACCAAGCTCAGGTTGGTCCCAGGGGGGTCAGAAAATGTGTTGGGGGCTACAAAGATGAAAGGCTGCAACCTGGAGAAACCAGGATAAAATTACCTGATCAGAGGCTCTGACAGAATTATCTGATCAGAGGTGGGCAAAATGTAAGGATTTCAGCAAAAGTTTTGGAGGCCAGGTACGTCAGAGCAACTGCAATGGCACCTTGGACCCAGGCAGCCATCGGGGCTCCCTCCCCGGGAAGCAGCTCAGCTGCCGGCTGAAGTTTGGGGGTTGTCTTCCTTCTGCTGAGTAGCTTCAACAGCTGGCAGGAACCTCCCCGTCGCTGGCCACCCTGGGTGCACATCCCTGGGATGCACTCGGGCAGGGGCATGGTCTGGGGACCTTGGTTGAGAGGGCTATTGCCAGCGCTGTGAATTGTGCCAAGGAAATGACTCCCCTAAACAGCACCATCTCTCTATAGCCCTGTGGATGCCCTCCCGGCTTGTGTCTGTGGGAAGAGCCGCGCATTCAGGAGTTTTGAAGGGAAGCGTTTTCCGCCTCTGCCCAGTGCCTGTTTATAATTCCTTCTCTGAAGCTGCTGCGGGTTTCACAAAAGCAGTGCAGCTCTCCCCAAACCCACTTTACTGGGCTGCCTGCTTTGCTTCTGAAAAAAATAAATTTCCTTTTCATGAGCTCGGGATCTGCCACCAGTAGAAACCTTTTCCCCAGAAGAAAGGTAGCACTATGCAAATACCAGGGATAACCAGAGGAGTGGGGTCTGAGCCTGCCTGCGAGCCTTGGTCTCTGGGGGATAATAGCTGGTTACTTTGTAGCCTGTCAGGAGAAGGAATTACCCAAGCCAAAATGTAGTGACTGCATTTCTCCAGCAAAAGTTTCTTGTGTCATGAAAATGGCTGGCAGAGCTAAAGCTTTGGGGAGCTGAATCTGCTTCACTTTGGCTCCCTGAACCACCATCAGAGGCAGGTAATAAACACCATTATTAAAGAATGAGTAATTTGCTGCAGCTCCAGCACATTGAATTTGTACAGCTTTTGCGTGGTACTCAACCCCTCCCTGCCCCCAGCCTAGCCTGCAGATGTCACCATCACTTGCAGAGAGGTGACCAAGCACTCAGCAAAAACTTGCCCATTAAAATCCCCCTCTGCTACCTGCAAGCTCTGTGGAGCAAACCCCAAAGGGGCCAGTCCTGCCTGGCCTGGCAGCCTGCAGCAGAGCACCCTGCAGGCTGTGGGGAATGACTCCCTGGCACAGGCATGGGCACTTCAGGCCCTCGCGGTTCGGCTGCCCCCTTCACAGCCCCTCTGCGTGGGATAGGATGTGCTCGCAGCTTCCCAGGAGCAACCTTGATGGGCAGCCCAAAGCTCTGCCCTTCCTGCCCGCCACTCTCCCCTCCGGGTGTCCCTGGTGCCACACCGTCCCCATCAGCATTAGACCCCAGACACCAATACACCATTCCCCTTCCCTAAGGCTTTCTTACCCTTTCATCGCCCTCCTTCCCATTTAATATCCATGCCTGGAATTGTTTTTCAGCTCCCTTGCAAGCATGGTCTCCGAATCAGGTAGATTTTGGCTTTTTCCTGCCCATTTTCTAAAGCTTTGTACCCGAGCCTGAGACTGGCAGGCACTGCCCACAGGACACAGCTCTACTGGTGCTTTCAGGGGATAATTTCAGGCAAGGTCTTCAGCCAGTATTTCTCTATCCATAGAATTAGAGATGGGCAAATGAATGACTTTTCTGGCTGAAGGGCCAAGCCACGGCATTAGAGAGGGGGGAAAAAAAGAAAAGTCCATTATAGATTTCCTCTAAATTGTCTTTCTGTTGCTGCTTCTCTGTCAAATCAAAAAGACAGCAAACCAGCCCAAATGCTTTGCTCAGCCTGGAAGGGGAGGTTCCACTGATCCCCAGTGTTTTTCAGGTGCATCACTTAAGCCAGCTTCCTTTTGGAGTGAAACGCTTCAGGTATCTTTTGAAAAGCAGAGCCACTCACAGGATTGGTCTCCAAGCTCTATGTTTGGAGACTCAACTGCTGGCGTGAAAAATTGGCCTGGGGCACCTGTGCACCGGCTCCGAGATGTGATGCCGCGTGTGGCAGCTGCGCTGGCGCTGCTCTGAGCTGGGAGGAGGTTTCTCCGCAAACCCTTCCAGCACCTCCAGGCCTCCAAGGTGGGAGGGCAGGGCTAGCCGGAGGGTGCTGGGGCTTGTCCCCATGCGTCAGGGAGATGCTGGGAGGGAAACGTCATGAGCAGGATGTTCTCACTCAGCCTGCGCAGGACCACTGATGCTGCTCACCCAGAGCAGAGCCACCTCCTGCTACACGCTATGACTCGGGATGGGCACAAGCAGCAGCCTGAGCCCGGTCCTGGGAAGAGCTGGTCTAAATCTAGTGGTGACATGGGCAGGGGAGAAAAATGGGCCAGGAAAAGAGGGAAAGCATCCATACAGCAGAGGCAGGAGCAGCACAGAGTGTCCCTCAGCCAGCCATGGTTGGGACTTGACAGGGCCATGGGAAAGAATATGTGACAATGTTTTGTAACATCTCTTTCCATACTATATGGAAGATAATTTAGCATCATCCTTTGGATGCTCCTGCCCCCCCAGGACTGTGGGATGGACAAAAGCCAGGGGAAGCTTCTGCCCTTCCTCTCACCGTATTCCTAAAGACAGAATAAAGCTCTCCTATAGCTCCTGCCTGCGTGAACTGCCCCTCCTTAAACACAGAGGGCACATCTCCACCCAAGGATTCAATTTCTTTGGTAATAACAAATATTAAAGAGAGGCTCAACATTTAGTTTGGGTTGCACCTATTGAATCGGGTAACAATTTAACACCTTGAAGTTTGTCTCAGGCTGCACATGTTGGCCAGAGTGGGAAGAGAGCGATCCACTTATTTGCTGGAAGAGCTTATTGCTGATAAGTACAGACTGTGTTTGGAAACTTTGGGTTTGGAAAAGTAAGGTAGAAAGGTGTCATCTCCACAGTGTAAGTTCATTTTTAAAGAGAGAGCAGATCATTGGGAAATGAATTTAACATCTGAACTGTAGAGGAGCCCTGTGAATCCCCAGGAGAATGAGGCCACAGTAAGCAAAGTGGAAATAGCCCTAAGCTGAAGGCAGGGAGATGGATAAAATAAACAGGACAGTGGGGAAAGGAGGGTGCCAGCATGCGCTAGCCTTCAGGGTGGTTATGAATCATTTGAGTATGGGTATGTTTTAAACAGAGACAAACGAGCAGTCTTTAACAGCCGCTTTACATTGCCAGCTTCAATTGATAGGAGGGGGATTTGCAGAGAGATGCAAGGATGGAGTTAGGTGCTGCAGCTAAGCTGCTCTATCAGCAAGCTGCAGCTGCAAAGGGGAGGACACCTCTCTGTGTCCCCCAACACTAGTTGCCAACTGCATGCTATGTCCCTGTCCTCATCTTGGTCTCGGCCAGTGCAGGACTCTCACCTGGAAGAAAGCCAGGTCCTATCTGCTAGATCACTTTCGTGCTGGGTGACAGGCTGTGGCAGGGAGAGCATCCCCAGGGTGCAGACCCCAGGCACAGCCCTGGCGCAGGCTGGGCTGGAGGGCTATGGGGTGCAGAGCTGGTCCTGGAGCAGAGCACAAGGTATTGCTGCTCCCCATGGGTGATGTTCACCTTGTGCCACAGGACCAGGCAGACCAGAGCGATCTATGGGGAGGGAACAGTGGGGAGGATGGGTTGCAGGGTCTCAGGGCAACACCAACCATGAAGGGGCAGTGGCCTTTGGGACTTTGCAGGCAGGAGAAGAGCCTTGAAGTGGAGATGATGGGACAGAAGCAAAGGGTATGGGTGAAATAGGGGAAACGGGTAAAAGCTTGGAGCCATCTAGGATACCCACTGTGTTCAGCTGAATACTGCATATAAATAGCAATGGAGAAAACCTAACATGAAATTGAGGACTGTAACCATTAGCATAGGGAAACTGGCCATGAACAAAATTACAATCCACAAGCACGAGCTTCTATGCATCTGCCAGCAGCAGCAAGAACTTCCTGGTAATAAACACATCTTGGGGGACATCTGTGAGATGCTCCTGACAGCACAGGCTTGGTGTCTCTATGGGCACCTCAAGCAGGAAGCCTGGTCTTAGCGAGGGATGGGGCTGCCTCTGTGCTGGAAGCATTCATGCTTCCCAAAGTCCAGGGGTCGGTGAGTTTTGCTCCAAGTAGCTCTACAGGCATAGACATTTCTAAGGTAGGTGGGTAGGGCAAGGGTGCCAATAGCTCTCTATCCAGACAGTTTTATGTGCAGCAGCCTTATGGTATTTCCTCAGGCTGGTCCTGAGCTTGAGGAAGAGGAGGTCGAACCTGCCAGTCTGAGCTCATGTTTCCCCAGGCCAGTGATTTGGATGCTGCAGCAGACAGCGGAATTCACTCTTCCCTGCCCCTGGGCTGGCATGTTGTGGCTGAGATGAGCAGTCGAAGCCCGGCTCATCTTGCTGGCTGATGCCTCAAAGGGCTGGAGATGCTGAGAGACAGTCCCAGAAGCCTTCCTGTGTGAGAGTCATTGCCTTGACCTCCACTGCCGCCAAGCAACCCTGCTGGGTTCCCAAAGAGGAGTGTGAAGAAGCCTCCAGTGAGAGCTATCAATCACTTTTGTTTGGCATCATGTGCCCCTTTAAAGACCCTCACTGGGCTTGTTGTTGAGGGCACTGCAACTGAAGGTTATTTGGGTACAAATCCAGCAGGAGTGCCCCAGGGCTGAGAAGACAGCCCCAGTGTGGCTGTTGGCAACTCCAGACTTGTCCATCCCTGTCCTGACCCACTTTCCTGGCATGATGCTGCTGGCCAGGTGACCTGCTCTGCCCTGCCTCGCCTGCCCCATGGCCACCCTGCTGCCCTCCAGCAGCGCGGCAGGCCTCAGGAGCAGCCCCGCTGTGTTGCCCCCTCTTCTCCCTGATCCCGTGCGCCCAGGAGACCCACACCCAGAGCAGCCTGCGGAAACTCCTGACAGCTGCCTTATTTACTTGTTTGCATTTCCAGCTAAAAAAAGGATGCTGAGAGTCCAAACCTGCTAATTATACACCTAGCCGCCCACACAGCCATGTGTTTTGTTACCATCACCCTCCATGCTTCCTTCTTCCCCCCTTGCCAGCTCCATGAGCCCTTTCCCGCCCTCCCTTGCATGAGGGGTACGGAGGTGCGTGTCCCAGCAGGGCACATCCCGTGCCCGCACCGGTGAGCTCCGGCTCTGGGCAGGCGCTGGGCTGGCCCCAGCAAGGCCGACGCCAGCCATGGGGAGTTGAGCCGTGCCCAGCGATTTCGGCCGTGCGGGCGCGGGGCCCAGGCTTTGCGTGCAGGCGCCGTCCCGGCCCCGCGCTGCTGGGGGAGGCTCGGCCGGAGCGGAGCGGCAGCCCACGCTGCGTGGAGTGCCTGGGACATCTAGTGGCCACCTCTCCCGGTGCCGGGCCCTGCCGGGGATGGGCGCCGGGATGGGGGGGCCCGGCCAGGCATGGCGGGCACGGTGGCAGCGGGCCACCAGCGGCCTGCTGGCCCCGTGGCTCCTGGGGCCACAGCGGCAGGGCCCAGCCTGTCTGCAGGCACCCCCGGGTTGGGGCTGAGTGTTGTGAGCTTGTCTTTCGAGCTTGTCTTCTCAGCGTTTGGAGGCGACGGAGCTCACGCTGCTCCCCGGCTGATGCTCACAGGCAGCGTGTACTGGCTTGCTGGGGCTGGGGCTGGGGCCAGGGTGCTGGGGGAGCCCCCAGCCCTTGCAGAGCCCCTGGCACAGCTCCTCCACAAGCCACCCGGCTCTCCCCTGCCAGCCCCGGGGATGGATTTGCTGTTTCTTACCATTAGGAGCAATGCCTTAGCTCTGAGCACAGCTGGGTTGCAACACCGCTGCAGAGAAACATTTTTATCAGGGAGAATAAAGACTCGATTTCCACCTGGAAATTGCCCAATTTGACTTGCGAACCTTGAAAAGCAGCCCATCGCATCCCAATTCTCAGAGCAATTTAGTCTCTGTTGGAGCCAGGAGCCCATTGCTGAGGCACTGGCTCTGCACCTGTCAGGAGATCAGAACAAGCGCTTTATTCACTCCTTTCCAGCTCTATCAAACCAGCTGCAGCAAAGTTGTGAATTAGATGCTCTACATCATGAACACCTCAGCTATCCTCCCTCTAATCCATGTCCACGGGCTCTGTGTCACCTTCTTCCTTCCTTCCTGGCCCTCACCAACTCTTTCCCCTCCAGCAGCTCCACAGTCCGTTTCTTCTCCATGCTGGTGGCCAGGGCCCATCTCTCTGTCTGGCTCAGATGTCACTTTGCTTCCCCTGCCCCATGCCTCTTGCCTATCACTTCCCTTCCCACTGCTTTCCCTATTGTGCCTCTTTGCTTCTCTGGGTACTACCTCTGGCAGCCCCATTGGGGCTGTCATGCCCCACCACCCTCCCCTCCTGCCCCATGCTGAGGGCTGCCTCCCCCACACCACCCCTCTGCCCCTTCCACTCCCCGGCCACCTCCTCCCCTGATGCTCCTGCCACAGCAAACTTTCAGGCCTGGTAAAGGCTTCATTACACCCCAGGGATGAACAGCCCCCCACTCTGCATGCTGGTGCTGCGCTGGAGGTAGCAATGTGGAGACAAGCACCCACAGGAGGGCTTGTGTGTTGACTGGAGCACATGTCTGCAGGGCTGATGAAAGTGCTTCGTTCTCCCCTTGAGCTGTGCTTCACACCCTGCGGGGCTCAGGGATGAGACGTGGCAGGTATCCACGCTGCTGCGTGGGCTCCTAGGGCTGAGAGAGGACTTGGTCTGTCCCTGCCAGACACATTGTCCATGAGCCTTTACAGCCCTTCCTTCATCCCCATATACCCTCTCCAAAATGTCAACTTCCCTCTCTGCGATGCTCTGCCTTTGCTTTGCAGCAGCCTTTGCGAGCTGGTTTTCTCTTGGGCAGAATTGCAAGCTTGGATGCCCAGAGGCAGAGATAATGTGTCCTGGCAGGACTTGGGCCTCTGCCTAGAAGCTCCAAAGCACCTCCTGAGACCTTCCAGGAGGGCCTGGGCTCTGGGAAGAATGCTAGCCACATCTCCTGCACTTTCCTGCTCCATCAGGAGCAGGCCTGATGGCAGCTGTACCTGGCCATGATGCCACTTCCCATCAGCTGGGTCAGGAACTGGCATTTGCACTGTCCCCTGCCCTTGGACCAGGCGGGGCATGGCGGTGCAGCGGGGCACTGCTCCCTGAGGGCACCAGCCTCACTGGGTGTTGTCCTGAAGGGGAAAGCCTTTGGCCAGAATGGAATAACCTTCTCACTCAGGAATCTGGGGACATGCAACGCAGTCGCAACCTGCTAATGAGTCCAGGAAGCAAGGCAGAGCGTTTGCTTGACAGGGCAATTAAATGATGATTGATTCCTGGAACAGCTACTTAATTCATCATTAACTGGGCTTATCATAGCCAGCATCTGTGCTGAGGGTCCCTCTGAGAGCTGTGCTACTGCTGGCAGGGGTGGCTAGCGACCTGAGGACCTCTCATGTGGGGGCAAAACACTCAGAATGGTCCCGAGGGGGCCTGGACTGCCCCAGGGGATGTGGTGTGGAGGTGAGATCCTTGAAGCACAAAGCTAAATCGCTACCTCTTTATTTTCAAGCCTTATCTTGTCTCCCGTTAGCCATTACTCACCTTGAGAAGCTGAGAGTACACAATGCAGTTGTGCATTTCCCACTCTGCTGGGGACCACTGCAACCGGCATGTGCGTTTGTATGTGTGCATCCTCCCTGTGCACCTAACAGCATCTCACTGCCAGTACTGCCCAGACTAGCCCTGTGGGGCTGATGGGTATGCACACCATCCAGTCACGCTGGTAATGAGGATGGAGAATGGCCACTATTCACCAATTTTGTCTTTTACAACTTTCTTGCTTACATCTGCTGGCTTCATTCCTCTTCCCCAAAGCCTGGTTATTATTAAGCTTACTTTATTACCAGGCTTACTTTATTACTAGGCTTATTTTATTACCGGGCTTACTTTATGATGTTCCTGTGTGGCTAAATTCACTGTAGGATCCAGATAATCCAAAGGGGGTTTGGGGTGACAGCAGTGCTTCCCTGTGTGTGTGCACATGGGGCTGATCCTCACCCTCCCTGCCATTCCCTCTCTAGTATCATCTCTAGAGGTTTGGTGGCCCTTGTCTTCACCTGCAAACCCAGACCATTTGGCACGTGCAAGCACACGTGCTTGCACACACAGGCACGATCTTTATGTGATGCAGTGATCTTGGTGACTAAGGAGTGGGAAGCATCTCTAACCCTTCCGGTACTGGGACTTTCCACATCAGCTAACAGAGAGGGAGGTCTCAGCCTGGCTGCTTCCCAGCAGGGCTGAGCATGCTGCTGTAGGCATGCTGTGATGCTGGCTCTCAGTGTCACCTCTCTACTGCCAACAAATGCTGGGACTGGGTGTTAGGGCTGCACTTGGTGATTCCTTTGCCTATTTATGAGAAGCACAGTGAGATCTCCTTCTGCACTTTCCCCTTGTCCCTGCAGCCCTGTTATTGCCCCATCCTCCTCCCAGGGAAAGCATCGTCCCCACCTCCCAGGAGTGGAAGGCAGAAAGGAAAAGAGAATTTAGTATAGGTAAATCTTTTATAATCCCAGAGGGTACAAGACTAGCATGAACCAAAATCTTCTAGCTGTAGCCCTACCCTGTCCATACTTAGTGCAGTGCAGCAGCCTCTGAGGCCCTGGCCCTGCTCTAGGGACAGCTCCAGGGCAGTTTGAGGAACCAGAGAGGTTTGGGGTCTCCCTGGTCCTCCAGGGCAAAGCCTTCAGCCCTGCCTAGCCCACATTCACAGAGACTTCCTCATGCTTCAGCAATATTTTCCTGCTGTTTCTTTTGCTACCCACATTGTTACTCTTCCAAGGTGTGTTCACCCTGGGATATTTGCTGCCTGCAAGCCCTCCCTGCCTCTTCCCCCCAGCCCAGGTTCACCAGTCATGTCCCATCAGCTGGCCCCTTTAGCATCCTTTGGGATGCCCAAAGTCAGCAGAGTCCATATCCAGCAGCAGTCCAGATGCATAGACACACTCTTTCCACTCTGGTCCATGATACCTGCCACCTCCCAAGCTGCTGTTTAGGTTTCCAATTCCTCCTGGCTCCTTTCCCTTCTTCCCCCCACCCCTCCCAGTGCTCTGAATGTTTCCAGTGCTTGCTGCTGTGAATATACAGCTTTGCCACACAGCTCTCCCCCTCCTCTAACCTGCTGCCGAAGACCTGAAGTGAGCAGAGCAGCAACCTCCACTCAGGCAGCACCTGCTGCCCGGTGGCCGGCAGCCTTCCCACAGCCCATCTGCTGGCATTTCTCAGCACATTTGGAGACGGCTCCCTCCAGCAGCTCCCAGCAAGATCTGATCCCTCCCTACCCTAGCTTGCTCCCAGAAACATTTCTTGACATGAGGTGTGGATGCCCTATTGAAACTGTCAACTTTCTCTTGCTAGAGCTGGGCTTCCACTGCTGCTTGGGCTGCTGCTCTCAGATGACACTCAGTGACTGGTGTCTTCTTACTGTTTCATTAAAAAGCAAGATATTCTATTGGAAATCTAATTTGCATGTTGAGGTAAGTGAAGAAGAGGTTCATGCTTTCCTTGCCTGAAAACCAGTGTGAAACTTTGAGCTTCTCTGGGTCTGTGCAGAAAATAAAACCGTCTGTGCTACAGATATGCATCCCTTAAATATTTTGAAAATACTTAATGGCCATCTGCTGCACGAGCCATTACAGGCTTTATTAGTAAGGTGGAGAGTGCAGAAAGCAGAGAACGGTTTTGGTGAGAGCAAAGTGGAGGGCATTCACCAAAACATGCAGAGTTGTAGCAGTGTGAGAGTGCTTTTGAATGGCTCAATTTTCCTGAGCAGTTTTCCAAAATGTGATGTCTGCTGTCAAAACAGAGCCCATCGACAGGCCCATTTAAAACCAGGTATGGCACTCAAACCTATGTGGTATGGCAGAGTTTGGCCAAGGGGATGGGACCACTTGGACTTTTCACTCTCTGGAGTCTTTAACTCCAACTTCTTTATGTTTTCTTCTTGAGGACAGATTTAAAGCCAAGGTGATGTACTTTCTATCAGAAAGCCTAGTGCACCTTGGGGAACCCTATAGCAGGTGGAATCGTGTCTCTGCTACACAGCATCTTGCAGAGGTGGCAGTGACGGAGGTCTCTGAGGAGGGCAGGAACATTTGGGGTTACAAGGCAGTAAGGTGGCACAGTCTAGGAGATGGGAACGTGCTAGAGAGAGGCTGTAAAACACGAAGCTCAGGTACTGAAGAGCACAAAGTAATTGTTTCTCTCTCCTGGGGAACGCTGATATTTCAGTACACGTTTTCTTTGTGCCAAGGTGGATTGGGAAGCCAAAATAGCAAACGCTCCTCTGAAGAAAAGGGGTTGAAATATTTCATCTCAGAAATTTTCATGAAAAAAAAAAAAAAAAGCAGTACAAGGTTTCAGCACAGTGAAATGGAGGAAGGGAGAGAGGGCTGAATTTCCCTGGGGAAGAAACCCGTGTTGACATTTGTAGCTGAAGATGCCATTTGGACTCAGCATTTTCTGAAGTCAGTGGCCCAAAGCCAGGGCTGCATGACTCCTGCTTTACCCAGGGGTGGAGCTGCTTTAAACAGGGCTCTGATGTGATGGGTCGTTTACTTAGATTGTAATTTCAATGTGGACAAAACCCCATGGGGTCTCCCCTTTAACCTCTGCATCCCTCTGTTCCTTCCCATGACTGGCTGAGCACCCAACACTTCCCACGCCAGCCTAAATGCCACCTCCATGTGCTCACAGCAGCCTCCTGGTTTCCCTCGATGGCTCGCTGCTCTTGCCCCAGCCCCAGCTCAGCCTTGGAGGAGCCCTAGAAAATCTGCTATGTACCTGAAAGCCAGTTAGGTGCTATAATTCACCATGGACCCTCCACTTCAGGAAGTCAGGGAGGTCCCTCAAGTGGCTGTCAGCCTCTTATCTACTGCTGTGCTGTCTGTTAGGCTTTGTCGCAGCACACATTATGAACCAGCAGAAAAGATGCAGTAGGTCCTTTCCTGTCAGGCTGCACGTGGCCATCTCAAGATGCATTATAGATACAGCAAATCCTCATCTTAATCCAGCCTGAATCAGATCATTTTGTTGCAGGGCTGCATCCTTATCTTACTACCAGCTGGGGAGAGATGAAGAGATGTTCAGTTTGCCGAGATAGCATTCAAGCTGTGGAGAGGTGGGGAGGGCTCTTGTTTTCTCCAGCATTGCCAAATCTTTCCGTTCCCACTAGCCTCGTCTTGATATCGTCTCCACATGGGCGAGAGGCTTTTCTGCTCCCTTGCTTCGCTGAAATAACAGTCTTCTCCCTCCCACTCTCTCTGCTCCTGCAGGATCGCTCCCCCCCCCTGCTGCCAGCAGCATGGAGAGTGTGCGCGAGCTCCAAAACCCACTCTTGGCCAAGGCCAACGGGCACCTTCGTGGCAGCTATTCTTACCACCAGCATCACAGCCAGGACTACCCCAGTCACTGTCAAGGGAAACTGTATTCCTACATCTTCCAAAACACTGGTGGTGCCAGGACTCACCAGCTGCTTGATGCCAGCTCCCTGCAGCTGGCCGTTGAAGCCTTGTACGGTCCCAATTTCATCCTCGTGAAGGATGAGACTGCTCTCAAGGCCAAGGACAGCAAGCCAGAAAGCTGTGAGACCACTTTTATGGAAAGCAGAGAGGCTCCGTCTGAGGGTCCCGACGGGCACGAGGCACAAGGGTCCTGCCTGGTAGAGAGCGACATCCGCATCCAAACTGTGTCCTATGAGGTGGAGGAAGAGGAGCTCCAGGAGTACGAGGTGAGCTTTGCCAGGTGGGGTGGCACCAAACTCCTCCTCTGGTAACTCTGGCCATTGGCGCAAATTCTTGGTCATTTTTTCTCCCTTATTTGTCCAGAGCTTCCCCCCTAGACCCTACCATCTCCTGCCTCACCATATTGTGCACCCAATATTTCTTATTCCTCCTCATCATTTCTGCTCCCTTTTCCTTACTGCAGACCTCAGAAGGAGGTCAGCTTCCCTGAGGGCAGCCTGGCTGCATGCCTGCTGGGAGCGAAGGGGAGGTGGGGCCATCCCTGCAGGACCCTTGGGATATGGGGACCCTTTGACAAGGGCAGCGTGCCGCCACTGTGGCACTTGAGCTAAGGGGAAATAGCAATCCTTGCATAACTGCAAAATTCACATGCCTGATGGCAGCAGCTGAGAGAAAGCTTTATATATAAAGACAGGATGAATTCTGCAAAGAATGAGAGCTGACAAAGCAGCCTCATGCTGTGCTCTGTGCCCCACCACGGCTGGAGTGGCAGTACAGAGCCTGGGAACATCATCCAGGACCTTGAGAGGTGTCAGCAAGGCCCCAGACCCCACTGGAGCTGATGTCTGATGACCCAGCACAGCTGCTTTTGGTGCCGGTGGTGTGACATTTCCGGACGGCATCAGGGGCGTCCCCACCTCTGCATGCCTTCCCCACTGAGGCACATCGCTTCCAAGCTGGTCTGTGGCTGGCTGAGCAGTGCCCAAAGGCAGGAGGGCTGACTGCAGCCACTCTGAGCAATGCACTTGCTAAGGGGACGGGACACGTTGCCCCTGTGATGGAGGCTCCAATTCAACTGCTTTCCCTCACTTGCTAAATTAGTTTAGCTGGATATCGATCTCCTAGTCCCTAATGGGGATAAGGCACTTTGTTTAAGTTTGTTTAAGCTGACAAACAGCCAGTTCTGCCAAAGCTGAAGATATTTCAGTTTAAGACTATCTATCTCCCAGGGAAATCCCAGACCCCCAGCAAGCGAGCTCAGCGTTTGCTCTGGCAGGGAGCCGAGAATCCACTCTGCTCCTGAATTTGCTGAGCTACATTTTTTCTCATCAAAATGATGAGAGGAGGCTGAGGAGGCTAAAATATTTTTGAAACTCTTTCCTTGAATTTGCAGGTGGGAAACGTGTGAGAATATGTGATGGGGCTAGGAGAGAGCAGGAGCTGGGGGGAGGGGGACTGAGATGCAGCCTGTGGGACTGCACGGGGAGGTGGGCATGTGCTGAATCCATCTGGTTTTGCAGAGCGACTCCTCCAGCGACAGCGAAAGTGAGGATCATTTCCTGATGCTTCCCCCCCGGGACCACCTGGGCTTGGCCCTTTTCTCCATGCTGTGCTGCTTCTGGCCCCTGGGGATTGCTGCTTTCTACTTCTCCCAAGGGGTAAGAGATCCCTTTGCTTGCCTGCATGCACTGAGCGCTGGAGCAAAGGGCCTGCAAGCCACAGCAGCCCTGGAGGGGACCGAGCACCTTTCTGGCTCTAAGACTCATCTCTGTGCCATGCCCAGACCCCTGAGGGCTGAAGGCAAAGGGTGCTCCTGGCTCCTGGATGTCTCCACAACTGCTGTGGGGTTGCAAGCCTGCCAGCTCTTTTGTGGATTACTGGAGGTCAGGCTTTTCCTTTGGGTCTTTCAGGTGTTATTTAGGGATCTGGGGCTCCCCTTAGCCCCTTGCCCAGGTTTTCACCCTCCAGCCAGGCTCAGGAAAATGTCATTTTCTCACCTACCTTCCCATCCTCCAACAGTGCAGAGGTCCTACACCATGACCCAGCCTGAGGCAGCTCATGCCCCGGGAGGCAGGCTGCTCTGGAAACTGGAGGCAAAGAGGAGCCTGGTCTCTATATCACACTACAGCTCCACTATTGCAGTTGTTTCTGACACATTGGCTAAGCTGTGTGAGCCAACGCCAAGCTGGCAGGGGGTGAAGAGGGTGGTGGCCCTTAGGCTGCACCAGCTCTGAGGAGCTGCTGCCTCCTTGAGGGTTTAGCCCAGAACCTGGCCTCACTTACATTACTGTTGACCCAGAATAATTCATGCAGAGCCAGGGGATTTAGTCTATGTTTGCATAGGCAGAAACAGAAATGGAAAAGTATATAACATGAGTACCTGGCACAGAGGCGGTGAGAGGTGGGGGAAGCTTTAACTGATTAGGACCCCGATGAGTGGTTGATTTCACATTTTTCCATGTGGTGCAGGGTAGTGTGGTGCACTCCCCACATGATGATGTACTTGGTGCAGTTTATATTTAGCTCCATTTGCTATAACTACGACTTTTACTCACTCGATGAGGCAAGGACCATATCTTTATTCAGTGCCTGTGCACAGCCAGTGCCCTGACCTCCACATGGCAACCTGAACACAAATAGTAGGCGTACCTCTGAATGTGCCCTGAGCACTCAGGGAAGCTGGAAGTTGTCAGCCCAGAGAGTCAACACCCATATCTGCCTCCATTGCTGGCTCCATCAGCCCTTCTATGGCCAACAGGCTTCAACTGAAAACCTCACGCAGGCAAAATCAAGTGGCAGCACAGCCAGACCAATGGGCCAGGCTGTCTGGAGTCAGCTCCCTGAGACTAGGCAGTACTCGTTATACGTCTGTATAGGGTATATTGGCATCTAGTCGGTACCACATAGCCATCACCCCATGCACCGACTGTTTGCCTGGTCTTACGAGGGTCCAGCTGCCCACACAGCTCTGGCTGAGCGCCCAGATAGCTGGGGCTTTCAGACAAACAGCCAAAGCCCACGCTTCCCTTGGAGGCAAAATCAATAGGGAAATGTGTGTAGGTGACACTGCTGTGCTGAGCCCTCCTGGACTGATGGACGCCTTGCTGTCTGTCCCCAGCCTTCATGGGACGCAGTGTCCAGGGAAGGGGGACTGCTCAGTACTGAAACAACTGCATGCAGGCTAAAAGGCTGGATTGGTACTACTGTGAGCAATGAGCGTTTCTTCTCCTTCCAGACCAGCAAGGCTGTCTCCAAAGGAGATTTCCATCTGGCCAGTTCAGCTTCCCGTCGAGCTCTCTTCCTCGCCGCACTCTCCATAACCATTGGCACAGGAGTGTACGTCGGGGTGGTGGTAGCACTGATCGCTTATCTCTCCAAAGGGGGCCACGTATAGCTGCCACCCGCACATCAGCACCGCCCCAGCCACTGGCCCTCCTGGGATTGAGTTCTTCTGCAGAGCACAGGGCACCAGTGCCTGCAAGGGCTGCTTGCACAGTGGAACCCTGGCTTGGATGCCCTGCACAGGCTCTTTCCTTTTTCAGACAAACAGTAGACCCCCGTTATCCCCAAGGCTGTGGGGTGCCACCCTCTGACAGCAGGGAATTGGGCACCGTCCTGGCTACTGGAATCAGAAGGAGCATGTTTGCCTGCTGAAAGACGTGTAGGAGAGATTCTGCATGCTGCTGCTGAGCTGGTGCCATCACCTCTGCTCCAGGGCCATGGCTTCCCCTCCCAACCCCACAGTCAGGAGATCTACCACTGGTGCCCAGGCTTAGCCCATGAAGGGGGCACACAGGGAGGAGAGGGGATACGGCACCGGGGAATGACTCTGGGAGGCTGGGGTCCTGGTGGGGTCTCCAGACTCCCATAATAGGGACAACATTCTTATTTCAGTGCCACAGGGTGGCACCTGGCCCCTCAACTGCAACAAAGTAGGAGGACACAGCATGGACGTGACCAAAGGGCATGCTCTCTGTATCCCTCTGCAGACAAACCCCTGATCCAGGGGACATCCTGGTAGCTGGTCCGTCCCAGGCAAGAAACAAGAAGGAAGACAGGGTGGTGGTTGCACACCATCACTCCCGTCATTGGAACAAGCTGGCAAAGACAACAAGGTTTTCTCCCTCTTAATAATAATAGTCACAATAATTGCAAGTTGGAGTCCCCATAAAGTTGGCATCCCACAGTGCTGGGCCCTGTAAAGACTTGTAATGGCAATTTCTACCCAAGAAACAGCCTGGGAGGGGTGGGGACCTGCAGGACTCCACTCTTGACACTAGGTCAGGGCCTTGCACTCTAAGAGGGATGGAAAGAAAAGGCTGATATGACATGAAGAGCCTGGGGTGGGAGTGCTGTTTGCAAGGGGATGAGATCCAGAGAGGGGAAGACTTGGAGGGAGCCCAAGACACTTCACTTGGGGTGACCCCAATACACTTCTTCCCATGCCTTAGAGAGGGGTATGTCCATTCATCCAAAGGGTCTCCTGACAAGGACACCCCATACATCCCCACTTACATCTTACTTTTGCTAATTGGTAAATTGTCAGTGACACGTCAAGTGCTTCAGAGGCAGGTGTGAAGGCAATGACTGCCCCAAAGGGCTGGTGTTAAAAGGCGCTGCCTCGCCCCAGCTCCCCAGCATCCACCTTGACCCTCCCTCACTCTGGCCATGGCTCCCCAGATGCTTCCTTGCCCCATATGCAGGGGGCTGCAGGCAGACTCTGGGCACCCACCACCTCCTTCCCAGGGTTTCTGGGTGGGCTGCAGCCAGCTCTGCAAGAGGCGCAGCACGTTCCTCCAAGAGGGTGCCATTCAAATGTACATTTCATCCTAAAGAAGCATGTTAATGTCTGAAATTGCTGTTGTACTTGAGCCATAAAAGAGAGAAGCACATCAGAGACCTGTTTAGAAGCTGGTCTGAAAGTTTCCATTACGTTTTATAACATTGAAGAGCTAATAAAAAAAGCAGGAGAAAAGACTCTGTTTATAAGGACATGGAGATGGCTAGCGAAGAGGTGAGCTTTGCAGGAGTGCTGAGCTCACTTAAACCTGGAGATGTTTATGCAGTTCCCGAAGGAAGTTATAATCCAGCTGGTGTCTGGGCAACTTGGAGGGAGATGTACTGCAATGTAGATCACAGCAAGCAGCTAGCGCTGGGAGCGGAATGGTGATGTAGGCTTTTTGCCATATGTAGATGGACAAGAATTAGGGAGAGAGAGAAAGACTGGAGCATCATGTATGTTCAGGCTGCTCCATGTGCAGTAGAAGCATAAAATAAAATGTGCTTCAAGTGGGGCAGAAGAGTGCAAACAATCAGGTCTTGCTTCTAATAGTGGACAGAGAGAGACAGAATTTGCAGGGAAGGACTGGGGTGTCAAGAAGAGATGAAGTGTCTCAGAGAGGAGATGAGGTTCACCCTTACCCAGCAGACGAGCGATAGTTTTCATTCCCCTCTCCTCTGTGTGCTCAGCCTTCCTGGGCATCTATCCCTCCAAATAACCGAGCAGGACAGGAGCACTATTTCAGGAGAGGGGACATCCATGGGTGGCCATGCAGCACAGGTGATCAGACCCACCACCCCCCAGCTCAATGCAATCCCAGCTAAAGCCCTCCCCTCCTCTCCCCTTTGAGCACACCCAGCTGGGGGATGAAGGTGGCTGCTGGGGGGCAGGGGTGGAGGGATCCCTACTGATTCTGGTCCAGAGAAAACCATCAGGGCTGCTGGACCAGAACTGGCAAAGATAAACTGCATTTACCTCTGAATTTGTAATTCTGCCAGATGATTTCCTCCAGGGGCTGCCCTGGGTGGGGGGCCAGCAGCCCTCAGCCCACTCACCATGGGCACCCCGTCCCCCTGCACCCCAACCCACATCTTTGTCTTTTTTTAATTGGAGATGCACAAGGAAGGACCAGGCTAAAGGGCCAACAGAATTAAAGTGTTTTCCGCTAATAGCCTGAATCTCTGATGATCTTGTCAAGGCGGGGGAAGGGGCTGTGCCAGAGCATCCCTAAGGGGGGCATTATGCAAATGGAGAAATTAGTTGGAAACAGCCTGAAGGGAAACATGTGGAAATTGAAATCCGAGGACCAGCATGGAGACTGCTGCTGAATAACTTATTATAGACTCACAGCGTCTGCTGCAGCCGCCTGAGCAGAAGGAAAGGAAGCAAAAATGCAACAAGGAACAGCAGTCAGGGAAGACGCAAGCTCCAGAAATTTGATTGAGCTTAAAAACCCTAAATGTTAAACTAAACCCTGCCGGTGGGCATGGAAGCGGTGACTTTCCAGCCCCTCTCTCCTGTCCTCCCAGAGGAGAGGTCCCTCTCCCACCCAGGACCGCAGCCCCATGGCAGAGCTCTGTAATGATCCTGATCTCACAGGGGATACTCAGAAATTTGGGGTGAAGGAGGAATAGCTTCCACTTCTGGCCTGGCAACATTTCTAGCCCAGGAAGGAGAAGGGAGTGCAGGGGCTCTGGCACGTCACAGCTGTGGGAGGTGACACAAAGGGCAGGGAGTGCAGAGACAGTCTGTGCCCGTGCAGAGGGGCAGTGGTGGAGTGGGATTCCTAGTGGCTGGCGAGGGAGGATTTGGGGTTCTCTGAGCTGAGGGTGGAGGGAGTTGGTTAAATAGTGATGTCCTACAAGTGTGTACACCACAACCTGCTGTCCTTCCCCACACCCCAGAGCTTTCTAAAAAATAAGCATGAGGTGCTTGTGATATATCACATGATATATCAGAACAAGCATCCCTTCTCCATTCATGAGTAATAGATTATCCATAATTAGGACATCTATTTCAACTGTGTTCCTCAGTGGACTGCAGGTGCCTGTCCCTGTGAATGCAGGTGCTGTCTGGCACCTCCAACACAAGCACGGTCCTGCAACCCCCTGGCTCCAGCAACCCTCTCCCAGCATCCCCTTGCCCACTGCTCCCCACATGCCCCTGCCCTGGCCCCGTGACCCCACCAACACACCCAGCCCTTGCCCTAAGCCAGTGACACCAACAGACACAGAAAGTCACCAGAAAGCCCATCCCCTACCCCTCTTCCCTTGTCCGTGCCCAAACACCCCTCTCTCATCTCACACGCTGGGGCAGCTTTTGGATTGTGAGAAGTGCCATCACTGGGTATCCTAGATGCCATCTCGCTATGAGGACAAGACTCTGGGGGTGGAGCCAGCCCCACTCCGAACAGCTGGCTGAACATGCCCTCCATCCCTTCTCTGCCCTAGAGATGCTCAGGAGCTCAAAGCAATGCTGTCAGAGGTGCCCTGGGCTTTCATTTATTTTCCCAGCAGTGGAAAATATGTTGTCTTCCACCTTGGGCTCCTTTCGTAACCTTTGCAATGTCAGGGTGAGCACTTCCCGGCGGGCCTTTCTCTTCAGAAGCAGCTAAGAATGGGGTGGACGGAGCCTGTGCCAAGGGCGGGGGTGGCCTTTGAATTCTGCCTCCATCTGGGATGCAGCCAGGAAGAAAGCTGCCGAGGAAAAAAGCACCAGCGCCTCAGCGCAGATCTGAGCGACCAACGCATCTGAGCCACCGCCTGCTTCCCCCAGCTCTGCTCACACTTTTCGCCCCTTGACAAGCACTGCAGCATGCCGAAACGGGGCCGCTGGCTACAGATGGGGGCTGGGGAGCAGTGATGAGGGACGCTGGGATGGGGTCATGCTGAATCTCACTCCTCTTCCCACAGGGATGAGGTGAGAGGATGGAGGAGAAGGGAAAAGGAGCTGATGCAGTTTGTGGGGAACAGAAGATCCATGTGGTACTCTGTCCTCAGCCCAAGGTATCCACGGGGGCACGGGTCCTCCCACATCCTCCCAGCCAACCTGCCCCTCCTCGGGGTCAGCCCTGAGGTGGGTGATGTGGAAACCTCCAGGGCAGGATGCAGGGTGTCCTTCCTGCAGTGTTCCTGGCACCTTCATCTACCTGGGAGAACAAAACCCCTTGCAGAGGCAAAGCTGCTGCCTGCCCTCCGAGCAATGCCTGTCAGTGGAGTGGGATTGCAACTAGTGCTGGTAGGGCAGAAATGCCTCGATTCTCCCCCCACCTGTCCTCTGGAGGCTGGAGAGAAAAGAGACAGGGAAATAAAAGCAGAGTAAGTCCTTCGTCTCACTTAATGGCACAGTCAGTACTTTCTCTTCACAGCAATTCAGTAAGGAAATAGCTAATTATCTGAGATGGCAAATTTTCTATTCCTGTCCAAAAAAAATTTTAAAAGCATTTAGCAGTGCATCTCTTTGCCTAGCTTATCTTTTCCCCTTTGCTCCCAAAAAACAGCCTGCAGCGGAGAGAGCGCAGGGAGGCACAGCCTGTGGCAATGCCATCCCTCCTGGGGCTGGCGGGAGAGGATTTTTGCAGAGAGAAGCCAATTAAGAGCCATCACTCAGGCATCAGGTGCTGTGAAATCAGGAGGCTCATTACCTCTCCTCTCCCCACAGACGAAGGCACCAGCTCCCTCTTCCACAGCTTCTGGCAGCCATACATGCAGGAGTGCACTGGTGGGGCCGAGCTGTCCACACCAGGCAGGAGGACAAGTGGTGCCAACTGTAGCCCTGCACAGCCCCCTCCCCACTGTCCCCCTTCATGTCCCTGTGGTGTCCAGGCACAGGGACATTTGGGGACCATGTCTGCAGATGTGCTGCTTCCCTGAGCTGACCTCGGTTTTGTTGTAGTTGGTGCCCAGTCTGGGTCTCAGAGGCAAGGGCTTTGCAAGTGAGCCGCAGCTGCCCTTTAGAAGGTGTATCTTAAAAATGCAATTTAAATATTCTCACAAGTGATACTTTGGGGGCTTTGGAGACTCAAGACTAACAAGTGCCAGAAGTGCCTGACTTGTGAGCTCGTAGGCCAGACAGGGCCTGTGTCTCCACACCCCAAATGGGCAGGATCTCCCGTTGGGCCGAGCTCCCCTGAGCAGAGGAGCTGGTGTTGCCTCTCCATCCGTGCAAGAGAGCAGGACGGGATGGAGGCAGCGGTGGAAGAGCTTCTCTTCTCCCTGCATCCCACCGTACTCCGCATGGCTGGGATTTTTCCACCTCCTTTTCTCAGCAAGCAAAAGAAGCAGCCACCCAGGCCTCTGGGAAGCAGTTCACATGACTGGTTTCTGCTGATGTTGAAAGCACGCTGCTTAGGTCCCATGTGCACTGGGGTCCTTTCTGCTGCCAGCTCTCAGCCCTGGTGCTACCAGGGGCTGCCCAGCTCCAGATTACTCACTTCCAAAAATGCCGTGGTGTCCTGCAACCGCCCTACTGCTGGACACAGACAACACAACCCTCCTGACCCCATTTCTGCCAAAGAGCTTTTCTGGCGGCAGGGCTGCGCTCAGCTCACTCCCACCCTTGGGAGCCTTTTGGAGGCAGAAATCCCCCCAGCTCCTTACTTTTGGAGACACGGTGCTTAACTGGATTTTAATCCATTCAGTGTCTGCTGGCTTCATTTTTAAATCAATCTTGTTGCTTAATCAAAATGTCAGGCAGGACCAAACTCACAGAAGTCAGCATGCAGTTGGAGTGCTGCCTTCTCATGGCATGGAGAATGGAGGGACAGCCTTATGGGCAAGGGGTCTTCCCACTGCACAGGCAGGCTCCCTGCCCAGGCTCGCACAGTTGCAGAAGTGCTGGGAAGATATATCTTTATTCTCAAGCTTCTGAGTTTGGTGTCAGGTGTCCATCCCACCACAGCTCTTCTACCTTCCCCTAGTGCTGAGGTTACTGAAGCGATGGAGGAGGGATGGGGAGAGGGGCAAAGGAAGAAGCCAGGGAAGGAGAAATGAAATGCAAATAAATGCAGTATCTGCCAAAATGCCATCCTCAAAGTAATATATTAAAGTCTAGGCACAGGCAGTAAACTCTTGACAGTATTAGGCTAGAAAGATGGAAGTCTTTCCTTCCTGAATTGCTTTCATATCTGAATATTTTCTCCAAAACTCCAGTGTTTTCCAGATGTTGACTGTGCTAAATTAGCATTACACATCATCTCACTTGTTTTCTAGAAGAGGAAAGGCAGGGAACTCTGCATCTGGACCTTGGCCAAACCACTGGGATGATGCCACATTGATAGTTGTCAAGTGGGGGCTGGTTCAAGAAAGCTACAACAGGTATCAATGGCTATTAATATTTTAGAAGATCTGTTGGGCCGGAAGGCAGAATCTTTGAGGATCCATATGAAGATTGATCTTCCATATTTTCACTAGCAAGTCAGCATAGAAAGAACGGGTGCCTTGGTGCCATTTGCTGATGAAACAAAATCAGGAGGGCTTGGAAATACAGAAGAGTAAAGAAACTGGGCTACGTTGAAGGCAGGAGGGTTGGAGAGAGGATGAAATGCAAGGAGATGCAATGATGGATTGCCAACAGAAATTGCTGCTGCAGGCAGGGAGCTGCTTGGCTGGCAGGGACTCGGGAAAGGCCTGAGCCATCACTGCAGCGTGAAAAAGGTGGATCTGACATGAAGATCTACAGGACAAACTGGTTCAGCAAAAATATTCATGAAGGACAACAGCAGGGCAGCAGTGGGCCACAGCTGAACTCAAGGAGACATTTTCAGCCACAGTGTGTGAGAGATGGATTTTAATGGGAAGGAAGCAGAGAGGGTGGTAGTAGAACAGGGAAGAGGGACGTGGCCATGGCTGCTGTGACCTGCTGTGACAGAGGCAGATGGTTCCCCAGAAATACCCTGGGGGCACAGGATGAAAAGACTCTCAACAGCTGGGTTGGCTCAGCCGTGCTAGTTGCTTGTAGCCCAGAGATCCCTTTTCCTTTTTCTCCTCATCTTTTTTTCTTCCCTCCCCACATAGATATTCTTGATAATGAATTGTTTTTGTGCTTGTCAGCTCAGGAGCAGTTTTGAATAGTAGCACTGACTTATCTGTCCTCCTGCTACTCCTACATCCCCACTCTGATGATTCCAGCAAAGCACAGGAGCTGTCTTGCAAATCCCAACCCTTTTGCTACCTTCAGATGCTTTTAAGACCAACACTATTGCTCTTTGCACCAACAAACCAGCTGCCTGTGCAAAATCTGGAGGCAAAGTGGTGCTTGAGCTAACGCATACCAGCTAAGTGCCCCAAAGCCTTGCTTAGGCATAATCAACAATTGCCAAGGCATGGCACCCAGGCAGGCTCTGCTGCACTGCATCACCCACTTCCTGCACTTGCAACTCCCCTCCCACAGACACGAATGGATCTGCTCTAAATTGCAAGTGAGCAGGGGGACTGCTCCCCATGGTCTTTGCAGCCCCCAGCCTCTGCATTTCACTTTACCTTTTAATTTCCATCTTTGCTGGGGTCAGTGCTTTTAAGCACCTGCCTGCGAAGGAGGTCAGGTGACACCTGAGCTAAACCTCACTCCACGCTTGCAAAGGGAGAGATTTTTTGGCTGGTGCCCAGCAGCATGGTGTGGAGCAACTGAGGCCACCTCAAATTCATCTCCTGCCACCAGCCCAATGTGAGAGCAGCACGACAGGTACAAATCGAGTGCTACAGTTTCCCCCCTGTTTAAACTCTGCTCAGCCACAAACTACATCAGCAAATAACGAGCACCCACCATTTAGGTGATGCCAACTGGCAGAGACCCACCATGACCCTGCTGCCATCAAGGCACAGGGAGGGAGAAATATAAGGGCACTTGTAAAATCCCTCAGAGGGATGAGTATTATTTTCCCTCCATGCCCCACCCAGGCATCCAGCTAAAGGCAGAAAAACCATCATGCCTAGATCTCTTCACCAGGGCTCCTCAAAAATGTCTCACAAGGGGGTGGTGGAGGATGGGGGAAGAGAGCCCAGGGCGATCACCCGGGAGAGATTCATTCTGCAACTGCACCCCAATGTGAGGCATACAACGCTCCCAGTTTGGGGAGAGTCAGGTGATGGGAAGCAGGAGAAGCCATCCCTCTGTCCTGCAGAGCACTGGGTACCTGCCACCGCAGAGGCTCCTCCAGGGTCTCCTGATGCCCACCTACCCCCAGCAGCAGCCAGCAGCCACCCACCGTGCTATGACATGCTGACAGATGCCCCAGCCACTGCCCTGCTGCTTGGCATGGTCTGCCCCAGCCTCAGGGCCACACAAATGGGGCCTGTGTTAACACCCATGGTCAGAAAACCCACCCTCCCTGCTCCTTCCCTTGGCTCAGCCGAGGAAGGGCACGCTTCAGGGGTCTCACATCAACCTTCATAGCCACTGCTGCTGCTGAAAGCAGCTATCTCCAGCCTCTGGCAGTTTGGAGACACAGGTAACCATTCTGGAGTAATTACCAACTTACTCCCTTGGAGGAGTTCGCTGGTGAGAAGTCGCTGGCAGCTAATTACTCCAATTACTTCCTGACACAGAGCCCGGGTGCCCAGGGCTCTGCAGCAGCACACAGCACTGCTCGGCAGCTCCCAGCTCCTCGCCTGCCTCCCTCCCCAGGGCAGCTGTTGCCTCAGATCCCCTCCTCTGGGACCGCACAGGGTACCCTGGGGTGGATGGGTGGTGGTGAGAACCCACTGGCACCAAGGACATGGAGCTAAGTGGTATTTGAAGACATGCCCCACCAGCTCAGCACTGCTCCACCAGGGCTGCCCCACCGCATAGCTCAGGCTCAAGGATGCCTCAGGATGACCCTGAGCCCCCCTTTCTTGAACAGGTTAATGCCCAGAAAAACTCAGCAGGGCTTTCTAGCATAGGTACCCCTCTGCCTAAGAGGTTGGTGGTCAACAAAGCCAGACTGCATCTGGAGCAGGACTTGGCTGCAGTAGGGACTGAGAGGTCCCAGACATATTGAAGAAAGAAAAGTTATTTGTGAGCAAGGCAGGGTAGGGGGATGGTTATTCCATCTCAACTCCTAACAAGGTCACTGAAGGTCCCTATTCCCTTGCCTGAGGGTAAGACAGACAAGACTCAGCCCTGCTGTTAAACCCAGCCTCAGGGGCTGATTTTGTAGGTGCAGAGTTCAAGAGGCTCTCCCCTCACATTTGTAGGGTGTTCCGACTCCCAGCAGCTTTGTGGAAGAAAAGAGCCAGTGCTGCAGTTGTCACCACCCTCCTCAGTGGTAGCAGCCAGCCCCAGACCCCCTACAGCTCAGTCCTGCCACAGCCATGCTGGCAGACACCACAGGGGAACTCACGCACTAAGGAGACAAGGCTTTTTGGAGACACCCAGCAGAGCCTGCGCAGGTAGGGACAAGACACTGGCAGCACAGAGGTGCAAATAGCTGGTTTTAGCCTCCCAGTGCAGCACCACCACTTCAGGGCAGGATCACCTGCTGACATCTTGGACATCACCACCACATCCCTGCTGTCACACAGACCTGCACCCACTGCATCATCCCCAGCCTTGCATCTGATCTGGGAGGTGAGTCCTGGCCTCTGGCCAGAAAGAGCACAGCCCCAGCCAGGCCTCCAGAGCACCACTGAGCAGATGGTCCCCAGCAGGTCCTAGAAGACAACCTTCAGAGGAGCCAGAATTGAGGTGTGTACAGGCTCTCCCCATCCACAAGCCAGTTTTAGAAGCAGACATGGAGGGGAAAGCCTTGCCCAGAAATCACACAAGCAAGAGTAAGAAACTGCACAGGACTAGGAGCAGAAGAGTCTTTATTGCTTTGGTTTCTTACAAGTGAGATATATGCATCTAGGCTTGCTGCAAGGAGACACCCACATTGTGTTCAGCTTGCAGCATGGCACAGTGGACACAGGGACACTGGGCACACAAGGTTTGGTCTCTCTGCCTTCTCCCAGGCACCAGGGAAGAGAGACCCTAGGAAAGTAAGGCAGCTGCCAGCTGTGAGAGAGAGTAAGGGATTGTGTGAAAGGCTATTGCTACAAGACCGGAAAGGTCAGAGACAGCTTCTCCAAAACCTGAAAAGGACACAGGCTCCTAGCTTAGCATTCCCAGAAGACAGACTACAGTGGGGACACAAGCAAGTCCCCTCTACCAGCCTCTGCTCCCTCTAGGGAAGATTAGGGCAGCCAGAGGCAGGTATTAAGAGCCAGAAAGCCAAGGTGGCATCGGTGCTGATCCCAAGTGAAGCTTTTATTTTCCTTAGCTGGGAAGAACCCAGATCAAAGATGCTCCTCCTGTAAAGCTGAGCACTCCCCAAGCCCCTCCTCACCCCCAGCTGAGCCACTGCTGCTCTGCTCACGGAGGGGATACCGGGCACCTCCATGCTCATCCTGCACATCCACATTACTCATTCAAGCAAGTGCCCAGGTCAGAGACCTTCACATCCTTCATCTCCAGAGGCCTGGAAACATCCCAGGACACTGGCATGGTACTCCCTCACTTGCTCACCCTCTGAACACAGAGAGGACAACCCTACGGCCCCTCCCCTTTGTGGCAGCTCAGTGCCTTCTCCTTCAGGAATGGGCACTGCACAGACTCTCCCATACCTGATTGAACCACACAGAAAAGAAAACCATAGACTAGGAACAAAACAAAACCAAACCAGAACAAAAGTTAGAGCGGGGCCCCAGCCTGGGCACCCCACCAGACGTACCCAAAGGCCACGTCAGCAGAGGAGCTGTGACCAAGCCAGCTGGCAACCAGCGCTCAGGCATCCACAAGTGTCAGCCCATCATGCAGGGCACGCTTCCACATGTAATAAGTGGAACGTGCTGTAAGTGGGAAGCGGGCACTGAACTCCTTGTAGGTGGGGAAGGTCTTCGACTCAAAGCGCTGCTGCAGAAACAGCTTAGCCTGTGCCTTGAACTGGGCAGTGGCAATCACATCCATCACAAACATTCGGTTGTTGGCTCTTTCTGACATGGCATAGCCTGAAATGGTGGCGTTGTATGGTGTAGCTGGTACTGGCTTATTTAGCTGCTTGGTGGCTACCTCCATGTGGCACTGGGGTTTGAGGCCTGGCTGTACTCTTGGAGGTGCCAGGGAAGCCACCCGGTTCAACGGCCGGCTGGAGCTGGTCCAGGGCAGGCGATGCTGCCTGAGGGCCTGGCTGCTGCCCTTCCAAAACCAGTAGGCTGTGGAGGAGAGAGACGGGTAGCGCAGGCGGTACTTGCAGAATGGCAGGCGCCATTGCTGGACCCGTCTTTTGGCCACATCTCGCAGCTGCTTTCTCCAGCACAGAGAGGGTTTGAGCTGCAGAAGACTCTTGGGTGCTGGCCGCTCTCCATTCAGCCTCTTCCTAACAGGCACGCTGCTTGGCTTCAACTTCAGGAATGGCTTTCCTATTGCTACAGGTTTCTGGTTATCCAAGGGAGACTGGGGGGTGTTGAAGTTGGGGTTCTCCTTGATTGCTTTTCTTCGCCAGTTGTAGTAAGTGGACCTGGAGATGCCAGGAAAGCTGCGCTTGAAGCATCTGTAGGGCACCAGAGTGTTCATGGAAATGCATTTCTCCAGGTAGGATTTGGCTCCTTGCATGAAGATTCCTGCTTGGATGGGGTCTAGGGAAGGACTTGGACATCTTAAGCTCACCCCTGAATTTGCTGGCTCATCTACATCCGCCTTTTTTGGGACATTCCTGTGAAGCTCCTGCAACCCATGGGCCTCAGCCAGAGAAGAGGCATCACCATTGACCATGCTCTGCATCTCATGCTTCCAGGCATAGTACGTGGATCGGGAGATTTCTGGAAACATTTGTCGGAAGTGCTGGAGGGGGATTATATTGCCCTCCTGAAAGCAGGACTGGAGGAAGTGTTTGGCTGCAAATCTGGCAGCTGCTTTCTGCCGGTGTTCACGAGACTGGCGCTTCCAGCGGTAGAAGGTGCTCTTGGTAATGCTGTACCGGTCACGCAGGTTGGAGTAAGTCAGCTGGGGGTCACTGTTCAGCAGCTCAAGGGTCTTCATGGGCTGGACAGGAAGCTCTGGTGAAGGCATTGTGGGTTCTAGCTCCTCTAGGCCAACCACGGCCACAAAGTACTGCGCTTTGAAGACCTGCCGGGAGAGCTGCTGCCCTGACCACATGATGTGGAGTGTGGAGGTTCGTGGGCCACACTTCCTGGGCCGAATGAGCCGGTTGAAATAGGGCCGGATCTTCAAGTTGCTCATGGGGTAGATGGAGTAGATGTTACACTGCAGTACTGAGGCAAGAGCATAGACATGCCACATGTTGGCAAAGGTACCAGGAAAACAGGTAGCTTTGATATCAGCATCAAAGATGGCCTCCAGGATAGCCATGGGAAGGCTGGTCATCTCCGGGGTCTCCTCAGTGCAGAGGGAGTAGCGGGCAGCCTGCAGCATCACCTTGGAGTCGATCATGCCATTCAAGTAGTATTGCTTGTGCAGCAGCATCTCCACCACCGTACGCACCTGCAGCTCCAGGCTGAGGCCGGGGTTGCCCCAGAGCAGCACGCTGGCAGCCTCAAAGAGGCGGTTCCCCTCACCTTTGCAAACTAGAGGCAGCATGTTACTTGGGGCATCCTCAGGATAGAGGCTCCTGGCTACCCGATCAACCTCCAGCTCCTCTTGGAACTGCCTCCCACAATAGCTGGGCAGGGAGAAAGATGACAGGGTCCTCTCTGCCTCCAGCGCAGCACTGGTGAGGCCCTCCAGACCAAAGCATTCGGTGGCTTCCTGCAGCTCCTGCAGCACAGACTGCACCAGCTGGTGCCGCTGGATCATCCTAAAGGACAGCAAAAAGAAAGAAGTCACTAGAGATGAAGACGGCACACACTCCAGACTGCCAGGGGCCTGGCCTCCAGGTCCAGCTCTTCCCCAAAGGACAGGACGGGGAAAGAGGGTAGAGGAAAGGCCACAGCTCCCCCCCCCCGCCCCCGCACACTCCCAAGGACAAAGGAGGAAGCCTGGATCCCCACAGGCAGACCTGGGACAGGGACATGGGCTCAGCTTGCTCTGCAGTGACCTCCTGTGGGCAGCACGCATGGCACACAGCCTCCAGTAGCAACTGCGTCCATCGGGGTGGGAAGACAGGTCACCTCCTACCCCCGCACGCCTGGCTTTGCGCCCAGCCTCACCCCTACACCTGGCTCTCCCACCAGTAGCTCCATCTCTTTCCTTTTACCACCCCACTGCCAGCCCCCAGAGAGAAGAGAGCCTGAAGAGGGAAACGTTTGTCATCTCTGCAGGAAGGGACCTGTGACAGAGCCACACTGCGCAGGGGCATGGAGGGACCTGACTCAAGGTGTTCAGCCCAACAGAAGAAGGGGCAACAAGCTTGCCCCCTCCCTCAGAGCAGGGCACTGCAGCCACACCCATTGAATGCACCAAAAAATCTGCTGCCACAGAACCTGGGATGTACAGAAGAGCCGTAGCCAGCCCAAGCCACGGTTACTGCTGCCTGAGCTGACACTAGATGTCACTTGCTGCTCAGCAGACACACACCACCAGCCAGGATGAAGCCACAAAAGGAGGGCTTCTCCTAGATGAGCTACCAGGTAGGAGGCAACCCAAAACTGCAGACAGAGCATGAGCGTTGGGTGGGTAGTTTAGAGACTGTATGGAGCTATCTTCCCTGCCTGAGCCCGTCCCAGTCCTGTCCTTCCTCCCTCCACAGGCCAGTTCCCACTCAGGCAATCCAAAGGGTCAAACCTGCACACCCCACTTTGTTAGCTGTGGTCCTGATGCCTACATGGCTCTGCCCTTGCCACTCCAGGAGCTTTCACAACTGCAGTCCCTGCTTCATGATTCAGGTCCATCAGTGCACCCCTCTTCAGCACCTTTTCCTCATCAGCCAGCCCCATCTCTCCCTCTTGAACCAGTTTTCTCCCGAGGACTATAACACTTCACTCAACTAAGAAACCCAATCTGTTCCATTTTCTCCTAAGGCTCATTCACATGCCTCCCTCGACATGCAGGGCATCACTTTGTAGTCTACTTGATTCACATCCCAGCTGGAGACCCACCTTCTCACAACACTTCACAGGTATTACTATGCACTCGCAGCTCTGCGGGAAAATGGGGAAACAGCAAAGCCAGGCATGAAAAGCGGCAGCTCTGCAGTAAAGCAAGTGTCCCTCCTGACCTCTTCCGATTCTCAGCCCTGCACCCTGCTGCAGGTATGATTATTATTCCCATAGTATCTATGGCCCCTGGCCATGACCAAACAGCAAACAAAATGAGGTATCACAGAATCACACAGGCTGCATCCCAGCTACTTCACCACAAGAAGCCTCCTGTGCTGCTGCTGCTCCCCCTTGCCTTTAATCAGGGCACAGCTAGTCACCAAATCAACTCTCTTCCCCTGCTCCAAGCTCCTTCATGGTCTCCTGCATGTCAGGGGCCAGGCCCCTGTTACAGCTGTTTCCACAGCTGTGGGGCATCAGGTATCAGAGACAACAAAGGAGAATGCACACAGCTGTGAAGCAGGGGAGATAAACTTGTCCTAAAAACCTGGTCTGAGCAAGTATGGGGTTGTCACTTCAGGTCAGGTCTGTATTGCTGTTCTGGAAGTTCATAGAAATTTTGACTAAGCCCATGGTGAACAACATGTGCTCGAGGAGCTGAAGCAAAGGCATCCCTCAGGAGAGATGCAGGGCTGGCAGAGCCCAAGTCCTCCTTCTCTGTGTCTTGCCAAACCATTTCAGGGCCAGACACCTCCCCCTGCAGCAGCTGCCACAGCCTCCCCTTTCAGCCCCCGCAGCCTGGCTGAGCACTCACTCGCCAGCAGAGCCAGGAAAGGCAAGGCAAGCCTTTCCCCTGGAGCGGGTAAGGAGCTGCCTCAGGCTAGGGGAGCATCAGCAACAACCCTGGTCTTTATGGTCTGGTGGGCATTTCCCACCCCCTTATAGCTTGGCAGGAGAGATGGTGAGAGGGAGACCTGGAGGCACAGGATTTAATCCTTTCCTTCAGTGATAACACCACAGCCTCAATGTCACTGCCAGCTCCTGCTGCCTGGAGCAACAGGACCTCAAAAGCAATCCTAAGGCAAAACCTGCAGCTGAAACAGCAGAGATGAGCTCCTGGGGCAGGGTGGAGAGGGGCTCAGGTAAGTCAGAAGCAGAAGTCAACCAAGCTGGGGGCTTGATTCATCGCCAGATCAAATCCAGCAGCTCTCAACACAGAGGACCTGCTGCAAAGGGAACATTTTTCCCCGCACAGCCCCAGTGAAGCCAGCTGAACACGACAGACAAGTGCTCCCTAAACCACCTCAGCACCAAAAGGTAACGAAGGGAGCTTTTCACCACTGATAAAGGAGGTTTTACCTAACCTGGCTGCTTTTGCATTGTAACAGATAAGCAAACACTTGCAGATCACGTTCCCTCACCTAAACTGATGGGCTGGTGGCATCCAGTAGTGCAAGTTCCCCGGGTCAGCCCCCAAAAGCTCCCGCCAGCAGGAATCTAGGAGACCTCAGCCCCTACCGCCCTGGCTGCCTGGAACTGCCAGTGCCTCGCAGGAGCAGGGGTGTCCATGCACCCCAGCCCAGCTGGGTTAGGTAGCTCATTTCCTAGCCCCAGCTGAGGGCTCAGGCTGCCCCAGCGGCCAAGGCTCTCATTTGAGAGGAGGAGGTTTGAACCACCGTAACTGCACAACAGAAGCTGTAGTCTCCAGGAGCTGTCTGGGCTAGAAATATCACCACACTAGAAATCCCGGGGGGTTTCTGGTGGGTGAGCAGCACTGGCCACGGGAGAAGCCTGCTCCGTCTGCCAATCTCCACATCTCCACCGAAGCCCAGAAGCGGGGCAGCACTCGCCTGGAGAGAGAAAAGCCACGGACCCGCCTTAACCTAGGCCAAAGCACTGCAGCTAAGCCTGGTTTCAGCCGTCTTTCGGGCGGAGGCACTGACCGCTCGAGTGCGAGCAGCGCCTGACAGCCGCCTCCAGCTCCGTCCACCCGTGAGCGCGTACCCGCGGCCGCCCCCACGGCCGCTCACGCCTCTCCCGAACGCGGCGGAGGCGGCTCCGTGCAGCCGCCCGCGGGTCGCGGACAGCCCCGCGCCCCGGGTGGGAGCACGGGCTGGTGGCCGCCCCCCTCGCCCGGCAGACAAAGGGACCAACAGCCCTGGGGCGGGGGAGCGGTCGCCGGTGCCCGGGCAGCCGCTGAGCGGGGACCGAGGGCAGGGCGGGACGGGACGGGACGGGGCGCCCGCCCGCTCGCTCGCCGGGGGAAGGTGCCCGCCGCGGCGGAGCAGCCCGCGGGGTCAGGGCTTAGGGAGGGCCGGCGGGGAGCCGCAGCCCCGACGGCGCCCGGTCCGGCTCCGCACTCACCTGGCTCGGCGGGTCGGGTCGCGCCCTGGGCCGCCCCGCACCTTTAAGGGCGGCGGCAGGAAGCGGCGCGGACCCGCCGCTGCCGCCGCCCCGGTGCCAGCCCCGCAGTGACCCTCGGGAGCGGGCGGCCGCGTGCGGCGCCGGGCCGAGCCGGGCCGGGCCGGGCCGCCCCTCCCCGCCTGCCCCCTCCCTCCCCTCCCCCGCCAGGAAGCGGGCCATCCCCGCGGCCCCGGCCCAGATGAAAGCGGAGCGGGCCGGGGGTCACTTCCAAAGCTAAAGTGATAATGGCCATTGTCCCGCCGCCGCCGCGCTTAAAGGGCCCGCCGCCTGCCGCCGCCCTGCCCCGCTGCGCCCCGCTGCCCCCCCGACACCCTGCCGCCCCACACATTCTACTGCCCCGTACCCCGCCCGGGCCTGCAGCCCCGTGGCAGGCCACGGAGCCCACTGGGGTTGCAGGGTGGGAGCTGGATGCCTGCATGGGGCTCCCCTCGTGTCCCACGAGGAGCAGGCAGGTCCCGAGTGGATGTCACTGTATCCCACGGGGTTGGCACAGCCCATGTGCGTGTCTGCCCCCTCTCCTCTCTCGCTCCTGCCGAGGCCGTGGTCCTTCCTCCAGGCTGCTAGCTAGGAGATAGTTACCCTTTCCTCTCCCCTCCCTAAGGGGTGCCTGTCCTTCCCCCGGTAAGGCAAGGCTGGTGGGACCCCCGGCCTCATAGGGCTGACGAAGCTCAGCTCTGCTGTCCTTCAAAATCTTCTCGTTTGTCTGTGGGAGGCACCCAAATGACGGCAGCTTTTCCCTGCCCTCAGCCCTGGGCAGCCTCCTGGACAGGCTGGCATCTGCCTGCCCATGCCTGGGCCCTCTGTTGCAGCAGCCTTCCTTCCTGCTGTATCTGCCCCGCTGCCTCCCCAGCCTAATCTCGGGGTCGAGGTCCCCCTCCTTAACTCCCGCTCGCACAATGGGTTCATTCCATCCCTCGGGCATCACGTGGGTCTGTGCAAACAGCCCACGCACCAGGCACCTTACTCCAGCATCGCTAAGCTGCCGACGCCAACTCCACCCCACCTCCTCTTCACCTCAAGTCCAGAACCCCTAGACCTTCCTCCAGGACCTGTCTCATCCCAAGCTAGACCACCCCAAAACGGGACCCCAGGGAGCCCTTGCTCTTAGGTGTGAGGGCTGGGTGTGTTTTAATGACAAGGGGCACAGCTTGGTCAACAGGGAAGAGCTGTGCTCTTCACCAGCTGGTCTCGATGCTTCGTGTCCTCTGTGTAATTCTGGTATCTCTGTGTAGTTCTGTGTAGTATCTCTGGTTGCAGGCAGCACTGGTTTCCTCTCCCCAGCCTAGCCTTGGGGACCAGCCTGAGACCCACCACAACCCACCCTGCAGTGAGGGGCACAAAGTAACTCCTGATGTCAGAAACGGCAAGGGTTTCCTTCCCTGCATGCCACCACCCATGGGGAACCTCACTGTGGCACTCATTTCTGCTGCAGCCTTTGGCAATGAGAGGGCAAGAGGACTCATGGAGACACCACATATGGGATTCTTGTGCAATTTGGGAAGAAAACTATACACCGAACTTTCCAACAGGGGAAATGTGCCTGGCTCTCTCTCCTGCTGCCCTCCCTTCCATGTCAGTCCAAGAGCAAGATCGCAGCACACATCAAGGCTGCTGTGTGTCCTACCTCCCCCAGAAGCACATACCCTGGAGCGAAGGGGGAGGCCAGGCGAGGAGGGTTTGACAGGAGGTACCGGCTCCCTGGAAGCTGTGGACTGGCTGCTTGTGAGTCCTCCCATCCTCAGCTAGGAGCCACCACTCCAGCTGACACTGAACCCCAGCCTTCAGTGCTCACAGGGGTCACTCTGCCTGAACACAGAAAAGCTACAGCGCAAGGAAGAGAGACCTAAACCATCCCCTGGTGAGCTTTTTTCCCCCCTCAGGCAATCTTCATATCTCCAAAGCCAGCTCTACTCTTGCTATCAACCTGGCCATTCCTGGATCTTTTCCCAGGCAGGCTGGTGTTCATATCCACAGCTGCTGAGCTCCCCTTCTCATCCTTCATCCTTTTAACTTCTTTGGTTGCAAATGCAAAGTGGTGCTCACAGGGCAGTGAGACACTGGTAAATGCCCGAGTCAGCAGGGTCAGTGATTAACATAGGAGCTGGAAAACACACAAAGAGACAGCCTGGGCAGTTCTGTTATGCAGATGACTGCACACACCGGCTTCCAGCATATAAACAAGTAGTTAGCATTTTTCTGTTCCTTGGAGGAGTTCAGTGGGGGGACCAGAGTGCTCCCTGATTTGGTGCAGGATGCTTCAGCATGACAGTAGGCCGTGGAGACCTTTGCAGTTCAGCTCTGGATGCCAAAAGCTTTTCTGCCTGTTGTGCTTTAACCTGCCTGCTGCAGTCCATCCTCTCTCAGACAAGGCCCAGAGCAAAGGTGCAGAGATGTCCAGCTGCGCATGGGTCTCAGGGCACTGTTTCCAGCTGCACTGGAAGGCAGATTTTACTCCTCCAAGTTTGGGCACGGAGTCTTCTCCCAGGTCAAGAGAAACCTCCATATTCAGCAGATAAAATTCTTGTTAGTTTGAACCTCACGAGGAAGGGTGTCCCAAGGACTTGGTGCTGGGTTCTTGTATAAAGTAGGGCTTCCTCTGGTTCTGTCACTGGACTGTGACAATCCCGACAGTGCCACACATGGGGACAACATTCAAACACTCAGTTATCCCCCCCAGCAGGAAAGGTACCCAGTCCCACCTCCACTCCCACCTAGGGGACCTCCAGGAGTGGAGGGAGTCAGAGCACCCTACCGACTGCAGAGCTGTCCATGGCTGGACCAGAGGAGACCATTCAGACAGGATGAGATATGGCTGAAATGGGGCAGCCAAATGCCATTTGGGGCAGGTCAGACTGTGGACCGGTTGCCAAAACCACCTCTGGAATTGGAACAGGTTGACCCAAACCATTCTGTGATCCATCTATGATCTATAAATGGGCTAGATTGACATGTCCATCCCCTTAAAGCCATTACCCATGTCCTGGCTTCTCTTTTTCCCATCTTTCTCACTCCAGAGCACTGCAGAGTCCAAATCCAAGTGCTGTCATCCCTCTAGGGAGTCAGGGAAGCTGGGACTGCTGAGAGACTGGCAGGACTGAGAGTATGGGAGCTTCCAGGAGAGTCTTAAGTGTCTGCTGTCTTGGCAGGGTTTCTCCCCCGGGCCTAGCATTGCTCCATGAGAAAAGAGCAATGAGCAGACCTTTCAGCCTGAGTTGTCAACAGAAATAGGGTTGCTGCAGCTGCAGTCTGCCCACCAGTCTTATGGGGAAGGAAGGTCAAGGGGTTCTGGTATGACTGTGCCCAACAGGGACCTCGAAAACATGGAGACCATCCCAATTTTTGTAGTAACTTTTCAAACTGAATGACAGAAGTTCTGTTTTGGGGTTAACATCTGGTACTTCTCGTTCCCAGCCCTGAAACCATCTCTGAACCCACTGCCTTGCGCCTATGCTGGAGACCTTAAAGGAATGCTTAAATAGACAGGCTGCTGAGCTCTGCAGAGAGGTCCTGTGAGGCACCCTCCTGTCTGTGCATGCCCTGGGACAATGCTGGGCAGATAGACAATTTTGTTCACACCAAGAGGGAGAGTGACAAACAACAGGGAGTTTTCAGCCAGGAGCAACAAAGCTGGAGTGATTGAATTATAGGAGATGATGCAAGGAGCAAAATCTATTTAGTGGTGCTGAAGTGAGAACTGGCGGGCAGGGACATCTGAGTGCATCAACCTCAGCAAGGGAGAGCAGTTAACAGAGGTGATTTCAGCTGTGTGACTGAGGACAGAGGGACAGCACAGAGGGCAGAAGAACATGGCCTGAACTTCGAGACAGCTTGGCAGCAAGGCCCAGCCAGGAGTTTCATCTCCCAAGGGAAGCAGGAGTGCTGGCCTGGGCACTAGGTCCCATCTTGGACAAGAGACCGGAGGCCCCTAAGGCTCTCCCACACCCTGACACCCTCTTCCTCTGCAGTGACTCAGAGCTCAGGTTCATTCCCCTTCCTCCTGCCACCTCCTTCCCATCCTGTAGAGAACACCCAGGGCCCCCATTGCTGTTCTTCTCTCTCTGACTTAAGATCCTTCCTTGGGGACCAGGGGACCTTAGTGCTGTCCCCTGAGAGTCACCCAGAGTACTCTGTCGCTCTCCTAATGGTGTCTGCCTCCCAGTTCTTCTTCTGGGTGATGTTCAGGACTGCCCAGTCTAATGCACCAGGAGTGCACAGGAGAGCCAGGTCTGCCTGTCCCCTGCCCTGGGGCAGCAGAGCCCTGACAAGAGGTCCCATCTCTAATTCTCCTCTGCTTGGCGCAGGGATCTTTTCCTTTCTGGCTTCTGTCCAGCTGGGCTCTCTTGTCCTTCCTGCTCTGTGAGATGGGAGGGTGTTGTGGTTTAAACCTGGCCGGCAGCCGCTTACCCACCCTCCCCTGCTCCAGGGAATGGGGAATGAAATTGGAGGGGCAAGGAGACTTGTAGGTTGAGATAAAAACGATTTAACAATTGAAATAAAATAAAAATAATAATGATAATAATAATAGTAATAATAGAACATACAAACAAGTAATGCACAATGTGATTGCTCACCACCCGCTGACTGATGCCCAGCCCATTTTTGGCTAGTGATCCCAGAGAAGAGAGAATCCTGAAACCACAGTTCCAGAAGCAAGAGTGAGCTTTCTGATCAACCCTCATCTATATACTGAGCATGACATTAGAGGATATGTAGTATTCCATGGCCAGTTTGGATCCGTTGCTCTGGCTGTGCTCCCTCCCAGCTTCTCGTATACCTGCATACTAGCAGGACATGGGAAGTTGAAAAGTCCTTGATTTCTTAGCAACAACTAAAAACATCAGTACATTACCAACGTTCTTCTGATATCAAATCCCATTCTGAATCCAAAACACAGCACTATTCTAGCTACTAAGAAGGGAAAAAAAAAATTAGGTCTATCCCAGCCAAAACCAGGACAGAGGGAAGGTTTGAACTTGGTATCGGCACTGTGCCCGTGCTCCCCAAGGCTCCCAGGCACACAGGAGGGAATTAAATGTGAAGCACCAAGCACAGTACCACAGCGTCGGGCAAGGACTGGGAGTCTTGGCCACATCCTGGGGTCCTGGTCATAGGGGGGGCGGGGGGGGAGCCGGTAACTGCAGGAGATTCAAAGTCAAGATCAAAGCGTTTCTCTCTGAAGCCCTAACACTCTCCTTCCCTCCCACTTGCACATAAAAGCACTCTGCCCTCAGCAGGCTCTCTGCTGGGGAGGGTGGGTGAAGGAGGGGGCTGCTTCCCCCCTCGCTTTTCCTGTGTTACTAATAACTCTTCTCAGAGGTGAAATGGTGAAAATCCTTCCACCCCTCCTCCCCCATGCCTGCTTCTTGCCCAGATCCAAAGGGCCTGAAGCCATTTCAATGACTGTGAGTTCATGGCAGACCTGGCCTGCTTTGGGGTGTTACCAGCTGATGCCAGCACGGGGGAGATGCAGCAAAAAAAGCCTTTGAAGTGTACAGTAGAAAGACACTGTTAGAGGCAAAGCACGAGGAAGGAGGATTGAAAAGAAAGCTGAGCAGTTTGGCCCACAGGAGGGGGAACGGCTAATTAAGGCACAGAGCATGGAGGAGGAGAAGGCAGAATCATTAAGATATCACAGCAGGAGCCGGTGGTGCGGCTCCATGGAGGTTTAAGCCACGCTGGCCTCTGCTGTTTGCTCCCACTTGGTTCTCCAATCCCACCCTCTGCTTTGGGGTGGCACAGGACTGTGGGGGACTCTGTCAGTCAGTTCAGTTTGCTGATCTGGCTGAAAATGAATTTTAGTTCATGCCTAATACAGGCAGAGCTGAAACTCAGGATGGGAGTCTCCATTACCCTTTCCTTACTAATGATCAGAGAGAGGGCTAAAGGTTGCAGGTGATCCCAGATTGAAGAAGCTGCAAGGGCACATACAAAGAGGCTGGAGACTGGAAACATGGGCAGGAAACGGCGGATTCAGTTTTGGAAAGCCCAGGAAGGTGATACTGTTCTGGCAGTGCTTCATTACGCAACATCACACAAACAGGGCAGCATTAAGACATGAGATGGGAAACCTGAGGGAAAGCAAGCTGAAGAGTCAAGGCTGCAGTTTTGTGTTTCTTTTGGTGGTCATGGCAGCTGCTGCTTGTTTCTGAGAGCGCCCAGGGCCGCTTACCCCCCAGAGGCACTGAAAGATAGGCTTGTCAGGCTGCTCCCTACATCCCAGCTACAGGCCAGTAGGCAGAGAGGGACCTGAGGGAAGTGGCAGCACAGGGGGGCAGTGGGGACCACCCGGAGGTAGAAGCTGGGAGCCCGGGGGTGCAGGAGGATCTGGACGGCAGCTTCCTGCACCGGTCCGGAGCAGGGGGAAAATGCATCGGACAGCAGGCAGGGGAGGACGGGGGATGGGATGTTTCACACCTAGCAAGCAGGAGCAGATGGGGCTGGGGTTAAACACCACAAGGAATTAACTTGCACTGCCTCAGGGAGCCCAGGATTTAGCAAGCCGTGCCCAGTTCTCCCTTCCCTGGATCCGCAGCAGACTGTTTAGTGGTGGGTTAGCAATGCAGAGGGGGTTTCTCTTGGGTCTGTAGCTAGTCAGGGAGCTGAGATATGGCCCTGCAGTGTAAACAGAGCCATACAACCCTGCTCAAGTCGTGATTCCCCAGTCCTTTCCCAAGCCCTGCCCCCAGGCACACTCTGAAGCGGCCATGGTGTTTGCTGGGGGAGAAATGTGAGAAGTAGAGCCTGAGTGCTGTAAAAGATGTAAATGTTTCTGTGCTGAGAGCAGCTCTGAGTGTCTAGGGCACAGCCTCGGCGGGGGGATGGAGAGGCACCGAGAAGGCGCTTCTCTTTTGTTCTTGATCTTGGCTGCCTTAGGAGGGGTCCCAGGAAAAATCCTGGAGCTGATTCACTAAAGGGAGCTCACAGCATGTGCTTTATCAGGTGGTGGTCGTGGGGTGACAGAGACAGGACAAAGGGCAGGGAGGAGGAGGAGGTAGGAGGAAGAGTTTGGGATAGACAGTTGTGGCCATCTCATCTCTGTGTCAGATCCCCTGGCTCCCTTGGTGCTGGGAAACCATTTCATCAGGAGGAGAGGGAAGGGGAGGAATATCCCTGCACCATAAGGTGGGTGAGAGAGAAAAGGAGTCACTTCAGACCCAGTAACCATTGACAAGGTGAAACACACAATTGCCACAGCTGCAATACTGCACGGTGAGAGGATATGACTGCCTAGGAGCAACCGTCACCCATGTCTGATGCAACAGCTGAGAAAAAAACCCGATCCTTTTAACATAAAAATTCGTCATCGCTGAGGTCAGGTTTTCAGTGAGCTGATCTCTGCCCTCTGGAGCTTAACCTTTATGACTGATAGCATTGTGAATTCCAGCAGTAAAAGAGCTGAGAGAAGGGAGATGAGGGCGAGGAGAAAGACACTGCTTAGGGACAGGGCCATTGCTGAGGAAACAGTCTGATGTGTCTTCTTTCATCCCTGAGCACATGTACTTTGATTTTGTGTTTTGAAGTGCCTGGACCCCTGAGCAGGTAGCAGCAGAGCAAAGGTGAGGGAGATGAGGATAAGGAAAGAGAAGGAGGGCTGAGAGGCAGGGAACTGGCAGGAGAACGAAGCTACTTGGTGTAGGGGAAGAGGGCTCCACGGGGTATGTGCAGAAGCCCAAAGGCTCTGCAGAAGAAATGGCAACAGATTGGTAGGAGTGAGATGCACAAGGAAGGAAGGGACTCCAGCTTGTAGGATCCCTCATCTCTTATCTTCAGACTTGTCCAGAAATTTACTTGTGCTGAAACATTTCAGAGTTCAGGTGACTACCCAAAGCTGGAAAAAAAAAAAAATAGTTGGTTTCTGTATTAAACTTGAGATCACTGAGAAGCCAGAGAAGGTCAATTCAGTGACACTGCCAATTGCTGCTTTCTTGAAGTTCCTCCCTACTCTCCACCCGGGGTTTCGCACTGCCCGGCTCCCGTTGGTGCAGGAGAGCGGGGAGCACACGCTGCCATTCACCATCACGCTGGGGATCGCTGCCTTATCCTGAGGTCCCGGCTTGCGAAATCTCCCGCAGACAGTGGCCACCACAAGTTGCACACCCTTGCGAAGCAACCTGAAAACTTCACTGCCCACCCCAAAATAACCCAAATGTGCAGGAATCAGCCCTGCTCCTCCGTTCCCGTGTCCCCTGTGACAAGTGGGCATGCCCGCTGCCCACGGGGACCATCCCTCAGCCTCTGGGGTCCCCAGAGGGAGCAGCAGGCGCTTGTCCAGCTCCTTCCTCAGGAGAAGAGGCAGCGGTGCCCTGTTTCTCCGTCCCTGCTGGCAGTGGCAGCCAGGACGCAGCTCGGCCCCGGAGCCGGCCCGGCAGCCACGGCCCTGCCCAGCCACCGCCTCTGGGCCTCTGCCCCGGCGGGCGCTGAGCTCAGCCAGCAGGCTGGTGGTGTAAGCGGGCAGGCGGTGAGGAGGCGGTGAGGAGGCGACAAGGGCCCGCCGCACCCCGCGCGGGGTGGCCGCGGCTGCGTGGGGAGGCTGCGGGGCCGGGCGGGGCCGGGCGGGGTCGGGCGGGGCCGGGCAGTCCCCCCCGCCCGGCGCCGCCAGGGGGCGCTGTGTCCCGCGGGCGGCGCCGCACCCCGCCAGGGGGCGCTGCCGCTCGGTCACGCGCGGGAGAGGCGGTGCTGGCGGGCGGGGCTCGGTGTGAGGCTGCACGCGGAAGCGCTCGGCAACGCGGCGGAGGCTGCCCCGGCCCGGCCCGGCCCGGCGGGCGGCGCGGGGCTGATGCACGGCGAGGAGAGGGGGTGAATAGTCATGTCGTAGCGCCCGCGGGGGCGGGGCCTCGCCCGGGCGGGTCTGACCGCGCGCTGATGGCGGGAGGCTGCGCCGGGGCGGGGGGCGCCGGGGCCGGCGGCCGGTGAGGAGGGACCGGGCTGGGGCGGGCTCTGAGGGGGGGAGGTGGGCGCCCCGCGAGCTCACTGCCGGCCCCCGCGTCCTCCTCCGCTGCAGGCCGAGCCCCCGGCTGGACGGGCTGTTCCTGCGGCGGTTCCTGCGGCTGCAGGCTGTGCTTTTCCCGGGGTGGCCCTCCCCGAGCGCCCTCATGTTCCTGACGCTGCTCTGCGTCGCCTTGCTGGGTGAGCCTGGGGTGGTGGGGATGGGGGGGCTGCACCCCACGTCTGCTCCCCCTTCCTTTGTGCCCGCCCCCCGTCCCTTTGCGCTGTCACCGCTCTCTTTCATTCCTTTCCCGTGCTTGCCTCTTGCCTCTAGAGCAGCTGGTTATTTACCAGGTCGGCATCATCCCCAGCCAGTACTATGAGGTCCTAGGGAACAAGGACTTCTCCAGGTTCAAAACGCTGACTGCCGTCGCCCTGACTCTGATTGTAGTGAACTCCACGGTAAGACAGGCCAGAGGCTCCCGTGTCTTGGGAGGGGAAGGGAAAGCTGACCATAGCTCCTGACGTGATCCTGGTGACAAAGGATGTAGGCCTGCCCCATTAGGTAGCTACATGTGGGACAGCTCACTGGTACAAACTGTTGGGTTTTATTTAATTTTGGGAAATGCTTGTTCTTCTCACTCATCTCTTCTTGTCTGTCTTCTTGCCCTCGTTCCAGCTAAAAAGCTTCGACCAATTTATCTGCAACATGATGTACGTGAGCTGGAGGAAATCCCTCACAGAATACCTCCACAGCTGCTACTTCCAAGGCCAGGTCTACTACAGCCTGCACGTGCTGCGCGAGGACATCGATAATCCGTAGGCTGCCTGCGACTTCTCTCAGCCCCTTGCTTGGCTTCTCCTGGGCTGCTCTGCACCTTTTCCTGACTTCTCTGTGTCTCTGGGTAGGGGCTTGAGCCCTAGAAGCTTTTGCCATCTAGGCACAAATACCCTCTTCTGCCCTGGGTGGGAGGTGGTATCTGTTGCTGGGATCTCCTGTGACTGCTGGTCATGACGGTTTTAGGAGTAGGATGTTTCTGTTGTGAGGAGAACAGAGGCCCACTAGAACAGGGACCTGGTGCTGCTATAAAACATGCTGCGAACTCAACCCTTGACACTCGGTGTGACGTTACAAAGGGCCTGGCTGGAGTTGGACAGCGCTGCCTCTCCCTGCTTCACGCAGCCAGTACGTTAGAACAGTCCCTGTTGTTGTTCTCTTTGAACTTCAACCACCAGAGTCTCCAGCCGAACACACTTTTGTTTAGTTGGGATTTTAGTGGTTTTGGTAACCCATGGGAGCCACATCCAGGAAGGGCTTTGTTTTGCACTGTATGAGTGCTGCATTTCCCCTTTCCTGTTCCTAGGAAGGAAATGTCAGGGGCGACTTTAAATATGAGAGGAGAAGCTTTCAGTCCCTCCTTGCTTATCCCAGCCCACCCCAAGATCCCCTTCCAGTTTGCTTCATGCACTGTCCTGCTTACTGCAGAACTGCTGATCTGTGTGGGCTGTGCAGGGAAGGTTGAATCCCTCCCTCCCTCACAGCTGCGTGCTGACCCTGGCCTTGCAGTTTGGCCTTGCACACAGGACACTACTGTTGTAGTGTTAAAGAGTTAAAGATCCTACATCATGTGAGAGGTAGAGGCTTTTTGTTTTTCCTTCCAGAATTTAAAGAAGTTATTATTAAATACTTGCTGAAAAACTAGAAACCGGGGGATAACTTTTCCAAACTGTGTGGCTTTATACAGTTGTTTTGAGACCCCAAGCTCTCTTCCTTTGGAGGGGGCGTAGTCACTGCACTGGTGCCATCTCCCACGTTAGTGGCACCAGAGGAGACCAAGCCCAGGGTTCCTGTGAGAAATGGCTGTCTCACAGGGGCTCCTAACTGCTGCTAATAGTGGTGGCCTTAAGGAACTGAAGCAGCCTCTGTGCTTCTGCTGCCCAGTGCTCCTGGCTGCCTGTCCTTGCCCCTTCATTGCACAGCATTATGGTCTGTGTGGCTGCACAGTGAAATCATGCTGGGTATCTCGGGTGGTTTTTCATCTGTATCATTTTTCAGTCAGACACGTTCCCTGGCTGCTTCTGCTGGCCCAGTGCTAGGAGACAGCAGGAGTAAGAGCACCCAGCTGTGCGCAGGGGGAGCAGCAGTCAAGGAGGAGGCTTAGCTTGGGTCAAACAGCCCTATTGCCAAACATGAAATCACAGCTTCATGATGCTGATGTACTTTCCAGCTGCTGTCGGGGTTACTCCCACTCTCATTAAATGTTCATTTCTGATAGTGTTTTGCAGTGGTATGGAGTTGCAAGGAGAGGTTAAAAAGCCACGCTTGTCACCAAGGCGGTGCTTCCCAGGCAGTGTAGCACATTGTCTGTGGCCAGAAGCTCCTGCATGCCTGTCTTTTCCTTTGAGGGGGGGGGAAGGGGAGAACAGAGGCCCCTTACCACATGACTATCCTGCTCAGGTTTATTTTTAACCAGGGAGTGTGTTCACATTGTGCAGTGAAATGCATGAGATAACTGGGTCGGTCTGCTCTGCAGTGATAAAGCCAGCTCTCCTGACCTTAGCAGACCGAATGTGTGGGATTTCTGCAGAGTATTTTTCATTACCACCTTGCTTGTGCTCAAACATCCGATCTTATTGTTTAATGTCTGTTCTGGTGCCACCACAAAAATTCTCTTTATCTTGCAGTTCCCTGATGAGAGTTTTTTCCCTGCACCAGGTACTTAGAGAATGAACTAGAGCCACAAAGTCATCTGCCGTTATGCAGTGCAAACCAAACGAAGTGTTAGATGCATCATTAGCGTCATCCATGTAGAAGGAATGAAGAGTGGGTTGGGAGTGACATACAAACACTTGTGGCTCCTAGCAGGGTGTTTGAGTTTGATATTTATGTATTATCGTTACATGCTGCTTAAATAAGTTGTAAAAAGCAATATCCTGCCATGAGTCTATAGCACAACTTTAATCGTTCCCATAAAGTTATAATTTCAGTCTGAGGAAAATGAAGAATGATGTCTGTAAGGTCAGTCAGGGTGAGAGCTGCCCCAAAATTAAATCCATTGCTGTTGCAGGACTGCAAGAGGGTTGAGAGATGAATGTTGTTGTTGTATCTGCACTAATGCAGATACTCCACTAATGCCGGAGTCCAGCCTTGCTCTTCATTCTGGACTCCAGCATTCACAGTCATGGCCTTTCCACCTCTGCTTAGCATATCAGACTGAAGCCCTCATCCACGTGCTCCAGACAGATGAGGTGTCAAGGGTGCAAATATGCTGAAAACCTTTCCAGTTACCCTGAGTGTAACTCCTGCTCAGGAGTGGGACAGATGGGAATTGAGGGTCTGTCACCTGTGTGCCTGCTGCCAGTGGAGCGAGGAGGCTTGGTGTGCTGCTGCCTGCTCTTGTGGGATGGGGGTGGGTGGAAGCACTTTCTTCCTTGCAGCAAAGGGACCAGAGGGCACTCCATGCAGAGCGAAGGGACCAGCTGCTGTGGAAGGCTGGCTTTGATGGAAGCGTTTGCATGTATTCAACAGCTGGTGACAGCCTGGCCTGTGCCCTAGCCAGTCCTGGTAGCTCTGGTGCCTGAGATGCAGCACCAGTACTGAGGGGTTGGGGGAGAGTCAGTGGCTTTTGGTACTACAAGGGTCGGTCTAGGAGAGGAGTAAAGGACAAGAATGCAGGCCCTTTAGCACAGAGTTGGACAATGTTGTTGACCATGGAACAAGGGGTTTACACAAGGAACAGGGTGAAAGTAACAGCAGGAGCTGTTTTTCCTGGGTGCCAGGAAAGCCCTTGGGTGGGTCCTGCTGGGCCATGGAATTGTCCCCTGGGAGTCACAGCTGCAGGTCCCTCCCAGGCTGTTCACCCACACCCTGTCCTAAGTTAAGGCAGTGAAACAGCCTGGCTTGTGCCCTGTTAGGTAGTTAGTACTGATTCTTGCTCCTGGGCTTTAACAGTGTCAATGGCTCTTTGTGTTGAGCAGGGACCAGCGCATCAGCCAGGATGTGGAGAGGTTCTGCAGGCAGCTCAGCTCCATGGCCAGCAAGCTCATCATCTCGCCCTTCACACTGGCCTACTACACATACCAGTGCTTCCACAGGTAAGCACCCATCCTGCTCCGCTTTCATGCCTCTTTCCTGTGCTTTGTTTTGGAGCCCAGCACCCATGTTAGAGCTCCCCAGATGGACACTTGTACATGTGCGTGAGTGATCTCTGCACTCCAAAGATAATTCTGCCTTAGGGATGCTGGCCCCCAAACCTCTGTGAAAGGCAAGAGAGGTGACAGTTGAGGGCTCTGACTGCGCGAGTCCAAGGCTGCTGGGATGTCCTTTTGCTTGGATTATTAACTGACCTCTCTCTCCTCCTCTAGCACAGGCTGGCTAGGCCCGGTGAGCATCTTTGGGTATTTTGTCATCGGGACGATCGTCAACAAGGTATTGATGAGCCCAATTGTGTCTAAACTTGTGCAGCAGGAAAAACTGGAGGGGGATTTCAGGTGAGTCCCAGCAGAGCGGCGTTTTCACTGCCTCTTGGCAACTCCTGTGAAAGCTGCATTTTTGTCCCTGTTAGTGCTATGTACGCAGCTACTTCTCTTGTCCGTGACTTTCCCCACGCTCAGGGAAACCTACCTGTGCAGTGCTGCCCCAAAGCTCCATGTACTGAGCCCCTGCCACCCCTTTCACTGCCCTGTGTTGTGCACCATCCTGATGATGTTTTTTTCGGGTTGTCCAGGTTCAAGCACATGCAGATTCGTGTCAATGCGGAACCAGCTGCTTTCTACAGGTTAGTAGCAATCACAGTTGGGAGCCCAGCAGCACCTCCCCGCTTAGTGATGCCCAAACTCTGTTGAGCTGCTGCTTGGAGTCTTTAAGGTGTTTCACAGAAATGGCTAGAACACAGGAAAAGGGCCACGATTTTACTGTAGCTTGTGTTGGGGTGCCTGGTCAGTGGCAGAAGGTCGTTGCTTCTCTGTTGTCACGTGTCTGCCTTTGCCCTGGGCATTGGGAATTCATGCTTCCTCCAGGAATTTAAGCAAGCAGCAGCTGTCGTGTCTCTGGTGTTCCCTACCCATGATTTGTATTTGGCTCCTTCTTGCTGTAATGACTGAGCAATTCAAGTGTTGTGGTGCTGTCCCCAAAGTGGTTTGATTCAAAATCACCAATTTAATAAAGATTTATATTGACAGGCATGAAACTGATTTAAATAACTGAAATCAATCTTGATTTGCATTGGCAAGTTTGAGTTATTTCTTTGTGGACTGGTTGATTCTTACTGGTTGATGATAATTTTTCTTAATGGAGAAGATACTCTAATTACGTGCCCTTATTTAATCTGCAGTACTTTTCCTCACAATTTTGAAGTTGTTTATTCTATTACTAAGTAGAAAATGGAAAGTGAATTATTATACCAGAAAACAGAGTCTTACTTCAGTACAGTTCATTAGCAGAAAAGCTTCACTTGGTGGGAAACTAGAATTTAATTGAATTGCACAAAACCAGGCATTTTCATGGTATGAATCTTAATTAAAAATAAAGGAATTTTTTGAAAGATTGCATTCCTAGAATCCTGCAAGATGAGGAGCAAGTGGCTGGTTTTGATTGCGGAACTTCTCTAACTTGTAGAAGCTGTTAGATCTTGTTCTCTTGCACCTGCCTCACCATTGTTCTGGTAAAGGAAGAAACAAAGTCTGAGCACTGTTACCTTTTTACTTCTTTGGTTTCTAAGCTTTTGGCAAACTTGCTTTAAAAGTGAACTGAATGGGAGGAAAAGCTGAAACCAATACAGGAATCTCTCATCTGCAAAAGAAATAATAGCTCTGGTCCTTGGTGCCTTCCTCACCTTTAACTCCTTGTGTCCAAGGCTTTGTCCTTTCTGAATAGTCAGCAGCAAAGATTGCAGCTCAGTAGTTACCTGAGATGGGTTGTAGGGCAGTAATGCCAAACTGAATTCTAACTGGATGTATTTTTGAGAAAGAAAATGTATTTTTCTAAGAACCAAGAAACTTTAGACCTGAGGGTCTTCAAAAATCTTAATTTATACTTTTTTTGTGCAGGTCCTGGCCCTATCTGCTTGGGCCCTAGTGACTCTCCCCTTGTGTGGACTCTGGTGGGAGTGTGGGTGTGTGCTGGGCACAGGTGTGTGTTGGGTGGCAGGGGCAATAGCTGCCGCGGTAGGTGGGAGTCTGGAACGAGACCTGGAGTGCTCTCTGCGTTTTGCCACCTGAGGGCAGCCCAGCCCTTGTGGAAGAGCAGAAGAAGCTGCCAGGCTTGCTGAAGGTGGTGGTGGTTTATTGCTGAGATGTGCCTCCTTGCTCAGCCTGGCTGTGGGAGCATCACCACTCACTTGGGTGGTGGGTGACCCCCGATGCCTGCAGAGAGACCCCTGGGAACGGGGGGCCTGTGGGGTGGGGTCACCTGCACTGGAGGCTGCACTGCTTGGGGCTGGCTTATCCGTGTCCCACTCCTCTGGGGTGGGGAATGGGAAGAGGCAGACTGGGGCTGCTGGCCGTGCACATGGTGGTGGCTTGCTGTCACCTGGACTTGCCTCTGCCCTCTCCTTTCTGGCTCCAGCTGTGAAGCGGTGCCATCCCTCTCTTCCAACCAGGCTCTGCTTAGAAACTGTGTGACCTTGGATGTGTGTTGCTCCAGGCTCGGGCCTTGCTGACAGTGTCTGGCCTTGCCTCACCTCCTCCTATATGCAACAGCAGCATCCCCGGCTGCCGGGAGAAATTGCAGGGCTGCTTGTTTCAGACAGTTTCTTGGTGAAGCTCTTCAGGAATGTGCTCTTGGCTGTTCAGTTCCTGCTCAACAAAGGTTGTTGCTTGGAGGCTAAGGTGCCAGACCCTTTCTGAGCCTCAGTCCTAAAGCCTGTGCTTTGACCTCATTGCGGTGCTCCTGGGATGTCTTTTGGCATGTTGCAATCTTATTTTACAGGGCTGGGCGAGTGGAGCACATGCGCACGGACCGGAGACTGCAGAGCCTGCTGCAGACCCAGAGGGAGCTGATAGGCAAGGAGCTGTGGCTATACAGTGAGTGGGGAGCTTGGGGGGGTGTAGTGGGGTGTGTGGTAGCTCCACTGCAGTGGTCCACAGTCCTGGGAACCTCACTGCTAGTGCTGGGTTTTCTGCTCCTGCCTCTTGCTGCTGCATGAAAGCCCCAAGGGTGAACAGAGGGTGCCTCCTGCAGTCCTAAATGGGAATTCTGTTGTGAAAAAAACTCAGAGAGCAAAGTTTTGGAGGATCCAGCTAAGTCAGAAAATGCAAACCCCGAAAGGGGAATCTGCAGGAGCCTGTGCTTTTTGTGGGGCAGGTGTTCAATGCCTAGGAAGAGAAGGAAGGGCTTGAGCTTTGGGAAAGGAGAAGACTGTATATGTGGTTGGGAGCTGTGGAAACTTCTTTCATACAAAGTCTGTCCCCTGAAAACCTCCCTTCTCCCATTGTCACTGGTTCCAGGTTTGGGCATTAAATGACCGCTATCCACTATCAAGACAGCTCTTCCTCATCTCACGAGCATAGTGAGCTTCTGAGCAACATAAGGGAGGGAGAGCCCTGAACGCAGGAGTGTCTGGGGGAGTTGGGGGTCTTTCTGCCTGTCCTGTGCTCCAATACAGACTTCACTGCCAACCATCTTGCCCCAGAGCTTCCTTTTTGCCCTCCCTTCTGTTTCTTGCGAATCAGCCAGGCCCCTGAAGAGTAGAAACAAGCAGGCAAAGTGTCTTTTGCCCCATGGTGGTTCCTGAGCTCTGTGTCTAGTTAATGTTTCTCTGCTCAGGGGCCTCCCCCAGAATGCTCTTTGCTTGGCAAATGGATTTTCACCCTGGTGCTTGTGCTGTCCTGTGAAATGAGTTTTCTGTTCTAGTGCGTCATGAAGGGCTGAGGCAAGACCGTGAGTCTTCCTCTGACCAGGCTCATGGGTTGCACTTGGGCCTGGCTGGTACAGAGGTTCCTACCCTAACTCACTGTCTTCTTTCAATGTGCTTCTGCCCAGTTGGGATCAACACCTTTGACTATCTGGGCAGTATCCTGAGCTATGTGGTCATTGCTATTCCCATCTTTTCTGGGGTCTACGGTGACTTGAGTCCAACAGAGCTCAGCGCCCTTGTCAGCAAGGTGAGCTAAGGGTGATCTCCCAGACTTCATTGTGGAGGGTGAGTGGGCACTGAGGACGGAGATTTCCTGGTAGCATTGGGGCTGGGTGGCCTGCAGCTATTGACCTTCAGGTTAGACTGTCCCTGCCTATGGTGGCATGGAAATAGGAGCTTGGAGCCAGCTGGTATATGATTAACCTGGGGGTGAGAGCTGTCAAGGACACATCTGTGTAAGTGTTTCCTAGCTCAGAGCTCTCTGTCTAAAAAAAACAGGAGGTCAGAAAGCCTCTGGCTTTGAGCGGTGTGGGTGGGGATTGGGTCCGCACAGTGCTGCGGGTCAGGGTTGTGCCCTGGGCTGCTGCCTGCAGTGAGCCTGGCCACCTGCAAGGCTGAGCTGGCTTGCATTTGCCTTCCTGACCTTATTCGTTCCCAGATACTTAAAACCGGCTTGTGATAGAGAATGCAGAACTAAAAATAGCTAAGTGGGCTCTGCAGGCTGAGACGCCCTGCTCTGAGCCGTGTACGGTGCTGGAGCAGGGCTGGTGGCATGGATCTGTGCAAGCCTGCTGGACCCCAGGCTGGTGAGCAGACACTCTGCAAACACTATCCCTGGGTGGCAGGAGATGTGTCCACCTGGCAAAAACTGCTGTACTGAGCAGGGAAGCCCTGGTCCATCCAGATATGGTGATCTCCTTCACTCCCACTGCCCTGGGTGACTTCTCTACCACTTCTGCATCTTGCTGGACTGCTGACGTGGCCAAATGACTGGACTCCTTGTCTTGTAGCCATGGAGGAAGGTGCAGTGCCCCAGCTCAGCGCTGACCCTTGCTCTGGCATGTGATTTCTCCCTAGAATGCCTTTGTTTCCATCTACCTCATCGGCTGCTTCAGCCAGCTCATAGATCTCTCCAGCACTGTGACCGATGTAGCTGGCTACACACACAGGTGAGCTTCTCTTCAGGCAGGTCTCTGCAGCAAAGGGAAGTGCAGGACAAGACTCTGACCAGGTCTGTGCTAAATAAATGAGAAATGGTTGCTTGTTAGCAAGCGTGGACAAGTTTGGATATTGCGAGGAGGCTGCTGGAGTTGTCCTTGGCGTTCGTGCAACCTCTTGTTTGTCTAGGATTGGTGAACTGCAGGAGACCTTGCTGAGCCTTGGCAGAAAAAGAAATGATAACTACACAGAAGCCAAAGCCAGCTGGGATTTGGACGGGTGAGTCTCCTCTCAGCAACTGGCTGGCTTGCAGCTTACATGCCAGACTGTGGGGCTGTTGCGGGGTGGAGGTGGCCCTTGGTGTCACACGCAGCCTGTGGCATGCAGTTGGTTGTGGCACGCAGTGCTCACTGTGATTTGTCGTTACCAGGGTGTGTGGGGCAGGGCTGCTGTCACAGAGGCACAGGAGTTCTGAGGTGCCTGATCTTTGCCAGTCTCAGCATGATCACTTACCCCCAGATCTCTCCTCCTTTGTCTTGGTGGTGGCCCAGCAGCTGTTCTGGGGAGGACCCAGTGCCAAGCAACACAGCTTTTCTTCTGGAGCGAGTGACACTCTCAGTGCCATCCTCTGGCAAGGTGCTTATCAAGGACTTGAGCCTCAGGATCTCCCAAGGAAACAGTGTGATGATTGTGGGGAACACTGGCACGGGGAAGACCTCTCTTCTGAGGGTCCTTGGGGGACTCTGGGAGAGCACACAGGGTAAGGACTGCTGCTCACTGCAGCTTTCTCTCTCTCAGGACTGCGTTTGGAAGGTGGCAGTGTGGGGTTGTGAGGCCAGTGCCACCTTGTGATGGTGAATGTGTCACTGATGCACTGGAGCCACCCATCCCTATTGCATACTCTGCTCTGGCTTTCATTGCTTTGCCCTGGGTTGCACATATATACCCTTTCTGGGATTTTTTGGCTAATACATGGGGCAGGACTGCACAGGGAGCAATGGGGAGTTGCTGACTGGTACTGCAGGCTTGGCATGAGTGTGTCTCTGTGCAGGGAGCATCAAGATGCTGACCTGCTTTGGCCCCCGGGGAGTGGTGTTCCTGCCGCAGCGGCCCTTCTTCACTGACGGAAGCCTGCGCGAGCAGGTGAGCGCAGGGGCTGCCTCTACTCTGGCTGCAGCTCTGCTCCCAGCTGTGGTAGTGCCCTGCGAATCTGTGTGCTGCAGAAAGGCCTGCAGGAGGGAAGATGCCTGTGGCTGCTCCTTTCCTCACGCCTGAGTTCATTGCCACCGCCGTTGCATCTCTGATAGACTATGTCCGGCTCCTTCTGACATGGCTTCTTTTGCTGTGTTAAACAGGTGATCTACCCTCTGAAGGAGATCTATCCAGTTTCAGGTATGTGGAAATTCATTAGAGCAATTAACCAACCCTGTGGTGTCAGCTCCCTGTCCTGTACCTATTGCAGCTTCTCCCCTACCATGCCCCATCAGGAGCACTCATCCATTTTGCTTTTGTTGCTCTCTGCTTTTCCCTGGAAGATTTACTTTAGTGTAGATTAAGGTCAGCTCTGTTCCCTTCCTTTTGGGAGGGAACATATTTTCTTGATAAGAACATACTATCTTGATGCAATGAGGACAAACTGGCCATGCTCTGCATGTTGTGTTAGACATGATACATGTTGAGGCACCTTGCTGTTGGGATCCATCTGATCTGTCTGGTACAACCTGCCTTTGGGCAAGCCATGTTTGCCTTCATCTCATTTTCCATCCACCTCCATCTTTCACTGTTCCTCTTTTTCAAATGGCGTCCCAGGGCCTTGCATGCTGTCGAGGTCAGACTACGTGGATCCTTTCTCTCTCCTGCCCTCCTCCCAAGCCAGACCACATGTGGTCTGCTGCAGTTTGCAGATGTCCCAGTTTAAGTTTCTGAGTGAAGCAGTGTTACATGCTGCTTTCAAACACTTGGGAGTCACAGTCTTGCAGACAGTAACTGCAGCCATCAGCTACTGTTGTGGCTCTTCAGCAGCTTCAGAGAGGTCCATGGCAGATGCACAGCTCTTCTGCTCAGCTTCCATAGCTGCTGACTGCACCAGCTCAAGTGTATGTTCTGCTCCACAGCTGGTTCACCCTGAGATTTTTCCTGTCCCACATAGGATCCTTTTGTTGGCTGTTACCCGAGCCCTGCTCCCATGACTCCTCCACCTGCAGTGTACAGTGGGCAGTCAGCCGTAAGAGCAACTGGTGGGCAGGGCCTGGGCAATTGAAGCCTGGATCCTTGTGTTCTGGCTGTGTCTGTCTGTGACCATGGACTGAGCCAACTCTCAGGTGTATCTGTGGAGTCCAGCTACCTCCTGGCATGCTGCTCACAGGCATGGTTAATGTTCTTAAGGAAGGTCAGTCTTTGGGAGCTGTCTGTGCCAAAGCTCAGGACCTGATATAATTAAGTGGTTGAGTCAGCTACACTGGACCTCAGGAGATCCTTCAGTCCTTCCCTCCTGCCCCACCAACGACTCCTTGCAGCAGTGGCCTCAGAACACATTGCCTCTGCTTATGCTTTACTGCTTTCTCCTCTAGGGTCTGCAGATGATGAGAGAATTGTGCGATTCCTGGAGCTGGCTGGGCTGGTGAGTCCCTGGTGGTGGTGCTGCCTTCTCCCCTGGTGCTGCCAGCTAGGGAACAAGGGATGAGGTTTTGTGGCAGCACAGTATGACTGTGTGCTGGACACATGGGGACATTGTGTGCAGCTGGGACAGGACTGTCCATGGGACAGGCAGAGGAGGGGGGGATATGGAGCATCTTCAGCTCAAGCAGGAAAAGAGTAGCAGGAAGGGGGTGGTTGTGCTCAGGCCCGTGGGCTGACAAGGTTGGGGGCGGTGTTCACAAGTCTGCTGTGCTCTCTGCAGACTGATTTGCTGGCGAGGGCTGGAGGACTGGACAAGCAGGTGGACTGGAACTGGTAAGGGAGCTCACCGTTGGCATGATCCCTCTAGGTGGGGAACACTTCTAAGCAGATGCACATTGCTGCTGGACTTAAGAACACCTGTGTCCAGCTGTGTCCTGTGGGAGGTGGGCAGTATACAGGGGTAAAGCCTTCATGCCCCAAGCGTCAATGCCAGCGATCACCAGCCATGCTGCTCTGCAGGCAGCTGACTGTGCACAAGGGTGCAGAGCCAGTCCCAGTGTGGAGGGGGGCACAGGGGACACACAGGGACAGTTGCTTGCTGGGGTCTCTGATATCAGCAACCATAAGCTCTTTAGCAAATGAGCTCTTTTTGTTGAGGTAGCTTTTGAATCTCTACCCTGCTGCAGGTATGACATGCTGTCCCCAGGGGAGATGCAGAGGCTCTCGTTTGCACGGCTCTTCTACCTTCAGCCAAAATACGCAGGTGAGTGAGTGACTGCAAAGGAAAAGGGCGGGGGGCGGGGGGCAGGGGGGAAAGGCAGGGCCAGCTGGTACAGAGACAGCTTATGAAATCCCTTCTTTGCTTAGGAACATGCTTTGTCTTGGCCGTTATTTTAGCAGTGTAGCATGTAGAGGCTTCAGGGGTGAAAATATTTCATTATCTGTGTGGAGTGTGGTCAATCAAGAGACTGTATGTAAGGCATTCTCTTAGGGAACTAGTGATTAAAGTTCTTGGCCCAGATCTGATAGCACCTGAAGAAGCACCCTTGCAGCATGCTCTCCAGTTGCCATGTAGAGAAGCATGCATGCAAGGGAGCGTGCTGTCAGCTGCCATACCTGAAGCTCGTGAACCTCTTTAGGGTCGTGGAAGCAATGTGGGAAATGTAGCTGTAACGCAGCAAAAGAAAACAAGAAGCACTGGGAGAAACGGCGCTGGGAGATCACAGAAGTGGCTCCCGATAGCAGATGGGGCCAATTCCTTTGCACACCTAGTTGCTAGTGACTGCTGGGGGCTGGGGGGAGGCTGTTGGAGGACTTGTCATGAGGGCCAGGATGGGTGTGGTTGAACAGAGCTGGTGTTGTAGAAAGTAGCCACATGTAAATACCTCTCTTCCCCTGAAGCCTGTGGCATGGCTCAGTGCTGTCTGGGCAGAAGGAATCTGTGGATTGCAAACTAAAAACTGTGGAGATGATATAAACCAAATTGAATTTATCTGCTCCAGATCTGTAGTATTTACCCTTATCTGACAGGGAGGTGCCTCAGGCTGTCCAGGATGTTCCAGGTGGGGTCTGGGCTGGAGGGACTCACAGGCTGCTGCTCAGCCTGGCACTCTGGCACATGGCCTGCCTTGAGAAGGTCGCATCTTGGCTTTCACAGTGATGGGAATGAGGCAGTGACTGGCAGCTGAAGGAGAGGAATGATGTAAACAGTGCTGTTTGGGTAGATTCAGGGGCTTGTGGGGAAGGGCAGTTTTCCCAGTTGACTGACATGAGCTGTACCAGAGGAAAATAAGAGTCCTTAGGCTTCTCCTCGCTTGCCTTCTGCAGAAGCTCTTGGTGAACTCTGGTTAATATGTGAAATGTTCTTGGCAGTTGCTGTGCTTTTGCCTAGGGGGAGATGACTGGTCAGAGAGGATTTGTGGGGCTTACAGCTTTTCTCTCAGTACTAGACGAAGCTACCAGCGCCCTGACAGAAGAGGTGGAGCATGAACTGTACCGTGTGTGCCTTCATCTGGGCATGACACTGATCAGCGTGGGACACAGACCCAGCCTGGAAAAGGTGAGATAGGGAGACAGTGCTCCACACCTCTCTGGTGGTGACAGGACAGGGGAGGTGGAGAGTGTCCCTGGTGAGCTGAGACTGAGGCTGGAGAGTCTCACTGTGGGAGGACATGACCTTGTAGAGACATCCCTCAGTTGTTGTGTTATTGAATTGCAGTTCCACAGCTGGATTTTGAAACTTTATGGGGAGGGAAGATGGGAGCTCACTCGATGTGAGAAGATGAGGCGGCTCCCAGCTGGGGAAGAATGCTGAAAAACATGCCCTTGTCTGGCCAGCTGCAGAACCTGCGCACACATGGGAGAGCTCTGAATAGCAGACATGGAGCTGCCAAGCCAGCAGCTGTCAACAGTGGATTCATCCAGTGCAAGACCAGTTCTGGATTTAGCTGGTGGACACAGAGCTAAGTCTGAATTCATGGTGTAGGGTTCTGCCAGGAGCAGACACATCTATGCCATCCTTCTCCCAGCCCCCTTCTGCTGCCTCCCTGCCTCTCATGGGGGAAGGGGCTGAGCTGCTAGGCTGCCCAAAGAGAAGATGCTGCCTCATGGGGCTCGTAGAAACAACGGACAGAGGAACCTCCACTTGTCCAGGATGCAGTGGTGCAAGGCTAGGATGCAGCCTCCTGTTCTGCCCTCTGTGCCTTGCTGGCACCTCTGTCTCTTTGATATACAGCTCTGCAGAACAGACTTCTGTACCTGTGGCTCTGATGAGGGTTGTGCTCCCCAGCAGGAGTCAAGGGATGCACTGTGAGGGGAGGAGGATGCTGGCACAGAGAGGGGACATGTCTCTGTTCTCCTTATGACACACAGTTGCAGGTCAAAGGAACATTTTTGTATTAAAATCTGGGGCCTGTTTTCCAACAATTTTTGTGGAGAGGGTCAATATTTGTTGACCAGACCACTGCATCTTTTCCTTCTGGGGTTTGCTTTGGAGGAGATGGCAATGGTCCTGAACTAGACTATTGCTGAAGAGCAGAGCAGGGGTAGGAGTGATATACCTATCCAGGGCTGGGCATCCTGCCCTGCTGCTACCTCCACAGCTTCTGCAAGGCACGAGGAGCCCCAAGAGGGCCAACTCTGCTTTTAGGGGAGGAAACAGAGCTTGCTTCCCCTTACTCTTCTGCCTATGATGAATCATGTTCTCTCCCCTGCCTCCCATAGGTGTGTGGAGACAGGTTTTGAGGGTCTCTGTGTTGTGGAGAGGTCACTCAGGCTGCAGTGGAGGTATGGGCTCTGAGCACTTACTGGCTACCAGTTGCTTAGTGACATTTCTGGGCGTGGCCCTGTTCTGCAGTGAAGGAGCAGGAGGTGGCTGCTGGCAGAGCCAAACTAGCAGCTCTTGTGCCCTTCCACTAGGCGCTTGCAGCCCTCTATGATCTGCTGCACAGCTTCATGGTCGTCCAGGGTGGTTAGGTCTCCAAGCTCACTGGCCTTGTCCTCCACGATTTTCCTTAGCACCCGACGCATAATCTTCCCTGAGCGTGTCTTGGGCAGCCGGTGTGTGACCTGTGATGGGGATGAGCAGGGGTAAGGCTGAGGGAAGGGGGTTGGCCAGGCTACCAGGGTGGATGTTGGACCAGCCTGCACGTGTTACCTGAATGTACTCCGGAGCCGCATACTTGGCGATCTTCTTTGAGATCAGTTCCCGTAGCTCAGCAGCAAGAGTCTCCTGCGTGTAGCCACTGTCCTTCTTCAGCACAACAAACACGTAGGCTCCTGGCAGAAGGACCATCAGGTTACTGAGCACTACACACAGCATGCTCCTGAGCGCCTGCCTGGACCTAGGGCCAGGAGAGGTCCCTCTCTCCTGGTAGCCTCAGGGGATGCTCTGTAGCCTGAGCTGTAAGTGCTTTTGGCCATGGTGCTGCTGCTGCTGCCTTAATGCAAAGCCCAGCTGGCCTCAGGCGTAGGTTGTTATGGCTGTGCTGAGATCCCCACTAACATGCTGTATGGCGTTGGCACAGTGTTGCTACCAGGGGTGGGTGTGACAGTGCCACTTCCCACAGCAGTACAAGAGCCCCGGGAGAGACATCTCAGGGGAGGCAAGCAAGCATCTTACCTTCTCCCTTGATCTCATGTGGGTAGCCGATGACAGCAGACTCTGCCACTGCCATGTGGTGATTCTGGAAGAGAACAGGGCTGGGGTTTGGCTCGGTGCTTTCAGCAGGCTGGCTGCCACCTGGGATGACCTGACCTGGCTTGGCTGCTGCAGCCCACAGTAGTGCGGAATGATAAGGAAGGGCCTCAGCTGGTCTCAGCCATTTTTCCTTCTTGGCTCAGCAGGTCTGTCTGCAAACACAACTCTTTCCACCTGCCCCTGGCTGCTTTAGGCTTGCACTTTCTAGACCCTGTTCTGTGCCTCCACGTTGCTCCATCAGGTCCCACAATCTTTACTGGCCTGCAGATGCTCTTCCTTAACATGCTGGGCTGCTGCTTTGGGAATCACCCACTTACAGCATCAACTTTATCGGGCTTTGTCCCTGCCCTGCTGCAAAGAGCCAGAATGGAAGGAGAGGGGGTGAGAAGCTGTTCCCACAGCCAGGTGGTGGGTCCAACGCTCTTCCCTGCTGCTACAGCAGCAGAATGTTTCTGTAGGTATTCCAAAGAGGTTTCCCTGAGCACCACAACCACGCCTTCGCTGTCCCCTCATATGGCTTTACCTCCCACCCACACCTCTTACCACAACATCCTCCACTTCTGCAGTGCCCAGCCGGTGTCCACTGATGTTAATGATGTCATCCAGCCGTCCTGTCAGCTGGTAGTAGCCCTCACTGGTACGATACGCACCATCCCCAGTGAAGAAAAACCCTGCAGTGGCCAGAACCATGCATGGTCACTTGTTGCAGTGAGCATGTGAGCTGCTCACCAGCTGCCCTCTCACCTTGCCCCATTCTCCTTTCTGTTGGCACCAGGGCTCATGTACTCTGCTCCTTCCTCAACTGCTCAGAGTGAAGGACTAACCTTCCTTGTTAGCCTTCTGCCTCTGTTGGTACCTGCTCTGTCACCAGGCTCCTTCCCTCATTCTGCAGTGTGCAGGCTAATGCCCAGCCTGCCTTATCACCACAAGCTAGGAGCACTTTGCTTCAGTGCAGGTGCCTGTGGTCCTGCTGCTTCTCCCCTTTGCTTCATGTCAAGGCACACACGCTCAGTGCCTCTGGATGAGTGACAGAAGCTGACAGGGTTTGCAAAAGATTCACCAAGAGGCCTCTCTCTGCTCGAGGGGACTGGGAGCAGAAGGACAAATCCACTGCCCTGAAAGCATATGTGATCCAAGGGGGAAGGTTGGTGAGAGACACCCATTCTGAGGGCAATGCGGAGGTATCGGGCGTGGGGAGATGAAAGGCCTCAACACTGTGGAGGGTCTGCGAAAGAACAAAGCAGCAGTACTAGCTCTCCTGAGTTCTGCTCCTGTGCAGAAAACCAGCAGGCAGACCCAACCATACCCAACCAAACGTTTTCCTTACCTGGATAAGGAGTCAGATAGGTTTCCAGAAATCTCTTGTGGTCATTGTAAATGGTTCGTGCCATACCTGGCCAGGCTTCTGAGATACAAAGGGCTCCAGAGATGTTGTTTTCCAGAAGGACATTTCCCTGTAGAAAAGTTACCTTTTAGTAACCATGGTTGACAGTACTTGGGATGTTTAGTCAATGCCCATTTAACAACCTTGTGATGGAAATGTCAGGGAAGGCAGTGAGGAGAGTCCTGTGCCCCTAACACAATGGGACAGGCTCAGTCTCTCCCAGCAGATGTCTGCAACTAGCTGCCTACCACAGTGGGATGCAGGGCCCCTGCAGGGAGGCTGGCTGTCCCTGCCCAGCTACCTCACCTTGCAAAGACATGTGCCAGGGAACCCAAGCACAGCTTGTCTTGTCAGGACAGAGCAAGCTAGAAAACAGCTCAACTTCTGCACTGGTTGAAGGAACAGCTTCACTGTTCACCTGCAGAGGTGAGCAGGAAAGATGCGCTTACAGATCTCCACTCCCATCAGCAAGTACACACTGCAAGCGCCTGGGGGAAATCAGGCTGAATGAGTGCCTGGGCTGCAGGTTATAAATGTACCTTGTCATCCAGGAGGGAGGGTCTGATCCCAAAAAAGGGTCTCATAGCCATGCCTGGAAGGATTTCGGCACCAGGATTAGAAGGACGGGGAGATATACAGATGCCTCCTGTTTCTAAAGCAAAAGAAATGGTAATGCTCATCAAAGTCAGCAACAAGAGGAAAGCCAGGTAGCACTGCTTGGCTAACAGCCTTTGCCCTGGCCCTCACCGCACCCTGCTGGACCACGGGCTGGGGCTGGGTTTGCCAGGGAGCTGGGGAAGGCTCTTTGCAGAACGATGATCCTGCTCATTTAGTTTAGCAGAGATCTGCTCCCTACTGTTAACTCCCCTGTGTTTCTCTGGGTTAGCTTTAAAGGCCATTTCCCTCTTTCATGTTTTGGTGCCTGTGGCCCCTTACGGCATTGCTTATACAAGAGTGTCAGTAACAACCGTTCCCACTTGGCCAGCAAAGCCTGGGAGAGCAGAAGCTGGAATGAGGGGTCGTACGCATCTCACCAGTTTGCCACCACGTGTCCACTACTGGGCACCGTGTCTCGCCGACCACGCGGAAGTACCATTCCCATGCCTCCTTGTTAATGGGTTCCCCCACTGCAAGGGGAAAGACAGGGGGACAGAGCTAAAAGATCAGGTCAAAGACGCAGCTTCCCAGGGCCTGCTCAGAGAGCACCCCACAAACAGCGCAGTCTCCCGACTTCCCACTCTCATATTCTTGGCATTTGTGGGAAGAAGCACAACCTGATGCCCAAGGATTTGCTGCTGCAGCCCATGGCACCAGCAGTTACCTGAGCCAAGCACTTTGAGAGAAGAGCGGTCATACTTCTTCACCCATTCATCGCCATATCTCAGGAGCAGGCGGATGGCAGTGGGTGCCCCGTAGAACTGGTTAATTTTTAACCTCTCCACTGTTTCCCAGTAGCGGCCTGGAATGGAAACAGGGCCAGTAACCACACACACAGGTCCTCCCAGCCCGAGACCAAGATAGAGGGAGAGGAGGTGAGAGCAAGGGCTCTCTAGCAGTGCCTGGACCCTCAGCCAAGCTAATCCCATGCTGCGAAGGACTAAAGCAGTCCAGGAGCAGCAGTGGCCCCTTTTCTTCCACATCACCTAGCTCTGCTACTCTCCCTGCTGCAGGGAGGGACAGGGAGAAACAGCTTCACCACTGGAGAAGCAGCAGTGGCTTCCTAACCAGATGAAAAGACTCTTCCTCTCGCAGCTCTCTGCTGGGCACAGCCCATGGTCTGCTGCTGTGGCAGGAGAACCATTGCTGCCTGTGTCCTGGCATCAAGCCACCAGCTCCCTGCCTGCTACAGGTCTCACAGGGTGGCTGTGGCATGTCCCAGCTCCCCTGAGACACCTCACTCACCAGGGTTAGGATGGACAGGAGTGCTCTCAAAAAGGACTGTGGTGCCACCATTGCAAAGTGGGCCATAGACCACATAGGTGTGCCCTGTGATCCAGCCGATGTCTGCCATGCAGCCAAAGATGTCCCTGTCCTGGTAGTCGAACACATACTGTGCAAGAGAGGAGAGACAGTGAGGGGTACAGCCTGGGCCTGTCCTCCCAGCAAGGGGTACAACCGGGAGCAGTGTACGCTCAGCCCTAATGTTACTGCATCTTTCTATCTTTCCACTACCCCTGCAGGGACACCTTACTGCAGAGAGTTTTTAAAAACATTATTAAAAAAAAAAAAGTCAGGTGCTTTACGAAAGTGGAGGAAAACCCAAACCACAGCCAAATTTGCTCTTTTTCAAAGGAGAGAGCTACAGCCTTTCCTTCTTTCTGCTGGTGTCTAGACAAGGCTGATACAAGTACCTTGTAGCACCAAAATGAGAGAACTTTTAGGGTGAAGATGGTCCCTCCACACCTACAGGACCACATGGAAGGAAAGGAGTTGTAGGCAAGGGCAATGTGGTGAAGGACTCCATGAGCCACCCCCAGGCACTGCTGGGCTCCAAACGCACAGTAAGCACTCAGTAAAACCATGAACTCAGCAAGGAGCCCATTGTAGGAGCACTGAGGCAGTAAACAGAGGGACTGCAAGATGCCTCAGCCAAGAGCCACCCCCGCTTGCCCGCAGGAGTTGGTACCTCTGTGCCTCAGCTGGGTGAGTGCAGCCCTGTGCCTGAAAGCAGGCAGAAAGCAGAACAAGCTCCCTGCAGAGAAGGACTTGTGGGTATTAGTGGATAGAAAACTGAATATGAGCCAGCAATGTGCGCTTGCAGCCCAGAAAGCCAACCATGTCCTGGACTGCATCAAAAAAAGTGTGACCAGCAGGTCAAGGGAGGTGATTCTCCCCCTCTACTCCGCTCTCCAGGTGAGACCCCACCTGCAGTGCTGTGTCCAGCTCTGGGGCCCCCAACATAAGAAGGACATGGACCTGCTCAAGCGAGTCCAGAGAAGGCCACAAAGATGATCAGGGGGCTGGACCCCTCCCTTATGAGGACAGGCTGAGAGAGTTGGGGTTGTTCAGCCTGGAGAAGAGAAGGCTCCGGGGAAACATTATAGCAGCCTTCCAGTACTTAAAGGGGGCCTACAGGAAAGATGGGGAGGGACTCTTTATTAGGGAGTGTAGGGATAGGATGAGGGGTAATGGTTTTAAACTGAAAGAGGATAGATTAAATTAGATGTACAGAAGAAATTCTTTACTCTGAGGGTGCTGAGGCACTGGAACAGGTTCCCAGAGTTGTAGATGTCCCCTCCCTGGAAGTGTTCAAGGCCAGGCTGGACGGGGCTTTGAGCACCCTGGTCTAGTGGAAGGTGTCACTGGCCATGGCAGGGGGGTTGGAACTAGATGATCTTTAAGGTCCCTTCCAACCCAAACCATTCTGTGATTCTATGATTCTTCTTCCCGCTGCCCCATTTATTCCTCAGAATACCCTTGGCTGCAAGGCTGGATTATGAGGGAGCGATGCCTACCCTGTGCAGGGCAGGACTGAGTGCTGTCAGACTGGGAGTAACACATCCAGCTTCCTCAAGCACTATCCTTTGTTTCCTCTACTCAGCAATAGGAAAGCTCCCTGGTCTCCCACTAGCCCATCACTTCTTGCCTTCAGCTCTGGTATCTGCTGTTTTGGACCTTCCCATCTCTTCCTGCAGCTCCCTGTCTGCAGGCTGCCAGCTGGGGACTCCGGGTCCTCAAGTGCTCCAGGGTGCTCATAATGGAAACTTCCCCCACTTTCTCTGTCTCTTTTTAACCGAGTAGTGAATTATGATAGCAGCGGTCTGCCCCATCCAGCTGAGAAATCTGAGCGTGCCAGCCCTTTGTCACAATTTCCAGCACTCCTGAGGACTAACATGGCCACATGGTGCTCATTCCCTGCATTGCCATTCTGGGATGGCAGCCCTGGCTCTTGCAGACCTGATGGTCTCAAAAGGGTCACATATCATGCTGGGCACAGCCGTACTGACAGGTTAGCTCACAGGAAAACCAAGGGCTTCTACATGCCACCTGCACACACCCCAGGAGGTCTGGCCTTCAGCACTCACAGCTGACAGAGAAGACCCAGCCAGCCCTGAGCTTGCTGTCTCACAGGGTGTGTGGTCTGAGGCACTACTGGAACTTCAGCCACGCACAAGGAGAGCCAGACCCAAAGCTAAGGCGCTGTTCAGAGAGGTTGTGTCCCTCACAACCATTCCTGCAGCCAAGTGCAGCTCCATGCTGTGCTCAGTGCCCTTTTATCCAGCTCTGTTAGAGTTTGCTTTGGGCATGCTCGGGGTTAAAGGCTTCCATCTTCCCAAAGATGACCCACACTCTTCAGGTATAGACCCTTGGTCTTGAGGGCATTCATCACCCCTCCCAGAAGCACTGCCTTCAATCTCCCACCTGAGTTGGGGTAGTTACACTTAGGGAAAGCAAGCCAGAGGTTTAAGGAGCAAATTTGCTTCTTCCTCCTCCCCCAGTAATATAAAATCACCCTTGCAAGGCTGAACATCCCACCCAATAATTCAGTCTAGGATAGGGCAGTGAAAGAAAGAAGAAAACCAAGAAGGTAGATGAGAGGAGTATGTTTGGGAGGGCCTGCTCCAGAGTATGTGCCGGTCTTCCCCACTACCTGTAGGCAGATGTGCTCTACTGGGCTGACACCCTGGGAGGGCTTCCCAGAGACTTTGCTCTGGATAAGGATGAGCTCATGGTGCAACAAGGAAGTTCTCTGCACTGCCTATGAACTGCTGACTCATGAGTGCTCTGTGTCTGGGATCCATTACCTTGTGTGTGAGAGCAGCAAACAGCAAGTAACCAGCTTGGGAATGAACCAGACCCTTGGGTTTGCCGGTGCTGCCTGATGTGTAGAGAAGGAACAACATATCTTCACTGTCCATGGCAGCAGGCTCACAGCACGCATCCTCCTTCATCATCTCCTGCAGGAGAGAGAACTGCTGTCTCACAGGGTCACACAGGCTTCCCTGTGTTGTCCCTACACTTGCTTGTGCACCTCTTCCCCAAGCTTCCCACTGAGCACCTGCGCCACCCTGCTCCCCCCATACCATCCTCCCGCCTCTGCACCTCCGCTGCCCCTGCTCGCCAGCCTGAACTCTCTTTCGCCTTGCTGAGCTGGCAAACGCTCTGCTCAGCCAGAGCAGACCTGCTGAGTAAGAGGCAGTTATTTTTATGCTGCCGCTGCTCTGACCAGCACAGAAGTCTTCCAGAAAGCTTTTCTAGCACTAATTGCTTGCAGATGGGATGAGCAGAGGCGGGGAGACCTCTGTGCAGCTCTGGAGAGCTAACAGAAATGCACAGCAGGGGCTTACCTCTTCAGAAACAGTGCTCCATGCTGGCAGCCTGGCCATCCTGTGTGCCACGACTAACAGGCACGCAAGCAACCTCGCTGCCTGCTTCCTTGGACACAGGCTGCCAGTGGCGCTCACAGAGGGTCTGCCAGCAGAGCAGTGTGTGACAGTGCAGTGGCAGTCGAAGTCTGGGCTCACAACGTGTCAGCCCATGTCTGGGTTGTTTCTAGCCCCTGCTCCACCCTACTACAAGCCCTGGTTTGCACTGCCTGCCCCTGACAGTACAGGGCTGGTGCTGTGGAAAGAGCCACCAGTTACCCATCCTGACAGTTCCTGGAACTGTCCGGAACTCGTGTGCAGCTCCAGCTGCCGCTTCTGCTGCAGGACAATGTCCCCACATCGTGTCAACACCAACAAAACTGTCATGGCCAGCCAGGACCCTCTCTCCACTCCCTGTCCCTGATGCCAGAGTGGGCACATTGCCCAGGGGAAGCAGCAGTAGTGCCAGGCAGCCTCTCACCTCCTCCAGTGGCACATCCCGGGCTGTGATGGGAAACTTGCTGTCGGTCCTCATGGAAACCAGAACCCGTTTCACTCCTGGGCACTGCTTCACAGCCTGGTCCACTGTCTTCTTTAGCTCAATAACCTTGCCACCTCTCAGCCCCTGGTTCACTGTGATCACTGTCTCTGACTGGGCTGCAGAAGGCAGAGAGCCCCATAAGCAGCTCTGCCCCTCTCCATCAGTCACACAGCAGTTTGGCTCCACTATGACCCTGCGCCTCTCCCTCTGTCTCCCAGCCCTTGTTACTCATGGCCTCCATTTAGCAAAACCAGCAGCTTTGCATCTGTTTCCCATTCATTCCTGCCTGTGTTGCATCCCCTCAGAGGAGATGCTGTATCCCGGCCCTTTAGTCCCTTGAATGAAGGAGAGAACCAGTCCACCCCATGGGCTGGAAGCTATTTAGTGAGCCCATGCCATTTCCTGGGGTGCTAATCCCTGCTTCAGGGACATACATCATGGCAGGACAACCTCAGTTAGCCCAGGGAGTCTTACTCAGAAACCCTCTGCCTTTTCACAACCCTGAACCCTCCAGCTGCCGAACCAACAAGCTTAGCACTGTCCCCCAAGGGAAACAGGTGTCCCTGTTACCCGCTGGCTCTTACCATCCCGGATCCTGTCTGCTAGGGACTCTGCACTGAACCCGGCGAACACCACAGTGTGCACAGCCCCAATACGGGCACAGGCCAGCATGCTAGCCACCGCCAGTGGGCATGGGGGCATGTAGATTGTCACCCTGTCACCCCGTTTCACCCCTTGCCGTTTCAAGGTGTTTCCCAGGCGGCATGTCAGCTCCAGCAGTTCCCTGCCCAAAGAAGCAATGGCACAGTTAGAGACTTTCCTACAGATCTTACCTGCTTGCATAAAGATGGGGGGCCCCAGAGTCACAGGTACACAGCTTACATCCCTACGCACCCTAACCTCCCCACTCTGGAAATCCATGGGAGAGTTGTAAAATGTCAGTGGGAAGGAGAGGAAAAGACAATCACTAACATGGGCTGTTATTTATGGAAAAGAAATAGATCAGAATGGCCTCTGTACAGAGCCTGACACTCTCACTGGGTAGCATGAGAAGTGAGCCATATGGCCAGCAATGGCTACTGGCAATTCCCCTGAGTCAGCAAGCCCACAACACCTCAGCTGACTTTCCCAGTGACAGCCTGCAAATTTCTTATCAGCCTGTACAACTGGAGCAACACACTACCCTGCAAGGCTGGAGGCTACACATGAGGAGTTAGTTATCTTCCCCCATGAAAACAGGGCCCCGTGCTTTGCTAAAGCTGGGAAGGTCAGGTCCTCCAGAGCTTGTGCCCACTAGTGAGAACAACAGCTGTAGGAAAGCGGTGAGCAAAACAATGTTTCTCCCAAGAAGACTCCCTCCAATAAACCAGGGCTTGGCTGTCAGTGACTCATGTCATGGAAGGGCTGTCCATGCAGGGAGACTGGCACGGGTGGATGGTCGTGTTTGTCATGTGAGGTCTGGAGCTAGAGAGGACAGAGGGACTTGGTCTGTGTACAGAGGGATTTAAGTGGATTCTGCAGTGGAGACTCAGAGTGCAGGCAAATTGAGCTGGAAGGTGAGGGACCCCACACCAACCTAGCAGGGTTGGACAGGCAGTCCCCCCAGAGAGTCAAATCCAGCAGTGTTGCTGATGTGCAGATGAGCATGGGACTTCCCAAAACCCATGCGGCTATGAACCTGGCCTCTCTTGCAAACCATTCACCTGCAAGTTTAGACACCAGGAACCTTGCTGGGAAGGCACATGTGTGTGACTTTCCCATGTGGTCTTACCTACAAGCATTGCCATGCTGCAATGAGGGGCTTGCATCTGCCTTCTTGGCTAGAGTAGGGATCCTTTGGGGCCCAGAGGGTTAATCAGGCTGAAGTCTCAGATCAGCACAGACAAGCCAACGGCCACCATACTGTTGATCTATCTATGTGAAGGGATGCTGCATCCCCTCACATGATGCACATCAGCAGATCAGCCCTGTGCAGTGTTCATGCATGCTGCAATGCATCTCTTGTATGCTCAGAGGTAAGTACTGACCTGTACGTGACACGCACCTCCTCTCCGGGTTCATCCTTCTCCCAGATTAAGGCCACTTTGTCTGGAGCTATGTGGACATGTCGGTCCAGACAATTCACTGGAAAAGACGACCCAGTCTCATTGCCAGAGCAATGCTCAGCACCTCTTAACTCCCATAAAACCAGTACTGGCAGTCCCATTTCAGATCAGAGTCAGGGCTGTCTGAGTCTTTTCAGCATTAGCCTTGTGCATCCACTGAAACGACCTTTGTGGATGCCAGCCAGCAGATCACAAGCACCGTCCCAAGCCCGTTACACTCCTCACTGGTCCAACACCTACCAGTTCCCATTATCAGTTTCCCTCTTAATTGCAACCTAACACAGTCCAGAGCAGAAACTGCCTGAAGTCCCTTTGGAGGTCACATCCCCAATGCCCTCAGAGGCCCTGGCAAACATTAACTCAGCCATTACTCCACCCAGCACTGCCTTGCAGCTGCCTCTGGGGTGGACTAGGGCAGTTTTTTAGTGGTGGTGCTCCTAAATAACAAATGTAGGATGAAGCAAAGCTCTGCACAGGAAGGCTGCAGGGTGCATTTGTCCAAGATGGAAGGAGAGCCAAGGCCAGGATCACACGGCCCCTGGCTTTCCAGGGACATGGTAGGCTGAGGCTTTGGCTGTAATTCTTCTGAGAAAAGTTTCACGCCTTGCTGGCAGCTAGTTTCCTCAGAAGCCTTGTTTCCCTCTGTGTTTTCCTTAAACCTGCTAGTGAGGTCATGGGATGATGCAGCAGCCCCAGTTTGCATACCAAAATGCCTTTTTTTCCTGACCATTTTTAGTTTTCCAGGAGAGAAAGAAACACACATGAAAGGGGGAACAATAAGACCTCAAAACCCAAAGGCAAGTAACTCCTGCTCTCCTGCCCAAATGGACTGTATAAGACATGATTTCAGAGAGATCTGTCTCGTATTTTGAACACTGGGACCAACAGCGCTGTAAGCAGGACACAGTGTCACCAGCCTCTATGTCTGCCCCTGGTAGCCCCCCTAAGGCAGTAGCCCCAGCCCACAGAAGAGCCTACCACAGCTTTGGGGACTTCCAGTACCGCTCATTGTTCCTGTATTTTGCTTTCTGCAGATACATACTGCCTTTGCTGGGCAAGGATAACCTGCAATGCTGCCCACTGAACGCACAGGCTTCGATGCTGTTGCCTGTGGTCCTGCAGAACAGAGATGCTGCGCTGCTGTGGGATCCATGGAGGCTGAGGGAGAGCAGCCTGGCTCCCAGCACACTTCGATCCAGCTGCAACCTCTCCAGTGACACCTGATTGCTCCCCTAGAACCAGCCACATCCTTACACTATGGCCACTGCAGAACCAACCAGACCTTCTGGGGATCCCACTCACTTCCACCCTTTAACATTGTGCTCCTCTGATCTGCTCCGAGGGGCACCCACAGGCACTTGGTGGGCTCCCATGTCTGTCTCCCTCCTTACCTGCCACGTTCAGCTGCCCACCCAGGAACCAGGAGACCCTGCCCTGGCGCAGGTCGCAGTCCTGGACAGAGTGGAAGGGGGTGATCCAGGTAAGCCGGCTTCTCCCTAGCGCTCCCCAGAAGGTATCCCCCTGCTCCACCGACACCTTGTACAAGCCTTGGTGGTCCTTGGTTCTGGGGAAGGCGATGGCTTCAGGCATGTAGGCGGTGAGGGGCCCGTGGCTCCAAGCTTGGGCAGCCGCTGACCCGAGGGGGCGTCTGAAAGCCTGAGGAAGAGCTTTGGGGCAGCAAGACCTGGCCAGCAGCCTGGCCATCATTGCAGGACGCCGGCCTCTCACTGTGAAGATGGGTGCCTGGAGCCCTCACAGCTGCTCAGGACACCTGGCCTGGCCAAGATGGGCCCCTGTGGGAGCTGGGGCTGACTAGACGCGAACGAGCTCTCCCGCACAGGGAGCCCAGACGCCCCTTCTTCCCTGCCTCATTCCTCTCCTCCTCTCTTCCAGAGCACTACAGAGAAAAAGAAATTCAATCCCTTTAAGGGAGGGGAAAGGGGTGGCCTGTAGAAATATTTGACTGAAAATAACCTTCATGCTAATCTGAGTCCTGACACCTGCTCTTGAATGGGAGCCAGATTCAGCGGGTGCCCGTGCTCTCCACAGGAGCTGAGATGCCCAAGCCAGATTCTACCAGTCTGCTCCCACTCCCACTCTCCCAGGGCTGTGCTACGTCCCCAGACACCTCTGCTTTCCCCCTAGTCACCTCCCTCTACTCATCCCCATCTCTTTTGCACCCCACAGCCCCCCCCCCCCCCCGACTGCAGCCCCCGCCCCGGTCCTCCACTGGCCATGAGGGCAGCCTGGGACAGCTCATCTGGAAAAGTTAGGGTCGCCTCCATGCTAGCCTTGTGTTAAGGCCCATTCCTTGCAGAGCACTGGCTGTGCAGTCTCTGGTAGGCCAGGGAAGGTTTTTCTCCTGCAGCTGTCTGCTGCAGGAGGGGGATATTGCATCCCATCCCACCTCACTGCTGGGGGACCATCAGAGCTGTCCCCTCCAGCAAGCTGGGCTGGGCTCTGTCTCCTCACAAACACTCCAGACAGGTCGGGGTGGCCATGGTGGAGCAGGAGGTGGTGGTTTGGCATGAAACACTGCAGTCCATCTCCTCACACTGAGACCTCTCACCACCCACTGTAGAAGAGCTAAGATGTCTCCCTGCCTTCCTTTTCTTCAGGCCCTACATAGGTAGTGCTTTTTAAGGCAGAGCTTGGAGGTTTCCTTAATTGCATGGACCAGGCTCCCTTCGCTTCCTAGGGGGCACAAGAGAGAACAGAAGGCTCTCCCTACAAGCAGGGCTGTTCTCAGCGAGGCACACTGATGGGACAACAGCAGAGATGAGGGGGTTAGTAGATCTCCTCTTTGGAGATCTACTTAGGAGATCAATCTCCTCTTTGATCTCCTCTCCATAGTGTGACACTACTCATGGTCTGCAGGGCTGGTATGTTTGGTGAACAGGCTGGACACCAGTATGGGAGACAGGCACTATTTGACAGCAGGTGCACTCATCCCAGACCACACACCTGATTTGTAGCAGAGCTGTCCCCAGAGCTAGGTGAGGACCTACGAGGGCTCCGTCCCTCGAAGGAAATGCAGTCCTGTGGGCTTACAGCCCCTCCACAGAATCAAGACCAAGCAGACTTGTTCCACAAGCAAAGTCTTTCATTTCCTATGCATGTTTACTCTACCTCAGCCTTTTTTCCCTGTAAGACAATCAGGTTTTTCCATCAGACCATTCCCAGAAGCCCTTAGCAAGGTGGACAAATCTCAGCTCCTTCTCTGATAACTCAGGATGGGCTCCCGCTGCTCTCAAATCAGAGCTTGCTTTGGGGGAAATCCCTGTCAGTGCCCTTCCCTCTCAACAAGCTCCCTTGTACTTGCAGTGTCTGGCTGCCACCTCCACTCCTCAGGCTGGCCGGGCCCGGCAGCCTGCTACTTCACACCAGGGTGGGTGTGATACAGGGTGACCCAAAGCACCAGGGCTGTTCTGCATGCTGAAGTGACTTGTTCTCTGACCAGTTGTATGCCATGATGCCTAACTTCTGCCCCAGGTACAAGCACACCCCTTTCAGCTTTGTCTTTCACCACAAAGGGAGAGCAGCACCCAAGCCCCATCTTCTCCATGCCTGGGTGGGGAGGAAGGTGCAGACCTCTGTGCTGCTTTGGAGCTCCCACCTCTGACTGCAGCCTGACATCCAACCCCCTCTCCGCTTTGACTGAATTCACCCTCCTTGAACATCAGTGACCGGACTCATACACAGTATTCCTGTTTAGTTTTATTCTTGTTCATATCTTTACAGAAAATGGCACATAAATCACAGATGCTGGATGACTAGAAGTTGTTACAGCTCCATATCTCAAACACCTCAATACTGAATTCTTTTCTCACTGTATATACATTATTTACACACCATGGGCTATCATCTAACACGTCAAACAACCGGGGGACAAAGACAAACAGGGGCTGGATGGAGGGGCTTAACCTTCGATGGAACAAAAACAGTAGCTCCAGGGGAAGGGTGCTCACAGCTGAAAGCAGGACAGAAAGGGTTGCCTGGACGTCACTGTCCTACAGCTTTCGGGGGGGAATAGCGCCTTACCAGGATGGGAAGGTGATGGTACCATGGAGCAGGTTTGGCTGCGTGGGTCTGCAAGTGCTCGTGTGGGGCTGGCTGGGAGACGTATGTACACGCTATGGGGTGTATCGGGGGTGGATGTGCATGGCTGTCATTCCCTTTAACACTCAGAGGGCGAGCTGGACCAACTTAATTCAATAAATACATTGGGCAGATGCTGTTGTCTCGCCTGGAATAACGTATTCAGTAAATAAATTCACCGTCTGGCTCCTCCACAGGGGTGCAGGGCTTTGGTGTTTGGGGCAGAGTCAGACCCGGCTGTGGTGGCCAGCTCTGCGGGAGCCAGCAACATGGGCTGGGGTCACCTCGAGGTGCCAGGTGGGACCAGGGTGTCACGCCTGTGGGCTAAACCTGCCTCTCCCTGACAAATGGAGGCAAAACTCAACCACTCTGAAGCTGCAGCCCCTTCTCAGCAGACCCCAGTGCCGGGTGGGGAGAGATGGGTGGAAGGTGCAAACCACCCTGGATGGAGAGTCACCATTTCATGCTAACACTGCCATGGGCTTGTCCCACTGCAGCCTGGGCCAGAGGCAGAAGTGATGACCAGGGGAAGGTAGTGGGTCTGCCTGGGGCACGGTGGGATGGGGCGCCAGGGGAAGGCGCCCAGGCAGCACTGGGGAGAGATGTGCACTGAGGAGGGGCATGGCAGCAGGGGACAGGCTCGCTCCAAGATGGTGGATGGGGTCTGGGGCTGGAGCAGGAGGAGAAAGCCCCAGGGCTGGTCACAAGGCCGGAGGGACCCAGAGCTTCGGTGTCCTCTCAGGTGGCGATGATGATGGGACTCTTCCTGGTGCCCCAAAAGGAAGGGGGGGGGGGGGGGGGTGGGGTGTGAGGAAGACCCGGCAGCGTAGAGGTGCGAGGGGCAGGGGTACGCTCGAGGGGAGCAGGTGGGGGACACCCCTGCCAGACAGCCCCAAACGCAGAGACCGGGGCCCCACTCCCCAGGCAGGGGCAGACGGCGGGGCCTGGCAGTCTGAGGGGGAACTCAGCCCCCGGAGGATACAGTGTCTGTCGGGGCTGGCTCCCATCTCCTCTTCCCCCCCTAGATCAGCTTCTCCTCCTTCTGCGACGAGTTCAACTTCTCCGTCTGTCTCTCATCCTCCGTCGCTGCCGCCTCCTCCTCTATCTCTGGCTTCCTGCCCGGGGCTGGGGTGTCCCCGGCGATGGTCCCCAGGACTTTGGTGCTGTGCTCCTGAGCTTTGGCCCTGAGGGCAGCAATGCTGTTTTCTCTCAGTTCCTCCTGGGAAATGGTGGTTTTGGGATCCGGGCCCCTCTCTTCTTTGTCACCCTTGTCAAGCTTGGGCAGAGCCTGGCGCTCCACCTCCGTCTTCCTCCCCGCCTCAGCCGCTGCCTCCAGAGACTTTTTGTGCATCCCTAAAAAGAATTGTTGGTATTCGGGTTTAGAAAAGCGCCTGGGCATGGGAAAGCCATCTTGAACTGAAAACAGCAAAGATAAAGAGAGGCCAGAATTAAGGAAAAGCAGAAACCCTCGCTTCACGCAGCAGTCACGGTGAGCCACTCGCTCTGGCCCCCGCCTGAGGGCAGCCCAGGCAAGGCAGCTGCCTGGCTGGGGCCACCCGACCCCAGCATTCGTGGCCTTGGGGCTGCCCCCAAAGGTCTAGAATTATTCTCCCCTTCATTTCTATCTGTGAACCTAAAGCTAACTTGTCCCTGCATGGGGATGAGGGTCTCAGACAGCAGCAGAGTTGCCTGAGCTTCACCGAGGCTGGGAAGAGAGATCCCCCATTGCCTATTCCTGTATCAACCCATTCCTCACACAACCCACCCCTCTGCCTCTCTCAGTTTCACACAGATAGAAGGACAGGACAGCCCATCGTCAAGATGCCAGACACTAGCTTTGGGGCAGAACCAGCTTGAAAAGTCAGAAAGTGGGAAGCAAAGAACAGGAGCGTGGTAGGGTAGCTGCTACCTCCATGTCTGCACAGAAAACCAAGTGAAACCAGGCAGAAATGCAGCTCCCCCAGGTGCTGAGAGCAACATGTTCCCCCTAGGACTTGGGGCAAAGAGAGCAAATTTGTGGGTCCTGGCACTCTACACAGCATCACGGGGCTGGGGGTGACAGACCAGGATGACCTGCCTTGGGCAAGGGTCGGAGCCCCTGCTCCAGGGCTGGGCATGAGGGATGCTCACACCCCGGAAGCTGAAGGCTAACACCAGCCTGAGCATGGCGGGCAAATGCCTGCCCCAGACAGATCCTGCAGGTCAGGATCCAAGGACCAGCATGGATTTGGGATGAGCAGTCAGACCCTATTGACGAGGGCTGTTGGGGGATAGGGGGGTGGAGGATGGCAGGGATGGGGGACCTTGTCCCACTGCCCTCCACCCGTGTTTTTGACATGGCTCGGGTTTCTTCCTCGCATCCCCCCACTTTGTCTTGACCCACTCGCCATCCCCCATGAAGGTGGATGCTCTCTTACCCAGGAGCCAAGGGGCACAGGACTCCATGATGCCATCCTTGGCAGACTTGAGGATGGACTCGGGCAGCGGGATGGAGTGACGCACCATGGCACCGTACAGCCCGTACTCAGCCATCACACTGCTCCTGCCCCAGCACTTCTCCCTCTTCCGCCATTTGGCCCGGCGGTTCTGGAACCAAACCTGGGGTGGGCAACAAGGACAGATGTGGGTTTTTTGGGGGGAGAAGGTGTGTCAGTCCCCTTCTCGCATGGGAACACACGTGTGCTTGTGCAGCAGGATGAAGGCAGATGCATGCTCATCCCAAAAGCACTGCACCCTCTTCCCCCATGCAGCAGCTTCCCTCCCTCCCTTGCAGGAGCAGCGAGGGCCAAGCGTGAGAGCAGGTTCCATCCCTCTCTACAGGATGTAATTAATTTGCCATCACGGCATCTTTTTCTAGCAGCTTTTGGCTCTCGTGCCTGGGATTTTCTTTCATTATTTACTGGGTGTCTGAGCTGCAGCACAGGGCTGCGGGCAGCGGTGCCTGCAGGGAGGGCTGGGATGGGGGCGGATGCTTGGGAGAGGCGGGAGAAGGGGGAAGCTGATCTGTGTGCTTCTCCCTGAATTCCCAGTTTGAAAAGCCCCTCATCTTCTCAGAAAATTGGCAGAATAATCTCTGAGCTGTGACCTGGGGGGCAGTGAGCAGAGAGACGGGTGGCGATCGTGGAGGGGGGATGCTCGCAGAAATCTATTAGCGCTCTCTCTCCGATTTCCATTCCTCTTGTCTCCCTCACCCTCCTCCCTCCCCTGCTCCCCTCCCTTCCTGCCGAGCAGAGGCATCAGCTTTAGATGAAAAATTGCTCGAGGTCTATTCAGAAGGAGGCAAAGGAAGAGTCAGCCCCAGGGGCAGCCCAGGCCTGATTGAAAAATAAGTTAATTTCAGTTTGAATCGATGGGCCTCAGGCACTGAAATATCACGGGAAATTAAAGCAGCTGGTCCCCAGGGAACCACGCCATTGACCTGCGCTAATTAATGCCATGGAGTTACCAGGCCCCTCTCCGAGAGGCAGCCCCTCCCTCCCCGCGGACACCCCAAACACCTCCTCATTTAACTAATTAGACTCACAGAAAATTGGGTGTTAATTTGTTTAGGATTTTTTTTTCTTTTCTATTTTTTTTCCCTCCCTTTCCCAGAAAGTACACGGCAGAATGGAAATGAATGGCGGGGTCTCACTGGCAGATGGATGCTCGGGGTCACTCCGCAATCTTCTCCGACTTGATTGCTTGATTAGGTCGTTAGCACATTAAAAAAAAAAATTGCTTGCCGTCTGGCGCTGGCCTGATGAGTGGGATGAGGCGGGAATCGCCTGGGTAATTTATCTTTTTATACTGCAAAGAATTTGATTTCAATCTGCAGATATATGGAGGTGCCTTTGACACCTGTTTAACATTACAGAGCTGACAGCTTAACCCTCTCTTGTCCCCACCGCCCGTAGCCGTGGGGGAGCTCAGGCTGGAGTGGGAGCACTGGGGGACTGGGGCAGACCCCCAGCTCTGCCGTGGGGACCACGAGACTGATGCTGAGAAGTGATGTCCTGCTCTCAGCTGACAAAGCAAGCTCGCCTCTTCTACCTGTGCAGAGGGGAACTGCCCAGCAACGAAGCCATACGGGGGCAGAGCTGCAGGGTAGGCAGAGGGCTTGCTAGTGCTGGTGACAGCCCACCTGCGCCATTCTTGGGATCCTGGCTGGCCTGGCCCTGCAGGGAGCTCTGTGGGGTGGGTGGGGTGGTGGCCCCAGCGGCTGTGATCCCAGCTTCTCCCAGCAGAAGACATTCTGTGCATGTCAGAGGGGAGTTTAGAGCCAGGCTGCTTCACCACACATCACCTCATCTGCATGATAAACAGTCTGATTTACACTTTCATACTGCCAATATGTAACCCCCTCGACCATGGGTGGCTGCAAATCCACTGGGGCCTGAGCAAGGACCCTCAGGAGTGCACAGCTTCCTCTCTCCACCTGCTCCTCCATGCCTGCGTGACACATGGGCTTGCTCAGTCCTGCAGTCAGCAGGATGCTGGCGGGCAGTCTCACTCCCAGAGCCCAGCAGGCAGAGCTGCAGGGGACTGGCTCACTCCCTCTCCAACCTCAGCACAAACCCCTGTAGTTCATTTTCACTCAACAGACCGGGGTGGCGGGGCAGCCACCCCCCAACACCTCCATGCTGCTAGGGGCCAGCTTGACCCACCGGGGCCAGGAGAGGGATCTTGCCTGTTCTCCCCTGGATAAACCAGTACAGTTACATCCCTCACCGCAGAGCTCCTCTCTATCTCCCTTGGCTTCAGAGAGAACTCCTGCAAAATCCAAGGGCCAGCGCTTGCAAATCTGCCTTGGTTTGGGGCTGCAGTGACACCCTTCCATGTAGCCAGAGCAGCTTGCAGTGCTTGGCTCTGCACAGCTGTTTTTGTCACCACCTGGGACCTCAGCCAGGAACACATTTTTCCATCAAGTATCAAGGGGGCAACTTTTTAAACTCTCCTCAATGCTTTTTTATCCAGGTGCCTCTACACTGATGCTTTTACCACCTTTCCCTTTCCCCTCCCTTCTGCCTTGATGTCCCAAACATCTTCCCCCATGCCTCATGCTCCCCTGCCCTTCTCCTTGGCCAGCTCTCAGCCTGCCCCAGTGCTGCCCACTGCCACTAAACCCGCTGCCCTGCAGCATCCCCTTTCCCACGGCAGGGCCACGCAAATGCCGGAAACAGCGGAAGCTTTGCCAGCTGGCAGCTCAATTTTGACTAGAGCTGGTGGAAAATTTTCCATCAAAAAAAGCTGATTCAATTGCACAGGAAAAACTGCGTCCGGCCAGTGGAAGTGTAATCAGAATTATCTATGGCTTTCTTCTGAATGTTGTATTTTAATCTCAGCCGCCTAAGACATGCAAAACCCGTGCTTTAAAACCAAATGGGAAAATCAAAATGACATCAACACCTCAATAAGATAATTCTGAGATCCTCCAAACCAGTTTTTGTCATTTGATGGGAATTTCCTCTTGGTTTTGACTAAGAAAAAGGAAAGTTTGAAATCCCAGAATTTTTAGCAGAACAGAAATCAGGAGGACTGACCATCTTGCTTTAATATCAGGAGCCATATCTTCATCTCAAGCATGAAGTCATGTGAAACCAATGGTTGTCAATATTGCTGGGATCAGACCCCAGCCCAGCACCTCTGTTACAAGCCCATCCTGAGGAGCATGGAGGGACAAGCTCCAGCATGACACTGGCAGCCCCCACACCACTTCAGGTCAGCAGAATTATTCCCCATGGCCTATTCTCAGGATTTTTCCCTCATTCAGATAGTTCAATCAGTGGGACTTTCTTCTGGGAGAAGATCTCACTGCTTTCTTCAAGTTTCTTGACATGTTACCAGAATTTTCCTGTTCCTTGATTCTGAGCTGAATTACACACTGGTTTTAGTAATTCTGAGGTATTTTCAGCTGTGTTGGTACCTCACTTTTCATGGAGAGGTTTCCACCCTTACACTCACATTTACTCGCTGCTTTGGTATTCTGTGTCTTTGGCTGCTTATTGTCTTTGCTTGGAGATATCTACTCTACAACTTCCTCTGGCTCTGTAAAATTCAGTCTGCTTCAAGCAACGTCCATGTTTCCTCTTGACCCTTCCCATCACATGGATCTGCTCAGCTTTATGAAATGTTTTACTGATGTGGCTGTGTACTACACACCTTCCTTCTCACATGTTTCCACCTGGTTCTCCGTTGCACAGGCCAGGGTATGGTGAAAAGGTCATGTCTGTGCTTCCACACCTCCCGAGCAGTGGTGAAAACCCTGATTAATTTTAGACTGAAGCACATCAGATGTTTGTGCAAAGCTACCACAATCTGATGTGCAGAGGTGTCTTTTGGACCAGTGTGCTACATCTTAAGGTGATTTACAGCTTTTTATTATCACATGAACACCCTCTGTGAAACATAGGAAGATTGTTCCAGGAACCCTATTCTCAAAAAATGCATGGATGTTTGCTGTTTAGCAGCCCAAAGCCCTCTCCTGGGCTGCTTCTGATGCTCCACAAGTGCTGCCCTTGGCACACCAAGGGCTGGATCTGGGGTGGTCGCTGCCATGGCCAGGCTGGGGGCAGCAGCCAAGCATGCCTCTGACAAGGCTGCCAGACACCCTCTGTGCACTGGCAGCAGGGTAAGACAATGCTCACTGCACAATGCACGCTGCAAATTGGGTATGCCGGCACACCCTGCAGAAACTGCAGGCTCTTCCATATCCACGGGTTTTAGTCCTCTAGGCATAGAAAAGCTGCAAGACCAAAACCCATCACCTCTAAAACCCTGCTCTCAATATGAAGCAGGCAAATAGAGGGTGGTAACATAACACCTCGCTCAGAGAGGATCTGCCCATCAACTCAATCCCTGACATTTGGTCAGAACTGAGCATCACACACTCTCATTTGGTCAGAGCTGGGCACATCACACTGACACTGTCTCCTCCAAGAGCAGCACAGCCTATGAACCAAGATAGCAGCAAATGCCAGCACTGTCACTGTCATCTCCCGGATCCTTGTTCCACGTGTCTGTTCTTCTAAGGCCCCCTTACCAAAATCAGCAGTATTGCAAAGCCTCACAAATGGGGATGTTTCTAACTTTAACCATCATCTAATTCTCACCCTCAGTGCCCAATGCCCAAAGCAATAAAAGTTGAGGCACTCTGTGCTCAGCCGCAGGATTGCAGCATTTTGGAGTCAAGACTGGCAAGGTTATTCTTGCCAGTTTCCTCCTCTGAATCACCAATGAATGACCGATACTTCTTCGGATTATTGATGATGCAGAAGAGCAAATTGTAGTAGGAGGAATCTCTCATTTTGCAAAGGGATGTGAGACTCGATGTGTCCTTGTTATCCACATTCATCATATTAGTTAGTTTGTTTACCTAATCAACTCCTGAAACATTGTCTGCTAAAGAGAGAAATCTCCCTAAGGTTGGCCATGAGCCAGGAATCTAAATTAGCAAAGAGATATTTTAAGGCTTCTAGGATGTTACTGTGTATCGCTTCTGTATTGTTTCAACCTAAAATTTTCACTGGTTACACTCATTTTCCTGACTGTTACTTTCCAAGCTGGGGCACACAGACAGGAACATCGGTAGTGGCCTTTTTTGTCTTTCTAATAAAAAAAATGTTATTTTCCCTGTTCAAGCATTCCTCATCTCTTAAAGGAAAATTCCAGGCTAGATAACGGGGAATTTTTGCTTCACGAAATCTCACATACTGCCTTTGACATAGCATTTCAACAGGGGTCTTTCAAGTAACAAGCTTTATGGAGCACAAGATGGACTCAGCCCAAAGCAGCACATGCTGAAACGTCCACTAGATGGCCACAAGCAAATGCACGTCCACACATGCACAGACACACAGACACCGACACACAGACACACCAGCACTCGCCCCACCAGCACACGCCTTTGCAAGGCTGCGGGGAGCAGCTGCACACGGCTGTTGGCAAACCAGCAACTAAGGCAAGGGACAAAATCCCAAGTACCCTCAGCAGCAACGCTGAGACCATCTCCCCTGCCCATGGACTAACAGGCATATCTTCTTTGCTCTCTGACAATTCCCCTGGTGCAAACCTTCAGCTTCAGGGAGCCAAACTGTCGCTCTGTACGATCCCTGCAAAGAAGCCAATTCTGATACTGAGCTCCTCAAGTGAGGACACAGCAGAGAAACCCTGTACTGTCCAGTGAGGCAGCCTGGGAGCTTTCCGGACATTGCCTTGGGTTGTAATCCGCTGTCATGGTCCCACCTGACATGATGGTGCTGATGGCTTTCTGACCCAACACAGTCATGTCCATCCAGCACCACACTCATCTCCCAGGGATCCAACCATCTCAGGCTGAACCGTGCAGAAGCTGAATTTCTCACATTCATCCACCAGACCTCTTCCCTCTGGGGCATTTACTGTGGCGGGAAACATCCAGACATCTACACCAACACCCTGTAGTTGCTTATGTCCCTTTCCCCACCATACTGATCTTGACTCACCTCACTGTACGCACACACAGCAAAGCACTGGCACAGAAAAGCTCTGTTTCTCAGTGCAAGCTCTTCACACCTCTGCCTGCATACTGGTTTCCCCTTTCCTGGACTAGAAAAACCTGGTCAGGCCCACTGTCCCCCTCACAGCAGTACTCTGCTCCTGAAATCATGCCCAGCAGCATACCTCTCACTTCCCCACTTGAAGCCTGTTGGTGTGTCCAGCTGCAGACCAGAGAACACCTCCAGCTCACTCACCTCCATGCCCGGGGCCCTGCTGCCATCTCAGCACACAGTTCCTCCTGACAACTACACATCTCCCTTTCTACCTTCTTCCTTTCCAACCCAAGCCTCTAAAATAAGAGCAGTCAAAATGAAAACCTCCTCTGAAAAAACAGCAATGTCCTTACCCTTGTATCAGACAGGGCTGGTGGCCCTGGCTGGGTTCAATCTGAGGATGTGAATGCTGCAAAGAACAGCCTCCTATCTTCCTCAGAGCATGTCCCCATCTGCACTCATGGGTCCAGGGGCTTTATAATGAATGGCCACAAGAGAGTAAGGTCTGACTGGATCCTGGGGCTTCCCTGAATCCCTTCCTTGTAGCGATCACCCCAGGAAAACTTCCTGTCCTGAGGCAGCTGGTGGAGACTGTACCACTTGTGTAAGCCTGGAAACAGTTTATTGCTGTCTTTTCAAATGTAATGTCAAAATTATTGGCACTGTTTATGGTGACATCACTTTCTATGGCTGGTGTAAAGTGGGTATGAAGTTAAATGAGAGCAGTAAAGGTTGCACATGGGCTGCATGGCTGATCACAGGACTCATCATCCCCCCTCTTACTAAACACTGGGAAAGAGCTTTCTGAGGTCACATTAGAAAGAGCAATTACCATACACAGAATGACAAGATCCCCTCCTGGTAATAGCTGGAGTCTTGTCCCACCCACTCGGCTAGGAGGTCCAACCAGAATACTGAGATGAGCCGCGAGATAGTACTCATCCCTCCCAAGACATGATGGTTCATCCAAGCTTGGGTCTCCTCTAAGCTAAACTAGCACAGGGCACACATTGAATACGGGCTCAATACGGCACCCAGCAAAAATGTACATGCTATTACCAGGCCACCAGTCCTGCAGGCCAGGCCTGCCTCTGAATCCTGCTCTTAAAAGCACTACATGGGCCAAGTACAGCTGCTTGTTGCAAATTTATCTGACTTACGCATCCAAAGCTGTAAAATCCCTCTTGACCAGGGAACATGTCTTAACCTCAGATTTGCCAAGGGGACACAGTTTTTCACCTGGCCTTGCCACCTCATGTGGTGACATGTTTTCTCACTTGCAACTTTCAAAAAGTGGAGAACTTCAGCAGGTGCAGGGTTCCAATCTTCCCCAAAGAAAAACAAGTGTGCACACAATGTGCATGGTAGTTACAGTGAGATCAGTGGTTCAGCACATGCTTGATCTGTGTAACACATCTGCACAGCAAATGCATCCCTGAGACATTGACTTCATCACGGCCAGACCATGATGCCAGCTGACCAGCAGCTTAGCTGGAGCTACAGCTCCATATAGGCTGCCAGATGCTGGGACATGGCAGATAAACACCCAAATTCCTCTTTCCCTAACATGCTGATTGAAAACCAGGAAAAACATCAGGGTCATGGGTGCATGATAGTCCCAGGAAAGTTAGCAAGAGTGCGCCCATCATCCTAGTCCACACAAACCCAGGGAGACATTTGTCATCATCACAAAGGATGATATTGCATCCATCTTTTGGGTGCTCACAATGCCTGGCTCCATTAACCAAGCTGCTATCCTGCCTGCATAATTTCATTTTGCCTCCTTTTCCCCCAAGCTCAGCAAATCCTTCACTGGGCTCTCTTGAATCTGGAGAAGGAGGAGGACCACCAGAACCAAAAACCAGAATAGCAATCTGTCCCCTGATCACCATCCAAGAGGTCAGGACTGGCAGTTATGTTGGCTGCACTGGGGTGACTCCTACCACGTGTCTGCTCCTGGCTCTACATGTTCCTGAGCTCTGTGTACCCTTAACCTTCTTTGGGTAATTCATGACTCCAAGGAGTTTTCACATGACACCCTATAGCTGCAGAAGACTCATGCTCCAGGCACTGGCTGCTGCTGTGCCACTGATGCCTGCAGTGGACATTGTCAGCTCAGGCTAGTGCACAGCACAGCTAATGGGGTGACCTGCAGAGTTGGCAACGTGCAACCCGCTCGTGATTGCTGCTCACACCAGGGCAGCATATCCGAGCTCATCAAGTATCCCCTATGCTTAGTCCACCCAAGCTAAGATCTCCCAGGCAGGAACCCTCCCTCAGTTGTCACTTCACCACTGAAGCCTTTCTCTCAGTCATGGTCATCATATAAGCTCAACAAGTTGATCCAAGCAACTAACAAATAGCAGGGTGCAGTAGTGACAGTCATGGGGGACTCTGAGTTGGAAGGATGGCAGTGAAGCCAAAGATATGAAGGGATCTGGAGAAATCAGAAGCACCTGATGGACATAAAACAAGTTATTCTGGAACAGACATTACTGATGCCTCTGGCTAAGAGCAGTGACCAGCACAGATATTCATCATGTACATTTATATGGATGGGTTGGCTAGATCCTTCCAAAGGGGTTATTTCCCAACAATACTCACAGTTCAGCCTCCCTCTGAGCAAGCCAAGCAACGCCTTTAGAGAGGGAAGGGTAGCACGGATGAGAAGGTATTTCTCCCACTGGCATACCACGCAGAGCCCAAGCTTCCCAGAGGCATGGGAAGTACATGGGTACAGGCTAACCCAGCCTGGCTGCTCATCCACATTGTAGCAGGTCAGCTCCAACATCCAGGCAGGAGTCAGTCAGTAGGTTACTTCTAGATCACAGAGGGCACATAATGCCCAGGTTTATGAATGTGCAACATGTGTGTCATGGGTCTTTACAGAAGTCACAGGAAGGTGACCAGGTATGATTCTATAGTTCTATAAGCAATGCTTCACTTGCATTCCATTGCCATGAATTTGGAGAGAAAGCTGCAGCTGAAAGCTCTAACAACTACCAGGCAAAGTTTCAGCTCTGCCTTTGGTCAGACAGTTGGGAGCCTTAACAGAAACCCACTGAAGAGAAAGTAGGGGGAAAATTGTGCTTCTCACACCAGGCAGGTCCTAAACTGAACATCTCTTGCTGCTCAGAGTAGACAGAAGAGTGCCTAATGCTTTCTCACAGCCTCTGTTGAAGGTGGTCTCTGGAAGTCACCTCTGCTGTAGGATATTGTAGCAACAGTTCATTTTACAACTCAGTTTCTCTTTTCTGGTCCACAGAAGGACCTACCAGCCTCATGCATAGGGAGATCAGGGTCATCTGTATGTCTGTCAAGGACTAGACTTCTCTACAGCTTGGTGCATGAGGCAGATAGTAGTGGTTTTTTTTATATTTCTGCACAGGCCTGTGCAGAACCTGGCTCACAGAACACTCACAAAGAATGACAATGAAAAGGAGAGGAGGTTCGTGCTGCCAGAGAAGAATGAGAAGAACTTGTTGAGATCTATCAGGGTAAAAGATAAACAGTACAGAGAAAAATAGATCCATTAAGAAATAAAGGGGAGAGTAAATTAACCGTGTCTCTAAAGTGCCTGTGTTATTGACCTGTTAAAAAAAAAATCTCTATTCAAAGTCAGGAAAGGAGGAAAACTTTATGATAAAGGGTCATTAAAGGAAAACCTGAACACACAACCATCAGCTGGTCCCTCTGCCAGGCATCCTAAAGCTGGAGGGGAATTAACTATTGAACTTGCTGGGCTGCCCAATTTTTTAAAAAAAAAATCAGTTGTGGAAAACTACAGCAGTATCAGAGGAGAGAAAAGAAAGTTCATCATTAAAAGGAAGAGTGAATGCAAGTATTCTCAGCACACAGATTTAGGGTTGCATTTCCAGACAAGCTTAAGTGATCAAGCAACCACAGTGCCTAGGCTAACTCAGAGAAGTGTTACCCTTAAACTTACAGTTGTTAAAAAAACAGGGGGATAAATGCAGGGAAGACAGTCTGAGTTGTCACAGCCTGGCATTAAGCCTGCAAAGCCATTCCTCATTGTCATGGCCACAACAGGGAAAGTCCTTGCCAAGGCACTCCACAGCAATGGGCTACTGCAATATCTTGTTGCCTCACTGTCTTTTCTCTTGCAGGGAGCTTAAGTGCCCCAGCACTTGAAGGTATCTGACCCTCAGTGATGGTCTCTCCAAACCATGGAGAGAACAAGGAAGGAGCTGTCACTACAAAGCCCCATTTTCCTCCCAATATTATGGAGGAGCACATCAAAATCATACCATCCCTTATGCTGCAACAGATATAAACATCTTGCAAGGAACAGAGCAGAAGGCAAGGACAGGCAAGTTTGGTTTTGTTTTTCTGTCCCATTTAGAAAATTGGTTAGTGTCTGAAGCAACTCAGGGACTGAACACAGAGGGATAAAGTGGTACCTGGGTATACAAAATATTCATAACTCTATACCTTCATCTTCACACTAAAACCTACCTTTTAAATGGCATCTACAGCCCCAGCTGTAGCAGGGTAAATCCCACAAGCTGGGCAGGTAACCTGCATGGTCTAGCAACAAGCAGAAGAGTCCCTACTTCACAGTAAGCTGAAGAGATGTTCCCGGCCCTCCATTTTCCTTCCTGTGACCTGCCACATTTTCTTCCTCTCTCCAAAGGCATGCAGGTAAGACTTTTCAGACAGTAATCCCTTTGGGAAGGCTTGCCTGGGCCCCTGCTCTTGCCCATCACTCAGACCCTCTGTTTGCAGATCTGGTAATTAACTTGTAAACTAAGTTCTAGCACATGGACTGAAAACGGGCCACAGATAAAGGGTAATGAAAACACTCCATTACAGAAAGGGCCAAATTAAATAACTCTTAATTGAAAAATGGAAATGAATATGAATTTAGATCAACTAAACAAGCATGTTATTGAAGAGGCAGAAAAGTGGATGAACTCCTCACATACCAATTAAAGACATGGAGGCAGAGATGCACCATACGCCATGAGAAACACTCATAATAATATTCTCACCAAGCCAGGAAGTTTGATTAGTTTTATTACTCTCACTTGTACACTTCCTACATTTCTAAAAGCATAGGGGAAGTTAATGACATGTTTTCTGGTATCACACTGCCATGGCTTGCCCCAGTGCTCAAGAATTATTGGCAAAGATAGCCAGCACTACCTGCTCAGCTCTATTTCATGATTAACCTCTTGCAGGTTCTTAAAAAAAATTAACATATTGAAATGGTTGGCTAACACAGCAGCAACACTTTCAGCTTCTCCATCACCTTGGTGATCTACCTCCAACCATCCTAATAGCTCTGGTAATTTCCCTCCAGCTACATGATCTCTGTGAACATGCTGTATAGAGATACGGGTGGGAACCCGCTGGCACTGTGCCTCATGCTGGCCTTTCTCTCTTCTAAGTGCGAGAGTCACCCAAAGTTTTAGCAAGAATAGACAGGTCCTCACTTACTGAGAGTAACAGTGACAAGCATATGCTTAGAAAACCAACATCACCACTACTTTCTGCAGCACTAAGAAATCCCTTGGTGGCCATTCCAGGCACACATTCAGGAAAGGTCAGCAACTGCATGGAACAATCATCCCCATTCCACACCTACACTGTGGGATTAGAACTACAATTCAGTGCTCTGCAGCAAGCAAGAAAAGCTGGCAGGAGGGGGAGAAGCCAAGGCTGCTAAAGCTGCATAAAGCCAATTTTTCCTTCACACTTTCTATCCTGTTTCTTGAGAGGACTCCATGGGTTCACTCCTGAGCTCATGCTCAGTGCGATACAGGTTCCTCAGGCCTTTCCAAATTACATTCACCACTAAATACAGCATGTTTTTGCAACACTGAAGCAAGGTAAACATCTTGTTCTGGAAAAATACTCTTAATACAAATGCTTCCCTCCAAATGACCACCCCTCCTGATTTCTCCATCCCCATTCAACTCCTAAAGGGCTACACACTGATACTGAAATGTGTTAATCTGATAGCAGCTAAAACAATACATTGTCAATTAGAGTTTTAGTTGGCTTTGTTTTGTTTTTAGCCAAAATTGAACTTTTAGCTGCCTGACAAAGCTTGCTGGATACACAGACAATCCACACGCCTTACACATGGCACCAGAGTCTCCTTTGGGTTCCTTTTGCTTATGTGAGCAGTTTTATTTGTCCCCAAATTCTTCATCCATGTAACTACCATACAATCATTTAACAACAAGAACTGACAATTTTTAACACTTTTATTCTCTTTTTTAATCGATTAGTTCCCTTAAAAGGTGAATCTAGTGTCCCCACAATGGAAGCAGTATCTTATTTTTTGGAAATACTGAACTGATTAATCGATTTGTTTGATCAGTAGGAGACACACTAATGACAAACATACACAGTCATTTCAATAATCCTAAATCAAACTGTTACTGTACTTTATTGTAGATACTGGTGTTTAAAGTTTGGAACTGTCACATATTAATAAATTCAATAGGGATAATTTACCTAAAACCAACACATCACACTTAGCAGCATCTGTTATGATAAACACACTGATTTAAATCAAGTGTCAGAATACTCGTCACCTTGAGGCCATTTTGAATACTTCAAGTTGTCTATTAAGGATATACTTCCTCTCAGGAATCTACTTACCTCACCGGGATTTACAGAATGGTCTGGGTTTATTCTAATAGTGTCATTTCAACTCTGCTGAATATTCTTTCAAATACACTGATTAACGTAGCCTTTTTCAAGTATCTTGCAAAATGGCCACAGTGACATCTAGTCTGACTCGTGCAGAGTGTCTCACTATGAAAATTAAATTATTTTCCCATGTTGCCCAATGGGAGGATGCTCACGTTCCTTCCAGGAGCAACCAGTTCAATACGGGAGGAAGATGCATGCAATGTGAAAGAGCGCTGCCTTGAAAAAAACCACATGTTCATTTTCTCTTTAAATGGAGGATTTTAATATTTTTTCACGAATTCAATGTTCTCTCAAACCAGTAACTTTCTTGGCCTCTGATGGCTATTTGTAGTGTCCTGCGGAAGGTTTTACATGCAAGCAGTTCCTATATATCATTCTCAATTGTATTATTTGAATTTCACTTTCATATTGAATTTCATAGGTGATTTACTTTCTCTTTGACTACTACCTCCTGAGAAATAATTCCATGAATGAAAATAAGGGGTAGATATCACTCTTAGGTGTGGATCCAGTGGGAACCCACGTGAAATTCTGTGTAAGTCTACAGCATGTGATGCTCACAACATTCTTAGAAAACACTTTCATTAATGACCTACAAGAGGGAGAGGACAATATTGAAAGATGGGAGGAACTGTAAGCTACAACAAAAATGCAAAAATAAAGAGCTCCCTTGAGCAGTTAGAAACTCAGGCAAGGAAAAAAACCACCCTGTGACATGAAATTATAAATATTATGAAGAAGGGAATAAAGATTCATTTTCAGCTGTCTCTTCCAAGGGGCATTAAATGATGCTAATAGATTCAAAGCAAGATTTACTTCACTTGTGCAGTTCTGCTGCAGAACTTCTTGCTGCGGGATATTAGATATTTACATGTGTTCAAAACCCCAGGAGGCTGTAAAAGTATTCAGTAAGTATCACTAGATATCTGCCCTGCTCTCATACTCTTCTCTAACATCCACCTCTTACCAGTGTCAGAGCTGGTAGGGCTGTTGTTATGCTTATTAGCCAAAGGTAATAAAATGCCATATGAAACCCTGAAGACTGAAAGAAAAATTGTGAAGATAAAAAAAATCTGTCTAAAAAAAGCTTGAAGTGACTGAATTAGATAAATAGAAAGAAATAAATATGGAAGAATGTAGACCAGTGATAATCCAAGGCTGCTTGTGCAAGGACTCCGAAGTCCAGCTAAACTGGTGAGAACACACCCTGTGTGCAGCTGTAGGCATGTGGTCTCTTATCTCCAGGAAGACTGATAGGTGAGATGGACTTCACAGGAGAACAACCACATGATTAAGAGACTAGCATGTTATTTATGAAGAATGATTTAAGAAAAGATCTTCACAGCTTGCTTAAGCAATGATGAAAACCAGAAGTGACAGCCAGGAGAAGAAATAGCTTAGATTTATTTAAAGAGTATGAACGTCATAACAAGGGGGAAACAATTAGGCTCATACAAAAGGGGCTAAAGTTGAAAAGGAACATGAGATGAAATATCAAGAAGCATGACCAAGACTGGGAATCATCTTGTCATGGCTTGTGACACACAAAAAAGTATGGACAAGGAAATTTATAGAATATGTGGTAAAGGACAATAGGGTGCTGACCCACTGGAAACATCAGTGGTGCTCGGGACTCCTACGTGACCCTGATGCTCACCCTGGCAGGGTGCTCATGCTCTCACACAACAGATGCCACAGAAATTCTGCTGTTTCTCATGATTTCCCCTTTCATGATGAGCAGAAGTGTAACTCACAAGCACTTTCTCCTGGAATATGTGTGCCATTAGCAACACCTGATATTCAGAACAGCCACACCACGGGGTTCTTCTGCTGTCCAAGTCTAACCCGACCTCTAGGGCAGAGGGCTAACAGTCAGGAGCACTCCTAGGTTTAAAAACTCTGCAATACAGGAAGAGTAGGCAGTTGTTCATTAGCCAGCTGCAGAATGACACGCTGGCAGCAAGTCAGTGACAGCTAAGATACGTTAGCCACTATTTCACTTCCAAATTAGATAAAACACTGAGTCTCAGCACTAGAAGGATTCTCCAGATGCTGAAGCAGTATGTGCAGTGTCCAGCTCTGCACTGTCTGCCATAACATCTGCCTCCACTTCACCCATAGTGAAGGCCCTCAGCTCTGGCCAGAGAAATGGTGCTTCTGTAGTTCAACATACACTGTGCCACTAGATGAACCTCTTCCTTGAAAAGGTCCTTTATGGGAAATCAAAGGATCTTCTTTCCAGACCAGCATCAGATGGTGAATGCAGGCAACACAAAATTCCTGACAGGTCTCTCCCCTCTTGACCTGATGTCCTACAGGGTCACAAATGTAGAAGTGACCCTCCATCCAGCTTGCTCTCTCTAGAGCCAAAGCATCAAGGCCTGTTTCTAAGAGCAAAATCCTAATGTGTCAGGTAGGATTTCAGATGATGGGCCATGTGGAAATCCTGTCAGCATGCAGGTTGTCTACAACCTGTTAGGTCAGTAGGAGTCCTGCCAGCACAACAGGATAAGAAGCACAACTTGTTTTTATAAAAATGTCACTCTTGATAGAGCACAAGAATGAGGGTGGTGAGGGGGGCTCAGGACTAAGGGAAAAAAGGGCTGCACTTTTGTTTGAGAGGATCTTCCTGTCACTGCACAGGGTCATGCCTCAGCAGCTTCCAGCATCAGTGTTATCTTGCTAAGTGCCCTCTGAGCTACCTCCCAAACCCATGAGGGAGCAGCCTCCTGGGCCATTTCTTTAGCAAGGAAAGAGCACAGGCTGAAGGAGCAGATTGGCAGGTGCTGGGCATGCATGAGGGACCGAGCAGAAGGAGGAACTAGGGAAACCAGGACCCTCCCAACACCACGTGGCACTCAGGCCAATGCCTCTTGTAAAAACTCCTATCCACCAGCCACAGAGGCAGCCACTGCCACTGTGCAGGGGACCAGGCCAGTTTAACCCCAGCCAGCCAAGAAACATCACCTGCACCAGCAAAAATGGGTTCAAGGCTTGGCCATTACAGCCCTGTGCCTTGTGCAGCAACCAGGCGGGAGTGGGGCATAGGGAGGAGGGAGGCAGCAGAAGTTGCTGGAGTCCACCCTTGTGAATGTCCTGTTTGGTCTGTCCAAGCACATTGTGCCTCCCACACTGCACACAGCAGCTGCAAGTCTTCTCCGGCTTTTTGGGCTGTAATGATTGCTTGCATGCCGGTTGCCGTGCACGCCAAAGGCTGGTGCTGGCACAGCCCTGTGGCTCAGGCTGCTCCTTACCACCAGAGGATTCACCACACAGCAGCGATACTCCACACAGGCTCATTCTACCCCCTCACAGTGGCATGACAGGACTGGCATACAATTAAACCCCAGACATTAAAAGTCATTAACAAAATGTTATCCCCAGAAACTTTCAAGGAAGCTTCACTGGAGGAGGCAAAAGCAAAGTGCAGAGATGGTGCAAACACCCCACTGGGACTCACTCATCATTCCCACACTGCAATCCTACCCACAGCAGTACCCACCTACGACACCCCTGTGCATCCTCCTGTGCCCAGAGGAGCAGAGGTGAGCTCTTTCCCTCCCACACTGCCCGCCCAGACCTGGTCTCTGGGAGCCTCTCTTCTTGCCTATACCACCAAGGCCTTGAAATGCTGCAGTCTTCCCTTGCACACCAGTTCCCCTTCAACGATTTAGGATTCCCTCTGTTACTCACACTCCAAATCACTGCTACAACACACCACATACAGCACACATCGACATACAAACACCAAATACAAATCTGCCAAGAACAGCTGATCTGGCTGCCTACCCATGGAGAGCAGGGGAGTAGACAGCCCGGGGAGGTGTTTATTCAGAGCAATGTCAGCTTTCCCATGCCTCTACCTTTTCTTCGGGGAGGGATGAACATGGCTGAGAGGGGCAGGATAAGGGGGTCTGAGAGGTATGATTACCTGTATCCTGTCTTCTGGCAACTCTGTTTTCATGGCCAACATCTCTCTAGCATATACGTCAGGATAGTGGGCCTCGTTGAAGGCCTTTTCCAGCTCCTCCAGTTGGTAGGATGTGAAGATTGTCCTGAGGGGAGTAAAACTCTTCGATCAAAAAACATAAGAAGAAGCAGCAAAGATTATGAAGAGTCAGAAATGGACAGAAGCTACAGAAACCTGGGTAACCTGCTAACACATAGCTTTTCCCCCATCTCCTGTGTTTCTGAGCACAAAAGGTCAGGTGCCAGGGTGAAAGGAGAACCAGAAAATGCCAGAAGACAGAGCTTTAAACAGTTACAAATCACCTTCCCTTTCAGGGACTTGCCTCTGGAGACGGTCCCTCCCCAGCAGCAAGCACCCGCATCCAGCAGACATGGCAGCTGCTCTTTCATCTCAGACTCTGCTGCCTCTTGTGAGTATCCTGGGGGTATCCCTATCCCTCACACCCCTACAAAAGCACACCCACCCCTGGCCTGGCTTAAAATCACCCCCCTCCTCCTCTTGCATCCAGAGGTTTCTTAACCCTTTGATAGTCATGCTGAGATAAAGCAGTATCCCCTCAGCACCCCGCCTGGAGAGGTGCTGAGCCCTTCCCCAGCTGCTGGTCCTCAGCCTCTTCAATCTCCACAAGCAAATAATCCTCCCCTGGAGCCCTGGACCTCGGCTGAATCCTCCAAAGGTTTTATCCACCCTGCTCCCCACTGCTTTTCACCAGTCCTTCCCCACGAGAGCCAGTGTCAGCTCCCTTCCTCTCTCTTTACCCTGGTTGCTTCCACTCATATCCCATTAGTTGCTCCCTGCCAGTTTGCATTACCCCATTATCCTCTGGAAATCCTCCTGGACCGCCCTGGGCGGGCAGCAGCCCAACCCGCCTCTGCGCAGCCAGTTCTCAGCTCGGGACTACCAGATTGAAAAATCAGCAGCTGGAAAGCCGAGACAGATGAAAGCCCTTCTCCAGGGGATGGATGAGAGGTCTCGGACCACTTCCACTCCCCTGAGGGTTGAAACTCCCACCCTCCAAGCCTCCCCGGTACACAAAATGCAATTTTTGATAAAAGCTAACAACACTCCAATGGCAAAAAAAACCTCAACAACAAACTGCAGCCTTTGTTCAAAGTAAATGTATAAATGTACTATCAAACTAAGAAACATTTAAGTCCCAGAAGGGGGAAGGAAAGAAGAAAAAAAAGTCTTCTTCTAAAATACATCCGAATTTCAGAAAAGCCCTACAATTCCAAAGGGCATAAACAGAAAATCTCAGAAATATCCTCCGCTATTCAGAATCGAAAGGATTCCACCAGATCGATAACATTACTAACAAAAGCAGCATGCAAATGCAGGGGACCTGCCTGCAATTCTTTAAATTCACTCCTAAATCCATTCTCTTTTTAAACAGCTTTCCTTCAGCTCCGACAAATCTGTAAACTCTAGGGACAGCGGAGGCACATTAACTCGTGTATTTTCTCTCTCTGGGACCACAGGAAAAATTATTCCAATTTTGATCCAGTTTAAATTTCAAGTCTTCCTCTCCACCCTCCTCTGACAAGAGTGCTGAAACCCAGCAAGGCTCACTGGCAGGAGCGTTTTGCCTGACATTCAGCTGAAGTTTTCCCCTTTTAGCTCTCATCCCTGGGTAGCCCCTGTCCCTTCTGCAATACACAATCTCCTAGCCCTTTTGGTGTTTCTATCCTGCAGTTATTAGCAGACTATTGGCCTGTCATCTCCCAGCCCTTTCTTCGTACAACTAGAGGTCTTAATTTAGTATAGAATACACAACTACAGCTAAATGTTGCAGGTCTGTTTCTGTCTAGAACTAAAAATAAAACAAATCTGAATTTTATTTCCTCTCTTCCATCCAGACTGTGACCTGTACACCAGCCCCTGCTGTATTTTCACCCAGCCTTGTCCAGTCCACAAAAAAACCAAACCGTTATTTACTCCAGAGCACCGAAACTGGGAGCGTTTGCCTGGGGAGGGACCGGGTTTGGGATGAGCCCTCCAGCCCAAGCCTCCTGTTGCACGCATAGCAGGACGTCTCCTGGGATAGTCGGTCTCCTTCCCCCAGGCATCCTGGTAAGCTTTCACTGGGGCATCTTTTAATCCACCCTTCCTGCATCGTGGCAGGATTGATTTAATTATTCCTAAATCACCCTCCGTGGATGGTGTCTGGCCTTCCTTTGTCCTGATTCTCCGGCCACAGCAATGCCACGACCCAGCACGAGATTCTCCCTTTCTGTTTATAAGGTGCAGACAGTCCAACTCCATTTTAACTGGGAGAAGTCAGGCAAAGTCTATTACCCTGACCCTTCCCGAGGGGAAACCAGATCCCCTCCCGATCTCCCAAAGTGGATCTTCGTTTCCTTAACCAATTCTCCAGCCTTCGTCAGCTTCTCTGCAGGCTGTGCCTGATGCCCAACTATTTAATCTATTGGTAAAACATTTATTTATAAGTAATAAAAATATTTAAATCATTGATAGAAATTCTGTCCCGCTGCCAGCCAATATTAAGATTGCTATATGCGGAGCAGGGGGCAGTTTTGATTATTTCGGACAGGTTGATGATTCGTTTTGCCCCGAAAACACCCGCTGATCTGCATCCCGCCCAAATGCTCACGGGCTGCTCGGGTCTGCGGCTCGGGATACCTGGACCCGCAGCCAGAAAAATTAAATAAAATGACACCTGTGGCCGACCCCGCCGCTCCCTAACGGCACGTCCCCAAATCCGATTTATTGTGGACAGGGAGAAAGAAAAAAAGGAAAGGGCCCCGGGAAGAAGCCGCAGGGGCGCCGGGAGGGGTATTTCGCCCCGGGCCGGAGCGGGTCGGGAGCGGGTCGGGCCCGCCGGGGCTCGCCGGTGCCCGGTGCCCCGGGGAGGGGGGCGGCGGGCCCCGGCGGGGTGGCGGCCGCTCGCTTACCTGTGCCGCCTCTTCTTTCGTTTCTTGCTCTGGTTTAGGGAGGATTTGGACATTTTCCGGTCGCTGGAGGAGACATCCTCGGAATCTGCGGAGAGACGGGCAGCGGCCGTGGGCTGGGGCTCCCTCCCCGCCTGGGACCCCCGGGCAGGGCCGGGCCCGGCGGCTCCGCTCCCTCCGGCGGCTCCGGCCGAAGCTTTCGTTGCGATCGCGCCGCGGACGGGGCCCGCCGCCGGCCGCTCCCTCCAGCCCGGCGCGGCCCCGGCCCCAGAGCTGCTCCCGGTCCCGGCGGCTCGGGACGATCCGCTCCCGCCAGGGAAGGCTCCGGGCAGGGACCGGGCTCTCGCTCTTCCCTCTCTCCCCCGGAGTCGTTTGCTGGGGCTACTGTTGTCTCGCTGCTAAAATGCAGAGCCCGGCAAGCACAACAAAACCGTAGGAAAATGGGGAAGCTGCAGCCCCCTCCCCGCGGCCGGGCACCCGCGGCCGCCTGCCCCAGCCCGGGGACCCCGGACTTCCCCGCAGAAACCCCGGAGCGAGGAGGGGAAAATTGGGGTCTACGGAGCTCCCAGGGAAAAAAAACAAAAAACAAAAAACAAAAAACAAAAAAAACCCCAAAAAACCAAAAACCACAACATTCCGGGAAGAGCTGGTGTCTGTCCGCGGCCCCCCGCTCCCCGGGGGTGCCCCGGCCGAGGGGTGCTAAGGACAGAGCGGCGCCGCCTCTGCCCCGAAGGAGCAACCGGGGGACGGAACCGGGCCGCGCATTTTGATGCTCGCCACTGTGCCCCGCGGCGGTCGGTGTTGCCCCCCCGCTGCGGCCCCGTTCCGGCCCGCGGCGCCCCGCCACCCGCCCGGCCCCGGCGGCGCGCTGCCCGGCGGCCGTGCTGCGGGCGGGGGCGGCGGGCATCGCCTCAGACGGCTCCGGCCGCTCCCGGGAGGAGGCTGGGGGTTGCCCCCCCGGGCCGGGGCCGGGCGCTGCTGCCTGCCCTTCCGGGAGGACCCGAGGCGGCCTGGGATCGGGGCCTGCGGGCAGGGCTGCGGGCGGCTGCTGCCGTCTAGGAAGGGGATGGCGAGCGGCGCCTAATTCCCCGGCAACGAGTTGGGGCCGCCGGGGCCGCGGGGGGGCCGCTCCGCCGGGTCTCCGCGCATCGCCGGCCCGGGCGCCCCCGGCCGCGCCATCACACCGCGGCCGCAGCCCCGGACGGGGGGGTGAATGCGGTCCCGCCCGGCCGCCCTCTTCCTCCTCCTCGGGACCGAAACGAAATCGCCTTCCCGCCGCCGGGCGTGGGGCCTTCCGCCGGGGCGGGCGGGTGCCGGCGGCTGCCGGGGGCGGGCGGCGGCGCTGGCGGGGCGCGGCGGGGTCCCCGGGGGCCGGGGACGTGCCTACCTGAGCTGGCCGTCTGGCTGCTGTCCAGCTGCCCGGGGGCCCGGGCCAGGGGCTGCAGGTGGACGCTCTGGGGGTCGGAGAGCACCTCCAGGAAGGTGGGCTGGGTGTAGAAGCCGGGGATGCCGCCGGCCCCCAGCAGCCCCATGCCCACGCCGCCCACGCCGGCGGGGCTGAGCACGGAGCGGGCCGCCAGCAGGTGCCCGGCGGGCAGCGAGTCCAGGGCGGCCCGAGGGTGCGACGGCGGCTCCTTGTTCAAGCCCAGGATCTCCTGGATGCCGAAGCCGGTGCAGCGGGGAGGGGTGGGCCCGGAGCTGGGCTTGGCCCCCGCCGCGGGGGCCGGCGGAGGCGGCGGGGCGGCGGGGGCGGCGGCCGCGCCGTCGGGCTTGGGCTTACCGGGCAGGCTGGGGGCCAGCGCCGCGCCCGCTTTGCCCGTCATGCTGCGGCCGGCGGTCCCTGGTGCCCGCTCCGGGAATGCCGGGGAGCCCCCGGCTCAGGCCCCTTTTATCCGCCCAGCCGGGAGCCCGAGCGGGGTCAGAGCCGCGCAGCCAATCACAGGGGCCAGCCGCGATTAGGGATGCCAAAAAGCCGGCACCGGCGGCGGCGGGGCCGCTGCTCGGCGGGCTGGGGCCGGTGCCCGCCGGCGGGCTGGGGCCGCCGCCCGCCCCCGTGCCGAGAAGGGCCGCCCCGGCGGGGCAGGCCCCGGCCCCGGCCCCGCTTCGCCTCCAGCCGTGCTGGGGGAGGTGGGGGGAGGAGGGAGGCAGGGATGGAGGCATCCGCACTTGCATAAACACGGCTCCAGCCTGGCCGCGCACGGCGCGGGGCACCGGCCCCCGAGGAGAGACGCGCAAAACAGCCGCGTGGGAAAATGCCGGCGGCTCCGGCTTTCTCGCTCATCCGCTGTTCTGAGAGAAATACGGGTCAGCAGGGAAATAAGGGAGCACGGAGGAAACCTAACGATTAAAGCCGAGCTGTGCTCCTTGAAAGTGTAGAGCTGAAAGCATTGTATTTTGGAGAAACATCTGGCTTCACGCCATCAGAGTAGTGAAATAGATGCTTGGACTCTCTAGACACCCCTGCCCATGAGCGTGGTTTCTGAGCCACACATGGTTCTCAGTAACCGAGAACGCCTTTTACCACCTGTGGGCAAGATACCACACACCTTGTTCCTGCCAGCCCTACCTCAACGAAAGACATTAAACTAAGAGAAAGCCTGAGGCCTCCCCCATTACACTCAACCTGAGGCAACAGCTCCACCACAACATGTACCATGATACTGGTAAATAGTTCCTAAAGTCTGCTCATGGGAGTCAGTTAATCAGTGGGACACCAAGCTGGGGCTGGGACTGCAGCTGCAGATCAGGCCAAAAAGCCCACCTTCTAGCTCAACATTCCACCTCTTCTCAGCTTTGCAGACCTCTGCGGTGGTCCTTCAGGCCAAACGGTTCCCGCCATCCTCTGAAGGGGAAGCTCTCCTGGTCTCTGGAGGAGGTTCTGCAGTGCCTGGTGCGTGATGGCACAGCAAGGGCTGGGAACTGCCTCTGAAACTGGTGGGATCTGTCCAGGATGGCCACAGGTGTTTTGGACCGCTCACAGGCCATATCCTGCATACTTTGGGAATCCTGGATTAGAGTCTGGCCTGCCAAAGGATTGGGGCTGCTGCAGATGCTGAATATCATGCCTTCCCCGAGCAAACTGAGGGCACCTCCACTGTGATGGAGCCTCAGCAGCATTGCTGAGGCTGTCGCCTGTCAGAGCTGCAAGGGAGTCATGTACCAACTTGATGTTTCAGATATTCCTAGCCATGATTTTAAAGCAATTTGTGTCTCCACAGTGGTGGAAATGGTTCATAAGAGGTGAATGAGGACTGCCAGGGCACTGCGGGGGCCAGCTGCTCCCTAAGGGACAGGGAGCCAGGAGCCAAGAGCCATCAGGGCAGGATCTCCCCAGCCAGGACCCCGTTCCACTGTACCTGGGCAAGGCAAGCAGAGCAGTTTGTGGGCTGTAACCAGGCTCAGCCTCCAGTCCAGATCACCAGACAAGTCGATGAGGATGAGGCAGTTCAAGCCAGGATGTCAAGTCCCCAGGTGGGGGTCCAGATGAGTGGGGTACGTGGCCAGGTACAGGCATGGCTGCAGTGGAGCTCAGGCAGGAGCCAGGAATGAGCCTCACTTTAAAAGCAGCCACCAAGCAAAGGAGGGGGGAACCTCTGCTGAGGGTCCCTCCAGGTCTTTCCTAACAATAGCCCATAACAGTGAGCTGACCTTGAGCAGCCAGCTTCACTCCTAGAAGGTGGGGAGGCTTTACTACAGGCCCTGACAGGGTCACCACAAGCCATTCTGCCATCTCAAACCTTGGCTGTGTCTTGTCTGCATTAGCTAATGCATGATTTGCCCTTTGTCTCACCCCACTGGGGCTCCCCGGGTACGGTACACAATTTCTTTCCCCAGCATTCAACCTGGAGTTACACAAGCCCTGCCTCAGCATGACTGGGTCTGCTAAGATAAAAATTCAAGCTATCAGATTGTCAATAAATTATTCAGAACTTTATTCTGATTATTTCATTCTCCAGTTCTTCAGGAACTGATTCAAATTTCTCCAGAAACAGCTCCTCCCCATTCATCTCTGATTCAGCTCTGCATTATCTGGGTTACATGACCCCAAGCTGCAGTCTGCTGCAGAACCAAGGCCACCAGGTCTGAAACCCTCTGAAATGTTGGAACTACCTCTGGTACCAGCATCAGTGTGAGGAGATACACACTGTCTAAAGAACTGCTGAGGGCTCACACAGGGTGTAGGGGTGTACAGGTGCTGCTTCTCAACTTGAGCCTATGTTCTCATCTCTCTGTGCACCACCCTTCCTCCCCTTTTTCCTTCAGACCTAGCTCTGCATCCCTATCCAAGGACAGGTTCAGTGGTGTGGGTTATGACAACATTTTCTAGCTCAAGCAGTACTGCCACAGAGCCCAACCTGACAAGCCCATCAGAGCTTATCAGCCTGAGGTCCACTCTACAGCATGTGTGCCCTCCATCATTTTGTGCCACCTTGACTGGTGATTTGAAGCAAGCACTGTAGTTCATACAGAGTTAATGCTCTGAGCACGACCAGGCTGTAGAGGTATAGACATAGTGTCTTGCTGATATATACTGGGGTTTCTTGGTGTTTTCATTGCTTTGCTCCAAACACTTCATCACCTGCCCACTGGGGTGTCTTGCTGGCTTTGCAGAGGAATGTGGCCCAATGGTACCCTGCATATCCTCACCTCCATTTCTCCTGGGGCTGCTGGAGGGCCCTCTGTTCTCCTGACCATACCTCCAAAGCTGTGAGGACAGCTCTGTCCTCCTCTGCCAAGTTCTTTGTGAGTCTCTGGTCACTGAGTTGCAAAACTCAGTGTGTGGCTTTCTGCTTTTCAGTGTGCCTTCTCTCGTTCCTCTTTCTCTCTCTGCAAACTTTTGTGATTAGGAAATGAATTTGTATGTCAATACTTACTTATATTTCAATACCTCTCTGGCAGTGTTTTCAACCTGTCTTGACCAGAAGCGATTCTGGCTTTATTTGAGCTTTCCTCAGCTAAATGTCTCAGATGCTCTCCTGGGGAGAGGAACCTCAGCAATCTCAGATCCATCCCCTTACATTTTCCTGATCCAGCTCATCCTTTGCCTTCTTCCATTGTTCTGCCACACTATCCTTGATGCTGAACTTTTCCACTTCTCCCATTTCTGTTTGCAAATCTGTCCTTCATCCAGGGCATATGTATTGGGCTGACTTGGTTCTTCATCCAGTCTTGACTTTCTCCCAGCCTCCTTCTGTGTCCGTGGACATTCTGAATCCCAGTAGAAGCAATGTTTGTCATCACCGCCTCAGCCTGCAAAGAAGTGTCATTTCTCCTCTGTTTCTATCACATGTGCGTTGTGTGTCATTTCTTTCAGCAACCGGTTCAAAGCTGCCTTGCTCTTTGGCTAGACAAACTGCAGAGGATTCACACTGACAGGTCACAGACCTGATCTCCCTGTGCTCTTCCCTCTCCTCCACAATGGCTTTTGGGTCCTTCCAGCACAGCCTCACTTGTCTTGGTCTCCTCTGCATGTTCTCCCATTTGAAGTGGCTACACAGCTCCTGCCTATGTCCATGCAGCTCCTGCCTATCTCCTTTCAAATCCTACATGGATTTTAGCTGTGTTCTTTAACTTTGGGGAGCACTGGTGAGCTACTGAAGCCGCAGGCACTGGGCATTTTCACATTATCCTTCTACCATATGTTGCACTGTAGATGGATATAGGACATGATAATGCTAATATGTCAAGAACAAACACTTGCTGTATTAATAAAAATTGCTGAGACACAAAGAGTGACTAGTGCTACCTACCCACAGATGTTGTGGATTCTCTCTGTCACAAAGTCTTCAAATCAAGGCTGAAAGTCTTTTTAAAAGATGATCTATAACTCATCCAGAAGCTATTGGCCTTATGCAGAAACTATCTGGTTAAATTTTGTAGCCTGTTTTATGTTGAAGTTCAGGCTAGAAATCTGAATGCTCCCTTCAGGCCCTAAGGATCTTGGACTCCATGGAGCTCACATTGTTTGTTAGGTATGTTCTATCTGAAAAAAAAAAAAAAGTCTTCACATATAAGAAACTTCTGATGTCTATTCCAGTGTCCTGTTGAACATATCTTTTTCTTTACGTGTCAGTATATTGATTTCTAAATAATCACTGGAGATACAAAGTACATGATGACAGGAGATTATGGCACCTGTCATGCCCGTTGCTAAATGCTCTCAGCTGGCAGCTGCTGGCTGAGTTACTGCAGCCCTGAGCAGACCTCTCTGTTTCCGCCTGCTCTGAATTATCCTGGTAGTTTCGAGCTGCACCTCTTAACCCCTGGGTAAAATCCCTGTCCTACTGTAGTCCGTGAGACCTTGGTCACTGACACTTAACAGAGCTAGGATTTCACTTTGAGTAGCCCTTTTTCTGGCATTTTGCTTCTTTTCCATTATACCTCATCTTCTCTCCTGACACAGATGCATCCGTATTTCTCCTGTTGTTTCTCTCCTGTGGTTGAGCACCTCTGTTCATGCCACGTGGAGCTTTCAGCTGCTAGTACTCAGCACCAGAGGCTGTTCTTCTGTCTTGCAGTTTTTCTGTGGCGAGGACAGAGTAACTCATGACACGTTTCCTCTGGCATCTTTCACCTTGAGGCATTGGGCAGTTCTGCCCTGCTCAGGACAAGGGGTTAGACAGTATCTTTTCTGCGTGGGGCTGCTGAGGGGTAAGGGCTAGACACCAAGGCTTTCTGTTAGCTGAACATATCAGCTACTCCCAGTTACCTGTAAATCAGAGCAAAAAATTTTAGCCCTTTGGCCCAATCTGGAGTGGGTACTGCATGTCAATGCCCCATCACATCTGATCCCACCTCCTCTCTCTGATAGCAGGCAGTGCTGGATGGGGCAACACCAGAGATTCCTTGCCACTCTTTCTCATCCCCTAAAATAGAAGAGAATAATATGCAATGAATAAATGTTTCTATCTCCTTTTGAAAGAAGATTACTGAAAATGATTTTTATACCAAGATAGACCCATAGCGTAGACATGCTTTTAACTGTTCTGGAGCAACTGAACTTATTTTTGTTCAACCAGTTCCAAGTGCTTCTGGTGTTGATTCATTAGGAAGTAACAAAGTGACCATACACAGACTATACCAGAGTACAAGCAAGTGGAGTAAAATCTGTTCAGCAGAGATAATTTTAAAGCCAGCTAAAATGTGGCATAGGAAACTAATGATGCTTGACCTGAGCACCCTAAATGAAGCTGCCATGAATGTATATAAAGATTAGCTTGATCCACTCACTGTGGCTGTTGGCCACCTCATTAGCCATTTAAATCTAATACTAATTTTTGGGTGAGGATGTCCTGCTCAGTTCTAAATAATGTTTTGGCATATAAGTACCCCAGGTAAATTATACGCTGTGCCAAAGGATTTTCTCTGATGCATTGTCCTTTAACTGTATTAAGTGTTCCCTTGTCTTGGTTTGTAAGAAAGAGGAAATTTGGTAATCAATTTGATGTCCTTTCCACCATCAGGTGACAAAATGGTGTGCTTTGTTTAAAGAAAAGCATGTGTGTGGGTTTGGGGGGAAATCTAGGGAGATCTAGTTTTGTTCCAGGGCATGAAGCCTTTAAGGAAAATAAATATACAGGAAAATATTGCTAGAACCAGCTTCTGCCCATAGGTGAGTGTCCATACTGGGGACAGTATACAAGATAAAGGTAAGTATCTAAAGCAACTTTCTAGCCTGTCCATGGCCTGGGTTGCACTCTGCTCTACCCATTCTGGGTACTGAGTTTCAGGACAGATCTGGACTAATTGGTGAGGGACTGGAGAAAAATAATGAGATGTCCAGAAAGCATAGATTTCTTTGGTCTAGAGAGAAGATGACTGAAGTGAGATACCATCAAGTGTTCAAATACATCTAAAAAAATGTAGCAGTGGTGAGCTTCCAAATTTGTCTATTGTATCTACTGAAGATAGTAGATACAGTGGACAGTTACGGGAGATGGCTTAGCCTGTAGCAAGACAGTAGGAGAAACTCTCCACCAGTAAGGAGAGTGTGAGGGCTAGGATGACTATCTTGGAGAAACTTCATTGGGTAGGTATAAGGACAGGTGACACAAACATCTCAAATGATTGGTTTGTGTATCCCACTTACAGCTGGGGGAAGGACTAGAGGGCCTGTCGAGGTCCCTACGAGCTGCAATTGCTATGTTTCTATGAAGAAGAAGTCAAGATGCCAAGAACATCACTTATTCCACTTATTCCACCACCACTCAGAAGACAGAAGCCTTCCACCAAGGGTGAAGTCTAACAATCAAATTTAGGAAGATGAGTGGCTTTTTTTCCCAGAGGAAGCAATCTTGTTTTCTAGACCCTAAGCATTAACTAAAGGAAAAATTATCATCTTCCCTATAAAATTGCATCAATGATCTTAAAATTACAAAGTGAACATAAAATGATGCTGGGGAATCTAAGCAGCCTGGAGATCCAGCACTGTAGAGAACTGCTCTTATTCATGTCACATATTGCTAGTTGGGACAGTTCAAATCTCACTGTCTCACTTTCTCACTTTGGAAAGAAGTCTGCGTTTCATACTGGAAGGAGAAGTCTGACCAGGTCAAGGCTTGTTCTTATGGATTTACCAGATGTCTTCCATGAAGTCAGTTGTGAAGGAACTCAGCATCTTCCCAGCCTTGGCAAATGCGCTTGGCTATAACCCATTGCAGATGGCACCTTGCCTGGCATGATGCCATGGGCTGGATTTAACTTGTGGCTGTAGCATTGGGTGAGATTTTTCCTCCAGTGCACCCACAAAGAGGCTGGAGTTTCCAAACCTAGGGCACACAGACAATCTCAAAATGATCTAACAAGGTGGTGGGACCAGCTGCAACCTTCCTCACCACAGCTGGTGCCTAGGGGCAGCATGTGCAAGGAGGCAGGGTGCTGCGGCAGCCCCCACCACAGCACCCACCAGCAGCTGCAGTGCTGCCCTTGCCCACACCCATGCCCCCGCTGCGGGGTCCTGCCCCCTCCTGCAGGTCCAGAGCACAGGTCCTGCCCGGACGCTGCTTTCCCCTGTGTGGGGTGTGAAGCCGTGGGCAGGGGCACTGTGGCCAGGACATTGGGTGTGTCTGGGCGGGGCACTTGGGAGGGCAGCATGCCTCAGCAGTGGGGACGGGCTGCTTCTCTGCCTTGCCCCACTTCTTTTGAGCTGCTCAGGTAGCAGGAAAGGAGTGGAAACTCACAGCTCCCAGACCTCTGCTTGGGGTTTCTGTGCTCAACATAACCACCCTGGGCGCAGCTCCTCCTTCCAGCTTGCAACAAGCTGGGTTTCCATGTCCCAGAGGTGATTTTGCCCAGGGAGACCAGCTGGGTGAGCTCCTTGGGAACCCTCCTCCTCAACAGGGTGCTCCCACAGACAGACATCACCCAGATCCCCAGCTGGGCACCCTGCCATGCCCAGCATGAGCTCAAGGTGACACGGGGAGCTGACATGTGTTACAAGTCCTGAAGCACAGGGAATCCATCATCCCAGCTGAAGACTGTGGGTGGAATAGAGACATCCTGGGCACATGGCATCAGCTGGGGCAGGGATGCTGGGGACAGAGGCAATTATTTGGAAGATGTGGGCTGATATACCCTCCAATGCACATGGGTTTGGGGATGCAGTACAAGGTCATGGTAGGATGTGGGTAAAAACTACCTCAGAGAGGTGGGGTCGGTAGCAAAACTTCTTCCCCGCAGCTACTCAGCACCGCATCCTGCCATCCCCTGTGTCCAGAGAGGCTGCGTAAGCCCCGGCGTACCAAGAAGGACCAAGACCGTCCAGTGGCCTCCTTACTCAGAACCCTTTTAGGAGGGATTTTAATTCGTGTAAATGAGTGTTTTTAATTTGTTATACTGGCCTTTATCTCTATTACCATCTCATTTGCTTTTAAACCTAGTTTTGCCATCCTGACTGAATTCCATTTGATGCATTAGGAGTAATTCTCTTCCCAAAGGGTTAGACATTTTCTCTCCACATAAAAGTCGCTTATTTTGGATAAAGAGACGATTAGATTTATCTTTAATATTTTAATGGCAGCCAGGATTATTGGGTGGGCAGCCCCGGTTTCGGTTGTTGTTGGGGGATTAGACTCTAATAAACTCTTCAGATTGGGATTTTTTTTCTGTTTTGCACAAAGTACTTGTATTTATTTAAAAAAAATTCACTTCTTTTGAGTCATAAATTCCATTTGCTGTTTCCTATTAGTATTAAATCAAGTTGATTAAATTCGTAGTGACTATTTGCACATATATCTTTTTAATTTTAACATCCACAACATAAAATCTTTAATGGTGCAATTTGAAATACCTGCAACATACATTGCTGTTGCTGTTTAAACAGATGGAAATGAGGATCCAGAGGGAGGGGGGAGGGAGAGAGGAAGGGATGGAGAGATGGACAGACAGACGGATGTTGAGAAGGGGGTGAACTGGCTATCGCCATCACATGTAATATTAAAGTTCGGGGGTTTTATACGGAGATACAGTTTGGAAAGAGCTCCCTGCCTTCCCTCAAAATCACCAGCGTCTCTGGCGAGCAAAAGGAGCCCGCAGCCCTCCCCGGGCCACCAGCCCAGCTCGCCTCACAGCCCCGCCGGTGCCAGGAGCCAGGCAGCCCCTGGAAGGTGGCATTTGCACAGAGCAGATGCTTGCGGGGCTGGGCGGGTGCAAACCCAAAGAGCGGGTGCCCCTCGCCCCTCGGGGCTCCGCACCCTGCCTTGGCTGTCATGGATCCTACTTTAGGCTAATTGGAAACTTGGTAATAGAATAAAATGTCAGCAAAGTAGAAATCAATAAGTGTTAATGCGCCAGGACTTTCACTGCTGGGCTCCCCTCTCGGGCTCCCCCCTCCCGCACCATCCTGTCCCTTTGATTTCAGTCCCTTCTCTAATCCCCACCTCATCAGCTCCGGGAAGGGCTGATCTGCAGCAGAAAATCCCTCATTCGGGGCAAAATCAGCTTAATTTGCAGCAATTTGTAGCAGGTCTTTGCTGGGATTTGAGTCTCAAAATTATCCCGCGGGTGGGGGCCGCAGCCCCTTGCAATATGGGCAGAGATTTCCCCGCTCCTCTGTTTCCAGAGATTTGTCTGGGGAGTAATTACAGCCGGGGGCGCAGCCCGCCCGCCGCCCGGCCCCGGGCCCGGCCCGGCCCAGCCCAGCCCAGCCCAGCCCGGCCCGGCCCGGCCCCCTCCGCCCGCGGGGCCTGGCACCGGGCGAGCGGCCGAACACGCAGCCGCCCGGATTAGCAGCATTAGCAGCCAGCGCCGAGCAACAATTAATCATTTGCTGGTAAATACAAGCGGGAGCCCCCCCCGGCTGGCGGGGAGGGGCGGGCAGCGGTGGGGGGGGGCGGCCGTTGCCGTCCGGGCGTGCAATGGAGCAGTGAGGGAAGGGGAGGGTGGCGGGATGGCGGCCCCGAGGACCTTGTGGCCTCGGGACGGGAGATCAGAGCCGGCAACTTTCCTTCCGCTAATGCCGCTAATTACAGGCGGCAGCTCCGGCGTCGGCCGCGGAGGGATGCCAGGCACCGGGACCCCCGGTCCCCCCGGGGCGGGAGCCCCCCCCCCGCAGAGCGCAGAGTCGGGCCCCCGGGCGAGCGCCGGCGGAGCCGGGCCAGCTGCAGGCTGCGGCGGGGTGAAGGTGCCCAGTTCCCCAGTCCCGGTGATCCCGGGGGATGCGCGCCCGAAGGGGAGCGTTGTTTGGAGCGTCCAGGAGAGGGAGAAATAAAGCGGCGTGGAGGCAGCTGTTGTCACGGCGCGTTTGGGTGTCGGGTTAGCACCTCGCTTGGTCACCCCGTGACCTTGGTAAAAAATTAGCTTGAGGTGAAATCGGAATTACACACATGAATTAAAAGCCGACTAATTAGTAGTTCTGAAAAATTCAACGGGGAATCTTCCAGTGGCAGAGAAGTTTTGAAGATGGGTTGCCTGGAGATCAGCCCCCGGTCCATATTGTGTAATGTCTTTGTAGCGACTCAGAAGGAAATACGAAATCAATGCTGGTAATGATTTCTACTTGACATAAAAATTGGTGGAGTGATAAATAATGATGGGAGTAGGTCAGTTATACCAAGCAATCTGGATGACTTGGCAGGCTCTGCTCATTTGAACAATATGTGATTTTAATATAGCCAAATGCAAGATCATATATCTCAGAACAGAAAATGAAGGTCACAGGATGCTGTCGTGGCAAGCAGTGGCTCTGAGGAGGATGGAGGAGATGTGACAGGTAATAAAAACTAAACGTGGATTTTTGGTGTAATCTGCTCTATTGGAGCTACGCAATTCTTGGATATATCGGCAAGAAAATATTACCTAGCAGGATGAGGATGGTCTTGGCATCCCAAGACCATAACAGATTCATATTGTGTCTACTTCTGGTGTCTGCACTTCCAAAAATAATACCGAAGAACTGGAAACTATTCGGACAAGAGCTTCAGGAACAACTCATGAGCTGGAAAACCTGCCATTCAGTGAAAATTAAGAAGCTCAATCTATTCAGCTTGTTAGGGAGAAAATTAGGAGGTGGCTTGGTCACCCTCTGTAAGTAGTTAGGAGAGACACTTTCAGAGGGTGGAAGGTTCTTTAATTTATTAGACAAAGGCATAACAGGATTCGGCACTGGAAGGTCAAGCTAACTAATTCATAATTAAATTAATTTAATTATAAGTATTAATATAAGGCCTGGATTTTTCACACTGAGGATAATTAGTAGAGTAGGTGAGATGTTTTTAAAAGAGCTTCTTGTTGGAAAAAAGGTGTTTTGATGGAACTGTTTGGGGGTTTGACAGAAAAATAGATCGTCGCTTACAGAAAATCCTACAGCAATATATTTCAAAACAGTTTGTTTTACAAAATTGTTCTGAAATGTATTTTCTCATGTTAATTTATGCATTTTCATTTTATATTATTGTACTATTATCACATTATATCACGAAAAATCATAGAAATCTATTTTCATTTTAATTTTCAAACTGTTAAGTGCATTTGCTACATAGTACTGAGTGAATACTAAATTGATGGAAAATTCTTTCATTACAACACAGCAGAGAATCTTTGTGCTGCCAAAAGTGTGAAATATTTCATATGCCATGAAGTTTCTGATGACCTTAATGATTTTAAAATACAAAATAGGAATCACTATCTCCGTTGTCAGTCATGGTGTGTTGCCAGCAATAGGTGTGTGTATACTGCAGGCAGCGCTTGCTGTCAGCTCTTGCTGCTGACCTGTAAGACTAGTAGTAAAAAAAATGAAACAAATGAAGTTACAAAACAGCATTTTAAAATGACAACATTCATTTTCCATGGAAAGAAGATACTTTAAAAGGTTAGAATTTTCCACAGTATGAGAACCTGATTTACAGCCACCTCTAATATTTGAGTGTTAAAACTGTTTACCTGAGGAATGGTCTTTCCACTTAGACCTTCTAAAATACATGCCCCAGCACAGACAAAGCTTACAGCCTTGGCACGGGTTGGGCTTGGTGACGAATGAGTCTGTCTACATTGAACAAGGCTTTTGGATCCAGAGTGCACTCCAGATGTGAAGGTCCCAGTCGCCTCCATTGCTGCTCTTTGTGTTGTGCAGGGGTCTCGGGAGATGTAACCTGGTACCTTTACGGATGAAACAGGATGGGAAGATGATGTGGTATGGGATCCCCTCTCCAGCACCCTCCAACTGCTAATAGGTCTTCAATCTATGGCATCAGAGAAGACCTAATCCAAATAAATCACCCCAAACACCTACAGTGGAGGTGCTAGGTCTTCAGCACCAACAGTCATTAGTGCCTCCTGGCCTCCCCTAATGAATTCATAACCACAAAATGTCTAATTGAAGCCATGGGGCCAACAGAGAGCACAATCATGGAGAATTAGGGTGGAGGGATGAAGTCAAAAGATCCCTCATCTGAGGCAATCCCAGCAGGGTGTAAACAGGTGATATTCCCAAACCAGGGCTGCGTGGAGGCTCGCCGTGACCCCAGGGTATCCTTGCTCCTATTGCAGGGAGGAAGGTTGTGCTCTGGCTGCTCAGGTGTCTAGCAGCAGGCATCACTTACACTGCTTTCATTTGAATCGCTGGAGTCCCATCAGCCCTCTGCTTCCCTCTCGGTGACCCAAAGGACTGAGATGGCAAAACAAGCCCAGGGTGCCTTTTTGTTTCCTCGGACTCTGTATTAGCAGCTGGGATATCTCATGTATATCCCAACTTCAGGTTTCTTGGGATAGGTCCATGGTTTATGAATGTTCCTGGGCCGATTTCTCATCTTACATCTTTGCATAATATCTTCCCATGTGCATTCCATTCTATTGGAAAACATGTCCCATTCTGGTGGAAAATAATCTCTGTTTAGCAACACATCCCTGCCTTTATCCTTGCACGGAGCTGAGCAGCACCACTGCAACAGCATGACAGCCCACCTTCAGGTCAGCATGGATTTCTGAAAACACCACAGTCTCACTCTCCAGGCTCTTTACAACATAACCTAGAAGACTTACAAGCATTTTAACAGTCTGGGATGGGGGAAGCCTCAGTCAGTGCTGCTGCTCTGGTGTGGTGGAGCACAGGCAAAGCTGGCTCACAGCCACCTGCCAGAGGTTTGGTTTGAAAGGCAGAGGTGGAGCTGAGGGGAATGAGCCAGGTCGTAGACATGGTTGTTAGATGGGAATGGGTTAAAGAGGCAAGGAAGTACTTTGGAGTGTTTGGAGGCCCTGGAAGGAAAGCGCTGCCTGCTCCTCAGGACTGAGGCTGGGTGAAGCCAATGGTGCAGGATGGTGCCACTGCCTCTTCCGGGCGACGTGCAGGTCTATCAGCTGGAGAGGGTCCTGCACAGGGGGTGACCTGGAGAAGTCACCCGGCTTTGGTGTGCTAAAAGCCACTGTCCTCTGACAAAGTTAGGGTAGGACTGGACTGCAGTGCTCCTGGTCCCTCTGCTCATGCCATGACACTGCCCTTTGTCTTCAGACTCCTAACAAAACCTACACTGAAAAATAAAGCTAAACGTTGCTCAGGGCATTGCAATATGTTCTTAGATTTGTTGTAAATGAACGTCCTTTCCCTGAAAACCTCCATAACAACCATCAACAAAACCAGCTTCAAACTGAGGTTCCTCCAGAGGTTAATAACCATTAGAAAAGCAGATACCAAAACCCTGATGCAAAACCCAGTGCAAGAAAAAGGAGAATGAAAAGGTAACGTATGTTAAGGCTTTGATTATGCTTCCAGTTCACACATTCCCTAACATAAATCTAAACCTGGGAAAATTAACGGTAGAGAAACATTTCAGTAATCCCTTTAACTTTGAATCTCTGCAACAGAAATACCGAGGTTCATAATGCTTTCATGTGGGCTTCAGAGATGGATTTATAAAACAGAACAAAACACTATTTTCAAAACATAAAGCATTAATACACCTTCAGTAACTATGGCTTGTCTTGCATTAACCTAAGGGGCAGATTTGCTACCTCTCCTCATATTATCATATTGAATAATACTCATAGAAGCCAACAGAACCACTTGTGAGTAAAATATTACTCAAAAAGGTAAGACTATCAAAGCCAAATCGTATGTAAATAATATCCTTCAAAGTCTGCTGAACACGTCTTCTAGCCACAGAGCGCTAACATTTTAATTATCAAAATATAAAAATGCTCACTGCAAAAGCCCAAGAGTCCAAAGTTTTTGAATTAAGTCCATAAAAAATAAATATATTAGGTTGAAAATGATGGAAGGCTTTAAATAATGCATTAATCTTCTTTTTTTGAGCATTAGAATGGCTCCAGTTGGTGTTGTAAAATCTTTTGCAGCAGTGGTGGTGGAGACACTTTTTAATAAAAGCTGAATTCTTCTTGATTCTTAGAGGTCTTTGTGAAAACCGCAAATACAGTGAGATGCAAGGCAACATTGTAAAATTTGGGAACAACATAGAAATTACAATTAATTAATTATTTTGTTTGCAGTGACCTGTAACAGAGACACGTTACCTTAGCAAGATCTTGATCAGCTTCCTTTAGAACCAACAGTCCACTGTGGAGTTACTGACTAAACAAGAAATACATATGGACCCTGTGCTTTCAGCACTTACACAGGCTAGCTCACTAGAATAAGCCTTCATAAATATTTTTGAAGGGCAGGATGGGCTTTCCGCAGTAAAAACAAGATAGTTGTCCCGGACTGCATGTTACACAAATGACAAAGTAAACCTTCACATTTATATTTGTGCTAATTAAAGGGGATGAATGAGACATTTTTTCATAATTAATTTCTATTACTTTTTAAAAGGTTGGGCGTTTTTTGATGCTAACATTCTCAGAACTTATTTTGTGAAACATTTGCTGGTTGTTGGTGCAGCTGTAGCATTCACTAAATTCTAACATTAAATTCCTTTATGTCTAGAAATACCCTTCTATTTTAAAGAAATAAAAGGTGTATTAAAGGGTAAAATAACCACCAGCTGCCATCACAACGTCATCAGTGACCTCAGCAAAATGGTCTGCAGCCAATTAAATCATATGTTAGATTTTTCTGTCTGGGCTTTAGACCTTCGGTCTCTCTGATCTCCGCTCCTCCTCAATAGAGCCAACCAGGGTTATGCTCTCCAGCTGCACAGTATCCAGGCTGGATACCTCAAAATGCAGCAGCTCCTGTAAAGTTGGCAGTATAGTCTTCACCTAAGCTGAGGAAGTCTGTAATAATGAGAAAAGCAGAGAACTGATCACCATACCACTAACAGAAACTCCACCTCAAAGTTTTCTTTGACTAAGCAGTGTAAGATACACACATAACAAAAGATACAAGATAACAAAAGCACCATCATACAAAGTGTTATTTAATGACTTGTACTGAATTACATTCATAAGATGCTCAGATTCTATGGTAATGAACACAGCATAGAAGTCTCAATTAGATATTTCAAATAGATGTTTGTGAATAATATTATATGCAAATACTTCCACGCACAAGACTACTGCACCTGAAACTTGTGGAGCCTGAGCTGTGCCTGGTCCTTCTTCCCACCCTGTTAACTCAAACCTCTCTACAGCAAAGCCAAGATCTCAGCCTCGAATTCCTGTGCAAGTGCTGAGCCTGATCTGATCTCACAACTGTCAATGATACAGGATAGATCTTAGTACGGGCACGGCTTGGGAACGTGGTTTTAAATTGATGTTGGAGGAACACAGGAGCTGGTTCAGTTGATTTTCCAAATGCCCAGTTGGCCCTGAGAGATGGAGTAGCCATTTATGGACTAGTTTTGGGGGAAGGGATATTGACTGCAGATGACAGTGCTTAGAAGAGGGAAAGGTGGACCTGCTGCTATAAGCAGTGCTCTTAAGGGTGACATCCAGAGCTTTTAACTCATAAGCAGGGTGTCACGGAAGACAGCATTCACATAGTAAGCCAAGGCATTGAAAGTTTTAAATACCTGGTACCTTAGTACAGGTAGATGTGTCTATGACAGTGAATATGTTTGGGTTTTCAGCTTAGTTTTTCTTGTAAAAGAGTTTCTCTAAGCCATATCCCTAATCATCACTGCCAACATCTGACAAGCTCCATGTTGAATGAAAGGGTAAATTTGACTTAGGTTGTTAGCTGATAGTTTCCAAATTGTGTTATGAAATTACCTGAAATAAATAGTCCACTCCAGCTCAGCAGTGAACATCAGCAAATCTTTTTTTCCTTGCTCTAATTTAGAAGAGGAGTAAAAATAAACTAATAATAGCTTTTAGCTACTCAGCTTCATGCCATTGCAAATCACAGTGAGTGATGGAGGTCTGCACCAGGAGTCCTAGCTGTGTGACTGCTAGGAGGGAGGGAGCTCTCTCAGACAAGGTGGGGGACTCCCCACAGAGCATTCAGGTAGCAGGGTGCTGTATTTTTCTCTCCAATTTTTTTCTGCCTCCAATATCTAGACAAGTGCTGCACTCTCAGCCTCGTTCTGGGGTATTGTGGCTGTATGCTTGGGAGAGGAGAAAATATCACTAAAAAAATAAATCCATGACAAGTTTCCTGGAAAAGTCTGGGCATGCTTCTCCAGGGAGAGACACTGCAGGGGCTCAGGGCCTTGCTGCTGGTTCTTCCTGTTGCAAGAGGAGGAGCCAGAGCCTCTGTGCTGGTTATGATTTTATTACATCCAGCACAATGTAGAAATTGCTCTGCACGACTCCAAAAGACACGGAGAGGGAAACCTGAAAAGAGCCTGGCTTAGGAACCCAGGGAAAAGGCAGTGATTCCAGAAATGTTTAACAGGAAAGTGAGAGTATAAAGACACCATCATTAACATGGCTTGAAAGACAGGACGTTAATGCAGCCAAAAGCTCTTGCTGGTAGGACCTGCCAGGACATTCCCAGCTACACGGGTGTATCAGCAGCCTGAGGGGCTTTGGCTCTGTTGACGTAGGTACGTATAATCAGGAGGAGAAAGTGGAGAGAAGGAACAGGAAGGACAGACATGAAGAAACAAAAAAGAAAGAAGAGAAGGGGAGGGAGGGAGAGGAAAGAAAGGATAGAGAGAAAAGGGAAAAGGAGAAAGAGATAAAATGGGGGGGAGAAGAAGAGAAATGGGGAAGGCGAGCAAGCGAGACTGTATTTCTATAATTACTGTGGATTGGCTCGGATTAAGGGCAACTAGCTATCTCTTGGTTTTTCCTTTTTATATAACAACTAATCTCCTTCTAATCAGTTATTATTAAATTATATTCCATTTTTAATTCATTCACAGATCATTGGTGGCACAATTCGGACATCTGGACAGATAATTGAATAGAGATAATTTATGTAAATGAGGAACAGTTGTGTACAGAGGTGGGGGAGGGGAGATTTCAGCTCCCAAGGCCGGTGACCTAACGAGGAGTCTCCAAAAGCTGCCCTTGCTCCCTGGGAGGACTCAGGTGCGAGGGGGGACGCTGGGGATATTTGAGTATTGTGTGCTGGATATTAACACACATACAAGAGGCCATCAAGCCTGAGCTGTCTCGAGGGACCAACCTATATTGAACATCATTTCTCCCAAGGCTGAAGACACTGGCCAGATCAGCATCTGAAGATGCCTCTTGCCTCCCAGGAAGAGGTTGTTTCTAACCCAGAGCTTTTCACCACCCCGATTTACAGTATGAGGCCCCAGCTCTGCCTCAGTATGATGCCCCAGTCTGTGGGGCTGGGGCAGCAGTGCAGGAGCTACACCATCTCAGTTATCCCAGGTGGATCCAAACAGCCCAGGGAAAGGCCCTGGCCGATGGTCTCTGCCAGGGAGTGAGCCCCAGCTCAGCCTGCTCAGGGGAGCTGGGTGCCCTGAGCCAGGGCCGAGGGACGGTGCAAGCTTGGCTCAGTCACAGGCACACCAGGCTTCACAAGTGACAGAGTGTCATTTCCCTGTGACCAGGGGCTGCTATCTTGCAGAATTAAAATCTTTCAACAGCTAGCCACCCTCCAGCCAGCTGCCAAGCCTAGTGCCTTGTGCAGGCCCAATCTTAACCCCAGGGACAAAAATGCCTCCGTGCTCTTTGATGGACATGATCTAATCTCTCATTGTTTGTCCTGAACCCTGAATTTGTGAATCAGGACAAAATTACATATGTAGCCTTCAAAGAGAGCTTTCACAATCAAAGGCAATAGCTGAGCACCACAGAGAAACTGGACTAAAGCACTGTGTTACTAGCAATAGGAAAAAACTTCCCCAAAATTCCTGCTTATTGTCATCTATATGGCAACTATCAGAATGAGTGAATGGACATCTGGTGTCAAATAATGTTCAGAGAGAGAACACATTGTAGCATTGGGATCCGTCAGACCCTACATGAACACCTACAGTGTAGGGAGTCCACATTGAGCACATTCCCATTCTAGCCAGAGGGCTCTGGTCAATACGTTCAATAGAGCCTAGGCCACAGTTCATTTTATCTTGAAATAGTTGTCCACACTGGATTAGAGGAATTGCATCTCCATTGACTTTACTGACAGGATTGATATTGACTACAGAAGTAGCCCATGACTAGTTCAGGTGTAGGCATCTAAAGTTAGGTGAGATGGATCCCACTTTAAGGGAGACAAGGTATTATTCTGCTTTTGCAGTAATGGAACAGCACAAATGCATATTCCTCTGCCTCAGAACAAGGCCAAAGATTTAAAAGAAGTTCTTGTTCTGGGATGTGGTCGTATTATTTTTCTGCTACATTTGGACGCCACAGAGCTAGGTGCTGAAGAAAGAAGCATGATATATAAATTTATCTTCCAAAGGGGGAAAGAATGCTAGAGTCAATTGCTATGGCAAAAATCTAATTTCCATCACTCTATCATAACAGGAGGAATTTTGCTGTGCATACTGAATTGTCTTAGCATTATGGAACTGTTAGAGGAAGAGAACACCACAGATGTATTCAATGTGTGGGAAAACTACTCACAAGATTTGTTTGGCAAAATAAATTCAGGTTGAATTGCCAAGGACACAATCCAAATGAAATGAAACTGCTTCAAGTGACCTTCTTGCCTGGTGTCAGAAATACACCAGGCTTTGTTCAAATCTGTGGTTTATTTTGTTGACTGAAAAATTCCCTTTTCAGGTCTGCTCTTAAGGTTCTAATTAGCAAAACTCAGAATTGCCACTGGGAAAATTATTGTGAATTTTCAGATAGGAGTTATCAATGAGAATGCAGCCAGATGACTGTAAATAATAGGCTCTGAGTGTAGCTGTCAGGCTGGAACAGAAGTTCTCCATCAAGGAGAGTTTAAATCTGCCTTTCTTCAAATCTTCATAAACGATGGAAAAAGCAAACCAAACTGCGTACTAATGCCACGTGTGGATGATACTAAGTTGGAAGAATTTGTGCCCATCACGGGGAGAGAACCAGAATGCTGTGGTAAAGAGAACATAGGTGGGAGTCAACTCAGCAAACTGTCATAGGGGAAAATCTCAGAGCCAAAAATATGCCCGAGAGACAGACAGCTGGACAGTGAGAACAGCTGGAAATAATAGTATGGTATGATCACAATGTACATTCACAATATGACAAAACTCTAAAAAGGATTGAGACAGCTCCACGTTCAGAAGCATGACGTTGTGGAGCAGTCCATTAATACTATATTGCTCTAATGTTGAGTTAAGACTCAAATTTTCTGTGCAGCTTTGCGCATTTGTGTTTTAAGGAAATACTGACAAACTGAACAGAAGCTAAAGAAGAAAGAAAATGACTGGGAACTTTGTGGGTTTGGTCTGTGAGCCATGCATAGATGTTCCTGATTTGTTTAAGTGATAATTAAAGGGAGGGGAGTAGTAATCCCTCATCTACCAGAAAAGCACAAAATCTGATGAGGAAGATTAAAGATTTGGGCTAGCACCAGAAACAGGAGTGGTAGTCACTAGGTGAAATGCAGATCACAAATCACCTACGCACAGGATAAAAGTGAGCACTGAGAGAGGATGGATGACATTAGACTGTAGACATTTCCCCAGAGTAACTGGTAGGGCTGTGGGAGCTCTGTCATGGGGAATATTTAATAGATTAGATGTTTTCACTCTCACTTGCCCTCTTACTGGTGGTAGCCACCAGCGCCAGACACAATGCTGCTGACCCCTTGCATCCTGCACGCTTTTGCTCATATGGGTCCTGGTGAAGGCATCTGCATTGCAGGAAGGTCCTGCCCCATGTACCACATCCTGTCCCAACCCTCGGCACCCCCCTCACCAACCTCTTTGACATGTTTTCCAGCAATCTTCTGTACACTCTGTGTCTTTCCCAATACTGCTCTTCCTTAGGCATACTGAGGGCTGCTGAATGTCTTAGGGCCTCAAACCATTTTTCGTTATGACCATTAAACTATTTTGGTAACTGCTAATGTAGTCTGTTAAGAAGGGACTATTGGTTTCGTTTGTTTGTTTTAATCATATTTTATAATATTAAGCCCTCTTTTCTGTTACCGTGGAAAAGCTTCTTAAGAAATGGAGCATTGTTGTGTGCCCTAAATGTATCCAGTCTGGAGTAGTGTATTTCCTCTGCAAACTTACTCAGTAGCCAGACCTCCTTGACATTTATCTCCATTTCATCTCCAGTTTCCCTCACTTTTGGACTTAGTCAACTGTGTTTTCCCAAAGGAACAGGTGGGCCGTGATGAAAATGCAGACTTGGATATAATTGAGAGAGCTTTGGGGACCAGAGCTGGCTTGGCAGACGATGCAATGTAAGAATTGGCCCAACCGCTGGAACACAACGGTGAACTGCTCATAGCAGTCTGAAGAAACATGAAGCCTGGGAATACCGCCATCTTTAATCCCAGATATAGTGAATTTAAGTCCAAAGCCCATCTGGTCAAGGGACCATGATCCCCTCGTGGTCTGTTTCTCATCTTGAAAGAAAGCATGAAAGCCTTTGTGCTCCTCAGATAGACAAGGATGTGTGGAACATCAAGTGTGATACAAGGTTGTGATAGAAGCATCCTGGCTTGTACCAGAAATAGTGTGGCCAGCAGGACTGGGGAAGTGATTGTCCCACTGTACTCAGCACTGGTGAGGCCGCACCTCGAATACTGTGTTCAGTTTTGGACCCTGCACTACAAGAAAGACATCAAGGTGTTGGAGCGTGTCCAAAGAAGAGCAGTGAAGCCAGTGAAGGGTCTAGAGCACAAGTCTTACGAGAAGCAGCTAAGGGAACTGGGATTGTTTAGCCTGGAGAAAAGGAGGCTGAGGGGAGACTTTATCGCAGTCTACAACTACCTGAAAGGAGGTTGTAGTGAGGTGGGTGTTGGTCTCTTTTCCAAAGTAACAAGTGATAGGACAAGAGGAAACGGCCTCAAGTTGCACCAGGGTAGGTTTAGACTGGTTATTAGGGAAAATTTCTTCACTGAAAGGTTTGTCAAGCATTGGAACAGGCTGCCCAGGGAAGTGGTTGGGTCACCATCTCTGGAGGTATTTAAAAGATGTGTAAATGTGGTGCTTAGGGACATGGTTTAGTGGTGGACTTGGCAGCGTTAGTTTTATGGTTGGACTCAATGATCTTAAAGGTCTTTTCCAACCCAGACAATTCTATGATTCTATTCTATAGAACAGGAATGCATGGGGCCAAGGAAAGAAGGTGACAGAGGTTGAGCATACAGACTGAAAATAGCTGGGAATAGAGAGAAAGGGGCAAGGAAACAAATTTCCAACCTTTACTTGAAACTCCATTATTTGAGGTGGATATTCATTCCAGCGTGATACATTTCCAACCTCCCAAGATTTCCCCAAGGAAATGTTGTAGAAATAGATACTTCTATTAAGGTATATAGACAGTTTATAGTAAGTCTTCAAGCCATTGCTTGATTTAGGTTTCCTAGCAGGAAGGAGCATTACCAGCAGTCAGGTCAGTTATCTGGCGGTGATAGGGAGGCAGATGCTCCACAACTGTCATAACTCTAGCAGCAATGCTCAGTCAGTCATGGGCTGGCATGGCAGTGATCTGGGCGGCATCCCCTGCCCTTTTCTTTTAGCCAGATCCCAGAAGAGGGTAGGGGCCAACACTTTGTCCATCTCAAGTGTTCGGTCATCTCTTAAGTCTCCGTCATCTCTCAGGTCACCATCCTGTCATCATTCCTGGTTAGTATGTGTACACTGGGATGTGAAAGAGGAGAGCAGTGATGTGTTCAGTGAACCAGTGTGTTCTGCTGATTGAGGGTGCCAGTTAAACTCAAGACACCACAGTGAAAAGAGCAGGCTTATTTTACTGTTAATAATTAAAGGATATAACCAAGTGATACAGAATATAAGCCATAAGAAAAATACAGAATAGCACACTTAATTATTACACATACAGCTAATTATAGAAAATAAGAACAAGCAAGGTAATGCATTACGACACGATGGGGAGAATAATGATTAAGAAAGACACCTCACCACTTGCATACGTTACCAACATCCAGACCCGCAGGCGCTGGGCAGCCCCGGTTGCAGCAAGGATTTGGAGAGCCTGTCCCGGCAAGGGGGAAGTCCTACGCGATGCGTCCACCCGTAGGTGAGGCTTCCAAAGTCGCGGCAAGAGGGTCCAGCCTTATATACCAAAAATCAGCACGTCAGAATGACTTGCACCTTTCTTTGAGCGGAAACATCTGGCTTCATCCTCCTGTTGGATTCCACCCAAAGCCTGGCCAGGGCTCGGGGGGGAGAACCAAGGGAGTTTCTAACAAGGCCAAACACTTGGGTTCTCAGCCTTGAACAAGGCTAAACAAGGGAAGCTGGGTACACATTCTCACATTTCATTCTCGCTACTGATTACATTTTGCCTAAGACACATCTTTCACTACTGAAAATGATCAGATACTAATTAATAAACGCTAATGGTAATACAGATTTTACTAATTAGCAGATACTAATAATGGATAACATTTGGTTGTGAGGTTCATCCAGAGGTCAACTTTATTTCAGGGCCTATTATTCAGGCCCTAGCACTACAGTGGCACTTCCTATGTCTCATCCCTCTCTGTGTACTTCCATCTCAAATACTGCTGAAGGTTAGATGGTGGATGTCAGAAACGAGGAGATGGACTCCTAGAAAACTAGGACTGGAAGGGACCCAGATAGGCTGTCTCTTCCTCCTCTCTGCCTCATGGCGTGACTGGCTAGACCTGTCTCATTCTTGACAGATGGACAAGCACATAAATAATCTCTTCCAGTCTCTCCCTTGCAGTCTCTCTCCCTGCCCCCATCTCATTTTTCTTAATTTTGCTCCTAATGTCTAACACAGACCTTTCTTGCTACAATTTCCTGTGGACTTACCTGCCTGCCATGGGCACGGGGGACAGATTTTTCCCTCTCCCTTTACAACTTTTATGCCCGGGGATTTTCTTTTATCCTCTCTCAGTCTTCCCTCTTCAAGTTACACATCACCACTTCTTTCAGTTTTTCCTTGCAGGACATGTCTCAGATCTGTGATTGTTCTCGTTGCCCTCCTTTAGACACCCTCCAATGGATCCACATTGAAAAGGAATGCCAAAACTGGGCTTAAAACACCAACTAAAGTCTCACCAATGCTGATTAGAAGGAAAGATAATTTCCAGAGGTCTTGACAGCTGCAGTCTTACTTCTTCCTTAGAGTAGGTTTTTTTCGCAACAGCATACTATTTTTGACAGGGCTTGTAGTCCATTCTAACCCCTAATGCTTTTTTGGAAGAATTGCTGCCTAGCAAGTTGTTTTCCAACCCCTGCTTATGCATTTCATTTTTTCTGCATCACTGACATTCTTTGCATAGTTTCTTACTGACTTTCATCTATGTTTTTTCAACCAATTCCCAATTTGCCAAGATGATTTTGAATGCTAAGCCTGTTCTCCAGTTTACTTAAAGTGCCTTCCAGGTCTGTGTCTTCCTGATGTGCCCACTCTCTTTTGTCATCCATGGTGTTAATTAAATCAGTGAGCAGAACCAGACCCAGAATGGATGTTTGTGGAGCTATTCTCAATACATCCTTTATTTTGATAGTAAACCACTGAGGACTATTCGCTGAGCACAGTTTTTTCAACCGATTTTTTATCTATCTAACAGTAGTTTCTGCTAATTTGTATTTCCCTAGTTTACTCATAAGGAGAGCTTTTGAAATGGAGCATAAACAGCTTATTGAAGTAAAGATACACAACATCTTCTGTTTCTGCCTTATCTACAAGACCTGTTGCCTTGCGACAGCAAGAAATTAGAGTGATTGGAAGGGACTGCTCCTTGACAAATCCACACTGAATACAATTGATTGTCTCATTTTGCCTTTGATATTTAGAGATCACTTGGTGATTTATTTCAGAATTTTAATGGAATGGGAATTAAGCTGATTGGTCCATAATTACCCATCGCCCTTTCCTGCACTTTTTAAAGAGCGATGCCTGTAGTTTTCCTGTACTCCACCACACCTCTACAGGTTCTGGAAGACAGCCACTACTGACTCTGAGACTGCTGTAGCCAAATCTCTAAGTACCTACAATGAAGCTCATTACACCCAATAAATCTGAATGTATCTAACTCAATAACATTACCTCTACCATACTCTTTCCTTATTCTGTGCCAAGACCTTACCTCTTTATCACTGTTATTAGTTTCTCTAATATTACCCTCTGTCAATAATTTTCATTCCCTGTTGACCTGTGATCCAATATTTTGCTTAGTCTTCCTCTTGCTACTAATGAATTTACAGAATGATTTCTTGTTCCCTTTGATTATCCTGCTACTTGCAAACTTATTTTATGCTTGGCCTTTTTGATTATGCTCCTGCATGCCTCTGCTGTTCTTCTATACTCACCTTTTGTGCTCCAACCTACTGCTTATCTTCTGCATCCTTCCTTCATAGGTGTGAGGTCAATGGGGAATTTGTAATCTAACCAGGTTGTTTTAAAAATATTTTTTCCTATTTTACCAGGAGGATGCCTGTCCTGGAGCAGAGGAGGACCAGGTGGCTCAGATAAATAAGGCTGGTGCTGCACACCCTTGCTGTTCTCATGCAGGAGAGCTCTTTTTCCCAGAGTGGTGTTTGTTGTAAAAACAACTATTGTGAATGTTACTAAAGATCATAACCATAGCTCTAAAGGCATTTGTTTGAAGGCAGCGCAGGCTGCATCCTCAGACTCTGCAGCCTGAGCTGTTAGCCTGCTCCGGCAACCTGGGTGAAGCTGGTTGGTCTGATCCTCAGTCCGCTGACTAACAGTGCTGGGAGCGGGCAGGCTGAGGAGGGGTGGGAGACCACGGTGCTGTGCTGCAAGGAGTCCCTGCACTGCAAGGCACCCAGGGACAACGCCAGGGCCCCGGTGTTACCCCACAGTGTGACTCTGTCACCTCTCGCTATGCCACCACCAAGCCTTCCTGTACCCCACCAAGCCCTCCTCCAGCATCCCTCCTCGACAAAGCTGGGAGTTGAAGGCCTGGGCAGAGGGCCTGGGGGGATGCCAGGGTGAGGTCCTTCTCAGCGCCCTGTCACATCACTTTGCCAGTGCTGCCCCACACCTGTGTCTTCTCCAGCATCCCAGCGCCCGCGTCCTTGCCCCTTTATGCCCCCTCTTTTGCCCTGATGACAGGTCCTCCTCTTCCTGGTACCCTGGGGGTCTACACAGACAGCTCCCCTCCCTGTACTCCTCATTAACACCCCTTGAACCGGCAGACGCAGACACCACCAGCAGCTCCTTTCCCCTCCAATCCCCTCCCCTTCCCTTCCATAATCTATCTACATATTAAAATGAGTTTGTCCCTGATTTACATGCGTAAGAAGGGATGTAATAATGAGGACGTAGATTAGAAGATTTAGCACAATCGTTTGTGTAGATTGTGTCCCATCAAAGGGCAGCTCTGACGAGCCGAGATTAAGGAGCAAACAGCTGCCGCTGGAATTCAGTCCATTTGTTTGTTTGCTGTTTTCTCTCTTGACTCCAGCAAACAGTCTCATTAACATGCAAGTGATTTGCCCCTTAAGCCTTTTCCTGTTTATTATTGGGGGAGTTGCTGACGGGGGCTTTGTAGAGTCCCTGGCCCAGTTCTGAGAGATCGACGTGCAAATCAAGATTAAAATGGGAAGTAATTAAAAACAAAGAAGGGCCCCCACACCTTGGTCCCCTCTTCCTTTCGAGGGGTCTTAAAGTTAGGGCACGGGGAGAAGGTGCAGGCTGGAGAAAAGGGAGTGCTGTCCACCATGCCTGTGTGCTCGGTCTGGTCTCTCTCAGATGCTGTGCTGGGCTCTCCCTTTCTCCTGCTCTTCTCCACTCCCCCTCTGCCTCCCCCCTTCTCAAAATGTCTGGCTGTCTACTAAACGCATTTGCAGCCTTTGCTTCAATGGCCTCGTTCAGCGGCACCTTCCATATGGCCCCTGCTCGCTCCCCGCCACGGCCTCGGGATGCCGGGCATCATGCCCGCACTGACTGCTGCCTTCACGTGTGGGACTCTAGCCCAGAGCCATCCATGCCCTCTGCTCCCTTAGCAGTGGTGTCCCCATCCAGCGTCATGACCCCACCAACTGACCCTGCAGCCTTCAGCATCCGCAGTGAGTGAGGGCCTGGGACATGCAGGGATGGTGCAGTGGCCACACTCATGGGCACTGATGGTGATGCACCAAGGGCTCCTCATGCTTGGGTCTCCTAGAACCGCCCCAGTTGTGAAGGGTAGCTCAGGTCACTGGAGCAGCACTGGGAACAAGCCGGCACGGTGCCTATCTTTCAGTGGCACTCAGATTCAGCTGGGTAACTGCCGCAGCCCTGGGTCAATGCTGCTGGTGAAAGCGCAGGGACAGGGATGGTGCACTCATCCGCTGGCTCCCCGGGTCCAGTGCACCCTATCTGCAGCTGGCTAGGGATGTCAACCGTGAGCAACGGCACGAAGGATTTCCTGGGCTGAGAGAGAGACTGTCACATAAATCCCCTGCAAAGCAAGCAGCCCTTTCTCTTCATTTATCAGAGCGCCTGCTGTATTCCCTGCAAGACAAGTAAAAATATAATGAAGCCTAGAGACTTGCTCTGAGAAGCAGTAATGGTTATTAAGTGTTTGTCTACACAGACAAGCAGGGACAGATGCGGGTTTGCTCTGGCTGGCAGCCAGCTCCAGCCTGGCAGCGCGGAGCTCTGCTGGAGCATCTCCACACCCAGTCTCGTGTCTTGGTCACCCACAAGGCTCCTGGCTCAGGCACAGCTGCTCCCGACCCGAGGTGCCTCCTGCCCAGGAACGCAGCATGCCTGCACCTTGCTAAGCAGACTTGCATGCACATGTGTGCGCATACCTTCAGTGCCAGGATGAGGCTGTTTATCAGGTGCCACCACATGACACTGAATGGTTATGAAATTTATGACCTTCTTTCATGGTTTTCTTAAGTGCCTGATGTTGACAGGGTGCTGTGCACCTTTCCATGGGGCCCAGGGCCAGCAGGAGCTCAGGACAGGCAGCCCGCTCTAGGCTAGCCCAAAGCCCCTGGCCTGGCAGGGCTGGCTGTTGTTTTCAGTGAGGTTACCCAGTTATCGCTGAAGTTAGTTTCACGCATGAGTGGGGAGAGACTGCAGCACTGCAGATATGTGATTGCAGATTGCATTGTAATGAACAGGTGTAGGAGAATCATGATACGCGTTGTAAGTGCTTTCTAACCTGAGTGCTTTTTTTATAATCTTGACGAGGAGCTGCACAGAGGGTTGGTCAGGAAGAGCTCGCTCTCCACCTTGCTCTGGTTAGCTGTCAAGTCCAGAGAAGCTCACGGCTTTTGTAGGATTGACTGTTTAGAGCAGCAGTGCCTTCCCCTCAAACCACTGCTGCTACTTGCCAGGGTAATGCAGCAAGGAATGATCAAACCAAAACGTGGCCGGCCTCAATGTTATGGCATTGTGCAAAGCAAACGAGGTTTGTAATGATCCTTACAAAAACCCAGTATTGCCTTCAGACAGAATGATAGGTGGATGGTTGTGAATTCCCTACTGATGTTTCTAACTCATTGGCCAAAACAATTAATGAAATAGTTATAGCTTTTGCTTTTTCAAACTCAGAAAATGGCATGGCTTCATTGCTCACTCAGCTATTTTTTTGTGTTTGTTATGACTGTCAAGGGGGAGAAGAGCATTTTCCCAGCTGGGGCACTACCTGCAGGACAGCAGAGTCTGGTACACCTGGAGTGGCCAGTAAGGTTTAAACAATGTCAAGGATAGGAATAAATATATTTTCTTTTTCTGACTTGTAGCTGAACAGCTGCTGGATTCCTCTAATCTACTCTGGCACTGCCCCCGTGCCCTTCCTCCTCCTCTCCAGGAGGCACCTCCCCAGCCAGCGGCCAGGCTCCAGGGGTGCTCCCCTACGAGGTAGCCCACGCAGTCCCAGCCAGGCCCTTGGCTTCCCCAGCGAGGCAGCACTCAGCTGTACAGTGCTGTGCACACTCGCCCGCTGTGCAGCCCCATCGGCAGGGAGGTCTCCAGGCAGCAGCAGCAGCAGCACCCCACCAGCAGTAACACTGCCTCTCTCAGCACAATTTTTCGACCTGTAACAACTCAGCCCTGTTGCAATTGATTTTCAGTGGATCATTGAAAGCTGCTCCATCAGTCTAGCCCTAACAGATTTCTACTGCCTGTTTCTCTGTTTGGCTTTTTTTTTTTTTTTCACAAAGATAGAATTTTGGTTTATAATGGGATAAAGGTTCTGTGGCCTGGGCACTTACCTTCATAAATGCCTGAGCCCTTTTGGCTCAAACACTGCAGAGTCAAAGCAACCACCACTTCCTTGGGTGGAGATCAGATCTGGAGAACTTCAGACTCCCAGACCAAAAGAGTTATGAGTGATTAAGAAGGGAGCTGATAATAGAAATGCTTAGTCAACCTTGATGTAAGTCATTTGAGTGCTCCAGCTCTAAATGGGAATGAGCCGGTGAAATCAATGTGCGTCTGCAGCATGCCCGTAAATAAACAGGGAGCTGCAGGAAAGTGCTGTTCGCCTGCAGTTCATGTCATCATCCGTGACACTGTCACATGGCACATCCCTCCCAAGCTGGTCCCCAAAGAGCGGGGCCAGTGCTTCAGCCAAAGGAAGACACATGATGGAGAGCAGGCTCTGGAAGAAAAACACTCATAAATTGAGGGAAGTGAGGATACTGGAGTGGTTCCTGATTTCCCAAAAAAGAGCTTTCCCCCCAGGAGGGTGCAGAGATCACCCTGAGATGGCAGGTGCAGGAGAAGCTCTGGAAAGTGGTTTTGCCAAGGGGAGGGAGGGGACACTGAGTCCCCCAGCATCTCATGGGCTCCTGCATTTTGTGTGCAGAGGGGTCCCTGCCAAACCTCCTGCTGCAGTAATAAGCACTTGACTGAGAACAGGGCAGGCAGAAAAAAAGAGGGACCTCGTGGGCCCGGCTGCAGCATGTGCCACTGCGTGAGCCGGAAAGGTGGGGGCATCTCTAATCTCCCGGGGCCAGGACAGCTGCCAGGATCCTGCTCATTCCCCAGCATGGCAGCACCGCAGCCCCTTTCTCGTCATCTGATGACACCCTTTGCAGGGCAGGGTCTGCCTGTAGCCTCTCTTCTCTCTGTGCTCCAAATAGCTGCAGGCACAGAAATGCCACGTTTGACATGCACATTCTCTTGAGAGGTCCAGGGGGCTTTTGGGACCTGCATGGACACTTGGCAGGGTCAAAGGGGCAGGTTGCATCTCCTCACTTTCCCCTCTAGTTGTCGGTTGTTTCACGCACCAACTTTGCCAGATCTGTGCTGTGCTGTGCTTTTCTCCTCTGTCAGGAATAAGTATAAAATCATCCTTCTAGACACAACAGAAGGATATTTAATCAAAGCCATTCCAATACAGGCAGCTTCTCTTGTCAGAGCCAAGAGATCCGACTCACCCTCCACCACATCCTTCTTCTCTCGACTATGATTATGGTTGCATTACTATTGCTATTATGTCACAAATTGACGTCTTGTGTTCCTGTTTGTTATCCCAGGATTCTGCTCTAATCTTGACGATCGCTAATGCAGTGTAAATCCAGCACGCTGGGTGATAATCTGGCTACATAAAAAAAAAAAAAAAAAAAAAAAAGGACTTTCTAGGCATAATCAAAACCTTTCGCTTCAATATTGCGCACAATACTTTTACCGTGAACTTGCACTTCCCTCAGCCCTTCTTCTCCGCGGCTCAGAAGACACTGTGCTGTGTTTGCGTTTCAATAAAGCCGGTGCTTGCCGGGGTTCAGCGCGCAGGGGCAGGACGCGGCCCCGGCGCAGCCGACCGCGGGTCTCCGCCTGCGCCCCCGGGATGTCTGAAAGTTGGCAGGAGCCCCGCTCCCCGCCCCCGACCCCAGCGGGCAACATCGCCCCTCCGCCAAACAGCTCTGGAAGATGGGGGGAGGGGGGTTGTTGGGTTAATTCCACACGAAAATTAATGCAATATGACTCATTTGTATAGGTAGTCATTAAGACCCGTTGAAACTCCATTTTCCACGTGCATCTCTCCCCCCGTTAAGGGGGTGCGCTCATGCCTGGGGCACCGGACACGGGGTGCGCTTCAGCCCTTCTCGGAGAGACGCTGGAAGCACACGGGCGCGGGAAACCAGGGCGAGAGCACGGCGAGGGCGAGGCGCTCAACTGAGGCACGGCGGCACAAACATTAAGCAAGCCCCCCCCACAGCCTCCCCCTCACCCACGCCACGGCTTGTTGCCGGCCGGGCCCCCCAGGCCGCGCTCGGGGCCGCCCCGCGCTGCCGGGGGCAGGGAACCCCCCGCCCTCGCCCCGGCCCCGCCACCGCGCTGCCCCGGGGCCGGGGGGCGGGCGCCCGGGTGTCGGTGGCGCGGCGGCCGGGAATGCGCCGCTGATCCTAACCAAGTTTGCCAGCCATGCTTTTCTCATGGCTCCCGCACAATGGCCCGTTTTCTGCCCACCTGCCGGTTATGCTTAATTAGGCGAGGAGTTGATTAATTTGAGGTAATTGACAGCTAATTACAGGCCTGAAGGCTCATTAACTTGACGTCCTGTCTGAGGGAATCGGCTGGAGGGGGTCAGGTGATGTGCAGCCCCCCCCCCCCCCCCCCTCCGCCGCCCGCTCACCTGGGCGGCCCCAGGGATGGGGACGAGCGAGGCCGCCGCGTGGGAGCCGCGGGGCCGTGGGCGCCTGGGGAGGCCGAGCAGTCCCGGAGGGGATACGGCATGAGGGGTGCTGCGGGGCGGGAGGGCTCCCCGCGGTGGCAGAGGGGCTTTGGAGGTCGGTGACGGGGTGGGGGCATCGGGGAGAAAGCGGCTGAGGACGCAGGTTGGAGGGGAGGGGGACATGGATGGGGTGAGGGCTCCCAAGGCTGCTGCTGCCTGTAGGCTCGGCCAGTGGTGCCGCCCGCGCCCGTGGCCCCGGCGGGGGTCCGTGGCGGAGGAGGGGGGGCTCCCCCCAGGCCCTCGGAGCGGCTGGGGGCAGGCTCGTACAGCGGGGTCAGTGCAGGGCTTCGGTAGCCGCTTCGTATTTACATCAGGGAATACAACTGCTGACCGAAAAGTGGGAACTTCTTTTTCAGTAAGACTTTCCTCAGTTGCTCTTTACTGTGTGCAAATCACGAGACAGCAAGAGAGGGCTGTTTACCTAACATCCTATACGGTCTCCCTCACTGGAGAATTTGGGCATGTCCTCTGGATTTACAAATGTATCCTTATCTCACCCTCCTGGAGCAGTCGGGATTGCTGAATAGTGAGAGGCTGAATGACATAACCAAGGTCACATTGAAAATCTAAGAGTTGAATCCAGCTTTTTGAGCCCTAACCCCGGGGCCCTGACCATAAGCCATCTTCTCCATATTCCTCAAGCACAAGGCAGGTTACCTGAACGTGACTGACACCTGCCAGAGGTCTGGCCTTGCGGCCGCTCTTCTCCTGGGGGACAGACAGCTGCAGCTGAGCGCTGATGGGTGCAGGATGTTCCTGGCAATGCTGAGGAGAGGGGCAGAGGAGGTCTTTTTAAACTATATACCTTGCTGGTCTCCATGTCAGGCAGGATGTGGCTGAAGAAATGTAGTTGAAGGGTCACAGGGTTTGTGATGGCTGCTTGTTACTGTGGGAGTGCTCACCGCCCCTAGACTCCATCTCATCTTTTGGAAGTCTTGCCCCAGATATGGTACGTTATGGATGTAACAACTGATTATTAATAAGCTTGGTTCAGGATTCAGTGGTAAGCCAGTACAGAAAATATCAGAGAGGCTGAATTAAAAGTGAGCCATGCCTGTGAGCGGAGTGACTACCTGACACCATAATAGAGGGACTGTCTTAGCAGCCACAGGCTTCATACCAAGGTACTTGGTACTGCTACTGGCCCTGCAGACTTGGATAACTGAAGTGGAAGGAATGGGATCTCCTGGCAAAATTGCAGACTGGGTGTCCACATGGAAGTCTGGGCAAGAACCTCAAAAATCATCATAAACCACAGTCTGACCTGACCTGACCTGACCTCTTCAGCCATAGGAAGCTGCATCACAGCTGCGGCCTTTTCGGACACTTGCCTTCACCTGTTGGCATCATCTCTCTGCCTTACTTTGGCCTTACTTCTGCCTGGAGCTCCTCTGAAAGTGCTCTGCTGTCCTCACATTCTTGGTGTGATCAGAAGGGAGGAAAAATAGTTAGAGGTGTCTCATCTGCATATTGCTGATGGTGGATCTTAGAAACCTGACTAAACAACTTCCTTCGATATCCTGCTATTGCATTCCACAGCCAACGTATACACTGCCCTTTATCCCTTTGAAACGCAGTGGAGTTTCATTTTCTAAGTTCTCTTGTTTAAATTTCATGGAGTTGGGTAAAGCTGACTGGTCTCTATGGCAATCATTATTTAATTCCCTTCTCCCATTTGTTGTTCCTTCTTTCTACCCTAAAGACACCCAGACTTGGTGATGATTCATGGTACAGAGGCCAAATGGACTCATGTGATGAATAATTTTGCTCACCTGCTCAGAACCTCTCCCATGTCTATCTCTTTCAGGAGAAGGTGTCCATAATTACTTAGAACCTGGGAGAGGAGTTATTTGGAGGAGCCCAGACAGGTAGTTTCCTCTTTTTCTCTCTAGATCTGTTGTTGAAATTGGCTAAACCTTACCCATTTCTCATCTTGACTATTACAAGGCTGCTGCCTTCTAGCATAAATACAAAGACTGTACATTGGTGTAATAATATTAAGCATTAGGTATAGCACTGGGCTATAGTAGTGAATTTCTTCCTCTTTTCTGTGTTGACACAAATTCCACCAATATTGCATGAAAATCTCATAAACAGGAATCAATTAACCACATACATTTTCTGAGATCACTTGATGTTATCATCTAGGACCCAGGTAGATAAAGTGGTTGCCCATGTTTAACGGGATGTCTGAGGTAGATCCAGATAGGAAAAGTGCATTCTCTGTGTTTTAACTCACTGAACCTTTAGAGCTCTCTCTTGCTGTAAAAAGCTTCACCCACCAAGCAACACACTGTGATGCTGAGTGCCTTTCTGAAGAAGGAATGTTTCATGGGGACTGTGACTCTTCCAAGGCCTAAGCTTTAGGAAAACTTCCTTTTTCATACTGAATATTTGCCTGAATTCCCAAGTCATCTCTAGAAGCCTCACTCAACTGAGTCAAGAGCTCCTTCTGTCTATAAGGAAATTGCTGAGTCTGGGCTTTGGGGGGTAGTTCTAGTAGCAGGAAATTTTACACAGCTGTAAAGCTCCAGGTAGGCAGCAACAGGTATGATCCTTGAGGGAGTGGTAAGTAGACTCACTAGGATTGTCATATCAGATCTATGGATCAGGATAGTGTAGGATCACTTATTTGAGAGGTGGTTCTTCAGAGCAACCCACCCTGTAGCAGTATATTTTTACTTCAACTGATGCCACTTCAGCGAGGGAGATTGGTTATTGGTATGTGTTCATGACAAGTTATTGGTATTTGAATACAGGTGTCTCAGACATCCAGAATTCAATTAAATTTAGGCCATCTCCTTTCTGTACTAACTCTGTGGATGCTGGAGAAAAAAATTTTTGGAAAAGACACCAGTACTCAAAGATTAGTGTGTAATACCAGTAGTCTGTTTTACAGTAGTAGAAGTGCAAGTATTCCCTACACAAACTACACACAAGCTTTCTAAATAAGTTGACATGATGGAAAATATTGGTGAGATCAAAGAGAGGGTAACCTGTTTGAATTCAGTTTGCTTTTTATCTCAGAATTTTTGGCTCTGGAATCCTCTGGCTCTTGGTAATCCAAAGAAGAGGGGAAGGTCTCAGGAAATCATTTATCCGTAGGAGGCAACTCTACCATGTTTGAAAAGCAATCTGGACTTCCAGCAGGTTGGAGTGTTTTAGAAAGTCTCCAGATTTCAAGGAAGAGGGTAAGATATTCCTACTTCTGATCAGTACCTAAGTAGTTGCAAGGCTGTAGTTGCTGATGCCCATGCCAGTGTAAAATGCTGCATCAGCCATCATGTGAAGCAGTCATTTGTGTTGCCTGGATGAGAACTGTGCTCAGATGTGGACTGGCGACATGGCTTCTTCTTTTCCATTGCTTTCATCTTTGAGAATAGCTCAGGCTGTCTCAGAAGAGTGTTTGATCTAAAATACTAAGAATTTCTTGAATCTTCATCTGTTGTTTTCCGATTTGGCAGGTATGAGTCGTTGTTCAGTACTAACATCCCTGGACCACTTGTCCAGCCACAGATGCCTACCTCCTAACTGCAATTGCAGCTGAAGCTATGTCTGAACCTATCCACAACACTATCTGTAGTCAGTGACTTTTTTAAAAGTAACCTACTGATTCTCCAATGTCTTCATTTAATTTGGGTACCTCTGTGATGTGGGATAATACATTAACAGGCCAAGAGGACTGCTCTGAGCCTGAGGAGTATGAATGTCTGGAGGGAAGGTTTCATAGGTCTGAGTTTTCTGAAATACTTCCAGCTCTTTTTTCTACCTAAGATAATTTCTTCTGTAACGTATGTAGGGAGTGGCCACCAAAAATAAGTTCTTTCTATTAAGTCTGGCTCCAGAAGTCATTTTTTTCCAGATACACAGGGTCTGTGTACAAAAGGCTGTGATGCCAACAACAGCAGCTTGATGAAATGTTGCTTTTAAAATCCAGGTCATAACTACTGTATAGGTATACATGTCCATGTCTGTACATATGTATGTTGGCATCTACTCTGCAGAGGCTGGAATGACAACAGTGAGAAGGCTGGTAGTGGCATTGATGAATTTTAGGTCAAGATCCTGGTAAACAGCTTCAAAATCTGCCACAAATACCCTTAGCCCATGGTTACACCAATTAGGTCAACTTCCCAGTTCTGAAGTCCAAAGAAAGATATTTTTTAGGTGCTGCCTGTGTAAGTGACATAGCTCCCAATCACCGGGAAACCAGCCCATATTTGGAGCTTAAATGAGACCTCAGGATCGAAATTCTACACTTCCAACCCAAATGCAGTACCTGGCACACAAATTACTGATACATGTGCTTAGTTTAATGTGCCTGAGAAGCCACTTAGCAGAAGAGTGTACACAGGTGCATGGACTTTTTACATCATTTCGAACATATTTCATCTTGAAGAGCTTTTAAGTAACTATTCTCTGTTAATATCTGGGTTTCAGAAAGAAGCTGCCTGATCGATTGCCTTGCTCAGGAGTAAGAGGGTTACTGTAATTATCTTGTTTGCAAGAAAAATAAGAACACTTATTTATTATAGGTTAGCAGAAGAAATAGCAATTGTGAAATTTATCATTAGCCCAAATGTATTTTTATTTTGATAATGAATAAATGTTGAATGACTGACCTTTATGCCAGTATTTTTCCTATTATTTCTGTAGGAATGTTATATTAAATTTTCCATTAAATGCTGGAATTTTTCAAGACATTTGACCCAAATAAGAACAAATCACCTTATTCTTATGTGTCCTGCATTTTAACATTTTGAGGTGAGAGGAGAACCGAAAGCCATCAGGTTCCATGCTGTAGAAATTAAAGAATATTTCTGAACACTTTAGCTTACATGAGACTGTTTAAGTTCATGCGCAGCAGTGCTGACTTGTTGCAAACTTGTTTGAATTAAACTGAAGGGTCCCAAAGGGGACCTTATATCTAATTTGTCTGAAGGTGCTGCAAGACAGTATGAACAACAAGAATCAAAGAGAAGGAAACCTTTCTTTTTGGATCAGCAAGTCACCAGGAGGACTTGTCTCCTGGAGTCCCCAGGAATGGTTGGTTACCTTGGAAAGAGCCACCAAGTGAGTTTCTCCTTCCTAGGATCCACCTCTCTCCATCCAAGCGAGGACCACAAGTCCAGAGTGAAGAGGGCACTTTGGTAAATGTGGGACTGGCATGGAGGTATCAGATGATCTGCCATCCAACAGCAGAAGTCAGGCGCAAGCAGTAAAAGGTTTGCCTGTGCACTGTCTTTTGACTAATGCACAGACAGTACCACCTGCAGATCTGGAGAAGTGAGTCTGAGGAAAGGAGAGTATCTATCCACACCTTCTCCCAAATAAAGGTATTTTGAAGTTGTTTAGGTGCTAGACATTAAAAGAAATCAGATACTCACCCCTTCAAAGTACAGATTCTGTTTACTTTGGTATAACTCCAGGCTGGGATTTATAGCCAATTTAGCAGGACAGCTTTTCAGAATTTATAGAGGTTGATTATTTTGGCATTAGTTTGCTGACTGATCTCCAGTCCAGTGATAAGACTAAATGTACTGATCTGATAAGACAGTGTTCTTTTTGTTAGTTTTCCTCAATAATACTTATAGCTTACACATGTATATAAATATGTATGTAGTTTATTTGGATGCTATTTTTATTTCATTTTAGTTTAAGACTTTTATGAACATTATAATAAAAAACGTACAAATACCCTCCTGATGCTTCTTCAGTAGGCAATAACAATTGCCCAGAATAGATATTACCAGGCAAAAAGCCTGACTGGATTCACTTAAGAAGTTAATGATTTCCACATGTTTGTTTCACTGACAGCACATTTGGCTTGTCAAAGATGTAGCACTCTGCCTGTACATTCATGTTTTCAGGACTGGGGCTTGGGATAAAAAGACATCTACCCATCCGCTACAAGGAAAATTACAAACTCACTTTTTTTACCACGGTCAATAATTTTATAAGTTACAAAAACTAGGAAGCTGCTTGCAGATTAAAGGAATTGTGCCATTGATCATTAAAAAGGAAGAAGGCAAATTTAGAGTTCTCAAGAATAACCATTGCCAGTAAAATAACAGAATAAAAAATGGGAAGAAAAAAAAATCACTAACCTCCTAGGGATAAGGATAAGAAAACAATTATCAGAACTGGGGATATAAAGAACAAATTGTGCTGGAGAAACCTGATTGCTTTTTAAAATAGAATTATAAAATTAGTGGGTGAAGGGAACACGATGGATTTGATACATTTGGATTTTAGTAAAGATTTGATACATAAACCCTACTCAAAATTAATTCAAATTGGCTTGGCTACATCACCACATGGAATGAAAAATTGGCTGGAGACCTGCAAATAAAGGATAATGATGCATAAAAAGGTATTGTGTTGTAGGGAGAGGTCTCTCTCTCAGAGATCAGCAGTCAGTTCCATCCTATTTAACACCTCTTGACATGACACCCTCTGCCTGGCAATCAGGAAATTTTGTTAAGAGAGTGACATATAGAAGGACATGTGGGATAGACCAGCTGAAAATAAAATGGGATCCTGGTAAAAATTCAAGTATTACCCAAACCACAGTATCCAGTCATGAGGAGGTCCCTAGAAAACACCAGATGAGAATCACTGCAGCAGAAACCAATGAGATGGGAATCTGCAGTGAACGACAGCAGAAGAATAGCTGGAGCATCTGAGTAAAAGATCTACAATTCACCCTGGTATGGAAGGACCACCAGGCTTTTGCAGTATCTGTGTCCCACATACACTGCCAGCAAGGTCCCAGGCAGGTTTTGGTGGTATAGCTGATAGGGGCTCCTGGAGTCTCTCCTATCGCATGCTGGAGACACAACTGCAGTAAGAGGTTTTTCTCCCCAGAAACAACCAGTGCAGACACTCACAGTAAAGTTAGCCTGATTTGGGAGGAGGGGTTTAAATAGATCCTTGTTAATTTTATGGTTTTTTAATGTAAAACCAGGAAAGAAAATGGCAGTAAAGCCAATTAAATGCATTAATAGCAAACATAAATCCCCATCTTCCTAATGTTTTCCCCTTCTCTATTACTCACTCGCTCCATTTGCAATTTCAGCTCTTCACCATTTTATCTTACCTCCCATTCACAGGCATACATGGGTATCCCAATAACTTTGGAACCTGTAGGCCAATTTCAGACAACTTTGTGGAGGACAGATAATACACTTCTGTATGTTTTCTTAAATTAAGTGGCTGACGAAAGAAAGAAATGCAATGACTGTCCTCACTGAAGAGTGAGCACACCCTCTATTAGGCATCAGAGAATCCACAGATAATGCAATCTTAAGAGACACATCCACAAGGAAGACAACGCTTCCTTGGCTGCTCATGAAACTTCTGCTTTTCTCTGACCTCCTTCTTGCTGAAACCCACTACCTATTTCTGTTTGCTGCCCTTCTGTTTTGCTTTTTTCACTATTTTTCTTCTTAAACTGCATTTGTAATAGTATGCCTTCTTTGCTCTTTTGCATTCTCCCCAACCTCCTGCCCATGACTTGCTGACTTCCAAACCGTGCTTTCTTACTTCTCTTGGTCTCCTCTCCTCCATTTTTAAGTCCCTATTTTTAAGTTATTACTTCCCTGTATTTTTCATTGTCTTCCATATCACTCCATTTCCACAGCCCTTTCTCACCAAAATAGCTTGCTAATATTTCGATACTTACTAGTGAAACTCCTGTAAACCTTACCCAGATCCATTACACTAATGGGGTAGGCCAGTATTTATTGTAGCAAGTTTCTCCCTTTCCAAAACTATTGAAATAAATGAGAGGAATGATCTCTCTTTTGCTAGAGAAAATAGTTTTCTCATCCTTAGAGAGCTGCAGTGATCACTTTAATAATGTTCTCTGTTAAGGCAGGATCAGACCCACAGAGCATCAGAGTAAGAGCAAGGATTTCAACATAGCAGAATTAGAAAATTACATTTTTCCTGCCCTGATCTGTTGGCAAACATTTGGACTGAGAAAGTGTAGAATTATATGAATCTGGAAAGTAGCACTTACACTGCATGAGTGTGAAAGGCTCGGGAAGGTCAGGATAAGCATTCTACATCAGTGAAGATGTTAGAATTATTATTAGGATCTCTGTAATGGTCATAGCTCTCCTAAATGCATGTGTATACCATGCACACTATGGCAGTTAATAGCACTGTGAGAAACCTTCATTTTTAGTGTTCTGTTTTTAAATTCTCAATCTTTAACACTGCATTAAAGTGACTTTTAAAAAAATTTAATTCTCTGAATAGTTCTTACAGGTCTTTAAAAAAAGATTAAAATGTCTGGTATTGCACTGTAATTTATTATTATTTAAATTACTAATGGCTGTCAGTTACTTAGGCACTTGCATTTTTTTTTATTTATTTTTTTAAAAGCCACATCTATTTAATGAAACAACAAGGCAGATGGCAAGCAGTGGAAGGGCCACTGGACTGTGGCTACAAAGTCACAGGGTTTGAGCTGTGTTTGCTGGATAACCTCTAACAAGTCTCTTTACATCTTGGTGTCTCCTTTTCCCCTCCTACTCTTTCACTGCTTCATCTGCTTGTAAGCTCTTGAGGACAGAGACCTCCACCTAATTATGTGTTTCTGTGATTCACAGCACAATCAAGTTTTGATACTTGCTGAGGTCACTGTGACTTAAATTACTACTGTAATGCAACTGATAACTCAAACTGCTAAAGAGATGTCCTCCAAACACCACTCCAGCCCACAGGCCACGTACTGTACCATTAGTAAGTGGTATGTGAATGCCAAGTGAAGGACACAAGAAGCGATTGCATCCTTTCCCTCCATCTGCATATTTTTCACCTGTCTTCACAATATTCTTGAGTGCTGCTAATCCATATGAAAGGTGGTCTTCACCAGAAAGTCCTCCTCACAAGGACTCAGTTGATCCTTATCTGCATTTGGAAGTCAGAAATTTGGCATGATATTATTAATACAGCAAGATGACAGGCCAGTAAAATGGAGGGGTAACAAGCAAGGATTCTTAATACTTCCTTGGGCAAAGAAACTGAGATAAAGTGGGAAAACCAGCAATATGTCTTCTCGGAGACTTTTCTTCTGGTGTCTGCCGGCGAGGTCCAGTCTCTTGAGGGAGGCTTGACATGGGAAGTGTCACCAACCTTCACTCAGGGAGGTCACTCGACTCCTGACCTTCTAGAGCATGAAAACGGAGGTGGCTTTGATGGTTTTTAGTTTTCTGCCATTGATTTGGGACTCCTCCTTAGATCAAGACTGAAGCATCTGGAAGGCAAGGTAGAGTGGCCACTCAGTGTAACAGGCAGTAACAGTAGTTCTCCCTCTTCAGAAACTGGTGTTATGGATCTGTTCTGCTGGGACACTTGAAAGCAGTGGTGATGTGGGTTTCACTGAGCATCCACCGGAGAGCCTCAGGTCAGGTGGAGTAATTGCATTCAGATGTTTCTCTCTCTGCCTCTTCCTATTCATGAGGCAGCATAAAAGCTGCCAGCTCACTGGGGTAAGGCAGGAGCAATAAAGCTTTTCACCCTTCCTCTCTGGGTTTTAGTAAGAGGATTACATATCTTCTCCTTCTAGAATAAACCTCTTTGCAGGGAAGATACTTCTCAAGCACTCTTTGGAGATCAGTCACAGAATCAAGACTCCTAAGATTCAAGCCATCATAGCAGCCAGTAGGAAATTAACCTCAGTTAAAAGGGAAAGGTTTTTACAGCTCTGAAGGGCTAGGACATAGTATGCATGCTGCCACAGGGAAAGGGTCCTTGTTGGGTTCACAGCTATTGGAGACAGCAAAATAAGGCACAAGCACAGAGCAGAGTTCAAGCTCCATCCAAGATGACAGGAGGCTGTTGCTGGAGCCTTGGAAAGACACAGCTAGCCCTGTCGCTGGAACAGGTTCACCATCAGGGACAAATAACCCAAGAAAGAAGGGAGGACTTTAACACTTGACCAGATAAGTCCGAAAACAGTACCCAAGCATGCATGAATGCATGCAATGAGTATGTTGTTAAAATAGAGAGAGCGAATTGAAAGCTTTAAGACATAATTATATGTTTTACTACATCTAGGCCAAAGACACTGATTAATTAAGGACCGTTAGAAGGACTATAACATCCAAATCAGACTTAATCACTAATACATTCCCATAACTTTGGAAACATCAACCAGCAATTACTCCTGTAAGTTACTATGTTCCTTTATAAAAACACCTATGTGTTAAAATGAAAGTTTGTGTGACAAGTAAATAAAACTACTCACTTCCACTGACCCTCCTCAGCACCCACTGTTCTTCCCTTCTGCTGAGGCTATCTCAGCCATTGTGACACTATGGACCTGCTCTTAGCTCCTGTTTTATCTTCCTTCTCTCCTATCACTCTCTCTACTCTCACTGTAGCAGGTTTAGGCTAATGGCATGAAAGTGTACACTTCTTTTTAGTGTTTCCTATGGCTCCTTTGGTCATCATCTTCACCTGCCTTAACCTACATGAATCACTTCAATTTTGCCTAGCTGCCTTTCTGGGGCAAAAGAAACATCCTGATACCTATGGACATCTTGCTTCTCACCTCAGACCATAAGTGTCCCACCATCAGCATAAAGAGGGATAGTCTGATTCACCTCCATGTCATCTCCCATCTTTCCAGCTTTCCCCTTCCTGGCCACACTGGGACCTGTGATGGTCACAACAACTCACAGGAGATATATTTCTTGACGGCACCTGGGGGCCCTGGTGATTCCTCAGGGCTCTCTCTGCTGCCCACTTCCCACCTCTGCAGGGCAGAAGATGACACTTTGCACTCTATGTGAAGGGGCACTGGGGAAAAGGGATTGCTGGAGCTCGACCCGCTGCTGCTGCGGCACTATGCCCTTTCCATCTCTCTGTTAACCGTTTTAATGGTTTGTCTGCACTTTTGGATGGCTGATGGATGTGTCATACATAGACCCCCTTCCCCTCATACACACAGTGTTTGCCTGGCTTGCCCAGCGAGATGGTTGGGTTTTGGAAGCACCAGGTGCAGCTGCTGGGACCACTGGTTGGAGAAACATTTGCCTCCTGAGCCCGTTAATTAGCACAGTAACGGTAACTGTGCTCCATTAGCCAACCCATGTGGTAGAGTCCCCTCCCTGTCCACCAACCTTGCCCTTAATGAGAGCTGGAAGGGGGACACTCACAAAACACTGCCTCAGAATAATATTCGGCTTTGTCCGCGCCGGTAACAAGAGCTGACAGGATCACTACGTCCATTTCTCTTCTAATTAGCACACTTCCAGCTCGGCCTGAGCCAGCAGCCAGAGAAAAGCGATCGGACAACCGTACCGAATCACAAACACAAAGAGGCCCATTCCCCATAATTAGGTGAGACAATCCCTCAGTCTTTTCTCGGCTGGAGCTTGCCGGTAAGACTCTCGCTGTTTTGGTAAGTCCCAGCAACACAAGTTACACGTCTCCCCAGGACACTAATAAGCCCCTAATTGTCTTCCGCTTCACACGGCTGGTACCATAGGTCTGACTTGGGGGAATTCTTCTAACGAGCGGCAGCCAACGCTCCCTGCGCTGCAGACGGACAGGGAGCCGCCTCTCGGGCACAGGGAGAAGAGGAGGGATGGGGAGAAACAGCCAGAAAAGCAGCCCAGGCACTGGGGCCCAGCTACGCAGCACGGTGGGGGAGCAGCAGCCACGCGTTGCTGGGGACACGGACCTTTTCCACCCTCTCTTCATCGCCACTGTCCATCTGCATGGTGGAAACCCGAGTTCAACTCTCTTGCCTGCCTTCTCCTTTCTCATCTCCAGTGGTACACAGGTACCTGCACTTCCACACAGAAATGCACCATCAAAACATTTGATTGCAAAGATTTGCCTTAAGTCTCTGCTAAGGGTCACTGGTGGCTATCCTTAGAGAAATGCAGCACCTGGCATGTGCTTTTCTCCAGTAAGGCCATGCTGTGGGTCTGCCTCAGAGTTCAGCCTGGGAAGAAGCATGGGTGTAAACAAGATCCTGGCAGTTCCTGTGGAAGGGAACATGTGCTGGGTCTCACAGGAAGGTTTCTAAAGATGCCCACAAAATCATTAAAAACATGAGAACTTCCAGAAGAAGTTGTGAGGTGGGTAGGAGACCCCAGCTCAAACTCCCTGATCAAAACAAGGCAAAGGAAGACACATACTCCCTCTAACTTTCAACTTTCTTGAGAAACCATTATCAACTAAATATTTTTCAGCAAGACATTTTCCCTAATTTTTGATTACAAGCTCATTTTGAGCAAAACATCTCAGCTGATCCCGTTAAGGATACTCAAGGCCTGCAGATCCCTTTTCCTCCTGCACAGCTGATTACAACCTGACCCCTCCTGCAAGTCAGGGCTCACCCTGGTCCCCCCTGCAACAAGCCTCACCAGAAGTGATTTGTCCCCCAGTTTTACATGTGCTATTCGGCTTCGGTGTGCTAAGCAGGCAGAGAAACCCAAGCCAGGGTGACAAACTGATCCATGCAGAGTACTAGAGAAAGACAGGCACCAGTAATTACTCTGAAAGGCAATTTAGGATAATCAATATACATATATATAAATAAATAAAAAAACCCTAGATATAACTAATGAGTTACTTTAATACAGGGAGAGGAAAACAAAATAAAGGCCACAGAACCAGGCAGCCTGAGTGTCCGTGCCCACTTGAGTCACTCTGCTGGTCTCTTGTCCCTCATTCTCGTGTAGCTGCTGAGCCTTCTTCCTGCCTTTTCATACACACCCTGCTGTGTTTTGGGCTACCATAGTAAGTGGAAGATGGCAAATGGCAAATTTCTGATGCTTCAAAATTAGCTTTAAAATTCTGTGATTATAAGGAAAGTTGTTAGAGGTGCCTGGTATTTTTGGGAGGGGAATCCTCCCTGGCATCCAAGTGCCTGCAAACACAAAATTTAATTACCCTATATTATTACACCTACTCATCAGCTATTGGCCAGAGCCAGCCTTTCAACTGATACAGAACCAAGTCAAGTACTTTGTCCCCCCAGAGATCTGGTCAATAAAAAGGTGCAAGGTCATTCTTATTACCCATTTTTTCTACTAGCAATTAAGTAAGGGCTTTCAAGCTCAGGCCTCTTCCTCTTTTCTGTTCCTTACTGAGGTGTCTATAACAGAGACAGGCAGAGAGCATTCTGGCTTCACTGGTCACTGATCTGTATTATAGGAATCAGCAGGCAGGCCAGAGGTCAACCACACAAACCCAACCAGAAAACGCCTATTCTGTACATGCATCAGCGGCCTGGAGTCAGTCATCCTGCTCAAGGGGACATGACAGAAAAGTCAAGTCTAAAAATCGGCCATTTCAGTGGATGATAAAGTCAAAATTTGAAGAGATCCTGCCATGCTGAAAATCTAACACAATCTAAATTAAAATGGCATTATTGTACATATTCCATGCAGAATATGGATTACACTCTATAGAAACTGGATCAGTCCATACTTCTCTGGCCACTTAAGCTTTTAAGTATCTTTAAGTGGACTTCAAATGATTGGCCACAATTAACTTCAGGATTTTGCATTTCACATCCTCCTGAAAGAGACTCAAAGCACCTATGTAAGGATTGGTTTGCAGCAATAACACATCTTTAGAATAGCTTTGATTCCAAGAATCACAGTATTACATAAAACAAAAAGGATCCAGACTTTGTTTCCTTTTCCTCTTTTTTTAATTCTTCCTTTCTTTTTTTCCCCCTTTTCTTGCCTTTTTAAAATATCAAGGTTCATCTCTTATCAGGGCAATGTATATTTGGCATCACACATACAACACCAGCACACTGGCTGAGGTAGATGCTGGGATGGGCATGTAGGAAGCATGGGGTTTGATATTTCTGTGCTGGGAAGTTTTTACTACAGTGGTTACAGAAATGTATTTACAAATTTACCTTTGTTGTGCTAATAAATTTAATTCAGTTCAGAGCTTATTGGTCCGTGGGAAGTTTCTATCCAACTGTGATTCTGATGGGTTGAAGATACAGAGAGGACCTTCTGGAAAACTGTCTTTCAGTGAATGATAATATTTACTACAGATTAATTATTTAATGGCTTTTTACAAAGTGTCAGTACAGAATGGCATATGAAATGGGGGTACAACACTAAGAAGTAATGATTATTTTCATGTTATATTAAGTTTGCATGCCATGTTCAGATAGTTCACTTAAAGACATGACACATTTCCCCATTACAAATACCCTTGTTGCCTGGGGTTCTTCCTCAGGAGGAACTCAGAGTAAGTGTGAGGATGCCCGAAATGCCTCTATCAAGATCACTTCTCTGGTGTTTTGAATGACCGTCAGCTTTAGGAGGGCATATGTATCAGTCTGTGGCTTTTCTGCAATAGTAATTTGCAATTTGTCTAAAAATTGGTATTAGTTTAGAAGTATTACAGGAATGTTTATGCAATGTTACTGAACTTGTGGTAGTATCGGAATCCAGGATTTCAGATCGCATAACAAAGATGTAATTTATCTTTTTTTACAAACTGTATAGGTTGATGATGTAAATACCTGGTATCACTTCCTCAAGATGAAGTGGTTGGCATAACAGTCATCATGATTTGGAAAAAGTGTTTTTCGCCTAAGACAGGTTACTGTGGGTGAAGATGAAGTGGATGAGATCTGCTGCATGCACAGACTGCAAATATAAGTGATGATCCTGTTCTTAGAGATACTTAAAACAGGATTTAGCCCATGATGATGTGGGAGAAAACAGCAGCGGAACAAAATACAAGCTGTAATTAGGACTTGCATGCCTCCACAGTATGCTTGCACTCTGAATACTCTGCAATTTTGATTATGCCATGTCAAGCGGTAATAGAAGACAGACAACTGAACACTGTGAACATAAGGAAGGTGAACATAATCATGGAACCAAAAACATAGCAGGAACTGAAAAATCATGAGTAGTGCACAGACAGCAAAGAAGAAAAATGTTTTTCTGTTTCTGACAAGAAATGAAGGGTTCCAAATGGAATTATCAGGTAAGCAGGTTTAAAACAAACAATGACTTCACACACACACTTTTTTTTAAAAAAAACTTTTCTTTGTATAACTGAACTATGGAACTTGCTGTCCAGGGGCATTTTAGAGGCTAGAATTACAGACAAATTAGGTAGGACTAAGATAAATTTATAAAGGGGAGGGTCTACTGTGGACCAGATTCAACTAAAACAGATTGCTGGATGTTCTATAAGTTACCCTAAAGCAAAATCACTCTGTGTAAGCCTTTTGTTTATATCCTTCCCTATCCTTCTACAACTGTTTATAATCAAACAGAAGATTACAGATAAGATGGGCTTGTGATTTGACTTGTAATAGCACCTTACATTTTTATGTAACATAAAAACCAGTAAAATAAACTAGAATAAGGTTCAAACATTACCTCCAAGTTGGATTAGTCAGTTTTCACTAATCTTTTATTTCTAGGTGACTTGAGGGAAATAGGAAGCAAAGCTGAGAACTGTGGGTTATAGGAGTGTTCCAAAATTGTTAATTTTGTAATGGCAAGACACAGCTAAATGAAGTATTACGCTCTTCAATTGCCAGTGCAATTAGACTTTTATTTTGATAATGATTAACATAAACAAGAATTTCTTCTCAGTTGGATTAAAGAGCAAAGCATTTGATACTCCAAAACTGAAGTGACTAGCCTTTAGAACTGAATATATGTAACACTGGCATTTAAAAGGAACTAAATACATATTGGGTTTATTTTCAAGAACCTCACTGTAACATTTAACATACCAACACATGAAAACACTTTAAAGCAATGCATTAGCTTGATTACTATTACCAAATCTTGACTTTCTTATATTCTTCATTCCCACCACTTAATTTATCAGAACACTTCTTGTTGTTTCAAACTACAGAAGGCCATCAGCAATAAAAAGTCACCCAGATTATCCTGTATAAATAGATACTGCAGGGATGTCAGGAAGACCATCACTGAAGGAAAAAAAGAGTGTTCAAAAGGGTATGAAAACCCTCAGTACCATTTGGATATTGCCAAATATTTATTTACTGATGGGAATGGAGCATCCACAGGCCAAAACCTGAGGTGGTGATGTGCAGAAGTGGGAAGAAGAGCCTGAGGAAGAGTATTGCCTAGGTGGCTAAGCAAAAGCTTTTGCATCTTAGAGGGCTGTTTTGGAACCCCAGACAAATCTCTAAGCTTTGCATTTGTTAATTATCAAACCACAAAGCAGTAACAGACAGATTACAATTCCCTGGCTAACACACAAAAATACATATAAATATTACCAATAAAAAAATACATCACTGACTCACCTCTACAGATGATGAGTACAAAGCCAACGAATAACACAATTCTAGAGCATACATTACTGGCTGCCCTATAGAAGATAAGCACTGCATATGGTAAAAGGGGTTTTTTCTGTTTATTTTTTTTTAACACACATGTATGTTACTAAAAACTACCTAAAGTTCAAAATTCCTTACTGAACATGTTGGAAAATATACTTCCATGCCAGGCTTTCGTATCTTCTCCTATATTCCTTTTCCTTTCAGATCTCAATTCCTGAATGTGTTGGATCAACAAACCTCTAAAAAATGCACAAACTCATACTGGCGATACAAAGTATCCCATTATGTCATATATGTGTATTATATATATAGTATACAAACTTAAAATTACATTTGAAATGTATAATTCAATACTTAAAGCTACACCAACATAAGTCTGCACCAGCAGGTTTTTTCTCTGTCTCTGAATCATCACTTTCAGCTTCTCTTCACATTCATCTGTCTTAACTCGCACGCTCTCAAGGAATGAAGTTACTGTGAAGTACAGAAATAAATCCATTAAGTTTAAAATCAGACTCCTGACACTCCTAAATATTCAGTATTTGCGCAGGATCTTTCTGAGATGTGGGTTTTAACTGCCTAAACTTAGTTAACAGGAGCTGTCCAAAATGAGCCTAGTTCCAACCAGTAATAACCAAGACCTCAGAGTGCAAACCAAAAGGCCACCAGCATTTTAGAAAAAAATTTAGAGAGGACTATCTGAATAAAAAAATATCCTCCTCTTTATTGCACATGCACCTGAAAGAGTCTCCTCTGCAGAGAGAAAAATGCTGTAAGGACAGCCTGTTATATGTACTATTTCCAAGTAATTTCTCCTCTCACATGTGACTGCAGCTTGGGTAATGACAAGTTTTGAAAAGCCCGCATGCTAAAAATAACATTTCTAAATAGAGGAAAAAAACCTGCTCTTCATCCAGTGTTTCAACATTATGTTGTACCCTAAATATAACATAATTACGACGCTTAAAATGTTGTATTCTAGGAAAAGGAAAGAAGATGAAATGAAAAAAATTCTTCTCTTAAATAAAATAATAAGTCTGAACATGCTCGTTATCTCTTCTCAGGGGTAAACACGCAGAATTGCATTAGCAGAAGGAAAAGGCATTAAATAGTAAGATGAATAAAGCCCAAAACTGTGTGCTGAAAGAAACCAGGTCACAGAAAATTCTGTCTTAAAAATGCTGGTTTTGTAGGGGAAAAAAATTTTGAGGTTGCTGTTTTATAAGTAATTAAAAATACCACAAAATGTTATTTTCAGAAATGTTAAGATTTTGTATAAGCAGGTCATCCTCACAATGTGGCTAATAATCCCTTTGCCCCTTCATGGAGTGCTAACTGAAAATATTACTGCCTTTCAACTTTATAACTTTCTTCAGTTTCTAGCTCTGTAAGAAGCAGAGAATCGCAGTGGACTGAGAAAGCTGTCTCTGTGTACTGTCCGAAGTTTCTGTAGGGATGCTTTTCTTCATGATACAGTAACATCTCTTACTCCTGACGGTCTGTCAGTCTTGATTTCACTAGAGAACCGTTTAATGGTGAGATGAAGCTCCTGGTATGCTGAAGGTCTGGAGGTCCTCCTTGGGGTACCAGATATGCTTCTCCAAAGACAGTGAGTAACTGGAATTTAATGCACAGACTGCACTCAGCTTCTACACTAAAAGCACATGCTCCTGCTGAACCAGTGCTATTGGCAAATCCACACCCCAAACTCGGCTCAGATCTTTTAACACAGAAGTTGCACATGGGAAATCAATACATTTAAGACAAAAGATACACACAAGGGTCAATGCCGCATGATGCACAGATCTGCTGTGTACTGGGAACAGGTGCTGCCACTGAGAGCAGCTGAATAAGGACACTATGGCTGTTCACTTCTGAGTAGCTGATTAAAACAGGTGACTGTCACAGCACACCAGGGCCGAGTCCTCCTGTGGACATCTTATGCTCAGGTGGAGTCCAAATTCCAACACAACCAATTGCAGTCCTTGTGACCTGTGTATGCAATACATCTGCCCTGTGAAGAGACGAGCTGTGGAAGCAAAAAAAGAGATGTTTGCTTCCGAAGGTCTAGAACAAGAGCTTTTCACTTCTTAGAAGTTCTGGGGTTCATCTGGATCCGCAGTACGTAAAATAATCTAGTTGGGGTATTTTTGTCCAAACTTCAGGTGTGGCAGCTACTTTTTGGGTTTCTCTAGGATGTTCAGGAATTTCCCTCGAGTCATTTCTCTAGCTGAAATCACAAGGGAGAAAAAAAAAAAAAAGAGATAAATATTTTTTAAAAAGCCAAGAAATCCAAACAATTGTATAATTTACAGATTTTTACCACAGGGTAAGAAATTCACTTACATTTGTGTTTACACCAATAAGTTTGGTTTGGTTTTGTTTTAAGTGGAAAATAAATAAAACTGCATTCCAGTGTGAATTCCTGGCATCCTAGAAACACAGGCAGGACCTGGAATCTTCTAAACTCAGCAATAATTCCCACAGGCTGTCTCATTACATACAATCTATGCTTTCTATTCCTACTGTGTTACGCTCTCACATCTCCTTTTCTCTGTACTATCTATCTCTGAATGGTGTAATCCAGATCTCCATCACTCTGTCTCAGAGCAATTGTTCCTGGATGTTATAATCCGTCAGAGATTATGGAACTCTCTCCATTTCAGGATTATTGGTCCCTGGATGCTATGATCTTCAACAGAAATTAGACAGCATTTTCTCTCTCTCAGCAATGTCAGTCCCTGGATGCTGTAATATAATAGGGTTTATATTCCTTCAATGCAGTTCATCTATGGATGGTGTAATAAAGTAAAGTTTATAGAGTTTTGGTCTTCTCTCTCTCTCTGCATTGTCAGTCCTTCGATGTTTAATACAGCAAGGCAAGGTTTATATGTCTCTCTCTCACTCTTGGCACCATCAATCTCTGGTAGCTGTATTACAGCAGGGTTTACACAGCCACTTTTCTGCACGAGACATTTCTGACTTGTGAGCCCATAAGCTCACAAACTGGCAGAGCAGCCCTAATACTATCTTTGTCTTGCAATAACAATACAGTACATCGCAAAGACAACATAATTAGCAATTGAGTCCTGGAGAAAGACAATCTTCCCACTGGTGCTTCCCTTCATTTCTTGTCAATAAAGGTGTAAGCTTTGTGCTGGACTGACAGGCATCAAAACATGGAGGTTTTTATTCACAGGATTGATGAAAGTGTGTATGTTTCCCACACCTAGCCTAGAGAGGCTCTGGAAGGTGATGGGAAATTCATTTTCTGTTTTATCCATTCAATTCCTGACCTCTCTACTGAGAGGAACAACAAAAATGACAATTAGGATTAAAACTGGAACTGAGTTTCTTGCTGATGTTGGGTTTTCTTTTGACATTACCAATTATCTGTTAGAACAGAACTAAAATGTTCAGCTTAAAATACTCAATACGCACCCTCAGGTAAAGACATTTTGTTATTCTTTACCTAAAGGTTAGAATTTGTACCTTAAAGCCTCCTCTTTAAATTATTACGTTCTAATTTGTCTACCCAAAATTGTACCACAAGGTATGGTCATCAACAATACCCCTGTAAAACCATTAGGGGTATTATGAACTGTCTGGTACATACTGATATTCATAGGCTGCAAAGTCCACTGCTATGAGTGGAACATGCTTCAGACTGGTTGCAGATTCAAGCAGATCATAGCATTATTCACTTTGTCCATGCCTTCAACTGTGACTTATATCATCTGGGATCCATTCCCAACTCTGCTTCTGATTCACAGCATAAACTACCACAAAAGTACTCATTTGTACCTCTACTTCCTCATCTGCAAGATAGCTTGTATCTTTTAAGTGCTGCTGAAGTGACACATGGATAGAAGATAGGACACATGGATGCAGAAGGACAGAGCGGATTGTTATATTGTCAGGAGCTAAGTTGTTATGCACAAAGAGCAATTAAATAAAAATGCAAGGTTTTAAAAATTTTAGTTAGGAATGGATTTTCAGCACCTGTTCTTTGACACTTCCCTGCCTTCAACAACGCATGGTTTTAAAACACTCTTAACAGAGAAAGCACAAAGCCGAACTGTAGTTGATAGAGTGGAAAGTTTTCCAGAGTGCAAGTCCCATATAGGAGATATACGAATGCATGACAATTCTGTTCCCCCAAAGAGGGCTGTACCCTATAAATCAAGCAGAGAGCATAGACTCCTTCTGTGCACTGAGTGAAATTACTGTGGGTTGGGGGTTGCTCCAGAGCACGTGCCCTCCTGTTCACTTGTCATCGGAGATGTTAACATTTCTGATTAATTCACAGACCTCTCATTTTATTCTTCATTCCTTTATCCTTGCTATCCTGTTCTGTTGCAGCTTAAAGATTCTTACCGACCTGCTACAATAATCACCGCCCGCTTCCCCCCCCAACCTGGTGAAATTGTTTAGTGATGCCAACCGCGCTTTTAATTTGCAAGACATCAGACACAGAGGTAATTTATACCAACATCTGTTCATTTCTGACTTCTGAAACAAACTCGCACATGCTGCTACAAAATCCCATTAGGAGCAGGAGACAGCCTTCTGCTATTCTGTATTCCTCTTCTCCTCACATACTCAGGCTTGCATCAGGGCTGTATTTTTAAAGATATGATGCCAAACTGAATAAAAGGACCTTACATTTTTGTATATGTATGAAAATGGCCAGGAAATAACATCCTTGTATCACACACACACAAAAAAAAAAGAAAAAAAAATCACAGCCAAACTAAAGGCAAGTTTCCACAAACATTAACAATCTTGTTTTCCTTGCTTCAGCTGCTTCTCTTATCTGTCCAAGAACCACAGTTCAATGTATTCCTGGTAAGCACAGGCCAAATACATATTACATGGTACTGCGTTCAAATGTCTTGGCTATTCCTTCCTCTTTGTTCCTCTTCAATCTGCACTGGAGTATGAATTCGAGCTTGGGTTTTACACAGAAAAGCCTCTAATATTAAACTGACTCCTCTGCTCAGTATTGCTCCTGATAAATGAATTCTTAATAATGGGAATATCATTTCCAATGGGGCCTTTTGGAGCTTGCTGGAGTGAGGGAAGAGCTTGTGAATGAAGAAACCATCATCCACATTCTAAATATGATTGCAGACTAAGAGAGACGGTAAAACCTGCCTTAAACAACTACCCAAGGGACCAGCAGAAGCCAGTTGCGTAGTAGATGGAGGTGGATTTTTTAATTAAAAGGTTGGACAAAACTGTAGTGAAAACCTCAGGGATTTTTTTCTTTAAAATGGTTGCTTAAACCACGGACTTCAAGTGAAGAGAGAGCTTGAATGCAGGTTTCATTGTACCAGCAAACAGACACTAAAGAGGCTGTGCAGCATGAAACAGAAACATGAATCTCCATGTCAAGTCACGATTTACAACCTTGCCTAGACTGTGCATCTACTACAATAGAAAAATCAACAATGGATACGATCGCAATAGCTTGGATACAAATTAATCTCACCTACTAGGGAGGAGGAAGAGGATACTGAAGACCATAGAAAAAACACTTTAAGATGTTATCAGCACTGGTTACAATGGAAGTTGAGTGCTTCAATAGACTCAGAGAAAAGTACTGAAAAATGCTATCAGGCTATTATAATTAACAGCGAATGCTATACTGTATGAATTAAGTTTGCTGCCTGGCAAGATCCGCCAAGCAGATCTCAAGCACAGGTATTGGGTAGGGAAGGCTGGGGCTGAAAGGAGAAGGAGACATTTCTACTTTATAGGGGAACAGAATAAGGTTTAATATAATCTCCTCTTTAGAACTTCAATCCCTCAATCCCACATTTAGCCTTGTTGCCTGGGACTCCTTTCTACTACAATTGTCCCCAAGTTGCCTTTCTGCAGTAAATTTTGTGGTTGCTCGTTGAAAAGATTCAGTAGTACAGATTGATTTCCTACAAGTGAGGAGATGAGGGATTACCAAAAGCAGTCCTGGTTAACAAGATTGGGTGCAGAATCTCCTGCTAGAGCAGCCCACTCTGCCAATGCTTTGCATCCTTTCACTATGACATATGGGTTTCATTACACAAAGATTTTCCTGATTTTAACTTGGAGGCGATTACATTGGAAACTCAGAGCTATCTTTACATCTGTAGCAATTTAAAGGTTAAGTAACTTTTAATCAAATGACAAAGACTCATAATGTTTTTTCCTCGATTGAAAATGAAAACTGCTGTTCCGGATATTCCTTCCAGTGACAATTTAATTAGAAAAAAAACCACTGTACTGGAGATTGGGGTCCAGCCTGATTGCTCCCCATAAAAAGCCTTCTCACACATATGACAGCACAGGACATACTGTGTCATAAGGTCTGGATAGCCAGAAAATAATGGAAGGATTTACTGCTATAAAATCAGCAACAAAACCAGTGATTTACACTTACATAAGCAACCTTCATCCATGAGAACCCCTAAGCAACACACATATGTACACACTTTTTTAACATAATATACACTTAAATGCAAAAGCACACCACAGTTGATGATAAAGTATATGTGACAAACTGTATTTATCACACATTTATAATGATAATTATACCTTCCTGCTTACTACTTCTGAGCTTATCTAAAAATCTCAAAACAAAGCTTGTGAGCATTTTCAAATCACAAATATTTTAAAATGAAGTCGCCCGCTAAAAAAGAACAAAAGAGACTTTCCCCCAGATGTACAACTCGGGACAAATTTGACCGTGCTCTTCCTCTGACCTGAAAATGGAGCCTTGTTGAAATTGAAAGGTCTTGTTACTAAAAAATACAATTAATGCCCTGTGAACAGAACATGGGTTTAGCCCTGAAATGTCTTCTGGTATCACACTTTAAATGCTACATTCTTGACTACAAAAGGTTATTTTGGGCACTGTCACAATTTGTTAGCTTATCAGTTATTCCTCCCATTCAATTGTATTTACGATAACTAAAGAACTTGTTTTTCAACATGGAAGGATTCCTTTAAAGTAGTAATCATGCACTCTCAAACTACTGCTGTGTATCAGGACTACACAGAAAACAAAACTAGAAGGGTTTATTTCTGAAGAACTATTGAAGGGAATTTGCTTCTTTGTTTCACTATCAGTGGAAATTACCAGTTCAGGGCAAGGAACATGAATTGCAGAGAGACAGCAGAACACTCCTCTGGTTTTTAACTCTTCTATCACAAGGCTCTGCTGCATCAGAAATTATTTCTTTTGTCCTGAGATACAATGTTAGAATGAGATGACACAACCATTCTTCTTAGTTGGTAGCACATAAAAACAATCCTAGAAGAATTCCTGTAACTGTGGGAGTCTTGCTTGACTGAACTTGGGAAAGCCAATGGCAAAGCCACATCTTTTGGCTAGGCTCAACTAGTATTGCATTTGGAAGGGAAATAAAAAAAAAAAAAAAAAAAAAATCAGTCACAGGGGTGATGGGGAGTGAAGGCAATCTAAAACCAGACAAAATATTTAAGATTGATATCATTACTACACAGCCCTCAAAGCAAAAAGAGGCTTATGTCAAGACAAGAGCAACAGAGTATTATTACCCAGCCAACATAATCTGAACTTCTATCAGAGAAAGAGATCTGTATGGACCACTTTGTACCCTGAAACCAGACTCTCAAAATCCTACCACCACCTGGATGCCTGCTGGCACCAGCTTGCTCCTCTTCCTTCATAAAAAGAGCTCCAGTTACTGTGCTGTGTACTTCCTTAACATAATTGTCAAATGAACTGCTACTTGGTGACTGTGGGCCTTTGACAAATACTTATCAGTGAATGTTACACCAAGCTCAATTTCATAAAGAGCTGGAACTGCCATGTCAGGAGAACAGTCGTTAGCAAAAGCAATGTCAGTTGCCTTTACTGAAAGTAGAACTGGTACATGCTTCAGGAACACTCAGACCCATGCTTCAGGAACTGCTACATTTACACTGAAGACCAGCATAATCATCTAGCACTCCTAAACCACATTTTTCAGGTAAGACGACAGAATCAGCTAAACTGCCAGGTGGAATAAGCTTACATTACCATGGCATCTTTCAATAATCAATATCAAAGCACTTGCAAAGTTTATCAAGCTTCACAATATTCTTGAGACATACAGTGATTTAATTCCCATCTTACAGATGGGGTCACAGCCTCAGTAAGAAGTGATGTACAGATGTATACTAAAGGAGTCAGCAACCGTGCTAGAAGTCAGGCTCTGAAAGATGAGCTCTGTCAAGTCTTGCTGCAGCATTTTAAAATATTAACACCACCCTTGGTACAAAACATCATGGTCCTTCCCTTGGTGAATGAGACAGCAAAATCTGCCCTTACTTTCAGCTGTAGTTCACAGTCTGGCATGACTTGTTTTGAAATGCCAAAGAAGGTGGAGGCTTGCACAAAGCCAGGCCGTGAATCAGAGCAGGTGAAACACATGGACTGCTCCTCCCAGTGTGCTATGAAAAGAGTAATCTCTGACAGAGAAGTGGAAAATATCTGAGACTGATAAAGTTTTAAACCACTGAAACAGTTTAGTTGATTGTTAGCTAGAGCCTTAAGAATCGGAATCAAATACCTAATGCTTTCCTGAATCATGAAATCCTCCTGTGACCTCTTTCCACCTCATTTTTCTCTACCCACAGTAGTGGTGTTTTATCACATATTTGATAAGAGATCTCAGAGATCGTTTGAGATTATCCAGAATGATGATAACAGATCTGCTGTAGATTAAGATATCCTCAAAAATGTTACTGTTGCTATCAATAAGTACTAAAATTGTATCTGCTCAAAAAAATTCCTTCTCTGCAGAATAATTTACCTTGCTCTCCTAATCAGATTTCCCTATCTTGCAAGGCAGTACCATTCTGTTTGCTCTCAGTTGCAAACAACGATGTTCACAGAGCTTCGAATGCAAAAACTACAAACAGTATTCATTCACATACAGATGGGCAAAGCCAGTCAGTGTAAACACTCAAAGCAAGGGGCAAATGACATCCCTGCCAATGCCCAGGGAGCTACTAAACTTATGCTCCAGGTCACAGATATTAGGATGTGCAGATATTTTGTTCTGAGTGACCCCCATATTAAAGGGAACTCCTACAGTACCTCCCACTTCTAGGAGCTGCCTGAAGACAACATCCTGTGGGGCCAAAGACCTGATCCCTTTGACCCCCAAAGCAGGGAAAGAGTTACATCTTCTCTCTGCAAAGCCAATAAAAACCTCTCTTGATTATAATTTAGATAAGAGCCACTGGATTGAATAATAATGTCTGAAACTCCCCTGGCTGTTTCACCTTGAGACGTCCATCACTGGGTTAAACATGATGCTAATTGCATTTGGATTGATTAATTTCTCTCACTCCTGTCTATTCGAATAATGCTTAACAAAATAATCACAGCACCCAGAGCCAAATCTTCTCCGTCAAAGGAATGAAGCCATCAGAACCAGCAGAGATGAAAGAAATGAAGATGACCCGTAATTACTGCTACGGTGATATCATTACCATATTATAGAAAATGAGTGTACGTGGGGGGAGCGGGGGCTGCGATTATTTATTTTTTAATGGAACCTCACATCCCAAGAATACAGATCTGACACAGTCGAGCATACAAAAATACAGAACTAAAAAATTATTGTGCATTACATTGCAAAATACAGTGAACACTTGGACTCTAGATACACTGAGTGTCTTGTACTGTGAGCTGCTGTTTATTCACTTCACTATTTTTTCATTGCAATAATACTTTGTATATGACTAGCATAGATATTTAAGATGCCTAACTTCCCCAAAAGATCGTCCAGCATTTGCAACAGAACTCATCCATAACCCTGATGCTAAAGCCATTCTCTCTTAATATCATTACAAGTCATCTTACTTTGAACATCAGCATTCAGATTTTTAAACCGCCAGACCTAACTTGATGCTCAAAGAAAAGCTAGCATGCAAGAAATTTTTATTCTTAAATGCTGATTCCTATCTGAAGGCAGTTATAAATTCCATCACCAGCTGCAGTAGATCACTTTCAACCATTCATTATGCTGGTTCTGTAAAGATATCAAATGTATCAAGTCTGGAAGAATTTAAACTAGGATTTAAAAAAAAAAAAACAGCCAACCACCGACAAAAACCACAACCCTAACATCCAAACGGAAGGCCTTCTGCTCCCTTTATTCTCCAAAATACACTCCCAAAGCCCCTCTCATTTGAGAAACAAATAGATTGGCAATTGTATAAGATCTTCAGACACCTGTGCACTGCAATTCTAATTGTGGTTTATACAGTTCACTTCTCTCAGTGCTGCTTATGTCTGCCCCCTAGTCTCAGACCGAAGACAAAAAAACCCCCCACACAACTAGCAGCTCAAAATATTTATTCTGGAATAAAGCCAAGGTCAAATACAGAAAAAAAAAATTCACAGGCCAAAAATGTCAAGACCTAAGACCAGGCACTGACTCATGAAGCTAATTAAACACAGAAAAGTGATATTCAAGTATTTTATAAGGCTTAAAGAAAGAAATTCAAGTTACCTTCTAATATCAAAAGCAGTATGAAAGGCAATTTTGTATCAAAGTTGAGGATATTTTCAAGTATACCTGAAAGGTACTTTACTATCATTGGAACAGCTACAGCCTGGGAGAACTTTGACCACCAAAGCCTACAGATGTTGGAGGCAAAGAGTGGGATAGAAATGGGGCATATTTTAACAAGAAGCACTCTAAAGGTTTTTTTCCTACCTGCTTGTACCAAAATGAAAATAATCACTTCCTGGCCTCCCAACCCCTGTGGGGGACCAAGAGTTCTTTATGTTTTTTTCGCCACAGTATCTCAAAGAGGAATCTTCTTTATCAAGCAACATGGAGAAATAAGATCAAAACTGTTTGCTCAAGAACTCTTGAGCATAACACATGAAGCAGCTAGGCGGAGGGGTCTGCACTGAATATAGGCACACAGCCAGGTATGAAAGGTTTCTGTAGGTGAACGGACCCTTCTCAGAAGGCATGCAGGCCGAAGTACTGCCCAGCTCCCACAAAACAGTGCACCATGATGCCCCTGTCTATACTGGGGAGCAGGTCCCCTGTCTATACTGGGGAGCAGGTGTTTACTGGTTGGGAGCAAAGCAGGTGAACCTTGAAAGTAACAATTTTTTCAAGTCTTATCAGTGGCTGGGGCACACACGCCATGGCAAAATCTGAGCCCAGGAGCCAATAGGAATAAAGGGATTAAGAGTTATTAGGAGTAGAGAGAATTACATATTTACAGTACAGTTACTGAAAAATAATCGTGTAATGATTATGTAAGTCCCTATACTCCTTTTGGCTAATAATGTTGGATACAAGCTGTATGGTTATGCAAGCCAGGGCACACAAATCCAATCAGAAGACATCAAGGTGTGTTTACAGGGAGTCTTGTAGCTCTGGTTCAAGAGCAGTATGGCCTCCTTGACCTCCAAAAGGCAGAAACAAGCCCCTGTCAGTAGGTTAGGTAATGGCTTAAGCTGTGAAGCAGAACTGAATTTTTAAATTTAACTTCCGTCAACAAGCATCATGGGAAGAGATATCTGGATGGAGGAAGCCCACACTATGGTAGTCTGCATTTATTTGTCCAGAGGTATGTCCTTACTTTAAAAAGCAGACCAAATTTTTAAAATGTTTTCTAATCCCAAGATTCCTTATTGAAACATTTTTCCATGTAGATGACTGCAGCCCTTGACACAACAACGAATTATCAGTATTGAAGGTCTCTATGAGAAGATCCACACTTTTTATGACTGAACAATATTATTTGATTTCAACATGAAGTAAATACCAAAGATTCCTTTTGCCATTCGCACAATGATACAAGATATTAAATTACCTAGAGAACTTCCATAATTTCCAAAAATCCACATAAAAAGTCTGTATGACCAAATACATGATTGAAATCTCAGTGTTCCAAGGCCAAAGTCTCAACCTTAGTCAAACCAGAATTATAGAAAAGCAGCAATATGCAGTTTGTGGGCTGCAGAAGAAAACCTTCAGAACTGCCTCCATCATTTTATTCTTTCCTCCACATGAATCAAAGGTACTTTCTTCAATGACTACCTTTATCCCTGTCCTCATGCTTCCGAGTATATTCACCATTTGCTTTAGTCCAGTTTTTTCAGTTATACTACTGACTAGTTTCATGCATTCTGTCCTCCACAATCCTCTTCTCCTGGCAACAATACCCTGAGCTGAGGAATATCTGAAAGTCCAGAAGAGGGTTCAGGGAACTCAAAACCATCTTTACCAATTCCAAGGTGGTCACAAGACATCTGAAGAAATGCACTGATTTATAAATGTTACACTTTTTACAGCATCTAAATGCTACTAGAGTCAAACTAAAATGAATAGAGGGGGAAAAAAAAGTGTATTTGGAAGAGTTAAAAATCACAGGAAAATTGTTATTACTCAGAGAAACTATCACTAGTTTTAATCTGACCTATTTGATAACAAAATTGTAATACCACTCAGGGATGTTTGGAATAGGTGTTAAAATATAAACAGTGAAGGCTCTACTACAATTATTACAATTTAGCTGTTAATGAGTTCAAAGGCAAGTAGGCAAGGCCCAGTTGTAAGCTCAGATTAAAAGATGCACCCAAAAATAAACCCCACCCAGACCCATGAAGAAATGTGAGAACATTTTTCATAAACACCCTCACGCTTCTAGTACCCACGGGTTTTGAAGACGAGCTTGAAGACATGATTCAAATACAAGAAATACAGAGGTATGAGAGTCTGCAGATACCTCCCGAGTAGCAACCAGAAGAAACCCCAGTTTCTTGAAACCCACAAAAATGAAACCCAGCATGTGAGTCAGCTGTCATTCCTAAAAAAAACAGGCCCAAACAAACAATGTTATTTTTCACTCCAGAAGGTCTACTGAGAGCAGTCCAGTAAGCTTTGGTACTCTCTTGCTTCCAAAAATCTCTTCATGTTTATTCCCAGTCCATGCACACCACTGGTCTGAGGCCATGTCTACCATTACTTTCTTCTCTTATGAAAGCTGAATGCAGTGACAATAGCTATCTTTTAATGAGCAGACTAGTGTTCTTCATCCATTACTGGCAACGAAGAATAAAGGCACCACAGCAAAGCGGATGGCAAACCATCCAAAAAACAGCTCAGAATGTAAAGCAGAAGATGGCAATGGCCATGAGGAGTCTCCATAGATTAAGCATCTGGTGAGATTGCTATGAGGTTTGAGGGGCATTGAAGAAACTTGGGAAGCCAGAAAACCCAGAAGAATCCATGATCCAGTGACAATCAGACTATCAGACATATCTGGAGGTAGAAAGTCACAGCAGAATAGAAGATGAATAAGTAGAAAGAGGATATAAGGAGAGTGATGTTTGAAGAAAATTCAGTCTACAAGAAGAGAACAGATCAAATTATAAAGGTATACAGTGCAATATCATATCAGGAAAATTGTACAGAATCAGAGAATTTGAAAGGACCTTGGCAGGTCTCCAGTCAACCTTCTGTTCAGAAATGACAGGCTGCTCAGGGCTTTAGCCAGTCAAGTCTTAAAACCATCCATGGATGGAGACTGCACAACCTCTCCTGGCAATCCTTCCAATACTTGGCTGCTTCACGCTGAAAAAGTTTTCTCTTGAATCCAGTCAGAAACGTTCTTGCTTCAATTTATGACTGTTGCCTCTTGTCCTGCCACCATGCAGCATAGTGCAGAGCCTGACTCCATCTTCTCAATAACCTCCTCGCGGGTACTAGCAGGCAGCTATTAGGTCCCTCTTCTCCATGCTGAACAAGCCCCATTCCCTCAGCCTCTGTTCACAGGACAAGTGCTCCAGTCCCCTGATCATCTTGGTGGCCCTCCACTGAACTCACTCCAGTTTACCAATGTCTTCCACACGCTGGGGAATGGAGGACACCACTGGATGTGGCATTGCAGATACAGTCTAATGACTGCTGAATAGAGGTAGACAATCATCTCCCTTGATCTACTGGCCATGCTCCTATCAACATATGCATATGCAATCCTGCATTCATTTCCCAAATATTACCTACTTATACTACCTATATTCCTGTTGAACACAGTTTCCTAGCCTTTAACTCTGCACCTAGGCACTGCTTTGCTTATTGTTCCAGGAAACCTGAGCACCATAGTCAAGAGTCAGTGCATTTTGTGCCCCGAGACAGAGGAAGAACTGTTTGCTCCTCCAAGTTTTATATGTATACATTAGTAAAGAAATTGTAAGCATTTTTTTTAAATTAGTATGTTCTCTATTTTCAAGTAAGCCAGGTACGAGGTGTGAAAATCCTGAGGCAACCCAGAGAACTATCTGTTGAAAACTGAATGACAGCTTGACCTGCTACCTAGAAACATCCATCACCCAGCCCTTTTCTGTTGGGATTTATGTTGAATGACGTCTTCTGCAGGTTAACAATTAGTTTTTAGCATAAGAGTCCTGTGTCATCGTCGTCATCTCCCCAAGAGAGAGAAACAGGCTGAGTGATTTTTAGATTATATGCTCTGATAAGACACAGGCTCCTGACTCCCTGTGTGCTTGTGCCATGCAGGCCACCTGCTCTATGAAGCTGCCACTGGGGACACTCTCAAAAAGGTTTAATAATAATGTTCTCTCTAGAGATGTAACTCAGAGCATGCTCTGAATTTACATTTTATATCACTAACTAAAATCTTGTATATAAAATCCTATCAATAGGTAGGACCTAAGACTAGTCACTAAAAAAAGATAGAAATATTATTTCATATTAAACAAGAATGTCAGGTTTGTAGTCATAAAAACCATAAACAAACACAGGAACTGATAGAGCAGGGCATATCAGTGATCTACCCAGTCAGGTATCCTGCCTGACTGCACCCAATATCAGAAGCATCACAGAAAAAAAAGCAAAGAACCCCATTATGAAGACATATGCAATAATAATCTCTGAAAGATTTCTCCTCTTCCTAAGTGCTTGTTTTATATCCTGAAGCAGTTGATATTTCCTACTTCATTTTAGATTTTATTCTGCTGTAACTAGAAATGTTCTCATCATCCGTTTAATTGCCTGATTCTTTTTCAATAGCTGCTAAGTACTTGGTCTAAAAAGAAAAAAAAAATCCCAGTGTGGCAAAAAGTTCCACATCAAATTATTCATTGTGTAAAAAGCATTCCTTTTTGCTACTTTTAATCTGACTGGCTTCCATTACTTTTTTCTGAATTCTCCCCATCTTATTCTTTCTCAGGTTGTGAGTCAATAGGAATTTTCAATTTATCTTCTCAATTGTAGAGATGTAAAATAACAACTGCACTACCTTTCAAAATTAAAGAGATCCACATTTTTTCACATTCTCATGAAGAAATCTCTTGATTTATAAGTAGCTCTCTAGAAGTGAATGGTGTATTTCACACTATCTCAAAATTATTCCTACCAAAAGACTGTCTGAAGTGACAGAGTATCTGAAGTTACAAAAGAGAGAATGAGACTTACTTCCTTTCTGGGAAAAGATTATGAAACTTTATGCAGAAATATAGATTGTAAAGCGCAAACAATTATTGAAGTCAAGCAGAAGAGGTGGGAAACAGCACAATAATTTGCTGTGTGTTGGAGATTCACTCAAGCCTGAAGACATAGAACAGTCAAGCAATCTGCTCTGCTTCACCATGCTGGTGACTGTGCTTCCACCTGGTTGTTCTGGACCATCTCAGGAGCTCAGAAGGCTCCACGGGTATATGCAAAACACAGTTAAATGCTGCCACATTCACCAACTGCACACAAACTCCAATTACTTTGTGTAACTAAATTCTCTGTCATGTTCAGATAGATAGATTTGTCATGAAAATTCTGCCAAACTCAAGTTTTTAGTTCAGAAACATCAAAATCCTATTAAAAAAACAACATACAGAATATCAGAACAACTTAGCAGAACTATTCTTATCAGTCCAAGTATAAAGTGCTATCAAGTGAAGTTGGCGCAAGTATGTATCCTTGTGTCACCACCTTCTATCCAACTCATACCAATTATTTTGAAACCTATTCTTTACAAAACTATCTAAGTGACAAACCTTTATTAAGGAAAAAACCTGCATCAGTGCATACAAATGCATACGAAGATCATACTTAATTTAACTTTCTCAGACTTACCTAACCAGAAGTGAGAGCAAATTACAATTACTTTGTAACTTCTTGAAAAAAAGATTTTGCTATTTACATACATGATATAAAACATTTAAAGCTATTATGGCCCTATAAGCAGCCTGCAATTTATGCAGAAAGTGAAGGTCAGAGAATAAATTTTACTCCACTCTTCCCCTTCTACTTAATAATAGAAAAGCAAGGCTGTGACTAATTGTTGCCACATTTGAACTTCAAGTATGTCCTCTTCTGTTTCTGATAATACTTCTGAATGATACTATTTTGGTGTCAGAAAGCATTATCTCAAATATAACAAGAGTTGTGTTACTTACAGGTAAAGTTTTCCTTGATAGATACAATTATTGGGCTAGAGTGACAGCATGCCCCAGCAGACAGCACTTTAGCCTGCAAATGGAAACCTGGTTTCTATTCCCAATGCAATCACTCCTGCTATGTGACTTCTCCATCCATGTTTCAGGTTCCCCCACCCATGAATTGGTATATATTTTTCTCTGTCAAGTTCCAAGATTGAAGGAATAGAATTATTATGAAACAAGAAAATCCCATTTTAACCTCATGACTAATGTTTTAGATACAACTAAATAAAGGTTCCAGACTGAAGTGTGTAAGCTGAGAACCTCATATAAATCTACAGAAAGATATAAATGCCCCCAAAACAGCAGTTCATCTTGTGACTGCATGTACAGCTTAGAATGATTCTATTTCTGATTTGGAGAGTCCAAGTAGGTGTCAAAAGGTAACACCTGTGGACACTGGTCCCAAACGTCAGGCATATCTTTTTGTGGCATTTCTTAGAACTGCTTTCTTAAGCAGTCAGTCAAAAGAGCCTTGAACACTCCTGCAGAAGACTTTTATGCCATCAAAGTCCTTCAAGGAATACTCCACAAAGTTTCTTCCCATACATATCTGCTGTTAGGACATGTAATGCCAAAGTAGAGGAAGCCAACATGTTCAACAAAGTATCACCAAAAAGAGAAGAAAACAGCCAGGATGCTAGCTTGACCAATACTTTAAAATAAATACAGTTAGCTAGCAATGCTGATGTACATCTTGAATAATTATTTGATGCCTGGAAGTTCTTGTTGTTGATCTGATACATGGTGCACACAGGACAAGTTATTTCTGCCCGAAGGAGCTTAGGAAAGACACTATATAAATACAGACAGACCAACAGAGGTACACAGTTAAATAAGACAACACTGAAAACTATCACACTCAAAATACATCATCTTAACAGTTATCAAGATTTCTGTACATACGGTACAGCTGCTGGAAGGAGGATGAGCTAGCTCCCTGGAAGTTTACAGCATATGCCTCCAAAGCATGAAGGGAAACCAGTTTCTTAGAAAACACAGCAATTGCTCATAGTAATTCGCATTCTTGACAGACTGGAAGTGTCTGTTGTCCTTCTGTTACTGGATGCGGTATATTAGATAAAGCACCAAAAAAAAAAAAAAAAAAACCAACCATGAAAAGTGGTTTGATACAATACCAAAGTGTGTGGAGAAATGTATGGAGGTTTTGATCACAGTCAAAATGATGACCTTATCTTTGTAAGCGGAAAAATATTTGTTAAGATCAGAGTAAAAGATTCTGGAAAAGGTTTTATTCCATAGGTGTTATATAGAAAAATGGAAAATAATTTAGATTATAACTTGGATGCTTGGACTTAATGGAGAGACAAGGATCATAGCTGGTCACAAGACTAAATGAGACAGAACAGCAGCAGTGTTCACAGCCATCAAAAGAGGGATCAGAGATTTTGTTTGGAATAGGAAGACAGCATAAAAAGCTCCGGTTTCCACACCTACTCAGGTCCTCAGATATAAAGGAAATGAAGGGGCTGGTAAAAGGCATTTTTAATCCTATCAGCTCTAGAAAGGTAGCAATATTCCTTAGCTCCCAATGTGGTCTAAACACTCTTGAAATGGGTATGTTGCTAACTTACAGTCACAATACAGAACAATATATAAACAGTATGAGGCAAACAAAGCCATGCTGCACAGTTCTGATGTGGACATTCATGCTAACTCCCTGTGATAGTTGTGTTTCATGTACATAAGTTTTATCATTTCTTTCAAATTATTTGGCTGCTCAGGAGTAATAAAACACTACCTTGCATGAGTACAGTAGTGCTTGTACAGCAATCATATTAAACAGCATATTTAATGAAAAGAAAGAATAAAGATAAAAGAATACAGAAAAGACAGAAAAGAAAGTACTACAGAACTGATATTCTCTTCATGCATAGTAAAGATTTTTCACTCAGCTTTGTTGCCATAGCCAGTGACCACTCGAATCATTATGCCACATCTACATCCCACTGTCCTCATGATTTAATTAGAAGTTAAGTGATACCCACTCTAAATATCATCAACATCCACAATCTCTCCTCCTCCCTGTGTCCCAGATGCAAAGGGCCTACAAACTCCTACTATCACCAGCCTAAGAAATGCCATTCACTGGGACAGATGCTGCCACTGGCTTGAAGAACTTGTACCCTCTCTGGAATCCAGAAGCAAGTCTGAGCTAGAGAGTACTGCAGGACTACTGAAAAGGATGAGTGCTTAACGTTGTCTTTGATGCTGAGCTTATTGAAAGATCACTGCTTATTTACCCACATCACACAAATACCAAGAAGACTGGCAGAGAAGCAGATGGACAGACAGTGTAAGTCAGGATAGAGAAGACTATTGATAGGGCTTGCCCAAATACTAAATGTTTAAAAAGAATACTTTGAAATCCTGAAAAAGGATTTTGTTGCAGGGTACAGCACACCAGCCTTAAATTCCTTTCTTGTTAATCCATGGATGTGTTGGCTTTTGTTTTACCCACTAGGCAGGGGGCACTCAAAATCCTCATTAGGAAGTGATCTGCAGCTATGCACCAGAGAACAGGGAAAAGTACAGCCTATAGGATTTCAGACTTTAGTTAAGGCGCTGCTTAGTGAGAAGAGAGAGCAGCAGATACATTTTCAATGCCATCTGCTGGATAAGATGGACAACTAATAGAGGTGAGAAACCACTGTTTTCCATCTATCATCATCAACACATACCAACTGTTCCCTCCTCTTCATACCATACCTAAACAGAGATCAAAATTGAAGTTGTCTTAATAAGCACATTTATTCCCCACGCTCTGTCAATGCATCCAAGAAAGGAAATAAGCCAATAGTTATGAAAACGTTTGGATGAGTAATAATGCCTGCATGTTACTCCTGCTGAGAATTCAGGGGGTTCTGACAGTGGAAAATATCTTAAGTTAGATTTGATGAGAACAGCCTGATGTCTATGTTGCAAAACATATTCCTGCACTGGGCCCATCTCATCTCCCATCCAAGAATGGCTAATACTTCTTTCTGAAGACAGCAATGAAAAAGTCACAAGACAAAAAGGTTTTCTCCTCTTGCCTGAAGAGTATTTTTCCCATTGTACAGACCAACAACTGACAGAGTTCACTCAGCTAAAGGAGTAGAAACAAATTTGTATGTCACAATAAAATGAAACAGACCGCTACTCTGAAGAGACAGGTAACTTATATTGCTAAGGAAGTCCAACACAGAAAATATCCTAGAATTTGAGGACAGGTATTTATTGATACAGAGTGAATAAAAGGTCAGCTTAATCTTAAAGATGAACAACTTTCTGACTTTTGTGAATTATAACATATTCTGGTTGTTCAAATTGCAAAGCTTCATTAAACGTGTCTCAACTGTTTGCAGAAACCACTGACACTACAGGTATCTATAATGTCTCCTAAAGGACATCTGGACACATTCCTTTTTTGATAGTGTAACCAAAGAACTTCTTGAGACTCTGGTGGAATGACCCTCTTGGTCTGTCATGCCATTTAGACAGCCTATTGGATCACCTGGATTCAGTAGAAAAGAGGGATGGACATGAAATGGAGTCTGCATGAGGTTGATATAATTCATGTAAGAGATGCAGCAACAGATTGCACTCCCAGGTCCTCAAATACAAAAATTGTACTTGCTGACGTGAAAAAAAACAATTGTTAATAAACAGATCTTCTGCTCTTCAACACTCCATATGGCAGTCTGATGGATTAAACACCAGCAGAGTGTTGATCACTCTAAAAACTCATATTGAGATGATCTGGAAAATCTGTCTACCTACAATTTACGAATTCTGGTTAATTTAATTAAAATGCTGCATCACTAAGTGCCTTAATATGTGAAAAGCCATAAGCTTGTGAGGTTCCTGGCACATGCCTGCTTTCAGAAGAAGCTACAGTACAAACCACCAAAAGTCATCTTTTTAGTTCAGGATACACAAAGGAAGACTCTTGAGCTAGAAGATCAGTCTAAGTTTACATGCAGGGAGAAGAGAGCAGAAAAATCTCCAAAATTGGCAGAGTGACAGTTGACACAGTAAGGCTGAGGATGCCAGTAGCATGAGAGAAACAAGGTACTGGTCACTTCTTTGAAAGGGGCCAGCCAAGGTTAAAGGAAATTAGATGGGTTGTAAATAGCAGACTGAGAAATGGAGAGAGAGGAGTGTGGTTCCAGAGAGGAACTGTCCCCTTGCAGGTGGACAAAGGCCAGGAAATCCCAAGGGAGAAGGAACCAATGATCAACATACTTGGCCAAAGGTAAACCCAATGCTGTAATCTACCAAGGGAGGTTTGAAATCTTGCTGCTTCTTAAATTGAGACAGGCTACAGCACATACATAATCAATTACTGCAATTTAGTTAAGGGATGGTACCTGTTCATTTTCAATTTGATGCCACCACCATGAAAGAGAATCCTCGAGACTGAACCAGCTTAGACATTTTTTTCCTTGCTAGAAGCACGGCTGGATGAAAGAACAGGTATTGCCAACCCAAAATCCCTCTGACAAAAGACAAGTGAGTAAACTGCTGGGATGTGGAAGCAGATGATAGTCTGGGAAACAGATGGAAAACCTCTTCCACATCTACAGCAGCTCTGAGTTGATGGAAACCAAGACATTCCCGGTACACTCATTACTGTCTCTGGGATGGAGCCGTGTATATTAATACTTTTCTTACTTAATAATATCTACTTTTGTTCTTCCTAAACTAAAGTCAAGATGCTGCTGGGTTCAGTTCTTCGCAGCTGAAGCTGAGGATGCAGCATCAAGGGTTTTCCAGGTATGACTGCTAAAATGTGACAGGAGTCTGAAAAGCAGAAAGTGGTGTTATCAGGGACACGTCATGGAAGACTAGACAGAAGTCCCCATGTTACTACTGTCTCAGTCCAGTGTAATTCAGCAAAGCATAAATCCTTTTTTTTCCCTCTTTGCATTCTCAAAACCAGCTAAAGAGAAAAAGTTATAGGAGGAAGGAACAGCAATTTTCCCCAGGAACACAGTAATTCAGTCTCATTTCTTGTTAAGAAACATTAAACAGAAACAATTTTGGATTTTCTTCTGCAGAATTATCTTATTTGGAAAAAGAGGAGCAGTCTCTCTAGTATGGCAATTGGTCCCCTACTTGTACAGGCAGATGAGCTTCTGCCTGCAAAACTCAGGAGGATCTGCTGACCTTCTGCAACAGAGGATATAGGGCATGTGAAGTTGTTGTGAAGAAGGCCTGATCGCATTCTACGCCTAGCACAGTATCATAAAGGAAGACTGTCACCCACTAAAGGCCACTTCAGCTGTGTATCTACAATTCATTGCATGACAAGAAAGAACACTGACGTTTTACAAGGCACACCCCTATACTAATGTTTCCCATAATGGTAGAACTCAGAAAAATTGATCTGGAGTAAATAAAAGACATGTGCTTAGATAATAAAACCCATTTTAAAAAAAAGCCTGATCACATTTACATTTCACTCTCCAATATAATCTTTATGCTTCCTCTAGACTATTTCCAACTACTTTTCAGGACATGTGACAGAGCATGCTGGAGCCAAAGTTAATTATTTCCATATTCAAATACAAGAGTACTGATTTTCTATACTATTACAAGCATAAGAGCCAAGAAAAAGTGCCTAAGACAGAAAGCAAGGTGGGGAAAAAACCATTCCTTCCCCTAAGTCTTCTCTGCCTCAGAGAGACCAAGCAGGCTGGTTTCAAAACAAGAGCAAGTGATATAACCAAACAAAAGCAGATCTGAAAGGTGAGCAAACCCCACAAGCCACACAGTCATTATTACTATGTCGACAGCACACTTGTTAAAAATGTATATTTTAATTTTCTGTATTGCTAAAGGTCCCAATTTGCCCAGGGATCTAGCTAAGCTGCCATTTTCTACCACGACAGAGTCTAATCTTTATTTAATGGATTTAGCATCTATCTTCACTAGAGTGGTCTCTAAGGGAAAAGGGGAGGGGAGTATGAAGGGGCATGAAGAGATGATCAGAGCCCCCCTCTCCTTCATCCATCCGGCGCTCATGTTTGTGTTCAAAATTCAATTACCTCCTTATTGATACTTCACAGAGATATTTAAGCTGCAAACATGAAGCCCTGATTTCCCAGGGGGCCATGCCCCTCTCTATTTCACTGCTCTGCTTCCCCCTGGGTGAATTCCTGAGGCGTCCATATTAATAGGTAATCAGTCACAATTCATTTATTAAACAGCTAGCAAGGTTTATCAGCCTACCCTGATTAGCCGGAAGAAGCCACTGAATTCCTAATTTATTTATGGAAATGTAAGTGTCTTTTTGAATTCCATTCATGAAAGACAGGGGTGCCGTGGGTCTGGCACGCTGAATTCTAACAGGGAAGCAGCAGGCAACCCGGAGACCGGGGACCTTGCAACTTGAGCCCAGGAAATGCACTACGGTGACCCTAGCATGATCAATGGATGTCGAGCCAGAAGCTCATACAAGCATTCACAAGCCAGCTCTTCAGAGAGTAGGCATTGCCACCCATGGCAACTAGAGAATTACCACCATTGCAACTAGAGAATTACCATCTTAATGGCTCAGGGTGTGGATTGGCTGAAAAGAGTTCCCTAAACAGAGCAGGCGATGTGGTGAAACTGGGCCAAAATAATAATAAAAAAAAATTAGAAGCATTTTAGAAAGTTCCAATGAAACATTCAGAGTAGTGCTGAAAACAACTGCCAGGTAACACTAATATATGCATTTACATATAAAGTTCAGCTTTTTGAAAACAACAGACTGTTACAACCTTGAAATTATTTTTGCTATAATAATTTCAACTGAACTGGTTTTAAAATGCAACAAACAATGCTACTGTACTTTCAGACTAAGACACAGAAGCTCAGGGATGCTGCTGGATTACCAGAAAGTGAAAATGGCTAACAAAAAAAAAAAGAGTCATTTCTATCTTTTAAACAGAGAAATGGAGTACTCCATAAATAGCAGACCCTGAAGTGAAAAGACTTACAGATGCACTTAATACATCCTAAGGCAATTAGGACACAGCTTCAGATAACATAAAGCTTATATACAGGCCTCTGAAGGTTCAAGGCTACCACTGGTCAAAACCACTTTCTTCTTATCCCTCGCAGTTGTGTAGTGATCTCTGAAACTTATTCACCTGAATTTTTCCCACCATAGTTACTTAACCATAAAACAGCTAGGAATAGAAGACTATAGAAAACATTTATTTCCTTTTCTTCTCCATACAAATTTGTGCCAAATAACTTTCACTGTATACCCCTCGGCATTTAGTGACTTTTCTGAACAGCTCAACTCAGAAGTAAACATAGGGATTGTATTTTTAAATCCTCCAAAGCAGGATGTCCCTCAGGCAGATGCAATAGCCAAAAGGGTATTTTTGATTCATTTTTTCCTAAATTTAGATCTCAAAACTGACAGGGTTTAACAATGTACAGTTTAAACATATTGAGAGCATTTCTGTAATGCTAATTCTGAGACACTGTTATGAGACATTTTGTTCAGTGACTTCAGTACTTTGATTATTAACTGACTAAGTATTCAAAACTAACAAGTCAAAGCATAAATAATGGAGGATGCAGATGCCATCCACAGTATTGTATCTCACAGAAATTATTTCAGTTCAATCACAATTACTTGAAAATATATTTCAAATAACAACCCAAAATATAATGTAGCTTAAAACTGACTATACCTGTGTTTACCCTCTAAATTTACAAGCACAAGCTCAATAGTTGCATACAAGGTTTTAATTTGCTTAAGATCTCATTACGCAGAAATTTCACTAGTGTGTTAAAACTGACATAATTCCCACTGCAACTAAACTAGTACAAACCATACCCTTAAATAAAAAAAGATATGATTTCCTCTCAAATTACAGTGGTCAGACATGGAAAGTTGTAGTACATGCAATAAATACATCCAAAATGCTAGGCGGAATGAGCATTCAAATTCATCTACAACCTCAACTCATGTGTTGCAGGTGTCTGAAGTCAGGGATGGCATGGCGAAATGAATGCTGGAAGAAGCATCTTTTCACTGCCCGAAAAAGTAATCAATAGCTTAATTGTTATTACTTTGTGTTTTATGTAGACGAGGGTAATTCAGTGTATTTTTCCTACTATGAAAAGTAGCTCCTAGAAGAAGGAAAAAACCAGAATTTACAGGAAAGATTTCCACACTAGCACAACGATGTTTTGATGAAGACATCACAGGATTTTACAACAGGCCCAAATATCTAATCAAGATATGGCTCTCAACAGCCAGTTTCTCCAGCCCTCATTGCTTGGGGAACTGCAAATGCTACCAATGAAAATAAAACAACCTGCTCCCTTCGTGAATCTAGCCATACTTCACCTTTTCCCCCTTCAGCAGTAAATTCACAACAGTGATTTCAAGCGAGGGCTTTGCAGAGTACACAAGACAGAGCTCACCACGGAGATGGTAAAGCAGGACACTCATGCGTGTTCTTACTGGGGAGCTCACTAAGCAAAGTCAACATTTTCACTCCCTCAGTACATAAGCTCCTTATCATACAGAAAAACAGTGGCACCATCCATAATGGACGTCCAACCCATGCCGCCCAAATGCATTGGAGAATATAAACTGTAATCATGTCGCAGTTATTCCTAGTCTTCACAGATGTTATTTCCAGTTACTTCTAGTCTCAGCTTCTGAAACACAACCAAGTGAAATCAATGCAGCACCAGCTTTCTGAAACCAAAGACAATTGCTCCAGAAGATGTAAACTGTTGTTATTCATGTCAGTAAGTGTTTCTTACTTGGCTATGTTTAAGACATCAGCATTTGCACTGAAATTATTACACACTGCTGCTTATGTTAGTGCATGCACCCAATGAAAAGGCTTACCTACTCAACTGCCTTGCATTCTTATCCGCATGTCAACCCCCCCAAATGTTACCAGCTAGCTTCCCAAGCCATCAGCTTCCCTTATGCAACGCACAAAACCATGTATATGGAAAAGCACACCTACAAGACTATAAGAGAACAGAATTTAGTGTTACAACAGAGAACAAGATCACAATCTTTAACTGCTTGCTTGACTCATTTTCAAACTAACCATTTTTAAACCCATTTCAATGTAACCAAGTCTGATACAGAATACCCAGCTGAAGCCAGCATGATACTGCACATCCACCAAGGCAGAACCAGGATTCATGTCTCTGTGTAACACCCAAAGGCAGGGTTTGGTAAAAACCCGAAAGTATTACATAGGTATTCCTTCCTTTCTAAATGTCACTTGATACAACTTGATGACAAACACCTATTACTCTGCTGAAAATTACCGTTCATAAGTTCAACCTGTCTCATTTAGTCATCCATCTTACACATTTATTTCTAACACTCCCATAACAATGCCCCTATACTTCGAAGGTTACTACAGTAACAAACTGCATGGTTACAATAAAGGCTAGGATAATTATTTCCTGTCCTTGCACATACAGTCAGTGTTGATAAGTCACTATATGTTACACAAAGAACTTCACAAAGCGCATACACAAACGTTATTTCCTACACTCCTTAAATGCTGTAACTTAAGTGACAGTCATTTACACGCAGAGAGGAACACAGTTCAGAATAAAAATGAGAAACTGTAATTGACACTGGGGAAAATTAGATACTAATTGCATATGCTGTATTTTGCTGATGACAATGAGCTTAACATTTGCAAAAAAGTGTTATGAGTTCTTTAATGACCAACAGGTTATTAAGACCTTTGTCATATAATTCATTGGAAATGTAACATTTCCAACAGCAGAGAGCCCTCTAGAGCTACCACAGGATAACAGTTCAGCAACCTACCAGAAGGGCACCAACACTACTTACTGCAACACTTGGACTCTTCACGGATTCCCCTCTAGCTACTGATCAAACGTGCTTCTACCTGGTTCAGTACAACAGAGATTAAACCCCAGAGTGAGAAAACAGAAGTCACATTTTAATTTGAAGAAAATGGGAGCTAGTATTTCTTGAATTGCTGATGAATCTAGAAAGCTTTAAAATCTAACATTAGGTTTCAGAGACATTGTGCAAGGACTTAAAGAGAGACATGTTATTTATAATATTGATGTTTGTAAAACATCACCAAATATCTGGAAAGCCAGATTTTACATGACAGTGTATACTGACACCAAAGTAACTGACACTTTGTGCAGTTTAAACAATATGTGGATATACAGAAAGCTCTCCATACTGAAATGCCCTATCAATGTAAAATATTTTCCACACAGAAAATATATTCTGAACTTTATAATAAGCTTCACCAGCTTTCACTAAAACAATGCTCAAAACACAAGAAAAATCTGCTTAATCAGTTATTAGACGCCTTTCAATTACCTCCAGTCTTATGCATGTGCTCTAGCAACCACCCAGTAAAAATATCTCCTCAAAATTAAATTATGAGCTGAAAATCTCTACTTACGCAGCATGGAGTTTCCTATTCCCATCTCCCCTATTACAGTAAAAAGTTGTAAAATAAATCACAGGAAAATAACTGAACTATATCCTTTAGCTTTACTGTCAAGACTTACAACTGTGAAAAGCAGTAAATACAACTTTATTCTCTCCTCATTGTGACCAAAAATTTCTGCAAGAATAAAATTTCTAAAAGAATAAACCCACCATTTTCTCAGAACGAAAAACCATCAATACATAATATTTTGGGACTGACAACTGAATTACAGCACGCCAACCACAGGTTTGGTTCCACATTTTAAGAGCCTAAGTTAACCACTGAAAGTTATGAGCTTAACTTTCTGTGTGTTAATTCATCAGGCTTAATTATGATATGATTTTGCAGTGTGACAACAATCTCTTGGACACTTTGAAGAATCCACAAACAGCCTTCAAACATGCTTTCATGGGCAAGTATAAAGTAATGTTTTATTACCAAAATAAATTTCTAAGAGCCAGCACTTCACTGGAGGGGGGGAGGTGAAGAACAAACTTGCAATGAATATGATGAGAAGAGGTAGTATGTTTACTCTGCTGGCAATGGCATTTAGCACCCTTTTTTGATCTCTAGCTAGAACTCAAAAAGCCACAGCAAAACCCTTCTGTACAGACAGAGACAATGCAAAATGTCTCAGCACTCAGACAAATTCACATTAGATCAAGAGTTGGGTTTTTAATAGCAAAGTAAGCAATAGGTATGTAGTAAATTCTCCATCACTATTAATTTGTTTTAGTAAGACAGCTGGGGATTTTTTCCTAAAAAAGACAGTTTATAAAAACAAGGAAATTCAGGCATGAAGTTAATTCAAAGCAGCCTCCTAGCCACATGATCAAAATTTTCCTTGTGTCCTTCTGAACTGTACATCTTTCCCACAGCTCAGTCTGGGTCTCATTTACAGGCTCCATTTCCTAGAGTGGCCTTTTAGAATGCTCTGAAAGAGAAAGAAGTGCTCTCTAAATTTTAGTCTACTCAGAAGATTGCTCCTAGACCTGAAACCAGACAGACCTACATTTACATGAGTAAGAGCAACAAAACACTGTTTTCAACACTTAAAACCATAAAATGGTTGCAACAAATTAGCATGATCTATTTTAACTCATCCTGAATTTACTAAGATACTTCACATTGACTTCAGAGTGAACTGAGTGATCTAAAACAAAGATAAAAGAAGTCATCTAAAAACAAAGATGAAACCAAAATGAGACTTAGTACCAAAAAATTAGGTTCATTCCCTTCCCCTCCCTGCACATTGCTGTCTTATTCTCTGACCTTGTACATCTGTTCCATAGTCTCATGATCAATCTAGTATTAAAAACCCTGCCTTCAGCCAGTCTATCCTTTTATCTCTCTGTATAATGCAGTTGGTAAGTATCTGGTGAACATATACTTCCAAGAAGTCTCAACAACAAGGACGAAGAAAGTTTTCCATTCAGCAAGGTCTCCCCTTTCCTATCTCTTTACCAAGCTCTCCCTCTTGGTCACTCAGCTTTGTCAATAAATCCATTCTCTCCTCACAGCCTCCTCAAGTAGGAGCAACATGAATGTCATTCTTCCTCTGTCCAAGCCAGCACTGAGACAGAGGAGAGCTGTTATATTCACTCTGTAGACTCTCAGCCTTGTAAGCAGCAAAGTAAGCCACAAGTGAGCTCTCAGGCCAGTACAACAATATCACACCAGATCCAATTAATTCATACATGAGAAGCCCTTTTATAGCCATTAAAGTTAGATTTGTTTAATGAAAACAAACTATAGTGAAATGAATAAAAAACAATAATGAAATCAGTCTAAAGAAATCTGTTAAGACGAAATAAAGGCAAAGCAAAATTTGCAAGGAGATAAACTCTTTATTAGACTAATGGATATAGCTGGGAGGGAAATGTAAGCTTTTATACACTTAAGTTATTAGCTCTTTAATTAAAAATCATATGACATTATATTGTTAAATTTAACATGATCCTGAAGAAGTATTACATAAAAATATAGAAATAGGTATATTTTCAATAGATAAAGCTATAGAAGCTTCACATTTCAGGGTATACACCAACTACTGTTGGAGAGGGTTGGCAAGAAACCTCTCTCTGCCTATTCCTCTGCAATTGTGCAGAACAGTGAGCAGATCTTCACACTGACAAAGTCCACTGTCGGGGGCAAGATACTGCAAGAGTATGGGTCCGAGTATGGCAATTCTCATGGTCCTGTTAAAGCTTGTTTCCTGAATTGATATAATGTTGCAATCTATGCTATTACTGGCAGAAAACATTAACTTAACTCAATAAGTTGCATCTTCCAATCCCAATAGAGCACTTAAAAAAACCCCAAAAACCAACACCAATCAACCAAAAACCACACCCCCCACACAAAAAGGCTATGCTGGAGGTCCAGAGTACAGTTCCCCATTCCAGCTATTTTTACCTCAGGCCCACTGCTATATTAAACAATGCATTTCTAAAGGAGAAAATTTTCAGGGGAAAAAAAAAAAAAAATCACTCTCTTTATATAGATTGGTCACTTCTCTCTCCTAAACCCCAAAAATCTCATGGCCATAAACTTCAGTCCTGTTGGGACACATGGATACGCTACGTGTTTACAAGATTTTTATTCGTCTTACATCCAGTTTTCAATGCCTAACAAAACACAAATAACTATCATTACTTTCATGCTATTTAATACCAGTGATCCGTTGATACTCTGAAATAAAGTTACTACCTTCTTTTATAATCAAGTACAATCTCCATGCATCGAGGATCAGTATTATAGAAGACAGAGCTTAGACATAAAAGAAAAGGTATGTTCAGGTGAAATCAGTTGTACACGCCTGTGCAGAGACACCAAGCAGAACCACACCAAGACCAGAGGTGAGCAAGAACACACAGCCATCCTCATTAGAAACACGTCAGGGCAGTAAACTACATGTGTAAACTGAGGGTCATAGCAGAGTCCTCAGCTTTTTTCCCCTCCCCCCCATAAAACATATATTTCTGCAGGAGATATATGGGAACTAGTTATGAAAGTCAAGCAATTAAAAAGCATTTCTGAGGTATTCATGGGACTGTACCAGCCACAAGTGCCTGACAGCTCTACGTGTGTGCAAGTCCCTGGAGAGCCATCACACTTCAATTACTATCACTAACATTAGTCATTATCAGGCTGGCTTCAGTCCCTGGGGAAGGCAGCTTGTGATGACAATATCCAGCCTCTCCTTGTAAAACAATTCATTAGGCAAAGCAGAACAGCTGGGGCAGCCACGTGGAGGTCTGCAGAGTGGCCGCCCCACCGGGACCTCCAGCTCCCCTTTTCCTTTTGGAGAGGGGCAGCCACCACCCCATGACAGCTGTAAAAGCCTCTGGGGACACTTCAGGTTTAATCAGCGCTCCTTATACTCAGGGGAAGCATTTGACTGCAAACTTAAACTAATGGCACTCAGAAGGTTACAACAATCATCAGATAAGAGGCTTTAGGGCATTTTTATCTTGTTCTAATGCTCACAAGTTAATGAGGCAATAAAAGACAGATACTATCAGACTTCTCTAGCAACATTATACAGACAGGATGTTCAGAGCTGCATTTACTGGAGATGCAAGAGGTAAGGTGGCAAGTCCATTATTGATCTCACAGAAGACTTCATGCTCAGAAAAACTGAAGCCACTCAATAAAGCCACAAAATGCTAGCTAGATTTTTCACATAGCCTTGTATGCATTATCATCTGATCCAAAATAGAGAAAACCAAAAAAGGAATATAGCAATACCCCAACCAATGTATACTCATTCTATTTGACAAATACATTGTATTTTTCCTTTCTCAAAGCACAAACGCTGGCTGAACGAAAACAGTGAGACTGATCCTTATGTATGAAGTAACTCCACCACCTCTGAGCTAGCAGGGCAAACATGCCACCAAACAGGTAAATAATCCTTGGTATTAGTATGGATACATACTAATAATTCTTAACCTTTATGCTGCTTGCAAATAGAAATATTTTTCATATATAATGTGTGTAAATGGCTGAGAATAGCCTTGCTTTTCTCAGTTACGTTGCTTGGGTCCCAGGCTGAAGACCACTTGATACTGGCATCTGTTTCATCACCGCATTCTCATTTTACTTCTACTGATGATCCACGCAATATTCTAATGATGCCTTCCTCTGACATATAATAGCAGCAAGCAGGGGACAACAACAAACTGCATACAGGATAGGATACTTAACAATAAAGGCTTTATATGCTGTTTTTTTAAAATCTATGATTTTTCCAGTGTCTTGTCAAAGAATATTAACATGAACTCCACCTTATAGTTGGGGAAATAGGGAGGGACATGTGAGAAGGCAAATAAACCGACAAAGCAGAACAGTGGTAGTGCCAGAAACTGAACCACGGTCTCGAAAGTCACACCCTAGTGCAATTTTCACTAGGATCAGCTGCTGCTCTGCAGATAGGTCCAGCTACCCATACTGTGGAAGAAAATTCTCTTCACTCCTGCATTTCTGACAGAGGTGATACAGGGATAATCTTTCTAATAATTGTAAATACAGATAAAGTGTTCTATTAACACAGAAGTAGAAAAGTTTTAATTGGATAAAGATATAGATGGCAAAAGAATTTTCAATAAATACAGACCCATTGCAAAGGTTTGAGAGTCCCTGCCAGAGAACCTCCTGAGATTTGTTTGGCATTTTTGTGTTTTTAAACCGTAATGGAAAAATGCACATAACCTTATGCTTGATCAAACTTTTCCCCATCCTCAATTCCTCCACTGACAGTAGTCTACAAGTTATCCTGTCAGAATGAGAGTAGCAAAAAATAGGCTTCTGACAGTATAATGTAAGAACATTTTGTTTGTAGTCATGTTTCTTTCTGTACCAAGCATGTGGCAGGTAGAAATGCTTTAATGTGACAGGCCATTCCTTTACTTTTGTGGCTAAAAGCTCTTCAGTCAAGCCCCATTGACCCCCTGCTTGTCTAGACAGATGATGGTGGTTTCACTGTTCATTTCAGCCGAGCCACACAGGAACCTCTGCATATGTTGAGGACCATTCTCTTCCTCTGCTTAAAGAATGATACTGAATGGACTGTATCTCCTTACACAGAAAAACAGGTTCCCACCCCAAGTTGCATAGACTCATAATGGATAGAAGTATTTGGAAGTCCATTCATCATCCTTAAAAAGCATGAAAGCCTTCACTGCGATACAAGAATCCGTAGGTTTCTTGTTCCTAATCAGGCTGCTCACATGGAGGCAGACCACGGAGTTGCACCCAAGACCTGCTCAAAGCTCCTAAGCTGAGCCAACTGTTTGGTGCTGTGTTCAACTGAGATTGGGGAATGCAGGCTTTGAAATAACTTACTTCTAGAAAAGATCTTAGATCACAGTATCATCAAATCACTAGATGATCTGAGTTGCAAGGACTCAGGAGGTTTCCTACTCAATGTAGGGTTGATTATGGGATCAGACCATGTTGTTTAAAGCTTTATTCAGTCAGGTCTGGAAAGCCTCCAAGAACAGAGACCACACAAGCACCCTGGTAGTTGCACAACATGTGCCACTGCTTGACTGACCAATGCTAGTATTCCAGATGCCCTCACAAAGCACAAATTTCTGTTTTGAGTAGCATACTAAAAATGATGGATCAGATGAATGATTTCACAGTCTTCAAAGCAGTTTGGTCAGTCTCCAGGTTAATCAGATCTCTTCCTTTTCTTCCCAACTAACACTGAAAAGGCTTCCATCCCTTAACCACAGGAAGTTCTCTAGATCAACCTTCCCTCTGTCAGCATAAACGCAACAACTCTTTTCCAGAATAGATCAAACTATTGCAGCATTTCTTCCTACTATCAAACAAACTATAGGAGCCAAAGAGGACTTTCAGAAGAGACATTTTCAGAAAGGAATACCAGGGTATAACACAAATGTTTCGTGTGGGTTTTTTGTTGGGTTTTTTTGGTTTGGATTTTGTTTTGTTTTAATAAAGTAAGTAATACATCCTGGTTGAAGTACCTTTCAGAGGCAACCTTTGTTTTAACAAAATCAGATCCACAAACTAGGTATGGGGACATAGATAAGGAGAGGAGGAATGTGAGAGAAAAGGCAAAACAGACACATTTCAATAAAGATCAGGTAAAAAGCATCTCACAGTAACTCAGCTTTTATTTAGAATGTTGCTGTTGCATTGAGCATCACTCATCACTCACTAAGATCATGACTCACTAAGCTCTTAAAACAGCAGTTTTAAGAGCACAGTTATCTGCCAGCTATTGGGTCATTTAGCACATGGTCTTTATACATAACTTTGGAAACTCAGTTACCAGAGCTAGATGGACACTGTCTAACACTCGAAAAGCACACCTTTATATTTCCAACATCAGGCTCCAGAATTAACAACCACGCAATGGCAGATATCATCATTTGTAACACTCCTACATCTATGCACATTTAAAAGCTATCTACACAATCACAGTCTACATTGTTTATGATAATCTCCCTTCCACAAAAAGGGTCCAGCAGCCTTAGAAAAATGCAGTCAGATGCAACTGGGGGTCTTAATGCATACCTGACATAATGAAAACTTGGGTTTTTACAGTCACTTTGAATATTTAAAAATAATTCTGTGAGAAAATAATTACCTTCTTAATGTGACAAAAAAATTAGTAAGTCACAGACAAAAAAAAAAATATCAACCCAAACTATATAATCTAACAAAAGGAGATTTGACATACACAAATATCAACAACAGACAAACAAAATAAAAGCAAAGAGAAACTGCAGAAGTTTGAACTTTTGACACATTTAGGAGAGTTTTAGAGATTTTTTTTTCCCCCCCCTTTCTCAAACTCCAACAGTATACACCTCATTCTGCAGCAGAGTCATCAATGCCTGGAGACTAGGATGCTGAATTAGTGCTCGCCATCGAAATCCACAATAGCACTTTCCCCTCAGAGTAAGGGAGGGGGAAGAAGGCGAAGATGCAGAAATTTCTTGAAGCTTAGAGAAATATTTATTCTACTTCACCAGCAGACAGAGAACACCCTAAGGATTCACGCAGTATTTTTTCCATATATGACAGTTACCTAGATACAGCATTTGTTTTATGGTAAGAATGCACAATTTATGCATATGGGTAGTATCACATTTGATACCATCAGTAGACTGTTATCTCTCTGATTTTGTATTTAACAACAGTTTGGACCTGCTTTTTTTTTTCTGCACATAGATGGCAACTCAACCACACACCCACGTATTTAAAAAAAACAATAGCAGCCAAGGTCCAGGCTCAATTTCCATCCTCACCATCACAACCTAATCTCCTGGCAAGTTAATGCAAATCAAAGCGAACACTTCTCTGACACTGGTAGCAAAGCGTGTTCCTCTCCCAAGAGAGACCTGTAAAACAGGACAGTCACTGACAGCAGTACAATTACTGACACAGATACAGACTTTATGGACATGTTTATCTCTGCTGTAAATCCACACTCTCTCTCCACTCCGATTCATGAGTCATAAAGAAATTGCAGATAATGAAAAAGTTGGAGAAATTTACAGCGTGTCGGAAACCTCAGACAGCCAGAAGAAATTAAAGAGCTGACTGAGGATAAATCACACAGGTACAATTAAAACTTCCTATACCTTCTTCACTTCTAAACTGGGGCACAAGCCAATGGAGATGATGAAAAGTTGAGGTCATGACTCCTCTCACCATAATCATTTCTTAACTACCTACATGTCAAAATTAGCCAATTCACAGATCATGTATGAATGGCAGTTTCAAGCCAGCATTCTGATGTCTCGCTCTTCCAGCGGGAGCTGCCCTGGAAGAATCCTGCTTGTAAATAAGCCACGCAGTGAACAGTATAAGGAAAGGTGATTTCCTCATCCCTCTGTAGATGCAGAGTATCTCTTACCATAGCGCTGTGCATTAAAATGAAGAAGCAGATCTACAGTGTGGGAGGAAGGTATAAAGAAAATCAGGAGAAAGGCCAAGGTTTCACATGGAAATCATAGCAGCTTGGACATCACAGTGACAGGGCCATATAAACACCTTAACGGACAATGTAAACTATCTTTTCACCTCTCTGAAACAATCAAATAAGGACCAAGAATGACTATGAATGTAAACTGAAAACAGCCTCCATATTTTTTCCTATGAAGGAAAACAAAAACCACCATTTCACCTGATTGTGTAGTTCCTGAAAAACTCTGTGATCATCTCCTAACCCACAAAAGAACCATCCAAAGTGTGAGACTTCCCTGGGAGAAGTCTACTAACTCTGCTAAGTAAATCCTTAAGCTAACTGCATATTACAGAAATCCAGTGTCCAAAGAGCATAATTTTGTTGTCCGGCTATAAAACTCTGCCTTCAAGCTTTGAAGCACATGAAGTATACTATTTCACATAAAGTCCTTGCCAAACACAGTACTAAATAACAAAATAAGGGAGAAATATGCTTTCAGGCAAAACTGAAACATGATGAAGATTCATTCAGCAAGGCAGGGAATGTAGAAACTAACCAAGAAAAACAACGTTGCTACAAAAAAAATTCTAAGCAGAGAAGAAATAACTGAAGTACATGCACCTCAAACTGCTTCCTCCTATACAGGACAGCTCACCTTGCAGGAGTAAATAAACTGTGTATTTTAAGTTTAAGGACATAACGAGCACTAGACTTGGCATACAATGTTCTCTTCCAGATCCAACATATTTAGAACAACGTAGGCAATTCCAAAACATATTTTCTTCCTTCTTGTTTCAGATTAATACTTCTGGAGGTGCCAGCTTTTAACAAAGAAAAAGTGAGCATGCTCCTTACTTTTTTGTCAGCAGTCAAGATGTTAAGAACATTGCTATATCTTTCTAATAACTGGCACCAAGACTCCTGCTGTGGGTTCTAGATTTGGGTCCTCATCATGTGATCCTTTCACTTTATTTCCTCCTTCCTTTCCTTCTCCTAAAGTCAGTTCTCTCCTCCAGCTCCACCACAACACTTTAGGTAGTCTATTTCTTGAAGGAAATAAGGAAAGACTTCATGTTCAGGAAAGAGTCCGCTCTTCTACATAGATTCCAAAACCTCATTTTGGCTAATATGAAACCATAAGAATTCAGTTCACTTTTTCATGCAACTTCCCAGACTGCAGAGTGGACACAGAATTATTACTAAAATGGACCAATGAGAGATTTCAGAAGATGCCATGGGACATACACCCCACTGGCACCCTGAATAATAAAACACTCTTTACTTACCTGTTGATATGTTGATTTCCTAAACTGTAAGAATCTGAAACATTTTGTTACAAACAAGTGTACACACAGACCAAAAAAGGCACTAAGCAACTAGAAGAGACACTAGGCAACTGTAGTGCAGGAAGTGGGAGCATGTTCACAAATGTAAAGTAAGGTTTCCGAGCTTAAAAAGCCTCTGGTTGATTGACTTGGGACTAAAGAAAAAGCGGTTATGGTCAAGAAGTATTTTTATCTGATCAATTACATCACTGATACAAGCCTGTTTGGGTACAAAGGCCAGGTGTTTTGCCTGGAGCCTATACACTTCATGTTGGTACTACATGTAGACACTCCTAGAAAAGACAATCCATTACAGAAAAGAGATGTTTCAGTAAAAGGATACACTGTCTTCCCTCCTTTCCTTACTTTCACTCTAACTCAACTTATACAGAGTTCATTTAGTAACTGTCATGCCCTGTTTTTTAGTTTGATAATACAAGTTCAGTCTACCAAAGATGGAGCCCCTGATTTAAACATATCCTACCTACAATCAGCATCAAAAAAGGAAAAAAAATAAAAAACCCCAACCAACTCAACAAGTGAATTCACATTCAACCATGTAGAGAAGAGCTATCCTAGCTCTAAAATAATCCATGTAGACAATAGCTTGCAAGGATCACAAGCAGAACTAACTATACATGTTTCTAAATATGCTACAGTTAAATCCTGCCAAAGGGAAAAGATGAACTGCTCTACCCCTCCAAACCTACAAAAAAGTTGAACTTGCAGGCAAGAGATCACTATAGACAGCATTTATCTGAGAGAAATTAAAAACTGAAGACTACCAATCTGAGAAAGAGTGGTGATCTGTAAATAGCTCAGAGTTCAGAAGGATTGCTTTATGATTATCCAGAAATTTCAGAGGCTGCTGAGGCTACAGAGGACCACAATTCACAACCAAGGACTGTTTAACTTGGGAGTAAGGTAGCTGCTTCCTCATTCATGTGCCCATCTGTCTCTTGCAAGTCTCTGGAAGGGTCTCTCCATTACAGGGACCCCTCAGTGATTTCTGGTAGCGGTTGCTGAACTACCATGCAATTTAGCCTATTACTAAAATAAATAAATAAACAAAAAATCCCCACTGTCAAACAAAAGGTCCTTCCAACCCACCACCCTGACTCTGACATGCTGATGGCAAATGCCTATAGAAGAGCATAAGAGCAGGGAAGCACATAGCTGTACCTGCCTAGTAACCTCTGCCAGCTTTCTGCATCTGCAAGATTTCCAAGCCACTGGTGACTTCTCTGTGGTCAGACACCCTTGATGGATTTATCTTCCAATAATTTGTCTCATTTATTGAGCGAGATAAACTCTGTGCCCACAACCTCCAGCAGCGATGAGTTCTGACTTTAATGCGCAACGCAAGTGCCTCCTTGTATCTGTCCTGACGTGCTATTTTATTCTCTCTGGCTCCTGTACTATGAGAAGCAGTGAAGAGTCATTCCCTACTCACACTTTCTCTGCATTAATCAGTTTTACAGATCTTTTTCACATATTGCACCAGTTGTCTCTCTCCAGGCTAAAAACTCCTAGTGATTTACTCATTCTTCATATTAAGGAAAATTATCACTGACTGATTAAACCCTGGCTGGCTTTTCCTTTATCACTCCATGGTGCTACAAGATGGTCAACTTTTTGCTGTTCACCTGACATCTCCTAGTTCATCCAGGTCTAATTCTTGGGCCCGTGATAGCTAGCATCAAACAGTTCTTCCACTGTACCCTTGCTATTTAATTGGCTTGAATACACACAGAAAATAAATCATCATTACAAAGAAAATAGGAGCAGAGTTGCTACAGTCCAGTGAAAGCTAGGTCACACAAAACCACAGGGGACTATAAACAGGGAGACTTGGTTGAACATGGTCACTAACTGTCTCGTTGCTCTTGAAAGAGTGTGAGGATTTGACATGGGATAATACAGTTATTCACATTCCTAATTTTACAGGAGGAAAAGCGCAAACCAGCTTCAACTCCAAATTAAAATTTAACATAAGAGAGAACATTAGCAAAAATCACTGATAGGGAAATTATAAATGGTATTCACATCTGTGGGGTCAGTTATCCCACATTTTCTAATATTTAAGGCAGACACTACACAAAAGCATCACTACCTCCACAGACATATTAGGGCTTAAAAAGAATACACTTTTCAGGAAGTCTTGAAGTAGTGATATCACTGAAGCTATAACGTGATAGGATAGCAGCCAGATAATTTCTCTGGAATCAGATTTTATAAACACGGCTGGGATACCAGGTGTATATATATATACACACACACTTTAGGACTTCTGAATCAGTACAGCAGGTGTTACCCGAAAAATGTCAGAGGACGTCACAGGGAAGCAATAGCAGGGCCTTCAGAAAGTCCCTGAACAACCACATTCCTTCAGTGACATGGTGCTTTTCCTGCTTCCCCATCCCACCTATCTGTTACTTTTACCATCGGTTTGTTCCAAAGTTTAGAAAAAAAGAAATTTTGCCTTTTTTTTTTTTTAGGAAAAACATATTTTTCTCTGTGTATGTAGTTCTCAGATACACATCTCCATATACGTATATTCAAAGGGATGACAGGGCAGATCTTTAAAAATAACTGCAATCAATAAAAATTTCTTAACACCAAGTTAAGTTTGCTTACTAGCAATGTATGCACTTCCCAGAGCTATAATAGGTCATATAGGGGAAAACCAGCTAGGTATCTAAATTTGCAGTTATTTACACAAATTGTTTTGAAACTTGCTGCTTTGTGGGCCACAAACATTGAGTCAGGATCTGTGACTGGGTTTCCAGATAAAGAACTACCTCCCTCTTGCTTGCCACATCAGCTGGGGTCTCCTCATTCTGTGGTGCTCACTACCCTGCTCCAAGCAAAGCTGGAGGGACACAGCAGGGGGGAAAAGCCCATAACAAGGCAGTATGCCTATACCTTCCTTTTGCCAGACTTCTGCCAACAGCAGAGATGAGACTGGCTGACTGGCTGCAGCTCACATTCAGCAGTGATACTATGCCTCCCAAAGACACCCTAACTACATGAACAATTAAAAGTACGTGTGTTCATTGAGCCCTGTTCCTCCTCCCACCCTTACAATATACACATTAACGGGGACAGCAAAATCCACACATAATAATAAAAATGGTTTCAGTGTAATCTAACCAATAAAATAACTCAATGGAAGGAAAATAGAAGCTCTAATGAGAGAGCTGAAGCACAAAGAGAAAAGCAGTAACAAGCAAGAGGACAACAGCTTAAAAAGGAGGTAAGGAAATACAGGCTGACACCTCAGAAGAGGTGTTGAAAAATAATTTATTTTAAAAAGATTTTATTATTATTGATACCAGGTCCTGAGCCTGGAACCTGCTGGCGAACTCCAGAACCACCTTGTAGCAAAGAATAAATACACAAACCAGAGACTCAAGGATAGCCTATCCTTCAGGAGGAGAATAAAAATTAAAAAATTAATCATTGGTTCATGCTACAGAAATCCTGCTTCATTCAAGGAAGGCTATCCTTTAGGTGAATTCTGTGCTAATGAAGGCAAGAATATTCTGCAACTAACAGACATGAGTGAGCAAGAATCCACCTACTAGCATGCTAGGAGGAAAGCTGAAGAACAGATTCCACACGATCACCTTGGAGATCCTTTTTGATCCACAAGAAAGATCTTCAATATAAATTATCAGCAAATTAAATGGTGAAAATAAGAAATTTTGATTTATGGAAGATAACCCATCTTCTATTGGCAGTTTAATGGCCTGCACCTTAGTAAAAGGGAAATGAAAGTACAGGAGATCACACAGCCAGAAGTCAGAAATATTTTTTTTTAAAAAAGCAATGTGCTCGCTTATCCATTTGGTTAAAAAAAATGACAAAGGTGCAAAATATTTGCCAAACAGAAGTCTTTTTAAACTACAAAGGTAAAACAACACCAAAAATAACCAACTTATCTTGTCTGAGTAGGAATTTAATGTATTAGGTACTACTGAAGCTAAAAGAATCAGATACATGGCCGGACAGATCACCAGTTACCTTATTCAGGTAGAAGTAACTGAACCCTCAGACAAGGAGGAGGAAACCGGCATTATCAAAAATAGCATTACCCTTTTCAGTTGTCAAAGGTCTCCTCTGACATTATCATCCCACGCACTCAGAGACTGATGCACTATCAGATATAGTTATTACAGTCTAAACAAGTATGTGCTATACTGCTCGGAAATCATAACAGAGGGTAAGAAGCCTGACTCCTCAGATGCCCATAGAAAATATCAGGGGAGGCTCTGTTAGCATTACTGCAGCCTGAATGACATTCACAGCATCTCAGACAGTACTCTAACAGTAAAAGTCGCCTCTGAAGCTTCTAGTCAACTGTTTCGTGAACTTACTGTTACAGTCCAAGCAGGTCAAGTCTATTCAGTTTCATCCAATACAGAAAAACTTTCACAGAACTCTGCACTAATTAAGATCTAATCATTTAAATCACATAAGAATACGCAGCTTAAAGTGCAGACCAGTGACGTAGCAGTGACTGTAAAACTGGCTACTTTTAAAAGCAGAGGACAACTGTAAATCAAACCAGATGTCAAACAAGCTGGAAAGAAAACGTAAGTTTTATATTAACAATTTCATTTGATTCACAGAAGGCATGTGGCATTCAACAAAATAGGGTTACAGAAAGTACAGGTAACCCCACAGGGAAAAAGGGGGAGAAAGTTAGTTGTAAAGAACAGAAATCTCTGAGAAGTGAGCAACCAAAGGAGGAATTGAGAAATTCATGGCCAAAAAGTTAGGGACATCAGGAATTATATATAATAAGAATGTGGAATCCAGATAATAGTATTCAACCATTCCTAGATGAAAGCAGCAAAGATGGACAATGCATTCAATACATTTGCTCCAAATTTGTCAAGATAGCCCACTTATATAGACAAAATAGTAAGACAGTTCATAAGAAATAATGCATGTAATTCAGTAATTATATGGATCAAACTACATCATATCAAATCAATTGCTCAGATTTCAATTTTAGTTGTTGGAGTAGTTGAATAAACTTTTCAAAAGGTACCCAGTCCCACATGTCATTTTGCCTGATGAACTCTAATGCAAAATTAACATGAAATGTGCTGTGAACTGGTTCAGTAACAGACCTCACAACATAACTACCAAGTCGCTCAACAGACTGGGTACGGTTTTATGAAAAGCAGCAAGACTTCTATGGGAAAACTCATGCTGCCATCTAGAGGAGACACGTCGGCAGTGGTTTTAATCCTGGTTTTGATCACCAGTTTCAAGTAACAGTCAAGTCAAAAGGAGACTACCAAGTTTCAGTATACAAAGATATAATCAAATCTAACACCTCTGGACCAAAACCACAAGTCCCTTAACTTTAATGAACAGATCTTTTGGATTTTTCTTCTTGTTCTCTCACTTAAAGTCTGTAAGAGAAAAGAACTTTAAAAACAGGATTAGGAAAAACAGTCCCAAGAAACTCTCTTCAAACTCTGCATCTAGTTTTCTGTGAAAATTTTCCTAAGATAAATGTATATTGTGACACACAAAGCATTCAATGTATTATAGCCTAAAGAAAGACAGACTTCAGTGACAAGAAGTTACAAACATGGAGAGCTTTCATAAAGCTTGAAAATTCAAGATTTCAGTTACTATAGACTAAAGGTTATAACTGTTGGATCTCAGGTATTTCACTGTTCTCTCACTTTGTCTTCTTTCTGTATTTATTTCTTCTCAGTAAAAATAAATGGAAATGCATGCAACAAACATTGCTAAGGAAACAACCACCTTGTTAGCTTTAGTGTAACTCAGGCTCTGCTTAAACTCCATTTAGCAGGACAAAGCTGTCTGACATATAAACTTACAGCTTAACTGAGAAAGCCAATCATCAGCCAATCTTTTATTTGACTCAATTTTACACTGTTATACTTTTAAATTCTACTCCACTAGATGCTTTACACAATCTTAACAGATGTTAGCACTGGAAGTAAAATAAACTTGCACAGAGTGTGTTAAAATAGGCTTAATGATCTGTTAATAAGAAAGCATTAGGATAAACCTAGGATTACAGTTAGAAAGACTCTAAAGGTCTATTACAGCTTTTTGTTATCCAGTGAAAGGAAGGTGAAAGTAAGTTTTAAAACTTTTGGTGCTTTGTGTAGCCCAAGAGTAACTGCAAATAAGGTCTATGCTAGAGCAAAATTAAGCAGAAAAAAATAAATGCGTCAGTATGTACAGGTAGCATTTAAAAGAAACACAATACTCTCGAAATCCTCGAAGTGGAACAACCTGTTAACAACACCATCCTAAATGTGCTGATGAAAGCAGCTCCTTCTTCAAAAGAATGATAAAAATTGGCTGTTTATAAGTGGGATGAAGGTCAACTTTAGTACTCAATGACATCACCTCCTGCCACAATTGAGTGCAGAAAAAATAACAGCTACAGAAGCAGAAAACAGTATGAACGCTAAGTGATAGGAGAATCCTACACACCAGTGAAAGTTCCACTGTGGAGGCAGTGCATGAAGTTTGACAAAAGTAGTACCACAAGTACTCTGAGAAATAGCTTTAGTAAATTAAGCAAAGGGACCTGATTTATCTAAGGCAACGTTAAGTCAGGAATAGAAGTCTATATGCCACTAGACAACACCAGAATGACATATGACCTCTTGTTATTTCTGCTAAGATGTTTCCCTCATACAGGTAGGTTGTAAGTTGGAGATGTAAGCTCATCCTGTTTTGGAAGGTCACTAACTGTGACTGCCAGACACTTGAAATGTACTAACACACTTTTCCAGCTACAAATGTACCATAAGCACATGCCTTAGTGGGAAGATTTGCACATCAGTCAGTCACATCTCTGCATACAGCACTTACATTCATCCAGTCCCAGCTGATAAGCCAGGTTCTGCAGGCCACGAACTTTTTCCATCAAGTTAGCTGTAGTGAGGCTCCCCAACTCTAAGAGAGAAAAGCATGAATTTTAACACTAGAGCCCTTTAGTGACAGCTCTCTGTTTTCTACTACACAGAGCACTCTCAAGTCATACTTCTGACAAGGTCTATTTCCAGTGAACGGAGTATGTTCACAATTCAAGCTGATGCCACCCCTGATTTTAACATACTGAGAAAAGACCAGCTTTCTCTACTGAAAAAGACAGCCACGGACCTGGTTCATACTGTAATCTGCCACCACTGCAATGAGCAACTTGTCCCATATTTTGGAAGTTCTTGTAAGCTCGCATTGCTACGTAAACAAGCTACAAGAGAGCACGCAAGGGAATGGACTTACTATACATTAATGTGTGCTTAAGAACATTTATCAAAGTTGATTTGTCTCATTTCCACTTTGTAACAGTTTATCTGGAATTCACAGGAGAGGCAGAGCATGCTCAAGGATGTTTACTGCAAACTAACAGCTGTAACATGCAGCAAATCTACATGCTAACTAGCCCTTCTGTAACTTGTTCATACAGCCTTACTGTTCAGCTAGAGATCTTGGATCTATGAGTGAAGACACATGCATAGAGCACCTCTGAACAAGTTAGTCAACAAGTCTAAGCTGCTCACCAAGTTTGATCAGCTGAGACCCACCAAAAAATTCATGCCACTTCTCAAAATACAGGAGACACCCACTATACTTAAGCAGCGAGAGACTGATGAGCAAGGTAACTGAAATATATGTAACATTACACTGCTTCAACTAGTTCTTGAATGCTTGTTTTGAAAAATCAGCCTGCCACAGATATCTGGATATTCTCTTGGAGGTAACAGGATTAATGAAAAAGCGTATCTTTAACAAGATAAAGAGACTCCTAAACTGGAGATTCTGCAAATGTGAGGACCAGAGATCTGAGGCCACAGGGCTGCCTCCAGAACATTTAAAGAACAAGTGTTTTAAGCCACTTAAGTGCATGCTGAATTCCCATCTGCTTCAGCAACCTTATTTCCTACCCATAATGTCCATACTCACCCTTTAACATATCAATATCATCATTTTCTAATTCAGCCATCCACTTGGGAGGAGAACTTGTAATAGGCTGTTTTGAAAAAAAAAAAAGTTCATACTCACACAAGTGCATTTTTAGAATTATACAAAAGAGTCTGATCTCATATTGGAAACTAGTTACACTGACAGCAAAATATGAGAGTTCCAGGTGCTCTGTAAAGATATTTTCACATTTAATCTTGTCTTCCAGCTTTCTCGGGACTTTTTAGTTAAAAATGGCACACTACCACCCACAACCCAGAGTCAGTATAAAAAGTGGGGTTTCCTAAAGTTTAAAACTTTGTATCTCCTCCAAGTTGTAATTCTCATTCACGGTAAGTTGCATAAGGTGTATATATATATAAAAGTACATTAAAAACAAAGGATTTATGCTAGCATATACTAAAGCTATAATTGAGGTACGCTTTATAGAACACAGATATAAAGTCCACAAGAGGCAACAGCAGATCTAGCACCACGTGGGAAGAGGGGAAACGCGAAAAACAAAGCAGCGACCACTCACGCTTTTGAAGGAGGCGGCGAACTCGGCAACCCCGGGCACTGGAAAAAGAAAACGAAGGGCAGCGGGAGATAAGCGCCTCCGGCGGCAGCACCCCAACCTCCTGCCCGGCCCCTGTGGGCCCAGCCCGGCGCACGCAGCTGCCCGAGAAAGGGCCGCGCCACGAGAAGGGGCGGGGGGAAGGTCGCCCCCGGCCCCTCAGCTGACAGACGGTTGGGGCCCACCGGACTTACACTGCTCGGGCCACAGGTCCGGGGAGGCGCGGTCCAGCTTCTCAAAGCTCAGCAGCGAGGCCTCCAGGTCAGCACCTGCAACAGAGAGGGGGTGAGGCACCGCCCAGACCTCGCCGGCAGGACGCGGAGCGGAGCAGAGCAGTGCCACCCGGCCCTCGCGCCTTACCGTCCGCGGGAGCCGCCATCTTGACCGCCTCACGTGACGCGCCGCCGCCACTCGCGGGACACGCCCCTGCACGTGACCGCGGCCGAGCCCGAGAGCGGGAAGGAAAACCAGCCCCCGGCCCCCCCGTGTCTCTCTCTCCGCCACCGCCAGGGGGCGTCGCCGCAAGGCGGTGCGTGGCCAACCCGGGCTCTGACGGTCAGTGGGCGGCTTTAGCTCTCGCGTCCAATCCAGGGCCCGGCACGGGGGGCGGGGCGGCGGGGGCGGGGCGGCGGCCTGGCTGACGGCGATTGGCTGTGGGCCGCGAGGGCCCCGCCGGAGGGGGGCGCGGAGCGGGAGAGGCCGGTGCGCTGAGGGCCAATGAGCGCGCGGGGGCGGGGCGAGGGGCGCCGTCGGGGGCCGCTCTGTAGCGACCCTTGGCTGGGATGGCGGCGGCGGCGGCGCGCGGCGCCTGGGGCGGGCGGCGGCGCGTGGCGCTGAGGGTGAGGCGGCGGTTCCCGGCCCCGCGGCGGCTCCCGCGGCGGCTCCCGTGGCTCGAGGGGGGCCGCGGCGCGAGCGGCGGAGGGGGGTCGCGGCCCACCTGCCCCGGGGCCCCGAGGGTGGGGCGGTCCCGAGCAGGGAGTAGCCGATGGTGCTGCGGCGGGGGTTGGGCGGGTGCTAGGCGGACCCGCGGGTGGGGACCGGGGACGGTCGGGAGCCCTGAGGAACCGGGCTGGTCTGTGCTTCCCCTCCCGTCCAGCTGCCGTGGAGAGCCGGTGCCCCCTGGATCGCCTCAGCCGCCGCCTCCTTCTCCTCCTCCTCGGTGGTGAGTGCCCGTCCCGCGGAGCGGAGCCGGCGGGCGGGGGAGGCCGCGGGGCCCGGAGGGCGGTGCCGCCGGGGCTGAGGAGAGGCCGCGGGCGGGGGGAGGGCGCGGGAAAGCCCCGGGCGCCGCCGCTGCCCTCCGCAGCCGGCCGAAGACTTTCCTCGGCTCTTCTCCTATGAGGTCGTTGCTGCCAGCTCAGCTCAGCGCCCTTCCCCTCCCCGTGGCTCCGGGTTGGTATTTCTGGAACAAACGTGTGGGACTGCCGGGGTACGGAGGGTCCCCGCGCTCAGTAGGGGGGAAGGAAAAAGAGTTCAATGTCAGATCTGTTTACCTCCGGCGCTAAGCGGTGCCCGCTTGGGCAGCTCCCTCCGCGGGTCGCGGTGCAGCCGCGCAGGGAACCGCCTCCCATAGCCCCTTGTAGCGAGCTCTGCCTGGCTCAGCAGGTACCCCTGAGCGCGGTATGTTAGTGCAGTTAATCGCGTCCCCGTGTGTTTTCTCCATGTTCCTTAAGTACCACGCATTGTGTAACATATACACCGGCCAATTTTTTTCCCAATTTTTAGATTTCTTTTACCGTGTGTCGTATCTCTTCAATAAGATCAGCAAAAATGAATATATATGACTAATGATAATGTGTGGAAAAAAGACTGTTTCAAGCTGTGTGGACTGGCCTGTATTTATGGCAGAGAGAGGATCTGATTTCCTTTGGGCAGTATCGACCAACTTTAACTGTTGTAGTGCCTTTTTTCTTCTGGTATCCATGGCTGTACACTCTCCAAGTTCTGAACAGCTAAATCATGATTCTCTGAATAGTCTGCTTCACTGCAGTCCTTGTTCCCACAGCATTCTTTACAGGAAAAAAAGGTGATGAGCTTATGGAAAAAGTACAATCAATCTTAGTTCAGCATTTCCTAGCTTGCTTAAAATATTTTTCCTTTGTATGTGCAATTTTCTAGATATCCCTTTTAAGGAATTTGGAAAAAACAAATTCCATTGCACTGAAGTCCACGTGGGTCATAAAGCACGTGTAGGTCCACTGCAGATATGCGGCACTGGGGCTAATGGAGTGACTGATAGTAGTAGGAGTTTGTCCTTCTTTAGACCAGCACTAAAAGACCTTTTCTTACAGTCAGGAGACTTACAGTCAAGGACTCAGATTTCCTGCACTTCCTTCCAGTGTCTAGAGGGGATTGTGTTTTTGTAGGCACAGACTTCTGCCTTTCTTTCCCAAGTGTAATTCCAGCTACATAATCATCAACAACTTCTTATTTTTGATTCACTGCTGGTGTTACCTCCCAAATCACTAGGTCTTGCTTATCCATTAAAAGTCTTACTTTACATTTCTTATCCTAGCTTTCTCATCTTCAGGCTTTCTCAGCTTGTCCCAACTTTCATTGCTGTTCACGTTTTTCACTCTCATCCACTTTTCACTGTCATTACTTGTCCATCCAACGCCATTTATATTCCTGATTCTTCCTCTGAAGAATCGTTACACTTGGATAGCATCTCAGTCCTCATCTCCCTCTCATAATTCCACATCCTAATTTATTCACAGTTTTCTGATATATTTGGGTTTATATCCCAGTTGTGTTGATCTGTCCAATTTCTGTTCTTCACACAGCAGATCCATTTCCCCTTCCTCTTATCTGTTCTCCCCAGGCCACTGTTTTGTGGCATGCTTAACTGGTTCTTGCTTTCTCCTAGTTCTCTCCTTAACTCCCAGTATCAACTCTTAGTCTCTAGTTTCTTAATTTATACAGTCCCAATCTGTTTTCCTTCATGATAAAGTTTTGTTGCCTATCCAGTGCTAGTTACAGCTTCTACCTCTGCTTTTCCTTGTGCCCTACATTTACCTGAACTCCTTATTTCAAACTTTCTTTTTCTCTCCTCTGCACCTGAGTTGGAAAGTTCTGTTTTCTGTGCTGCCTGCCAGGACAGTCAGTGTGAACTCAGCAAATGCAGGTTCCTTGCTCTTAGTTGCAGGACCAAGGGGGGAGTGGGGAAGGTCCAATTTTATGCCTGTAGCTATGAGGTGGAGAGATGACCCTACTTAGTGGCTTGATGGGAAGGAAGCACATAGTACAGTGTGCACTGGGTATGTGGAATTCTCACAAGGTGAATTATTAACTGTTTCTTCTGAACATTTATGAATTGCAATTTTTCAGTTTTCTAACTTAGTAAACACTGAGTGATCAAGTAGATTGAAATAGTCATAGCAATGTATTTTTTCTATAACTGCTTTTAGAAAGAATTTTGGCCATTTTGGTGTAAGATAGGAGAAAAATGAGACAAGAGCATGAAAAATTTCAGCCTGAGCAGTTAGCTGGGTCTTGCTGTAAATACTGGATCTAGGCTCTAGTGGGCAGCATAGCGGTAAATGATGAAGGCTTGCATGTAATAAGGCACACTGGTATTTAGGCACCTTGAGACAAAGATCACTCACTGTCCAGTGTTTGTCCTCCACAGCCAACAACCAAACTCTTCATTGATGGGAAGTTTGTTGAGTCCAAAACCACTGAATGGATTGATATCCACAACCCGGTAAGTGAAATGGTCTCAGCTTATATATTAGCAATCACTGTGCAACAAAGGTCTGTGCCTCTGTTCAAGCATTTGTCAAAAGGGGAAAGTACATAAATTTCTTGAGAAAGGTTTAGACTTGGAGCTTAAGATGAATTTAGCACTGTGTAATTGCTTCTCCATTTCCTTTTTACATGAAATGTCAGTCTTAGGAAAGTGATGACCTCCTTTATCTCCTGTGTAGTAAAACCCTGATCTCTGGAAAGGAAGGTTAAACTCTGCTTGCTCATATAAAGGCTCTGTGATCAGTATGTCAAATCTCTGAAGGGTTTCTTTCACCCTGTATGTGAAATCAGCTGGGTGTGATTTGATGCCAGCTGAATGTGAAGTCCTGGTAGAGACTGATTTCACTCTCAGACCAAGGTAAAAAATCCTGACAGCTGAAGCTCCTCTCCTTTCAGAGACCTTCTGTCTGTGAGCCACAATATTCACAGTGAATTTAGAGGTTGGATGCTATGCAGTGCAAAATAATCTTAGATTAGTAGCACTTGTACTTGTCTGAGTCCTCCACCAAAGACAAATGGAAATGAGATTGAACTCAGAATTCTGACCCTTCTGACTCCCCTAGAAGGTATTTGGTCAGCAGTTTCTAAAACTCTTCTCTGTAAAGCCCTATTTTGATTTGCTTTGTGGTGTGATCAGAACAGCAAGCCATGTTCACGAAGTTTATTTGATCCCTATGTGGCAACCAATGTTCTTGTTTAATTTTCTTTCTCTTGTTTTGAGTAGTTTCTCAGTGATGTACCTGATGTTTTTGTCACGTCAAAGCAGACTTAGTATCTAAAAGTGCATTAGAAGAAGGTTAAACTGGCAAAGACAAGCTTTTAAAGTTAAAAATACTGTAGAACTAAGGTTTCTTGTAAAAATCTTAGTTTGGCCTAGTGGTCTAGGTAAACTAACATCAGTGTCAATTGCACGGTCATGTACTGCTTTTTCCAAAGGAACTTTGCCTCATTTAATGCACAAGAGGGACAGCAGATGAGACAAGATGGTGCAGAGGGAAAAGACCACAGTCCACAGAAACCTTTGCCTTATACGCTCTAAAGCTTCAAGATAGACAAGTCACTTCAACTCCAGCTTGGAAATCAGCACCACATTTGCAGGTTTCTGAGTGCCTAATATAAGCTGCATAGAGTGCAGGTTTTCGGAACTTCCAGTTGTAGCCCAGGCCTTTTGTGTTCACTAAGGAGGGAGATTCTTTTGTGCTCTCCCCTCAGAAGTACAGCTCCTTGTAGAACAAGGATATTAGGTGTGTGGTGTGAAAGAACCATTGTATGGTTGGCAGGGACAGATGGAAAAAGTTGAGTTTTGATGCAGTTTGTTTTTTCCTTCAGGCCACAAATGAAGTGGTTGGCCGTGTACCAAAAGCCACAGCCAGTGAGATGGAGGCAGCTGTGGCTTCTTGCAAAAAGGCTTTTTGGAACTGGTCAGAAACATCTGTTTTGAGTCGCCAGCAAATCTTCCTGCGTTATCAACAACTCATCAAAGACAATCTGGTGAGACACCACGACTGTGTGTGATGGCTGTTGCTGAATGCACTGCAGTTGACTTTAGGAATTAAATTGAGAGACTCCGGGTTTACAGAGTTCTTGATGAGGTGTTGTTTGAGGAGCCAACTGAGACACTGTCATGAAGAGGTGTAGCAAAGCACTCTTCATCAAATGGGGACGGAGAGGCAGTGCTTCTTAGGGAAAATTATTCTGCATTTCTCCTTTACCAAAAGACTACAAGAGGAACTTTCAGCCTTGATGAGAATGTGCCAGTTGCTAAAGACAAGTGGGAGAAGTATGTTACTATGTCTTTGGATTTCCTTGATTGCATTTTCGGTGTGTCTGTGGTGTGACACCTGAAAGGTATAGAGTACAAGCCAACCCATGGTTGTTTTTTCTAAAATGTCACCTGTGTGGCTTACTGGCTTCTTGTCTACAAGGAGCAAATCGGACAGTGTAGGCTTTTCCAGGTTCTGCTCAGTCTGTTCATTGTGATGTTCAACTCTCTGTTAAACTGTCTTTTCCCTGCATCCTATTTCATGGGCAGGCACTTTTCTAATGTTCATAAACTTCGTGTTTTCCATTTTCAGAAAGAAATTTCAAAACTCATCACCTTTGAGCAAGGGAAGACCCTGGCTGATGCTGAGGGAGATGTGTTCCGAGGCCTCCGTAAGCTGCTGGCTCCTCCTGTTAAAAAAGGGGCTTTGAGAACCCATAGGAAGGGAGGAAGTCTCCTGAGCAACTGATTGCTCTGGGAGTCTGTACATGTAGCTCCCTTCATAACCTCCTACTGAAAGAAAAGGGGCAATTGTAACTCTAACCTGAAAAGTTACTTAGAGTTTCCTTAAGTCACTCCCAAGTTGTTAGATCCTTCCTTTTCCTAGGAGTGACTACAAATTGCTGTAAAGGGATAAGAACACTTGTGCTCAGATGTCTAAGGTTGAGTCCCAGGTGGTACAATAATACTATACCTGTGCTGCTTTTACTGTGGCTGTTGTGTCTGTGCTCCTATCACAGTGACATCTAACACTCTCGAGAGAATCCATTCACAATGAGCTCACAGTGCTTGGCAGAGCAAAAGGGTTTTCTGGAGCACAGTGAGTTGTAAGCTGTGGGAAAAGAGGCTGGAAGACAAACTTGGGTCAAGGCAGTGGTGAAAAGGGAGTTCGGGGACTAATTGTTAACAGATCATCCAGTGGCGTATTGCCCTTTCTGCTGCAGAGGTGGTTGAACATGCTTGCAGTGTGACATCCCTCATACTGGGAGAGACCATGCCCTCCATCACTAAAGACATGGACACTTACACCTACCGTCTGCCCCTGGGCGTGTGTGCTGGAATCGCACCGTTTAACTTCCCAGCCATGATTCCTCTTTGGATGTTCCCCATGGCTATGGTTTGTGGAAACACCTTCTTGATGAAACCATCTGAGCGTGTACCAGGAGCACTCATGTTCCTTGCCAAGCTGTTTCAGGATGCTGGTGCCCCCGATGGGACCCTGAATATCATCCATGGACAACATGAAGGTAATAATAGCCCTTCTTGAAGATGGCTGGAGTGTGGAAGTGTTGTGGTGTATGTTCAGTGGAGATACTGTTTGGAGAGTCTGATACTGCTGCTGTTAGATAGGTTTGGACAGATACTTCAGCCCTCTTGATGGAGGTGAGGGGAGGTGACTGGGACATCTCTGCCATCTTACACCAGATCTTTCAGGACAAAATTTTGGGGTCTGGGGTCAGAGTTCCCAAGGCATGTAAGTGCCCAAATTCTATTAAGTGACCTAAGCTCCAACTGAAATAAGAAGATAAATCATCTTGGTTTCCCAAGGAAGCCTAAAGAATTAAGTGCCTCACTGAATATACAGTGGATGCCAGTATTCTAGCTCCTAACATGATATTTTTTACAGCACACAAGTAGCTTCAGAACATGAGGATACAAATAGCCAACAGTAACTTGGCTTCGGCATTGCTCAGGCTCCTTGTGAGATGCCCAAAGCTTGAAGAGATAGCAGAGAGCCAAGTGTGAGGACTGGAGCAGGAGCACATGTGCCGAGAAATTAGTGAAGAGATGCCCAGACAGGCAGTGGGGGAACTCAGATGTAGGAAACACAGAGGCAAGAATTTCAATAAGAAGAAAGATACATAGATTTAGCACTGTGGGGATGGGAACAGAGGAAGCATTTGTGCACCACAGTTATAATGTATTATTTCCTATTTGAAGCTGTGAATTTCATTTGTGACCATCCGGATATCAGAGCAATCAGCTTTGTGGGATCTAATCAGGCTGGCGAGTACATCTATGAGAGAGGATCGCGGAATGGCAAGAGAGTCCAGGCCAACATGGTAATGCCTCTGAATGGAGCACACTTCAGCACATAGACTGCCTCTGTCTCCTGTGAATGTTAGAGACCACGTCGCTCAGCAGCAGAAGCAGACTTTGCTACTGGTAGTTAAGTGATGAGGCTGCCTTTCTTGCCAGCCTGTTGGTAGCAGAGTCGTGGCTAATATATGAAGATACTGCCAGAGAGCTAGAGAAGAAGTGGGCTGGGATGGTTAATAATGGGAGACTGTGTGTGTGTTATATTCCAGGGAGCCAAGAACCATGGTGTGGTGATGCCTGATGCCAATAAAGAGAACACCTTGAACCAGCTGGTTGGAGCTGCTTTTGGAGCAGCTGGCCAACGCTGCATGGCCCTGTCTACAGCAATTCTAGTGGGAGAAGCTCAGAAATGGCTGCCAGAGCTTGTGGACAGAGCCAAAAATCTACGTGTAAATGCAGGTACAGACTCTGGTAATTTCTTACAAGGTGCTTCACTTCTGTACAACTGTAGCTTTTTAGGTCAGTGTATCTGCCATGCTACGGCGTGTCCCTTGGAGCTATTGGCACCATAGGTTTGATGTGTAGGGGAAAGAGCTAGCAGATAATCTGCATTGGGAAACACAGCCCTAGACTTGGAGTTAGGAATATGTAGGAAGGCTTGGCAGTATGACTGTGATGCAGAGTTTACAAGATCGGTCTTGTTTTAACTGGAGCTTTGAGGTTATGACCTGTGTTTAACTCAAACCTACCACTTATATAGCAACCTCACTTAGAGATCCTTCCAGTTTGTAGTAAGCTTGTAATAAAAAGGAAAAATGGAAACAAGTACTTTGGAAAAACTAGACTGTTATTAGTTCTAGGAGAATTACTTTTCTTTATGTTCAATAAAGTCCTGCAAAGGGGAAAAGTTTCCTGAGAAGAATCTGTTATTGAATTTTGGCCTCGCAGTGATCTAAAACTATGCTTATGCTTACAATTTCTCTTTTTTCTTGATTATGACAGTTGCAGACCATGCTCCTGTTCATTAATGTCTCAAATCTTTGTTCTGTGTCTCAGAAACATCAGGATTTTCAGATTTTTCCTGCCAGTGTAGTTATCTCCATGATGCCTGTGAAGAGGAAGCTGTCAGGGTTAAAAACTTGGCATGTCTTCCTCTTCACAGGAGACCAGCCTGGAGCAGATCTAGGGCCTCTAATCAGTCCCCAAGCTAAGGAACGAGTTTGCCATCTGATTGAGAAAGGAGTAAAAGAAGGTGCCAGCCTTCTTCTGGATGGACGTAATGTCAAAGTGAAGGGCTATGAAAATGGCAATTTTGTTGGGCCAACGATCCTTGCCAATGTCAAGGTAAGATGACCAAAACCAGTGCTTGATAGTGTATATTGCAGGTCAGCTGAAAAATGGGTTACCCAAATCAGTCAGTAATCAATAATCAGACTTCCCTTCCACAATTCCAATGAAGTGCTCATTGTAATGCTGTTGTGGAGGTAATAAAAGAATTTGCAGGAGCACAACATACTCTGAAGGAGGTTAATGATCTTAACTTTAATGGATTGCAGCCAATTAAAAGAAGATCTGGGCAGTTTGTACTGTGTTAAACTAAATGTCCATTGAGCATAGTGTACTGTCTGTAGTAATGGCCAGCAGCAGATGCCTAAGGAAGAGTATGATGAACAGCCAAACCTGCAGTTTTCCTTCCTCCACTATACATTTCTGCAGTTTGCAGTTTAAGGACTTGCAGAAACAAGTATTTGTGGAAATCCTGATGAGAATAATATAGAATAAGGTACAAAATCTCTTTATTGTTGAATATATTCACAACTTTGTTGAGTCGGCCTCTCAATATAACGCATAGTGTGCAACAGATGGACACTATTATGGGGGAGTATTCTTCACCAGGTACACATCCACATGAGTCTTCATACCTAAAGTCATCCTTTTAAGTTCATGCAATTAGCTGGTATGATTTCCTTAATACTTAAGTATTCAGTTCCTTGTGGGCCTTTTGGTGAGTGATTCCATGATGGCAAACCAATCTTGATAATTCTGCTATTATACTTTGTATTGTTAGGATTTTATTGATTTTATGCTATTATATAATTCATGCTTTTCATCTATCTCAGAATTTTGCCTTATTTTCATTAAACATCTTAAAATACTTCCCTGTGATGTCATAAATACTGTTGGATATTCAAAAGTAAAAGTTTCACTGAGATTCTGTGTTTCTTCATTTTCTTATACAGTGGTTAACAATATGGTAAGCCACGTAAAACTTACAACTTGTCAAATGAATGTTTTATAGTTTGCTGTATTTGCTGTTAGTGATTAAAGTACACTCCAACTGGTGTTTTTGTATTTGTCAGACGTTGCTAGTTACCAGACATAAATCCTGGACACTGTGTTGGAAAGGATAGCAGTTTCTAGTCACTTTGTCAATAAGAACTGAAGTAAACTATGCTGAATTAATCCCAGTCTTAATCAGCCTTGGTCAGAGTAGACCTGTAAGTGATGTTAGGCAGGCAGTAAGAGCAGAAAGTGCACTGGAGATGAAAAGTGGCACCCTCTGTAGTGGACTGAATAGATGGCAAGGCATGGGAAATGGTGAGAAGGCAAGGAAGACCGAAGGATGGCCTGTGGCAATGCAGTATGATGGGTGATCCTAGGAATATCCTGAGCATTAGCAGCATGTGTGTTTATTATATCCTATTTACTAGGATATTCTTATTACAGCCGGTTTATTATATCCTATATACAAGCTGCTTTTTCTGCTGTTTGTCCTGGCAGCCAAACATGACTTGCTACAAGGAGGAAATCTTTGGGCCTGTCTTAGTGGTTCTGGAAGCAGACACTTTGGATGATGCCATTGAGATGGTGAACAATAACCCCTATGGAAATGGAACTGCAATCTTCACCACCAATGGAGCCACAGCTCGGAAATATTCTCATTTAGTGGATGTGGGGCAGGTATGTTCAAGCTAGAATTGTTGCTGTTAGTACTCACCAGTTACAGTGGGTAGCCATCCTGCTGTAGTGAGTAATCACTGACTACTCAGCCAACAGTACCCAGTCTCAGATTCAAGGAAACAAAATGTGGTTGTGCTTGGAGAGTGCTCTGCAATCTGCTACTTGTGATTAATATGGCGGCTTTCCTTTGGTTTAGGTGGGTGTCAACGTTCCAATCCCAGTACCTCTACCCATGTTCTCTTTCACTGGCTCTCGTGCTTCTTTCAGAGGGGACACCAATTTCTATGGCAAGCAGGTAACTTACTGATTCGGAGTGCTCTGTTGGGTTGAATCATGATAAGTCACATTATAAATGGCCACGGCGAGATGGTCATCAGACCTCATTAGTAAGGAGACTTTGAGGCTGTCTCAGTCAGGAAACTGAAAACCAACCAGCGATCACAGCCACCATAATGCATGTTACAATAGCCAATTCCTTTTTTTTTTTTTTTCCTTTAAATATAAAAAGACTTTTTTTAGGAGATTTGAGAATGGAGCAAGAACTAAGTAGCAAGCTTTCTCACAGAACCAGAATCTTTGGGGAATGGGTAAAAGGAACAGGCTGACAGGAATTGTTCCCAGAGGAAAATTCAACCGTCTGTAGATAAAGTAAAAACTGTTTGATACACCACTACTGCAGACCTGAGGAATTTGTAAGGCCAAACATCTGATCTGTGCATCTCCTTTCCTCCAGGGAGTGCAGTTCTACACACAGCTGAAAACTATCATTTCTCAATGGAAAGAGGAAGATGCCACCGTTACCAAGCCTGCTGTGGTTATGCCAACTATGGGAAACTAAATCAGCCTTTGCAGATGCTGTTCCTGGTGCCCTGCTCCTTCTATGCTGCACTTTCCAGCTTTGTCCTGACTATCATCATTTCCTCGGGAATGAATAGAAAGCTCCATTTTTCTCAAGGACCTCTGTTTCTGTGCAGATCAAGCAGGCTTATGTAACGCACAGTCTGAGTTTTCTGTTGCTGTGTTTTTTGGCTAGCTGAACTCAATTTTTTTCCTACAGCCTATATCACAGATGAAACAACCTTACCAAATTGAAAGGGCAAACAGTGAGATTGGTCTTAATTTGTGTTTCTTTCCAGACCCTCTGAACTTGAACATTACTCTGGTCTCCACTTTATCTTTAGCCTTAGTGACTCACTCCTGGCTACATCTTGTAGCAGTTTTCTTTACCTCTTTATCTTACATGTTAAGATTTTGAGTTCACCTTACTCAGAGTACTCATTTTGAGTGGCATAACTGGGACCTTGGATGTCTCATAGAAGTGACTTTACATACAATGAAGACAGCAAGTTTGGGAGTTGAAAATGTCTTTCATCTGTTGAGCAGCTTCCAAAACATTGGGAAATAACTTTCTACGGATTTTTCAGGAAAGCTTATTTGATTGCTTGTCTGATGAAAGAAATTCCTGTATGGTACGATGACCTCCACCGTGCCTCTGACAGCTTGAAAACTGTCCCTGTTGTGCATGTGGCTTGTATTCTCCAGGTTGCCGTCAGTTCCATTATACCTGAAAGTTGGTTGGTGCCTTTTTACTGTGCTAACAGAACGTGCCTACAGGTCCTGTAATATAATGAAACTGCAGAAGCAGAAACGTAAGCATGTGTATGTATCTTTGCATCGCAGCATCCTGTGGGTCTGGGTGGAAGGGAAAGTAGACAGGTCAGTAGGAAGAAAGAACATGTTTTCTAATCACAGAGCAGCTAGGCCTGTTGTGTTGGTTTCTTTTCCTGACTATAGCTGTATTTCTTGTGTTGCTTGTCTCCTTGTCACATTTGCTCACACACAGTCATCTTCACTAGAGACTGCCGGTCCCATTACTGGAGAAGGGTAAGATGTGGTATATACATCCTGGTTTTAAGAATCTGTGCATTTGGAGCTGGAGAGCCTGTATTTTTGTTCCTGGAAGATGATGCAGTCATGAGGGATCTTCAGGGAACTCATTTAAGCACCCATGGAAGATAATATTATTCTAATGATTATAACCATTACTTGTTCTAATTAAATAACCTAAATGTGAACACTTTGTATCCTGCCTTCTGGTAAAGATGCCTTGTAACTGACAGTTATGTATTAGTGCAATTGCTGTGCATTCACTAATGTTTTGTTTGTATCTTGGTTTTTTCCTCTGCTATATCCTAGAGGAAAATTCTCACCTTGCAATTTGATTACAAATTAAAATCATGCTAATACATTTCTGCAGAATATGACTGTTCCTTGGTAAGACATTATATAGATATAATGGTGACTTTATTCCCCTCTTTGCAGAGGCTGGTCTGTGACTCCTGTAACCTGTGCACACATCTTCCTTTTACAATATTTCAAGGACCTCTATACCAATTTCCTCTTACAGCATTTCAAGGAATGCCTTGTTTCCGTTTCCACATACACCATCTGATCACAGACAGTCTTAAGCTTCAAGTAAATTACTCTATTACAAATTGAAAATATATCTTCATCAAATTAGAGCAACACCTATATACAGATTTCTAACCACTAGTCAGGTTCCTCTGAGCTCCTGGCTTGGTTAGGAATAAAATCTTTAAGAAGGAGAAAAATAACTGTATTTCAGATGGATTTCAAACATGTAGCCAAAGCAGCAGTGCAGCAGATGGGATTTGGAATTTGCAGCTTTGCTCGCAAGGTAACTTCCAAAATCAAAAGTGCAGATGACTCAGTAATTGCTGTGGCTCTTGTTCATGCAACGTGTATAGCTGCCTTACTCTGTCTGTGGTGTTCCCATCTGAATTGGCGGAAGCATTACTGCAGAAGATGATGAATCTGATAACCCAGCCTGCTCTAGGTTGGGAGAAACATTCTCTGTGCTGCAAAGGTAAGATGTTCTAGGTAAATCACCATGAAGACATTGGCATTCGTTCACGCACCTGGGAAAGGAATACTAATTAACAGCCTCTAATATTGTCTACAGTCATTCACTTTCAAAATGCTTTCATTTTCTTCCTAATCAGTATTGCTATTCTGATTTTTCTGTTGTCCTATTAAAACCCATTATATCTTTCCTTTAGAAATTTTAAAACACGGCTTCTCCTGTAACAAAAGCAGTCTTTAGAGTCAAGCTTACCTGCCCCCTGAAGAATTGCAGTATCCCTATTCTAGACACTTGTATAATCTTTCATTTATGTGCAAACATCTTTTCTAAGTATCTGCATTTCCAACAGTATTTTTTTAAACAGATGGTTTTAAATTTTGTACTAGAAATACAAATCTTGTATGTGTCTTTTTTAATGAAATGCCTTTTTAGATCAAGCTGCAGATGTACCTGCCTCATCTCACTGCTTTATGTTGCTTCTGAATGTTTTGATTTTGGGAAACTCTTCCTTCCCTGCACATGCCTCCATCATTTTTCTGTAATATGCAGCTTGGGCCTTTTTCTTACAGTGTTTTCTACTGCGTATGATCTCCTGCTTCACATGTTCCAGAGCATCTAGGAAGAACATTTCCACCTCTGTCCTCTCATTTAAGATATTCCGGGCTAGTTTCTTCACTCGATTCATCTCCTGATCCTTCATTTCTAGTAGTTGTTGCAGTTTCTTGATCTCCATCATGCTTGCCTGGTTTTCTATCACTGCCTGATGCTGTGTTTTCTGAGTCTCTCTCACAGATTCTCTGGGCATGTGACATAAGGCCATCTCCAGCTTTTTCACTTTCCGCTGCAGATCTACAATCTGTGCTTTCTGGCAATTGATCTGTAGCATCTTTTTTTGAATCAAACCCTCGCTGGTTTCCTAAAAGATCAGAAAAAATTATCTGGGCTTTTATTTAATTTGAATCAAACCTGAAGGTTGTTTTTTTCCCCAACACTGACAATGTAGTACACATGCTGGCACCTTCACACTGGAGAGTGAATACTTCTCTGGGATCAGGTTTTTGTTTACAAGAGAAAACTTGGTATGTTAGTATACATTACAGAGAGACCTATTCTCAATGGGCTAGCATAGGAAACCCTTCCTTCTTTCTCCTCCGTAATTAAGATAGAATGAGAGCTCTTCTTCAGACAACTCTGAATTCAGTAACTGCGGAGGCATCCGACCGGGAAGAGGTTAATCTCAGTAAATTTACATCTGTATATAGATGTACCCCTTCCTGGAGGAGAATGAAACAGAATTAAAACCAGAGCAGAAACCTTCTCCTTTAACAGAAGACTTTTGTCTTCTTCTAACTTCTGTTTGATTTTCTTCAATCCTATTGTCTCTTTCAGCTGGTAAGCAAATGCACTGCGAAGATGAACATTCTCCTTAAACACTTCTCTCCCAGTGCTGTTCAGCTGCCTGGACAGAGGGAAACAAAATCCAAGACCTTTAATCACAACCTTTCTTGTTTTTTTCATGTTGAAAACAATATTCCAGTGTCCTAATTTCAGAGCTAAAATGTAAAATTCTTACAGGTCTGTAGCAAGTTTCCACAGCTTTGCTTCTAGTCCTACATCTGGACTGGGAGAAAGAAGAAAACAGCAGTCCCATTGTGGTAATATTAACTCCAGTTCTCCCCTGGAACCAGCATGAGTCTTACAGTTTAAACGTAAGTGACATTTGAAATATAAAAACAGCCTAGGTCATCACTGATTTTGCCCTTCAAAGCCCATGTAGTAACACGGGCAACTTGTTATTTAGAACACAGTGCTAAAACGGTTTTGTAAAGTAGAAAACAGGAAAAGCAAGTGTTTCTTACAAAACAGCCTCACACTGGGTGGTTTCTGAAAGGGAGAAAAGTGTGTTTAAATTTCGCATGAGACCTGTGGCACTGAAGCTGAAACCTGAAACAGTGTAAATTCTAAAATCACACCCAGTTTTCAGCTCACCCAACTTCTTTCTAGAGAAAGAATGAACCCCTGAGGGCACTGAAGTTCCTCATGGAAGTGGAGAATATGGCCTTTCTGGGATCCTGACATCTCATGTTTTTCCTTGGAAAGCTGCACCTAGCCTCCAACTCATTCATCATACTTGTATTGACATGGGAAATTGTAAAATGCTCAGTAAAGAACTGCGAAAACTATATAAACCAGAGTAGTCAGTGGGAGAAATAATTTTGTTCTAATAAATGTTTCTTTAACTGCCTGTCAGTTTCTTTCCTTTAAGAAACCTCCTCTCCAATCTCACAACCACTTCCTGATGTCTCCTGTTTGAAATCTCCATACTCTTTTTTACTACAATAAAAAGTAAAATTTCTTTAATAATGGCATTTTATTTCAGCCATATAAGTAAAAGTGTAGATGCACTCTTCAAGAAGGAATTTGGTAGTCTTTCCTGGCACTACCCAGAGTCTTCACTAAATTTTTACACAATCTATAAAATTCACTTAACCTTCTGACTTGTACTATTGCTTTGCTTCCCCTTCATAGTTCACCTGTGCCCATATATTCACATCACTGACAGTCATTCACACACGCTGTCACTTGTTAAATGCTCAGTTTTAGAAATCTGTTTTGTCTATTCATTGTCATCAAGATCATTCAAAGTCCAACACCTTAAGCATTCTTTGAAAAATGCCTGACTTGCATTTAATATCTTAGCTTAAAAGCAGCTATATACTAATAATGCAAATGCTGTTGATTAATCATTTGTCTCCATGAAAACATCTGGTGTTGTTTCTAAGCCTCTTCTTGTGGCTGAAAAAAATTCCAGTAGAGCTGAGTCAGCAAGGAACTTGAATTATTTGAAGCACTTTTTTCATGTCAGCTGGATACTTTTTTATCCCAGGATGAAATGTTTTACAGGCAATGCTACTATTTAGTATTTGTATTATAGCTCCAAAGTATCTCTGATTAGGTCATGTGCTGTATAAATGCTTAGCAGAAGACAGTCCCTAGTTTTATAGTCTAAATGGCTTATGTGGTTGAAAGGGTGATAAAATACTAGCATCCACATCCTAACTGAGCTGACTTGTGAGAAATCAGTCAGACTGATACTGCTTACAGTCAAGTGCTAGCTCTTCCATACGTATCTTTAAAGTGCATACTGGATGCTCTAGTCCATCCACATATACGTTTGTATGATTTCATGTCACTGTAAAAAAACAAAACCAACCCTACAGCACTGGACCATTACAGAAGTGAGTTCTTGCTACAGAACTTGCATTTTATCAGTCTAGTGCTTTTCCTCACTCTCTGTAAAGAGAACAATCCTGTAGATCAGCCATGTCTGTTCTCCTCCACTCCCAAACTCTACGCTCCCAGGCAGACAGAAAAGTTGCTTTTTAAATAAATACTGTAAACACATATTTATGACCAACTTACATCTTCCAGCTCTTTTTCAATAGCTGCTTTCTCCCTGTGGAACTCCTTTATTAATTTCAGTTTTAATTGAATTTGCCCAATTTTTCTGACATTTTGCTGAAATTTCTCTTCCAGTTCTTTTATTTTTGGGGCATAATAGTGTGCCTGCAAATCAGAAATTCTCAGTAAGAAGAAAGCAAAATGAGAGAAACCAATCATCAAATACTGTAACATAAAACACAGAGCACACAGAACTGAATGAAATTACACCAAGCCGCAGTGTTTTAAAAAAACACAAGGAATTCATTAGAAGAAATGCTGCCAACTCAGCAGAAGCTACGCTCCAGTGAAATAACAAGTCTAGAAATGAATAGCAAGTTTAAAGCAATGTCTGTAATATCATTGTATTGGGTTTGCATTGCAAGGTTTTGGTAGCAGAGGGTCTACAGGGGTGGCTTCTGTGAGAAGCTGCTGGAAGCTTCCCCCATGTCTGACAGAGCCAATGCCAGCCAGCTCCAAGACAGACCCGTTGCTGGGCAAGGCTGAACCCATCAGCGATGGTGGTAGCACCTCTGGAATAACGTATTTAAGAAGGGGAAAAACTGCTGTGCAACAAGAGAGGAGTGAGAATATGTGAGAGCAACAACTCTGCAGACACCAAGGTCAGTGCAGATGAGTGCAGTTCTGTGTATCTTACTGAAGTCAGATTAACAAATTATTTTCTCAGTTCACTTTAAGAATTCTTGGTTCAACAGTAATGAATGAAGGAGAACTATAAAAGAATTCATAGTTGTTATTGTTTATCTCAGCAAAAATTAAACATGTTTTTGTTGTGCCTCTGGCCTCAGTTACCCAGCTGGTTCCTAACACTATTTCAGATGCTACTACTCTCTGAAATAATACTACTGAGTCATGGGATAACTCCCACATCACCATTTTTTTTCCAAGTTCTTTCTTCATGCAATATTTTTGCATCAAAACCTGTAACAGTTAACTGTCCTAGCTTGTTCCTCATACTAAAATCAGAACTACTTTTCAGCCTGCTCAGAAGATCCCACTGTTCTGAGGACAAAAAGTTAATTTACCAGCTGCTGCTTCTTTTCTTGTGCTTGCTGTTTCAAATCAATCAGCTCCTGCTTCAGTTTCTTAATCTGTGAAGAGAAATCAAGATACAATAACTGTGAGGGGGAAAAAGAAGTATCTTTGCTGTGTTCTTTTTGAATTTAATTAGAAGACACAGGAGGAAAGGTCCCTCATTGGTAGTGTTCTGGTCAATTAAACCATGGATTTGTGTTAAGCATAGGAAATAACGTAAACTGAAACTATAAAACCCCACATGTATTAGATACAAACAGATCTGTGACTCTGCTGAAGAATTACAACTATGTGGACAGAGTTTTCTTCCTTACTGTTTTGGATAGTGGTGCAGTGTTAGAGAAGCAGTTTAGAAAAGCAGAAATAAAGACAGAGAGAGAAAAGCAGGCACCTGGAAAAAGGTCAGAGTAAGATCCTTCTATGCTGGATAGGCTGAAAAATGGTGGGATGCGAGCAAGAAAATTGTTTCCTACCATTTGGTCTCACCAAATGTCCTGGGGATCAGAGCTATTTTCTTATTCAATAAATAGGATGTTAAAATAATTTCATTGCAGTTTCCATTTTCAGTTTCTTTTTCTAACTGAATTAGGGTTTTGCTTGGTGCTTGGATTTAGAACAGTAGGAATAGCACTAAAGTGAAATAATCTGTGATGGAGGAAATGGAAGCTACAGTGTAGGGCTTTTCTTCATTGTGTTCTGAGTAGAGTTTGTCTCTATTTTCTCTAAAATCTTCTCCAGGTAGCTAAAACCAGCGGACTTCCTCTTAGCTTTCTCTTTTTCCCAAGCTGAACGACGGCTTCAGCCTCTCCTCGTACACCCCGCGCCGCAGCCCCCGCCCATTTCGGTGCCCCTCCCCTCCACTCCTCCCGGCGGATTGCTCCGGCCCTTGTACCGAGGGGCAGCAAAACTGGCCGCCCTATTCCTGCCCGCGTGCGGGAGCAGGCCCCGGGCGGGGCGGCGCTGGGGCAAGGCCGCCCCCTCCCAGCCCAGCCCGCCGCGAGCCTTCCCGCAGGGGGCGAGAGGGCGCGGCCTGCCAGGGAAACGCAGGCCGGGAAGCTGCACCTGGAGGCCGGCCGGGGCGGCGGCCTGCCTGGCTGCGCGCACACCTCCTCCGCCTTCTCCTGGCCTTGCTGCGTGAGGCGGGCCGTCACAGCCGCCACCCCGCTCTCCGCCTCCTGCTGCCGCCACAGCAGCTCCGCGGTGCCCCTGGGCAGCTGGCGGGTGGCTTGGCGGTACTCGGCCCGAGACGCCCCTGCCGCCGCCAGCCGGGCCTCCCAGAGCGCCGCGCCCACCTCGTCCCGCCTCTCCTCAGACGCGCGGGCCGCCCGCCCCATCTCTATCAGCCTGTGGGAGCAGGAGGAGCCGCTGCGGGACAGCGACCGACGCCCGCCCGCCATGACACCGCGCCGCCGCGTCTCCATGGCAACCCGCCCCGCCCGTTACGGCAGAGGCCCCGCCCCGTTGCCTCGGTTACCGGCCGCCCAGCGCGCCGCCCGCCCCGGGACCCCCCGCGCCCGCCTAGAGGAGCGCGCGGCGGCCTGTTCCCATGGAAACCGGACAGCGCCCTCCCGCCACGCGCAACTCCCGCGACGGGCGCGTCACACGCGCGCGCTGACGTGACACGCAGGACCGGCGAGATGTGGCGCCGCCAGCGACCGGTGAGCGCGCGCAGCGGCGGGAGAGGGAGGGAGGGAGGGAGGTGGTGTGTGACAGCGGTGCGTTGCTATGGAAACCGCGGCCCTTCCCACTGCCCCCTGCCAGCGGCGCCGGGAGCCGGGACGCGGGGTTGCCGGGGGCCCGCCCGGGGCTGCCGGCGTCCCGCTGGGCGCAGAGCCGCTCCGAGGCTGGGCGACACCCCCGCCCCCCGGCCCGCGCCTGCTCTCGGCGCCCCGGGAGGGGGCTGCGCTGGGCTACGGCGCCGGGGAGGCCTCCGGGAGCGGCGCGAGACCCTCGAAAGCCGAGCCGGCGGCGGTGGTTCCGTTACTCGCCGCGGCGGGCAGAGGACGCCCCGTCTTGATCGAGTGACAACTGTGGGTGGCTAAAGAGGAAGAAATAAGTATTTCGACGAGTGTTTCTCTTAGTGTTATCGGTGCCGGCTTCGGGAGGAGAGCCGCGGGATCCCGAGGGCCGTGCTCGCCGCCGCCGGCGGGGTACAGGGAGGAGGCGCGGAGACTTTTGCTTGGGGAGAGAAAATTAAGGTAGGGGCGTTTTTTTTCAGGCGTGTTCAGTGTAAGGGTTTAGATTGCAGCTGTTTGACGTGGAGAAAGGGAGAGTGCTTCGGCGTCGAGGGGTATGAAAGTTAAAATAACCGACAGCCCTGCCGGTTTGGAAGAGGGGCGTGAGGGTGCCCGTCTCCAAATGGGGCTCGGTGAAGCTCTGGTGAATGCTTTCAAGGGCACAGCTAGCAGCAACACGCAGAATGTGCTCTGGAGTTCTCCCCAGGCTTAGGTCGAAGCAAAAGCCCTCCGCACCCAAAACCCATTTTCTAAGAATACCACTTGGTCCAGTAAAAGATGTTATTTACGCCCCCGTAGGGGTACAGTTACAGAGTTGTGAAGGGACACTGGCTAACGCGCTGCAGGAGGGTAACGCCGCGGCCTCTTGGAAAGCTGCCCTGGCCTAATGAAATGGGAAAATTGAAAACCCCCTTGGGCAGAAATGAGAATAAATAAATAATGTGTATCTAGAGCCTTGGTATGGGAAGAAGATAAAAACTGCTGATAACACATGTTTGTGAGTTGGTTCTCTTTTTTTCTAGTGTTTAAAGCTCTAGATCTAGAATTTTACGCAAAATGTATGCGTGCAAAGAATATTGTGCCATTAACTTCATGGAAGCGCTGGGAAATTCTACCAATGAATTCAGTTACTCTTTCTATTGTGATTTTTAAACTGTGTACCTTTAAGAAGCTTAATTTTTTGTCAAAACAATCCAAGAAAGCATTTTTTTACTAGATAAAAATAAGTCAAAAAAAAATGCATTAACTTTTTTGCTTCTGAAAAAAGGTAAAAATGTATTTGCCTAGTCAAGAGTGTGAAGTGTAAAAGCTGCTCATCTGTGAAATAGATCTTGTTACCATAAGAGCTGCTCATCTGGAAAATAGATTTTGTTAGTGGTTTAGTGCAGAGAATAGACTTGCCATTCCAAATGATTTTTGGTGTGCTTGAGCAATAAATAACAATTGAATTACATAATTCATCGATTTTGTTTCCTAAAATGTTTGTCTGAATATTTATATATGATAAATATTTCTAATTATTTTCTAATATTTTACTTTATATCCAAATATTTCCCAATAATATTTTAGGAGACAGAAGGGAAATTCTTGTATATTTCAGATAGACTGCTCTTCCCTCCCCTCAGATCAGACAGATTCCTTTTTACAGGGAGATGCTCCTCTTGCTGTGGTTTGGGTTTTGCATTGTCTTTTGTCAAATATTCAAGAATGTGGGTGAGACTTTCTTGTCTTGAAAACTACCAGTGTTTCTGTGTATGGTGAGCTCTTAAGTAAGGTTGTGTCTTGCTGTCTTAAGGTTTCTTCTTATTATTCTGGCATTGTTTTTACCTTTGTTGTTTAAAGAAAGTTTGGTTGGGGTTTTTTGTTGGGTTTAGTTTTTTTCCCTTCCTATTCATGCCTTCAGTCTCGGCAGTCTGTTTGCAGCATCCCAGTATTTTTGGATTGTACAGACTGTGTAGCTGCCAAAGCTTTATATTGGGTGTGCTTCAACTTTTTGGTTTAGTATCTAAAATCTGCCTTACACAGATGATACTTAGATGTGTTTCTCTGTGTTGGGAGATGCATGTTCTACCTTGTGTCACTGGACTCAGGCCAGTGCTGTTGAGGTCAACTGTAATGTTTGTGTAAATGTTTTACTAACTTGTTGAACTCGGTTAACTTTCAACTTCTTGAAATTCGTCCTGTGTAATTATCTGAGCATGTTTCACTGCTTGTATTGAGCAATGATAAACTCAAATTTGAATAAAGCAACTCGACTGATACTTTATGTGTGTCCATGACCTTATAATTTGCCTGATACATAGTCCACTCTTACTAGCTGAAAGCGAAGGTGAAGAAAAGAAGTGCAGGCGCAGTGTCTCTTGTCGCAGCGCTCCGAAGTGGTTTTCATTAGGAATCTGGAGTGGAATAGCTGTTGCTTCCATCCTGCTTCAGGTGTGTGCCTAACGTATTCACGATTGATGTTGATTATTACTGCTCATTTGTAAAGGCAGCAACTAGAGCCCTACTGATGGTGATCTGTGCATTTTTACCTGCTGAACTGCTTGCTTATATTAATGAACTTGTGCTCATATTTCTGTTTTCTCCTCTCTGTTTATTGTTCATTTTATCCATCCAGTTGTATTCTGATAGCAGCTAGAAATTTAAGTTGAGAAGAACTCTTTTGGAAATATTTTTCTTTCTCGGTAACTCATCTCTTGTCTATCTCTACCTTAAATTTTTTCTTCTACTCTTTCTTCTGACCCTCTCTTTCCAGATGCCTTTTCTGTTGCCATTTCTGTTATGCTCTGCCAATGTCCCTCTCTTGTCTCTGATTTCTTACTCTCATCTATTTTTATGCTTCTTGTGGACACTGTTTTGCTAGTGTACTCGATTAAATGGTCTTCACCACTCATTGAAGAGGCTCCGTGTCCTTTTTTAAATTCTTAATTAGGGTAGAAAAAAAAATCCTGAGTTTTTGGGTTGGGGTTTTTTTGTCCTCATGAGGAAAGGAAAGTGGAAAGGAAGTGGAAAGGAAAAAAAGTTATAGGAGAAGTAGAGAATGGAAAGTGTGAAATGGTGGTGGATGTCTGCAAAAGGATAGAGAAGAAAAGCTTAGTGAGGGAGTGTTTCATGGGAGGCTAAGGCTCATCCACTGTTAGATCTGACAAGAAAGTATGTGTTAATGATGGCAGTTGCTCAGATGTTTTCAGATCATTGGAGATTCCCAGGCTTGCTAAGTTCCACGTGTGCTGTTTGTAATAGGACTCTGGAGTTTATTCTTAAGGCAGGTGCTTGGGTTGTATTTGTGATTGTTCAGTAAGCAAAATCCTTACATTGCATGAGAATAACAATACCTCTTCTGATCAGCTGAACAGCTTCTTGGGTTTTCAGTTAGACGTCCTTGCTGTGATCAAGCAAACGTGGGTAATGCCAGCTGCATCTTAGTACAAGTCCATAGCTATGAAGCTGCCAAACAGCTTAGCACAGGATAGGACTTTTGAGCTGTTAGAGGTTAGAACTAAGTTTTTACTCATTTCCACATAAAATGTGAATGCTTTAGACACTACTACAGTTGGAGTCCATCTGTCACAGAGGGTGGCCAGGGCTGTTGCCTGTTTGTGGAATCGTAAAGTCACTTCTTACTCTTCTCAGAGCGTGTTTCTAAGGCAGAGTGGATCAAGAGCTTGTGCTTCTGCCTGCAGCTCTCTGCATTTACTAGGAACAGGAGGATACAAATAAAGGTCACAGAAGGCGGGCAAGGTTACCCTTCTGCAGTGGACTGTGCATTTTGTTTGCCCTGGAGATAGCTGAACACTTGAGTGAGTTAGAGAGACACTCGAGGAATGATCCAATGTGACGTTGTTTACTGAGAATGGGTAAAAGTTAATCTCACTTTGCTGTAACTGGGGACAAAGGTGAAGGATGGAAATAATAAAAGTCGTACAAGGGCTAAATCTGGGATAAAAGGTAGTGGAGAATAAGTGAGTTCTTTGGGCGTGGGAGAAAGGCGTGTGGAAATAGAGGCTGTCAGGTTCACATAGAAAGGAAAGGAGAGATTTTAGGGTTAGGTATGAATAAATGTAGGCTAGAGATAGCAAATAAAGATTTTGAGAGAGTGAACATAGTGGGGCTGAGCAGATCACTAAAAGTCAAATGTAAGGGCTAGAGGCGGGTGAGGGTCCCAAGCAAAGCAGGAACAGGCGTATGAAGTAGAATATTTAGTGCTGTGGGTGGATGGATGTGTTACCAAGTGTCTGGAGAATGATAAGGAGCTGTTTGCACCTTCTGTATGCTGAGTGCTCTGTGTGTATGTCAGTGCAGGCGATAATGCATATGGTGGGGCATCTAGCCACATGCTCTTTTCTGCTCTTAAAATGCAAATAACAGAGATAGCTATATATTCTCCTCCTTTTTACCTGGGCACCTAATGAACCCTATCATTTCTGTGCTCATATCTTTCCTTTATTAGCATTTCCTAGGAAAAATATATGCAAAGAGGTGCATGTCAAGAGAGAGGAGGTGTAGTTATATCTTGATATCCAATATTGCGTCACACAACTTTGGGGCCTTGGCTTATTGAAGCTGTTGTTAGAAGCTGGTAAGCAACCAGAGTGTTCAGGGCAACTCATCTAGGTGCGAGAGTGTGGTGGGGTTTTGCTGAGTTTTTTTGTAATTCTGAAAATGAAAACTGTGTCAGGAGAAAATTATGAAAAAACAAAATGAAGATAGAAAGGAAAACTATGAAAAATAAGAGACAGAGCCCAGGTGTACCTTACAGTTCAGTCCCTCTTGTGCAGCCCAGGCTTTTCTTAGGGACGAGGATGCTGCTTGAAGGATATGCCTTCACTCTCTCTGTGCGCTTATCTCTCCCAGCAGCTGTTCTTAGCCTGAGATGAAATTCTCTTTGTTTGTGACTCTGAATAACACTTTGTGTTCTGCCACAGCATCTCAAGTGTGTAAGTGTTAGGGTAAAGCGGTTCTGCCGTGAGCTTCCCTTTGGTGATGCTTACTTTCAGATAACATCTGGGCTTTCTGGCGGTTCTGGGGGCTCTGAACATTGAGAACCTTCAAGCCAAATCAAAGAAAAAAGTTGTCTAAATAAAGTCAAAACTAGAAATACTGGGAAGCAAACTACTTTAACTCTTCTGCATTTGGGAAATGGAGAAACCTTTACTCTGAAAGAACAATCACTTAGATGTAGTTGTAGCACTAAGTGCAGTAAATCACATCTTTTGGATGAGGTGTTGAAAAGCATCTAAAGGGCAGAATATTTGTGTGCAGACTGATACTTTTACTTTTCTAGAGATTTTTTTTAAGAGGGCTCTTGGTAATTTCTATTCCTGCTTTTTTTTTTCTCTACAGGACCTGCTGCAGCTCTGATTGCTGATCCGTGCTTGACCGCCTCAGGGGGTCCTGACAAGATGGCATCTTCCAGATTTCTCATCCTTCTAGCATTGGCATTTTCCTCTTTGTCCTTTGTTCTTTCCCATTCAAACAGGGAGATGTGGTTTCAGGATTTCTTTCCACCTAACACGTGCCCTATAAATGCCAAAGCCAACACTTTTTATGGCATAATGTTTGACGCAGGAAGCACTGGAACCCGGATTCACATATACACCTTTGTGCAGAACAGCCCAGGTAAGACCCTGTGTCAGTCTGTGCACTTGCAGTATGTTGACTTAGATTTCAACTTCCCAAAAGGGGTTTATTTTTTTCCCAACGCAGCATTCGGGAACAACTGAAGACTTCTATAGTTTGTCCTTTAAACGGTCTTCTGGCAGATGACTGTTGTCCATTTATGGGAGTGTTTTGATGTGAAAATATCTTTTTTTTGTAGATCTTTGGAAACTCAGAGGTTTAATTCTGGGTATACTGGAGAGTTCTGAATTTCCAAAGATTTTCATCTATGCGGCTGTTTTAAGGAATGTCTCATTGAGCTGGAAAGAGGCTTATGCTGTTTTTGTCAAGTTACATGTCATCTTGAATTATATCAAGAAATACTTAGATTTTGTATATGTTTACATGCCACATTTTGTAGCAAATTAAAATCAGTAAATTAAAGAATTAAAAGCACCAAAGGTCTGAGCCGTTTCCAAGAGAACTCCTGGGCACAGATGCACCACACTCCAGTATATCCGCTTCTGGTGTGGCACAGAGGTACCCAGGTTGGCTGCACACCCAGCGGGATTGAAGAGGGTGGATTAGCTTGGGTACAGTGAGCCAGCAAATTTGCAAAGGTTGCTGCTTTGGTGGAACTCGGCTAAAAAGCCCTTCAAGGCCACGCATAGTACCTATGTGGCTTCACATGATTTCAGCCTTAGTTTGGAAGGACTGGTATAGCGTCCATATTATGCAATACTCAGGGATAGCTTCTAGACTCAAGCTGCCCTGGGAGCAATGGTCACACTTGTTTGGCTTTGCAGCTGAATGCTTGAGCCCAGTCACTTCTGTTCTGTCTGTGGGTTGGATGAATCACCTAAGGATAATCAGGAGTTGATTGTGTGTGTCTTAATATGAATTAGTATTTCATAATTAGCATGGGGCAGAAAGAGAAAGAAATTTTATTAAGATTAGGTGTCATACTACATTGCTATAACTCATTGTAGTTCACAAATGCAAAACGAACATAACTTCTAATTATATAACAACATGTTCTTAAATGATTTGTGAACTTGGAGGATACAAGGGTAATGTTCTGTTAAATATGTTCCTGAAGTGAAAGAGCAGTTCTTGTTTTAGGAGAGGAGTATTATTGTTTGCAAGGGGAAATTACAGGGTTGCCGGCAACCTTTTTTAAATTAAAGAAAAAGATTGGAGCTCTTGAGCATTTCATGTAATGTTTCGTTTGTGCAGAAAACCTTCCAGAGTTGGAAGGGGAAATCTTTGAGTCTGTGAAGCCAGGTCTTTCTGCATATGCTGATCAGCCTGAAAAGGTAAGGCTCTGCTTTGTTCCCTGTGAGTTGGTCTTGCTTCTGCTAGTATCAGTTGGACTGTACCAAGCAGTTCAAGTATTACTAATTGTAATTGCAGAGAGTCAAGAAAAAATGTAAAGGTTCTACTGCTGGCTCTCTAAACCTGTTGCTCTACTTTTGTGAGTTAATTTCTACACAGTGAAATGGGAGCTGTTGTTTTACATGTTTCATCAATGGAACAATGGCTTAATTAATTGCTTAAATGCAGTATATAACTAGCCTTTGATAATTTCAAAGACAAAGTGATTTTTTTGCTCTAGCAGCATTGATATTCGATGTTTATTTCCCCTATAGCTACCCCAAATATGAGTAAATATATACTCATATCTCATTTACTAATAATTTTATCAGGTCTTCCTTTTGGTTGAAATTTTCAGTGCTGGTTACAGTTCAAAATGGGCATATTTTGTCTTGATTAGTTTAGAAGTAAGGGGTTAAGACTGTGGGCATTTTCTTTTTTAGGCATGTTACACTGACAAGCAAAAGAGGGTTAATATCTCTGACTCCTAAAAATGTTTACTTTTTCTGTGTGTATAGTCAGATCTACAAAAGTTAATTTTTGTTAATACATTATGGAGAAAGGGAAGAATAAAGATCCACTTCTCAGGTTAAGTCAGGCCTTAATATTTTTCTAAGTGTATTCTCTGCTTCTATCATCAGACTTCCAACAATTTGTTCTGATTCTTTGCTGTTGTCTTTGGAATCATGGCTTGGAAGCCAATGCTCAGTGATATGTGAGACTCACTTCAGTCATGCTCAGTTCAAATATTTGATTACAGTTTTAGCTGAGTAGTAATAGGTACAGGCAGTTACTCTTCTACTGCCTCAGGACTTTTGTTTTGTTTATATATGGAGTTTTTCAAAACACAGTTGGACAGTTCCATTTCCGCAATCAGATGTATTAATGAACATACACATTTATAATTTTAATAAGAAATTGAAGTTAGGTGCCATCCTCTTTATTTTCAAGTGGGGGTGGTTGTGAATTCATGCACAGTACACTTGTTCCATGCTACTCTATTGGATCAGGAGTAACAGAGCAGAGAGCACTAAAATAATCCTGTTGTGATACACAGGGCCAGTCCTGAAGTAAGCAGCCATTTTCTAGATCCCCTGTGCTGACAGAAAGCTCTTTCACAAGCTAAAGTTGGTGCCAGAGAAATGATAGGTTAGATACTCTACCTTGTGTGCTTTAGCAGCCTTGGAGTTGGGGGCTACCATACGGGGAGTTTGGGGTTTCTCAGTTTGCTCAGTTGCATTCAGTGCTACAGGAATTTGACTGAGAAACTTTATTGAAAAGTGAATGGCTTCTGGATTTTTTTAAAAATTTGATAATAGCTCTCATTATTTCTCTAAATTGTTTGTTGGGAAGGAGAGGAGAAGAATTCACCCTGAAAGAAATTTCTAGATATTTCACAGGAGAATGTTTGTTGTTAATGCCAAACTAATCATTAGAGCTGTGTAAATAATTGAGAGCCCAGCAGTGATGCCTGTACCTTGTGTGGTAACCATTCCCCAGCTGGCATTTTAATTACACTGCTTGCTATGGACACACTTGGAATTCTTGTATTGCATTTAGTGAAATCTACAGACATTCCTCCTCACCTTTGCAGCTTCAGTCAGCAATGGTACCATTTAATTTCATCATACTGCAAGATGTCTAGTTTTGTCAGATACTCAGTTCCCTCGCCTCCCTCCATCCTTGCAAATACTTTCCACAAACAATGACATTTCTCTCGCCTGAGATGTATCTGAATACACTCATCCTTCCAATGCAGACATTCTCTCTAAGGTTCTTATGAGATGTCTAGCACAGTTTTTATCCCTGTCTTGGGCGTGGGTGAGGTATCTTCTGCTACTGAATACTGGTCTCACTAGTGTTGAGAGGGAATTGGGAGGCCTATTTTCTCATGACCTGTAGGAGGAAACCATGAGAAAAACATAATCTTTTTCCTTTTAGGGTGCTGAATCCGTCAAAAGATTGCTGGACATGGCCATAGATGCTGTGCCACCTCATCTCTGGAAGAAGACCCCAGTAGTGTTAAAAGCCACAGCTGGCCTGCGCTTGCTGTCAGAGGAGAAAGCTCAAGCTCTGCTTTTAGAGGTAATGTACTAAGATCTTTTGGATGCACTAGTATTGCTCTCCCGGTTTCATCTTTCATTACTCAGTTCTCCATTCTATTTAGCATAAGAGAATTTCAGCTGTGAAAAGTGACTGTAATCCCATGATAGCATGCAACTCACAGACTTTATGGACTTTCTTGTATGGTCCTGAAATCCTCTGTCTTGATATGGATAGAAGTCATGGGGAGAGAGACCTACAATACTTGTTTCTTTCTTTCCTGGGCCTTGAAGGAAGAATTATTTTGTCTGTTCCACACACTTGTCTTGTCTTATACTGCTGTGAAAAAGAAAACTCTCGGTCACCATCAGAGCAGAACAAGACTCTTAAGACCAAGGAATCTAATAATTATTTCTTTCTTCAGGTGAGAGAAGTCTTTGAGGAATCACCATTTCTTGTTCCAGAGGACAGTGTTAGCATCATGGATGGGTCTTATGAAGGTATGTATACCTGAAGGAATAAGGAAAAAGTGAAAGCGAAGAGGAGTGGGGGGAAGGGAGGGAGATATCTTATGGACATGAGAGGGAAAGAGAAATGGTCACTGAACTGAGGGGAAAAAATAAAAAGTTTCTAGCTCTGTTTGAAACAGGTCAACCCTGGTTTGCCTAGGAGGTGTTTGTTACCGTAAATTCGGTCTCAAAAGACCCCCCTAAGACTTAATATGAAGTTTTAGAAGGCAGGCATTCTTTGCTGCAGCACTGGATGCATGGGGGATCATTCCACCTAACATGCATGCCGAAAGACAAAAGCACACTTATTATATACAATAAAAGAAATTAATGTTCATGTAATTTCTGAGAAGTATACACCTATTTTCAAAGGATCTAATGCATATGTTAATACATTGCACAAGCGTACTAAAATTTGGGGAAGGGTCTCTGAGGGGCTTCCATGGGGGTTTTCAGTGGTCTGTGGTGGTCCCTAGTGGTTGTTGAAGAGGTGTCTCCTAGTGTCCTTTCCATGAACTCAGGTTTTTTTCATATAAGGCCTTGTCTTGGCTCATTGCTCTGTCTGTAAAGTTTCTCAGCCTTCTTGTCTTTGACTACCACAGGTGTCTGTTGGTTTCTCTGCCCTCCCCAGAATGTACCCATCACAGTTGCAAAAATTATGTCCTTGGGTGCATTCTTGTCTGAGGCCCCTTGCAGCAATTAGCACCAACTGCTTGCAGGCATCACCTAGCAGGCATCAGTTGATTGCTTCGTCAGCTGTTAAGCTAGAAATGCAGATACACAGTTTTATGATAAGTTAGCTAGATGAAGGTTCACCAAAACCTGCTGAGGTTCCAGAAGAGAACCTTATCTCAGAAATAAGTATGCAGGCTAATCAGCTGAAGCCTGCTCTTGGGAACTGGTGGAGAAAAAAGATGGTGTCCACCTCTGAAAGGCTACATGATGATATATAGCAAGCTAGGAAACTTATGGAAAGTGCCTAGTAAATTCTGCAATATCACTATTAAAAATAACCTATTATGATTAGCTCATCAACTTTGGGGTTAAGGTTGGAAGCATTGTGAATATTAGAGGAAAATGAAGGATGATTGCCAAGTGTTAAAAAATTAAATAACAAAATACATAATAATAAATTTTTAAAAAATATTCTGATTGGAAAAATGCAGCTAGTGAAGTAGCAAACGAAGTAACGTAAAATACAAGAAAAGGTGAAATATGTTGTGAGTTTGGAGTGACTGCTGGTTTTGCAGTACAGAATAGACCACTGTAATATTTTTAATACATATCCGGACATACTACCTTGGAGAATAGGCGGGTAATAATCCTGTATGGATGCCTGGTAAGAGCCATCTGTGATGTTACGTTCAGTTCTGAACACTTTGTTATGGCAGATATATTGCTAGTTTGGAAGGTGAATTACCATGACGCTTAAACAACTAATAAGTGGACGAAGATTAAAGAGCAAAATCTGTCCATATGGGCCAAGAGAAAAAGAGAAGTAACATACAAGTATTCGATGAAGTACAGTGCAGTGCATAGTATGTCACTAGGATTAATGGGTGAATTGTATACTAGGGAGAAGTGTTGTATTGACAGGCAGCAGGACCAATGAGGTATAATAGAGCACAGTGTAGCCTGCCAAGGTTTATTTAAAAATCTCGCCTCTTCTACTGTCACATGTTTGCCTGTGTTTGGGTGAGAATCATGCCAGCGTCAAGCAAGCTGCTAGAGTCAGAGGAGTTGTTTGTGTTTTACTGGCTGCTGCTGTGTCTGTAGCATAATTACAGAAACCACAAGATTAAAACACAGAGTGGTGTGTATGCAATTTTAGATTAGGAATTGAAATGCTGGGGGGCAGGGGGGAAGCGTCCAAGGAGACTTGTGCTTTGTGTCAGCTCATTACTTCTTTGTATGTTGTTTGGATAACAGACGTGATCTGTGCATGGATATTACAAAGGTTCTACCTATCCCAGTTTATGAGATTTTAATGCATCAGTAATGGATCATATCACTTAATTATAAGTTTGAATTAATCTCTGAAGTATGGGGTGGTTACATTAAGTTAGTAATGATTTCCAGGTAAATAAATAACATGTGGAGGGGTGGTAAGAGTGGGCAGGAGGTTGTGGGATTATTCAGTGGTGACTTTTTTCTTTTCCTTTTTCACTCTTTGCAGGAATTTTAGCCTGGATCACTGTGAACTTTTTGACAGGTAGTTAATCCTGTATACTCTCTCTCTGAATATGAACTTGAGTCTCTTCCTCAGAGGTGATCACCCTAAGTTCCTCTGCCTTGGTTGCCATGTCCTGCTTTTCCTCCCCGCTGCGGGACCAGTGCTAAAGCAGTGGATTGTCTTGGGCAGACTGTGTTCCAGAGGGTGAGACACACGTGTAGTAAGAAGGAGGCATCTTAATCCAGAAGGTGCCAGGATTTACTCAGGACTGGGAGGCACTGGCAAGCTGGCTTCTGTAACATATGTAGGGGCATGGTACTGCTGATCTGTTAGAAGGTGGGAAATAAGGTTTTGCAATATTCTTCGTCCCGGTGTGAACTATGCAGCTGAAATGATGTAACATGGAATGCACTGGTGCTTTAGCCCTGCTGCCTCTAAGAAGTTCTGGGAATGCAATCTAGTGAAGAGAAAAGGAAATCAGTACTCTAGTAGATACATGAGCAAGCAAACCAGCTGCTCTGGGTGAAGAGAAATTATAATAGCTGGTTCTGCTCTTACTGTCCTTCCTCTCCTACTTGACCATCTGTATGGTGCTAACAGAATTTATGTACTCTCCCTGACAGTCTTCTGCAGGAGATAACTTTGTCTCTTGCTGGATGCCTAGAGATTTATCTGCTTTTGTCTCTTTGGAGGTGAAGTTGGAATCAAGGAAGAAAGTCCTGTGAATCTTTTCATAATATGTTCTGTTTGCCTACCTTTTCTCTGTGATGTTTTCTGTCTTTGAAGGCCAGCTTAGCCCTCCTGTATTGCTCTGATAATGTGATAACTGGGTGGCTGCCTGAACATGCATGCAATATTTTGCACTTGGGGCTATTCTGAGCGTGATGTTGTTTGCAGGGCAGCTGTCTGGCCAGAACCAGCATACTGTTGGCACTCTGGACTTGGGAGGAGCCTCAACCCAAATCACATTCCTGCCACGGTTTGAGGTGAGGACTGGTTAAAAGTGTGTGGGTTGGGACTGCAGGGCCAGTGGAGAGACCTGAGCACTGCTGTGCTCTCTGACACCATTTTGTCTGCACTGGCACAAGCAGAACATCAGTGGTATACAGATCATCTGTATGTCTGTTCCCTTTGACATCAGCATTTGGCTGATAGGCACTTGCAAACAAAGGAGCCTGGATAACAAGGAAGAAAAAAGAAAGAAAGCAAATGGGTAAAAACAAAGAGAAACAGCTTTTGTTTTCTAGACCCAGGCTGGGAGAGCCTCATTAATGCAGAATTATTTTGTATTCAATAAATGTACAACATTTCCAGGGTGTATTCTTGCATATTACAAGAAATTTAGGGTTTGCTCTGAGTTACCTTTTTTCTTTTTTTTTTTTTTTCCATTCCAGTCTGATAGCAGATCCTCACTAAATTTTGGAGAGGGGTGTCTCATGGGGCAAACGTCTTTTATAATAGCATAGCCAATCCCTCTTCGTTTTCTTACTAATTTCATTTTCTTTGAGAATTCCCCTCTCTGCCCCTCAGTCTATCTCTGCTGGATTCGTCAGGAATTCTGTAGCTCTTTAGAAACAGTTTAAACTGGGACCCAAATCTATAGTTTGCATGGGAAAATTAGTATGGGTATTGGAAGGGCAGTGTAGCATTCTTCACCTTGATATTGTGAAGTTGGTTTTGTCCCCCTTTCTGAAAGAGTCCTTTGTTTAACATTATTTTTTGTTTACAGAAATTGAGATTCTCAGGGGGTGTTTGGCACATGGTTTTCATATCAGGATATTTTAATTCTGCAACGATGGGTCATGTTGAAACATGACGTGCAACCTTATCCTGTTCAGCAAAGCCTCAAGTACTCTGGGCTTGCCCTCTGTTTTGTGTTGATAACACCTGCTGAAGTGGGCACTGGACCAACAGGAAAGGGTGTTGAATGTCAGGGTTTTGGAGCATAAATAGAACTGTGAAGTAGGCTGAACTGCAGCTCAGGATTCAAATGTCTCCTTAGAGCCTTGCAGGAAGAGACCTCGGGGGTTTGCTACTGACCAGGACCGATGGTGTGAATTAGCAGGGCAGTGTGGAAGTTAAGGTTCACGTTGCCTGCTTGTATGCTATGTCTGCTTCTCACCTGTATTGTCAAGTTCATACAAAACAGCACATTCGTAGCTGAGTATGTTTCTGAAGAGTTTTCCCCATCTGATGGTATTAGCAGGGATTTCCCTCTGATTGGCAGAGGGGGTTTTTCCATTCCTGCAATCTGAGGCAGTCACATATTTGCTCTTGTATTCATTTTAAACAAAATGCTGTAATCATAAGAGATTTGTTGATGAAGTCTAGATTACAAGCACATAGAGGACATATAATGGTAACTGCATGGACCTGTTTTTAAATTAGTGTTATGCTTTTCATAGTATTGCCAAAGTTATAAGCAACTGAAAAGCAGAGTCATTATGAAATTGTCTGTCTGGTGCCTGCCTCATTGGGGAGGGATGTGAGGATTTCTACATTTTTGTGAAAGTAAGGCATGAAAAAAGCCAGTTGTTTTCTCCAATTTTTTTTTTTTTTTTCAGGATCTCTCCTTTTTAAAAGTTTTTGTCATATAAGGTTTAGGAGCAGAACTCAAAATGTGGCAGGATCTGGGAGTGTTGGGTCAGGGATGTGACTGCCTTTCCAATGAAAATCTACCTGATGTCCAAAACAGATTTCAATTTGTACTTTTTCAGGAGAAGCTCAAGCTGAACACTGCCTTTCAGCTTTGAGCAGGCTTCTGTCTAGGACTTCACAATTCCAGATCTGTTTGGTGGTTTTTTGCTGTGTCTGGTTATTTGAATGGTAACTACAGGGACTCTGCAGCTTCAGTCCTCTCTGAGATTCTGCTCCTTGGCCCAGAGTAACACTGTCTGATATGAATGCACAGGGCCAAGACGGGATGGGAGAATGAGGTTACTAACAGAGGAAAGACAGAAACTGGGACTGAGATCTCAGGGACTGGGAACAAATGAACAGTAAATGAGCCCTAAAGTGGTTCAGATTTACAAGAATATGGGATTTAGTCTGTCAAGAAGGTAGGGACTGAGTACCAGTGGGGCAGAGGTACACACAGAGGCAAGACTATGAAAGGAGGGAAACTGGAGGTGATGAGACAAGAGGTTATTTCAGAGGTGTCCTGGAAAGCACTTAAACCAGAAGGTAAAGCAGCCCTAAGACTGGGAGTGAGTGCTCACAGTGTTTGCTTGAGTATTAGCATGACATTCAACATGGTGAAAACGTGGCCTGTACTTTACTTTGCATTTTTAATTCCCCTGAGTTCCTGAACTGAGATATCTAGTCTGACTTGCAAAAGTTCATAGCGCTTCTAGTGCAGCTGATTTCAATGGGGTCTCTGTATAGACTAGCACGTAAGTACTCTGAAAAATTCAGGTATCCTGAATTAGAAAGTATTTTCGTCCTGATCTGTTGTGCTTCCCTAATATACATTGAAGTTACACAAAGATGCATATACATAAACTCAGTGTTAAAAGCTGCAGATATTATAGCAATGGGCACCACTGGAAAACTGTTTTTTGTTTTCAAAGCAGATCAGATGAGTGTGCAGTAAACCCTATGGGTATATCTGTGATATTACATCAAAGTTGGTTATTCTTTATTGCATAATAGAAACTAAAAGATTTCTTCTTTTACTTAACTTTTAGGAAACTTTGAAGGAAACCCCTGGGGATTTTCTTACCTCATTTGAAATGTTTAATAGCACCTACAAGCTCTATACCCACAGGTGAGGAGCAAAAAGGCTGCTGTCTCTGCTGGGGAAATCAGTCTTTCTGCAGCCCCCGAGCTAACCACAAATGGCCATGTCATCCTGTTACCAGCTGTTGGGACCATGACTTTTTTACTAGTTTTTCTGTCTGCTTAAAACATTAGTTGAACAGGACATTAGTTGAGTTGAAACGTTCCAGGATCATGGTTAATATCACTGCAAGGGAATATTAGTCAGTCTGTCAAATGAAAAGGAAGCATTATGAGTCACTATATTTAAGAAGAATTCTTAGTGTTGGATTCAAGCCAAATATTCTGGACCAAGCAGAAAGGTGGATATCATGCCAGCAGTCAGAACTAAACCTGGTCAGAGATTTGAAAAGAAGACCTTCCTGAGACTTTTTCCTTCTTAGTTCGAAATGGCACATCTCATTAGCAACTGGACGAAAAGTAAAACCTAGACTGATGTAAACCAAAGAGAGACAACCACAGGCAGCTGATACAGACCATGGAGCACAACAGATTCTTGAAGCAATTGGAGGGGATACTTAGCCTGGAATAATACAATTGCGCTTACTACGTTAAGCTGACAAGTTTCTGAGATGGCTGCGGTGAAATCCAGAGAGTTCACCTGCATGACTTACAGTCCAGTGAGCACTTGACTTCGTATAATAGAGAGTTGGTCTCGGTCAGTTAAATCAGTTACTAATGGGATGAAGATTATCATCTCAGTCAGTTACAGAATATGCTTACCTGACAGCAAAGCTGGTTTAATAGTCCTCTCCTATTGCTTACATTTACTGATGTAACTGATTGCTGTATTCACCAATACAGTCCATTAGACCACTTTAAATAATTGGGCTTGAAAAGAATTTCCTAAAAAATGAGGGAGCTGGAGGTTAGTTTAACTCTGATTATTCTGTAAATGTTTGTATTGACATGACTAAAGGGATAAGTAGCCAAACGCAGAGGTGGGAATGAAAGACCAACAGGTTTTTAATCTAGCTGAGTTGCTGAAGCCAGCAACGTGTAATGACGTTCTCATAAACATTGTTGACATCCTGGCTTGTAATGAGTATAGCGGTAATTTGTGGAGTCAGAGGTGCATTTCACACAAAGGCACAGCTCCCATTTAGTGGGAGGTTCTGCAGTTCTCCTATTAGTTCTGCCCTAAGAGCACATGGTCTATATGTGTGTGACATAAGAATGGCCATCCTGTTCCCCATGCACTCCTCACAGACCCTTCTTTCTCCCTCGTTTTTTAAGACTGCATTTTTGCTTTTCATAAATGTTTTGTAGAAATGTCACATCAGCTCTGTTTCAGATTTACCCATTTTACAGCTCTTTGTAATTCTTGGGTTTGTGTCACTTTTTTGGTACTTGGAATTGTTCTGGCAAAGGGAACTCTCTGTTTTATAGAGGGGAGACTTGTGGGAAGCAGAGGAAGGAAATTTGGTTTGGGTGTTCCAGGATTTAGGAAGAGGCTATGGGTGAAGCATACTAGATGTGCAAGAATTAAAACTGTAATGTCTGTCTTTGTTGTTTGCAGCTATTTGGGGTTTGGACTAAAAGCTGCCAGACTAGCAACGCTTGGAGCTTTGAATATGGAAGGTATGTTCATATGATAAAACATCCAGGATTTCTGAAGAGATGGTCTTCTGTCAGCAGCCCATTTCCCATGTCTTCACTTCTGTATCTCATGCTTTTCTATGTTTTCACTGGTATAGATCTCTCTGGAAACAGGCTACCACTTGTTAAGGAGTTGTCTTTTGAGACAGCTGCTTTTCCCTATTTCTAGGTCCAGCCATCAGTGAGACTGAGTGCAAATTCCAGAAATGCACACATGGGAACATACAAACACCATATAGACATGGCCAGCTATAAACTCACAGCTTTACAAGCGTCCACAGAAACACAAACAGCACAAATAGATTCTTTTCCTAAGGATTGTTGCTTAGGCCAAACCCGCTTTATAGGTCTCTCTGGTATCTGCCTGGCCCACTGTGTTTCCCCAGACCTCCTGTTGCATTCACTGACTAGTCTAGCTTGAAGTCCTCAAGCATATCACACACAGTCTCACTCACTGACCTGAATGTATACTCACATTCCTGAGTCTTTCCAGTCTCTGACCCAGACCTTAAGTCCTTTCAGTCTTCATGCCCAGACCCTGGGCCTTTTGTCCAGTGTCTGGCCAGGACCTGAGGTCTTTCCACCTTCTGGATTCTTACTTGCCAGCTAGATGGACTTGTATTAATTACTAGAATGTACTCAAATCCAAAATAGTTGGGAATAGGTCTTAGGAAGAAGGTAGAACAGACTGCAGTGATTGGTCACAAGGCTCGGCCAGAAAAGCATACTGACCAGCTCCCTTCTTGTGATCTCCTCCTTTTATCATCCCCTCCATTTTCCCACATTTGTGCTTCCCTGATCCCTTGATTCCCCCTTTCCCTGCCTTTGTGCCTTCCCCAAAACATCCCATAGTAAATTCTGCAGTCCCACAATCCCCCCCAACCATTCTGTAAGAAACTTGCTTTTCCTGTGAGACTTGTGCTGGCCACAATAATCACATTTTCTTCTTATCAGTTGCAGTATTTCTGGTTAAAGCCTTCAAGCGTACATTCAGTGGATCCTGTAGTGGCCATTGATCAGTGTCTTAGGAGTTTTTGTCTTCATTGCTCAGTTGCTTTGTTTCTTGATTATCTGCTGTTTGTTAGGGTTTGTGTATCTGTGTGTTTAATTTATTACCTGTCTTGGTTTTTGTATTCTGTGGTGAACAGCCATTATCCAGATATGCCTTGTACCATTTATCTCTCATTAACAAGTGACAAGCCCAGCTGCTCTGCGGCTTGCAGGACAAAATGGATACAACTTTTCCAGACTGAGACTGGTCCTTAATTCATAATCAGTTTGTGCAGCATCCATCAATTCCAATTTCCATATTTTTGCATAAAGACCTTAATGAAGATCTTTCAGCCTTTTCTGATTCTGCATATTGATCGGTAACTATGTTAAATTTTACCCTTTGTGACTCTTCCCTCTGGTTTCATTCCAGCTGTGGATGGACAAATGTTCCGCAGTTCTTGTTTGCCAAAGCAGCTTGAGGCAGAGTGGCACTTCGGGGGAGTGAAATACCGGTATGGTGGCAACAAAGAAGGTAAACTAAGGGGACTTGTTCCTTTTTGTAAGATAAGTCTTGTCTCCAGAATTTGAGCTTTTTCTTGGCAAATACTCCATCAGCTACCTTGGGTTATGAAGGATACCTGTCCAGTCATAGATGTGGATTTTTGACAGAGCCAAAGAAAAATCTGAAGCTGTAAGAATAGCTGGCCTGTGCTCTCCGTACTCTGGCTGTGATCTCTTACTACAAATGCTACCTTTATAGGAAATGTCAAGAGTTATTTATGCAAATAAGAGAGCTTTTTCTGAGGCTCTGAGCTAAATGCAAAATCTCTGGCTATGTTAGGGTACAATAACTGGTAGGCCAAAGTGTATCTCACTTGTGGAACTATTTCTTAAGATACCCTCTGTGTGCAGCATTAGGGCTGAAGCTGCTGCCATCAGTAACTAGAACAGACCCCTTTGGTGACTGATGTTGCTTTGCTTTACAGTGGGGAACACGAGAGCCGAATTGTAGATTTGGTGTGTGTGGAGTAGATCCATAGAATTACAGTGTGATGGGCAGGGAAAGTAAGGTTTTATCTAGCGGGTTGTATCAAATGTAAATGAGGTTCTGTGGACCACAGAACATAACAATGGGAGTTTTGCCTGACGTGGAGGAAGCTTTTCACGCACCTACACTAGTTTGCACAGCACACCTTTCAGATATTGCTATGATCTGCTCTAACTAGTTCCACCTGATGATGGTGATTTAGAGCACTTGCCTGCATGCAGGTGCTGTGCTGGATTATGGAAGCTCTTCTCACCTCTTCTGATGCTTTAATCTCTGCTTCTTCCCTTTTTCATCCTGTTGCCACGGATTCTTCCATCTCCTGCAGATGCCTCTTTGGCTCACCCCATCTGTGTTTGTCCTGACAGGAGAAACAGGATTCAAGCCTTGCTACTTGGAAGTACTCAAGGTTGTCAAAGGGAAACTGCACCAACCAGATGAGATTCGTGGAAGTTCCTTCTATGCTTTCTCCTATTACTATGATCGAGCAGTTGACACCAACCTAATTGGTAAATTGGTTTGGGATAATCTACTACATGTCAGCATGTCAGCCAGAAGGTAGACAGAGGAACTCTGGAGGCTGGAGCCATGGGGAGCAGGGAAAGGGAATGCTGTTGAGAAAAAGGAAGTACACAGAGTGCCTCCAGGGAATGAACATGTATCCGGCAGTGCAGTTTGATGCTCAGAGTTCAGCAGATGAGACTTGTGCTCTGAGCTCCAGTTACACTTGCAGCTCTGTCTTCTGTTACCAACACAGATCTCACTCCTAGCCCAGCATCAGAGTTGCACTATAGGGTCAGCTTAGATATAGAACTCAAGTGCATTCAGGTCTATCATGTTGTTTTCTCACCTCTTCCTTTTCAGATTATGAACAGGGAGGTGTTTTGGAAGTGAGAGATTTTGAAAGAAAAGCCAAAGAAGGTAATTGTCATGAGACCTGGGGAACTGGTGTGGGTGAGAAATAACAAAAATATGGATGTATAGGCAGTATGTAATGTGAGTTTGACGTAACCAAAAAAAGAAAGTTTATTTAGTCTTTACTTTATACCTTCCATGTCATGTTACTTACCTTTTATTAGCCAACACCTGTAACTGTTGCTGAAGAAAGTACTGATAGAGCAGTGAGGGGAAACAAAGTGTTAGTGGCTTTGCAGTTCTGTTCTGGAGAGGAGGGAGATAGTTCATAAATGTCAGCAGAGAAGAAAGTGAATGTACTGTATCAAGAGCTCCTTCTGTCAAACTGCAACTCTCTGAGTTTAGGAGAGCACTGACTTGTAAGTCTGTCACCTTAAATCCTTCTTAATTTCTAACAAAATGGAGGGAGAGAGTAGCTTCTTCTGCATTCCTTTTCCTCCGCCGATTTTTTTCCTGAATGCTTGTTCTAGTTTTTTACCTCCCCCTGTGAAAAAAGAGCTCCCACCTTGCCATGCCACTGATGGCCAAGAGCAAGACATAACCTTTGAACCATGATCATCCTCATGATGTTTAGTAGACTGTATTTTTCACAAGAAGATGCTTAATTATTTAGTTCAGGACTGACTTTTTTCTAAAATAGGATCCAAAGTCTAATGATTTTTCAATTAAATTTAATTTCCCTAGAAACTCAGATGGTTTTGAACAGGGGGATTAGGCTCTAAAGTTTGAGTGTGGGTTGGCTGGGTTTTTTTCCCCTGGATACTGAGAGCTTATTTCCAAAGATGCAGCTAAGATGTTATCTAACACCATCAAACCATTTATTCAGCTTCAGAGCACCAAGAGATCAATTCTGTGATCCTGAGTTAATGCTCCTCTCTCTCATTTCAGTAAGAGGATGCTGCCTATCAGTTTCTAAAAAGAAGTGAACTCTGCTCTTGATGCTTGTAGAACAGGCCAGTAACAGTAGATCTAGAAGAAGACACGTAGTTTAAATCCATTTTCCAGTCACTGTCACCTATACGGTGGAATCTTGACTTATCTGCAGTGAGGGAGTGGTTGGTTGGGCAATGGCCTCTTCCATGTCCTTGGACATGTGAGGTTGGAAAAAAATAAAAGAAGCTGCCATCCTAGAAGGTGGAGTCCATTACTGGAGCCATCCTTGAAGACTAGACAAGGAAAACAAATGATGCTGTGTTCTTGAAAGACTTAAGTAATCTGCCAACCCCCAGACAGTTATCAATTGAACAGAGATTCAGACTTCAAAAGAGCTATGTGGATTATGTTGCTGTAATAAAAGATGTACTTACAACAGACTTAAGAGAAACTGGAAGTACTGTACAGTTTATTCTCCAACATGACAGAACAGCTGTGTAGCATGTACCATGTGTTACATGTACCCATTGATAGACGTGGGTGGTTTGCTTTAGTGGGCTCAGGCTTCAGGTCAGTTCAAATGTACAATGTGGATAAAAGCTCTTATTTTGCTGAAATACCTTTTTTTTTTTTTTTTTTTTCCCCCCTTCTCTAGTCTGTGATAACATGGAAAGGTACAACTCAGCCAGTCCTTTCCTCTGCATGGATCTCACTTACATCACTGCTTTACTAAAGGAAGGTTTTGGATTTAGGGACAACACACTCTTACAGGTGAGAAAAACAGTTAAATCCAAAGCCAGCTTTCCAATTTCTATATCCATCAACATGCATTAGTTCATTTTTCTGGCTAATTATCTACTGAGTCTTTACAGGGCTGTTACATGTAGTTGCTGTCATCTGCAACATAGGAATCTAGGGAACTGTTGGGAACAACTTCTTTTTCATCCTTTATAGTTAACAAAGAAAGTGAACAACATAGAGACAAGCTGGACTTTGGGTGCTACCTTTCACCTGCTGCAGTCTCTGGGGATAACCTATTGAGCTGTGACATTCCTGTGGACTTCAGCATTTCTGAAAGGCTGAGAAAGCAAATTGAAATCTCCCAGGTACGTTGTTCAGCTGGAGTTGGTCACAGAGCAGAACATGGACCAAAGCTACAGAAGAGATCTTCACGCCGGATTGGCATCGTGCATAATGAGAGTTACCACAGTATGATTTAAATTGTGATTGCCACAAATGATCCAGAAGCTGCCTTCTGAAAGTCACAAGGCCTAAACTCCAGCAGAGTATCTGCAAGAGGCTCAAAGCCAGCTTTCACCAGCACGTTTCGTATAGCATCCCATGGCTAGAAGCACAGAGTACCTGGCCTGTGGTGGCAGACTACAGACATGTGACTTCCCCTCCCCCTTTTATTTTAAACCTACATAACTTAAGTTTGCTTATGAGATGTTAAATACAGAAATTAAAGATGGCATCAACAGTCATTCCGAAAAAAGTGAACAACTGTGGATGCTGCCAGCCTCAGTATTCCAAGTACTCGGCTGTTAGTGTAGCTAATACATTACAAGAAGACTCCAGTCTTTCAAGAAGGAGCCTGCTATAAGCACACTTTGGGCATGGTTTTGGGAAAGGTGTTGGCTAAGACATAGGTTGTAACTTACCAAGCATTTCTTTAGGCAGCAGTCATTTCCTAACCAGAATGTCTGCCTGACCATTTGAGTTCCTTTTTGCTGCCCTTTACAAGTCTGTGCAGCTATACCGTACATCTGGCTGCCAGACCTGATAACTTGATTCGTTTAGCATGTAGTCATAACACGTGGTTGTGCTGGCACAGCTAGGCAGCAATGCCAGCTATTTCAAGGAAATGCTTGTCGTGTTGCACCCATGAGGACTTAAGGGTGCAGTCAGATGAAATGGCTGATCTGAAAGCTCACTTTACCATGAGAGGCAGTTTTGTTTCTCTGCTCTCAGCAAGGTGCTCCCACAGCCATCTTTCCTCTGATGCTCGTGCTCCTCTGGTTCTTTGGCGAACTGATTCACAACACCAAACTTGAGTTAAATCAACTCACCAAAGAGTCAAGTCTAGTGCTAGCACAAGGGAAATAGACACTGCACATCCTGGGAGACCCACTGGCCCAGCAAGCTGGTAGAATACAGCCCATTTTGTCAGAGTGAGCTCTAGGGTGTGGTTTCCCATCTGAAAGTTTGGGCTTATTGCTTCCTATGCTCTCCTTAGGAACCTCTTCTGAATGCAGCATAGTGATGAAACAAGTTGTTTTTTCAGTTAACAGACAAAAATAGGGAGAGTGGAATTAGGGAGAACAAGAGCAGAAGTAGCTTTGCTTTCTTATCCCTTGTTTGGTTATCCCTTGTCCATTTTAAATTGTTTTAAACTTCATTTCTCTTCAATTTAATATAGTGAACTTGGACCCATAAAGTGGTGTATGCACCCCTGCATTGCTCTGGAATTATTTTTAATATATACAGTCAGTCTTTAGGAACAGTGCATCCAGTGAAGGGGTGTCAGCTGTTTAGGAAGCCCAAGACTTCTCTCAGGATAGCATGAAGCTAAACTGTTACTCAAATCAAGTGAATCTTGCCATCTCTTTCACACCAAACACATAGAAGCAATGAAAGATCAATATTTTAAATAAAACGTCTTGTCACACAGGCTAGAAAGCTGGGCTGTAGGATCCTGATTTTCTCATCTAATTGGCTGTAGAGAACATCAAGATTGCTTGAATACCTTGAGGCTCCAAGTGTGGACTTTGCATTGTCCTTAGTAGAAACAGCTGTAGCGACAACTTACTCCACCCCATGAAATAGTTGGCAGCTAGCTCCAAAAATAATATTTTGTACTCACCATGGAATGTGTAAGGTAAAAATGAATTTACTCCAGTTGTAAGAACAGAGAGGTATTCCTCACATGACTAAGGGAAGCTTTTACCCACAGATCTCCTGTGATGAACTTTCCTATCAGGCATTTGCAGCTACCTGTTTGCTATAACACACCTTTCCCACTTCTGTAAAACCAAAGACTACCCTCACACTACCTTCTCTGCAAACTGGGTTTGAAAATAATTGGTACTTCCTAGCAAGGGGAGGAAGTAGCACACTCATGCCCTCACTAATCTTGGCAAGCAGTTGGAGACTCTGAAATTTGCCTTACTGTGAACATTAGTCCACTTCCTCTAGTTAGCGCTGCAAGTTTGACTGTGGCCAATTAAGCTACCCCCTTTTCGTATCTCAGGTTTTATGGCACTAGGGTGCAAGGTGTGCTTTGGATTGAACAAGCTCAGTCAGCACCAGGAGTCCAAGGGCTGGGGATGGAGCTACCTGTACTTGTCCCACCACTGCCACCTTGCTGCAAATTCAGGCTGTTTCTTTGAAATATGAAATGCTTATCCTACCTGTACTTCTTACCAGAATCTGGTTTGAGATCCATGTTGGGAAATTCCTCAGTGTCACACCAAACTTGTGTTCCTTCTTCACTAGGAGCTTCTGTTTGAACATGAAGAAAGTTGTGGCCTCTTCTCAACCACAAACATTTCTTATTCCCCTTCCTAGTGTTTGGCAAAATTTAGTATGTGGTCTGGTCTGCACAGCAAGGTGACTGCACATGCATTCATTTTGTCTTTAGTGAACTTTGTATTCACTTTAGTACAGAGAACACCAAGTAGGACGCAGTGGTTACTAGCCAGGCTGCATTACTCCTGAGAACTAGCTAATTTAGTAATCCAAAAGTCTTCTTTCAGTCTGAGCCAGTGCTGTGACAAGCACTTCCTAGATCTTGGGGCTAAGAGCTGTAAACAGTGAGGCTGTACTTGAAATGTTAACATGTAAGAAACAAGCAGCAGCAGCGTATCTGCCAACTGAACAGACACTAGCCCTGAGGAGTACTTAAGGGTTTGGTTTTGTCTGAAGGGAGGATGGTCTAGAACAAGACAGGTACCATGCAGAGGGAGTTTATTTTCTGTGTTCTTTGCCTCAGACTCTGGAACTACAAATGCTAGGTGGGAGCATCTGCTTCCCAGCACCAAAGCTGCATTGAATCTGAATGCTCAGGGCCTTCCTTTGTCAGTGGTACAATTCATTAACTGAAGCAAAACTGCTGCTGTCTCTCAGGGGCCTGATCCTGCAGTCACGAGAGAAACAAAAATTCAGCTCAAAGGTTTCTTTTACAAGAAGTTGCAGAATTGAGCCCCTGCTGTTTACATCTGAACTACTTAAGGTGGGTGGGGGATCTAGAGAAGCCAGTCAAGTCCTCACACTCACCCTAGTGCAATGAGATTATTTATTAGCTTAACTAGACTAAGCAGCCTTTTAAGAGAAGAGTTCTACTTGCAGCCCTGATTTTTATCTTCTCCTGTAATGTCTTTTAGCCAGTCACTAACTAGAACTGCCTAATATGAGTGACTGAAGAAGCACAAGTAATGGCTTTCAGTTCAAAACTTCATTTCGTTCTTTCTGATGTTAGTTCCTAATACTGGACAACCATATGTGTAAATCTTGCTCATGGGCAACACTCACTTAATTCTGTGAGTGTCAAATGTCTAATGCAGGAGGCTGGTGTTTGGAACCTGAAGACAGAATATCCTGAATACCTATTTTAGTAATTAAAGCATTTTTAACAATATTCAAGACATCATGGTGCAGTTTTCTTTCCTAGATATTGTTATTGTCTCGCATCTCTTTCATGGAGCCCTTAAGACTAGCCAGTTCCACAAGGAACACCATTATTAAATAAAGCACCAAGAGAAGGGCAGGGAAAAGGGTGAAAGAAAGAGACAGCTTAGAGCTTTAAAACATGTCTGCCACCATGAGCTGTCTCCTCTGCTGAAAGCTACCCCTCCTTTCTGAGTCCAGGAAGTGCTAAGAACTCAGAATGGCATTACAGCTCTAGAAATCACATCAGAGAAAACTGAAAGTAATTAAGCAGCAGAAGTTGTAGCTGGCAAAATTCAGCACTGCATTTGCCAGAAGACAGCTCTTTCCACCTCAGTCTTCAATTCAAAAAGCCCAAATTAAAAGCACGTTGTACATACAGTTCTGTGGCTGAAGACATCATGGTACTATAAGAAGAGACCCTAAAATCCTCTTGAGGGGAGCAGATGAGACAGAACATTTGCATAAACTGGTGGGTGATGTAATACACAGCTTAATCCCTCAGTTTTATTGTTAAATTAAAAATAACACAATTCAAAGATTCAAGTCAGTCACAGTTCTTATAAGGGCAATGCATTCACTGGCAAGCTGCTGTTCCAAACTGACAGCAGATCACTTGCTGGCAAAAGCCATGATTTGCTCCTAAAAGAGAAGAAAAAGGTAAGTAATTTATAAAGTGATAGTAAGCATACATTCCAGAACACAACTATAGTCTCCTTCCCTTTTATACATATGGACAATGGTTCTTTGTCAGCCTTTCTAGCCAAGTGCAGAGCACCTGTCCCTGTATGCTACAAAATTAAGTTTCAACATTCCTTTCCTTCCCAAGTAGCACAAAACAGAGGTGTTGTTACCAACAGGTTCTGTGCTCAGAAAAAGAGGTCTTCATTTGGTTTTCTGCTTTAAACAGAAAAAAAATTCTGAGCACTGAAACAGCAGCACAGTCCTCTTTTTAGTGCAATAAAGATACTTGCCAGTGGCAGCTACTACACCTTTGGAATTTACTGCTCTTCAACTCTGTGTCTTAACTGTGACCATAACACAAAGGAAACGCCAACTGTGTTTAATAGGAAGGTGACTTGATTTGTGGAATAAAACATTCAAATCCAGAAATGAGGAATCTAACTTGACAGTGCTTGGGAGCTTTGAGAGAGGTGGCTTAAGAATCCTCATGAAAATCCAGCAACTAGGTCAAGATGGTGCAGAACTTAGGCAAATAGGCTGCAAATAGAGGGTCTGTGTTTAAGACTGAACCTCCTCACAACTGCCTTCCTCAGGTAACTTCCATCATGAAGACTTGCACTTCTGCCAGGAGGGAACAATTTCACAAGGCAAAACAGCACAGAAATGGGCAACTTGTTTGAGCTGTGCCCCACATCTGCCAAGTCACATGTGAATATGTGTCTTCATAGGCCTGGTTTTTCATAATGCATTTCTGGAATGCAGTTCAAGGTTCTGTATTTTCATTCCATACCAAAATAAAGCAAAAAACTTCAAATGACTTCTAACCTCTAACTACTGATACAGAGTATAGACACTTCGATCCCTTATCTTCCCTTATGCTGCAGGAGAAAACAGTTACTACTAAGTCATCAGTTATTTAGGAACTCCTCAGGCTCATTCAGGACTCAAAACTTCAGTTTGAGCAAGTAGCATTTTCTAACCAAACATGTTTCATTTAAAAGAAGAAAGTATTCACAGCTTCTGTATGTTTCACAAATAGTTCTGGACTCTTCCTACAGCCCTCACTAAAGTGAGATTCTTACCTTGACAGGAGGCAGGGCATTTGTTGCTTGCAATCCCCATGTCCTCAGCAACACCAAGGGAGCCAGCCTCGTGGAGTAAAGCCTCTTTAGCACATCAACAGCAGCTATCAAGGCGACATTGTGCCTCTGACGTTCTGTCTCAAACTTCAAGAGATGTTTTAAGGAGCCTGGAAGAGATAATTGAATGCTCCTATTAAAACCGAGTGCCACAAACAATTGTGCATCTTATCTATATAGCAGTCTCCACTGTCAACTGAAAACACAGAACAGAGAAATGGTTCATATTAATAAAGGCCTCCTTCCATCAGCTAGTGCTCTTCATGTCACCACCTCTTTAACTACCATTCTGCAAAACTTTTTCTTAAAGCAGCTTTGAGATTTGTGGGACAGAAACTGCATCCAAGAATCTTTAACCACTCCACAGCCAATGGTCATCGGAACAGTTTTGCTTCAAAGCTGCTTGTGCCTTTCAAACACAAGACAGCAGCACACTTAACCTGCAACAGTGGTAACGCATGTCCTGATGTTAGCAGCGAAGGCCTGTAAGACTAATCCTCTTCCAGCCACTTGGTTGTCTTGGATCCTTACCCAGGTCGCTCCCATTGAAGGCTGCTGCACTGAGGTGATGGGCTAAACATGCAATATCACCAAAGCCCAGGTTTACACCTTGTCCTGCAAGTGGGTGGACTCTGTGTGCTGCATCCCTGGAGCAAGAAAAGACAGAAATTTATATCCCTTCTTGAAGAACGCCATAAAGGCTGACAAGCCCCAGAAGGGATCAGTATAGCACTCCTCACCTCTCTGCAATAAACACCACCTTACGGCACCATATACGCTTTATCCAGTACTTCCCTGCATGCTATGCTGAGCTACCTGACTGCCTCTCCAGTTGTAAGAAGCAAGACAAAGGGGAGATAACAAAAAGCAGTTCTGAAAGGAAAAATTCTAAAAAGTCCTCTCTCGGATCATGTGTGGAACAGGCCTTAATGTTTTATAAGTGACCTCAGCACAACAGGAGGTATATCTCTGCCACATTTCACAGAGACAAAGTAAACAGACATCATGAATACAAAGTGGGATATCATTGAATAGAAACAAAATCAGGTTCTTTTATGAGCAGACTTGTCTGTAAAGGACAAAGCCAGACATACTGATAAGGAAGTCTTAAAGTTAGAGAAATGAAATGAAGTTTGGGTATGAAATATAAGATCATGCACTTTAACAAGCTATGAAGCACAGAGTGGCTCACAAGTTGGAAAGATGAAAAGTATCTGAAGTGTAGTATGGCATCCAAGGATTACTCTAAGCTACCAGTGTATTGCAACTGTGGTGGAGAAAAAAGTACGTACAACCTTAGAATTTAAAAGATGAGATACCTTCCTGTTACTATAGGTCACCATACAAAAGCCTATGACATCTCATGTGGAATAATTTTTAAGTTTTGCCATTTGTGTTCAAGAAAGGTGAGTTTAAAACTCAAACTGGTACACAGAATGGCTGCTACAATGTTTGAGGAAGTACAGGTCCAGCATGAGACACTGAATCATTTCGCTGGACTACACAAACCAGAAAAGGGAAATAATTATCTCAGAGTTTACATAGAAAGCACACACAATGGACAGAGCTACTCATAATAAAGGACTTTGTTGGCACAAGAGCACATGGTACAAACTGGCCTGGATAAAGTCAAACTGAAACCATAAATATTTCTAACAATCTAATTTGTTGTCTGGGAGCCGCTACGCTCACATCATTTCTAACGCCACGCCACCCACTCACACAAGGGCTACCCCAGGGACCTTACCCGATAAGAGCCACACGGTGCTGGACATACTCTGTCGCATGCCCCATTCCAAGAGGGAACATGGCTCGGCTCCCTGGATCTAGTTTAGCAACACTTGGGGGCAGCTGACGGACTGCAGTCCCTGAGGGTTTCAGGAGTGAAATAGCAGATCGAAACATGGCCCCGGCAGTATCAATGAAGTCAGAGTGGTTTACGTTGCTCCACTGAAAAAACAAACAAATCTTTAGATGTTAACCCAAACTAGACATGTAAAACAATCCAGTAGAAAACCATCTGAATGAGCTCCAAATACTGAATTTTAACCACTTGGACAAAACTATACAGCAGAAGAAACTATCATCATTTTAGGACATAAAAGTTTCAAACTAGGATGAGCCTACCCTTCCCACCTTTTGGAAATTTAGTTCAACAACTTCTGTGACTTTCAGAACTAATCTAATTCAGTCGCAAGGGGTCATCCATTCTTTGCTAAGTGCCTTTTTAATACTATCCTCACCAGGGGAAGGAACTTGAGAATCCACCTCTCCCATTATCTCCCACCATCCTTTAAGCTGTAGGGCTCCATTGTATTTCTTGTGATTAAAACAAAGTCAGCCTCACACCCACCACAAGGCTGATACTCACAAAGGCAGAGTTGATGCTATCCACAAAACTTTCCTCATCCATACCGAGAAGTTCCGATGCATGTTCATGAGATGTAGACCAGACCAGAGAGCTGGCAGTGTCAGACAGCTAGTTTAAGGGAACGTCAAGTTTAAGGGTCAAGAGAAAAAGAAGCAAAAATAAATGACCAGTGCAAAGATTTCCCCACTGCCCTGCCTCACACCAGTCCCTCTGAACTTTACTCTTCCAGCCCAACTTGCTACAAGTGGGAAATACCAAGGAAAAAGTGAGAGGGCAGAAGGGAAAACAAATGCAGTAACTGTAAAGTAAAAGGCAGATGGACAAATTCTTAAGAGACAGAACCAACATAGAAAAGCACAGACAGAAATAAAGTTACTAGAAAAGAACAGACTTAAAAAAAAAAAGTACAGAGACTGCGAGTCACCTTACCGGAAGAAGTGCAATCGGCCCTGTGGGAAGGAACCTCTGCCATGCTACATTATTGTCTGTGGCCTACAGTGGAAAGAAGTAAGTGGACAGTTATGAACTAGGGACCTGGATCACCTGCTTAAGCTGTTCTGCTGCTATGGAAGAGTCACTTTGCAGGATTTCACCTCAGACAAATGGAGAGTTGCCACCACAGCTGACTGGTCGTACTGATGCTCAATGTTCTTAATTTCAGCTTCCTTCCGGACTACTGAGTTATGACCATCTGCACCAATCTGCAAAACAGATACAAAGCAACCTCTTCAGCAGCTCCTAAGAAAGCCAATATTCCAGTCTACAAACCTCAGCCTGCATGTACACATTTTTTTGTTTATTCGGAAAAAAAGATTCCCCAAAAACCAGAAGAGGTGGCCCCTTCTGCACTTGTCCAATTCAGCACAGTCTTCTTGCGTCAGGTACAGAAAAGGCTACGCACCGTGTCCCATAGCATCTCTGACAGAGTTAGGCACTCACCTCACTCAAGCCCTCCACGCGGGTGGAGCGGCACACACGGAATCAGAACCAAATCCAGTGGAAAGGACTTGGGTGAGAGATGATGCCTGATCAACAGAAATAAAAAGTTTAGTTACCAGCAGTTTGGTCTGAAGTCTGCGTCCATCAGCTAACTCAATTTGGACCCAAGGGCTTGTGTCACAGCTGTGAGAGGGAAGGGGCCAGGTATACCCCACTGCTCTGCTCCTGTAGAAAACCTCCACCCGGTCTGATGGGAACACAAAGTACCATGGTCACAGCATGATACAGACATGAAAAAAGGAAACATCACTACAACAGCAAAGGCCACGCGTGTCTTAATGGCACCCTAAAAGCTGACCCTACAATTCTCAAGGCACCCTGAAAGAACAGATCTGGCCAACCCTTTGTCACCACAGGGCCTGCTCTGGATCTTTTCATTAAGTCTATTTCTGGAGAGACTATGTTCTGGAGAACTACATATGCAACTGCTTTCTTGATGCGTAGCCTTCAGAAGACAAATTTCTCCCTCCCCCCAATTCAAGAAGCTGCCTATGTATCAACTTGTTAGATTAATTATCTTTCTCCCTCTCATAACTTAGGACATACAACAGAACGCAAGTAACTGAAAGCTCTCTGCAGGAAATAAAATATTAAAGAAGTTGACCACTACCTGCTACTGCATCTAACTGTTTTGTGAGAGCAGACATAATGACATCATTTTCCACTATGTAACCCATGTCATCTAAGTCATCTTTCTCAAAAACGATCATGGCTTCTGAACAAGCATCCCACACCTACAAAGAAAAAATACATTACATGAAGCTACATGATAAAGAAGTGCTGTTCCTTTCAGGGACTATGAATGTATCCACCTTAACAGGAAAAGGACACAGCAATCTAGAAACACAGAACTAGAGGAAACGTCCTGGATTACCATCCATTCCCAGCTACTAAAGTACATTACATAATTCCTTTCATACAGTGATCTAGCTTCATCTCAAAAACTAATTGCAAAGAAAGTTTTTTATCCCTACTATCCTGTTACATGATTAACATACAAAGCTACCCTACCACCTTGTTGTGGGTTAACCCCGGCAGGCAGCTCAGCACCACACAACTGCTTGCTCCCTTCCCCACAGTGGGATGGGGGAGAGAACTGAAAGGGTAAAAGTGCAAAAACTCATGGGTTGAAATAAAGACAGTTTAATAGGTAAAGCAAAAGCTGTGCATGCAAGCAAAGCAAAACAAGGAATTCGTTCATCACTTCCCATTAGCAGGCAGGTGTTCAGCCATCTCCAGGAAAGCAGGACTCCATCATGCGTAACGGTTACTTGGGAAGACAAACACCATCACGCCAAACATCCCCCACTTCCTTCTCCTTCCCCCAGCTTTATATGCTGAGCATGACATCACATGGTCTGGGATATCCCTTTGGGCAGTTGGGGTCAGCTGTCCTGGCTGTGTCCCCTCCCAGCTTCTTGTGCACCCCCAGCCTCCTCGCTGGTGGGGTAGTGTGAGAAGCAGAAAAGGCCTTGGCTCCATGTAAGCACTGCTCAGCAATAGCTAAAACATCCCTGTATCATCAACATTGTTTCCAGCACAAATCCAAAACACAGCACCATACAAGCTACTATGAACAACATTAACTTTATCCCAGCCAAAACCAATACACACCTTTACCTTTATTTCCTGACTAGCACCCATGCCTCAATATCTACGGCTTCCATTAGGAATCAATCTTTCACCCTGTAACATCAAGACTCTGAGGATGGGTATTTCTGAGTAGACTGCTACCCCCCAAAAAATAACAGGAATCATCATAAGCATGACCTGCCCTTTACCAAAGAAAAAAGGTAATCTTTGGGTCATTAACATAAGTACTTCTGAGAGTTCAAAGTAGGTGGACATATAGTATATTCACAGCCCTAAGTAAAGCACCTGCATTCGCCGGAACGGTTTGAGTCTCAGGCTGCAGACATGATCCCACGCACCAAAACCTGAAAGAGAGAAAGGACACAAATGCATAGAGATACAGGTTCACACATGACATTGAGACTCAAACAAAACTGAAGCTCACTCCAAACTTTCCTCCTCCCTCTTTGACTATCAATGCCCAGACTCTGCTTGTACCATCTCTAGACAGGGCCGGGTCTGCCTCAATACTTTCACAGCTCCAGCATCACATTATTTTACTGTTAACACAAGCCAGCAGAAAAGAAACAAGAGTTTTTTGTGAACGCTGTTACTTAACAGTCAACTCTCACTGTCCTATCACTGAACAATAAAACAGACACAGAAACGCATGGCCATCATTGTTTAGAACATTTCTTTCTCCATAAGGAACCAAGGCTCAAATATCTCTTTAAAATGAAAATTAATCAGAAGTGAGTTACCAGACTACAGAGCACTAAGTATGTGCTTCTTTTGTGAACAGAACATTCCAGATACTGTAGAGAGCACCTTACAATCTTTCACTAACCTAATGTTACAAATATTTATATAACGAATCAGGCCAACATACCAGAACACAGATCCCTGTTATCAAGAGAAGCCTGATTTCATCACCACAATTCAGCATATAGAATACTAAGAGACAAGGGCAAATAATTCCGTTAAGTTTAAGATGAAGGCAACACATGCTTAAAGGGGTTTTGTTTAAACAAAATAAAACCAGATCAAATAGAGGGTTAAAACGCAAACAGTAGAAATCACACTTACTGCTTAGGAGGGTTGCTGATCCTGGGGAGATGGAACTGACCCTGTTACTGTAACTGTCTGGCATGTGATCACATTCTTTCCTAGGACCAGCCTCCAGCAAAGCAATCTTCTTATCATGGAAGTGGATATCATGCCCTAAAATAAACAAGTACATGCTTTGTTACAATGCTTCTGCCAAAAAAACTAATTTCTTGTTTCTATAGTAATGATATGCATTTTTGTAATAAGACAGAGTAGATGCAAAACTTAATGAAGAAATTAATTTACAATACAGGTTTTGACCAAGCAGGTGAACTTTTATATTTTAAAGCTTTATGACTACAGTCCTGTTACTGAGATGGACAAACCTCTGGCAGTTAAAGCAATGATTAAATGTTTTCTTTTTGTATAAAGTTTACATTTTGTACAAATTTGTGCCTATTTTGTTATGACAGCTCATTAGTGAAGTATTAACAAGTGAAATCTGCAATGTTTACTCCATGCACGGAACACATTTTTCAGAGTTTGAACATAAATTCACCTATTAGAACAAGTGATCAAAATAAAACTTCTATGATATTTAGCCACTACATTAATGTTTTCTTTATCCTTATATTCTGACAGTGGAATAGCACAGGCAGTTTACACTTTAATTTTCAAAGAGAACTGATAAAAAATGAAGAGAGGACTCAAAAGTAAATCACACTACAGCTGAATTAGCCGTACTTGTTGCATCTGACCCCTATGGCTGCAGAAGGTACTAAGACCAGAAACAGTGTACTTATAACATCCAGAGTTTACTGCTACAGCAGTCCCAATAACAGCAGTATCCTGAACGTATTTTCTAGGTTATGCATAACACAACCTCATCTCTTGAAAGGACCGAAACCCACATGTTAGCCTTAGATATCACTGCTGGAGGGGATCCTTACGCTGTCTCAATTTCACTGTGGTCTTGTGTAACAATACAAACAGAACAGTAAGCTTGCAAGGTAAATCCTTACACTTGCAAAGCACTTACTGCTTAGGGTCATTGCTCTTTTGCTCTTCTTTACACTCTTCTTTAGGCTTCTGTCACTATTGCACCCTTCTGAATCAACATTGCAAATAAAGAAGCAGCCAGTACTTTCAGATCTCTACTGATACAGGCCATGCATGAATGCATTTTAACTTGGTATTCCAGTGATTAAATTCAGGCTTAGAAAATGAAACTTCAGATTAGAAAAGCATTTTCAGCTATGGCTGAAATTATCCATCAGTGATTTAAAGGCGACCATGTTTGACAGAAGACAAGCAGTCTACAGAATTCAAAGTAACGGCTACATTAACACACACATAAGTAGGACAAGGCTCATCATAACGATCAGCTAACCAAACAGCTTGAAGTCCACTTTAGAGTGCTGTCACAAGGGGATGCAGGAATAAGGAAATTTCACAACAGGATCTTGAATGTTAAGATCCTAAATGATAACTACATAGTTATCTCCTTTTTATAAGGTCCACTTATAAAAGTACCCGATACTCCAGACACTGAAACATTGAGGTTTTGGGAAAGCTCCCACACTGAAGTTTTTCGTGGAACCGGTGAGACAGCGGGACACAAAACCCGCGACTCGCTGAACTCACAGAACACGGTGCGGGAGGCCCGAAGGTGCCGCCCGGCGCGGCCGAGAAGGTCACAGCCTTACCCAGCACTGCGGCCATGGCGCTCCCGACCATTCCCC